>NW_026526991.1:66986811-69386811 GCF_024362965.1 Panthera pardus | reverse complement strand
AAAAAAGTTCCTTCACAATCAACAGTATTGAAACAAAGGTACATATTTGGGGAAAATCATAAATGAAAAGTTCTACCTCTCAACAAATACAAAAACAATTTCCAAATGGATTAAACAGCTAAACACAAAAACAAAAGTATAAAAGTTTTAGAAAAAACTAGAAGATATCATCACAGTCATGGAGAGGTGAATTTTTTTTTAAGCATGACATAAAACATTAAGGCCACAGAAGAAAAAAATAGAGCTGACAATATAAAAATGAGAAATTTCTGTGTAAATAAAGATACCACAAACATGAAAAAGCCACAAACTACTTTAAAGAATTAAAACCAGAGACTCAAAGAGATATTTGTGATCCATGTTCATGCATTATTCATAATAGCCAAAAGGCAGAAGCAACCAAAATGTCCACTGATGGGTGAATGCATAAACAAATGTGGTATATCCATACAATGGAATATTATTCAGCTTTAAAAGGTAAGGAAATTCTGACACGTGCTACAACATGGATGAACCCTGAAGATATGCTAAGTGAAATCAACCAATCACAAAAGGACAAATACAAATGATTCATTTGAAAGTACCTAGAACAGTCAAATCATAGGGACAGAAAGTGGTGGTTGCTAGGGGCTGGACTGAGGGAGAAATGGGGAGTCACTGCATAATGGATACAGAGTTTCAGTTTTACAAGATGAAAAAAGTTCTGGAGACTGAAGGTAGTCATGACTGTGCAACAACATGAACTAAGTACCTGATGCCACTAAACTGTACCCTCAAAAAAGGTTAAAATCATAAATTTTATGTTATGTATATTTTACCACAATGAAAGAAACCACCAACTTGGAGAGTCTGCAACGGCTGTAACAAGAAAATGTCACTAACTATAATATTCCAACTATTTTGATAACAGCTACAATAACTGCTACAAATAATACAGACAATAGCTAAAAAGTGGGAGCAATCCAAACACCCACCATGAGGATGGATAAACTGTGGTAAACCGTGTGATGGAATACTACACAGCCATGAGTCCCGATGAGCTACTACTGCTTGCAAAGATGTGAATGAATCTCACAAACACAATATTAAGGAAAAGAAGCCATATACCATAGAATTTGTACCGAATGATTCTGTTTATATAAACTACCCCCAAATAGGCAAAACTAATCTATGTTGTTAGAAGCCATGATAGTGGGTAGTCTCAGAAAAGGAAACAGTAACCGGGAGGGAATCTGCAAGGGACTACTGGCCTGGTGATAGGGTTCTACTGCTTGATCTGGGTGTTGGTAACACAGATTATTTGTCCTCTCCTTCAGAAAATCAAGATATATGTAGGGAATAATCCCATTTATATATTTTTTATTTATATATTTATATATATTTATTTATATATATTTATATATATTTATAAATATATTTATATATTTTATTTATATAAATATATTTATATTATTTATAATTAAATATTATTTTTATGTTATTTATTCATTTAATTTATTATTTATTTATTATTTATTTATTTTATTATATAATATTATTTATATAAAATATATTTATTTATTTATATTATATATATTTTTATATATTCATATATATATAAATGGGATTATTTCCTACATATATCTTGATATATATATATATGTATATATATATATATATTTCCTAGGGAAAGGAAGCAGTTAAGGAGAAACACATACACATGCACACACAATTCTGGGTCTCAATTCTAGGTCCTTATTATAAAATCAAAGTAGATTCCTCATAGGGTCCCTGTGAAGATAAATGACATCAAATGTAAGGACACATGGTAATCATGGTGCGTTTGTGTTCATTTATTTTAAAGAAAAAGATAATACATGGTTCATCAAAGAAATTAAAACAAGAGCCATTTATAAATGACAGTAGCAAATGAAGGAGTTGGGTTGGAAAGGGAGGAGATGAGTTTTCATTTTTAACTTTACCAATTTCCCCTTTGTTTGAAATGCCATGTGTTAATTGTGTAGTTAGATGTATATGCAAATAAGAAAATGTGAAATTACTTCTGAGATGTTCACCAAATTCAGTGACATAAAAAGTATTCATTCCTCAGGCACTTGAATTTTAAAAACAATACAATCAACTATGTAACACTATACACCTGTGAATGAGAACTGGACGATAACATACAAACAAGGAAAAGTTTGTTTTCTTGGAACGGACAGATTATGGTCATCCCCTCGTAAATATTCTCTGATATGCCTGCTGCATCCCCTTTCCAATAGTCTGTTCTTAAGAAGATGATATGTACTGGGGTGCCTGGGTGGCTCAGTCAGTTGGACGTCCAACCGACTCAACTTTGGCTCAGGTCAGGATCTCACGGTTCTCAACGTGCAAGTCCCACACTGGGCTTTGCACAGATAGCGCAGACCCTGCTTTTAATTCTCTGTCTCCCTCTTTCTCTCTGCCCCTCCCCGCTAGCGCTCACACTCTCCCTCTCTCTCTCTCTCTCAAAAATAGATAAGCATTAAAAACTTAAAAAAAAAAAAAGATGACATGTACTATCAAAGATGTTCACATGGTCTCAGAGCACTGTGAGATCAAACCTAGCCACGTTTCCTGTTTTAACACTTACTTCAAGTTCTGACTCAACCTCCCCAACCTGCACAGTTTCTCCCCTCTAACTCTGGAGACTTTTATCCATATCAGTGAGACGCAGGTGGGTCCTACTGAGCTTCTGTGCCTCCTTAGTCAGGCCCAACAATTCCTCTAAGGATGAGACAGTTCCATCACTAGACTCCCCATGGGTATAGGGACCAGTCATATGGCTGTCCTCCCCAGACATGGAGATTAACATAAGGCTCCAGAGAGATACGTAACTTTGAGGACCACTGACCTAGCTCCTTTATTTGGCAGTATATCTAACCTTCCAGGTGATGTCTCCTATGTTACTGTCTCATAACATAGGAGACAATATTATCTAACTGTTATTATCTAACTGTTCATGACCTTCTGCTTCATTTTTCCAGCTGCTCATGTAAATTCCTGCGTGCGAAGAGTGTATCTCAATCAGTCCTTATCAACACTCCTTGCTGCCCACTTCGCACAGTGTCTTGCACGCAGCTGATTTATCTATCACATACACAGAATGGCTCAGTGACATAGAATTCCTACATTTGTCCCTGTTTTTGAAGTGAGAAACTGAGGCATAGAGCGGTCAATTAAGGTTAGGGACCTCATTAGTACCACACAATGAGGAAAGCACAGACTGGCTGATCCAGGCCAATTATACTCTACCACACCACGTAATGCTTCCCACAACTAGAAGCAGTTGGGCGTGGGGGGAGGGACAGATCACTTCCCTAGGGAAAGGAAGCAGTTAAAGAGAAAGAAAGAAAGGTTAAGGAGAGTTTCATCCAAAAATAACTGGTTTAATAAAATCCAAAGTTAGAAACCAGGTCATTTGTACCGAGGGAAGAACAGGTGAGCACAGTGGTTAACACAGAGACTGTGCTAACAACTTCAGTGCCTTGAAGCTAATTCAAAAAATCCAGGTGGATTGTAGCCTTGCATCACAAAAGCCAGCTTGGCAGATGGACTACCTGCTACATTTCAACTGCTGCCATCCCTCTCAGTCAAGTGCCTTGTGCAGTGAACATGCGGCACAACCATACAGGATAGCACCAGGTGGAGGAGAACACAACTCCAGAGTCAGGTAACCTGGGGTGAGAGCCCAATTCCCAAGCAGCTTCACTACGTGACATCAGACCTATCTGTGTTCCCTTCTCTACATTTTCTCATCTAGAAAATGAGAATGATTACAGTGCTTATTTCACATGGTGATTATAAAATGATTAAATAGTCCAATACTAGTGGCTTAATGTACAAGAAAGGTTTGTAAGTGTTGCAACTATGAAACTACTTTACTGTGCTTGACATAAGCCCAAAATGCAGAGTAATGAGATCTAGTTAGAGATATTTATGAGTCACACATTTGGGAATGGATTTGGGATTGGAAATGAAGAAAAAGGGAAATCGGTTCCTGCTTTTGTAGAACATTATGTAGTCTACTTTGAAACTAGAGCAAACAATTAATGATACAAATGCCACATCATTAGTGTTTCTCTTCATTTAGGAAGATTTAAGCATGCAAAAACCTAGACCTCTCAGCAAATGGACCTATTTCCAAATAGGAATTGTGATATGTATTTCCACCCACTAAAAAATTGCGAAAATCATTTCAATAGCACTTTAGGGTCCAGCACCATACCTAGTACAACAGATATTTGCCAAACGCATGGGTTTCATTGTATTCCTTCAGAAATCAGGAGCAGTGGACATCTTCCTGCTCATTAGTACCTGTGATTCCTTTAGTCCCAAGCTGATGGCAAGTTTCTTTCGGTCTGTTTTGCTGATATATTTCTGCTTCTGAAACATTTTCTCCAGAGCCTTTCTCTGATCCTCAGAAAAAACAGCTCTTCTTAAAATACCCCGCCGAGATTTGGAGTTCGAGTCCTGGGTCAGGAGGGACAGCACATTCTCTTCTCCTAGAGGGGGAAGACATATACAAAACCTGGTTAGCTTTATTAGTAAGGAGAAGTCAGTCTGCCTTTCCCAGGACAGCATCTTCCTTCTCTGTACTATGGCCAAACACTCTCATCTCTGAACTCTGCACACTTTGAGCAGTGCTTCTTCCATGTTTTTGGTCATGGACTCCATTGAGAATCTGATAAATGCCCTTCGCTCCCCAATGAGATAAAAGTACATCTGCTCGCCCTCCCAATTTGGGTGCCATGTTAGAAAGTCCATGGTCCCATGGGGTGCCTGGGTGGCTCAGTTGGTTAAGTGTCCGACTTCAACTCAGGTCATGATCTCATGGTTCATGAGTTCGAGCCCCGCGTCGGGCTCTGTGCTGACAGCTCAGAGCCTAGAGCCTGCTTCAGATTCTGTTTCCCTCTCTCTCTGTGCCCCCTCCCCACCACTCATGCTCTTTCTCTCAAAAATAAACATTAAAAATTTTTAAATTTTTCTCTACTTCTTCATTTATTTATTCATTTGTTTTCTCTCTCAACAAAGTTTGAACACTTACCATATGCCAGGCCATCTGCTCAATGCTACACATTGAGAGACAAGATAAATATATTTTATTGTATGCATTACCTGTAAGATTTAGTGGAAGGCATTTATTTTTATTTATTTTATTTTTAATTTTTTAAAACTACTTATTTTGAAATAAAATAAATAGCTTTTGAATTTTCAGTATTGTTCTTTTCTTCCTTTTTTTTTTTTTTTTTCCAGAGAGAGACAGCGTACGCAAGCAGTAGAGGGAGAGAAAATCTTCATCATGTTCCACCGGGAGGGCCTAGCATGGCCCAATGCAGGGTTCGATTTCCTGACCCTGAGATCATGACCTGAGCTGAAACAAGAGATGGATGCTCAACCGAATGAGCCACACAGGTGCCCCTGGAAGGCATTTACTCAACTAGCATCACAAATGTAAGGATGTATTCCTAAGGAGGCTGCCTTGGGAGCACAAAGCAAGGGTCTGATCTTAATCTGGGATGTCAAGGAAAGCTTACAGGAGTCTGAGATGTTCAATCTGAGAAAGGAAGTTTGGAAGACCCCCAATCACCACCACTCCCCAATCCAAGTGATCATCAACTCCTTCAGGTCAGAGATATTTACTATTTTTTCTGCCTTTTGCACAACTGGTTCCCACCCTCTGAGAGTTTACTTCATCATTCACCATTCATTCATTCATTCATTCATTTGGCTTTCCAGCTGTGATAGGCAGAACAATGGCCTTCCCAAAGATTACATACTATGTATGTTCCCTAGAACCTGTAAATATGTCTTATTACATTACAAGGGAAAAGTAAGGTTCCAAGTGTAGAATCAGTTGCTAATCAACTGACCTTGAGATTAGAAGACATCCTGGGGTATTCTAGGGTATCCAGGTGTGCCTAATGTGATCACAAGGGTCCTTATGAGTGGAAGAAGGAGAAAAACAAGGAAGTCATAGTCAGAGATTTACTCTCTCTGATGCTACACTCTTGCTTTGAAGATGAAGGAAGTGGCCACAAACCAAGAAATGCAGGCGGCCACTAGAAACAGGGAAAGGCAAGAAACAAATTCTCCCCAAGAGCCTCCAGAAGGAACACGGCCCTGCTGACACTTGATTTTAGTCCAGTGAGACCCATTTAAGGCTACTGAACCCCATAAATATAAGATAATAAGCTTCTATTGCTTTAAGACAGGAGATTTGCAGAAATTTGTTACCACAGCAAAAGGACACTGATACCTGGTATCAGACTAACTGAGCTTATTTGAGGAAACCAGACACAGAACATGGTCCCTGCCCTTAAGGAGCTCACCTTCTCATGGGAGGACTGACACATGAACACCACAGCAGAATATAAGCACCAGTGGAGCAGGGACTCCAGTTTATGGCTATAGCTGGTATGCATTCTGGTGCTTAATAATTATTTCTTTAAAAATTTTTTTTAATGTTTGTTTATTTCTGAAAGAGAGAGAGAGTGTGATTGGGGAAGGGACAGAGAGAGAGAGGGAGAAACAGAATCTGAAGCAGGCTCCAGGCTCTGAGCTGTCAGCACACAGCCTGATGCAGGGCTCGAACTTATGAGCCATGAGATCATGACCTGAGCCAAAGTCAGATGCTCCACAGACTGAGCGAGCCACCCAGGCGCCCCAATAATTACATCTAAATAAAAAACCAAATGAATGCCTTAAGCCCTAGAATAGAATGCTCTATGAAATTCTCTGGTATCACAAAGGAGGAAGTAATTAGTTCAGAGAAAGCAGGTTGAGCCAAGTCTAAAAGAACAATCCAGTTCAAGAGAGAAAGAACCAAGGCCAACCTAAGCAGAGTGACTGCATGTCTAAAAGCACTAAGGCACACCTATAAATACAGAGAACAAACTGATGGTTGCCAAAGGTGAGAGGGGTGAAGGGCTGGGCAAAATGAGTTAAGGGGAGTAGGTAATACAGGCTTCCAGTTATGGAATGAGTAAATTATGAAAATAAAAAGGCACAGCACAAGGAATATAGTCAATGATATTGTAACAGTAATGTATCGGGACAGATGGTAGCTATGCTTGTGGCAAACACAGCATAATGTATAAACTTGTTGAATCACTGTGTTATACACCTGAAACTAATATAACCTTGTGTGTCAACTACACTCAACATTTTTCTAAAAAGCATTAAGGCATGAAGTAATAAAGTTTATCTGAGGAAAAGTAAACAGTCTTCAAGGCTGGGGAAAGGCATGAAGCAGCAGGTGCAAGCTGGCACCCTTATCCAGCCTGCAGATGGGCTTTGCTGGTCTTAGAATTTTGATTGAGCTGTCCACATTTCATAACTAGGAGATTTCATGTGAAGTCCAGGTTTCTGACATCTCTTCAAAGGGAACCACACTAGGCTCACCTTCCCAGAAAGTAAAGAGCTACCAGAGAACGCAGCAGGTGCCCCCTCTTGATGGAACATGTGGCCCCCAGTCTGTCACAGCCTCACCCAGCTTACCAGGCTCTTGAAGACATTTGGACCTTTGACATAGAGATTAGAGTGGAATGGGGCCAGAGCATAGAAGATTATAAGAGTCTGGGACATTATCCAACAGTAGTGAAAATCAAGAGGAGATGTTTAATCAGGGTGTGACATGATAATGATAAACACACAGTACTCTGTACCATTATATTTACTCTGTGTTAAGCCACTGACACACATTAATTCATTTAATCCTCCCAACCTATGCCATCAACATTACATACTATTATTCTCCCCATTTTACAGATGAATAAAATGAAGATCAGATAGTTTAAAAAACTTTGTCCAAGGGCACATGGCTAGGGTTTCAAACCCAAAACAACTCATTTCAAAACAAAGGCTCCCAACCCTACACGATATATTCTAACACAATGTGACTTATATTTTAGGAAAAAAGTGTCAACAGATGAATAAATCTTGTCAAATCTCCTTCTGCAATATGATACTTCCTTTCCTATTGGCTAAAAGATTGCAGATCATCTCCCAATGTGTCTCTCAGCCCTGGTTTATATCTCATTCTGGTTCCTCCTCACATTGCTAGAAGGACCACTGGCCTCTCCCTCTTTCCTTCCAGCTCTGTTACACTTGCATCTCCTTAGAAATGCCATAGCTTCTGGGATGTAATCCAGCCTAATTCTTTGCAAAGGTCTGCTTTTACTGATGCTCTATCCATCCATTCTATCATGAGATCTTGGTTAGTTTTCCATCTAGAGCATCATTTCTTTCTTTTGCCTGTCACATGCCAAGGCCATATCTTGAAGTCATGTTTTGGCAACTGCATTCACTATTTATCAAAGATTTAAGTAGCTTTATGAACTCTTGGTCAATAAAAAAAATATATCTCAATATGTTCTTTTTCTAAATGCTCTTCTCTGAATTTTTCTTGGTATAGAGACTATGGAATTGGCCCTCCTGCCAACAGGGACTCAACTGTTGGGATGATGTCTCTCCAGGACAAAGGACTTTGAAATATGAGATACAGAAGAACTGGGCTTGGATCACTGCACTTATCTGTATGACTTAAAGCAAGTCACTCAGCTTCTTTCAGCTTATCTTACAGGGTTGCTCTAAGGATTTGATGACATAATACAAGAAAATTTCAGTGCCTAGCCCACAGTAAGGATCCCACAAATCTACCCACTTCCATTTGTTAGATTTCATTTGATTCTTTTTCTTAAAGTTTATTTATTTGGGGGGGGGGGGGATCGGGGGGAAGCACAGAGAGAGGGAGACAGAGAATCCCAAGCAGGCTCTGTGCTGTCAGCACACAGCCTGATACAAGGGCTCGAACTCACAAACCATGACCTGAACTGAAATCAAGTCAGATGCTTAACTGACTGAGGCACCAGGTGCTCCAGATTTCATTTGATTCTTATAAGAACCATATGGCACAGACATCCTCTGTATAGATGAAGAGGACCTTGTGAATCAAAATTCTTGGCTCCTTCCTCTGGCCCACACTGTTTCTTTACTTAGATGTTACAACATGTCAAAATGGAAGGGAGGAAACACTTATAAAAGCCAGGGTTCCTGTCTGTGACTATAAGCTTCTGCCCCCTGTCCTGGACCTGCCTGTGAGCCTGACTACATGGTATCTCCCATACAGCCTAATAACTGTGTCCTCAAATTTAGCATGCCCTATCACTTGATTTTTTGATTCTGGCATTTTTAATTTGTTAATGTATATAATCTATCATTATAACAGCCATATGTATTAAAAATTGGGGGAAAAACTAAATATGCAAAGGTAAAGAAATGTATATGTATATTATACTATATCCACTTGGTGAAATTATTTAAAGAACTATGAAGATCAAGCAGCAGCAAAGAAAATCTGCTTTAATGCGTATGATAAGATCCATACTATGCTTACAACTAGATTCAAATGCAGGGAAAAAAAAGACTGAAAAAGCAAAAATAAATACTGAAATAGGGTACTGTACAGTTATGGACAAATAATTCATATCTATTCTGCATTTTAAGTGTGGTCCTATTTTCTAAGGAAAACAAGCAAACACTATAGCAACCTTTTTGGGAATAATCTGGTGGAGTGATTGAGATGTCACTGAGTGACAAGTGAAGATGAATCCAATCCATCCTTCAGGTGCTCACAGTTGATAAGTGAAGATCAATCCATCCTTCAGGTGCTCACAGTTGATAAGGAGAGGTCCAAGAAATATACAGACAGCCACAACACAGTGAGATAAATAACCACAGACCACAGCAGAGAAAGTATTTAAGAGCCAGATGAGAAGCCACTTAGACTTGGAAGCTAACAGAGTAAGTCCTGAGAGAGAGGAACAGCTAGAAGAATAGCAATTCCTCTTGCTGGCAGCCTAGACAAAGGCAGCCAGAGCAGAGGGATTAGCATTTGCAGACTCACAAGTGAGAGGAGGACATGGCAAAACACGGTGGATCTGGAATCTCACACAGCTTGGTATCTCCAGACTGTGGGGTATGAATGGCAGAAACACAGGAGATAGCTAGATAGGTATATTAGGGCCCTGGTGGGGGCAGGGGGAAGGTTTTGCCTGAAAGAAGTTTATGCTGTAACTTACCCTAGAGGAAAGCCTTTCAAGGAGCACCTAAAATGCTGCTACACAGCACTGTAGAAAGGCCTGTATTTTCTGAGCTAATAAAACTTTTCATATCTATGGGGAAATGCACAGCAAATTTATGGACCCTACAAGCCTAATTTTTAAAAATCTACATACATTTTTTTCTCAGCAGAGATTTTATAAGTAAGGACCATGATTCTCCCTCCTTTAGCCCCTTCTTCACCAAGGTCTACAAGTTTAAATAAAACAGTGGGGTAACACATTTCAATATCCCTAAAACTTTTATTAGAAACTCATACGTTTTCCTATAGAACTATTTTCAAGTAAAGACAAAGAAGATTCCCATTGAGAAAATCTACAAATAAATTATTCTCTCCAATGTGGTAAGTACTAACATTTTGGAAGTCATGGACCCAAACCAGACTCAATCTCTGAGAAATCTGGAGTGGTTATGAAGGTCAAAGGGTTAACTCCTGGACCTGGCACCCTACAGACCTACAGTGAATATGATACAACTAATGAACAAGCAAAAAAATACAGCAAAGATAAAGACTATGACATTCTTCCTTTCTTTGCTAGCTACCTGGTTTCTCTTAGCACTCCTCTCAATACACAAATCCTGCTGGTTTTCATTAGGTGATATGCCTTAGGTTCCTACTAAAAGAATATTTATGGTAAGATGCTACTTATACCGTTGATGCTCCTTTCCATGTCTCCCCACAGTCTTTTATGGGCTCTCTCTGGATCTAACCATAAACCACACCACAGAACCTACACCACCTCCATTCCTTCTAAGCCTATGAATATGTGCTCAAGTCTCTGCCTGCAAAACAAACATACAGACTTTAAGAACTTGTTGGTGACTCAAAATTCTTGCAGAAACTACTAAACTGTTATAAGCAACAAACACCTAGTAGAACTATGTCTAAACTCATGACAAATGTCTGACTTGTATGGAAACTTCCAGGTGACAATAAATTAAATAAATAAATAAATAAATAAATAAATAAAAGAATATAAAAATAAAAATAAGCAGATATAGAGTTTAAGACACATAGAAAAGAGGCTTTAAAAGCCAGGGCCACCAATTCAATGTGCTACAGACTCTACCAATTTGGGAATATCACTATTTAAAATGTGGCTTCCATATATATGGGGCTCAACAGGTACTACTGTTATGTGCTCAGTACATACAGCATGTCATGTCATCTTTACAACAATCCCCAGAGGGAGGTATTACCATCCTAATTTTCCACAGGAAAAAAACTAAGGTGCCAGAAAGTTAGGCTGTGCACTTGAAGTCAGTGAGACCAACCAATATTCTTTAAAATTATACCAAAGATTGTCAAAGTTATGAGTAGGCAAAGAGGTAAGGAGGTGAGAAGAGTCAGATTAAAGCGGCAGAGTGACCTAGGATAGAAAGTTTCAAAGGTGTGATTTCTGGATCCTAAAATGGCCCCAAGGACCATCCCCCAGAAAATCCCTGTGTGACATGGGCCTGGTGAAGGGCACTCCAACTGGAGGTGTGCTGTGTGTAAATGACACGTTCGTGGAGGAGAGGAAGGAGGGTGACAGAGAAACAGAGGAAGGAAGGTGACAGGAGGGTTGCATTAGATAACTAATGGAACCCTTCATATTTTCACGTGTGGGGATGTAGTGTGTATGTGTGTGTGTGTGTGTGTGTGTGTGTGTGTGTGTGTGTGTGTTTTATGTAATTCTTGTGGATTTGAGGCTTGAAAAAAGAAGATAGTGCCTTCCATGGCTCACCTTATTTAAACTAGAAGTCTACCTTCCAATCTCTATATAATCTAGTACTTGGAAATGCTGTATTATAACACTTCATTATCATATCATATTCATTTGATTTAGTAAAAATCTTTCCCTTATATTAAGCCCAAATTCAATTTCCATTAAACTCCACTCATTGGTCCCAATTCTATCCTTTACATCTATACTGAATATGGTATATCTAATTTGACAATAACTCTCATGTTCTCCTTATTCTCTTCTCCAGGCCAAAAAAAATACTCAATCACTTTAGAAAATTCATGACCAGACATATAGATCCTTTGCAATTTTAGCTGCTGACTGCTTCCTGACCTGGTTTTTATTTGCTCACTGTGCCTTTTAAAGTGGGGCTCTAGAACTAAACAGGTTCTAATAGGCTGTCTGACCATTAGAGTTTAGTAGGACTATTTATCTCCCTTGTTCTGGGCATTCTACTTCTAAACACATAATCCAACTGCCCCATATCATTCTGTAGACACATGCTGAGCCAAGAGTATAACCCTTCCCTTCTTTGTTCTGTTCAGCCAATTCTCTTTCCTCTATTCTGTACTTGTGCTCTTCTTCTGGGGAATCTCAAATCAGGACTTTATTAGCTGCCCTGTTAGAGGTCCCACTATGGTCAGGCAAGGGCTGCAGACAAGATCAGGAACAAGCACCCTATATCTCTAAGTAGCTCTGCTCCCCATCCCCCAGCCTCCACTACTTATGAACATTTGGGGAGAAAGGGAACTCCTTTCCTGGAAAGTTACTCAAATACTTTCACTGCCTCTGTAGAACCGTTGAATAGAGCCATCAACTTGGAAAATCTATTGTCTTTGAGTCTCCAACTCCTTTAAACATTCTTCCTGGTTGACCGACTGTCATTTATCTCTGGAACACCCCTCCCTTCACTATTGAGAAGTCAAAACCTATACTCAACTTACTGCATAAAACTGCTTAGGTTTTCAACAAAATAATCATGCTTCTTTCTTTATTAGCACAAAATGCTGCATCCCTCTGAAGATCTGAGAGTGCTAACAATAAATCCTCACAGAAGGACTGCTATAGGTCTTGTTGCTTTTCTCAGGGCACCCAGACTCCAGCTGAGAACAGTGAAAGAGAACACAGGCAGGTCAGGTGGCAAGAATACTAATCAGAGCATCGCCCATCTTTGGCAGTGACGCTCAAGACCAACCTACGTTCACAATAATAAAAGTAATGGCCCTTCCCTTCTGTAGTCAACAAAATCCTAAATTTGAATTTGGACAGTATGTGATGTTCTTTTAAGTTTCACAAAGAAGAGGAAATAGCAAAATGATCTTAAGATGTAGAACAGAAGTTCATTTCCCAAGGAAGAGGCAGAGCAGTTTGTCCCAGAATATTTTCCTCCTTGTATTTTCATCCTACTACTCTAAATTTAAACTTTGTCTTTTAATGCATAGAATTGTTGAACGATCACATGCAAGTTGAGTACTCAAAGACAAAATGAAATAATTATCTGCTTAATTCAATTAGCCATTCTACCTAATTAAGACTCCCGCACTTTTTCAGGTGGTTTTTTTCCCTCCACAAGTTTCCATTTCATTTTAGCTGAGAAATGTGTGATTTTGAAAAGAACCTTATGGATGTAATATCAAAGATTTTCCTTCCACTGCTTTGGGGGAGGGGAGAACTTTTACCACTGCCTTTTAATGTTTCCCCACTGTAAGGGTTGTGCTTAAATAGCCTATTAAACTATTTATTATATGTGAGAAGGGCACTGGATGAATGATTGTTTCCACATTGCAACAACAAATCAATCATAAATCTAAAAGGTTAACAAGAAAAGCGAAATCAATTTTATACAAGTGAATCATGTTACAAGAGTCAAAATGATATTTTACTTGCTTGTTAGGAACCTGTTGATCCGATCCTACACTTTAGAAAGAGTGAAGTCAATTTTGTGAGGGCCACCGATTTCATTGCTTATTAAAATGTTTAGTATAAACCTTGATTTTGGCTGTCCACACATGTCAGCACATTTTGGTTGAAATTTAATACAAGATTACTTGGACAGTTCATTTTCCTCCGTCTGTGCAATGGAAAAAAAATGTAAATGCTTGGGCATAAAAACTGTTCTTATTATTAAAAAAAGAAGAAAAAAAAGAAAATCTAGTAAATGCCTTAAATAAAAAAAGATTACTGTGCAGATGTAAGCCTTATTAACGTTCTTTGGTATCATGGTTATTTATGTAAAATTCTTTATTGACAGCCTAAATCCACCATTTCATTATTATTTGCTGCTAATACGATGAACATTATAAACAAAAAAATAAAAAAGTCATTTCAGATTTATAACTAATGAGACACCAAAGTTTATTAAAAACACTTGTGGCATCTCTAAAGTGTTTTTAAAATGCCAACCTCAGAAATGGAGACAAACCAAGTACAGCATTCTCTATGCTTGATCTGAGCTGTGCTGATTTACCCCTTATATGTTTTATTAAATAAAAAAGATAAACATAGGACTTAATAGGCCTCTAGGGATAGATGCCACAATATATAACAGTTACGCCAAAGGCATAAAGTGGGAAGAACTGAGAGGCAGATGGAGGAAAATGAGTCTTGCTTAAAGTAATTTTTCAAGCAATTGAGAGTATGATGACGTTCTCTAGGAAATGTCTTTAGAATTACTTTTATGTGCTCTATTTATCAAACTGGCCTGGGCATTAGTGTAAAGTGTAAAGTAATTTACAGGACTTAGAGACTTTCACCAAAACATTGCTATGAAATGAATAAACATATACACGCACACATACATGAATGTCCACCTGTTACGTGGGGTTTTTTTTCATATTTATTTTTTGAGGGGAGGGGGCAGAGAGAGAGAGAGAGAGAGAGAGAAAGAGAGAGAGAGGAGAGAGAGGGACAGAGGATCTGAAGCAGGCTTCCACGCTGACAGCAGTGAGCCCGGTGTGGGGCTCAAACTCGTTAGATCATGACCTGAGCCAAAGTCGGATGTGTAACCAGCTGAGCCACCCAGGTGCCCCTACACAGGGTTTTTTGTCCATTACGCTACATTGCCAGAGAGTCTTTAAAATAGAAGTCCAGTATGATATCAAAGGGAAGTAACGGAAACTAGGTGTGGGATCTCTTTTAATCTCTACCCCAGGAATGCAACACCAAAGATTTAATCTCAGAGACGCCACAATGCTATAGTAGCAGAGATTTGGGACTTACGTCTCTACTCCAGCAGCCTCTCCCTGCTACTCTAATATATGGTGACAAATGTCTCCTTAATTTGCACAACAGTTTTCAATTGCCCTCACAGGAGACCACCTTGAAGGAGCGAGTAAAAGGTTTAGTCATGGTTTCTATTTTTCTATTTGAATCAATACATTCTAGTTAAATGGACAATTAATAGGTCACTTCCAAAATAGTGGTGTATCAGTCCTGGTTAATAAACGATCCCCAGAGTTGATAATGGGCCCTATGTATTCAGCAAGTCCTGTATACACTCAGCTCATCCACTAAATCCCTTTTCAGGTGGACAGGGTTATATGGGAAGATGAGCTAGAATGAGTCTATAAAAGTCAGTTTCATTCACTGCTTTATTTTTCAGTCAAGTGCTTTAAATGGTGTCCAGAAATTCACTTGGAATGTGAGACAGGAGAAAAGATGGACACACAGAGCCTTGCTTTATGACCATACAAAAGGGCAACTGACCCTTGCCCAAGCCTTTTCCATGTGAAATGGCTCCTAAAGTTCATCTGCACAGTGAAAAATCGTGGTGAGGTCGCGTGTGGATGAGTCAAGTGAAAGTGACGATTGGTCATGGGTCTGTCGCCCATTGTGGCTGGGTCCCTGCCATGTAAAGTGCTCTGTGGGAAAGTATCGGCCCCCTAAAGAGATGCTCAGAAGGCTGCAGCTCATTAAACGGCCAGCATTTGCTGCCTCACTTGTCAGGAATCATCCTGTTGAGCAACTGCTCTCCTGAAACATTCATAAAACACATTCACGGGAGGCAGCAGGGACCTGAATCCAACCGTGATAGAGCTCTGTACTTCAGGCTGACTCAACTCCTTCTATTTCACTTTCCAACTGACAGAGGGGTTAACCTGAATAAAAGTTTTCTCTGGGCAGTTGAAATAAATGTGCTGGCCTCTACTGGAGTAGAGTAGAGCTTACTGGACTTCATCACACACTCAGAATCTCTGCCTACAAACTCTTACTTGACCTAGAAATCTCAAGATCAAGGTGAACTTTATTTCTTTTTAGTTCGACATTGCTCTTTTTGAGTGTGTATGTGTGTGCACGCATGCACGCTCTAAAAGTTTTTCAAAGTT
Source organism: Panthera pardus (assembly GCF_024362965.1). Lineage (NCBI taxonomy): Eukaryota > Metazoa > Chordata > Mammalia > Carnivora > Felidae > Panthera > Panthera pardus. Next base: position 69,370,619 of record NW_026526991.1, on the reverse strand, counting down.
GTTGTTCTCACTCCACCCCTGGACATTTTAAATTTTGAAATTTTTGAGGAAAAGTTCTCTTGAAAATATTTCCTACAACTCTGGTGGGTTCTTTTCAAGATCATAAAGAGGAAATATTTATCTCCTTTTACAATCTGGACAATTTTTATTATTTTCTATGAACACCTAGTGACTTTCTGTGTCACATTCTAAGTTGAATAGAAATTTTATACAGCACAATTTCTTAGCCTTCCTTCTTTCTTTTTTCTTCTCTAAATGAGTATTGCTACACGTTTCAGAAAGAGCCAAATCAGTCCCTCTGAGATCTTTTATATCAAATGGAAAACAAGTCACTTTCCTTGGTGTGTCAGCCCTGGGTTTCAATGCCATTAGAAACGGCTCACAATTGCTCAGTGTGCTGAGGTCTGATAAATCTCTGGAAACCTCCTGAATAGGATCGCTGTGATTTTTAGTGAGGATTTAGCTCCTTGCCATGGCATTACCAATTAGTTTTCCAGAGCACATTAAATCCTGCTGCTTTGGTTTACAGAATAACTGAGGCATTGCTGATGAAGCATAAAAACTTACTTGCAAAAGCAGTGGGGGATGCTGGGCGCCGACAGGACCCACCACAGCATGCAGAGTAGAATGGTGAGGCACTCAGGAAGAAAGGTTTGGAAGACGCTGCGGAGAAAGCATTGATCTCATTGATGAGCCATTTCTTTTAGACCATATTCAAAATTCTAGTTTCCCAAAAGTCACTGAGTAAAACACTCCATTTTCTGAGCCTTTACTTGGCTGGTTATAACTCTGACTGAAATTAACATTATTCTAAAGTAGCCTTTATCTGTCAAAGAGATTACCACACATTTAATCAAGATGTGGAAGATGCAGTGGAAAGACGAGATGATCAAAACCAAACCTATAATTTTCTGTGTGGTCCTAATTACAAGTAGTACATATCAAATACTCCTTCATTCACAATATCCTAGAGCAACACACAGGACAACTATCTGTGGTGATGAATGTCCTTTATCCCCACTGTCCAATATGGGATCTATTTCCCACATGGCTCCTGAGATATGTGGCTAACGTAACTGGGTAACTGAATTCTCAATTTAAGTTATTTTAAAATAAATACACTCGTGTGGCTAGGAGCTATCATATCATTGAATGGCACAGCTCAAGATATGATACTTACCGAGGAACAAATTAAAAGCAGAAAGTAAAAAATTAAATATAAAAACCAATTTGAATGTTATATGCTTAAGTTTAATTTTTTAGAAGAGATTATATTACTCTACTGTTTATTTTCAGAAAATTCTTCAAAATAGTTAGTTGGATTCCAAAGTGGTAAGAGATAATCTACTGAGCAATTCCATAACAAAACGTTTTTTTTTTTGTTCTGATCACTTTTACATGTTCAAAAGTATTTGAGAATAGCATTTTATCTCAAGAGAAACTAGTTAACCTGAAGGTATCTGTGTTTATAGTATAGGGATTTACCATATATCTGTTCTGCTCATTTTACTAAACTATACTATTCATAACATTTTCAATACATGTACACAGAATAGGTATCATTACTCTTATAAGGAAAGAAATTTTAAATTCTGTTTCTCAGTAGATGATAAATAGCTAAAAAGGATGTCACAGAACATTAGTAATAGCTCTTCTTTACTGAGCACTTACTATATGTCAGGCTTTGGTTAAACACCTTAAATACCCCATGTCCTTTAGCATAATGAGATATAATATAAACGTGGGTGAAAGTTCTTGAAGGTGGACAACTTGCTTTTGCTATCGCATACCCAAAAGAGTACATAGCACATTGTAAATGTCAGCAAATTTTCAATAAATGAATGTATAAAACCAAGCCTAATAGTTCATTTTCTGTGTGGTCATAATTATAAGTAGTAATTAGTAAAACTAAGAAATAGGAAGCCTCTCTCGACCTTCTTACGAAGAGAATGAGGATCAGGAATGAACCCCTTCCCTGCTCCCCAGACACACCTTGAAATATAGTATCATCCGTAACAGATGACCTTGAAATCTAGAACATGACTTGAAAATAAATATTTTTATAACTCTCCCTACATATTCAACGGCAACTTTTTTCTTATTTTAATCATATTTAGTGAATATTATTTTGATACGAATACCATACTTTTTCAAGAACACAGTAATTTCAGACTTGTATTTTAACCAAGTGATAAGCATGTGTTTACTTTCGCCAATATTTTTGAAGGATATATCAAAATAAGTGTATTGCCCAATAAAAATTTAGGTTCTTAATGCCTTCAAATTGCAAATTAGTCATACATGCAGGTTTTTTTCTATAACATAACGGAAAGTTGCCAATATTCGTATTCTTAGTTTTTTAATATCCAAGTTTTCAAATAATAAAACGTTAGTCTTAATGATATTTCAAGGGGTGCCTGGCTGGCTCAGTCAGCGGAGCATGCAGCTCTTGATCTTCGGATTGTGAGTTCAAACCCCACATTCGGTGTAGAGATTACTTAAAAATAAAATCTTTTAAAAAATGATACTTTGAAAATATAGCAACTAAGCAAAGTATGAAAAGGAAATCCATCTTGGTGTTCAAAAAATTCTATAAAACTTAAAAAACTTTTTTTTCTAAATAGGCTCCATGCCCAACTTGGGGCTTGAACTCACCACCAGACCCTGAGATCAAGAATTGCACATTCCCAACTGAGCCAGCCAGGCACCCTATAAAACTTTTTAAAAATTTTACTGTTATCATAAACTGTTCTAACACTGACTATAAAACCACCAAAGAAAAGATAAATCATTTCACTTTAATATCTTATGAGAAAATGGCACTATTTAGGCAGAGTTACATTTTCCAGTATTCTAGGAATATTTGAAGTACTTTGAAAAATAAAAATCTATTTCTACATATAAAAATTGTCACATTATGTTGATTCTCAAGCATTTTCTGTTAAATTATTTCATCTCAAACACTCCATATAATTAAGTCATGGCTACTGTGCAGTTTGGCACAAAATACAATGCTGCATTTACATACATGTAATAACACATTTATCATGATAGCTGGAAAAAACACACATGAAATAAGCACACTAGTGATACTATTAAAATAACCATGCATTATAATACGTACAAATTACAAATTTTATCATTCTAGCCAAACTGTTTCTCAATCTAACCCTATGGCCTAAAAAATATAAAAATAAAAGATAAAAAAAAATGAATGGCTCATTTGAGACAAGCAATCAATTAAATTCATTTGTGATAAACGAAGTTCTGAGATATACAATCTTAGTGTTAAATTTAACCAGAAGAAGTTTTCATTGAGTAGTTTGTTATATTACTATGTATTACCTTATCTTAATAGAGTGAAGCTATAATCAAAATGACATGCCATCTACAGTAATAAACTCTTGTGGCTAAGGAACTACATGTGACATGACCAGGCTTCAGGTTCTCTTGTGTAGAATTTCCTTACCATGTTAAAACATCTCTTTGACATACATATATTTACACAGTCAATTCATGGTTTCCATACATAAACACACCTTGTTGAAGCTGGTTTCTGTGAAAATTGTTGTGAAATTCCAATTAAGTGCTCCATTTTTTTTTTTTTTTACATGTGCCTACTTTGACATAAGTCAAATGCTCATCCAGCTGAACCTATGACTGCAGGGGTGTCAAATGGCACTAGGAAATAACCATTTTAAACAATGAAATGCATTAAAGATATATATATATATATATATATATATATTACAATTTTAAATGTTTGTCAATCATATACTTTTTAAAGGAATAGCAAGAAAAGAAACTCAGCTGTGATGAAAACAAAGTAACAAGTTGATAGATGTGTTAAAACGTTTTTAAGTCTTTGAGAACTACTTAGAAGATGCTCTGAAAAGGACAGAAAATGCACTGCTATGAATTGAACACACGCTATCTCATCCACTCATTAGCATTCAACCTCAAATGGGTATGCATCTGGAATGTGAACACTGTTTTCGGCAATTTTTTTTTAATGTTTATTTATTTTTGAGAGAGACAGAGACAGGATGCGAGTGGGTAAGAGGCAGAGAGAGAGGGAGACACAGAATCCGAAGCAGGCTCCAGGCCTTGAGCTGTCAGCACAGAGCCCGACGTGGGGCTCGAACTCACGAGCTGTGAGATCATGACCTGAGCTGAAGTCAAGACACTCAACCAACTGAGCCACCCAGGCACCCCGGCAATTTCTTTTTTAAAAAAGGACAAGAGAAACACAAATATTTTAGAATAATATTTAGTTATTAGCCACGAGAGATCAGGGTTTCATGCACAGATACTGCCAGTTATTCATAAGAGCTGGAGCCCAGAAAATGGACACACCTCCCAAGCTTTCCATAAGAGAAAATCAAATGGCCTTTCCTATCGAAAAAAACGTACACTGTCAGGTTTGGCATGATGTTAGGTTCTGTTAGCACAATACTTCAGGATACTCCGAATTCTGTATCTCACCAACAAACCTAATTTCCAGTTTCTGTGGAAATCTGTTACCAGTTACCAATAAATAACTTAAAACTTTTGGAACTAAACTGTCTGAATCCAAATGACTAAAATCACTTATTCACAGAAAACCTCATGAGCTTTTCACTTCTTAATAAGATATTCTGACTTATCTGGAGCCACAGAATCAAAATACCTATTAATTATTTTGAACATTTATCTAAGATGGAGACTTAGAGCCAATTTAACGGTGAACTGGCCTGATTTCTTTTTAAACTTAACAAGATGGTTCTGTGGTACAATCATCTCATAGCTGAGGATGGTTACGAGCCTAACTACAGAGAAATTATTTTCAAAAGTCTGTCATTTAGAAAGCAAGCAATAATTTTTAAATTGCTTTTCTGTTGTTATTTTCATTCTTCTTTTGCTGATGGAGAAGAACAATGGGTATTTAAATGGGGTGAAACCACATTCTTCTGATTGTCAGTGGAAAACTGTGGTACTAACTGACTTGAGTTGACGTTTCAAAGAAAGAGTACTAAAGACCACTAATAAAACCTTCAAATAAATTTCAAGAGTCCACTGCAATGCTATGCCAACTGGCAGCACCTTTTAAGAAAGATGGGGAGAAATGAAAGAAGGTTCCAAGATGCCTTATTACGGCATCTTTAACCTTTGGTTAAAGGGTAAAAAAACACCTCAAGGAAAGAATAACAGGGAGCTAAATAATTTTTTTTAATGGTTTTAAATGACCTTTTTCAAGTGCCTGGTACATGGGAACCATGAATAAAGAAATCTAAACTTCTGACCTGAAAACAATATACAACTGGAATACAGTGGACCCAAAAATGAGACTCCAAAGAATAGCAACCAGCAGCCCTGAGTAGTAAGATCTAAGAAATATCACTCACCTAATGAGGTGTGATTATCACACACCCTGGAAGGAATTCATTTATGTGATCCACATGCAAATTTACCTTCAGTCACAAGGGAAAGCAAGTTAAATAAATTCATCCTTTATCTTCCTGCTCATCAGAAAACAACAGAAGTCCACATTCTTTTCCTCAAGTATTTCAGACACAGAAAAACAAAGGTCTTAATGTTCTGGTACAGCTCATGAGAAGATAAATCAAGTGCAGTGTCTACTTCTTTGATGCTGTGCTTTTAATTCTGTGCAGATAATATTTATTGCATCTCTAGCAAGTGCCACACAGTGTACTGGGACCACAAAGATGAAAAAGGATGGTTTCCTTCCCCAGAAGAATTTCTATTTAGTGTTTCTTAACTTACAGATTTATGTCTGATGGTCAACGAAATGAAATGCAAATTTTTCTGTTTTCCAAATTCAATTTTTTTTTGTAAAATCTGAGGCATTCCCCAAGAGAGAGATGAAATTTGAAAAAATTCACATTGTGCATCCCTAACCGTTGGTTCTCAACCCTGCATACACGTTAGAATTATCTAGAGTGCTTTCAGAGATACAGAGGTCCAGGCCCCATACCAACCGGGTTAAATCACCAGCTAAGAGTGGGCTCCTTAGCACAGCATTGTTTCAAAAGATGCATAGGTCATTATAATACACGGCCAGGATGAGACCACAGAAAAAAACACAAAACAATGTCTGACACAGCAGGCACTCAATAAATGTTAGCCTTTACTCCTGCCATTATTACAGAATTTGAGATCAACAGTAAGACAACATATAAAAAGAAGCCGCATGGTCAAGACTTCCAGTGAAATATAAACAAGTAAAAAGAAAAGACTATTGTCAAGAGGGCTTTGTCAAAGAAGGCTTTAAGCAGCAACAACATCTTAACCCACACCTTGATTTGGAAGGTATTTGGAACGGCAAAAGAAGAAAAAGACGGCATTCCAACAAGGAAAGGTGGCTCGAACAAAAGGAAAGGAGGCAAGGTGGGACACGTAGGGCAGGTTAAGGAGACCAGCCTGATGGCTGGCACAAGGCGAAAGGAGTGAACAATGTACTTGGAGGAGCTAAATGTAGCTGATGGAATGAAGGTGTTGCAGAACAGAGTATTTCTATTTGATCTGATCGTCAAACGGGGATAATTAAGGTTTTCCTGAGTAGCTGGGTAATATGAGGTAGCAGATAATTAAGGTTTTCCTGAGTAGCTGGGTAGTATGAGGAAGCCTTATTTTAGGAAAATTCACCTGGCCATACCGGATGCGATGTGGTGGAGAAAGGAGAGGCTATATGGAAGGATCCCACTGCAGTAAAGATTTGTTATAAGAACAGGTAGTGAGGGCACCAGGGTGGCTCAGTCTGTTAAGCATCTGACTATTCCGGCTCAGGGCATGATCTCACGGTTCGTGAGTTCGAGACCCGCACGGTATTCTCTTGGTATTCTCTTTCTCTCCCTCTCTTTCTCTCTCAAAATAAATAAAGAAACTTAAAAAAAAAGTTATAAAAAAAAGAAGAGGTAATGATAACCATTTGTGTATACATGGCCACTAACATCTTCTCTAGCCTCGCATAATGAACAAATGGGTAGGGTATGGCTTCTTCTCAAGATGCGGGCCTCAGTTCATCGCAATCACCAAATATGATCAGTATCTCTGCTGCCTCTCCCTTCAAGTGGTCTCTATTAGCAGCTCTGAAAAACTGAGCTAAATTTAAGGAAATCCATCGCTTTTTATTATACAGTCGATGTCACAGAAGAGAATGGCCTAACAGAATAGTTCTTGTAGCTCTCAAATTCTAAAAGCCTTAATGAAGACTCCTCAAGCTCCCAGCTATTGCACTCTGTGTGACTAATTCTTGCACTGGTCTACTCCACCAGGAGACAACAGACCTGGCAAGAACTGTATCTGATAGGGGTTATCCTGATTTCACCCTGTGGCAGACTTTAAATGGCTACAAATTACCTGGGTCTCAGTTTCCCCTTCCTTTGTATTTGGGATGGTCTTGCTGCCTTGTTTGACCAAAGGATACAGAAGAAGTGATATTCTGGAACATTCCAAGGCTAGATCATAAGAAGCCTTATAGCCACTGCCTAGGATTCTTGCAGTGTTTGCTCTTAGAACTCTCCCTTTCATAACCCAAGCATCAAGCTGTTAGAAGCTCAAGACACTTGGAAAGTCTACTTGTAGATTGTTGTAATAGCTCTAGTTAAGCACCCAATCAACAGTCAGCCATGTGAGCAGCCATTTTGGACATCAAGCCCAGTTGAGCCTTCAGAAGACCATAGTCCCAGCTGCCATCTAACTGCATGAGTTTCCATGTTGAGAACCACTCAGCTGGGCCCAGTCAATCCACAAGACTGTGAGAGAAAATAATAAATTGCTCCTTTAAGCTTCTAATCTTTGAAATAGCTTCTTATACAGCAATACCCCTTTCACCAATATTTTACTTATGGTGGAATGGTAGAAAGGAGTCTTTCACATCTTTCCCTGTTATCAGTAGGCTTTTGTGGTATGTGTTTGCAAGTCAAATGCTGACTTTAATCTCTTCTTATTTTGAAATGAGGACACAGAGCCTCAAGGAGGTTATATGAATTGATTGGAATTATACACTCAGTAATATAAAAATCTTAGACTTGAATCTAGGCTTTAAAATTACAGAAATGCTGCTAAAACCAGCTCCAAAAACTGTATTTTTAAATTTACCTAATTTGCCATTTTTGCTTTGGAGAAATTGTTGGCAAACTTTTGCTATAAAAGGCCAGATAAATACTTCAGGTTTTGCAGGCCATAAATCTGTTGCAACCATTCAATCTGTAATACAGAAGCACCTGTAGAAAATATGTAAACACACGGGAGTGCCTCTTTTCCTGCTTGAAAGAATGGGACTGTCTTCTGGTTTGAGACCCAATATAACTATAGAATTGGTTAAATACACCTAAACTCAATCCAGCCCTAGGAGAGTCTCTTTAAGAAACATGCCAGCAGTCATGGTTTTTATTCTCTTTCAATGGACAAAAATCTTTCCAAAGAATAACTTACTAACTCCTTCGCATATTTTAAATTTAAAAGTTATTAGAGATTTAACCCTTTAAAGAACAAGAAATTTTGAGTCCTCTCAAGAGGACTGGTAAAAATTATATATTGTATGTTCTATTTCTGACAGCCACTTAGAATTAATAAAATTGAGGTTGTTGTGGCAAAGTGCCTGAACACGTAAAAGAAACGTTAGAAACCTGGTTCATCTTTGGGATACTGATAAACAAGGAGGCAATTAAGTATTCAGTAATATACAGAAAAAGATGTGAATTTTCTTTCTTTCCTTTTCCCAGATGCTTTGGTTCTAAAACAAAAGTCTAAAAACTTTAGAGGCTTTTTGATCTTTGACTTCAGAGAGAATTTTAGTGCCTTCAGTTTACTGTTCATATAACTCACAAAAATGTGCCCCTGAAATATTCCCAACTAATAGCAGGTTGACAAAATGAATAATGCTATTAAAAATGAAATCAGTTATGGTAACTTTATATAAAGTGATGAATCACTCTGCATTGCCAAATCAAGTACTGACTGGAGGCTAAAAAGAATAAAAGGGAGAGATTTCATTAAAAGTGGAAACATTACTGAAAGTAAAATAAAATACTTTGGAATAAAATATACAAGGGTCTGGTAAGCGTATTATACATTAAGGCAAAAATCCAATTTCTTAGTAAGAGAGTATAAAATAGAAGCATGATCTAATGAAGTCTTAAATAAGGATTCTAACAAGCATTCCCAGATAAAAATCATGTTGTTTCTTTTTCCAATTTGCCTTTTTATTCCCGATAGACTCCAGGTGTAGTTGAATGAAAACTTATTTAACAGACTTAAAAACTGTGTACCTTCACTGTGAAAAAAAAAATCACTGTAATTAGGAAAACACCTTATTTGGAGCCTCTGTTAATCCAAGATTAAGTAGACAAACACTGTATTAAGAGCTACAAAGCAAGACCCCTTGAAAGACATAGTAAGATGTATTCTAAAGTTATAAAGAGTAACAACAGAAATAGGGTGGTGGAAAATAGGTTGAGTGTGGTGTAAATGAAATATTTATCCCCCCCAACATAAGGACACATTTATTTAAATATGTTAAAGATAAGAACATTTCACTTCTGTAAAAACTTGCATAGCAAAGAATCTCAAAGTATTTTACAAGCACATCTATTTCCTGTGCTACTTCCCTTACTTTAAAATTGCTACCATTTCTATCATTGTTCGGCAACAAACCTAAGCATAAAATGAGGTCTTACAGCAAAGGAGACTTTCTTCTGGTGGGCACAAGAACAGGAAGAAGGTGGCACACTCCAACAGGGATATAATAGAGTCTCATGCACAGCTTTGGTTCCAATGTATGAGGCACATTCATGGCAAACAAATGTGGATAAAATCATTGTCAACAATTCTTTTAAACTGCCCACAACATATGGCATCCTTTGGCTTCTGGCATGTAACCCTGAACTCTCTGAATCCTATGTTTATTTATACACAAATGTGTATACAATTGTCTGGGCATTCAAACTACTGTGCTCTTTTCTCTTGTTCATTTATTTATTTTTGAGAGAGAAAGAGAGAGAGAGAATGCACCCTTGACAGCAAGGGAGTTGGGGAGGAGCAGAGAGAGAGAGAGAGAGAGAGAGAGAGAATCCCAAGTAGCGGGGCTGGAACCCCTGAACCCCATGAGATCATGACCTGAACCGAAATCAAAAGTCTGACTCTTAACTGCTTAACTGACTGAGCCACCCAGGCGCCCCAAACCATTGTGCCTCTTAAAATAATCCTCAACTCCCTTAAGTCAATAAGAGGTAAGGGGAAAGTTCTAAAATGTTCCTACTTGCCTGCTGGATTTACTCCTATTTTATTATTAAACCTCAACAGCTTCAATACCTGTTAACAGATTGACATTTCTTGTTGCCTAAGTGGAGTAAAGAAGCACATGTCAGGGGTTGGGGTGGGATAAGTACTAAAGTCAGGGGCAAATTCAATGCATATAAATTGCTCCAGCCCAGGTGTTATTCTGTAAGGATGGTAACTGAGTCATTACTAGAAGGGAAGGAACTATTAGTCCTATTCTCTTCACTGCAAGAATTTCTCCTTGAATCTGAAGGAGTTCATTAACTTGAGCTGATTCTCATGAACTATGTAAAGTTATTAAATGTTAATATGTTTATATTAATATGTTCATATAAATCCAAAGGCATGTTAAGAAGATACAAAAAATATGCACACGTAGTAATAACATGGTTCAGTATTATCTACAAATTCCACCAAAGCAGTGGTTGAGGTGACGGCCTGAGGAAGGAACCACCTTTGCCGGATTTTCCATTCTCTGTCCTGATTCTGGGTCAGCATCACCAACATTCGAGATGCTGTGATTTTAATCTACCAAAACAAATCTAAAGCAAAGTGGTAGCAAAAATAAGTGAGAAACTCTGGCTTAATAAGTCAGATCACAAAGTCTTCAAGTTGGACTAGATAAAACATAAGTGCAATTAGTTTAAGACAGAGTCATGGATTAACACATAAAGAGTATCTGGAACTGGGAGATGGGCAAGGAAACGAGGATGTACATTAAGTTTTAATGGTAAGAAGCAATCCTAACAAGGGGCCAGAAAAATGCTACGGATCTGGTTCCATTTCTGTACTACACAGTACAACTTACCTGATAAAATTACCTAAAAAATAAAAAAAAAAAAAAAAGAACTCACCTATCCAGAAGAAACATGTGCTTTCTAACCCTTAAAAGGAGTAGCTTCAACAATCAATAAGTTACATTCAGAAAATTACCTTTATGTCAAATATTTTTAAAATGTTTAAATAGCAAATGTTATTAAAAGGCAAGACTCCACGTATTTTGAATAAAACTGGTGACATAACCAAGAGAAATGTAAAATTTTCAGCTTTTTACATTTCAAAGCTCTTTTATATATATAAACATAAATATTGTAATCTAGCACAATATTCACCCAATAATGACATTAATAAACTTTTCAGGAAGGATCTCTGATGATTCTAATTTACTTGCAGAACCTCCTGGTTTCCCCTAATAAACTATAACAGATCTAAGGACTCAACCCTGGATCTATCTTCTATCTACTACCTTCTATTGCACTGTGCCCCTCTCCAGCCTTGAGAAATACCCTTTGATTTCTAGAGTTTTTAAACTACAATATATATATATATATATATATATATATATATATATATATCCCCAACTGTTTTATATATAAACAACCTGACAACATATAGCTATGGAGAGTCTTTTTCCTACTGTAAATATTCAAAGACTTGCTAGTTTCCAGGGATGAAGAACTGACAGCTATCCTCTCATTTATTACCTATAAAATCTGTGTTATTGCTTAACTGTCATCACCTTGCAGATCCACAGCAAGACAAACAGGAAGGGCAATTTCTTTCCTTATGGACTCACATACAAAATCACAATCTGATGTATTATTGTGATACACGTAATCAGTTATCACTAGCTTCTGATATTCAATGAAAGACTCGCATAAGGAATACGAAGGTTTGGGACATTTTTTTTTTTTTCTCCTTCACAAGTCCACAGATGTTTCCACTGTTAACTTCTGACAAAAACAAAATTAGCAAGTGAAGTAATCATTGTAGAAAAAAACTGGCCTCTATGAAAATTAAAGCAGCGAACAGCTATGAAAATGCTTGGAAAGCCATACAGCAATCCAAACATGGAATGCCACAGGGGCAGAGACAGTCATCCGTTTTGTGCAGTGACGATCCCAATGGTCTAGAACAGAGCCTGACACATGGGAGATACTCGGTAAGCACTTCCTGAACAAATGAAATAGATGGCATCATTAAAAATCGGTAACAAAGATAATGAAGCAGAAATGCATGCAGTGGCATAAATCCCCAAGTTAAAGGGCTCTGTATTTCACCAAGGCACCAGTAAAAGGAAGTCTGGGGTTTTCTCATTCAACATTTAGTTTGGTACACTCAACAAGACTGGGAAAAAAGTGAGTACTCAATATGCTGAAATGATTAAAAATCCCATTTTGTGATCCACTCCTAAGTAAGGGTCCAAAGGATTAGCAGTGGTTGTTCACTGACATCTCAGAAAGAAATATAAGGAAATACTGTTATCTTTTCAAAAACAGTAGCTCTTCTATACTCTCTATAGAACATCAATCACTATGTCGTCAGTCAGTTAATTTTCAGGTGATAGTAACCTTGTCAGCACTCATTAAAACTTCATAATTCTACACAGCAGCAATGAATTCCCACAACATTTGGTAGGACAAAAATCTGTCACTTAAATAAAACTAGGGCAATGTTCAGAAAATGACATTCTGTGTCAAATTACAAAGATAAATGAATGTAAATGCTGGTTTTAAGCAGCATATTTGTGGGCACAAATATAGAGAGTTTTAATTTTCTTAAGATACTTTTGTAGATTCAAAAATTAAACACACCCCTTATAAGACTATTTTTTTAAATAAACGGTTATTTGTTCAGAGGAAAATCAACCTAGGAGAATCTCAAATCTTCAATGAGGGCTCAATAAAACACCAGGAATAAATATGTGCTTAAACTGTATTAGAATACTTCAAAGGGAAATATAAATTCTCATATTCTCTTAACTATTCCAAAAAAAAAAAACATTTTTGTATTCTGACACTTTAATAAGTGTACAAGAGTTAATACATCCTTGAAAATTTTTTGTAGTTAGGAGACCCTTTACCCAATAATTGCAATATTTTGAATGAAACAGATACACAAACCTCTTGTTCAGTTATTAAAATATCTGCCTTTGATTTGCATTTGGTTTATTTGAATTTAACCTGTAAAATCTACAAAGGGGAAAACTAAGTAACTTTCTCTGGTTGAGTAGCCAATCAGGATCAGGGGCAATTTAAGAATCCTTAAAAATAACTTCTATGAACACAATGCCAAACCACTAAAAGTTATGCAAATCACCATTTTTTTGTTTGAAAATGTTATTTTTTTGTGACACAGCATTATTTACTAACTCTTGTCTAGGTGAACCGGCTTTATACGTTTCTAATTTTCCAAACACTTCAAAAATAAGAGAGTGGCCCAAATTACCAAGGAACATAAACTCTGCCTTTAACAGTTATTCTTTCCTTTCCCTAGATGCAAAAGGCTTCCCAGGTTCCTTAGGTTTTACACTGTGTGAATGAGACCACTCATATAATTATATTTGTTCCATTCTGTTAATAACCATTTCAAGCTGAAAGACCAGGACAGGTTCTAAACATGTTAAGTTCTATACAGCCATTAGCAATAAATTTGATCTGGCAGTTTGCTGGGACAATGGAATCTGCTGAAAAAGCGTCTATTAGTCATTCTGGACAAACCCATCGGGATTAAAAGAATGAGTTAAGATCGCCTAAGGACGCAGCCAAAAAAAATTAATAATAATCCAACTAGATCTCAGCTTCTGAGTTTCCAAAAGGCTTCCCCTTTTTTTCACCGCACATTTCGGCTGCCCCTCCATACGCTTTAGCTAAAATGTGATTAACCCGTCCACATCCTCTGCCCAATCACACCACTTAGGTTTTATGCGAAAATTAAACCAAAATTGCCTTTCTTTTGATAATTTCCCATTTATTGGTGAACTTCCTATTCCAGGTGCCAATTCAGCTGTTTCAGCTCAGCACGAAGAAAAAGTCGTCCTTGATTTCCTTGCGCCTCCGTGATCCCAAATACTAAGAGCGGAGAAAGCCAAAAGTTTGCGCAACTCTTCTTCCAAAAATCTTTGCGAGCGCTCTTGAACGGCCCGGGCCTTCGCTGCAGACGCAGGAGCAAAGCCCCCGAAGCGGGCCGCGGGAACTGCCCAGGGAGCTGGTGTCCCGCGGCCTCCAGGGCTGGAGGCGGCGAGCAGAAACGCTGAACTTGGGAACAAGACGGGTGAAACTGGTCCAGCGAACCCAGAGATCTCGGGACTAGGGCTGCTCTTTCCCGCTAACCCAATGTGGGGCATTCAGGGTTTCTCCAGAAAGGCCTGAAAATCAAGGCAGCCCTACCACTTGTTGAAACAGAGAGGAAGCTGGTGGTATGGGATAGGGGTGGAGGGGGTGTCACAGTTAGTGGCTGTACCCTATGTACCCGCGAAGTGGCATCCCCAATAAAGCTCGAGACGCTCGAGGAAGGTCCCAGGCCGGAGCGGATCCGGGCGCGCTGGGGCCAGGGCTCCCTTGGCGCAGCGCGCACCCCCGGGAGCTCGGATCCCGGACCTGCCGGGTCGGAGGCGCCGGGCGCGGCTGGGGAGGAAAAAAGCTGGCTCACCTGGGGCTGACGGCTGGAAGGTAGAGTCTCGATCCCCCGGAGCCCGGCCCGGCAGCCTGGCGCCGTCGGCCGAGGGGCTGAGCACTTGGAAAGCCCAACGCGTGCCGTACGGCGCTCCGCCGGGGCTGACCGGTTCGGCCGCGGGGCACAGCTTGAGGGGAACGGGGCTGGCCGGCAGGGGCCGGACCTGCGCGCCGGCTGCCGTGGCGGCGGCGGCGGCCACTAGAGCGGACGCCGGGCCGTGGTGCGGGGGTGGCTGCAGCGCGTGCGGCGGGGCACCCCCAGCCCGCAGCAAGTTCTCGATCAGGAAACTCTTTCCCAAGTTGCCAAAGCCCGGAGCCGCGGGGAAGTTGAGGAGCGCGGAGGACGCCACCACGTCCCAGTACGCGCCGGCGTGGGCCGCCACGGCGCTGGGGAGCATAGTGCGACGCCCGCGGGCCGCCTGCGCGCCCGCCTCCAGCTCCGCGCGCCGCACCGGGCCCGCGCCGCTCCCTCCCGCCGCTGCTTCCTGCCGCAGCCTCCCGCGGAACCGGAGCGCGCTGAGCCCGGGAAGGAGGAGAGGGCACCGAGGACGCCGGCAGGCTTGGAGCGATATTATTTTTTTGGGTTGGGCGTTTTCTTAAAGGATGGGAGGAGTGAATGTGGGAGGGGGAAGCTGTGCGTGTCTCTGGCCCGCGGCGCAAGCTCTGGGGGCGCCGGGGAGTCCCTCCCGCTCCCTATGCAGATCCGGATGGTCGGTTTCTCTCTCTCTCTCTCTCTCTCTCTCTCTCTCTCTCTCTCTCTCTCTCTCTCTCAGAAGGCTGGAAGGTGTGTCCAGCCCATCCATTCATGTCACCCGGCCCACAAAGTGACAGACGCGGCCAACAATAAGGGCGGCCCCAGAGTCTGAGCTTTGGCAAAGGGAGGGGACGCGTAGCGGGAAGGTGGGCGTGGAGGCGACGTGAACCGGCCGCGCTCATCCCCTCCCGGCGGCGGGAGCCCTAGCTCTGGAGCCCACGCAGGCCCACGGAGCGCCAGGGCGGTGCGCCCGGGGGCGGGCGGCACTCTCTTCTGGAGACCGTTCGGCAGACCACCTGTTGGGCAACCCCCGGCTCTCCAGTGTTGATGTCACTTTCAGGAACCGACGGGCATCCTGGGGAAGCTAACAGGCACTAGAGGCTTGAAGGACTGTAGTCATCAAATAGAGTCGCGAGTGTTACTGGGACTGTTGTGGTCCCGCAGATAGATGCAAAGTTTTAAAGAGTAGGTTGCATATGCGATGTGTTCCCCTTTCTTAAGGCAAAGAAAGTGAGTTTTTCTTGGAGACCTTTTAAGAAATTTCAGAGGTTCTAGTAGTTCGTTTCCAATCGCTTTTTTAAGATCATTTAGGAATCACTCCAGAAGAAATGTTCCGATAAATTTTGATCTAGAGAAAGGGATCTTAGTTGGAGGTGGTTAAATATTTGGGTCCAAAACCCGGCAAGAAAAGCCACCACCAACTTTTCCTAACCAAACATGGTCGGGTCCTCCTCCACAGAGCCCAGGATGAGAACACTGGATTATTTAGGATTACAGTTGCTCTCTTATCCCCCTAGAAATCTGGGTAGTTTCCAGTTTATTAACAGCCTGCTAGAGACTGGGCAGAAGAAAAAAGGGTGTGTGTGTGTGTGTGTGTGTGTGTGTGTGTGTGTGTGTGTGTAGTTAAAAGTTCCTTTAACCACAAGGCAATTTAAAGCTCCTCATTTTAGAAATTGTATCAATGGAATTTTAAAACGGTGACTTCTCTGTCGATTAACAATTCCCATTGCTACACTCCTGTGCAAATTCAGGTGAATTTATTTAAAATAAGATTTTTAAAAGATTGTGAAAGGTTTGGAGTTACATGTTTAGTTTTCCTCTGTATCCTAACAATAATAATATGGTTCCTAGTTTCAATTTACTTAAAAGCTAGACAGAGTTGCCAGGCTAGTAAGATAAATTTCCTTTTAAAAATTCACCTGGTTGATTTGTGTTTCATTTACTCTAAGGATGTCCAAAGCTTTCTAGAAATCCACCCTCCCTACCTGCTGCCAAACGGAAGGAAAGTTATTTGCAAGGTTGGTGTATGTTACTAATATTTGTTCACTTACTGATTTAGTCAACAAACTTTTCCTGAACATTTCATATTTATGGAGCACTTTTGGTGGTCCTGGGAATATATAGAGAAAAGTCTGGTCCTTGCTTTGTAGGGGTTCACAGCTTAGTGGGGAGAAAAACAAGTAATATCTGAGAAAGGGATTGTAATTTAGAAGGAAAAGTGAGAGAAAATCTCCAGAGTAAGATTCCTGTAAACTGAGTCTTAAAAGTTAGGGATGGGCTCTGAAGTAGTAACCTTTGAGATTAGCAAGGAAAAGAGAAATTACATCATCCCTGCCAGTCCTAAATCATAGCCATCATTTATTCAGTGTTTACATTTGGCCAATTATACACTAAACAGTTTGTCCATATTAACTTGTAAACTTCATAATAATTCTATAAGCTTGGTACTGTTTTTATTCCAGTATTACTGATGGGGCACAGAAAATTTAAGTAACTTTCCTAAAACAACACCACCACCAGAGTGATAAGGTTAAGATACTATCTAAGCCGGATGATTCCAAAGCCTTAGAACCTTTAAAAAAATTTTTTTTTACATTTATTTATTTTTGAGAAACAGAGTGAGACAAAGCGTGAGCAGGGGAGGGGAACAGAGAGAAGGAGACACAGAATCTGAAGCAGGCTCCAGGCTCTGATCAAGGAGTCAGCACAGAGCCTGATGCGGGCTCGAACCCACAAACTGTGAGATCATGCCCTGAGGCAAAGCTGGACGCTCAACCAACTGAGCCACCCAGGCACCCCAAAGCCTTAGAACCTTTAAATTCAACTCCAGTCTCTTCACAGACCTATTTGCCATGCTAAATGGTGTCACCTGGCCATGCAAGGGAGGCTAAGAAATCAGTATCCTGTTGTTCTATGACAATGCAGACTCGAGTCAAGAGGAACTGTTGGTTCACCCAACTTGCCATAGATAGGAGACAACTGGAGAAATCCAGACACAAAATGATGTGGAATTTATAGAATTAATGGCAAGAAAACAAAATGGAGAGGATAAATATTACAAAGGTTGAATCTATAGGAACGGATGATGCAGTTCTCAACTGGAGGTGATTCCTTCCTACTCAAGAGACATTTGGCAATGTCTGGGCATACTGTTGGCTGCCATAACTTGATGAGAGGATGGGGCAGTTAGACACTGGCACCTACTAGCAGGAAGCCAAGGATGCTGCTAAACATCCTACAATTCACAGGACAACAACAAAGGATTACCCAGCCTGAAATGTCAATAGTGTGGTGGTTGAGAAACCTTGCTTATAGAGGAAAAGGGGAGAATGTAGGATCACTTCTAGTTTTCTGGTTTAATGACTGAGTAGACCTAATTCATCAGGATGGGGACTTATAAGATGAAGAGCAGGTTTTACATGGACGTGTGAACAGAATGATGGAGATAGATGTTCTGGTTGTGAGAACATCCAAGGGGGAATGGTATAGTGAGAAGAAAAATAAGCCAAGAGACAAAGGCTGGGGAATATCAATGTTAAGGGGATGGATAAAAGAAAGAAGAGTCTTGAAGGAGACTGAAAATGAGCAGTGAAGATTTGAAAACTGAAACCAGAAGAGAGAATGGAGCCTTGGAAGTCAAGGGAGAGAAAGTTTCAAAAAGGAGGAATGACAGATGTTGGTTAAGAATAACTGCTGGTTTTGTCCAGCAGTTTCTTTTTCCAACTGGACAGACAGCTCCAGTGCATTTCCCAGTCTGCCTTTCAGACTGTGTATGGTCGGAATAAGAGGAGAAGCAATATAGTTCTCCTCCCATTCTGTCCCCTAAGGATTCACACAGTCCTCCACTCTTTGTTCTTCAGCTCCCAGATGCAGAGGTCCAGGGGATGAAGACGTCCCTAGGGCATGATGGAACCACAAGATGAAAGCAGCCTATGTCCCTGAATCACCACAGAGAAGGCACACAAAGATGAATATTTACATAAGCAGATCATGACATAAGCAAAAAATAAACACTTATTGGGTAATGCCATTAAGATTTAGGAGTTGGTCTCCACAGCCTATCCCACCTACCTTAATTAATATACTAACTCTGTAAATGCCTCAGATTGAAAAAATAGTAATTTGATTCTTAGTGACTTGGGCAAAAGCCTTTTCAAGGGAAGCAAAAGAAGTAGACATCAGTTTGTGCATGATTGAAGATGGATATAGAAGGTAAGAAAGTAGAGAGAGACAAGTTGAAGAAACGGGGAAAGCTTAAGGGAGTTAATAGGGTAAAAAAAAAAAAGACATGAAAATATTATAAGGTAAGAGAAACGAGGCTGGAGATAAAAGTGTGTTTGATGGAGCAAAGAGAGGTGGTAAGCCCAGCACAAGCTGTGTGGGCTCTTTACCTCTTGGTAAGGAAGTGTTCCAGGCCTAAAACCAAGTGAGCAGAATTCCGCATTCTTATGCAGAATGGAGCCCAAGGCTTAATTCTCACCCAGCCCTGTGCTCAGTCACTGATTTAGAGAACTCCTTGCCTAAATCCAACTATGATCTTAGCAGCATCCTGGGACTTGAACGCTGTCACATTTCCTGAAGTGAATCTTTCACACTGGATGTGAACTTGAAAGGGCTGAGAGATGGACATCATTGAGTTTATAAACATATTATAGGACTGTTTCTGTATGGGCTTACACATAAATGTTTAAATGTGTCGTAGAACTCATTCTGACATTTGCCTTCATACTTGGTCATGGGGCTATGGGGATGGCTCTAAACCTCTTAATCTGCTTAATTAGCTATTTGAAGCTCCTGATAACTTATGAAAAAGAACTTAATCGTTGAGAAAGCCTAATAGGCTCAGGCCATTTTGCTGCAGTGTTTCATTCCTTGAAGAAGCACTTTGGTCTGTGCTGAGATCTAGTCCAAAAAAAAAAAAAAGCATCAACACAAAATCACATGCCTTCAGCGTCAGACGGATGAGACCTATGGGCTAGCGAGGTATAAAGTAACAGAGTGTGAGTTAGCTATTAAAGAGGGGGCGGGGTGGAGTCGGAGGCTGCTAAGCAAAGCATGGGCTTAGAACTATTTGTATGGGTAGACCTGTTTGTCACTGGTCTGAAGAAGAAGGCTGGGGCCAGACTGTGTCTTATAGGTAGCGCACAGGATTTTGGATTTTGCCTTTGAATCAATGACATGTGTGCACAAGAAAAAAAAATGTAACTATATGTGGTGATGGATGTCAACTTAAACGTATTGTGGTAATCATTTTACTGTATATATCAAATCATATGCTATACACCTAAAACTAATACAATTCTATATGTCAATTATACCTCAATTTTAAATTGAGATATAATTTCAATTAAAATGCAATTTAAAATGCAAATGTGATCTCATATTTGCATTTCAAAGGACCACTACTGTGGTATGGAGGCTGTGCCAGGATCTGGAGAAGGTGCTGACTAGAGACGTACAAGTAATTCAGGAAAGAGATCCTGGGACTTTGGGCTGGGTTTGTGGCATGACCTTGGAGAGAAGCAGGAGAATATAGAGCCGTCTAGAAGATAACTGTAAATTTAGAGTGTGAGGAAGTCTTGTCTCCGTCAGAACCAGCGTGCTTGGTTTTATCAGACCATGGGAAATATATAGCCCATTGTGTTTCCTGATATGTTTTGAATGCCAAGAAGTTGAGCTAATTTTAGAATTTAATTGCAGTAACTCTCTTAGCCTGTACTTCTGTTATCTCCACCTTCAGTTCACTTTAGATCTTTTGTGTTTATTTTGATGGCCCTGTTATATGTGAATCCATTTAGTGCAACTCCTCCAACCCTATAAATAATAAGCAGGTAAATATTTTTTCTTTTAAACACACATGCTTATTCTAAGAAGTAGAATTTTGTAGTGGAATCTAAAGAAGCTTCCCTAATTCCTCTATGATCAGTTGAATTCT
The DNA here is from genome assembly GCF_024362965.1 of Panthera pardus. Taxonomy (NCBI): domain Eukaryota; kingdom Metazoa; phylum Chordata; class Mammalia; order Carnivora; family Felidae; genus Panthera; species Panthera pardus. The sequence continues at coordinate 69,349,915 of NW_026526991.1, read as the reverse complement.
CCCTTGGGGCAGGAGAGTCTCTGTGCTTGGTGGAGAGAGAAACTTGTAGCCCAGGTAATATGCACTCTGGATTGCTGACCTCACTGGCACCTCTGAGCACCTACTCCAACAATCAGACATTTTTGAAGAGAAGATGTAATTGTGAGGAATTAGTTCTGTTCTCAACTGAAAGGAGGAGATTCAAGAATATCCTTGTAGCCTTCTTAGTAACCACTGGAAATCTGGCTGGTGCAGGGTTACTCAGGGAGAAATAAATTATTTCCCAAGAACCGCTAACTATGTAGAATCTCTCCACTGCTCAACACCCACTCACGACTCAGAACTTGAGGCAGATTACATCTTAATCCTTAAATTAGAGAAAAAAATATTTTTTAAAATGCACAGGAATATGTTAAGAGGTACATTCAACCAATTCAACAATAATTACTCAATTAAATTCTATACAGTAATGTACTTTCTTAAGTATTCTCCCATTCCCTCTGCCCCGCCCCATCCCCAAATACTCTTGGGTCTTCAAAATAAATTCTAAAACTCTGGCTTACCTCTGAAAGACATTTATAAATATGTTTCAGTTTTGATCTGGCAGGACTCATGCTCTCATTGTCCTCCTTTTCCTGCACATGTCTTTTCTGGCTGGCTCTGTGGGCTTTTTGTGTATTATTTTGCCATGCCTCAGGCATTGTTCATCTCCGTGCCCTGCATGCTACCTTCAAGCTCTATTTTACTGACTCTCTTCTGTAACTGGGAGACTTCCCAGTTTCTTTCCAGGCTATTCAACTTCTTTGGCATTCCTTGCTCGTTGATCATTTCTAACCACTTTTCCACTTGTACTGCTTGGCCCAAAGTGGAATGGGAGACTACTGAATGATTTTGAGGAAATTACTCTGGATGTTGCTGAGCGGTAGTCTTTTCGACTGTCCCTCATTGTCTCAGTGTCCCCACAGCTACAGGTGCCCCTCATTCATATTGAAATCCTACAGTTTTCTGGTTTGCCCTCAATCACTGCTTTGGACAAAAGGGAGGACACACATCCACATCGCACTGTGAATTTTGTCCTGTTCCCCAATGTTTACAACCAAAATAGTCCCTTCACACGAACATTAAGTGTTTTTTTTTGCATTTACTGCCAAAAGTATGAAGTACACACAGAGAAGTTAATCCCTTATGAAACTGCTCTGAGGCTATGAACCCAGACTCTCTGAACCAAATTTAGACGTGTCAGCCTCCTTGCTTTAAAGTGTCATTTCTCTGGCGAGGATTTGTCTCATGTAAAATGTAATAAGCATTTTAGGCAAATAAAATTAATCCCCAGAGGTTTTTTTTTTTCTTTCCTAGCCCCCCTGTTCTCTATTGAGTTTCCCAGCTTTGATTTATCTGGAAAGTAGAGTAATATTACAAAGCTTCTGAAGTAAGCATTGCTTGACAGCCGACCATTTAAATTGCGTGGTGTAACTCTCAAGTGACCCTCCTTATGTCACTCAAATATTCTCTCTTGTTTTCAGGCTCATGCATATATTTCACTCTCCCCATCATTTCATCTACACATCTTCCCCAGCCCCAATCCAACACCTCTGGTCCAACTACACTTCTTTCTTTTAACCTAAGCACAACCAACCTCAGGAGCTTCCTGAGTGAAATCTGAAACTGGCCCCCAGAACAAGAAGGGCAAGGAGAGACCTAAGAAAGAGACCACTCCATATAGGGCAGTGGCAGGTTGGATAAGCCAAGGCATACCATACGAGATTTCTCTCAGGTGGCCACAAGACCAGTAGATCTCTGCATCCATCCACCAAATTTTAAAAGTTTATATAGAGTCTTTAACTGGGTTCAGTCATGTTATACTATCCAGATATTCTCAATACATTGATCTCTGAAGGCCATGTCCTTGAAAACACCTTCCACAATGGGAACAGTGGGGAAAGTATATACTCCAAGCACAGGGGGTGGGGGTGGGTGGGGGTGAGGAGCCTCTGATTGCCCATGCCCAGTGTTTAGTTCTATGGTCAACTGGCAATCATTCACATTCAGTTACCTCCTCCAGAACACCAACTCTTGACTGGCTCTTATAGTCTTACGTACCTTCCTCTTCCATGGTGTGTCTTGAGCAGTCAGCAGGTTTCACTAACATGGAAGTGAGTTGTCTGGTGGCTATCTGGCTGCACTGGATAGCCATTGTAGCTCTCTGTGGTAACTGTAGGCCGATATCACAACATCAGTAGAGGCACATGCAAGAGAAAACACGGATCATGATAAGGATTCCCAAATTAAGTAACATTTTTTTCCACCAAGAGTCCCATGATCCAAACCATTGATTGCTAAGTCCCTTAGGCTATGGGTTGGATCACTCAAGGAGTTCACTTGTATCCTCATATGATTTAATAAAGATGACACATTAGTATACTCATCAGGTATGGGCACACAGCACTTTGGATAATGGCATAGGTGCCTATTACAAGGCATTAGTAATGTCCAAGGCCATTCTATTTTGGAAGACAGTTTTTCTCATTAAAAACATTTCAGTGTTCAGTTAAGGACAGGCTTTGTTAGCCATCATTTAAGGTTTGCTGGGTGAATTTGATAAGGGCTTCTATACGTGCTATAATTATTCCTGGCCAATGGAGGAAACAAAGATGGTGGCCAAATGATTGTACTGGTGGAAAACAGGAATTCATGGACTGGTGGACTTTGAAGTTATAAGGGTGTTCACATCATCTTTAGTTGCGGTAGCATCATTACTAGGGTAAGATAGTGGTTGATTTCTTGACACTTTAGGTCTGTTATACTTTTGGGGTGAATTTGTCCCTGACTAGCTGACTTTTAGCTGCAGGTTGCTGATAATATTTGGTTGACTTGCAAAAGTGCATTCACTAAGAGGAGTTATTGTTTTTCTATTGAATAGGGTTAAAACTGATTCAGGTGGCTACTTGTTCCCATGGTTATAGAATAGTCACTTTAGATAAAGCTTGTGGAAACTTTAAATTCTCAATTCTCCCTTTTTCTCATTCATCCAGAGCTCTAGAAGAGATAATCAAAGATTTTCTAGATCTTACCACAGTTGTTGATTCTATTTAAAGCTATGGTTTATAGAGATAGGATTTTTAGATGGAGCATTAGTGTGGTATTATCCTGTGTTTGTCTGGAATCATTTTAGTCATCTGTCAAGATGGTGATTATGCAGAAATATTTAAGACTCTGGACAACAGACATCAGATATCTATGAGACAAGTAAATATAAATAGAAGTATTTAAGAAGGCATCAGAAGATTCTTTAGAACTAGGTCTGATTGAGTAAACAATTCCCAAAAATTTCCTATGACCACCTTAAATAGCTAGGTGGCCTTTTTTTTTTTAAATTTCAGTGTAGTTAATATATAGTGTTATATTATTTACAGGTATATAATATAGTGATTCAACAATTCTATGCATTATTCAATGCTCATCATGATAAGTATACTCTTAATATCCATTCTCCCACTCACCTTCCCTCTGGTAACCATCAGTTTGTTCTTTATAGTTAAGTCTGTTTTTTGGATTCTCTCTCTCTCTTTTTTTTCTGCTTTTTTTGTTTTGTCTCTTAAATCATATGGTATTTGTCTTTCTCTAACTGACTTATTTCACTTAGTATTATATTCTCTAGATCCATCCATGTTGTTGGAAATGGCAAGATTTCATTCTTTTTTATGGCTGAGTAATATTCCAGTGTGTGTGTGTGTGTGTGTGTGTGTGTGAGAGAGAGAGAGAGAGAGAGAGAGAGGGAGGGAGACAAAGAGAGAGAGAATATGTGTGTGTATACTACATCTGCTTTATCCACTCATCTATTGATGGAAATTTGGGCTGCTTCCATATTTTGGCTATTGTAAATAATGCTGCAATAAACACAGGGATGCATGTACCCTTTGAATTAATGTTTTTGTATTTTTTGGGTAAAAACCCAGTAGTGTGATTCATGGATCATAAGTTCTATTTTTAACTTTTTGAGGAACCTCCATACTGTTTTCCACAATGGCTGCACCAGTTCACATTCTCGACAGTGCAAGGGGATTCCTTTTTCTCCACCTCCTTGCCATAACCTGTCATTTCTGTTGTTGATTTTAGCCATTCTGATGAGTCATCATTTTCCTGACCACGTGTGATGTTGAGCATCTTTTCATGTGTCTGTTGGCCATCCATAAGTCTTCTTTGGAAAAATGCCTAATGATGTTTTCTGCCTATTTTTAAATTGGATTTTTTTTTTTTTTTTTGGTGTGGAGTTATTGAAGTTCTTTCTCTGTTTTATTGGATATATCATTTGCAAATATCTTCTCCCATTCAGTACGTTGTCTTTTAATTTTGTTGACTATTTCCTCTTCTGTGCAGAAGCTTTTTACTTTGATGTGGTCCTAATAGTTTATTTTGTTTTTGTTTCCCTTACCTCAGGGTCCAATCTAGAAAAAAGTTGCTATGCATGATGTCAAAAAAAGGTATTGCCTGTGTTGTTTTCTAGGAATTTTGTGGCTTCAGGTCTCACATTTGGATCTTTAATACATTTTGAATTTGTTTTTGTGTATGGTTTAAGAAAGTGGTGCAGTTTCTTTCTTTTGTGTGTTGTCCAGTTTTCCCAACATCAGTTGTTGAAGAAACAGTCCTTTTCCCATTGGATATTCTTTCCTGCTTTGTTTAAGATTAATTGACCATATAGTGTGGGTTTATTTCTGGGGTTTCTGTTTTGTTCCATTGATCCATGTGTCATTTTTATGCCAGTACCATACTGTCTTGATGACTATAGCTTTGTAATATAACTTGTGGTGCCTCCAGCTTTGTTTTCCTTTTTCTTTTTTTTTTTAAAGTTTGTTTGTTTATTATGAGAGACAGAGAGAGAGAGAGGGGGCGAGCATAGGTCAGAGAGAAATGGAGAGAGAGAGAGAGAGAGAGAGAGAGAGAGAATCCCAAGCAGGCTCCACACCACCAATGCAGACAGAGCCCGACGTGGGGCTTGAATTCACGAACGATGAGATCATGACCTGAGCCAAAAGCAAGAGTCAGATGCTTAATTGACTGAGCCACTCAGGCGCCCCTGTTTTTCTTTTTCAAGATTGCTTTTGCTATTTGAGGTCTTTGTCATTCCATACAAATTTTAGGATAGCTTGTTCTAGTTCTGTGAAAAATGCCGTTGGTATTTTGATAGGGATTGCATTAAATGTGAGATGGATTTGGGTAGTATAGACATTTTGACAATATTTGTTCTTCCAATCCATAAGCATGAAATATCTTTCCATTTCTTTGTGTCAGCTTCAGTTTCTTTCATCAGTGTTTTCTAATTCTCAGAGTACAGGTCTTTCACCCCTTTGATTAGTTTTATACCTAGGTGTCCTATTTTTGATGCAGTTGTACATGGGATTATTTTCTTAATCTCTCCTTCTGCTGCTTCATTTTTGGTGTATATAAATGCATTTCTGTACTTTGATTTTGTATTCTGTAACTTTACTGAGTTAATTTATGGGTTCTAGTAGTTTTTTGGTAGAGTCTTCTGGGTTTTCTACATAGAGTAACATGTCATCTGCAAATAGTGAACATTTTACTTCTTCTTTACTGATTTGGATGTCTTTTATTCTTTTTGCTGTCTGATTGCTGTGGCTAGGACTTCCAGTACTATGTTAAACAAAAGTGGTAAGATTTGACATCCTTGTCCTGTTCCTGACCTTAGAGGAAAAGCTCTCAGCTTTTCCCATTAAGGATGATGTTAGCTGTGGATTTTTCATATATGGCCTTTATTATGTTGAGGTATGTTCCCTCCAAACATACTTTGTTGAGAGTTTTTATCATGAATGGATGTTGTCAAATGCTTTTTCTACATATACTGAAATGATCATGTGGTTCTTATCTTTTACATTACATATGTGCCATATCATGTTGATTGATTTGTGAATATTGAAACATCATTGTATCCTAAGAATAAATCCCATTTGACCATACATAATGAATGATCTTTTTAATGTATTGTCGTTGTGGTTTGCTGGTATTTCCTTGAGGGCTTCTGCACCTATGTTCAACAGAGATGTTGGCCTATAGTTCTCTTTTTCTTTTTGTAGTGTCTTTACCTGGTTTTGGTATCAGGGTAATGCTGGCCTCATAAAATGAATTTAGAAGTTTTCCTTCCTCTTCTATTTTTTAGAATAGTTTGAGAAGAAGAGGTATTATCTCTTTTTTAAATGTCTGATAGAATTCACCTGTTAAGCCATCTGGTTCTGGGCTTTTTGTTTGTTGGGAGTTTTTTGATTATTGACTCAGTTTCCTTGCTGGTAATTGGTCTGCTCAAATTTCCTATTTCTTTCTACTTCATTGTTGGGAGGTTCTATGTTTCTATGAATTTGTCCATTTTTTCTAGGTTGACCAATTTGCTGGCATATAATTTTTCATAATCTCTCATAATCCTTTGTATTTCTGTGGTGTTGGTTATTATTTCTCCTTTTACACTGTGATTTTGTTTCAGTTCTCTCTCTCTCTCTCAATATTTATCAATTTTGTTGATCTGTTCAAAGAACTAGCTCCTGGTTTCATTGAGTTTCTATATCATTTATTTCTGTTCTCATCCATATTATTTCCTTCCATCTACTGGTTTTGGATTTTGTTTGTTGTTCTTTTTCTAGGTCCTGTAGGTGTAAGGTTAGGTTGTTTATTGGAGACTTTTCTTGCTTCTTGAGGTAGGCCTGTATTTCTATAAACTTCCCTCTTAGGACCACTTTTGCTGCCTTCCAAAGATCTTGGACCATTGTGTTTTCATTTTCATTTGTCTCCATGTATTTTTTTATTTCCTCTTTGATTTCTTGGTAGACTCATACATTATTTAATAGTATGCTATGTCACCTCCCTGTATTTGTTCTGTTTCCACATTTTTTTCTTGCGGTTGATTGCTAGTTTTACAGCTTTGTGTTGAGAAAAGATGCATGGTGTGACTTCAGTCTTTTTAATTTGTTAAGATTTGTTTTAGGGCCTAATATTGTGATCTGTTTTGGAGAATATTCCATGTGCACTTGAAAAGAATGTGTATTCTGCTGTTTTAGGATAGAATGATCTTAATATATCTGTTAAGTCCATCTGTTCCAATATGCCATTGAGGTCATCATTTCCTTATAGATTTTCTGTTTGGATGATCTGTTCATTGATGTAGGTGGGGTGTTAAAGTTCCCTACTATTAATGTGCTACTATCAGTTCCTTTATGTTGGTTATTAACTGTTTTATGTATTTGGGCGATTCTGTTCTAGGTGCATACATATTTAGAGTTGTTATATCTTCATGCTGTTTGTCCCCCTTTGTGATTATATAATGTCCTTGTTTGTCTCTTGTTACAGTCTTTGTTATAAAGTCTACTTTGTCAGATATAAGTATTGCCAACCCAGCTTTATTTTCATAGCCATTTGCATGGTAGATGTTTCTCCATCCCCTCACTTTCAATCTGCAGGTGTCATAGGTCTGAAATGAGTCTCTTGTATGCGGCATATAGATGGGTCTTGTTTTTTATCCATTCTGTCACCCTGTGTCTTTTGATTGGAGTGTTTAGTCCATTTACAGTCAAAGTAATTACTGATGGATGTGTATCTTTTGCCATTCTATGCCATCTTATTGCCATTCTATTACTTGTTTTATGGTTATTGTTGTAATTCTTCTCTATTCATTTCTTTCCTTGTTTTCTTGTCTCACCATAAGCTGCCTTTTTTAGTGATATACTTGGATTCCTTTCTCTCTTTTTTTTTGCATATCTTTTACTAGTTTTTGATTTGTGGTTACCCTTATTAGGTTTGTATATAATGTCTTCTGCATATAGCAGTCTATATTAAGTTGTTGGTCATGTAAGTTTGAACACATTGTTTACTCCTCCCCCCTCGCACGCCCCCCCCCCCTACATTTTAGATAGATGGTGGGAGTCCCTTGGCTGATTTTGCCTTTGTGCTTCCTACATTTCTTGTTCTCACATATGGTCTTTCCTTTCCACTCAGAGTCCCCTTTAACATATCTTGTAGAGATGGTTAGTGATTGTGAATTCTTTTAACCTTTGTTTATCTGGGAAACTCTTTATCTCTTCTATTATGAAAGATAGACTTGCTGGATAGAGTATTCTAGGATGCAGATTTTTCCCTTTTGGCAATTTGAATATATCATGCCACTCCCTTCTGGCCTGCAAAGTTTCTGCAGAAAAATCTGATGATAGCCTATGGAGTTTCCCTTTTATGAAACTGTTTTGTTTTTTCTTTATGCTTTTAAAATTCAATCTGTATCAGTACTTTTCATCAGTTAATTACTATGTGTCTTGGTATAGACCTCCTTGGGTTGATTTTGTTGGGGGCTCTGTGGCTCCTGGATCTGAATTTCTGTTTCCTTCCCCAGATTTGGAGAGTTTTCAGCTATTATTTTTTCCAATAGATTTTCTGCCTCCTTTGCTATCCCTTCTCCTTCTAGGATCCCTGTAATGCAAATGTTAGTATACTTGATGAGTTGCTGAGTTCCCTAAGTCTATCCTCATTTTGCATATTTTTTTTCCTCTCTCACCTGCTCAGCTTGACTGTTTTCCATTAGTCTGTCGTCTGGGTTACGATTCATTCTACTTCCTGTAGTCTGCTATTTATTTCATCTAGCATGTTTTTAATTTCATTTATTGTGTTCTTCATCTCTGGTTCTTTTTTATCTCTTTGTTAAGGGTCTCACTGATGCCCTCCACTCTTTTCTCAAGTCTAGTGAGTATATTTATGACCATTACTTTAAATTCTCTATCAGGCATCTTACTTATCTTTGTTTCACTTAGGTCTCTTGCTATGGTTTTGCCCTTTTTTTTTCATTTGGGACATATTCCTCTGTCTCTTTCTGTATGTTATGAAAGTCAGCCACTTCTGCTTTTGAAAATAGTGGCCTTATGAAGAAGAGGTCCTGTAGTGGCCTTGCAATGGAGTGTCTCCTGGTTACCAGAAGCTGGCAGTTTAGGATGTCTCCTATGTGTGTTATTTGCACTCTGCTGTTGGGGCTGATCTGCTTTTTCCTTCAGTCCAGTCAGCTGCAATGGCTCTCTTTGACTGTTCTGGGCAGAGTTTGGTCCCTGCGATGATAGTGGACTAGGCTAGAGCTGCCTTGAGCTTGAATTGAGTTAGACCAGGCATTTGCAGAGACACAGTAGCACCATACCACAAGGTGCTTTCCCTGTGTTGTCCCCTGAGAAGCTTTCATTGGTGGGCAGGGCCTATAACAGACCAGCTGTCTGACCCCAGCCCACTGCTGGGGCCACAGTCTGACTAGTATGTGTGGTTGCCTTTCCCTCTCCTTATGGCAGAAGTCACTTTGGAGTGACTGTCAGAGATGCTTGCATACTGCCAGGATTGTGGCCCTGGTTTGAATGGGCTCTGGCCAAGACTGTAGTGGAGGGTGCAATCCCAAAAAGCATGTGAGGTTCGGATGCACAGTTTTAGCAAGGTTGCATGTTGGTCCTCCACCAGAGGGGACCTGCCACCATACTGCTAGGACCAACGTTACATAAAGTGTGCTGGCAGGGAGACAGTGCTGGCATGGCTCATACTGGTTTTCTGTGTGGAGGGAACCCATAGCACCAGGACTGAGGCAGGCCTGGCTGGAGAAGACAGATTTGCAAAGCCAGACAGGGCAGGGTGTAAGCAAGTTAGGTAATGAATTATGTGCTATGTTGATTCCTGCAGATGACCATGTATTTATGCTGGGGCCTGGGGAGGGAAATGGTACCTGCTAGCTCCTTTGTTTCTGCAGGAGTCTTCCAGAGATCTCTGTCTCTCCAGGACACATTCTGAGATTAGTAAATAACTCCCTCTCTATGCCCCCAGGCCTTTTCCAAACTGTTGCTTCTGTCCTGTATCTCGAGGGGCTGTTATTTGTGCTGTCTTTTTAAGGGTGGTAGTTCAGTTTCCCTCTTGCTCTCCTGGCTCTCCCAGAGCCAAGCATGCTGATTTTTAAAATTATAGGCTTTAAGTCCCACTGGTTATAAAAACTCATGAAATTTGTCCTATACCTATTGTTTTGTTTGTCATATGAACTTTGCTTCTGTTATATTATTTTTTTATGTATTGCAATTTTGAATTGTGTAATCATTTCTAATGGAGTTGTATCTTGTAGAAATCTGCTATCATCTGACTTTCATGGGTATCACTCTAGAGATGCTTTGTGGCTACTTCTGCCAATTTTCCCTCATCTGCCAAGATGAGGTCTTGGGAAGATGCAAATTGAAGAATTGAAACTGAAACCCAAGCTATGTATTTTAAAAGAATAATGCCATATTGTATCCTGTAATTTCTAGTTGTTTTATATCAGTAGGTTTTGTTTTTATTTTACAGGTCTATCTCAGAGTTATTGTGGCTTCAATTCCAGATCACACATAAAAGTGAGTGTCACAATAAAATGAGTCAAATGAATTTTTTTGGTTTTAAGTGCATATAAAAGTCACATGTACACTATGCTGTGTCTATTGTGTATGATAGCATTATGTCTGAAAAATGTACATACCTTAATTTAAAAATACTTTGTTGCTAAAAATGCTAACAATCATCCTAGCTTTCAGTGAATTATTGCTTTTAGTGGTGGAGGGTATTGCTTCAGTGTTGATGGTTGACCGATTAAGATAGTGCTTGTTGAAGGTTGACATAACTGTGGCAATTTCTTAAAATTAGATGTCAGTCTCTTGCTGTTTCTACCACCTCACCTCTGCACCCACCTACAAAAAGGGACTAGACACTGAGGAACGACAAGTACAAGGCCAGAGGTGAGTGCGTACTTGGTTTTTAAGAATAGTAAGGAGGCCAGTGTGGATGCAGCATGGATATTTGGGAATTTAATGGAAATGTTATTGGGAGATAACCTGGAACCAGGTCATTTACAGTTTAATAGGTCATCAGAAAGGCTTTCAGTTTTATTCTAAGTGTGATGTGCAATGACCTAATGAAAGGTCAAAACAAGGAAATTACATGATTTGGTTTATATTATGGAATAGTCACTCCAGCCTCCAAGGAGGGAGTTGGAAGAGAAATGAAGTGGTCCATATGAGGAATAACAGTGGCATGGCCTAGGGTTGAGGTAATAGTGGCAATAAAAAGTGGTCATACTTGGGGACTACTTTGAATTTAGCTCTTACATTTGCTGATGGATTAGGAGTCAAGGATTACTCCTTTTATTTTTATCTAAGTTGCATGAGATGCTACGAGGTGCTATGAAATCACTTTGGTGTGTTAGTTTGGGATGCCTATTAGACATACAGGTAAGGATGTTGCTTAGGGCATTAGATACAGGAGTCTGGAGTTCAGGGGAGAATTGAAGCTCAATATATACATTTGGAAATCATCAATATGTAAGTGGTATTTAAAACAATATAATTGGGTTAGATCATCCAGGGCAGTGCTTTCTAATCTTTCTTATGTCACCGACTACATAAAAAATTATAATAGCTGTATACTTGAAGAGGCAAACAGACAAAGTTGTGTGAAGCTAGAGGTGATGACCAGGAACCTCCAGGAATCACATCTCAGAAACGTTTATAACCTGTGTGCTCACACTGGTTAGGACAGTAGTCAAAAAGCATGCCATGGTAACTTCAACACTTAGAGGTCACAGAGTAGGAGAGTATTTAGCAAGAGACCGATAAGAACTTGCAGGTGGTAAGAGAAAATTAGTACCATGTGGCATTCCAGAAGCCAAGTAAAGAAAGTGATTCGAAAAGGAAAGAGAATCAACTCGTCCACTGCTGCAGTTAGGTTGAGTAAGAGGGGGATCAAGAATTGACTATTACCTGTTTTAGAGATGAATGAACTGAGGCTCAGAGAGATTTCCCAAGGCTGGGGATGGGTCTGAGAATCTACATTTTAAATAAGATTCCAGGTGATGAAGATGCTGCTAGTTCCTGGATCACATTGACCATTAAGGCTTCTAGACCAAACTCTTTTGCCTAATTCTTTTCTTTAATTCTTAAATAGAAAACATATATTTTAAATGTCTATTTATTTTGAGGCAGAGAGAGAGAATGAGCAGGGGAGGGGGAGAGAGAGAGAGGGAGACAGAGAATCCCAAGCAGGCTCCGCACCATCAGTGTGGAGCCCGACATAGAACTTGAACTCACCAACTGTGAGATCATGACCTGAGCTGAGATCAAGAGTTGGACGCTTAACTGACTGAGCCACCCAGGTGCTCCTGTAGGAAATACTTTCTTAAATAAAATGGATTATTAGATCGGGAAAATTGAGATTTTCAAGGACCTTAACAATTATTATTTTAGTCTAGTCATGAAAATGAAAGCCTGATTAGAATGGGTTCAAAGGATATCATAAGTGAAGAGAGAGTGGCAGTGCATTTAAGGAAATCTCTTGAAGAGTTTGACTCTAAAGGGGAGCAGAGTAATAGAACAGTATTTGAATGGAAATGTGTGAGGGATTTTTCATTTTCTAAGGGAGCTATTATAGCATGCTCCTGGACTTAAAAATAACCCAATGTTGAGGCACCTGGGTGGCTCAGTTGGTTAAGCGTCCAACTTTGACTCGGGTCATGATCTCACGGCTAGTGGTTTCGAGCCCCATGTTGGGCTCTGGGCTGACAGCTCAAAGCCTGGAGCCTGCTTCGGATTTGGAAAGCAACTCTATACCATTTACACAGAGTTTTATTCAGGGTAACTTACTGATAGGGGTTGGGCAGATGATAACCCATGTCATTATGCAGCTATTCTCTGCAGTCTAGGCCTTAATCCACAGCTTTTATAGAGTGAGAGACATTGTGGTGTAGTCAAAGGATATATATCTTAAGTAGTGCCTTCTGTGAAGATACAACAAAAAGAGAAAACTGCAGGGCACCTGGGTGGCTCAGTTGGTTAAGTGTCGGACTTTGGCTCAGATCATGATCTCACGGTTTGTGAGTTCAAGCCCTGCATCGGGCTCTGTGCTGACAGCTCAGAGCCTGGAGCCTGCTTTGGATTCTGTCTCCTTCTCTCTCTGCCCCTCTCCACTTGTGCTCTATCTCTCTGCCTGTCAAAAATAAATAAATGTAAAAAAATTTTTTTAACAAAAGAGAAAACTACAGGCCAGTATCCCTGAGATACAAAAATCCTCAAAAAAATATTAGCAAACCTCATACAACAATACATTATAAAGATCATTCACTACATTCCGGTGGGATTTATTCCAGGGATGCATAGATGGTTCACTATTCACAAATCAATGTCATACACTGTATCAGTAAAACAAAACAAAACAAAATCATATGATCATCTCAATAGATGTAGAATAAGCATTTGACAGAATTCAACATCCAGTCATGATAAAAAAAAAAAAAAAACTCCTCAACAAAGTGGAGTTAGAGGAAGCATAGCTTGACATAATAAAGGCCATATATGAAAAGTCCACAGCAAACATCAGACTCAGTGGTGAAAAGCTGAGATCTTTTCCCCTAAGGTCAGGAACAAGACAGTGATATCCACTCTCACCACTTTTATCCAACAAAGTACTGGAACTTGTAGCCACAGCATTCAGACAAGAAAAATAAATAAGAGGTATCCATAGTGATAAAAAGTTAAACTGTCACTATTTGTGGATCACATGATGTTGTACATAGAAAACCCTGAAACTGCAGCAAAAAGGAAAAAAAAACTACTAGAAGTAATAAATTCAGTAAAGTGGCAATATACAAAATTTATACCCAGAAATTGGTAGTGTTTCTATACACAGAAAGAGAAATTTAAAAAAACTCCGTTTACAATTATACCAAAAATAATAAAATACCTAGGAATAAGTTTAACCAAAGAGGTGAAAGACCTGTACTCCAACTATGAAACACCAATGAAAGAAATTAAAGATGATACAAATGGAGACATATTCTATGCTTTTTGATTAGAAAAGTTAATGTCAAAATGTCCATATTACCCAAAGCAATCTACAGAGTCAATGAAATTCCTATCAAAACATCAACAGCATGTTTCAAAAGCTAGAACGAACAATACTAAAATTTATATGGAACCACAGAAGACCCTGAATGGCCAAAACAATTCTCAGAAAAAAGAACAAAGCTGAATGTATTATAAAACCAGATTTCAATATATACTACAAAGATATAGTAATCAAAACAGTGTGGTACTGGCACAAAAATAGACACAAAGATCGACAGAACAGAATAGAGATGCCAGAAATAAACCCATGATTATATAGTCAATTAATCTATTGACAAAAGAAGCAAGAATCTACAATGAGTAAAAGATAGTCTTTTCAATAAATGGTGGTGGGCCAACTGGACAGCTACCTGTAAAAGAATGAAACTAAAGCACTTTCTTACATCATACACAAAAATAAACTCCAAATAGATTAACGATTCAAATGTGAGACCTGAAACAATAAAAATCCTAGAAGAGAGCATAGGCAGTAATTTCTATCACATTGGCATAGGAACATTAGTCTAGATATGTTTCCTAAGGCAAGGCAAACAAAAGCAAAAATAAACTGTTGAGACTACATCAAAATGAAAAGTTTTGCAAAAAGATACCTGGCTGAACAGGAAAAGATATTTGCAAAGGACATATCCAGTAAGGGGTTAATATCCAAAATGTATAAAAAACTTCTACAATTCAACACAAACCACCCCCCTAAATAATCCAGTTTAAAAATGGGCAGAAGACATGAACAGACATTTCTCCAAAGAAGACACATGACCAACAGACACATGAAAAGATGCTCAACATCACTCATCATCAGTGAAATGCAAGTGAAAACCACAATGAGATACCACATCAAACCTGTCAGAATGGCTCAAATAAAAAACACAAACAATTGTTGGCGAGGATGTAGAGATAAAGGAACCTTCATGCAGTGTTGGTGGGGATGCAAACTGTTGGAGCCTCTGTAGGAAATATTACGGAGGTTCCTCAAAAAATTTAAAATACAATTACTATAGGATCCAGTAAATACTGGGTATTTACCCTAAAAAAATGAAAATGCAATTTGAAAAGATATGCACTCATGTGTTTATTGCAGCATTATTTACATAGCCAGGATAAGGAAGCAACTCAAGTGTGCATTGATAGATGAATGGATAAAGAAGATGTGTTGTGTGTGTGTGTGTGTGTGTGTGTGTGTGTGTGTGTCCACAATGGAATATTACTCAGCCATAAAAATGAGTGAAATCCTGCCATTTGCAACAACATGGATGGATCTGGAGAGTGTAATGCTAAGTGAAATAAGTCAGAAAAAGACAAATACCACATGTTTTCACTCTTAGGGAATTTAAAAAAACAAAAGAAATGAACAAAAAAGACAAACTGAAAAACAGACTCTTAAAGAGAACAAACGTGGTTGGCAGAGGGGAGGCAGATGGAGGAATGTTTGAAATAGGTGAAGGACAATTAAGAGTATACTTATGGGGTGTCTGGGTTGCTCAGTCAGTTAAGTGTCCGACTTCAGCTCAGGTCATGATCTCACAGTTCATGAGTTCAAGCCCCATGTCAGGCTCTGTGCTGACAGCTCAGAGCCTGGAGCCTGCTTCAGATTCTGTGTCTCCCTCTCTCTCTGCCCCTCCCCCATTTGTACTCCCTCTCTCTCTGACTCTTTCTCTCTCAAAAATAAAAGAAACATTAAAAAATATTTTAAAAAAGAGTACACTTATTTTGATGAGCACTAATATATAGAATATTCAATCACTATATTATATACATGAAACTAATATAACCCTGCATGTTAATTATATTGGAATTAAGATAAATTAATAAAGATTAAAATAATAAGAAAACTTACAGCAAAGGAACGAAAAAACAACCTACTAAATGGGAGAAGATATTTGCAAATGATAGATCAAATAAGGGATTAATATGCAAAATATTTAAAGAACTTTACAACTCAACACCAAAAAAAGAATCTGATTAAAAAATGCACAGAAGACCTGAATAGACATTTTTCCAAAGAAGACATACAGATGGCCACAGACACATGAAAGATGCTCAATGTGGCTAACTATCAGAGAAATGCATATCAAAACCATAATGAGTTATCAACCTACACCAGTTAGAATGGCTACAGTGAAATTGACAAGAAACAGTAAGTGTGTGAGGATGTGGAGAAAAAGGAACCCATGGGCACTACTGGTAGGAATGTAAATTAGAACAGCCACTGTGGAAAACAGTATGGAGGTTCCTCAAAAAAATAGAAATAACATCCAGTAATTCTAGTATTGGGTATTTACCAAATTTGAAAAGATACATGAGGGTGTCTGGGTGACTCATTTGGTTAAGCATCCGACTCTTGATTTTGGCTCAGGTCATAATTTCACAGTTTCTGAGATCAGTCCCACATCAGGCTCTGCACTGACAGCATAGAGCCTTCTTGGAATTCTCTTTCTCTCTCTGCCCTTCCCCTAACTTGTGCGAGCATGCTCTTTCTTTCAAAGTAAATAAATTTTTAAAAAAGGTATATCCACCCTATGTTTACATTACATACGGCATTATTTACAATAGCCAAGATAGGAAGTAACCTAAGTGTCCATCTATAGATAAATGGATAAGGAAAATGTGGTATATATATGTGTATACACAATGGAATGTTACACCACCATAAGAAAAGATCAGAATGAGCCACTTGTGACAACATGACTGGACCTAGAGGGTATTATGCTAAGTGAGATAAGTCACACTGAGAAAGACAAATACCATATGATTCTACTTATAAATGGAATAAAAAAAATGAATAAACAAAAAGCAGAATCAGAACTATA
Source organism: Panthera pardus (assembly GCF_024362965.1). NCBI lineage: Eukaryota > Metazoa > Chordata > Mammalia > Carnivora > Felidae > Panthera > Panthera pardus. The sequence continues at coordinate 69,333,201 of NW_026526991.1, read as the reverse complement.
AGTACAGAGAACAAACTGGTGGTTGTCAGAAGGGAGGGGGTGGGAGGTTGGGCAAAATGGGTGAAGGGGAGAGGGAGATACAGGTTTCTAGTTATGGAATGAATAAGTCACAGGAATAAAATGCTCAGCATAAGGAATACAGTCGATACTGTAATAGTGATGTAACGGGACAGATGGTAGCTATACTTGTGGTGAACATAGCATAATGTATAAACTTGGAAAATCACTAAGTTGTACACCTGAAACTAATGTAACATGGTATTTCAACTACACTCAAAAAAATTTTAATTAAAAATAAAGTGGTGCCATCTGTGCACTAGAGGGATTCTCAGAAAAAGCCTTTCTGCATTGCAGTCAAGACATGGGTTAACCTCCAAGGATACTGGAACATATAGTCCTGCGTGAGGTAGGTCATTATGCAAACATGTGCAAGATGAAGGGCCAAAGATGGAGTCAGTATTGTCAGCACTCCTAAGGAAAATAAGAGAGTTCTTAACTGTTTACTGTTCCATTTAGTACAGTAAATAAAAATATCCACTGTGTGTGAGTGGCACAGGAGTTCTTTTTATGTTCAAAGAGAAAGGAAACTATTTTTTTTAAGATTCTCAAAGAATTGAGGAAGTGAATTGGCTAGGTAAGTGTTGGAGTTCTGTCTTAAGATTTGTGGTCATAAATTTTAAATTGTATGGTTGTGTAGTTGTGAGTTTAGCTCCAGCAGGAGCATGCACAGAGCAGACAGAGTTGTACCTAAGTATGGTTGGGTTTTACCAGTGAGTACAACAGGGGAACAGAGGGGCAAGAAGTTGAGGTTAGGTGGAAGGGAGTGATTATAATGATTAGCCATGGAATCTAAGCGGGGTAAAAAGACATGTAAGTACACAGGGTAAATGATAACTGAAAAAGTTGGTAGGATCAATAAATTAAAAATCCCCGTGGGATCAAAGAATTGTTAAATTCAGAGTGTTTGAGGATCGGAGTTAAAATATAGGAGGTGGTACTCTGTAGAGAGCTGCATGCTTGCTATTGAAGGTGTCATGGACTGAATGTGTCCCCTTCAAATTCGTATGTGGTGGTATCAGGAGATGGGGTTTTGGAAGGTAATTAGGTCATAAGAGTGGAGCTGTCTGAATGGCATAAGTATACCTACAAGAAGAGACTCGAGGGGTGCCTAGGTGGCTCAGTCAGTTAAGTGTCCAACTTCAGCTCAGGTCATGCTCTCACGGTTCATGAGTTTGAGCCCCACGTTGGGCTCTGTGCTGGCAGTTGAACGCCTGGAGCCTGCTTCAGATTCTGTATCTCCCTCTCTCTCTTCACCTCCCCCACTCATGTTTTGTCTCTCTTTCTCTCTCTCAAAAGTAAACATTAAAAATAATAATAAAAAAAAGAAGAGACTTGAGAGATGATTTTTCTCTCAGCCATGTAGGATATGAGAAAATGGCTACAAACCAGGGAGAGTGCCCTCATCAACCACCTGATATACCAGTGCCTTGATCTTGGATTTCCCAACTTCTTGAACTGTGAGAAACAAATGTTTGCTGTTTAAGCCACCCAGTCCATGATACTATGTTATAGAAGCCCAAACTGACTAAGATGGCAGGGGCAGGGTGGGGGGGGGGGGGGGTCATTAGTTTTGTGAGGGTGGGAGGGCATTGGGTGTTGTGTTTTTTTATTTTGTCTTTCTGGTAATGACAAGTTCTATGGACATAGGTTCCTGGGTGTAGTGAAGAATAAGGTCATAGTAGAGGACAAGGTCAGGGATGAACCGAAGTTTCAGGGTGTGGGATGAAGCAGTCATGTGGAAACAGAGATGACCAACACTGATGACAAGTCACTGAGTCACATGCAGTCATCTGAAAAGCAGTAAGAGATATGCTAAAACCTTCAGTGAATACAGACAAGTGACTAGAAGGATTGTAGATGCTTACAGTGTGGTGGAACGAAGGGTGATAACCCAATGTAATTCTTCAAAAGGCAAGGACGTTTTTCAGAGCTAAGAACAGCTGTTGGGAGACAAAAGGGAGTAAAGGGGCAACTATTCCACTTCCAGGCCCAGGCAGTTCTGCTGCCTTTACCTCATTTTCCCTAATGCCAGACAAGCCTGGCCAGTGCCTTTTGGAGATAAACAGCATAGGACTGTGAATAGTCATTTTTGATTTGTGAACCATCAAAGTATCCACACAAGAAGTGAAAATAAAATACCACCCAAGTTGGGCTGGAAACTGGAGAAGATTAGCATCTACATGTTCCTTTTTTTAATATGCAAAATACAATTGCAGAGTATGGAAGTCAAAAGACTCTGGTCTCATAGTAAGGATTAGAGCCAAAAGTAGCTTAATTTCACAAAGTTACTTTGTTTACCGATTCTAAATACATATTCACACATATACATACATGCTTATAAAAACTAATTTTTGTTTATATAATTAAAACTACTTTAAAATTTTTTAAATCCATTAACTATATCTGCTCTTATTACCACAGTTGATAAATAGGTATAATTATTCTATTATAATGGTATGCATAGAATATTAAATGTAATGAAGTGAAAATATGATGATTTCACAGTTTTACAACTTTTTCCCTACATAAGCATATTTTACTGTTTTAACTTTGCTGAAAAGATTTATTTTAAGATGTACCCATTTTATTTTTAACTGTGCCCTTGTATTTTGTGTTTCTTTTTCTGCTTAGTGATACTTAATCTTCTTATTATAAACCTTTTATGTGATTTGTATGCATATTACTGCTTTTCAAAGTTGATGAGCTGTTCTCACATTCTTTCAAACACACATAATAGATTGATTTTTAAATTCCCAAATGTTATAAATAATTACTTCTAAAAGAATTCTATGTGAAATCAAAACTTTTCTGTGGAAAACAGATGAATTTTAGTTTATTTAAACTTCTCGATGATTGTCAATGAATTGCTGCGAATACTGTAATAGAATACAACAGAAACGTTGAGGGTGGCACTGAGAGTCTGTATACCCAGATCATTTTATGGGTTCTGGAGAAAGAGTTAAGTTACAGTTAAAATTCATTGCTTTTACACAATTAAAAGCTTGAGAAAGCTTGGACATTCAGAGCGTGGTCTCCGGAGTCAGGCTGCCTGGGTTCAAATCCCAGCTTTACCACTTACAAGAAACGTGACCTTGGGGCGCCTGGGTGGCTCAGTTGGTCAAGCATCTGACTTCAGCTCAGGTCATGATCTCATGGTTTGTGGGTTCGAGCGCCACATCTGGCTCTATGCTGACAGCTGGGCACTGCTTCGGATTCTGTATCTTCCTCTCTTTCTGCCCCTCCCCTGCTCACACTGTCTCTCTTTCAAAAATAAATAAACATTAAAAAATATTAAAAAAAAAAAAAAAGAAATGTGACCTTGAGTGAGTTACTTAAGCTGTCTACGACAGGCACTATTATTGTCCCTTATACAAAAACAGTCTCTACCCATTCTCCTCTGCCCTTTTCTTGTTGACAGAGCATTCATTCACGCTCCTACAAAGGCTAGAACACCAACTATTCCCCTAGCTTCCCTTAAAGTTAGGTAGTAGTCTGTGATCCAGTCCTGTCCAATGGGATGTGAAAAAAGTCTGTCAGGGATATTCTAGGACAGGTTTTCCTTCCTGTTAAATAGAGAATGGAAGGCAATGCCATTCTTTTTCGGCCAATATTGTTCTGTCTCTCTGATATCTGAAGCTGTGGCAGCCAAGTTGTGAACTATGAAAGGACAAGCCAGAGGGCCAGCCTGAGGGGGACAAAGCAGAAAGAGCTTGGGTCTTTGATGACATCCCTAAGCCACTGGGCAAACCCAGGGAGGTTTTGTTAGAGTTCTGTCCTGTTAGATAAGAAAATGTCCTCATTATTTAATCCATATCTAACTGGACGTACTGTTACTTGCTCATAAGAGTATCTTGATATATTCTCCAATTCAGTGTGGGATAGATACAACGACAGCAATTACCTTGTCTTGTTTTTTATCTCAAGAGAAAGTTTTCAACATTGCATAATGACATCTATAAGGTTTTTCAGAAACCCTTTATCAGTAAAACCATTTCTAGTTTACTAAAAGTGTTCTTTAAATTATAAATGCAGGCTGAATTATTCTGCATTTGTTTAAATTATCATATGATTTTCCTCCTTTATTTTGTTAATGTGACAAACATTCAATTATTTGCAAATTGAATTCCTGGAAACCCAACTTGTTTGTGATGTAATTAGTCTGTTACCCATTTTGGAGATTGCTGAATTTGGTTTGCTCTTTTCACCCATATTTTAAATAAGATTGACTTTTAGTTTTCCTTTCTTACAATGCCATTGTCAGATTTTGGACTGAAGATATGCTGGCTTGATTAAGTGATTTCATAAAAGTCTTTTTCAGTTTTCTGGAAGAGGTTTGCAAGAGTAGAAATATTTCTTCTTTAAATATATTTTAGAACTTGATAGTTAAACCATGTGGGCCTGGAGTATTCTTCGTAGGAAAGTATTTAATTATAAGTTATTTTTAATAACTGTAAGAATATTCAGGTTTTCTATTTCTTCTTGGGTCAATATTGAATCAAATATATTTTTCCAAGAATGTATTTCACTTCATTCATTAATATATTGGTATAAAATTATCTGTAACATTCTCTTACTATCTTTTTAATATATGCATGTTTTGCAAACATGTAACCTTTTTGATTCTTCACATATTATTTATGTCTTTATTTTTTTTCTTAATCAGTCTCTTTGCTTTTTATTTCATTCATTTCTGCTTTTATATTCGTTATTTTCCACTATTTACTTTCTTTTAAAAAAATTTTTTTTAACGTTTATTTATTTTTGAGAGACAGAGACAGAGTGTGAGTGGGGGAAGGACAGAGAGAGAGAGGAAGACACAGAACCCTAAGCAGACTCTAGGCTCTGAGCTGTCAGCACAGAGCCCAGTGCAGGGCTCAAACCCACGAAGATCATGACCTGAGCTGAAGTTGGTCACTTAACTGACTGAGCCACCCAGGTGTCCCTACTTTCTTTTTTTTTTCTTTTAAGTCTATTTATTTATTTTGAGAGAAAGATCATGAGCAGGGGAGGGGAAGAAAGAGAGGGAGAGAGAGAGAATCCCAAGTGGGCTCCTCACTAACAGTGAGGCTCAAACTCACAAAACTGTTAGATCATGACCTGAGCTTAAACTAAGAGTCTGTCACTTAACTGACTGAGCCACCAAGGCACCCCTTTTATAATTGTTTCATCTACCTGCAAAAATGAACCTTTTCCATCCTTTTACCTTTAGCCTTCCTGAATATATAGCATACATGCTTTGGATGTGTCTCTTATAAAGATATAAAATTAGATATTTTAATCCAATCTGATAATCCTCTCTTTAATTGGAGTATTTAATCTATTAATATTCAATGCAAATGTTGATTTACTTGAATTAAAATATATCATTTTACTCAGCTTTTTATTCATCCCATGTCTTTTACATTCCTTTTTATCCTTTCTCCTTTCTTCCCTTCTTTTAGATCAATTGTTTTTCTATTTTCATATTTTCTTTAGTCAGCTTCGAAATTAGTTATATGTTGTTTTATTATTCTGTAGTAATTATCCAGAGATTTCAACATGCATACTTGATTTATCAAAGTAATCTTTTTTTTTAAGTTTATTTATTTTGAGAGAGAGCGCATGAGCAGGGGAGGGGGAGAGAGAGAGAATCCAAAGCAAACCCCATGCTGTCAGCATAGAGCAAAACATGGGACTCAGATCTCACAAACCATAAGATCATGACCTGAGCCAAAATCAAGAGTCAGACACTTAACCAACTGAGCCACCCAGGTGCCACTATCAAAGTAAGCTTAGTTGATGCTTTTACTCTCTTCTGAGGTGATGAAAGGACCTTGGAATACTTGGACACTATTAACTCTCCTCCCAACTTACATGCTATTATTGTCATATATTTCAAGTCCTCTATATTTTTTAAACTACATAAGTCATAATAATTGTTGTTTATAATTATTTATAATTGTAAATACATAAATATTCATAAATACATAATAATTTATGTTTACTGAAATTTTTACCATTTCTTTTATTCATCTTCCCATTCTTACTCTCTGAATTTCTATTTAGTATCACTTTCCTTCTTCCAGAAAAATATATTTCAGCTTTTATTTACTATGGATCTTCTGGTAGAAAATTCTCACCATTTTTGTTTAATTCATCTTTATTATGGAAGGATATTTTGATTGGGTATAAAGAATTCTAGATTGGTGCATCCGTTCATATTATTGCTTTCAGGCTTTCATTGTTTCTATTGAGAGAGCATCTCTCAGACTGCTCTTTCTTCAATGTAATCTCTTCTTCCCCTAGATGTTTTTCCTCTTTTTAATTGTTATTCTTCAGTTTTACTATGATGGATTCAAATGTGCATATCAGTTTATTTGTCCTGAATCCAGTCATATAGTTTCTTAAACCCGTGATTTGTTGTCTTTTAGCAGTTTTTGAAAAAAAGTCACCCTTTATCTCTTCAAATATTGATTCTTCCCATTTCTGTGTTATGTCTTCCTGGCACTCCAATTAACTGTGGATTAGACCTTTATATTCTTTCTTCTGTGTTTTTCGCATTTATCTCCTCACATTTTGCTTAGATCTTCATCTGAAGTTTAGATATTTTCTTCCAAGCTCTTTCAATTCACCAATTCTCTATTTGTGTGTAAATTACTGTTAATCCACCCACTGATTTCTTAATTTTGGTTGTATTTTTTACTTGCAAAATTTATGTTTGGATAAGGGGTTTTTGGAGGAGTCAAATGTGCTGTTATTTTTTGTAGTTTCCAACTCATGAGCTAAATTATTTTATTTTACTTTATTTTTTATCTCCTTGAACTTAGCGAGCAGGTTATTTTAAAACCAGTGTCTTATTAATTTAATATCTAGTGGTCTTACGGTTCTGTGTTTATTGTCTGTTGTCTCTACTGATTGTCTTTATGCTGACTAATCTTCTTATATGCCACATTATTACTGTCTGTGTACCACATATTGTATATAAAAATTTGTGAAATGCCAATAATCCTATATATTTTTCCAATCAATGATTTTACCGCAGGCCACATGGAGAGTTTATCCAAATCCTAAGCATTTACAAATTAAAATAGATATTTAGGTATATCTAAAAGGGAAATTGCTGAATATAAAAATTAAAGCTGGAGTAAGCTGTCTCTTTTTTTTTTCTTATGATTTTTTTAAATAGTTTAAGTTTCTGCTAATCATGTCAAACTCTCCTTTTTTTTCCCTTAACTATTCCCCATAATTGAGTCAGCATGTATCCATTTCAATTATTTCAGTTGTGTATGACAGAGAAATCTAAAATAGCTCAGGACTAGAATTTACTAGAAAGTTACCAAAGACTCAGGATCCTTCCAGTTCATAGCTCTGCCATCTACAGAATGTGATTCTAATACTCAAGGTCCATATGGCTGCTAGAGCTTCAACATCACATCTATATTCCAGGGAGACACAATATTTTTGTTTACATGTTATTGGCTAGAACACCATCACATCAACCTAGAAATATAGTCCATGACCTATGTAAAATGTGTGTTCATTCATGAAAGTGAAAGAGGTGAATTAATATTAGGTGTTAACAGTCCGTGCCTCAAAGGACCATGGATTAAGAAACAAAGAGAATTGTAGTGAATTTACTGAAAAACTAAATTAGGTTGTGAAAATGTAATATTTTCCAGGTTATTTATCCCTAATGCAACCAACAGCAAGGAGGGCATCATGAGAAAAGAAATCAAGGCTTGAGAACCTGAGTTGGAGAAAAAAATTATTTGAAAAAATAAAAAAAGGAATAAAAATGTATAGGCAAAACGAATAGGTGAAGAGTGACTTTCCAGGCAGCTTGATACAGTTTAGAAAACTTGTAAATTAAATACCAAGTTCATATTTTTCAGATGGAATATTTTTGTACTATACTGTTGGATGTGCAGGAATCAGAACACCTTAAAAGGTATGCCTGTCACTTTCAGGATGAATCCTTTCAGAAAAAAATGCTCAAACACTCATATCTACCTCTTAATTAAACACATGACAATTTGATTTCTCACTCATGAAATATTTTCTCTAGACCATGTCCAAAATAGCACTTTGGCTGGCTAGGTTTGTGAGGCATTATTCATAGCACCTGCCCTTGTGGAATTCTAGGGGACTCCAGAGGATTTTATGCAAGTGATGTCAAAGGGTAACACAAGATGTTTTGTAAAGTAGGTTAACATAAACATTTTCAAATAATTACTTGGTTTGGAGACTATCTACTCACTTAACGTATTTTCCAATAATTCTTATATTTGGTAAACTCTCTTCCTGAGCCTCAAATTGTCATACATATTTATGCTGTTAATTTTCCAGTGACTATTCTAAAATATGTCAGTGTTGATCGATGGATCTAAATTCTAAATGCTATCATGTTTTAAAATGCAAATCTGCATTGCACAATGTCCCTTGCCTTCTTTTTCTTTCAGGGCATTCTTACCTCTGGTCTGTGCTTTGCAATATTACAGCTTGTAATAATCTGGCTCTGATGCTAGAAACCAAAGTTAAGAAAATCCATTTAATTCAACAACAACAACAAAGTCTTGGGGGAAAAAAGAATGTATTTTTTCCTTAGTACATTTAAAAGCAAATGAAAGTTTAGCTCTCAGGAGGGAAGAGATAGGTCAGGCTGTCTTTTGCCCACTTGCCAGATGATGCTAACAAGCCATTGTCTTTCCCCATTCAGGCATGAATGCCTGAGAACTCTTTTTCCTCTGCTTACCATTGCCTTAACCAGCAATACTCTTCTCAGACAGCAAGATACCTGAATGTCTAAACATTTATCTATACTAATACAGGCCCATTCCATGTGAATGCCTGCCAGGCAGGAACTAGGCTGTCAGCTTCATCCCATCAAAAAGACTTTCAGTCCCAAGGACTGATGGCAGGTTCCAATTGTTAAGTCATTCTTGCTTGAACTGAATTTTAAAGTCAGGCTCCTACTGTTAAAGAATGGAGCTCAAAGAGCGCATTTAGCCAGAAATGTTGCAATTCTAAATATAATACTCTTGGCTATGGATTTTGTTCTTGTTGTCATTATTTTTAAAATTTGGGTACTGAGTGAAACTCGAGGGCAGCAAATAATGTGGAAGGGCAACCAATACTGCATAATAGTTCTTGTTTTGGTACATTTGCTTTGTAGTGATTTATTAAGGGAGACTGAAAAAGCCTGATTAAAATGCATAAACAGTGCTGAACAGTAAACAACCATGTCTAAGGATGAAAAAATGGGACCCACATGCTGTGCATGGAAATTGCCCTTAACAACATGGCCTATTGTTGAACAGATAGGAAGCCAAAGGTTGCTTGTAATCAAATTTGAAGTTTCCCATCACTTATAAAAGCAACACTTCCTTGTGCAAACGTTTCAATTTGTTGTAGTTAAAAACTGCTTCCTGACTTAATCCGTACAGAAACCAGGAGCTCTTTTGACTGTCAGGTGGAGAGAAAAATTTAGAGAGCCCACTAGACTCAAAAAGACTAAATGAAACCAAGTTTGTATGTTGAGGGAGAAATTACATCTAAAGAATTAACAGGAGCAAATTGAAGCAGCACAGAGCTCAAGATATTTTTTTTTTTTTTTAGTATTTCATTTAAACAGGCAAAAAGGAGTTCAATGGCTTGCCTAGGTGCTCACATGACTTCTTTCTGTCACTCAGAAATAAAACAAATGTTAAAGAAAATTTTTTAAAAAATGGCTCACTACAGCCTGAATCCAGCCTATGGGGAAAGACTCAAGAGAAAAATCATTAACAATATCACAAGACTGATACGATGGCTGAATTGCATAAGTATAAATTATTATATGATAATTCCTAAAATTTATGGTTTGAAGAATGATTGTTAATAAAAAAGATAAAAAAATAACTGTAAACTTTTAAGCCATGTTTATGCTTCCACTGTATGGATACGGTAGAGGATAAAGAAAAATAAAGAAGGAAGTTTAATTTCTTTTTAAATACTATTTGTATTATAATCTATAGTGTCTTCAAGTGGAAAGCACTTTTAAACTGCTTTAATACCTTTCTCAAAGAAAGTTAAAGAATGAACAAAAAAGTCATTTTCCATCCCCCTAACCAAATATGCCTGTAGCAGCAATTAAAAAACAATTCACAAGTCTTTAAAAAGATTCTTAAGTCATAAGTCATGAAAAAATTCATAAGTCATAAAGTCTTATGCTTAAGTATTTAGGTCTTTTTCATTTTCTGGTAATAATATGGTAATGAGCATCCTTATACTGTAATCTTTTATACCTTTCTCATTATTTATCTGGCACAAATTTCCTCACATACAATTTCTAGATCATGGGGCATGAAAATTTTACTTATTGAAAACTGGCCTTCCAGAAAAGTCTTACCATTGTTTATCCTACTAGTAGTACATGAAACTATATTGAAACCATCACTTGGTGTTATTTCTTCTTAATATGTGCCAAATTAATAAGTGAAAATGGCATCTTTTAAAAATAATTTGCATGTCTTTGACACACCTTTTAGAATTTTAATAATTCTCATGATTTTTTTCATTGTTCTTCCTGTATGAATTATCTCTTAATAATGTCTGATCTTTTCATAGGGCAGTGGGAAGATTAAATGAGGTAATTCGTATAAAGCACTTAATAGAGTGATTAGAAAATCTGAAGTGTTTAATAATAGTTAATGAGTTTTAGTTACCATTATGGGTATTGATTTGTTTTCTCTCTTATTACAGATACAAAGGTGGTCAGTAAGGAAACTCAACTTAAACAAAGATGGCATTGAGCATGTAAAGAAGATATGTGCTTAATAGTAAAAGTAAAATTATCCTTTCCATAAAGAACATGAAATTACAAATCTATAGAGAGAAGAAGTTCTTGGTAAGTAATTTATTCATGCTTCTCCTAATCCCTGTAACCACCACAAGCACTTCCCTTTACCTTAGGAACAGAGCCATGAGTCCAAGTTTCCAGTGCACAGAGGTTTAGGGGTATTTGTTATCCTGAGAACTGCCCTGTGGACCACTTAGGCATGTATGCAGGGGGATACAAAGCTGCCAGCTATGAGGAAGGAAATGCAAGTATGGGCCAAGTAGGACCTCAGCGGTCAGGATCAACAACAGAAGGAGCATCAAAGGGGCTCTTACTCTTCCTCAAAACCAGAAAGTAGGCTTTTCAGTACATTAAGAGAGAGTGGCTAATTTTTCCTAATGTCATGAATATAATTTCCAATTTGGCAATAATTGCAATCATCCTGCTAAACTAAAACTCCCTGCCTCGAAACTCTTGCCTCACGCATCCCTCATTACATTGCTACAGATGTGTCATCTGAAACAGGATGGATTATGCTCTTTCATTTTAGAATACTTTAAACTCAAAAAATAATAAAATAAGCTCTTCCTCCACCTCCATACTGTTGCTCATGAAAGTAAGTCTTAACCATTAGCATAACATCCGAGACCATCCTCCATCCAGCCCTAACCTACCTTTTTCAGCAACAACTCCACCTCATTTTTCTGTGCATCCTGTGCCCCCGGTACTAGTCTGCTCACCATTTCTCAACATGACCATGAGTATTCATCCCTCCAAGGTTTTGCTCATGGTAACTATTCCCTGGGCCTGGAATACCTTCTCTCCCTTTTCTGTTGACAGAGAAGCTGCATATTCTTCCAAGTTCTACCCATATCCTTTCCATCAAATTTAATCACTCCTTCCTCTGTAGTCTTTTTTTTTTTTTTTAATGTTTATTTACTTTTGAGAGAGAGCATGAGCAGGGAGAGGCAGAGAGACAGGGAGATTGGAGGGTCTGAAGCAGACTCTGCGCTGACAGCAGAGAGCCCGATGCGGGGCCCAAACTCATGAACCATGAGATCATTACCTGAGCTGAAGTTAGACACTCAACCAACTGAGCCACCCAGGCACCCCCTTTTCTCTGTAGTCTTAATACACAATCTATTTGGCACATTTCCTTCTGCCTTGTATTATTGATGGTTATTTACACAAATGCTTTTCTCTTTAGATTATAAGCATGCAAGAAACAGTGACGATGTTTTAATCATGTTTGATTTCCCCACAGCCTAGCACAATAGTTCACAAAAAAGAAGTGCCTGCCCAGTAATTGTTTTGTGAATTGGACTGAATATTCAATTACCAGTTTGTGTTGCTTTCTATATAAATATGACAAGTATGTCTATGAGAAATAGACACTCCCCATTAGTTCCAAAGTAGAGTTGCCAGATAAAATACAGAACACATGGTTAAATTTGAATTTGAATTTGAATTTGAAATTCAAATTTAACTGGGTGTCCCATTTTTTATTTGCTAAATCTGGCAACTTTAGTCCAAACACATGCCAGTTTCACCACTGTCAGGGTTAACTCCAGGGCAAGAGTGAATTAGTGTGGGCGTAAATCTCTTCCCATCCAATTCTGCTGCAGTGATGTGTATACATAGCTACCATGAATCCTCTTCACGTGATAATACTTTTTTTAAAAGGCAGAAGAACAAAGGTAGTCATTTATAACTTATCCTTACTTTCTCAAAAATATAGTGGATATTTGAGGAACTCAAGAGAATAGTTCCAGGTATTAATACAAATTCTTCAAATAACTGGTTGTTCTGACTAACAAGATTGCAAGGCAAACCTTTGAGGTCCCTGAGACATTCTGTTTTTGTATCATCATCTGGGACATTTCTTCACACTGCCCTTGGTCTCTTTTATAATCTCTCTCGTAGCCCAACCACAATGGGGTCATTGTGTGGACTCTTCTTGTGGCAACCTTCCATGCTCAGCCCTGAGGATCCATGTCTGTCCCAGGTTATTCGATAACATCCTCTAACTTTACCCCTCTCCTGCACTCACGTCTCACCCCCACCACTTTGCTGGTTTCCTAGGCAACAGTTTTTTGGCCTAATAATAAACTGATGCTTGCCGGTGTACAATGAGAGGAGATCAATAGAACCCTCAGGATTCTCATTTGTTTCTAGATAACAATTGCAGTTTAACCTTCTGGGGACAATTCCTGGCTCTTCCAAAGTTATCTGATCAAAGAAGGTTGGAATTTCCTGTAGGAGTGGGTGATGTGCTCTGAGAGGGAATTATTTTTTGGAGGGAGAAACCTTGCAGTATCCTTCAAATCAAATTATGTGAGCAGCTGTCTGCTGATGAGTTAAGCAGAACCTCTTATTTTAGGAAATATAGTATGTTCAGACCTCACCATTTTGACTACAATGTAATTTTCTATTTATTCAAATGACATCTAAGTTGAGCTCCTAGTTGCCCATAAGAAACTTTAGAGCTCTTCAGAAGGGCACTCTTATTGCCTCCTCCAGCCCTTTAGAGAAGATACCCCTTACTGTCTTCAAGCCCAGCCTCCATTGAATCTCTGTTCCTCTGACTTCTGCAGACAAATCTCCCAGGAGCCCATGGCTTCACTGGAAAAACACTCCCACAGAACCCAAGACACATTTAAAGTAACACGATTAATTGCAGAGAATATGTTTCTGGCCATGCAACATATTGAAAAAGCAACTGTCATTAGGATAAAGCCAATGACTTTGGCCACTCTCTAGCAACTGCAGTTTGGTCATTCACACAAACCATTAACATATGTGAAGGAACCTGTAGGGAAATTGTGCCTGCTGAATGAAGCAGAACAGAGGCTGTGCTTGGGTTTTCAGAACACCTTCTGACAGGAGAGTGGACAGCCTTCTATCTGCCAGCATATTGCTCCACACTCTAGAGTTGTGAAGGTCAGCATTGTAAGTAACATGTGCATTAGGACTCTGGTTGCTGGTATGTGAAACCAACTGTAGCTGGCTCTTCAAAAACAAAAATGAGGGCACCGGGGTGGCTCCATTGGTTAAGCCTCCAACTTAGGCTCAGGTCATGATCTGGCGGTTTTTGAGTTCGAGCCCCACATCAGGCTCTGTGCTGACAGCTCAGAGCCTGGAGCTGCTTCAGATTCTGGGTCCCTTTCTCTCTGCCTCTCTCTGTCTCTCTCTCTCAAAAATAAATAAACATTAAAAAAAATTTTTTTAAATACAGAACACAAAAATAAAGAGAAATATATCATAAAGATGTAATGACTCAAGGGAGTGCAAGGCAATTCAGGAGAATTCTCAGACTTTAAGGAAAGGAGAGGCTAATGGGTACTGAAAATGGGAATCTCCAGAAAATTCATAATCCTGCCTCTCAGCTCACTTTCTCTCTGTTTTCCATTCCTTTTTCTCTTCTACCATCAGTTTCCTCTACTCCCAAATCTTCATGGAGATTTGACCCACTATAATGTCATCAGTACCATAAATATAATAAAAATTTTCCTTGAAGGGTGGAGTTATATTTCTGAAAATGGCTGCCAGGGGCCCAGCCTCACTTAGATGGGAGGGAAGTAAAGGAGTCATTGCAAGCTGGACAAACGCTACAAAAGCTGTGGACTGCAAGCAGTCACATCCACCATTTCCCTGGTGTTTGCCTGACTAAAACAAACCTGGAAGAGGAAATAGTGAAGATGCTAGATATCTGGTTATATGTTGATGTTAAGCTGACAACAAAGCAAATTTAAAATGGTAGTAAAGCATACTCAAAAAATTGTAACTCAAAAAATGGAATGTACCATAGCATATATCAGAAACTCCTATCCCTCAAACTCTAACAGTGCACTTATCTGTCTTCTCTGATCCCTAAGCAGGATACCTCTTAGAAATAAAACTTAGTTTAAATGATTTAAAATAACATAATTCCATCTGGGCTCATAAAGGGTTTTTTTGTTTTTTTGGTTTTTTGGTTTTTTTTTTTACTCTCAAATTACTGCTAGTTTACTATTGACAGAGTTTGGACCTCCTGCATAAGTAAATCTCCTCAGTGCAATCAGATTTCATTCAAAATACTGTCAAAAGAAGTGAAAACCCATCTTATAAAAAGTAACTTGTGAATGCCATTCAGCTCTGTGATAGGGAACTAATAATAAATGTGAATGAAGTCTTGCTTACTCAGTGTTTCTCCTCACTTTTATTCTTTTCTTTAGTGCCCCTTTCTCTAATGGTAATACCTTCTAGTTTTCTCTTACAGTCATTTCCAAGGCACTTTTGTGCACTACTGTAATAAAAAAAATCAGTACATTCCTCCAAATTATGTTTATTTATTTACTAAAATACATGCATTATAAAGTGAATAATGAAAATTTTACAAGGTGATCTACAATAAATATAAACAGAAGTGCTGGTATTTTCTGTCTCTGCCCCAATGATCATCTTGTGTGCTGGTCTACAGTCACAGGACAGCTAGTACTTCTAAGTTGAATTGTTGTTAGTGAATTATTTTTCATGCCCTAAAGGACACTCATGAACTTTAGATACAGGGTGTTCTTGGTTCACATTCATCTTAAAATGAATTCTCCAAAGCTAAACTTTTCACTGCGTAAGTGTCATGAAAATTTGTCCACAGTACCAAAAACTACTGAATGGGTATAAAAGTGACCGTCATCAAACCAGCAAAGTAAAACACACACACACACACACACACACACACACACACACACTAGATAAAGTTAGATATGATGGTGTGGCGGGTGGGTGGGGCTTTGACAGTAAAGCCACCCACACTGAAGTAGGTAGAGCAGTAGCTCAGACTCTGGCTGACTGAGACCCACAGGACCGCAGTAGAAGAGAAGAAGGGAAGCCGGTTGGATAATGATGCTCTCCAATGACCAAATTCTCTTGCTTTGTCTTTACGTTCTTTCCTTTTGTCCACCCTCAGACACTGAGACCCTGAAGTGATGCTGACTCTGCCAGCATTTCAGACCAAAAGGAAATCATGGGAGGCAGTAATAAATAGACCAGCAATCCTGTCTTTTAATAAAGCCCTTATCACAAAAGGAATGACCAAAATTTAACAACAAAACAAAAATAATATTTATTAAAAGAATGGCAGGCAAAGGATTTATACATAAGTACATACAAATTAATGAGAACAGTAAGACCCTTCACTAAGTATTTCAACAAAGGCTAGTCACACACACAAAAAAAATGATTGAATAGCAAATGTGTGGGGAAATGTTCTATTTTTATTTTTTTAAGAAGTCATAAGTTAAAACAGATACTAACTTTCCTCTGTCAAATTAGCAAAGATTTTATTTATGTTTTTATTTTTGAGAGAGAGAGAGCACAAGCAGGGGAGAGGCAGAGAGAGAGGAGGACACAGACGCAAGCTCCAGGCTCTGAGCTGTCAACTGTCAGCACAGAGCCTGACTCTGACATGGGGCTCGAACTCATGAAGCATGAGATCATGACCTACGCGAAAGCCAGACGCTTAACCAACTGAGCCACCCAGGCACCCCAAATTAGCAAAGATTTTAAACTATCATAAAGATACTGGCCAGAGCAGTGAAATGAGCTGTTGAATTCATCACAGTTAGAAGAAGCGTATATTAACCTGACCCTTTGGAAATTATTATTTCAATGCAGATCAACAGCTGTAAGATGTATATTTCCTTTGATTTAGTAACTCCTCTATTAATTTATCTTAGGAAAATCAAAAACAAGAATTTAGAGACCAATCTGTTTACTGACACACTATATAAAGCATTAAAAATTATTTTAAACAACAGATTATTTTATGATCTGAAAGTAAGTAAATTGTGATATAGCTACACAATACATCATTGTTCAGCTTCTACAATTTATGTTTATTAGGAGAGCTTGGTAGCATGATGGATGCTTATGTTAAAGTCATCAATGAAAAAAAAATAAGATATGCATTTGGCCTACAGTAATAACCAAGAAACAAAATACATCAAAAGAAGGTTCTAGGTAGAAGTAGCCAAAAATTCGGAGTTATTTTTCTTGGTCAGTGGATCTATGAATGATTTTAGTTTATTCTTTCTATAGTTTAGTTTACATTTGTATATGTCTTTTGAAAGTTGTATTCATGTAGCATATTTATTGAGGACATATCTACCATGTTCCAGACACTATCCTAAGTGCTTAGGATAAAGCAAACACAAAACCAAAATTTTCACACTCAGTAGTACTGCCAGATTTAGCATAAATACATAGGAATCTCATTAAGTTAGAATTTCAGATAAACAATGAATAATTTTTTAGTAAAAGTGTAGTACTTTATTTGTCAGAGAATTTAATTCGCTGGGGGATAAATTTTCTACAATGAGCATGAATTAACTTTTTAAATTTATTTTTTATTATAGCAAAATACACCTAACATAACATTTGCCATTTTAACCATACTAAATATACCAGGCAGTGGTTTTAAGTTCACTCACAATGCCGTGACTACTATCTGGTTCCAGAACTACTACATCCCCTCAAAGGGAGAACTCTCTATATATTAGGCATCCACTCCTCAGTTTCCACTCTCCCCAATGCCTGACAGTCACTAATCTGCTTTCTGTCGCTGTAGATTTGCCCATTCTGGATATTTCATATAGATGGAATCATATATGCTGTGTATCAGATTTCATATAAATGGAATCATATAAGACCTTTTGGGTCTGGCATCTTTCAGTTGATGTTTTTAAGGTTCATCCACATTGAAGCATGTATCAGACTGCCTTTTGTATGTATATACCACATCTTGTTTACCCATTTATCTCTTGATGGACATTTGGGTTTCCACCTTTTGGCTATTGTGAGGTATGTATTAATTTCATACTTTCAAAAAATAAGTTTGAGTTAAACCATTAAAAACCCCAGGGGATAATGAAAATCTTTCTCAGAGCCCCCTCTCTCTCAGTTTTCTATGTGTAAATTACTTTGTAAAGTAGAGGGCCAGGCAATAATCAAGACAGAATAATGTATTAAGCAAAATAAAATAAAATATGGCAGATATAAAGAAGCACAAAAGATCTTGCCATCAAGAAGCTTATACCAAATTTTGGCAAATGAAAGTCAAAAGTCCAGCATTTAATCCCAGTGAGGCTACTCTGCCTCTCGTTAGAAACAGTTGAGTTTAGATGACCAATTCAGGGCTGCCCCTAGAACAATAAGTAGGGCACATGACATCTGCATGGTTAAAAAGCTTACCAAAAAAGCTGTGCTTCCCAGAAAAAAAGCAAGACTCTTATCCAAAGATAAGTCATATTTTCCAACCTTTAAAGCTACAAAACTTCAGAAATATTGGAGTCCCTCTTCCAGCACCTCCTCACAGCCCATGTAAGATAACTGATTCCTGCCTTCCCATTTTTAGTGAATGTTCTTTTGTTGTAGGTCCTCTGAGGTTTTCAGATTTACATCAGTAAATTCTTCTTCCAACAGCTGGGGTAAGCTGGCTTGCAAAACCTCAAGCCGGCATCATCTCAGAGAATTATGTACCATAAGAGGTAGAGGCGACATGGGGGCATCTTCACACTTCTTTTTCCTTTGCCAGGAGCCCAAGCAACCATTGCCTGACCCAAAGCCAAAGAAAACACAAAAGGGTAAAGGGGAGTAAGATGGGGTGGTGAAGAGCAGAGTCAGAGACTCGAGAGTCCTCGAGGGTCTTATATGGGTCACTTGGTTCATTCTCTCTTCCAGAATTTGCCAGACTTTCCTTCTTTTGCCCTTGCTCTAGTTACCTGCCTTTACCTTACCTCCGACTAGCCGCTGATGAGAATTTTGTGTTTTTCCTTTGAGGCTCAGTGCAAACCCTACCTTCTCCAAAGAGGCTTTGCCGGTCTTCTTGTTCATCTTTGGAAGGTTTTGGAAAGTCTTGCAAAGAGGTTTTGCTGATTCTTGTTCCTTCCTTCCAAAGAAGGAAGATGCAATTTCTTCCTTCTTTGGACTTTATCTTACCATATGTATTATAATTACTGAATATTCTAGTTACTTATATTTGTGTTTTTGTGTTGGTACTTGTTCCCCTTCCTTACTGCCATCCAACAGACATAATAAAATCCTCACACATTGTCTCCTCATGGTAGCAACTACATTCCACTTGTTTCTAAATCCTCTCCACCCTTTAGTTTATTCTGCCACACACCCATGACGGGTTGACTAGTATCATACTCAGGCATGATATTCAGAAGAAAGTATTTAATAGGTCAATAGTTACTTTTTTTAGACTCCCAATTTCAGAGGCAAAGAAGTTTCTTCAAATACAAAGTGCCCAAATAACAGGGTCGTGGTGTTTGCATGCTCACTGCAAGCTGGAAGTATTTAATTCTGTATGTTATCTGGATAGATGGAGCGTCTGCTCTCCTTTGATTCTTAAAAGCATTTGTCTTATAAGGGTGCCTGGGTGGCTCAGTTGGTTAAGCATCAGACTCTTGATTTCGGCTCAGGCTACAGTGCGGAGCCTGCTTGGGGTTCTCTCTCCCTCTCTCTCTGCCACTCCCTCACTTGCAGTCTGTCTCTCAAAATAAATAAATAAAGTTAACAAAAAAAAGAATTTGTCTTTTAGGGTGTAAAAGGGAGAATTTAGGTCACGCCTCTCTAGATACCTTCCAAAGAGTACCCTTCCTTCATTTTCATTTTTTTACCTTTAACCATTATTGTTCTACAGTTAATTTCTCAACTTTCTACATCAAATCATACAAACTTTTATCCTGTTACTATTTTAATAGTTTTTCTGTAGTTTTAACCCAAATATTCCAAATGATCATACACTAGAATAATTTCCATATTTATGTGAAGAGTGGGAAAATAGCACTCTCCCATAGAGAAAATAACCAAAGCATTAATATCCTTAACCCATAGTACCTGGGGATATTGTTGTAAATCAGACTGCTGACCTTTCACATCACCCTAATAGCAGTAGGGTTGTCAACACTTGACTTTGTAACTTATCCATTCCTTCAACAAATAGTTATTGACTATAATGTCTGAGGTACTGCACTAAGATACTGCACACTGACTCATTTTCCTCCTAACCCTGTTCTTGTTCTCTTTTGCCAACACAGACTTTCCAACCATCCCTTAAGGACTGGTGTTCTCCAGGGGTGTGTTCTTGAGTCCCTTCTGTTATTGGGAATGGCTAACATCTGATGCAGATGCAACCACTTCCCTCTCTGGAACCAATGGTTGATACTAGTCATCACTCATGGTGCACTCTCCCACTACTCCTGAAGGGGTCCTTAAATTCTTCCTCAACATAGCATCTAGGAAAGTTCTCTGTTCTTCGGAAGTGATACACAACTGGAAATATTTCTTCTTCTCCTGAAACTTTCTCCCTGAATGATTTCATCTACTCCTAAGGCTTCCACTTTCACTTGTGAGAAGATGATTCTCAAACTCCTCCTGACATTTTTCCCTGAGTTCTAGATTCATATTTCCAATAACCTAAAGTTCTTCTCCAGTTAGTGCCTCAAACTCACCTCATCCAAAACCAAACTTACTATATTCTTACCTGCTCTTAGAAACTTATTATATTCTTACCTATTCTTAGGAATCGCTATTTATAATCACCCAACCTGGACTTTAAACTTATCTCTTTCTCTTACCTCTCACTGCTCATCTGCATTAGCAGTTGGTCATTAAGTTCTATTAATTCTACTTCGTAAATGTCTCCTAACTATATTACTTCTTACTCTTTTCCACCTCCCTAGTTTAGGCCTTTATGTATTGCCTACATGGATTCTTGTAATAGCCTCTATCATTCTCTGTGAACAGATTACCCCCTCTCCAGATTATCCTCCACCTTGCCATCAGTTGTCCTCCTGGAGCAATGATCCGAATATATTAGTGGTTTCTTTCATTCCTCCAGTGGATCTTTGAAATCCTTCAGTGTCACCAAGAGAAATAGCAAATTCCTTCTTAAGAGGATACCTGAAGGCCTTCACATGCTAGCTCTGCCCTGACTTTCCAAGAACATTTTTCATCACTTCCCAACTCCCAGCTCCCTGCCTCAAGTGTGCAGGGAGAGTACTCCCTAAATACACCAGGAGCTTTCACACCTGGGTGTCTTCCTCCTTCATGTTGTACAATCTGCATAGAATGCCTTTCCCCCACTAACTGCCTAGGAAAATTCTCCTCCTTCAAAGTTTTTTTCTTCCCTCTTCTTCTGTCCCCTTACTCTCCCCACCTCTGTCCCAGCCTCTATTAGTGGTACATGTTGCTATGTTGCATGGCGGTGAGTTGAGTCTATTCCACCAAGCTGTTGACTCCTAGTGCCATCTTATCCAGTTTTGTATCTGTAATATGAATAGCAGAATTCCTAACTCAGTAAAACATGAGTGGATATTCTTGGCATATGCCTGCCCATATTCTAAATCATTTTTCTCTTTAAAGAATAGATGGGTAGTAAAAAAAAAAAAAAAGAAAGAAAAGAAAAGAAAAAGAAAAGAGAGAAAAGAAAAGAGAAAAAGAAAAAGAAAAAGAAAAAAAGGTTAATTTGGCTTACATTTGAGTCTTATCACATGGTCTCAATTTGGAAATTATTGGGTTGCCAATATTTTTCCCAAGGCTCCAGTGAAATGGTCTTGGAAAATTATGCAGTGAGGTGGTTCATCCAGACTTTATAAAATAAAATTGTCCCTTCATTTTCTTGTTTTAGAAACAAAAAGAAAACCATCAATGCTTGATTGACATAAGCGGAAAAACCCTTTTGTTTTGTATAATCCAGTGTTTTCATAAGTAATTTGCAGAGTAGGAAGAGGAAAAGAGTCTTTGTAGGGGGTTCCAGAGGCATTCTGCCCAAGGAAATCTGATTAATTTGAATAGCAGAATTGGAGTCTCCAATGGTACCTTATAAAAACCATCCCTAGGGAAAAGGTCTTCATAGTAACAAACTGCTTCTACTTCTGGATAGAAATCCCATTTCATGCTGCCTACAAGCCCCTGGAAGAAAATGTTCTGTGACACTTTCAGACTGAAATCTGTTTTAAAAAGGGAAACCTGCTTGTGCTCGCTTCGGCAGCACATGTACTGACAAGGGAAACCTGCTTATGGCGGTGGTTGGGCATAATAATATGATAAAATCAAATTTTGGTCTTTGTAATGACATAACTCTTTACTATAACATTTTAAAATGTGAGAAGGTATACCAGAGAGTTAATGCTCACTAGACTTTAAAATTGAAGCTAAAGTATTTGCAGGGATGGTGGCAGGTGCCCCTGAGCCAATCTAATAATATTTACCTGCATTATAAAACTGTATTTAATAAGGCAAATGGGATTAGTGAATGATAGTGTACTTTATGAGAGAATAAGGGCCTGCTGTTCACGTATTGCTGTGAGCAGTTCCCTTTGGGATTGTTTCACGAACTGATTGAAATTACATTACCCAGATTTTAAGTGGAAGCATTAATAAATGGATCAAGACATAGAAGGGTAGAAAAAAAGTCCCAGAAAGCCAGAATACCAGTAAGTGAATCTTTCTGACAAAGAAAAAGATGCCAGATTACAAATGAGCACTCTCTTTAGAGAACGGGCTAATGCAGTGTGCAGGCTTGGATAAAAGGAACAATGGTCACCTTCTGACACCAGGCTGTGTGTCTGGTGAGCATCCCTCAGTGCAAGTGTTAGTACTGTGTGAGTATTTATTGTGTTTCTATAAAGTCCTAATGAGCTCCTTGGGTGAGAGTGAAACCCTTTGCTTTTTCACACTGTGCTCAAGACCCCTAAACTTCATGGGGTCAAATCTAAAGAAAGGGTAATGGACCATGAGGTCCAGCTTAATAGACCTGATATTAACACAGCAGCAAGAGTGTCACCAAATGCAAAGTTTAGGGCAAGCCATGAATGAAGTATTTGTTACACTTAAATAATATACAAAGGTTATAACAGAGTAGTGGCACTATATCAATGTCATCATTGCAGGACTTTGAAAATCTGCCATGTATGAAATAACCCTGTAGCACACATCTTTAGGTTCCAATAGATGAATTTGCTTTTCAAATGGTAGATTAGAATAGAAAGTTATGCAACTACAGTGACTAAACTAGTTATTTTTAGATATTAAAAGTCTCTTGTCCATGGAAATAATCAAGCTACTCTCAGCATCTAATATTCATATAACAAATGTGTTGCACTCTATGCAGATTATACAGTTCGTATACTTAAGTGTTCATTTTCTCTAAATGAAATAGAGTTTTTCTTCTACAGTCGTCTGGTGTTTTTTAGGATAGGACAGATGTCCTTTGCTTTGAAATGAGTAAAACATAACCACACTGAGTATGATGTCATGAAGCAGAACCACTTGTATAAATAGGACTCTTTCACCAGACTCCTTTATCCATGTACTTGTTGGCTCATCACAATAAGCCTGGTCTGTTGTTACAGTGAACTTCAGTTCAAATGATGCAATGTAAGCCACAGACTTGGGATCTGAGAGCGCTGCCCTCTGCAGTTTTGTTCATAAGTTAATATTAAACACATCATCACTCTCGCACATGGGTAAGAATGGGAAGATCTGAGGGTATAAGCCAGTAAAAATATTTGTGTGCTTGTTCACCTTCCATGTTTTTATTTCCTGCTGGGTTAAATACTTGTCTTTGGGATCGACTCAAGTAGGTTGTAAATTTTTTTAGGACAAGGACTGTATTTCTACTTCTACTGTTTTATGTTTCTATTCCCAACACCAAAGACAAAGCCACAGTATTGTCTACACCCTCCAGACCTCATGCATGCATATGTAAATGTTGTTCGTTACTTATCATCTCCTCTTTGTTTTCATGACTTGATTATCACAAAAGTGGAAAACTGCATTTATTCAGGAAATTAGACAGTATACTGTCAAATTAGCCAACATATGCTGTTGTGAATTTTCAACAGACTACTATGTGCTAACCCTCATTTCAGTTTGCATTAATAACTTGATTTCCTGTCCCATCCACCAATTTTCAGAGGTTACTAGAATGTCACTTTCATATTTGTAAGATTACACCAGGTTCAAACAGATGAGAAGGGTTTCAGAAAACTCAAGGGTTTCAGAAAACTAGTTTCTGTGTTTAAGTACATAAAACAAGGACATTTACAAACAAACATAAAAATGCTTCCAGATTTTTCAAGTTCCATGGTTAACTGTTGTCATTTCTCTTTGACTAATCCCTATTATGACTAGTAGGAATGGAAAGAATGACATGACCATTTTACTTTCACTTGTTTCTCTTTTAAAAGGAAATACAGAGAAATTCGAAAGTGTAAACGAATTAATTTTTGTTAATAAAGGAAAAAGCGAAGGCACTTATCTGTTGATGGGGTTGATCCTAAAAAAGGGAGACTAGGAGCCAGCTGAATGTGTATGATACAGCAACATCAAAACTCTGACCTACCTAAAAATATCATTTCCACCAGGCGGCCAGAAAACTTAGAATTTCTGTCATTGGAGTCTTTACTGTGCATTAGAACTTCATTTACAGATGGTCCATTAAAATGCAGGCACAGTGCACTTAACCCAATAATATCCATTCTCTCTGTGGTTTGTAATAGCCAAGGGCGGGCTATAGTCCAGAGCAGATTGTCTGAACCAAAAGAGAGTAAAAACTTGAGACGAGAGTGAAGACTTGAGTAAAGTAGGATGTGAAGGGAATTCTGGAGACTCAGGAGGTCCCAAGGCACTGGATATGTGCATTAAGAAGTCACCACCTGGGGTGCCTCGGTGGCTCAGTCGGTTAAGCGGCCGACTTCGGCTCAGGTCATGATCTCACGGTCCGTGAGTTTGAGCCCTGAGTCCGGCTCTGTGCTGACAGCTCAGAGCCTGGAGCCTGTTTCAGATTCTGTGCCTCCCTCTCTCTGACCCTCCCCCAGTCATGTTCTGTCTCTTTCTGTCTCAAAAATAAATAAACGTTAAAAAAAAAAAGAAAGAAGTCACCACCTGAGAGAATGGGGCAATACTGAAGACTGCCTTTTTCAAAAGTGGGCATGAAGCCTGGTTATGCCTATTAGTGAACTGTTTCTAAAGGTTTCCCTAAAATGAGCAGTTCTTACAGGAGCTTAAACATACAAAGGTATAGTTTTCACACACAAAATAATAATGTAGAATTCATGTCTTCTGATATCATTTTATCCATCAGTCCAACACAAATGTTAGAAGAGAGATACTTCCACTTCAAGCCAAGATGGAGTCAGTCAGACCAGTGTACCTTTCCACCATATGTATGCACCCACAGATCTGAAACAATTATTTTCAAGACACTGAACATTAGGAAGTGAAGGACAGTGATACCCAAAATGATGATTTTTTAAATAGACTATTTTTAAGAGCAAGTTTAGAGTCACAGCAAAATTGAGCAGAAAGTGCAGAGAGCTCCCAAATATTCTTTCCTTCCCCCCCTGACACAGAGCTTCCCTAAGAATCAGCATCCCACACCAGAGTTGTACACTCATTATGATGAGGAACCTACATTGATACATCCTTATCACCCAGAGTCCATAGTTTACCTTAGGGTTCACTCTTGGTGTACATCCTATGGGTTTTAACAAGTGTATAATGTGTGTAATGACATGCATCCACTATTATAGTATCCTACAAAATAGTTTCACTACCCTTAAAATCTATGTTCTGCCTATTCATCCCTCCCTCCCTGTTAACCCCTGGGAACCACTGATCTTTTTACTGTCTCGGCAGTTTGCCTTTTCCAGAATGTCCTATAGTTAGAAGAATCATGCAGTATGTAGCCTTTTCAGATTGCCTTCTTTCACTTAGTGATACATATTTAAGATTTCCTCCATGCCTTTTCATAGCTTGATGCTCATTCCCTTTTAGCATTTAATGATATTCTATTGTCTGGCCTTACTACACTTTATTTATCCATTCACCTACTGAAGGACATCTTGGTTACTTCCAAGTTTGGGCAATTATGAATAAAGCTGCTATAAACATCCATGTGCACATGTTTGTGCGGACATAAGCTTTCAGCTCCTTTGGGTAAATAACAAGGAGCACAATTTCTGAATCAGATGGTAAGAATATTTTTAGTTTTGTAAGAAGCTGCCAAACTGTCTTCCAAAGTGGCTGTATTATTTTGCATTCCTGCCAGCAAGGAATGAGAGCTCCTGTTGCTCCACATCCTCTCCACCATTTGTTGTCAAGTGTTTTAGACTTCAGCCATTCTAATAAATGTGTAGCATTACCTCATTGTTGTTTTAATTTGCATTTCCCTAATGACATGATGTTGAGCATCTTTTCATATGCTTATTTACCATCTTTTTATCTTCTTTGGTGAAGTCGTCTGTTCAGATCTTCCACCCATTTTTTAATTGGGCCGTTTTCGTATAGTTAGGTTTTAAGTGTTCTTTGTATATCTTGGATAACAATCCTTTATCTGATGTGTCTTTTGCAAACATTTTCTCCCAGTTTGTGACTTGACTTCTCATTCTGTTGACAGTGTTTTTCACAGAGCAGAAAATTTTAATTTTAATGAAGACTAGTTTATCAAGTGTTTCTTTCATGGATTGTGCCTTCTTTAGGGTGGTATCTTAAAAAGCCGTTATCTTGCCCACGGTTATCTGGATTTCCTATGTTATCTTCTAGTAATTTCATTGTTTTGGGCTTTGCATTTAATTCTCTGGTCAATTTTGATTTAATTTCTGTGAAGTATGTAAAGTCTGTGTCTAGATTCATTTTTTGTGGAGTGGATGTCCAATTGTTTTAGCATCATTTCTTGAAGACTTTTTCTCCATTGTATGTTGTTGAGTATCAGTTGACTGTATGTATGTGAATTTGAGTTCTTTATTCTCTTCCACTGATCTGTTTGGCCATAATATTGTCAATACCACACTCTCCTGATTATTGTAATTTACAGTAAATCTTGACCTCAGGTAGTGTCAGTCCTCCAACTTAGTTCTTCTCCTTCAATATTGTGTTGCTATTCTGAGTCTTCTGCTTCTCTGTATAAAGTTAAAATCAGTTTGTCAATAGTCTCAAAATAATGTCCTGGGATTTTGGTTAGTATTACATTAAATCTATAGATCAAGTTTGAAAGAACTAACAACTTGACAATATTGAGTCTTCCTATCCATGAACATGGGGTGATGAATTTTTTAAATGTTTTGCAAATAGGTAAGAGATGCTTTAATTCGGAAAATTACTGATACATTATTTAAAAACAATAGTAAAATCAGTGGGTTTTTTTAAAGGACACTCTTTGATGACTTTAATTATAAAAATTATTAGGTATCCCCCAATTTTTTTATCAATGCTTAACAATTCATTTATTCAAGAAATATTCATTGAATACTAATAGAAGCCAAACACTATACCAGATGCTGGGGATAAAAAAAAGCATACAAGACAAGGTTTTTCTTCTCTAGAAGATTGCAGTTTAGAGGGAATGAGAAATAGGGGATTGCACTGTTGTTTCATAAGGGTTACTGATCAATGTAAAAACTACAGGGTACTCTGGAATCAACTAAAAGCAAAACTTAGCTTGAAGGATCAGGGAGGGCTTCCTGCAGAGGGTGACATTTCAGGTGAGATGACTCCTTCTCTTCCCAACTTTTAAATATTGAAGGACTCCATCCTCTTGGCTATCAACATCCAGTCCCTAGACAATTGCATCAATTTCAAGACTAAACAACAGCTTGGGCTCCTGGGTCCCAACAAGATTCCAGCACTCCTGACTTCTCTCTTGAACTCTAAACTCAGATATCCAACTGCCTACTAGACATCTACATTTGAATGTCTAAGAAGTGTTTCAAATTTAATATAAGATAGTAGTCCTGATTTTCTCCTCCAAACGCAGTGTCTCCCCAGTCTTCCCACCTGTTGCTTAATCTGAAAACCTTGGAGTCACTCATGACTTCTCTCTTTCTCTCTCATTCCACAGTCAATTCATGGGCAAGTCCTGTTGACTAGTCTCAAAATAAATCCCAACCAACTCCAATGACTTCCCCCACTATCTCCCTAGCTCACACCCATCATCTCTTATCTGAACCATTGTGATAGATTAGTGGCTCTTCCCTCAATTCCAGCATTGTTCCCTACAGCAGCCTGAGTGATTTTTTTTAATACCTATGGTGTCAGTTTCCTGCTCTCAGTTTTCAAGAGGCTTCCTACAACACTTAGACTAAAATCCGCATTTCGTCCAATGACACACCTAGATTATTTGGCCCCTGTTTGCCTCTCATTTGTTTCTCATTGCTCCTACTTTGGCTTACCTCCCTCTTGTTATAGCTGGCTTGTGTGCTGATGCTCACAAGTGCCATTCTCATTTTCTTATCAAAGCCTTTTCATTTGCTCTTCCCTCAGCCCAGAACTTTCTTTCCTCAGATCTTGGCAGGGGTCTAGACTCACCCTTCGCATTTCAAGAGCCCAAGGCAAAAGTGAAAATAGACACTCTGTATCTTGTGTTTAAAACGATTAGACAACAGAGGTGCCAGGATGACTCAGTCAGTTGAGCATCCGACTCTTGATTTCAGCTCAGGTCATGATCTCACGGGTCATGAGATTGAGCCCCGCATCGGGCTCTGTGCTGGGCGTGGAGCCTGCTTGAGATTCTTTCTCTGTTCCTCATGTGCAAGCTCTCTCTCAAAAAACAAACAAATCAATCAATAAATAAAATGATAAGACAACAAACTGCCAAATGAAATAGATTATATTCTCTTGCCTTGACAAATGGACTTTCTTGGTGACAATTTTTCTTCAGTGGAAAGCTATGGTTATTACATGGTATAGTAGACAGTATCAAAGATTTCTAAATTTAATAATATCTATAATGACTATCAAAATTTTAATTAAATTGTCTAAGTAAAGATGAAATTGTATTTCTTTTTTGGAAAAAGCATGTAAATTGTAGTAAATATTTTTTTTTCATTATTTATTTATTTATTTATTTTTTTAATATATGAAATTTACTGTCAAATTGGTTTCCATATAACACCCAGTGCTCATCCCAAAAGGTGCCCTCCTCAATACCACTTTCTCTGTATGGCTTATTTCACTTAGCATCACACTCTCCAGTTCCATCCACGTTGCTACAAAAGGCCATATTTCATTTTGTAGTAAATATTTTTATACACATAAAATGACCCACAATTCTGGTGTTCAATGTCCATTTAATTTCAGTGTAAAAAGTCGAATTAATTTGTATCTCCAAAACTACAAATCAGAACATGAAAAGAAGGAAGTGGACATTTAGCATCAATGGGAAATAGTTTTTCACTATGCAAGAATATGTTATTTTCCGAGAGGAATCTGACAACTACATATAACCTGTCTTTCACCTTAGCACTGCTGTTATTTGTGTCCTCTCCAGCTTGAACCACGGAGCAACTCACCCACCCTAATAGCATTAGGACACTGTGGCCTTTAGTTTTGAGGTCACAGCCCAAGAGATTTTTGACAAGAGTTTCACTGGAGCCTGAGCAGTGAGGAGAGACATTTAGGGTCACTCGTTGTGCTGTGCCAGCACTGAGCGCCAGGTTCTGAGTAACAGAAGCACTCATGTGTTCTCTACAAATTTGTTTTTGTGTGTTTGTGATATGTGGGTCCCTCTAGCCAAAAGAGCCTGGGGAAACTGCCCTCTTGCCTGAGCCTAAGGGTGATGTTACAAAGCTCATGCCTATGATTCTTCCAGGCTTTGATTCAAACACCACCTCGTTAGGTACTCCCCAACATGCATGCACACATAAATGCCCACGTATACACACATGTGCCTTTATAATTCTCTAGTCTCTTTTCCAGATTTAATTTACTTCAGAGTACTTATTCCTACCTGACGTATGCTGTGTACTAATTTTTTATTGTGTATGTCCCCACATACAGAGTATGTAAGCTCTGTAAATAAATATTCCCTAACTCTTGCCTCTCTAGGTCACTGCTGGGCAGTGTGTGCGTGTGTTCAGGGGACAGTGAACAGGAGCATCAGCTAGAAAGAAGGTAACACACGGAATGCAGGAAAATTACCCAGTTTGCCGTTGTCCAGGGATACTTCTGACAAATACCGTAAAATAACTACCATTTGCAGACTTGTGTGTTTGCAATTAAAACTAAGGGTATCTTCGATAGATTTTTTTGGTTTGGGAGTAGAGCAATGAAGGCTAATTGCACACGTTCCCCTTCAGTTTTCTGCAGTGAGAACTTGAATGCATCCTCTGAAGTCCTTTCTCACCCTCTGTGGCCCCTTAGCTTGTGTCCTTAAATGAGATCATAAACACATTACCGAAATCACACCCTCACCCTTACAAATATGTTTACATGATAATATCATTTACTAAATAATAAAATGTAAAGTGAGAAAGATAAGTCCTAGCTCAATAAAACTCGAATGGAAAAACAATTAGCAAGACAGCTACAATCTAAATGCAAACAAAAAATATTCTCATACATAATTCTCATAAATAGAAAGTTCCTGTATTTCCTGAGCTTTTTCTTTTCGTTCTTTCTTTTTTCTTCTTTTGATCTTTTCCTCCTCTATTCTCTTAGTCTTTCTCTCAAACCATCACTCATAGATTATACCGGTAAAAAGTGCATAAAGGAAATCATTGTAAAAAATAAAGTTAATATATCATGACTGAAGCCAAAAATACATACTTTCCTTATAATAGCAGTGAAGGAGAAAAAAATGTAGAACTCATCCCATTAAAAGGGTTATTAATAACACTTCACTAATAACATAGACTTCACTGGGTCAGCAGTTTAGCTCAAACAGTCCCTGACAGCAAGCAACCTCATCAGGGTTTGGTTCCTTTTTTCTTTTGAAATGTTTCTTTGCTAAATTGTTTCTGGTGTGCCTATGTCAATGGCTTCAAAGCATTCCTTTTTTTCTTTTTTTTTTATTTTAAACTTTAAAATGTATGCTCTCCCTTCAGAAGTTTCATACAGCCTTCTAAGCTGTTGGAAATTGAATCTTTTCATGGCAGTAATGATGATCAGTTAGCTGATGTAAACATTCAGTAGCTATCCAAAATGTCTGCATCAAATGCTAAGTAAAAATATGAGATTTCGTGTTTTATTCTAAAGACATAGACTCTTTTATAAATAGACATCATGAATTAAGAGTGATTTGTGGTTTCCTTGGAAAATTCTGCCACCTAGAATTTATATATAGGAATCTACAGCTAGAAAAATGAGGTAGACCCCAGAGTTTTAGGGAGAAGACATGTATAATTCTACACAATAACTGATGGAAAAGAGGAGAAAGGAGGAAAGGAAATCTTAGTGATAGATTCACAGTGTTTCAGGAAAAGAATGATGTAATGTTCTCAAATTAACTTTACTACAGGTTTGAGCAGTACTCTGGGTACAAATTGCATGGCCTAGAGCCATGATTATCTCTGTTTCTCTGTAGAAGAGTGTGTTTTATTAACAAGCCTTTATTAAATTACTATGTGCCAGGACGTGTGCTATCCACTAAAAATGTAAAATGTAGTACACATTCCAGGGAGGAAGAGCTACCTATTTTTAAAAAACAACAACAACAAAAACATCCCATTTAATACCCAAAAGAATCGAAAGCAGGGTCTTGAAGAAATAGTTGTATGCCCATGTCCATTGCAGCATTACTCACAATAGCTAAGACATGGAAGCAACCCAGTTGTCCCAGGACAGATGAACTTCTAAACAAAATGTGGTATATACATACAATGGAATATTATTCAGCTTGAAAAAGGAAATTCCGACACGTGCTACAGTGTGGATGACCCTTGATGACGTACATTGTGCTAAGTGAAATAAGCCAATCATAGACATACACAAAAACTAATACTGTGCGATTCCACTTATATGAGGTACCTATTATGTTTAAAATCATAGACACAGAAGTAAAACAGTGATTGCCAGGGACTGGGGGAAGAGGAAATGGAGAGTTACTATTTAATGAGTATAGAGTTTCAGTTCTACTAGAAGAAAAGAGTTCTGGAGATAGGTGGTGGTGATGGCTGCATAACAATATGAATGTAATTAATGCCACTGAACTATACAGATAGAAGTGGTTAAAATGGCAAATTGATGCTGCGTGTATTTTATCACAATAAAAAAAAAATCCAAAAAACGACCACGCTTTTTAAAAAAGTGTAAGTATGTACTGGAAACAACGTACTGTGTAGTCACTGAAGAGGAAACAATTACCACTGTGTCAGGTGGAGACATGACCAGAGAAGTCTTGCAGCACAGGGATAGCTGAGGCAAGGAGGCACACAATACATTAGCCTTGGAGGCAAGGACCACACAATACATTAGCACTTGCTCAGTCACTGCCACTTAACATCAGATTAACCAACACTCCTGTCCCGTCTAGAAACATACTGCCTGGAATCCATGGCTACTGGTTCCTGGTGGGAGTGACTGTCCTCTGGAGTGCCCCAGACTTTCCCTCTCACTGAAGACTTGTGTGCTTATCACGTCAGACATGTTGATTCCCCAGAATGTGTGCCAATTGTATTAAGGATTGTAATTACTCAAATTAAGTATTTTGTAAACCAATTGTATTTCAGCATGAAAAGGAATAGAATTGTTGGTCTCTAAAAACGTACGCTTTGGAAATTCTCCATGAATTAATCCCTATAAAAAAATTGAAGTTGTTGTTGTATTGTGTAGGTAAGACACCTAAAAGTAACTGCATTCATTACTTTGCAAGTGCACTTAAATTTCTCTTCCTCTTTAATGAAAAATGCAAAAAGGATAAAAATAATGCAAGATCAACTATGAGAAACTTCAGTCAGCAGAACTGTTCTCAAAGAAAAAGCCTTGGCCCTACACTGAAGTTTGACAACTAAATGAGATATTTGTGTTTTAATTATGAGCAGTTCAATATAGATACACAAAATTACGTACATAATCTTTTATCAATTCTTTTTCTCTACCACACATCAATTACAGGTATGGTTTCCTTGGTTCAGAAGATACAGTGGGTCACCCGGCGGACTCAGTTGGTAGAGCATGTGATTCTTGATCTTGAGATCATGAGTTTGAGCCCCATGGTAGGCCTGGGGCCTGCTCCTGAAGCCAAGACTACACTATATGTTAACTAACTTGAGGGAAAAAGAAAAGAATTAGTAAATAAATATTTTTTAAAAAGAAGACATAGTGGTTTATTTTTTTTATGGGTAGTTGGGCAAAACTTCATTGGAAGTACATCCATAATATATTTAAAGATATCATTTTAACCTTCGCCTAATTTTTATTTAACTTATGTAGAGGGATAGTGTTTAACTTGGGATTAGTATGTTATTCAAATGGACTCATTCTTCTGAGAAGTAAAACCGAAGTTCCACATAAGAAAATGGGAAGGCATAAGAATTAAATTAGTAATAATTGAAGGGGAAAGATACAAGTTTCTAGGGTAAAAGACAACTCAGAAAAAACCCAATCACAGTGGGCCAACTGAAAGTAGAAAAATCCATAAGCTAATAAAGAAAAAGAGGAAGATTTCATTAGATCATGAGAGGCCATCCAATCCAAGTCATCCTCTTATGCAAAGATCACTTCAGAACATTTTGCCTGCTTAATTCTGCACACTAGGTGGCGATAGGGAGGTTGCTGTTACAGAATGGTGATAGTAGTATGTAGCCGTAATTAGTGGGTTCTCCTCCCAGTACTAGGCCCATTGAGCTCTTTTCAGATGTGGAAAGAGGCAAACATTTTCTGGCCAGAGAGGTAAGCCAAAGGTTCTATTGTCCAGTGATTTTCTACTCAAATAAATGCTACAATATATAGAGATAGTTCTATGACATGGTTGGCCTCTGCTGGTAAGAATTTTCTTCACATGCTTGATTAGATCTGGATCCTTCATCTTTTGGAGATTTGCCCCCTGCACTTGTGGATCCAGTTTGGGGAGGTCCAGTTTGGCTCTTTGATAATGTCTCTGGAGCTTGAAATGATTTCCAGTGGTGAAGGCCCGTCATGACCCATGTACCTCATATGAGGTAAGCCTAAGAAGACATAGTGGTTTAGAGCATAGACTCTGGAACCAGATTGCCTGTGTTGAATTATGACTCTATCACTTATTATCTGTGTAACTTAATTAATCTCTTTGCACTTTAGTTTTATCATCTATTTAATGGGGCTAATAATAGTAACTATCTAAGAGATTTAGTGTATGTAAAGCCTTAGAACAGTGCCTGACACAATAAATGCTATAGAAGGATCAGCTATTACCAGTACTAGTAATGGCACTGATATCCCTGCTACTGACTGTCCTCTGCCAGGGACAGAGAGACAGAAGGATAGGAAGAGGAGCGGGCATTTGGAAAAGGGAATGGCCTGCAAACCACTGAGTTGTGAGCATGCCCACTGGAGGGGTAGTACCTGGGGGGAAGATGGATGATGAGGTGGTCTCCCGTCCGGATGGGGATGCTGCTTTTCGGCCATCCCACTACTAACCCACCCTACACCTCTAATCCTCTCTGTTCTCTTGATCACTTATTGTATGCCTGGTTTTGAGATCCTAATGAACGTAGAGATTGAGCGGTCTCACACTCTGACAAATTTACAATTTAGCAAAAGGTTCTCACACATAAATAATGCAAGAGAATACATGTTGTTAGGAATACATTATATATTCTGTATGTAAAAGTGTATTACTACTTTTAGAAGGTGCAACAAATTGACCTGAGAGAGGCTGATAGAAAGTAATCATTGAGCTGGATCAATAAGAATTTATCCATAAATGGTAGCATAAAATAAGAAGCATCCTGCATATATCGTTGCCATCACCAGAATTAATAGAAGAGGTCATCAGGGTGCTCTTTCCAAATACAGCAACAAACCTTCTGCCCTACACTAAAAGATTTGGAAAATATAACATCTGTATCACAAGGTCATGGGTATTTTCAATTTGACTTCTCCTTGATAAAACTCTGAAATAAATTGTTGAGCCAAACCACCTATCTATGATTTAGTCATATGACTCCTGAAATATTTCTTTCCTCCATCTTCCTATTTTTTTTAGCTCTCTAGGTTAGACAACTGGCAAGATAAAAATGAACATGAAATGTTGAAAACAACCAAGAGAAAGCTATAACCATTGTTCACTGTCTTTCCCTTCAATACAATACAATAAAAGGAGATTCCATAAAATCATTCCACTTTGGTATCATACTTTATGGGCAATGTCATTCTGACATCATTATTCTGGGCCTCACGTTGACATTATAGAAATGGGGACGGGCGAACTAACTTTTTCCTGAATGCTCACTAAAGATTGGAAATGGACAAAGAGGAGATCAAGCACTCAGTGGTGGGATTTGGCACAGAAAAGCAGCTACAGCATAGCTCTGACTTCTACCCCGAAATTTATTCATTGTGTGACATTGGAAAAGTTCCAGAACTTCTGTAAAATGTGGACACTAATTCTTACCCTCTGGTATTTCTGGAATATTAAGAAAAATAATTAGAATACCTAGCACATTATAGGTACTTAGTAAATGTTTCTCGAATGCATAAACATACAAAATGCAGTTCTTTTTATTCTTCACCTTTTTCAAAAATACTTTATTGGTTTTTAATTTCAACAATAATTGTATCCATTTGCTAGGGCTGCCATCACAAAGAACCACAAATCTGGTGGCTTAAACAACAGAAATTTGTTGTCTTACAGTTCTGGAGGCTGGAAGTCTAAAAGCAAGATGTTGACAGCCAAGGTTGGCTCCTTCTGAGGGCTGTGAGGGGAGGCGGTCGGTGCTCCAGGTCTCTCTCCTTGACTGTAGATGGCCATCTTTTCCCTGTGTCTTCACATCGGCTTCCCTCGATGCCTGTCTGATTCTCTGAATTTCCCCTTTTCATAAGGGTACCAGTCATCAGAACACCTACTACAGTATGATCTCATTTTAGTTTAACTGATTACATCTGTACTAATTTCAAATAAGGCACATTCTGGGGTACTAGGGAGCAGGTAGGACTTTAAATATGAATCTGAGGGGGATATAATTCAACTCATAAAGGTAATGAAGGCTTTGTGTAGTAATTCAAGCAATAACGACATATGGAAAATTAATGTTCTCCTCCCCCAATTTAGTTCCATTCTTCTGCTTCCAACATTTTGGAATGTATCCTTCCATAAGTCTTTCTGTGACCCCCAACACCCCAGATATTACATAGTCCTATAGTTAGACACACACCCACCTATACAGCCTCTTTATAAAAATTCAAATGTATTACAACTATTATTTAGCCCTTGTTATTTTCACTTCACAATATATCATGGATATTTGTCTAAATCAATGAGTGTAGACCTATGTAAATGTTTGAAAATATTCTAGAGTATACATAAAATAATAACCTATTCAATATTTGTCTTACTGGTAGATGTTCAGGGCACTTCAGCGTTTGGGGGTGTTCATTTCTTAAATGCAGAAATATGCAGTTTCACTCAGCTTTTTCCTTAAAACTAGTGCTTCTATTTAGGTAAGTTAGATTCCTAGAAGTGACATTTCTAGGTCAAAGATCTGCACATTTAAATTCAATATTACGGGGCACCTGGGTGGCTCTGTTGGTTGAGCATCTGACTTTGGCTCAGGTCATTATCTCGCGTTCATGAGTTCAAGCACTGCACCAGGCTCTGTGCTACAGCTTAGAGCCTGGAGCCTGCTTCAGATTTCTGTGTCTCCCTCTCTCTCTCTGTCCCTCCTGCATTCATGCTCTGTCTCTCAAAAAATAAAATAAAACATTAAAAAAATTGTAAATAAATAAAGTTAATATTACCAGGTGACTTTCATTTAAAAAAAATTTTTTTTTAACGTTTATTTATTTTTGAGACAGAGAGAGACAGAGCATGAACGGGAGAGGGGCAGAGAGAGAGGGAGACACAGAATCGGAAGCAGGCTCCAGGCTCTGAGCCATTAGCCCAGAGCCCGACACGGGGCTCGAACCCACAGACCACGAGATCGTGACCTGAGCTGAAGTGGATGCCTAACCGACTGAGCCACCCAGGCACCCCCCAGGTGACTTTCAAAAACGTTTTAGCAATTCACGCATTCACCAGTAGTGTCTAAGAGGTATCAGTTTTATCCACACTTTGGCCAAAGTAGATTTGGTCCATTTTTTTTAAATTCCTGTCTCTCCAATACATGAAACATATCTCTTTATTTCTTTAGTGTACATATCCCTGACCACCACTGCGATACAGCATCTTTTTAAATGTTTACTATTTGTTTCCTTCATCCGATAATTACTAATCATCTTATATACCCATTTTTCTGTTATATTTCTTTTATTCATTTGCAAGAGTCGTCTAAAATAAAAGGGAAATTAGCATCTTCTAATATTTGTTGCAAATATTCTTTCCCACTCTATCATTTGTCTCTCAACTTTTTAATAGTGCCTTTTGACATTCAGAAATTTTATGTATATACTCAAGTCAATCTGTTTCCTTAATGATCTGTGAATTTTTCTGCCTTGCCCATGAATGCCCTTACCCTACCCCCAAGATTCATAGTCTCCATTATATACTAATATTCTCTTTGTATTTATTCAAGTTACAGATCTCTTTGTTTTTCTTTCAGGTGAATATTTCATTACTTTAATGCTATATATAAGGTAATTGTTCTTTTTCCCACTAAATTGAAATATAAGCATCACTCTATACTAAGTTTTATTTTAAAGAAACCTTGAATCCGTTCCTGTGCTCTCTGTTCTGTTTCATTGATCAGTTTGTTCATTCCTGAGCTAATATCCATATTATTTCGGTTGTAGTAGCCATGTAGGAAAGTTTACTCTCTGGTATGGTAAGTTCCCTTCTTTCTTTGTTTTCTTTCAAAACTTTCTTGACAATACTCATGCACTTTTTCTTCCATGTGAACTTCAGAATGATTTTGATGGGTTAAAACCAACAACAATAACAACAGTGAGACTCTGATCGAAATTGCTTTCAAAATATGTATTTGGGAATATTAATGATTTTCCCTATACAGGAATCACACACATCAACCATATGAGCTCAATAGGAAAGCTGTGGCTTAGAAAGGTCGTGTGCCTTGCCCAAGGCCATGCAGCTGGCAAGAGACAGCAACTGCCTTTAATGTCTTTCTGGCACAAATTCCATAACATTAATCACCTCCTTCATTGATATCAGAGAAGGAAAGTAATAAATTGAATTACTGAGGTTCTCCTGACTAAACTACATAGCAGCTTAACTATTTACAAAGCTGTCGAGGCTAGCAGGACTTGACCAAGCATGGCACCAGTTTATAAGCAGATTGTTAGCTTTTATCTCAATAAATTGTTTCTCGTTTTTCAAAAGATCTATATAGAATAAGAATAAGAATAAACTTCCATTTACTAAGTACCTGGAAGATTCCTGGTTCAAACACATCTTTACTGACACAAAATCTGTCATTATAACTTGACTTTTTTGGTTTAAGAATGTATTCTTCTAAAATGTAAATATTCTTGTTTGTTTGTTTGTATTAGAGAGAAAGTGTGTGAGCAGGGGAGAGGGGCAGAAGGAGAGAGAGAACCTCAAACAGGCCCCATGCTCAGGACACAGCCCACTGCAGGGCTCAATTCCACGACCCTGGGATCATGACCAGAGCCGAAATCAAGAGTCGGACGTTCAACTGACTGAACCACCCAGGTGCCCCTGAATGTAAATATTCTTCTACAGATTACTGCATATATTGGTGTGAATTGGTTTAATTGCTACTCTTTTAATAACCAGCTAGCAAAGTCTCTACTGATAAAGGTTTGCTCTTGGGTGGTGGGACATGGAAAGGGGCATGGCTTTAGAAGGTGGGACGCCACCTCAGAGCGGCCAGGGTTAAAACGGATGCTGGAGGCTAGAAGAAATCTGCAAAGGCGGACAGACTAGCCAGCAGAAAGCATAGAAGGGAGGTGGGGCCGAGTGAGAGACAAGAGGCCACCACAGTTACTTCGCACTGTCTGTCCACTGGGCTAATCGGTCCTGCCCAGCCAGCAGGAGACAAATGAAGCAAATCCTCTGGAAGAAATGGATGGCTGGCCTTGGTCTGCTCTCCCTCCTACACTGACAGGACTGATAGCTAGCTCGCCTATTCTCAGAGCAACCACATTTCTTAATAGGAACTCTGGCCACAGTTTGCCATCTCTGCTGCTCAGAAATAAAGCCCTTTTCAAAACATTTCAGAAAATAAAACAACAAGAAGGTCATCTTCCAGGGAAGAACTTAGCCTGAAGCTGGAAACTGGTTGTTAACAGATGGACCCATCAGGCAGCAAATAGGAAAACAGGCGAGGACTGAACCAGGCAAATCAAAACTTGTCAAAGTCAGTTAACTGACCAGTCAGTACTATTGAGCACCAGCTATGTGCAAAGTGCTGGTTAAATCGAGTTTTAAAAAACCACTCAGTGTAACAGACTGATATGGGCTACACATCACCTGAACGCTCCGTAATTTTGCATGTCTCCAACTCCCTTTTTGTTCTCGGCAGAATAAAATTAGATTCTGCCCCTCATAGGAAATCACAGTGGTGATGCCAAGCATAAATTTTCTACTCATTCTGCTTGTGTGTGATGTCTGTTTCTTTAAATTAGTGAATCAAAGTCATGCTTGTAATATTTTCTCAGAAGAAATCAATGGGTACAGCATAAATTGAGGAGCAAATAATTTTCATTATAGGGAGAAATAATGTCAACTTACTACTCCAGAATGTAGGATGAAGTATTAGTGATATATTTGTTAACTTGGAGAGAGAGAGAGAGAGAGAGAGAGAGAGACAGACAGACAGAAACCAAAAAACAGACTCTCAACTATAGAGAACAAACTGATGGTTACCAGAGAGGAGGCGGGGAGTGGGGGATGGGTGAAATAGGTGATGGAGATTAAGGAGTGTGCTTGTCATGATGAGCACTGGGTGATGTGTGGAATTGTTGAGTCACTGTATTGTACACCTGAAACTAATGCTACACTGTATGTTTACTAACTAGAATTAAAATAAGAACTTTAAAAAAATACTCATTAACTTGGGGTGCCTGAGTGGCTCAGTCGGTTAAGCGTCTGACTTTGGCTCAGGTCATGATGTCATGGTTTGTGTGTTTCAAGCCCGGTGTCGGGCTCTGTGCTGACAGCTTAGAGCCTGGAGCCTGCTTTAGATTCTGTCTGTCTGTCTGTCTCTCTCTCTCTCTCTCTCTCTGCCCCTCCCCTGCTCGTACTCTCTCTCAAAAATAAGTAAACATTAAAAAAATATATTCATAACTTAGTAAAAAGATTGGCATCAATCCTAAATTCTCCATATGTGGGTATAATAGGTTTGCCTAAAACATTTTCAAATAGAAGGGAGGTTATTTTAAAATGCAATACAAAAGTCCATTATTTAAGAGTATAAAAGGTGCGTCTCACTACTGTGCACCAAACTCCAGCAGTATATTAATACAGGCAGGTGTCTGAAACAATCATATGTTATTTGCAATAGACATATACCTCCACTAAAAACGCAAACAAACAAACAAAACGCCTGTGTAGGAATGGAGTTTGGTGGAAGTGGTGCTGGATTAGAGGTCACAGGTTCTCTACCAGGCTATGCTCGCTCTGCTGAGGGCATTGCATGTACCAGGTGGAAGATGCAAATGAGCTGAAGCACAGCCATGGGCTTTGAGAACTGCAAAAACCTACTAAATGCAAAACATTCTATTATCATGTGA
Source organism: Panthera pardus (assembly GCF_024362965.1). Taxonomy (NCBI): domain Eukaryota; kingdom Metazoa; phylum Chordata; class Mammalia; order Carnivora; family Felidae; genus Panthera; species Panthera pardus. The sequence continues at coordinate 69,292,736 of NW_026526991.1, read as the reverse complement.
CAATTGGAGTGCTTTACTTGGGTCTGCATAAGTAAAAAATTTTAAATGCCAGTATGAAAATTTATATTCCATCGGAAAGCTCACCATTCAAAGATTTTTGCAGTTTTTTTGTAATGTAAATATACCATCCCTAAATCGATTTGTTTTTGTGAACTTAATTTATTTGGTTCTCTTAAAATGAGCTTGCTTTACTGGTCATACATGACAGTTTCATGTTTGTTCATCTAATCGATTCAAATCATTCTGTCCTCAAAGGTCCCCTAAGTGCTCAGTTGGGTAGTGATTGCTTCAGTTCCTGTACTGGCCACAGAAAGCAAGGGTGACAGTGTCACCACCCCCAGGAGTCCCAGGATCTCCACTTAAATCCCAACGCCCCATATTCTCTCCTTAGAACTGTCGTTAAAGAAACTAAAGCATAGTATAGCAACAGGGAAAAAATGGAAAAGAGCTCCTTCGTTGCATGAAACTTTAAATTTTTTTTAACGTTTATTCATTTTTGAGAGACAGAGAGAGACGAGTATGAACGGGGGAGGGGCAGAGAGAGGGAGACACAGAACCCAAAGCTGTCAGCACAGAGCCTGATGTGGGGCTCAAACCCAGGAACCATGAGATCACGACCTGAGCTGAAGTTGGACGCTTAACCGACTGTGCCACCCAAGCACCCCCATTGCACGAAACTTTAAATTTAAAACTGAAAATCACATTCTGTAACTGCAACAATGACAACAAAAAGCACTGAGGAATAATAGACTCAAAGGCAAATGTTCTGGTGCAGGGGGTGGTACGGATCATTGATAGTAATCAATTTTTATCCAACCTAGTAAGGAGTCTCCATGAAACTATTCTTTGTTGTCTATATGACTAAAATACAAAGACAAGAAGCCAAAGAAAATACAAGCAGCATTTAGGAAAGAATGTGGTTGGCATAATTTCATGACTGTGCTTTTATGAGTATAGATGTGTAATTTGCACTCCACTTGCTGCAAACTTAGGCTTTTATTGCAAAAATAAATGCCACAAGAACATTATTTAAATGACCAGAAAAAGTGGAATGCTAACATTTAAAAAGTATGTAATATGATTCTTCTTAAAACTGTAAGGTACATAGAATTATAAGTTATAATTATTAGGTTATTTTACTTATGTTAATTAATTTATAATAATATCTTTATTCTAGGTTATAATTATTAACTTATAATTATTAATTTATTTTATTTATATTAATTTACATTATAAACTTGTATATTCAAATTTGGACACAATTGAGGGGTAGGTGTATACAGACATATAAGGCTTTTTCAACTCTTACATTCAAAGGGTCTCACAGTCCTTGATCTAGAAACATCTTTGTGAGCATTATAGGAAATTAGAAAATGTTCTTTCTATAGTCACAACCATGAGAAGAAAATTGTGGGTTGCCATTAAGACCCAGCTCCTCCCATCCATTTTTTAAACTACTCAACCCTTCTCATTTTAAATAGCTCAAAATTACAAAAGACCAGATTCCTCATTCAGTTTCACCCACACAATTCCCACTGCCTTTTTGCAAATTGTATTAAACACATCTGAAGCTACATTTATCCCAAGTGAATATGGTATTTATTTATTTGACTTCAAATTAATATTCATTTTGTGTTAAAGAAATTTGTTAGCATTTTTGTGAAAACCTCAAAGGTCCTGGAAAATCTATTTTAGTATGTGTTTTTAATTCTTGACTTTCAACCACCTACTAAGCATTTACTGTGTAGCAGTCCCTGTTTTAGGTACCAGGTGTGCCAAAATGAACAGGATACAGTCTTCTCAATTCTAAAACTAAGAATTAATAAGGGAATAATTCTTCAGGTCTAATCTATCAACATATTTATTTGCAGATGCTCCAGGTAGAATTCACAAGATAAACATGAAAGTGTAAAATAGCAGTTGTTGGTAAAATTATGTAACTGATAATTTCCCTAACTTGCTTCATCCACTTTTTGGGTACTCAGGTGTCAGTATCAGTGTTTCAGTGTGCGTAACGTCACTTGCTTCTATCAAATGACGTTATTTAGACTATCCCATTGTGAGTGTGTAATTCTTTTTTTTTTTTTTATGTTTATTTTTGAGAGAGAGAGACAGACAGAGCACGAGCAGGGGAGGGCCAGAGAGAAAGGGAGACAAGGAATCTGAAGCAGCCTCCAGGCTCTGAGATGTCAGCACATGGGGCATCTGATATGGGACTTGAAACCACAGACTGCGAGGTCATGACCTGAACCAAAGTCAGACGCTTAACCGACTGAGCCACCCAGGTGCCCCATGAGTGTGTAATTCTGTAAAAATAAACATGACGTGTTTTACCATCCTTAAAAGGACAGAGAGCATAGATGGGTTCCAAGTTCTTCCACCCCATCAGTTATTTCCTAGCAGCCTTTCTGTCCACAGCACACAGCTTTAAAAAGGTACACCATGTTGGTGATGTGAGTTGTGGCCCTGGATCTTTTCCTCCAGACTCACCACATGCCCATACTTTCTCTATACACTCAATCATTTTATGTCTATTTAAAACCCTTCAATATTGCCTTAAAACCATCAGTATAAAATCCAAGCTTCTTGGAATGGCATTGGAGGATCATATCATGATCTGTCCCTTCCTTAGGTCCAGTGATATCAATTACTTGCAGTCGCCAGAATATACCCTGCTCTGCTTTTTCTCCTGACTTTTGCATATTTTGGCCCCTAGAATCCTCATCTTCCCTCTGTTCCCTTATTCTGGCTAACCTTTGTGTGTCCTTCAATGCTCAGCTTAGCTGTCTTCTTCCCCAGAACCTTTCTTGATGAGCAAAGAGGTCAAGTGACTATCATACAGTAGGTTATGTGCCTATCAAAAATTGTCCCATAGAGGGGTGCTTGGGTGACTCAATTGGTTAAGCATCCTACTTTTGATTTTGGCCCAGGTCATGTTCTCATACATCAGGCTCTGCAATGGGAGTGGAGCCTGCTTAAGCTTCTCTTTCTTCCTTTACCCCTCCCCCACTTGCTTGAGCATACACACTCTCTCTCTCTCTCTCAAAAAAGTTGTCCCATAGAACTTTGGGCTCATCCCATTCTTAGTGCCTGTCATTTTTTGTGTGTGATCATTTGTTTAAATATCCACTTCCCCAATTATAAAAACAGAGAGTCAGTCTTATTCACCTTTGAATCTTCAATCCATGACATACATTAGATGCTCAATAAAAATATACTGGAAAAACTAGGGAGTAAATTTGCTCTCCCTAAAATGAAACATATAGGTTTGTCTGCTCATGTTGGCATGAGGTTCTAATCTACCAAACTGAGAATTCATGGAGGGTGGATAACTCATCGAAGATTCTCTTGCTATAAATTATGCAAATGAGAAACTATATGAGAATAGCTGTTCAAAACATTTTCATTTGGCTAAGCATTAAGAATCAACTTGCGTCTGATTTTTAATTTACTGATGAACAGGGCAATACATCATACCAGAAAGGGATGGAGAGCTGAATACAGATTGAGGAGGCATAAGCCATGTCTATTTGTCTCAAAGGACTCCTCATTGAAGGTTGATTAACAAGCAACAATCAGTCTAATCACCTTCACACTTTGTCAAATGTCCAGCTGTCCTCCCCAGATGACACCTTTGTCATCTCCCAACTATAATGCATGATGACTACATATGAGTATCCAGAATTAGATTCATTACTCACAGAATAAAAGACAGATCAATGCAGGCTGACTGAAGACCACTCATGAAAGTAAGCCTGATCATAACATATTCCCATGGCTGCCCCAAGACCAGATTTTCTTCATCACCCAGATAGGTGCACTTAGACCAAGTAATCCTCCCCAACACCCGCAGTCTCAGAGTCCATTCTTCTTAGCACTTCCATTTTTTTTAGTGTGCTGCTATTGCTTTCAATTAGTATAATTTCCTGAACTTTAAAAAGAAACCAAGTTCAGCAAATGTCAAAAGTTATCTGGCACTGATTAAAACAAAGAGGATTACTAGCCAGTTCACAAAAACCACTTCTGCTGCTGGTAATATGTTTTTTCTTCACTTGTGAGAGCCCATTCCTCTAGCTAGCTAGAGTTTCAGCACTTTAGGTGCTGAAAATGAAACTGGGGGAAATAATGCTGAACATAAAAAAAATTTTTTTGAAGTGTTCAAAATAGCAATGCATAAAATTTCATATCAAGGGTAATGTTTGCCACTAACATAAGCAGTACAGATATCTTGATAACATCTTTTTCATTCTTATGTTTAAGCAAAATGTCTATATAAAATAATTTTATCTTATTAGGTTACACAGTGTCACTGGTAAAAGCAATATATTGGAGTTTACTACAGGGTAGTCTCGCTCTGCCAGCATTCGATTAACGTTTTTTCCAACTGTTATTTCCCTTAGCTACAGGATGATAAATGGCTTACATAAAAGTTAGCCTAAAGCATTGTGAGATTATGTTACTTGAGATCACCAAAGAGTAATTAAATAATGGTTAATCATGGTCTGAGATTTGAGTGTGTTTTATGGTATTTTGTAGCTGCACAGAAGTAAAAGGTACTGAGCTCTGAGTCTCAGTCCAGCCTGTGCAACTCTATGTTTGTGATTTAGGGACAGGTCTCCTCATCATCCCTGCCTTTTTAACTTCCTTTGTTCACTGGGTGAGGCAGTGAAAATACAAAGACAATTTAGCCAAGGTCCTATGAGAAGTTTCTGATTCTCAGTTTTCTTCTGTGTAAAATGGGGCTTCTTGAAGAAGATTCAAAGAAATAAAAGATGTTGAAGGACTTCGTAAGTGGCTAGGAGTCATGCATATGTTAAATGCCATCGAATAACTAAAAATAATGATGAGAATGTTTAATGAATAGAGGACCTCATTAAAATATTTGTTTCACTTTCTAAAAATTTTGTCATTTGGAAATAAATTCAAACTTACAGAAAAGTTGCACAAATAAGAATAGCACACATGTTCATTGACTGACAAATGGATAAAGAAGAGGTGATATGTATATATATATATATATATATACACATATATATCTGTGTGTGTATATATATATACATATATATGTATATGTATATATACATATATATGTATATGTGTATATATATACACAGTGTATATATATGTATACATATATACACTGTATATATATGTGTGTGTGTGTGTGTATGTATATATATATATATATATATATATATATATATATACAGTGCAATATTACTCAGCCGTAATAAAGAATGACATTTGCAGTGATGTGGATAGAGCTAGAGTGTATTATGCTAAGCAAAATAAGTCAGAAAGATAAATACCATATGATTTCACTCATACGTGGAATTTAAGAAGCAAAACAGATGAACTAGGGGAAGGGAAGGAAAAATAAGATAAAAACAGAAAGGGAGGCAAACCAGAAGAGACTCTTAAATGTAGAAGACAAACTGGGGGTTGATGGAAGGGAGGTGAATGGGAGGATGGGCTAAATGGGTGACGGATAGGGGCGCCTGGGTGGCTCAGTCGGTTAAGCGTCCGACTTCGGCTCAGGTCATGATCTCACGGTCCGTGAGTTCGAGCCCCGCGTCGGGCTCTGGGCTGATGGCTCAGAGCCTGGAGCCTGCTTCTGATTCTGTGTCTCCCTCTCTCTCTGCCCCTCCCCTGTTCATGCTCTGTCTCTCTCTGTCTCAAAAATAAATAAACGTTAAAAAAAAAATTTTTTTAAAAATAAAAATAAAAAAAAATAAATGGGTGACGGATACTAAGGAGGGCACTTGTGATGAGCAGTGGGTGTTGTATGTAATTGATGAATCGCTAAATTCTACTCCGGAAACTAATACTACTCTATATGTGAATTTACTCGAATTTCAATAAAACTTGGAAGAAAAAAGAAGAATAACACAAAGAATACCGATATACCTTTCATCCAGATTGTCTGCTTATAACATTTTACCCCAGCTGTTCACTCTCTCTTTCACTTTCCCTCTCTCTCAATATATTTTTTTCCTGAAACATTTAGAGATAAGTTACTAAATATAAATACTAAATACTCCTGAATAATTTAATATTTCTCAATATTATTTGAGGGGCTCCTAGGTGGCTCAATCAGTTAAGTGTCCAACTCTGGCTTAGGTCATGATCTCACAGTTCATGGGTTCAAGCCCTGCATTGGGCCCTGTGCTGACAGCTCAGAGTGTGGAGCCTGCTTTGCATTCTGTGTCTCCCTCTCTCTCTGCTCCTCCCCTGCTTGCACTCTGTCTCTCTCTATCTTCTCAAAAATAAATAAATTTTTAAAAAATTAAAAAAAAGAATAGGGGTATTTGACCAAAAGAGGGGGGGGATAGGGGTATTTGCTTTCATAACCATAGCAAAGTCTTCAGCTTCAGTAAATTTAACGTTGACGTGATACTTTTATACGATCTGCCATCCATATTCAAATTCTATCTATTGACCAGTAATGTTTTATAGCATTGTTTTGTCTCCTCTAGTAGGGGATTCAGCATAGATCAGGTATTACATATGCTTGTCATGTGTCTTTAGTCTCCTTTAATCCTGAACATTTCCACAACCTTTCTTTTCTCTTCTCTGATGGTGACAATTTTAAAATACAGTCTCCCTCTTAAAAAAAAAAAAAAAAAAGAACATTTCTCATTCTTCAGTTGCTTTACTTTTTAAGTGGTTATTTTATATTCATCAATTGAAGATTCTGTTCCTACCACTGAGAACCCAGAAGCCATCCCTGCAGGTAAAAAGATTGTATACACATGGTGTCTGACTTGCCACGAGTGATAATAGAGTGTTAATTCTATGTCACTCCTCTCCTGCCCTATTTCTTCCCCTCATTTTTCTTTTTTTTTTTTTTTAATGTTTTAATGTTTATTTGTTTTTGAGAGAAAGAGATAGAAACAGAGCACAAGTGGTGAAGGTCAGAGAGAGGGAGACACAGAATCCAAAGCAGGCTCCAGGCTCTGAGCTGTCAGCACAGAGCCTGATGCAGGGCTCAAACTCATGAGCCATGAGATCATGACTTGAACCTAAGTCAGAGGCTCAGCCGACTGAGCCATGCAGGTGCCACCCCCGTCATTTTTCTATTGATCCTTAAACTGTAACATCCCTTCCTGTTATCTGAACTGAAAGGATCATGGACAAGATTATGTCTGTTCCCATCATTCCCACCAGGGGGAGAGGGGAACCAGAAGAGCTGATGGTTGTGACAGTCCCATAACAAGGCACAATCAGGTTTTGCTTCTGGTTCTGAATCATCCTTGATTCTTCTCCTGTACTCCCTACCTTTCTAAGCTCCTTCTAGGTTCCTCCTACGAAATGGACGGATTTCCATCATAGTTGCCCTTCCGAGTTTTCAACATGCTACCTTGAATCTTATTTCACTTGAGCCTTCAATCCAATGTATTCAGCAGAATAGGTTATCACCATTTTGCTTATAAGGAAACAGAGGCTCAGACACATTAAGTGATGTTCCCCACAATCCGATACTTAGAAGGTGATAGCTCGAGGCCAAAATTCAAGGCTTCCCACTGTATTTTGATGCCTCCTTATGGTAATTTTACACTTACCGATCCTGCAATCCCCTGGCTTGGTGACCCAAGCAAGGCAAGCACACTGAGGTTAATCTGCCTTTTCTTTTATGGAAGATGGCAGAGGTGTTTTTAGGTGGCATATTTAGGGCATATGGTGTTACCACTCTTTCTTAAAGAGACTTAAAATTTGGCAGAAATTAGAAATACACTTGTTGTAATACACATTTAGCAAGTTTGAAAGAAACATATAGTCCTGAGAAATTTTCCAAAAGCATTCATCAAAATTGGTCTGAGACTTTTCTTTTAACTTTTTTTTTTTTTTTTTTTTGGAAAGAAACAGAGCGCTCATACATGCACGCGTGTCCAAGCAGAGAGAGAGGGAGACTGAGGATCTGAAGCAGGCTCCACGCTGTCAGCTCAGAGCCCAACGCAGGGCTCAAACTCCTGAATGGCAATATCATGAGGTTGGTGACCTGAGCCAAAGTCGGACGCTTAACCGACTGAGCCACCCAGGTGCCCCAGTGAATCTGAGATCTTAAGAATAATAGCATTTACTGACTTAAACTGGGGTCCATGGATCCTCCACAAAGGAGTTCATGTTTAGAATTCTGAATTTCTCTAATTGAAAATTGGCATGCCCTTAAATTATGAATGAAGCAGACCTTATGCATTAGCATACCTTCGCATTAGCAGACCTATGACTATCACCAGTAGAAATCACAGCTGTTTCCATAGCACAGTGAAATTATTTCAGATATGTCAAAATACAATTTGCTTTACTGCTTTAAACTTATGGCAGTTACTAGGCTACCCCCTAAATTTTGTGTTAAGTGCTTTAATATATAGTTATATCTGTCATTGTCATATATTTACTATATAAAAATAAAGGACACCCTGGGTGGCTCAGTCGGTTGAGTGTCTGACTCTTGATTTTGGCTCAGGTTATGATCTCATGGTCATGAGATCGAGCCCAGTGTCGGGTTTTGAGCTGAATGTAGAGCCGGCTTAAGATTCTCTCTGTCTCCATCTCTCTCTCTCTCTCTCTCTCTCTCTCTCTCTCTCTCTCTTTCCCTCTGCCCCTCTCCCCTGCTCTCTCTCTAAAATAAAAAAAATAATAAACAATTTTAAAAAATTATAACAAAAAAAGATAATAGATTTAAATGAAAAGCTCATATTGCAAAAAAACTAATTTGCAAATACACACAATCACAAAAAATATCACATAAGACAGAGGGAAGGAATCTATTAATAGTATAAACAGGCTCATTAATGAAAATTTAGCAATACACAAAAGTTGAAAATGGAGAGACACTAACCACCTAACAAATGTGGAAACTAAGAGAGATTGAATCATGTCTTGTATGTAGCTCTACTGGTTATTAGTAACAAACTTGGAATTAGACTTTGTATCTCCTGGCTGGTAGTCTAATGCACTTGCCCACATCTTACGAGTTTTTTACATGTAAATTCAAACATTCTCTAATTTTTTTTCATATAGAACCACAAGTATGCACTGATCTAAATTACACAGAGCCAAGACAGACTTTTAGAAAAATCAAATATTAAATTGAGCAAATACTTTTTTTTAAGTTTATTTATTTAATTTTTTTTTTTAATCTTTATTTTTGAGAGAGAGAGAGAGAGCATGAGCAGGGGAGGGGCAGAGAAAGAAAGAGAGATGGAGAATCCAAAGCAGACTCCAGGCTATGAGCTGTCAGCACAGAGTCCGACACGGGGCTGGAACTCATGGACAGTCAGACCATGACCTGAGCCAAAGTTGGAGGCCTATCTGACTGAGCTGCCTAGGTGGCCCCAGTTTATTTATTTATTTTGAGAGAGAAAGAGCACGAGCCAGGTAGGGGCAGAGAGAGAGAGAGAGAGAGAGAGAGAGAGAGAGAGAGAGAATCCCAAGTAGGTTCCACACTGTCAGTGCAGAGCCTGACATGGGGTTCAAACTCATGAACTGTGAGACCATGACCTGAACTGAAATCAAGAGTAGGATGCTCAACCGACTGAGCCACCCAAGTGCCCCAAGCAAATACTTTTTTAAAGAAAGAAAATTTATCTCATGTGGCCTCTGCCAAGGAAAATGCCTATGAGATACCTTTAGTCTCAGGTCAGTAGGAGAGAGTAAGATGTCCCAGAGTTGTCTTGTTTCTTCAAGGAGTTCCTTGAATTAGGCATTCAGCTGAGGCTTGGGCTATGTGTGATAATGGCATCCATTTCCAGTTAATGTCTGTATATGCTGCAAGGTAAGAGTTGAGGTTCATTTTGTGTGTGTGTATGGATGTCCCATTGTTCCAGCACCATTTGGTTGGTGAAATGACTAATAAGATATGAGGTTAACTCTGGAGAAACAACACATCAAGACTAAACATAGGTGGCACATATATCATAATGCATAGGCCCCTTCCTCTTTAAGTAGAATGCCCTAGGAAATAGAATTAATATTTTAAAAGTTCACCCAGAGAAAATGAGAAATTTGGTTTCTCTCAAATCTAGGAAGATGAAAAGTAAGCACCCATATTGTTCTACTTCATAAATGCTTTCATTAGGAATTTTCTTAAATCGTAAGTAGGAGTTAAAGAGAATAATATTGCAAGAAGCATAAGTGAAGCAATTGTTAGAATACATGAAAATCCTAGCCATAAGAATGCAAAGCATAAAATCTGCAATTCCATAAATGAACTGGCCACAAATGCCCCCGTTCCAAAATACTTTGCCAGCTTATGAGTTAAATTGTTCAAAAACTGTCCACTTGGTGGCACCATGGTGCTGCTGCAAGAAATAAGCCTTGATTTGGGTAAAGGTTCAGTTAGGGACTGACTTCTTAATGTAGGGTTTCATGATTCTTAAACACTTGGTCATACCACAATACGTGCCAACAACAGACAATTGCCCTAGTCATTTGCACAAGAGAAGAAAAAGAAAAAAAGCATTGTAGGTTGTTAAAGCAAAGACAGAATGAGCAGGATTTAAGAGGACTTGTAGGGCAGGTTGAACTAGTGGATGGATGAAAGCCAACACAACCTGTCTTTTATCTACATTCCTAGACAGAAATGCCTCTGCTGGTTTTTTTCTCTTCCTCTTTTGACTTGATTCTGAGCAGAAAAAAAATGACACTTAACAAATCAGCCTAAATGAAAGCCCCATCATAAATATTTATTGAGCCCCTGCTGCGCCATCATTATTTGGCACCATAAGTTACAAGGTAGAAGCCTAAACATACTTCTTACCCTTGATGTCCTTGAGGCCTACTGGAGAAGACAAGATACATGCATGAAACAGTAATTGCTGAATTGTGTGCTGAAGAGAGAGCCAACTGGAAGCCATAATTGTGAAAGCCTTCATGGAGCAGGTGGGACTCTAGCTGGTCTTAAAGAATGGCTTCATTGTGGCAAACAGCCTGTTGCTACACAGATGGGTAGAAGTCCAGTGCAGGAGGGAGCAGGGTTCCTGTGGGCAGTCTTACTAGTGGCTGGCTGGGGAAGAAGAAGGTCAGAGCCTCCTGCTCTGCAGCAGTCAGTCAGAGAAGCAGCCATCCCAGCTGGATTTCCCTGCCTCTCCATCCAGTTGATCTATTACTGAATGGATCCATTGATGCTTTGATCCGTTTTTGAGATTAGGTAGACTTTTTTCTTCCAGATGTTGGGATAAACACTACTAATTTACTTAATATATATTTTATATATTTGAGCTAGAAATCCAAACACCAAATTATGTGGGATGTCTATGAAATAATTTTGTAAGTAATGTTTACCTAGAGAATAAAGTCCATACTCTTTAGAAGAGTGCTGATGACGTTTAACAGCTTGACCTCAGTCTATGCTGAGATGTGTAGTGGTGAAACGATATGAAGCTGGGGGTATACTTTCACATATTTCAGCAAAGAAAAGCTATACATATTGCAGTGTTGTGTAATTTGGGTCATTGTTGATTCTGGAAGATGCATAGCTAGGGATTTATTGTACTATTCTATTTTGTGTATGTTTGAGAAGTTTTATATAATACCTTTTTCTTAAAAATTAGTTGATACTTTGAAAAGAATTCTCAGAATGGGCAAAACTGAGCGTGAAGTTAAAGGAAGTAGAGCCAGGTGAGGGTGTAGATAATGAGAAAATGGAGAAGTTTGCACTAAGACCAATTTATTCTACTCAAAGCGTGATGTAAATAATGTCTCTCTTCCCAGGGAGATTTCCCAGTTTAAAAAGAATGTTTAGGAAATGGAATGCTGCTTCTTGCTTCAACCCACTTATCCAGATGTGACAAGCAGGTGTTAAAGAGACAGTCAAATGCGGACTATCAGGGACTGTGCATTGGGAAGATAATAGCACCTGTTAAGCAAGGAATGTGTATACACTTAACTATTAAAGTATTTTTTTTTTCAACTTTTTTTTTTTTTTTTTTTTTGGGACAGAGAGAGACAGAGCATGAACGGGGGAGGGGCAGAGAGAGAGGGAGACACAGAATCGGAAACAGGCTCTAGGCTCCGAGCCATCAGCCCAGAGCCTGACGCGGGGCTCGAACTCACGGACGGCGAGATCGTGACCTGGCTGAAGTCGGCTGCTTAACCGACCGCGCCACCCAGGCGCCCCTACTATTAAAGTATTTTTATACGGATTCTCTCAAACATGTATAAAAGCCATTGCATGTCTGTTCTCTAGAATTCCTCTTGCATTCTCTCACCTGCAGGCTAGCAAATCAAGACACACTGCAAAAGAAAAAGATTTTTAAATGAGCCATTGTGTTAGAGCACACAGAGCACAGGACTGAAAGGTAAGAAAACTGAGCTTAGAAGTCTGATTCTCCCACTTTTGAATTAAGGCACTGAGGACAAGTCACTTGTCCTCAAGTCACATAACCCGAATTTCAAAAATTCAGGTTATGCCTCTACACAATAGAGGTGCTAAGAACTTTACAAGTCGGCTGTAAGGAATAGACAGTATAATGAAGTGATTTTTTGAAGAGTCTACTTGTAGCCATAATTTGCAAATACTCTCTCCTCCAACTTCCTGTGTATGCACCCCACATGGCCTCAAGTCCACAGTAGACACGGATAAATACAGGAGATTACAAATTATAGGTTCAGTAGAGACCCAACCGGGTTTGAGATGGAAACCATCTGGGAATGATAGGAAAGGCAGAAAAACCTGGTTAGCCACCCCCAGGTGGAAGACAAGATATAAGAGCAAACCAAAAGGCTGGAGAGGGAAGAAGAAAAGTGTGGGAAGCAGCCTTCAAGAGGTGAGTGGTACAAGGAAAATCACTTCTCACTCCCAGTGTTTCTTTCCCTGTGGAGGGAGTTTTTCTAAAGTGAGTTTTTCTAAAGTGACGCTCCTGGCCTTTTCTTGCCTTCACACTTAACTCCCCCACCACAGAGGTGCAGGAATGTATTGGGTTGGTGAATTTGGAATCAGACACAGGACGAACAGAAGCTAGTCCTTTCCCTATCGTTTCCTTTCTGGCATCTGCCTGCCTGCCAAGAGCGTGAAGTCTCATCTGCTTCATTACTGATAGTGTTGCTGTATGTTCAGTGTGGTACATGGCAAAACAGACTTTCTCACACTGAAATCTGGCATTAGATGGAATTACCCACATATTCCATAGATTCTAGAAAATTGCTGACCTACCCCATATGGGGCAAATCCCCATTGACAGCTAAGGTTACCGGATGGCTCCCCAATCTGCCTTGAGATATATTTATATAATGGTGATGTTATAAATGGTGTTGGTTTGTTGTAATTTTCAGCTTATAGACAAAGCACAGGTGACGTATCTAGTTAATAGAATAGAATGTAAGTGTTTTAAATCTTGATGGTGTAAAAGTAACGCTATTGTTAACCAATAGTAGGTTGTAGAGGACACAGATGGTGTTATGTATTGAATGTTTGCATCACCCCCCACCCCCCGCTGTTCATATATTGAAATTCTAACTCCCAATGTGATGTTATTATGAAGAGGTAGGCCTTTGGGAAGTAATTAGGTCATGAGGGTGAATGGATTAGTGCCCTTATAAAAGGGACCCTACAACCTCCTCTCTCTGTTCCCTGCCTTGTAAAGACACAATGGGAAGATGATGGTCTGAAAACCAGCAGTGGGTTCTCACCAGACACCAGATATGCTGACACTTTGATCTTGGACTTTGCAACATCCAGAACTGGGAGAAATAAATTTCTGTTGATTACGCCACCGCAGACTGTGGTACTTTGTGATAGCAGTGTGAACTAACAGAAACAGAGTGATCTTTTAAAAACATCAATCAGTTGCATTCCTCTGCTTAAAACTTCCATGGCTTCCCACTTCACCTGGAATAAAATCCAGGCTTTTTGCTGTGGTCTCCTAGACCCTAGTGGATCTGCCTCTGCTGCTCTCCTGTCTCATCTAGTGCATACTTACCCTGACTCAACAGTACTCTATGGAGTCCTGGCTCTACAACAGCTCCTAGAAGTGAAAATGTTTCCACTGCTATTCTACCTGCCTACAACTTCCACCCTAGACCTTCACATGATTACCTTCGGTTCCTCTAAGGCTCAACTTAAATATCACGTGGTTAGAGAGCTTTTACCTAATCACCTAAGTAATTTCTGAGTGCAGGATCCTGCTTTGTTACCCAACATCCCTAGTAAGTATTACTTGAGATGGTTATATACCTATTTGATTGGGCTTTTTTCCCAGTTTTATTGAGATATAAATGACATTACATTGTGTAAGTTTAAGTTTAAGGCATACAGTGTGTTTATTTGATACACTTACATGTTGTGAAATGATTACCAAGGTAAGATTAATTAAAATGTCCATTACCTGATAATAATTATCATTTCTTTTTTGTGGTAAGAACATTTCAGATCTATTTCAGATCTATTCTCCTAGCAACTTTCAAGTGTATAATACAACGTTGTTAACTAAAATCATCATTCTGGGGGCGCCTGGGTGGCTCAGTTGGTTAAGTATCCAACTTCGGTTCAGGTCACGATCTCGCGGTTCATGAGTTCAAGCCCCTCATCGGGTTCTATGCTGACCGCTCAGAGCCTGGAGCCTGCTTTGGATTCTGTCTCCCTTTGTCTCTGCCCCTTCCCCACTCACACTCTGTCTCTGTCTCTCATAAAAAAATTTTTTTAATCAAAAAATCAAATCAAATCAAATCACCATTCAGTGCACTAGTTCCCAGAACGCATTCATCTTGTAACTGGAAGTCTGTACCCTTTGACCAAGATCACCCCCTTTCCCCCTGAACCCCCTAATCCTGTATCCATCATTACTCTCTGTTTCTATGAATTTGGCTTTTTTAGATTCCACATATAAGTGATAGTATACATCATTTCTCTTTCTCTGTATGACTTCTCTCACTTAGCATAATGCCCTCAAGGTCTGTCCATGTTGCTGCAAATGGCAGGACTTCCTTCTTCCTCGTGGCTGAATAATATTCCATTGTGTGTGCATGTGTACACACATATACGTATGTGTATGTATAATTATCTATCTTGTTTTCTATGTCCAGTACTTAGCACAGTGCCTACCTTACTTAATAAATAAGCATTTGTTGAGTGACAAGAGGAGTGAAAGATTATTGAGTCACATTTTGTCTAAATCACAAAAGGAAATTGACAGAGTTCAAACCGACTCTTGAAGTTCTCTAAAGGGACAAGGGAACAGCACATTCAAGGTAGCGGGAGTGCTGGAGTTCTTGGTACCTATAGCCTACACAGTGCCTGTCCCTCCCAATTAAGGCGGTATTAGCACTTCCATTAATATTTACTTTTATTTTATCCCTTTCTATTTTTTGTGTAGTATACATTTACATAATCTAGTACTGCAGTAGTACATGTAGATAAATTTTATATAAATAAATGTGAGTATAAAAAAGATGTAAGTCCCAAAGTATTTTGATTACTGAGTTTATATGGTCAACAAAAGCATGGAGACCTCTACCAGAGAGGATAAAAAAGACACCCGTGGGAGCTAAGGCTGGAAAAGCAGGCAAGTATGGTGATGAGGATCTTATATGTTGTGCTAAGGAGGTTAGGCTGTGTTATTTAGGCCATGAGAAACTAGTAAAAATTGGGATTTTCGCTCTTTCCTGAGAGAATGCCTACTCTTAATTATCTAAGTGATGTTTTAAATTCTCTTTTAAAAAATTAAAAGAAAGTTTTTAAAGATATTACAAAAATATCTGTCCTTGCCATCCAAATGTGACAAACACTAACATTTTGCCATATTTGTAAGTCCTTTTTCTTTAAAAAAAAAAAATGTTTTTTTAGTATTTATTTATATTTGAGAGAGAGAGAGAGAAGACAGAGAGAGGGAGGGGTAGGGGAGGGGCAGAGAGAGAGGGAGACACAGAATCCAAAGCAGGGTCCAGGCTCTGAGCTGTCAGCACAGAGCCCAACACAGGGCTCAAACTCACAGACCTCAAGATCATGACCTGAGCCGAAGTTGGATGCTCAATTGACTGAGCCTTTTTTCAAATTATGGAAAAGAAATTGTGACAGATAAATGTGAAGCCTGTAAGTCCTTTTTTCAAATTATGGAAAAGAAATTGTGACAGATAAATGTGAAGCCTATATCCTCCTCTCTCCAATTTAACTTCCTATCTCCCTCAACAATGTACACACAAACAACATATTGCTTTTTTCCCACTCATCTTTTCAAATCTATCTTTGCTGATAATTCAACTGAACTGCTTCATAGTGTCCCACTGAAGGAATAAACCCCATTATTTCCACATTCCTCCACTAACAAACATTTGGATTATTTCAAATTTTTTGCTGTTGCTAATAGGTTTTTGGTAAACACTCTGTCAGATTTAAGAAGACTCCTTATATTTATAATGTGACAGGACTTTTTTAAATAATAAGTGAATCTTAAACGTTAATATTTTTATTATGATTCTCTGCTAAAATGTTTACATAATTTTACTTTTTCAGTTAATGTATTAAATTACTTGGGTAGATTTTCCAGTATTAAATTATGCTTGATTTGTGAGATAAAGCCAACATTGGTCATAATTATAGTTTTAAAATATTGCTACCTGGATTTAATTTGCTAATAATTTGTTTCATAAGTTTGCATTTGTGTCCATAAATGAGATTTTTTTGTTAATAAGCTTACTGCTTAGTTTTAGCATACAGGTTTATGCAAGGCATATACAAATTAAATATCTTTCCCTTTTTTTCCCCTTGTCTGAAAAGTTTATCTGCTTCTTGAAATTTCATGCAACTCATCTTTTGTGACCTAAAATATGTTCTTTGGAAGAATAGATTTGAGAAAACTGATACAATTTATCTAGCGATAATTCATTTATGTGGGTTTTCTATTTCTTCTGAGTTTGCTTTAATGTTTCTATTTTTCTAGAAAATTGTCCATTTTGTTTGCATTTTTCAGTGGTTAGTGCCTACGAATTTACCTATGTATATATTTATAGTATTTGTGGTTATGTGTCTATGTTCCTATTGCAATTCATCAGTGCCTGTGTTTTATTTATTTATTGGCAAGTTTATTTTTTTGTTTATTTATTTTTGAGAGAGAGACAAAGCATGAACGGGGGAGGGGCGGAGAGAGAAGGAGACACAGAGTATGAAGCAGGCTCCAGGTTCCAAGCTGTCAGCACAGAGCCTGACGTGGGGCTCAAACCCACCAACTGTGAGATCATGACCTGAGCCGAAGCCGGATGCTTAACCGACTGAGCTACCCAGGCACCCCTTTTGGTAAGTTTTCTTACAGATATATATTTTGTATTGGCCTTTTCACAAAATAGGTTTTGAGTTTGTTAATTATTACTATCAGTCATTTTTCTTTCCTTGTTTTCTCTATTTCTGCTCTCACTGTGATTAACTTCTTATATATTTTTGTAAGTTTACTGTTTCATATTTACAGTGTCTTGAATTAAATCATGAAATCATTCATTAAAAGTATTTTTTATTGTTTATAAGTAAATACGATAAAGTAGAAATTTCCTCCTAAATATTATAGCTGCATAATATACATTTTGAAATGTAGTAGGGTTTTTTTTTGTTCAGTCTTAAATATTTCATCATATCCTGTGTGGTTTCCTCTTTAACCCATGAATTATTTGGCACTTCTGGGTTTGTTTTTTTTTTTTAACTATTTTTGTTATCACTTTCTAACTTAATTACATTAAAGAACATGGTTTATGTGATAGCACTTCTTTGGAATCTGTTGGAACATTCTGTTATGTAATACATGTTAAGTTTTTATAAATGTTCTACCTGTGCTTGAAAAGAATGTGTATGCTTTATATGTTGGGCAAAAGGTTTTGTGTGTATGCATGTTTATGTACAATAAACTCTTAATTTTGTAGACCAATATAGTTTATCCTCACTAATTTTTATTTTGTCTGTTTTATCTCTCTGTTCTTGATAAAGATTTTTTAAATTATTCAACTATGATTGTAGGTTTTT
Source organism: Panthera pardus (assembly GCF_024362965.1). Taxonomy (NCBI): domain Eukaryota; kingdom Metazoa; phylum Chordata; class Mammalia; order Carnivora; family Felidae; genus Panthera; species Panthera pardus. The sequence continues at coordinate 69,274,792 of NW_026526991.1, read as the reverse complement.
CCATTTCTCTTTGTGGTTTGCTTGGTTATGCTTTTTGTAGTTTGAGGCTAAGTTGTCAAGTTTATACATGCTCATGGTTATTCTGTTTTCTTTGTGGACTGTTCTTTCATCATTGTGTAAGTCTCCTTCAATCCTATTAATGCATTTGACTTAAGTTCTCTTTTGTTTGACTTTAGCATTGCCACAGCAGGTTTTGTTTTGATTATTATCCTAGTGTATTTTACTTTGTGGTTTTATTTTATGGGTGTGTCTATAAGCAGTAAATAGCTAGATTTTATGAAGCCTTTTATTCGTATTTTAATAGCTAAGTTTAATCCATTTATACTTATTTTGATTATTGAAACATTTAGAATTATTTATGCCATACTATATGTTTTATGTTTTTCATGCTTTTTCTTTGCTTTTTCCCACTGTTTCTTTTCTTTAGTTGATTTGCTAAAGTTATTTTTATAAAAATTTAAAGATTTCATATTTCTTTCCTCATATTAAAATTACAATTCTTTACACACTGAGATTTTTCTTTCTGATTTATAGGCATCACTTAATTAATTTACAAATGTGTTCACCAATAAGATACCATACTTCCTCTCTAGAAAACTATTTTTGTGTCTGAATAATGTCTATTTTAAATTCAATTTTGAACAATAGTTAGCTGGGGATAAAATTATATTTTGTGTCTGCCAGCAAAATTCCAAAAAATTGGGGCAGAGAAGTTATTCTTTGAAGGGGAATCTAGATAGTACATCACAGGGTCCACCACACCACAATTCTGATTCTGTCCTAACATGATCTGAGGGACATCACAGACTTTGTCCCCATGAAAGCAGCTTGGTTTACATTCTAATGCTCAAATGTTTAATCTTCCCTTACCATCCCATATAGACTACTTTATGTAAATTATGAAGCTCTGGCAGGTGTCCTAGCCATTTTTAGCTTACCTTTACAGTCTGAAGGACCTACCACCATCCCATTTTCTTTCACACAATTAGTCTGGTGTAAGTTTCCAATAACATGTGGAACGAATGTTGTCAGATCTTGGTTGCTGTCGTTTGTTGGTTTTAATTTGATCTGAAAGGATATTAGTTTTTATCAGTTCAATCCATTTATATTTCTCTGATTTGTGCTTGTTAGAACATACTTATGTGGGGCACCTAGGTGTTTCAGTTGGTTGAGTGTCCGACTTCAGCTCAGGTCATGATCTCATGGTTCATGAGTTCGAGCCCTGAGTCAGGTTCTGTACTGACAGCTGAGAGCCTGGAGCCTCCTTTGGATTCTGTGTCTCCCTCTCTCTCTGCCCCTCTCCCACTCACACTTTGCCTCCCGCTCTGTCTCTCAAAAATAAGTAAACATTAAAAAAAATTTTTTAAATAAAGAACATACTTCTGTTTCTTTATTTTATATTTTCTATTTATGTATTTTATTCTGATTTCCTGTCTTCTACTTGGTAGATAAAATTTTTTCTGAAGTGAAACTTAGGCATCCTATTTTTATTCTCCTTGTGAGTATTCATCCCTATATTTTTCTATAAATTTCTTAAGGTTAGGAATGCTCTATTTTTCCCTGAATAAGACAAGTATTTCAACATCTTCTCTTTCCTCTCCTACCCTACCTTTATCCTGAAGTATAATGATTATACCATCTAGACTTTTAGACTTCATTAAGAGTTGTTAAACACATTTTTTAAATCTGGTTTTAGGGATGTCTGGGTGGCTTAGTTGGTTAAGTGTCAGACTCTTGATTTCAGCTCAGGTCATGATCTCACAGTTCATGAGATCCAGCCCCGCGTGGTGCTCTGTGCTGGCAGCTCAGAGCCTGATTGGGATTCTCTCTCTCTCCCTGTCTCTCTGCCCCTCTCCTGCTCATGCTGTCTCACTCTGTCTCAAAATAAATAAACTTTTTTAAAAATATGGTTTTATAGGTAAGAAGTAGACTACTAAAATATTGAAACACTCTTATTACTCAAATATTTTTTTGATTAAAGTCAATGAATATGGGAAGAATTTTACATCATATATTTGAATTGAAATTTTTTTTTGAGAGAGAGGGTGCAAGTGAGTGAGGGGCAGAGCGAGAGGGAGAGAGAGAGAATCCCACATGGGGCAGGAGAGGGAGAGAGAGAGAAAGTGGGGCTCACCCAAAGCAGGGCTCATGCTCACCTGAAACAGGGCTTGAACTCATGAACCATGAGATCATGACGTGAGCTGAAGTCTGATGCTTCACCCACTGAGCCACCCAGGTGCCCCTGAACTTAAATTCAATACAGACTCTTCTTTAATTTACTTGCAAGTCTACAAGAACAGAACTAGGGATCTGAGATATATAAGTAAGAAAAATTTTGTAGAAAGTTCTGAGCATGCAGATTAAAAAGGCATACCACAATCCAGACAAAATCAATGAAATTAAACCATTAACTATTTTGGCAAATTTCCTGAACTTTAAGGATAATGAAAAATTTCTGTGACCTTACAGACAATAAATTTTGTTTCCTACAAGGAAGCAAAATTAGCCTCACCTCTAACCTTTCTTGTGTAACCCTAATGCCAGAAGACTATGAATCCAAGATCACAAATTATAAAGGGAAAAGTATGAGACTCAAGAATGTAGTAACCTGATGAATTGTTGACCATTTACTTAAGCCACAGATATATTGTCTCAGATATGTAAGGACTTAAAATATATTCCACCCTAGAGGTGGTAATCAAAATTTAGAATGGGAAATATGAGATATAAACAAATTGGTTGAAAATGTGAAACTCAAACAGAATTTATTATAATCATTGGAAATATAGTTATAAAATCAAATGCCTACAGTAGAATTAATTCAAAATATAAGATTTGAGTGGTGCCTGGGTGGCTCAGTTAGTTAAGCATCCAACTCTTGATTTTGGTTCAGGACATGATCTCACAGTTCGTCAGCTGGAGCCCGGTTTGAGGATCTGCACTGACAGCATGGAGCCTTCTTGGGACACTCTCTCTCTCTCTCTCTCTCTCTCTCTCTCTCTCTCTCTCTATCATACCCCCCACTCATACATATGCTCGCTCTCTCTCTCTCTTGCTTTTTCTTTCATAATAAACATTTTTAAAAGAGAGGATGTGAAAAAATTACATGTTAATAAGCATAATCTAGATCCCAGATTATAGCAACAAATTGGGAAATATCTAGCTGGATATGGAAGAGAGAGAGAGAGTGATGCATGTGGAACTGGTTCTTCCTTCCCCTGGAATGAAATTTAAAGCCAGTTCCATGTCTTCTCACCACCTTCTGGTAGTAATTAGTAGGTAAAATAGTAATCAAAATTTAAACTCTGTTCAAAGATTATTCCCTTTCCCAACTCAGGCCTTTTAGAACCAACTCTCTGTGAGAAAAGTATTCTGGCACTGTTATCACTCCTACCCATCTTCTAAGCTAGTTTTTGGACTCAATTATGTTGGAACCTAGAGAAAGAGAAAAGCAAATCAGCAAAAGAAAGAACTAACCCCATGAGTAAATTTAAAGGGGTACCAGTAAATTAAAACAAGTTGTCCGACGATCACATTCCACAGGTCATAATTGTTCAATATGGTCTCGACATTATACCCTTTGTTTTGGTTCCTGTCACATCTCCAGCATCAAGGACTGCCTGGCACACCATGGGAACTCAGAAAATATTTGTGATGAATGAGTGGATAAATAAGGAAGTATATGATACACAGAAGAGATTCATTAAAACAGAATGGCAAAGGTTTAAAAAAAAAAAGAATGGACCAAGGTTTTCCAACCAAATGTAAATTAAAATAAGACAGAAGGAGCAGGACAAATTGTATAAAATAGAATCCAAATAAAATAAAATAAAATAGAATCCAAGTCAAAAAGAAATAGTTTAAAAGACATTAGTCCATAATAAAAACATATCATTGAGGTTTAAGCACTAAATACAATAGCTTTAAAATATAGAAAGCGTGATTATTCAAAATAAAAGCAAAACCAAAAACATTTACACTCTAGAAGACTTCATAGACCATTTTTAGCCTTTGACAGATCAAGTATACAAAAAATAATGACATAAGGAATTCGAAATTTAGGGGGAAAAGAACCCTATAAAAATACATAGCTCCTTGTGTCTTTTATACGTCTATAAAAAGTGATAGTGTACAAGATTCACTACATTGGCCTACCCAATATCGCTCTAAACTTTATTCTCTACAAGAGGTACCTTTTCAGTTGTCTGCAGGCTCTCTCTCGTGCCTAGGGGTGCCCACATGGTTCAGTTCTGACCAAAGACACATCAGCACAAACCTGCTGTGCTGTCTCTTCACCTTCCTCCTTCTTCCTGCTTAGACCCCACACTGAACGCCCAAGACACAGCACCATCTATGCATATCAGCAGAGCAGGAAAAGGGCAAGAGCCCCGTTTCTTCATTTCAGTCCTGGACTTCCCACTGTGGACTTGTTCCAGGGCACAGATCGGCCCCTTACTCACACAAGCCCCTTTTTCAGGTTTTCTGGTACTCACCGCTAGGCACAATGCTGGTTTACACGGCCCCGAAACACATTAGTAAATACACCAACACCGAGCCTGTATGGGCCACATCCTCTAACCACAATTCAACAAAACTAGAAATAGGTAATTAGAGTGTTAAAGTCAGTTATAAAATTTACAGTGATCTTCTCAATAAGTACTGGCAAAGAAGGAAGTAAGAATGCAAATATTATTACTATCTGGACAAAAATAAAATTAAGGTATTAAGAATTCTCAGGATGCCTGGATGGCTCAGTGGGTTAAACCTCCGATTTCAGCTCAGCTGATGATCTCGTGGTCCGTGAGTTTGAGCCCTGCATCGGGCTCTGTGCTGACAGCTCAGAACCTGGAGCCTGCTTCAGATTCTGTGTCTCCCTGTCTCTCTGCCCCTCCTCTACTTATATTCTGTCTGTCTCCCTCTCAAAATAATAAATGCACATTAAAGAAAAATTTTAAAAAAGAATTCTCAAGATATAATAATTTAATTCTACAAATTACAAATTCTACACCCCCACCCCAAATTTCTTATCTACTCTCTCTGCTTTATTTTTCCCCCTAACATTTATCACTTTCTCATATACTACATAATTTACTATATCTTTTCCACCTCCCACTACTAATATAAACTCCATGAAGTCAGGGATCTTTGTTTTGTTCACTATATCATCCCCAGTTCTTGAAATACTGCCTGACTCACAGACAATATTGAATGTCACAGTAGATATTCAAGAAAATTATGAAATGAATTAATAATTCCACTAAAGGCAAAATGCATCATCTTGATTTTTATTATTAAAATTAAATATGAAAATAACTATTCCAACTCAAGGTGAAAGAGATAAACAACAGTCAACCACCCAATAAATAAAATACCTAAATAAAAGCAGAGATAAAGGTAATAAAGATGAGCAGAAATGAATTTTGAAAAGAAGTTTTATATTAATGAAAAACTTCTTGATGAAAAAATATAATAGACAAACTTTAGTGAATCTAATCAAGACAAGTAGAAAATCATAAACAAAACCGGGGGGGGGGAAGCTATTATAACAGACAGAAAGGAGAGTAATTAATGATAGTAGAGAACTATTTATAATTCCCTGCCTATAATATTTGGTCTTGGAAAATACACAAGTTTCTGTGAAAAAATTTAATAAAATTGACTTAAGAAGGTCAACGAAATCAGAATAGATCAATAATCATCAGTAACCTAGAAATGGAAGACTATTAAATCATTACTTTTTTTTTTTACTTTTTTTTTTTTTAACGTTTATTTATTTTTGAGACAGAGAGAGACAGCATGTGAACAGGGGAGGGGCAGAGAGATCATTACTTTTTTTAAAAAGACCTTCAGAAGGAATTTTTTCAGTCAGTTCTTTCAAATTTTCAAGGAAACATAAATCTGTGTGCTGTAGAAACTATTAAAGAACATAGCAAAACATGAAATTGGTGATGAATTTTATCAAGTGACTTTCACTATCCATTGATGTTCTTTTTTTCCTGAGCCTCTTGATTTGATGGATAGTGTTAATAAAAATCCTAATAGTAAATCACTGCCGCATCGTTGTGGTGGAGAAATCTTTTACTATACTGTTGAATTTAGTTTGTTGGTCCAACAGCACAATAGAATATTAAACAGCCAATTAAAAGGAAGGTTCTGAAAAAATGTTTATGACATGAGAAAATGCTTATGAAATAACAGTGTTTTCTTTACTCCATTTTATTCCGTCTAGTGAGTTGAAAATTATACATCTTTGTTCTTGCATACAACATTTCTCAACTCTAAATCCCACTTTGTCTGGAATTCCATTGCCACCTTGGCTTTCAGTGTTTCTTACAGCATGGTGTAATAACTGGGGGTTATTACAGCATGGGTGTAATAACTGGGATAACTGGGGGTCTCCAGAGGGTCTATCAAAATGGTCTTTCAGTGGTTTGATAATTTTCAAGAAAAAGGTGATGAAACCATCTTGTTCACATACATTTCCCCAGCTTGAAATATTAGATTAATGATGATTTTCACAGAAATCCCATCACAATGTAATAACCGTTGTGTTTTAAAAAACTATGTATGAACTGAAAGAACCTGCCATTTCATCTCAGTAATACTAATACATGAAGTTCTTCTCAGCTATTTTATATTCACCTTATTTGCATATTTGCACATTTCCATTAATTAAAGGACTATATCCAAAGCAGCTGGACAAGTTAGACCTCTTATCTCTCGCCTGTACTGAGTAGTTGGTAACAAACCCATTTACCTCCAGATTAAAGTTGTGACAACTTCTACCTGTGTTATATTTGTAGAAAGTTAACATTTTTTTCCCACATTATTCACATATTTGCATGATTTGCATGTTGTTTACATTTGGTTTATTAGCATTTTGCTTTTTATGTTATAGCTCAAATCAACAAAATGGATGGGTGGGTCAAAAGTGTTATATTAAGGAGTAAGCACAGTAATTGACAAGCTGATTTGAAGGTGTATATGGAAATCAAAGGATCTAAAAAAATCAAAACTATCCTTAATAAAGGGTGGGATTTATTTTATGAATCTGAAAAACTATCCTTTATGATTTTGAATGGCTTGTGTGGTGTACGTATTAGTTTGAATAGCCTGAACCTGTCACTTTAGGACTGAAATATATGCAACATGTCAGAGTTTTTAATGAGACAAAGCAAATAGTACAATGCTAGCACATTTGACCCTTTCCCATTACTTGATCATTTTCTTCACTTGTTCAAAAAGAGATTGACAATACTCGGTCTGTTTTTAAAAATCACATCCCAGGGCACTGGGGTGGCTCAGTCAGTAGAACATGTGACTCAATCTCAGGGCTGTAAGTTTGAGCCCCAAGTGGGGTGTAGAGATTACTTAACAATAGAATCTTAAAAAAATAATAAAAAATCACATCCAAATATTGGAACTCTGCCTCCTTTTGTTACAGAGTTCCTGATGACTCCCAATTCTTTCTCTAGACCCACAGCTCATGCTAGATCAGCACCAAGAATTTCATACACTATTTTAAGAAAGGTTGTCACAAGTTTTATCAGGTGGATTTCTACCAGCTGCTCAGTATGGGGAGAGAAAAGGTGTCCAGATCCAGCAGATACAATTAATTATCCTGATCATTGCCCTAAACACCCTCCCCCTTCACGTTCTTTGTATTGGTTGGCCCTGACCTGGAGTGTCTGAGCTTCTTGGGGAAGGACCCTTACTTGTGTGAGCTGTTCCTGTGGGTTTTAGTCTTCTATTTTCTATCCCAGCAGAGAAGGAGCCAGCAGAAAGGAGAGTGACAATAAACAAGGGAAGAAATAATTGACAGAGCAAGTTTCCTGAGGGTCTGGAAAAGATAGAATTGAGAGCACAGGTAGAACAGAAATAGCAACACTTTGTTAAATGGAGAGAAGATAGGAAAGCAGGGAGCAAGTATAGCCTTAAATAAATATGTTGTGTGTAATAGCAACTCAAATACTTATTGAACTCAGTAGTATTAACTCATGACACAAACTACCAGCTCCTAATGAATAGGAAAAAGTGTCACTAAAACTTTATATCCAGCAATCAGCCATGTGGAAATTTAATATAGATATTTAGAACAAAACACTGGGCTGGGTTGACCATGTGGTTGACCTAATGGAGTAAATGGTACACTCAGTAGGCACCTGTTCTTTTAATTATAATGATTACCAAATGTACCTTGTTAGTCAACATACCATGACTAACCTGTACCAGCAGCACAAATGCTCTCCCAGCTAACAAAGATGAGCTCTTAAGTGAGAGGCTCTGTGCCAAACACCTAAATACATTGTAGTTTCAGTTAATTTCTCACAACACCACTGTGAAAGAAAGTGACTCAGAGAAATGAAATACTTCACCAAGGCCATTGGTCTAGAGAGCAGGGCTGAGATTCAAACTCAGATCTGCCTCGCTTGAAATTAATTAATTAATTTTAGTTAGAATTTTTTTTTAAAGATCAACCTCCAGTTAATCAATTTCATGCTAGAAAATACTGTTCAAGTACCTAACAGAGACAACGTCCTACAGAAAAACAATTCCACTTAACCCTCTTGTATAGCTCTATAAAGTGTCGTAGATTTGTGAGTATTTTCAGAAAACTGACAACTTGGGGATGAAGCGTAACTTGGTGCTTAGCTCTAGCCTTCCTGTATTCTGGTGAGAAAGCAATTTTTAAATGCCTCCTATTTCTCTCCCTCTGAATTTGAGGTCCTCTATTATTTTCTGTTGTCAAAACTCAGACAAACCTTATTATTTTATTAGGTCATTGGATATGATTTATTTGTCTCCTAGGAGGAGTGACTGTAGAAAGTAAGAGTGACAGGACATATCAGGCCCCGAGTGGACTGAGCTCACCCATTAAGTTAGCCTGTCTGCCCTGCTCTTGACAGTTATTAATGCCTCCATCTCCTGCTGCTTGCAATGCCTGCTCTTCTGGAGTGCCAACTCCAGATGTTATTGTTACATTGTGACAGTACTTAGAGCCCAAACATGCCAGGGGTTTCCATGACTTGGGCACAGTCTTGCTGTGACAGCACCCTGCTTGGCCCCCTTCCGATGCTTCGTCCAGGAAGCCCAAAATGACCAGCATGAGCCAATCAGAGCCTCCGAAACAACCAGCATGTCCTTGCTCAGGCCAGTTTCAAGTTGAAATTGTTTCTTAGCAAGCAAAACATTGCGTGTTGCTAATTCCCCATTAACCTGACATTCCCTCGTTTACCTCCATCAGCCTTCATTGTGTTTTAACTTTGCGTGGCTGCTCAGCTCTACAGCCTTATTCTATGCCCACAGTAATAGCTGTTCCTTCTAGAGGCTGGGTGAATACGGGCAATGAGAGATGGGAGCTCCTTGTATGCGTCAGGTGTGCTAGGTTATGCTATAGTAACAAATGACCCCAAAGTCTCAGTGGCTTACAGCAATAAAGCTCTATTTCTCATTCATATGATATGTCCACTGTAGGTTGGCCTCAGCTCTGCCCTACGTCTGCTTCACTCCAGGAACCAGGCTAAGAAGCAAACCTCTCTGGAGAACATTAAGACTGTGGCAAAGGCAAATGAAGCATGACAAAACTGAAGCTCATTCTTAAATCTCCTCTCCCCAGTTCATCAACAAAGCAAGTCATAAGGCCACTCCCGATATCAACAGAGAAGGAATGTGAAATCCTCTATCAGGGAGCAGTGCCCCAGGGAAGGACAACAACTATTTTGAACACGAATACAATCTACCATTCTCACTTTGGAGACCTGTCACTGACATCACCAAACTGTCTTAGAAGGAGCACCGTCTGTAGACCTCAAGTCTCAAGATTTCACAAGATTCTGCCAGGGCAGCAGAGACCTGCTCATTTTCTCAGCTGTGCCGCCATATTGAGTTGAGCTCCTCTGACACTGACAGATGGCACTGGTGTCCTAGAGACCCCCTGAGGTGAGTCAAGGTGTTATTCCTGGTGTTTGTAATTCCTAGGCTGTGTGATCCCAATACCTTAAGAGGCAAACCTCAGCCCTTGCCCAGCCCCTGGGACAAGGTAAGTAGAAAAGCTTCTCCACCAGAGGCCGCATTTGTGTCAGTGAAGGACGCTATACTCTGAGTCACTTCTTTTTACAGCCTGTCAGAGGCCAAATTCGATCACTTTGAAGGAATACATTATGACCCATCTGTCCATTCACATAAATCACTGACCTTCCTTTTTTTTTTTTTTTTTTTGCCCTAGCGGGAGGGTGTTCAAAACAGTTGTCTCTGTGATAAATCTTTACCAGTTTAGTACTATAAATGTTGTTGTGCTTGATGTTTTATGCTATGATTATTTCTCTATTGAAATGTGTAGGACTTAATAAGATAATGCTTTCCTCAGCAACGTGAGGCACATATGAAATAAAGATGATTTAATGATGTGAATTTTATTAATATACAGAAAATGCCAGTGCAGGAAGTACTTCTTCTAATATAGTTATTCAAAATCCATTTGAAAATCATTTCAAAAGTATAAATAATATAATAATTTTAAATATACCATATTGGGGCTACACACAGACACAAATTAGATATAGATAAATATATATTATAAATTGTTATATTATAAATAAATATATTAAAAATTATGATTTATTATAAGAAATATATATGGTCTTCATTCCCATTTCTGGTTCACAGACCTCAAAACTCTGAGGTTGGGGGCTAGTGGCCAATGGAGCCAACTACATATTTAGAGGGTTGGAACTTTCAGTCCCACCCCAAACCTCCAGAGAATAAAGAGGGGCTGGAGGTTGAACAGTTGACATGGCCAGTGATTTAATCAGCCATGACTATGTAATGAAGCTTCCACAAAAGTCCAAAAGGATGAGGTTTGGATAGGTTCCAGGTTGGTGAACACATGCAGATTAGGGGAGAATGTTGTGCTCTGAGAGAGTATGGAAACCTTGTGCCCTTCCCACATACCTGACCTTATACATCTCTTCTGTCTGGCTATTCCTGAGCTCTATCCTTTTGTAATAAACCAGTGATCTAGTAAGTAGAATGTTTGAGTTCTGTGAGCTGCTCTAGCAAAGTAATTGAACCTGAGGAGGAGGTTCTGGGAACCACTGATTTGTAGCTAGTTGGCCAGAAGCACAGGTGACAACCTGGACTTACAACTACTATGGGGTGAGCAGGGTGCAGTCTTGTGGGACTGAACCCTTAACCTGTCGAATCTGATGCTATCTCCAGGTAGATAGTGCAGAATCGAGTTGAACTGTAGGACACCCTACTAGTGTCTGAGAATTGCTTGGTATTATGTAGGAAGCCCTCCCCAACATATGTACACACATACACATAGAAATTGGGGCCCAGGAACTTAAATATATATGATATAATTTATTAAGTATCAAATATTTATTACTTATACAAATTCGGGAAACAAAGAGAACCAACAGAAAAAGCATCTCTCCTGGTGACAAATTATAAATAGCCTATAACTGTTGTACCATTGTAGTTGTGTTTTTAAATGCATGTTAAAAAAACTGATATTTCTTCATTCAAGAAACATTTATTGAGCACCAACCATGAGCCAGCCACTGTTCTAGGCACAGAGGACACAGCAAAGAATAAAACAGGCAATAATCCCAGTCCTCGTGGGACTTAGGTTCCAGTTGAAGGAAAGGACAGGAAGTGAAATATAGTGGTAATCCTCTGTATGCTCTTCCTGACCTACTCTCCAGCCTTCTCCACTGTGGGCTGTGCCTCTCCACAGACCACATCAATGAGCTCCCTGGCCCTCTCATCTCCAGTTGGATTTGGTCAATGGAAGGGACTTGTGGCTCAAGAGGAGAAAACAGTTCTGAACTGTATTCATCATGGCATGGCTATATCCTTCTCCCAAAGGTGGCCCTCCCCAGGCTGCTGTCCTTTCTAGATTTTTCTCTCAATTCTACTGTTTGCTCTTTCACTTCTCCCCTACAGGCCTGGGAGTGGCAATGGCTTCCATCCCTACTGCTAGTATTCCCAGCCCTGTGGTACTTCATGAGCCCTTGCTGTTTTCCCTAAACCTTGCCCACATCTTTGTTAATACTTCTTTTATCACACTGTGCTCCGATCACCCAGTGCAAGGATACTGTGTCCTGTTATAATCCTGACCAATACACAAAATAAAGAAATAAGTTATAAAGTAATTTAGATATTGGTAAGTGCCATTGAGAAACACAAAGCAGGGCAAGGGGATAAAGCTACTGGCTCAGGGCAGGTGGGTTCTTTCTAAACAGCATGGTCAGATAAGGCTTCTTCAGTAGAAGTACGTAATGGTACACATTTGCCTATCTCCCAGCAGAACTTTGCTTTCAAAGGAGCTCTAAAATTTAGAACCTGGAATTGAGGAACGTCACTGGTTGCAGCAGAGGCTCAGACCACTCACACACAGCCTGGTCCTCCCCCCCCTCCCTCCAGGTGGCAGCCTTAACCTGATTCAGCCTTGGCTTTTGTGGCACTCAATTGGTCCTGAAGTCTGAGACACTCAGAACCAAGGGTGATACAAAATATTGTTTCTTAGCCAAACTATGGAGAGAGTCCAAATGTCCACTGGCTGATGAATGGATAAAGATGTCAGATATGTGCATGCATGCATGCCTACATACATATAAATAAATAGATAGATAGATAGATAGATAGATAAATGGAATATTACTAAGCCATCAAAAAGTGAGATCTTGCCATTTGCAATGACATGGATGGAGGCAAAGTGTATTATGCTAAGTGAAATAAGTCAGTCAGAGAAAGACAAATACAATATAATTTCACTCATAGGTGGAATTTAGGAAACAAAATAGATGAACATATTGGCAGGCAGGGGGAGAAAAGAGAAGGAAACAAACCACAAGACTCTTTTTAAAACTTTTTTAAATGTTTATTCAATTTTGAGAGACAAAGAGAAACAGAGTGCAAGCGGGGATGCGGCAGAGAGAGAGGGAGACACAGAATCCACAGCAGACTGCAGGCTCTGAGCTGTCAGCACGGATCCCAGTGCAGGGCTGGAACTCATGAACCGTGAGATCATGTCCTGAGCCAAAGTCAGAAGCTTAACTGACTGAGCCACCCAGGCATCCCACAAACCACGCAAGACTCTTAACAATAGTGAACAAACTGAGGGTTGATGGAGGGAGGTGGTTGGGAGATGGGCTAGATGGGTGATGGGTATTAAGAAGGGACTTGTGATGAGCACTGGGTATTGTATGTAGGTGATGAATCACCAAATTCTACTCCTGACACCAGTATTGCACTGTATGTTAACTAACTAAAATTTAAATTTAAAAAAATCCATTCTTAATCGTCTCCAAGTTTATACGACATCACTCCAAAGAGACATGAAACTCCTCACCTCACCCTCAGGAATAGCTTTCATAGAACCACAATTTAACATTCTGTCCTCATCTCTCACCCACAACTGGAAAAAAATACTTCAGGTGTATTTCTTTTCATCTCTGTTTGTAAAATTGACATTAAGTTTCCTGTCCCTATTTTTCTCCATGTCTTTTTCACAAAGACCTATAGGATGAATTACCTCAGATCTCAGGACTGGGAAAGTGTTCTTTCTCTGGCTGAACTTACACGCTTCCTTAAGTGAACAATGAGAAGTATATACTCCTTCATGTTTTCCTCTTGGCATTGGCCTATAGGGAACCCAGAGCTAAGTGTCATGTTAAATTGCTATGACTTTTCTCAAAGATGTTTTCTTAATGTAATATTCTTTTCTAGTTTCCCTTCTATGGTCTTTGTTTTATATGTTTTATTTTGTTATATTTGTGATTTTCTTATAGAAGTCAGTAGGCTATAAAGAAATCTTATAATGCAATCTAATTCTATTTTGATTTTGGTTGACTATTTTTCCTGACTATATCTATATCAAAATAATCCATGAATTATGAAAACTTTAGCCAATTAAGAATTTCTGATCTCTGTGCTAACCAAAATAAGCAATTTGAGGGGCGCCTGGGTGGCGCAGTCGGTTAAGCGTCCGACTTCAGCCAGGTCACGATCTCGCGGTCCGTGAGTTCGAGCCCCGCGTCAGGCTCTGGGCTGATGGCTCGGAGCCTGGAGCCTGTTTCCGATTCTGTGTCTCCCTCTCTCTCTGCCCCTCCCCCATTCATGCTCTGTCTCTCTCTGTCCCAAAAAGAAATAAAAAAAATAAAAAATAAAAAAAAAAAAGCAATTTGACTGATTTTTTCTTTCCCACCCAAGAGACTGTGTTGCTTCATTCATGAAAAGAAAAAAAAAAAATGATACCTCTAGGTAATTTATTATTGTCAGGATCTGTGCTCAGTACTGAGGGCTCAAAGATGAATGTGGTACAGACCCTATCCTCAAGGAATTTACTGTCTAGGAATAAGCTTATTTATTCTTTCAAACTTATCATTCAGAACCAATATTTATTTGTAGTTAAAACTAATTTGCACAAGAATACATTTTTAATTTTTTTAATTTTTTTTTTTATTTCTTTTTAAACGTTTTTATTTATTTTTGAGACAGAGAGAGACAGAGCATGAACAGGGGAGGGTCAGAGGGAGAGGGAGACACAGAATCCGAAACAGGCTCCAGGCTCTGAGCCGTCAGCACAGAGCCCGACGCGGGGCTCGAACTCACGGACTGCGAGATCATGACCTGAGCCGAAGTCGGCCGCTTAACCGACTGAGCCACCCAGGCGCCCCAAGAATACATTTTTTAAAGCAAAATTAGCTTCCCCACTTAGTTCTGTTCTCTCAAGCCAACAGGGTTTAAAAGAAATAAAAAGTTTAAACATTCTACAAAAGTAGCTTGCCCCCAAACAAACATGAGATTGTTTTTAAAATACTTCTCACAAAAAACACTTATGGAGACCAGCCACAGCTTCTGACAAACCGCTGGGGGCCGGGGAGCTTTTGCTCTCGATCCACCCTGCTTCCCTTCAACATCAAATCCCCTTCAAATATTTAAAATCAATATATGCCCTTGAAAGCCTGAAATGTATCCGCCTAATAGGTCAAGCTATCCTTTTATATCAATCATACTTCCTAGCAAGTTTTGTAATTTTCCAAGTTTAATAAATCATTGTTTGCCATTGACTATGCTAAAACTACCCACAAAAATATGTCAAGACCTCCCATTTGCTGATGTGAGCAGCCCCAGTGAATCTCCAACTTCTATAACATGCAAGTATTTGACAAATACTTGTTAAGCATCTACAGTGTTTCAGGCTCAATACCACGTGCTGGGATATAAAATGGTAAACAAGACAGATATGTGCACTGCCCTCATGGAGCTGTGGCTAACAGAGAACACAAAGAGTAAACAACTCCAACGTGCGAAGGTCAAGGATTTGTGTCTGTTGTCTTCACTGCCGTGTCTCTCAAGCATGTAACAATGCCAAACTCAATGAGTATTTGCTGGATGAATAGTATGAAGGAGGAAGCACAGAGTCTATGAGAGCATATGCGGGGGACCTCAGCTAGTCAGGGAAGCTGAGGAAGGTCAGCCTAAAGAAATGGCATTTCATCTGACACTGAAATGATGAGTTGAAGAGGAGAGGCAATAGTGACACACGTGGAAGAAAAACTTAGCTCAGAGACCCACACATAAAGGCACTATTTTGTTTGTACTCACATACCTGCAAACCCAGAATGGCTGACTTGGAAAGAGCATAGAACAGAGTGACAAGAGATGGGATTGAAAAGTTTGATATAAGCGCCAGCTCAGACAATCTCACCAAGCAAGTTAAGAATTTTGCACTTTATCTTACAGGCAATAGGGAAACACTGAAGGGTTTCAAGTGGATGGGGGATGTGATCAGATTTGTATTTTTAATAGATTCTTCTGGGGATAGAGAGTAGTCCTTGTAGCTGATGTGAAAGAGTGATGCCTTTATTCCCATAATCTGCCTATTGCTCTACTCTCTTTATTCCCCTTTTTGCTTGCTCTGTAGTGTTCGGTTTATAAGACATCTTTGTCAAAATCCCATATCCCTTCTGTGATCCCAGCCTTTCACCTTGGAGAGGGCAGTATCATTGCCTCTTACACAGAGACTTTGTTCTCTCCTCTGTGTGTGTGTGTGTGTGTGTGTGTGTGTGTGTGTTTATTCATGTACCCTTTCATTCATAAACACACCATATCTTGATTTATAATACCATACACGTGTAATTATATGCCAGGATTCTCCTCTCTTCGGTGGTGACTCAGTACACTTAATATCCATACAAGCAAATTTAAACTCCTCTGCCTCAGGAAATGCAGAGCCCTGCACAATTCTGAGAATACCCAGAAAATGTTCACCTTCCTCTGGTGTGGCTTATTCTCCCATTCCATTCTGCTGCTCCCTAATCATTTCCAGTGGTCCCATCATCACTTTCATATGATGCCCCAACTGTCTGCAGGTGTACATTGCCCCCAAACACATACCTCCCTTAAGCCCCTGAAGCACAACCGAAGACTCAAGAACAGGGGAGAACGTCAGAGAAGAAAACCAGAACTAAAATTTGGCTATCAGCCCTCACTGTGATCACAAGTGGATGCCCTTGGTTGGTTGGTATTTTCCTCCATAGCCCTCAGCCAACTGCGATGTTGTTGGAACCAATGTCAGTTCAAATGAGAGTCTGGCTCTTGCTTGAACTCCCACACTGTGTCTGGAGCCCAAATGTTCCCTTTCCCTTAACCCCAACCAGAGAGGCTAAACCAGACAGCTCCATAATAATCTGCAAGAGTTGTCAACCTATACAGAATGGTGATAGCTTTTGACATTCCTCTGTGTTTCAACCTTTCCCTTCCAGACTAGCTGCTGGGATTTACTTAACGTGACAAACCAAAAGGCCCGCTAAAATGTTTTCTTCCACGCTAAAAAGCAATCTTCCTTTGAAAGACAGTTCTGCAACATGTCCCTAGAATGCAGACATGCAGCAGATCTTTAAGTAACACTTTGCATTCACTTTATAGATGTACAAATATGTTTAATAGGGGGAAAATTATACATACACCCACGCGGTGTTTCTCCGATTTTGCAAACTAATTACTCCTAACAAGTGAGAAATCCAGGAGGAACTGAGCATATTATCTCAAAGTAGCCTGTGGCAAGCATATTATCTCTTTGGAGTCTTCTTATTTTATCTTCAAAAATTCACATACATTTTTTGCATGCACTGCATAATATGTCCATTTATTTCAGTACATAACAATAGAATGAAATACACTTAAACGCAACCACAGTGCTGTAAATGGGATCCACAAGTTTCTATCATATGAAATACAGAATTGCATTATTCCAAGATTATTGAAATCACCAGTGCGAGCTATAGACTGGGAGTTCTCGGGGGTCCCCAAGTTATATACATATCAAGTTCTATGCACATTTGCATTATCATAGGCATCACTAATATCTTGATACTTTTTGAGAACACTATAGTATGTGATTTATACCAAAAGAAAATGTGATATAAACTAATCAAGCTCCACTGTAATACAGCATTTTTTTTTTAATGTTTTTATTTATTTTTGAGACAGAGAGAGACAGAGCACGAGCAGGGGAGGGGCAGAGAGGGAGGGAGACATGGAATCTGAAGCAGGCTCCAGGCTCCGAGCTGTCAGCCCAGAGCCCGATGCGGGGCTCGAACCCACAGACTGTGAGACGATGACCCGAGCTGAAGTCGAACGCTTAACCGACTAAGCCACCCAGGTGCCCCTGTAATACAGCATTTTGATGCTTATCAGGGTTCACTCACTAAGTAAGTGACTTGATCCTACCCACCAACTTTGATGAGGGTATAACTCAACTTCTTGCCTCAGCAAAATTAGAAATGATTGCATATAATTAAACCATGATGTCACTTTCAAAGAGTTGAAACTTTAAATGTTTTCTTCACCCTTGTCTCCTAGAAAAGAGCCTAAAGCAAGGATTAAGATGCCAACATTTTACATGAGAAGAAGAAGC
The DNA here is from genome assembly GCF_024362965.1 of Panthera pardus. Lineage (NCBI taxonomy): Eukaryota > Metazoa > Chordata > Mammalia > Carnivora > Felidae > Panthera > Panthera pardus. Next base: position 69,256,863 of record NW_026526991.1, on the reverse strand, counting down.
CATGAGCAATCCGGGTGATGGGAAAAGGAAAATCAGGCAAGGTGCAAAGCAGTGTTTTCAGAGCAGTTTGCTTATCTTAGGATCAAGATGATAATCTGAAGGGAGGCTTCTTGGATGGATTCACTCAGCACTTGCAAACTCTCTGGAAGAGTGACATGGAGAAACCACGTCTTAGAGTAGCCCGTGGGACAGAGAAAAAAGGGAGAACTGATCCATCCTTATTTATCAAAAGCGTCTAATTCCCCCATACCCAATCCCCACACTCCATCCTCTGGGCAATTGCTCAGGATAATGGAGTCCCCACTCTATAGTGAGGGGTTTCATCTACATCCAAAAGTGGAGGGGACAGTGCAGGAAGAGAGCTGAATAGGAACAAGAAGGAAGTAGTCAAGAGCCTCTGAGGAAGTTCACAAGGTTTTGTCCCAAAACAAGCAAGTTAGACACAAAGGACAAAGTTCTATCATATTCAACACTTATCAGAAATCCAACAAAAAAGCTGATCATCCTGACTCAAAGATGAATGAACTTCATGTAAAGTCTACAGTATTGTCCGTCCGATTTGAACTCCCCAATCTATAAAATTTTAGAACAGTTTCTAGTTGTTACCCCCAAACTAGTATTTAAATATGTCTTCTTGTATAGTTTTCTAAGCATGTGTGTAATCCTTGCCCCCTCCCATCACATTTGTGGTTGCTCTAAATCAGGGACCAAAATAATATGGCATAATATTTAATTTTTATTTATTTTTGAGAGAGAGAGACAGACAGAACATGAGCGGGGGAGGGGCAGAGAGAGAAGGAGACACAGAGTCCAATGCAGGCTCCAGGCCGTAAGCTGTCTGTCAGCACAGAGCCTGATGTGGGGCTCAAACTCATGAACGGTGAGATCATGACCTGAGCGGAAGTCAGACACATAACCTACTGAGCCAACCAGTCACCCCAATATAGCATAATATTTAAGAACATTGACACTGGTGAGTTTACTAACCATTACAATTCTGATTCTTAATAAACTCAGTCTGTTACAAGAAATAAATGACATAATGCATAAAAAACACTTTGTAGGAGCACCTGAGTGGTTCAGTTGGCTGAGTGTCCAATTCTTCATTTTGGCTCAGGTCATGATCTCACGATTTGTGAGTTTTAACCCCGTATCGGGTCCTGTGCTGAGTGGGGAGCCTGCTTGAGATTCTCTCTCTGCCTTTCCCCTGCTCGTGCATGTGCTCTCTCTCTCTCAAAATAAATGCTATATCAATTTTTAAAAAAAACCACTTTGTAAATTCCTAGCACCTGGAACTTAAACAGTTTATACTGCTACTATAATAATTATTATTTTTCATGCCACGAATCAATAAAGTATGGAACATACTGTTCAGTAAAGTTTTTTTAGTTCCATGACTGATCCATGTATGCTCCGCTTTTTTAAATACTCGTCTATCCAAGGAGGAATAAAATAATTCTGTGTCTTTTTTGATTTATTGGTTAAGTGAAGGGATGAGACTAAATGATATCAAAACTCCGTAAGTTTACTTGTTATTTATTAAAGTTCTTTGTTGTTGTTGAAATGTCTAGTTGCGATAGCTTCTAGTTACTAGCCAGTGTAAGTACAACATGTACTATTATGGAGAAATGAAAATCAGCACTGGGTGTATCAGCTATGATTCATAATGATGACACAGGTGATGCTCCACTTAGATATCTAACTGCTCTACCAAAATTGAATACATACAAAACTAAACACATCACCTCTCGCCATAAATATTCTTTTTTTTTCTATCACCATGAGTAGTTTGTCCATACACCCGGAGGCTCATGGCAAAGACAAAGGTGGCATTCCCTTTAACCTCAGCATACCTTGTTACTGGCATGTATGACATGTATATTTGAATCCATCCAGGGCATCTCCAGTAGCACCACCGAGCTCCAGTGACCATCATCTCTCTCTTAATAATAGCACAACAGAACCGCCTTACGTGTCTCCCTACAATGATTCTTGAATCCTCTAATCCATTTTCCCCACCCCCAAATATGCCTATTTTAAAACCAAATCTAAAGCTAAACATAGAACTACCCTGCGATCCAGCAATTGCACTAAGACAATTTCCCCAAATGATACAAAAATACAGATTTGAAGGGATACATGTACCCCAGTGGTTATAGCAGCATTATCATAAATAGCCAAACTATGGAGAGATCCTAAATGTCCATTGACTGATGAATAAAGAATATTACTCAGCCATCAAAAAGAATGAAATCTTGCCATTGGCAATGATGTGGATGAAGCTAGAATGTATTATGCTAAGTGAAATAAGTCAATCAAAAAAAGACATAGCATATGATTTCACTCATATCTGGAATTTAAGAAACAAAACAGATGAACATATTGGAAGAGGGGGCAAGAGAAGAGAGGGAAACAAACCACAAGAGACTCTTAATGATAGAGAACAAACTGTGGGTTGATGGAGGGAGGTGGATGGGAGATGGGCTAGATGGTTGATGGGTACTAAGAAGGACACTTGTTGAGTACTGGGTATTGTATGTTGGTAATGAATCACTGAAAAAAAAATTAAAAAAATAAAACCAAATCTATCTTCCTCACTCCTGAGTAATAATCCCTCTGTGTCTTCTGTGGTATGTTAGATTATTATAGAAAAATTATTCTCTTGCTCACTTGCCTCCTTTAGAAGATTATACTTCTGTGCCCAATTAAGTAGGGCATGGCCGTGTGACTTACTTAGGCCAGTAAGAGGTTAGTTCATGTGACACGAGCAGAATCTGTCCCTGTTGTTGGCTGTCAGCCTTGTTCTTTTGTTGCTATCACCATGAAAAGAGCTTCCTCAGGCAGCTACTGACCCTTGGGCCTACACCACAGAGATACAGGTGGAGCACAACCTCTTTAGCAGACCCTCAGATCTGCAGCCTGAGGTCAAGCCGAGCCAGTCGACTCGTGTAAGCAAAAAATAAATGCTTACTGTCTTATGCCCCCCGGATGCAGTGGCTGTTTGTTATGCAGCAATCGCTAACTGATACAGCTTCATGTAAAAACCCACTTAAAAATACTTAATATGGCCTAAAAGGCCGATTATGGGTCTCTTCAGCTTCATCTTGTACCATACTCCCCCTTCTTCCTCCCCACACTATACTCTGACCCTCTCAGTTCTTCAGATAAGCCCTTTCCCAGCATGGAGGCTCTACATACATTGTTCTCTCAGCCTGGATGTTACTTCTCTGACCTCTCAGTCCAGCCAACTTCTTCTCACATTCAATCTATCCGTGTATGTCCCTGCTGCAGAAACACAGCTTTAAACTCTGCCTCACCAAATATCAGGCTGGGAATCATCCTCATACTACATATATCCCACTCACTCTGGGCATTTCTTTCAAAGCACTCATAAGAATTGTGATTTATTAGCTTGGGAAAATACTTAGTATCTCTATACTATATAAATAGTTCTGTCATATCAAGGATGATGTCAGTCTTGTTCACCTCTGTACCTTTATGACTAACTTGAATAAACAGCTTAATCACTCATATTTCCCTGATTGGAGCACAGTAAAGTAGTATTTACACACTGCTTATGTTATATCAAATGAGGTCAATAAACCTACCATATGTTGGAGTCCTTCAATTGCAGGTTGTTTCAACTGAGCAGACAATTTTCTTGTCTTTCTGGAATCCGGTCTATTTCTCATATTCTTGTCACTACAATAGATCCAGGTATGTTACCAGTCTGAAATGATAGCTAACTATCTTTTTCTTGTTTTATCTCTAGCAATACCATTTGACAAATTCGATTATGATACCCCATTTGTAAACAAAAATAGTAAGAGAAATTTTAACATGCCAGAACTTATTCTTTAATGTTAAGAAAAATTTTTTTAGTTTTAATATTTATTTTAAAGGCTTTGACCTTAAGAATCTTAGCGTACATCTGGAGAAACACACAAAGGTTTAAAACACTCCGTGTAACATAAAATGGGTCAGTGGCTGATCTGTACAGTGCAGGTAAACTAGTCTTGATAATTGAGGTCAATTTATCCCCAATTGGGGGATGTGAACTGAGGTCCTCCTGATGAATCAATCTCATTTTTTTTTTCAATATATGAAGTTTATTGTCAAATTGGTTTCCATACAACACCCAGTGCTCATCCCAAAAGGTGCCCTCCTCAATACCCATCCCCCACCCTCCCCTCCCTCCCACCCCCCATCAACCCTCAGTTTGTTCTCAGTTTTTAAGAGTCTCTTATGCTTTGGCTCCCTTCCACTCTAACCTCTTTTTTTTTCTTCCCCTCCCCCATGGGTTTCTGTTAAGTTTCTCAGGATCCACATAAGAGTGAAACCATATGGTATCTGTCTTTCTCTGTATGGCTTATTTCACTTAGCATCACACTCTCCAGTTCCATCCATGTTGCTACAAAGGGCCGTATTTCATTCTTTCTCATTGCCACGTAGTACTCCATTGTGTATATAAACCACAATTTCTTTATCCATTCATCAGTTGATGGACATTTAGGCTCTTTCCATAATTTGGCTATTGTTGACAGTGCTGCTATAAACATTGGGGTACAAGTGCCCCTATGCATCAGTACTCCTGTATCCCTTGGGTAAATTCCTAGTAGTGCTATTTCTGGGTCACAGGGTAGGTCTATTTTTAATTTTCTGAGGAACCTCCACACTGTTTTCCAGAGTGGCTGCACCAGTTTGCATTCCCACCAACAGTGCAAGAGGGTTCTCGTTTCTCCACATCCTCTCCAGCATCTGTAGTCTCCTGATTTGTTCATTTTGGCCACTCTGACTGGCGTGAGGTGATATCTTGAGTGTGGTTTTGATTTGTATTTCCCTGATGAGGAGCGACGTTGAGCATCTTTTCATTTGCCTGTTGGCCATCCGGATGTCTTCTTTAGAGAAGTGTCTATTCATGTTTTCTGCCCATTTCTTCACTGGGTTATTTGTTTTTCGGGTGTGGAGTTTGGTGAGCTCTTTATAGATTTTGGATACTAGCCCTTTGTCCGATATGTCATTTGCAAATATCTTTTCCCATTCCGTTGGTTGCCTTTTCGTTTTGTTGGTTGTTTCCTTTGCTGTGCAGAAGCTTTTTATCTTCATAAGGTCCCAGTAGTTCATTTTTGCTTTTAATTCCCTTGCCTTTGGGGATGTGTCAAGTAAGAAATTGCTACGGCTGAGGTCAGAGAGATCTTTTCCTGCTTTCTCCTCTAGGGTTTTGATGGTTTCCTGTCTCACATTCAGGTCCTTTATCCATTTTGAGTTTATTTTTGTGAATGGTGTGAGAAAGTGGTCTAGTTTCAACCTTCTGCATGTTGCTGTCCAGTTCTCCCAGCACCATTTGTTAAAGAGACTGTCTTTTTTCCATTGGATGTTCTTTCCTGCTTTGTCAAAGATGAGTTGGCCATACGTTTGTGGGTCTAGTTCTGGGGTTTCTATTCTATTCCATTGGTCTATGTGTCTGTTTTTGTGTCAATACCATGCTGTCTTGATGATGACAGCTTTGTAGTAGAGGCTAAAGTCTGGGATTGTGATGCCTCCTGCTTTGGTCTTCTTCTTCAAAATTACTTTGACTATTCAGGGCCTTTTGTGGTTCCATATGAATTTTAGGATTGCTTGTTCTAGTTTCAAGAAGAATGCTGGTGCAATTTTGATTGGGATTGCATTGAATGTGTAGATAGCTTTGGGTAGTATTGACATTTTAACAATATTTATTCTTCCAATCCATGAGCACAGAATGTTTTTCCATTTCTTTATATCTTCTTCAATTTCCTTCATACGCTTTCTATAGTTTTCAGCATACAGATTGTTAAGAAAATTTTTAAATCAGGGGCACCTGGGTAGTTCAGTCGGTTAAGCATCTGACTTCTGCTCAGGTCATGATCTCATGGTTCCTGCTTTAGAGCCCCGAGTCAGGCTCTGTGCTGACAGCTCAGGGCCCAGAGCCTGCTTTGGATTCTGTGTCTCCCTCTCTCTCTGCTGCCCCCTCCCCATCTCAAAAATAAATAAACATTGAAAGAAAAAAATTTTAAATCAAAATCTTGCCAAGGGAGAAGGGTGAAACGAAAATATCTTGAGTCCAGAATCGTGATAAAAGAGGAAGGGACATACCAGGTAACCGTGGGGGAAAAAAAACAAAAAAACAAAAAAACAAAAAACCCTGCTATCCCATATGTGCAAGAAATTGTAACTGGCAAGAAAAGAAAAAGAGACAGAAGAGGGATGGCGAAGGAAAACAGAAGGAAGGAGGGAGGGAGGAAGAGAAGAGAAGAGAAGAGAAGAGAAGAGAAGGAAGAAAAAAAGATTTTCTGTATCAGCAGCCCCAGTGCTTTCAGCTGAATTGGAACATAAGCTCCTGTCTATAAAATAATATCTTTCATCAGACTTCAAAAATAGCTGTGAAGGGGTTAACAGTCCAAAGGCTGGAAGTCAGCCTGGTCCACTCTCTGCTAAAGCAGCTGTGTAAGCAACAGACTCTGTAACCTTCAGAGCAGCTGTTAGGAGCAGCAGAGAATGAGGGTCAGCCCATATGGGAAGAATAGGTCAAATCAGCATTTTTACACAGGAATAACTCAAGGTAAACCTTCTTACCGAGTTTTTTGATAGGACCTTCTATAGTATCTGAAATCTGTCCTTCCATCACTATGAACCATTAGCAAGCAAGACTAGGAAGTCCAGATTTTATCAGGCTTCTCTTCAAGAACAACCCACATAGATAGGCCCCAAAGCTCCTGGTTTTCTATACCTGGGGACAAAGCAATTTGATGATAAACTGAGCTGAACCTTACTGGTTATTTGCATGTTATGGCTAGATTCTCTTAAGTAACATGTGTAAGGTACTTAACATTACACCCATATAGTGAATGTTTATGGTCTGATATGCCCCCAAATAACACCTGTGCTTGTGATGTGTTATTGCCTCAACTTAGCTGTATGATTAAAAGGAAAATTGCCATTTTCTTATAGATCCCACCTAGTCACCACCACTGATTCGCCCAGAGATACTTACCCAACAGAAACTAGATTAATTAGAATATCCCACATCCCAGACAGTTTATTGGCCTGGGATAGGGTACAGGTATCCTTTGTTTTTCAAAAGTTCACCTTATGCCACTTCGCTTTTAGGAAAGACCTACATTAGTACTTGATTTCACCAACCAAAAGAACTCTGAAGATTTTCATGCTTTTTTTTTGAGCATTTTATTTTTATCCTTTTATTTATTTTTTTAATTTTCATCCAAGTTAGTTACCATATAGTGCAATTATGATTTCAGGAGTAGAATCAGTGACCCATCCCCTACATATAACACCCAGTGCTCATCCCAACAAGTGTCCTCCTTAATGCCGAAGATTTTTGCTGTTAAGAAAAAAGAAGAGTGAAAATAGCATTCAACCTTTATTTTGCAACACGCTGTCCTAGAGGCAGTGCAGACCCTGAGCAATGAGTGGCATCCCCAAACTCCTTCCCTGGGAACTACACTCAGCATCTCCACATCAAGCCACCATAGCTTGCTTTTTTTTGTTTGTTTGTTTTTTGAGAGAGAGAGAGAGAGAGAAAGAGCACATTAGCAGGAGGAGGGGCAAAGGGAGAGAGAGTATCTTAGGCAGGCCTCACACTGAGCCTGACACGGGGCTCAGTCCCATGACACTGGGATCAAGAGTTGGACGCTCAACAGACTGAGCCACCCAGGTGCCCAAGCCACCATAGCTTTAAACTGTCCGTGAGCATCTGTGCTCTATCTCGATTTATTTTCTTCATCTGTTAGCAAGACATGCGCTAAGGTATCAGAAAAGCTTACAAGAGATCATTTTTTTGAGCCTTGGAACACTCAAAAGTTCTTTCCACATACATTGATGTTAATTGCTTCTTCACTTTATACCATTTTAGGTTTCATAGGAACGCTGTACTTTTGGATAGTGGGGGACACCTGTACCTAACTTCTGTTGAGGTAATTTAAACTTTTCCTTAGGCTACAGTTTTGTTTGTTTGTTTATTAACCCGGGACTAGAGAGAGAGTTTGGGTCCCTCCTCAGTGGTACAGTTGGGGAGGAATGAGGGGAAAAGCTGCTGGCATCTGTTTCCTGCTGGGTAACAAAAGTCAGTGTGAGAGAATAAAAGCAACATTCAGAGAAAAACAGAGAAGATAGACCAACCTCGTGTCTGTCAAGCCATGTTCCTTGCAGTTACCTCTAAAGCCAGCTGCGGTCCTGCTTTATTTCACTTGCAACCCAAAGTCCTGACTAATATACACGGACATCTAGTAACAATTCAGTAAGCGATGAATAGTACTGAGCCAACTTTGGCTCAGGTCATGATCCCACAGTTCATGGGTTCGAGCCTTGCATTGGGCTCTGTGCTAACAGCATGGAGCCTGGAACCTGCTTCAGATTCTGTGTCTCCCTCTCTCTCCAATCCTCTCCTGCTCCCACTCTGTCTCTGTCTCTGTCTCTGTCTCTCTCAAAAATAAATATTTTTTAAAAGGTGTGAAAGAGGTAGGGTGCCTGGGTGGCTGAGTCATTAGACATTCAACTCTTGATTTCAGCTCAGATCGAGCCCCACTTCAGGGTTGTGAGCTGACAGTATGGAGCCTGTTTCAGATCCTCTGTCTCCCTCTCTCTCTGCCCCTTCCCTGCTTGCACTCTGTCTCTCTCTCTCTCTTTCTCTCAAAAAGAAACATTTAAAATAAAAAGGTGTGAATAGCCAAAGTATGGAAAGAGCCCAAATGTCCATCAACAGATGAATGGATAAAGAAGATGTGGTATACACACACACACAAACACACACACACACACACACACACACACACACACACACATACAATGGAGTATTGCTCGGCAGTCAAAAAGAATGAAATCTTACCATTTGCAACTATGTGGATGGAACTACAGGGTATTATGCTAAGTGAAATTAGTCAGTCAGAGAAAGACAAATATCATATGACTTCACTCATATGTGAAATTTAAGATTCAAAACAGATGAACATAAGGGAAGAGAAGCAAAAATAATATAAAAACAGAGGAGGACAAAACATAAGAGACTCTTAAATATAGAGAACAAACTGAGGGTTGCTGGAGGGTTTTTGGGTGGGGGGATGGGCTAAATGGGCAAGGGACAGGAAGGAGGACACTTATTGGGATGGATGAACACTGGGTGTCATATGTAGGGAGTAGAACCACCAATGATTCTACTCCTGAAGTCATTATTGCACTATATGCTAACTTGGATGTAAATTTTATAAATAAATAAATTAATAAATAAATAATTTTTTTAATATGTGAAAGAGGCGAAACTTATTTTCAGTTTTTCTCACAAACACTACATATGTGCATGTCTCAAATCTGTGAACACATTTCTTAGGAAACTGGCAAAATTAATTGCTCCCTGCCCTGAACTCCTGTGCTTTCTGTTGAATCTCCCATCCTATATGGTATTTCCACTTTTTCTGCTACATTATGAGCTTTTCAAGGGCAAAGATTGTTTTGGAAAACAATGTGTTAACCAAATTGATTGTTCTCTCCTCAAAAGAAGTGAATTGAATAAATGACTAAAATTCAATAGCTAAAAAATTGCATTGAGATAAGCTCCTTGTGTTTCTGTTCCCTGAGGACAAAAGCAATGACTGTTTTTGACCATGACCCAAAGTAACAAACACATTTTACCTTGTAGTACAGTGTACATGTGCATAGATAAATAAAACCAAAACAGAGATTTCACAAGACAACATTTATTTTTAAAACATGGCACAAGTTCTGATGTCTATTCTAGTCCATTTTTTTCTTTTAGATAATAATGGTTGTGACTCATTACAGCAATTTCATGACTCCTAATGAGTCCTAACCCATAATTTGAAAATATTGCTCTATTGAGAACCTATGGCTTAGTGCACACTTACCGGAGCAAGTGAGAAAGTTGGGTGAAATCCTCAAACCAGGTGAAGTCTCAAAAATAGCCAGGACCTCTATAGCTTGCATAGCTTATAGGTCACAGAATTATGAATTCTTAGAAATATTAGCTCAGAAGCAAAATTTAGAGGACTCATTCTCCCGCTTTCAAAATATTTTTCATCTATATAGTACAAGATCTGGGCAAGGTAAACAAAATCTTGAAGGATTTATTCATTCTTTCAATAATTTACTTGGCACTGTATTTTAGGTATTGGAACTGTGGAGGTGAATAAAATATACAAAGTCCCTGTCCTCATGGAGTTTACATTCTAGTGAGGAATACAGAGAATAAACACAGACATAGTTAATACAATTTCAGGTAGTGATAAATGTTATGAAAGAAAAATGACTTGTGGTAAGGAGCTAGAAAGTGATGGAGTGGAGGGAAAGGGCTATTTTAGACAAGGTGGTCTGGAAAGGCTTCTCTGTAGAGGTGCTATTTGAACAGCATCTGATTGAGCCAGTTGAATGTCTAAAGAGATGTATCAAGAAGAGCAGCATGTTGTAAATCTGTGCTAAAGTAAGGGACTGCTAGGCAGGTGGTATGGTCAGTAGAGTTAGCAATCACATCCATGGTATAGATGAACCTAACCACAGCTCCTTCCGAGGGAAACCATCTTAAATATAATCACTGGCCATCTGGCAGATATAGGCAGTTATGACAGTAACATGCCCTCCCTTCTCTTCCAGCATGTCAGCTCCCAGGTATGGGCACTTGACCCAAGGTTCCTAGACTTGGAATTGATAGGAACTTCAATAACTTGATAGAAAATAGGGTTTCTTTCTCTTATGGGTTGAATTGTGTCCCCTTCCAAATTTCATATGTTGAAGTCCTAACCCCTCATACCTCAGAATGTGACCTTATTTGGAAATGGGGCCACTGGGGGCGCCTGGGTGGCGCAGTCGGTTAAGCGTCCGACTTCAGCCAGGTCACGATCTCGCGGTCCGTGAGTTCGAGCCCCGCGTCAGGCTCTGGGCTGATGGCTCGGAGCCTGGAGCCTGTTTCCGATTCTGTGTCTCCCTCTCTCTCTGCCCCTCCCCCGTTCATGCTCTGTCTCTCTCTGTCCCAAAAATAAATTAAAAAAAAACGTTGAAAAAAAAAAAAATTTAAAAAAAAAAAAAAAAAAAAAAAGGAAATGGGGCCACTGACATTTTAATATGTGAAGGCGAGGTCCTACCGGAGTAGACTGGGCCCCTGATCCAATATGATTGGTGTGTCTTCACAGGAAGGGGGAATTTGGACATAGATAGGCACCCAAGGAGGATACCATGTGAATATGAAGATGATCATCTACAAACCAAGGAGAGAGACTTGGAGTAGCTCCTTCCCTTACCTAACTACCAATACCTTGATATTAGCCTTCCAGCTTCCAGAACTGGAAGACGATAGTGTCTGTTGTTTAAACCTCCCGGCTTGTGGTACTTTGTGACAGTAGCTCTAGCAAACGGACACGTCTCCCTTGGGGGGGGGAGTTGAGCGTATTCCGTGTATTAAGATGGGTAATAGGTGGGTGAATTGTGGCACACGTGGCAGACTGGCAGTTGTCCGCTTCCACGGTAAGAATAGCCCCACTTTTTAGCTGAGCTGACCACATTTCCCACCCTCACGTGCAGTTAAGCGTGGCCAGGTCTCTAAGCTCTAGCCAGTGAGCTGTAATCAGATGTATCTGGTGGCAGCTTCCAGCAGCCTTCCTTAAAAATAGCTGACAGCTGTCTTTTTTTTTTTCTTTTTCTGTATCCCTTCTTCCTTCCTGGTGGCTGGAATGCAGATGTGATGGTGGTATTTAATCCATGAGTGACATTGGGAGTGAAAGCCATGAAGGATGAAGAACCAGAGTGAAAGGAACATGGATCATTAAAAGCTTTGTGGGACAGAGTCATCACAAGCAACACTGAACTACCCACATCTGGACTTTGACAAAGAAATGGTCTCTTATCTGTTCTAAACAGTTGTTTTGCAAGGGAGGTTAACTATTACTTGCTGTGGATTCTAATCTTTTTTTAAAAATTTTTAATGTTTATTTTTTATAAAGGGGCAGAGTGCAAGCAGGGGAGGGAGAGAGAGAGAGAGAGAGAGAGAGAGAGAGAGAGAGAGAAACTGAAGCAGGCTCCAGGCTCTGAACTGTTAGCACAGAGCCCTGTGCGGGGCTCAAACCCATGAACAGCATCATCATGACCTGAACTAAAGTCAGTTGCTTAACTTAAGCATCTGAACTAAAGTCAGATGCTTAACCAACTGAGCCACCCAGACGCCCCTGTAATCTTTTTTTTAATGTTTATTTGTTTATTTTGAGAGAGAGAGAAAGAGAGTAGGGGAGGGAGAGAGAGAGAATCCCAAGAGGGGCTCTGTGCTGTCAGTGCAGAGGCCGATGCGGGGCTAATCCCACAAACCATGAGATCATGACCTGAGCCGAAATCAAGAGTTGGATGCTTAACTGACTGAGCCACCCAGGTGCCCTGGAATCTAATCTTAACCAATTCAAGCATGTAGAATGAAAACAGGAGTAAAACAGAACCCAAAGGAGGATTATAGCCCAGGAGGAAGGGAAATCAGATTGAGAAGGAATAATCAGTGATATGAGGAAAACCCGGAGGAAATTGTCCTTGGAAAGCTTAAAAACTATCTAAAAGAAGGGGGAAATAAAGCATTAGATATTACTAAACTGATACGAGGACCAAGAGATATCTCATGCTTCTCAAGCTTGAATGTGCATAGGAATCATTTGGTGTCTCATTAACATGCACACTATGATTCAGGAGGTCTGGATGTGGAAGTTCTAAAAAGGTCCCAGGTGATGTCCATGTCAATGCTACCGGTCCACTTGGAGTGGCAAAAGTTGAGGCCAGAGTGGTTCTCAAAGCACTGTTCCTGAGCCAGCAACATCAGCATCCCCAGGAACCTGTTAGACACGCACATTCGTGGCTGCATCCAGACCCACAGAATCAGAGAGAGGGGAGATGGGGTGGGGCGTAAGGCAGAGGTGGGGCAGCAATCTGTTTCAACAAGCTCACCAGGTGATTCTGATGCACGCTGAAGACTGACAGCCACTGGTGAGAGCAACGATAACAATAATAATAATGACCACCACAGACATTGATCACCAGCTCTGGGCCAGGCCTGTTAACACATTTCTTACATCATCTTATTAGGTCCTCACAACAATTTCTTTCATCAATGAGGAAAATAAGATTGAGAGAGGTTAAGTACTTTGCCAAGGTCATACAACTAGCAAGTTGTAGATCCAAGAAACCACGTCTGTCTGGTACCCAGTTCTGTTCTCAGGCTGCTTCGCCAACTCACCCTCAAGGTCAACAGTGATATCACTATAAACAATTTCAGCAAGTATGAAGTCAGAAGCAGATTGCGGCAGCTTTGGAAGGGAGGGAGTGGAGAAGTGGGTGCAGAATACTTTTTTCAAAAACTTAGAGTTTGAAGGAGAGGAGAGAAACAAAGTGAAACCTGGAAGGTAATGGAGTGTGTGTGTGTGTGTGTGTGTGTGTATGTGTGTGTATGTGTGTGTGCTTCTTGCTTGACTGCCTGTTTTTAAGATGGTAAACACTCAGAACTAAAAGAGGAAGAGAGAACCTCAAGACACAGTGATATGCTGGAGATTTCAAAAGATCAAACTTGAGCACAATCAGGGGAGGATGAATGAGGAAGGAAAGATTATTGATTATGTTATGAGTGCTTTGAGGAAATGGGATATGTATCCAGGAAAGGGGAGAGACTTAGGCAGAATATAATCGTGAACTTTGAATATCTAGCGGGCTATTATATGGAAGGGGAACAAATCTTATTTTTATAGCTCTAGAGAGTGGACCAAGGGATGGAAGTTAGAGGGAATAGATTTCACCTTAAAATGAGAAAGAACTGTCTAATGATTTAAGTTATTTGGAAATGGAATGACTTGCCCTTTGAGATGGTGATTTTCTTGTAGCAGAAAGCACTTAGGGAAAAGCTATTTGACATCCATGAGACAAGGTGCATAGAGGATTATCCCTGTGAGTTCACTGGAGGTTTTAACTATGCTAAAATTTTATGCTTTGTCCCTGCACTGCCCGTTCCTTTAGTAAGCCACTCAGGTATAGTACTGCCTATGGCAAGAAAGATCTTCTTTGTGTGGTTTACATCTTGAAACCTTCTTGCTCTAATTTAGAAGTAATGGAGATTACCTACATCGCTGCCATTATCAAAACAATACATAGATTTGAAATAATTTAAATCCCATTTAAAATCAGTGATTCTAGGGGTGCCTGGGTGGCTCAGTCGGTTGAGTGTCTGACTTCGGCTCAGGTCATGATCTCACAGTTCGTGGGTTTGAGCCCTGCGTCGAGCTCTGTGCTGACAGCTTAGAGCCTGGAGCCTGCTTCGAATTCTGTGTCTCCCTCTCTCTCTGTTCCTCCCCCACCCATGCCCTGTCTCTCTCTCTCCTTCAAAAATAAATAAAAACATTAATAAAAAAAATTTAAATCAGTGATTCTAAAGTCTCACTTTTTAAAATAAATCCTGTTTCTAAGCTTCCACGTTTTTCTTTTCCTAGATTATTTTGACTACATAAACAAGTGACTGGATTTTCTTATCACGCTGAATTGGAGTGCTTTAGCAGATTTTGTTCAGAGCATTCTGCAGACATCACCATGATTTAATAGATAGAATGTCCCTTCTCTCATAAGATGCCATTATTTCCAAAGAGAGAAAAGAAGAGTTCAATGAATTTATGAAAAGAAAATCACAAAAGCCAGCGCATCTCAACAGATCCCAAATTGGCCCTGCAGAGGTTTGATCTGTTTTTTTGTGTTTTGTTGTTTTTTTTTTCCTCCTAGCCTAAAGACGTCAGCATAACATGAAAACTTCCTGGTCTCTCCACTATGAATGCCCAGGCCATTGGAAAGGAAGCCCAAATGAAAGCCCTCTGCCTTCCAAGAAAATGAACACAACTCACCAGAGTAAGTGGTGGCTTTTTTGCCCACTGGTAAAAGGGCAGAACAAAAGCGATGGGGGGAGCACTGGAGAGCAACGCCATCTGTTGCACCTGTTGTGCAGAACAGTTGGCCCAACGACCATATTGTGGATTGCAATCAAGGGTTGGCAATTTACAGAATTGCTGTTTCCTCTTGAGTTCAAATTCACTGCAGCAGCAAGTGCTTTGTGAAACTTGATTTAAACTTACATTTTGCAAAGTGACCAGAACCTTCCATCTCTTAGAGTAAACTGGAGAACTAGGGCATTGACCCTTAATTCATGGCTTGTGAATTTGGAAAGATGGTTTCTAAAGTTACACTTAAGTTTTTCACTTGAGTCACAATATGTGGGTATGCTTTTGAACAGAATGTCTTTGTCTTCACGTACCTTTGTAATATTTTGTAGAATAGTGATTTATAAGCATATATACACATGCATGTATAAGCATGTAGAATGTATAATGCCTGTATAAAGCATGTAGAATGCATGTAGAATACAGTGATTTATAAGCATATATACATGCATGTGTATATATGTTTGAGTGTGTTTATATACATATATAAGAACACATTACATATGAAAATTTGGACATTTCTGAAGCTTCAGATTGAAAGTGGCAATTGTACTTGCCATGTTGTCACATGATATTTGCATGCACATAAATTATTAGGAACATGTCAGGAGAGAATGAAAAGAACATCTACCAAGCACTGTCCATTCTTTTGAAACAGTTTAAAGAGAAACAATATTTTATATGGCAGTGTTATACTGCTAATATTTGAGTCCTTCTTACATACTTGAAGGTCAATAAAATTTACAATGTAGTCCAGAAAGGCAGCATTCTAAGATTCTAAGGTGACCCTTGAAAGCAATTTGCTGGTGGCATGTATTACCATGTTTCAGTGTGTTTTAAAAATCTCTGTATTTATTTTTGTCACTTTTTGAAGTACCTTATGATCCCCAAATGGGCCTTTTAGATTTATTTGTGTTGCAATCATGACATTTTAGTTAAATTAGAAGAATTTTTGATAAGATCATCCTGTCTCAAAATATTTGGAAGAACTAGTTTGAAACCTGGTCTAAAAAGATTTCTTTCTGATTTAACTCCTGAGCTTTTCTGTGAATCAGTTAGCTGATCTGTTCTTCTGTTTCCTCTTCTGAGAGAAGGAAAGAGCATTTCAACCTGGTGGTGCCTTTGGAAGCAGGGCTATTAACAGTAGACCACTAGGAGGCAGCATGGAACTGGGAATCAGGAGCCTGGGCTCTGGTACTGCTCTGCACTGGCCGTCCCCATGATTGTCAGGTAAGCTCTTTGAGCTTCACTTTCCAAATCATAAACACGCCACAATTTTGCAACAGCTATTGTTTTTAGAATTTGGTTAAGACTGTGACCCACTTGGAAGGCATACTGTACGGAGACACTGGTTGGGAGTACAAGGGTAGGCCACCAAGGGTCTATTTGTGTGAAAGAAGCTGGAGCTTCCTGGGGACTCTCCATTCTTGGGCACAATGGTTTGGTCCAAGCGCAGCAAGTGTCAGGATAAGGAAGGGCCTTTGAGTACAGCCAGGAGTGTGTTGCTCCCTCAGCCCTCCAGCTTCTTCCTACACCTAATGTGGGATGTGACATGGTCAGTTCTTAGGGCAGGGTATATGCAGGTAAATATCATCCCGTTAGTTTGTAAGAAGACATGATCGCCTCAGGGATCAGAATACTCCTATCTCTGCACAAGCGGGGCAAAGCACTGAATCTCTCTGTGACTCCACCTTCTTCATCTCTAAAATGGGGGAAATAATAGTATCTATTTTCCAAAATTGTCGTGAAGATTAAACGAGTTAACACATAAAGCATTTGACAGAGTGCCAGACACATAGTGAGCACTTGGGTGTTAGCTGTTTTGAAAATGCACTTGCCTGTGTCCTTTGCAAATATTTATTTTTGTGGCCTTCATGCGTCTAATATAAGTAATGACTTATTGTGTTCCATACCAGGGTGGTGTTATAATATGGTTAAGTATTTAATATAAGCCTATACTCATACTGATTAGTCAGTTCACATAGCCAATTTTTCAGCAGAACTATTTTATTATATATACATGCTGATTAGTTAAGTGACATAGCTAACTTTTTAGCAGTAGTGTTATGACTGTTATCACCATAATGGATCACAGTGCTAAAATGAAACTTGTTTTTTCTATTAATGAGCATGTATTCCTCAGGCTCAAAGAAAAAAAATATCTATTCGTGGTTGAAGTCTTTTTCAACTGGAGTCATGGCCTTCAAAAGGAGACAATCTATTGATCCCTTCCAGAGTTGTACTGCAGGAAAAAGAAAGGAGCAGAAAAAGGAAGCCTTAGGGACAGGTTTTGCATGCATTAACAAAGTCCAATGTGAGCTTTCTACATTAGTGTGTCAGGATATGTTTGCGCTACCTTATTCCCATTCCCTCTGTAGGGTCAGAGTAATTAAAGAAAACAAGTAGTTCCAAAGTATTGGGCAAAACTTGCAAAATAAAAATAGAGGACAACTTTAAACCACATAAATGAACCTTATTTAGCAATTCTGAACAGATGCAATTGGATTTGCTTCTTTTGCAGTTGGTTTTGAATCATTTAATTCATGTAAAATATATTATCCCAGGCAATTTTTAATCTCATCTTTTGAGGGTTTAAGACTTAATAAGCGGCAAGCTAAAAATGTAGTTAAATGTGTAAATCATTTGTACAAATAATCGATAATAGGATTTATTAGAGAATATAATAGCCAGTGTAACACTTAATCTTGAGTAAATGAATAATTTGTGAAGTATTTCATGACTTTTCAGGAAATTTATAATCACATGGTTAGATTTAGATCAGTGCTTTGGGCAATTTCAGAATATAAAATAATAAAAATATTATAGGATGAATTCTTGAAATTTGGGATAAAAAGAGCGTGATTGATGTTACGAAATCATTGTTTTAATTATACTTTCTTTGGCTGTTGGATTCTATCCCCTGCCTTTTAATGCCAGTTTTCATGATTTAAAAAACCCCCTTCACATTCATCTCTGTTGCTGGCACCCTTTCCCTGCTGTTTTACCTTCGCACACTTACACACGCTTACCATGAGGAATCTCAGGGGCTGGTCAACAGACACTGCCACTAAAAATGAAGCCCAAATTTGACATTTATTTTTCATATTTTTCAACAAGGGTGTCTATGGTGGTATTTATGACTTGGTATGAGAACTGCACCCTCCTGCTGAAAGTAATAGGAATGGGCTGGAGTTCTCAGAGACAGATGCCTGTTGAGCACCCAGAGGCAATGCCCAGGGTGACAGTGTCTTCAGTGGGTCTCCAGGGACCATGATTTGGCTCTCAGTAAGTTCAGAAACTTAATTTGGCCCATGTGTCTAGATAATCAGCCTCTTGGAGACTCACATTAACCGAATCATCTCAGATTGATGCATATATTAGAATCCCAATTAATTAGGTTGCAGTGAAAAATACATACTCTTTCCTGTTACCGTAATATCTGAGCTGGCCAGGGAGGGTGTCTCATTTTCTAGCTTTACCTAGGTGACCAAGGTGCCTAACATAGTATTTTGCGCATAGCAGCCATTCAGTAGGTATTAATTAAATTTGAAGGAGAGAGAGTGAGGGAAAGCGGGGGCAGAGAGACAGACAGACAGACAGATAAAGGGAATAAGACTGAGGAAAGGATATAGTTCCAAATGAAATGTCATCCAAATCTTAAAAGCTTACTATTCCATCCCACTCCTCGACAACATAGTTGTGATATACTAGTTAATACTAATTCATACTAGTACTTTAGATTCCTTTTTTTTTTTCCTCCTGAGAAAAAGAAAAATAATTGAATTCTTTCGGCTTTATTTTCAGCCTTCTCCTTCTCTTTATAATTCAGGCTTTCTGCAGAGAGATTACAATATAACTGGTAAAATGGCGATTTTTCCAAGGAAACTTTTCCAACCCTACCTCTCAGGGACTCCACAATGGCCAGCTTACTCAAACTTCCCAAATCTCCATGGACACATATTCATAGACCATCTCTTTGTTCTTTGACATAGTCTCCTCCAAATTCAGGATCCCCTTCTTTACCTGTACGTACCATCTACAAAGAATATCTGAAAGAGGAGCGAATGCTTCTTTGAGTAGAAAATGTATTTCAACACATCTTCCCACCCTACCCCCAAAAGATAAGGCAATTCCATGTCAGGACCCACGCCCCCCGAGCAAAAAAGGAAAAAAGAACCTTATAGCCAATTTGTAAATTCCTGTATTCAAAACCTATTGCTATTTATTACTTCAGAATTCTGCATAACTGTTGGGGTGCCTGGGTGGCTCAGTCAGTTGAGAGTCTGACTTCGACACCTCTGAACCTGGAGCCTGCTTCAGATTCTGTGTCTCCCTCTTTCTCTGTCCCTCCCCTGCTCATGCTGTCTCTCTCTTTCTCTCAAAAATATCAAAAATAAGTAAACATTAAAAAAATTTTTAAATAATAGAAAACACAATTATGCATAACTGTTGACAATACAAATTTCATCCTGTCTGACATTTTTGGGCCCAGGGCTGTGCCACAGTTTCCTATGTTAAAAAGTCAAATAATAGTTCCCTCATTCTAATTCTTGGCCCAAATCAAGACAAGTCATGCGTCAAACAAAGAACTACTGAACTGACAGCTTAAGGCACCCATGGCTGATCATTTGCCTGGGAAGCTCTGAATCCTGCTCAGAAAGTATACAGGAAACATAGGACCAGATAGTGTACTGTGGGTGATGTCAAGGAATCCTATGAGCCTGTCTGGTCCTGGGGCACAGCCTCAAACACAACACTGAGTTGGGAAGGATCATGCACAGAATTCAGACTTCCTATCTCCACTTTATTTCCCAGCAAATGTCTAGGGAAACTTTCCCTGTTAAGGCTGTTACTATTATCTTCATTATTTACGCTAAAAATAATAAAGATAATGTTGAGAATTACAGTCATTATGATGATGCTAATGACTAATATTAATCAAAAGTCTCTTCTGGCCAAGTCTCTCCCTAGTATTTCATAGATATTGTCTCATTTCACCCTCAGAACAACTCTATGAAGTTTTATCTTTTTCATTATACAAATGAGGAAATTGAGGCCTAGAAGATTAAAAAAAAAAAAAAAAAAAAACTTGCTTAAGTTTAAGCAATCACACAGCAATTAGGTGATTGGAGTCCTGGATTGAACAACGTTGGCCTCGCCTATCTTAAGTCCTGGTAGGTAAATTAGTTGCATGGCACAAGCCAACAAGAAAAAATCTGATTTCTAAAAATCTCATTAGACTGCTTTTTATATTTACCCTTTGGTCAATCTTGACTTATTTCAGATTGTCTACCTAGCCCTCTAGGCTCACCTATCTTTCTGCTCCGCTAAACTATTTATCACTTTAGGTTTATGTCCCACTCCCTCAGAAGGGAAGGAGGGAAACTAAGAGATAGAAGACAGAACAGTTAATTGTGTTACCATAACAGCTTTGGGTACAGCTGAGAGACTTTGAAACTAATGTATAAAATTAAGCTTCGGGATTATCTACTTCTTTAGTACTTCATTCATCTGGATATAATGAGATGAGTCAGCCAGTAGCTAAATCCCACTTACAATTGTGATGTAAGTATTAGGAGGAAAAGCTTCATATATTATACTTCTGCCACTGTTGCCCTAAGAACATTTGCTTTATGTGCTCTTTTTATAGTTGGAATTCTGTAAATATAACTTATGAATAGCATTTACATACTGTGAAGCCATAGTTTTTCAATTTCTTAGTATTGACCCAGCTTTTAAACTGTTTTTAAAGGCAAGCTAATGCATCAATTGCATCTTTTCCTATTATTTTGCTTTCCTATGAATATTCCTAATTTCTGAAAAATCATAACAGGAAATGCAGACAAATGAGAGTCTACCCTATGTTTTATGGCATCTAGAGAAGACAACCCATAATTCCCCTTGATATTTGTTTCCAGAATTTTTCAGTGTTCATTGAATAAATTACTCTATAACATCTAAATCCTATTCCTGTGAGTGAGTTTCATTTCCTCCTGCTCCATCCCCATGAAGATGGAGAATAGTTTGTCACAGGAACAGGGAAGGGTTAACTTACATGCTATGAAATGTTCTGAGTTTTATATATATGGAGAAGACCCAGAAATTAAATTTTAATCGGCCTCCAGATTTGGGCAGCAAAGATTTTCTCTATAGCAACAATTACACACACCACTGATCTGAGATCAAATATTTATGTCTTCCCCTACATGCTAGAGAACTAACATTTTGCTAGTTACTGTTATTACCAGGGCAATTCAATAGAGGGCAAAAGAGACTAAAGATGTCATTTCACAGTGGAAACTGTAAGAGAAAGCAATAACAAGCCTGGAAAAGATTAAGCACAATTGGAAATGAGTCTAAACTGAAATAAAATACTGTATTTGAGTAGAGTTTTTTAGGGCTATAATTTTAACTTCTACTAAAGGACTGTCGTTTCGCCTATCACTGAAACACACACAAAAGAAGACAAAGAAGCCTGATGCTAGCAGGAAACAAAAGCTCTTCCCCATTTCCTAAAAGTACTTTCTTTTCTAGAAGTGTATTGTTTGAAGAAGACTCTTCCATTATGCCTTGGGGAAAATGTAGCCATTTTGAAAAATGAAACACAAATTATACTTTCCTTTGGAAAAACTTTGTTTCCTTTGGCATTACTAACATAGACAGCAGTACGGGAGTAAATTCGGCTCATGCAGGACCCCATCAAGCAATACCAATGTCTCATTCACCTTAACAAACTAAAGCCGTCTTTACATTGCCATCGTTATCACCACCCCCATGATCACCACATTACCAACTGCTGTATTGCCATCTCTTCGGGAGTGCAATATTGCTGTAAATTCCCCCAAACAAGGCACTTCTCAGGTACTATTACAGAACTGCCCCTGAAGAATTTATGATTTAAGAACTTACATTAAAGTATTATATTGCCATTTTTTCATGACTTTATTTCTTTTCTTTTCACATTTCTGGTGATTTTATTTGCTTCCAGGGAAGCTGTGAAATTCTGTTATTTCTTCCCATTTGGCTCCAAATATACAATCCCCGGGCCTCCCAAGGACCTCTTCAATTTCCACTGGGGCTTCTAAACTGGGAATGGTTCCAATGAGGATATGGTCCCTGGGCAGAGTGCTTGTACAGCCTAGATGCACAGATAAGACCAGAGACAAGAGAAGGTAACTATCAATCGAAGGCAGTTCTAAGTAAATGGATGACATGACTGAAGAGTTCAGAAGAAGGAGAGACCACCAGGTCTGGTGGAGTCTGGGAAGGCTTCATGGAGAAAGTTTCCATGTGGCCAAGACTGAAGGCAAGTTGATCTCCAAACAATGTGAATATCTAATGTGAAGGCTAGGAGGATGGAAGGGGTGTGAATGCTCATGGAGCAGTAAAAACATCTGTTATCTCTGATGGAGGTGTTTAGGAAGGCAACAAGTAGGAGATAGAAGAAGGCCTTGAATGATTGGCGGGCTTAGAAGTTTGAACTTTATTCTCCATTCATGTTGGAGTTGAAGATTTCTGGAATAGGGAAGTGACAGGAGGAAGGTGGTATTTTAGGAAGATGAACATGGGAGCAAAGTGCAGAGCAGATGTGAGAAGAATGGAAATTCCCTCCCTGGAATGGGTAATCACATTATTAGGAATTCCTATAAAATGCCAGGCATCATTCATTCGTTAGCAAACATTTATTGTTTACTATGTGCAGGCACCATTCCAGGCCCCAGGAATACAGTAATTAACAAAGGTGGGTCTGAGTTTCACAGGATCTGAAGTTCAAACAATTTGAGAAGCCTTCTTTGAGAAAAAGAATACCAAATTACAAATACAAAATTAAATATAGGACTTTTGAAGAGGTACGTACAAGTGGGGGTCCCTGAGCATAAGACTCATAAGCTTCGTGGTAAATGTCCTTGTAGCTAATGAGATAGACAAGGTGTCTGCTCTCTTCATGCTTATGTTCTAGAGAAAGCAGGGAGGAAACCTGGGCAATAAGCACGTAAACAAATGAGATTTTTTTCAGAGAGTCATACTTTGAAGCAAATAATATGCCTTGATAAAGAGAGGGGGTGGAGAAGGGAGAATGAAAAGAGAGCAGCTTCTGATGGGCTGTCCTGGGAAGGCTGTCTGGGAAGGTGGACAGCATTACCAGGCAGAGGGTCTGGCTAAAGGCCATGCTAAGGTAATGTGTCTGAGGAACAGACACAAGGCAGGATGGCAGAACATAGTGACTGGAATAGAATATGAGGTCTGAGACGTAGGCAGGAGACTGGTCATGTAGAACCTTGTAGGCTTCTCTAAGGAGGAGCTGGATTTAATCGTGTTTCTTTACCTATTACTATGCACCAAACACTTCAAACCTTAGTGTTTTAAATCCATTTGATTATCTCACAATTCTGTGAGTTGACTGGGCTCAGCTGGGCAGTTCTTATATTTCACATGATGTCAGCTGGGGCTGTAGTTATCTGAGAGCTAGACTAGGCTGGAGCAGCCAAGGTGACTCACTCATTTGTCCAGTGCCTTGGCAGAAATAACTATACTGCTGGACTAAGCTGGACATCGGCACGGCTAAGCCTCTCTCTCTCTCTCCCTCACCCTCCGCTCCCTCTCCCTCTCTCTCCGTGTAGTTTCAGAGTCTCCCATGAGATCTCACCACCAGGATAAGTAGACAACTTACATGTCAGCTCAGGTCTTCTAAAAGTACAAAAACAGAAGTTATCATGACTCCTTAAAGCTTCAGCCCAGAGTTGGCACATTGTCACTTGTGCTGCCTTCTGTTGGTTGAAATGATTGGCAGGGCACTCAGATTCCATGAGGGTGTGAAAACTGGGAGACATGGTTCATTGGAGATCAGCTATCATGGAAGCCATTTACCTTTTAAAAGACGACTCTGGCTGTGAGGAGGGTGTTGTAGCAAGAGAAAAATGGAAGCAGAGAGGCCAGTTAGGAGGTAACATCCCGGGAAAAGGTGGTGTAGCTGTGGGTGTGGAGAGAAGTAGATGGATCTGGGGATGGGATGAAATAGGCATGTTTGCCCAGTAGTTAGAAACATGTCTGTCTGGCATATGTTGAAATAAAAAGAAGAGGAAGGTATTGGGATGTCATCAGGGAGCTAGGGAGGTTTTCCTGAGTGAGGAGTTGGTGGAATGAAAGCAGTGTTTACAGAAAATTCACGGGAAAGCAGAGTGCAAAACGGATTTGGGTAGAAGCAGAGTGCAAGAGAGGGAAAGAAACCTGAGACAGGAGACAAGTTAGCAAGTTCATTCTTCCCATCCTCCAAGGATGAGATGGTAAATCCTAAACCATAGTGATAGCAGATAAAGTGGAAAGGATGAGAAGTGATAGATGAGAGACACAGTGTGAAGGCAGAGCCAACAGTCCTCAGTGACTGCTTTGATGTGGGTACTAGAAAAAGAAAGAGGGGCGTCTGGGTGGCTCAGTCGGTTAAGCGTAGACTCTTGGTTTTGGCTCAGGTCATAATCTCACGGTCCCTGAGTTCAAGCCCTGCATCAGGCTCTGCACTGACAGTGTGGAACCTGCTTGGGATTCTGTCTCCCTCTCTCTCTGCCCTTCCTTCTCTCTCTCTCTCTCTCCCTCTCTTTCTCAAAAATAAATAAATAAACATTTGAAAACAAGAAAAAGAAAGAATCAATGATGGGTGCATTAATCAAGATTAATTTATCAGGGTGTCTGGATGGATCACTCGGTTAAGTGTCTGACTCCAGCTCAGGAAGCCCCACATTGGGCTCTGTGCAGACAGCTCAGAGCCTGGAGCCTGCTTCGGATTCCGTGTCTCCCTCTCTCTCTCTGTCCCTCCCCCACTCACACTCTGTCTCTCTCTCTCTCTCTCTCTCTCAAAAATAAACATTAAAAAAAAAAAGTTTATCAAATTCTCTAGCCAGGATAGAGTTGGCTGGTACCACTGATCGAACTAGGAATTCAGAGAAGGTGCTGGCTTTGGGGAGAAAGACCATACGTGCACTGTCACACCTGTTGCTTTCAGTAGGGCCAGCCACAGAGAAGTGCTCAGGTGGAAACGCTTGGGAAATACAAGGTTGGACCTCATGAAGAATGGAGCTAGAGAGGTAGATCCATCTGAATGTAGAGGTTCTAGTTGAAGCAGTGGGAGAGAAAAGCCCTAATGGGTCTGGGCTGCTGGAGCGAGAGAACAGAGGGCTCAAGGGCAAAAATGTTTCAAAATTCAGATCTGAAAAAATGAGAGTTTCAAACAGAAAGGGAGTGGTCTGTAGTATCAGAGGCTGCAAAGAGTACAAGGACGATGTAAACATTGAGTTTGGCAATTAGGAGATCATTAGCAAGTTTTCAAAAAGCATTTTGGAGTGATTGGATCAAAGATCATGGAGACAAGATTTCAGGGACTAAGATAAAGTGAAAGAAGGGGAAAAAGTTTGTGGCAACCGGTTCAGACAACTACCTTATAGTTAGTGATTATGCAATGGGTGCAGAGGGGGGAAAGAAAAAGTGCGTGTTTTACAATGAGAAGCTTTAAAGGAACCTAGAATGTTGAGTTACCCACTAGCCCTTTATATCACGACATGAAAGAGTTACATTTACTTATAAAAGTGACAAAAAATAAGAATATACAAAGCTTACCACATTAGAGAAACATGCACATGACATTTGTTCTGCTCTAAACTAAAAAGACAGTTTTTCTCCCTTTTTAAAAATAAATTTAAAGAAGAAAAAGAAATTAATCACGATTTCTTTCTTTAGCAAGAATATGAAAACTTGGTCTATTCCTTTTGCATCCTAAAATATAGTTTTAAGGTTCTTTGTTTTTAGGGTGATGGGGGAAAAGAAACCTTAGAGAGAGGGGGAAAATGACATTTCACTCATTCTCCTACATTAGCCAACTTTAACGAAACCTATAACCGGCTGCACTTTACTACCTTTAAAATATCACCTCTTACAGATTTGGCAAGGAAATGACAGGTTTTTTGGGTTTTTTTTTTAAAGTAGCTATATTTTTCTCTCTTTCTTCTGTAACCCATTTAGCAACTGGTTCACATGAATCACAAGGCCAGACTGCTAAAAGTTCGAGATATTTCCAAGAAAACTGAGGGAAAAAATATTAGCATCTATAGGAAGAAAACTTAAAAAAAAATAATACCCCTATGTTTCTGAGAAGTTGACACACAATTTCAATTGCTTGATCCTAAACTATAATAATAAAATGCCATTATTATTATTATTATTAGGCACTGAAGACAAATTAAAGAAGAGCCAGAATTCTCTAGCTCCTGTATCTAAGAGGTGGTAATTGGATTCAAGCAAATCTAAGGTTGAATTTCTGCTTCATCACTTACTTACTGGGCCAGGGGCTACTAACTGCTCTAAGTGCTCATTGTCAATTTATGTTCGGTTAAGAGAATATCCTAAGTGTTAGCAGGGCACACGGCTGTCCAGTCACAGACTACATTTCCAGCCTCCTGGACGGTGAAGTATGGCCATGAGTCTAAGTTCAGGTCAGTGGAGTGTGAGCAAGCAGGATTTTCACAAATTCTGGGTCATCTCCTTCAGGATAAAGCTAGTTGCCCTAACTATTGTTTTTCCTTCCCATATGCTGGAACATATACATGGTGGTGACTGAGCTTTTGCCATGGCAGTAATATTAGAAAGGGAACCTGGGTCTCAAAATGACCTCATGGAGTATTGTTGCTCTGACAATCTGGAATGCTCACACTGGAGCTGTTAAGAAAGCATCAACTTAATTAAGCCACTATTCTTTCTGGTGTCCTCATTACAGCAGCTCAGACTATAATCTCAAAAACTGATCTGTCAAGCATCCTTGGTGTTTAACCCCTCTGGATCTCAGTTTCTTCTTCTGTAAATTGGGGATAATGCTTACCTCGCATCTGTTGTGAAGATTACATGAGAAAATGCATGGGGGGCAGAGGGAGAGGGACCACAGCCTGGCAGATGAATGGTGTATGATAAATATTTGTACTATTCCCTTAAATCATTTAGGAACATATGTTTCATATACCTTTTCAGTGACTATAGAAAATAAGAGAATGAATGTCAAGTAGCTGAATATGATTTGTACTGTATAGGAGATGCCAATAAACCCATCATAAGTTGAAAATGTCATATGTCAGAAATGCATTTAATACATCCAACCAACCAAACACCCTAGCTTAGCCTAGCCCACTTTAAACGTGCTCAGAACATTTACACTAGCCTATAGTTGTGCAAGATCATCTAACACAAAACCTATTTTATACTACAGTGTTGCATAGCTCATGCAACTTATTGAATAGTGTACTGAAAGTGAAAGCCAGAACGGTTGTACGGGCACAGAGAGGTTGTAAGCGTATGAGCTGTTTACTCTCCTGAAACTGTGGCTGCAGCTCACTGCCAGTGCCCAGCGTCATGAGAGAGTATCATACCCCATATCGCTAGCCTGGGAAAAGAGCAAAATTCAAAATCTGAAGTACAGTTTTTGCTGAGTATGTATCCCTTTTGCAGCATCACAAAGTCAAAAAAATCATGTCAAGCCATCATAAGTTAGGGACTGTCTGTATATAATAGGCACTCACGAGTTTCCATCAGATTATAAACTCCTTGAGCACCAGTTCTGAGTCTCGTTTACCATTGTATCCCAAGTGCACACACATATTTAGACTCAATATTTGTTGAGTAAGGAGAATATTGATATAAAATGTGAGTTAGCTGTTTTTATCTCCATCACTTCCTTCCCTCCCCGTGACCCCATGCACGGAAGGAGGAAGCTCACATACAGAGTGAAGTAACTTGCCTACACTGGCCCGGTTTGTAAGTAGCCGACTCAAGATTCGAACCAAATCCAGGCCTCACTGGATCCACATTTTGAGGTCTTTTCACCCTGAACCTGGATAAGTACTCTTTCTTGAGGGCAGACTTGGAGACAAGTAAGACATTTGTGCACCAATGGATGGAGAAAAACAATCTGAAGGAAACAGGGGCCGGGGGGGTGGGTGGGGGACGGTCAGAGGAGATGTTTTTATATTTTAAAATTTGGCTAGTACTGCACAACCCTGCAGCTGTGGTAATTCTCCCCTCTCCTTGTTTCTTAGAGGGGAGAAACTGAGCTAAAGCACCCTTCTCATTTTATTCTACCAATCTATGGCATAGCTAGAACTTTTGGATCCCTATGGGAGGAAAAAGTTTAAATAAATTTCTTTAAAGACTCCTTGTTAAATGGGCAGATTAACAGCTGTTCGGCCTTCAGCCCTGGGTGTATTTTACACTAGAGAGGAGAGGAAGAGAGAAGCCACCCACAGGGCTAACACGTTCTAACTCTTGCTGGTTTGCAGTGCCTTTCACAGTTTCATTATCACTATTATAGCAGCGTACAAGAGTCCCTGATCCTCAACAAGATAAGTCATTGCTCTTCAGCAAGGGGAAAGCAGAACTAGGTCCCCTGTGCAGAGGGGTCAGTTGATGATCGTTATGAATTATGAATTAGAGGCGTATTGTTTTGGGCAACTATCTGATAAGAAGGATATTGGCTGACTAGGTTTTAGTTGGATGCTTTTGCAGAGATATTGGTGTATTAAAAAAAGCAAGGGAGGGATGCCTGGGTGGTTCAGTCAGGTAAGCATCAGACTCTTGATTTCGGCTTAGGTCATGATCTCATGGTTCGTGGGTTCAAGCCCTACATCGAGCTCTGAGCTGAGTATGGAGCCTGCTTAAGATTCTTTCTCTCTCTCTCTCTCTCTCTCTCTCTCTCTCAAAAAAAAAAAAAAAAAAAGCAGATGAAGATGACAAATTCCAGAGGAATGAAAAAATTCCAGATGTTCTCTGTTTAGATTCAGAAATGCTTCCTCTATGGTATCCCTGAACTACTGGCTGACTTGCAAAACAGAAACTTATAATTGACCATCCTTCCATATGTCTTCTCAGGATCCACTCACTCACAATAAAATAAATTAATATTTATTCATTTCATTGGGTGTGTGCGTGTGTGTGTGTTCCCAGGTTTAGGAAATTTCTGCAGTTATTATTTGCAAATACTGGATTTGGTCTCAGATATCTATGACAAGATCACTTAATACTTTTTTTTATCACTTAATACTTTTAATTAATACTCTTTTCTCTCTCTCTTCATCCTTTCATTTTAACCCCTTCTACCACTTATTCTTCTTTTTCTCTAGCCTGAATCACAAAGGTAGATTCGGGGTGAGCATTTGAAAACCGTGTCACTTCCTTCCTGATTCTGCCTCGAGACGTGAGGAAGAAAGATGCTTTTGCCATCCCAGGTCTAAACTTTGTGGATACTCTTTTGTACGAAGCTGTAACCACAGAGGATAGTCGGAGAAAATGCCTTCAGTCCAGACTGTTTCCCGGGGCCTGGACTGTATCTCCACGTGGATGATGGACACCCCTACAGAAATCAAGACTACCCGACATCCACTCCAGTGGTGGTGACATATATAGACTAAGGAGACTCTGCCCTTACTTGAACTTTGTGTCTTCTGAGGTTTAGATTAGATCCTGATAGAAAAAATTGTTCCCAAATTAAAACATATAAGAAAATGAGCGCCTGGGCGGCTCAGTCAGTCAAGTGTCCGACTCTTGATTTCAGTTCAGGTCATAATCTTGTGGTTTGTGGAATGGAGCCCCACGTCCAGCTCAGTGCTGACAGCATGGAGCCTGCTTGGGATTCTCTCTCCCTCCCCGTCTCTCTGCTCCTCCTCTGCTTACACTCTCTCTCAAAAGAAATAAATAAACATTTTTAAAAAACATATAAGGAAAGATAATAAAGGAGCACAAATGCATTTGTGGAGGGGGAGAACTTGGGACCAGACTGGGGTTTAAATTCTTGACCTAGTGAAGAAAAAGTATCATGAAGCCAGTACATTTTGGAAATGGTAGGCCTTTGGTAAAAAATATTGTGTCTTTTCTATTTTCTTGCTATCATGTGAGAGAGACGGAGCGGGAGCAGCAGGGAAGGGTAGGTAGGGCAGGGTGGGTGCAGCCCAGGAGAGGAGAGTGAAGGGAAGCAGATTTAGGTCCCAGAAGTTCCTTGTAAAGAAGAAATGATGTAAGCTCTTCTTTTCATGCCCAGTTTTTTTTTTTTTTTTTTAATGTTTATTTATTTTGCAGAGAGAAGAGAGAAAAAGAGCACATGTGACCAGGGGAGGGGCAGAGACGGGGGGAAGAGGATCCGAAGTGGGCTCTTGCACTGACAGAACAAAGCCCAATGTGGGGCTCAAACTCACAAACCTTGAGATCATGACCTCAGCCAAAATCAGATGCTCAACCGACTGAGCCACCCAGGCGCCCCTGTCATGCCCAGTTTTAAAATGTAATCAATTTTCTACTTGGAAGGTAGAGGAGATGGGGTGGTTCCAAAGGCTAGTGAAAACAAACATGGTCCTAAACAAGGGCTACACATGGTACTAACTGGTTGTAAAATAAACATCCTTAGTGATCCATACTTACTAATCCACGCATAGAAAAGGAATGAATCGTCTGGAAAGCCATTCAAAAGTGTAAAATAATACACTTAGGATTATTTAGGAACACTATACCTTACAAAAATGACTAGACAAGAGACTTATTAGTGGCTAAAAAAAGCCTTGAAATTATGTTACTTAACAGACCTTTCATTCCTGGAATGCAAGAAATACACGAAAATCCCTCATTGCCTACGCAGCCCTTCCCCTGGTGTCAAGAGCAGATATAGAATCCACAAGCTGCTCTCATGCCCCTCCGGCACAGCAGCCAGTGACAGCTTCCCTGGGAAGGCTGCTGGAGGAGGGAGGAACGTGGTACATCTGATTATCAAGAATGAGGTGGCCCCACTTTGCAGTGAACAGTGCCTCACTAGCAAGTCAAACGAGCGACACTTACTAATGTGTTTAGAGATTTTTTTTTTTTATATGTATATACCATAGTGGTTTTGTTTTGTTTTGTTTTGCCTCTCTTACCAGAGCATGTACTATAGAAAGATCCTAGGACAGTGTTCTATAGCCTCACATCAAAAAATAAGTAAGGGCCCTGAGAGGCTCAGTTGGTTAAACATTCAACGTTGGCTCAGGTTGTGATCTCAGGGTTAGTGGGCTCAAGCCCCACATTGGAGCCTGGAACCTACTTCAGATTCTGTGTCTCCCTCTCTCTCTGCCCCTCCCCACTTGCTCACACTCTCTCTCTCTCTCAAAATAAATAAACATTTAAAAAAAGGTTTTCTTTAAAATAAGTAAATAAAAGAGGATCCCATGCTTAAATACAGTTAAGACAGCTTCGTTAAAGATAAGCAGGATTTATTTCAGGAGGGCTTCTGAGGGGCTTTGTAAATCCCAAAGAGGGTGTGGAACATGTCCCTAATGTACTTGGTCACCAAACTCTATTTCCTTTTTCTTCTTCTCCCTTTAAATTTTTTTTTTTCTTTACGGGTGCCTGGGTGGCTTAGTTGGTTGGGCAGCCGACCTCAGCTCAGGTCATGATCTTGTGGTTTATGAGTTCTAGCCCCCTCCTCAGGCTATGTGCGGACATCTCAGAGCCTGGAGCCTGCTTGGGATCCTGGGTCTCCCTCTCTCTCTGTGCCCCTCCCCCGCTCATGCTGTCTCTTGGTCTCTCAAAAATGAGTAAATGCTAAAAAACATTAAAAAAATAAATAAATAAAAGTTTTGTCTTTAAACCAAGTCATGTCAAAGGGTTAGAATACTAAAGCCAAAGACCTACTTAGAGGTTCAGTATGTCATTTATTCAACAAATGTTTATGAAACCAGTCAGACAGCAATACTTAATAGGCATCTGTTATGCACCAGGAACTATCCTACCTGTTGGGTCCAGGGAGGTGAAAGAAGACAAAGTCCTGGCCCTCAGTGAGCTCACATTTACTGAAGAAAGATGGGCAACAAACAAGTAAAGAAGCAAGTCTCACAAGTGCAGTGGAGAAATAAAAGAGCTTAATGCAACCCATGTGAGCTGAAAGCTGAATGAAAAGGAGGGTGGAGCCTTGTGAGGACTGGAAGGAGCCTTCCCAGGAAAGAGAAACAGCAAATGCAAAGGCCTTGACATGGAACCCAATTGGCTGGCATTCAGAGAATGCCTGGGGCGGTGGGAACTGTTCCAACAAGGGGAGAGTGAAGGAGATGAAGGCAGGGCAGCGTGGCCGGGTGAGGGAGCACCCAGAGGCTTTTGTCTGGGGCTTGTTTTTACTTTTTATTTTGAGGTACTTTCAAAGTTATAAAGAAGATGCAAAAGTATACAAAGAGCGTCCATATACCTTCCGCCTAAATTCCCCTACAAATCCATAGTACAATCATCTAAATTAGGGAATTAATATTGATATAATCCTATCACCTAAGAGATCCCACTTATCTTCGACAGTTGTCCTAATAATAATATCCTTTATAGCAAATTTCTTTTTCTTTTGTTACAGGACCCAATCTAGAATCATGAGCTGCATTTAATTGTCATATCTTTTTTTTTTTTAATGTTTTTTTATTTTTGAGACAGAGAGAGACAGAGCATGAGTGGAGGAGGGGTAGAGAGAGAGAGAGGGAGACACAGAATCCAAGGCAGGCTCCAGGCTCTGAGCTGTCAGCACAGAGCCCTACGTGGGGCTCGAACTCATGAGCTGTGAGATCGTGACCTGAGCCAAAGCCAGACGCCCAACTGACTGAGCCACCCAGGCGTCCCAATTGTCATATCTTTTAAATCTACTTCAATCTAGAATATTTCCTCAGTCTTTCTTGTATTTTGAGACCTACACATTTTTCAATGTCGCAGACCAATTATTTTATAGAACAACCCTCAGTTTGAATTTTTCTGATGTTTCCTCATAATTATTCAGGCTATGCCTTTTTGGTAAGAATTTTACAGAAATTATCCTGTATTCTCAGGAGGCACATAATGTTAATTTGTCTGATTTCTAGTGGTGTTAATTTTGATTAAGGTGGTATCTATCAGATTCTTCCATTATAAGGTTATTTTTTACTTTTAAAATAAATTATTTTGTGGGGAGAAAGCTTTGAGACTATGTAAATATACCATTCCTTAATAAACCTTCACCCCCTGGTTTTAACATTTATTGATGCTTCATGTCTGAACCATTATAATGATGGTTGCCAAGTGGTGATTTCCCAATTTTTTCATTCCTTCAAAATTTATTAGTTGCATTCTAATGTAAGAAAGAGTTTTCCCTTTCCCCCTACCCATTCATGCATTTATTCATTCATGCATTCATATCTGTATAGACCCATAGATTCCTATTATATTCGATGGATTACAATTTCTACTTCATCATTTCTTTGGATGCTTAAGTTGTCCAGATTTAACCATTGAGAGCCCCTTCAGGCTACCTCCTGTGCTGTTCTGATATGTCTTCATCATTTTTTAAGTTCTTTCTTATTTTCTGGCCCAAGAAAAGTTTCTAGGCTCCTCTTGTGCTTCCCCTGCCCCGGCCCTGGAATCAGCCATTTCTTCCAAGACCCCTGGTTCCTTGTAGTGGAGAATGGTTTTAGAAACTAAGATTCAGATGCTAAGTGTGGTCATTGCTCCTAGGATGTTATTGCTTCTAGATCCTTTCATTGGACTGAGGTAGGAAACACATACACAAGCACAACATATGCATATAGCATATACATATATGACAAACATATAACATATCTGCATCTATGTCTTTATCTGTCTGTCTACCATGACTTCTAATGTCTCCAATTCCAATCAAAACCACAGCAGTTATTCTGGCCTTCCTCCTGTCCATATTTGTACCTTATTTACTTACTTGCTCATTCCTCCTTTATGTAACCAATCTTTTAACCCCATCACTGCTTTCTCAACCTTGGAACTCTATCTCCCCTACATGCCCTCAGCTACTTCCTCAGCTCTGTTTCCTTGGTCCCACCCCTTCAGGCCCTGCCATCCATAGCTACCTCAGAGGAAGGAAATAGAAGAAAGCTAATAACTTTCTTAAAGAAAAAAATAAGGGAAAAGAAGGGAACAAAAGCAGAACAGAAAGAAAGACACTGAAAGGCTTTTTCCCCTTTTTAAAAAAATACATTATAAAACATACAAAGAATAGAAAGAATAATATACTGACCCCTACCTAGCATTTGTCCTTAGCATAGACAATTCTCAGCTCCTGCCCAGCTTTGTTTGGTCAATACCCCTACCTACTCACCCTCTCTATTATTTTGAAACAATCCCAGAAATTATATCATTTCATCTATAAATATTTCTATATGCATACCAAAAGAAATTACAATACTATTATCACACTTTAAAAACTCACAATTGTTCCTTAATAGCATCAAACATCTTGGAAGTGTTCAAGTATGTTCAATTGTAGAGAGTTTTAAGCAGGGAAGGAATATATTCAGATAGAAATTTTCAAAGGATCTCTTTAGCCACCAAAAGGAGAATGGGCTGTAGAGAAGAAAGAGCAAAGTCAGGAAGATCAATTAGAAGTTTTCTGATTGCCTTAGCCATAGATAATCGTTACTTGGATCATGGTCTATTATGGGAGATAAGAAGGGGTCACATGCTTGATGTATTTTGGAGATAGGGTGGACCAGACTTGTTGAATAGAGTAGATATGGATATGAGAAAAAAAAAGTGGAATGAGGAAAGAGGAAAATAAAATCTTGGCCTGAGAAAGTGACTAGCTGTTATACTGTATTAATTATCATTTGCTGTGTAACAAATTACCCCCACATGGAATCATTTATCATCTCTTGTGGTTTCTGTGAGCCAGGAATTCAGACAGGTCCTAGCAGCGATGGCTTGTTTCTGTTCCATATATGGAACCTCAGCTGGAAGGCTTTAGGGCTGGAGGCTGAAACCATCTAAAGGTCTGTTCAACTTACCTGTCTAATGGTTAATGATGGATGTCAGCTCAGGCCTTACCTGAGGCTATCAGCTGGAATATGTACACATGACCTCTCCATGTGGTCTGAGCTTTTTCACAGCATAGTGTTTGGCTTCAAAAAGTGAGCATCTTGAGAGAGATAAGGAGCCAAGCAGAGGAAGCTCTACCTTTTCTATGATCCAGTGTCAGAAGTTACATAGCATCACCTCCTCTGTGCTCCACTGATCAGGGAAGTCACAAACCCTGCCAAGATCCAATAACAGAGATCACAGAACCCACTTTTCAATGGCACACTGTCAGTCACATTGTAAGAAGAGCATGGGAAATGGGATAAGTATTTTGGTGCAGCTATCTATAAAACACAATCTACCAGAGGTGCTCTGCCCTAAATGGAGACAACTTGGGTAATGGTGTTTTGGTAGTATTCATAAGTCTGTTTCACCAAGTAGGAATGTAGAATAGACAGGTGGACATAAAAATCTGGAGCACCCAAGAGATGTCCAGGTTAGAGATACAGATTTAGATGATATTTTTAAGTCATGACACTGGAGAAATAAGCCTCAGGAAAGGAAGGGGGTAGAACAGAAGGCTAGAGGTTTGGTAGAACAGGATTGGCTATTGACTATGGAGCAAACAGATCAGTGAGACATCCTGGGAAGACCAGAGAAGACTTTCAAAAAGGAATTTGAATCACTTTTAAGAATCACCTTCTATGTAGGCTTTAAATATTAGAAAAAAACTGTGATTTTGATGCTTCATATATAGCTATTCATGAATATAGCTATTCATATAGGGTCAACAGGATGTATAGAGAATTAAAATATAACTAAACAAGTAAGCATTAACAGTGAAGTATATTAAATGCTGGTGTGAGAAAATACAGGATACTCTGCAAGTATGAATGAGAAGCATTCAATATAGACTGGGGGAAAATCAAGGAAGTCTTCCGGGAGGAAGTAAAATTTAAGTGGAGACCTGATGAATAAGTGAAAGCCAATTCAAGATGGAGAGATGTGGTCCAAATAGGGAGAACAGCATGTGCAAAGCCTTGGAGTTATGGTAGCGAATAAAACCTTCAGGTAACTGGAGGTGCTAGAGGTACAGAAGATGCTGAAGAGGTGTTGAGAATGAGGCCTGAAATCATGAAAAAGTCTGCCACTATCCACAGTCTAATGGGAGGTCTGTGGGGAATTTGAAAGGAATGACCTCATCAGTTTTCACTACACGAGGATCATTTCTGACCATAAAAGGGAGAATGAATGGAAAAGAATAAGAAAACTAGTAAGGAGGCTTCAGCAGTACTCCAAGGGAGAAATAGCTCCAGCAATTCTGATACTTCCACACCCCCCAAGTATTCAACTTTCTGATCTTACAACTCTTGTTCAGTCGTCTCCTCACTATGTTATCTCTTGGATCCGGTAATTGTTAAAAGCCATGCCATCAACGCTCTCCTCTTCTTTCTCTCTGTTGAACTTACCTTGCAAAACCCAACTCTAGTTTTATCCAACTGTCCACCCGTTTGATGCTTGGACCTGAGTAGTGGAATGTGCCTGGAAAAAATATATGAACGTGCTAGTAGGTTTCGCTTTAAACCTACAACCTCGCATGGGTCTTTGGTGTGATCCTATGCTCTTTCCCTAGTCCATTTCCTTCCCAGCTATCTCTGATAACGGTTTTAGTCCTTCTCTCTGCCTGATCCCCCTTCTACATTTTCATTCCCTGCCAGTTACCTTTGTTTTCTATTTTACTGAGAAAATCAAAATTATCAAAAGATAGTTTCCAGACCTTGATGACATTATATTATGTGAAAGAAGTCACTCACAAAAAGACAAATGCTATGTGATTCCATGTATATGAGACATCTAAAGTAGTCAAACTCATAGAAACAGAAAATAGAATAAATGCTGGTTGCCGGAAGCTGGGGGAAGGGGAAAATGGAAGTTGTTCAATGAATGTAGAGTTTCAGTTTTGCAAGATGAAAAAGTTTTAGAAATCTGTTACACAGTGTGAATATACGCTGGTGAACTTGCACTTAGAAATGGTTAAGATGGTAAATTTTATGTTACATATTTTTTTTACCACAATGAAAACAACAAAAATATAGTTTTCAGTCTACAAACTGTTTTATTCTCAGCTGGGAGCACTGTGCCCACCCAAGGTCTTCTGTCCCTGCCACTGCCTCCCCCCTTGGCCAGGTGGTCTCACACCCTTTCATATCCAATCAGAGGTGCCAATGAAGATAATTCAGAGATATCTGTACAGAGTTACTCCCCTAATAAAACCCCAAGGCAGAGAGGTAAACATGTCCTGCATGAAGAATCTCAGAGTCACAGAGCTCAGGGCTCTGCTGCAGCCCAGAACTGCAGCAGAAGTTGCCAAGTGAGACCATCACTGGAGAGAAGCTGATGGGATTCCTGAACGAGTCTGTGGAAGATGTGGAATGGAATGCACCCAGAGGAGGACCGGCTCAGTTTGGCATGTGGAATGATGAAGACAGGCATCACCACCCAGAATCTAGGCCAGGAAACTAAGTGAGCAGAAGAAAGGTGTCGTGCATGTTCCCCAGGCTGGATGGAAACTGATGAGGCAGGACCCAACAGCACAAAGGCTTGGTTGAAAGAGCAGAGACCCACATATTTAGTCCCTTTGCCCACACGTATACTGAGGGGCCTCAGGGGCCAGTTTGGGAGGAAAATGTAATGTTGGGCTGGACTCAGAGCTCCATTCTTGGGCACCGTTTAGTCCCTGTCCTGACTCAGACCAAGGTACATTTAACACTGGCCAAAACATCACTGTGGAGGATCCCCTTCAGGTTGCCTGCTAATTCTATAAAGTCATTTGTGATTTCCTCCACGATAAGCTATAGGGGAAAAAATGTGTAATTGCTGAAAATAGTGAATGAAAATCAACACATAAATAAGTGGTTCTTCATAAATACCCATTTGTGCAGATTGTTTACCTGCTGAAACAACTCCATCTCAG
This sequence comes from Panthera pardus, assembly GCF_024362965.1. Classification (NCBI taxonomy): domain Eukaryota; kingdom Metazoa; phylum Chordata; class Mammalia; order Carnivora; family Felidae; genus Panthera; species Panthera pardus. The sequence continues at coordinate 69,219,081 of NW_026526991.1, read as the reverse complement.
AAGTATAATATAGCTTTCAAAGATTACATCCAGGGGGCACCGGGGTGGCTCAGTTGTTTAAGCATGTAACTCTTGATCTCAGCTCAGGTCTTGATCTCAGGGTCCTGAATTCAAGCCCTGCGTTGGGTTCTGTGCTGGGTTTGCAGCCTTCTTAAAAAAAAAAAAAAAAAAAAAAGTAACACTCAAAGAAGGGACAGTATAACCCAAGTGTTGATAAACTTTTTCTGTTAAAGGTCAAATAGTAAATATTTTCAGATTTGTGGACAGGCCAGGCAATCTCAGAAAATGAAACCGATGGTGCCAAAAAGGCTAAGATAATTCTGTGAACTGACTATAGTCATGTTCCTGTTGATGGTAAAAATATCCAGCAATGTTCTAGAAAAGGAGATTTTATTTCACTTTTACTCACAAATTATTTGTGAATTAAACAGCAGTGAAAATGAAAGACTATATGGCAAATCAACAGACATGGGCAATCATCAACTTCCCTAAACTTCTCTCTAGTTGTAACAGAAAGCTATTTCTCATTGTTAAGTGTGAGACACTTGTGTTATTTGCTCTTCATAATTCATCTTGTCTTGCAGAGTATTAGATATTTTAAAAATGAGGGCATCTGGGTGGCTCTGTCAGCTACGCGTCCAACTTCAGCTCAGGTCACCATCTCGTGGTTTGTGAGTTCAAGCCCCACATTGGGCTCTCTACTCTCAGCACAGCGCGCACTTCAGATCCTCTGTCATCCTCCCTCTCTTTCTTTCCCCCTCTCCAGTTCACACGCTCTCTCTCTCCCTCTCTCTCTCTCAGTATCTGTCAGAAATAAACAACAAAAAATTTTTAAATGCAATTAAATTCTACATAACTTTGAGATTGTTACAGAAACACACTCTGCTTCTGCCCATCACCCCCACCTCCCACAGCAATGACTTAGATTTTATAGTATTTGAAGTGGGCACGTAGACTTTGGGGTATTTGACATTTTCCATCATGTATAGCAATTAAAAGCAAGCTATGGACAAAACTGGGGCCTCTGCTTAATTTCATAACCAACCAACCAACCAACCCACCAACAAACCAAGTAGGAAAGTCTCTTTTCTTCTCAGTTTATTTATCCTTTTTGTTCTTACATTTTTTTTATTTTTAAATTTTTATTAAACTACAGTTGACACATAATATTACATTGGTTTCAGGTATACAACACAGTGATGCAACATCTCTATTGTGCTCACCACAAGTGTGGTTGCCATCTGTCACCATCCAACTCCATTATAATACCATTGACTATAGTCCCTATGCTGTGCCTTTTATTCCCATGATTTATTCATCCCATAATTGGGAGCCTGTACCTCCCACTTCCCTTCACCCATGTTGCAGCAATTTCCCCCCACCATCCCCTCTGGCAACCATCAGTTTGTTCTCTGTATTTATGGCTCTGTTTCTGCTTTTTTGTTTGTTTGTTTTGTTAGATTCCACTTAAAAGTAAAATCATATAGTATTTGTCTTTCTCTGACATATTTCACTTAACATAATACCCCCTTTTTCCATCTATGTTGTCACAAATGGCAAGATCCCATCCTTTTCATGGCTGAGTAATATTCCATTATACATATACGTATACATATACATATACATATACATATACATATACATACATATACCATATCTTCTTTATCTATTCATCAATATGGATATGAGTTGCTTCCATAACTTGGCTATTGTAAATAATGCTACAATAAACATAGGGGTGCATATATCTTTTCAAATTAGTGTTTCATTTTCTTTGGTTAATACCCAATAGTGGAATTTCTGGATCATATTGTATTTCTATTTTTAATTTTTGAGGAACCTCCATAGTGTTTTCCACAGTGGTCGTACGAATTTACATTCCCACCAACAGTGCCTGAGGCTTCCTATTTCTCTATATCCTTTCCAACATTTGTTATTTCTTGTCTTTTTTATTCTGGCTAGAATAAAAACATATAAAGTAGTATCTCATTATGATTTTAATTTGCATTTCCCTGATGAATAGTGATGTTGAACATTTTTTAATGTGTCTCTTTGCCATGTATATGTCTTTGAAAAAAATGTCTAGGTACTCTGCCCATTTTAATCAGACTGTTTTTTTGGTATTGAGTTGCATAAATTCTTTATATATTTTGGATACTAAACCCTTTTGGTATATATCATTTGAAAATACCTCCTCTCATTCAGCAGGTTGCCTTTCATTTTGTTGATAGTTTCCTTCACTGCGTAAAACCCTGTTATTTTAATGTAGTCCCAATAGTTTATTTTTACTTTTATTTCCTTTGCCTGAGGAAACGTATCTAGAAAAAGGTTGTGAAGGCTGACGTCAAAGAAATTACTGCCTATGTTTCCTTCTAGGAGTTTTGTGGTTTCAGGTCTCACATTTAGGTCTTTCATCCACTTAAAGTTTACTTTTGTATATGGTATAAGAAAGTGATTAATTTCATTCTTTTTCATATACCTGTCAAGTTTTCCCAGCCACATTTATTGAAGACATTGTCTTTTCCCCATTGTATGTTCTTGCCTCCTTTGTTGTAGATTAATTGGCAATACACATATAGGTTTATTTCCAGGTTTTCTGTTCTATTCTATTGGTCTATATGTCTATTTTTGTGCCAGTACCACACAATTTTGATTACTATAACTTTGTAGTATCTTGAAATCTAGGATTGTGATACCTCCAGCTTTGTTCTTCTTTTTCAAGATTGCTATGGCTATTCAGGGTCTTTCCTAATTCCATTCAAGTTTTAGCATTATTTCTTGTAGTTCTGTGAAAAATTTATTGTTATTTTGATAGGAATTTCTTCGGATCTATAGATTGCTTTGGGTAGTATGGACACTTTAACAACATTAGTTCTTCCAATCCATGAGCATAGAATATCTTTCTATTTGTGTTGTCTTCAGTTTCTTTCATCAATGTTTTATCACTTTTTAGATACAGATCTTTCACCTCTTTGGTTAAGTTTATTCCTAGGTATTTATTATTTTTGGCACAATTGTAGATGGAATTGTTTTCTTGATTTCTCTTTCTGCTACTTTGTTATTAATGTGTATAAATGCAATGGATTTCTGTATATTAATATTGGATTCTGCAACTTTACTGAATTCATTTATTACTTCTAATAGTTTTGGTGGAGTCTTTAGGGTTTTCTATGTATAGTATGGTGTCATCTGCAAACAGTGACAGTTTTACTTCTCCCTTACCAGTTTGGATACCTTTTATTTCTTTTTCTTGTCTGATTGCTGTGGTTAGGTCTTCCAGGACTACCTTGAATAAAAGTGGTAAGAGTGGACATCCTTGTGTTGTTCCTGATCTTAGAGGAAAAGCTGTCAGTTTTTCACTGCTGAGTATGATGTTAGTTATGGGTTTTTCATGTATGGCCTTGATTATGTTGAAGTATGTTCCCTCTAAATTTGTTGAGAGTTTTTTTTTTTTTTTTTAATTTTTTTTCAACGTTTTTTATTTATTTTTGGGACACAGAGAGACAGAGCATGAACGGGGGAGGGGCAGAGAGAGAGGGAGACACAGAATCGGAAACAGGCTCCAGGCTCCGAGCCATCAGCCCAGAGCCCGACGCAGGGCTCGAACTCACAGACCGCGAGATCGTGACCTGGCTGAAGTCGGACGCTTAACCGACTGCGCCACCCAGGCGCCCCTGTTGAGAGTTTTTATCATGAATGGGTATTGAATTTTGTCAAATGCTTTTTCTGCATCTATGGAGATGATTATGATTTTTATACTTGATTTTGTGATGTGGTGTATCATGTTGATTTCAAACTATTGAACCATCCTTCTGTCTGTGGAATAAATCCGACTTGATCATGTTGAATGATTGTTTTAATGTATTGTTGAATTCAATTTGCTAATATTTTGTTGAGGATTTTTGCATCTATGTTCATAAGGGATATTGGCCTGTAGCTTTCTTTTTTTGTAGTGTTTTTGTCTGGTTTTGTTATGAGGGTAATGCTGGCCTCATAGAATGAATTTTTTGGAATAGATTTAACTCTTTTATTTTTTGGAATAGATTTTGGATCTTCTTTATATGATAGAATGCAGTTGTGAATCCATTCTGGCCTTGAACTTTTTATTTTAAGATTTTTTTGATTACCAATTCAATTTTGTTACTATTAATTACTCTCTTCAGATTTTTCTACTTCTTTCTGATTCACCTTTGGAATTGTGTGTTTCTAGGAACTTAAGCATTTCTTCTAGGATGTCCAGTTTGTTAACATATAATTTTTCATAGTATTCTCTTCTAATTCTTTGTATTTCTGTGGTGTTGGTTGTTACTTCTCTTTCTTTTCTCATTTTATTTATTTGCATCCTCTCTTTTTTGATGAGTCCAGCTAAAGGTTTATCAATTTTGTTGATTTTTTTCAAAGAACCAGCTCTTAATTTCATTTATCTTTTCTTGTTTGTTTTTTTTTAATTTATATTTCCCTTATTTCTTCCTCTGATCTTTATGATTTCTCTCCTCTGACTAGCCTTGAGCCTTGTTTATTCTTTTTTTTTCCTACTTCTTTAGGTGTCAGGTTAGATTGATTATTTGAGGTTTTTCTTGTTTCTTCAAGTAGGCCTGTATCACTATAAATTTCCCTCTTAGAACTGCTTTTGCTATGTCCCAAAGATTTTGGACCATTGTATTTCATTTTCATTTGTCTTTATGTACTTTTTTGTTTCCTCGTTGACCCATGGACTATTTAGTAGCAAGTTATTTTGCCTCAATGTGTTTGTGTCCTTTTTTCTGTTTTATTTTCTTATGATTGATTTCTAGTTTCATACCATTGTGGTCAGAAAAGATGTGAGATATGATTTCAGTCTCCTTAAATATACTGAGACTTGTTTTGTGACCTAACATATGATTGATCCCAGAGGATGTTCAATGTGCCTTTGAAAAGAATGTGTATTCTGCTGTTTTTAAATAGAATGTTCTATATATATCTGTTAAGTTGATCAGGTCTAATGTATTGTTCAAAGCCACTGTTTTCTTATTGAATTTCTGCCTGGATGATCTATCTACTGATGTAGGTGTAGTGCCAGAGTCCCCTACTATTGTTGTTTTACTGTCAATTTTTCCCTTTATGCCTGTTAATATTTGCTTTATGTGTTTAAGTACTCCCATGTTGAGTGCATAGGTATTTATAATTGTTATATCCTCTTGTTGGATTGACTCCTTTATCATTATGTAATACTAGGGCACCTGGGTGGCTTGGTCTGTTAAGCGTCTGACTTCGGCTCAGGTTATGATCTCACAGCCGTGTCAGTCTCTGCGCTGACAGTTCAGAGCCTGGAGCCTGCTTCTCATTCTGTGTCTTCCTCTCTCTCCCTCCCCTGCTCACACTCTGTCTCTCTCAAAAATGAGTAAGCCTTAAAAAAATTATCACTATATAAAAACAAGGGCACTTTTTTAAGATTCCATATTGATGAGGCATTTTCATGGAGTGGGTGGAGCAATCAGCTTTTGGGGTCGTACATTTCAATCCTAGTCTTGCTGCTTGTGCATGCGCTCCTTGTTTTTTTTTTTAAATTTTTTTAATGTTTTTATTTATTTTTGAGACAGAGACAGAGCATGAGCAGGGAGGGGCAGAGAGAGAGGGTGACACAGAATCTGAAGCAGGCTCCAGGCTCTGAGCTGTCAGCACAGAGCCCAACATGGGGCTCGAACTCACAGACTGTGAGATCGTGACCTGAGCTTAAGTCCGATGCTTAACCGACTGAGCCACCCAGGCGCCCCGCACTCCTTGTTCTTAAGACCTGTGCTCATACCTAAGGAGGAATATAGTGTCAAATGACACAACTAACAGCTTAGTAGAGTTTGATTCAAGGGAAAACAGTGCACAGATTGGGGGAGTACAGTGCATTACAAACACATTTCCCAAGGTATTTGGGGCAAGAGTGAGTTTTGCAGAGCATTAGAAGTGGCAGTGCAGAAAGAGATTATGAATGACTTGGGTTGCATAGCTGACCTTATTCAAAAAGATGAAGGAAAGAGGAAATAAATATGGAGCCCAAAGTTTTCTTGGTGTTTGGGGATTGGCTCAGTAGATATACAGCTGACCCTTGCACAACACAGATTTAAACTATGTGTGTTCATTTATATGTGGGTTTTTAAAATAAATCCAGTACGGTACTGTAAAATGCATTTTCTCTTTCTTATAGTTTTCTTAATATTTTCTAGCTTACTTTATTATAAGACCATTGTATGTAATACATACAACATACAAAATATGTGTTAATCAATTGTTTATGTTATTAGTAAGGCTTCCAGTCAACAGTAGGCTATTAGTAGTTAAGTTATTGAGGAGTCGAAAGTTATATATGGATTTTCAGCAGTGCAGACAGAGGGGATTGTCACTCCAACCCCCTTGCTATTCAAGGGTCAACTGTCCTGTGTTTCTGGTCAAGCAGAGCATTTATAGGAACACAAAAGTTTGGTTTGCTGACATGACAGCCCAGACAGGAGTGGCTTCATTTGGGGCCTGGAAATTTATCTCAACAACAGAAAATGTTTAGAGGCACAGATGCTGGAGTCACACTGCCCAGCTTTGAACCCCAACCCAATGGAAAGATCTGGTGTTCCCCAGGTAGCTTAGTGATCAAACTTAACACCAATAATGGTAGGACAGTCTGTCAGTGGACACCTCCTACTGTAATGCCACATGAAGAACACAGCATGTTCTATGACAGATTCTGGCCAAAAATGTTTTACTAAAATGTTTCCAGTTAACAGGAAATACTAGACTTTGAAAAACAGTAGTAAGCAGAAGAAATCATCCACAGCTGCTCTGTTCTCTTGAAAAAGTCAAAGTCAAAGTCACTGGGAAAAAAAAAGTCAGGGAATATAACCAATCACAGTATGTGAAATGTGGTTGGGTGTTTGTATGAAAAACCCGACTATTAAACTCTCTGAGACTTGGATATGGAATGGGTTGATATGAGGGAAATATTGTTAAATCTCTTTTATGTGAATATGTTATTTATGTAGGGATGACATATCATGAAGTCTGTGACATTAACATGGTTCAATGAAATATATACAGAGAGACAAATAGATAAATCAAATATAGCAAAATGTTCACAACTGTTGAAGCTTGGATGGATGTATAGCTGTCTGTTACATTATTCTTTCAACTTTTCTATATGTTTAAAAACTTTCAAAATAAACATTTTGGGGAAAAAAAGACAGCTTCCACAGCTCCTACCAATACACCTACCAATATGCCTGCATCTATATCCAAATACTATATTTTCCCTATGGTTTTCATGATACAATTTTATCCTGCTTTTTACAGCCATTATCTCCAGTTTACAGGAACTCATCACTTTTACCTACCCAAGGACATCTCGACAGCAATTTTCCCTTCTCTCTTCTACATACCTCCTGTAGGCCCTACATACCCTTCTATCTACTACTGCATTTATCTACTACCCTTTACAGAAAAATTCAATTCAATTTAATAAATATGTATTGAGTACCTACTCTGTGCTGGGGATATGGTAATAAAAGACAAAAGTACTTGCTTTCATGGAGCTTATCCTTTAGTTGATGAAGACAGATAATACAGAGAGTAAGTAAACAAATGATGTAGTATATAAGAGGGAACTAGGTAATAAGGAGAAAATGAAGCAAAATAAGAAGGAAGGGGAGTACATGTGTAGTGGTATCCAGGGTTCCTGACAACCTGTGTAGAAGCCTGTAGAGACCTTCCACCAAAGCATGTGGCTTGGCGGGTAGAGGCTGAGCTAGCTATCAGGCCTCATTTTACTCCCCTTGCCCAGGCACCTGTGTGCAGTAAACATCTTGCACAGTCATCTGGGGTAGCTCTGGAGATTTTGCAATTTAAATAGGGTGGCTTTCAAAATACCTTAGATTTTCCTACAGTTCAAATGGGGAGCTATTGCTGGTTTGAGCAGAGAATATGATCTGGCTTATGGTTTCATAGCATCACTTGAGCTACTGTGTTGAGAATGGACTGTGCGGGGGACAGAGGTGGAAGTAAGGAATTTAGAAAACCAATCCAAGTAAGAGAGGATGATGTCACAGATGAGATGTTAATAGGGAATGTGGTGTGGATGGTCCAATTCTATATATATATTTTAATAGATCTGTTGATGGAGTTAATATGGAATTAACAAGAAAGAGAGAAATCAAAGATGATGCCAGGCTTTGGGTACTGAACAATCAGAAGGTTGGAATTTTGATCATCTGAGATGAAGATTATTGGTAGACCAGGGTTTGGGAAGAATATCAGGAGATTGATTTTGGACATTTAATTTTAGCTGCCTATGAGAATCCAAATGGAAATGAGTATAGAAGTCTAGAGATCATGGGTTTCAAAGAATTTCAAGGATTCTCAAAAGAGTTGTCTATAGTCATTTTTACCATTTCTTTTTCCTTCGTTCTCCTGTGGACCCATGGTATAGCAAGAAATACATTTGCTCTTTGTCCTTAGTTTCTGGTACAAACCTCCCTAAACTCTTGGAATTTTCTAAGTGATAAGAGTGTCTTTTGTCCTTCATTTGGAGCCTTTTTGGGCTTATGCTAATGAAGTGACTTGGGGTAGTGCCCTTAGATAGCCTCAGGATGGGGCTGGTCATCCAAAAGACTAAGTGATTAGAGGGTTGAAACTTTCAGTACCACCCACTGGTCCCTGAGAAAGGGGTAGGAGGGTGCTGCAGATTACACTCTATAAAAACTCTTTAACAAGATTTGATGAACTTACAGGTTGGTGAACACATGCACGTTCTGGGAGGGTGGTACACCCCCGTTCCTTGGGGAAAGAAGCTCCTGTGCTCAGAAACTTTCTGGATCTTGCCTTATGGACTTCTTTATCTGGCTGTTCATCTGTACCCTTTATAAACTCCTTAATAATAAACTGATATATGTAAGTAAATGTTTCTCTGAGTTCTGTGAGCTGCTTTAGCAAACTAATCAAATCTGAGTTGGGGGTTGTGGGAACCTCCAATCTATAGCCAATTGGTCAGAAGCACAGGTGACAACCAAGACTTGTGATTGGAGTCTGAAGTGGTGTGTATGTGTGTGTGTGTGTGTGTGTGTGTGTGTGTGTGTGTGAGAGAGAGAGAGAGGGAGAGAGAGAGAGAGAGACAGTTTTGTGGGACTGAACTCTTAACCTGTGGATCTGATGCTATCTCCAGTGTCAGAATTGAGTTTACTGTAGGAAACCCAGTCAATGTCCATTGAGAATTGGAGAGTTGCTTTGTGATGTTGTAAAAACTACTTTTGTCCCCTATCACACTCCTCTGAAACTGCTTATGTCACCTATTACCTCCCACTGCTAAATCCAATGACAAATTTTCTTCATACTCAAAGAATGCTATTTGAGCTATAGGAGAATTTGCAGTCTTTATAAAGCCACTTTATCAGAGTCATTTGACATAGAAGATCATTTCCTCTGGTTTTGAAAAAAAAATTAACCAAACTTCACCCTTTCCTGTTCCTCATTTTTCACTGGACATGCTTTCCTTCTTAGTCTGCTTTACTGGTTTTTCCACATTTTCCCAATGCAAGTGTTGGAGGGCAAAGTCCTAGAGCTCAACACTTGGATCCTATCTCTTTACATAGATTAACCTTCCATGCAGTCCTGGCTAGTTCGAAGTTTCTCTCTAGTGCAGATCTCTCCTCCAAGCTCCAGACCATGACTGCTGGACACCTCCATGTGGATGTCTAGTCACAAATTCAAACTTATGGGTCCAAAACCAAACTCCCACGCCCTCTTACTCTCCTGTAGTCTTACACATCTCAAAAATAGCAACTCCATTTTCACAGTTTCTCAGGTCAAAATCTTGGAGTCCCTTGACTCCTTGACTCCCTTTTTTCCCCCTCAGACTCATATCCAGTACCTCAGACACTCTTCAGATTTATTTCAAAACATACCTATTATCCACACCTACCACTACCATTCTGGTTCAAGGCCGTTATCCTTTACTTGAATTAAAGAACTGGTTTCTTTAAAACAACATTTTTTCTTCAGATCTCTGCTAAAATATCACCTTATCAGAGAGTCTTCTCCTAACAATTCATTATAAAGTCCTTCTCCCAACCATCACTCTCTATGACTCTCACCCTGCTGCATTTTTCTCACTAGTACCCATCATTTCCTGACATGTACTTACTTATTTGTCTCTATCCACTAGAGTGGAAAGTCATGATGGCAGAGATGTCTGTTTTTGCTTTTTGGTTTTACTATTGAATTCCCAACACCCAGGAAAGTGGCCAGCATAGTTTGTTCTCAATAACTAAGAATGAAGAATGATATATACAACAGTGATAGTGGACCAACAGTCTCCAAGATGGCTCCCAATGATCCCTGTGTCTGGTATTCATGCTTTTGTATACACCCTTCCCACAGGAAGTAGAACTGATTGACCTGTGTCACTAGTGGCAGAAATGACAATGAGTGACTTCCAAGGTGAGGTCATAAAAGATGTTGTGGCTTCTATCTCGCCCACTCTCTTGCATTAGTCATTGCGTCAGGAAAGACAGGATTGTGTCATGAGGATGTTCAAGTGGTCTACAGACAGGCTTGTGTAGGAAGGAACTGAGGTCCTGCTAACAAGCAGCACCATTCAAAAGTGAAGTATTTTAGGAGCAGATTTCGAACCTTAGTCAAGTGTTTAGGTGACTGCAGCTTTGGCCGACGTTGTGACTACAAGTTAGAACCTAGGCCAGAACCCCTTGACTACCTTGCTCCCGAGTTCCTGATCCACAGAAATTGTGTGAGATGATGCCTGTTTATTGTTGCTGTGAGGTGCTAAATTTGGTAGAAATGTATTATACCACAGCTACTAGAACCTCTTTGCTGGTTCTCCTTGGGAATTTTGCATTTGCTTTCCCTTCTGCCTAAAACTTAATTCCCTTAGATAGTTTTATGTCTTAATCTCTTACTTCCATCATGCTTCAGCTAAAATGTCATGCTATGCAGTTATGCACCAAAGCAACAGTGGATACAGGATGTGATATCTGGAAGGTATATGTAATAAGATTAAGTAAGTGATTGGACATGGGGGATAACAGGAAGAAGTGAAAATGATTCTCAGATTATTGGCTTATGTAACTAGTTTGTGCCATTCCCAAATTTTGGGAAAGAGGATTGGGGCAGAAATTATAAGTTTAATGTTGGACCCACTAAATGTGAAATGTCTAAGAAATAGCCAAGTGGAGATATCCAGCATGCAAGCAAGCATACCATTTGCAACACAGAAGAGAGATCTGGGCTGGAAACAAAGACCTTGAAATTGGGACCAGCTATACAATTTGCAGTGCCCAGTGCAAATGAAAATTTGCAGGGTTCCTTGTTCAAAGAGCGCATGAGGTCCACCAGCTGCCAGATCCCCTTCCCACCAATTTGTAGGACTGACAGACCACGCCCTGGCTGAAGGTGGGGAAGTGGAGCCAAGTATCTCCCCTTCTCATGGACTCTAGGCTCCAAACCACATTAAAGGGACAGCCTCCAAGAGACTGCAACTTCCATGCAGGATGCCCTTAGGTAGAGGATGGGCAAGAGGCTCACTCTCGCTGGTCACCCAGCGGGTGCACTGTGGCACTGCCACTCTAGGGCAGGAACAGCTGCCATCCTGCCCCACCTTACGACACCATGGATGCACGCACATGACCCCGAACTTCCCTATGCCTGTGCCTACGTCCTCTTGGTGCTAGTGGTCCTGGTCCTGGGTAGGGCAAAAAGGAGCATGGGCAAGGCTGAGACCCTATCCCTGGGAGGCAGAGAGGCAGCGTGGGGCAGGACTGTATGAGAACTAGCACACTTCTCTGTCTCACTGAACTCCAGATATAAAACAAAAATTCAAAGATAATGTTATTAAGAATTTTAAGCTGGCAACCACAGAGCATTAAGACCCCAAGCATTAAATCCCTTTGAGCGCAGGAACCTCTGTAATTGAACTGTTCCTATGCCCATGAAACTGGCCCTGTTTGGAAAAGATGGTAAACTTGTAAGACTGAATGACTTCAATAGGGAAAGATGACAAGGAAAAGGGACAGGATCAAAGCCAGAGAAGCAACAACATTTAAGAAATGGGCAGAGAAAGGGCATCCTGTGGTGAGGCAAAAGTTGTAATTAATCAGAAGACCAATGAAGGAGAAAATACTCGGTCTACCTCCCCTGATTTGGAAAAGCTTTGCAAATCCAATAACCTGGCCACATATTATTAGGCACATTTTATTTCAATAACTATTCACAACATAATGATAGTTTTTCAGGGTCAAGTGTGTGATTCTTACATAGGCGTATTACCTTGATTATATTTGAAGCATATATTATTCAGTTGGGAAAAAAATATTGCATGAGAGAAGCTACAGGAAATAAAATAGATTGAATGAAAGAATGGAATTTACCAATGATCGACTCATAGGTAACCTAAGTAAATAATTAATTTCCCTTCCAGCAACAACAGTTACCTTTACAAATAAGGCCAGCAATGTCTCTCTGCAACATTTATAAAGCACCAAAAATGTAAACCCTAAAATCTATGAAGAATTTCAAATGACTCATGGGACCTATTACAAAATCCACCACAAGAGTTTTATAACTACTAATGGAATTTGAGCAGTCTTAGGCCATACAAACCAGACCATTTGGGGAGAGAACTATGGCAGAAAGTTGATGAGACTTTAAAAGCTTACAATTGATGGGGGGAAAAAAGTGATTTTTTTTTTTTAACGGATTCAGAATGTCTCTGGAAGTGGTTTATAAAATGGCCAAGAGCCCAGATTCTAGATGCTTGGGTTAGAACCCCAGCTCTGCCACTTACTTCCTATATGTGACTGAGTTTGGATTATTCAGTCATCCTGTGTTTGAGTAAACGTGGTAATAGCTCCTAGGGTTGTTATGAGGATTAAATGCATGAATATAAAACATTAAAAAAACTATGGTTTGCACATAAAAAGCACTATGTACACATTTGTTAAATGGAAATTGTGATAACTGATCATGTCACTAAAATGTGTTGGGAATTTCTACTTTAGTAGGTCCCATAAAGCTTTGGGGAGAGAGTTCACTAAGAGAAAACATTCTGTTTTCCCTCCTTCTCGTTCTTTTTTTCTTCTTTATTCTCCCAGCCCTCCCCCCTTCAGATACTGGATATTTTCTTAAAAGTAATTTCCACATGCCTTATGGTGCATATTCATGGCTGTTCTCCACTTATGATTGCTCTCAATGCTTTATTTCTTTCATACAGAAACTCAAAAAATAAGTATATGGGAGAATATGATGCACAGTAGACTTAGTGTTATCATAATAATAATTCTGCTACATTAGTGGAAAAAATATAACAAGTTTCTATGGGAAGTGTTAGACAGTGAACGCAACAAGGATCTCAAATATAACTTCTAGCCCTTTTGACAAGTCAAAATGGACCCATCTGAATTCGTCAGCTTCTTTGAAAACAGTTCTGCAGACTCACAATCCCAGAAACCTGCAGTTCAAAGTACCCCCGTGTGTCTTAAAAGTAGAAATCCCTTTGTATTTGTCTTATTGCTTCCTTTGGTCTCCGGGAATACATTCTTCCACTCTGCCTCAATTTTACTTTAGTACTTTCTTTGTTTCCTCTGGTTATTATAGTCCCTCTCCCCTCCCCCCCCCCCCCCCCCCCCCCCCCCCCCGCCTTAGAGTTTGCACCTAACCATTGTCGAGTTCTTTGGCCTCGTTTGCATTTTTGATACGTTGGACTGAGCTTTCATGGTCCAAACGGGCTGCAGGATGATCCTCTTGCGACCACTCCCTGCGTGTGCTCCCGCGGGCGGGGGTAGGGGGCGCTTTTCTCGCCTCCTACCTCTCTTTATGCGGAAATCTTCCTGCCTTTTGTGAACACGCTTCTTTAGATCCCTCTCTCTCACTCTTTGTCTTTTTTCTTCTGTTGCTTATTTTCTACGAGTTTGCCTCTTTCCTGTATAATCTCCCTCTCCCTTGCCTCCCGTGAAATACACGTTCTCTCACTTTGGAAGCAGAGTAATTGATGCTTGAAGATCCTCCATTGGCTCCACGGAGCCTTTAACCCCGTTCTGGCGTGCTCGTCTTCAGGGTTCTTCACCTGAGCCGTAGTGGCGTTTACTGCAGAGGCAGTAACACACGTCAAAGAAAGCAAGCCCCAGTATGTGTCCATATATGACCTTAGAACAGAATTCGGGGAACCCTGTCCACTCCCACCCTCGCGTGCTCTCCCCCCTCCCCCCTTCCCCGAGGTCACTCGCGGGCAGAACGCGAGCGCCGACTACTCCTTTTCGCGTCCCGACTTCCTTCTGAGAGCCCAATAAACCCTGGGGAAGTTTAATCATTCCGCAGCGAGCCCGGGCTCTCTCACTGGGCATGCTCAGTGGCCGGGCCCCGCTCGGCTGGCGAGTGGTTCGTCTGGGGCGCAGGGCTCGGGTCGGCGGCCGCCTCGGCTGGCTTCCAGGAGCGCGGGCTGGGCACTGCGGGCCTTGAGCCGGGAGCCAGAAGCACCCCGCGGTCCTCGCCGGAACGCAGGGCCCCGCCAGAGCCGCGGCGTTCCGGAGCCCGGGGGCCCCCAACTTCGCGCCAAGTTCGGAACCGCCTTCTGGGGGAGCCATGCAAATGATGACCAGGGACATTCTGCTAGAAATGGATCAGGAGGAGGAGGACGACGACGACGGGGATATCGGTGAGCTGGGGTTCTCCGGCTTGGGCCGGGGCCGGAAGAAGTTGGGGACTGCGCGCGGGCGCTGCGCTCTGCGCGGGGGCGGCTAGCGGGGACCAGCGGGCGCCGGGGAGGTGGGAGCCCGCACCGCCGTCCCGGGGCCGCAATGCGGCCGCTTCGCCGCTCGGCTCTCAGCGGGCCGGCGCCCCGTGGAGGCCGGGGAGGCGCGGGGCGCGCACGGGCCCCCGATCGCAGGATCTGGGCGGGCCGCGGACGCAGCGTCTAAGCACTCGTGCTGGATACGGGGAAGTCTGTGGACTCTGAAGCGGCAACTTTTGGGTCATTTCCTTCGCCTGGAACCTGCACTGGGGACCCGGCCCCGGTTCAGAGAGCGGGGGTGTGACCCACCTGCATCCGCTTTAAAGTGAAAGCAAGGAGCCACTCTGGGGGGAGGGTGGGGCGCCTCGGTAACTGATTTGTGGCCGCGGGTGGCAACCCGGGATCCTTTTTTCAGCCGCAGAGCCCGCGGGGGAAGTGATTGGAGGAAGAAGCCCTTGTCCGGGGTGGGGCTGGGGGGGGATCTCTGAACATTTCCTGCAAGTCCAGAGGGCCCTGGCGCTTGGCGGGGTGGGGAGTGGTTGGGTGGGGCAAGCCTGGGGTGTATCATTTCTAGTTTGAGTTAAAAATGTTTAGAAGTTGTAGACGGAACGAAGGGAGAGCTGTTTAAGAGTGAAATAACTACAGCAACAAACAAAAGGGATTGGAGGAGGTGGGGAAGGGGAAAACAATTGGAGGAGCAGGGAGAACATCACTGTCAGGGAATGATGACATATTGGGTCTCTCCAGAAGACTGGCAATTAAATTACCGTGCTGGTCTGTTCAGCGACTCCGAGTCTGTTTCCTGCACGCCAAATCAGTTTAAAGCGAAACAGTTCCTGCTCAGATCCTGAAGTCCTATTCTTCACTAATAACAACTTTAGAAGTAACTTAATTCTAGGAGCTAGGTGTGGTTTTTCTTTATCATTTTCTTTTCTTTTTTTTTTTTCCGGCTGTATTGAGCTACAGTTTACATAGAATATTTTGCAAGTTTAAAGTGTACAACATGTTGAGTTGATACGGTTACATGTTGCAAAATGATTGCCACTATGGCTTTAACCAATACCTCCATCAACTCACAAAGTTACTGTTTCCTTTTTGTGGTGACAACATTTAAGGTCCACTCTCTTAGCAACTTTCAACTACATGATACAGTATTAATTATAACCACTGTGCTGTACCTTTCATCCCCAGGACTTGTCTTATGGCTGGAAGTTTGTGCCTTTTGACCAATATCTTCTCCCCTCCACCATTCAATTTCACCTATAAGTATTTGTCTTTGTGAGACTTATTTCACTTAGCATAATGCCCTCAAGTTCCATCCATGTTGTCCCAAATGGCAGGATTTCCTTCTTTCTCATGGTTGAATAATATTCCATTGCCCACATGAGAGGGTGAGGAGGTTGAGGAGGTTGAGGAGGGTGCTGGTGGTGGTTATTATATATATGCACACACACACACACAAACACATCTTTATCCATTCGTCTGTAGATGGACAGTTGTTTTCATATCTTGGCTATTATAGGTATTGTTCACTTAAATCAAGAGAACGTGGTAATTTCCTCGTTGATGAGGAACACATTGAATAGAGGAGCTTATGCTCCACGATTTAGCATAATTGTTCTCATTTGAGAACAATTTATTAGATGGAGGGAGCAAGTAGTGTTTTTTTTATTAGAAAGCTGAAGCTCACAGGTTGATCTGCCTAGTTAGCTTTTCACATAGCTAGTAAAGATTCAAAACCAGGTTTTCTGACTTGCAAGACCTATGTTGATTAATCCCCTTTCCACCTGGTCACCAGCAGTCAGATAATATATAATGCTACTATTTAACAGACTTTACTGGTAAATCATAGTTACATAAAAATATAAATCATAGGAGCAGACTGTAAAAAGTTACAGTAAACTAGCACAGTCCATTTCATAGGAAAATACTCTTGCCTGTTATGGTGAGGTATCATCACTGTTTATACTGAGTATCGTGAACAAATAGGGTAAAAACCCAAATGGTAACTGAAATAAGAGACTCTGATCTTTGTTCCACTGTGCCATCAACAGATCTCAGTTTAGAAAAAACTACTTTGGTCTAGTCTGTGTTTACCAGATGAGGCATCATAAAATTTATCTTAAGTGTGTGGCAATAGGTTATTTTTATTTATTTAAGTTTATTTACTTGAGAGAGCGAGCACATGCACATGACCGGGGGAGGGTCAGAGAGGGAGACAGAGAATCCCAAGCAGGCTCCACACTGTCAGCACAGCGCTCAACTCAGGGCTTGATCCCAGGAACCATGAGATCACGACCTAAGCCAAAAATCAAGAGTCCATTGCTGAACCAACTGAGCCAACCAGGTGTGCTGGTTCTTTTTATTTTTTATTTAAAAAAAAATTTTTTTTAACGTTTATTTATTTTTGAGACAGAGAGAGACAGAGCATGAACAGGGGAGGGTCAGAGAGAGAGGGAGACACAGAATCTGAAACAGGCTCCAGGCTCTGAGCAGTCAGCACAGAGCCCGACGCGGGGCTTGAACTCACGGACCTCGAGATCATGACCTGAGCCGAAGTCGGACGCTCAACCAACTGAGCCACCCAGGTGCCCCTTATTTTTTTAAATTACAGATGTAATTTATGCTGGTTCTATCAAGTCAACCAGTAAATATGTTTTAAAAAGTTAAATATCTCGGGGTGCCTGCATCTGACTTCAGCTTAGGTTCATCTCGTGGTTCGTGAGCTTGAGCCCCGCGTCGGGCTCTGTGCTGACAGCTCGGGAGCCTGGAGCTGCTTCAGATTCTGTGTCTCCCTCTCTCTCTCTGCCCCTCCCCTGCTTGTGCTTTGTCTTTGTCTCTCAAAAATAAATAATAAACATAAAAATTTTTTAAAAAATACTTAGAAAGTTAAGTATCTCTATCCCTCCATCACCCCTCCCTCTGTGGGCTGCTGATATTATTACTTTACTGTGTGTAGGGGTCACTTCAACATTATTTTATGTTAGGCAACAGATATCATTTAAGTAGGTCTCCACAATTTTTGTTTGTTATACAAACTCAATGTGGATTGCAGTGATTTTATATCAAGTGGAAATGTTTACCATGTCAATAGAAAGTTTATGACATTGTAAAATAGGTAAGTCTTTTTTTTAAAGGTTAGAAGTAGGCTGATGGTATATAGCCTTTTACAAAATAATTGTAATTTTCAACTTAGGGGAGGTCGTGGTGAAATGACGATTATAATTTTAACTTGTGCCCCTAGTTTCATATGCAGAACTATGGTTAAGCTGTTGACATCTTTCTCCTAGTACTTGATTGTCATTACTGATAGTTGTATAATTTAAAATCCACTCAGGTACTGAAGATTTCTACGTAATCCCTCTATCAATATTAACTTTATAATTCAGAACAATAGAGTTATTTTTGACATAGTTCCTGAGTAAAACATTTATCATCGGCTCATTTACAAAGGATGAAAAGAGAATCTTTTTAAACTAGATGTGGTCCCTGGTTATATCATATGAATGTTTTACATATATATATGGAAGTGTTCCTGTAGTGGACTGGGACTTAGGGCTCCCCGCCCCTGCCAGTGGGTTTCTGCTTACCTTTACCTTTAAAGCACTATTCAGTGCTTTAAGCGTAAGGATTACCTCCTTGTTTGACATGAACCTGTCTAAAGAGTCAAAGATGGTGAATGTTACTATGAGCGTCTTTTCCATATTTGCTTAACTCATTGCCACCAGAAATTGGTCCCAGAGGTTTGCGAATGAGGCAGCCTGTTGGTATAAGAGCATTTTTTCAAAAGACCACTTATTTTCTAAATCAGCTCCAGCAACCAAATGCAGTTGTGATCCCTGGGCACTGGTGGCAGGAAATATGTGACTTTTAGCCCTTATTTCACTCATGCTGGTGGAGATCACATGGCAAGGCAGGTTTTGTGCACTTGGTGTGCAGAAGAGCATTCCTGGCTGCCTTTCTCCCTCCTCCCGGCCTTTAATCAGTGAGTAGAATGCAACATTTCTTCCTGTTCATGTAGAAAGTGACAGAAAACTCTTTTACAGCCAAAATGTAGATATTTTGTGTGCTGTTTTATTTTGCGTATGTGTGTAGTTGTTTTGTTTTTGTTTGGTTTTGTTTTGTTTTTGCATTTCTATGGTTCAGACTTCGCTTAGAGAGAAAAAGTGTTCTCAGGAATAAGTCATGTAGTTCAGGCAAAAAGATTTTGTTTAGATGCTTGGCTGGTTGCTTTGGGATCCCAGTCTGTTTATGATAGAGTTTAACTCTCTGATCCCCACAGCTGATGGGGATGTCATTGATTTGGGGAGTTGTAAGAAGAAGCCCATCACCTCTGAGTGATTATGGTCCAGCTGTATCTCTCAAGTGTCCTTATTGGCTCCCTTCTCGCTTTTGCATTTTTACAGAGACTTCTTCATGATTTCTATCCCTTCACTATAAAGTTTGTTTAATCACCTACAAATGTGGTCCTAGCCTCAGTTTTGCTTAATCAGTATTAACTGAGAAAACTTTCTGTGCCAGGTCCAGGATTAGGTGCTGGGCTGGGTGTTGGGAAACTAAAAATAAGTGTTGCACCCCTTGGCCGTGGAGAAGTAGGTTCGATGGAACCAGCCATTTGCAGTAAGTGCTATTACTGAGGTATGTACACAGCTGTGGGAGGATAATGGGAGACATTTTCACAGAAGAGATTGCTGGGCTGGGTACTGAAGGACCAGGCGGTTGCAGTGGCATAGCAGAAGGAGAGTCTGGATTTCCACGTAGTTCCCTGTGGTGGAAGGCAGCTGCTACAAGGCTAGGGAGGCAGGCAGGGGCCACACCATGAAGAAGCCTCTGTATGTTTTAAGGATTTAGGATTTGGAGCTACTGAAAGATTTTAAGGAAAGGAGTGATGGGATCAAATTTGCCTTAGGAAAAGATCTCCCTGGCAGCATGTTGGAAAATGGGATTGGAGAGGGGACATTGTAGAAGTAAGTCTTTCTAGCAGTCGGGTTTGGAAATGCCTGTAGTGGCCATGGGAATAGAGGGGAGTGGTCTGAGAGTTTAGGAAAGAGGTGACATCTCCGAGGCATCAGACCCATGGCTTCCAGAAACAGCGTGACTCTTAGACTTCAGCTGAGTGATTAGGTAGAAAGTGGTGGCAGGTGTGCAGGGGGGGAAACCTCTATTGTTCCAGCAAGTCTTAATACTTTTCCCCTCTGCTTTGGCTCAGACCAATTCCTTTCTTTGGTAATACCAGACTTACCTCCTCTGTTTTTCAGGAGGAGCCTGTCACAAAACCCAGAAAACTGTTACTGATCTTCATTGTCCAAAGTGCCCACTAATGAATTGTCGCACCCCTTCTTTTTCTGTGCTACACAATCAGCACTCACTTTGTATTTTGTCTTTGTTGTTCATTATCTGCACAACTAGAGTGTAAATTTCTTGCATTGGAACTAGGTCATCTGAGCCTTCTAGAGATCATGCAAAATATCCCAAACATTGTAGACATTCGTTGCTATAATTAAAAAACAATTTCTCTTCCTCGCCTGCCTCTAACATATCATAAGCTCCCTGAAGGCAGGTGTCTTGTGTGTTTTGTGTTCCAGGCTATGTCCCTCATGCCTAGAATGGGGCTTGCTATTGAGTAGAAGCCAAGCCAAGCATTATTGAAAGAATCAAGTGAATTGCTCTTTTTAAATAATTTGATTAACATTCTGCTGAGTGGTTTTATGGCCCTGGTAGAATTCCCTTCCATGGCACTTTGAGATTCCCTACTATCTGTTATAACAATGTTGATTGTACCTACTCTGCCAGGTTCCTGGGTCCTTGACCCACCAGTACCTCACTATCTCAGAAGGAGGCAGAGACATGAATAGATAATTGCAGTAAGTCTGTGATTAATGCTGTAATCAAGATGTGTACCGGGGTAGTGGTGGTACCAAGGAGATTCTTGCTGCAGGGACTCCAGATACCAGCCCTGGGAGGGATGAGAAAGAGATAAGGGGCTGGGGCTAGGACAGCGTGGCTCCAGCATTCTTAAATGTGATTTCTTAGAAAGTAAGCTTTGGTGCTACCTTTGCCTTATTTGCTCTGGCAAGGGGATCATAGATACATATTATATTCTCTACCGGGAGAATGATAGTTAACAAACAAAACAAAGTAAACTATCCTTACACTTTTTTCTTTGAGTATAGTTTTGTCCTTTTTTTTTTTTTTTTTTATAAACCTGTTACTTTCAGTTTCAAGTCCTTAGTCACGATTTATCTTATGTGTTCTAACTTTCAAGTCCAAGAATTGCTTTCCAAAAGGTTTCTCGTCTCCTTTTATAATTCCCATTGTTCTTTAAACCTGACACAAACAGCTCTGAAAAAGTTCCACATGACATTCCTTTCTTTTTTATCCAGTAGTTTCAATAGTCACTTATGTTGATTGCCGTGTGTGTGTGTGTGTGTGTGTGTGTGTGTGTGTTTGTTTGTTTTCCTTTTGGAAACCAGTAAATGTAGACCAAAAGCTCCTGTGAAGGTTTCTGTCAGATATTTAAACTCTGACATTCTTGAAGGGAGATTATAATACATTATTAAGAATCTCGCAATCTAGCTTAAAGTTAAAAGTTGGTCTTAAACTTTCAAAGGGTGTTTGTAGCAGTTTAGATTAAAATGATTACATTTTAATAAAAATTTCTACTCCAGCTAATAATTGAGGTTTTCTTCTGTTATCAGTGCTTATCAGTTTTGTGTTTTGTATTCTAGCTGATTCAATCATACATCTGAAGGTAAAGCTTATATAGTCTTAGAGGGAGAAGTGCTATCTTACTCACCTTTGTACTTCACAGCCTGCATATCATAATGCTTTTCACATAGTAGATACTCAAACATTTGCTAAGGGACTGGTTTTAAGGTTTTAATGGAAGCTTCGTATGCTGTAGATTAAAGCTTGATCTGCTTTTTTTTTTTTTTTTCTTTAGCATTTATTCATCTTTGAGAGAGAAAGAGCGCAGGGGAGGGGCAGAGAGAGGGAGACAGAGGATCCAAAGCAGGCTCCATGCTGTGAGCGCAGATCCTGACGGTGGGCTCCAACTCATGAACCCTGGTTCATGACCTGAGCAGAGCTCTTATGTGAGCCACTCAGCCCTTTGAACCACCTGGGCGCCCCAGCTTGATCCGCTTTTCATACACTGATCCGCTTTGTGATATAGGCCTGAGTCTGTGGAAAAATCACCAGTTTTAGAACAGAAAAACATCATTTCCAATTGCTTTCAACCAAGGAAATGTACTTCTTGACTGGTAACTCATGTAAAGACAGAGACTGTGAAAAGTTCGTGCAATCAAGTGATTGTCTCAAGTCGTTATCATTATTACTGCTCTTCCTTTAGTTTTGCCTTGCTTTATAATACTGCAGCTAAAATTAATTAGACTCCATCCCAAGAAGTAGCCTGTTGAAGAAATACTGGATGCAAATGTCAACAATAGCATATTGTGGATGTGTACCAAAGAGCAATTCAAATACTCCTCAGCCAAAATATCAGATGGAACGTTTGCATAGGAGACTAGTCGAAGGGTTGATAGGCAACTTTCTCTGTCATGGTCTTTACTACTGCTCTGGCTACGGGTCCCAATGCTGACTGGGAGAGCTAGCTGCAGGCAGTTATTCAGTAGGTAAAAATCCGAATGAAAGAAAATATATTCTTTGGTGAAACCCAGATGTTGTTTTATATTTAATGCTTTTAATCTAGGACATTGAAACTCTACTGTTTCCCACATTATTTAAAAATACAAATACTTGAAATTGGAAGGAAAAGGATACGGATCTTTAAAATTATCTTTTTAATTTTAATTTTAACATTGGCAGAACTTTAGCCATTGGTCAGGCGTGCAAATAGATGTTCTTTTGCAAAGTGCAATTATGCAAATTATAGGCCTATTTATAAAGCTTGTTTTATATAAACTGAGATTGTATTTGTATAATTGAATTTATTACGATTTCTCCAGACATTCTATCTAGATATTTGAAAAATAATCCTTGGCTTGGCACAGACAAAATGATGGCTAAATTTTTCTTGTGGCATTATATAGACACAACCTTAAGTATGTTTTTTTTCCTCTGATTTGTGCTTAGATTTTAAGAAAACTAAATTCTAAACAAGAATTATACACCCTTCTGACATATAAAACTCAGACCTTTAACATTATTTTACAAATTTATATATAATAGGTATATTATACAACAATTTTTTTCATTTGTATCATTTTATTTCTTCCTACTGTTATTTATTACATAAACAAGTCTTAGATGCTTAATTTGTGTAAAAGGTCCTCTTTTAAGAAAAAAATTTTTTTTTAATGTTTACTTATCTTTGAGAGAGGGAGAGATAGAGTGTGAGTGGGGGGAAGGGCAGAGAGAGAGGGAGATACAGAATCTGAAGCAGACTCCAGGCTCTGAGCTGGCAGCACAGAGCCTGATGCGAGGCTTGAACTCAGGAACTATAAGATCATGACCCGAGCCAAAGTCGGAGGCTTAACTGACCAAGCCACCCAGTCCCCCCGATCCTCTTAGTAATAAAAGAAAAATCAACAAGACCGACTATTGTTTCTCAGTGATACAAATAATGAAGAAATAGCATAAATTGACTGATGGTAGATGCTACCTAGGAAAGGTAGGAGATTTTAAAGAGAAAGGGTGGAAAGTGAATCCCTGAAGAGGAGGGCGGGGGGAGGAAGAGTTTGTGAAAGCAGTGTTGATGCAGAGTTGGGAGACCAGGAGAAGAGAAATGGGGAGCGGGAAAGGAAGGGCTGGCAGTCAGAAGACCTGAATTTGTGGTTGGCTTTGCCAACCTGAGGCAAGTTTCTTGGCTTTTCTGAGCCTGTTTCTTCAGCCCCATGGGGCTGCTAGGAGGATGCAAGGTATATGTACAGTGCTAGGTATTTCCAGTCACACTCCATGAGTGGCACTTACAGTGTCACCATCATAATGAATTCATGTATTTAAAAGCAGTCATGGAAATGGCTGTTTTAATTTTTTAAAAAGATAATCTTAGTTTAATTCCAGTGTAAGAAATGGCTACCCTTAACCTCAGAGATCTCTAAGTCCTTTCCTCATAAACATTGCTGTCTGTTCTGTGTTGCTTGTGTCACATTATGCGTGCAGAAAATGCCCACTAAGTGTCAGGTTAAGGATGATCATGACAGTGGCTGTGCTGCAGGCACATGTGTTTAAAGATAAAGGAGTTGGGCGCCTGGGTGGCGCAGTCGGTTAAGCGTCCGACTTCAGCCAGGTCACGATCTCGCGGTCCGTGAGTTCGAGCCCCGCGTCAGGCTCTGGGCTGATGGCTCGGAGCCTGGAGCCTGTTTCCGATTCTGTGTCTCCCTCTCTCTCTGCCCCTCCCCCGTTCATGCTCTGTCTCTCTCTGTCCCCAAAATAAAAAATAAAAAAAAAATAAAAAAAAAAGTTGAAGAAAAAAATAAAGATAAAGGAGTTGAAGAATAGCATGTGGGTTCTGCAAAGAGATAGTTATTGTGTGTGTTTTTTCCTCTCACAGATCTTCAGACAGATGGACAGTGTCCTCCAAATTCTCTCAGGGAATCTTAGCAAAAAATCCTAAGGGCTGACACTTAGTAGGCTCCCAGTAAATGCTTCATAAATTCAGGAATTGTTTTTCCATCGGGAGTACCTGTGGCTTATCCCATTCTCTAATTGCTGTCAGGCAGTTCTAGCCCACATATGTGTGCTCCTGTGCGTCACCAGATAATTGTATGTGCTGTAAGTGAGGAAGGAGACATTTAAGTAAGAAGTAAATAGCTTGTGTTACCAATTGAATATTGTAGAACAGAGGAGAGGAAGATCAATGATGAGATTCTCAGTGGTCAGGGTTCTCCATGACTCTGGTGCTACTACTGAGATGTGGAAACATGGAAGATCATTCAGAGATGTTCTCCATTCAGTGAAGGGAGGGCAGTCATGTGGCACATGGTGGGCATGGTTGTTGACTTTATATTAAAAGCCCATTTGACATGGGGCACCTGGGTGGCTCAGTAGATTGAGCATCTGACTCTTGATTTTGGCTAAGGTCATGATCTCACAGTTTGTGGGATTGAGCCTCATGTTGGGCTCTGCACTGACAGTGTGGAGCCCGCTTGGGATTCTCTCTGCCTCTCCCCTGCGCATTCTCTTTCTCCCCTCCATCTCAATCTCAAACTAAATATTTAAAAAAATTTTTTTGACTCTACATCCTTCCCATTGCCCTCACCCCAGTTCTTGACCATTGTATATGCAGGCAGTCAGTATTGGCCCCTCATTTTCTAAATGTCTTTAGAATTGGAAATGACCTGTGTCCTGAGCGAGGACCTTCTCAGCCACCTTGTTATTCTAGCACACCCAAACCCCACTCTCTGATGGTTTTGGGGATGCCTTGGGAAGCTACATCCATGTGGGTCTGAAGGGGAAGGGGAGAGACCTGGCCCTTTGTTTCCCTGTCTGAGGGGTCCACCCTGTCCCCCCAAAGCCCTGGATAAGTCTAGGTATTAGGGATCAGGTGAAAGTGCTCTTTTCTTTTTTTATTAAAAAAAATTTTTTTAATGTTTATTTTTGAGGAGGGGGGAGGGGCAGAGAGAGAGGGAAACACAGCATCCCAAGCAGGCTCCAGGCTCTGAACTGTCAGCACAGAGCCCAACATGGGGCTCGAATTCACACACTGTGAGATCATGACCTGAGCCTAAGTCAGAAGCTTAACTGATTGAGCCATCCAGGTGCCCCCAAAGTGCTCTTTTCATGCCTTTGGATTTACAGGTGAAAACCTGAATTTGATGAGAGGTAATTATACTGGAGCTTAAAAGAAAAGGATGACTCTTTCCTATGTTGAAAGATTACTTCTGCCATCTATCTGTTATAGATTGCCTTACTTTGGTTGAGGGTGTGGACTGGCATCTCATACCGTGGCTGTCTATGGTGAGGAAGAAATGGGCCTCTCTGCTGGCCTGTGCTCCTTTTTGTTTATCTTCCATTGGCTCCTCTTCCTGCTCCTCATTTGACCATCCTTCTCCTTAGAGTCCTGTGTTCGACCTCTGGCCCAGTGTTCCCATAGGACAGATGGGCTTGCGCAGAGATAAAGACCCCTACCGTTTACACTTCAGTTTTACACAGAGGTGATTCAGAATCTAGCCCAGTTATTCACTAGCTGTGTGACCTTGAGTGATTAACATAATGTTCCCCTCTGCACAGTGGAGCTACTGTTAGAACTGACTTCTAGGGTGACTGTGTCAATAATGACACAATTAAAAAAAATCTTACTTTGTAGGGTTGTGATACTTGACACACTGAAAGCCTCCATAATTAGATGCTAATGATGCCAATATTGTGGATAGCTGTTTTTACTCGTATCTCAACCCAGGTTTACCTCTCTTGTTTTCCACTAGAGGTTTTAACCTTTCTCCCAAGGCTGTACCTTCCATTTATATAGCTCATTGTATTTGTCTTTTTTTTTTTTAATGTTTATTTACTTATTTATTTTGAGAGAGAGAGAGAGAGAGAGCAAGTGGGTGAGGGGCAGAGAGAGGGAGACAGAGAATCCTAAGCAGACATCACGCTATCAGCTCAGAGCCTGATGCGCGGCTTGAACTCACAAACTGCGAGATCATGACCTGAGCTGAAACCAAGAGTTGGATGCTTAATTGACGGAGCCACCAGGTGCCCCTGTTTTTGTCTTTTTCATTAAACTGTGAGCATGTTGAGAACTGTCCCCTCATTGAGCAGCACAGCGTTGGGCACATGCCAGGAGATCAGTAAATTCTTACTGAATGACTAAATGGATGAAAGATATTTATTTTTGATAATAAAAATGTATTGTTGAGGGTTTTTTTAAGTTTATTTTGGGAGAGAGAGAGCGTGAGCAGGGGAGAGGCAGAGAGATGGGGAGAGAGAGAGAGCAAGCTAGCGAATCCCAAGCAGGCTCCACACTGTCCACACACAGCCTGACTTGCGGCTTGAGCTCACAAACCATGAGATTATGACCTGAACTGAAATCAAGAGTCGGATGCTTAACTGACTGAACTACCCAGGCACCCCAAAACATACTGATTATTGAAGGACTGTGCTAGATTGGAAACGTAGGCCTTTGTATATAGACTGATCCTTGGGCAGGTCTTTATAACTTTGGAGCCTTGGTTTCCAGATCAGAAAAATGTCATAGAGATAATAGAGAAGGGGGAATGATACTTATATTATAGAATTGTTAGAAGGTTTAGTATATTAAATATATTAATATACTGTATATGAAAGGACAAGGGACAGTTCCTGGCACATAGTAGACCAACAATTAATAGAGTCATTAAAAAACAACCAAAAATGGGGAAATACAGTATAAATGACTGGCGTAACTTTAGTTAGATTTTCCAGTAGATAAGTGTCACAATATAAGTGTATCATCCCTTGGAATGTATATAATTTTAGTAAGAAAGGTAAAAGAATATACTATAAAGGTTCATAATAGAAATTTAAATGCTACTTTGATAGTCTTTACACTAGAGAAAATGTGAAAGAAATAACATTTCTTAATCTAGCAAACTTAAGATTTTAAAAATATCTTATATTACAGTCTAAAGAGTGGTGTTCTTGATATTGAGCATGTGAAATTTTGATAAAATAAACCTTTAATATGTAGTTTTAAAATATGTAATATCACTTGAATGGTCAGTTATTTTAAATGGAGAAATTCTAAAATGTCTAATTTGCCCACAGGGCTAAAATTTCTCTTCATTAAGTATTATTAGAAAATTTGAAGTCAATAAAAACTGTTAAGATATAAATGGTACAGAGCCAAATGATACAACTGAAGACAAGAGCACACAAAGAAGTCATTAACTTTATGGTTTGAATTGTTTTGAATTTAGTGATATAAAATAAAATAATCCCTACCTAATTTGCAAAATAGGTATATGAAATAACATTTTTCTTTTTGTGTTTTTGAGGTTTGGGAATGATTCAGCCTATATCCAGTTGTCAGAACTTAACCCCGTCAGACCCCTTCCAGCAGCATCAGCCCTAAAAAAGTTAGATATGCCATTTCATCTGGGTAGACCGAAGCAAGATGAAAGGAGGAAGCCTGTTTTTTTTTTTTGTTTGTTTTGTTTTGTTTTTTGTTTTTTTTTTTTTTGAGAGAGCATGAGTGTGTGAGCAGGGGGAAAAGCAAAGCGGGGGGAGGAGAGAGGGAGAGAACCTCAAGCAGGATCCACACTCAGTGCAGAGCCTGATGTGGGGGCTCCATCCCACACCTTGAGATCATGACTTGAACTGAAATTGCGAGTCAGATGCTCAACCAACTGAGCCACCCAGGCACCCCAGGAAGGCTGTTTTTATCCCCAACCAGAGTTAAAATTGCTTTATAGTTAAGTGTTGATAGAATTGACTTTCCAATTAAAGTTAAAATTTCATCTTTTGGTTACTGCACTTAGAATTGCAGTTCTTATTGCCCATGGATTTCAACCTGTATTCCATCCAGAAGATTGCCAGACTGTCCCATATTTCCTTCGTCTGTTTAAATTTAAATAGTATATAGTACCTGTGGGGTGCATACTTCTATAATGAGCACATTGCAGCTTACAAATCACAGAGGAGATGTGAACATTTCTAACAGGCCTTGTCATCTACTCTAAGGGCAAGCAACACAGCAAATGCCTTTTGAGCAATGGGGTAATCATGGTTTTCCTGAGAGTTACAGTTGCCTAAACTGTGGCTAGTGGCTTGTTTCATACTCCAGGATACTTATTTTGAAGAGTTCAATCACAATCTTGGCTAAGTTATTTGGCACACATACAAAAATCCCTTTGAAGGCTGATTGCAGAATTTGCTACTAGTGGTCTTCATAAATCAGGACTATTGCTCTTTTAAAAAGTCATGTGCGTAGAGATTTCATTTAACTCAGAGTACTAGATTGATCTCTTCTCGCAATCTTTATTAATTCAGAAAATATTTACTGAAGACCTCTTGTGGGTCATGTACTATTTAAGGTCGGAAGGTACAGAACTAGATAGAATTCCATCTTTAATGAAGCTTGTTTTGTAGTAAGTGATAAAGCCCCAAAATGCATGCAGAAATCCATTCATTTACCTAATGTCTATTCAGCACCGTCTACATGCCAGGCATTGTGCTCTGTGCTAGGAATTCAGCAGTACACAAGCCAGAAATGGCCTCTGCCCTCAATGAGTAGGCTGACTGGCAGGGAAGACAAACATGCCAACAGATTACCAGCAAATTATATTTAAAGATTGTGAAAAGAGACTCAAGCAGGATGGCACAGCTGAGAACAGGACTTGGGTGTTTCCAAAGCCAGTTGCCGTCACTGGGGGATGACATGTGCAGCTGTTATTCTCATAACTCTAAAAATAACATGGCCTTAGACTGGAATCTTCAGAAAGTAGGTCTATGAGAAAGGCTCAAGATGTACATTAGATGAATGTGTAAAACACCACAAATGTTTTCAGGCTCACAACTCCACTTGTGCTGTGCCGGGGCAGTCCTCCCTGAGGAAGCTTTGTTCATTACTGATTTCTACAGCTGTTAGTGCACTTGCAAAAGCGAGCGAGTAGCTTTGTTGCTGTTTGGTCCTGTGCCCCTTTATTCTTGGTACATTGACCAAACTATTAGCACTGGGTTGGAAAGCCACAAAATCCAGTAGGTCACTCCCAGTTCCTTTAATTCTTCCTTTATAGCTCAATTTAGCATGCTATTCTCCCTTTCTTAAGTTAAAGAAGGGGCTGAGAGGTTGGGCTGCAGCCATTCTGTGCAGTTTCCCTGTGTTGACAGAGGTGGAGGAGGAACAAGAAGGAGCAGGTACATCTACCCCCCGCCCCCCCCCCCCCCCCCCCCGTGCTCCCCCTTTTCCTCTCCTGACTGGAATGGGTCAGGGAGCTAGCAAAGAACACCTTCCTTGGATTTTCAGCCAGGAACTGGTTCTCCAGCCATCCTGCCCTGCTTTGCTAAGGGATGTGACTCATTCAAAGTGACTGACTTTGGCTGGGAGTTCTAACCAAGCCCCTGAGACATGAATCAGAATTTCTGTGAGGGTGGGGAAGCCCCACAGGGACCCTGGTGTGCTCCCTCAGGGATTTTCCTCTTGAGAAATCCTAATACCAGAGAATCACCCTCTACAAGTCCTTCTCTGTAAATAGCCAGAGTACCCTGGTAATGGAGTAAGTAATAGGGAATATGCAAATGAAAACTTGTTTTGTTTTCAGTTGCTAGGGCAGAAAGAAATGGATGTGAATGCTGTTTTCACTTACTATTTAAAAATCCTGTTTCTTCTATGTGTTAGGATCTTTCATACATGACTGAAGTCCAGCAGGCACCGTGACTGCATTATTAAACTGTTTTAGCCATTGCCTCTCATTCCTTCCAAATTGGGAATATTTTCTTTATAAATGCCACGGAGATCAAGTAGAAGAGATACTACCATTAACCCTTTGCCATGCTTTTACCTGAGCCCTCCATTCTTACTAATGTTTGTTTAGTCCTGTGATATTTTTTTTTAACATTTAAAAGGCCTATTTTACAGACAGGAAAATGCATAGTTAACTGTCCAGCTTGCTAACTTTTGACATACTTTTTATAAGCACCACCCACAACAAGATAGAGGACACTTCCTTTGCTCTTTCAAGTCCTGCCTTCCTCCCCCAGTCCAGGTGAACACAGAATGACTTCTACAATAAATTGGTTTGCCTGTTCTTGACATGCATGTAATGCAACCTATAGAATGTGTGCCTGACTTCTATTATTTTTGGAGATTCATCCATGTTGTGGATATCAGTCATACTCCAATATATTTTACATATAAGAATATCTGGAAAAACATTTTGGATTAAATTGTGAAGCAGTACATCTCTCATAGGTAACAACCTAATGATTCCTAACCTTTTAATTCTGTCTTTAATGTCAAATATTTTTTGGTCTTAGTTATTTTTATAATTCTTTTAGCAGTTCACACAGTGCCTTGCCCGTGATAGGAAATGAGCAAATGTTTTCTTAAGTTGGAAAGGAATGTGTGAGGAAAAGTAACTCATATCTCATTTTATAGAAATTTAGATTTTAATTGCTGTGTTGTGATTGTGCAACAAGAATGCACATTCATTCTGAGCATTAGCCCACTGACGATTTTACTGATGAGTGTGATACCATTCCAAAGTGGACTCTTTGTGGATGCTTTCCTTCCATGCAAGGAGTTCAGGTGTAGTCATTTGTTTTTCCCAAAGGTTAGCTCTTATTGATGTTTTTGACTGGTAAAAATATTCCAAACAGGTATTATTAGCCTCAGTTGGTAACTGAAAAGCTCTGAGAATAGAAAAGTAACGGTGACCTATCCAAAATGAGGGAGTGGTTCAATGTTGGTACAAGATATTAGATTCCAAATATTTGTTTGCGCACATGTGCTCCAAGTTCCCAGAGAAGTTATTGACGCTGACGTTGTTTCCCTTAAGGATGACTCATGATTTCTTGGGCCTGGTTTCCACTGTTAGTCATCTTCACGGCTTGGGTTAAAGCAGGCTTTCTGCCTGGATTCCAGCCTTCACAGACCCCACTCCCCACCCCCTTGATTTCCACCTCCTGGCTCAGCCAAACAGCAGTCTCTGCAACCAGTTCTGACTCTAGGCAAGAAGGATCTTAAACTTCAGCATTTAGTAGCAGCCCAGCACTAACCTTGTGTTTGTTTTTCCATTTTGATCATTTGGCCTGTCTTTTTTTCCCAGTTGCCCAAACTCCTATCTCAGAAACATGCTTAGGATCCCAGTCTCTTTATTCTTCAGGTCCTGTCTTATTTAGCAGTGTCATCTAATTGCCTTCATTCCCTGGATGTGAAGGCCTCCTCACTCCCTGGGGGGTGCTACCTGCCTGTGCTTGTACAGACCCTGGTAATGGCCTGCCTGTCTCCCCAGGTGTTTTGTATTTGTTTATTATTTTTGAGAAAGAGAGAGCCTGAGTGGTGGGGGTGGGGAGGGTGGTGGGGTGTGGGAGAGGAGAGGCAGAGAGGGGGTGCGGCCAGAGGATCCAAAGCAGGCTCTGTGCTGACAGTAGACTGCCTGATGCGGGGCTAGAACTCACAAACCATAAGATCATGACCTGAGATGAAGTCAGATCCTTAACTGACTGAGCCACCCAGGCGTCCCTGTATCTCCAGATTTAATGACTCAAGCTCTACTTCTGTTTTCTTCTTTAGCTGCTATACTAGTGGTACCTTAAATCTTAGACCCTAAATAGTGAACGAAGTGCTCTGTTTATTTTCATGCCACTAACTTAGTTATGCTGCCATGGCTGCTGAAAGCGGGGCTGTAAGAGTGGGATACAGTTTCCTACAGTAAGAGATAGGAGACTTCACTTCAACCTGACACATAAGAAAGATCAAGTGTTTACTGGAATGTGAGAGAACCGCCTTCGGGGCATAGTAGAAATCTGTGCCTCCAAGTAAACAATTCTATTCAAAAGCAGTTCCCCAAGGTTGGGGAGTGACCTAGTTGAGCAGCAGGGTATCTGAGCAAAGCTAGCTCTCAGCTAGGAGGGATGTAAGCCAGCCCTCCCTGTTATTCAGCATGGGAAATAGATATTTTCTCAATCTTGTACAGACACAACTTAAAAAAAAAAAAAAAAGGCCCCTATTCAGAATTTCCAATATTTGAAAATGTGCAGGGAATCACACAAGGAGAACCACCAGTCTTGCCTTTTTCCTTCTCTCCCTGATGCTGGTGTTGTTCCTGAACTAGTCTGCCTGTCTCTACATTTCTCGGTTACCACATCCTCTCTCAGGTGGCCTTCCTCCTGGCTTCTGCCCTGGGTTTATTCCCAGGCCCTTGGTCTGCCCTTGAGGCAGGCTTCATTCCTCCCAGGCAGGCTCCAAACTGTAGATCTTAACTAAAGTTCTCATTTTACCTGGCCAGCCCATCTTCGGAAATGGAAGACTGTATATGAAGGGAAGAGAGATCTTGTAATCCTTCAGAGAGGGAAGTTAGTTCTAAGTGATTGCACAGGCAAAACAGCCCTAACCTTGTTGTGATAGAACCTAGATATCCGGTTTAAATTTTAAGGGGAAAAAAATGGTAAATGCTCTGCTTAGGTGAACTGTAGGCTTGTTGTGCGACTAGAGCGAGCATATGCCACTATCATTTGTTTTACTAAGCTTTATGAACTCTTCAGAATGGATTCAGAAAAGTTCCCTTCTGAAAATTTTACTTTATAAAATAAGTAAGGTTACAGTGTTTCACATGTGTTTCGGTAAAGTTGATTGTAGGGGCACCTGGGTGGCTCAGTCAGTTAAGCATCCGATTTCGGTTCAGGTCATGATCTTGAAGTCTGTGAGTTGGAGCCCTGTGTCAGGCTCTGTGCTGACAGCTCAGAGCATGGATCCTACTTCAGATATGTTTCCCTCTCTCTGCCCCTTCTCTGCTCACACTCTGTCTCTTTCTCTCTCTCCCTCTCTCAGAAATAAATAAGCATTAAAAAAATTAAAAAAGAGATGATAAAGTCGATTGCGACTTCTGACTTTTAGTTTTTTTTTAATGTTTACTTATTTTTGAGAGAGAGAGAGAGAGAGACAGACAGAGCATGAGTGGGGGAGGGGCAGAGAGAGAGGGAGACACAGAATCCAAAGCAGGCTCCAGGCTCTGAGCTGTCAGCACAGAGCCCGACGTGGGGCTCCAACCCACAGACCATGAGATCATGACCTGAGCCAAAGTCAGACGCTCAACCAACTGAGCCACCCAGGTGCCCCATGACTTCTGACTTTTAATCTGCAACTAGTGTATCAAAAATATACGAATCAATATTTTACAAAATAGGTAGAAAATCCATTACCTGTGCCTTCTGTGTCCCATGTTAATTTATCCAGTAGGAGTGAGGGACAATTTAAATAATAAAATAATTGTGATAAATTGCTTTGTAGCTTTTTTAAAGTCTGAGTGAATTTGTTGCATATAGGAGTTACCTTGGTCATGCATTCTGAACTTTTAAAACCACCACTTTTTAGGGCACCTGGTGTCTCAGTCGGTTAAGCCTCTGACCCTTGATCTCGGCTCAGGTCACGATCTCAAAGTTGGTGAGATTGAGCCCCGTGTGAGGCTCTGTGCTGACAGCACAGAACCTGCTTGGGATTCTCTCTCTCTGCTCTCTCCACCCCTTTCTCTCTTGCATGTGCACACATGCTCTCTCTCCTCTCTCAAAATAAATAAACTTTAAAAATTAAAAAAAACTAAAACTACCCCTTTCTCAGTCTTGTCTAGTCATGACAACCTGGACTAAAGCATTTCATTTTTCTACGTATCTCGCTCCTGATATCTAAAGCCGTGATTCAATTTACCTGCTTTTAGGTCTTATTAGAGATGTTTACAGATAAATTTTTAGTATAATTAATTACTGCTGATTAAATTGGAGAGAGTCAGACATAGTACAATTGCCTTCTCCTTTGTAGCAAGTTACCCACTGGAAATGTGCAGTACAGAGAAAATAACTTAAAGCTCATTTTCTCGTAGGAATTGTGTATAAAGGGAGATTATACCAAGGGCCCTTTGTCCTTTGTTTTATAGAAATAATTACAGATACTTTATATAGTATAATATAAATGCTATGCAAAGCTTTCCCAGGAACTTAAAAATTGATGGGACAGGGAAATATAGTAGTAATATAAAATCACATTTGATTTTTTGAATAGTAAAAGTCTCTGTTCATGTTCTTCATGATTCCTGCCTTATTTTTATTACAACCATTAGAAGGTGAGTAGATGAAAGACTTTTTAGAGGCGAATATCTGTGAAACATCTTTGAGGGGACTTGTGGGAGCTTTAGACATAGAGGATGACCTTTTTGAGAAACTGATCAGAAAGACGCTGGTCACTCCACATCTGTTTCTCATAGCGCCCATGCACTGGTCCTATGTGGGTTCTTAACTTGGGGTCTGTAGATCTTCATGTGTAGGCTTGGGGGCAGGAGAGTTTTTCAGTCCCCAGACTGTATGGGAACTGTATTTATTTGGATATTTCTAGGTCTCTGGTGAAGAGAATCCATCACTCTCCTCAGATTCTTAAGGGGTTCCTTGATCCAAAAGGACTGAACTGCCAAAACTGGGACAATTATGATACAGATCTCATGAGCTAAGGTTTGTCAGCTGCAGAGTGGTGTAAAATTGTTAATCCACACTGCTGCCTTTGAAACTGAAAGTCTGTTTTCCTGTGCTGTCCTCCTCAGCAACCACACTGACAATTCCTGAGGCCCACCACCTGCTTTACAATGTGTGCACTGTAATGGATTTCCTGAGGTGGTGGTAGTGAGGGAAGACTAGAAAAGGAACGGAGAATGTTATGTTTTTCTGTTTCTTGATGTGTGCGTTGCTTTTTTAATTTGGAGTCTTTGGTCACAGGGGACAGAAAGCCAAGTCGAATGGCCTTGATAATGAGGGAATTTATTAGTGTAATAACTGAAAGGTTCAGAGGTACTTTGAGCTGCAGGACCGAGCTTTGCCCTCAGGTTTCATGGCAGGGATTCCCACTGGCTCCATCGTTGTACTTGCAGCTAAGTGGCAGCGGTGGTTTCCCACCTTTTAATTCCCTTTCACCATGTCATCCAAAGGAAGAAAGAGTTCTGGTAACTCCTCTTCCCTAGAAATCTCAGCAACTAGCTCTCATGGGATTATAAGCCCATCCCTGCATCCACCATCCTGATCGTGAGTTGCAGGTGTTGTAGAAGTCACTTTAACCACATCAGTGACAAAGGAGACTGTACACACTTCTTTTGAACTTTTGTATTATTGCCTTCTAAAACTAAAATGGCAGCGAAATGTATCTGTCAGTTCACTGTACTGAAATGCAACATTTAATATTCAGAATTAATAGTTTTATATTTGCTTTTCTTAATGTAAAAATTGGAGACATCAGATATATTCTGTTGCTCTGTCTTAAAAACAAAATACCTGATTTTTTGGGTGGCCCTCATTAGAGTCCTCTTCTTTCATTAAATTGGTGGTGTTGGCAGCTCCTTCTAGGAAAGTTATGGCTAAATCTGCTCTGTCACTGTTACCACAAATGTTTTTCAATTATTTCACTAATACAAAGCAGTAGAAAAGGCTTGTTGGGAAGGGTTTCTGATGTTAGCATGAGAAAATTAAAATCTTTCCTCTGATACGTACTGGTTGTGTAACCTTAAATGAGTTGTTGAATCTCTCTCAGCCATTCATTCTCATTATAAGGATAAAATGAGATAATGCACTTAAAGGACTTACTATAGTGCCTGGGAATAGTAGCTGTTTCTACTAGCCAAACTATGCAAATCTCATGATTTCAAATAGCATTATTATAATATGTACAAGAACTTAATTACAGGCATTCATGAACGGCCCCATGGCTAATTACTATGGCTATAGAATGAATCTATTCATAGTAGTTTTCCATGGATTCTCTTGGGTAGGATTCCAGAAGTTAGATTGACATTTTAGTCAAAAAAACCAAGAAGATTATTAAGTTGACAGAGATGGCATATGGTACATTAATATTGCTAATAAGCATTACTTGTGTTATTGAATTAGGGCTGAAAATATCAAGAGGGAAATTAGCTTAAAGCACTGAATTTCCAAGTCTGTCTGAATGTAAGTACACAGTACGTCTTTAATTGATTTTATTCCTCAGGTGACTTTATTCAGTTTATACTGGGGCTCAATTTTCATAATTTTATAATATGAATGAATAAAAATGAATATATTTACTTTTTATAATAAATAGTTCCGATTAGAATTGTTGAATTAGAGACCTTCCTTGGAGCCACGACTGAAACCTATTGAAAGTTTACTTTGTGGTTTTTGGTTTTCTTGTACTTTCCAGTGTAATCCTTTTTGAATTCTTCAGGATTTTTTTAACCTGGGTCAATATAGTGCCTGAAATATTTCTACACTTGGGAATTCAAGTCAAAATAAATATTGCTGTTAGGAAAAACTAATGGGACCAAGGTTGCTGGGCTTTGAAAAAGAAAGTTGACTTGTAGACTATAATGTAGAGAGGCCAGATGTGGAAATGGGTAGAGAGGGAATCCTAGTGGAATTAGGGAATTCATTCTTATAATTAACCTAGTGGTACAGATTGTTAAACACTTGATGAAGTCCAAATATAGACTTTTTCCTAAGAATGTTTAAAAATAGCTAAGGCAGTGATTGGTCTGACTTGGATACAGTGCTGCTTCAACCGGGGCTAGACCAGATGGCTTCACATGGGTCAGTTCTATTCTTTCTGTTTTTTTTCTTTTTAAGTTATTTATTTATTTTTTAGAGAGCGTGTGTGTGCATGCAAGTAGGGGAGATACAGAGGGAGGAGGAGAGAGAACCTCAAGTGCTCCACACCCAGCAAGGAGCCCAGCGTGGGGCTAGATCTCACTACCTGTGAGATCATGACCTGAGCCAAAATCAAGAGTCCTGCACTCAACTGACTGGTGTCCCAGTTCTATCCTACTTTCTAGTGAAATCCATTAACCCAGGATTTAGGCATCTGCTGTATGTCTATCAGTGATAAAAACTTAAGAAGGTGCCTAAAAAGAGTAACCTATATTAAGTGCCAGGTATAATTATAAATATGTCATATGTATTCGCATGTTTAATAGTTAATGCAATTAAATAGGTGCTAATAACCTTTTTATGGATGATAAAAATTGAGGGTCAGGAAAATTAGGTAACTTGCCATAGTCACACAGCAAGTAAATGGTGAAGGCAGGATTGGAATTTTGGCTCAATCATTAAGCTGATTCCTAGACAGTCTAGTCATGGGTACAAACATGAACGATAAGAGCAGTGTAAATATTTGATTAATAAACTGGGGGATTATGAATCTTCATAATCTATAGAATCTCATTGCCATTAATTTTGTTTCATCCACTTGAAAATCCTATTAATT
The DNA here is from genome assembly GCF_024362965.1 of Panthera pardus. NCBI lineage: Eukaryota > Metazoa > Chordata > Mammalia > Carnivora > Felidae > Panthera > Panthera pardus. The sequence continues at coordinate 69,181,459 of NW_026526991.1, read as the reverse complement.
TTTCCTAGGCAGAAGGCTGATTTAGATATGACAGTACTCCTTAGAGTTAATGGAAGGAAAAAGTTTGATAAATACTACTGTAGAGTTACTTTTTTTCTGACCTGTGTATATAATGGTAATAACTTCATTTTGTATGGCTGTGGTACTTTACAGTTAACAGGGTACTTGTGTTATTTGATTCTTATACAACTACGTACAGCTGGCAGGACATCTATTTTATGGATGACGAAACTGAAATGCTAAGTCACCCTGAACTTTTGCTATTAAACTCTTCTGTTTCCCAGTTTAGAAACTTTCCACCAAGTAGTACAGCTGAATTTTCTTTGTGTCTATAGGGAATATACATGAGGTGATAAAGCAAGTGTATTTCACGATTATGAAACTTTTTAGAAAAAAACAAAACCAAGAATTTGGGAGTCAGTTGACCTGAAGGAATATGGAGGAAGACTCTGGCAGAACTCATTTAAACAAAGCGTTGTGCCACTAACTAGTACATGGTCCCACTGACTCAGTCTTAGAACGCTATTCCAATTCAAGGACATTTGGTTTGGGCCCATGTGGCCAGCCTTAGCCAAAAATAAGACCTGCCATGTATAATACCTCCTTCTTTTGGGATGAGTCTGCTGCAGAATTGGAAGCTGTTACCCTGAGTCAGGGTTGTAGTCTGGTGATGTAGCTTAACCTTTCTTGTCTAAAAGTTGTCCTAAAATCATAATAATATGTATCAGTGGTACCACATAGGACTTTTTGTGAGAACAAAATGATAGAGTAGATGTTAAATTGCTTTGAAAGATTTTGAATTGTAGGTTGATAGAGGACGTCATCCCAACTACTATAATGTCCTGGTCTTAGAATGCTTTTTTTTTTTTTAATTTTTAAAATGTTTTTATTTATTTTTGAGAGAGGGAGCGAGCAAGTGAGAGCGAGCACAAGTGGGGGAGAGGCAGGAGAGAGGGAGACACAGAATCTGAGGCAGGCTCCAGGCTCCGAACTGTCAGCACAGAGCCCAATGTGAGGCTTGAACTCCTGAACTCCAAGATAGTGACCTGAGCTAAAGTCACTTTAAAGATGCTTAACCGACTGAGCCAGCCAGGCACCCTGGTCATTGAATGCTTCATAAATACAATAACTTAGTTTCTGAAGCTGCAATTTACATATCAGAGAAACAGAATCACAAAAATGCATGATTAAAAAGTGATTATCTGATAATAGGAAAGAGTACACTGTATCGTAAATTTGCTTAATTTGTATCCTGTTCATAAGATGTTCACAAATACCATTTTTTAAGTTGTGATCAGCATTTCATTTTGAGCAGTTCTTCTGAGCTGTTTATTCCTTTGGATTATAATCTGCCATTTTGAATTTGGTTTATTAAATATTCTGCAAGTGTATAAAAGGTTTCCAAATTCAGAAAATCCTTTGTAATGTAATAGAACTCTTTCAGTTCTCAGGAGTACAGTCATGCATTTGAAAAATAAATTTTTTCTGAGGGCAAATCTATTGGCAGGACAAGCCATTCCTATTGTGAGGCGTTTCAGGGGTCTCTTTTTTGTGTGGAGGATAGGATATCAAAGGTATAGTTTTGTTTAGGGAAGAAGAGGACATCCATCAAGTAATAAACTTGTTTTTTCAAATTTCTTGATAATATTTCATGTAAATTTAGAGTAAAGCCGCTTCTGGTGGAAAATGTTAGACATTGACAATTCTCCAAATCATTCAGGCGTTTGTGGTCATCTGACCTTTAGATACTTAAAACATGCTAGTTGCCTGAATGCCTATATCTTAACCACTTTTATTTTTAAATGTTTGCTAGAACTTGTTTCTTGATCTTTGGAATTGTCATCTTTTATTTATTAATTAACAGTTTAATGAACACGGTATCCAAAAGACTAAGGTACTTATTAACGAGAGAGCTTCTTACCTAGCAGATCATTAATCTGCAATTTCAGGTTCATATGGAGCCTAACAGACATCTGAAACATTTCCTGTAAACATTCACACAAAAGGCTTGGGAAGCTCGGTGTTGCTTTTAATATGTATTTCAGCTAACTAAAGAAATGAAACTCAAGAACCGTGTTACTAGATCCAATAAAAAGGTCATGCTTTTTTTAAAGAAGCTGGGATAAAATATTGATTGTGTAAGTACTGGAGAAAGTAACACCAAAGTTTACCTGAAGATATTTCATGTGAAAAGAGAACAAAAAGGTGAAATCTTATGCATAGGGTTTGAGGTTAACACTGCTTTCCACATGACTGCAGCAAATGTTGGTCAGAACTTTTATTCCATGCTTTCCAAACAGTAATTCTTCCCCAGTTCCACTGAAGGAAAGTGTTTAAGATAAAGACATAAGAAAGAAAATAGGTCAGAATTATCCTTAACTTTTATTTTTTTAATGTTTGTTCATTTTTGAGAGAGAGAGAGAGCGAGCGAGCGAGCATGAGCACGGGAGGGGCAGAGAGAGGGAGACATAGAATCCGAAGCAGGCTGCAGGCTTTCAGCCATCAGCACAGAGCCTGATGTGGGGCTCGAATGCAGGAACCATGAGATCATGACCTGAGCTGAAGTGGGATGCTTAACTAACTGAGCCACTCAGGTGCCCCTCTTTAACTTTTAAAAATAAGGAGAAGAGGGGCATCTGGGTGGCTCGGTTGGTTAAGCATCCACCTCAGATCATGATATCACGGTTTCGTGAATTCGAGCCCCACATTGGGCTCTGTGCTGATGGCGTGGAGTCTGCTTGGTATTCATTCTGTCTGTCTGTCTGTCTGTCTGTCTGTCTCTCTCCCCCCCTCCCTCTCACTCTCTCCCTCCCCCCCCCCCCTCCCCGCTTACACTGTCTCTCTCTCTCAAAAATAAATACATTTAAAAAAATAGGTAGAAGAAACAACTTGTAAGAACATGGACTGGTACTTTTTGTGTTCACGCATAACAATAAAAAGGTGGAGGTGGTTTGTGATGAAACCCAAGATGGACTCTTGAAAGAACAGAGCTGGGAGCCTGGAGACCTGGGTTCTAGTTTTATCATGATTGCTAACGAGTGACCTTGGATATTTAACCAGTTTGGATCATAGTTTCCTCAAAGCAACCAGTGTTTCACCAGCAGATCTTGAAAGTCCCTTTCAAATTCTGTGATTCTGTGTTGCATAGCAAACTCTCTTAAAGCTTAGTGACTTAAAGCAACAACGATTTTATTAGATCTCTTGATTTTACACAAAGATTTAGCCAGGGCTTGGCTGAGTAGCATTGAGTTGGCAGGCGTTCTGGTCCAAAAAAGCTTCACTCATGTTTCTCTGACCTAGGTAGAGGTGTCTAGAAGGCTGAGCTTAGCTGGGGCTGTTCATTCAAGTGCCTACTTGCAGCCTCTTCAGCATGCTGGCCTCAGGGTAGTGAGAGTAACCCATGGCAATTCAGGGCTCAGAGAGTAGCATTCCAGGGAACAACACAGAAGCTGCGTGGTCTCTTAATGACTTCGCCTTTGATGTCACAAGCACCATTTCCATTGTACTCCATTGAAGGAAGCAGTCGTAGGCCTGTCCAGACTCAAGAGGAGGGGATATGAGCCTCTACCACCTAAGGAGAGGAGTTTCCACAAATTAATGGTGATATTTTAAAGTTGCTGTAGTCCTATTCACCATGTATGGTGAAGTTTGTTCAACTGTGCTGTGTAAAGCGCGCTGTTTTAAATTTAGCCTTCCAAACTCTTAACAAGATGGAAAAGTCATCCTTATTCTCTAGGACCAAAATTAATATCCTTCTGGTCCTTCTTTCTTGCCCATTCTCCTGTAGTCTTTGCTTATTAGTTGATATTTTAAACTTTTATTTGTTCAGCCTATGGCTCAGAGTCCCCCAACCACCACTTAAGCTTTTTAAAATTGTTATTTAATATAAAGAATACTGAGATCTTGAAAAGTACAGTTTGAGAGCATTTTCTTTTTAAGTTTATTTATTTATTTTGAGAGCGAGTGTGTGTGAGCAGTGGTGGGGGAGAGAGACAGAATCCCAAACAGGGTCTGCACTGTCAGGTTGGAGCCCAGTGTGGGACTCGAACTCATGAACCATGAGATCATCACCTGAGCTGAAATCAATAGTTGGACGCTTAACCAACTGAGCCACCCAGGCGCTCCAATTTTATTTTATTTTAATTCAAGTGTAGTTAGCAGTTAACATACTGTGTTATATTAGTTTCAGGTATACAATATAAGTAATTCAACAATTCTGTATATTATTCAGTGCTCATCAAGATAAGGGTACTCTTGGGGCTCCTGGGTAGCTCAGTTGGTTAAGCGTCTGACTTCGGCTCAGGTTATGATCTCACGGCTCATGGGTTTGAGTCCCATGTTGGGCTCTGTGATGACAGGTCAGAGCGAGGAGCCTGCTTGGGATTCTGTGTCTCCCTCTGTCTGCCTCTCCCCGGCTCATGCTCTGTCTGTCTGTCTGTCTGTCTCTCTCTCTCAAAAAAAAATAAACGTTAAAAAATTTAAATTAAAAAAAAGATAAGAGTACTCTTATCATCTTTTATTTCCCCCATCCCTTCACACACCTCCCCCCTGGTAACCTTCTGTTCTCGATAGTTAAGAATCTGTTTTTTGGTTTGTTTTTTTTTCCCTTTGTTTTGTTTCTTGAATTCCATTATGACTGAAATACGGTTTTTGTCTTTCTCCGGCTGACTTATTTCACTTAGCATAATACTCTCTAGCTCCATCCATGTTGTTGTAAATGGCAAGATTTCATTTGTTTTTATGATTGAATAATATTCCATTGTGTATTTACCAAATCTTCTTTATCCATTCTTCTTTTGGTGGGCACTGGGGCTGCTTTCATAGTTTGGCTATTGTAAATAATGCTGCAGTAAACATAAGGGTGCATTATATCCTTTCAAATGAATATGTTTATATTCTTTGGGTGAATACTAAATAGGGCAATTACTGGATCATTCTGTTTTTAATTCTTTGGGGAACGTCCCTATGTATCCCATAGTGGCTGCCCCCATTCGTTGAGAGCGTTTTCCATGACCTGACTTGGGGTGAAGCGCATAGGACATTTCCCAGCCTTTTCATTTCCAATAAGTGGTTGCTTGAAATAAAGAAGCTGATAATAATGCTGACATCAACTGGCAGAGCACATAGACAATCGCACAAAAAATAATTTCAGTTAGAAAACAGTAATTTATGATTAAACAACCAAACTGCCTGATGTGATTCAACTTCTCTTTCCATAATTTTGAAGTTATGTGAAATGCTTTGAGCTAATCTCTCCTGGAGACCTGTATTTATCTTGACTATAACAGGTGGTGGTGTAAAGGTTTTAAAGAAATTATTAAGCAGATATTACAGGAAAGTGGTCAGAAAATTCTAAACATAAACATATCTGCATCTCCAAAGACGCTTAATCGTTTTTTTGAAGCCTAGGGAATTTTTTAAACTACCGTTTTTAATAGCTGCAGTTTATAAGAAATGACATCTCTCCATTGTTTCTTAGGGGCACATGCTGAAATTTGGCTGACAATCGGTGTTCTCATTAAATTCTCATTTCACTGCTGTGAAGGAGTTTTGTTACCCAGGTCCATCAAGCTTAGAGTTGCTAGAACATAATTACATAAAGTGGTATACTTGGATACAGGTTGAGAACAGCCTTCACAGTAGGTGATTTACCCTTGTATTAAGTCAGAACAATTCTCACGTTTATGTGAATCTCAATGTTAACTATAAGGAGGTGGTGGGGGGAAATCAGCATTTATTTTATTTTTTTTAATGTTTTTTTTTTTTTACATTTCATTATGTTTCTGTTTTTTTTTTTTTAATTTTTTTTTTCAACGTTTTTTATTTATTTTTGGGACAGAGAGAGACAGACAGCGCATGAACGGGGGAGGGGCAGAGAGAGGGAGACACAGAATCAGAAACAGGCTCCAGGCTCCGAGCCATCAGCCCAGAGCCCGACGCGGGGCTCGAACTCACGGACCGCGAGATCGTGACCTGGCTGAAGTCGGCCGCTTAACCGACTGCGCCACCCAGTCGCCCCCATTATGTTTTAAATATAGTGGTTTGGTCATTGACACATTTAAATGTAAATATAAATTTCAGCCCTGAGAGGTAAGTCACAGTAAGGATAAGATCTTTATAATCTCTTTCTGTAACTTTGGAGATTCGTGGAAACCGTCACTCAATAGGGAACTTTAATTCTTGACTCATTTGAGAATCAATGTCTTTTTTGTCTTTTTTTCCTTTTTTTTTTTTTTGAGAGAGAGTGTGGCGGGGGGGTGGGGGGGGTGGGATGGGGGGGTGTGATGGGGGGGTGTGGGGAGAGGAAGCATCCTGGACGCTTAACCAAATCAGTCACCCAGGCGCCCCTCGGTGTCTTTCCGTTGAGGCTTCCTCCAGGAAAAAAGTTACCACTGTATTGTTTTTGCATACTCTCTGCAGGTGCTGACATAATTAATACTGCTTTATTAAAGGCTTATTGTGTCTATTTTTTAAAATGATAGCTTTTCCTTGTTCTGTGAAAAAAAAAAAAAAAATTTCTTCACTATATTGATAGTGAGATATTCCGGAGGCGTTCTGTAGACATTCGGTAGATTGAGGCATAACCTCAATTAAGATCCTTACAGGAAGTAGTGAGCATTCTATAATTTGGCCTGTTTAACATCACATTTATTTAATTGCATAAGTATTACATAGGCACAGGTTTATATCGAGAATGAAATAAAAAAATCTTTAACAGTCCATATGGTGCCAATACAGGCACCAACTAATCAGAATGAGCTCTGGCCTTACATAACACCTACTGTCTGGTTAAAATTGGTCTGGGGTTGTATCCCTCTGAGTGTTTGCACATTTGTAGACTTGCTACATATATTTTAAACAATCATCTTTATTACCATGGCCCTCCCTACCCCCATAAAATGTTTGTAGGCTTCGTAGGCTGATTCCACCAACTAAATGCATGTATGAGAAATAGAAGTTGAGTCTACAAAATTGAAAAATAAGATTATTTACTTACCTCTGAATTTCCTTTTCACTTATCGTGTTAAACATATAAGCATGGAAGATTTCCATTTAGTAAATGTAAGGTGACATGTTCATCCTTTTAAAAGCAGAGCACATTTTAGGAAAAGAAGTTTAGTTTTACAGATTATCCTCTTCCTGCTCATTCCTACTGGGCATTCCCATTTGAAGTCAGTGGGAGTCCAGAGCTTGCTTCTCATCTCCCTCCAAGCCTCCTGCCACGGCTCTAGTTGCAGAGAAGAAACAAATAGAATTCAGAAATCTTTAAATATATAAAATTATTCGTTGTTTGAGCTAATTTATGAAAGGCATGTTGATGCCATTAATAACAATGAAATGTGAAATCGAGGTCAATGGAAGAAGCTCAAGATTTAAAAAGCTTAAATATTATCCCAAGTCTGTTCATGATTGTAAGTTAGAAGATATAACAATATCATTAACAACCTCAATGGTTAACCTTTTGTTATGTTAGAACATGAAAATGTATAATTAAGGTGTTATTTTCAAGCCACATGAATGCATTAGATTACTTTGAGTCAATTGTTATTAAAAAAATTTTTTTTAATGTTTGTTTATATTTGAGAGAAAGAGATAGCCTGAGTGGGAGAGAGGCAGAGAGGGAGGGAGACACAGAATCCGAAGCAGGCTCCAGGCTCTGAACTGTCAGCACAGAGCCCGACGTGGGACTTGAACCCATGAGCTGTTAGATTGTGACCTGAGCCAAAGTCAGACATCCAACCGAGCCACCCAGGTGCCCGAAGTTAGTTGTTATTTTAGTTATCGGTGATCATCAATATCCTAGTTCTTTTATCTGTAAAATGAAAGGTTTGGACTACACTATATCCAAGAGCCCTCCCCAACTTGCTCATTCCATAGTTGTACATTAGTAACCCTTACAGTGAGGCTAGAAACGTTTGGTTTATGCTTTAGGTATTTGCAAAAGATTTTCAGAGGTTTCCATGTAATAATTCCAGATATCTCATCAATCTTATAAGTGATCATGGAAGTTAATAGGTGCTGGATGGTACAGAAAGGAGAAGGCAGTAGGGAAAGACTTATGAATTATAATTTGGAGAGCTAGGGAAAAGTTACTCCAGGATTCTGGAAACCCAAATTTGTAACACATTCGTCCACGTCTCCTGACGGTGAGTCAGTAAGGGAGAGAGGAGGATGAGGACATTGTTGATGATTATTGCCGGGGAAGCAGTACCTGCTAGATCATGACTTTGGCCCAGTGAGGATGATTTTTTTCTGCCATGTTTTCACACCAATGTCATGGGCGTCCAAGGAATCTAGGCCACAACACTACATAATTGTATGTTTTGAATATATCTTCTTTGTTTTGACTGTCATCTATGGGGAAATATTTACCTTGGTGGGTTATTTATTTATTGGCTTATTTTTGCAGCTGTTGTAGTTTGCTAAAAGCCTGCTAAAATTAGGGGTCACCATGAGAGGGAGCATCAACATGAGTCAGAACACTCATACGTGGGAATTTCCTGGTCCAGTCCTGTGTCTACCCCTCACTAGCCTGGGGCTAGTAATTGTCTTTTTATAGTTCACCAAAAGCATGCGTAGGTCTTAAATTTTAATTACAGTATGCTGAAATATGGTATTATATTATTATTGGTTAGCCCTGAGCACTCAGGCATGAATTGATTTTTGTTGAATGGAAAGCCCACGAAATAGATGACAGCTATAATAATGAGGATGATGATGATGATAGTTATAATCAGATAATATTAAGCCAAGCCTTATTGAACATGTACTGTGTGCCGGGGCTTTCCTAAGTGCTTCACATTCATTCGTATGCTCCTCACAACAACTTAGATTGGTATGCACTGTTATGATCCCATTTTTACAGTTGAAGAAACTGAGGCACAGAAAGACTAAGTAACTTGCCAAAGTCATATGATTAGCAAGTGGCTGAGCTGGGAATTGAACTGAGGCCATCTGTCTCCAGCATCCATGCCCTTGACCACAGTGCAGTACCCTGTCCTAGCAGACAGGTCTGTGGTGGACTGGGCAAGTTTGTTGAAGGCATCATCGATACCAACAACTGCTTGTAGTTATAGAACCAACTCTATCATCACATCTGAAGTTTGTTTTTGGAAAATAACATTAGTACGGTTTAGTTTGCATAATTTGTTTTTGTTTTATTAGAGGGAACATGAGCTGGAGAGGGGCTGAGGGAGGGAGGGAGGGAGGGAGGGAGGGAGAGAGAGAGAGAGAGAGAGAGAGAGAGAGAGAGAATCTTAAGCAGGCTCCACATGGAGCCTGATGTGGGTTCAATCCATGACCAAGAGATCATAGCCTGAGCCAAAATCAAGAGTTGGACATTGAACCGACTGAGCCACACAGGTGCCCCTGTTGTTCCATTTTTAATTTGGCTAATTAAGTGTTTATCACACTTTGGAGGGAGCATAAAATGGTGATACTTAACTTTTTTCATTAGGTTTACTTAGAATTAAATGAGTTGTGGAAATTTTCCAAAATCATAAATACAGAAGATTAGAACTAGTTATCATCAGTTGAAAGTGAGGTAGAAATATGCATTATGACCAAGTTCTTCTTAAAGAAACTCAACATATTTGGTTTTTTATTTTTCTTAATTTTTTATTTATTTAGAGAGATAAAAAGTATAAGCACAGGAAAGGGCAGAGAGAGGGGAGAGAGAATCCCAAGCAGGGTCAAGGCTGCCAGCGCAGAGCTTGTGTCAAGGGGGCCTCCTCCCACGAACCGTGAGACTATGACCTGAGGTGCAATCAAAAATCAGACGCCCAACCTACTGAGTCAACCAGACACCCCTAAAGTCAATATATTTGAATGCATAAAGCTAAGTTTCCTGGTTCTGTTGTTTAATTATGTGTTTTTACCCGAATGCGACGCCATAAAATAATCACTTTTTAAAATAACCCTGATTAAGATTTGAGTCATCAAATTTTTAATTCCCTAACATAGTTTGTAATTGAGAATAAGCTAGTTTGTTACTTAAACATGCCATATGTAGTGTCTCTTACATTGTAAACACTGGCGAATTAAGTGATCATAGTTTTTGCATGTCTAGATTACCAAGCTCAATAAGACTTTACTCCTATTTACCACGGTTTTCTTAATTTTCTAGTATCTACCTTGTGTCATTTATTTGTTTAATCCTTTTTCCTCTCCTTCCTTTCCTGCTTTTATTATTCTGGTTATTTGAGTGTTTGATGTATTGGAAGCCCTTCCTGTTGTTCACCTTTGAAAACGTAGAGAAGATTAGCCATCATTATCACATTCTCTCTCTTCCTTGGAATTCTCTCCTCCAATAAAAGGAGAAGTGTTGCTGGAGAAGGTTGAAATGGACATTACTCGTCGGATACCACCATCATGAAACCGTAGGATTCTCCTCAATTTAGAAAGAATCACCCCAAAGTCATTTTCGTTTTATTGAATTATAGTCTCTCCTAGTGGTGACTCCCAGTTCTGGGTGATCGTTAAGAAGTGAAATTGTGACTCCGTGACTTCCTCCTGGATGAACATCTCTGGCATCTCCCTGTGGCCCAAGTCTCTCCACTGTAATCTGGAAGTTCTTGCATCTCATCTTCTGATTAGGATGCTGTCAGTAGGTGTGTGCACATGCACATGCATCCACAGTGTTGAGAAAGATGACAAAAAAGGAAGAACCCACACTATTTTGCCTTTCCTGGCTTCATCAAACTCTGCCGCGGTAATCATTTCAGATTCTGGTGCTTTCCTGGCTTTCTAAACCACATTTAGAAAGGTCATTTATTTTCATATCTGTCTGTCATTGCACTGGTCCTTTGGAAGGGCTAGTGTTTTCCATTTATTTGTTACTACTGTTAATCATTACAAAATCTTATTATTACTGCCCATATATAAATCAGGAAAAACAAATTTGATTTCTAGCATTTTAATGTGGTTAAAAAAATTCATGAATAGAGGAAACTTCTTATGCAAATATAAGCAACTGACAGAGAATAAATATGGGCACAAACTCTTGCTATTATAATCATCTTTTGACCTCAGCCACCCTCTGGATAGCCAAAGTAATGACTGTTTGATATTTATTATAAAGCATATTAAATTCCTTGATTAACTGAACCTTTCATTCCTCTTTTTTGTTTCATGTAGCAGTGAAAATAGATTGTTCTATTATCATTCTTGCCAGGACATTTATAAAATGTATAAAATTATTCATAAATGTATTTTAAACTGGAGATATATTAATGTATTATTGGGTGTACTGAGCAGAAAACATTTCTTTTCACATTTGAATGGCAGGCACCTGATTATAAATTCACTTCCTACTGAATATTAATCATCAACTCCATATGGCTGGTGGATAAAACTCTAAGAGGCACAGCCAGGAGATGTAAATTCTTACCCTCATCATGGACTTTTTATGTGATTTTGTTTAATTTTTAAAATAGACCGAGTGACCTTTGAATTAAAAAAAAAAAAAAAAAAAATCATTCCTCCCGAGAAGTCCAAGGGCAATATGAACTCAAGATTGGTTGTTATTTTCTTCCACTCCCCTTTTGGCTTCTGTGATCTGGCTCTCTTGGCCCTCTTCCTACATCTGACTGTTCCTTCTTGGTCTCCTGCTTCTTCTGCTCTGCTTAAAATGCTCGTGTTACTTAGAGTACGAACCTCAGTCCACTTCTCTTCTTGTCCTTGTTTTCTCAGGGCTTTCCCATTCACACCTGCAGTTTAGAGGTTCTGGCCTGTTCTTCGACTCTAGAGACCTCCCTGCCCCCAGGCCATTTCCACTGGGATGCCCTCCCTTCTGTACTTCCTTCTTTCTCCTTCACTCTGTTACCCCCACTCCACCTGTCCTGTGATGACCTCAGTGGCTTGACTGCCGACTCCCCAGGACTCAGCCAGGCACTGGCATAAAGTTGGCACTCAGAATGTGCTCAGTGATTTAATGTCCACGGTTGAACCCCTTATCCTCCTGTGTCCAATAGGCACACACTCAAAACACATGTCTTCCTGTGTTCTCTTTCTGAACGAATGGCATTACCATCCAGTTTCCCCTCCGACCTCTCTCTTCTCACACCACCCTGCTGCTGCTTTTTTTCCACATCCAGCCCTTTTGATTTTTTTTCTTTTTTTGTTTATTCATTCTGAGAGAGGGAGCATGTGTGGGAGGAGGGGCAAAGAGAGAGGAGAGAGAGAATCTCAAGCAGGCTCTGTGCTGTGCTGTTAGTGCAGAGCCTGACACGGGGCTTGAACCCACAGACTGTGAGATCATGACCTGAGCCGAGATCAAGAGTCAGACACTTAACCGACTGAGCCACCCAGGTGCCCCAAGACCTTTAAATTCTATCTTACGTGTTTCTGAGTCCATTCCCTTCCTTCAGTCGCAAATATCACTACCGTGGTCCTTGGCTTTCCTCTCTCTCACCTGGACTGTGGTCATATCTCTTTGTATTTTAGCCTTCCAGTCTTCTCAAATCACTTTCTTCCGAATACTATTGCCAGATTAATCTGTCCAAAGAACCTATGTGAACATGCCACCCTCCTACACTTACAAACCTACGAGGAAGGAAACTGTAAACTTTACCAAGACTACAAAAAGAAATAAATGCTGGGCGTTTTCTGTGCTCCCCGTATGGGGTGACAGTAGGAAAGTGTTGATGCTTTGTAGTCTTTTTTTTTTTTTTTCAGTTTACTACAGTGCTAATCAAGAACCCAAAGGGAGTTTTCTGAGAAAATTGGATAAAGTGATTCACTTATCTTATAAAATAAATGTGTGAGAATAAATATGAGAAACTGAAGTATAATTATCGCCTTTGAGGTAAGGAAACTTGGTGTTGAACCTCAGCTCTGGTACATATGGTCTTGTGCACTTACCCCCTGCCCTTTACTATGTCTTCCTCTTGAAAATGGCATTATGGTAGGAACCACCTCTAAGAATTTTTGTGAGGATTAAATGGCATAGTGGCAGAATGCGGGTAGTATATTTCACACAATGTCTGGTACCTCAGAAATGCTTCATAAATATTAGCAGAGGCAAAAGAACATGAAAACCACAGCCACATACACATGCATACATGTTTACATAATATATAAAGATGAAAGAATAGTAATAGTGGTTGTCTCAATATGGTGGGGTTACAGATTTTTCTTATTTGTACCTTTTCTCCATTTTCTATAACTATCATTTGTCACTTTTTAAAAAAAAAATTAATATTCATTTTTGAGAGACAGAGTGTGAGCTGGGGAGTGACAGAGAGAGAACGAGACAAAGAATCTGAAGCAGGCTCCAGGCTCTGAACTGTCAGCACAGAGCCTGATGCGGGGCATGAACCCACGAACTGTGAGATCGTGACCTGAGCTGAAGTTGGAAACTTAAACCAACTGAGCCACCCAGGTGCCCCTGTCACTTTTTAAACAGAAATTTCTCAGTGACTTTCCACCTTTATGCAATAAATCCAGATTCCCCTACACTTCATTCAGTGCCCTCCATAACCTCATTCTGTTTTACTTCTCTTTCCTCATTGATTATGACTTTTTCCTGCCTACCTTTGAAGTCACCATGAATCCTGAATTACCTTACTCCCTGTACATATGGTTTCTTGCCTGCATGCCTTGCTCTCTCCTCTGTCTGTAATGTCCAATCCTGGCTTTGTCTTATTTCCTGTAGCTTCTCCTTGAAGATTTAGCTTATAGTCACTCATCAGATGAAGCATTAGGAGCACCGTGTTAAAAGTATTTGATCCCGTGTCTGTTTTCCTCAGTGCGGTGTTTTTCTCCTGAATGAGGATTTTACCGGAATCTGGAAGCAAAAGTTGATTACATTATAGTCCGTACATTCAGGTTGCTTATGATTAGCAGGAGGAGAAAGGGATAAATACACGAAGGCAGTAAATATTGTAGGATCTCTGATACAAGTACCTGCACAGTTCAGTAGGGCAGAAAGAAGGGTGCAGGTAGTCCTTCTGGGGGCAGGTGAATTAGGGTGAAGAGTTCATGAATGTGTTCATTCAAGAGGTGATGCTTAAGTGGCTGAATAATGTTTCCTGGGCAGAACACGTGGGGACAGGTGTTCTAGGCAGGGTGTGGGAGAATGATGACGAGTTGTGTTTGAGGTGGGTCACCATGGTGCTTGGTACCATAGAAGCTCAAAAATACTCAAACTGAACTGTATGGCCCCTCCTAGTATCCAGTGATTCGGAAGTTTGTGAATCCCCAGAAGTTGGATACCATATTTTATGTTTATGTGCTTCTGGGAATTTTTCTGGAGAATTTCACCTGATTTTCCCAGACAGTTGCACAGCCAATGAAAGGTTTAAAAATGTTTGACAAATATTATAGCACAGGAAATAGGGGAAGTGAGGGGTGGAGGATAGAAAATGATGTGCAGATAAGCTGACTCATGCTGCAGCTGGTGGTCATGCTCCTGGCATCTACAGGGCAGTTACCTGCTGGAGCCACTGAGAGCCTGGTCATGCAGGCACTTCTTGTAATGGTCCCACACACTCTCTTCTCGCTCCTTTCACCAAGCAGGCTCATTCCTGTCTCTTCATTTGCTCCCACTGAGCCATTACAGTGTTCTCTCCCTGAGAGTCAAAGCAACTCTCCAGGGCAGGAAACATTATGGGGCTGAAAGACTGGGGAGAGAATGGAAGCACCATATGTTTTATTCTGAAAATAAAGTAAGGAGGTGAATATGTGAGAACAAGAAAGCAAATACAGTAACCAAAGCAATTTGGAGGAAATGGTATTAAATGGACTGCATTAAAAGACTGCAATGGCATTAACCCCCCCAGAGACACTGTGGGTCAGCTCATTCATTCCTCAGAGCTGGCCAGTAAAGAGATGTGTGAATTATCCAACTCTTAGAATCCTCTTGGAATCCTTAGCATCCAACTCTTAGCAGATCCAGGGTCCTCCTTCTCTACCCCTCTGTGCAGCTATAATAATACCCTCTATTATACCTTTGTTCTAGAACATATTGCACTGTGGTGGTGTAATTGTTGATACTCTTTTCTTGTATAAGGCATGACTGTCTTATGTTTGAATGCCCAGCATTTAGTGTTTGGCTCAGTTCATGTTTGTTAGAAGAATGAACTTGAGCTTTCTAGCCTGAAGGTAGTAGAGTTCATGGTTTAGCCTGCACACACCCATACACACAAACCCAAACAGCTGAAGATTTCCATTATCCTTTGCCTAAGGAGGCCCTCAAGTAAAAGCGCTAATCAAGGAAGGGAGCAGATCTTTTGCACAGACAGGGGCTGTTCTTTTGAAGGGAGGTATTTGGTGCAGTATTGAGTCTGATGCAATATCAGATGCCGTCAGCTTGCTAACCAGTTTTGGTCAGCACAGGCAAAGCAAAGGACAAAGGTTACTGGAGCAGACACAGCGGGCACTGTTGGTCACACTTGGATCTGCCTCAGGAGCACCCACACACCCTCATCTGTGGCTCAAAGTCAAGTAACCTTCAGAAGCATAATGATTATGTAGTTGTATTTTTCAAAGCTCAGCACTCCAGGCATGAAGCAGGCGGCTGGTTGCCTTGCGTGATGCTCAGCTCTGTTCAGAGGCATTCAGAGGATCCCCAGCTAACAGGGTGTGTGGGGAGCTTGCGGAGGGCTCGGGGGAGTCACAGATGTGTTTAAAGGAATGGAAGATTTAAAAATTAGAATGTCAAAGAAGGAACTGAAGGGGTGCTTCATGGTCTCAGGCGTATGAAGTACACAGAGAATAGTGATTAGTATTTTCCAATTACTGAGGAACAAAGAACAGGAAAATTGTTCTGAACTATATCATGAGGGCTTCTGAAATGATGGAGTGTATTTGAAGATTATTGAAAATATCTTGATATATCTCTATCATGTTACCTTTATTAGTTACAGATAGCTGGTCATTTTAGACATTCAATTCATTTACACTGTTGCTTTCCCAGATTAGACACTTGCTGTAAAGAAGGAAAGGAAAAGAAACTAGGGGTACTGCCTGAGCATCTCCTGACAACAGGCTCTGGGTTTTCCAACATCTCTGATTTACAGACATCATACCGTTTTAACGCCTGAGGGGTAGGTATTACCATCCCCATTTATTTAT
Source organism: Panthera pardus (assembly GCF_024362965.1). Classification (NCBI taxonomy): domain Eukaryota; kingdom Metazoa; phylum Chordata; class Mammalia; order Carnivora; family Felidae; genus Panthera; species Panthera pardus. The sequence continues at coordinate 69,165,385 of NW_026526991.1, read as the reverse complement.
GGGGAATCTGAAGCCAGGAGCATGCAAGGTGACAATCGGAGGTGCCAATCCTCAGTCTATGTTATATGGTACTTCAGTCCTAAGTCTGTGTGACTGCAAAGGCCTTGCTTCTAACTTGTCTGTGAGATACAATGAGTCTAGTTTTCCTGAGGCTGTCTGGATGCCTCATTCTCCATGAGGAGAGACCTGGCCTGTCCCAGGTCCTGAAAACCTTCGCCTCGGAGTATAACTGTGTGTTTGTTCCAGTTTGGCATTTACATGTCCAAAACAAGCGTCTATTGCCATTTCTCAGCCTAGGCAAAGGATACTTACGGAGTAGCAAATCTGTAGTGCATGTTTTCTGGCATAGCAAAAAGAAAAAGAAGAAAAATACATTTCAATCTAATAAATATCAAATTTTGCCTCCACTGGCATGCCTGTGGATGATCTCCACCGTGAAGGCAAGCAGAGGTGGTATGTGGTATGTAAGTACATCAAGGATCTTAGCAAGGTGAATGATTCCCATGTACGTTGAGTTTGCTGGTGAGCAAACCTTCCTATCCCTGACGCTTGCTGTCCATATCTTTTTCTGATTGTATGCATTATACATGGGCATTTGTGGATATTTTGGAAAACACGGAAAATTTTAAATAAAGCAAACATCCACCCCCCTAGTGCTACCACCCTAGGATAAACCAAACATGAGTACCTTAGTATGCTACTTTCTAGCCTTTTAGAAACACAGATGTAATTTCATGTCATTTAGACCTAGGGTACCCCACCTTTTCATTTAACTTGCCTCATAAGCATTCCCTAATTATTTTATTTTTCATCATGGTAAAATATACATAACGTGATATGGGCCATTTTATCCATCTTCGAATGTGTAATTCAGGAATATTAGAGTCACTGTTCTGTGTAGCCATCGTTGCTGTGCATCTCCACAGCTTTTTTTTTATCCTTGGTATTCTCTATATTTAAAAATGCTTCACAAACCACACTTAAAACTGCATAATATCCAGCCATAGATAACTTACTTGAAAGCATTTACTACCAAACTTTCAACAGATGCTGATTTTTGTGCTCACTATGATGTAGACTTTATGGCTAAGGTAGTGAACCAAATGTGGTTTTTGCCTTCTTCTTGGACCTTAAGCCTGGTGAAGGAAGTAGCCAGAAGTGGGCAGTTGGAGTCCTGCAGAGGGTGAGCGTGGGGGCCGGGGGTGCAAATGGGAAGAGAGCCCCTAACTTAGGTATAATTTACACAATCTTTCCTTGATTATTGTAGATCTAGTGTGTAGCAGATTTTTTTTTTTAGCTGTTATAAGTAATATTGTGAGATATTTGTAGGTGTAAATATTTGTTCACATTCAGATTATTTTATGAACGTTTCGAAAAGTGGAATTACTGAACTACTTACTGCAACAGCAAAGTAAGAGGTATTCTTTTGGAGCACTGGTTATTGTTAACCCAAACTTCACCATTCTAAAGGTTGGGAGCTGCCACCAAGCATTTCCCTTGCCTGTTCCATCTTGTGAGCTCTACTGACCTTTTTAAATAAATGTATGTCTGACTTGTAGGATTATGTGAAGAGTTGGGGCTGAGAACTGAGTGTATCCAACTGGGAAGAGCTAAGGAGGACAGGGGCAAAGGGAATATGGGTGAGATTGACATTTAGTGTCACAGATGACATTTGAACTGTCCAGCTGGTTGACTCCCATCAAAGGCCTTGGTCTGACTCCTGCTTTAGGGCTGTGCTCTATGTGTGTGCTGACAGAGTTTGGCTTCCTTCTGTGAAATTCAGACTTGCAGACTTGAAGCTCATTGTGAAGTAAAAAGCCTATTAAAAAACAAAGTATCTGTTTATCGTCTAAACAGAAATTTTTGGTCTATTATCAGCTGGAAGAGACTTTTGGATAGTATATAATCTTCCCTGTTCAGACCATAGATGAAGCTTCTGAGGTTTTGAAAACTTAAGAAACATTCTGAAGGAAACCAGTTGGGTAGATAGAGAAATCTCTCTTGAGTTCTCTTGTGGTTTACTCCATAACCTGCCCCATGTTTTCTTAGCCTCTGTTCTTGTCCTTGGAGCTCTTCTCTTCTTTCTTTTAAATTCCTGTTTGGCTTTCTGCCATTTTCTTCTAAGATGCTGTTCATCTTCAGTGTTGCATACATATATGTGTTGGTGGATGTCTATCAATAGTCATCGCGTTCTGCTGAAGTGTTTGCATGCCTTTTTCTGTGTTGGTCTTAGCCTACTAATTTGTTTGCCAACTGCCGTCTTCATCTTGGCCTAGGTGTTTATTGGAAAGTCCCTGTTGGCTCTGGCAAAAGTACCCAGTGATGTTTTATTTTGCTCCCTTTGTGTTAGCCCTTTTGAGGAATTTTGTAGGGTTTTGTTTTTTTATTAATGTTAAGTAGTACACCTTCCGGTGATGTAGTAAATATGGAAACCTGGTCTGGGGCCAAAGAGTAAATAGTTTTTAAATAGACCATTAATATTGAGAATCGAAATAGTACACAGATCTCTGATGTATTTATTTTATGATGACCGATAGATAACAATTAAGTTGGTAAAGCTTTACCACAAATACACATCGTTATATACATGTGCATATACTTTTTTATGTATAGTAAATCTTGTAAGGTCAAACTTACAAAAAAGTTAACATTGCTTTGTGTTTGACAAAGTGCCATTATCTTCAGTAGAGCTTCATATCTAATGACTCTAAATATAGGACCAGAGGCCGGCCCCCTGACAATAATTAGAAAAAAGAACTTGAAAAGCCAGAGCACCAAATTTGGGCTGAGGCTGTCAGCCCCAGTATGAAGTGATTATTATGTAGTTGGAAAATTCTGTAGCTTAGATCCTAAACAATTTCTGGTAATCCATAGCTCAAAATAATTCACAGAGTTATCAGGTTCTTTCATTTATGAGAGAAAGGAATGATTCCTCATTTATCTTAAGTCTTTTATGTTGGCAATTCCGTCCTTAATTAAAAAGGCATTGGCATTTTCATTATGAAAATGGTTTTCCTGGACTTATAGCTGAGTCCATTAATTTAGTGTTTCAAAACTGATTGGCATTAGCCTGTTAGTTACTTTTATATAAAAACAACTTAAAAATTCATTTTCGAGTGTCTTGATTTTAAAGACCATTCCAGACATCTGTTCCTCCTGGGTCTACTGGATCGATGTGTTAAGTTCTGGAGAACTAGGGAATAAATATAGCACACTCCACTTCCAAAAAAGATGACAGCCATTATCACTGTTTAAGGCACTTGAGGAGAGTCTAAGTAGACGCACCCTAGATGAATACCTTACACTTGTTCTCTCTCTCATTTTCTTCCATATCTTTCAGTGTAGAGAGATAAATGTAATAGCAATGATATTTCCTTAAATGCTTACTATCAAGCCATGTGTTATGTCCTGTTAGGATTCATAACAGTCCTATGAAGATAGGTAGTATGATGCCCATTTCACACATTGGGAGGCTGAGACTCCCCAAGAGGTCACCTGATTAACCCCCTGACACCTCTTGATTGATCGATCCTTGTCATTCCCCTACCACCTTGTTCCCTTCTGCACATCACTGCTGGCCCCATCTGTGTTCTTTATAACATTCTCCTCCAGACACACCTTCTAAGAGTCCACACTGCATAGGGATAAAGCCCAGATTTCAACATGTGTACAGGTTGACCCCGACTTCTTTAACTTTATGCCCCACAACCTCCTTACAAGAATCTGCACTAGATTCTTACACAAAAGTGTACTTCCCCAGCTGTTTCTCCTGCAAATGGCTATTATTTGCCAGACACTCCGTTAGGATCGTAGGTAAAGTTCTTACCTTCAAAACTTTAGACTAGTAGCAAGATAGATGTGCACATACATCACTTCTCCTTAACTTTTATGTGTCTAATCCCAGATTGGCTTACAGCATTTGCCCTTGGTGAAAGTTTCCCGTACCATTCGAGGCAAAAGTTGATTCCACCTTTCTCTGAATGAAGCCTGAACTGACTGTACCAAATATTTATCTTCAAGTTTTAATCTTATTTTCATGTGCCTGGATCTTAGCCCACTTCTCGGTTATAGACTCTATAGGCAAAGTCTGTGATTTTAATATATCTTTGATTTTTAAATTCTATTTTTAAAGAAAAGGTTAATTTGTAAAAAATCTATAAAATGTCATAAAGAAATTTCAGCATTGGGCCACCATATTTTTTTTTAAATTTTTTTTTAAACGTTTATTTATTTTTGAGACAGAGACAGAGCATGAACGGGGGAGGGGCAGAGAGAGAGGGAGACACAGAATCGGAAGCAGGCTCCAGGCTCTGAGCCATCAGCCCAGAGCCCGATGCGGGGCTCGAACTCACAGACTGTGAGATCGTGACCTGAGCTGAAGTCGGACACTTAACCGACTGAGCCACCCAGGCGCCCCGGGCCACCATATTTTTAATATATTGCATGATGGTCTGAGACCACATGTGTTAAAGTATAAAAAATTAGGTTGGCACACAAAAGTGGCATGTCATTTGTTTTTCTGGATGTTTAAAAAAAAACCTCTGGCACCAAGGTTTTTTTTAAAAATTTTTTTTTAATTGAATTAATAATATTACTGTGATACCTTCCTCTTCACTAGTTATTAGCACAGGAAGAAAGCCTTTTGAACATGAACCAGGCCTTTAAAAGACGCTAATAAATATCTTGAGTGCTAGTCCTTCAAGTTATGGGACTTGTTAAAAATACCATAAATGGTAAGTGAATGAGCAAATGGAGTCCTGACTAGGGAGGTTGGAAACCTGTTCTATTCCTGACACAAGCCACTTAAAGGGGGGTGACTCTGATGTCAGAGGCACAGTGAACCCCGATGTCTTTGCGTGCCAAATGTGGCCCTGATTTCTTTGTCCGCTATGATGCATGCCAAAGGATGCATCATAGCAGACATTGTGGGTTTTTGACACATTAAATACTTTTATGGGTGCCTCTCCCCATGTTGTGTTAGTTGAACTTCATTCATCTGTTGGTTTATAGATAAATTTATTTTCTCATAGTTCTGGAGGGTGGAAGTCCAAGGTCAAAGTGTTGGCACATTTGGTTTCTTCTGAGGCTTCTCTCCTTGGCTTGCAGCTGGCACCTTCTCGCTGTGTCCTCATACGGTCTTTTCTCTATGTGTGCATATCTTTGCGTGTGGGGTCTCTCTGTCTGGATCTTCTCTTTAAAGCCAGTCAGCTTGGATCAGGGATCACTCAAATGGCCTCATTTTAACTTCATCACCTCTTTAAGGTGCATACAGTTATATTCTGTGTATGGGGAGTTAAGGCTTCAGCATTTTGAGGATTTTGAGGAGACACAATTTAGCACATAACATCTATTTAAAATAACCTTCATTTATTTTATATAGAGACTAGTAAAAAGAAGAAACCAAAAATAGCCTTCTACCTAGCTAGTGCCTATTGTTAAAGAGGGAGGGTAAGAACATGAAAAGATAATTCAAACTGTATTCAAGGTTATAAAAGGAAATTGAATGAGGCAACCTCTTTAAATATATTTACACAAATGTTTACTATGCAGAGTCCAGGTACATTTTTTCTCTGATCTTAATGTATCACACAAAACACAGATCTCTCGGTATCTACACACCCTCTGTATGACTACATTGTATTCCATTGTATATGTCCTGTATTTTAATGTAACTAGTGACCATTCAATGGGCATTTAAGTTGTTTTTAGGTATCTTCCCCAATCCTTGCCTCCATTACAAATAATGGATTTGGATTCCTTTTAAATACACATTATGGAGAGAAGAGGGATGAGCTACCTAATAAAAACAACTGGCATTCGGTTTGGGTAAAGGCAAGCCTTTGTTTTTCACCTTCCTGTTTATTGGCCCTTCTTAGTTGCTGTGAAAGGTATTTCAGTCTTTCTTACCCTCCAGCCCCTGACCATATGCCACAACGTCCTTCCTGAATAATGTGGAAGGAGGGGCTTCCCCTGGCAGCATTAGGTCATATCACGCCGCTGCCCTTCCTCCTACGGAAGAAAGGTCTATCTGAATCATGAACAGGCAGAAACTATTTTTAGTTAAGTAGAACAGTTTTTCTTGTAAGAATTGCTGTTTCCGTGCCCACGATGGCACATGAATCCTTTCTGGCTGCTTCTACCCTTTGGAGAGGGGCCAGCTTTCTAATGGAATGTAAGCAGTCTTACTGCTAATCAAGATTTACAGCTGAGACTGAGATGCCTGGCCGCTCATTGGATTTGCAGACCCTCTAAGCTAGCAGCGGCGACTCTGAGAGGAAATGCAGTGCAGAGGCCACCCGTCCTGTTCTCCAGGCCCTCCCTCCGTCCTCAGGCCCGGCCTCTCAGCCACGGGTATCATCTGGCATTATTTTGTAAGCTGTGCCACGGTGCAGATGTTCTTTGCTGAAGAATTACTTTCATTTCTGACTCATTTCAGGAAATGAGGCAGTCTATCAGAGGTGTTCTTCATTTTCAGACCCATGGAGAATTCATTTTCTCCTGGGATTTCTAACCACATGTGGGCAGTGCTTTATTTACCCAGATGTGAGAAATAACAGTAATGAACAGCCCTCTTCCAAAGCAGGCCTTACTTCCCGGCAGAATCCAATGTGAAGACCCACAGGAGCTTATGCTCTTATTAATGTAAATATTTCTGAGGTTTTGGTTTTGTGTGATGCTTGTGGACATGCTGTGTGTATGGGCTTTGGTGCAAGAAAAATATAATTTAGCAACAGAGTTAAAAGGTAGTCTGGAGTGTTTCTAATTACTGTTTGTTTAGTTCACCATTGCCCTAATAAGTGGATTTAAGTAACCTTGGGGGTAGGGAATGTAATGTTCATATTCTAGTTAGCCATGCAAATCAAATTCTAACTCAGTATTGCAGAGAACACGCCATGGAGTCATTTTATATGTATTCCACTGAATTTTAAATTTAGAACTGAGAGCATTTTGGAATGGGCATTTTCTACCTGCCCTGCATCGGCATGAATTGTGTACATGTCCCAAATCAACTCTACTGTGTGCTACAACCTTATTAAAATTTTTTTCAATGTTTATTTATCTTTGAGAGAGAGAAAGAGAGAGAGAGAATGAATGAATGAATGAGCAGGGGAGGAGCAGAGAGAGAGGGAAACAGAATCTGAAGCAGGCTCCAGGCTCTGAGCTGTCAGCACAGAGCCCGACATGGGGCTCGAACCCACAAACTGTGAGATCATGACCTGAGCTGAAGTCAGATGCTTAACCAACTGAGCCATTGAGGCACCCCACTACAACGCCATTTAAAATCCATCAGTGGTCTTTGACATTCAGTTCTCTTTTTAATTTGAAATAAAAGAGAGGGAGAGACTTAAAAGTTTCTCTTTCCTTTTTTTCCCCATCCTTCAGTGGCTGTAATAGGAAATGTATTAAGGGGACGTAGAGCAGTGGTTCTCTCAACCTTGGCTGCACCTTGGAATCAGCCTGGGAACTTTAAAAACTACAGATGCCTGGGTCCCACCTGCAGAGATTCTGGGTTAACTGTTTGGCATGCAACCTACCTTGGGATTTTTCAAAAGCTCCCCAGTGGATGTTATTGTGCTCTAGATGCTGAGAACCACAGACATGAGAGACCTCTCATCCAGGGGTTCCCAGCTCTGGCTGCAGACTAACATCACCTGGAAAGCTATTGAAAGAAACACAGATGCCCCCCCAGTTGAAACGACATTTCTGGAGGAGGGAGCCAGTATTGCTTGAAAGCCCCCAGATGATTCTGATGCACAGCAAGGGTTAAGGCAAGCTGACATAATCTAACTGTCGCATGTCACAGGTGAGAAAAACATGGTCATATCCCAGTTGTTTCAGGAGCAAGTTTGGGACTCAGGCCTGATCCTCCAACTGGTCTCTGCTGCTCGACACCACCCCCTGGTATTTGTCCGTTGTATTTATTGATGCTTCCTCATCCTTCAGGTGATGTTCCTGCCTCCAGGAGGCCTTTTCTGACTCCTCATACTCTCCACTCATCCAGTCGGGGTAAGATGCCCTTTTTTTATATTTGAACAGCGCCTTGAGCTCTCCTCTAAGACTGTCAACTCCGGGATGACAGGAGTCGTCCTTTCTGTAACATGGTGGCAAGGTGTAGGCTCCCAGATAATTTGTTGAGTCGAGGTTCCCTGATTCTTTATTTTTCAGTTAGTGCACATGGACTGCTAACGAGAATCCATTTCTATATGTTACCTTCTGAAAATAGCTTCTGAAAGCAAAAGTCATTTATTTTTCTAGGGCCCACTGTCCTGTGGGTCAAGATCTCATACACAAGGACTCCCCATCCCTACCTTCCAGAACAGAGGTTTTGGAGAAAAAAGAATTCACGGGGCTTTTGATAACAATGAAAATAAAATTTCAGTGACCTCACAAATTGTTACTTAAAACATCTGGGGACTTTTGGATAACGTACTTATGAGTGTGTATGGCATCAGTGGAAGGGAGTATGTGGCATTTATTTTAAGACAAAAAGTTGTATGAGGAAAATAATGCTATTTCATGGAAATATGTTTTAGGGATTAAATTATGTCCTTTATCATACTGCATATAAAACTCTGAGAAGCCACATTCTGTTAGCATAGCTGAATTAAATCCTTTAGCTTCTCTGGATTCATACATTAAATTCTTTTCAGTTGATTTAAAAAAAAAACTGTCTTCTGTCATCCCACTTTACTTAAGGTCATGCTTGGTCAGTGTCTTATTTTTATTTGAAAAACATTTCCAGGTTTGCAGTATTTGTGTTTATTCTTGTAGCTGTACCAGAGATTTGTCTCAGAAAGCAGATTGCAACTAGTATCTCTTCAGTTGAAGAGGCCAGGAGGCTGCACACAGGAGTAACAGAGAATTTGAAGCTTATGTGGAGAATTTGAAACTTTTGGAGCCTAGACTATAAACTGGACTGAGTTATAGGGTAAATGTGAAAATGATGTTAAGACGTTGCAGCCAGGAGAGAATGATGGGAGTGTGTGGGCTCGTTCTGAAGTCTTAGACTTCTAGGCTACTGCTTTATCCACTCAGGTTATGATCTCATGGTTTTGTGGGTTCGAGCCCCATGTCAGGCTCCGTGCTGACAGTGCAGAGCCTGCATGGGATTCTCTGTCTCCCTTTCTACCCCACCCCCCTTCACAATGTCTCTCTCTCAAAATAAAAAAATAAAAAAAAAACTTAAGAAAAAGGAAAGTGGCAGTGTGGCCGCAGGTAAGTGAAGCCACCATATAGTCGGGAATCTTCCTTAAACAAATATTCTTAAAAATTTCAGGAAAAAGTTAAGTCATTTAGCTGGAGGGAAATGTAAAATGCTTTTATATTAAAATATTTTTGATTATACTGTGGAATATAAAGTGCTACATTTTGCATGACTTTTTTTTTTAAAGGTGAAATATGAAATTTTAGAGAAGCACTTCTGTCATGTCTCTCCTTTGCTGTTATTTGGGTGGAAAATGAATAGACTGATAAAATTTTGCTAAGGAACCCGCCTCTATCATGCTAATTTCAGAGGCTCAGCAGTATACTGTGGAAGAGAAGGGGAATGGGGGAGAGGAGATTTATTAAACACATAAGACACAGTGTTCAGTGTTTCAACCATGTTGTGTCATCAAATCTTTAGGACTACCCTGCAAATTAGGACTTAATTCACACCAGCTTTTATGTGCGAGGACATATATATGCACCTGTCCACTACGGAGCAGAGCCAGAATTTAAATCCAGGTCTGTCTGATTCCAAGGTCCCTGTAATTTTCTTACTAACATGACCTCTTAGTCATGAGAATGGAAAAGTCTCCAGAGGAGAGTATTTACTGGTAGAAGTGGGCTGACTTTCAGCTTCCTTTACAGTTGTTATTGAACATTAATAGGTTAACATTTATAAGCTTCTGTGACATGGTTAAAAGCACTTCTTCATAATGTTCTATAAAGTTCTGACTTTAAAACGGCATGCCGTTGTTGCAGTGGTGTAGAGTTCAGGCGTATTCATTGCCATGATTTGAAGAGGGGAAAGGAATAGTCAGCAGTGACCATTTTTGGTCCAAACACAGGCAGAATTTTGTAAATTCATCTCTCAGATGTCACGCATTTGACTTGAGGGAGGCAGCAAAGCAAGATGGTTGATAGTTTGCACTTTGCCATGTGATTCCTGGGTTTGAGAGGCCTGGCCCTGTTGCCTACTAGCTGTGTGATCTTGGGCAAGTCACCTAACCCCTTGGTGCCTTAGTTTCTTCATCAAAAAGGCAGGGCTAATAATAACTTGATTAAACTTGCTGTTTTGAGAATTAAATAACATAAGGCATATAAAGAGCTTGGAACATTGTGTGAGAGAAAGTAAGTGCTCAGTAGATGTTTAGCTATTCTCAGTGGACAGATGCTAGATGCTACATGACCCAGCAACCCCACTGCTAGGTATTGACTTGAGAAATGAAAACCCATGTCGACAAAAGACCCTCTAGTAAAAGTTTATAGAAGTTTTATTCATAATTAGCAAAACGTGGAAATAACTCAAATGTCCACCAGCTGGCAAATGGATAGGTTATGGTACATCCACACAATGGAATAGTGTTCAGTAGCAAAAAGGAACAGATTACTGATCCAGGCCAACAGCATGGATAAATCTCAAAAGTGTTCTGCTTAGTGAAAGAAGCCAGATAGAAGAGGCTGCGTATGATTTGATTCCGTGTATATGACATTCTGAAAAGACAAAACTGTAGGGAGACATCGGATGGTTGCTTGCCAAGGACCAGAAGCAAGCAGAGAAGATTGAGTGTGGAGGGGCAAGGGAAGGCTCTTTGGGGTGATGGAAATACTCTGTATCTTAATTGTCCTGGAGGTTACATGACTGCACATTAGTCAAAACGCATCAGACTTAGGGTATATTTTTTTCCCGTGTATAATAAGTTAAACCTTAGTAAACCTGATTAATAATAATAATAAAAAAAAGTCAGGTGCTGCATCATATGACAAATAGTGGGAGAAAAGGGGTTTAGAAACAGTAATCGGAAGTGGCAGAAACTGAAGATATTTTGCAGTTTCAAGGACTATGGAAGATGGGTGGAATGATTTCATTAATTTTCCTCTCACAGGCTGTGAGTTAGAAAAATATAGAAACCTGTGGAATGGTTCTGTCCTACCCAAGCATACCTGATTCTCTTTGCTGTGCTCACTGGTCTGCTACCCCATTTCTTTTAAGCCTACCCACGAGAGCTGCTTGTATTTCTCAGGCCTGGGGATCTCCTGGGTTGCTTCCCAGGAGAATCCTGAAGGAGGGAGGGCTGGCTGTGTGATGAGGCATTCATGGAAACAGAGCGTTGGTGTTCTAGATGAACTGAAGGTTACTATTCCAGTTTATTAAGTAGTCTGAGTGCATTTATGGATAAGATATGTTATCACAGCCCATTGTTCATTCATCATGAGTCATGGAGGCCCTGGCCCTTGATCACGGAGCTCATGCTTATCGTTAGCAGCACTGGGCACAGCTGACCACTCCCTCCTTCCTGAAATTCTTTCTGTGCGTGGCTTCTGTGGTGCTGCTCCATTTTGATTCTGCTTGCAACCGCGCTTGTCTTTTCTGTCCCCTCTGCTGGATCCTTCTCTTCCTAGTCCTGGCCTCTAAACGTTGGAGTGGCAACAGCTTTGTGCTCTGGCCGCTTCCCATCTCAGCTCACTACTTAGGTGATAGTCATTTCCATCTATTTGGTGATGACTTCTATATCTGCCTCCCCGATCTCTGTCTCTCCCTGGCTTTTCAGCTGCTTGCTTTACCTCTCCACTTGGCTATACTCTTGCAAACATGGCATCTCCAAAACCAACTTCTGGTTTGTTTTCTAAACCTACACTTCTTCCTCTTTTCCTCATCTCGGCAGTGACTTCACCCAGTTGCTCAATCCCTCAAACCTACAGTCTTCCTGGATCGCTGCCTTTCCTTCACACCTCATGTCAGACCCATTAGCATCTATCCTAAGCCCAAGCACTCCTCATCTCCCAACTCGTACCTGAGTCTAAACCCAGGCCTTCACCATGTCTTGCTGGGACTTCGAATCACTTCCTCAGCCCTCTTCCTGCCTCTATTCATTACCTTATGGTCTGAGTTCACACAACAGCCACGGGGATTCTTCTGTATTATACTTTTATACTAGGTGCAGTGGCTTCTCTACAAATCATATGAAGTGCAGGCTCCTAACCGTGTACTGTAAGGCCCCTGCCACCTCCTTGTCCCCATGTCTTCTTGCTATGCCTGTCTCTCATGGTGCTCCAGCTACACTGGCTCCTCACTGTCCCTTGATGTGTCCCCCTCCTTCCCGGAATGCTTTTCTCATCCTCCTCTCCACCTGCTCTCACCTCCCAACCCTTTTCTGTCTAGGATTCTTGCTCTTGGGGCTTCATTCAGTTCTCCTTCAGATGCCACCCCTTAGAGCTCGCTGTCCTCCCTTACTCACCGATATCCCAAATAGCACTGTTAACTCTCTGTTCCCTTCACGTGCTTTATTTGACTTCAGAGCATTTATCTCTACCTGAAATTAACTTTGTGTGTTTTGTTTATTGCCTCTGTCCCCCAGTAGGTCATAAGCTGCATAGGAACACTGTTGTGATGCTCAATAAGTGTCTTTTGAATGACTGAAGGAATAAGTGAATTAATGCTCAGATACCCCTATATTAAAAATTAAAGAACCTTCCTCAACCCTAATATCCCTCTCCGTCTCTCACCCCATTTCTCTATCTTTGTTAAGGGAGAATCCCTAAATGTTGTGTAGGTATACTACCCATTTCCTCTTCACTCTGCTGCGATCTGGGGTCTTTTCCCTTCACTCTGGTGAAATTTCTCAGGGTCATTCAAGCTGTATGTGTTGCTGCTTCTAGTAGATACATTCCTATCCTGTCTTACATTTAGTTTTTTTTTTTAAGTTTATTTATTTATTTTGAGAGAGACAGAGATGGCACGAGGGGGTGGGGGCAGAGAGAGAGAGGGTGAAAGAGAATCCCAAGCAGGCTCCATGCTGCCAGCGCAGAGCCTGATGTGGGGCTCGAACTCATGAACCAGGAGATCATGACCTGAACTGAAACCAAGAGTTGGACGCTTAACCAACTGAACCACCCAGGTGCCCCTTACGTTTAGTTTTATTATGGAACATCAGTTTCCTGAAAAGGGACTTTTTCTGTGTTGTTACCTGTTAATGTCTTCTGCATCTCGCACAGTGCCTGGCACATAATAGGTGCCAGAAGTGGCGTTCTTGTGTTTATACGTGTCCTGTTGTGAGATGTTTGACATGAGTCCTCACTTCCAGTTTTTGTAAATGGAAAAAAAAAAATTTTTTTTTTTACTTTTGGCAAAGTGTTGTATATAATTATTTTTTAAAAGTTTATGTAAGTAGACAAGTAAGTAATACAAGATTTGTTGTGAAAAAGAGCATGTCCCCCTCCAGTTTTTGTTCCTGAGAGGCAAGTATTTTTAACTTTAGCTGATTATGTTAACAATCACTTCTATATCTTTAATTAACATAAATTAACGTTTCAGTGGTTATCTACTGATGAAAAAGTTTAGCCCGGGTTCATCTACACCTGCTCCTCTCCCCTCTCATGCAAATTTCCCAACCCCCATCCTCCCAATATTGTAATTGTATTGTAATTTTGGTAAGATCAATATGCAGCATTTACTTTGTTAGAACTATGTCGTACTTTCCACAGAGGAGCCCTGGAATGTAGTTTGATTACTTTTCCTCACAAAACTACACAGTGAATACTGTACTGACTTTTTTTTTTTTTTAATCTCTTCATTTTGGATGTATTTAGGAATATTCAACCTGAGACTCTACCCCAGTTGTAAATCTCTCAGTGGACCACATAGTGAATGCACCAAGTTCATCTGTTTGGAGTCAGTTCCTCTCAGACCCTTCTGATCTTGTCTCTGTCTAGGTTGCTTTCTTGGCCCCCAAACAGCTAGGGCTTCCCCTTCACTGCTCTCCTGCAGACTCCTTTTGCCTCTCTTGTATCGGAGCCACTGGTCTCTGGAACTTAATGACTTATTCTTTGTTGGTTTACTGCTTCACACAGTCTCCAGTTCCTTATGGAGGAAAGGTGTAAGAAGAGCTAAGTTTTTGAGACTTGCAGGTCTGACAATGCCTTTGTTCCCCTGGCTTTTAACTGACAGCTTGACTAACTTTATAATTCTTGAGCAGAAATCATCTCTACTGAGAATTTTGAAGCCTCTGCCTTCCAGTGTTGTTCTTGAGTAGTTCCTGCCATTTAGACTTAAAATCCTTGGTATGAAAAACTCTTTTGGGAAATTCCATTATGATGTACCTTGGTATAGTTGTTCTCTTTGCATTTAATGTGCTGGAAACTCAGCCTCCTCACTATGGAAACCCGGTCCCCTTCCCTCTCCCCATTCTTGTCTTATCTTTAAAGGGAAAACAGCGTCCTTTAGTTTTGGGTGAAAGATGTCCTCCAGTCCTGGGGGGAAAAATGCCCTTTGATGCTGGGAAATTTCTTTTCTTTGCAATCACTTCCCCTCCATTTTCTTTGATGATGAACACTTTATTTTTTGGACTTGGCTATCGTGAATTGTTCCCCAAACTTTCCATCTTTCCAGCTTTCCATCTCTGTTTTTTTATTCACCTTTCTTGGCCATTTCCTGAATTGTGTCTTTCAAGCCTTCTATTGACTTTTCAATCTGCCATCATTTTAATTTCTAAGATTTAATATTTTTATTTCTCTTTCTCTCTTTCCGATAATATCTTGTCCTTATTTCATGAATGTACTTTTTCTCAGATATCTGAAGATGCTAGAGTTTTGAATTTTTTTAAACTTTCTTCTTCCTGTGATTTTTCTCTCTCCTCCAAGTTGCTTTGTTGTTTCTCTGTTAGGTGTTTTACCTAATATCCAGAAAGTCTTATTGTTCCCTCCTGTTTTAGATTAGCTATCTAAAAGGATGACTGGAGGTTCTTTGATAGCATATTGTGTTTAGCTTCATTCTAGGATGACGTGGCTGAGGTATTTGTTTTTGTTTTGTTTAGGAAATCCTAATGTTAGTATTTTTATGTTTTTCATTTTTCATTTTTGTTTATTTATTTTTTGTTTGTTTGAACTGACCAGATTCTCCAGAAAAAAAAGATGACTAGTGAGAAAGCCAAGTACAAGGCTAGGGTGTCTCAACATTCAGTAACAATTGTAGCGTGTAATCTCTCTTCAGTATGGAATCCCAATCCTCACTTATGCCTAGAATCCTCTAGTCCAAAAATCCCTTACTGACTCTTTTCAGACCAATCTTCTAGGTGGCGCATGGGGGGTTGGAGGCAGTTACTTCAAGGAGTGAGGGAGAGAATTGGGTCTCTCTACTTCTTAAATGGACTTTCAGCCAATTCTGTGCCCCACCTCCACCCCCACTTCCAGAGGAACCTGATGCTACCAGTCCCTCAGCCCCTTTATGGTTTATAATTTAAATGAAATTGCTTCTAGATAGTCCTGGTTTTGGATTGAGCTTTCTCCAGTCTGCTGAGCCATTGGCCACTAGTCTATTTGTTCTCCGGCTTCCAAAATTGTGTTACTATCTCTTCTCCTGTTCTCTTTATATCTGTTTATTTTCCAGTGGCGTTGAGGTTGAAGCAGGACTCTGTGCAGGTGTTTCATAGTCCACCTTTAAATGAAATCCTCACTTGACGTGTTTTTCTTTGTTGTTTATGAGGCATTTGATCGCACTTGTGAATCTCTGTTTTCACCGACTCTAGTTCTTTTCTTACATACAGTTGGGGCTGAGTGTGGTGGAACGCTCCCTGGACCATGAGTTGTTAGGAAACTTGGGTTCTGTTCCCAGATTTCACACTTAATCCTGTGCATTCTCTCTCATTGTTTTCTTGTCTGTCGTTCCAAGGCATTGAAGTAGATGACTCTGAGATCTCTTTGTACCCAAAAATTGCTTTTATTTGTAAGAAGTTGAGATAATCATGTGTAACTGAACACCAAGTTAGGAAACAGAGTTGCAGTAGCCAGCTGAAGAAATGTACAAGTTCAGCTTTTCCCTGTATTAGTCTCTGTAACTCTGGTATCTTAGAAGTCTCAAGTAAAATTGCAACCCACATTTCATGAACAAGAAACTGTTAAAAGGTTAAAAATTCTGAATTTTGTTTTCCTCTGCACTATTTTCAGCTGATAGCTCAGCTGCAAAGCATACTTGGATCCATGTTCTCGATAGGGAGATAAAGTGTTAGTTTTGAGCCAGAAGAACAGGGAAGATAATAGAGAAAGAGGTCTGTTTTTTTCCCTTTTACGTTCTAGCAGGGATGGCCATTCTTGGTAGCACCCCACCAGGAAATTGTCCTTCCTATGGAAGCCATGTGTGAGTACATGATAGCCACATCTGTATTTTCTCTCTCCTCCATGTTGCTATTTCTTGTTAGATGGAAAGACAGAGTGGACATTGCATGTCACTGTGGTTTTGACTGGCTGCTTTGATCAGTAACCCAGTGTGCTCAGCAGTGGTCATTACGGTGACTGAGGAGAAAATGTGATCTGTGAGGCCAGTGACCCTGTGGGCCAGAGACCAAGGTGAGGCTCCTTAAGGCAGTGCTTCCCAAACTGAGTTGCACACCAGAGCCACCCCTGCCCCCTGTTGCTAACACAGAATCTCTGTGGGGTGGGACACAGGAGGAATTGTTTTGTTAGAGTTTCCCAGGCTTTTAGGATGCGCTTAATTCTTATACTGACTCTGGGGAACTATTGTCTTAGGGACAGGAGGCCAAAAAGAAAATCAGACTCTTGAGCGTTTGCAGAGCTCTGGAAAAAAACCACAGAACAGAACCTGAGCCCTGCACACCTAGCCAGCTGACGCTCATATCAGTCCTGGAAAGGATTTCCGACTCTCACTGCTTTTCTCATGTTCATATTTCACACTCTTTTCCCTCATTCTTTGTAGATCATCTTGCTTTTTAAATCGCAAAGGGAATAGAAACCCTCAGGGGATGCTGCCTCAACTTCTTTTCTTCCCTCAAAAAAGAAACTGTGTGTGTGCAATGTGTAATGCACAGATAAATTTATGTTTACACTTAACTTTGGCTCCCCGATTAAGGTTAACCCCTCTGCCTGTGCCTCTCTCCATCAGTGACCCCTCCTGTGTATTTTTCTTTCACTCTTTCCATCAGTATTTGTGTGTGTGTGTGTGTGTGTATGAGTATGTGATATATGTAATATGAATACATATTTCATCTTACAGGACAAGGTGCAACAACAAAAATATGCCTTCCTCAACTCTGTGGCCAGCCTAGGTTTATTCATTCAGTCATTCATCTGGTTAGTCCATATTTATTAGAGCCAGCCATGTGCAGAGACCTGGCCAGGCACTGGGCTTCAACATCAGACTAAACAGATATAACCCCGGCTTGCACGATGCTTATGGTCTCTTTGTAACCAGAGTCCTTTAAAAATTATCATTCTTGGGGTGCCTGGGTGGCTCAGTCATTTAAGTGTCTGACTTCAGCTCAGGTCATGATCTCACGGTTCGTGAGTTCGAGCCCCGCATCGGGCTCTGTGCTGACTGCTCGGAGCCTGGAGCCTGCTTCTGATTCTGTGTCTCCCTCTCTCTCTGCTCCTCCCCTGCTCACGCTGTCTCTGTCTGTCTCTCAAAAATAAATAAATGTAAAAAAATTTAAAAAAATTAAAAATTGTCGTTCTTACTTTCCCCCTTTACAGAAAGAACACATGCTTGTGATCATAAATTTGAAAATAGCTTCCTAATGGGAAGCCACGAAAGGGTTTAAAGCAGAAGAGTACTGAATTTCGTTTTCAGAATTTAATTTACAAAGGTCACTTGGGCTACTGAAGGGGAAAGGATTGGGAGGGGGTGGAAATTGCTGGCAGGCGATCGGTCAGGGAATTTCTGCTCCAGCCCAGATCAGAGCTGCTTGGCATTGTAAGGAGGAGAGAGGAAGACAGACTCAAGATCTGTTCAGCATGATAGGTTGGTGAATATTTGGTTGTGGGGATGAAGAAGAAGGGGGAGTCCAGGATGACACCCAGGTTTCCGGCTTACCCAGCTGCGTGGATAGTAGCGTCATTTACTGAGACAGGAAATAATGGAGAAAGAATAGCTCTGTGCGTGTGTATAGACCTAAGTCCTGTGTGAATGCTCCGTGAGTCTGACATGTCTTGGAAGTTTCTAGGTGGAGGAGTCACATAAGCAGCTGGATGTATGAATCTGGAGTTGAGAAGAGACCACTTGAAATAGAGCAGTGCATTTGGAACCTTTAGTCTAAAGCTGCCAACAGATGCCGTGGGTAGATTACAGAGGAGCAGGCCACAGGTGGCCACCTGAATATTTTCAGAAGTCAAGCTCCAATCAGGAAGGATGCACCAACAGAGGGGACCAGAGAGATGAAAGAACCTCTAAGGGAAGAAAAGCAAGAGAAGGTGTCTTCAAAAACGGTTACAGTCAGCTGTGGCAAAGGTTGTTGTGATGTCAAATAAGGCACAAATGTAAAGCAGATGTTAGGTTCAGCCACGTGAAAATCATGGATGACCTTAGCCAGAGTCAGGTGGCAGGTGGTCACAAGTGGAGTCCCTGGGAGAGGGGTGCCAGCTCATCTAAAGCCCTGGCAAGAGTATTAAGGATTTTGGACTGTGTTGTAATGGAGTAGGTGCAGTGGAAAAGGCTGATTCAAGTTGTTTTTCCTTTCTATGATAGCCTCTTATCTTTATTGTTTTATTTTGGTTATCAGAGCAATATGTACTCATTGTAAAAGTTTAAAACATGTAAAATATGACTCACAGTGGAGCGTCTGACTCTTGATTTCAGGTTGGGTTGTGGTCCCAGGATTATGGGATCGAGCCCCATGTTGGGCTCAGTGCTGAGTGTGGAGCCTGCTTAGGATTCTCTCTGTCTCCCTCTGCTCCTCTCCCCTGCTCACATGCCTGCTTTCTTTCTGAAATTAAAAATAAAAATTAAAAATTAAATACAAATATGACTGACAACAATCTTTATAATTGCATTCCCTCATATATAACCACCGTTAATAGTTTGAGGTATATCCTTGCAGGTTCTTCTGTGAATGTGCTATCACATACATACATTGATACACATTTACTTTCCAAAAATTGGACTTATTGCCATAGAGTCTGCTAAAGCTTGTACTTTTACCTATTTCAGACCTTTCTTCACATAAAACAGATGTATATAGTCTGCTATTGTGCTGTAGTATATTCTCCAAATTTTTGAGTTTTATTTGGAAATCTTTGCTTTCTCACACTATGCTATACTGAACACACTTGTACATATTTACCTGTGCATTCCTTATATATGTGTGTGTGTGTACAGGAATCTTTGTAGAATAAGTTCCTAAAATGGAATTGTGGGGACAAAGGACATGTGCATTTGACATTTTGATAGTGTCACAGTGCCCAAGGAGAGGGGCTTTTTCTCTTCTCTTTTTTCTTTTCTTTTCTTTTCTTTTTTCTTTTCTTTTCTTTTCTTTTCTTTTCTTTTCTTTTCTTTTCTTTTCTTTTCTTTTCTTTTTTCTTTTCTTTTCCTTTTCTTTTCTTCTTTCTCTTTTCTCTTTCCTTTCCTTTTTTCTCTTTTCTTTTCTTTTCTTTTCTTTTCTTTTCCTCTCTCTCCCTCTCCCTTATCTTAGCTGGAAGAATTTTGAGCATGAAAAATGTCAACAAGGGGCAAATGAAGAGCAGGTCGGAGTCACAGGAAAAAGTAATGAATGTCTTCTAGAAAGAAGCCAGTGGGAACGGGAACCAAAGTGTGGGAGGAATCTTCAAGCCAAGGAGGAGAGGGTGGGAAGCAGGGTCCTCAATCACTGCAGCAGCCCCAGAACCTTGATGGGTGCTGGCACCAAATACTTGGTGGTTGAATGAATAAATGAATGTAGTTTGGTTGATTTGGCAGTGGAACTTCATGATGTTTCTCTCTGAAAGCATCTAGTTTTGTACTTTTTCTACAAATCAGAAGGTTAAGATTTCTTACTGAAACCGGTAAAGGAGAAGTTAGAGATTTGAAAAGCCTTCTTGCTTGGCGAACCCAGTTGCCCAGGTCAGGCAGGACTCCCAAGACAGGGCATCTCTAACCTTCCTCTCCAGTCACCTGCAGGGCCTGTTGATTTTAAGGCCTTAATATCCCTGGACTCCGTCTAATTCTGTTCATCCCCACTACCACCATCATTATGTTAGTTCCAGCCTGGATTTTCTTAGCAGCCTCTTAGATGGTCTCTTACGTCTTGTACATGGCTCAGAACTTGGTGTAGGGACCACCTACCTCCTCCAACCCCCCAGCCAGGCTGGCTCAGGAGCACCTTCCGAGCCTTGTGTGGCATCTCTTCTCCCTGGATGGTCACTTGTATGTTGCTTGCTTGTTTGGTTTTTTTTAATCTAAAACCTTCATATGTGAATGTCGTAACATTTTTACATCTCTAACACCTATAATGCTTAGCTCATGTTGCATGCTGCAAAAATGATTGATGTTATTTTGTGTGAAAGCCTGATGCTTATATAAACTTGGTACACAGAAAAAGGGGAGGGGATAAGGACAAAAGCAGGCTTGAGATGAACTCACAAAGGACTGGTAATTTAAGACATTTGATCCTGGAACAATCCTCAGGATTATTACTCCCTAGGGAAAGGCAATCTGCTCTAAGTGTCATTTGTATTAGTATTTCTGTAATTAGCATGTTAAATGCAGATTTTGAAAAATTGGAAATACCTCGTAACTCTAAGGTGATTTAGCTACATTCAGGTGATCTGTTTAGTTTTACAATCTCAAATAACTACTGTGTGGTATTTTCTAGAGTAGAAACACTTGAACCTCTTTAGTTGCATCTGGCCAGCTGGAGGATAATCACATGATTGAAGTCCCTGATGGGATTCTAAAAGAAATGGCCTTCCAGCCCATTAAATTAAGAGTTTCCAAATTAGGATTGGAATGTTCCTGTTTGGTTCTGCCTGCTTCCCCACCCCCATCACTGTGCCCCATGTCATCTACGGGAAGAGTACTGGGAGATCCTTACCAGCTGGTATTTCAAGTTACAGAATCAGAGTGTAATGAAAGAAAGAGACACACAGAGTTGGTTATTTTTCTGTGGAGCAGAGGGCCTGGGTTCATTCCCTAGGACCGTCTGGAGGGTGCTTGTCTGAGGGGCGCTTCTTGCTGTGATTCCTCTCTCCCCATCCAGGGTCTGTTTCCCTCAAACGGCTACCTACTCATAGCACATTCCCTGCATCCTCGGCAGTTAGGATGGCCATCCCTCCCACCACTGCTTCAGCAGAAGGGCACGACTGGAGCAGGGTCTGAGTGCTCACTTCCCCGAAGGCCACTGGGCTGTAGAAGAGTAAAAAGCAAGAGGATGAGGTCTTTGCTGCTAGGGTTGCACTTGACTCTGTCGTGTTTCTGCTGAGCAGTGGCAGCACAAGGGACAGTGGCCAAATATGAATTTAAATCACCTTGACCATATAGACATTCAGGTCTCTTTAGCCTAAAATAATATGTGGCACTATTAAAACTAATCCATTTGGAAGGAATTTTTGTCCTTCCAGTTCCTTATTTAACCGGCAGCTTAAAAAATATGCCCATACATCCAAAATTTAAGTAATGAGCATGATTTAGAAATATTTAAGTAATAATACAGTAGAGAATGCATAAAAATGGATTTACATGTTTCTTGAATCCTCTTTGTTTTCTGTATTAGACTGAATTTACAAACACTTAACCAATTTTTTTCAAGTTTGTTTTTTTTTTTTTTATTTATCAATTATTTGAGAGAGAGAAACAGAGCTCATGTGCAAGCCAGGCAGAGGAAGAGAGAGAGAAAGAATCTTAAGCAGGCTTCATGCTCAGCGCAGAGCCCGACACGGGACTTGATCCCATAACCCTGAGATCCTGACCTGAGCTGAAATCAAGAGTTGGACGCTCAGTGACTGAGCTACCCAGGTGCCCCACTTTCCTAATTTTTGATGTAACAGAACATTTAATAAACTGCT
Source organism: Panthera pardus (assembly GCF_024362965.1). Lineage (NCBI taxonomy): Eukaryota > Metazoa > Chordata > Mammalia > Carnivora > Felidae > Panthera > Panthera pardus. Next base: position 69,143,419 of record NW_026526991.1, on the reverse strand, counting down.
GTCAGCATTCTAATTTATTGGCATAGTCCAAAGGCTGTAACTGTTTTTAAAAAAAATGAAAAGAACTTCAGGAAGGTTCAAACATAGCATTTCCCCCCCTTTCATTATATAATACTTGTAGCTAATATTCATCTAGTATTTATATGTGTAGGTACCATGCTAAACATTTCACATGCCACAACTTATTTCATGTTCAAAACAACCCCAACAGTAAGTACTGTCATTCCCATTCTTCAGGTGTAGACTTCAAGGCATAGAAAGGTTGAATAAACTGCTTGAAGTCATAGTTAGGAAGTGGTAGGTCTGGGATTTGAACTCAGGTCTGTCTGACTCCAGCAGCCAGCTGTATAGAAGTTATGTATCCATTTGGTAAGTCATTCAGCAGATAACAATGGAGTACCTAACATGGCCCAGGTACTGTTCTAGGGAATTCGGCTGTGCTTGGGATTCAGTTAGAAACAAGGAGAAGTCTTTTCCTCATGGAACTCTCATAATATATAATAATAAAGCTATTATTAGTTACTAAAGGAAAGTACAGCAGGGCAAGGTGGCAGAGAACAGTGGCTTTTCTTTAGAGCTGGAAAAGTTAGGATTTCAGGGACAGCCTTTCTGAGGCAGGGATATTGAACAGAGACCTGAGTAATGCGAAAGAGCAACTTCTTAAGGCCACGGGGCAGTGTCATATGGCTACAGGCATAGTTTATGAGCTTCTAGGTTCCAATTCTGATTCTCCTGCTCATCAGCTGTGTGATCTTGGACAAAATATGCAACTTCTCTCTGCCTCTTCCTTGGTGATGTAAAGGTAAATATAATATTTATTAAAAGAACTTTGCTATAAAACAAGCACTGGAATGTAACACTCTTTAAGTGTTAGCTGGTAGTCTCTAGGCACTATGGGAATCGTGACAAGTAGCTGCTTTCTGGGTCTGTTATTTAAGTAACTTAAATCAGGGATGCCTGGGTGGCTCAGTTGGCTGAGTGACTTTGGCTCAGGTCATGATCTCATGGTTTGTCAGTTCAAGCCACCCTTCTGGTTCTGTGCTGACAGCTCAGAGCCTGGAGCCTGCTTCTGATTCTGTGCCTCCCTCTCTCTCTGCCCCTCCCCCACTCACACTCTGTCTCTCTGTCTCTCTGTCTCTCTGTCTCTCTGTCTCTCTCTCAAAAGTAAATAAACATAATTTTTTTTAAGTAACTTAAATATTAAAATTTGGGTAGTCTTTGAAAATTCAGCTGACAGGATTTATTGAGGAATTAAATGCAAGGGTATGGGGGAAAGGAACCAGGGATGACTCCAATAGTTTTGGTCTGATTAATTTGGTTGATTTGGGGGCCATCTACTGAGATGGAGGAGATTTGGGTATAGCAAGTCTTTTTGGCGGGGAGAAGGTATACTGGAGGGTGACAATCAAGAACTTGGCTTGTAGTTAAGATTGAGTTACTTCTTAACACGTTCATGTTTTTTATTCACTGTAGAAAATTGGAAAATGTAGACAAATAATAAGAAAATGAAAACACTTGATATCCCATTACCCATTATCTTTTGCTTAAATTTATTCTTACCCCACAGAAATTTAGGTCATACAGTATATATAGGGTTTTGTTTGTTTAAAGTTTATATATTTAGAGAGAATGCGAATGGGGGAGGGGCAGAGAAAGAGGGAGAGAATCTCAAGCAGGCTCATCTCAGCCAGCATGAAGCCCACTGTGGGGCTTGAAATCATGAACCATCAAAAATGACCTGCACTGAAACCAAGAGCCAGGAGCTTAACTGACTGAGCCACCCAGGTGCCCCTTTTGTTTGTTTTATATACACTTCCGTTTATTGGAAAATGGCTCCTGGCAAAGGGGAGAGGTGAAATATAGGCAAGGTGATAAGAGCCCTAGCCCTGTGAAAGCCCTCTCCACCTGCCATCACAGACAGCAGGTATGGACTCAAGCCTTCAAAGAGCTCTTCAGCTATGGAGGGTAGAGCATATGATAGATCTTGTTTCTGCTCTTCTGTCTTAGGACCCCCAGCACCTGCTAACCTGTACAATTTCATCCACAATTATTAGCAGGTGGTTGTTGTTGTTTTAAAACTATACAGTACTTTGTTTTCACTGTGGAGAGGGCACATCACCTAAAACTTACCATTGTGGCTATTTTTAAATGCACAGTTCAGCGGTGTTAAGTATATTTACACTGTTGTACAACGGTCACTAGCATCCATCTCTGGAATTTTTTCATCATAGAAAACTGAAACGCTATACCCAGTAAACACAATTCCCCATGCTTCCCTCCTCTTAGCCTCGACAACCACTGTTTTACTTTCTGTCTCTGAATTTGACTACTCTAGGGATATCAGATAAGTATTTGTTCTTTTGTGACTGACTTATTTCACTTAGCATCATGTCCTTAGGATTCATCCATGTTGGAGCATGTGTCAGAATTTGCTTTTTAAGGCTAAATAATACTGCATTGAATATTTTGTTTATCCATTCATGTGCAGGTGAGTACTTGGTCTGCTCTTACCTATTGGCTGTGGTGAATAATGCTGCTGTGAACAGGGTATATGGATATTTGTTTGAGTTCCTGCTTTGAATTCTTTCGGCATATACTATATGCAGTGAAAAATGTTTTTTAACGTTTTTATTTATTTTTGAGAGACAGAGAGAGATAGAATGTGAGCAGGGGAGGGGCGGGGAGAGAGGGAGACACAGAATTTGAAGCAGGCTCCAGGCTCTGACTCGTCAGCACAGAGACTGATATGAAGCTTGAACCCACGAGCAGTGAGATCATGACCTAAGCCAAAGTTGGACGCTTACTTAACTGAGCCACCCAGGTGCCCCTAAATGCAGTTTTATAGTCTGCTTTTTTTTTTTTACATTAAAGTACATTGTTAGAATTTTGTGTGAATATTTTTCTACAAAATTATTTTAAATAATTGCACTATATATTATCAGTAGCTATATTTTCATTGACTTAAGCAAGAATTGTTTCCTGGAGATAGAATTCTAAGACAAAGAGTATGACTAATATTAAAGGTTTTGCTACATTTGCCAAATTGCCAACCAGAAACTCATACGACCTGACATTAGCAAAATCTGTATGTATTCCATGCTCCTTTGCTAATATTAGGTATTGGTCATTATTTTCTGTCAATCTGATAATTTAAATCCTGGTTTTCCTTTTAAGCAAAGTTAAGGTTCACATTCTGAGTTTTTTTTTTTTGTAGCCGATTACTGGGAAGATACTGATTTGGTAAACGTTCAACTTGCGAGATGATGACAGATGATGGCCACCCATGGGACTCTTCCTAGTCCTTAATTCTCAGGCAGTTGCAAGCCTTTTGCTCTGTGTATATATGACAAGCTGTGTAATCAGGTTTTGAGTTCTTCTGTTTTGTGTGCTAAATACATTCTTAATAGTTAAAATTTCACAGTTCCTTATTTAGAATTCAAAAATCTAAAAAGTGCTGAAAAGAGGGCCACCTGGGTGCTCAGTTGGTTAAGTGTCCGACTTCAGCTCAGGTCATGATCTCATGGTTTATGAGTTTGAGCCCCTCATCCAGCTCCGCACTGAGAGTGTAGAGCCTGCCTGGGATTCTCTCTCTCTTTCCCTTTTCTCTATGAACCCCTCTCCCCTCACTTTCTCTCTCTCTCTCTCTCTCTCTCAAAATATATAAATAAACTTAATAGAAAGTGCTGAAAAGAAATTTTTTGGTAATTCATTTGGTTATAAAACCTAACAGATCATAACACTGTGTGTCAGCTATACTCAGAAACAAACACCTGACAGATCTGAACTCATTTGGTGGAGGAACCCGACCTCCACCAGCATGAGACTGTTAATATATTTTATTTATCCCATTTAGAGTGACTGCTCATATTTTTGGCTGCAAAACATGACTTTGTTTGAGTAAGGGGTGCTGTCCCAGATCCCACTGAGAGTGCATATAGTGTATACATATTGGTTATTTTGAAACACAGTGGTTTGGGCATCAAAGATTTTGGATAAGGGTACATGGACCTGTAATTTTTTTTTTCTTGCATTTATATGTTCTCATCCCTCCTAGGCTTCAGAAACTGATTTTGAAATCAGACCTAGTCTGATAGGTTAAGCGTGGAGTTACAACTCAATGTGCTTTAAGTTTAAGGACAATAAAAATTTAAGTGGGGTATCTTCTTTGATCCCCAGGGCATGTATAATCACTATAATCTGGGAACTGACAGGTCAGTGACTAGAACCAGGTTTTAGCTGAACTATAACTAACTGCAAACTTAGGGTAGCATTCAGCTGGGAACCCTGAGGGTCTTAGGAGGAGACCAGTTGAACTGTGAAGTGACAGTAATAGCTTTCCAAGATTGGAACTTTCCAATTGTTGGAACATATTTCTATAATTAATACCACTTGTCCTTTATAGAACATAAACCGTCTTAGCCAAGCTTTTAAAAAAACAATATCAAATTGGTAAAATTAAGTAAAATCACTCTTCAGTTATATGATTATTACTCATGTTCTTAAGTCTACATTTTTAAAAAAGTATTTATTAAAATAGTGAAGGTTGCAGAAATGGAAAAGCTGACTTGAATTCATATGGAATTGTAAGGAGCCCTGAATAGCCAAAACAATTTTGAAAAAGAACAAAGTTGGAGGACTCACATTTCCTGATTTCAAAATTTACTTCAATGCTACTATAGTAATCAAAACAGTGTGGTAATAACATATGGGTAAACACCTAGACCAGTCCAGAAGTAAATCTATACATCTACGGCCAATGGATTTTTGAAGTGTGCCAAGTACATTCAGTGAAGAAAGAAGAACCTTTTTATTTATTTATTTTTTAAATTTTATTGTTAACAGGTCGGTGTTCTTCCTGGTTCGCATTTTTATTTTTTTTTTTATTTTTTTTAACGTTCTTATTTATTTTTGAGACAGAGAGAGAGCATGGACAGGGGAGGGGCAGAGAGAGAGGGAGACACAGAATCAGAAACGGGCTCCAGGCTCCGAGCTGTCAGCACAGAGCCCGACGCAGGGCTCGAACTCACAGATCGGGAGATCATGACCTGAGCCGAAGTCGGATGCTCAACCGACTAAGCCACCCAGGTGCACCAAGAAGAACCTTTTTAACAGATTATGTTGTGACATCTGGATTTCCACATGCACAAAGAATGAAGTTGGACTCAACCTTACATCATATACAAAAATTAACTCAAAATGGATCAACAACTTAAATATAAGAGCTAAAGCTGTAAAACTCTTGAAAACAGGGGTAAATCTTTATGACCTTGGATTTGGCGGTGGATTCTTAGACATGACACCCAAATCATGAGCAACAATAAAGTAGATACATTGCTGATGGGAATGTGAAATAGTAGAGCCACTGTGGAAAATAATTTGGTGGTTCCTCAAAAAGCTAAACATAAAATTATTATATGATTTAGCAATCCCATTACTAGGTATATACACAGAGGAATTGAAAATGAGACTCATACTTGTATGCCATTGTTCACTGCAGTATTATTCATAATAGACAAAAGGTGGAAAGAACCCAAGTGTCCATCAACAGAGGAAGGAATGATAAATAAAATGTGGTTTATTATACACACACACATACACACAGTAGAATATTCAGTCATAGGAAGGAAGGAATTTCCAACACATGCTGCAACACGATGAACCTTGACATCATCATGCTAAGTGAAATAAGCCAGAAACAAAAGGTCAAATATTATATAATTCCACTTACATGAAATATCTAGGAGGCAAATTCATAGGGTCAGGAGTAGATGAGACGTTATTATGGCTTGGGCACAGGGGGAAGTGGGAGTTACTGCTTGGCAGTTACAGAGGTCTCTGATGTGATTAACAAAAAGTGTTGGAAATAGTGGTGATGGTTGCACAATTTGTGAACAGGATTAATGCCACAAAATTGTACACTTAAAAATTGTGAAAATGGCAGTTTTTCTGTTTTTTGTATGTTACTACAATAAAAAATTTTTAAGATGGTAAAGGAGCTAATGAGTTGGAATCTGAGAGGTTTGTGACATACATTGGGCTTTTCTGTAAAAGCATTAGCTAATCTGGGTGGGATGTGAGAATGAATAATGTGATGATTGTTCCCAGCTCTCCAAAAGGAGACAAGTTTAACTTCCAGGTATATTTTTGGGGCTGAATTATTGAGGGAGGGTTGTGGGAACAGGGAGAGGCAGTGCATAAGAGGAGCTAAAACACTAATCCTAGAAATATAACAAGACGAAGAAAATTATGCTTATCAGAGCTCTTCTCGGGGATAATATAATAATAATATGTGTCGATGGAAGAAATCCTTAGGGTTGCCACCAGGATAGGGCTGGAAGGGTGAGATGCCCTAGCATCAGATGCCCTCACTGAACTGTGTGAGAAGTAAGTCCACCGACCCAACCAAAGAAGGGACATGGAGACTCGGAGCACAGTGAAGTGAGGCTTAATCAGTGTTCTTGCAAGAGCGGGTGTCTGATGATAGGCATACTTGGGGCAGTTACAGCAGACAATTTATCTCCTAGTGTGCAAGCCTCCCCTCATTGGCTGAGTACTACAGAGGTGACAGCCTTGCCCGGAAGTTGCCTATGCCCATGTAAGGCAAAACGTAGTCTGATTGGAACAAATGTACATTCTGTGAGGTGACGCAGGGACTTCGGTTCTTTGGTGCCTGCTTATTGTAAAGCCCGTGAAAATAAGCCTGTGAAACAAAGAGGGGAAGAACCAGGAAGTGAAGTGTCCAAGGGTTGGGGACTCCATTGTGGGGTAGCGGTGTTCGTACATATTTCCAATAGGTTGTAAACCTATTGTTAACTAGACAGCACAGCTTTTGTTTGGTATTTCTGAAATTGAATCATCACCCTTACTTCTCACACTGTCCCTCTTTTGTTCTTCTGTGGAGTCCCTTGTCCTGTGGGAAGAAGCACATTCCTGTTTGATGCATTGCTAGAGCAGTGGGCAGGTTGGAGGAGAGGCAGAGATCCTCCTTTTCATAAATATCATTAAAATATTTGCAGAATATTATCTTGGAGGGACAGTATGTTATTAGCCTGCTCTGAGTGTGAACATACCTCCCTGTGGCCCAGTGCAATATGTTTCTGGAAGTGCAAAAACTCTTTTATCATTATGTAAATAACTATATTACATTCTGAAGAATTGAAGAACACTAGTAACTTCTCTAGAATGACAAAGAGTTTATAATTCATTCCATTATTGGTTCACTCACTTATGGAGCCTCTGTTATATACTAGGTATTGTTTCAAATTCTGAGGAGACCAAGTAGAATAAGACCATGACTTTTCCTCTAGGAGCTCATGGTCCAGTAGTGAAGAAAAACAAGTCAGGACCATACACTGTGATGGGGGGGTGGACCCTTATGTTTTCCCCAGATTTTGTCTTCTGTGGTGGTGGCCAATTGTGAATGAGTAACTACCATGGGATTATTTGATACCCTGTTCAGTGTAAGCTGCAAATTTGTTTATAATCACTCATTTTTATTTCTCTCTCTTCCATAGTCTAGAGGACCAACTGAAAAATACTGTGTTTTAATAATAATGCAGCAGTTGAGTTTTTGGACACCTATAGTGATCTGACGGGTTTTACTAGATAATGCAAAGTACTATAGGAGCATGAAGTCGAGGCAAGTAACTTAACTTGGTACATAAATGGTGACATTGAAATAAAAAGGTAAAGAAAGGGTAAAATGTGTATATGGGTCGGGGAGAGGGTGAAGGGATGTGCATACCAGATAGAATATCCTTAGGATGAGGTTAAATATAAAAAGGATAAAATCTGGTGACCCACGAAACGTCAAGTGACGGAAGAGAAAAGTGAAGAATGGCTCCCGCTCTGGCTTAGGCAGTCGAATTGATGCCAATACAATACGTTAATCAGAAAAGGCAAGCCCAACAGAGGGAACCTTCAGAACAAGGCCATTTTTACCATAATGTAGGAAGAATATGTAGTAATTTTCTAAATCACCTGATGGATAGGACTGAGTTTCAAACAGAGTCAAAATTTGCTTACCCTAACAAACTTGGCATCTTCATGAATGACTTTTTTCCTTTGCCTCGTTTTCTTTCCCCTTCAGCTAATCATCTGAGAGGGAGAGCACTTTTGCCGTAAGAGGGGAAAGATAGAACTCTAATAGAAACTATCAACTTGAATTTGAAATTGCATTGCAGAAATGATTTGAGGATAATGTCACTTTTTCCCCCATTAAAATATTACCATCATTGAGTGGAAATGCCAGTAATAAATTGGGGTAAAAAAAATGATCCATCCAGATTCGGAAAAATAAGGAAACATTTCCTGAGTCCTATCTCTTTTCATTTCATTGTAAGTAGTAGCCAACAGTGCATAGGACATTGAGGTCATTAAAAAAAATTTGCTGAATTAATGTTATCTTTTTTTTACATTTGAATTTATTTTATTATTAAAAAAAGCAAATAGTCCAGATAAAAAGTGAGGAGGAAAAATTGGTGCCTAACAAGGTTAAGAATGCCAGAATTTATTAAAGATTGAAGTAAAAAAATAATAATAGCCAATATTTATATAGTACTTCACACTTTTCAGGTCACTTTTATATATCAGTTAATTTGTTCTCTACAATGACCTTGTGATGTAGGAATTATAATTTGCACTTTTATTGACGGGGAAAACAAATTTAGAGTTAAGTGGTGTGCCTGAAGCCACAGAGTTATACTGTGTAGAGGTCTTACAGTTCAAGTCCACTCTCCTGTGTGGTAAAACACAGCCATCTTAGCCTTGAAAGAAACTCTTCTGTCTTTATGTTTTATGTTTCATTATTAACTTTCTTTTCATTTATGGTGACTCTTTGGCCCCATTTTAGAATCTCATTTAATACAACAGGGTCTGTAAGCTACAGGCTTACAACCTCTGGATAATATGGGAAATAGATTTCCCCCTACCTAATTGTCACCAAAATACAGTAGATCCCGCTAGACTGAGGCCAGAGAAAGAGGTACTGGAACCTGGGGACCAACTATGGCTACCACAGGATGACGGTGATGTGGGTTGTAAGTTGAGGTGGGTCCACATAATACCTGGAAAGTATGAAGTGATAGGAAACGGTGGCTCAAGTGTGTAGTTAACTTTAAAAATAGTGGTGGTTGGGGCACCTGGGTGGCTCAGTCGGTTAAGCGGCCGACTTCAGCTCAGGTCACGATCTCGCGGTCTGTGAGTTCGAGCCCCGCGTCAGGCTCTGGGCTGATGGCTCAGAGCCTGGAGCCTGCTTCAGATTCTGTGTCTCCCTCTCTCTCTGCCCCTCCCCCGTTCATGCTCTGTCTCTCTCTGTCTCAAAAATAAATAAAAAACGTTAAAAAAAATTAAAAAAAAAATAGTGGTGGTTGGGTAGTAGCATTCAGGTCAAATATCAGATATGTGCTGAGACCAGTTTTAAGAGGCTTCTAGACAAATGGGAGAAGAGTTTCAGGTACAGGACTGCCTGGCACATCATTAGGCATCCTTCCCAATCAGGATGTATGAAAATATCCTCATTTTCAAGGTGAATGGGCCATTCCTTTGATATTTCTTTAATTGTACATTGACTAGATTATGGAATTCCTGAAGACAGTTTCTGTACTTTTTTTTCATCTTGATGTTTGTACTCCTATCACCTAGTTCCATCCTTGACACATGCCTGTCTTTAGCCATTTGCCTGAGTATTGTATCTGTTTACTTATTTTGTGGAGCTTTTCCATTAGTTCTAATTGTGCTGGCTCTATCAATAAATTTCACTATTCTGTCATTAGTTTTTAAGATACATTAGTCTGTTATTTGTTAATACTTGTTTGACTTATATGTGCAATACTATCTTAATTCCTTATCAGGTTACATTTAGCAGTGGTGAGCCCCTTGGAATTATTCACAGCAGCCCAGGAGACAAATCAGTATATTCAAAAAGATGTTCAATTGTGGAAGTGGACAGATTCAGATTCTCATTGTGTCATTTCTGGTCTATTCTGGTAGTTGACTTTAGGCAACTCATAACCTCAAATTTTCATCATCTGTGAAAACAAAGACAAAAATAGGATTAAATAAGATCAGACATTTAGAAGTGCCAGGCACAAAATAAGACACTCAGGAGATTTCTGTTTACATTTTTTCATATCTCTGGGTCTGTGTACATGAACTTAATTTATGGTTATATGCTGCTGTATTTTTTTTTTACAACATGCTTTTGAATTGTCATTTGTATCCTTTTCACAGCCCCATGAGATAACAAGGGAAAGTAATTTTACTACCAGCTCCAGATAAATAAACTGAGACTAAGTTAATGGCTAGGGGAATGTAGTTAAATTGTAGAATCAGGACTTGAACTCATTCTGTCCCCTTAAACCATGTCCAGTGCCCTTTGCACCAGATTCATCTATTTTTATCTGCCGTCTCTCTTACATTCGTTTTGTGTCTGATCCTTTCAGTGGCAACAAATCACCATTTAGACCCACTGACTTCCATGCCTGTCCTCTTAGATAAAGTGTTGAATGCCTAATTCTGATTACTTTTATTGCTAGGGCACTGCTTATCAGGCACTTTGTATTTTACTTATGAGTTTCCTGAAAGGCTTTTTTTGTGTTTTCTGATGAATAATAGATGGTCTATGTTTTAAAATTATAGATAATGGCTCCTTTTATCCCTCACTTTAAATAAGTCTCCAACTGGCTTAGCTGTAGAAGTTCTTGATTTTGCATATGAAATAAAAAGTGTTAGTTACTCCATTTCTTCTAATTGATAGACAAATACTCCTATGAATTGCAGCTTCCTGGTGAGGTTTCCACTCTGTTGTTATGAACCCATTAATGTGACTAGACTTCTAGATAGTGGGCCCTTCATTTTGTTCTGCCGAATAAGTCAGGACTGGTACCACCAATGACCACATTGCTTTAACCTTATTATACTAACTGTATTGATAGTTTTTAAAATATGCTATTCTTTTGCTTTTAACTAATTGTGATGTGATTATAAAATTTAGGAAAAGTAGAAATTTAGTGGGTTTCTTATGCCCCAAACCCTCAATTATTTGACTTGAACCTACACAAACCAGTTGCTAAGTGTGTGTATAGTATTTTCCACAGTATTCCTTTGGCACTCCATAAATCTGTCTAGCTTATAATTAGCTTAAAATTAACATTCATCATGTCTCCATTTCTTTTTCTCAAGAAAAGGGAAACTTGCTTGCCTGGTTCTTCACCAGGGCCTAACAGCACAACGGCTGTGTAAAATTATAAACAACGTAGTGAATGTCAGTTGAACCTGACTTTCAGCTGTCTTTTCATTGTACATCCATACAAAATTCCACTGACAGGTCAAGACTAAAGTTTTTTCATGATACTGGAATAACTAGTTTTCAGTTCTCCAGTCAGCTTTTTAATGAAAGTTACATACAATAGAGGTCCCAAAAACATACTTTTATGTTCCAAATGCTTGAAATTAAATGAACTAATCACGAAGCCATTCAAGGTGGTACTTGGGTTGTATAAAGTGAGTCATGGTGACAATACTAAAGATACATTTCAAAACAGTGCATGAAAAATGATTGACATAAGGAAAAAAATAAAATTAACATTTTTACCTTATTAGAATGTTTTTTCCCTGATTCTGCCCTATTTTTCACAAAAAGCCCTCAAAGTGTCACCTTGATTTTGACTATTTTTGCTGAGAAATGAACTTTTTCAGCTGTGTTAGATTACCAGAAATGAGACTATCAAACAGTAACGGGAGCCCTCAGTAGTGGAGGTATAATTATCATATTAGCATCATAAATCATTTGCTTCTCAGTACTGTATTAGGTCACGAGAGCAGCAGCTGCATCTTTGTTCTACCTAGATGATGTTTCACTAAAGCCATTTCTGTTTTTATTCATTCAAATTTACAGTTTCTCCTTTGTGTTGACATGAAGCAGTGAATCTATTAGTTTCCATTACCAGCAGAATAGCTAACACTATAAATAGTTCTATATTTTCTCTCACAAACCCTTTCACACTGCATAGATACCTTTACTTTGATAGAACATCTGGGCAATACATCTTGTTTCTTCTCTGTGTTTAGGCAAATGCAAACTTTCTTAAGCCTACCCTTAAGAAAAAAAGAAAAAGGAAGAAAAGAAAAGAAAAATCCATAGCAGCTCCATCCTGTCTTTTGACCTCAGATTCCTGATAGATAAATTGGGCATCTAATGGTAAAGTAATCCAGATAAGATGCAAAAGTCGGATCACTCCATCAGATTTACAATACTCCTTTAAAAAATATCTGCATTATTATGTTTCATTGACTTGCTGGCTCTCCCAAAACACCAATGTATCCTAAATACCACATACATAATTTTTCCATATCTAAATATTATAAAAAGGTTAGCTTTTTTTCTCAATGTAAACCAAGCTGCAAAACACCAGTTTGAAAGAGTGTCATAGCCACTAGTATAAACACATTTTAGCAAGTTCTAGAGGCGGCTTTCAAGAAGGTAATTATCTTGGACCACTGTTGTTCTGATGTTGGAATAAACCAGTTTGCTATGGTACAAGTTGTCTAAGTGTGACAGGCTGTGCAGTAACTGCCATAGTTCTCATATGGTTCTCAAAGGCAAGCACCCTAATTCTGGTATTGCCTGAAGTTCTGTAAGCCTTGGTTCACCTGATCTGTTTCTTGTTTCTGCCTTGGTTTACTTTTAGGGATCCTGTGATGAAGTCAGTTTTTAATCACTTGTTTATGTTGTCTTTATCTACTGGCATTTTTTTTTTTTTCCCAGTGCATAAGTATACAGTGATCAGATACAGTGGGCAAGATTCTGAGTAAATCTGAAATCTAATCTAGATATTGAGATGTGCCAAACCTAAGATGTGCCATCTTAGTGATGTGCCAAACCTAACTATTTGGTAGCTGAATTGTTGGCTGATGTTTTGATTATGTTACTTAGAAATCTTTTAATCAATCTTCCTGGTAAGGTTTCTTTTGGGCCACTGAAAGGAATTTTTCTGGATTGATAGGGACTCAACCTTTTCCTTCACAAAAGCCTCTAGTGGATTTTTTTAAATTAGTGTGCATTAAAAAAAAAGTCACTACAAAGCCAAGATTAACATCACACTTCATAATATTAAAAGTAATTTCTTAACATAATTTAATGCTTATTCCATACTCAGTCTTCCTATTTTTGATAAATATGTCCTTTCCAGCTGGCTTGTCCAAATTAGGATTCAGTTGAGTATCCCATATTGCTAATGGTTTTTGTGATATTGTGATTTATAGTAAGAAATATATATTTGGTCTTCCTCAGTTCCTGGCACAGAGCTTACACAACTCACATAATTTCCTAAGTGATGAAGTAGGTATCGGTGCCTTTTGTTATGTTGATGAGGTGACTTTGGGAAAGCCTCTAGGTAGCCCCGGGTGGAGGCTGGTTGCTAAGGGAACTCATCACAAGATTAGAGGGTTGAACCTTTCAGTCCCAGCCTCTGACCTCCAAGGAGGTGAGAGAAGAAAGATTCATTCAGTTGCCAAAGGCCAGTGATCAATCAATCATGCCTAAGTAATGAAGCCTGAGTAAAAATCCAGAAGGACTGGATTTGGGGAGCTTCAGGTTGGTGAATGTGTACAGATATAGGGAGAGTAGTGGCCTCAGAGAGGGCACTGAAGCCTTGTGTCTCTTCTCACATACCTTGCCCTTGTACCTCTTTATCTGGCTGTTCATCTGTGTCCTTTATAATTAATTGGTACATGTAAGTAAATGTTTCTCTGAGTTCTGTGAGCCGCTCTAGCAAATTAATCAACCTGAGAAGAGGGTGGTGGGAGCCTTTGATTTATAGCCGCTCAGTCAGAAGCACAGGCAGGTAACCACCTGGGACTTACTGGTGGCTGTCTTAGGGGACTAAGCCCTTAACCTGTGGAATCTGATGCTATCTTCAGGTAGATAGCATCAGAATTCAGTTTAATTGTTTGGTGATGTGGGGGGGAAAAACATACATTGGAGTTATATTCTTTCGGCTATTTAAATCTCTGCCTTTTTTATGTGATTGATTTATTGAGGAGGCTAGACCTGCTGATAAATTAGAACATTTATTTAATTTACTTAAATGCTTAATGTTTATTTAATCACATTTACATATTTAAGAATATTTTAGTTCTTTTAATTAAGAACATTTTCCTACATAGCCCAGATTACATTGTTACACTTATTGATGAGGTTTGGGGTGATAATGAGGTCCAGAGCTGACAGCCAAGAAAGAATCCTTGAAGAGGTCATTGGTGCAAAAAGGTGATTTTATTAAAGCATGGGGACAGGACCTGTGGGTAGAAAGAGCTGTGCTGGGATTGTGAAGAGTGACTGGTTTTATACTATGGAATTGAGAGAGGTAAAGACCAAAGGGAGGCTTCCAAAGGGACTTTGATACGGTAAAGAGGACTCGGAAGATACCTCAGGCCTTGCTGTTGTCAAGCTAAGGTTGTTTTTCCTCTAGTAAGGCCTTAACATCAGGATGGTAGGGGGTTCCTGGAGAAACGTTTTACTGTCAGAAGTATTTGTCAGTGGGCTGTAGGTTATAAGGAAATTTAATGGTTTCTGCCATTTCCTTCTTGCCTTTGTTCCCCATATCACTATGGAGGGTGATGTTGGGGCTCCAGGAAACTGAGTCTATAGGTTACTGGAGATTAGTCTATTGATAAGATTACCTTTTTCTTATAATTTACCAAGACATTTGTAGAGAGACAAATGGAGACTCATGGAGAGTCATGGAGACTCATGGCCTGCATGACTGTGATCTCTGTCAGTTAACCATTTGTTTCCTTTCCTTTCTTTTGTCCTTGGGCAGCCAGGAGTGCCTGAGGAATATCACCATATCTCCCCTGGGGTGGGGGGTGGCTGCTGTTAGCTTGTACTTTGCCCTTAGGCTGCCTTATGCTCCCTCATCACTTATCAATACTAATAATTCCTGAATATAATCCAACACAATCAATATTCACATTTTTCTAATTTGTTTTTAAGTCTTCTATATCTGGTCTGTTTAAACCAGGATACAGTCTAGAAGTATGCACTGCAAATGGTTGTTTTGTTTTCTCCTTATCTTTTCATCTGGAACAGTCCCTTTTATTTATATCAGGAACTTGTAGACAAGGTGAGACTGGTGTCTCACAGAACAGCCCAGCTTCTGGATTTGCTTCCTTTATCCCTTCCACAGGGTGCAGTGACCACTAATCACATGTGGCTGTTAACCTGTTGAAATGTGGCCAGTCCAAATTGAGATGTGTTGTGGGTATAACATACACATTGGCTTTCTAACACTTAGTATACAAAATGTAAACTATTTCACTAATAAATTTTATATTGAATACATGTTTATTTTTTTGCTATTTTTTTAATGTTTATTTAATAACTTTTGAGAGAGAGAGAGTGAGTGCAAGCAGGGGAGGGGCAGAGAGAGAGGGGAGACACAGAATCTGATGCAGGTTCCAGGCTCCGAACGGTCAGCACAGAGCCTGACGGGGGGGCTCGAACTTGCAGACTACAAGATCATGACCTGGGCTGAAGTCGGACACTTACCTAGCTGAGCCACCCAGTGGCTCTTCTTGAATATATGTTTTTTTGTTTTGTTTTGTTTGTTTTGATATATTGTCAAGTTGGCTAACATACAGTGTATACAGTGTGCTCTTGGCTTTGGGGATGGAGTCCCGTGATTCATTGCTTATATACAACACCCAGTGCTCATCCCAACAAGTGCCCTCCTCGATGCCCATCACCCATTTTTCCCCTCTCCCCTCCTCCTCCCCATCAACCTCAGTTTGTTCTCTGTATTTAGGATTCTCTATGGTTTGCCTCCCTCTCTGTTTGAAACTATTTTTTACCCCTGAATACATGTTTAAATGGTAATCTAGGTATATCAAGTTACAGAAATCATTTTGCTAAAATTAATTTTACCTGTTTCTTTTTCATTTTCTTAATATACCCTACTAGAAAATTTTATTTGGCTCCCGGTGTATTTCTATCCGTGCTATTCAACAGATTTTAAAACAGAAAATTGCTACCCCAAAATGACTCCACATCAGTTCCCTGAGATGTAGTTGAAAAAAGAATATCAACAGGCTGAAATGTTCCTAAGCTAGAGTTTTGTGACATAGTTGTAAACATAGTTGCTGTGTCCTTCCATGTAGAAGGTAAATGATTTTGCATAGATTGAGCCTACAGCTTTTTAAGACTGAGTATCGTAGAAACATGGCCTTGTCCAGTGGATGAAATAGCTACTGAAGATTTTGAGGGTCCCTGATAACTGAAAGTGTTAAATAATGTAAACTTAGAGGTGTGCCATAAATGCTAAATACAGTTGTTAAGCCTGTACTGATGATTTAAAGGCAAAAAAAGTGTATGAGCCAGTGAAAGTTATGCTTTATTTATTTGTTTATTTTTAGTGTTGGAAAACCTTGAACAGACAGTTGTCTCCAGTTTTGGAACACTGGAAAGTCAGCCTGATTTCCAAACCCCAGAATTTGTAAGTACTCCTACTCTATCTTAAATTTGAATTGGTTAGCGAGAGATTTCTCACAAAATGGAGAAAAGGGTTTTTTGTGAAATCTTGCCTTTGGCGCCCGTAGATCTGGCACTGTCTCACTTGCAGTGGCTGTGTATTTAAAGCTCCAGTTCTCTGGGGGACAAGTTACTGAACTACATACAGTGCCTTGGCATCATGCTCTGTAGGCTTGTTCTTCATACTGCTTGTAAATAGCAAATGGGAACTCTTTCTGCAGGAAAGTAGCATTGTTACTGCCCAGACTCCTCCTTCGTTCGTTAATAGCCTTGGTATCCATTTCTGCTGTTAGCAACTCTGGAAACCAGTGTTTACTGAGCACATATAGGTGCATTGACCAGTCTGATTCCCATTTCACTCTGGAGCCTACAGTCCTACAACCTGTATAGATGTATCTTCTAGGGCTAGGAATATTTTATTGGTTGTTCCTACCAAGAGGGGAACTAAATGCTCTCACTAAATTAGACTCATTAAAGATTAGCCATGGTTCCTACCCTCGAGGAATTAAAAATCTTATTAGATGCTACTGTGGTTTTATTAATGCCTTGTTTAAAGAAAATTAAGCACATAGGATGCCTTGTGCAGAATGTCCTTACTAAATAGATTTTATATTAGGCTCATTTGAAGAGGGGGATGGGAAGAAGTGTTTCTCTGACTCATGTACCATATTATTGCCCCAAATGTATAGGAAAAGCATGCCAGGATCCACCTAGATTTACTTATTTTTGCCCCTTGCTGTAAATGGTTTAGCTACCATGTTAGCAATGCAAAAATCTTTTTTTTTTTTTTTTTTGCTTTCTTTTCAAAGTGTGATATACGGTCGCCACTCTAGTAATTGGCAGATCACAATTGTATTATTGATAAAGACACACAAAAAAAGAACTCATTATGTGTTTTTCCTCTTCTCACTCATTCTTTATGGATTACCTACTCAATTGAACCAAGAGTAAGGAAACGAGGCAGTGCTCTGGACTGAAAAGGGATCGCCCATAAAACTATATCCACAATGCCACTTTATTTCACAGTGTGGGACTCCTGTGGTGTACCAGCAGATTGCCTACTGTGAAAAGCACTTGGATATAATAGAAAGACATAGTATTCAATGACTTCCCTGTTATATTCAATGAGATTTTCAGTGAAGGAAAATTGTGAACGCTCACCAATATTCCCGTATCTTAAAGTAGCAGAGCAACTTTGCAGTTTTTCTAACTTCTACAGTTAGAGCCCCTAAAGCAGAATTGACACAGATATGTCACATTTGAATGTGAAATTGGCACAGACTCGTGGAGCTGGCCTTTTCTTGTTTCATTTTCTAACTGCTTCTTATTGGTACTCTTTAAGCACTATAGGTAGTCTAAAAAGAGCTGTGTGCAGTAAAGTGTCGATGTGCTTGGTAAACGCCTATATAGTTCACACTGATTCCCTGTGCAAAAATAAAAGTATTTTTCTCAAGAACAGCTTTTAGTAGATAATGATGTTTGAGATTGGTGTGCCTCAGCAATGTCTTTGCAATAGATAGTCTACACTGGTAATTACACTGGTGATGTTATTCAACCTTCAGCATTAACTTCTTTACTGCATTTTCCTTTCCAAGGGTGAAGCCTAAGCGAGAATAGTCAGGAGTCGAACTTGAGGAGTGCAGAATATACTTCTATTTTGAAAGAATTGTCCTAACAATGGGTCTGAGAACACCCAAGCTGAAAGGAGATTTTTAAGTTAAATCCCCATATTTTTATTTTTCCTTGTCATACTTCAAGAATATCTAGAATCATTAGACCACATTAGTGCAGGTAAAGCTGTTAATCATGGTTTCCTTATATGTGTGGTTGATAACAAGATTTCTAAATCCAGCTATTCTCTTTCTCTAATTGTGTGTCCTACCATGTGTAGTAAGGAGTCTGTGATTTTCTGGTGCTTTATAGATGTTCACACATCTGATGCTTATTGCGTGCCACATCTTTGGGTTACATGTACATGGCTGCTGGTATTTTCTCGTCACATCACTGGAGCCCCTGCATTTCCAGTTCCCCAGTAAACGTGTATTTCCCAAACTGCTGTCTCCTTGGAAAACAAACAGGAGATGTACAAAGTGCCTTGGGAACCGAGTACTCGAGGGAATCCAGCACGATGTTTAAGGGTAGCCTTTTTTGTAGGCAGAAAGTTGCAGCATCCGTGAGAACGGGTGGTTCCAGCGTGTAGGCAGGTGGATTGGGCAGATGCCAGGACAAAACCAGGTAAGCTGATCCAAACCAAAAAATTTTAATCAGAAACAGGGGCAAGAGTACAAACCCAGGAGCAGAGGGAGCCTGGCGCAAAGCAAAATTGAAAACAGAAAGAAGGTGGGGAAGGTGGTAAAAGGAGCTGAAGTATCAGTGCTGTTTCTCCGTCTGGCATTTGGAAGGTGCACCTTCCGTTTGCAGAGGTGAGCTGAAATAAAGTGAGGCACAGACCGTGCTTGTTCAGACCTTATTCTCAAGTCGTTCAGATTTTAGAAGGATCAAGGCCTAGTGTTTTCATACAGTGGAGTGTGTTTATATAGTCTGGCCAACGTGGAGAACAAAATGCTTATCATTATTTGTTTCCTTCAGGATTTCTGTTGTTCTTTCGTTTAAAACAAGGCCTAAGTGAGCAGTGCTGGTTGGGGCCCCTTGGTTACCGGCGTGAAAAGCACATTAAAGCGTTCCTTCACAGCTCAGGTGTCTGTAATGTGACTAGTCAGGCAAAGCCATTGTTGCTGATAGCCTGCGTGATTCATGGGTAAATAAATGCCACTGTGAAGCTCCTGGGTGTCTTCAAGACAGCAGGCCGCCTTTCTCGGAAGGGCCCACCCCGACGCTCCTCCGGGTCCCTGCAGGGTTTGTCCATTGATGACAGGTCCCCTGTGTAACTGTGTTGTTCCTCTCCGCCTCTCATTCCACTTCGCAGACCGAGGAGAGTGAGTTTTGCCAAAGTATCTGAAACGCTAGGCTGTGAACAGAGATGTGGACCTAAAGTGCCTGTGTTCTTGCTACCCCAAAGCTTGTGATGTAGCCCCACCTGGAGGTGGGGTGGGTGTGTGGGTGGGGCTCAAGGTGTAAGGGGCCTGGCTGAATGCTGACTTTACAGAGAGTAACTAGCTGATCTCGTTGTGGTAGGACACCATCTTGATCCTGGTTTGTTATTTTGTTCAAATCCAGTGAAAACCTGTTTATAATCTGCTTTATTAACTTAATATTTTATCCTGAATATTTCCCACACTGTTGTTTTTCCAGTTGTATTGGGATATAATTGACATGTAGCACTGTATAAGTTTAAGGTGTTCAGCTCCATGCTGTGGTGTTTTTTTTTTCTCTGACGTTATTGTTATCTTCTCTAACATCTGTTCTCTTTTGTTGATGAACTATAATTAATCAACATTGTAATTTTCAGAGCAATTAGTTCAAGGGAGATCTAGTCAAGGAAATGGTGACATGGCCAGATGTTCTGGAACCCTGTGATTGGTGGCCATCGTTTAGGGACATGTGTCCTGAAAATAAACTGGCTTCATGATGACAAGCATCAGCCTCTGGAAAGGAATTTGGCCAAAGTGAGGCTGGGGAATGGTTACAGATAACCTTGTAGAGTTCAGACTTTGAAGTAGAGTCTGCAAAACTAGGCAGGCTGAACCAAGAATGAAGAGGGGCACCTGGGTGGCTCAGTCAGCTGAGCATCTGACTCTTGATTTCAGCTCAGGTCATGGTTCCAGGATCATGGGATCAAGTCTCACATTGAGCCCTGTATCAGACTCCATGCTGAGCATGGAACCTGCTTGAAATATATTCTCCCTCCCTCCCTCCCTCTCTCCCTCCCTCCCTCCCTCTCTCCCTCTCTCTCTCCCTCCCTCCCTCTCTCTCTCTCTCCCTCCCTCCCTCCCTCCCTCCCTCCCCCCCTCCCTCCCTCCCTCCCTCCCTCCCTCTCTCCCTCCCTCCCTCCCTCTCTCCCTCCCTCTCTCTCTCCCTCCCTCCCTCTCTCCCTCCCTCTCTCTCTCCCTCCCTCTCCCCCTCCCCCTCCCCCTCCCTCTCCCCCTCCCCCTCCCTCTCCCCCTCCCCTCCCCTCCCCCTCCCCCTCCCTCTCCCCCTCTCCCCCTCTCCCCCTCTCCCCCTCCCTCTCCCCCTCTCCCCCTCTCCCCCTCTCCCCCTCTCTCCCTCCCCCCCTCCCCCTCTCCCCCTCTCTCCCTCCCCCCCTCCCCCTCTCCCCCTCTCCCCCTCTCTCCCTCCCCCCCTCCCCCTCCCCCCCTCCCCCTCCCCCCCTCCCCCCCCTTCCTCCCTCCCTCCCTCCCCCTTCCTCCCTCCCTCCCCCTCTTTGGCCCTCTCCCTTGCTTGTGTGTGTGTATTCACTCTCTCTCCCCAAAATTTAAAAAAAAAAAAAATGAGGATGGGAGCACCTGGTTAGCTCAGTAGGTTAAACATCCAACTCTTGATTCATGGTTCGTGAGATCAAGCCCCGCATTGGTCTGTCTGCTGTTAGCACAGAGTTTGCTTCAGATCCTCTGTCCCCTGCCCCTTGGCCCCTCCCCTGCTTGTGCTATCTCTCAAAAAATAAACATTAAAAAAAAAAAAAAACGAGGATGAGGAGCCATCCACATGGTAATGGAACAGATAAAGGTTTTTCTGCATTATGGTAGCATTGCAACCTAGGTTTCCCCTGGTGCTGTTAATTTCAGGTCTGCTTAAGAGCAAAGGCAATCTGAGGGGTTAGTCCAGAGGCTCATCCGTCATGGCTGGCCCGGAGGACCCCAGGTTCTTTCCAATCCCCAAGGAGTGGGAAAAGAGTAGGGGGAATGTAGGGGAAAGGTTGAGTAATGGTCAAGGCTCTTTCTAGAAACCCTGACTCTGCTGGTACTGACCCAGGAATGCTAATGGGCATGATTGACTTGAGTACACAAGGAGTGAAGAATGTGATGAGGGGAGGAACTCTGTGGACCAGGAGGAATCTGCTTGTAGCTGGCTGGATGGAAACTGTGGTCCACACAAAAGCACGGAGAAGGAAAGGCAAGGCCGTGGAATTATATTTTATGAGCTGGTTCTCACTAGTAATATCCCCTTTTCCAGCCTTGCCAGAACTTAAGGTTTATGTATAACTCTTCTGGCTTTTTAGAGGCAGGACGATTCTTAACCAGCTCTTGTTTCATACCAGTTGATGAGGTTTTCCTTGGTTTAGCTTCTGCCAAATTTGGAGTAGATTATAGGAGTTTGGGCTGGCAAAAGAATATTAGGATTATCATGGAATAAACCAGGGAAGATGATGAGAGACCACAGGATTTAGGAAGACTAAGCTAAAACATAGACTCGGGAAGATGAGGATCAAAGTGGAACAAAAATACGTCCCCTTCATTTCACACCTGTGGTTATGTAGAGAGAAGGAGGTCTGAAGAGTCATCATCCTATTTGGGATTTCGTGTAACTGGTTCCCTTTTTGAGGGAATATACTACTTTACAAAAAATATGGTTGATTTCCTGAAATTCAAGTTTGATTGTCTTTAACTAGATGAAAAGACATGTGATCCTTAAAAATTAAAATGTTAATCTATTTTAGGCACTGTAGTGAATAACAAAAAAAATCCCTATACTTGTGGAGCCTACATTTTGGTGGGAGAGACATAAAAGACAAAATAAATAAGATATATAACATGCCATAACAGGGTAAGTCCTTTAGAGAAAAGTAAGGTAAGGATTATAAGTGTGTGTTAGGGCTGTGGGGGTTGGCTACAGTTTTAAATAGAGTGTTCAGGTGATTTCTCAGCAATAGAGTGGTCAGAAGGTGATGAGTCAAAAGACCTGAAAGCAGGAGTGCTGAAGCAGACTATTTGGAAATCTAGATGAAGGGCATTCCAGGCAGAAGGAAGAGCATAGACAAAGGTTCTGAGGTAGGAGTTTGAGATATGTTTGAGGAAATGGAGGGAAGCCAACATGACGAGCAGAATGAAAGGTGGTGAAAATCGTAGATAGTGGGGACTTCACTGTAAACACTTTGGTTTCACTGTGACTTGGGAGATCATTTGAGGTAAGCCTTGGGAGGATAAACTGGGGGGTTTTGAGCAGAAGAGGGACTTGACCTGCCCTGCCCTGTGTTTTAACAGGACCGCTTTGGCTGTGTTGAGAATAGACCATGGAGGAACAAGAGCAGAAGCAGGGGGACCAATGGGACTTTTCAGGAACCCAAGTGAGAGGTGGTGGTGGCTTGGCCCTGAGTGTGACTTATATGGCATTAGTGAGACATACTCAAATTCTCAGTATGTTTTGAAGAACCAATAGGATTTGTTGACAGAGCAGGTGTGAGGTGTGTGAGAAAGAGCAGTCAAGCATGACTCCATGGGTTTTGACCTGGGAGGGGCCGGGGAAGGAGCAGTCTGAGGGGAGGGGAGGCGGCGGAAAATAAAAATTCTGTTTTCAACATGGAAAATTTGAGACATCCAAATAGAGATGTCGACGTGCAGTAAAATATATGGGTCTGGAGTTAAAGAGAGCTAGAGATGTGGGAATTAGCGCACAGGTGGTGTTGAAAGCTGTGGACTGAATGAGAACAGCAAGAGGCGGGGTGAAGACACCCTGGACTGAGCCCTGGGGACTCCAGTGTTCACAGGTCAGAGACAGGAGGAAGCAGCAGCAGCGGAGTCTGAGAAGGAGGAGCCAGTGAGGCTGGAGGAAAATGAGGAGAGTCCTGGAAGCCAAATGAGGGAAGTAAAAAGTCCGGGGGGGTGGGGGGGAACGACCAAATCCGCTGATGAGGATGGGAAATTGGAATTCGCGGTGTGGAGGAGACCTTGACAAGAGAAGGCTCAGCTGAAAGGTGGGCTCCAAAACTAGGGAGGATTGAAAACAGGATGGGAGAAAAGGGACTGGATACATAGCATTTAGATAACACTTTCCATTTTTTTTTTTTTTTTCTGAACACAAATGCAGAGCAAGAGGTTATTATGGATTAGGATGAAGAGAGGTTTTGTTTGCCTTTTTTTTTGTTTTTGTGTACAGTTAGTATTAAGATGGCAGGAATGCCCCTGCCCCACCAGCTGGGTTAGATTGTAGGGCCAGGATGGCGGGCAGAGCTGGTTCCAGGCCCGTGCTCTGCCTGCCTGGGAGCCCTACCAGAATATCCTGTCTTCCGCGGTAAGAGCTGTGGCAACATGCTGTTGTTGGATGGTGTCATCCAGTGTACAGAGGAAGGAGTTCTCCTACCAGGAGATGGCAGCCAGCCTGCGCCTCCCCTGCAGCCATCCCAGCCCATGCCAGGTGCTGACCATTGCGTGTGGGGATGGGGGTGCCCTGCAGGCTGTGGTGAAGCGTTCCTCTGGGGAGTCCGTGGTCCGGTGTGAGATTGACGAGGATGTCATTCAGGTCTCTAAGAAGTTCCTGCCGGGCCTGGCCATGGGCTCCTCCAGCGCCAAGCTGACCCTATACATGGGCGACGGTTTTGAGTTCATGGAACAGAACCAGGGCGCCGTCAGTGTTATCCTCACAGACTCCTCAGACCCCATAGGCCCTGCCGAGAGTCTCTTCAAGGAATCCTATTACCTGGACCTCATCGAGGAGATGCGGCAGTTCTGTAGGTCACTCTTCCCTGTGGTGGCCTATGCTTACTGCACTGTCCCCACCTTCCCCAGTGGCCAGGCAGGCTTCATGCTGGGCAGCAAAAATCTGAGCACCAACTTCTGGAAGGCCGTGCAGCAGCTGACACAGAAGCAGGTAGAACAGATGCAGCTGAAATACTACAACTGTGATGTGCACCAGGCAGCCTTTGTCCTGCCCGAGTGTGCTGCCGAGACCCAGGATGATGTAAGCTGAGCCCAGGTGCCACTGCCCAGGACGTTGGGCCAGGGAGCCTCCAGGACTCCTGGGCATGACCAAACCCTTTTTCCCTGCCTGTGTGCCCACCAAGCAAGTGTTACAAGCCCCAGAATGCTGCCCGATGGGCCCGGCTGGGCGGACAGTCTCTCAATGTGGTGTTCAGCCTCCAGGCTTATACCAGCTGTGTATAGCCAAAAACAAACAAACAAACTACAGGAATTACTGTTTGTAAGGTGATGGGAATAATCCAGTAGGGAGAGAAAACCTGACGATGCAGGAGTGAGAAGGAAAAATTTCTGGAATGACATCCTTGAGAAGGCAAGAAAGGAGTGGAATCTGGTCCAGAAGTGGAGAGGTTGGACACCCTTCATGGCCGTAGAGACCATTCATTCTTATAAAAACACCATATGGGGACCCAGGTGGAATTAGTTCAGTAGTTTCGCTAGTAGGATCTTGTTGTTTTTTCTTGATTGCTTCTTGTTTACCCGTGAAATGAGAAGCAAGACATTAGCTAAGATTGAGGAAGGAAGAGAGGAAGAGACCTGGAGAGAGAGGAGAAGGTGTGACACAGTCATCTGAGAGTGAATGTTCTGGGAAATGTAGTATAATTTCCTGGCAGCACTGAGAGCCCACTTGAGGTTGCTGGTCATGATGAGTGCGTGCTTTTCCCATTCAAGTCCAGCTTTGGGGAACAGGTGTACAGTAGGCAACGAGTTTGATTTCACCAACTTGGGGGTTTCTCCCAAGTCAGTTCAGTGAAGCAAGACAAGGCTAAGAGAGTTTCAGGGTGTTTGCAAGAGAGCAGAGGACCAGGGACAGGAGCAGGGTGAGACAATAAGATCAGGAGAGTTAGACCTTAGTGGGGCTTGATAATTTTTGCAGTTGGGGTATTGGAGAGAGTAAACTGGAAAAATAGGAAGTGTTGGTTGGAGAATCCAGTCTTTCTCACTGAGGAAGGAATTACAATAACCAGTACAGACAAGGTCTGGGATATGAGCATTGGAATGAGGGGCTGGGGCAATGTGGAGTTGCAAGGACAGGGTGGTGGAAGGATCACATGTGCATGTGGAAATCCCCAAGAATTATGTCAGGAGAGATGTCTTGGAGAGGTTAACAGTGAGGCAGGGCTTAAATCTTTAAGGAATGAGGGGTAGTGACTCAGGAATGAGTAGATGGCTGCCAAATGAGATGACCAGAGGTAGGAGAGCAATCTGAAGAGGGGCAGGCTAAAAACCAAGAAACAGAGGGAAGTGGTGAGTAGCTTTAGGGATTCAGTCATATCAGGATTTCTCACCCTCAGTACCAAATTTTGGGCTGGATTTCTCTATGTTGTGGGGGCTGTCTGTGCATCGTAGGCATTGTAGGGTGTTTACAGCATCCCTGGCCTCTACCCATGAGATGCCAGGGTTCTTTCCCCACCTGTGACAACCAAATATGCCCAGACATTGTTAAATGTCCCTGGGGGCAAAATTGCCCTCATTTAAGAACCAGTGAGTTAGATGAATACTGAAAAAGCATTGGGGTCCCTGGTGTCCTTCCCTAAAGCTCTTTCTAGGGAGTGCTGGGAATGCCATTCTAATCCAGATTAGAGCAGATTATGCAATGAGCAGGAGAAGAAACAAAGTACCTCTCTTTCTAGGAGTTTGACTGTGAAGGGCTGGAGGATGAGAGCGCAGTAAGCAGAGGAGACTCTGGAGAACCAGAGATGATTTCCTTCTGTGGGTCAGATGGAGCCGTAAACAGACTTAAATATTGATAAGAAGGGTCCATGTGAGGAGAACAACTGACCTAGAGAAAAGAGCGGTCTGAAATGGGCTGTGGAATGGTTTGTAGATGTGGAGGAGTCAACGTTCGATCAGAGGAGCGGCATCTCCAAAGATCCAGGAGCAGCAGGTGGATGCTGCTGGTTTATGATTTGTTGGAGAGAAGCAGAGGGAGTTCTCATCCAACAGCTTCCGTTTTCAGCTGCTGAGAGTGAAGAGAACAGTGAGTGCAGGGGCGGAGGTGGGGGGGAGTTGGCACGTTGAACCAGTTGTGAAATGGGAGACCAAGCTGGCTTGGAAAACCTAGGAAAAGTTCTAGGATGTCTGGGCAGTGGTGAGGGCCTGTGTGGGGCTAGTGACCTGAATTTACAACTAAACCAACCTGTGCTGCTGTGCTTTCTCCAGCATCACTCAGACACCACGAAAGCAGGTAGCAGGATTCAGCCCAAGTTAGGGCTTTGCTAGATGGTTGTGATGGAAAGAGCAGAATATTGGCAAGAGTGCTTTTAAAATGATGAGCTGGGGGGGCGCCTGGGTGGCGCAGTCGGTTAAGCGTCCGACTTCAGCCAGGTCACGATCTCGCGGTCCGTGAGTTCGAGCCCCGCGTCAGGCTCTGGGCTGATGGCTCGGAGCCTGGAGCCTGTTTCCGATTCTGTGTCTCCCTCTCTCTCTCTGCCCCTCCCCCGTTCATGCTCTGTCTCTCTCTGTCCCAAAAATAAATTAAAAACGTTGAAAAAAAATTTAAAAAAAAAAAAAAATGATGAGCTGGGAAATGTAACTATACAAAAGGAGGGGAGGGAAAGAAATGCAAATCTGCAGATTGGTTAGAAAATGTCACAGGGCCTCTGAGGTCATTGTGCAATTAGGTCAGGATGTTAGTGGTGGTCAGAAAGGGGGATTCCTGAGTAAGTGATTTTGGAAAGGCAATTTGTCAAGTAATAACAAGGTTTAGGGTGGGACCATGGAAGTTAGTGCATGAAAGGGAGAACATCATTGGTGATAAGAAGTCAAGTTACTAAGGGGTCAAGGTGGCCCAGTCATGTCTGTGGATGCAGATGTCCTTCTGGATGAGGGAAAACTTGGAATGGAGAGGGAAATGTGAGCCAGGGGCCAGATTTTCTGTGGGCCGGGAGCGTCAGCTGGCAGGTAGGAGACAATAGGCTCTAGGAAACTCTGGGGTCATACTCTGCTTGCATGGACCTAAGGGGAACTATTTTCATCCCAAGAACATTGAGGACTAATGGTCTGGAAGCAACATATAGAATGAGGTGAATGTCAGCCTTACTTTCTTGCCCCGAGTGTGAAAGGTATAAAAGAATAATCAGAGCCAGCTCCCCATACGTCTGCATATTTTTGTTTGCAGGCTTTGTTTCAGAGTGATTGATCAAGTTTTATTTCAAGGTGGGTTCCCACCTTCATCCCCTCCCACCCCTCCTCCCAAATCCAGACGTCATTTTGGTTATTTCTAGCCTAAATGGCCCTGAGGCAAATGAATTGATGCTGGGGCTATTGAGAGAGATTATAGTTTATTTTATGGGCTGTCCAGAGTCTTTCTGGCTAATCCCAGAAATCCAACTGAAGTACCAAGATCTGCCTCAAGCTCACAAGATCTTCTGGATCTGGAAGACTGGGAATAAGCCAGGACCCTTCTGCTCAAGCATTTCTTTACTTGGATTTGTGCTCTTGTATCTTCTACAAAGAAATAGGATGGCTTTGCCTTGTACCTTTTGGCACTAAGTTCACCAAAATAAAAAAGAAAAGGAACTAAACCAAAAAAGGAAACCAAACAAAGGAATGGTGATTTGGCAAAAGGAACTCTCAAAAGAAGAAAGACCAAAGATAGGCTAGTAAGAACTGCTCAGTTGGCCCATTTGCTATGGCAGCAATTCACATGGCATTTCAACTTTGAAAGCATTTTGTACATTTAAGAGCAAAAGGTGAGGGAATGTGTACTTTGCCTGAATATGGAGGGAAGGGGATGTACTCTTTTGCTTTATGTGGCTGATTCCAAAGCTACATTTGTTGATTTGTTAGGATTGGAAGGTAGGAACAAGAATAGGCGGCAGTCCAGCATACAAAGTCTCAGTCAAAAATCTTTCTGACTCACTTCTTTGGAATGCAGAATGTATTTTCCCAGAGAAACAGTCATAAATGGTGATTGGACTTCTGGGTCCAGCCAGCCAGACTAACTAAAGCCAGTTTAACTCAGAGTGCTAACAAAACTTTCATCCCATAATAATAGTTCGCTGAAACACTCCAGTCTTATTTTTTCCATTATTATTAAAATTTTAGAGTAAACTTCAAGTCCAGAGTGAGTGCATGAGTGGAACCTTGTGGAAAAAAATGTTTAGCATGATGAGTGGAAGAGAGGATTGGTTTTGAGTTATTTAGATTCTGAAGCAGTGTTCTGTCCAGAATTTGAGGAAGACAGTATAATGGTATGAGATAACAGACAAAAGCTTATCAGCTTCCATATTCCTTTTGTCTTTTCTGCTAGTGAAGGTGAACTTTAGATTGAAAGGTTCAAGTCCTGGGAAGGAGCTGTAGAAGTCCATGCTAGAGACGCCTGGGTGGCTGGCTGTCTGTTGAGTGTCTGACTTTGGCTCAGGTCATGATCTCACTGTTCCTGAGTTTGGGCCCCATCTCGGACTCTGTGCTGACAACTTGGAGCCTGGAGCCTGCTTCAGATTCTTTCTCTCTGTCTCTCTAAAAAATAAATAAACATTAAAAAAAAAAAAAAAAAGTCCTTGGGGCACCTGGGTGGCTCAGTCGGTTGAGCGTCCGGCTTTGGCTCAGGTCACGATCTCACGGTTCGTGGTTTCGAGCCCCGCATCGGGCTCTGTGCTGACAGCTCGGAGCCTGGAGCCTGCTTCGGATTCTGTGTCTCCCTCTCTCTCTGCTCCTCCCCTGCTCATGCTCTGTCTCTCTCTCTCTCTCCTTCAAAAATAAATAAAAACATTAAAAAAAAAAGTCCATGTTGCATGAGACTGTTGTAGGAAGGTATATCATTATTCCAAATGAGTTTAAATTTCTTAGCTAGAAAAATTATATATCAACCAGGGTATTGAAAGAGCAGGTGAATTTGCTCGTGGAATCACAGTTGCTAATGGAGGTGATGTGAAGGCTGGGGCAATTACCAGAATAATAGAGGGACAAATGTGACAATTTTCCAGAAGGGGTAGGGTTAGGGTAGAAGTTGGACATAAACTAAATTCTGATAAATGGAGACATTGACACCGGAGTATTACTCTCCAGGAATATCACAAGATGAGATTTTTAAGTGGGTGGTTTGTGAATGTTAGAAAAAGGAAAGGTCATCAGGAGCCAGTGCAAGTTCAATATAAATAAGTCATGTCAGAGCACATTACCTTTTTTTTTTTTTTTTAATGAGGGTGATTATAATGGTAGAACAGGAGAAAGCCACAGACATGTTTGTGTTTTTAAAAATTGGAGTATAGTTGACACATTTTTGTGTGTTTTGAGTTTAGCAAATGGTGTGAACAAAATTGAATTTAAATACAGAATGAAGAAATGTGGACCTAGTGAGAGTATACTTATCTGGGCAATTGATCTTGGTACCAAGACTGTGGAACAATGGCTGGAAATCAATTTCTAGAGGAGACAAAAATCAATATGAATTAAAGTAATGGCCTGCTCCTGATTCACAAATATGTGCTGCCTAAGTACAAATCATAAGAGCTGAAGTTAATGACTGATTATGTGAAAAGCCTAGGTGTTTGGCTAATTAAATCTTAGTATGAATCAAGCATGTAATAACAATGTCAAAAAGTTTATGCAAGTTTAGGTTGTATTTGCACCTTTGTGTCCAAAACAAAGAAAGTACTAGGCTTCTCCCATTCAGTATTGGTAAAGCCACTTGGGCCCTCCATTTTAAGGAGGGGAGGCCATGTTGATGGGGAAAAACAAGTGGTAGATCCTGACACTTAGGCAAAGCAGGACATCAAGTTTAAATATTTGATAATAGCAGTTGGTGGATGGAGTTGCAAAATATAGTATTAAGATCTATGAATCGGAGGTATAGATAGGCAGACATTTCATTTTAGTGGAAAGATGTTTAATTCTTCAGAGGAGTTTAAATATAGACAGACTGGATAACAATCTAGGCAGATGATGTATGCTTTAACCAGGATGTATCAGTGGGGATGGGAAGGAAGAACATACATGTTTTATGTGTAGCAGGACTTGGTAGCTGATGGCAAGCAGGGAATGACAGAAAGACAGGATGTTTCTGGGAATATAACACCCTAGTAAGTGGCTCACTGATGAATCTGAGTTGCGTTTGTTTTATTTCCCCCCCTCTTTCAACCTGTTGTCATCATCAGCCAAATTTCCTCCTTGTAACAGTGTTCATTCTACTGTTTTTTCCCCTATTTTCAGAAAGCCTCCACTGAAATGCCTTGTGAATTCTTGCCCCACGCAGTATCCCATTTGAAATTCAGTGATCTATCCATTATCTGGGGAAATGTCAACATTAATTTGACAAAAACAGGCATGAGGAAAGCAGGGAGCCCTGGGCATTCTGAACAAAGATGTAATATCAGTATTTACCATGGAACTCATTTGATTATAAGTCATCTAGAAGCATGCCACAATAATGGTCAGAAAAGCCCACAGAAGCAAAAGAATCAAGTTAAAGTTGAGAGTCTGCTGGTAAATAACCTGACTGCCATGACCTAAAAAACAGCACTAATGGAAGAAGTTGTAATAAAAATTTAAAGAGAAACACAGAACTTGGCAGAAATGTATACACAGAATGGATTCACAGGATTCCTGAAAATTGAAAAGGAGAGAGATCTGTAGGATTTCAACTATAGCTATCCCTCCCTCTGTACCACAAACCCCATATTTTGAATTTGTAATTAGTTTGAAAGGCTTGAGGGCTCTGGAAAGATCATTTAAAATCCCTTTATTTCTGAAGTCCTACTAGCTAATTGCAATTTTCCTTGTTTTGACAAATTAATAATAAAAAAGTGCATCTTTACTGTAAGTCTCAAATGTATTCCTTAAATCTGTCTCTGGTTAAAAAAAAACAAAAACCTGTAAGATAGGTTTTTAATCAAAAAAAAATTCTAATGGCCCCTTCAAAAGGAAAATGCATTTACAGTTCCTTCTCCCAAGGCACTTTTTGAAATGTAGATTAATGTGACCTGATAGATTGTAATAACGACCAAAGAGCATTTTCATTAATTATAATGAGCAAACCAATAATATAGATCTTTACAGTGTTAGTATGAATTAGAATATATCAAGACGATACTTGCAGCTGGAGTAAAATTTGACTAAGTCCAAATCCCTTAAAATAAAAACACATAATGAAAATTTTGACAGATTATTCAGTGATGCTAATGGTATCACCACCATTTCATGATTTTTAAGACAGTCTTAAGTGTTTTTAAAAAGTAAATACACTGTCTTGTGACATAAGTAGTAAGAAGGTTGAAGAAGAGAAAAGTGAATGAGAGGAGGTACTTCTGAGACTTTGAAAAGTGTTTTTCTTTTTTTTTTTTTTTCCTTTTTTCTTTTTTGTTAGAGTCATTTCTAAAGGTCCCCTCCCCGCCCAGGAAGTTGAGCATGAGGTAGAATTCGAGGGATTTAGAAGCCCTCTTCCGGTTCTGCTCTCAGTCCCCTATGGGCTTTTTCTTTTAGGACCTCAGTCTCCTTATGTGAAAAAGCAGAAAAATCAGCAGATTTCCTCACTGGGGTGTTGTTCAGTGACTGCATGCACAGTGATTGAAAAGCATTTTAGCTATCTTAAAAGCATATTCATAAAATAATAATATAGTGAGAAGCCTTATCTAAGATTTATGGATACTTATAGCCGGCAATACAGATTGCAGGCACCGGGATAGCCAACCTTCAGATGACCACAGCCCCACATTGCTAACCCCAGCTGTACCCCTTCCTGTTTCCTTTCAGCTGAAATCGGATGGTGTTGTCATCAGAAATTGGTTCTGTTCTCCGTAGAAGAGCACACGGGCATTTGTGACTCAGTGCTTCTGAGAAAGTAGTTACAGGCATTAGATATCTACCAAGTTTTCAGTGGGTTGAGAATTAATCCTACTCAGCAATATTGTAAAATACCAACAGTACAGTCTTATCAATAAATAAATATGTTGGGCACTTACTAACACTTGCTAATAGGATTTTCAATTGAACTAGAAATAAGAGCTATTTAAATTATGCACTATTTTGAATAAACCGCTATCAGCTTCACTAAATTTTGCCGTGAAATTTTCATGTATTCATTCATTCAATATTTATTAATCAGTGTGCTTTGAGGAATACCAAGCAGTATATCTCAACGTTTCCCCTCAAGGCCAGGAGTGGGTATGCTGTTGCCTCTGGCCCCTGCACAGTGTCTTTGTATCTGACAAATGTTAGTCCTGCAACCACTCCTGGTTAGTTGGTTGAAGGAGAGAATATCAGGCAGTGTGCAGTGTTTGGTGACTTCCAAAGGCACGCACAGCAAAAGTGCTGGAGGAGTTCGGTTAGGATGGCAGTCCTCAGCTCTGTTGTGCATAAGAACTCCCCAGAGAGCTCTTTGGAAAAGTGAAGGTCCAAGCTGACCTTTATGTGCTAATCTTGCTCTTGGTTAAAACCTGAATGTGTTTAAATAAAGTTTATGAAGGTGACTCTAATGTACAGCTAGTTTTAAGAGCCATTTTCTTTGAAAAATTTGTAATTAAAATTTTTTCTTTTAATTTTTTTAATGTTTGTTTATTTTTGAGAGAGAAAGAGTGCAAGCAAGGGAGGGACAGAGAGAGAGATACACAGAATCCCAAGCAGGCTCCAGGCTCAGAGCTGTCCGCACAGAGCCCGATATGGGGCTCGAACTCACAAACAGTGAGACTATGACCTGAGCTGAAGTCGGATGCTTAACCGACTGAGCCACCCAGGCGCCCCTAGGTTTGTAATTTTAAAGGAGGTGGTGGTATATAGCTCCACCTTGAAGGGTACATTTCACTAGGTACTGAAACCTGTACCGAAAGGTATACCAATCCAGAAAACAGAATCAGTAGTGTATGTATATATATATATTATATATATATATATATATATATATACATAGGTACACACAGGTGCACACTTTCAAATGTGTATGTATAGTTGTATGTATCTATACATACACAGAGATTTATTAAACAGATGCATTTATTTTTAAACTCTTTTGAGAAAGAGAAAGCACAAGTGGGGGAAGGGCAGAGGGTGGGGAACAGAGCATCTGAAGCAGGCTCTGTGCTGACAGCAGAGAGCCTAATGTGGGGCTCGAACTCATGAACCGCAAGATCATGACCTGAGCCAGATGCCTAACCAACTGAGCCACGCAGGCGCCCTTGATTTATTAAACAGAGTTAGCTGAAGGGATTGGTTTATGCAGCTGTGGGGTATAATCCACAGACATGCTGGCAGGAAGGGCAGGGGCGGCTGCTGCAGTCCATAGGTGGAACTTCTTTTTTTTCAGAGAAGCCTCAGGATTTTTTTTTTTAAGACCCATCAACTGATTAGGTGAGTCCCACCTAGATCAGTGAGAATAATATCCTTTCCTTTAAAGTCAACTGACTGTACATGTTAACCACATGTATACAGTTCCTTCACAACAACACTTAGATTAGTGTTTGATTTCATAACCGGGTCCTGTAGCCTGGCTAAGCTGACACACAAACCTGACTGCCACAGTGGATATATTACAGAGGGTATCCTACTTGCATGGGCAAATGAATGGAAGTGGAGATGAGGAAGATGTGTCCAGTTTGTATCCAGTTGATCTAGGGTAGTGGGAGGAGATGAAGTTAGTTTAAGGCTAAATGTAGCTGTATTGGACTTTTGAGCTGAAAAGACAAAGCAATGCTATAGCAGCACTGTCCCAACAGAATTTTCGGTGTGATGGAAATGTTCTGTCTCTGTGGTGGCCGACACCATAGCCCCTTAGCCACGTGCGGCTGTGGAGACACATGAAGGGTGTTAGTTCCAAACCTCCTTGGGACCTTCCTGGGTAAAATCTGAAAGTGACGCCGTACTTGAAGAGAAGGAGAGACTAAAGAAAGAGGCCACTCCATATCAGGAGGTGGACAGTTTAATGAGCAAGGGAACTTATGAGGCTTTTCTTACGTGGACCTAAAGGCAGGAAGATCTCCACCCCCGCCTGCCAGTATCTTAAAAGTTGCTATAGAGGCCTTAACTAGGTTCAGTCATGTATATGGACCAGATGGTCTGAATTCCACATCACTATCTCAAGGTTGTGTCCTTGGGGCAGCTTCTGGGAGCAGTGAAGGCAAGTGGAATGTACTTTTCAAGGATGGTGGGTGGGAGGGGGGGGGGCAGTTGGTGAGGAGCCTCTGATTGTTGGAGTCCAGCTCCTGGGTCAATCAGCGGTCATGTCCTCTCAGTGACTTACCCTAACATGTGATTAGTGATACAGAGGAACTGAATTTGAATTTTTTAAGGTTTATTTATTTATTTTAAGAGAGAGAGAGAGAGAGCGTGTATGTATGCATGCAAGCGGGGGAGGGGCAGAGAGAGAGAGGGAGAGAGCAAGAATCTCATGAACTCACACACCATGAGATCATGACCTGAGCCAGAATCAAGAGTCTGACACTTAAGCGACTGAGCCACCCAGGCTCCCCACAGAGGAGTTTTTAATTAATTTAAGTAGCTCTGTGTGGCTAGTAGTTACTGTTGGACAGTGCAGCTGTACAGAGGTCAGTCTGGCAGGGGGTATACAGGATGCACTGGAAGGAGAGAAAGAAGGCAAGCAGTCCAGTTAGTAGACTAGTCGTACCGCCCCAGGCAGGGCGGGCAGTGCAGGAAGAGGGGAAAGAAGGGAGAGAGATGGGAAATGGAGGAGAAGGGAACCAACGCTGATATTAGGGTTGGCCACTTCTATACCTTCTTGCTTTCCCCTTGTCCACCTAAACCCTTCCTGTCAGGCAGATGTCCGCAGCTCCTCTTTTCTCGCCGGCTGTCCTCACACGGGCTTCCCTAGCTTCAGTTACCGCAGACCTCTGTGTTAACAGCTCCCAAGATTCTACTCACAGTCTTAGCTCTTTCCTCTCAACCTCAGGCCCCTGATATCTCCGCTTGGAAATCTCACAGACTCTTATTGGTCTCCCCTTCTACCCATACTGCTTTTTCAGTTTTGTGCATTTTGGTACATGCACAAAATATAATCACCATCCTCTCAGCTGCTCAAGCCAGAAACCTCAGACTCCTCCTCCTGATATTGTTCCCGATCTGCTGTTTCTTTAAATTTATTATGTATGTATGTATGTATGTATGTATGTATGTATTTATTTATTTAGAGCATGAGTGGGAGAGGGGCTGAGACAGAGAATCCCAAGCAGGTTCTGTGTGGTCAGCGCCAGCGCCCGACTTGGGGCTTGAACCCACAAAACCACGCTATCATGACCTAAGCCAAGGTCAGGAGTGGGACGCTTAACCGACTGAGCCACCCAGGTGCCCCTAACCTGCTATTTCTAAGTGTAAGTTACAGCTTGTCTGTCTCTGTGTCTTCACTTCTGTTGCTCCCCCCTCAGACAAGGTCACTACCTGTCTTCCCTGGACTCTCACAGTCCCGTCGCCACTTTTGCCACCCGCATCTCTATTCTCTAACCACTTCCTTGAAAAGCAGAAATCAGATACTTTCTTCTGTGATGCGTAACATAATTTCCCCCCTGTTGCTTTATCTGTAATATTACAAAATATCACAGGATAAAGGGTTAATTAATTTCAGTTGATTTATTTAATAATATTTATCCATTTAGTATTTCTATAACCCTATTAAGCAGGTACTATTGGGAAATATCACTGAAATATCCCTTGGGGCATATATTCTAGTGAGAGAAACAGACATTAATCAAATAATTACACGAATAACTACACAATTAAAATTGTGAGATGTGACATTTAAGGAGGAATATAAGGTGCTCTGAGGGTATATGAGGAGGAGAGCTAAGCTAGCCAGGGAGCTCAAGGAAGGCCTCCATAAGGAGGAGTTGGCTAAGGAAAGGGAGAGATTCTAGGGAGTGGGGGCCACATGTGTAAAGAGAGAAGGGAAGTACTTTATTTCAATGGAATACAATGTAATGATTAAAAACTTTAATGGAATAAAGAACCTGACAACTGCATTGGGATGGAATGTGGTCTTAAATTTTTCAAGCCTTCTGGAGCAGCTTTTGGAAACCAACCAAACTTGTATAACATGGTTCTGTTAAACACTTTGACTTGAATGTGATCTCAAGTCAATATAGCAAGTATCTATCTGTTGGCTTACTTTCCTGGGGGCTATAAGTTAAAAAGAAAAAGCAGGATTTTTTTTTTCTCTTTATTGTTATAATCCAATAAAAATGATAATATGCATACATAAAAATAGATGATGTACTCTATAGGTATTGTATCATACTATTATTATAATTTATATAATGGAAAATTAAGAGCCAGAATGAATGGTGTGAAATGGTGGTTCTAAAGGTTTTATATTCTTTCACTTTATACTCTTAAAGTATGGACCCCAAAGAGCTTTTCATGTGGGTATATTGATATTTACTATAGTAGAACTTAAAACTGAAAAAAATTAAATGTATTAATTTACTTAAACAAAACTAATAAACTCAATATATATAAACATAAAACATTTTAATAGAAAATAACTTTTTTTTTAAAACAACATAGTAAGAAGAGTGGCATTACACATGTATTTTACACATCTCTTTAAGAGAAGGCAGCTGGATTCTTAATATCTGTTTCTGTAGTTAAAAGTTCCAGTGTGTTGTTTTGGTTGAAGTATGTGAAGTAGACCCAGCCTTACACAGATAGGTGGTCAGAAAAGAGAGTTGTTTATAGTCTTTTCAGGTAATTCTAGATATTCTTTGATACCACATTGAAACTTGACAGGTAAGTAGCATCTTAAAGGTTCGTTGTAATATGAAATGTGAAACCATATCAACAAATTTTTGTATATTAAAAACCTGTCTTGCATTTTGAATGGATCTTTACCCAAGCCTAATTTTTATCACTATTCACAGGGCAGTTGAAAATATTGGTTCACTGAGTTAAGTAGCTCTTACAAATGTTGACCCATTTTGTTATACAAGGTGAAAAAAATGACGTTTGTTAACACAGCCCCAGTCTCACCCAGTGAAGCTAAGGAATATTGGGAAGCTGTGAAGTGCACAGTGGTGAATACAAGTTGTCCTAAATTCTAATACTTGTTTGAAAACTTGAATTTTATCATAAGCAATAAATATTGTCAGTTGTTTCTCCTGAAATGACAGTTTCACTTTGTTCATTTTCTGCAAAATATCTACCAAATATCCAAGTCTATACAACTGAATTTTGTTAGTTATCTGTCAAGTAAAGTGGTATCTGTGAAAAAAAATTGGCAACTGAAAAATTATATAAGCACTTTTCCTCAAGACAGCCATCATACTACAGTGTGCATGAGAAGTGCTTTATGGGTACTTCCATTTCTTCACACAGAATAATGAAAAGCCCGGTACTCAAGGGTCAGGATTTAATAATGTTAGTCATTGTTACAGCTTCATCAAGAACATTCTTAAGTGAAGTGACTCTACTGTATGCAGTGGTAAAGAATACAATGACAAGTAAGCCAGTTTGGTGCCACTGCTGAGTTTGCTAAGATGCTGGGAATTTTACCCGCCATTGTTTTTGCACCATCATTGCAGGTGTTAACACAGTGAGGAAAATAGATAACATCTTAGTATTATAAAAATGGTTGTGACCCTATGGGCCCCCTGAAAAGGTCTCAGGAATTCCCAGAGGTCCTCAGAACACACATGCGTTGGCATAGACAGTAGTGTAAGAAAGAAAGAAACAGAAACCCATTGTTAGGAAGGCTTCATGAGCGAACGGACTTAGACCTTAAAGCAGAATTAAGATTTTGATAGGTGGGAAAGAGAAGGGAAAGGGATTTTAGGAAGGGAAATCATGTGAGTAAAGGAGTAGAGGCAGGAAGTAGCATGATGTGGCCAAAACACTGATGAGAAAGGATGTTTGGGTTGGAGGGTTAGGAATGGAGAGTGAGTGATTATTTATAAAATATGGGATATGATGATACTACGGGGGAATCTTGAATACCTATCAGAAAAGTTTGCGTTTTTTCCAGAAGTCACAGGGAGTAATTGAAGGTTTTTGAATCCTGTGACATGAACATGTTGGTTTAGGACCATCCATACGGCGAAAGTGTATAAGGTAAATTTGACAATCAGGACAACTGGATGCAAGGAGACTGATTGGAATATTAATTTAGTTTGTGAGCGTCAAGAATGCAGACTAGAGAGGGGTGCCTGGGTGGCTCAGTTGGGTAAGGGTCCAACTTAAGCTCAGGTCATGATCTCCCAGTTTGTGGGTTCGAGCCCCGCATCAGGTTTTGTGCTGACAGCTCAGAGCCTGGAGCCTGTTTTGGATTCTGTGTCTCCCTCTTTCTCTGCCCCTCCCCCGCTCATGCTCTGTCTCTCTCTGTAAAAACATTGGGGGAAAAAAAATACAGGCTGGAGAGATGGCAGTAGATGGACCAGAGTGAAATGTAGACCAATTGCTTCAAAAGTAGAAGTGATATGAGAACTAAAGAAGAAAAAGTCAAAGGTTACTTGCATATTATATTTTATAACCCCATTTCCTTGCCAAGGACATTGTTAGGGAAATGAACAAAACTGGGTGTTTCTATATAAGGTCTCACTTGAGACTTTTTCCTCTCCCCAAAATCAGAATGCTTCCCTTTTTTCTGATAGCAAGAACTGGATCATTGAACACATTTCCTTTTTGACCTGGAGCCAGGAGGCTTTGTGCCAAATATCATATTAAAATCATAACAATTACACTTGTCCCAGTGGTTAGTACATTTCTTACTTCTTCTTTCTCTGGCCTGATTCTCTTCTCTCTTTCTTTATAATTCATTAATCTTACTATTTTCATTCTATTTAATGCCAGATATCAGAAGACCTTTTTTGAAAGAGGTTGACAGTGGGAGAGTCTTTTAGGGTTCCTAATACCAATTCCAATGTGAAGGGTTATTCCCCAATGCCCAAACACTAAGTGATTCTTGCACACCAGTTGGGTATCAGAGAATTCAAGTCAATTCTGACACTGTCTACCAGGAGATAGCATCAGATTGCACAGGTTAAGGACTCAGTCCTACAAAATTGCTTTCCACATCCCACTTCAGACTCTAGTGGCAAACCTCAGGCTGTTACCGGTGCTTCTGATCAACTGGCTACAGATTGGGGCTTCCAACAACCTCCTTTTTAGGTTCAACTAATTTGCTGGAGCAGCTCACACAACTCAGGGAAACATTTACTTATATTTACCGGTTTATTAAAGGACATGAATCAACAACCAGATGAGGCAATACATAGGGCAAGGTAGGGGGAAAGAGCATGGAGCTCCTGTGTCTTCTCTGGGTATGCGACCCTCCTCTCATCCCCATATGTTCACTGACCTAGAAGCTCTCCAAACCCAGTTCTTTTGGTTTTTGTGGAGACCTCATTGCATGCCCATGATTGACTAAGTCTTTGGCCATCGGCCAATTCAAACTCCAGCCTGTCCCCCATCCTTGGAGGTGATGGGGGGGCCTGAAAATTCCAATTCTCTAATCACATGGCAGCCAGTCCCCCACCCTTGGGTGGGGTCCAAAAGTCACCTTCATTAATAGGATACCCATTTCGCCTTTATGCCTGTGAAGCATTTTCAGGAACCGTGGATGATTCTTAAATCATTATATCACAGGGAGAAGAATATAATGTAATGATAATCTATTAATCCTTCACATATTTTGTTCATTGATAGGATAGGACTCTACATCAGTCACATTTTACTGAGAACCTTAAGAAAGCTAAAAAGACTCTGACATTGAAAACCAAAGTACCAAGGTTAAATTTCAAATTAAATAAATTCAGTTATTCTGGTTTCCCAATTCAAAGCAGATGAGAAGCAGCAAGTAAAAGGGTAGTGAAATACCTACTAAAAATAGGTAAAATGAGAGTGTTTCAGTCAGTTAAGCCTCTGACTTCGGCTCAGGTCATCATCTCACGGGTTTGTGAGTTCAAGCCCTGTGTCAGGCTCTGTGCCTGGAGCTTGCTTCCCATTCTATGTCTACCTCTCACTCTGCCCCTCCCCTACTCTTGCTCTGTCTCTCTCTCACTCTTTCTCTCAAAAATTAAAATTAAAATTAAAAAAAAAAATAGGTAAAGTGATATCAAACGAAATGACTATTCATAACCAGAATAATGTCAGAAAAAGCAAGATGTGGGTGCAAATTCCTCAGGATTATAGATTATGTGAATGCACGCAACACAGCTAGTAATTAATAAAGAACTGTCACATGTTAGAGAAAACTAACAGCTCACATTTTTTGTGCTTTTACTATGTTCCAGGCTCTCTGCTATTGCTTTTCATGTATCGTTGTACTTAATCTTCACAATAACCATGCATTTCTATGATTTTCTCCTCTTCACAGATGAATACTTTTAAAGAAATAAAATATATACACAAAGGTACACTGCTTTGTATGTGGCAGAGTTGTGTTTTGAAATGGGCTCAGCTGGATAACAAAGCCTATGTTCTTTATTCTTATTGGGGGGCTTCCTTCACGTTTACCTCAGTAATAATAATAGCTAAGTTATGTTCAATATCCTTTTAAAAGATCTCAAAAAATACTGTGTACTGTGTTTGAGAAAATTTAGAGCACAAAAAGGCTAAAGTAACATTTTTTTAATTGGTATAATGTTTATTTAAAAATACATTTCCTCAGAGAACTTTATTTCTTGAAAATTCCCAACAATGGGCTGGAAGAAGTTTTGTAAAGTGTTATTTATTATCTACAGTCAGTTTCAAACTTTTGTGCCATTGTTTTATTATTTTTAAAATGTTTTTAACGTTTTTATTCATTTTTGAGAGACAGAGACGGAGTGCTAGCAGGGGAGGGGCAGAGAGAGAGGGAGACAGAATCCGAAGCAAGCTCCAGGCTCTGAGCTGTCAGTAGAGAGCCTGACACAGGGCTTGAACCCATGAATGGTGGGGTTATGACCTGAGCTGAAGTTAGATGCTTAACCGATTGAGCCACTCAGGTGCCCCATTTGTGCCATTGTTTTGAATGAGTCCTGTGGTTTTTTAAATTTTGTTTTGGAAACCTCTGTGTATTCTCATTTTCATACCACAAAGAACAGCCATTCTTGTAAACTACTAGTGAGTTAAAGGAAAAAAAAGTTCTATCTCTATAAAACAACCAGCTGATAGGCAATGTCACAATTCTTTGCTTTGCTGGGCACTAGATGCTCTGATTTCTTTTTCTTTCTCTCGCTTTGAATGAGTTTGTAAACATCAGTTGTCAGAGAAGTAGTCTGAGAAGATTATGGACATGGGACATAACAGTCCATGGGGGGATAACTGTTGATGACAGGACTCTAGTGGTGCAAACACAGAGCAACTGAAAAGCTAAAAATAACCCGGGGCAATTCTTAGACTAGAAATGGAAACATCCTGTGAAAGATGAAGAGCCTCTGGGAGTGACGGATTATAACTTTAAGGGAGTCTGCAAAAGAAGAATTATACATGATCCTAGTAAAGAGTGTGATTCATTGCCTCAGTTACACCCTCGGTGATACCTTTGTTAGCTTCCTCAGCTTGACAGTCTGAATGGCCAATTTGAATCTCCATTTTCTTTTCATTCTCAGATTATAATCACCCGCTAGGGGATAAGGTTTTCATTCACAAGCATGCATATTCAGGGACCAGTCACCCTGGTCACATGTGACTCAGGTGACTAAGAAAGGTGAGTAGTTCATAGCTATGGATATGGTAACTACCAGTAAATATTTTTTCATCATAACTGGGTAGTTTTCCAAGTACTGAAAGTACTTACATGTGTGAAAGCCAGTTGAAGTGTGTGGTTGACTAAGCGGAATAGGAGGGAAGGTGGAAGGAAACCTGTGATTATGAAGTCACGTGAAAACTATTTTACCTTGAGACTAATGATCTGAACATTGTAGATGGAATATTGTGAAAGTCCACTAAATCATGAGGGATCTGGTTGTAGCAGTATTATTTTGGTTCTGATTCCAGAATAGAAGATTGAGAGTTATTTCTTAAACATCCAAAAAGTGTAATTTAGGACAGCCATCCTGCCTAGGTGGGAAAACCTATACAACATTTTTCCTCAAGAGGTAGTACAAACTGAAGATGCTAACAGATTCAAAACATATTTAAGAATGTTAAATACATAATGTGGTATTAAAGCAAAAGCAGGACACTTTGGGGATGTTGAAACCTTAAGAGGTTAGCCTCTAGGAGGATAATCATTCCCTTTCAGAAATATCCTCATACATCACTTGTCTTGTTTTATCATGTCTATCACTTTATCTAAGACTTTATTGGGAATATTTTGCAGCTTAATCTCTCTCACAGTTCACCACTGTTACCATTATCAGATGAGAACTGTGCAAACAGGTGATGGCTTCTTCTAGAAAAGGAAGAATATGAAAATAACCACTATAGGCATTTTCACACTGGTTTTTTTTTTTCTTTTGTGACTTTTCTTATTCTTCTTTTCTGCAGATCACCTTTAAAGAAGGCTAAACAGGGGTTTTAAAATGGTGGGAAAACAGGAGAGCAAAAACCAACCAACCAACCAACCATCCGTGTAGTCTTGTTAATAAAAATCCCAATCCCCTGTCTCACATTTGACTGTGGGATTGAGGAAAAGGTTCAGGCAGAGTCCCTCCCCTAGGAGGACGCTGCTAAGTGAGCATCTTCCTGCAATCTTCCTGAAACCCTAGTTACTTAACTCCTTTTAAGGAAGTCTTATTTTAAAGGTCATTAAAAGTTCTATTTTCATATTTCGTCAAACTTGCTTCAGAAATTTTAAGAATATTTAAAGCCATATGAGAACTTTATTTAATCAAACTACTGTTTCCATGGCATGGCCTGCAGGGAAGTACTTAACAATAATTATGCTTAAGGTATTACGGCCTTTATACTCATCCAGCACCTTAAATGTGATGTTCTAATAATAGAACTCCAGAGTTTAACACAAGCAAAAGGAAACAAAAGCAAAATGCATGTACCAAATGAAGAGGCTGCCGGCATGTGAACATTCCCTTGTGTGTATAACCAAAAAAATAAAATAAAAAGGAGCAGCAGCATCTTTAGGCACAATCTAATGATATTTATAAGTGAACCATATCCCTGTGGACAAATTATGGAAACTAGTAAGCTCAGCTATTTGGGAACTGGTTATAGCCATGCAAGACTGTTTTTTAGGAATTTGTACATCAATTTTTGACTTTCAACAAAAATCACTTATAAACTAAATAAGTATTAAGCTCTAAAAAAGTTTTGAGTAAAGATATATAACTGATATGTGGTAGTTACAAAGGTGGCATGGAAGCTGTAAGGGAAAGTATGTCAACCTGGGGCAGTGATCTCTAAAATTTGTATCAGCACATTCCAATTCCATGTCTGAATTTCAGACATGTCAACGTTGTTGAACCCAGGACTGATTGACAGTACCCTAAAATATTTGTCCCTTTTCCTTTTTGGGATTTAGTTGGTAATTTTATGGACCCCTTTTATATCGCCATTCATCAACTCACCCCATTTGCCTGCATGGTTTTTAGGATCTCATCAGTAAAACCCAAGAGAATCTACTGAATAGAGATTAAATAATGAGATAGTTCATTTAGGTCAAGAATGGTAATTGGCATTTCACAAAAGCAGTAATTCATTTGGGCAGTACCCATAAAAATGTTGGTGCTCCCTAATTAAAAAGTACAAATGAAAAAAAATATTTTGACTCTCAAGGAGACAGTGAAACTAACAGAAATCTGGTAAGGGTGGGAAAGGAGACTTTCATGTGCTCTGCTGGTGGAAGTGTTCATTTATTATAAATATCACGGATGAAAATTTGGCACTGTATACATCAAAAGCTCTTGAAAAAGCCGTGCCACTTAAAATCTGCTTCTAGAACTTAGCCTAAGGAAATAGTAATTGAACATGTGCACAGATACATATGTACAAGGATGCTCATTGCAGCGGTGTTTATAAAAGCAGCAAATTGGAAACAATTTATGTGTTCATCAGTGGAGGAAATGTTTATATTGTAGTGATTAAGCATGACTCAGAGCTTTAATATCAAGCTAGAAAAATGTGATAGATGTTTATAAAACAGTATGTAGGGTATGGTACCATTTTGGGGAGTGTGTATGTGAGAGAGAGGGAAAACCTGAAAGGATGCAAAATATTAAGCTCAGCTCTACGAGGTTGGATTACGTATGACTTCTGGTTTTTTTCCTTTTTTACTTTGCTGCATCTTCAGAATTTTTTAGCAGTTAGTATATATTACTTTTATTATCAGGGGGAAAAAAAGAGGTTATTTTTATTCTAAGAAAAAAGTAAACTGAGCTCCTGCTACCTGCAATGCTCAGCAGAGAACTCAGGGTTGGAACAAGACCCGGCCACTAGTCTTCAGAAGCTAATAGTGTGGATAACAGAGTGGGGAAAGAGACTGTGATTTGTACAAATA
The DNA here is from genome assembly GCF_024362965.1 of Panthera pardus. Lineage (NCBI taxonomy): Eukaryota > Metazoa > Chordata > Mammalia > Carnivora > Felidae > Panthera > Panthera pardus. Next base: position 69,098,772 of record NW_026526991.1, on the reverse strand, counting down.
TTCTGGTTCACTCTTGAGTACACCTTGATCATTACAGAGTCACCATCAAGGGATGTTCATGGAACATCCTGACATGCTTGACTCTAAAACCAACCTAGAGTTCTCGCTTCTGGATACCCCCTCCTCCTTGAATGGGCCCTCTGTCCACTGCACTTCCCTCCCATCAACATTCCTGGACGCCTGAGTCCAGTCAAAAAACACACTTATTCATCCCCTGTAATACACCAGTTACTGAGCTGGTTTCCTCCTTGGCTCCCTTGTGTGTCCACATATGTCTCTTTATCTCTGTTAACTAACAGGTTATTTCCTCTTCTTCAACCCTGCTCCCCACAATACTAGTCTTTCCACCTTCAGCATCAATCCTTCTATATGGACAGTGCTTGTCATTTTTCTTTCTACTTTGCATTTTCTCACTATTACATGTTCTTATGGGCTGAGGAGGAGCTCTCCTCAAAGGAACAAATTGGTCCTGGTCTCTTCGCTTTGTGCACAATTGTATAAAGTAAAAATGTCCCACGATTACTTATGCTTTGAATCTGCCTGCACTCTCCCACAGTTAGGGAAAACAGAGTATATCTCATTTATAACTGTATGGCCTGCAAATAAAGTTTCATTGTGCTCTGTGTTTTGTGAGATCTAAATATTTACACAAAGGCTTTTGCTTCAAAAGTTTGGTTTCCCTAGAACTTGCTACATGCATGGGTTCAGAGTTTACTGAAAAATCAGAGATCCAATATTTTCACTTTAGTTCTCTGCCATGATTAAAGTTTGCTTTTTTTCCTGTTGTGTCCTTCTTGGATTTAGTTAATTAGTTTTGTTTTACTTAAGGAGGTGTTAAAGACTACAGAGAGCCACGTGTTTTTTTCCACGTTTACATATCAGTTGCTCTTTAATTGTGAGTGTTTTGATATTGTTTATTTTTCATCATGTAATTCCTCAACTATTATCGTTAGATCTTAAGACTTTTTTGTATCCTGCTTTGTATAAAGGTCGACACCATTGCCCAAATGAGCTTGGACTACTCTCCAGTATCATAGTAAATGACAACCATATCAGATCAGGAGTAGACTATTTGAAAATTCTGGAGATACAATCAGAATATCACTTGCTGTCCAAGGCAAGTTTCAAACACCCTTACACATAAATAAGAGTTTGAGCAAAAATACCAATTACACTGCTTTTTATGCAGATCTTGGACAAATAACTTAAGTTCAGCATTTTAAGCTCTCGAAATTAGATGCCTCTATTGTGAAATGGAACTTCCAGTCTTGTGTTTTGCAGGGTTATTTGGGGACCTGATTTTGTGGACACTTGAGAAATATGAGATTGAACAAATGTTAAGCAGCAAGTTATGTTGTGGATTTACCAAGTGCTGATATCAGGGATTTCAGAAGGGTGCTAAGTGAGACAGGCTGCTCACCTAGAACTAACCTAAATGCCACAGAGCAGTGACACTCAGGAAACAGTGATGCCTGTTTCCTAGGTCCTCTTTTACCCTGGTCCTTCTTTCCCCACCTAGAAGAGAGACCTCATCATGTCACCCTTCATTTGCCTGAAGCATCTATTCAAGGAGAGGTCTAATGCCTCATTTCATTCAGAGATTACTTATGAGAAATTTTCCTGCTAAGTAATTAATTACCATCTTTGGATCTGTCTTTGTGTCCACTAGGACATTCTTTCTCAATCGCTTGTCCTATACTATGGAGGCCTGAACCAGACTCCAGGTACAGGACCAGCACCCACTCGTACTTCTTAGCCAAGAGCAAAAAATTTTCATGTTCTTAAATTCACGACTGTAGCTTAAAAGCACTGGGCACAGTATTTTGTTGCTTGCATTTTTTTATCCTGATTTGGTTAAGGAGGATCCTGCCCTGTGGGGCTCTTTTGTTGAAGGAGCCGCCCCATAAATAAAAGGAGGAAAGAAGCCAGCTGAGAGGAGGGAGGCCTGGAAAACATCGCTTGTATGAATCACACCTGACCTCCCTTCTTATTCCCTCTCCTGCTCTCCTCAGCCAAGCTGTTACTGCTCAGACCTGTATGTCTCCTCTGCATCCCAAGTATGAAATGTCAAAGGCAGCAGCCAAAGGCAGAGGTAGTCAGGTCACTATTTCACATTAGTTGCCACCAGTTCTGGTGTACTGACAATGAACGTGGGTGGGGTTTTTTTTAACCTCTGTAGCCTTTAACTTTCAGTACAGCATTAGGTCAAGTGGCTACCCAGGAGTAACTGAATGCTAGGTGGGTGAGATCTAACATCTTCGGAACCAGAGAGGGCATTGGGTATGAACAGGTAGAATATAGTATAGACTCCAAACTGTAATTGGATTTTTAGTTGATATTTTTCCAGAAAGACGTATTAACAGCTAGAGACTGTTTACTTCCTCGACATTTGAGACATTTGCCTAACACCCTAGTGGGGTCGTCCTAGTGGGGAAGTCAGTAACCATACAGAAGCCATGATCTCTAAAATAATTTTACCTGATAAATTTTCAACCTCTCTTCAAGTGTTTTTAAACTTAAGCTGCTGAACAGGAAAGATTGGCCTTCAGGGTATTTTTGTTTTTGTTTTTCCAAGTTTTTATTTAAATTCCAGTTAGTTAACACAGTATAATATTAGTTCCAGGTGTAGAATTTAGTGATTCATCACTTACTTACAATGTGTGGTGCTCATCACAACAAGCGCCCTCCTTATTACCATTCCCCCCCCCACACACACACACACATCCCCTCCAGTAACCCTCAGTTTGTTCTCTTTAGTTAAGAGTCTATTTTCTGGCTTGCCTCTCTCTCTCTTTTTGTTTTCCCCTATGTTCGTCTGTTTTGTTTAAATTCCATGTATGAGTGAAATCATACGGTATTTCTCTGACTGACTTATTTCACTTAGTATAGTACTCTCTAGCTCCATCCACGTCATTGCAAATGACAAGATTTCATTCTTTTTGATGGCTGAGTAATATTCCATTGTGTGTGTGTGTGTGTGTGTGTGTGTGTGTGTGTGTGTGTGTGTATCACATCTTCTTTATCCATTCATCATTTGATGGAATTTGGACTCTTTCCATAATTTGGCTCTTGTTGATAATGCTGCTGTAAACATCAGGGGGGCATGTATCCCTTCAAATCAGTATTTTTGTATCCTTTGGGTTAATACCTCCCTAGTAGTACAATTGCTGGATCCTAGGGTAGTTCTATTTTTAACAGTTTGAGGAACCTCTATACTGTTTTCCAGAGTGACTGCATCAGTTTGCATTCCCAACAACACTGAAAGAGGGTTCCCCTTTTTCTGCAGCCTCACCAGCACTTGTTGTTTCATGTGTTGTTAATTTTAGTCATTCTGATAGGCGTGAAGTGGTATGTCATTATAGTTTTGCTTTGTATGTCCCTGATGATAAGTCATGTTGAACATCTTTTCGTGTGTCTGTTAGCCATCTGTATGTCTTCTTTGGAAAAACGTCTGGTTTCAGAGTTTTTGTATTTCATCTTGATGCCATTTGACTTGGTAGAAAACAGTAAAGATAAGGTTTTGAGTAGGTACCAAGAAAGGCATAGAGGTCAGGACTTGAATACTTCATCACTGAATAATCAGTCATTTAAAGAAGTGTATCAGTATTTATCATGAGAGACTATTAAAATTTTACTTCATATAAAGCAAAACTGTAAGAAAGGAATTACTTTTTAGTTCTCTATTATTTCAGTGTCCTGATGGGTGAGTTAGGCCTGGAGTAGAATTATTACTGAAAAATCCATCCGTAAAAAAAAAAAAAAAAGTTTTGTTTATAAGTCAGTCTTTTAAAATTCAGACCAGGCCAGATTTCTTTTTTGTTATGTATTCTTTCCAACCCTACACTGAGTTTCTCCCTTTCTCCCAGTTGCCTAGCAGAGCCTTCTGCCAAGCGATGGGAAACCTGGATTTCACAGCAGCACAAACCTGGTGCCCTTTTCCCTAGCATTGCATTCCAGTAAAACCATATCAGAGTTTGACCTAGTTATTTCACACAGACAGCTGTTGCCAGGTCATTGAGGCTTTCCTCCAAATAAAGGACCATGGTCTTCTGTCACACAGGAAAGACGTGCACGCAGACCAGACTATCCTGGAGCTGCCAGCCAGCCTGTGTGGCTGAGCAAGGGCCATGCAAGGGAGAGTGCCCAGAGCGTCGTGCAGATGTGGGTCTTATTCCAGATCTCCTCCTTCAGACCTTCGATGAGTCCTGCTGGATGCCACCGAAGGCAACAGAATGTGGGCTACAGAGAACAAGTGGCTTTTGTATACTTTTCAGACATCTGTAATGATGACCAGGTTTTCATGACTAAATTCCACCCCAGTTCACCTCCCCCTTTGTCACTGCAAGGAAATTTTTCATTTTTTCCCCCTTCTGTGTAAAAGTTTCCTCTAGCAACTGCCCTGATTGTCACCAATAGTAACATCCTCATTGAAAGGAAGAGAAATCGGGGCACCTGGGTGGCTCTGTCAGTTAAGCGTCCGACTTCAGCTCAGGTCATGATCTCACGGCTTGTGGGTTTGAGCCTTGCATCATACTCTGTACTGACAGCTCAGAGCCTGGAGCCTGCTACGGAGTCTGTGTTTCCTTCTCTCTCTGCCCCTTCCACACTCATACTCTGTCTCTCTCCCTCAAGAATAAACATTTAAAAAATTAAAAAAAAAAAAAAAAAGAGAAATGGAAGGAGCCTGAAGGACTTTGTGGCTGAATTGAAAAAGACAGGGCTTAGCATTTTTGTATAGCTTTAAATACTCTTCAAGTTTATGGGTGTTAATTTGTGATTGGAATCCTTGGTTAAACGGCACTGTGATGGGGGGTGTTCTGAGTTAGGCCAGCAGCATGCACTCCACAGGTGAAGGAACCTGCTAAATGGGATACGTTTTGAATACTAGCAAGAAACCTGCCCCCACTCCATGGTGGAAAAGACAGGAATGACAAGTATCAGGCTGTATACCCTCAGCAAAAGATCTGTCTTTTCAAAAGTGTGAAGTAAAGGAGGAAGGAGTGCTGGTAAAATTAGGTGATTTTTTTTATTAATTGATGGTAAATGCAGAGAAGAATTAATCGCATCTAATGATTAAGTGTTTCCACCAAAGGACTGCAAAATGCAATCTCCCCATGAGTTTTTAATGGAGAAAGAAGTTAAAAATTTTTAAATATTACCTATCAGTTAAAAAGTAGTCTGATTCTTAAACAACAGCAACAAAATTCACATGAGCATCCTGACAAGCTGTGTGAGAAACACAAACCCAAGTCTTTGCTTAGAGCAAATTAAAATAATTCTATCCAAATCCACATGGTAATAAAAGTTGTTCGACTCTAGTAGGTCCAAGTTCTGCCATTATTTCTTTGTTTTTAAGCCATAAAGCTTTTATGCTCTGAACTAAAGGCTTATTTATTTATCGTTGCTGCCAGGGTCATTTATTTGTTTTGTTTGGTAGGAGTGAAGGGGTATCTTCTGTGGATTCAGGAACATATACCAACAACCATTGTAGCTTTTGTGTTTATCAAAACACAAAATGTGTTTATGCATCATCTGGCATATGTTTAGGGTTATAAAGTGGTACCTTCCTAAAGTGGTGAGGTCCAGAGAGAAGCCATGAAAATATGGCTTAGGAAGGATGGGATTTTCATAAATAGTGCTTTGTCTTAGATTTTTCTTCTTGCTAAATGAACCTCCATACTTCAGATAGGCACCTCTGGTTATTGTGTTTATTTGCAAACATTCTCCTTTGCTGTTCGAGGAGGGAATAATTCTGAGATGATTGTGTTTACATACATAATACTGATAGTTCCCCATGTGTTTGTAGAATAATCATAAACTGCTTAATTCAAGGACTTCTTTCACCCAGAACAAACTGTGCTCGCAAAGATCATGGTGACCGCGACCTCTTAGTTAAGTAACTAGCAGTGCATTTCTTTTTCTCACTAAGCACGATGATGTATCTATTAAAGGTAGAAAATAAACACTTATAATTGACACTTTGAAAAAATTATATTAAAATTTGTTTTCCTACACAGGAAGAATTTAATGGAAAACCCGACTCCCTCTTTTTTAATGACGGTCAGCGAAGAATCGACTTTGTTCTAGTGTATGAAGATGAAAGTAGAAAAGAAACCAATAAAAAGGGTTCAAATGAAAAACAAAGGGTAAGTTTTTTGTGTGTGCTATTTTCCGTTTTATTTCTTATAATATCGTGAAATGAAAAAAAAAGTGCTATTTTTATGTAAGCAATAAAGTGAAACCGGTATTTGAAATATGATATACCAAACATACTTTCATATTTTCTCTGCTCATCATTCCCTCAAGGCATGTTAACGGATATATATATTTTTTAATTTGAAGCAGAAACTTCCTCAGGCTCTTAACCTCAGTTGGTTTCACAGCCAAAGGCAGACTTTATTCCAAGGAATTGGATTTTCTATCTGTAGAAGAGATTTACATTAAAATCATACTTGGCTATTTGCAACTAGGTTGGGAAGGGACGCTGATGATTAGTGATGACAGCCAGTGTAGTAACCACTAGCCTTCAGTGTGCTCTCACTCATGGATGCTGGGTGCCTTTTGCATGCATTGTCTCACTTAATTTTTACATAACCTACGAGGTGCCTTCTGTTATCGTACCATTGTAGATGACCGAGTTGACCCTTAGGTTACAATGATTGCCCAAGGTCACCAACAAATAGTGGAGCCATGGTTCAAATTCTTGTCTTGAATTTAGAACCTGTGCTAGTCACCTCTTCCATTTTCTATCACTTCCTTTTTCTTCCTTTTCATCCGTTGCCATTCAAGCTGCTCCTCCTTCCCTTTCCTCTTCTTCAAGTTTTCTTAAGTAACAAGACTATTTTTATCTTGAGATATTAAACCATTTAGTAGCCTAGGCTTATAACATACCTGGATCTCCTTTACCTGAACCCAAACTGTATTAAGCTGAAACAGGACAAAAAGAAGAGAGCATACATAGGTCACTTTTCCCCACTTTGAAAACAACTCCCTCATTCTTTGTTTGTTTTTCTCACATCTATGGTATTCATATACAGAGCTTAAATTATTCTCTCTGGACTTTCTCTCTGAAATACATCATTCTTAAGTCTATTGATGTCTGCTCATTATTTCAAACCAGCTGATGAAACCTGCTTAAAACGAAGCAATCATGCCTGTTTTCGTGTGTTTATTTTGGAAGGGGTAAGTTTCGTGTTTTGCATTCACATGGTATCACAGAGTAAACGCAGGCACTGGAACTTAACATTCACATTCTAATTCTGCCACTCCAATTATTTGGAGTAATTCTAGCTGATATGATAAACTAGTTCTGAATTACAATGTCTTAACATAATAAAAGTTTACTTATTTCTCATGTCAAATCAGATGTAGCATCCCTGTTTGGCAATATGGGTTTAGGGGTACGGGTAAGGCTTGGTCCCTTGCAGTCATTCAGGGACCCAGGCTGACACAGAAGCTTTGCCATATTCAACAGGTAGTTTCTAAAATCATCCTAGGAATCAACATAAATAATAATTTAAGAGAGAGGATGGAGAGGATGTGCTTCGTTACCACTTTGGCCTGGAAATGACGTCAATTTTGCTACATTCTATTGGTCCGAACTCTGGAAAATGGAAAATGTATTTTCTGGCTGGACAGCCATTTCTCTGTAGGAACTCCACATTGTAGAAGTGGAACATGAATCTTTGGTGGGCAGCAGGCTAGTCTTGGCCATACCTATTAACTGGCTATATGACTTGAATGAATTTTCTGGTCAGTATCATACTCATTATCATTTTTGAGATGATATTATTTTTACATTTTGACATCTTTTAAAATCAGGGTATGTCTTACAAATGGCATATCATAATTTCATTGGCTGAATTTTTCTTATGGATATGTAAAATATTGGTTCATCACACACTAATGGCAACTTAGATTCAGGGAATGGGAATTCCAATACCTAGTCCATAGGCTTATGGTAAGGATTAAGTAAAATATTATGTAGAAATGTGATATAAATTGTTAGCACATATTAAATCATATTAGGTAATAGTAATTCCTATGCCCTTACTCTTATTTCCGGCTTTCTTAAAACAGTGTGCTAGCATGAAAAGGCATGACTCCTCTTTTGGTATTATATGATTTCATCACTAGAGGAATGTAGCTTAGAGTGTTTTATCATTTTCCTGTGGACACTAAGATATATTGTGTGCAGTCATAGTCACCGTCATCAAATATTCATTAAGCACCCCTATGCCAGTGGAACTGCACTAAGCACTATGTAAAGTAAGTTAAACAAATCTAATCCATTAAAGTGTAAAGGAAACAGTTCTGGTTTTAGACAAGAGCTTCACTGCCATGGTGAAGGGGCCCTAGAGCTGCTTACATTATTAATAAGTGCTGCATTTGCTTTACCCAGAAATAGGTCCCAGGGTAACTCTCATAAATCAGGAGAAAAAAAGTCATTAGTTTGGCAGTCTCTGAACTCATGGATAGATGTACCATGATGTTGGTTTTTCTAACCCGTGCTTTGAAGTGCTTTGAGACCGTGTTTGTACATATTCCTTAGACTCCACCAGAATTTAAAGCTCAGCTTTGGAATCACATTTTTATTAATCAGAAACACATTTGTGAGTTCTATCATACCCTCTGTCAGGCCTTATTCAGGATTTAGGACTCCACCAAGGAAAGGCAATTCCAAAATCCTGTTTTCTTTGAGAGAAAAAAAAAATTATGTGTAAATCATACTGATTTCCTAAAGCAACACCAAGGTTGACTTTGTCAGTGGCTGATCTAAAGAGTATTGTTAAATACTTTTCTAGAAATGGAGAAAGAAGTAATAGGGCCACAAAACATAGAGGAGTAAAAGGCTACATCTTCCCATGAACAGAAGAGAAAATATTTTTTCTAGCTAAATCTCCAAATAGCATGTCACTTTGTCCCTTTATATTAGTGAAAATACCTCAGGAACTTCACACCTTCCTTTAAAAAGTACAAATCAGGGCACCTTGGGTGGCTCAGTGGGTGAAGCGCCTGACTTTGGCTCAGGTCATGATCTCATGGTTTGTGAGTTCGAGCCCCATGTAGGGCTCTGCTCTGACAGCTCAGAGCCTGGATCCTGCTTCAGATTCTGTGTCTCTCTTTCTACCATCTCTTTCCTGCTTGCACTCTGTCTCTGTCTCTCTCTCAAAAATAAATAAACATTAAAAATATTTTTAAATAAGATAAAAAGTGTTAATCATTTAGATTAGGCATGGGGAATGATTATAAGTTGTTTCAATAATGCATGCCCATTTAGCCTACACTATCCTGGGCACTGAGTCAGTTTGAATGGTTTTTGTTTTTGTTTTTTGTTTTTCTGCAAGAACTCAAAATGTCTTAAATGCTAAAGGAAATAATTTTCTCACTTAAGAAATAGCCCTCCATAAAAGCATCTGGGCACCTGGGCAGCTCAGTCAGTTAAGCATCTGAATCTTGATTTCAGCTCAGGTCATGATCTCACTGTCATGAAATCAAGGCCCAAGTCAGGCTTTAAGACAGAGCATGGAGCCCACTTAGGATTCTCTCTCTCCCTCTCCCGCTGCCCATTCCCCATGTGCGTGTGTGTTCTCTCTCTTAAAAAAAAAAAAGTGTAGCCTAGAGGTAAAACCATTTCTGGGTTGGATAATTTATTGACTTAAAGAGGTCGTCAGGAATTGAACTCATAACATCCTTTGCCCTGCCAGCCTCATTATGTTTCTGTTCTTAAACTGACTTCACTTGGTTACAAGATGGCTCTTGTACTCAAGGCATCTGGAGGTGAGAAGAGGGAATGCCCTTTTTTAAGGGGGAAGAAAACTCCCCTAGAAGGGCCCTAAGCAGACTTGCCTTCACAGTTCATGGTCTGTCACAGTCTGTTCCAAAACTTCTTGTTGGCAAGACAATGGAATTACTTCTTCCCATCATTACCACAGACACATGAAGATTAGCCTTTCATCTTTTAAATTGCCTGATCACCCAATACCTGGAAAACCATCAGGCTTTTCTTAGCAGTGAAGAAGGGGGAAGTGACTGACTGTTCAGTAGGTAGCCAGCAGCGTGTGGCATAGTACATGATTAGTGATATCTAAATATGTTCCATGTACATTATGAAGAGCAGAGATGTTCTAAATAAAACAAGTTTCTATATTTTTCTCCAACGCCTTCTGCTTAGTTTTGTTAGCAATGCTTCTTCCACTTCCTTTTGCTAGAACTGCGAACAAGTGGCAGAATCGATCTATTTTGAATTGTGTTTCATATGACCCTTGACCTCCCTTCCAACATATGAGTTTATGACCAAGTAAAGGTAGAATTCAGGGGATGGTAAAGAGGGTGGAGGGGTCTAGGTAGCATAAAGACCATATAAGCAATCCTGACTAAGTGTTTTATTCATTTAATTTTTTATCTGCACAAGCCATTCCTAAAAGTTAACAGAAAATTCATTTCCTTGAAGTTAGATGAGAATTTTTGTATGGAAATGTAAATTTGTATTTCATATCTGACTTTAAGAATTCTTTAGTATGCAGCAGAAGAATCTGGCCGGTGGACGCCATAGAATGTGAGGTTTTTGAGAAATGAGCAATCGAACTAAATTGTATCCAAACTTTCAAATAATGTGAGACAGCTAACTAATTGGTTCCAGATCCTGTGAGCTTTTTAAAACTGTTATCCATTGTTTTAGATGAGTTATCATGAGGCTGGAAATGTTTGCCTAGAAGCCGGAAGAGATCTCTTTGGACATGTTTCAAAGTTCATCAAAAAGTTCTACTACAGTGAACACATTATATCTCTCCATTTACTGAGGTTTTATACATTTTTTTAAGTTTTTTTTTTTTTAATGTTTATTTATTTTTGAGAGAGAGAGACAGAACATTAGCTGGAGAGAAGCAGAGAGAGAGAGTGGGAGACACAGAATCTGAAGCAGGCTCCAGGCTCTGAGCTGTCAGAGCCCGACGCGGAGCTCAAAGTCACAAACAGTGAGATCATGACCTGAGCTGAAGTCGGACGCTTAACCGACTGAGCCACCCAGGCACCCCTGAGGTCTTATATTTTTTAGTAAACTTTTATAACAGTGTCCATGAAGATCTTGTCCATTTTTATTTTTAATTTCAGGTGTACAATTTAGTGATTCAAGACTTAGATACCACACCTGGTGCTCATCACAATAATTATAATCCTTAATCCCCATCACCTATTTAACCCATCCCACTCTCCTCCCCTCTGGTAACCATCAGTTTGTTCTCTGTAGTTAAGAGTCTCTTTCTTGGTTTGTCTCTCTCTTTTTGCCCCTATGATCATTTGTCTTGTTTTTTAAGTTCCACATATGAATGAAATCGTATGGTATTTATCTTTCCCTGATCTTGTACATTTTTACTATTCTTTTTTTAAAAAAATGTAATGTTTATTTTTGCAGACAGAGGATGAGTGGGAGAGGGGCAGAGAGAGAGGGAGACCCAGAATCTGAAGCAGGCTCCAGGCTCTGAGCTGTCAGCACAAAGCCTGATGCGGGGCTCAAACCCACAAACCATGAGATCATGACCTGTGCTGAAGTCAGACGCTTAACCTACTGAACCACCCAGGCACTCCTTAACTATTTTTATTTTAAAATTTTGTTGTTATTGTCAGAAGCACTTTAAATTGTGGTTTGTGATTTATTGTGTATAAAGTCCATTGGTTTTCATAAGTTCTACCAAGAAAACTTGATAAACTCTCTTTAGTTCTAATAATTTGCAATGGATCTTTTAAGTGAAAAAGACTACATTATCTATGAATGATGAGAGTTTTGCTCTACCTTTGCCATCTTTATACTTCTTTCCTTTCCTTGTCTAGGTGCAATGGCTAAGACCTCTTGAATAAAACCAGGAACACATAGTAGTCACTATTATAGGGTTCCTGATTTTAATGGGAATGTTTCTAAAGTTTCCCCCATTAAATATCACAACTGCTATCAAATTTTGGCAGTTTTCCTTCAAAAAAGTTAAAGGAGTCGCCTTCTAGTCCTAGATTGCTAGGAGTTTTATAACTGGATTTTAAATTTTATCAAATGCTTTCTTTTGTATCTATTGAGGGATCACATGGCTTGACTCTTCATTAAGTCTTATGTGCATTAAATATATGGTCATTTGTGGCCAATAGATGATAACAGTATAAATAACTCAAAAATCATTTATTATTGACTTCAGCTGGCAATGTATGGTTTTCCCAGTCATTAGCTCCTTACTTAGGCTAATATTACATTAACATAGTTTATTTATAATTTGTTATAAAGTATTTGAGGTCACTTACAGAAATAATATCAAGAATGAAAAGTAATTAGATGAGAAACACAGAGTGACAAATGTAAAGTCCAAGAAAATAAAATGAAGCCAGGTGTCAGAGTAATAAAGTGACTTTTTAAGTAACCATAGGTCCTGTTCAGAAGTTAGTGTTGAGCTATAAATTTGCCTCTGAGTTTCCTAGTAGCCAAAGAAAATGGGAGATGTTATTAATAATATAGTCTAATGTCTTAACACAATAAAAATAAAACTGTCCAAAAGAAACATAATGTTTTGATAATCTCCCAGAAAGAAATTTATTCCATGGAGCCCCGTAAAAGGGAAGCCATGATTGACTAGACTTAACATTGGCCTATCTTCTCCAAATTGAAGAACCAAAGGGATGGCAGAAGGGGATTATGAAGAATCAGAACAGTATAAAATAATTCCTGGAAATGACATGTTCACCGCAGATAGTCCATGAATTGGAAACCTGAGGCTCATCTTAGGATAGGTTAAGAAGAAATGATGGGTAACCATTGTTGGCTGGTTTTACCTTCCCAGATAACTTTTGGTAAGTGTCCTCTCTTCTATTGTAGGGAGCAAAATCAGGTTTGGCTTCAACTCGTTAGCATTTTAGACTAAGGTAGGGAGCCCTTTGTATTTTTATCTCCTTTCTTTACACCCTCCTTGCTTATACTAGGATTGCAGGTTAAAAGGAATAAAGTAAACTAGAATCAGCAGTTTCCCATCACAGCTACAAAATGTGTCGCCTGGTATAAGCGTGTTTGGTTTTATTTTTGAGTACTCAGCGTAAGAGCAATGAACCCAAATCTTCTTATTCCCAAAATGGGAAGTGTCCTTGGGCCCAGACTGTCCTTAGAACAGACAAACAAAAAGGACCCTGGAATCCTAATAAGTAAAACCTGATTCTTCCATTTCATCTCACAAAGATGTGGAGAACAGAAAATCCTTTCCTTTCCCTGCCTGGTCCTTCTGAGATCTGGCCTTAGGTTTGAAGGAAGAAGCTGTCATTTGCCCTGTCCCAAACATACACATGTGTCTCACTTTTTAAAAGGTATAAGATGGGGAAAAAGAACTATGCTGAATTTTCGTAAGGATTAGTCTTGAAAGGGCTAAATCATCACAGAAGAATAGCTGCTGTATATACATAGAGAAGGCGTGTTTTAAAAGCAGTGTTTCTTAATTTTGTCTGAGAAGAGGCACTTGTTTTGCTCCTTGAAAGTAGATTGTTCAGACAGCATTGTGTACCTACTGAGTCAGAATCTCCAGGAGAAGAGCCCAAAAAATCTGCATTTGAAGCCAGTGCTCCAAGTTGTTTGTATAAGTAAGTACATTTGGAAAACCTTGCACTAAAATGTTTACAGTAGTTATCTCAGCAGTGAGATGTTATTAGATGATAGTTTTCCCCTTCTCAGAAAATTTCTGTTTTCTAAGTTACCCACAAAGAGCATTTGTCTTTTATAATTACACCTAAAATGTTAATTTATAAAGAAAATTTGAAGTGAATTTCAGCTAAATATTTGCTTCTATTCCATGCTTATTATTTAGAATGCTCATCTTTTTTCTGTCCCCTAGAGAATACACACTACCTACTTGAGTAAATTCCTCATCAGATCAGTCCACTCACATTAAATATTTTATCACCAACATGTGAACTTAAATTAAATTCCAATTAAATAATTTATTCCACTTACCAAACCTTGAGCACATGATATATAACTAATAAATAGCGTTTAGAGTAATTAGACAGTAATTTTTTTTGTACAAATTAAGTACCTTTAACTTATTCCTCATTCATCTTTGTAGGCTTAACCAAGATTGGCAAGTTGAAAAATACTCTGACAGCATCATCAGTACTTTGCCTAACAAAGCTGTAAGAATATGTGAAATTAATCTATGCATGTGTTTCATTAATCCCAACTGATTTGCGCTTTATTATCATTACAGTGTGTTCAGTAATTTCACTTTGTAGGCATTACAACCCCTATTTTTTTATCCTGAAAAAGCTGGGTGACATAAAGAAAATAGTAGATTGGTGTTTACAATCAGTATTATTGCTGTGTAATTCACAAGCCAGTCTTCCCCACAATGACTTTATTAAGCCAAATGAGATGTGTAATCTAAGGTGCTTAGGGACAGAAAGCTTCCTTAATTATGCCCGTCTGTCCTTTGTGATTTTGATTGCTTTTATTCTTCATTTCTCTGACAGCTGTATTAACCTCTCAAAAGAGATACGAATAAAATTCCAGTTTCTGGGGTGGAATAGAGGTTCTTATCCCCCAGCATCATTCTCCACCAATAGTAATAGAATCACATCCATCTTTTTCATGATGTACACAGATCCTCAATGATTACAGTCATTTTGGCTTTACTAGAAGTAGGTTAAAAAAAAAAAAAAAAAAAAGATCCAGGTTACAATGCCGCTGAGTTTGTTCCCCTAGAGACAGAAGAATTTATCGCACAGTCTGAAGTATGACTGGGCATTTTTCAGAGCCAAAAGAGTCTAGTTTGGTTATTTTGTGCTGCTAAATACAAACCGTAGACTATAGAGCATGGCACATAGTTGAGGTTCACATATGTAAGGCTTTCCAACAAGGCACATAGATCACTTTTTGTTAGAAATTGTGTGACCTTATATTTCACTTTTTCAACAAGTATTTATTGGACAATGGCCATGTCAGGCAGTATGCAATATTAACTTTCTTTCATTTTAACATGGAGGACAGCGCTACCTTAATTTTTTTTAAATGTCAAGAATGCTGTTACTTATCTAAGTGTGAATTCTATGGAGAAGCAAAGATGATGATTTTATATTAAACAGATGTAAGCAATCTTAAGTAGTCTTTTCCTGATATGTGCCCGTTTGACAAATACTGTGCATATGCTAATTTACTTTAGCTACCTGACAAACCCAGAAAACTGGTTTGATCAATTTTTAAAATATTCCACTAGTTCTTTGTGAATTGCCTTGCCAAAGGAAAATAACAAGAACTGTCTTATTAAAGTAACTCCAAGGTGATAGATTAACATGTTTAAGCAAATAAAAATGTCCTATCCTTGATTCAGCTGTTTAAGTATTTATAGTGAGTGGTAAAATAGAGGGCATTATAAACCAACTCCAAGGTCTACCAATTATCTTGAGAGAAATCAGGTAAATATCTCAGGAGTTCTTTGTAAAGAACTAGATAAAAACTAAAATAGGATAAATTAGTACAACCTTTCTGGAGGGCAGTATGGCAATACATATTAAAGAACTTAAAATTGCATGCGTTCTTTGATTTAACAATTCTGCTTCTAGGACTTTATCCCAAGGAAATAATAATGGATGCACAAAGACTGTTCTACAGTGATTTTCATAATAGTGAAAATTAGGAACAACCTAAATATCCACCAATTTGAGATTTGTTAAATAAATTACAGTACATCTCTCCAAGAGAATATTACCAAGCCATTAAAATGAGACTGAAGAAAAGTATTTCTAAGGTTTTCTGCATCTATAATATTCACATGTGCTGTATACTCTTATCAGTGACCTCCCTTATTATACACAGAAATGAGGGAAAAGCAAGGAGGTGTAAAGATGTATTCACAACTTTCAGAGAGTGAAGAGGACATTCCCTCCCTCCCTCCCTCCCTCCCTCCCTCCCTCCCTCCCTCCCTCCCTCCCTCCCTCTCTCTCTCTCTCTCTCTCTCTCTCTCTCTCTCTCTCTCTCTCGCACATATACACATTCACCAGATATCAGAAAAGGTAGTCTGAGGACCGGATGACCAAGCAATACAGGAGAGTCAAGAAGAGGGCTGAGTAATTCAACATTAAGGTCCATTTCTTGGAGTTCCAGTAAAACAATGTTATTGGGGGGTCACTGGTGCACACAGTGTGGAGGCCAAGTGGATTGAGGTTAACTAGTTTTGTTTAGATATTAGGCATTAAAAAAGAGAGATGGACCTCTAAAGCCTGCAGGGGAAAGAGAGTTTTATTATTTATTTATTTATTTATTTATTTATTTATTTATTTATTTAATGAAATAAGGGAAGTTGAACAAATTTAAAGGCAGAAAAAGAGGATATGGCTAACATGTCTGTAAGGTTTATTATGGGTCAAGCATGATGCTGAGGACTGTTTACTCATGATCATATTCAATCCTTAAAGAAACATGAGATAAAGCTATTTCTTGTCCAATTTTTGAAATGAAGCCACTGATACTGGTATGATTTAGGTTATTTGTCCAATGTCACAGAATCTGGGTTTGAATTTTGACTCTGCATCTAACCATTATGCCATTATTTTCCAAATGGAAAACCAAATTGGCAGGAGCTAAAGGGGCGATTTGGTAGAGTAAAATCTGAGAGGAGAGAGTCCCATGAAGCCATTAAGGAGTTGTAGCATCAATTTAGGAATTCCATAGAGGAGGAGACATGTCTTCTGCAGTTCAGCATGTCACCACAGTCATGGTGATACAGCTGATACAACCAAGACAGGAGTGGTTTGTGTTTGGTATGTTGGATGACAGAACCGCCCTTCTGTGAGGTTGGTTCATTTCCAGTTCTCTAAACCATCCCCCTTTGTCATCTAATAATTCAGACTCCAAGGTATCTGGAAATCACTTGATACTCTGGATGTCCCTGAGCTATCTTGTGCTAGCACACTCCAGAATTAAACTGTATCTCTTCTTTGTTATACTCTATAATAATTGTAAGTAAAAGTTCGTGGAACATTTTGCGGGGGCTCAGGAAAGGGGAGCTCGGTTGCTACAGTCAGTAGCAACTCAGTCCATTCCTGTATAATAGGCAGCCATCGATCCACCATCCACTCAATTTATTCATTCATCAGGCATTTATTGCAGGTTTTTTATAGGTCTGTTCTAAGTGCTGAGGATCTCAAGATTAAAAGACACATCTCTAGAGGCAGGGATGGTAATCGAAGAGTAGGTAGGGCCATGGAAGGATTTAATATTCTTAAGGATGGGAAACGCTTAAAGTGTTTGTTGGCTGAGGAGTAAGAGCAATGAAGAGGAAAGAATAAACAGAAAGAAGATACTGCTGAAAGCTCAAAAGAAGATAGGAAAAGGATGTAGTCTTGTTACTGCAGGGGAGATGGCAGCTAGCTATTGATAGGTAGAAGGGAAGACACTAGCAGGGGTTCACGTGAGTGGCTGCCATTTTCTCTGCAAAGAAGGAGGCAGGGTCACTTGCAGAGTGTGCAAGTCTAGAGTTAGGCGTGGAGTGTGAGGATTACCTTGAAAGTTTGGAACAGCTGCCTGGTGGATGAGTAGGGGCCAGGAAGGAGTGGACCTAACTGTAGTGGTAACTGTGAATTTGTAAGAACGCCAGTTAACACAGTTAGGTGATTTCGTAATGCCAGCACTTATTAAAATAGCCATTTAGTCACCAGAGAAGTCCCTCTTTTGACGGATTCTCCTGCTCTTCTAACTAGAAAGACATTTGTCTACAAGAGTGAATATCTTTGGGCCTGAGCCTTCACATTGTAACTAACTGAAATTTTTCCTGACTGACTTCTAAAGGATACAGAAGACACAGTCATGGATCCTGTTAATGAGACAGTCTGGGTTGCCCTTTGTACAGCTTCAGGATGAGTCATCTTCCCTGAAGGAGAAGAAGTCAGAGTGTCTGGTCTACTCAGAATACCCACCCCCTCCCCTGTACAGTGATTTAGGTTTTAGGCTAACAAGTTTTCCCTAGTTATGGTTACTGTATCCATCAGGATTCTGCTGGCAAGTAACAGAAATGAGCTCTAACTTAAGCAGACAATGAGTTCTTCCGAAGAATGTTAGGGAGCTCACAGGTTCTTCTGAAGGGTTAGATAAATAAGCTTGGAAACCAGGTATTCAGGAGCAGCACTGACCGGCAATGATGCCCACAATCTGCCATAACCTCTACTTCTGTTCTCTCTGGGACCGGCATTCACTCTCCCAATACCCAGCAAGATGAGTTCTGCTTGGCCCAGCTTCTTTGTGTTGCCAGCTTCAGAGTGAGAGTCTGGAGTGCTTGGTCTGATGGACAAGGCCTAGCTCATATGCAAATAGCTGAACTTCACAGGAGACCAGGAAGGAGAGTGTCTGAGTTTTTATCTACTCTAGTGGACATGGGCTCTGGGGAGAGTTGAAATGTTGGGTGGCCATAAAGAACAACAAATGCCCATCACAGTATCATGAAACACATGAAGAAATGTTTCAGCCCTTCCATATTGGAAGGTCTTAGGTCACTGGGTGCTGGTTTCTCTATAGTCCCCCTATAGCAAACTATTTTAGATTCTTCTTTTACTCTTCAGTACTTTACAGGATGCCTCTCAGGAGTGTTTGTAGAATGAATTAAGAAGCATTTGTTGAATATGTTCTTTCAACAAGCATGTATGGAGCAAATACTCTGTGGCAAGCACTATGTTGAACATTGTTTACAGGATCGAAGAATGCTTTTAAGCAATAGTAAAGAAAGGTGCAGTCAGGTACAAGGACTGGACCACCATGCCAGAATGAAAATGTGGGTTAGGATCTAGACTGAAGAATACTGCTTAGGTAGAAGCAGGATGAGTCTGAAGGAGCTTCCCAAGTTGAAGCTGGGGATATGGTAGGTCAGGTCGCTTGTTCATATTTAGGGAAGTTGGTAGCACTTGATGGTTTTTCTCTAAGTGACCATTGCACGCTCAAATTGTAACAAGCAATTAAAAGTATTACATTTGGAAAGCCCTTAGACCAGTCTCTGCCATGTTGTAAGTACTGTATAACCATTTATTAAATAAGTAAAAATTAAAGCAATGTTCTGTTTCCATACTTTCACAAAATATGTTAGGATTCCACTTGGACTCAAATTTAGCCAAATACTAGGTATATTTTTTTCACCTTTGGTCTTTGTCATACAGCACCCTCTCCTTTCTATTTATTAGCCACTTTCCATGTTCTAGGCACTTTGATAGCACAGCAGCTCAGCCACTGCTCTGCCCCTTCACAATCGGCAAGTTGTGAACAGTGCTCCCTGGGCAAAGTCGCCTGGCTGCTGGATTACCAAGGCCATGATCCACTAATTCCCCTATCTTGTTAACTGCTGAAATCAAAAAATGTCTATTTTTAAAATTTTTTCTTAACGTTTATTAATTGAGAGACTGAGAGAGACAACATGAGCAGGGAAGAGGCAGAGAGAGAGGATGACTCAGAATCGGAAGCAGGCTCTAGGCTCTGAGCTGTCAGCACAGAGCCTGACGCGGGGCTCGAACTCACAAACCATGAGATCATGACCTGAAGTTGGACACTTAACCTGCTGAGCCACCCCTAAGAAATATCTATTTTTTTTTTAATCTAGCTTTTTCAGTTGTCTTAGGTGGGAGCATTGGTCCAATTAACTTTCTGTGATGACTAGAAATGTTAATTCTAGTATATGTGTTTTGAGTGGTTTGAATCATACAATCCTCATGAGACCCTCAAAAGGAAGAGTGAGGTTTTTTTCTCCATTCTAAAGAGGAGGAAAATGAGGCACAGAGAGTTGGTTTCCTGCCAAGGGTCAAGGAGCTGATAAGTAATGGCACCAGGATTTGAACACAGGCAGTCTGCTTTCAGGGTTTGTATGCTTCACCCCATCTTCACTCATTTTCCTGCTTTCATGAAGCAGTATAGCTGTGTCATCCTCACAAGTGTTCTTTTAAAAGGTTAAACAAGTCTCTACCTCGACATGATTTCCTTACAGCTTAGGACACTGCTTGACAAAAGCCTAGCCAGGTACAATTTAATATCAACAAATACAGTATATTCTGCGTCTTTTCAAATAGCTGTGTAACGTGGATGGAGCTGTTATCGATGAATTAGTTCCCAACTTTTGTAGATTTAGAGGACTGTATCTTCATGTGCATTTCAGTCTTGCAGAGAAACATTCCTTTGAATTTTGTCAAATTTGTTTGTGTTATTTTATTGAATTTGTTCAAGGCATGTAGAGATGAAATATACATATCCAGAAATTGGACCATTTGAATGTCTGATATGTCTAGAATGTCAGATCTGGGCTAACTGGTAAATAACACCAGTGAATGGGACTCAAACTCCATTTGTGTGCCAAAACGCTTATAAGTTAAAAAAAAAAAAAAAAAAAAAGTTTCTGGAATTGTGCTGAAGCCACAGACTTTTATGCATCCCAAATAGCCAGAAATCCATGGAGACAACCAGGGCCTTCCAGAGTGATAAGTGAGTCTAAGTATACTCTGTGGCATTTCACCTTGGAATCTAATACCCACAAATCACCAACAGCCAGAGCACCTTCATTGCTTATGTGCCATTTTGAGCAGATAGATCTCTTTCTCAGATACAAACTGGTTTTGTTTTTTT
Organism: Panthera pardus; assembly: GCF_024362965.1. Taxonomy (NCBI): domain Eukaryota; kingdom Metazoa; phylum Chordata; class Mammalia; order Carnivora; family Felidae; genus Panthera; species Panthera pardus. The sequence continues at coordinate 69,078,167 of NW_026526991.1, read as the reverse complement.
CTTCTTTGTAAATTTATTTTGAGAGAGAGTGCATGCATGCATGCGCAAGCTGAGGAGGGGCAGAGAGAGAAAGAGAGAATCCCTACCAGGTGCCACGCTGTCAGTGTAGAAACCGATGCCAGACTCAATTCCACGAACCCTGAGATCATGACCTGAATTGAAATCAAGAGTCCAGCACTCAACCAGCTGAGCCACCCAGGCACCCCTGGTTTTGTTTTTCTTAAAAAAGACTTTTTCTGCCCTTGGTAAAACTAAAGGGCCTAACATAGTTTCCAATTTCTTTTGACAGAGAAAAAGAAGAGCATATGAATCTAACCTCATCTGTGGTGGCCTGCAGTTAGAAGCGACAAGATCGGTAAGTGTTGGACCCTTCCCAATCTTTGGCTGACTTTTGCTCTTGGGAACCTGCGTGTCTTTTGCATTTGAAACTTGCAACTCCAGCCAGGCCCTAGTTGTAGGCTGGGACAGAGAGTCTGTTAAAATCTGCATTATAGAAGGTGTGTTTGTTTCTGATCAAAGTCAGCACATCTTTTTTAATAGCCAAAGAATGTAATACTGAATGCATGTATAAGTGATTGTTTTCTTCTTTTATACACAAAAAGCAATCATTTACAAAAAAATTAGAAAATGTAAGAATAGCAAAAATAAAAATCCTTTGTATTCTAATCATCCATAAATAACCTTGTGGTCCTCCTAAATTCTTTTATTACCCAAAATATATACATTTTTCCCTTTCAAAAGGAATTATTTCATGGTTGTATAATTTGCTTTTCTTCCTGTTAATGTGTAGTAAATGCATTTCTACATCAACATCTTTTTCTAATGAACACATAATACGATATTTAACAGATATATAATACATTGAAGAATCTTATAATAGGTTAGAAAATTTTAAATTATCATTAAACTAACACTGCAATGAATATTCTAGTGTTTTTAGTCATCAATTTGGATGGAATGATGGGCAAATTAACAAGTTTGTTTTTCTTTACTTAAAATAATAGTAATTTGGGGACCACCTGGATGGCTCAGTCGGTAGAACATCTGACTCTCGATCTCAGGGTCGTGAGTTCAAGCCCCACATTGGCATGGATCCTACTTTAAAAAACAGTAATTTTATGAGGGGAGTATGATAAGGAGTGTTTAATTACTTGCTCAATAATTTGAACCAAGAAATTATCTTTAAGGCAAATATGTATGATGGCTGGCAAGACTGTTTTTATTTTATCTCCACTTTTCCCAGTGTCCTGTGTTTTAACTGCCAGCAACATAAGAAAAATCCATGTGTTGTAAAATTATGAAAACAATTGTTTGGTTTCCTGGTTTGTGTGTTTGTTTTTCCAATGTAGATTTTGGATGATAAGCTTGTATTTGTAAAAGTACATGCCCCATGGGAAGTGTTATGTACATATGCTGAGATAATGCACATCAAATTGCCTCTGAAACCCAATGATCTGAAAACGCGGACCTCAGCCTTTGGTAATTTCAGCTGGTTTACCAAAGTCCTCCAAGTGGATGAAAGTATCATCAAACCAGAGCAAGAGTTTTTCACTGCCCCATTTGAGAAGAACCGGATGAATGATTTTTATATTCAAGATAGAGATACTTTCTTCAATCCAGCCACCAGAAGCCGCATTGTAAGTCTAAACCAAGTTCAGTTGCTGTCTTGGAGTGATTTGGAACCTGCTGTTTGAATAATTAGTGGTCTGGTTTGCTTGGTTTATTTTTGTTTTTAAAAACTGCCCCCCCCCCCCAAAGAAAACAGATTCTAGTTACAATAGTAAAAAATGGTTTGTTAGTTACACAGAATAAAGCATGCATTCTATTTTGGAATTTTTTTTAGGTTTACTTCATCCTCTGTCGGATCAAGTATCAAGTAAGAGACAATGTTAAAAAGTTTGGGATTAACAAACTTGTCAGCTCTGGGATCTACAAAGCCGCTTTCCCTCTCCATGATGTAAGTCAAATGGCAAAAATGAAATGAGAGAAGGGCTAATCTTCTTGAGCTTGAATTTCTTCTTCTGTAAAATGAAGATAGTATATTGCAAGACTACAAGCTCATTTAGGGCAGGAACCACGGTGTTTTGTTCACAGCTGAATCCCAGGCAAAGAGAAGGCCCTTGGTTTAAGTGAGTGAATGAACGAAGGAATGAAACCATAGCTGTCCCATAGTTCATGTGGAAAGCAGTGCAGTTTAGCAGTTAAGAGCATGGACTCTGGGCCTTGCTCTCCCACTGTCTAGCCGGATGACCTTATAAAAGTCATTTAGCCTCTCTGTTCTTCAGTGTCCTCATCAGTAAAATGGGGATCATAATCATACCTACCTAATAGGGTTAGTTGTCATGAGGATTAATGAAATTAATCCATGTCACATGTTACAGCCATCCTTGGTGTAGAGTAAGTACAATGTAAGCGTTGGCTACTTTCCTAATTACTGACAGATGTTATTATCAACCAGCAAAGTATTCAGTTCTTTTAAAGCAAAATATGTGTTAGATCTTCTTGTGTATCATTTTCTGTCACAGACGTTTTCCCCCTGAAATATCTTCTCGCTGTGCCCTGGAATATCACAAGGCTTTTAAAAAGGCATCTGTCAGAGTTCTTGTCGTGATGGCAGTACTGCATAGTGTTGACATTTTTTAAGGACTGCGCTCGGAGATGACAGCAGCTCCTCAAATTCAAGAGCACTTCTCTGGCCGATAACATCGTTCATGAAATGAAAATTTTAAAATGTGGCTGCTTCAGACCCTTAATGATTCCATAAATGCAGGGATGTTCTATCGAAGCTCTTTAAATAAATTCTGTCATTGAAATAAATTAAATACAATATTATAGTGCACGGTTGCCTTGTTACATTCACGATCATTTTATCTGAATCTCTAAGACCAAGAAAGCCAAGAGTGAGGTTGATCATTGCTACCGTGTAGTACGTGTTCTTGTGGATGAAGACATTATTGAAATGTACTGTATATGATAATAAACTAGGACACAAAAGAGCCACTTGATACATGTGTGTAGAGAACAGCAAGCTGAGTGGAGAAGATTCTGAGCTTCCTGGCTAAGAGACCCAACATGGCAGCCCGGCCTGACAGTCCACGTGTTTTAAATTTGCACCCAGAAAAATTAGTGATTATAACATGACATGAACTTTGGAGACACTTGCAAATAGCTGTCATGAATATTAATCAGGGATGCCAGAGTTCAATGGTATTCAGTTGGTATCTGCCCATGCCCAGTTCTTTTCCACAAAAGCTTCTTTTAGGTGCAGTGATCCCAAATCCAGGCTAAGGAATGGCCTCCTGTAGTATTTGGAAGGGAAGTGAATGGCGGTCAGGACCCATGTGAAGGCTTAGCTGGTACAGGAGGAAGGAAAATGAGTCAGATTGGAAGAGTGACTGAATTTATGTAGACGCAGGAATCTTTGTTTCTTTGAATAAGCTAAATGTGTAACATGTCAAAGTTCTTTGTGTTTTATATTCTACGTGTTGTCACAGAATAACTGCTGAATTGGGGTGGGGGGGGGCGGGTACGAAGATGCTGGGGTTTTAGAGTTGACCTTGGCACTAACTAGTTAAGGTCCTGGTTCCCCCGGGGAATCTAAGGAGGGTGCTGGATTATCAGGTGTTCCTGCACTGTGGCAATTTGGGCATTTGAATAGCCCAATTTTTAACTGTTTAGGAATGGCACATTTATAGGACATAAAGCCTCTCTGGGTCTCCCACCAGGTACCTGAGGTGTTCTCCAGGATTGTAACAACCAAGCATTCCTCCCCACCCACATTTTCAAATGGCCCTAAGTGATTAATAATACCATTGGTTGAAAAACACTAAAAATTAGATGATCTTCCAGTAAGTGAGGGCCCCTTATTCAAATAAACAAATGCCTGTGAAGTCTGAGTGCCACATTGACCAAACAGATTTGTGAACACATAGTGATTGTATGTTCCCTTGTTTGCTTCTGCTTCATAGTGCAACTTCAGCCATAAGTCAGAAGATCTCAGCTGCCCGAACGAACGGTACCTTCTGTACAGGGAGTGGGCTCATCCTCGAAGTATATACAAAAAGCAGCCCTTGGATCTTATCAGGTGAGGTGTTGTAGAGAGCATGCCAGTGGGAGGACTCAGGATTGCTCTAATGGCATCTAAGGATGACAGTATACAAAGAGTATGGCCAACCGGGGAAGCTTACCCAGACCGCTGAGCTTCATTGCCTAGGGTTTTTACTGAAGCTTCATTATGTAGGCATGACTCATTGAATCACTGCCCATGTGGCTCAGTCTCCAGCCCCTTCCTCTTCCAATATGCTATGGCTCAAAGCCCCAACTCTCTAATCACATGGTTGGTCTTCCTGGCATGGCCAGCCCGCATCCTGAGTAATCCCATTAGCACAAACTAGGGGCCCTCCATGAGTCACCTCATTGGCATAAACTGTTAGGTGTAATCCCAAGGGTTCATCATGAATAACAAAGATATTCCTATCTTGGGAAAATCCAAGGTTTGTTTTGTTTTGTTTTGTTTTTTAACATTAATTCATCTTTGAAAGACAGAGAGAGACAGTGCCTGACGTGGGGCTCGAACTCATGAACTGTGAGACGAAGCTAAAGTCAGACGCTCAATTGACTGAGCCACCCAGGCGGTCCAGGAAAATCCAAGGTTTTAGAGGTTACGTCTCAGGAATTGGGAATGAAGACCCACCATATTCTTCATTACACAGGAGTAGATGTTAGATTTAGCTTAAATTGTATGGTGAGGTATACAAGTTTTCGTGGCTTTCCTGTATCTGCCATTAGATACTATTTCACTATATCTAACAAGGTGTAATGACTAGCTCAGCGCTTGTTTTTCTCAAAGCAATAATGTCAGCTGCTCTCTAGAAGTTTTTGATGTTCAGATAAGGCTGCTGGAGATAGACCAAAAATAACCAATAAATAAAAATATGGAAGTAAACAAAATTTCTGATTGCAATGAAGAAAATAACAGTGATGAGATGAGGTGAAGGGAACGGGGTGAAAAAAGTTCTGTTTGAGCATGTCTGTCCGTGACATGAACGGACACATGGATAGTGAAAAGGATCCAGAGGTTTGTGGATTTAGAAGAAGTCATTCCAGGAGTAGGGGCAGCTTGTGCAGTGGCCCAAGCCACAGGGACATTGGCAAGTTTGAGGAGATATTGCAGACCTGTGCTACTTGAGAAAAGAGAATCATGAGACACAGGTTAGAAGGATGTAGCAGGAGTGTGGAAAAGCATTTAGACATTAAGTACAATGAGAAGCAGTTGTGATATTTTAGATATTCAAATAATTCTACCTGACTCACATTTTGCAAAGATGGTGTGGAGAATGGATGACGGGGGCCACAGGAAGCAGGAAGCCCAGGGGGTAAGCTGTGAGGGTGGCTAGAGGAGAGCTTTTGGGAGCACAGTTGGAATGTGTTAGAGGGGAAGAGTTGACAGGTCTTGGTTATGGGTCAGATGTGGAGAGCGAGGAGAGGAGAGTCTGGTTTCCCCCAGGTTGGCCTAGGGCCCAGGGCCTATTCTTTCTACCATACCTCAGTACCCACCTACTTGGGAAAACCACTTGACCTTAAAAGTGAGAGTTTCAAACACTGAATAGTTTTTGTTTTGCTTTGTTTTACATTTTATTATGGGAAATTTCAAACATCTACAAAAGGAGAATAATACAGCAAAACTGTATATGCCTCCCCCAGCTCTAAAATTGTGAACCCATAGCTAGTCTTGTTTCATTTTTATCTCTGCCTCCTTCCCATCCCTTTCCGTTGAAGCATGTTGAAGAAAATCCCAAATATTATTATATTTCATTAGTATCTATTTCTAAATGGCAGGGTCTCTTTTAAATGCAACCTGAATATTTAAAGTCATCAAGTAATCAGTGTTCAGATTTTCCTGATTGTCACAAAAACTATTTTTTTAAACAGTTTTTTTTTTTTTTTAGTTTAAATCAGAGATTCAAACAAGGTCCAAATGTTGCAATTAATGTATCTCTCAATTGTCTTCTAATCTATGAGTTTCCCCTATTTCTTATTTTCTTGCACTTGTGGAGGAGGTTCTCCATTCTCTATATTGCTGATTTCATTCTCCCTTGTGGTGTCGTTGGACTTGTTCCTGTGTTCTGTGCATTTGCTTTAGCTAAGTAATTTGAGCCTCATTTAAAAGTTTGATCTGGGGGCGCCTGGGTGGCTCAGTCGGTTAAGCCAGTTAAGACAGCTAAGTCGGTTAAGACAGTCTCTCTCTGTCTCAAAAATAAATAAACATTAAAAATCAATAAATAAAAAGAAATAAATAAAAATTTGATCAGATTGCGCTTTACTTGGTACAAGAATACTTGGTATGGGAGTTTCATACTTATGCCAGAAGGTATATAAGATCCTGTTTCCTTTTGTGTGTGATGATAGCAGCTGTTAATGATCATTGCTTAGATTCATTTCATAAAGGATTTTATTTTGTTATTTCATTTGGTCATACTCAAACTTCTTCATTTTTTAACTGGATTACAATTATGAAGATGCACTTTGCTCTCAACTCTGGGTATCCTATAGAATAAAAATTTAAAAGAAGATGATTGTACATGTGTAAACATTTGAAGCTGACATTCATGTGAGATTAGTTTGCTTTTTTTTTTGTTGTTTAAGGTTTATTTATTTTTAGAGCGAGAGCATTCACAGAAGCGGGGGAGGGACAGAGAGAAAGAGAGAGAGAATCTCAAGCAGGCTGCACACTGTCAGTGCAAAGCCCAGCCTGGGGCTTAATCCTACAAACAATGAGATCATGCCCTGAGCTGAAATGGAGAATCGATGCTTAACTGACTTAAGCCACCCAGGTGCCCCAGATTAATTTTCTTTCACGTTAAACCTGTAGCATCGGCAGAGTGATGGGTTTGATGGGTTCTTAATCATTCTTTATGGGGTTGTTGTTTTTGTTTTTCTGGTAAAAGAATAATTTCCCCACTATTTTAAGTATATTTTGCTACATTTTTTAACTATTCTGTGTCCCTGGTCCATATGCTCCTTTCATTGCTTCTCTCTAATAACCCCTGGAGCATTCAGGCTGTTAAACCTTCATCTATGGTCTCCAGGGATTACCAGAAAGGGAAACGAGTTCTTTCCCAAAAAGCAAACCAAACAAACCAAAAAAAGCAACCTGGAGGAAACAAGATTTAAAAACAAGAAATTTTTTTAATGTTTTATTTATTTTTGAGACAGAGAGAGAAAGAGCATGAGCAGGGGAGGGGCAGAGAGAGAGGGAGACACAGAACCCGAAGCAGGCTCCAGGCTCTGAGCTGTCAGCACAGAGCCCAACACGGGGCTCGAACTCACGACCCGCGAGATCATGACCTGAGCCGAAGTCAGACGCTTAACTGACTTGAGCCACCCAGGCGCCCCTGGAGGAAACAAGATTTTGCACAGGAAAAAAAAAAAAAATTTCCCCCCAAACTGCCATTTTTACCCTCAGAGTGAGAAAAGAAGCTGTGATATTCGTAATGCAAAGACAGGAGTTGTATAGGAAAGGGTCATTCCAAAGGTAAAATGTAACTCTTGAAATTAAAAATGTGATAGATCAGAAAAAACCCAATTGCAGTGTTAGAAAATGAAGTTGAAGAAATTGTACAGAATATAAAGCAAACATATAAAGAAATAGAAAATAAAGGGGTGGGTGCAAAATTAAAAGATCAGGACGTGCAGTGAACAAATAATAGCAGTAGGAACAAAAACAGAGATAATGTAGGGAGGAAATCAGGTGTCTGAAGAACTGTATTAACTATAGAGAGCATGATGGGGTCACTCATGTTAAGCGATGATGTCGGGAATCAGGAAGACAGCCAAAGGTGATGAGCTGAGGATAGACAGCACCAGGACATGCTGGTGGTACCAAGAATCAATAATTAGCAAAGCCAAGAGATGATGGAAGAACCAAGAACTGATGATCACTAGAACCAGAAGAGGCCTGGAAAGGCTCAAAAGACTGATCATACTCCTTTAAAAAGGGAAAACTTCTGCAGCGAACTGTCAGATTCTCCAAATTTGGACTCTTCCTTGCCTGACCACATTTGAAAGGCAATGGGCCCATTGGTCTCTGAACATAACAAAGACCCTCCTCAGCTTGCATATAAGAAGCAGGAAGTGACTCGGAGGGGCTGGGTCCACATCTCAACTGTGCGCTCACGGACTGACTGTATTTGGTTCATTAATTTCTCACCCTCATTGTATCTTGTTTGTTGTGTGATTTTGTATCGTATCTTGTCCCATGTGGCATGTATGGAGCCAAATTAAATGCATAGTGAAATGTCATTGAGTTTGGAGTCCTGAACCTGTTACAATTGTGCAAATCCTGCTTTATAATGAATAAAGCTAACAGTAGGGAAAGACACAACTCATGTGTATGTGGCTTTATAGCACGCTCAGGACAAGAAGTAAATGTGATGAGTCTCCAGGTGGAAGGATCCTACTGAGTACTGAGCCCAGAGGATAAAAATAGAGCCAGCCAGTCACCACACCATAACATCTCAGGACACTGACGACAAAGAGAAGATCCTGAGAACCTTCAGAAAGAGAAACAGGCTTCATTTGAAAGAGCAGGACTCAAAATAACACTGAACTTCTCAATGACAACACTGCAGGTAGAAGAAAAGAGCAGTAATTTCAAATTTCCAAGGGAGTTGATTTTTCACTTTCCAGTTCCATGTATGGTCAAGCTGTTAATTTAAGTGCAATGAATTTTCACAATTTAAATGTGCAAGGTAATGCTCCACCAAGAAAGAGAAAAACATGGCTTTAGTAAACAGATTCCCAGCATGAGAGAGGAACAGAGAGATCCCAGGTGACAGCTCTGTGGCAGGGCTAGAGAATCATTAATCCAGATTGGAGAGGATCTGATGGGATTTACTCAAGGAGATGAAACTTGATCGACTACCTCATATGTTTGAACGTGCTGAGAAAGTTACACCTTAGGTAAAAGTCTAGGGCTGAATTGTTGGTAAGTACACAGAAAATTAAGCAATGAACCGCCATGACAATTACTAGAACAATTTGGGCCTTACTGAATATATATTTATAACTCTGATTAAAAATCAAAGCTCAGTTTTTAGAAATTGGTGTTAAGAATTGGGATGTTTTTGGCAGAGAGAGATAATGATCAGAGTATCACATTTGAAGGGATCCTTATTATACCTAGCCTTTCAGCAAGAACTTGGAGGCAGGTTTCTGTTTGAGATTAAAAAGTTCTTTCTGATCTTCTTTCCTGCAATATAATGTGGATGCCTTTAGAAATAATGAACTCCCTGTCACGGTAAGTATACAAGCAGGGACTGCCTTACTAGCTCTGTATGAGGCAGAATATTTTTACTACCAAGGGACCAGTAATTTCTAAGATTCTTTCCACTTTTAAATGTGGCATTTCCAGTGTGAATGGTTGATAAGAGCATATTTCAGAAAGCCTAACAGCCAAGATGTTGCAAACCCATTGCCAAGCTTTTCTTTCTCAGGCACTACCCTGAGCCTGTCATTTGCCTTCAGTCTCTGAGCCAGACGGCAAAGCCCCAGTCACATAAAAATGGAACACTTTGTTCACCCTGACTCCTGATTCCATGTCTGTGTCAGCCCTTCCTTATCCCCAGGGATGTGGCCTACACTCAGGCAGGCTACAACCTATGGAGCTAGTTTCACAGTTTCCCTGTGACCACGGGTTCAGCCCAGAGATGTTCCTGTGTGAAATCCCCCAAGACTCTAGGTTATTCTCAGAGCTTAGTCCCTACCAGGCTAAGTCCAAGGACCTCAGCCCAGCTCCATACTGAACCGGAAGTCTCACATAGGCCTCTAAGTAAGCTAAGAGCTTAAGTAAATCTCCAGCTTGTATGGACCAGTAATGAGCCAAGAGAGAATCAGTCTAAGAAAACATCAGCAAGAGTCACCAAAACAATCACCTCACTGTGCTCTCCTCACCCCTGTGCACTTTCTTTATGCCTAACTGAAACTGTCTCCCTCTCAGGAACAATGTGGCAGGCACTACTTCATGCCCTGCATCCTTTCTTCCAGTTGTGCCTCCCTGGCCTCTTTTCACTGACCAGTTTTTAAAACTTAGAAAAAATGGAAGTGCTAGATGTAAGGAGTCCAGGGCAGGGGATTCCTCAGTCATTATTAGTGACCGATCAGTCACTTTCTTGTTAGAATTTGTGATTTACATTACATTTGTTCCAAGGAGGTTCCCTAGATAAGCAAAAGCCGGTAACTGGGAGCAGATTGTTCATGTTTACATGTTAAAAATAATCTTTTGGAGAACGTGTCAAATGTGATAGTCTTTACAAAGAACGACGGTAACGTTCTCTATTTGCTCACCGTTTAGCACTTTTTCCTTCCTTTGCCCTATTCTAATTAACTTTGCTTCACCAATCTGACCAGTGATCAGTACTTCTATGATATGTAAAATACTTGTTTCCTAGTGAATTTGGGGTCTCTATGAAAATGAGTATTTTTTTAAGCATGAATCAAGTAAGAAGTTTGAGCTTAAAGCCTCCTGTATTTAAAATCAGACATTAATATTAGAATGAACCTGCAGCGGGGTTCCGTGTGACTTCTAAAGCCAATTTCTGTCTTCAGGAAATATTATGGAGAAAAGATTGGAATCTACTTTGCATGGCTGGGATATTACACTCAGATGCTCCTCCTGGCAGCGGTAGTGGGAGTGGCTTGCTTTCTCTATGGATATGTTAATCAGAACAACTGTACATGGAGGTAAGTCATGTTTATTCCTTGTTACCATGCCTGCCGAAAAGTTGATTGGACATAAAAATAGTTTCAGGGTCTTAGACTGTTTTTGGTAAAAGAAAACTCCTCACAGAGCACTTACTGCCTTGGATGATCTATCCCTTTTGTCCTGAGCATAATAACTAAGTATAGTGGAAATTTTTTTTTTTTTTTTTTTTTTTTTTTTTTAGATAATGCAGCCCAGTTTCTGACAGGAATATTACCCTTAGGAAACATTCCAATTTTTTAAGACAATACTTTGTTTGAAAAAGAGAGGCGGTCTGGAAGGAGAATTGTCCTTGAACTTCTGGCCCCCAGAGGAATGCTTCACTCAGCCCTACAGATTGTGAGCCAAGAGCAGCTTTGATTTCTTCAGGGTTTCAATAGCAAAACTTGATAAAATTGGTGTTTTTGTGCTTTTTTAGAAATAACTTTTTAATATATATTAGGAAATAGATGTTTAAAAATTCAAGTAAACAGTACTTTTGTTTCTGTTTTACTTTTTGAAAATTAGCCCTTACAGTGTTATGGAAAAAAACAAGTGATAAACAATTAGTTTATGCTTGATGTTAGAATTAAAATACCAGCTGCACTGTTTAAAGGGAAATGGATGCCAGAACACTGAGTATCACCATTACTATTCTGAATTGTGTTATTATTCCTCTGCTTTTGGTAGTCTCAACCTTTAGAAGGGATGCAGCACTGAACCAGGCATTTTCTTGTGTTCACCTGGCCTCTCTCCAGCTCTGACAGCCAGATCAAAATTTCTGGGCACCAGCAATGAGCTAGCTGATGACCAGATTTTTCTAGCCCCAAGCATATCAGCCTGGCTCCCGAGGCAGGAAGCTTACATGGCAGCTCTTATGTATAGGCATAATTATCCATTCTATTTAACAGCGAATTCTGAGCGTTTTGTACCTATTATGGCTTCTTAGCTAGAAAGCTGCAGATGGTCTTTGAAGTACTCTTATCTCTTCGCTGAAAATAAGAGTTCAGGGCCAAAGGCTGAATTTTGATACCTTTTGCCTAAATTTGTCTTTGGCTTCTCCATTGTTTTATATACTGTTCCAACCAAAAAAAAAAAAAAAAAGCCATCTCAAAAATATACTTTCAAAGTGCAAGAGTAGCATTTTTACAAGGTTCTTGCATTGTGGCTGTTCTCATTACAATTCATTTTATAAAATCACCCTGACAGTCACACCATGTGTTTCTTACAGTTTCACACAGTTGAACTTACAGAAATCCAGGGGGAGGGTCTTGGGGATAACTCCCTGTGCTCAGAATTTTGGGGGCTTTAATTACTTGTATGAAATATTTTTAAAGTATTTCAAGTATATGCATTTAAATATTTTCAGTTAAGTTTATTCCATGCTGAGTAGATTCCCAGGAATAGAAAATGTATTGAAGGTATAAGGAATAATGATCTCTCACCAGTTTGAGAAAAAGAATGTTACCGTTACCCAAGCAAAGTGCTTCCTTTGACTGCATTCCCTCCCTTTGCGCTTTGCAAATAAGAACTACCCTAAATTTTGATTTTTATCATTCCTTTACATAGACCGTATATTCTTTATCACATATATTTGTCTCCCTACCAAATATATTTCTGTGTGCTTTTGAAAATATGTATGTGTAAGTGGAGGACACTATAGGTATTTCCTCTTGTATAAAAGTTCTGTTTGAACTTTATGTCCCCTTTAAACATAACAGCTTTATTGTGATAGAATTCACATACCGTAAAGTGCACCCTTTCAAAGTGTACAGTGGTGTTAAGTACATTCACAGAGTTGTGCACCTATCCCCACTATCTAATTGTGCAACATTCTCATCACACCCAAAGGAAATCCGCACCCATTAACAGTCACTCCCTAACCCCCTTTCTCTCAGCCTTGGCAACCACTAATCTACTCTCTGTCTCTGTGGACGTGCTTATTCTGGACATTTCATTTACGTGGAGCCATACAGTAGGTAGCCTTTTGTGACTGTCTTCTTTCATTTAGCGTACGCTTTTTAAGGTTTATTCATGTTGTAGCTTCGATCAGTGCTTCATTCCACTTTGTGGTCAAATATGCCGTTGTGTGGATCATACCATATTGTTTACCCATTCACCCGTGTCAGTTTAGGTTGTTTCCACTTTTTGGCTATTATTACTAATTCTGGTGTGGACATTCATGTACAAATTGTTGTAGAAGAATATGTTCTCAGTTCCTTTGAGAATATATTTTTAAAGAAATGGAATTGCTGCAACAATGCACAGGAACTCTATGTTTAACATTTTGAGGAGCTGCCAAAATATTTTTCGAGGTGACTGCACCATTGTACATCTGCAATAGCAGTTTATGAGGATTCCAATTTCTCCACGTCCTCACCAACACTTGTTTCTGCTGGGTTTTAAAAATGCATATGTATTAGTCATCCTGGTGGGTATAACATGGTTTGGTCATTATGGGTTTGTTCGTGTCTCCCTAATGCCTTCTGATGTTGAGCATCTTTTCATGTGCATATCTGCCACTTGATATCTTTGGAGAAACGTCTCTTCCTCCTCTGCTTCTCTTAGTTGTGTTGTCTTTTTATTGTCTGTTTTTAACTGTTCCTTATCCTGGATAAAAATCCCTTATCAAATACGTTGCAAATGTTTTCTCCCATTCTGTGGATCGCCTTTTTCACTTGCTTGGTGGTGTCCTTCGAAGCACAACCGTTTTTAATTTCAATGAGTTTAGTTTACCTAATATTTTGTTCCCTTACTGTTTGTGCTTTTGGTGTCATATCTTAGAAAGCTTTTTTAATCCAAATTCATGAGGATTTTGTGTTTATCATCTATAAGTTTTATAGATTTAGGTCTAGGATTCATTTTTTCTGGGTGTATATCCAGGTGTCCCAGCACCATTTTTAAAAAGACTGTTCTTTTCCTATTGGATTGTCTTGGCTCCATTGTCAAAAAACCAATTGGCTATAAGTGTAAGAGTTTATGGACACTCAATTCTTTTCCATTGATCTGTATGTCTGTGTGATCTGTATTTTTGCAAATACACACGAGATTGATTACTGTAGCTTTGTTAGTAAGTTTTGGAATTGAAAACTTTTTTTTTCTTTTTCAAGATTGTTTTGGCCATTCTGGATCCCTTACATTCATGTTAATTTTAGGATCAGCTTGTCCATTTTTTAAAAAAAGGAAGAATTGCATTAAATTATTTTTAATTCTATTAACAAACTGTTTTGTATTTTTCAGTGTATAAGTTTCACACTTCATTTCTCAGATTTATTCTAAATATTTTATTCTTTTTTGATGCTATTACAAATGAAATTGTTTCCTTAATTTTTGGATTACTCATTGCTAGTGTATAGAAATATAATTGGTTTTTGTATATTGATTTTGTGTCCTGTAACCTCGATGGGCTGGCTTATTAATTTTAATAGTTCTTTGGTACATTTCTTAGAATTTTAATACACACTATATGTCATCTGGAATTGAAATAGTTTAACTTATTTCTTTCTAGTCTGGAGGCTTTTAGTTTATTTTCCTTGTGTAGTTGCCATGATTAGATTCGCCAGTACAATGTTCATCTTAAAAGGAAAGCGTTCAGTCTTTCACCAGTAAGGATGACACTTGCTGTGGGTTTTTCATAAATGTTCTTCATCTAGTTGAGGATGCCTAGTTTTTCTTGTTATTCTGTTAAAACGGTGTATTAAATGAGTTGATTTTCATGTGTTGAACTATCCTTGCATTTTGGGATACATCTCACTTGATCACAATCCTTTATATGTTACTGGCTTTGATTTGCTAGTATTTTTTTGAGGATTTTTGCATTTTTATTCATAGGAGATAATAGTCTATAGTTTTCCTGGGATGTCTTGGTGTGGCTTTGACATCAGTGTAATTTTGGTCTCACAAAATGAATTGGGAAGTGTTCCCACCTCTTTATTTTTAGAAGGGTTTGTGAAGCATTGGTGTCAGTTTTCTATAAATTGTTGATAGAATTAGTGAAGCCGTGTGGGGCTAGGCATTTCTTCACTGAAGTTTTTGTTGTTGTTCTTTTAAACTACTAATTTAATCTCTTTACTTTCTCTTGATCCATTCAGACTTTCTGTTTCTTCTTTTCTTCTCGAGTCAGCTTCAATTATTTATGTCTTCCTAGGAATTTATTCTGTTTCATCTAGATTAATTTGTTAGTATATAATCACTCATAGTATTCCCTTATAATCTTTTTTACTTTTTTAAGGTCAATATTAATGTCTCTCCTTTCACTTTCACTTCTGAATTTGAAACTTTTTTCTTTTTCTTGATTAGTCTAGCTAAAGATTTGTCAGTTTTGTTGATCTTTTCAAAGAACCAACTTTTGTTGATTTTTCTGTTGTTTTTCTATTCTCTTTTTTTGCCTTTTGTTGGAATGTTTAATTCATTTAAATTTAATGTAATCTTTAATAAAATTGGATTCACATCTATTTTGCTATTTTCTATTTGTCTCAGGTCTTTTCTTCCCTATTTCTTTATCACTATCTTTTTTTGTGTAAAATAGATATTTTCTAGTATACCATTTTAATTCCTCTTTGTTGTTTCTTTTACTCTTTTGTTGTGATTGTTATTTTCTTAAGTGGTTGACCTGAAGATTATAATTAATATCTTGTTGTAAAGCAATTTCATTCAGTTTTAATGCCAGTTTATTTTCAGTAGTATGCAGAAACTTTGCTTTGGTATGGGTCCTTTCCCTCCTCACTCTTTTGCGCTATTATTCTCATACAAATTACATCTTTTATGCATTATAAGCCCATCAACATAGTTTTATAATTAATGTTTCATGCAACTGTCTTTTACATCAGGAGAAAATGATTACATGCAAAAATATATTTATACTGTGTTATTTGCCTGTGTGGTTACCTCTGTCAGTGCTCTTTATTTCTCAGGTGAGTTTGAGTTACTGTCTAGTAATTTTTATTTGAGCCTGAAGGACTTTCCTGAGTAGTTCTTGTGGATCACATTAGCTTGCAACATGTTCTTTCAGGTTTTGTTTATTGAGGAATGTCTTAATTTCTCCTTCATTTTTTGAAGAATAGTTTTGCTAGATACAGAATACTTTGTGGACAGTCTTTCAGCACTTTGAGTATAACACCCCACTGCCTTCTAGTCTTTATGGTTTCCAATAAGAAGCCAACTGTTTATCTTACTCAGGACCCCTTTGTACATGCAGAATCACTTTTCTCTTTCTGTTGTCAAAATTCTCTTTGTTCTCCTCTTTGGACACCTTGAGTCTGATGTGCGTATGTTTGGATATCTTTGAGTTTATCCTACTTGGAGTTTGCTGAGCTTCCTGGATATACAAATTAACGTTTTCATCAAATTTGGGAAACTTTCAGTTGTTATTTCTTCAGATATTCTTTCTAACTCCTTTCTTTCCTTTCCTTCCCTTCCCTTCTGGGACTCCCATTATGTGTATATTGGTATTGTTGATGGTGTCCTGTCTCTGAGTCTGGGTTCATTTTTCTTCATTCCTTTTTCTTTCTGTTACTCAGACTGAATAATCTTAGTAGACCTAGTTTTGAATTAGCTGTTTTTGTTTTTTTTTTCTACCAGTCATCTGCAGAGGAACCTCTCCAATGAACTTTTCATTTTAATTATACTTTTGTATCTCTAGAATTTCTACTTGGTTCTTTTTAACAACTTTATTGATATTCTCTGCATGGTACAATGCTCACATAGTTAATTCTTTAGCAGAATTCGTATCAGTTCTTTGAACATACGTTTAATTGCTTATTTTAAGTTTTTTGTCCAATAAGTCCAACTTCTGGATTTCCTCAAGGACAGTTTCTATTAACTCCTTTTTTGCCCCCGTTATGACCAAAATTTTCTGTTTCTTTGTGTATCTCGTCATTTTCTGTGGAAAACTGGGCATTTTAAATTTTATAATGTGGCAGATCTAGAAATCCTATTTTCCCCTCTCTTCGCAGTTGTTGCTTCTATTGTCGTCACTGCCACCGTTGCTGTTCACTTAGTTACTTTCCTGGACAAATTCTGTAAAGTCTTCATTCTTTGTTGTGTATGGCCATGAAGTCTGTATTCAATAAGCTTAGTTGTCAGCTAAGGGATAGTGATTCCTTTAAATGCTGGGAACCAGTCATTTGAGCCTTTGCCAGGTGACTCTGTGTGTGTCTGTGGGGAATGCCCCCAGCACTTTAGTGGGCAGTTTGCACTTCTTCCTTAGCCTTTATTTCCTGCTTATGCAGAACCTCAAAGCCAACCAGAGAGGAGGGATTAAGGTTTTCTCAGGTCTTTCCTGGCCACCTGCACGGTCCTACATGTGCACATGGCCTTCTACAATCCTAGGAATTTGTTAGAACTTTTTGAAATCTCCCATGGATACCTCATTTCCCAATTTTTCCTTTTAGGTTTTTTGGTGGGCACCTTATTAGCCCTTACTGGTGTTGCTGTCTTGGGCAGCTGTAATGTTAAATAATTTCTGCTAATGCTTTCAACAGACCCTCTGGGGATAGGATTGCTGGCACAGCTCTGAGACAGGTCAAAAATGACAAATCCTGAGAATGGAGTTTTTCCAGGGAGCTTCCAGATTCATCAAATAGTGACAGTTCTCTGGGGATGGGTTTTTGGTAGCTTCAGATCACTTCTGCCTCCTTCAGTGGCTGCTATGCTACCATGGTCATGGGGCTATTGTCTAATAACACCACCGTTAGGCCAAGGATATGGGGATGGGGATAGGTCAAGTAAAAAGGTGACAAAGCTCACTATTTTTATGGAGATTTAGCTGTTTTTACTCCTCAGATTTCTGTAAGCCCTTGTTTAATTTCCAGAGTTCTGCAGAGGTTACTTTTGACAAATTTTGCCAGTGTTCTCATTGTGTTTATGAAGGAGCAGGTTTTCCAAGATCTTTATTCAGATATCCTAGAAGTGTTTTCCCTGCCCATTTGTTTTTAACTGAGTTATTTGCAAGGCTACCAAATTCTGCAACTCCAGTCCCATTCACATAGGAGTCCATCTTAATGACTTCTAAGGGGAGCAGTTTACAACCTGTTGTAAGCTTGTTAGTTTTTTTTTCTTATTTGTAGGAATTATTTAAATACTCTAGTGAAGAGTCCTTTGTCATTTTTATGTGTTGCAAAACTTCTACCAGTTTGTGGCTGTTTTTTTCTTCTCATCCATTATCCATCAACGGTCTTTTAATGAAATTCTCACTTTTACACGACTTTGAATATATCAGTATTTTCCTTTATGATTTATACTTTTTGGTTTCTCATTAGTGAAATTTCTTACCCCAACTCCTTTTTTTTTTTTTTTTTTTTTTTTAACAAGTTCCTACTGCTACATTCCTGTTTTCTACTTGGAGTTGATTTATATGTGATAGGATTTAGGAGTTCAGTTTCACATTTTTCCATATAGATATTGGATTGCAGCAGCCCCATTTGTTGAAATGTCACTTCTCACCTTACTGGTTTGCTGGACCAGCCTTGCCCTAAGTCAGTTTCTGAATATGTAGAAGATTGTTTATGAATTTTTTTTTTTCCTTGCTCAGCTTTTCTTAACTTATGTCAGTAGCACTTTGTTCATTAGGAATGTTTTGACTGTTCTGAGCCTTTTGCCCTTCTATTGAATTTATGGCTCAAATGGGGGATGAATAACATCTTCAGATATTGAGTCTTCCAAATTATGAACATGATGATGTGTCCATTCATATAGATCTTTTTCACTCGTTCAGAACAGTTTTATCATTTTCCCCCTATAAATCTTACACATCTTGAATTTGATCTATTCCTAGGCTCTTTATTTTTTTTAAGCTGTTTAAAGATGGTATTTAAAACGATTAAGTCCTTATTGTTGCAGATCTCTAGGGACATAATTCCTTTTACTGGCCCAATGTATATTTTGAATACCGATTCTGTGTCCAGCATCTTTATCTTTGGTTTTCTTGACTTACTGTGCTGGCAAGGCCCTAACTGAAAAGAAGTAGTGATAACAGGTGATAACAGGACACTTCATCCTGATCTAAAGGAAATACTTTTAGCATTTTACCATTAAGTATAATGGGTTTTTTTTATAGGTTTTATGTAGCAGCCTTTATTAGATTAATGAAGTTCAATTCTTTTCCTAGTTTTATGAGAATTTAGTTTTCTTATCACAAATGGATGTTTGATTTTATGCTGCTAGAAAGGAAGTCATATTAACATTTTTAAAAATTTTATTTTTCTCTTTTCTTTAGCAAAGAAGTTTGTCATCCTGATATTGGTGGCAAGATCATCATGTGTCCTCAGTGTGATAGGCTTTGTCCATTCTGGAAACTCAATATTACTTGCGAGTCCTCAAAGGTAATTTTTGTTATTCCAAACATTTGTAACTAATGAAAGATTTTTTTTTCTTGTAATAATTTTAGCATGGTCTGGAATTATTTTATTTCTCTGTGAAATTCAGAAAGGTAATATTCAACTAAACCTCCAAACATTCTGAAAGGTAGATATGTAATGCATGTGTTTATTCCTCTTTTACAAATAGTAAATTGAGATTAAGAGCCTTATCTAAAATCTTCCGGCAGGTCAGTGAGGAGCTGTGGCATTGAAACTGTTAGAGTATTTGAAGTAATCAAAGCAGAAACCTCAAACCCACCTTATCTCATGAGTACTGTTTAATAGGTTTACTTATTGTAAGTATCTTCCTTAATTCAAATAAGTAGAAACCTGAAATTTATACTAGCGTTTTCCCACTTTCAAAATGTACTGAAACTAGCTTGTTTTTTTGTTTTGTTTTTTTTTTAAACCTGCTTATCAGATTTAGGCCTTATCTATTAATATGTATAAGAAAGGCTTTGTATATAAATGAGAACAGATATTCACTTTGTCCCAAAACCTTCCCACAAAACACAAATGGTTCCCTTAAGCATGCAGATGATCTTGAGCTATAGGACTTCTTAAAATCCTAGAAGCTTAGGACAAGTATTGAGACTGGAGGTAGCTTAAGGAAAGGCATGCCTGAAACTCTAGCTGGGAAGAAAGATGGTCATCTTGCTTTGGAGAATTTTCCTGACAACTTTGACCTACTGTTCTCCCATGTTGTGATCTTTTCTCTATCCCCTCCTTCCACCATGAAAGTTTAGGAATCTTTAAATGATGTTAAAATATTCTGACCTACTCCATCTAAGTCTTATTGTAACTAAATATGTTCCTATTATAATGTCACTTTAAATTTTATATTTTACAAAATTCTTGAACTTATATGATCACTTTTTTTATGTTATCACTTTCGACACAGTAACCCTGTGAGATAGGCAGAACAGTTATTACATCCATTTTACAGATTAAAACACTGAGGATCTGAGAGATTAAATGATTTGCTCAAGTTACCTACCTAGCAGATGACAAAGCCAGAAATTGACAGCAAATCTGCGTTTCTTGCCATTACTGTGTTCTTCACCAGCTGACGGTAGTACCAACCACTTCACTCACAAATTGAGCGCTGTGTTTGAAAAAAATGTTCTACTTAATTAAGATGATTGCAGGGTATTGTCGACACATGGATTTTTACACTTAACTTATGAATTAAAATAGATTTCAGTGCCTTTCCCCTAGAAACCAATGCAAGTCTAGACTATAAAAATCTGCCCTAGATCACACAAAGTAAGACTTAAAGGTAGCAGGAGGGAAGCTGCCTTCTGGCGATGTTGACTCATAAAGGCCACTAGTTAGTGCATATCCTTGGACACTGGATTTAAGGCAAATGCCAGTGATAATACCAGAAGCTAACTATACTCCACAGAGTACAATTGGAAATTCCATTTTCTTTAAGAAATTCTCTTTCACTCACCACACCCCCATCTCTTCTCTCAGTTCTTCTTTTCCACCAACCCATCCTTAATTAAGGACATGACTTTCAAATCTGTCCCTGTGCACAGTTTTTTCCATTGTTTTGGAAAAAATGAATCTTTCATTCTATCCCAATTTCCTGAAGAATCCTTTGAGTCTTGTTAGAGTGACTTACAAAGGGAAGGAAACACATAAAAGAATATGAGTTAAAAGGATTACATTTTTAAATTGTTAAAAAGGAGAAGAAAAGAGGAGCTTTTCATGCTTCTCTGTTGGCTGATTCAATCATCTATCTCATCATTCATATACTTATGTATTCATTTCTACCTCTTTCTTTTGGAAAGAGCTGGAGTATTCACTAACATGAATGCTAAAAGGGTTAATAGATTAGAAAAAGGAAATTAGGATCAAGAAAGTGAGGGAAAAGTTATGGAAGTAATCAAGATTAATGTTGTTTTTGTGATTGAGCATTAAATAAGGCTCTTAGCTTTTTGGCTGGCAAGATAAAAGGGAAATGTAACTTAAAATTTTTTTTATAAAATACAGTTATAAAATTTTGATTTTGTTCCTTAGCAGGAAGAAAGCATAACAAATGGTCACTTTTCTAGATTTTTGTTGTTTCTTCTGCTTAAAATGGTCATGCCCTGCATTATGTAACCATCTCTTCCCTTCCCTCTTCCATGTGACTTAAGCAGCGTGCTGACTGGGGATACTCAACACAGCTTTCCTTCTCTGTGCCATCCTGGCAAGTAAGCTAAGCTAAACTTTTTGCCGAGAAGGCCCCTTGCTTACCTGCTCCTCTGATTCCTGCCTATGGGGCAAATAGAGAGGCCAGTCATCTTATTTTTTCTGCTGGGTCCTTGATCCTCACAAATATGGCAAAAAATGGTAACTTAATGCAGGCCACCTAATTCCCTTTCGTAACAGTACAAAGCACATCTCTTGTCTTGAGCTGGGCGACTGGAGTGAACTCGGCATAAGCCATAAACCAGCTTTTTCTTGCTGCTGCTTCTTTCTTTTTCTTTCTTTCTTTCTTTCTTTCTTTCTTTCTTTCTTTCTTTCTTTCTTTTCTTTTCTTTTCTTTTCTTTTCTTTTCTTTCTTTTCTTTCTTTTTTTTTTTCTTTCTTCTCTCACTGACAAATAAGCTTCCACTGGCTTTTTCTCAGCATACTAGGACGAAGAATTCACAGGTAGGATTTTTTCTTTCTGGAGTAGCTAGTTAGAGGTGTCAAGGCAAGTAGGGAGGTATCAGAGAGAAGCTTGCAATGATTCCTAAAAGAGTAGGGTTTAACAGAATCTGCAGTAATAGCCCTATAACACACAGAATAGTTTTGCATAAGATTTTTCTTATAATAATTTTCGCTGAGGGGTAAGGCATAACATTAAATGACAGTTTTGGTTCCATAAGAGTCAAAACTGAAAGATTTGAAATACTGGTCCATCATGGAATGCCAGGACGAGGAGAATAGGCAGAGAGGGGTGTTCCCTAAATGGCCACTCTTTTATTAATTCTGTCTTCCTTGAGCTGATTTTTTGGGAGGAACCATTGGGTAACAGACAGTCCAGGATTATGCTTTCTGATCAGGGTCCAGATAGAGTATTGAGGGGCATTTGTATGCTTTGGAAAACACATGTACAAGATGATGGTTAGGTGGATATTCTTTTGAAAATAACATAATATTTTGACATAGATGAACATTTACCCACTTGACATCATTATATAAAGGGCAACCAAAAAAGTTACTTAGAGTTTTCCTTAGAAGCAATTTTGAATTTTCTTTGGCAATTGAAGAGTTTGGATTTTTTTTTTTTTTCATCCTATAGCTTCATTTTCTATGCAGTCTTCTTTATGATCTATTGTAAAGTTGACATTCTGCACATTTGCCACTTTTTTCAGTACGTTTATACTTTATATATAGAGTTTTTAGGAGATGTAAAAATGTTCGCTAGTGAAAAATTAGTAACTAATTGAAGGATTTTCCAATAATCCATATAGGGAGTATTTAAATACTAGCAAAAAAAGAAAAAAAAAGAAATTTAGCAGAATGAGTGAATAAAGCCTTCTTTGTATAGGTGTATCATCTATTCATTCATGGTTGTTGTACCCACTGTAATGTCAGCAAAAGCCCCTGTGCATCCTTAATCTAATGGAAACCTCTGTCATTGATGGTAGAAAGCCATAATTGGGTTTGGGGAAGCAGAGCTGTCCTTGGGCAGAGCTGTCTCAGAATAAACCCCAGCAGTGTGCTTTTCTCAACAAGAAAACCAAGAATTCAGTAACTTACCCTCTGACCAGGATAAGATGATGATAAGATGCAAATTGTAAATCTAAAAGTTGCGTTGAGTTCAGTGTATTTTTAGAGCTATCCTACTTCAAGTTCACTATGACAGCTTATCAGGAGAGGCCATTATTCAGAAGTCTGATAGAGACTTTAAATGAAGTGGAATCTTAGCAGCTATGCCAATTTCTTTATCATGATGGGGAAAGATTCCATTGGAAAATGCACTGTGATAAATGCGGCAAAGGCTGTTTGCTCTCAAAACAATAAGAAATCCCATCTGTAAGTGTATAGTACTATCTGCTTTAAAAGAAATTCAGACTATAGAATACACAAAACATTGCATATTTGCTGAATTCTAGTGAGTAGAAAACATGATTAATTTATATGTCATTATTGTATTTTCCAGAAATTGTGCATCTTTGACAGTTTTGGAACCCTAGTGTTTGCAGTATTTATGGGAGTATGGGGTAAGTTATTTTCCTTTTTTTTTTTCCAGTTTACTTTTACATCTTAACATTAAAAAAAACAAACCTGAGATCGTATAGGCATCTAATTTAATAGCATTTCACAGTTTTATATAAGCTATCAAAGTAACCTACTTTTAGGACCTTGGATTCCCCAAGTTTCAGCTCCCTTAGAGCTCCATTTACAACTCTGAAGACCAATGTATGAATTACTGCATAAAAAACTACTTGAAAATATGGTTACTTAAAACACACATTTATTATTTCTCATGATTCTCTACATCAGCTGGGATGTTCTCCAGTCACATGCTGGCTCAGCTGATATCTGCAGTAAGCTAGCAGCTCCGCCGGGATAGATGGTCTGGCAGTCGCCAGTCTGGTTTGGTCTATGGGGCTCAGCTGGGCTGGCTAGTCTTGATCTACATGGTGTCTCATCCTCCAGTGAGGGTTCTTCACATGGTGGTTTTAGGGTTCCAAAGAGAAGCAAGAGAGGGCAAACCCCAATACACAGACATTTTTTGAGTCTGTTGTTGCATCAAGTTTGTGAATGTCCCATCAGCCAAAGTAGGTCATGGCCAAGCCAACAACAATGTGAGGAGGTCAGAGGACTGACTGTCCAAGGACTTGGATACAGGGAGACATGGTTCATTGGGAGCTATTATTGTAATAGTCCCCATAGCTGTGATCCACCCTGACTTTCATGGGGTTGGGGTTTTGGGGGAAGCCACAACACAGAGATTACAGGTAAGCTTTCTTCTTTATACTCTTTTATATGAGTGAGTATTTAATAAGTATATGTTACTATTATAATAGTAAATAATAATAATAAACTATTTAATAAATATAGTCCTAAAGAATATAATTCTTCTGTAGGTGCTTTAACACTATAGTTGTATTATTTACTTTGAATAGCATCATTAATATAATGAGGCAATTACCATTTTCTTTAAATGCAGACATTTAAATGTTTAATTGACATAAATGTTCTACCATAGAAGAAAAAAATTCCATTTTCACAGACAAATGTGCTTCCAGTTTTATTGTGTAAGAAAAGGGGGAGGTAGAGCTCAGGTTATATAGATAGCTGGGAGAGGAACATGACTCGGGTCTCTTAATCTTGAGAAGACGACACATGAACACATGCAGCTCACGAAACAGTTCTTCCTCAGTGTCCTCGAGAGCGTTTTGCTTTCACAGTGGTTATGCCTATTAGAAGTCACCAAATGGATCCCAGAACAGATGATCCAATAGTTCCGGGCACTGTTTACAGATTAGTTGCCGCTCCTGGGGAAAGTAAACTATAAGATGGCCAAACTTACCTACAAAGTTATTGTCCTGCAGACATTTACCTATGTTTTGGCTACAGACCAAACACTAGCTAATATTTGACACATAGAATAAAGATCAAATTCGTGCATCGAGATCCTCTTTACCCCTCCACTGTAAAATATGTTTCTTTTGGGGCACCTGGATGGCTCAGTTGGTTAAGCGTCTGACTTTGCCTCAGGTCATGATCTCGTGGTCTGTGAGTTGGAGCCGTGCATCGGGCACTGTGCTGGCAGCTCGGAGCCTGGAGCCTACTTCAGACTCTGTGTCTCAGTCTCTCTGCCTCTCCCTGCTCACACTCTGTCTCTCTCTCCCTCTCTCTCAAAAATAAATAAATGCTAAAAAAAAAAAAAAGTTTTTTTAAATATGTCACTTTTATCCTCCCCCCAGTAAGAGCAGAGGTACCGAACACCTGGGTGATGGTCCTTTTAACAAACCAGCACTGATTTGTAAAGTATAAAATTCTGACACATCTGTTGAACTCCATATATATCCTAATGCATGTTGACAGCCCTAATTTAGAAATACATTTTAAATAAAGCAAAAATTTATAAATTAATCTTGGCACTGCAAAGATAAACCTCAAATTTCCTAGCTGACTTTGCTTTCTGTGACCATCAACTCCACCATGTTTATAGAACTGACTTAAGCATATTCAGCTGACTTTATTTCATCAGATTTTAGAATGCAGAAAACATTTCAACACTGCTTGTAGCAGCATATGTGCATCTTTAAGGATATGTATGTATGATGAAGTCTTTATTTTTAAAGTGTATCATATTGCTTTTCCTGTTACCTCTGCCCTTATGATAACCGCTGCTGTGAACCTTGTTACAGGAAATCAGAAATTGCAGAACCAAAGAGGCAGGAGGACCATGTGAAGTCTTTTATTTCACTACCATTCATATTCCTCTAGCATCTCTTGTGTGCCCAGGTCTATTAGAGTATTGTTAGTAGTTTTGGCTCCCTCAGAATTCTAAAAGTTGAGGGCTGTAAGCCTTTTGTAGTAAATGTAGCACCAACCATATACTTACCTGAAAAATGTCCACCCTTTTAGGCCAAGCCAGCCCACCCGTTCATACTGACTTGGAGTCCTAAACCCATGGCGGAAGTACCAGTTGCTAACATATCCGCTCCTCCTCATTCCTTATTGCTCCTTACCTCCTTCCATTGGATTCTCCCTGGCTCCAGGCTCTTGGCTGCATGGCTGCAGTTTTTAATTTTCACCTTGGAGTCTTGGGCTGGGCCTAGTGATGTCCAGAAAAACACCAGACACTTGGCTTATGGGGGGGCTGGGGAGTCAGGAAAGCATTATCCTAACCAGCTACACTTGGGGATCAGGAAACAGCTATAGCCAGTTAGTTCGAGAACTCAGTCTACTGTTCCCACTGCATCCACACCAGCACAATAATGCCGCTCCTGCAGCCATCTCTGCCTCCATTCAACTCCGTTTCGGATTTAAGTGACACATAAATGCATCTGATGGGCATTTTATAAAATCATATCAGGAACCCCAGCTGCAAGAAAGTCTGAAGCCATGTGGTTTTTAATCTAGTCTTAGTTAGGAACGTGGAATAGAAGCTGAGCAAAGCTCATCTATCTTACTACCTTTGTGAGTAAAGAGGTGTAACTCATTTCAAGGCCTCATAAAATATCCCTGCTCTCCAGCAGTAAACGTCTAGTGACTAGAACACTACCATGTGCTACACTGTACCCCTTGTCCTTGGGCACCGCTGGATGGCACCGCCAGTGCTGTATATGGCTCTCTTCTTCATGTGATGCATACTTTCTTTAGATGTAATAATACCTTGATTAAGAGGACAAGCTGTTCTTGCTTCCCAAGGTCCTAGGCAGCCTTCCCTCTTCTCCATTACATGTCGATGTAAGAGCCCTGTGTCTATCTAATCAATAAGTGCCTCATGGTGTGTGGTTTGCCAGAGAACATAGGTGCAGTGCTCCCCATCAGAGGAAGAGCGATCCAAAGACACAGGACAGGAAGTTCCTTTCTGACATCATGCACAGTCACCTGAGGCCCTGGTGCTCTGGGCTCCCCAGCAATGTGCATCGGCAGTGCTGTGGCCCATGAGCAGTCTAAAACCTTGAGTGGTTATTATACGTTACCAATGTCTCCATGGACCCTGAGAACTAATGCCCAAGGGTTTTGTAGACTTCATCCTCCAATGTCCCGCCTAGCTAAGGAGCTACGTATTGCTTGAGGCAATACCACATGGTGAGGAAGCAGAGCTTGGGTTCTGGAGCCAAGAATGCCTGGGTTTGATTCCTGCCTCCAAAACTGTAACCTCGGGCAAGTATTTTAACCTTTCTGTGCCTCTCTCTCTTTGTGTCTAAAATGAGGAGAGTGATAGTTACCGTAGAGGGGTGTGAGGGCTTTTACCTATGTCATTAAGTTCATAACAGCCCTGTGAGGTAGGTCTTCTTGCCCCCCATTTTATAGAAAGAGAAGGGGGGGGGGCTCAGAAAGTTGGAACATTTTGACCAGGAGTCACACATCTGATAATTGTCGGAACCAGAATTTGAACTTGATTCCAACATCCAGGTTATTTCTACTCTCACTCATTGTTACTGGAAAATTAGTAAAGTTAAAACAAACACCGCTGGGAAGTGAGTGCTTTCCCGATTTCGGTTGTCTTCACCACTGGGGAGTGCTCAGTTCATGCCACTAGCAGCCACTTCCCAGGGTCTCCTTCTTTATCTCTGGCTGCCCACCTGAGATCTGCAGGCTGTCAGGCCAGCCTCTCTCTGCTCTTCACTCTGGCG
The DNA here is from genome assembly GCF_024362965.1 of Panthera pardus. Lineage (NCBI taxonomy): Eukaryota > Metazoa > Chordata > Mammalia > Carnivora > Felidae > Panthera > Panthera pardus. The sequence goes on along the minus strand of NW_026526991.1, from coordinate 69,050,770 downwards.
ATTCTCAACTCTGACTGATGTTAGACCTTTGAGACAAAACAAAACACAATGTTCATGCCCCTATTCTAGTCCAATATAATCAGAAACTCAGGGATGGTGCCTGGGCTCACTGTTGTTTTTTAAAGCTCCCAAGTGCTTCTCATGTGCAGCCAGGATGAGACCCACCCCTCTACACCTCATTTAGTGATCTCATCCATGCCTGGCCTCAGTTACTACTATAAAAAGTATCCGGTTCAGGGGCACCTGGGTGGCTCAGTCAGTTAAGCATCCGACTCTTGATTTCAACTCAGGTCATGATCCCATGGTTCGTGAGTTTGAGTCCTTCATCAGGCTCTGCACTGACAGTGTGGAGTCTGCTTACGAGTCTCTCTTTCTCTCTGCCTCTCCCTCTCCCTGCTCACGTTCTCTCTCTTTCAAAATAAATAAACTTAAAAAAAAAAAGTTCCTGGCATATCTTAGATCTTTCTCCCAAGTTGTAGACTTTTACATACCTACTAGACATCTTTTCTGTGGCCCAGAGGCACCTGGTTAGAACCAAACCTGTTGCCTTCTTGGACTCACTCCTCTTATAGCCCTTCGCATTGTGAGGTATGGCACTAGAATTTAAGACATTGCCCAAGCCAGAAACATGGCTGGCATCCTAGACCTGTTCCTTCCCTTTACACACCTGCATCTTTCCAACCATTCTTCCTGCCAAATGTGCTGTCTTCTCTCACCTCCCCACCTAAGCAATCTGGTCTCCCTGCCTCTAGTCTCCAGACCACCTGCAATATCCCCTCTTCCTTTAAGTTACAACCTGAACTTCTTTCAAGGCATAGAGTCCTTTGTGATGTGCCCCGGCGATCTCTCCACTGGCTGCCCCAACCTTCCTCATTATACCTTGCACTCATTTCCAGATATTTGCAGTTTCTGGGAAGTATCTGAGTCTCTGGCTTCCTTGCCTTTGCATGCACAGCTCCCAGGGGAGATGACTTTAATATCCAACCTTCACCTGATCGAATCCAAGTCGGTCATCTCAGAGTGGCTGTAGTGGCCCCTTCTCTGGGAGAGCCTCGGCTACTCGTTGGTCACTCACCCAGAGCCACCTGTGCTTTTATCCTGACCCCCCCCCCCACTAGTCTCTGATAACTATCATTTCACCATCATTCCTACACACCTAGGAACTCCTTGAAGCACGGCCTGTGTCTTGTTTCTCTTTATTCTCCGCACATAAAAATACTTGTGTGTGGAACAGTGGTAAATCCAGTATTTCTATATAGGAAGAGCTTAGGGGTACCAGTCTGATTGAAAGAAGGACACCTGGGTGGCTCAGTCGGTTGAGCGTCTTGACTTCGGCTCAGGTCACGATCTCATGGTTCATGAGTTCGAGCCCTGCATCGGGCTCTGTGCTGACAGCTGACAGCCTGGAACCTGCTTCTGATTCTGTGTCTCCCTCTCTCTCTGCCCCTCCCCTGTTTCTCTCTCTCTCTCTCTCTCAAAGAATAAATAAACATTAAAAAAATTTTATAAAAAAGAAAGAAGGGTCTATGGGATTTACCCTGAAACTATATTTTCAATCAACATTTAATGTTGTTTTTATTTAGTATTTTAAGTTTTAGGTCTTAAAAGATAGTAAAGAGTTCTAAAAATTATTTCATTCATATTTCACACCAGATTGAGAAAAGCATCATTTTTGCATATTTAAGAATATTGTTTTAATCCGGGGTGGCTTGGGTGGTGGTAAATAGAGATTTAGGGAAACTACTAAAGTTTCCCCCCCCCACCAGGCTCTTAGGAAAGAAGAGAGGGAAAGGGATGTAGGGAAGAACAGGCTGAAGGATGGATGGACCATAAACTGTTTTTGAATTATGGCAGTTATTTGTGTTTTTTACTTGGCAACAACATGCTGGTAGCAGATGTTCTAGCATTAGACACACTCACATGCCTTCTGACCATCATGTTGTTGTTACCTTTCCGGTGGCTATAGTCTGTTTTCACAAGCTGAGTAAATTATCAACATCATCTTTAAAAAAAAAAAAAAGTAACTTGTTTTTCTCTTCTAAATCATAGTATCACCTACTAGATTAGATTTTATTGACCGTGTACAAAAGTGTTATGAGTAATTACAATGATTAATAATTCAGGACAGCTTTGTTGATGGTCCCCATGCTCCGGTTCTCTCTCTGCTAGTAACCTTGTTTCTGGAGTTTTGGAAGCGGCGCCAGGCAGAACTGGAGTACGAATGGGACACTGTTGAGTTACAGCAGGAGGAGCAACCCCGGCCAGAATATGAGGCCCGGTGCACTCACGTGGTGATCAACGAGATCACTCAGGTAAAGTGGACATTAGGTCGATGCACTCTAGCCTGTTTATTACAGCAGTTCTCAGCTTTGGTGGCATATTGTAATCACCTGGGTACCTTAAAAAATACTGATGCCCGGAACCCATCACTGCGTGCCCTGATGGTACTTGGTGGCCTGGGCTGTGTTCCAGGCACAGGGATTTTTTTAAAGCTTCTCTGGTGATTCTAATGTGCAGCCAAGCCAAAGAAGTATCGCTTAGAACAGTGGACATGGGAGATAAATGTGACCCTTCTTTGTTGTTACCTTTCCCGTGGCTATAGTCTGTTTTCACAAGTTGAGTAAATTATCAACATCATCTTTAAAAAAAAAAAAAAAAGTAACTTGTTTTTCCCTTTTATTTTATTTTATTTTTTTTTTAATTTTTTTTTTTTAATGTTTATTTATTTTTGAGACAGAGAGAGAGCATGAACAGGGGAGGGGCAGAGAGAGAGGGAGACACAGAATCTGAAACAGGCTCCAGGCTCTGAGCTGTCAGCACAGAGCCCGACACGGGGCTCAAACTCACGGACCGCGAGATCGTGACCTGAGCCGAAGTCAGGTGCTTAACCGACTGAGCCACCCAGGCGCCCCTTGTTTTTCTTTTAAATTGTAGTATCACCTACTAGATTAGGTTTTATTGACCTAATCTAAAGTAAAAGTGGGGGGAAAAAATTAGACCCTGACTTAAAATGTAGAAGAAAAGATGCATTGGTTTGTGTCCTTTCTTTCATTCCGGTAAAAAATGCAGGAAAGAAAAATCAGACTCCATGAGCTCATTGTATAGGGAAGGATGCATTGGATTTTGTGGTTGATTCTCAATTTTTCACATGCACCTTCATTATTACAGCCCCTTTTTCATCCTAGACCAGCCACCCTTTGTGCTGCACTAAAGCCTCAGCCACTGCTCCACCTTCTGGTTGGGACGCACGCGAGACTGTGCGGCTGTCATCCTCAAGTTGTAGAAAGACTAGAGGAAGAAGGGAAACAGTTGTTGAAGTCCAACTGTGTTTAGGCCTGTGCTAGGCATTTTATATAATTGGAAAGGTAAATTCCTTCTGCTACTGCAAAAATAAAAATAAAAATAAAACAAAGCTCTACCTCTCGGTAGAAACATTCCAAAGCCAGTGAAAGATAATTTTTGAGTCATCTGCATTAGTGCTCTTTTCCATCAACACAGAAAATTTAGAGCTGATTGTTCTTGCAGTCATCAGCATAAGGACAGTCAGTTCTGAGTACAAATAATTCTTGGAAAGAAAATACTTTTAACAAGAGCATCTGAAAATGTCCCCAAGTATAGATTTTATAAATTGAATCAGAGATTTACAGAATGCCGACACTAAAAGGGACTGGAGGGAGCAGTTCAACCTCCTCATTTCATAAATGGAAAAAAAATGAGGTTCAGTTATCAACAGAAGGTGACGTTTGTCTTTTACAACGTAACAAGCTTCCAGCGATTCCCATTTTGTATATTTCTCACTGTTTACTATGGAAGAGGATAGGGTCAAACCATGTGCTGTTGAAAGACAGCACATTCAGAAATGAAGGCAGAAACTTACATAAAATTAGATGTTGAAACACCTTTTAAATACTAGGGTAGAAAAAGCTTATAATATTGGCAACAGAAAAGGTGCTGAAGAAAGACAATTTGGTAATTTAAAATTGCCAACGAATAAGTTAAATTTCCGTTGAAACGTAGCTTGTTAAAAAATTAAAGATGAAGGTTCATTTTTCTTTATCTTTTTTCCTCATTTTACTTTCATTGCTAATGCATACTCAATTAGGCTGTAGTGTGGTAATGAAGTCTTAGGAATGAGACTGCAAATCTAAACAGCAACTTACTAGCCGAATGATCTTCAACAAATTATTTAACTTCTCTGTGCCATAGCTTCCTCTATAAAATGGGATTGATAGAGTTGCTTCCTCACATGGTTGTGGTTAGGATTAATTGAGTTAATGTGCAGAACCTACTTAGAATAGTACTGGCCTAGAGTAAATGTAAGTATTTGTGGGTACTATTATACTATAGCTACTCTTACAATCCAGGTAAATCTTGAGAAGTACTAATCTCCAGTCTTAAAAATTAAATATATTCTTATGAGTTATGGAAACTCTTAAAATTCATAGCTATGCCAAATCGACATATAAAGCTCAACCAAGAAACACATAGTAGGTACCTAGTATTTGCAGACACCCGTGGAACTCACTGTCCTGCGTGGGCTCTGTGCTGTCATTGCCACCATTTCTAGAATCTGAGACAAGCTCAGGAATGTAGTTTACAGCTTAGCGTTGTCATATAGACTCCTGAGCTGAGATCACAGCAGACAAACGGTTCATTGTTCATGCTCACATTTTCAAAAACCATTAAAAATGAGCACGTACTTGTTATGTGTATGTTTGAAATCAACAACAACAACCAAATGCAGTTATGAGTAAGGAGGCTGTTTGAAAACTAATTTTTACAAAAATTAAGCTTAGGATTTAGAGACCAATCAGGACAAAAATCATTTCACCAGAGTATACCTTTGATTGACTAAACTTTTTTTTTTTTTTTTTTTTTTTTTTTTTTTTTTTTTTTTAGGAAGAAGAGCGTGTGCCCTTCACTACCTGGGGAAAATGTATCCGTATAACTCTCTGTGCAAGTGCTGTCTTATTCTGGGTAAATCAGTCACAGACTTTTTAATATCTAATTTTAAATATCCTGGAAACTGAAGGCATACTGGAAACTGGTAGTCTGATAGAAGTGTTTCCAGAGAACCACTCAGCCACCATGTGGAACAACTCTCAATATCTATCTGCTCACAGTGGTTCTTTCAGTTCCTTCCACCTCATCTGTTTAGATCAGATCAATGGTTCTGGATTTTCCATTTTCTGGTGAAGAGACCAAATGGGAGGCATTAAGAATTCTAAAATTTTCCGACAGTAATAGCTAAAATAAAATGTCTAGGAATAGCCTTAAAAGGATAATAGGAATTATCAGAAAAAACGTAAAAACTACTGAAAGATGCAAAAGAAGACTTAAACAAATTATTGTAGATAAAAAGATAATATACCTAGATTATCAGGACTTTTGAAATTAATTTGGGGTTTATTATTAATAAAGTCATATTAGTAATATAATAATTAGTAATATATCGAGAATTTTATTGGCTCAAAAATAGCCAAATTAGAAAATAGGACATGAAGCCCAGATATGGGACCTCCTATCATTAACAATACACAAGAAGGGAGGCATTATAAATCAGTGGGATAAGTAAAGATTATTTAATAAATGGTGACGGAACACTTGTTAGCTACTTGGGAGAGAAAGATGGAAACCATACTATTAACATATATTGTAATTCCAGAAACAATCAAAAGGTAACACCATAAACTAGAAATAAATATTGGTGAATATGTAATCTCTAGATATAAAAAGACTTTCTAAACATGACAGCAATGGAAGAAGTTTCAGAGGAAAATATTTAAAGATTTCCACACATCCAGGCACCTTGGTGGCTCAGTCAGTTAAGCATCCTATTTTGGCTCAGGTCATGATCTCACGGTCCATGAGTTTGAGCCCCACATCAGGCACTGTGCCAACAGCCTGCTTCTGATTCTCTCCCTCTCTCTCTGCCTCTCTCCCACTTGCACTCGCTCTCTCTCTCTCAAATAAATAAATAAACGTTAAAAAAAAAAAAAACCCTTTAAAGATTTCCACACATCAGAAGCGTCCTAAGCTTAAAACAACAGAAGAAATTTTTGTTAACCAATAGGGCAAAGGTTTACTACATTCAATACATAAAAAGTCCAGATCACTTGTAACACCAAAGATCTCAAGAGCCAAGGAGGCAGAGAACATGAATACCCTTTCACAAAAGAAAAAACACCCTGGCAACTGTCAAGCCTCAATCCTAATTGAATCAGTGCACACTAAAATGAGATACAGTGTTTCACCTATCAGGTGATAAGGCTCAGTGTTTGTGAGGATGAAGTGCAGTCATCAGCTGCTCTCATACCTAAGCTATGAAAATTTTAAGCTGCTTCTGGCCTTCTTAGCAGTATGACAGTAAGTATCAAGAGTCAAAAATATTCATGTGCTTTAATCCACAATTCAGCATGTAAAAATTTTTAATCAGGAACTCTTTCAAAATGGTAAAAGTTAGTAAAGATTAGTTACATACAGATTTATTACAAATATATAATATATATATTTATTTATATACATTATTATCCAGTAAAATCCTGGACTGCGAATAACTTGTTCTGCAAGTGTTCCACAAGATGAGCATACATTTCTAATTTTAACTTGATAAACGAGGGATATCTTGCATTATGAGTAGAACGTGATGCCAGACATCACATGATCACAACTGAGCCAATGGTTCTTGAAATTCGCTTTGATATGCAAGTACTTTGAATTACAGGCACGTTTCTGGAACAAACTATGCTCTCAGACCAAGGTTTTACTGTGTATATATAAAATCTGAGCCAAAATACTCTACTTCTAATCCTTCATACAGTAGAATATAGTGCGGCCATAAGAAAGTATGTCCATGAAAATATTTGACGACATGTGAAAATGTTAGTTATGATAGGTTTAAGGAAAATAGATAAAATATTTTTTAATATGCAAACAGTGCATAGTTCTGAAGGAATTATGCCTGTATATAGTTAGTAGATACATTTTTCTGTTTTTTCCTTTATTTAAAAAAATTTTTTAATGTTTATTTTGAGATAGAATGAGTGTGTGGGAGGGGCAGAGAGAGAGAATCCCAAGCAGATTCCACACTGTCAGCACAGAGCCCAATGTGAGGCTCGAACTCACAAAACTGAGATCATGACCTGGGCCAACCAAGATCAAGAGTCCGGTGCTTAACCAACTGAGCCACCCAGGTGCCCCTATAGTTAGGAGTCTTTCAATTATAGGTGACAGAAAATCAATCTCCAGTTGGTATAAACAACAATGATGACAACAAAATGAACCAATAAATGGTTCCTGTAACTAAAAATCTCGGGTCTGAGGTATGACTTCCATTAAGGATAGATACTGCAGCCCAGATGACATCAAGGGCTGTGTTTTGTTCTGTCATTATTCTCTGTTCACTGGTCTCCTGGCTTGGTGGGTGTAGGCACTACCTTATAGTCTCAAAATGGCTGCAAGATTCCAGATCTCACATTCCATTCAAAACAAGATAGGTCTCTGTTAGCAGCTTCCTTTATTGACAAGCAAGCTTCTTTTTCCCATGGACACTAGCAGATCTCTCCTCACATCTCACTGAATTTTATTAAGATATTTCTCAATCCTTGAATCATTTGCTGAGGCCAATAGGATGAGACACCTATTTGCCTCAAACCAATCAGGATCTACCTGTAAACCCTAGGGGAGGAGGGGGTCAATCCAGCCCAAGCCATAGGACTGAAAATGGAGGAGAGATTATTCTCTCAAAGCACAATCTGGGTCTGCTTGTAAATCTGGGAACAGATTCAGGGCAGCAGACACAACCAGTGTCCAGTATAGAGTAATTTCAAATATTCCCTAATAAGCATATATTGAAGTTATAGCCGGAAAGATTCGTAAGGAACTTAAGAATGAAGATTCATAAGGACTTCCTTCTATGAAGAAATACTGAACCTGTCAAGTACCCTGAAGAAGTATGAAAACATGCCAAGTTTATAAAAGCTCTGAAAAGAATGAGAATTCATTTCATAAACCATGTAGGAAGCAGTGCCGTGTAGAGTTTAGTGTGACTCCAGAGTCTTGGAGTAACTCAGTTCTTTTCACTTATTAGTTGCTTAATTTGGGTCAAAGTCTTATTCTCTGTGTCTCTTTTTCTTTGTAAAAGATACAATACTACTTACCTCACAGGGCTGTTGAGGATTTTAAAAACATGTGCTGAGTTGAATAGTAAAATTAAAAATCTCAGCCGTTATAATTAATAATTTAAAAATTATTATGGAGATATTTTAATTTTTTTTAATTTTTTTTTTTTTTGAGAGAGAGCGAGAGAGAGAGAGAGAGAGAGAGAGAGAGAGAGAGGAAGAGAATCCCAAGCAGGCTCCGCACTGTCCGCACAGACCCCGATGCAGGGCTTAAACCCACGAACCGTGACATCATGACCTGTGCCAAAGTCAGGAGTCAGACGCTTAACCGACTGAGCCACCCAGGCACCCTTATGGAGATATATATTTTTTAAATATGTACCATTTAGGGGCACCTGAGTGGTTCCATTGGTTGAGCAGCCAATGTTAATTTCAACTCAGGTCATGATCCCAGGGTCATGGGATGGAGCCCCATGTCAGGCTCCGTGCTCAGAATGGAACCTGCTTGGCATTCTCTCCCTCCCTCCCTCCCTCCCTCTCTCTCTCTCTCTCTCTCTCTCTCTCTCTCTCTCTCTCTCTCTCAAAAAATAAAGTAAAATATATACACTTTAAATGGCCCGCATTTGTTGTTCTCAGAGAGGAAGACTGGGTATACCTTCTCTAATACATTTTCTTCAGCCTTGGCGAATTTTCACATATACTCACACACATAAACATGTCATTCCTTTCACAAGCATTAAACCCTAACTGTAAGAAAGGAGATAATGAGCAAAATTATTGGGGGAAATATAATGCCTTCTGTACAAACTTTAAAAGTAAGAAAAACATCTTGTTAACACTTCAGCCTCCATAACCACAGCTCACATGTAATATAGTACTTTTCGTTTGCCTGGGCTTCATGTTCTAAGTGTTTTTACCTGGAGTAATTCATTAAATCCTCACAACAGTCCTGTAAGTTAGTTCCCATTAGGATCCTTCATTACGTGGGCAAAGAAGTTGAAGTCCCAAAGGTTAAGTGATTTGCACGAGGTCCCACAACTAGAGGCATATCTGGGATTCGAATGCAGGAACCTGGTTCCAGGACCCTGCCTGTTAATCACTCCCTTTACTGCTCTCCACAGGTGAAAACCAGCCTCTCTGTGTTGCTGTAAACAACAGGGCAGGTTTTACTTGGCCCTGAAATTCACATTTTTTATAGCTTTTGTCTCTGGTAACAGTCTTCACAAGCAGTCAGACACATCGAGTACATGCTTTGGAGTAAGTCCAAGAAAGTAGATGTAGGGAAAACAGTTTAAACACGGAACCTTTAATGTGCATTACCCAGTGGCCGGAGAAAACGTGCCTAGGGAGGAAGTGACATCCTACCAACCGTGTACAAACCGTGCTTCAGACCCCCTCACTGACACTGGTCTATGCAGTCAAAAACAACAGATAAGTGAAATGAATCTTGTGCAAAAGCAGGTAGGAATAACTGCCAGTTTCAGATCTTAAGATCCAAGGGGAGACATGTGTGAAGCTTTCATCAGCAGATACCTGTGGCCATTTCCACGTTTCCTCAGGGCACCTCTGCAGGCTCCCCGTCCTGTTCAGAATCTCACCTCCTGCAGGTGACCAAGACAACAGGTAGCACCTGCTGACCCTTGAACCAGGTGATCTGTTCTCTGCTGGAAGGAAACCTATCCCCTTCATGGATTACAACTGAGCAAAAACTTGAATGCATATCCTAAAGAATATCACTTTAGGATATCCCATCACTTCACACGTGCACCTTGTCCATTTGAGCATGGGGTTAATTTTTAAGTGTAAAAACACTATTAGTGAAGTAATAGTGCTATTAGTGAAGTGCTGTCTTTATTGTGCTTCCAGATCCTATTGATCATCGCCTCAGTTATTGGGATCATTGTCTACAGGCTCTCAGTGTTCATTGTATTTTCTGCAAAACTTCCCAAGAACTTTAATGGGACAGATCCAATCCAGAAGTACCTTACTCCACAGACGGCCACGTCTATCACTGCTTCCCTCATCAGCTTTATCATCATCATGATTTTGAACACCATATATGAAAAAGTAGCAATCATGATTACTAATTTTGGTAAGGTCCTATTATAGTTTAGGTCATTTCTAAGACATTTTTGGAACCGGGTGAGAAATAGAGACTGTCTCTTTTAGGCATTTCAATTTCCATATGTTACAAATTTTAGAAAATTTCAAGTGTAAACATATTTTATCTAACCTGTGTGGGAAATGAATTATCTACAGCTTTGCATTAGTAAAAGGGACAAAGCAAAGACAATCATTATAATGTCCAAGCTCTGTGTAAACAGATCAGTGCTGAATAATATTTTCAATTACATTAGATCACGTACCCTATTGTTGAAAGTAAATAGTCTCTTTATTACAAATAAGTGGAATAGGGTCATGGTTCCAGTGGCAAATATGCTCCTTTTTTGCTGAGAGGACAAGTAATCACAGTGTTGTGTGGCTTCCCCCCATGCTGTTCATATTAATATAGCTCTGTTCTCATCAGCTCCAGCTTTTGTAATAAATGTTTCTCTCTCTCTCTGGCTTGTATCCCAGGCAGCTGCTTCCTGGCCAGAGTTAAGCGCTCCCCACATGCTGCATATGCCTGGGTCATTCTCCGAATGGTCTGCTCAGTGGTCATCTTCTGAAAATGATCAGACTGATTTAAATTCTCAACCCGGAGGATGACCTGCTTCCTCTTCCCCAAATTCTCGTAACAAGTTCCCCCTTGTTTTGTTTGTTGTTTCAACAGTCCTACCTTATTGCAATTCAGGAAGACAAGAATATCATTTAGAAGGCTGTTCAAAAATAATTTTTTGTCCACTCAGACCTGAGAGAGAACAGCCTTTGCCCATTTGAAAACATTGGGCTTGTAAATTTTAAGGAACCCTTGAAGATTTTTGCCATGTGGGATATTGCATTCTTGGGGGAGGGGGCAGACTCTTGTAACAATGTGTGAACTTAACACAGCAGCTATATTAAGGAATTTAGAACAGCTTAAATGAAAACAGTGTGAATTGTATTTTTTTTAACATGTTAACTCATGTATCAGTGTCTTCGATTAGGGTCTCAAAGCTGTTCACAATTCTAAAATCTTGCCTTTATTTAACTACAGAACTCCCAAGGACCCAGACTGATTATGAGAACAGCCTGACCATGAAGATGTTCTTATTCCAGTTTGTCAACTACTATTCTTCATGTTTCTACATCGCATTCTTTAAGGGCAAATTTGTAGGTTATCCAGGAGACCCAGTCTATTGGCTGGGAAAATACAGAAATGAAGAGGTATGAGTATAGAACTGCAATCTCTTGACCGTTTAAGCTGCTTTGTGTTTTCTCCCAGTTGCCCAGTGAAGAGTTTCTTCACCGTATGTTCTTCAGATTCTTTTTGCCTCAGCAGAATAAATATCAGAAAAAAATAAAATTAATCCTTCTCAATTTCACGTTAGACCCATCTAAAATTTAAATGAGATTTTCTTTTTAATATTCCAGTGTGACCCAGGTGGCTGTCTCCTTGAACTGACGACACAGCTGACAATAATCATGGGAGGAAAAGCAATCTGGAATAACATACAAGAGGTGTTACTTCCGTGAGTATTAAGTCGTGTAATCTTGGGGATATGATAAGGGATGGGAGAGCCCACCCATCCAAATCATTTGCCTATGTGTTCACACAGCTGGATGCCTACCTCTAAAATGGAGTAAACTCTATTTAGTAAAAGTCTCCAGACAAGATGGTCCAACCAACGGTGTGAACGTATCCAGTTTTTAATAATTATGTTTTTAAAAAACCTACTTCTCTCTGTTTAACTTAAATCTCCATCTGCTACACTTTATGCGTATTAGCCCATTGTTGGTAGCTGACTGATCCCAGTCCATGGAGAGTTGGCCTTTTTTGGGACTATGAACTATTTCCCCTCACTTCTCAGGACTTTCTCCTCCCTTTATAGGATGGTTTAAAAATCAACAGTTGTGATTTGTTGAGTTCCTAGTGTATGCCAGCCACTTGTATTAAGTGCTTTGTAGATCTCTCTCATTTAATTTTTCAAACAATTCTTATTTTTATCTCCCTTATGCAAATGAAGATTCTTTGGCTTAAAGAGGTTAAATGATTTATCCACATTTGCCTTATCCATAAGAGGCTACTGTGGGATTCAAATCCAAGATCCTAGGACTCCAAATCCATGTGCTTTCAAGAAGAGCTGTTCTCTTGTGGTCCTAAGGCACCAGGATTACATAATGTTTTAAGAGATAATCATCTAAAATGATAACCACAAATGTTTTGACTTACCGTTCTTTCCCTAAGAAATGAGAACAACAGATGTTGGTGTAGGTCACACTGTCCTTTTCAATTTTCACTGAAGCCCTATCCTGTATCAAAGCGAATAGTCCAGGGCCATCTCAATTTCTGCACATTTTCAGGGGGCTTATTATATTCATCTTTTATTGCTGCTGAACAGATTGCCACCAACTTAATGGTAATAGGACAATGAAAAAAAACCACAAAACAACACAGATTTAATATCTCACAGTTCTAGAAGTCACGAGTCTGACAGGGGTTTCAGTGGGCTAAAGTCAAGGTATTACCAGGGATGTGTTCCTTTCACAAGCCTCTAGGATGGATCTGTTTCTTTGCCTTTTCCAGCTTCTAGGTGTTGTCCACATTCCTTGGCTTAGGGCTTCTTTTCTCATCTCAAAGCCAGAAATATTGCGTGTCTCTGACTCTTCTGTAATCCCATCCCCCTCCCTCTCTCTTCCACCTTTATTGGCCCTGGTGATTACATTGGGTCCACCTGCATGATCCAGGAAACTATAAAAGTCCACTCATTTGCAACCTTAATTCCTCCTTGCCATGTGACTTTAACATATCCATATGTTGTGGGGAGTAGGACGTGGACATTTGGGGAGGGGGGTACATTTTTCTGCATATCACACTTAACCTTTTCAAGATAATTTCTGACTCTGAGTTTCTGTGCTCACAAAACTTTTCATCTCCTTTCTGTGTCGCCTTCCACATCTGTACTTTTTGCTCATGCCAACCCAAAGGCAGAGTGTGGTCCCTCTCCTCAGTGTCCTCTAAAACCACTCACACAAGCAGTCTTTACTAACATTTGGGACACGGAGGCAGAAAAACAACTTTATTTTGAAATAAAAAACCTCCATCTTTTAAAAGTCTTTCACCTCACTATATAACGATTTTGTGTGTGTGTGTGTGTGTGTGTGTGTGTGTGTGTGTGTGTGTGTGTGTGTGAGAGAGAGAGAGAGAGAGAGAGAGAGAGAGAGAGAATGAAAGCGAGCACACGAGTAGGGGAGGGGCAGAGGGAGAGAGAGAATCCCAAGCAGGCTCCGTGCTGAGCATTGAGCCCGACTCGGGGCTTGATCCCATAACCGTGATGAGATCATGACTGGAGCTGAAGTCAAGGGTCAGCCGCTCAGCCGCTCAACCGCTCAACCAACCAAGCCACCCAGGCGCCCCAGGCTTTGTAGGCTTCAGGCTCTGCTGCCTGTCTTTCCCCCACCACAGACAACTTCCCTCTCTTTCTTTCTCTTCCCTCCCCTAACTTCTCCTCTCTGTTCCCCATTACCAAGTTCCTGTTCTTTCTCTTTGCAGAACCGTTAACCTCTTTTTTTCTTTTCTTTCTGTATTTGTAGAGCAGGAACCTTTAGGTATCAATGTGTCCTTCTAGATTTCTTCACCAGGCTCATCCTCCACCTTCAATGTAAAGTATCAGGGTCTGTCTTTAAACAGACACCCCCCTTTCCCACCCTAGCTCTCCCTTCTCCCCTCTCCCCCCTCATAAAAAAAGGGATTCTGGTCTTAGCTATAAAATTACTATTTTGGAGCCTTACAACTCAGTAAACAACCTTACCTTCACCGAGTTCATATTCAGATTTTTCCAAATGAGTAAAAGTAGGCCATGCACAAATATTGGGTTTATATATGAGAATAAATATATCAAATAGAGGAAAGGCTTAACTCAGATTATTAAAAAGCATTTTTCTGAAGGAAGTAGGCTAATTATTTAACACTAAATTTTGGTGACTAATTGGTTGTCAGTGAGCTATTTTCTGATTTCAAAACCATAGTGGGTGGGTGGCAGCGGGGGTTGGGGGGGGGAGTAGATTTCTTAAACTGGTACTAAGAAATTGGTATGAAATGAAACTTATTCACATGAAATATTTAAAAATAAAGGATGTATTATGTATCCGTGGTCTGTTTATACCTGCACTTCAAGTGCGACTACTGTCGCACATTATCGCGACCTGAACTTTTCATTTGGATATTTCTACTCCTGGCCTAAAATACTTAAGGGCAGTGTGTTTTGAGTTATCTTTCCCTTGTCTGAAAACTGGGAATGCTAGATGTTAGCACTTGAGAGAGCAACAGGGGCTCTTCTCATCTCTGCTTCTTTGCGTCTGGCTGCCAGCTTCCTTCTTTCTTTCTTCACACAAAGTGAAAGATCTATCAGTTATCCCTGCTACCCACAACTACCCTCACCCCCAGAATACACAGGGATGGAGAGAAAAGCCTTGTAAGTCGGTGACTGTTTTCACACTGTTAAAATATGTCAAAACGAACACAGTGAAATGAATGTCACCACAAACTTAACCTTCTTCCACCCCCACACCACCTGAGGTCCTTGGCAAGGACCCTTGGAGCAAACGGAGCAGCACATCTGGCACTGTGACCCAGCTTCCTTTTGGGGTCCCACTAGCACCTAAATCGGTAGCTCGTATTTAGTGGGCGTGCTCTAGTGTGAATGAGTGACTCTCATCCTTCAGATACAGCACATCAGCAAAGTAACAGAGTTGTTTGTTTGTACCCAGAAAGCAAGCTCAGAGCCCTTTGGCCTTCCCAGCCTCACTTAGTATTTTGATATTTGAGGCATTCCTGGGAATTCTGTTCCGTATTTGACAAAAGGCTGACACAATCCCTGCATTAAGCCATTCACTCTGGAGAAATTTATATGCTAAAATGTTAAGTAAAATAATTAAATATCCAGAATGCCAGTAGCACTGTTCTTTGGCATTTAGATGATGGAGGGCTGTAATTTTTATCCTTTATATGTTTTCTGTATTTTCTACAATGGGTATGCACTACTTAAAGCAGGAAAGTGAGCTATTACAAGGGAAACTATCCCTTCTCAAGATCTGATTTGGCTAGAGGATGAACCAGAGATACACTGAGAGAACCCTAGATACAGTTATCCCTCACTATCCATACTCACTCTTTACATTCAGGAACAGTAAAATAGATTCAGATAGTGAAGGATGCTTATAATCAAAATTAGCAAATGGAAATACTGTAGAATATTCTACACAGAAATTGTGATTATCTGTAGTATGTGGATTAAATATGATAAAGATACAAAGAGAAAATGAGGTGTAAAGTGCTTTATACCATGCTTTACACATAATAAGGACTTATGGAAGGGTAACCTTTTGCAATGCTGTTATTGCTAATGTGCATGGTAAATTCCTAAGAAAATTGTGTTGTAAACCCTGCTAGCAGAAGAAAGATCCTACCCGTGTCTGGCGTCTGTATTTTTAAAAAGCTCTCTAAGTGATTCTCGTGTGCAGTCAAGATTGAGATCTCTGCACTAGAATCCATTATAACCCACTAGAAAACCCAAAAGACCACCAACAGTGATGGATGGATGACAGCCCAAGATTTCCTACTACAGATGAGTGGTTCAACTCAGGAAGACTGAACAAAAGGCTCAGAGCCTGGAGCTCAGAAAAGAAAGCTAGTCAGAAAGACTTCTAATATGACCTATTACAGGTGGAGGAAGGCAGTATCTTGAGAGAGGGAAGTACCAGCCGAGCCGGTCATGGGAGTGGTTGCCGGGACAGAGGTTCCATCCTCAGTCCAAATTGTAATGGATTTGGGGCCCTGATAGCAAAAGACCTGCTTCTCTGGGGCTTGGAGACGGTTCAGTCAAGAGGCTGAGGCTGGAAGTATGAAGCAGAGCCAAAAACAAAACAGTAGAAACCAGGAATCTCGTTGGATGTCCTGAAGGGTGATGGATGTGTCGTCGTTGATGCCACCTGGCTCACAAGGGTTCTGTCATGTGTAAAACTGCAGGTTCCCAGGCCATGCTTTAGACTTGACTGATGCCAGAGCTTCGGGTTGGGATACAGGAAATAGCACCAGCAACAAGCATTCTGGGCCATTCGAAGTGCTGACGTGAGATCCACCGATCCAAGCATTTTCGTCCCCTAGTCAGAATCCTAAGTAGCTTAGGCTGTATTTACAGTCGTCCTAGCCTCAGCCAGTTAGCCTGTACTGGACAAAAGAAAATCCCGTGAAGGGGGTTTTGGTATGTTAGGAAATGTGCTAAATATTGTACCTGTTCTGAATTAGTTAATCCTGACAGAATTTTATCCTGACAGGGTTTTATCACCCATTTTATTTGAACTTGACTGAAGTTAAATAGTAAGCATTGAAGTGTAGATTCACATTCAGGGGTGTCTGAGACCATGTCCCCTCCACTTTCCACAGCCGCCTGCTGTGTCCGTCATGTCATAGAAGAGAAAGAAATGGGAAAAGATTGTGAAACCAGGGGCACCGTCTGTTGTAGAGAAATCTCCCCTTTGTAAACCTCGGGGAGTGGTCAGTGAAGTTGACACAGACCAGCCAGCAGTGGGAAACCTAATAGTATAATGAGCTATTTGTAACGCGTATCTCCGCGGGGGGCATGGGGAGTGCACACCCACACAGGTGTGCGTGCAACACACACAGTTGTCTTTACAGTAGCGTGAGGCCTTCTCATTTCCTGAATTTGAAATCTGTACAAGTATATTGTTTAATCAGCCAAAGCTTGGCCCAGACATTTGTATTTGACGTTCTTTGCTGCTGTTGTGCCTCTTCTGGTGAACTCCACGAGTAGACCACAAGCCAGCTGTTGCCTTAGGGGACAACGGTTCTTCAGGCTACAGGTGCACACCTCATTTCACTGCCAGACTTCAATTTATTTTCAGGAAAAAGAGCCATAGAAAAGGGGGAAACATTTATTTGGAGGCTTTGAGAAAGAAAATAACATATAAGACAAGAGACGACTCTGTGGGGCCAGTGTCTGATAGAGCAGAGCACTAGGCTGTGTTTTCAGCCAGCTATGCACTGTGACTTTGAGGAGGCATTTTGCTTTTCTGGTCCTTGATTTGTTCAGCTTAACTAGGGTCTTGGACCTGTTTCATCTAAAATGAAAATACATCACTTTTCTCTCAGAGCCCTTCAATGGCTCCCTGTTTCCCCCAGAGTAGAAAATGCCCAGATCTCCACAGTGGTCTCTTAGGCTCCCCACTCCTCAAAACTTCCAGCCTGGTTTCCTGCTAGGCCTGGACCACACCAGGCTCCATGCTGTCTGTCAGATGTAGGAGGCCTGTTCCTGCCTCTGGGTCCTGTAGTTGCTGTTTTCTCTGCCTCTTCATATTTTTATTCAAATGTCACTCTTGGTGAGAGCCCTTCCCTGCCACCGCCCCACTCCCCTACCACAAATGCCAACACTCCACTCCTTACTCTGCTTCGATCTTCTCCAGGGCACTGTTACCAGCTTGCATACCATGTCTGTCTTCATTTTATTTTCTCTGGTGACTTCATTCTGGAAAGACCATTGTGGATAATGGTAGGGAAATGGGGGAAAAAATAAAGTTGATCAAATGAAAGTCTTTTTAAAAACTAACTGTCCTTGGGGCACCTGGGTGGCTCAGTCATTTGAGCATCCAACTTCAGCTCAGGTCATGATCTCATGGCTCCAGAGTTCAAGCCCCACATCAGGCCCTGGTGTCAGTTCAGAGCCTGCTTCAGATCCTCTGTCTCCCTCGTGCCCCACTCGTGTACAGACATGCGCGCGCTCGCTCTCTCTCTCTCTCTCTCTCTCAAAAATAAAAAACATTTAAAAAATCAACTGTCCACGTGGAAAGGAGCTGGGAGAAAAAAATAATAGCGGTTACGATCTTAAAACTCAGTACATAGTGCTGCTTTTCAAAATACTTTCAGGTAAAGAAGAAGGAACAAAAAGAAATTTAGCATGAAACCAAGAAATTAATTTCTTGGGAGGATTATGTGTTTAGCTTGAGATATCTGCAAAGTAATTGGATAATATTCTAATTGATAGTTTGATCTTTTTGGCAGCTGGGTCAAGAACCTGATTGGACGATGCCGCACAGTTTCCAGAGCAGAAAAGATAGCCCCGCGATGGGAACAAGACTACCACCTGCAGCCCATGGGCAAACTGGGATTGTTTTATGAATATCTTGAAATGAGTAAGTCCTTACTGAAGTTTTAGTTGATATAAAAATTAGATTGGAGCATGTTTTGGATCCCACATAATTACCTGGCATATTGAAATGAAGAGAAGCATGTTTTTCTCCACTAGATCAAAGTACACAGGCTTTCAGATAAGGTGACTGTGTGGATCCTTGTCAATATGTATGTTGTACAAAGCTAAAGATTTATTACGAAGCAGTGGACTGGAATATTTGTTGAGATACCTCCTCACCATCCTCAGAGCACTCTAACCATGTTGTCTGAGAATGAACTCAGAACTATTATTAGAGGTGATTCAGCTTGTGCTGGAGTCCACGCAGGCACAGCTGTTGGCCGATACACTTCTGAATGAGTCATTGAAGCAAGCCTGGACAGAGAGCCTGTAGGCACATGCTGTTTCGTGGCAGGCAGGATCACAGGGTTCCCCTCTGACACCTCCCACCTGCCTGTAACAGCATCTCTATTTCTTCTGGCCCACGGTTTCTGCCTGGTTCTTTGACCTCATGGATAATCACTGGCTTGAATTCAGAACCATTTTGCTGGTTTGGGATTAAGAAGTTAGCACAGGTCCCCTCCTTCTTGAATGCTTTGTCCACTTGTGCAGTATTTGCTTGGGCTCTGTTTCTGTTCATTGGACTTGACCCTGAGCTCTTAGGTGCCTTTAAGTGGACACATCTCAAAACAGATTTCCAGAGGAAACACCATCTTTTCTATTATGCATAACACACTTATATCTTATTAGGAGGCTAACGATTTATGTGTTTTAGATCTGTGCCCTTTCAGCTAACCATTGCACTGAACTATAATTTTTTTCAGCTTAGGGGATTAGGAAAGGAGGCAGAACATTTTGGTTGACAGGCTGTGCATTTATGCAGAGGGGTTTGTGTGTTTGCAAAGATACCCCTTTGCACTTCCTGTTTACAAGTCTGCAGATAGAGGATGGTTTTTATTAAATCACATTCTATATATAAAATAATTGCTTTTAAAAATATACATGAAACATGGAAACACATCTGCTTCTTTCAGTGAGTGAAAGGTTCATCTTGTAGCACCTTCAGTCAACAATACTTTGCAGCCTGGAGTTTGATTTAAATTTCATTTTTGCTTTTGTTAGGTTTCGGGACCAGGTTCGTTTAAGGGTGTAGCTTCAGTACATAACGTAGAAGCTCTATTTATTTATTTATTCTGTTAATTTTCAAAAGAACTGTAAGAAAATTACCTCTGATTCCAAAATGAGTCATAATTGTAAATATTTCTTATTGGAGCTATTATCAGCATTAATAACAACAACATTCTGGGGCAGAATATCATTTGTTATTTTAGCACTGAAAACATACCTTGAAAAAATAGAGTTATTTTTCTGTAGTTGATTAGTCAAATAAAGAGCATTGTGAGAAAAAGTTATAGGAAAAGGTTGTGCTTTGGGGAGAAATTGGTATGACTTTTAGAGTTTCATAGTCTCATTAAAATAGTTACCAACAAAATAATTCGGCTTCATCCCACCCTACAAGAAAGGATAGAATAACGACTATTACAGAGATATTTTTTAGATTTATTAAATTGTTTTCCTATTATCTAAATAATACCTAATGAATTAGAAAAATTAATTTTTGAAAGCAGTCTGTTCCATATTCAATACCAGAGTGAAACTATTTTTTGTTATTTTACTTTGTGAGAGAGAGAATTTCCAAGTGCCTCTTGAATTATTTTTGTTCCTCTAAAATAAATATAGAGTGCCTTTGTCGATAGCCTCATTATAGTTTCCTCCTGCTTCTTCCCATATTCATTAATGACACCACCATCTACCTTCTTAATTATGCCTCCTAGCTGCTGAAGCCAAACATCTTCTGGCAAATGAGCCTGGAGCCTTGTATCCGACCACCAGCTCTAGTCCCCTCTGCCCAGTGGAGGGGACTAGATCTCCCTTCTGCCTGAAACACCATTCTCTTCTCTACTTGAAGAACTCCTGCCAAGCCTCAGTAGTAACCCTCAGCTTTTCACACAGATTTGCCGCTCTTTTCTGTAGGCATTAATAGTACTTGATTCCTGCCTTGATGGCATCTGGTTGTGGGTATACCTGTCCCCTGGCTAACTAATCCTGTTCGAGGTAGCTACAAAGCCTTTGCATCTCTCAGTCTTCAGCTGGAGCACCACTGTCTGGACCTAATACTCGTAGATATTTATTCAAGTGACCTGAGCTTGTAGTTTCAACACATACATACAACTGCTAGTTGAGTTTACGTTAATATTGCCCCCACCATCCCAGTGAAGTTCTTTTTTTTTTTTTAGTTTTATTTATTTTTTAAAATTTATACCCAAATTAGTTAGCATATAGTGAAACAATGATTCCATGATTAGATTCCTTAATTCCCCTTACCCATTTAGCCCATCCCCCCTTCTACAACCCCTCCAGTAACCCTCAGTTTGTTCTCCATATTTATGAGTCTCTTCTGTTTTGTCCCCCTCCCTGTTTTTATATTATTTTTGTTTCCCTTCCCTTATGTTCATCTGTTTTGTCTCTTAAAGCCCTTATATGACTAAAGTCAAATGATTTTTGTCATTCTCTGACTAATTTCACTTTGCATAATACCCTCCAGTTCCATCCACGTAGTTGCAAATGGCAAGATTTCATTCTTTTTGATTGCCGAGTAATAGTCCATTGTATATATATACCACATGTTCTTTATCCATTCATCCATCGGTGGATATTTGGGCTCTTTCCATACTTGGGCTATTGTTGATAGTGCTGCTATAAACATGGGGGTGCATGTGTCCCTTTGAAACAGCACACCTGTATCCCTTGGATAAATGCCTGTAGTGCAATTGCTGGGTCGTAGGGTAGTTCTATTTTTAGTTTTTTGAGGAACCTCCATACTGTTTTCCAGAATGGCTGCACCAGCTTGCATTCCCACCAACAATGCAAAAGAGATCCTCTTTCTCCTCATCCTCGCCAACATCTGTTGTTGCCTGAGTTATTCATGGTAGCCATTTTGACAGGTGTGAGGTGGTATCTCATTGTGGTTTTGATTTGTATTTCCCTGATGATGAGTGACGTGGAGCATTTTTTCATGTGTGGGTTGGCCATCTGGATGTCTTCCTTGGAGAAGTGTCTATTCATGTCTTTTGCCCATTTCTTCACTGGATTAAACTAAAAGGCAACCGACAGAATGGGAGAAGATATTTGCAAATGATATATCAGATAAAGTATTAGCTTCCAAAATCTATAAAGAACTTACCAAACTCAACACCGGTGAAGTTCTTTATGGCATATGTTTTTTGGGTTTTATTTTTGAGCGAAATTTCTGTTATCTTTAGTGAATTCCCCACCATCCTTTGAGATTATTAAAGTAACCCTGGTCTGTTAACCAAATTGCTTCCCCGGATGTCTGGTCTTAACATCTGAGAATTCAGACACAGGACATAGAGAGATAGTCTGTCAGTCTAAAATCTAGCTTCAAAACCAGAAGATACCATTTTGTACTTACAGCACAGACACCCAGTCTCTTGTGAACTTGGTGAGGCCTTCCTAGGGAGCGGGTGACATAAATGAAATGCAAGAAAATGATGGAGTGGGCCCTGTTTGTCTCTGGCCCTGCCTCCTCTATCCTTGTTAACTTGACCTCACCATCCTCCATCTCCAAGTTAATTTTCAAAGATCTATTCAAACAGTGACCTTCATATGTTATTTTGTCCACCTAATTTACTAGAATTAGTACCAACTCTTCTTTAGCATTTCCTTGTGCCCACCCGTTTTCCTCTTTCTCCAATGCTAACCCCACCTCAGCACCCCACTATACTTCTCCAGGACTCAGGCCTGTGTTCTTCCATTTCCTCATCTCCACTGTTTCCTCCCACTACCTGCATTGGTATTTCCTCATTTTTGCAGGCCTCCTACCTCTTTATTCATTCATCTGATAAACATTTATGGAGCACCTGCTATGCCAAATACTCTTATCAATTGCTGGGGATACCAAGACAAGTAAGACTTGGTGCCTGCCCTTACAGAGCCAAGTGAGGGGTGGTCAGTATTTGGTGGATTGTTAAGAAAGTCAATGCAGATGGGACTTTCTAGAGCACATGAGATTTGAATTGGATTTTGAAGAGTGAATGGAAGTTGTTTCAAGTATGGTAAAGGGAATGGACATTTCATGTAAAGAGGTGGACATTTAACAGTACAAGGACATGAAACAGCTTGGCCAGTTCAAAGTATGGCGAGAACAAAGGATCCATAGGTGGGAATGTCAGGTAAGCAAGGACTGTGTCATAATGGGTCTCATGTGGTCATCCAGGGAACTAGAACTTCTCCTTAATGAACTTATCCTTACCCATGGGAATATTTGTAAGCAAGAGAACTATATAATGTTTATGTTGACAAAGATCAGATCATTCTGGCAGCAGAATGGAAGATATTTTGGTAGGAGAAGGATATTTTGGGAGGCTACACCAGGTAACCCACACAACTAGGTAATCCCCACACCTAAATAGAGGCAGTGGGTATGGGCATAGAGATCAGGGAGACAGATTGGACAAGTGCTGAAGAGATGACTAGTATGGTAGGTGAGGAATAAAATTGGTGAGATAATTTCCAGGAGATTGAATGTGCAGGTAGAATATGAGGAGAGGAGCTGGTGTCAAGGAAATGGTTCAGTGTTGAATATTTCAAGTGTGAGGTGTCGATGGGATGGATCCGTAGAAATGTCCATTAGAAAGTTGGATTCCCCAGGAGCTCAGAGAAGCTGCAGGTAAGACCCTGGGGGTGATTCAGGCATGCCAGACACAGAATTGATGATTAGGCCCTGGGGAAATGGGGCATTTAAAGGGTAAATGGGGAAAGAAATCCACAAAAGAAGAATAGCAGAACAGTTGGAAGAAATGTAGCAGAGAGTTACTCCAACATGGAAAGCTTAGAAGGTGAGAATGTTGCTTAAGAGGAATTTGAACACTGACTAAAAGGAGCATAATGCAAAATAAGCGGGCAGGGTGGGGAGGCAAGAGTTGAAACCACACTTAATTGCTGGCACAGTGGGAAAAGGTAGAAGGAGCACTACAGGTAGCGTTTAAAAGAAATTATGTGCGTGCATGCATGTGTGTGGACGCACGTGCACGCGTGCACACACACACACCTTCGCTTTTTAAAATTATTTAAGTAAAACAAAAGTCAGGGGGGAAAGCATTCCACTGAGAGGGAAATGTTTGGCCATATCAAAAGCTGCCTAGCAATCAAACAAATAAGGACTGAAAATGTACCCTGGCTTTGAAATCTGCAGCCACTGCATAGTGAGCATAGGGAGGGCCGTGGCAGGATGTAGGGCTTTGAGGAGGGAATAAGCAGAGAAATAGTTGAGGTACTTTTTCAAGAAACTCAAAGTGAAGAAGTAAGCATAGAGCATATTAGCAATATAGGGTCATGAAAAAGTTTTAGACAAGGATTATTTTTGTTTTTACATTGGGTATTTATTGCCTTGCAGAATCGGTAGGTCTTTTTTGTTCTTCATTTCAAAGCTTACAAAGTTCTTCTCGCTTGAATATCAAAACAGATGATACCATGTTGGTTTTTCTGGTGCATTATTTTTCAGTGAATCCATCTCTCTTTTGATGTCAAAAGGGAGGACTCCATACCAGTTTTTTCCAGTGATGTAGCTGATTGCTCCAACACTTGAATCCACTCATTTGAAGCATCACTTTTTATAATATAGTAAACTCCCATGAATATCTGCATCAATTCTGTTTAATTCATACTATTAATGCACTAGTTCTAAACTGTTTCAATTCCAGAGCATAATAATATACATTATTAGAATCTCTCAGAGGTAGACCTATTGTATCCTCTTCCAGAATGTCTCTCCTGTCGGTCGAAGCATTCCTTTTCATTATTTTACTTGTGTATATTTCTTGAAAAACTTTAGCATCCTCTTTCAGCTTTAAAAAAAAATACCCATTTGGGATCACTAACTGAATTTGTATTGGAATTCTAAATTATATTTTGCAGAAAAAAATTGATATAAGTCCCCCCATGTTGAGTCTGCCCAATTAAGAAGCATATGGTACATCCTACCATTCATTCATTCATCATTATTTGTTTTTATTTTTTAAGACCATTATCATACCTTATTAACATTTCTCACTAACTTTTTCCTAAATAGTCTATACTTTTGTTGTCATTATAAACAACATCTTTTCTGTTTTGGATTTTTAACTGGGTTGACTGCTTGCATAGTCCTCATTTCTGGCTTCTCTTGAATAATAAGATCAGGCAACATTGGACCCTCATTCCAACATGGCAACTGTATGCAGTCCCTTCCATTTCATTAGGCTATGCACTTGCCAGTTTACCGCATTTGACTGCACCCACTCCACACATTTCTATTACTTGCCTGGCCCCTAGCAGGCAGATGAATTCATTTAGGGGTAGGTGATGCATAGACACAGTCAGCAGCATAATACCAAGCATTGGTGTCAACATCTATGATATCATCAACTCCGGTAATTGTTTGTCTTCCCTGAAGACGATGGCTCTTGCCTGGCCTGTGGACCTGCCAGATCTTTCCAGCCCTCTCTGTTCTTCTGCAGCATACCCTGGCTTCTCAGACCAGAAGAACATGCCAGCTCCTTCTACCTACATACCCCTCCACAGTCTTGCCCTTCCTTGCCTGATTGGTCCCTGCCCCTGTTCTGAGCAGTAGCTGTAAAGGGGCTGTAAATCTTCCTGGCATTCACAGCCTTAGTCCCATATCTGTACTCGTTTACTTGAAAGATTTCTTTTAGATCTCTGGCCTTATTTCTAACCTTTACCTCCCTGTGGTACAGCTTGCCCCAATCTCTGCCGCCCATCTATAGCAATGCCACCTAAATTACAAGGAGAAAAGTACTTCTAACCCCTCACTTGGATATTTACTTAATATGACCACATAGATGGCAACCACTTCCAGATAAAAATTCTTGAAGGATTATATTTTGCCTTATTAAGATAATTTTGTCACATTTCTGTGATTTGTAATAATATTACAAATTCTCTGAAGGCATGACAACTTGGCGTTTGCAGACTCAGGGAAGGTCGCTTATTTGCCTATTTGCAGCATATTTCCTCTAACATTCTCTACACATAGCCTTCCCAAAAGTACATTTCTTATTTCTTTTGAACTTGTTAGATACTTCCACAATACTCCTTTTCTTTTTTTAACCCAAAATCATGAATCATCTTCCAACATTGTTATTTCAACAGAGAATGAGTAACATACTGAGAGTGTCCCAACTTTAATACCAGCAAATAACTTGAGTTGATTAAAGATTTTAGGTCTATTATTCCTGTTAAGTGTATACATGTGATAGAAACTGGTTATAATTAGTCTTCTTTCCAGAGATTTCATATTTGTCTTTTGTTGAACATTGTTATTACCATGGATGTCTTTTCTCTTTGGGATTTAGTTTGTTTGCCTTTTTCTTTCTCTGTAAGAGTAAAGGAAAATACGTTGTCCTTCCATCCATCCACCACTCCATGATGTGTGTCCATTCCATTGACAGTTATTCAGTTTGGGTTCGTCACCTTATTTGTGGCCTCTTTTCCACTGGCCCCCCTGTTGGCTCTGGTGAACAATATATTGGAAATAAGAGTGGACGCATGGAAAATGACTACCCAGTATAGACGCATGGTTCCAGAAAAAGCCCAAGACATCGGAGCCTGGCAGCCCATCATGCAAGGAATAGCGATTCTGGCTGTGGTGACCAATGTGAGTAAACATAGGCTTCGCAGGGTAAAGACCTTGAAAAGTCCAAAATGCATTAGTGTTGCTACCTAAAGAATCAAATGTTTGATATTTTTTTCTAATGGGAGGGAGATGCCGGTACTATCATCTGTATAAAAACAGTTGTTATAACTGTAATTGTTATTATTTTTTTAATGTTTTTAAGTGTTTGTAATTATTTATTAATGATTTACAAAGTCAAGAGCTCTTACAGAGGCAGTTGCTAAGAGTGACCATGATACTATCATTGCTCATTTGCTAACGTTTTTATTTAACAGGAACATAGTAATAGTAATAACAGTAAGTACCAACTCTCTTAATCCTGATGCGACTATAAAAAGAGCTATACAATAGTGCTGTTGTAATAGACATCTGCCCACTTACAGTGTTTACTGCCCACAAATAAGAACTATCCTTCTACCATATTTTACTATATATTCCAAACTATCAATTTAAAATATTGACTATTTGATGATGAGGTATGTTCATGCACTTTGTGTGTTCCAATCATGTCTCCTAGGGTTCTTCAAGGAGGGGGGGCTTTAGGGTGGGTCCCATCTCTCCTCCCCACCCCGTCTGTCCCCTTGGCCTTTGCTGGCCACCCTCTAGTCATTAGCTAAGCAGCCTCATACCCTGCATGTGTCCCAGCTCTGAGGGAACAGAACAACCTGTATAGATTTTGGACCAATCTGAACAGTCTCTCTTTGCCCACCCCCGCACCCCCCCCCCCGCCCCTTTTTTTGAAAACACAGGCCAGCAGGGAGTTTTCAGGGAGAACAATTTCCATGCCAGCCCAGCAGGGGAATGAGCACTTTCCTTAGAAATATGCTTACAATTAGGGCTATTTCCTCCCTTATTTCACTACCCATTTTACTCCTGGGTCACTGACAATTCCCAAAAGATGATATCCCAGTTTTCATTTCTTAGTTAAGCCACACTTGCCCTGAGTCCCCAGTCTTTTCCCACAAGCACCTGTAGAAACAGAACAGAACTCAGTGCCTGTGGGTCAGTCTTCTGGATGAGGGAACATTCTGGATGAGGGAACATTTCAGTCACAGGCCAGACTCTCAGTCCACCTGTCAGTATTGTAGCTTCCCAGCTGCATGACCTTGGGCCAGGCCTTAACACTTCAGAGCTTCATTTTATTGTTTGTAAATTGAATAATTCCCTATCGCATATTTTAAGAATATTATATACCATAAAGGATGACCAAGGACTTCAGTGAGTTAATGCATGGAATACACAGAGCCTGGTCCTCATGGAATGTTAGCTGCTGCTGTTTTATCATCATTATCCGTCATCAGTAATAGTGACTCTGTGTAGACTTCCAACAGGTGTCTAAACTAAAGGCATAAGAATTTTACAATTCTTGTGGTTACAGTTTTACACAACAAAGCAAGTTATCTGGAACCCAGCTGTCACCACCCGTCAAGAACTCTCAATTTATCTGAATTGTATGTTATCCCTACTTTTTGGAGAAAGTTACAAATTGTACACACACACACAAAACAACTGCTAGGTTGTATCATTTTCTATTCACCCAAGTAACCCACACCTTCAACGTCCACTGTGTTACAATCATGAAAGAATTAATCTGTCACATTAAATATGCTGTAGAACACTAAGCAAGGCAGGAACGTGGAATTGTGTACATTAGGAAAATTTTAGCAACAAGGTTTGAAACTAAAAGCATTTTTGTTTGACCTTCAGCTAGCCAGAAAATTCAAATGACTCTTACTGCCCAGTCCTCAGCACTCTGGTTTGCTTGTGTCAGGCACCTTTTCCTAGTATCCCCAGGATGGCTCCACTCCATTAGCACAGATGGGGTACTGGCTGTGTTTCTAGGTCTACTCTGTGTGGATGTGTCTGTGTATACACACACAGGCACATGCGTGCTTGCTAATTGGTGCTGCTGGTTCTTATCCAGTAGTTGTTTCTTCTTACAACTTAGGCATCGTTTCCTTGTACCGTAGGAAAACTGCTTTTTAGATCATTGATTGAATGATGGACAATCCTTTTCTTTCTCATATTATTAGGATTTGTTACAGCTTCCAAGATGCAGGTTCTGTGTATGTTTGTATATATGCCTTTAAGAATGAAACATGTAAATTATCCCCTCACACTCCTAATATGTGCCTGCAAAATGTACTGGGCACTCAAGTGCTAACTTTCTATAATAGGGGAGCTTTTATTTATTTATTTTTTTTTTCAACATTTTTTATTTATTTTTGGGACAGAGAGAGACAGAGCATGAACGGGGGAGGGGCAGAGAGAGAGGGAGACACAGAATCGGAAACAGGCTCCAGGCTCCGAGCCATCAGCCCAGAGCCTGACGCGGGGCTCGAACTCACGGACCGCGAGATCGTGACCTGGCTGAAGTCGGACGCTTAACCGACTGCGCCACCCAGGCGCCCCTATAATAGGGGAGCTTTTAACTGTAGGAAGAAGAGAATAGCCACCAGGGATGAGAATGGACATCGAATCATTCATTTTAAAGCTGCTAGTCCCCAGCAAAGAAGCTGAATTGACACGGTCGTATCAGGCCACAATATCTGCCGTTGAAGACCAATTTTAATTTAGTTTGATATAAATGGAAAATTGTGTTCAGAACAGCATAGGAAATGAAGCACACTGCATTTATTTGTACTCTTGCAGCATGTCTCAAAGCAGCTCAATTCAGGAGGAAAAATATCTTGTCAGAAGACAAGAGAATTATCTTCCTTGTTGGAATTTTTGCAGCTTCCTGGAGCACATCTGCAGGTGATTCTGTAAAAAGCTATAGTTAAATGATAACAGGAAATTTTAAACTATTCAAATCTGGTAAAGTAAAATATTCTTGCCTTACCCCCTCCCCCCTCCACCAGCCACAAGCAGACACACGCACACTTGGGAGGAAATGACAAAGCTGGTCTACTAGTGGGGGTCATTTTGCAATAGAAAAGCCCCTTAGTTGTTTTTCTTGCTCTGACTGAGACCTTGTTTGTTGGCTTGTGGTCTCTCTGCATCTAAACCACATGTTCAGATGAATAGTATTAAAAATCACGTTGTGCCAAAAACCTGTCTTTCTGCCTCAATAAATCACTGAATCATTTAACTTTGTTTATTCACATAGAATATGGATTTAAGTATATCCCTTACTTGCTCCTTCCTTCAAGCCAGTTTTACACATTGGAGAGTTTAAAGCCCAAATTAAAGAATTTTAGAGAAAATTCATTAATTTGTAATTCATAATAGCTTTGCATCCTAATAGAGGTCTGCCTGACACAGGCCCACGTTTAAAATTGACCTATATTTATGCCTTTAATTTGAGAACATAACTATGATAATGTTCGTAACTTTGTCCAGTTAGCCTTTTTGAAGCTTAGAAGCTTAGACACTAGATCTTATAAAATAGGCATACATTTGACTATATGAATGAAATAACTCCAATATACTTTCTTGCTTCCTACGTTTTAAAGTTAACTTAAAAAATTCTTGTTTTCTAATGAAGCAACATACATAAGTATATACTGAGAGTTTAAAATCAGACTATGGGTTGACTTGTATAAATAAGTCAAGATACTCTAGGGGAAAAATATGAATTTGAAGACCATTATTAGATCAAGGAAATATATTTTATTCAATTTATATTCTATTTTTAAGAGTCAAGGGATTTAAAAGATCAGTTTTATTTCAATTATAAATTCTACAAAGGAATTGTATAAGGCCAAATTATTATAATATTGACCCTAATATTACTTCTACAAAACGGTCTTCTAAATCATAAAAGAGAGCTGAAAATTATATCTAGTAGAGTTCCAAGATTGATTGAATTGTATAATATTCTAATTTATGAAAATCTAATTTATATATAATATATGCAAGCAACTCGAGTTATCCAGGATATGATGGTCTACAATTATTCTTGCTGTACTTAAGAAACAGGCAACTTGGGGCACCTGGGTGGCTCAGTCGGTTAAGTGGCCGACTTCGGCTCAGGTCATGATCTCACAGTCCGTGAGTTCGAGCCCACGTCGGGCTCTGTGCTGACAGCTCAGAGCCTGGAGCCTGTTTCTGATTCTGTGTCTCCCTCTCTCTGACCCTCCCCCGTTCATGCTCTGTCTCTCTCTGTCTCAAAAATAAATAAACGTTAAAAAAAAAAAAGAAAAGAAACAGGCAACTTGCCAGCTTTTGCTTTCCAGTTGTAGGTGGACTTCTGGACAGCCCTTATTTGAACTGAAGACAAGAGGAAGTAACTATTCTTTAAAGCAGCTACTCAAAGACTTTAGGACATTCACTATCTATGTCCATTAGGAAAGAATTAAAGTTTCTGAATCAGTTTTAAAAAAATCAACTGATGAAACTATAATTCTGGCACATTTGTTA
Source organism: Panthera pardus (assembly GCF_024362965.1). Lineage (NCBI taxonomy): Eukaryota > Metazoa > Chordata > Mammalia > Carnivora > Felidae > Panthera > Panthera pardus. Next base: position 69,020,252 of record NW_026526991.1, on the reverse strand, counting down.
ACCATAGCTATAAAGGCTCTAAATTAATGTCCCCTTACTGTTTTCCTCCCAATATAGGCCATGATCATCGCTTTCACATCAGACATGATCCCCCGCCTGGTGTATTACTGGTCCTTCTCCGTCCCTCCCTATGGGGACCACACCCACTACACCATGGAGGGATACATCAACAACACTCTTTCCTACTTCAACATCGCAGACTTCAAAAACAGAAGCAAAGGAAATCCATATTCTGGGCTTGAAAAACATACCACATGCAGGCAAGTTCTGCTGACGTGTTTAAAAATGCACTTCATCTTTTAAAGGACTTTTATTGTAATGTAATTCTAAATAAAATTGCTGGAGACATTTTTTCCTACCTTTCTTTTCAGCCAAACTTAAAAGATCTAAAAGTTAATACAGAGGTCAGAACTTTCTAATGAAACAATAAAACATGATATAAAGATGAGGGTTTCAAATGATTACAGGGATACTGATCCAAGAGAAAAGTTTTGTTTGTATCTTAGAAATGAAGAAATGCAAGGAGTTCCAAAAAACAAGTTCATTCAGTTGGTATGACGAATCTGTTATCCAAGCACAACCTGATGTATTTAGTGATGACAAACTATCACTCTCACTTCAAGAGATACAAAAATGAGAAATGTAAATACCTCAGCCTAGCCCAGAAGTATTCTCTGAAAGTATTCCAGAGCTCTCTGCATTGATTGTAATGGCCTTAAGGTCAACTGTAGTCAGTAGATGTCAAGTAAATCACTAATTGATAGTTTGTTCACTATAGGTCATAGAGTTTGTTTTTTAAAATCCTTTAAAAAAATTTTTTTTAATGTTTATTTTTTGAGAGAGGGGCAGAAAGAGGGAGACAGAATCTGAAGCAGGCTCCAGACTCTGAGCTGTCAGCACAGAGCCTGACATGGGGCTTGAACTCACGGACTGTGAGATCATGACCTGAACCAGTCAGATGCTTAACCAACTGAGCCACCCAGGTGCCCCAAGAGTTTGTTTTTTAAATCATAGTCTTAACCCAGAAGAGGCTCTAAATACTCATTTAGCTCAACTCCTCAAACCCTTTTCTGGTTCAAATTCTCAGCAACACAACCAAGAAACCAGAAAAAAGCCCCGAATAAGTGTTTCAAATTTACACACTGTAGACCCTCTTGAGAATCCCACATCGAATCTGCTTACTTTTACTTGACATAATTCTAAACAGTTGTTAGACTCTTCTAGGTCAAATAGATTACAGGTAGGAAATTTGAGATGTGCTACCTGAGGGAAGACACCAACAGCAGTAGCACATGACGTCTCATAAGGACAAGAGTTTGAAAAGTGTAACAAGCAGATGGGTGCTACTCTTTACAGAGAGAGATCGCGTGTGGCTGAGTGAAGCCTGAGGATACGTTATATAAATAAATTTATAAACCTGTTTCTGAAAATACGCTGAATCGTTTTAGTTATACTCTTTTGAGAAAGCAAGGATGAAACTGGCAAAAAAAATGTTAACACTTTTGTTTGTTTTCACATAGATGGAATACATCATTACCATCTTCTGTTAAGTGAAGTATTACGGGAGTAGTTATTTCAGGATTTTGTCAGCAAATTAAACTCTGAGAAAATTTATATGATGTCCAACTTAAAAGAGCATTGTATTAAATATGACCTCTTTTGAAATGGGCCCTTGCTTACAGTAGTTGGTCAAGAAGAATTATCTCCTTATATCCTTCCATTTTGTTTCCAGGTATCGTGATTTCCGGTACCCACCTGGACACCCACAAGAGTATAAACACAACATCTATTACTGGCACGTGATTGCAGCCAAGTTGGCTTTTATCATTGTCATGGAGGTAGGAGACGTCTACTTTGAAATAGTTGATAAGGTAGTATATTTGCAGACCTTTTGTTAGAATTCAGTGTCGCCAACTCTGACTTCAAATACATTCTTATCTCTTGCTAATAATTAGTTTAGGACATGCATTAATCAAATTTAACATGAGAATGCCCATAATGCTCTAATAAAATGAAATTGGCTGTCTGCTTGAAAAGGTGAGCGCATGTTTGCTAAGGGGATTCAGTCCCTCTCAATTCAGTATTGAGTGCCTTTTTTTTTTTTTTTTTTTTTTTTAATTTGGGGCACAGGGGCTGCATGATGGACTGTGAAGGGTCTTATTTAAGACTACTAAGATGTGATCTCTGCTCTCGGAAACTTTCTCAGGGCACATCACATTATGGCAGCAGTGTGAGTGCTACAGCTCCAGAGAACACATTTATGTTCTAGACAGTAAGGAGAAAGAAAGGTGAGGCTAGCTGTATCTGTTCCTTTGCATCAGCAAAGAAAATGCTTTTCCAGAAGACTTCAGAGCAGACTTCCACCTGTATCACACTGGCAATAACTAGAGCTCACGGTTCCTCCCAGCAGCAAAGTAGGCTGGGGCAGGAGGTATTTGGTTTGCTCTGAACAAAATGAGAATCTGTTAGCAAGAAAAAAGTGTGAGATAGGCTGCCTGCCTGGCTTTGACAATTTTTCTAGTATTGTTTGGTAGCTATTAAACAAACATCAACAGAAGAAGAAACAATTCATCATTAGCTCACCAGCATCAGTGGTTTCCTGTAGTATCTGCTATATCAGCAAGAATCACTAGTTTATATTTAAATATGGAGTTGCCGAAGTATTTACACTGCTGCTTCTGATAATCAGGTTTGACTAGATACCGTGAGGGGCCATTTCACTACAAGACATTTAGAATAAGCTTAAATCTCCCAGAAGGGGGAGAGCAGGGAGGACAAGGAACAGGAAGAAGGACAGAACTTCGAGGAGGGGCCGTGGTGTGGCTCCGGGCAAGAGCCATTACATGATGTCGCCATGTGGGAGGGCCCCCAGCTGGACACACGCCGCCAGGGAGTGTGGGAGCGAGCGAGGGTGCAGGTGGACTCAGAGTCCCTGGACGAGGAGGACCGCTGAGCCCTAGCAGCCAGGCCCACCCGTCACACGTAGATACCCAGGCCTGCCTCCACCCCCACTGGCCACCCGTGGAGCAGAGACCTGTTGGGGAAGCACTGTGCTTCCCCTTTGTGTCTGTCCCCTGGGCTGTTATTCTGTCTAACTCCTGTGATTTCCAGCTAATAATGAAATGAGTATAAAGGGTTTTTTTAATGAGAAAAGAAAATGTCCTTTGCATTTTTGAACTCACTGGAAGGAAGGAGAATCCACAAAGAGGAGGGGGAAAGGTGTGGTGGTCAAAATAGAACAAGTGCAGTTATCAGTGATGCCATCTACAGGCTCAGGAGACCCAGCAGTGGGTCAGAAGTGAGGTGGACCAGCTGAGCTAGAGACTCTTGGATTCATCCAGGGGCCCCCAAAGTGCTCAATTTGCCTCACCGTAGAAGGAAATGTGTATATTCTCCGCAGAAAAAAGTGTCCTCAATTTAGACCACAGTTTTTTCTCAGATTGAAATAATCAAATATGAACTTCCAAAGATCAACAATAACCAGGGGAAATAAGAAAAACCAGGAGTGAGATTCAGCCAAAAAAAGAAAAGCAACTAATTTGGACCCTCAATAACTTCAAGAGTATCTGTTATCAGATAAGGAATGACCACGTTTAAACAAAGAAATGAGAGATTCAAAAATGAGCAAACAGTAAGAAACTAAAAAAGTACTAGGCAATTTTGAGAAACAGAAGTTTGAAAACAGAATGAATTGGGAGATAGGTCTGAAAAAAAATTATTCCCAACACCTCACAGGGAGAGAGGAAAGTGGAAAATACAGAAAAGAGATTAAGCAATTTTCAAAAGATTCACAGAAGAAAAAAACAATGGATCATAGAGGAGAGGCAGTTTGAAGAGTTAATGGCTCAAATTCTTCCCAAATAAATGGTGTCTGTTCACAGAGCAGAAAGCACAACAGACATCAAGAAGAATACAGAAATCCGTGCTTCCACAGATTGGGACAGAAGTGCAGCTCACCAAAGATAAGATCGTAAAAGTGCCCAGAGAACAAGGACAGATGACTGATCAGGAAAATTATAATTGGAGTGAGAGTAGACTGTAACAGCAACACAGAGGTGAGAAGAGAGTAGTCGAATCTCTTCAAAATGCTAAAGAAGATAACTGTAAACCTAGAATTATAGCAAAACTCTGAGTTACTGAAAAATCTTTCCATAACGAAAACACTAGGCCATATGGTTTTATAGGAGAGCAATACCATACTTCCTAGAACAGATCGTTTTCGTTTCCTCCAGAGATTAGAAAGCGGAAACACTCTCCAACTCCTTATACATCTTAAAATCAGACAGGAGAAAGCGAAAGGGAAATTCTAAACCAGTCTCACTCATTACATAGATGGAAAGATCTTCCTAAAATGCGCCAATTGAATCTAGCAATATACTTTTTTTAAGTTTATTTATTTTGAGAGCGAGTGAGAGAGAGCATGCGTGCAAGCAGGGGGAAAGGCAGAGAATCTAAAGCAGCCTCTGTGCTGCCAGCACAGAGCTTGATGCAGGGCTCAATCCCACAAACCATGAAACCATGTCCTGAGCCAAGGTCAAGAGTCGGACACCTAACTGACTGAGCCACCCAGGTGCCCCAGAATCTAGCAATCTACTTCTTAAAGATGACATCAGACCACATTGGTTTATCCCAGAAATATCAGGGTGACATAACATAGAAAATCCACCTATCTATAAATATTACCTACCTCAGAAATAGATAGAAAATAAAAACCTCTCTTTCCCACAATATCGTTTGTCTCTTCACTGTATAATTTCCATAATTGAGACACACTAGTACCTCTCATCTCGAATATTCTCCACCCTCATATTACCTAGTGTATCAAAGCATTTGACACAGAAACTGATCATTCTCTCCTCCTTGAAGTTACTATTACTCCTCACTTGGCTCCCAGGAAAACACTTTTTTTTTTTTTTGCCTTTTCTCTTACCTTAAGTCCCTTCTTAATTGCATTGCTAGTCCCTTCCTTCTCTTAGTGATCCTGGGGCTCATTCCTTGGTTGTCATCTTTTCTCTCTCCTCACAGCCTTGATGATCTCATGCAGTCCGTTGGCTTTAAATGCCATCTATATGCCAGTGACTCACAATATATGTATATAGATATATAGATATCTCTGAAACACCTCTCTCCTGAACTCAACCCATGAATCCAAATGCCCACTTGACCTTTCTGCTTGGATATCTAACACATAAATCTACTGCCCCAAGTGCCCATATTTTCTTAAATTCAGTTGGAATGTTCTCTCTGTCCTGCCCTAAATGTTCTGTCCACAGTGAGTCTGCCCCCTCTCAGTCATGGCAGTTCCATGTCACTGCTTGCTCAGGGTAGAATTCTTGGGAGTCCCCCCACTTACTCCACATACAGTCCTGTTGGCTTTGCCTTTGAAAGTACATCACAGATCTGAACACTTCTTACCAACTCTGCTGCTACCACCAGGTTGGTAATTAGGCCATTTTTTGGCCTGACTTAGGGCCGCAGTCTGCTAACTGGGCTCCCTACTCCCTTCATAGGTCACTGAGTAAAAGCCAAAGTCCTCACTGTGATACGCAAGGCCTCACACAGTCTAGCCATGCTCTGTTATCACTCTCAAGTCACCTTTCCTCACCCGCTGCACTCCTGCCTTGCCATTACTTGAAATATAGCCTGTAGGCTTTCGTCACATAGACTCTGCACTGGCTGTTCTCTCTGCTTCGAATCTCTTTCCTCTTGATTTCTGCATGGCTGTTTCCCTCACCTCCTTAAAGTCTTTGCTCATTGAGGCATATCCAGACTGATCTGTATGAAACCTATATGAAATTTGCCTCCCATATAACACAGAAACTCTTACCACTTTAACACCATGTACAACTTACTTATGTTTAACTCTGTTTATTGTATCTTATCTATCTCCTTGCTGGGTCAGAGATTTGTGAGTACTGAACAAATAAAAAAGTCTTCAACGTCATTAGTCATCAGGGAAATGTAAAGTAAGACCAAAGTGAAAGTCCATTTTATAATCTCTGTGTTGGTTTAAAAAAAAAAAAAATTGATGACAACAAGTGCTGTCAAGAATATAAAGCAAGGGGCACCTGGGTAGCTCAGTCGGTTAAGCATCTGACTTGGGCTTAGGTCATGATCTCACAGTTCATGAGTTCGAGTCCTGCATTGGGCTCTGTGCTGACAGCTCGGAGCCTGGAGCCTGCTTCAGATTCTGTGTCTCTCTCTTTCTCTCTGCCCCTCTCCTGCTCGTGTTCTGTCTCTCTCAAAAATAAACATTTTTTAAAACTTAAAAAAAGAGAGAGCAAATGAAACTATCACACACTGCTGGTGGGTGTGGAAGCTGGTTTAACTGGTTTGGAAAATACTTTGGTACCATCTTGGAAATTTAAACATTCATGTAACCTAGAGTCTTGGCACTTCTACTCCTAGGTCATGCCCTTGAGAAACTCTCACAGATATCCTCCAGAATCCAAGTGCACAAACATTCCCAACATCATTTCTCTAATACAAACACTAGAAACAAGCGCAATACGTTTTGATGGGGGAATGGATAAATTATAGCATATGCAAACAAGAGAATATTAACCAGAACTGGTAATGAATGGACTACAGTTAATGTACAATAACACTGATGAATCTTAGAAACTAGTTTTAAACGAAAAAACAATTTTCCAAAGACTGCCATACTTTTTTATAAAGCTCAAACAAGACTAAACAATATATTCCTGTGGGATATATACATCTTTGTTAAGCTCGTTCTCAAAAATAAGATGATACAGATATACTCACACATAGGGTAGTGTTAACCTTTGGGGAAGAGCTCCCGGAATGAGCTAGGAAACGAACGTCTCCAAAAATACTACAGCATCGGCAGTGTCATGGTGAGTGTCAGAGACATTAGACACATTATCTTCTACATATCAAATAGTATTCTTGCAATTTTTAAAGTAACAATGGAGCTCGTGGGTGGAGGCACATTGCGCGGGAGAGATTGGATATGTCTGTAGATATGCCCAGCCCCGTGTCCAGATCCGCTGCCAGATGACCTGCAAGGGAAGGAACTCTGGGTTCCCCTCCATTTCGTTGCAGCTGACCTTTTTCTTCTTCTCTCCCACAGCACATCATCTACTCTGTGAAATTTTTTATCTCCTATGCAATTCCAGATGTATCCAAAAGCACGAAGAGCAAGATCAAGAGAGAAAAATACCTAACGCAAAAGCTTCTTCACGAAAATCACCTCAAAGATGTGACAAAAAATATGGGGGTCATAGCTGAGAGGATGGTGGAAGTGGTAGATAACAATTTACGACCCAAATTAGAATAAGAGCTTTATGTTCTGAGAAGCACTTTACAGAATTTAACTCCGTCAAAATATATTATGAATCACTAATGAGGATGTCTGAGTGAAAACACTTTGGCAAATAGGAGTCTTAGCTATTGCCATTTTCATATAGATTATTTTTCGGTTTCAGCCAGCCACGCAGGAACTGGAAAGTGCGAAGCTTAGATCAAGAAGTGCATAAAACTAATCACCTGGAAAACCAGAAATGTTACCCTTTTTTGATAAATTTGAATTTCAGTAACACAGAAAAAGTCTCTTCGTGTGCTTAAAAACTACCCCTTCTGAAGCAGAATGGATTTCTGTCCCTCCGTCTGATTATTTTCATTTCTTTCTGTTCTCAAGCACATGGTCCCCTTTAAGGCAGTGTTTCATTTCTTCACTTAGCCAAATCTGTGCCAGAGTTCTCTTTCCCTTACAGTACTTTTGTTAAAGATGAGACATGCTTCCCTTTGTGTGATTAAAAATAGCTAAGTCAGAATTTCAGTTTGAATGCCATATTAAGTGGCAGATAGACTCAAGAATTCACAATATGTCGGTGTGTTAGCACATCCCTACAGAAAACGAAACCTCACTTAGTAAGAGGGAATAGTTTCCGTCTCCAATTTGGCCTATCTTTTCATCTCAAAGAAACACACTTAATGGATCGGAATAAAGATAGCAAGGTTCTGAAGTGTATTTGTGCTAATCCGCAGTGACACTTTTTATCTTCCAGGAGCACTCTTAGAACATTCTGTGCCTAATCAGTGTTGACTGCTTTGCAGATCTCAAGGGAGTCAGATGACAAAAGTAGGGAAAGTTATAGATTCAAATAGAATTGTAACTCCTATTGACCAGAACAATTAATGTACCTCTTCTAAAGATACGTAGTTTCTTAAAATTACATTTTTATCAACATAATGGTCCGGAAGGACAAGCCCATCCGTTTGCCACCAGTTTCCTTTTATGCATTAGATCCAGGAGGTACAGCATCACAGATCACAGGCATCGCCAGGAACTGCTCACTGTGCAGCCACCGTGACATGAGGGTGCTGTGCACACGCGCTTAAGAGTACAACCGGTGCCCTAATTGTGAGGCGCTCAGGGTTCCCTGCGTGGGGAGCGCCTTTTCCACAAGGATTCCGGGTATCCAAGTGATGAGCATACCAAAGCATGTGCCATGGTGAAGGTGGTTCCCTGCAGCCTCCATTCCCTTGTTCCCAGCCCAGTAACTTGTCTGTAACTGCACGCACCAGGGGAGTGGTGGGCAGAGGAGAGAGGCAGGGATAGACCCGCATCACTCCCAATCCAGAAGAGACACTCTGGTGTTGATTTGAGCTTCCAGCCTCCCTCAGGCTGCGGTTTGGTCACAACCCCTTCCCTGAACTGCACGTAACTTCCCGCTGAATGCCTGCACCACGCACATGTTGCCTTCAGGTGGTTCAACTCAGCAGTCTTTACTGTGCTTTACTGCCTTTCAGGTGCAAGGCCCTCTGGTAGGCTCCGGACAAGACACGGGGCCTCACCGCTCACCCTTGACTGGTAACGGGGGAGTGCCGGGGGTAAGAGAGGGTGGCTGGCACTGGGTTCTTACCGGGTGGACTGCCACCCACTGGGGTGCTGCTACATGCCCAAGTGCCATAGGAGCCGAGCCACTCAATCCCAGCAGCAGAGGAAACCTGTTGCAGCGAGCAGATTTAGAGGCTCGATATAATAGAGCTGCTTAACTCAAGGCCACGATTCTAAGTGCCTGCCATGAATGTTCAAACAGACCCAGAAACCAAAATCACTATTTATGTAGGATTCATCAAAGCAGTATCCTGAACTTTTGCGTTGTCCCAATGGACAAGGGACAACATTTCACTAACTTTCTTGATCACGTTAACAATGTGAACGAGTGCTCACAACAGGCCGCACGCGCTCTGACTGCACAGGGAGTGAGAAAGGAGTTTCGTCCCGGCTTCTCGTCCTGCCCAGACTGGGTGCAGCTGTTCCTTTCCCTGCTCACCTGTGACGCCGCTCCCGGAGTGGCGTCACTTCTGCCCCTCGTACCTCAGCTCTTTGAAGCGCAGGACTATCTCCTCATGTTGGATTTGCCAACTACTCACTGTTTATGGGAGCGTAGAGAAGGAAATGTTTTTTTGCCTTATCTCCTTGTATATAAACTAGAACTTTAAAAAGTGTGCATGTGTGTTTTTCATAAACCATCTTTCGTAAATTGCCTTCATAGTTTAAAATGTGCTTTTGTGGACAGGAGGGGGAAAAACTCTACATTTTTAAAGGCAGAAAATACGTGTGACACTGCCAATAGTCCCCTAAGCAGCGAGGTAGTGGGGATCCGGGGTCACCTGTGACACCACAGTGTTAATGGAACTCTAGTGCTGACTTGTCAGTGTGAAGACAAATGTGGGACTGTGTCTGCAGGCAGTCACTGGGCTGGATCTGTAAATGTAAGCAGCAGCACCCCAAGAAAAAGGGGGTGTGCGACAGTGCCCCTGTGAAAGGAATACCTAGCCCTAGACCTGCCCAGTGTTAACCACTAGAGAACGTTTCATTGTATATCCTTTTGTAATGCCTGTGAATTTTAACATTGAAGCATTAGACCAAAATACTCAGGAGATTTTCCTTTAAATATCCCTCAAATATTTTAGATGTGTCAATAGAAAGGGAAAGCTATCGTTTTTGTTTGAAAACTAAGCAAGGCCATCTTGTAAACTGTCACCAAATGCCTTCCCTTGTAATTATCCGTGGGTGCATCTTGGATTTCAGAAAACATTAATTCACTGGGGGGGGGGGGGGGGGGGGGGGGATGGGCAGAATGTGCTCTGTTATTGAAACACTGCTTGTACCATTTTCTCATTGTGCCTATTATATGTTAAGATGTTTGAAAACTTAAAATGTATGAGCAGCTTAACGAAAGAACTGAAATATACATGATGCTTTCATACACTGTGGCATAAGATGTAAAGTTTGTAATGTTTTGTGAATTTCTGTGCATTTTAATATTCTTTTATAATTATAAGCATTTTAGTAAATTCATTTTTAAAAACAGCACTGTGGTCTACTCTGTCTTCGTGTTTTTAAGGAGAGCATATATATCTCAATCATCACCTAGATAACAAATGTGTGCTTTTGTGTAAATGATATTTTTCACAGCCTACACTTACTTTAAACATGACTTTTCTGGGAAAAAAATTGGGTGTGGGTTTTCAGCCACAACTGCTAAAAACCAGTTGTTGGGATTGAGCCCTGCCCAGGATACCAAACCTGAGACCAGGTGGGAGCTGAAAACCAGCCCACCTCTGCTCACCACACCAGGTACGCCGGAGTCAGGCTGTGTCAGCAAGGAGGAAGAGGCATTTTTCTCTAAATACATAAAGTTGGCTTCTGTATGCTAAAACCATGATTGCAGGGGACAGTGCCCCTCAGAGAGGGCAAGTCGCTAATAATCCCAGAAAGGCTGTGAACCTGCTGTGGCCCTGGGTACAGAAAGGGAAATTACGGAAAAGAAAATAAAGGAACATCTCATTATAAAAATCAATGTTTTTTTATCCTGTACAACATACCCAGATTTTAACTCATTCTATGTATATGTGTATGTATTTGATTTGTTTAATTAGCCAGCTTAAATCTCATTGGGCTTCCAGGAAAACTCTGTAACTGGACCAACAGGAAGAAGTCTTTTCTGATCCTTATGTGACACTCTTGAGACCAGCACTAATGTTATTCTCACCGTTAAGTCTTTTAAGTTCAGCAAACGGCTGACCAGAAGTTCCTTTTGTAAGCTAAGAAGCCCCTCTCATTTGCAGGGGATGAGGAGATCTTAAATACAGTTGACCCTTCAACAACTCCTGTTTGACCTTGATAGGTCCACTTACATACAGATTTTTTTTTTATAATTTTTTAAAAATACAGTACTATAAATGTATTTTCACTTCCTTATGATTTTCTTAACATTTTCTGTAGCTTACTTTAAGAATACCGTAACATACAAAATCGTTGTTATTTGGGCTTGGTGTCCTGGTCCAAGATGGCAATATGGGAGATCCCGAATTCATCTCCCTCCACAGACACACCAAACCAACACCTATCTTAGAGCAATTTCTCCTGAAGAACAGGACTGATGGAACGAACTTTTTCACAACAAAAGACCACGAAGAGAATAGCAAGAGACCCAATGACCTGGTAACAAATGGAGCTGCCATCCTCATTGCAAACCGTAGTGAGGAGGGATAGTTCAGAGGGACCCTGAGTAGATTCATCTGCCCTTGGACACGAGAAAAGGCCACGGTTTACAAAGGCAACAAGAAAATACACGAACCAGCCCTAGAACCCTGTCCAATAGCAGGGGAGCTGCTAGAACTCTCTCTGGGTCAGAGGCACTGGTGAGCCCCATGGTTTGCATTCACCCTCCACCATGACAGCACAGACAAGAGCAGTCAGGGTGTCCTAGCCAGCCTGCAGCGAGGCCCAGACCCCTAGTCCACCAGCCTCAAAGGCCAGGGGGCACAGAAAACCACTGCTTAAAAGGGCAACTAGAATATAAAGGATCCAGTCCTAGAATTCTGCCCAATAGAGTTGCTGCTGAAACTCTGAGATGGAGAGGCTGGCGAGCACCATGGGTGGCATTCCTCCTCCACTTGACAATGTGGACAGGGATGGGGTCTGGGTACATTAGTGAGCCTACCATATCGGTGAGCTCCAAACCTACACCAGCCCCAGATGTCCCACCAAAGTGGCCCCCTTCATGGAGCACAGCAGGACACTGGTCAACACCCACTCCAGCTCCAGCCATCTCACAAAGGTGATACAGGTGCAAAGCACCCCAGAACACTCCCAGCTCACACCACTCTGGTTCTAGATGACTTGCCAGGGCACCCCCAGCTCTCACTTTGGGTCCAGACAACTCACCAGGGGGCCCTTTGTGCAGAGTGCCCTGGGACACCACTCCCTACCCAGCCATGCCCTAGCTACACTGCTGTAGTGCCCCTGCTCACCAGAACACTCCGATCCACAGCCACCCTGGCACCCTCTACATGCAGACTCCCCGTCTTGCACCAACTTTAGCATCAGCTCTTCTGCTGGGACACCCTCTGTGCAGAGAGCCCCTGGACCCCCCCCCCCCAACTTGCACTCACTTGAGCTGTTGGGCAGTTTATCCCTCTACAGAGAGGCCCCAGGACTGCCCTGGTTTGTGCCCACTTCACCTCTGGCCATCCCACCAGCATGGTCCCACTCCAAAGCCACAAAAACCACAGTTCCCACCAGCCAACTAGCCAAAGTCACCAGGCATACAGTCTATACAGGGATGACCATGTACAAGATCATTCCCTGTAGTTCAGGAATAGTAGTTCTAGTATTGTTCTTGAAAGAACAAGACAAAACCTCAGGAAAAGAACTAAATGAAATCAGATAAGCAATATGCCTCATAAAGGGTTTAAAGTGATGGTCATAAAGATGCTCACTGGACTAGATAGAAGAGTTGATGAACTCTGTGAGAACTTCAACAAAGATAAAATGTAAATACTTGAATAAAATATAAATCTTAAAGAATACAATAACTGAAATAAAAAATACGGAGAGGGAACCTCTGGGACACAGCAAAGGCAGTCATAAGAGGAAAGTATATAGCAATCCAGGCCTTCCTAAAGAAGGAAGAAAGGTCTCAGATACACAACATAACCTTACGCCTTAAAGAGCTGGAAAAAGAACAGCAAATAAAACCCAAGACCAGCAGAAGACAGGAAATAATAAAGATTAGAGCAGAAATTAATACCATTGAAACAAACAAACAAATAAACAGATCAATGAAACCAGAAGCTGGTTCTTTGAAAGAATTAACAAAATTGATAAACCATTAGCCAGTTGGATCAAAAAGAAAAAGGAAAGGACCCAAATAAATAAAATCAAGAATTAAAGAGGAGAGATCACAACCAACACAGCAGAAATAAAAATAATAAGAGAATATTATGAGCAATTATACACCAATAAAATGGGCAATCTGGAAGAAATGGACAAATTCCTAGAAACATATACACTACCAAAACTAAAACAGGAAGAAATAGAGAATTTGAACAGACCCATAACCAGTAAAGAAATTGAATTAGTAATCAAAAATCTCCCAAAAATCAAGAGTCCAGGGCCAGATGGCTTTCCAAGGGAATTCTACCACACATTTAAGGAAGAGTTAACACCTATTCTCCTGAAGCTGTTCCAAAAAACAGAAATGGAAGGAAAACTTCCAAACTCTTTCTATGAAGCCAGCGTTACCTTGATTCCAAAACCAGACAAAGACCCCATTAAAAAGGAGAACTAGAGACCAATTTCCCTGTTGGACATGGATGCAAAAATCCTCAACAAGACATTAGCCAACCAGATCCAATAATACATAAAAAAATTATCCACCACAACCAAGTGGGATTTATACCTGGGATGCAAGGCTGGTTCAATATCTGCAAAACAATTAATGTGATTCATCACATCAATAAAAGAAAGGACAAGAACCACATGATCCTCTCAATAGATGCAGAGAAAGCATTTGACAAAATACAGTATCCTTTCTTGATAAAAACCCTCAAGAAAATACGGATAGGAGGATCATACCTCAAGATCATAAAGGCCATATATGAAAAACCCAATGCTAATATCATCCTCAATGGGGAAAAACTGAGTGCTTTCCCCCTAAGGTCAGGAACAAGACAGGGATGTCCACTCTCACCACTGTTATTCAACATAGTATTGGAAGTCTTAGCCTCAGCAATCAGACAACACAAAGAAATAAAAGGCATCCAAATCAGCCAGGAGGAGGTCAAACGTTCACTCTCCACAGATGACATGATACAGTATATGGAAAACCCAAAAGATTCCACCAAAAAACTGCTAGAACTGATTCATGAATTCAGCAAAGTTGCAGGATATAAAATCAATGCACAGAAATTGGTTGCATTCCTATATACCAACAATGAAGCAACAGAAAGAGAAATCAAGGAATCGATCCCATTTACAGTTGCACCAAAAACCATAAAATACCTAGGAATAAATCTAACCAAAGAGGTGACAATCTATACACTGAAAACTATAGAAAGCTTGAAGAAGACACAAAGAAGACACTATAGAAAATTGAAGAAGACACAAAAAAATGGAGAAAGATTCCATGCCCCTGAATAAGAAGAACAAATATTGTTACTGAGAACAAACTGAGGGTTGATGGGGGGTGGGAGGGAGGGCAGGGTGGGAGGGAGGGCAGGGTGGGTGATGGGTATTGAGGAGGGCACCTTTTGGGATGAGCACTGGGTGTTGTATGGAAACCAATTTGACAGTAAATTTCATATATTAAAAAAGAAAAAAAAAAAAAAAAGAAGAACAAATATTGTTAAAATGTCAATAATACCTAAAGAATCTACATATTCAACGCAATCCCTATCAAAATAACACCAGCATTCTTCACAGAGCTAGAACAAATAATCCTAAAATTTGTATGGGACCAGAAAAGACCCCGAATAGCCAAAGCAATCTTGAAAAAGAAAACCAAAGCAGGAGGCATCACAATCCCAGACTTCAAGCTGTATTACAAAACTGTAATCATCAAGACTGTATGGTACTGGCACAAGAACAGACACTCAGATCAGTGGAACAGAATAGAGAATCCAGAAATGGACTCACAAACATATGGCCAACTAATCTTTGACAAAGCAGGAAAGAATATCCAGTGGAATAAAGACAGTCTCTTCAGCAAGTGGTGCTGGGAAAACTGGACAGCAACATGCAGAAGAATGAACCTAGACCACATTCTTACACCATACACAAAAATAAACTCAAGATGGATGAAAGACCTAAATGTAAGACAGGAAGCCATCAAAATCCTTGAGGAGAAAGCAGGCAAAAACCTCTTTGTGGCCACAAAAGCTTCTTACTCAACACGTCTCCGGAGGCAAGGGAAACAAAAGCAAAAATGAACTATTGGGACCTCATCAAAATAGAAAGCTTCTGCACAGCAAAGGGAACCAATCAGCAAAACTAAAAGGCAACCAATGGAATGGGAGAAGATATTTGCAGAAAATATATCAAATAAAGGGTTAGTATCCAAAATCTATAAAGAACTTATCAAACCCAACACCCAAGAAACAAATACTCTAGTGAAGAAATGGGCAAAAGACACGAATAGACACTTTTCCAAAGAAGACATCCAGATGGCCAACTGACACATGAAAAAATGCTCTACATCACTCATTATCAGGGAAATGCAAATGAAAACCACAATGAGATACCACCTTACCTACACCTGTCAGAATGGCTAACATGAACAACTCAGGCAACAACAGATGTTGGCGAGGATGCAGAGAAAGACGATCTCTTTTGCATTGTTGGTGGGAATGCAAGCTGCTGCAGCTGTTCTGGAAAACAGTATGAAGGTTCCTCAAGAAACTAAAATATAATAACCCTATGACTCAGCAATTGCCCTACTAGGTATTTATCCAGGGGATACAGGTGTGCTGTTTCAAAGGGACACATGCACCCCAATGTTTATAACAACATTATCAACAATAGCCAAAGTATGGAAAGAGCTCAAATGTCCACTGATGGATGAATGGATAAAGAAGATGTGGTATGTGTGTATATATATATATATATATATATATATATATATATACACACACATATATATATATATACACACATATATATGTATATATATACACACATATATATACATATATGTACATACATACACACACACACACACACACACACAAAATGGAGTATTACTTGGCAATCAAAAAGAATGAAATCTTGCCATTTGCAACTACGTGACTGGAACTAGAGGGTATTATGCTAAGAGAAATTAGTCAGAGAAAGACAAATATCATATGACTTCACTCATATGAGGACTTTAAGACACAGAACAGATGAACACAAGGGAAGGGAAGCACCAGTAATATAAAAACAGGGTGGGGATGAAACATAAGAAACTCTTAAATAAGGAGAACAAACAGAAGGTTACTGAAGGGGTTGTGGGAGGGGGAATGGGCTAAATGGGTAAGGGGCATGAAGGAATCTACCCTTGATATCATTGTTGCACTATATGCTAACTAACTTGGATGTAAATTTTAAAAATTAAATTAAATTAAAAAATAAAATAAAATGTTATTCATAGAACAATAAGCACCATGCATGTAATTAAATGAATTATATATACATAATTAAATTAAAAAATACACAGAAGGAATCAACAGATCAGTGGATGCAGAAGAGACTAGCAATCTGGAAGATAGGGTAATGGAAAGTGTCCAAGCTGAACAACATAAAGAAAAAAGAATTTTTATTTTTTTAAGAAAAAAGAATTTTTAATAATAGGCCAAGATAGATCTTGGACAACATCAAGTAAACAAACATTTGCATGATAAAGGTCCCAAAAAGAGAAGAAAGAGGAAGAGACAGAAAATTTATTTGACAAAATAATAGCTGAAAATGTCCTTAACCTGGGGAAGGAAACACACATCCAGGTTCAGGATACGGAGAATTCCAAACAAAATGAACCCAAGGAAGTCCACACCATGAGCTATATTAAATGTTAAAAATTAAAGACAAAGAGATAATTTTAAAAGCATCAAGAGAGAAGCAACTAGCTACATACAAGGGAAACCCGTTAAAGCTATCAGTTAATTTTCAGCAGAAACTTTGCAGGCCAGAAGGAAGTGGCATGACATTTAATGTGCTAAAAGGAAAAAAATTACAACCAAGAATACTCTACCCAGCAAGGTTATCATTAAGGAAAAATTAAAGGAGAGATAGTGTTTCTAAAGACAAAAACAAAACAGTTAAAGGTGTTAATCATCACTAAACCATCCTTATGAGAAATATGTAGGGACTTCTTTAAGTAGAAAAGAAAAAGCCATATTACAAACAAACAAAACTATGAAAGAAAAAAATGTCATGAGTAAAGCAAACATACAGTAAAGGTAGTAGGGCAGACACTTATAAAGCTAGTATAAAGGTTAAATGACAAAAATAGTATAAACAATTTTATCTAAAAAATTAGATAAGGGACTAACAATAAAAAGATGTAAAATATGACAACTAATATATAAAAATGGAGGCGGAAATAAAAATGAAATTCTTTTAGAATGTGTTTGAACTTGAGACACCATCAACTTAATAGAGAGTGCTATGTACTTAAGATGTTATATATGAATCTCACAGTAATTACAAACTGAAAACCTATAATAGATACAAAAAGCTAAAGCAAAAAAGAAAAAAAGCAAACCACAACACTAAAGAAAGTCATCAATCACAAGGAAAGAAAGGAAGAAAAGAAAAAAGGAACAGAGGAGAACTACAAAAACAACAAGAAAACAATTAACAAAATTGCAATAAGTACAAGCCTATAAATAATTACTCTAAATGTAAATGGTCTAGGAGAGACCAACATGGCAGAGAAGTAGGGGGATCTGAAGTTCCCTTGTTTCTCAAACAAAGCAGTGTTGAAGCCAAAGGACTTTGAACTCCAAGAGCCCAGGAGGCAAAGACACAGAGTTGCTTCCAGAAACTCACCAGGACAACCTGATGGGCCATAGGTGTGTTATTGCAAATGGGGAAAGATAAAATGAATAGAGAGGGATCCCCTTCTGCAGAGAGATAAAGAGAAGAGAAAGAGAGGCTGGGGATGCACAGGACTGTATATGGACAAGAGAAAAACCTCAGACCAGGATGGAGAAAGATCCAATCTCTTAACTGCACAGCTTTCTCCAAACTGGGGCCATCTGCCAGATCGAGCACCTGGGGAGGAAGGCAGCCAGCCCCAGGCTCGGTGGCTAGGTCAGGGGTGCAGTCCACAATAAGAGAAAGCGATCCCCTCCCTGGAGTGATGTGGAACAGGACAAAGACTGTCTGCGCCCACCAGCCAGAGACCATATACTGAGAGGCATGGAGCCGCACTCCTCCAGTACCAGGGCACACACAACAGGAGTTTGAAACCCAGCCAAGCCCCAGGGCCTGGGAGTCAGCAGAGCAGGACAAACTGCCTCACTTGAGCCATGGCACAGTGAGGACAGCTTAAACAGAGTGGTTTGGGACACCTGGTCAGTGGAAGAGAGACTGAGGTGTCGCCATTTTTCTCCCCATGGCCACCAAAGTGGGGCTTCAGACAACAGACAGTGGGCCCACAGTGGAGGCAGGACTGGCCTATACCAAACCACACTCCTCCATGCCTGGTAACTGTGTATGTACTAGAGCAGGATGGATGCTGAGGAACCAGACAGACCCTCCTTCAGACCAGTGCTGTTGCATTGTCTGGCTTAATTCTCAGACAATCCTTATTATATACATATATTCTTCCTTCCTTTTCTCTTTCTTATCTCTTCCCTTCTCTAGTCTGGTTACTCTAGTTGTTGGTTTGTTTAAGCAGACATGTTTAATCCATTCTCTCAATACATGTTCTACAGCTCTTTTTTTTCCTTTCTCTCTCTCTGGGTTAAGCCATATAGTTTCCCTGTCTGGTCAATTTTATTTTCTTTTTCCCCGCCTCCTTTATTTTCCTTTCTCTCTCTCTGGATTAAGCCATATAGTTTCTCTATCTGGTCAATTTTTATTTTTTTTCTTTTTCCCCACCACTGTCATTTCACTTTTTATATGGGATAAGGCCTCTTCGATAAGTACTACCTCCACCCTGTTTACTTGTAGCTGGTGTTCCTGGTTTTGTGTTTTTGGGTTTTTTGTTTGTATGTTTCTGTGTTTTTGTTTTCTGTTTGTTTGTTTTCCTTTCCAGGGCTACTTCAGTGAACAAATCAAAGCACACCTGGTGGAGGGTCCAAAACATCACTACTAGTAGGGAGATAAAGTAACCAAAGTCACAACAGAGAGAAAGTAACACTCCCCAAAACACACCTCCTGAAGGGCCAGGCCCTGGGCAGTGTATGATCCCCTCTTTAATATAGTAGTGCTTGCAGGTGCAGGCCACATAACAAGCTTTTAAAACACACAAGGGACAGAAAACTAGCCAAAATGACAAAATGGAAGCATTCCCTTCAAAAGAAATTCCAGCTAAAGAATAAATGACAGCTAAAGATTGCTCAAAACAGATATAAATAATATAACTGAACAAGAATTTAGAGTAATAGTCACAAGATTAATCACTGAGCTTGAAAAAAGCATAGAAGACAGCAGAGAATCTATTGTTGCAGAGATCAAGGAACTAAAAAATAGTCATGATGAATTTAAAAATGTTGTAAACGAGGTGCAAAATAAACAAGAGGCAGTGACAGTGAGGGTTGAAGAGGGAGGGGGAGAATAGGTGAAATAGAAGATAAAATTATGGAAAAAGATGCAGCTGAGAAAAAGAGAGATAAAAAAGTTCTGGATCATGAGGGGAGAATTAGAGAACTAAGTGATTCAATGAAATGGAACAATATCCGTATCATAGGAGTGTCAGAAGAAGAAGAAGAGAGAGAAAGGGGCCAAAGGTGTACTTGAACAAATCATAGCTGAGAACTTTCCCAACCTGGGGAAGGAAACAGACATTGAAATCCAGGAGGCACAGAGAACTCCCTTCAGATGTAACTTGAATTGATCTTCTGCATGACATATCATAGTGAAACTGACAAAATACAAAGATAAAGGGAGAATTGTGAAAGCAGCTAGGGATAAACAGGCCCCAACCTACAAGTGTAGACACATAAGGTAGTAGCAGACCTATCTACTGAAATTTGGCAGGCCAGAAAGGAGTGGCAGGATATTTTCAATGGGATGAATAGGAAAAATATGCAACCAAGAATCCTTTATCCAGCAAGGCTGTCATTCAGAATAGAAGGAGAGATAAAGGTTTTCCCAAACAAACAAAAACTGAAAGAGTTCATGACAACTAAACCAGCCCTAAAGAGAACCTAAGGGGTACTCTGTGAGTGGAATGTTGCAAAGACCACAAAGGATCAGAGACATCACTACAAGCATTAAACCTACAGATAACACATTGACTCTAAACCCATATCTTTCAATAATAACCCTTAATGTAAATGTACTAAATGCTCCAAAAGACATAGGGTATCGGAATGGATTAAGAAAAACAAGACCTGTCTATTTGCTGTCTACAAGAGACCTATTTTAAACCTGAGGACACCTTCAGATTGAAAGTGAGCGGATGGAGAGCCATCTATCATGCTACTGGATGTCAAAAGAAAGCTCGAGTAGCCATATTTATATCAGACAAACTAGATTTTAAACTAAAGGCCTTAACAAGAGACCAAGAAGGGCATTATATAATTATGGGGTCTATCCATCAAGAAGAGCTAACAATTACAAAAGTTTATGAACCGAATTCAGAAGCATCCAAATATATAAAACAGTTAATCACACACATAAGCAATTGGTAAGAATGTGGTAATTGGAGGGTACTTTAATACTCCACTTACAACAATGGACAGATCATCCATTGGCCCT
Organism: Panthera pardus; assembly: GCF_024362965.1. Lineage (NCBI taxonomy): Eukaryota > Metazoa > Chordata > Mammalia > Carnivora > Felidae > Panthera > Panthera pardus. Next base: position 68,999,524 of record NW_026526991.1, on the reverse strand, counting down.
GAATGATACACTGGACCAGATGGGTTTGACAGATATATTTAGAACTTTTCATCCTAAAGCAGAATACACATTCTTCTCTAGTGTACATGGAACATTCTCCAAGATAGATCACATAATGGGTCACAAAACAGCCCTCAATAAATATAAAAGACTTGAGATCATACCATGTACACTTTCAGATCACAATGCTATGAAACTTGAAATCAACCACAGGAAAAAGTTTGGAAAACCTCCAAATACATGGAGGTTAAAGAAATCCTACTGAGGAATGAATGCATCAACCAGGCAATTAAAGAAGAAATTTAAAAACACATGGAAACAAATGAAAATGAAAACACAACAATCCATACCCTTTGGGATGCAGCAAAGGCAGTCCTAAGAGGAAAATACATTACAATCCAGGCCTATCTAGAGAAACAAGAAAAATTCCAAATTAAAATCCAACAGCACACCTAAAGGAACTAGAAGCAGACCAAAAAAGAAACCACAAACCCAGCAGATGAAGAGAAATAATAAAGATCAGAGCAGAAATAAACAATATAGAATCCAAAAAAAAATAGTGGAACAGATCAATGAAACTAAGAGATGGTTTTTTGAAAAAATAAACAAAATTGACAAGCTCTTAGCCAGACTTTTCAAAAAGAAAAGAGAGAGGACGGAAATAGATAAAATCACAAATGAAATGAATTTATCACAACCAATCCCTCAGAAATACAAGCAATTATCAGAGAATATTATGAAAATTTATGCCAACAAACTGGACAATCAGGAAGAAATGGACAAATTCCTAGACACCCACACACTACCAAAATTCAAACAGGAAGATATAAAAAATTTGAACAGACCCATAACGAGCGAAGAAATAGAAGCAGTTATCAAAAATCTCCCAACAAATAAGAGTCCTGGACCAGTTGGCTTCTATCCTTCTCAAGCTGTTCCAAAAAACAGAAATGGAAGGAATACTTATGGACTGACTCTATGAAGCCAGCATTACCTTGATTCCCAAACAAGACAGAGACCCCACAAAAAAGCAGAACTATAGGCCAATATCCCTTATGAACATGGATGCAAAAATTCTCAACAAGATACTAGCAAACCGAATTCAACACCATGTAAAAATAATTATTCACCATTATCAAGTGGGATTCTTTCCTGGGCTGCAGGGCTGGTTCAATATTCGCAAATCAATCAATGTGATACATCATATTAATAGAAGAAAGGATTAGAACCATATGATCCTATCAATAGATGCAGAAAAAAACATTTGACAAAATACAGCATTGTTTCTTAATACAAACCCTCAAGAAAGTCAAGATAGAAGGCACATACCTTAACATGACTGAAAAGCCCACAGTTAATATCATTCTCAATGGGGAAAAACTGAGAGCTCTCCCCCTCAGATTAGGAACGCAACAGGGATGTCCACTCTCACCACTGTTGTTTAACATAGTGGTGGAAGTCCTAGCATCAGCAATCAGACAACAAAATGAAATATAAGGCATCGAATTGGCAAAGAAGAAGTCAAACTTTCGCAAACGACATGATACTCTACATGGAAAACCCAGAAGACTCCATCATAAGACTCCTAGAACTGATACATGAATTAAACAAAGTCACAGGGTACAAAGTCAATGTATAGAAATCGGTTGCATTCTTATACACCAATAATGAAGCATCAGAAAGAGAAATAAAGAAACTGATCCCATTTTCAATTGCACCAAGAATGATAAAATACCTAGGAATAAACTTAACCAAAGATGTAAAAGATTTGTATGCTGAAAACTATAGAAAGCTTATGAAGGAAATTAAAGAAGACACAAAGAAATGGAAAAACATTCCATGTTCATGGATTGGAAGAACAAATACTATTAAAATGTTCCATACTACCCAAAGCAATCTACACATTCAATAAAATCCCAATCAAAATTGCACCAGCATTCTTCTCTGAGCTAGAACAAACAATCCTAAAATTTGTATGAAATCACAAAAGACCCCAAATAGCCAAAGTAATATTGAAGAAGAAAATCAGGGCAGGATGCATCACAATCCCGGACTTTAGCCTCTACTACAAAGCGGTAATAATCAAGACACCATGATATTGGCACAAAAACAGACACATAGACCAATGGAATAGAACAGAGAACCTAGAATTGGACCCACAAACATATGGCCGACTAATCTTTGACAAAGCAGGAAAGAACATCCAATGGAAAAAAGACAGTCTCTTTAGCAAATGGTGTTGGGAGAACTGGATAGCAACATGCAGAAGAATGAAACTGGACCACTTTCTTACATGATACACAAAAATAAACTCAAAATGGATGAAAGACCTAAGTGTGAGACACCTAGAGGACCTTGAAGACCCTAGAGGAGAAAGCAGGCAACAAGCTTTTTGACTTCAGCCACAGCAATTTCTTACTCAACACATCTCCAAAGGCAAGGGAAATAAAAGCAAAAATGAACTATTGGGACCTCATCAAGATAAAAAGCTTCTGCACAGCAAAGGAAATGATCAATAAAACTAAAAGGCAACTGACAGAATGGGAGAAGATATTTGCAAATAAAGAACTTAACCAAACTCAACACCTGAAAAACAATCCAGTGAAGGAGAGGGAAGAAGACATGAATAGACACTTTTCCAAAGAAAACATCCAGATGGCCAACAGACACATGAAACGATGCTCAACATCACTCATCATCAAGGAAATACAAATTAAAACCACATTGAGATACCAGCTCACACCAGTCAGAGTGGCTAAAATTAACAACTCAGGAAACAACAGATGCTGGCAAGGTTGTGGAGAAACATGAACCCTCTTGCACTGTTGGTGGGAATGCAAACTGGTACAGCCACTCTGGAAAACAGTGTGGAGTTTCCTCAAAAAATTAAAAATAGAACTACCCTATAACCCATCAATAGCACTACTAGGAATTAACCCAAGGGATACAGGAGTGCTGATGCATAGTGGCACATGTACCCCAATGTTTATAGCAGCATTTTCAACAATAGCCAAATTATGGAAAGAGTCTAAATGTCCATCAATTGATGAATGGATAAAGAAGATGTGGTTTGTATAGACAATAGAATACTACTTGGCAATGAGAAAGAATGAAATCATGCCATTTGCAGCAATGTGGATGGAACTGGAAGGTATTATGCTGAGTGAAATAAGTCAGTCAGAGAAGGACAGATATCATACGTGTTCACTCATATGTGGAACTTGAGAAACTTAACAGAAGACCATGGGGGAAGGGAAGGGGAAGAATAGTTACAGAGAGGGAGGCAAACCACAAGAGACTCTTAAATACAGAGAACAAACCGAGGGTGGATGGGGGGGGTGCGGGAGAGGGGAAAATGGGTGATGGGCATTGAGGAGGGCACTTGTTGGGATGAGCACTGGGTGTTGTATGTAAACAAATTTGATAATAAATTATATGAAAAAGAAAGAAAGAAAGAAAGAAAGAAAGAAAGAAAGAAAGAAAATGTATATGTTCTAAATGCTCCATCAAAAGACATAGGGTCACAGAATGGATTTAACAAACAAACAAAAAAAGACTCCTCTTTATGTTGCCTACTGGAGACTAACTTCAGACCTAAAGACACATACTGACTAAAAGTGAAGGGATAGAAAATGACTTTCCATGCAAACGGGAAGGTGGGGGTGGGGGGGGGAAAAAAGCCAGGGTAGCAATACTTATGTCAGATAAAATAGACTTTAAAACAAATACTGTAACAAAAACTATAACTGTAACTGTAAAAGAAGGTCATTATGCAATGATAAAGTGATCAATCCAACCAGAACATGTAACAACTGTAAATATCTACACACCAAACAAAGGAGTACCTAAATACAGAAAGTAATTTTTGGCCAATAAAAAGAGAGAAATTGACAGGAATACAATAATAGGAAGAGACTTAAATACTCCTTTTACATCAATAGATAGATCACCCAGGCAAAAAGGTCAATAAGGAAAGAGTGTCTTTGAATAACACATTAGACCATATGACCTTACACTTATATACAGAACATTCCACCCCTCAAAAAACAGAATAAACATTCTTTCAAGTCCACATAGAACATATATCTATAAGATAAATCACATATTAGGCCAGAAAATAAGCCTAAATTTAAGAAAGTTGAAATCATATCAAGTATCTTTTCCTACCACAACAGTATGAAGCTAGAAATCAATTACAAGAAAAAACTGGAAAAAACACCACATTGAGGCTAAACAACATGCTACTAAACAACTAATTGGTCAATGAAGAAATCAAAGAGGAAATCAAAAAGTATGTGGAGACAAATGAAAATGAAACAAAATAGTCCAAAATCTTTGGGAAATAGCAAAAGTAATTCTAAAAGGAAAGGTTATAGTTATACAAGCCTACCGCAAAAATTTTTTTTCAATTAATCAATCTGACTTTACCACTAAAGGAGCTAGAGAATAAAGAGAAAATAAAGCCCAAAGTTAGTAGAAGAAAGGAAATAATGAAGACCAGACTAAAAATAAATGACAGAAGACTAAGAAAAAAAAAAAAGAAAAAGAAGGATGGAAGGAAGGAAGGAAGGGAAGAAGGGAAGAAATGAAAAGATCAGTGAACTCTAGGGTGGGTTCTCTGAACAGATAAATAAAATTTATGACCATTTAACCAGACTCAGTAGAGGACCCAAATAAATAAAACCAGAATGGAAGGGAAGTAACAACAGACACCACAGATATACAAAGTATTCTAAGAAGCTACCATCAGAATTTATATGACAACAAATTGGACAACCTAGAAGAAATGGATAAGTCCTAGAAACATACAATCTCCCAAAAGGAAATTAATAAGAAGCAGAAAATCTGAACAAATTACTAGTAACAAAATTGAATCAGTAGTCAAATTTCCAAAACAGAAAAACAGAAGTCCCAGACCAGATGAATTCACAATTGCATTCTACCAAACATTTCAAGAAGAGTTTATACCTATTCTCAAAGTATTCCAAAAATAGAAACAGAAGGAAAGTTTCTGAGTACATTCTACAAGGCTAGCATTGCCCAGTACCAAAACCAGACAAAGATACAACAAAAACAGAAAACTACATGCCAGTATCCCTGATGAACATAGATGCAAAAATCCTCAACAAATATTAGCAAACTGAACTTAACAATACATTAAAAGAAACACTCACCGTGATCAAGTGGCATTTATTCTGGAGGTGCAAGAATGGCTCAATATTCACAAATCAATCTACATGATATACCTCATCAACAAAAGGAAGGATAAAAATCATATGATAATCTCAATAGACACGGAAAAAGCATTTGACAAAGTTCAACATCCATTCATAATAAAAACTCTTCAATAAAGTGGGTTTACAGGAAACATACCTCAACATAATAAAGGCTGTCTATGAAAAATCCACAAGTAGCAACATATTCAGTGGTGAAAAACTGAGAGCTCTTGCTCTAAGATTAAGAACAAGATGAGGGTTTCCACTCTCACCACTTTTATTCAAGATAGTACTTGAAGTCCTCACCTCAGCAATCAGATGAGAAAAGGAAATAAAAGGCATCCAAATTGATAAGGGAGAAGTAGATCTGTCATAATTTGCAGATGGCATACTATACATAGAAAACTCTAAAGAATCCACCAAAAAAAAAAAAGCAGTAATCAATGAATTCAGTAAAGTTTCAGGATACAAAATTAATATATAGAATTCTGTTGCATTTCTATACACTAACAACAAAGTAGCAGAAAGAGAAGTTAAGAAAACAATTCCATTCACAATTGCACCAAAAAGAATCAAATATCCATGAATAAACTTAAGCAAGGCCTATACTCCAAAAACTGTAAAACATTGATGAAAAATAAAATAAACAATCATAAATTTTTTATGGAACCATGAAATACCTTGAATAGTCAAAGCAATCTTGAAAAAGCAAACAAAACTGAAGGTATCACAATTCCAGACTTCAAGTTATATTATAAAGCTGTAGTGATCAAGACAGTATGGTATTGGCACAAAAATACACACATAGGTCAAAGAAACAGAATAGAAAACCCAGAAATAAAGTCACAATTATATGGCCAGTTAATCTTCGACAAAGAAGGAACATATATATAATGGGAAAAAGTCTCCTCAAGAAATGGTGTTGGGAAAACTGGACAGCTATGTGCAAAAGAATGAAACTGGACCACTTTCTTTCACCATATACAAAAATAAACTCAAAATGGATTAAAGACCTAAATGTGAGACCTGAAACCATAAAAGTACTTGAAAGGGATGCCTTGGTGGCTCAGCTGGTTAAGCATCCAACTCTTGATACCCGCTCAGGTCATGATCTCATAGTCATAAGATCAAGCCCCATGTCGAGCTCTGCATCAAGCATGAAGTCTGCTTGGAATTTTCTTGCTCTCTCTCCTTCTGCCCCTCCTCACACACTCTCTCTCTCTCTCAAAATAAATAAGTAAATATTATTTTAAAACTTAAGAAATCAAAAAGTCCTTGTAGAAAGCACAGGCAGTAATTTCTCTGACATTGGCCATAGCAACTTTTTTCTAGCTAGGTCTCCTGGGGCAAGGGAAACAGAAGCAAAAATAAACTAGTGGAATTACATCAAAATTAAATGCTTCTGCACAGTGAAAAAAACAATCAACAAAACTAAAAGGCAACATATGGAATGGAAGAAGATATTTGCAAATGACACATGTGATAAAGGGTTAGTATCCAAAATATATAAAGAACTTCTAAAATTCAACACTCAAAAAATAAATGACCAGATTAAAAACAGCAGAGGACACAAATAGACATTTTCCAAAGAAGACTTACAGATATCCAACAGACACATGAAAAGATGCTCAACATCACTAGTAATCAGAAAAATATAAACCCAAACTATAATGAGATATGTTCTCACACCTATCAAAAATGGCGAAAACCAACAACACAAGAAACAACGTGTGTTGGCAAGGATGTAGAGGAAAAAAGGACCAAATGTGAGACCTCATGAACTATTGGTAGGAATGCAAACTGGTGCGGCCATTGTGGAAAACAGTACGGAGTTTCCTCAAAAAGTTAAAATAGAATTACCCGATAATCCAGGAATTGCACTACTGGGTATTTACGCCAAAAATACAAAAACAGTAATTCAAAGCAACACATGCATTCCTATGTTTATTGCAGCATTATTTACAAAAGCCAAAATATGAAAAGCAGTCCAAGTGTTCATTGATACATGAATGGATAAAGGAGATGTGGTATATATATATATACAATGCAATACTATTCAGCCATAAAAAGGAATGAAATCTTTCCATTTACGACAACACAGATGGAGCTAGAGAGCATGATGCTAAGCAAGATACGTTAGTGAAAGAAAAATAGCATATGGTTTCACTTATATGTGGAATTTAAGATACAAAACAATGAGCAAAGGAAAAGAGAGAGAGAAACTGAGAAATAGACTCTCACCTATAGAGAAAAAACTGATGGTGGAGGGATGGTTGAAATAGGTAATGGGGATTAAAGGGTACACTTATGATGAATATTGAGTAATATACAGAATTCTTAAATCACTGTATTGTACACCTGAAACCAATATGACACTGTATGTTAACTATACTGGAATTAAAAATGAAAAACTTAATTAAAAAACAAAACACTAATGAAAGAAATTGAAAATGTCACAAACAAATGGAAAGATATTCCATGTTCATGGATTGGAAGAATTAATATCATTAAAATGTCCACACTACTAGGTGCCTGGGTGGCTCAATCAGTGAAGCGTCTGACTTCCGCTCAGCTCATGATCTCACAGTTCGTGGGTTTGAGCCCCGCGTCAGACTCTGTGCTGACAACTCAGAGCCTGGAGCCCGCTTCACATTGTGTCTCCCTCTCTCTCTGCCCCTTCCCTGCTCAGGTGCTCGCTCGCTCTTTCTCTCTCTCTCTCTCTCTCTCAAAAATAAACATGAAAACAAAATTTTTTAAATGTCCACACTACTGAAAGCAATCTACATATTTAATACAATTTATATCAAAACACCAATATTTTTCGCAGAACTACAACAAATAATACTAAAATTTGTTTGAAACCACAAAGACTCTGAATAGCTAAAGCAATCTTGAAAGAAGAACAAAAGCTGGAGGTGTCACAATCCTAGATTTCAAGACATACTACAAAGCTATAGTAATAAAAAACATTATGGTACTACCACAAAAATAAACATGTAGATCAATGATACACAATAGAGAGCTCAGAAATGAAACCATGATTATAGTGGTCAATTAATCTATGACAAAGGAGGCAAGAATATACAGTGGGAAAAGAGTCTCTTCAACAAATGATGCTGGGAAAACTGGACAGCTACATGCAAAAGATTGAAACTGGATCACTTTCTTACTCCATACACGAAAATAAATTCAAAATGGATTAAAAAACATAAATGTAAGACCCAACATCATAAAACTCCTAAAAGAAAACATACACAGTAATCTTGGACATCAATCTTAGCAACATTTTCTAGAGATGTCTCCTAAGGCAAAAGAAACAAAAGCAAAAATAAACAATTGGGACTTCACCAAAATAAAAATCTCTTACATAGCTAAGGAAACCATCAACAAAATGCCATGGCAACCTACTAGATGGGAGAAGATATTTACAAATAATATATCTGATGAGATGTTAATACCCAAGTATATAAAGAATGTATACAACTGAATACCAAAAACTAAATAATCTTATTAAGAAATGGGCAGAGGACCTGAACATTTTTCCAAAGAAAACATAGAGATGGCTAACAGACACATGAAAAGATGCTCAACATCACTCATCATCAGGGAAATTCAAATCAACGCCATAATAGGGTATCACCTTACACCTGTCAGAGTGGCTAGAATCAAAAAGATAAGAAATAACAAATGTTGGTGAGGATGTGGACAAAGGGAACTCTCACGCGCTGGTGGTGAGAATGTAAATTGGCGTAGCAACTATAGAAAACGGTGTCAAGGTTCCATAAAAAATAAAAAATAGAAATACTATATGATCCAGTAATTCCACTACTAGGTATTTACCCAAAGAAAATAAAAACACTAATTCAAAAAGATATACCATACCCCTATGTTTATTGCAGCATTATTTATAATAGCCAAGATTTGGAAGCAACCTTAGTGTCCATCAATAGATGAATGGATAAAGAAGATGAGGTGTGTGTACAACAGAATATTACTCAGCCATAAAAAGGAATGCCATCTTGCCATTTTCAGCAATATACATGGACCTAGAGGGAATTATGCTAAATGAAATGATCTGATTCATGTATATGTGGAATATAAAAAACAAAACAATAAAGCAGAATCAGATCTATAAATATAGAGATCTGGTTGGCTGCCAGAGGGAGAGGGGGAAGGGGATGGGTAAAATGGGTGAAATGGAGTGAGAGATACAGGCTTCCAGTTAGGGAATGAATAAGTCACAGAAATAAAAGGCACACCATAGGGAATATAGTCACTGATGTTTTAATAGTGTTGTATGTTGACAGGTGGTAGGTACCCTTGTGGGGAGCATAGCACAATGTATAGATTTCTCAAATCAGTTTGTAGTGTACCTGAAAAGAATATAACAATGTATGTCCACTACATTTTTAAAAAATGTGTTGACTGCTTTTATGCTTTCAATAAGGTTTCTGGTCAATAGCGGGGTAGTAGTGGTTAATTTTTTGTTGACTTGAAAGTTATATACGGATTTTCGACTGCACAAGGTCTTGGCACCCCTAGCTCCCGTACTGTTCAAGGGCCCAGTGTAATTGGTGGGGGTCAGATAAATACCAGGAACTATGCCAGATGTTTATTTACATTTATCGCACTGCCAACATTTTATTGAAGATAAATGTTAAGTAGCTCTTAAAAAATTATTCCAAAGGAAGTATATGATTATAAAAGCAGTGCAACACGTTGAAAAATCCCAAGCTGCTCACAGAGGCTGGGCGGGAAAACCAAGTCCTACTCTCACCCAGCCCAGCCCACTCCAGAGGTCCCAGGAAGTGTGAGTTGTGGCCATTGGGGTAGTCTTTTTGCCCAAAAGAGACTTCAGAGATTTGGGTTTAATAATTATATTTAGTGTATTAAAGTTACAGGTCATGGATGCCTGGCTGGCTCAGTTGGTTAAGCATCGGACTTTGGCTCAGGTCATGATCTTATAGTTTGTGGGTTCAAGCCCCATGTTGGTCTCTGTCCTGACAGGTAGGAGCCTGGAGTCTGCTTTGGATTCTGTGTCTCCCTCTCTCTATGCCCCTCCCCAACTCACACTCTGTGTCTGTCTCTCCCTCAAAAATAAATAAACATTAAAAAAATAATATAAAATAAAGCTACAGATCAGAAAAGCTACTTCTTTCCTTAAATTTTTTTTAAAGTAGGCTCTATGCCCAGCGTGGAGCTCAACGTGGGGCTTGAACTCCGACCTGAGATCAAGACCTGAGCTGAGATCAAGAGTTGGCTGCTAAATGGACTGAGCCACCCAGGCACACCTCCTTACACTTTTAAGTTCAACCCAAATCCTATTGTTTTCATAAACTTAGCAAATTTCATCACTTTTTAAGGGAAATTTGAATGTCTGGTTTCACTTGCAAACTTAATGAAATGCTTTAAAATATCTGGAAAAGTAGTTATAAACTTAGTTTATTCCAGTTCCTTTTTATGTACTCCAGTTTTCTGACCTACTGAGGCCAAGAGGCCATAAATGAAGGAGTTACAAACTCTCTCTTTCCTGTTCTTCTCTTTATTTTATTTTTCTTATTTTATGATTTTCTTTCCTGCTTTTCTCTTTAAAGGATACCTTTCACAAAGGTATCTTTTGATACCTAACATATTCTCTCTTGTTACCCTTTGTTACTAGGACACTAAATAGAGAGTGGAAAATGGCCAGACCATATATAGAAATAGAATTTTGACCCACAACCTGTAGCAAACAGCCCAGGAAACCAACCCCTTAACTACAATAATCAGACCAGGAAGCCAGACAGGCTTATAGGATGTCAGACTGTTTTATCTCTAGTGACAGTCCAGGAAGCCAAACAATAACCCCTAAAACAATCAGCCCCAAATGGCAGGAACTTGATTAATAACTGACAGGTTTTCTATTTTTACCCTTATATCCAGCTTAGAACCAATCAGAGAAAGCCAAATATGTACCCTAACCAATAACATAAGACGGCCTACTTCTAGTTAGCCTGCCTCCAGCTTTCTCACACCAACCGCCTCCAACGAGCACACCTGAAGCCTTCCTTTTTTTCCACTATAAAGCTTTCTCACTCCTATTTCTACCATTGAGTCTCAGCCAATTGGTAGTGGCCAGCTCCTTTGCTACATAGCAAACTCAGAATAGACTTTACTTGTGCTCTCTTGGTTGGTCTTTGTTTATTTTATGTTACTATCCAATACAAGGTGTTGGGGGAAGTGTTTGCTGGGTGTGTAGGACAAAACACAGTGAAGTGTTACTTTGGCTGACCCCAGCCCTTGAGTCATATTGGGATGGATTGGGGAGGAAGGGTTGGTAATTATAGAAGATGAATCTTCTGGAAGAGTAGATCGGACCACCAGGTGTAAAGCTGTGAACTTAACACAGACGAGTTTTGCCTTGATAGGAAATGGAGAACCTATGAAAGACTTCAGAAGGGAAAACTGGGAGCAAGAATCTCATCTTTGCCACTGGCGAATATTCATTTCCTTTCTGTCTAAACTCTCACCCCTCTGAGATGCTCTTTGAGCTGAGGCACCTTGAGATTCAAGGAGTTTGATAGCAGTTCTCAAAGTAGGGAAGCTGTTTGACAACATTCCCAAGGTAAGGGAAACAGGAGGGTTGACCTCACCTCAGAGACTTCAGATTCCACAAGGCATTCGAGCATAAGTTGGAAGGAAAACAATCCTGGGGTAAAAAGCTGTGGCCATGATGACTTCATTTTATTTGGGGACATGTTTTCCTTTGGTTATGAAACAGATTTTGCAAATGCTCTTAAAAGACCAGCACTTCCATTTTCTACCAGAAAACAAGGTAGATGGCCCTATACACCCCTTGCCCCATTCTTAAAACTGCTCAGTACATGGGATCTTTTATAATGCTGGCATGATTTGATTTATTTTGTCATTTAATCTATTGGGAGGGACCCCTAAGATCACCTCACCCTACCCTTCATTTCTCATTCACTCATGTGGGCACTTTGCTATGATCACACCTGCTTCTTACAATTAGAGCCACTGCACCAAGAACTCTGAAGCAGATAGACTGTGATCCCTAACCTTGTTCAGCATGGATAAGCATGTTTATGACTACAAAATATCTTGCCATTACGCCCTCTTCTCTCAGTATCACTTGTGGTGAGTCAGAGTGATGAGTCTCTGTTACCAATAAGGAAACCTCATATAAGTTGCCTACTCAGTGGTACCGACCAAGCTGCAAGTGCCAAGCACACCAAGATTTACAGGCTGACCTCACTACTGGGCCTTCTGTCCTCTATTTGTTTTTAAATCGACAAATCATATTTTTACCCTCAGTGTTTGGGGCCCTTTGGAGCAATCAGTATCTACTATTCTGGGGCTCTATCTTCAAAATCAAAATCACAGAGCAACACTTTTTCCAAAACTGGTTAGAAGAGGAGGTGGCAAGCAGTCTAATGAGTACAGTGAAGTAAACAAGGAAAAGAGCAAATCTTGTAGGAAATCCAGCAAGTGGTGGGAGGCTCCTTGTCCCTCATTTCTGCTATGAGAAAGCTGCTGGATGTAACTATGAAAAAAAACTCCATTTTGGTTGTACGTGAAAATAAAAGTAAACATTAAGGAGCAGCTCCCAGGATATTGTTTAAATTGCCCACTTCACTGGGGGAGGTAAGGCAGATACAAAACCAGGAGCCTCACTGGGACCCAGAACAAACCATCACATTAATGCTCACCTTCATTAATAATAAGGCAGAGTAACATATTCTTGGGACTTCGATCTTCTTCCCAAGGATAAATCACTTCATTACCATTCTTGTTTTAATATAGGAGATTGCCCTGAAAACCTAGAATAAAAGTTTTCCCAGATAATACTTGTCCATACCAGCTTTTGAAGTTCTATCACTCATTCAATGTGAATAGTAGAATCCCTAACACTTGATGGTGAATTCCTAAGAGGAATGAGTCCTTGCATGTTTCTTTAGAGCTTTCTCCCTGGGTTTTCCTGTTGTATTTACAGCTCTAAACCTTTATAATTTGTTAGCCTCCACAACACCAGAGTATCATTGTTTTCCAAAACTTGTCCTGTTTAACATCTCTATTCATTCACAAGCACCTAATTGATTAATATTAGTTTCTCTGTTTTCTGCCACCTACTGCACCTGATAGAAAGAAAGACACAAACCATCTTTAACGTAGCCGAGGAATACAGCCTGGATGACCAGTCTCTTACAAACATTTATTTTCAGTCTCTCTTTTCTCAAGAACTGTCTTGCCATGCTAAACCATCCCAACTAAACCAAATCTTTGTCTTCTGTGAACCAGGGCCTGGGGCAAATTTATTCCCCTACCATCTCTTCCCTTTCTGGGCATTGTAAATGATGAGAGAAAGGAACAGAAACTTTGGGGTATAGTTAGGATTTTAATCTAGTCATCAAAGTATCTCAAGAATATAGTTGACATCACCAAAAATATGTTTTATTAGAGACAACAAATACCTTTAGAATATAACAGAAAGTCACTGAAACAAATGAAGGCAATATTTGTGTACAAGATACTACTGATTATTTTATCTGGATTCCAGGAAGTCCATGTGGGGTATGGGAAAGCAAATAAGATTTAGAAATAGAGGACCTTGGTTCAAATCCTGGATCTGCCATTGACTAGCCCTAGAAGCTTCATCAAGTTGAGAGATGAGTGTACAAATAGACAATGGCCAGGCCATATATAGAAATAGAACTCTGACCCACACCTATAACAACTGGTCCGGGAAACCAACCCTTTATCCACAATAATCATACCAAGAAGCCAACCACACTTGTAGGAAGTCAGACAATCCCTAGTGACAGTCCAGAAAGCTAAACAATGACCCCTAAAACAATCAGTCCCAAATGGCAGGAAATTGATTAATAACTGACAGCTTCTCTAATTTTTACCCCTACATTTAACTTAGGACCGATCAGAGAAAGCCAAATATGTACTCTAACCAACCACATAGGATGCTCCACTTTGGGTTAGCTCACCTCCAGCTTCCCCATACCAACAGCCTTCAATTAGCGCACACACACCTGAAGTCTTCCCATTTTTCCACTATAAAGCTTTCTTACACCTATTTCTGCCTTTAAGTCTCTACCAAAACACAAGTAAACAGTGGCTGACTCCTTTGCTATAGCAAGCTCTGAATAAACAAATTTTGCTTCCTTTCATTTGGTTCATCTTTATCTTCACTAAGTTATTTAACCTCTTAGGCTCTAGCTTCCTAATTCATTAAATGGGGTTATTTGTTCCTAGCAGGCAATGTCACTTTGAAGTCCCTAATGTCTCACACTGGATTCAGTGTGCCAGGCAGTATAAAAAACCACAGGATGAATACAAGGCATCTTCTTTGAGGTGAGGGTATCAATGTTTAGGGAAGAAATGGCCATATTAAAACAAACACAAGTATGTTATAGAATTGCATGTAAAATGCGAATGAATTTGTAATGGCAAATAACAAAATTCAGAGGAATTTCATACTTTTGTTGAGCTGCTTCATCTAGACCCCTGGGTTATGCCTTTCCTTTTCTCTCTTCATTAGAACTTGGGTGGAAGAGTCTGAGAAGTATTGATATACATTGAAAGTATCTTGCCAGCCTTGAGATTCTACAACAGAGGTTTTCAAAGTGTAGTCTAGGTTCCCTTAGGAGGGTTTGAGACCTTTTCAAGATGTCTACAAAGGCAAAACTACTTTTACAATAATACAAACACATTATCTGCCTTTTTACTCTCATTTTCTCGGTATGCAATGGAGTTTCCAGAGGCCACACAACGTGAGATACAGCCGTAGATTGAACACAGGAGCAGTTATGAGCATCCAGCTGCTTTCTATTAAGTCAGACATTAAAAATATAAAACAATGTACTCTTCTCACATTATTTTGAAAAATAGTTATTTTTCATTAAAACATGCAGTGAGCTTATTGTTATTTTGAAATTAAGGAAAAAATTTAATTTCTCAGTTTTGGTTTCTAATACACTAAATATTAATAGATAGAAATCACACAAACAAAAGTTTTTTGGGGTTCCCAATACTTTTTTAAGAGTATGAAGGGGTTTGGTGACCAAAAAGTATAAGAATCACTGTTTTATAACAGTAAAATTTTGAACCAGAGCCAACCATGGCATTCACATTTAACTTGGGCAGTACAACTCGAAGTGTGAGGGTGGCAGAAAAGACCAATGCAAACTTTCTCCTCTCAGTGCATGTGAAATCCATCTTCTGGTCAATGTCAAGGCCCCTCACTGAAGCTTGGGCTCCAACACAAGTGCTCTATTGGTGCTTCTGCTCAGACAAACCCCTCATCCCTGACTGATACCTGCTGAGTTCTTGATCTTTATTTCCTAGCTGTCTGTCCTGGGCTGCATGGTTAGATAAAGCCTGGTGTAGTCTCCTCTGTATATCCTGCCACATTAAGCACATATTTGTGTATATATGTTGGATTCCAGGCTGTTTTACTTAGAAATTCTGGGGTCCCAAGGGACGAAATGTGACCATTAATATACTGAACTAGCATGCAAAAAGTGGTCAGAACTACAAAACCTGATGCTGTTTAGAGGCTGTCAAAACATAGTGTACGTTGGTCCTACAAGCCATACACAGGGAACAGTCTCATGAAATATATTTCCTTCAAACAAGGAGGACAATGTATTTATTCATTATTGTATCTATAGCAGACCTGGCAGAGAGGAGATGTTCACTAAACAGTTGTTGACTAAACACATGAATGAATGAATGAATGAATGAATGCCTTAACCTTCCCTGGTATCAGATTTTTCCAGCCAAGAGATTTAGAAAGCATACCTAAGAAAGTAAAATAAGGTTAAAGTGGAAATGACAGTTGATCGTGCAAGATACTAAATCAAGATGGGAAGAGCAGGAGATGTTGGCTTGGTACAATGGCCGAGCGGGTAGAAGTCCTAATTGTGAGCTGAGAGAAAATGTCTTTACTATAGATGTTGCTCCTCTCCACCAATGAAATGAGTCACAGTCCAATATACAGCTACAGGTGGGTTCTGAGGTAAGTTGACACAATGATTTTTTTAAAGGACGTGTAGAGGCCAAAGTAAAAGGCTAATGAAGTGGATCTGGGAAGCTCTTAACCCCCATGTACAAATGCTTTATTGAACAAACTCCTGAGCATATCTGCTGTGTGGTTCTCATGACTGAATCCCACTTGGTCCCTCTCATTGGAAGCAGATCCAACCAAAATGTAGCTTAAGCAGGGCTATCATGATTTAAGCACCTTGTTACTCCCTATTCACGGGAAAATGGTAAAGGAGAGTCTTTCTGGGCATATGGGCACTTTAATTTAAGCTTTTCTCTATCTATCTATCTATCTATCTATCTATCTATCTATCTATCTATCTATCTAATTTTATTTTAGAGAGAGAGAGAGTGTGTGTGCAAGCAGGAGAGAGAGAGAGACAGAATCTTAAGTAGGCTCCACACTCAGAGCTGAACCCGACATGGGTATTAATCTCATGATCCTGGGATCAGGACCTGAGCCAAAAATCAAGAGTCAGATGCTCAACGAACTGAGCCACCCAGGCTCCCCTGAATTTGGGCTCTCAAACAAACTCTCAAAGGTAAATGCTGACTCTCATTTTCATTCAACCTAAGTGCAAGCAATAAGTACCAGGGTATGCAGGATATGATTTGACTGCCATTTTTTGACATAGGTTTGTCCATGAAATTAACTTTTGAAAGAACCAGCTTTTGACTTTGCTGACTCACTCTATTATGTCTTTATTTTATATTAAATATATCTTATTGCTATTTTCTTTGAGTTTAGTCTGTATTTTTCCCTACATAATTTCTTCAGTTAGATTCATTTGACAATTCACTCAACAAATTGTGTATATTTTATGGAAGGCATCATTTTACATACAATAGATTTGTGTTGCTTACCTCACTAATTAAAAAACATTTTTTTAATATTTATTCAGTTTTGAGAGAGAGAGAGACAGACCATGAGCAGGGGAGGGACAGAGAGAGGGGAGACATAGAATCTGAAGCAGGGTCCAGAGCTGTTGGCACAGAACCCCAACATAGGGCTCAAACTCATGAACCATGAGATAATGACCTGAGCTGAAGTTAGCTGCTTAACCCACTGAGTCACCCAGGCGCCCCTTCAGTAATTTTTTAATATTGGTATTTAAGACCATAATTTCCCTGGCCTTATTAGGAGAAATCTCCCTCATGGATCCAGTCAGCAAAGACTGGGAGAAGTGGCTGTTTTTTAAAATGCCCAATTTTTAAAAAATACAATTTATTGTCAAGTTAGCTAACATACAGTGTATACAGTGTTCTTTGGCTTCAGGAGTAGATTCCCATGATTCATTGCTTACATACCACACTCAGTGCTCATCCCAACAAGTGCTCTTGTCAATGCCCATTACCCATTTTCCCCTCTCTCCCATGCCCCCCCCCCATCAAACCCATCAACCCTCAGTTTGTTCTCTGTATTTAAGAGTCTCTTACAGTTTGCCTCCCTCTCTGTTAAAAACTATTTTTCCCCTTCCCTTCCCCCACGGTCTTTTGTTAAGTTTCTCAAGTTCCACATATGAGGGAAAACATACGATATCTGTCTTTCTCTGACTGACTTATTTCACTTAGCAGTTCCATCCATGTTGTTGCAAATGGAAGGATTTCATTCTTTCTCATTGCCAAGTAGTATTAAATTGTATATATAAACTACATCTTCTTTATCTAGTCATCAGTTGATGGATATTAGGGCTCTTCCCATAATTTGGCTATTGTTGACAGCACTGCTATAAACATTGGGGTAAATGTGCCCCTGTGAATCAGCACTCCTGTATCCTTTGAATAAATTCCTAGTAGTGCTATTGCTGGGTCATAGGGTAGTACTATTTTCAATTTTTTGAGGAACCTCCACACTATTTTCCAGAGTGGCTGCACCAGTTTGCATTCCCACCAACAGTGCAAGAGGGTTCCCATTTCTCCACATCCTTGCCAACATCTGTTGTTTCCTGAGTTGTTAATTTTAGCCATTCTGACTGGTGTGAGGTGGTATCTCAATGTGATTTTGATTTGTATTTCCCTGATGATGAGCGATGTTGAATATCTTTTCATGTGTCTGTTGGCCATCTGGATGTTTTCTTTGGAAAAGTGTCTATTCATGTCTTCTGCCCATTTCTTCACTGGATTATTTGTTTTTCAGGTGTTGAATTTGATAAGCTCTTTATAGATTTTGGATACTAACCCTTTATCCAATATGCCATTTGCAAATATCTTCTCCCATTCTGTCAGTTGCCTTTTAGTTTTATTGATCATTTCCTTTGCTGTGCAGAAGCTTTTTATCTTGATGAGGACCCAATAGTTCATTTTGCTTTTATTTCCCTTGCCTTTGGAGATGTGTTGAGTAAGAAATTGCTGTGGCTGAAGTCAAAAAGCTTGTTGCCTGCTTTCTCCTCTAGGGTCTTCAAGGTTTCTTGTCTCACACTTAGGTCTTTCATCCATTTTGAGTTTATTTTTGTGTATCATGTAAGAAAGTGGTCCAGTTTCATTCTTCTGCATGTTGCTATCCAGTTCTCCCAACACCATTTGCTAAAGAGACTGTCTTTTCCATTGGATGTTCTTTCCTGCTTTGTCAAAGAAGTTGGCCATACATTTGTGGGTCCAATTCTAGGTTCTCTGTTCTATTCCATTGGTCTATATGTCTGGTGGTTTGTTTTTGTGTTTTTGTTTGTTTTTCTTTTTCTTTTCTTTTTTTTTTTCTTTTGCCAACACCATACTGTCTTGATGATTACCACTTTATAGTAGAGGCTAAAGTCCGGGATTGTGATGCATCCTGCCCTGATTTTCTTCTTCAATATTACTTTGGCTATTTGGGGTCTTTTGTGGTTTCATACAGATTTTAGGATTGTTTGTTCTAGCTCGGAGAAGAATGCTGTGCAATTTTGATTGGGATTGCAATGAATGTGTAGATTGCTTTGGGTACTGTTGAACATTTTAGCAGTATTTGTTCTTTCAATCCATGAGCATGGAATGTTTTTCCATTTCTTTGTGTCTTCTTTAATTTCCTTCATAAGCTTTCTATAGTTTTCAGCATACAAATCTTTTACATCTTTGGTTAAGTTTATTCCTAGGTATTTTATCATTCTTGGTGCAATTGAAAATGGGATCAGTTTCTTTATTTCTCTTTCTGATGCTTCATTATTGGTGTATAAGAATGCAACCGATTTCTATACTATGACTTTGTACCCTGTGACTTTGTTTAATTCATGTATCAGTTCTAGGAGTCTTTTGATGGAGTCTTCTGGGTTTTCCATGTAGAGTATCATGTCATTTGCAAAAGTTTGACTTCTTCTTTGCCAATTCCATGCCTTATATTTCATTTTGTTGTCTGATTGCTGATGCTAGGACTTCCACCACTATGTTAAACAACAGTAGTGAGAGTGGACATCCCTGTTGCGTTCCTAATCTGAGGGGGAAAGCTCTCAGTTTTTCCCCATTGAGAATGATATTAACTGTGGGCTTTTCAGTCATGTTAAGGTATGTGCCTTCTATCTTGACTTTCTTGAGGGTTTGTATTAAGAAACAATGCTGTATTTTGTCAAATGTTTTTTTTCTGCATCTATTGATAGGATCATATGGTTCTAATCCTTTCTTCTATTAATATGATGTATCACATTGATTGATTTGCAAATATTGAACCAGCCCTGCAGCCCAGGAAAGAATCCCACTTGAAAATGGTGAATAATTCTTTTTATATGCTGTTTTTTTGTTTATTTTTAATTTTGAAAGAGAGACAGAGCAGGAATGGGAGAGGGGTACAGAGAGAGGGAGATATAGAATCTGAAGCAGGCTCCAGGTTTTGAGCTGTCAGCACCCCCCCACACACACACACAGATGTGGGGCTTGAACCTATGAGCTGAGAGATCATGACATGAGCTGAAGTGGGATGCTCAATTGACTGAGTCACCCAGGCGCCCCTCTTTTTATATGCTGTTGAATTCTATTTGCTAGTATCTTGTTGAAAATTTTTGCATCCATGTTCATTAGAGATATTGGCCTGTAATTCTCCTTTTTAGTGGGATCTTTGGTTTGGGAATCAAGGTAATGCTGAATTCATAGAATAAGTCCAGGAGGGTTCCTTCCATTTCTATTTTTTTGAAAAGCTTGGGAAGGGTAGGTATTAAGTCTGCTTTAAATGTCTGATAGAATTCCCCTGAGAAGCCATCTGGCCCAGGACTCTTATTTGATGGGAGATTTTTGATAACTGCTTCAATTTCTTTGCTGGTTATGGGTCTGTTCAAATTTTCTATTTCTTCCTGTTTGAGTTTTGGTAGTGTGTGGGTGTCTAGGAATTTGTCCATTTCTTCCAGGTTATCCAGTTTGTTGGCATATAATTTTTTGTAGTATTCTCTAATAATTGTTTGTATTACTGTGGTGTCGGTTGTGATCTCTTTTATTCATGATTTCATCTATTTGGGTTCTATTTTCTTTTTGATAAGTCTGGCTAGGAGTTTATTGATTTTCTTTATTCCTTCAAGAAACCAGTTCTTAGATTCATTGATCTATTCTACTGTTTTGTTTTTTGTTTTCTTTTTGTTTTTTGGTTTCTATATTGTTTATTTCTGCTCTAATCTTTATTATTTCTCTTCTGCTGGCTTTGGGGTTTCTTTGCCTCTCTACTTCTAGTTCCTTCAGGTGTTAGGTTAGGTTTTGTATTTGGCATTTTTCTTATTTCTTGAGATAGGCCTGGATTGCGATGCATTTTCCTCTTAAGAATGTATTTGCTCTATCCCAAAGGGTTTGGATTATTGTATTTTCATTTTAATTTTCTTCCATATATTTTTTAATTTCTTATTTAATTTCCTGGTTGACCCATTCATTCTTTAGTGGGATGTTATTTAACCTCCATGCATTTGGAGGCTTTCCAAATTTTTTCTTGTGGTTGATTTCAAGTTTCATAGCATTATGATCTGAAAATATGTGTGGTATGATCTCAATTCTTTTATATTTATTGAGGGATGTTTTATGACCCAGTATGTGATCTATCTTGGAGAATTTTCCATGTGCACCAGAGAAGAATGTATATTCTGCTGCTTTTGGATGAAAGGTTCTGAATATACCTATCAAATCCTTCTGATCCAGTATATCATTCAAGGCCATTGTTTTATTTATTTTCTGCCTAGATGATCTGTCCATTGATGTAAGTGGAGTATTAAAATCCCCTGACATTACTGTATTCTTATCAATAAGAATGTTTGTGTTTGTGATTAATTAATATATTTGGTGGTCTAAGTTGGGGGCATAAACATTTACAATTGTTAGCTCTTCTTGATGGACAGACAGCATAATTATTATATAATGCCCTTCTTCATCTCTTGTTACAGGCTTTAGTTTAAAATGTAGTTTGTCTGATATAAATATAGCTACTCCAGCTTTCTTTTGACTTCTAGTAGCATGATAGATGGTTCTCCATCCCCTCACTTTCAATCTGAAGGTGTCCTCAGGTCGAAAATGAGACTCTTGTAGATAACATATATAGATGGATCTTGGTGTTTTAGCCATTCTGATACCCTATGTCTTTTTCATTGGGGCATTTAGTCTATTTACATTCAGAGTTATTATTGAAATATATGGATTTATTGTCATTGTGTTATGTGTAGGTTTAATGCTTCTGGTGATGTCTCTGATCCTTTGTAGTCTTTGCACACTCACATAGTCCCCCTTAGGATCTCTTGCAGATCTAGTTTAGTGGTCATGAACTCTTTCAGTTTTTGTTTGTCTGGGAAAGCCTTTATCTCTTCTATTCTGAATGACAGCCTTTCTGGATAAAGGATTCTTGGCTGCATATTTTTCCTATTCAGCACATTGAATATTTCCTGCCACTCCCTTCTGGCCTGCCAAGTTTCAGTGGATAGGTCTGCTACTTCCCTTATGTGTCTATACTTGTAGGTTAAGGCCTGTTTTTCCCAACAGAATTCTCTCTTTATCTTTGTATTTTCCCAGCTTCACTATGATATCCATTGTGAAGACCTATTCTTGTTGATTGTAAAGGGAGTTCTCTGTACCTCCTGGATTTGGATGTCTGCTTCCTTCCCCGGATTAAGGAGGTTCTCAGCTATAATTTGTTCAAATAAACCTTCTTCCCCTTTCTCTCTTCTTCTTCTGAAATTCCTATGATGTGGCTATTATTACGTTTCACTGAATCACTTAGTTCTTTAATTCTCCCCTGTGGTCTAGTATTTTATCCCTCTTTTTTCTTGGCTTCATCATTTCCCACAATTTTATCTTCTATTTCACTTATTCTCCACTCTGTGGCCTCCATTCTTGCTGTCACTTGATCTAGTTTATCTTGCCCCTCATTTATAGCACTTCTTAATTTGCCATGACTATTTCTTAGTTCCTTGAGCTCTGCAGCAATAGATTCTCTACTGTCTTCTATGCTTTCTTCAAGCCCAGCTATTAATCTTATGACTATTATTCTAAATTCTTGCTCAGATATATTGTTTGTATCTGTTTTGAGCAATTTTTTAGCTGCCATTTCTTCCTGGAATGTCTTTTGAGGAGAGTCCTCCTGTTTTACTATTTTGGCTAGTTTTCTGTCCTTTACATGTTTTAATAGCTTGTTAAATTTTTTTAAATGTTCAATAAGAGAGAGACAGAGCGTGAGTGGGGGAGGGGCAAAGAGAGAGGGAGACACAGAATCTGAAGCAGGCTCCAGTTCTGAGCTGTCAGCACAGAGCCCGAATTGGGGCTCGAACTCATGAATTGTGAGATCATGACCTGAGCTGAAGTTGGCCACCCCATGTTTTAATGGCTTGTTATGTGTTCTGCACCTGTGAGCATTAGTATATTAAAAAGGGGTCACATACTGTCCAGGGTCTGGCTCTACAGGAGGTGTTTTTGGAGTGTGTTGCATTCTCTCTGTTGTTGTGACTCTGGTTGCTTCATCTCCCTACTCGTAGTGGTGGTTTGGACCTTCTATCAGGTGTGCTTTGATTTGTTCATTGAAATAAACTTGGAAAAATTTTAAAGGGGGGTGGTGGTGGAAGAAGCCTTACCCCATACAAAGAGAGAAATGAGAGGGGTGGGGAAAAAGAAAAGAAAAAAAAATTGACCAGGTAGAGAACCAGGAAAACTATATGGCTTAATTCAGAGAGAGAGAGGAAAATAAAGGAGGTACAGAAGAGAAGATTCAAAATGTCTGCTTAAACAAACCAACAACCAGAATAGAGAAGAAAGAAGGGAAGAAATAAGAAGAAAAGAAATAAAGAAAATTTATATGTGTATATATATATATATATATATATATAAGTTTATGTATATCTATATAAATATACATATATATGTATATATGTACACACACACACACACACACACACAGGAATTAACCAAGAATCAAATCAGAAAATGCAAAACTGCTGGACCGTTATCTGATGATGCTTTGGAACTGGTGGCTGCACAGGTCTGGAGGAGTGGCCATCTGGTTTGGTCAGTGTCACTCTTGCTCTGTTAGATACGCAGTCACCAGGCATGGAGGGCTGTGGTTTGGTGTAGGCTGGTCCTGCCTCCACTCTGGACCTGCTGTCCATTCCCTGAAACCCCACCTTGTTGGTGATGGAGAGACAGAAATGGTGACATGCCAGTCTCTCTTCTGGATCTGGTGTCCCAGACCACTCTGTTCAGGCCTTCCTCACAGTGCCCCATAGGCTTGAGAAGGCTGGTTTGTCCTGCTCTACAGTCTCCTCAGCCTCCCAGGCACTTGACTGGGATTCAAACCCCAATGTCTTAAAGGATCCCACTCCACACACCCTGGTTCCAGCGTTGTGCCACTCTGCCCAGCTGACAAAGGGTCTCTCTGTCTCACAGGCACCTGCAGGGTCTTTTGTCCTTGGAGTGACTATATACCTTCTTCCTATAGCACTCAAGGAGGGGACTGCTCTCTCTGACTGCACTTCTGACCTTGCTACCCAGCCAAAGGCTGGCTCCCCTGCCCCCCAGGCAGGTGTACAGAGCAGTCAGCCCCAGTCTGGAGAAAGTCCCACAACCCTGGATCATCACTCTTAAGGCTGTTTGAAAGCTATAAAATTGGTTCTTTCTATGGTTTTTCTATTCCCTGGTTCATGATCTGGAGAGGTTTTTCTCTTGTCCAAGTACAATCCTACACTTCCATAGCCTCTCTTTATCTTCCTTTGTCTCTCCACAGAAGGGGATCCCTCCTCTCCATGCCTATGGCACCCATTTTATCTCTCCCAATTTGCAATCATGCACCTGTGGCCCGCCAAGCTGTCCCTGTGGACTGCTGGAGAAGTTTCTGTCACTCTGTAGCCCAGATTCTTGGAATTCCAAATTTCCTGGCCTCAATACTGCTGTG
Organism: Panthera pardus; assembly: GCF_024362965.1. Classification (NCBI taxonomy): domain Eukaryota; kingdom Metazoa; phylum Chordata; class Mammalia; order Carnivora; family Felidae; genus Panthera; species Panthera pardus. The sequence continues at coordinate 68,974,948 of NW_026526991.1, read as the reverse complement.
TTTGAGGGACTAAAATGCCCAACTTTCAACAAAATTCCAAAGGCATGCAAAAAACATGGAGGTGACATCACCAGGATGGTGATGTAGGAGACCCCAACCTCCAACCCCTCACAAAAATCAATAATTAGACAGCTATCCATGAACAAAACCATGAACTTTGAAGTCCACTCAAGAAACCTTAGCAACAAAGTGGAACAGAAGTCCTGAAAATAACTACACAAAAAGTGAAGGAAGACAGAGTTATTTTGTCTGCATCATCCCACCCCCAAGCCAGCATTGCTCAATGCCAAAGGAGAATTTCACAACCAGAAAGAGTTTCTCTCACTGGAAAAATGTTAATAGGGTGACTGACCAGCTTTTCTAGCCTTTTGAGGCACCACATGAAGGTCTCACTTCAGTTTTACCCCACATAGATGGGGTATAGGATGAGCTATATAGGGACGGCTAGGAACAAGGAAGAAAAGCAGTAGCAGTCACACAAAAGGAATGATCACAGTTCACAGTGACCTGCTTTATGGATAAACCTTGAATCCTTCAACATGGAAGAAGGAACCAATCGCCAACACTTCTGCTGTGGGCCTCTTACAGATTTCACCAGTTTTCATCCCACATATATTTGGATTCACTGGTACCAGTCAACTGAGTCCCTCCCTGATCCTTTCTCCTGCCCAGGAACAGCACTGGCAGCCAGTCAAAGCCCCTGTGACTGCAGGAATACCAAACACCAACCTAGATTCCCATGGCTGACCCCCCCCCCCACCATGAGTGTATGTGGGGCTAACCCCTCCAGCTGTACACTTGCACACTGCAGACCTGATGCACATCACTGGCCTCCACTGCAGTGTACATGCCCAGGGGGAGATCATGCAGCCATAGAAGATCACACTGACAGCCAGGGCAGCCTATAGTTTGCCCTGACTCTTGCTCCTACCACTGTGTGTGTGTATCTGCAACCTTCCCCTGACATGTTATGGACACCTGCAGCTGGTCCCCCAGCTGTGTGTGCACACCACTGGCTCTAGCCACCACTGCTACCTGCTCTGGTCCCTAGCCATGGACATAAAGGCATCATTGAGGACTCCAATGGTTCTTGTAGCCACCGCATATCACTAGCAGTACTTGCCAAGGACCCCACAGTTCTCAAAGCTATTGACCCCACTGGCTTGAGCCAAAAAGATATCAAACCTCCTTAGACCCATCGCCACCACATGCCCCTGCACCACTAAAGCTAGGATTACAGCACACTTCAGTGTGTCCTCACATGCAAATGAAAGTCCTCCCTTACCCCAAACAGTCCATAATGTCTGGAAGAGGTGACTTCTTCACATGTGCAGCGCCCTACACAAAGCTACAGGAATTACAAAGAATCAGGATAAAAATGGCATGGCCAAAAGAAAAACGTAAACCTCCAGAGAGTGGCCCTAAATGAATGAGAATCTAGGAATTGTCCAACAAAGAATATTAGATAATTCTTCTAAAGATAATCAGAGAATTGCAAGATAATACAGATAAACAATATCAAAAAAACAATACAACAACAAAATGAGAAGTTTGGGAGATTTAATAAACAAACAAACAAAACATAAAAAAGAACAAAACAGAAATTGGAACTGTAGAATATATTAACTTGAGAATTCAATTGATCAGCAAAACTAAAAGGCAACTGACAGAATAGAAGATATTTGCAAATGACATATCATATAAAGGGTTAGTATCTAAAATCTATAAAGAGCTTATCAAACTCAATACCCCAAAAACAAATAATCCAGTGAAGAAATGGGCAAAAGACATGAATAGACATTTCTCCAAAGAAGATACCCAGATGACTAACAGACACATGAAAAGATGCTCAACATCACTCATCATCAGGGAAATACAAATCAAAACCACAATGAGATACCACATCACAACTGTCAGAATGGCTAACATTAACAACTCAGGCAACAACATGTATTGGTGAGGATGTAGAGAAAGGATCTCTTTTGCACTGCTGGTAGGAATGCAAACCGGTGCAGCCACTCTGGAAAACAGTATGGAGGTTTCTCAAAAAATTAAAACTAGAACTACCCATGACCCAGCAATTGCACTACTAGGTATTTATCCAAGGATACAAGTGTGCTGTTTCAAAGAGGCACATGCACCCCAAATGTTTATAGCAGCACTATCAACAATAGCCAAAGTATGGAAAGACCTCAAATGTTCATCGACAGATGAATGGTTAAAGAAGATGTGGTATATATATATATAATATAATCCTCAGCTTTTGTTTGTCTTTTAAAGTCTTTATCTTTCCTTCATTTCTGTTCTGCTGGGTAAAGTATTCTTGACTGTCAGGTGTTTTTTTTTCTTTTTCTTTTTTCTTTAGATAATATATTCCCACACTCTCCTGTACTGTACAATTTCTGCTGAGAAATCTTTTGATAGCATTATAGGGGGGTCCTTTGTAAGTTACAAGTGTTTTTTTTTTCTCTTGCTGTTTTTAAGATTCTCCCATTGTCTTTGATTTTTGACACTTTTATTGTAATGGGTCTAGGAGAAGATCTTTTTAAATTGATTTTGTTTAGTTACCTATGAGCTTCATGGACTTGGATATCCACATCTCTCTCCAGACTTTGAAAGTTCTTGACCATTTTTATTTTATTTTTTTATTTTTAAAAAAAAATTTTTTTTAACATTTTATTTATTTTTGAGACAGAGAGAGACAGAGCATGAACGGGGGAGGGGCAGAGAGAGAGGGAGACACAGAATCGGAAGCACGCTCCAGGCTCTGAGCCATCAGCCCAGAGCCCGACGCGGGGCTCGAACCCGCGGACCGCGAGATCGTGACCTGAGCCGAAGTCGGACGCTTAACCGACTGAGCCACCCAGGCGCCCCGACCATTATTATCTTAAATAAGCTTTGCACCTTCTTGGTTTCTTCTTATTTCTCCTCTGCTGGAGCTCTAATAATTCTCAAATAGTTTTTTTGATGGTATCCTATAGATCATACGGGCTTTCTTTCCTTGTTTCCTCTTTTTTATTTTTGCTCCTCTGATTTAGACAATTTTAATTGATCTATCTTGGGCCTCACTTATTCTTCTGCCTGGTCAAGTCTATTGTTGAAGCTCTTGATTGAATTCTTTTTTTTTCTTTAATTAATTAATTAATTTTTAAATTTACATCCAAGTTAGTTGGCATACAGTTCAACAACAATTTCAGGAGTATATTCCTTAATGTCCTTTACCCATTTAGCCCATACCCCCTCCCACAACCCCTCCAGCAACCCTCTGTTCTCTATATTTAAGAGTCTCTTATGTCTTGTCCCCCATCCCCGTTTTCATATTATTGGTTCTTCCCTTCCCTTATGTTCATCTGTTTTGTATCTTAAATTTTTCATATGAGTGAAGTCCTATGATATTTTTCTTTCTCTGACTAATTTCACTTAGCATAATACCCTCTAGTTCCATCCATGTAGTTGCAAATGGCAAGTGGAGTATATGGAGTGTATAATGGAGTATTACTTGGCAATCAAAAAGAATGAAATCTTGCCATTTGCAACTACATGGATGGAACTAGAGGGTATTATGCTAAGTGAAATTAGTCAGAGAAAGAAAAATATCATAGGACTTCACTCATATGAAAAATTTAAGATACAAAACAGATGAACATAAGGGAAGGGAAGAACCAATAATATGAAAACGGGGATGGGGGACAAGACATAAGAGACTCTTAAATATAGAGAACAGAGGGTTGCTGGAGGGGTTGTGGGAGGGGGTATGGGCTAAATGGGTAAAGGACATTAAGGAATATACTCCTGAAATTGTTGTTGAACTGTATGCCAACTAACTTGGATGTAAATTTAAAAATTAATTAATTAATTAAAGAAAAAAAAAGAATTCAATCAAGAGCTTCAACAATAGACTTGACCAGGCAGAAGAATAAGTGAGGCCCAAGATAGATCAATTAAAATTGTCTAAATCAGAGGAGCAAAAATAAAAAAGAGGAAACAAGGAAAGAAAGCCCGTATGATCTATAGGATACCATCAAAAAAACTATTTGAGAATTATTAGAGCTCCAGCAGAGGAGAAATAAGAAGAAACCAAGAAGGTGCAAAGCTTATTTAAGATAATAATGGTCGGGGCGCCTGGGTGGCTCAGTCGGTTAAGCGTCCGACTTCGGCTCAGGTCACGATCTCGCGGTCCGCGGGTTCGAGCCCCGCGTCGGGCTCTGGGCTGATGGCTCAGAGCCTGGAGCGTGCTTCCGATTCTGTGTCTCCCTCTCTCTCTGCCCCTCCCCCGTTCATGCTCTGTCTCTCTCTGTCTCAAAAATAAATAAAATGTTAAAAAAAATTTTTTTTTAAAAATAAAAAAATAAAATAAAAATGGTCAAGAACTTTCAAAGTCTGGAGAGAGATGTGGATATCCAAGTCCATGAAGCTCATAGGTAACTAAACAAAATCAATTTAAAAAGATCTTCTCCTAGACCCATTACAATAAAAGTGTCAAAAATCAAAGACAATGGGAGAATCTTAAAAACAGCAAGAGAAAAAAAAAACACTTGTAACTTACAAAGGACCCCCCTATAATGCTATCAAAAGATTTCTCAGCAGAAATTGTACAGTACAGGAGAGTGTGGGAATATATTATCTAAAGAAAAAAGAAAAAGAAAAAAAAACACCTGACAGTCAAGAATACTTTACCCAGCAGAACAGAAATGAAGGAAAGATAAAGACTTTAAAAGACAAACAAAAGCTGGGGAACTTCATCAACATTAGACCTGCCTTACAAGAAATGCTGAAAGGAATTCTTCAAGCTTAAATGAAAAACACTGATTAGTAAGTGAAAACATATGAAAAAGTACAAAACACACATACCGGTAAGTGTATAGTCAGATTCAGAATACTTAAATGTTATAATATGATGGAATGTTAACCACTTAATCAATAAAGATTAAAGGACAGAGCATTAAAAATAATGATAGCGACAATAATTTGTTAATAGATACACAATATAAAAAGAAGTAACTTGTGACATGAAAACATAAAAGGAGGAGAAATAAAATGGCAGAGATTTAAAATGTGGCTGAAGTTGTTAGTGTAAACTGTTAAATCTATCAGATGCAATATGTAAGACATAAAATAACCATGAGGCAAAAACCTACAGTAGAGTCACAAAAGATAAAGGAAGTCTACCACTCTAGAAAATTATAGTTCAGAAAGGAAGCCAGTTCAAAAAAAAAAAGTCTGGGGCAGCAAAACTTATATTAGACAAAATAGACTTTAAAACAAAAACTGTAACTAACAAAAAAGAACATTACATTACATAATGATAAAGGGATGAATCCAACCAGAGGATATAACAATTATAAATATCTACACACTCAACTTAGGTACACCTAAATACATAAAGCAATTATTGACAAATACAAAGGAAGAAACTGACAGTAATCATTAATAGTAGGAGACTTTAACACCCCTTTTAAACCAATGAATATATCACCCAGGCAGAAAATTAATAAGGAAATAGTGGCTTGGAATGACACATTAGACCAGATACACTTAAATATATACAGAACATTCCATCCAAAAACAGCAGAATGCACATTCTTTTTAAGTGCACATAGAATATTCCCCAGGACATATCACAGGTTAGGCCACAAAATAAGCCTCAATAAATTTAGGAAGAGTGAAGTCATCAAGCATATTTTCTGACCACGACAATATGAAACTAGAAATCAATGGAAAAAAAAAAAAACTGGAAAAAACCCACAAACATGTGCAGGCCAAACAACAGGCTACTCAACCACCAAAGGGTTAAAAAAAACTCAAACAGGGAACAAAAAAATACCTGGAGACAAAGGAAAATGGAACACGATCACCCAAACTCTTTGGGATGCAGCAAAGGGAATTTTAAAAGGGAATGTACAGGACTACCTCAAGAAAGAAGAAAAATCTCAAATAACAATCCAACCTGACACCTAAAGGAGCCAGAAAAAGAACAAACAAAGCCCAATGTTAGTAGAAAAAGAAAATTATAAAGATCAGAATGTAAATAATAAATAAATAAATAAATAAATAGTATCAATGAAACCAAGAGCTGGTCTGTGAGAATGTAAGAAAAATGGATAAACCTTTAACCAGACTCATCAAGAAAAAAAAGGAAGAGGACTCTAAATAAAATCAGAAATGAAAGAGGAGAGGAGAGCCTGGATGGCTCAGTCAGTTAAGCCCCCCAACTCTTGATTTCAGCTCAGGTCATGGTCTCACAGTTTCCTGAGTTCAAGCCCTGTGTCAGGCACTATGCTGGCAGTGCAGAGCCTGCTTGGGATTCTCTGTCTTGCCCCTCCCCCACTCGTGCTGTTTCTGTCTCTCTCAAAATAAATAAATAAACTTAAAAAAAAGAAAAAAGAAATGAAAGAGAATAACCAAAACCACATAAATATAAAGAATTATAAGACATTACTACAAAAAATTATATGCCAACAAATCGGACAATCTAGACCAAATGAATAAATTCCTAGAAGCTTTCAATCTTCCAAAACTGAATCAGGAAGAAATGGAAAACATGAACATATTAGTAAAAAAAAATTTAATTGGTAATCAAAATTGTCCCAATGAACAAAAATCTAGGACCAGATTGTTTCACGGGTGAATTCTACCCAATATTTTTTAAAAAGTTAATATTTATTCCTCTCAAAATATTACAAAAAATAGAATGAAAACTTCCAAATTCATTCTATGAAGCCAGCATTACCCTGATACCAAAACCAGACAAAGACACCAGAAAAAAAGAAAGAAAACTACAAGTCAATATTCTTGATAAACACAAATGCAAAAATATTCAACAAAATATTAGCAAATCACATTTAACAATACATTCAAAGGATCATTTACCACAATCAAGTGGAATTTATTCTGGGGATGAAAGAATGGTTCAATATCTGCCAATTAATCATTGTGATACATAACATTAAAAAATGAAAGATAAAAGTCATATGATCATCTCAACAGATGGAGAAAAGCATTTGACAAAATCCAATATCCATTTGTGATAAAATTCTCAACAAAATAGGTTTAGAGGAAACATACATACTCAACATGTTAAAGGCTGTATTTGAAAAAACCCACAGCTAACATCATATTCAATAGTGAAAAATAGCTTTTTCTCTGAGATCAGGACCAACATAAGGATGTCCACTCTCACCACTTTTATTCAAGATAGCGTTGCAAGTCCCAACCACAGCAATCAGACAAGAAAGAAAAGGCTTCCAAATTGGTGGGAAAGAAGTAAAAGTGTTACTATGCAGATGACATGATACTACACTTAGAAAATCCCAAAGACTCCACCAAAAAACAATTAGCAGTATTAATATATTCAGTAAAGTTGCAGGATACTAAATAAATTTACAGAATTCAGTAAAGTTGCAGGATAATAAATTTACAGAAATCTGCTGCATTTCTATACACTAATAATAAAGCATCAGAAAGAGAAATTAAGACAACAATCTCATTTACAATTGCACCAAAAATAATAAAATACCTCAGAATAAACTTAACTAAGGAGGTAAAAGACCTATATTCTGAAAACTATAAAACACTGATGAAAGAAATTGAAGATGTCACAAAAAAATGGAGAGATAGTTAGTCCATGCTGAAGGATTGAGAGAACAAATATTGTTAAAATGTCCATATTACCCAAAATGATCTGCAGATTTAATGTAATCCCTACCAAAATACCAATAGCATTTTTCAAAGAACTATAACAAATAATACAAAATTTTATCAAACCACAAAAGGTCTCAAATAACCAAAGCAATCTTTATAAAGAACAAAACTGGAGGTATCACAATCACAGATTCCAAGATATACTCCAAAGCTATAGTAATTGAATTAGTATATTACTGGCACAAAAATAGACACAGAGATCAATGGAACAGAATACAAAGCCCAGAAATAAACCCATGATTATATGGTCAATTAAGCTTTGACAAAGAAGGCAAGAATACACAATGGGAAAAAGATAGTCTCTTCAACAAATGGCATTAGGAAAACTGGACAGCAACATGCATAAGAATGAAACTGGACCACTTTCTTACACCATACACAAAAATAAGCTCAAAATGGATTAAAAACCTAAATGTGAGACATGAATCTTTAAAAATCCTAGTAGAGAGAACAGGTGGTAATTTCTCTGACATCAGCCATAGCAACATTTTTTCTAGCTTTATCTCCTGAGACAAGGGAAACAAAAGCAAAAATAAACTGCAGGGAAAACAACAATATAAAAAGCTCCTGCACAGCAAAAGAAACAATCAACAAAACAAAAAGACAGCCTGCTGAATTGGAGAAGATATTTGCAAATGACATATCCAATAAAGGATTACTACCCAAAATATATGAAACCCCACAAATAATCCAAGTAAAAAAATGGGCAGAAGACACAAACAGGCATTTTTCCAAAGAAGACATACGATGGTCAACAGCCATATGAAAAGATGCTCAACATCACTCAACATCAGGGAAATGCAAATAAAAATCCCAATGAGTTATCACTTCACACTTGTCAGAATGACTAAAATCAAAAACACAAGAAACAAGTATTGGTGAGAATGTAGAGAATGGGGAAACTTCATGCACTGTTGGTGGGAATGCAAACTGGGGCAGCCACTGTGGAAAACAGGATGGAAGTTTGTCAATAAATTAAAAATAGAATTACCATATGATCCAGTGATTCTACTACTAGGTAATTAATGAAAGAAAATGAAAACACTAATTTGAATAGATATATACACCTCTATGTATATTGCAGAATTATTTACAATAGCCAAATGATGGAATCAACCCACATGTCCAATGATAGATGAATAAAGAAGATGTGGGGTGCATACACACAATGGAATATTATTCAGCCATAAGAAGTAATGAAATCTTGCCATTTGCCCCAAGGATCCTGAGGGTATAATCCTAAGTGAAACAAGTCAGAGAAAGACAAATACCATATGATTTCTCTCATATGTGGAATTTTAGAAATAAAACAAACCACGAAAAGAAGATAAACTAACAAAAACCCCCATACTCTTAAATATAGAGAACAACCTAGTGGTTATCAGAGGGCAAGTGGGTTGGGAGATGGGTGAAATTGGTGAAGGGGATCAAAAATACACTTATCACGATGAACACTGAATAATGTATAGAAATGTTGAATCGCTATAGTGTACACCTGAAACTACATAATATTTTTTTTCCTATTTTATTTATTTATTTTTTTTCCAACGTTTTTTATTTATTTTTGGGACAGAGAGAGACAGCATGAACGGGGGAGGGGCAGAGAGAGAGGGAGACACAGAATCGGAAACAGGCTCCAGGCTCCGAGCCATCAGCCCAGAGCCTGACGCGGAGCTCGAACTCACAGACCGCGAGATGGTGACCTGGCTGAAGTCGGACGCTTAACCGACTGCGCCACCCAGGCGCCCCTGAAACTACATAATATTGTGTGTTAATTATATTGGAAGGAAAAAAAAGGAAGAAGAAAGCATACCAATAGCTAGCAGAAGGAAAGAAATAATAAAGATCAGAACAAAGAATAGAGTCAAAAAACTAATGAAGAAAAATCAATAAAACCAAGAATTGATTGTTCTAAAGGTTCAACAAAATTGACAAAACTTTAGCTAGAGTGACTTAAAAAATGGAAAAGCCTCAAATAATTAATATCAGAAATCACAAAGGGGACATTAGAGATTTTACAGAAATAAAAAGGATAAGAGGATACTATGAACAATTATACATCAAATTAGATAATCTCAGATAAAGTGGACAAATTCTATAGAAACACACAGAAAAATTAACAATACTCCTCAAAATCTTCCAAAACATTGAAGAGGGAAGACTTCTAAACCTATTCTATGAGGGCAGCATTACACTGATACCAAATCTCAACAAAGACCATTAGAAGAAAACTGAAGACCAATACCCCTGATGAATATTGCTGCTAAAATCCTCAAGAAAATACTAGCAGACAGAATTTAACAGCACATCAAAAAGATTACATACCATGACCACATGGAATTTATTCCTGGAATGCAAGGATGGTTCAACAAATAAAATTTTAATTGATGTAAATATCACATTAATAGAATAGGGGTGAGAGCATCTTATGATTTTCTCAGTTGATGCAGAAAAGGCATTTAATGAAATTTTAACACCTTTTCATGATATAAACACTCAACAAACCAGCAGTATTAGGTCACTACCACAACATAATAAAGACAATATTCTGAAAAGCCTACAGATAAGCTAACATATTTCATGGTGAAAGACAGAGCTTTTCCTCTAAGATCAGGAATTAGACAAGTGTACCTATTTCATTCACTTTCATTCAACATAGTACTGGAAATCCTAGCCAGAGCAATTAGGCAAAAAATAGAAATAAATAGCATCCAATAGTAGAATTACCTCTGTTCACAAACAATATGATTTTGTACGGAGAAAACCCTAAAGATTCCACAGACACACAAAAAAATTAAAATATGTATATTTAGCAATGTTATAGGATACAAAATCAACACACAAAAATCAGTTGCTATTTGTAAAACAAATAACATACTTGACTAAGTATGTTATTATTATTATAATTATTATTATTATGTTATTATTAGTAGTAGAAGTAGTATGTTATTATTTAGGAATAATCTTGACTAAGGAGTAAAAGACTTATACACTGAAACCCAAATATTACTGAAAGAAATTGAAGAGAACACCAGTAAGTGGAAAGGCATAGTTAGAGGTTTCATACACTTGAATTTAAACGTACAGTAACCAGTGTTGTACTGGCAAAAAGATATATTAAAATCTACTTATATCCTGCATGTAATAATTCCATATTAGAAGGTCTTGGGTATCTAGTTTTGCTTTTGTTGTATCTGCTAACATTGTCATACATAATGGTCCATTTCCTATGTGTTTTGAAATTTTGAACTATGAAGTCTTATTTGGGATTTAATCTGTAAGAATCCTGTAGAATCTGAGTAAGGAGACAAACCTTCATGGGGAATGTGAATTTGCTTTTGCCAGGTGCCCTGGAGTCCTCTCGAACAAGAACCACTTTAATTCCTCAGACTAGGATTTCCTAGATATTCAGGTAGTATAAATTCAAATCCCACACCCACATGTGGGAAGGCCTTAATTACATTTTTTTTAATCTGGAGCTTAGGCCATAATAAACAAGTGTCATTTTCATTTCTGTTTGCCAGCAGGTGGATTTTTTCCTAGTTCATTTCTTCCTTCAGAATGTATCCCTTGAGGTCTCAGCTGTGGAGAACTCTCTAAGTTTCAATTCCCCAATCCTGCATGGCTCTGAAGCCTCATCTTGTATCTCCTGTCCAACCATTAAAATGAAAGCCTACAGATTATTAGAACTCACAGACACTCCCTAGGAAGTCAGTGTTTCTTCAGGACAAACTTCAGGATGAACCACCCAGGTTTCTAGTCCCCGTTTGTTTTTGACCCTGGAGATTTCTCTTATATTCTTACAATTTCAGCTGTGTGTTTCAAGGATGTTTGTTATATTTAAGCTAGGATTTCTAGGAATTTTGAGTTGGGTGGGTTTTCAGGGTATTAATCTAACACGTTGCCACATGTTACTGTTGTATTAAGAAAAAAATAAGTTTTTTTCAAATGAAAATGAAAACATGGAGGAGTCTTAGAGCAGGGTCAACTATTATAAGATCTTTATCTTATCATATAAACTCCCAAGTTCACTTCTGTTAGGTCTTGTTTCCCAGGCTGCTTTAGAAGTAAAGCACATAAAATGTGATGGATGTGGGCCCACAAGGATGCCACTACTGGGCGGTGAATGTTGGGGTAGATGGAAACTCCATCTTGCTTGGAGTCCAGACTTGAAAAAAGAAGAACTCCATGGATTACAATGGAATAGGGCAGATGTCAGAAGAGAGGGGGAAAAAAACAAAAAACGAAAACAAAAACCTATGCTGAGTTCTTAAGGTCTATCTACAATCAAGAGAAAATACAAGAAACTCATCAAAGCCTGACAAGGAACACCGGATTCACAAGTTGAAAATACATAAATGTTCAGGCAACAGGGGAGAATTCTTAGCACCCCTAAATCAGGTTACTCTTACCCTGCCTATTTATCAAGTATATTTACCCAGATTACCTCCAAGATTAAATAAGGACTATCTAGCCTTAGATAGATGTTTTCTGATCTCTTCAGGAAACAAAACAACCCATAGAGAATTGAAGTAATTGGCACCAAAGCCAGTTGTTTGTCCGTCTTTCAGCCAGGAATGGAACTCAGGATTGCTAGCTTTTGCATCTCTGTCCCTTGGACTTTTCCTCTGTCCCCACAGCTCTCTCCCACCATCACAAAGGAAAGAAGTTCACACTGTAACATGAAGTGACAAAAAAATTTCCCAGAGGATGAGAGCATTTCAGAGGACAGTTGTGGACTTTCTGAGTACCTCTCGGGTTTTAAATTGTTCGGTACAACTCTCTCTAGAAGAGGGAAGATAATCCTGGGCATCTCAAAGACAGCAGGTCAGCATAGCTTTTCTATATTCATAAAATTAATTTACTTTTAGGAAAACAAAAGGAAAGAAAATCAAAGTAAAAACTTCTTCAACCAAGGCTTTAGCAAACTATGGGCCATAGGCCAAATCTGTCTGGTCACTGGCTTTATAAATAATGTTTAATTGGAACACAACCACAGTCATTTGTTTATGTATTATCTATGGCTGCTTCATACTACAATGACAGAGAAGTTGTGACAGAAACAACATGACTTGGAAGGCTAACATAAGTATTTTACAGAAACCAGTTTGCTGATCTCTGTCTAAACTCACTATAGCAGTCTTCTTGTCTAATCATGATCTAATATGGCCAAAGATAATGAAAATGTCTCAAATGAGGTTTCCTCAGTATTTTGCTAACAACATCCCAGTCTTTATTTTCTTCCTTGCCCCAACTATACTGCTCTTCTACTCACTATATCTCTAGCTATGGTTTTCCCATTTCTAAAAGAGAACATATGTAATACCTTCTTCACCAGATTATTGTCAGAATAAAAGGAGAAAGGGTCAATTGCTCCAGGTAGCATTTGACACATTGTAAACATTCAGTAAATGGTGGCTTTGATTTAAATCTACCCATTTGTTCAGCACATATTTATTGAGTTTGTTATGAATTGAACTGTGCCCTCTTCCCAAATCCATGTGTGGAATTATTAACCCCCAATCCTTCAGAACATGATCTTATTTGGAGATAGGTAATTTTTTTACAGCAGTAATCATGCTAAAATGAGGTCACTGGGGTGGACCCTAATCTAATATGACCGGTGTGCTTATAAGAAAAGGAAATTTAGGGGCGCCTGGGTGGCGCAGTCGGTTAAGCGGCCGACTTCAGCCAGGTCACGATCTCGCGGTCCGTGAGTTCGAGCCCCGCGTCAGGCTCTGGGCTGATGGCTCGGAGCCTGGAGCCTGTTTCCGATTCTGTGTCTCCCTCTCTCTCTGCCCCTCCCCCGTTCATGCTCTGTCTCTCTCTGTCCCAAAAATAAATAAAAAAGTTGAAAAAAAAAAAAAAAAAAAAAAAAGAAAAGGAAATTTAGATACAGACACTTCCAAAGGGAAGACAATGTGAAGACACAGGGAGACAATGGCCATCTACAAGCCAAGGAGAGAGGCCTGGAGCAGCTCTTCCCCTGACAGCCCTTGGAAGGATCATCCCTGCTAACACTTTGATCTTGGACTTCTAGCTTCCAGAACTATAAGACAATAAAGTTCTGTTGTTTGAATGCTATGGACTGAATATGTACCTCCCAAATTCATCTGTTGAAACCCTAGCCCCCAGTGTGATGGTATTTGGAGATGGGGCCTTTGGCAGATAATAGGGCACAAGAGAAAAATCCTCCGTGGTAGGATTAGTGCCCTTATAAGGAGAGACACGAAAGAATTCCCTTCCTTTCTCTCTCCCTGCTGTGTGAGGACACAACCAGAAGGTGTCCATCTGCAAACCAAGAAGAGGGTTCTCAGCAGGAAACAAATCAATGGCCACCTTGATGTTGGATTTTCCAGCCACCATAATTGTGAGAAATAAATTTAAGTAATGTATGCCACGCAGTCTATGGTATTTTTCTTACAGCAGCCTGAAGGAAGACATTAAGCCATCTGGTCTTTGATACTTCGTTACAGCAGCCCTAGAAAACTGATATAGATTTTAATAAGAAAAACAAACAGAAGTTAAAGTAAGAGGTGCTACTTTGGATAAGTAACTCTTCTCTCTGAGATATTTGTATTGTGACCTCAATAGTTACAAGGAGCAAACCATATGCAAATCTGGGGAAAACATTCCAGCAGGAGAAATGATAAGTGCAACGGCCCTGGAGCAGGAATGGGTTTATTGTCACAGCTTCTATCTCTTCTACATTTTTCTTGCTTTGAACATGGATGAAATATATGTGATGTCTAGAACTACAAGAGCCATTTGGGGACCATAAGAGAATAGGCACAAGATCAAACACCACCATACTAACGATGGGAGAAAAAAAAGAATCATTAAACAGCTGCACCAATACCACCAACTGCCTACTCAGGATTTCTTGTTCTTTGAGAAAAATTAATCGCTTTTTGTTTAAGACACCATTAATTAGTTTTTCCATTTCTTGGAGCCAAAAATATTCTTAACAGACATAACATTGTACAATATGGTAGGGATTACTAAACTTTGAAGGTTTTTAATCTGGGGAATGACAAAATCTGGTTTAAGTTTTTAAAAGAACATTCTGTAAAATTAAGAATTATAGATAATATGGTCATGGAACTCAGAAATAGATCTCTTAAGGCTTTGTAGGCTATGACAAGCTCAAGTTTTATTCTAAATATAGTAGGAAGCTACTATAGGAAATGTAAAAACTTAATTGTTTTTTAAAGGACCCCTTTGGTTGCAGAGTTAGGAGGTCAATTAAAAGGTAATTATAGTAGTCAGGAAAAATATGATGGTGATGGACAAGGGTGATATCAGTAAAGATAGAGAAAATTGGGGGGAAAGAAAATTACTACTAGATGGAGACAAACCTGGTAGCTGTAATAGCTGAAGGAAAATGGAGCTCAATGGATTAGGAAACATTTGGGTGTAGTCTTGAATGGGCTTGCTAATGAATTGAATGTGCAATAAAGAGAGTGAAAGACAGGAGTTGAGAATGACCCATATTTTTTTGCCTAAGCAACTAGATGGATGGAGAGGATATTGTTTAAGGAGGTAGGTATAAATTTAAGAGTTCTGTTTTCATCACATTTTAAATTTCAGATTTTAATAGGACTTCCAAGTTAGGATATTAAGTAAGCATTGGATATATAAATGTGGAATTCAAAGATGCTTTTAGACCTACATATGTAAGTTTGGATTCATCTGCATGCATGTATAGGACTGGATATGATCTCCTAGAGAGAGAAAAGAGGATTATCCCAAACCAAGCTCTGGCACTTGTCAATCATTTAAACACTGATCAGGATGGGAGGAGGAGAAAGCTCAGAAGAAAAGGTTGTGAGAAAGGAGGAAATTTACAACTGTGTGTTATTGTGGAAGGTAAGAGAAGATGTTTCAGGTAGAAGGCAGGGTGTTATCCATCTCCAATGCTGACAGGTCAAGATAGGTAAGAAGGAAATTTGGATTTGTCAGAGTGACAAACCTTGAAAACACAGTTTCAGTGGACTGATAGGGTCAGATGCCCCCATTCAAGTGGGGTGTAGAAATCATTAGCCATAAAAAAGAAGAGACAGTGATCACAAATAATTATAATGGGAGAGCGGGCCGGGGGTGGGGGGGGGGGGACACCTGGACTTTGCTGGCAGACTACATTCTTTACACTTGATTTTTTTTAAGCTGTTTTTCCCTGCTGTTTCCCTTTCTGCTATGTGGTCCTCTGAGTTAGTGTCAAAGCCCAGAGAGAAGTGGTCTGGGAGCCCCAAGTGTGGTGGTCCAGGACAAGGAACAGACACAGTTCTTCCTCTTGCTGCCTTTCTAATTGCACGCCAGCACTGAGAGTTATCTGATCACAGTCAAAAACCATGAATTCTGAAATTTCTGACTCTATTGTATGTCAAACCTTCAGCCTAGCCTCACCTTCATTTCGTTCTCTCGTTTAATTTACTTAGTTTCTCAAAAGCAGCAGAGAACGAGTTGTATTTGTGTCAGTTTATTTTAATGCATAATGAGTGATTCAAATGATTGCACATCACACATTCAAATTTTGTTGAATGTGTAATCATTTAAATGAACACAGGTGCCACGCTCCTGTGTGCGCCTGGAAAAACCACCCTCTGTGCTTCATGTGGAAAGAAGATGATGTACTTGGCTGTACAAAGCTCATATCTTAATTTCTTTTTAATTTTGTTCTTCCTCAACTGCTTTGTTTTTTCCATCCAGCAAAACATCCTGAACCCTGGGTGTTGTAAGGTAGATATTTGGCCCAACAGCTAACCTGAAACCATTCTGAAACCACACGAAACAGCAAGCTTGCAAAGGTAGAGTATATTTTTAACTTGGGGGATGAAAAATTTTAAATCTGTGCTCTTTAAAATTAGCATTTTCGGGAAGGTATGAAACCCTGGAAACAAGGATGAAAGGAATTAAATGATCCTCTCTGATGATGCTCCTGTGAGGTAGGAATAATGGTGCTGCAAGTTCTTTTATGTCGCTCCTGACAGTTTAGTATCAATCCTCCCAGGCAAGCTAATGTAATCAACCCTGGCATGTTTCACCGTAGTGCTGACTGGTATGGCATTATTAATATGACCATGTTATTTCATAATTAACTTACTTTTTATTTTTCAGACAGGAACTACATCTAGGAAAATGAAAGCACTTGGGTTTTCCCTGAATAGGCTGCTGAACTGTTTATACACAGATATATCACTAAATCCCAGTCAAAGCTCAGACGGAAGACACAATTCATTCTCACTACCTAACCTGTTCCAGTCACTATGGGAAAGTCAGGTGTCTTTGTACATTACTGTAACTAAGTGTCATCAAAGAAATTCTTCACCGCTAACCACTTGTTACACCTGAATGTGTGTTAATACTCAGCTGAGAAACCAGGGCTTCTTAAACTGAGGGATGTGGACCACTTTCAATGGACTCACCTGAAGAGGTTTTTAAAAAGTATTGATCCCAGGGTTGTGGAATCAAGTCCCATATTGGGCTCCGTGCTAAGTGTGGAAGCTGCTTAAGATTCTCTCTCTCTCTCTCTCTCTCTCTCTCTCTCTCTCTCTCTCAAATTAAAAAAATAAAAGTAAAAATGTATTGATTCCTTCTTGCTACCTCATGAAATCAAGATCTCTGGAGGGAGCTGTGTCATCTGCATTTTAATAGACTCTCCAAGGGTGAGAAGCCTAATTCATTGCTTAGAAGCCAATAACTATTTTATATTAGCCATTTTTCACATATGATACCACTTTATTGCCATTAAGCTTTTTCCAGTGTGTGTGTGCATATATATATATATATATATGGATGCTACTATATCACAATTAGGATGGGTGACTAGGTGCCCAGCCAACACTCTGTTTCTTGGCAGTGCTGCTTTCATAGACTCTGCAAAAGTAAGTAATGTATTTAGTAGTCATGGTGCCATCACATTTCTCAAAACTGATTGGGCATGGGCTGGACCCCTGACCCAAGCTCAGTCAATTAGAGCCTCTCAATTTAAACTGAGATAGCAGAACTGTAATAATTAGTGGTAGTCACCGGAACTGGAGAGTCATGTAGACCCTCAAGGCTGGGAGTTTGGGGACCGTGTGGGTGAGCACGCACAGAGAACCAGACCACGGTAAAAAACAGAGGTCTCAAAAGAAATAGAAATGAAATACACTGTGGAAAGAAAGACAAGCTAAGCATGGGTGAGAGAGAGAGGACAAAGAATGGCAGTCTTGGTTCCCGAAGACTTCCCAGTTGATAATCCCAACCTCTCATAATATTCAGCTATACTTCCAGTTCTTAGATTCCATTGACTTAACCTGGTGATTTATTGGCTTTTGTTCTTTGCAACCAAATGGCTCCTGAATTCAACATGGAGTTTTTGCTTTTCAGTGTTCATGATAAGCTAAAAGAGTTCCTAGTCTATTACCAGGACCTTCCTGGCTTTAATTAAATTAAAATAATAATAATTGTAAAAAAGGTAAGCTCTCCTGGTTTTTTTCCTTGCAAACTGCTCTTTTATGCCGCTAGGCAGAGGACAATTAAACTCACAAAGCAGCATGCTGAATATGTGGGTCGCAAGGCCACCAGCCAGAGTAGCTTTTCTTGTTCCCTGCCCTGCCTTTGGAAAAGTTGAGGGACAAGCTGGCAGGAAAAAGTCCAGTTGCCTTCAAGGGTCATCTATCTGCTTCTAAGCCAACAAACACATCCATAACTTGAAACCCTGCAGCTGAGATCAACTAAAAACAAACCAAAAGAAAAAACAAACTCTGAAATCTTTGCTTAAAATATAAACAAAGGAAAAAAGCTGCCAGCACTGACAGCGGCCAACACCTGGCTGGTTGCTAATGGGGTGCTGGGAACTCGGGCTTCTGTCCACTTACTGTGTTCATTAAGCAGAGAAGAGTCTTCACTTCCCCTCCAGATAGACTCCAGTGATTGGCGGAAAGCTCTGAGAAGAGCCAGCACTTTGCTCTTCCCCCATCCACTCTCCTTTTTCTCCCCTCTTCTACTCCTCACTCTCCCTGCTGGCAGCTGTTCCAGAAAGAGGAGCCTGGAGCAGGAGGGCCCCAGGCTGGTCTGTGTAACAACAGGCTGTGCCAGGTTTTCAGCTGCAATTAATTTTCCAGATAAGCTCTAAACCTCTGAAACACGTTTCAAATTGAAATACTGATACAGTCATCAACCACCACAGTATACAACCATAAATCTTGAGTACAGATAGTTGTTCGTTGGTATTAACGAAGTACAATATATGTTTAATTAGTGTGAGATTTAAGAAACGTGCAGCATAATAAAAAATATTCTAATTAGGGTTGGGGAAACTTGTTTGAATACAATTTGTGCAGTACCATCAAAGGAGGTCTTATAAAATACACTGAAATCTGTTTTACTAGGCAAAAAAAAAAAAAAACCCAAACAGAAAAGACAAGCTCTTAGGCTATTGAATACTAGTCCCAGGGACAGCACCAGATTAAAACCAAATGCTTGGGGGAAGTGGAGTAATGAGCCGAGGGGGATAAAATGGAACCCCAGGGTGAAAGTCTTGGCTTGACTGTTAGTAAAAGTCCAGCTTGTCCTCACACCTTAGTTTATTTTCCTGTGAATTTATGCTCTAAATTCCCTGATTTCCTGTTCAAAACCTATCATTTGTTACCTGGGAATGTCACCTGTGCCCACGGCCAAGGATGCTGTGATTGTTAATGAAGCATTTCGCCAGAGTCCCCAAATCCTGCTTCCAAAGGAGACAGTAACCTAAACCCTCTGTGAAAGAACAGCAGCCTAATGGGAAAAAGGCATCTGGGTCAGGAAATTTAGATTCTAATCCTAGCCTTGATTGTAACACCCTGTGTGACCTTAAGCAAGTCAATTAACACCTCTGTGCTTCAATCTCCTTATCTGAAAACTGAGGATAGCTGGGTTTCATCTGGATAACATTTTATAGATCTCAGATAAGTCCTCGATTCTAATGAATGTGAGTAAAAAGTGATAGGAGAAAACAAAGTTATATAGACTCTTCCTCTCTGTCACATACATACACATACACACACAGACACGTAGACGCATACATAGATGCACATATAAGAATTGGAAAAAGGGCGCCTGGGTGGCTCAGTTGGTTAAGCAGCCAACTCTTGATTTTGGCTCAGGCCATGATCTCATGGATGGTGAGTTGGTGCCCCACATGGAGCTCTGAAATGCTAGTGCAGAGCCTGCTTGTGATGCTTGCTCTCTCTCTGCCCCTCTCCCACTCTTGCTCTCTCAAAATAAATAAACTTTAAAAAAAAGAATTGGAAAAAAAACCAAGGAGATTTTTAGCTTATTGAATTGGTTTTTGCTTATCTTTAAAAGGAAAAATGCAGAGATTCTTTAAAGTTAGGGTACTTACTATTTAGAAATAGATTATTTTAATTGTAAATCAGAAAACGTCCCTTGGATCTAACAACCCACTTTAAGAGGGTAAAAATAATTTTAATACCTGCTAAAGTAAAATCTAGATGATAGGAAACTTTTGGAAAAATAGATCTATATATTTTTTAATTTAGATTCAAAAGACCAAGTACAAAGTTTTTGTGTGATTTGGGGCAAGTTAATTAACCCTTCTGTGGCTGTTTCCTCATTTGCAAAATCATTGCCTTATTAAGAGAGTGTTGAGGAACGACTTGGCCAGACTAACCTTATTTTTTTCTCTTCATTTGGAAATATTATTATATGAATATAAATTATATCATAGAATTTCATATCTGGTATAATCCTTAAAAGCCACCTAATCTAGGGGCGACTGAGTGGCTCAGTCAGTTAAGCATCCGACTGTTGATTTTGGCTCAGGTCATGATCTCATGGTTCATGGGATTGAGCCCCATGTTGGGCTCTGCACTGACAGGAGCCTGCTTGAGATTCTGTCTCGCCCACTTTCTCTGCCCCTCGCCCACTTACGCATGTGTGTGCTCAATCTCTCTCTGTCAAAATAAATAAACTTTTTTAAAAAGCCACCTGTTCTAAATCCTTCCTTTTATAGATAAGTAAACTGAGGTTCAAAGAGATTAAATGACTTCTCCAAGGTCACATAGGTGTCCAGGTCTTGCCTGTCCGTGTGCAGTCCATTTCTGTCACATCACAGCTTCCTCATGGGGAAGGAGTTAATGCCCCTCCAAACAATAATCACGGGAGTCTGCTCGTAGCCACCTGGTACAATTTGTCTCAATTCTGCAGTACCTCATATTTATAAAGATATTGCCAATCTTTTTTTAATATTGAAAATATATCAGGTGATATTACCATTATTTTTGACAGTCAGCTAGAAATCCCAGAAAGAGAAATTAACAGCTTATCATTTTAGAACACCTCATAACACTATTAGGAAGAGTGATTTTGACATTTTTATATGATTAGGTGCGGTTTGTTGTAAACACTGCATTTGCTTAGCTAAAATCTATTTTATCCATCCTTGATTTCTGCGGAGAAGCCTCACCAATTTAAGATGAAGTTCACAAAACAAGCAAAACCAAAACTGACGACAAAATACAGCCCTGCAGCATAGCACCTGATTAGTATGGGTTTCTCATAGGACATGCTCTGCTGTCCTATCGGCCACTGGGCAGGGCCTTCGACTACAGATTCGTTTAATCCTCAGCTAATATTCATCTTCTACATTTGACTTATCTGCATTGAGTGAAGTCAATGGATTGTAAAGGTGGTTTCCTAGCGTGTGGATTCTTATGCCATGAAAATTCTGCACCTATGCCCACACTCCACCAAAATTAGGAACTTACATGAGATTTCTAACTTTCAATTTTCCAACTAAGTAAGAAAAAAAAGTAGCTAACCAACTATCATGTCATTTCCAAAAAGAAACAATTGAAACAAAAAAAGGGAAAATATCACATTCTCAAAATACAGAAGTTTCCAAACTGAATATTTTGACTTTATAAACCACTAACCGTCGTGTCCTTATTTTACAATTCAACAGTGATGCCTCCACCACAGAAATCATCTGATGAAGTATATTTCAGATGTGTAATTGATTGAGAGAACTTAAATGTATTGGACACAATGCATCTACATTATCTGTTTCCCTTTCTAGTCCCCTAAGCTGGGAGGTCAGCGCATTACCTGTGTTTAATATTTAAAAATGTCTGAGCTATACCCCAGTCTCCTGGAGGTGAGTCAGAACCCGTGCTATCCTAGGTGTGATCTTATTGTGGAATGGCAGCAGTACGAGAAGCCAAGCGAAATACTCGAGAACATTGAAAGTCTCTGCATTGTGACACCTCATTGGTCCAGCCCAACATCGATGAGAGGAGGAAATATGCTGCTCCTACTCTTGTGAAGACATTGCAACATCAGCACAGCAAACCGCCTCATCTTCCACACACGTAGGCAAGATTTCTATTCTTCCAATTAATGGTTTCCTTAGGAAATCCTTTCCTGAGAAAGGTGCAGGGTAGTGGGCCTGCTCTTGGGTTTCTTTCTTCCAAAGCGGGTGGTCTGTCATATTTTATATCAAGAACAAGGTTTGCTTTTTGTTTTTCTTTTTAATAATTTTAATGCTAAATCGTTACTAATATGCACTGTACCATCTTATTATTAGATGAAAAACTTCTCAAGGACAGACCTGTCCTAGATGTGCTGTGTAGAACAGAACAGCAATTTAGGCACCTGTTTTACTTCATTGCCTAGGGCTGTAGTTCATTAAATTTGACTCTCAGAGAGTAGGTCCTGGGCACTGGTATTTTTTAAAAGCACCCCCAGGTGATTCAAAAGTGTAGCCATGGTTGAGAACCACTGGCTAGGGCCTCTGACCCGTACACAAATAAAAACACCACAAAGAAGTTGTGCTCACGCCAAACCTCCTCGTGCAAGAAAAGGCTATAAAGCTAGTTTGCAAGAAGGTAGGTCATTTCTGAAGTTTCCTCTAGGGCCCACTCAGACCAGCAGCATCACCTGGGACCTTGTGAGAAATGTAGACTCTACGGCCTCTCCACACACCAAGTGGATCAGGAATCTTCAGTTGAAAAAGGTCCCAGGTGATTCATATTTATGTTAAAGTCTGAGAAGCAATGCTAAAAATCCTCAGTCCTAACTAGGCAAGACAAATCAGTTTCTCCTTAGAAAACATTCTTCCTATCAGCTTCCTAAGATTCAAGTCCAGGATTCATCATTGAGAATGCTGCATGTGAATTAATTACTATAGTGATATATAGATAGATATAGGTATAGATGATATAGTTATAGACATACATATATGTGTATGTAATGAAATATAGTATATAATATAATAATATAATGCATCACATAATTTATCTTCCTTTCCAAATAAATTTATTTGCAGAGGAGGAAACCTTAAGTTGTGTTAGGAATAAAAAGCAGTAGCATCAACTATCCGTAACTACCCTGCATTTCATTGCCATTTTATTTCACTGTGGTGGAGAGAAAATAAATAAGATCTAGTTCTTGCCTTCAGGCTACTTATATTCTAATAAGAGATATTGACAAGTAAATAATTAACCAGAACTTGGTGCAGCCTAAAATCCTAAACTAGAAATACAGCAATGTGCTAAGGCAAATGTTAATGTGCATTACAATCACTCAGAAGGCTTGTTCAACCACAGACTGTCCCCGCTCTACCCCAGGTTTTCAGTAAGTCTATGGTGAGACCTGAGACTTTTCCTAACAAGTTTGCTACTGAACAGGGACCATTCTTTGGGAATCACTGGGCTACGGAAACAGAGTAAAAAGAACAGAACGGGATTCTTGTGGGTAGCAAAGGATTAGCCAAACACTGACAGGCAAGGGAAGAAAGAGAAGAGCTTTCCTGTCACAATAACCAGAGTGGGGAATATCTGAGCACCTGGTATGTGGGGGAAGTCTGCTATGATTAGAGGTGGGGATACATGAACTGAAAGATAGATGACACTAGCAGAATGGGTCAGAGTCAATTCATGGATGACCTAGATCGGCAATAAAGGAATTTAAAGTTTATTCCGTGGGCACTGAGGAGTGATGGATAGTATGTGAGGGTAAAAAAAATTTTTTTAAAGACATGATCCAAATTTCACTTTAGGATAGTATTTCAGGCAGCAGTGAGAAGGATGGAGTGGAGAAGCAAGAGAACAGAAGTCAGGAGAGCACAGCAGGGAAGATACTTTCCCAATGATCAAGGAGAATGATCCACAAATAGGGCCATTGTTAGAATATCTGGTGATCTCCACACTTCTGGGAAGCACTAGGGGAGCCCATGATTAGATAGTGGCAGAAAATGAGGGGACATTCATTTATTTAACACACGTATATTGAATTCTTGTTATATTCCAGGCACTGTGCTAGGCACAGAGGAACAGCGATTAAGGAGACAAAGTTCTTACTCTTATGGAGCTCTTGGGCTAGCAGGGAAAACAAAAGCAATAAATAAGTTCAGCAAAGAAGAGGAGAGGCTATGGAACAATGTGTGTGTGATGTCAGAGCTGGGGGTGTGGGCTGGTTGCTTCACCCAGTTTGGGAAATGAAGGAAGGCTTCCAGGAGGAAAAGGCACTTAAGCCTAAATTTTGCAATGGCTAAAATGCTTAAATGATCTGGGCCATCTCTTTATCTTCAGTCAATGTCTTTCTCACTCTTCATGTTCTGGAACTAGACCCCTTTCAATTCTTTTTAGCCTTTGGACCTTTGTACATGCTTTCTCCTTGGCTTGGAATTTTCTTATTTCCCTTACCTAAGGAGTTATTGTTTATCCTATGAGGTTTATCTTAAATAGTACCCCCACAAAGTTTTCCCCGTGTCTCCAAGATGAGATCAATACCCCTACTTTACTCCCTTGAAATCGTCCTGCATTTCAGCTTCCTATCACTTATCACAATAGTAATTATTTGAGGATTATTTGTTTAATGCCAGTATTCCCTCCTAGATTATAAGGTTTGTTGGACAGGATTATGTCCTCTCATTACCTATATTCTGAGCAGTTAACACAATATCTGAAACCTGATAAATACTCAGCATTTCATTTTGTAAACAAAACCAAGACCTAAAGAATAAAAAAGAATAGTTGGGAAGAGGGAGTAATAGGGTAAGGAATAGCAGATATGGAGGCCCTGAGGTAGAACAGACCACTACTCAGCAAAGGCACTGAAAGGAGACCAGTCTGGTTGGGTTCTAGGCAGATAGATGTTAAGAGATAAGCCTAAAGAGGTAGTCAATGTGAAGACAATGAAGGGTTGAAAACCAGGGAATCTCTCACCAGACCTATGTTTTTAAAAGCCTACTCTGGCTGCTTTATGGAGAGTAATTTCAGGGGAGCAAGAGTGAATAATGACATCATTGGATGGCTTTTCCTAGAGTTGAGGTGCTAATAACACTGGGTGGGGAAGTGGTGGTAGAAAGTGAAACGTAAGGACACTCAGGCAAGGTATTTAGGAGCTAGAACTGATGGAGCTTGGTGGTGGACTGAATGTGGGGACAAAGGAGAGGAAAGGTTGTCACAGTTGACATGTAGATTTTTGGTTTGTATATATTATCAGCACCATTTACTAAAGGTGGGAACAATGAACCCCCTGGGTCACATAGAGCTCCTCTAGCAATGTCCGAGTCCTTCTAAGAACATAGATGCTGAGACTTCAAGGGCAAACTTAGAGCCATGGAACTTTAGAGACCACCAGAGGGACCTTAGCGACCAATCCAGAATATGTGTACTCATAATACTTTTGTATTATATATAATACCGCTGTGCCATGGTGCCAATGCTCCTATACCTCAGTAAACTGGCAGGTGATTGACAATCCCTATCTGGTTAGTGCAGTATATTAGTGTGATTATAGATTTCTTTTCTATATCCAGAGGTGGACTTTTTGCTTCTAAATCTGGGGTTGGCAAAATTTTTCTGTAAAGGGCCAGACAGTAAATATTTTAGGCTTCAGAGATGATACAGCTTCTGTTGCAGCTATCCGACTTGGCCATTGTAGCTTAAAAGCAGCTACAGAGTGTGTAAACAAATGAACATTGCTGTATTTCAATGCACATGTATTTGTGGACACTCACTTTTGAATTTCATGTAATTTTCATGTCACAAAAGAAGTCCTCCTTTTGAGTTTTTCAACCAATTAAAAACGTAAATCCCATTCTTAGTTCACAGACTTTACAGCTACAGTATTTGGTCCATAGGCTGGAGTTTGGGACCTTCTAAATGAGGGACTTCTGCACAAACACATGGAATCACAAAGTACAGGTAAAGAAAAGCAAGTTTTAATGTCATGTCCTGATTTCATGTAATCCAATGAGGAAAAGGGGAGAAGATTTCTAGCCAAGAAGAGGTATTAAAGTTTCTCATGATTCCAGGGAATTGTGAGCTTCTGAAGCAAAAGGAAAGGGGGAATCATTCCATGTTGTCTGGTTGGGAGCAGCAGACCTCAGTGGCCCTAAAATGGAGTGCCTCACGCTGCCAGGTACAGTTCTGATTCATATTCTTTTTTTTAATGTTTATTTAGTTTTGAGAGAGAGAGAGAGAGAGAGAGTTTTGAGCAGGGGAAGGGCAGAGAGAGGGGTACAGAAGATCTGAAATGGGTCATATTCTTATTCTTACTCAGGGCTCAGGTACATCAAGTGAACCAGACATAGAAACTCACCAGTTCTTTTTAATGCTTATTTATTTATTTTGAGAGAGAGAGAGAGAGAGTATGCACAAGCAGGGGAGGGGCCAAGAGAGAGGGAGAGAAATTCCACGTAGGCTCCATGCTGTCAGCAAAGAGCCCAATGCAAGGCTTGAACCCAAAACTGTGAGATCATGATCTGAACCAAAATCAAGAGTCGCACGCTTAACCCACTGAGCCACTCAGGATCCCCAGTTCTTTTTGGATATAAAGTTAAATGTCAATCACATTCTTAGTTTTCAAGCATAACACTGGTACCTAGATCCAAACCACTGTATTATCATCAAGGTGGCTAAACTAGCCTCATATAAAAGACCTACAGGCTTCAATGACTTCAGGGACAATATAAAGATTAAAGAAAGATAGTATCATTACAAAGTGACATTTGCTTAATGAACTTCAAGTTATCTCTAAATCAATTTCTCTGGATCTCCTAGCAAAACCTACAAACTCAAAAGATTATCTGCAGACCAAGAATATGTACATCATCAGAGCTGGATGTATATATATCACCATATATGCTCATCAATGCTTTTTTAAATAAATTATAATTGTATGTATATAATTCTTTACATCAAAGTGTTTAACTTCTGGACTATGAACTACTTGAGACTAGGGATCTTATCTCTGAATTATCAGTATCTACCATAATTACTTCACAAAGATGATGCCTAATAAATGTTATTTGAATGAATTAATGAAAAGGTCAAAATATTATTACAATTGTTAATGGGGAAAAAAGTAACATATACTTTTGTTGCAAAATACAAAACCTTATCTTAAAATAGACACTGAGGAATAAATTTGTATATGCACCTATCAGAATTCTACTCTGGAGACAGAGGTCTATGATGAAATAAAGGCATAGAATTCTTGCTTACTTACCTGAGAACCAAGTGGGATTGTATTCATCAAATACCCCTGGGGCTACACTGCTGGATCTGCCAATCTCACCGGCTTCTCTCTTGCCACCTTCAGCAGCACAGGCTGAAAAATATAGACTGACTTTCTCAGTTTCTGCTGTAGCAGGGAAGGTCATGTGCCCATATTATGGCCAGTGTGCTGTAACTTGAGGTCTCTCAGTGCTTTCCTGACAGAGTCTGATAACTGGAACCAACTTGCCTCTTCTTTCTGCTTTGAGTATGGGGCAGCAGGAACCAATCTGCAACCATAAGGGTAAGGCCAAAAGAATGCCCACACACATTCTGGCATTACTGAGCTGCCGAACCAATGCCTGAATCTTTCTATCTCTCAACTTCCTATATGAGAAAAAGAAAATATATTAAACTGTGTATAGAATATATTCTTTGTCTTGCAAATGAACATAGTCCTAACTGATGCAAATCCTATTTTGCAAAATAAAAACTCTTAAGCACCAAGTACTTTATTTTTTTTGTTTGTTTATTTTTATTTTTTAAAAATTTTTTTTTAACGTTTATTCATTTTAGAGACAGAAAGAGACAGAGCATGAATGGGGGAAGGTCAGAGAGAGAGGGAGACACAGGATCTGAAACAGGCTCCAGGCTCTGAGCTGTCAGCACAGAGCTCGATGCGGGGCTCGAACTCACGGACCGCGAGATCATGACCTGAGCCGAAGTCGGTCGCCCAACCGACTGAGCCACCCAGGCGCCCCATAAGTTTGTTTATTTTGAGAGAGAGAGAGTGTGTGTGTGTGTGGGGGGGGCGGGCATGTGTGCATGTGTGCGGGTGCCAGTAGGGGAGGGACAGAGAGAGAGAGAGAGAGAGAGAGAGAATCTCAAGCAGGCTCAATGGTCAGTGCAGACCCCAACCTGGGGCTCCATCTCATGACCATGAGATCATGAGCTGAGCCTAAATCAAGTGGGTCACTTAACCAGCTGAGCCACCAACGCACCCCACCAAATAAGTACTTTAATCTCCATATGTTAGAAGTCAGTCACTAAATATTATTACTTTATGTTTAATTACAGATTATTTGGAGGTCCTTTTTAAACTTCTGGTCCCCTAGCTCTTTAAACCACTGCCACTCATTGCTTGCTCCTTTAGCACCTCTGCACTTTTTCTGAGCACTAATCTCTCAAGAAAATCTTTCTTCTACTCAATTCTCTGAAGCACAAATACATTAATATTCTATAATTCGTTTCTCTCTTAAATGATGTGGATTTATTTCATCCAAATTTGTTATGACATATTTCCAAAAAGATATAAGGTTACTTATATCAAGACTTACATAGAAGAGTGACATCAGCCAGATGGCACACTAGTAAGATCTATACCCTCACTGTCCCACAGAAACACCAAATACACAGCAACTTACAGACCAAAGTAGCTTTGTGAGAATTCTAGAAATCAGTTAAAAAGTTGTAGCAAACAAATGAATGACTAACCAAAGAAAGTCACACTCAAAAGTTAGGAAATTTCAGGATATCTCTGCCAATCCTTGCCCCATTTCATCCCCAGGGCACTGAGGCACTATTAGAAAATGCCCAGTTGCGAATTCCAACCTCGGGGCAGAAAGAAACAAGAGGAAATTGCTTGTGATGTTCTGTCTTGTCTGGAGGATACCTGAGGGATTGGTTTCTGTCTCACCTTACTAGGGGACAGATGGGAATGGTGGCATAGTTTGGATATCAGGTCAGAGGCCTGTGGAAGCAGTGGCGGGCACAGTGGCACATGAATGCTGCAGGAAGGCTACACACCAACAGATACCTGGGTCAAGAGATTATGGACAGAGGAATACAGCAGAAATCTGAGGCCTTGAGAAGAAGAGTTGGGGTGTGACTCATAGGAAAATAAGACATCTAAAAGCAAACAGGAAAACAGGGAAATTGGGGAAAAAACACACACATGGGACTAAGGAAGACACATCCTCAGAAAAGGCTTGAGAGGATCTTGAGCCTTCATACTGAACTAATTAGGGAATATTTACCCCTTCCCAGACCCAATCCACAAAAACCTAGAGAGGGGCTGTTCTTTTCAAATGTCCAATTTTCAACAAAATATCACAAGGCATACAAAGAAACAGGGAAAAACGGCCAATTTAAAAAAAAAATGATACACCAGAACTGAAAGTAAAGAATCATAGACTTACTTCACAAAAACTTTAAAATACATGTCTTTAAATATGCTTAACGAGCTAAAGGAAACATGATAGACAAACAACATCTGAAAAATGATAAAGGAACAAAAGGAGAATATCAATAAAGAGATAGAAACTATTTAATGAGATATGAGAGATAGAAATTATTTAAAAGAACCAAATACAAATTCTAGAGCTGAAAAACATAATAACAGAATTGAAAAATTCTCTAGAGGGGTTCAACAGAAGACTTGAAAAGATAGAAGAAAGAATCAGCAACTTTGAAGTCAACTTACTTAAAATTATCAAGTCTGAGAAGAAAAATGAATGAAGAAACATGAAGAAAAGCTAGGAGACTTATGGACACCATCAAGTGGACCAATGTATGCACTAAGACTGTGGTCAGAAGAATGAGAGAAAAAAAGCAAAGGACTCATCTGGAGAAACAATGATTTGGAATCCCCCAAATTTGTAAAATAACATAGATATGCATATACACAAAGCTCAACAAACTCCAAATAGGAAAATCCAGAGACCCACACTAAGACATTATAATCAAACTGTTGAAAGTCAAATAATTCTGAAAGCATCAAAAGAAAAGTGACTCATCATGTACAAAGGATCCTCAATAGCATTATTGGTGGATATCTCAGCAGAAACATTACAGGACAGAAGGCAGTAGGATGATATATTAAAAGTACTGAAAGAAAAAAAACTGTCAGCTGAGAATACTGTCCTTTGAAAAGGAGGGAGAAATTGAGACATTGACAGATAAACAAAACCTGAAGTAGTTCATTACCTCTAGACGTGCCCTATAAAAAAATGCTGAAGGGAGTCCTTCAAGTTGAAATGAACAGACACTATGAGTTATTCAGAGCCATACAAAAATATAAAGTTTCTTTTGATAAAATTAAATACATGGACAAATATAAATACCTGTATATTGTATTTTTGATTCACAGCTCCCTTTTATTCCATTATAGGAATTAAAGACAAAAGCATAAAATATATTATAAATCTATATTAATGGGCACATAATATACAGTGATGTAATTGGTGGCCTCAGTCAAAAACAAAGCAAAGTGCAGAAATATAAAGGAGTAGAGTTTTTGCACTCAACTGAACTTGAGTTCATAAGAGTTTAAAATAAATTATTATAATTTTAGGATGTTTTGTGTAATCCCTTTGGCAGCCAGAAAGAAAATATCTATAGAATGTACCCCCCCTACACACACACACACACGAGAGAGAGAGAGAGAGAGAGAAAGAAAGAAAGAAGAGAATCAAAATGTGTCACTACAAAAAACCAACAAATACAAGGGAACATAAGACAAAGACAAATACCATATTTTTTCTCTTATATGTGCAAACTAAAAATAAAAACAAATGAATAAACAAACAAACAAAAAGCAAAAGCAGACCCATAAACACAGAGAACTGATGGTTGGCCAGAAGGGGAGTATGTAGGAGATGGGCAAAGTGGGTGAAGGGGAGTGGGAGGTACAGGCTTCTAGTTATGGAATGAATAAGTCACAGGAATAAAAGATTCAGTATAGGGAATTAATCAATGGTATTCTAAAAGCATTGTGACAGATGGTAACTATACTTGTAAGTATAGCATAATGAATAAACTTGTCAAATCACTATGCTGTACACCTAAAATGAATGTAACATTGTATGTCAAGTATACTTTAATAAAAAAAAGAAAAAGGATAATCATGATAATAAAATAATGTCACTTAGGAAAAAAAAGAAAGCAGTAATGGAAGAAATGAGAGACATAAAGTTGTAAGAAGTACAGAAACAAATAATGTCAATAGTAAGTCTTTCCATATCAGTAATTATTTAAATGTAAATGGATTGAACCTCCCAATCAAAAGATGTAGATTAGCAAAAAGGTTTTAAAAAATAGGATACGACTATACACTATTTAAAAGAGACTTACTTTAGATTTAAGGACATGCATAGGTTGAAAGTAAAAGGATAGAAAAAGATATTCCACATAAATGGTAACAAAAATTGGGCAGGGGTGGATATACTAATATCAGACAAAGATTTTAAGTCAAAACCTGTTACAAGACACAAAGATGGACATTGTATAATGATGAAACTATTTACCAAGAAGGAATAAGCTGTACAAAAAATATGCACCAAACACCAAAGCTCCTGATAGATGAAGTAAACATTGACAAATTTGAAGCATGAAATAGAAAGCTCTACAATAACAGTAGGAGACCTCAATAACACATTATCAATAATAGGACAACCAGACAGAGTATCAACAAGGAAATAGAGATCTTGAACATTATAGCCCAATTCGACCTAACAAGCACATACAGAACACTCCACTCAACAGCAGCAAGATATATATTTTTCTCAAGTGCACATGGAAATTTCTCCAGGTTAGACTATATATTGGGCCACAAAAAATGTCTTAAATTTTATTGTTTTTAATTTTTTTTATGTTTATTTATTTTTGAGAGAGAGAGAGAGAGAGACAGGGTACAAGCAGGGGAGGGGCAGAGAGAGAGAGGGAGACACAGAATCTGAAGCAGGCTCCAGGCTCTGAGAGTCAGCACAGAGCCTGACGCGGGGCTCAAACCTGCAGACCACGAGACCATGACCTGAGCTGAAGTTGGACGCTTAACCGGCTGAGCCACCCAGAAGCCCCCAAAAATGTCTTAAATTTTAAAAAGTTGATCATATAAATGATCTCTGCAACTAAAATGGGATGAAAATATACATTAATAGAAGAAGGAAAACTGGAAAATGCAAGAATATTTTGAAATGAAACAGTACCCTTTTAAACAACCAATGAGTCATAGTGGAAATCACAAGAGAATTTAGAATATTGAGACAAATGAAAATGAAAATATATCAAACAGAGATTCAGCAAAAGCAGTGCTAAGGGAGAAATTTGTAGTTGTAAATGCTTATTTAAAAAAAGAAGATCTCAAATTAACAGCTTAACTTTATACTTTAAGGAGCTGAAAAAGAAGAACAAACTAACACAAAGATAGCAGAAGAAAATGAAACGATTCAAGCAGAGATAAACAAAATAAAGAATAGAAAAACTATAGAGAAATATCAGTGAAACCAATAGTTGTTTCTTTGAAAATGTGAATGAAATTGACAAGCCTTTTGCTAGACTATGAAAAAAAGAAAGACTCAACTAAAATTATAAATGAAAGAGGGATACTACAATAGATTTTACAGAAACAAAAAATATTATAATAGAGTATGAACAATTGTACACCAACAAATACCCCACATGAAACGGACAAGTTCCTAGAAACACAAAACCTACCATGACTAAATCATAGAGAAATAGAAAATCTGAACAGATCTCAAACTGTTAGGAGACTGAATGAATAATCAAAAACCTTCCAACAAATAAAAACTCAGGACCAGAAAACTTCATATGTAAAGTCTACCAAATATTTAAAGAAGAATTAACACTAATTCTCCTCAAGCTCTTCCAAAACATTGAAAAGGAGGGAATACTTCAAACTCATTTTATGATGCTGGTATTACATTGATACCAAATCCCAACAAATACACTGCAAGAAAACTGTAGACCAATATCCCTGATGATTCTTACTGCTAAAATCCTCAAGAAAATACTGGCAGACAGAATTCAACAACATATTAAAAGGATAATACATCATCATTAAATAGGATTTATTCCTGGTATTCAAAGATGGCTCAACATACAAATATTAAATACTGTAATACAACTCATTAACAGAACAAAGGGGAAAAAACCAAACCAACAAACAAAAAGCCCAAAACCAAAAAACCGTGATCATGTCAACTGATGCAGAAAAAGCATTCGACAAAAGTCAACACTTTTTCATGATATAAACACTCAACAAACTAGGAATAGAAGGTAACTGCTTCAACATAATAAGGCCATATTGGACAGTTAACATCAGTGGTGAAAGACTGAGAGCTTTTCCTCTAAGGTCAGGAATCAGACAAGGTGCTTACTTTCATCCTTCCATTCAACATAGTACTGAAGATCTTAGCCAGAACAATTAGGTGAGAAAAAGAAATGAAAGATACCCAAATTGGAAAGGAGGTAGTGAAATTATCTCTGTTCACAGACAACATAATTTTATATGTAGAAAGCTCTAAAAGTTACACACACACACACACACACACACACACACACACACAATCTAACAGAATAAACAAATTTAGCAAAGTCACAGTATACACGATCAACATGCAAAAATCAGTTGCATTTCTCAGCATCAGTGAATAATTAAAAAAGAAATTAAGAAAACAATTCAATTTATGATGACATTAAAAAGAATAAAACACTTAGGAATAAACTTATCCAAGCAGGCAAAAGACATTTCTCCAAAGAAGATTTCTAAATGGCCAAGAATATGAAAACATGCCCAACATCACTAATTGTTAGAGAAATGTAAATCAAAACAACAGGATACCACCTCACACCCATTAGATGGTTACCAGCAAACAAACAAATAAATAAGTAGTGTTGGCAAGGATGTAGATATTTTTGGAACATTTGTACACTGTTGGTGGGAATGTAATATGGTTTAGCACTTTGGAAAACAGCATGGCAATCCCTCAAAAAATTAAAAAGAGAATTTCCATATGATCCAACAATCCAGCTTCTCAGTATGTACCCAAAAGATTCAAAAGCAGGCCCTTGGAGAAATATCTGTACACTCATGTTCATAGCAGCATTATTCAGTGGCCCAAATGTTGAAGCAACCCATTTCCATCAACAGATGAATGGATAAACAAAATGTGGTGTATGCATTTAAGCCTTAAAAAGAGAGGAAATTCTGGGACGTAGTGCAACATTCATGAAACTTGAAGACACTGTAAGCAATATAAGCCAGTCACACAAGTACAAATACTGTATGAATCCATAGGTATGTACCCAGAATAGTCAAAATCATAGAGACTGAAAGTAGAATGGGAGTTACAAGGGACTGAAGGAAGAGGAAATGGGGAATTGGGGTTGTTTTATGGGTATACAGTTGCAGCGTTTTAAGATGAAAAGAGTTCTTTAGATTGGTTGTACAACAATGTGAATGCACTTAACATTACTATAGACTTAAAAATGGTTACAATAGTAAATTATATACATATACATACATATATCGCTATAATTAAAAAATTGTTTAAGACTTATACAAAAAATCAGTAAAATAAATAAAGTAATTGACAACCAGAAACAACAGATGAAATAAAATTCAGATATTCTATCATGTTAGTTAGCATGACTCCAGTGCTTAATCATCATAGCTTCCTGTCATTCAGAGCAGAAAGAGAAATGTGATAGCTTTCATAACTCTTTTACTGAAAGGGTGAGAAAATCAGTTCTCTGGAAGAGGTATAGTTTTCCTTAGCATGAAATCCTGATTCTTACTCCTTTGTAGTATCTCAGTTATTTTGTTTGTTTTGTTCTGTTTTTACTGTTCACTGGAAACTTTTGTGATTTTTCTCTTTATCTTCAATATGCAAAATTTTGCTATGATGTGTCTGTCTAGGTCTTTTTCCATTTATCTAGCTTCTGGTAGGCACTATAAATCTGATGATTTATGTCTGGGGAATTTCCTTCCATTATTCTTTTGATGATTTCCTCTCCTGGATTCTTTGTGTTCTCCTCTTCTGCCACTTCTGCCATTCTGCAACATCTACCATAATGATGGAGTTTCTGGAACTATTTTCCATGTCTCTATTTTCCTCTCATATGTTACCTTTACCTTTTTGCTCTATAATGTGGAAGAATTCCTTAATAATTTTTGGGGGTGCCTGGGTGTCTCAGTTCGTTAAGCATCCAACTTCGGCTCAGGTCATGATTTCATGGTTTATGGGTTTGAGCCCCATGTCGGGCTCTGTGCTGACAGCTCAGAGCCTGGAGCCTGCTTCAGATTCTGTCTCCATCTCTC
Source organism: Panthera pardus (assembly GCF_024362965.1). Taxonomy (NCBI): domain Eukaryota; kingdom Metazoa; phylum Chordata; class Mammalia; order Carnivora; family Felidae; genus Panthera; species Panthera pardus. The sequence goes on along the minus strand of NW_026526991.1, from coordinate 68,939,641 downwards.
TCTCTGCCCCTCTCCTGCTCACTCTCTGTCTCTCTGTCTCTCTCTCAAAAAATAAAATAAACATTAAAAATTTTTTTAAATAATAATTTTCAATACTCCCACTTTGTAATTGGATATTTAGTTATCTCATTCTTCTGACAAGTTATATATTATTTATGTATCTATTTAGATTTTTATAATTATGTTTATATTTCTAGAATCCCCAGCTGGCTCTATTTTATAATAGTATTTCTCATTTTGTGGATATACTATCTTCTCTTACCCCTCTGAAAATATGACATTATAAAGATTTTTTTTTTTTTTTTGCGTATTAACTCTGCTCAGGTGTTGACTTTTGAATTTATCTGCTGTATCTCTTTCATGGTGTTGCTTTCCTAAGTGGTGAGTTTTAGTTTGTGTTCATCTTTGTGGTTGAGACTCCCTATTCTCCTGTCTGTAGTTACTTCTTCTATTTACTGCATGTTGACAATTGCAGTTATGGGCAAAGATCTAAAAATCCATGTCCTCATGTCATGTCCCTGAAAGCATTTTCATATGCAGTTTTAAATGGTCTAGGCTGCAGTCCTCTGAATTGTGCTCAAGGCTTCAATAAAGTCTTATTAAACAGGCAGCCTGGACCTGGCTACTACGATGGGGAATTTAGGGATGGATGCCTGCACATCTGTGCCCATGCCTGAAGCAAAGTAGTGTAGGGAGAACAGCCGCAGCAGCTAGAAGAAAATCTATCTCAAGGCAGTGAGAGGGGCCTGCAGTGGAGCTAAGTAGAGGTCGAAGCCAGATGGCCAGCTAAAGTGAGCCAACCAGGATACATGGGTGGAACATGTAAGCATGAGAGAATATATTCTCAGAGACACCTGAAAGAAAGAAAGAGGATTTCTATAGGAAAAAGGAACAGGGATTCAGATTACTGAAAGTTGGACATTAAAGGGAAATGAAATGTGGAATATTTGGATTATGTAATAAATGACATAGAGATAAACTTGAAGTGTTCATATTCTTGATGATGTCAAAAAATGTTAATAAAGAAAGTAGATATTTTCACAAGGAAGTTCACACAATACCATTAGAAGAGAATAATAATCAAGATTCTGTATATCTCCTTGACAGAAAACAAAAAAAAATCTTATTTCAGGAACAGAATGAGTAAGAGGCCCTGGTTAAGCACAGTAATGAACTACAGAGGACAGATGACTAGGTTATGTGGTAGGAGATATTTTGAAACATTTCATAAAATTTATATTAATCAATAGATACATATATCAATGAAGCAGAATAGAGAACAGAAATAACCTACACAGGAGACCCAACTGATTTTTTACAAAGGTGGAAAAGCAATTCAATGGAGGACAGTCTCTTTAACCAATGGTACTGGGACAACTGGAATTGTACAGAAGAAAATGAACTTCAACACAAGTCTCATACCTTATGCAAAAACTAACTCAAAATGAACCATAGACTTAAATTTAAAATACAAACTATAAAACTTTTAGAAAATATCATAAGAGAACCATTGGGACCTACAGCTTAGTGATGTTCTTTGAGATATGACACCAAAAGCATAAAGGAAAAAATGATAAACTGAAATTTATCAAAATAAAAAACTTTTGCTATGTTAAAGAGCTTAAGAAGATGAAGAGACCAAGCTAGAACATGGAGAAAATATTTGCAAACCATGTACATGACAAAGGACTTGTATCTTAATGTAGAAAGAATTCTCAAAACTCCACAGTAAAACAAACAAACAACAAACACCTGATTATAAAATGGGCAAAAGACATGAAGAAACATTTCACTGTGGATATATGGATAGAAAATAAGCACATGAAAAGATGTTTGACATTACTAGCTATTTATGGAGGAAGTAAGCCTTAAGCCTGTCCTTAGATGAGTAGGGTTTTATAAATAGGAGTGGTATAAAACATAAGCTCAAGACTCACTTTGCATCCCAACAACATTCTTTGGCAATATCTTCCTTTAAATTTTTCTGTTAAGTTACATAGCACTATGTCTAGAATAGTGCTTTTGTAAAAAGAATTATATATAATCTATCTATCTATCTATCTATCTATCTATCTATCATTGGGAAAATTTGAACACTAGGTGATTTGATGTCATTTAAGAGTCATTTATTAACTTAAAATATTTTTTAAAATTTTAATGTTTATTTATCTTTCAGAAAGAAAATGAGCAGAGGAGGGGCAGAGAGAGAGGGAGGCACAGAATCTGAAACAGGCTCCAGGCTCTGAGCTGTCAGCACAGAGGCCAAATGTGGGGCTTGAACTCACAAGCCATGAGATCATGACCCAAGCTGAAGTTGGCCACTTAACAAATTGAACCACCCAGGCACCCCTACTGAAAAATTTTTGAGTGTGGTCATGTATTTTAAAAGTCCTTAATTTGGGGGCAACTGGGTGGCTCAGTCGGTTAAGTATCTGACTCTGGATCTCAGCTCAGGTCTCTCACAACCCTGAGTTGTGAGTGCAGGATCCACATTGGGCTCTATGCTGGTCATACAGCCTGAAGCCTACTTAAAAAAAAGAAAAAAAGTCCTTATCTTTTAGAAATAAATACTGAAGTATTTACTAAGAAATGTTATTATGTCTTAGATTTGCTTACAAATAATCCAGTGAGGAAATGAAGACAGTGGGTGGGAGTATGGATGAAAAAAGACTGACTATAAATGTGAAGTTGATAGGTTAATATTGGTTCAATATAATGTTCCATTTCTTTAAGTTTGAAATTTTTCATAATAAAGATTAAAGTAAACTAAAATATATTTACATACATGTTTCTATGTGCATAGAAAAACAAAATCTAAAGGACATGTTTCAAACTGTTAACCCTGAGGATCTCTGGAGTAGAGAATTGGAGTGAGTGAAAGGAAGGGAAATTTATGTTTTTCACTTTATGCACTTAGAGATTTTTGCAGTGAACATACAATTTTTAATTAGAAAAAATAATGAGGGGTGCCTGGGTAACTCAGTCAGTTGAGCATCCAACTCCTGATTTCGGCTCAGGTCATGAACCTGAGGTTGTGAGACTGAGCCCCATGTCAAGCTCTGTAATGAACATGGAGCCTGCTCAAGATTCTCTCCTTCTGCCCCTCTCTTCTGCTTGTGCCTACTCTCTGAAAAATAAGAAAAAAGAAAAAAAAACAATGAAAAATTAAAATTTATGATTGCTTTTTTACATTTAATTCTTCTTTTAATTAGTTATACATTATAGAAATTTTTCAAAAGTATAAAATTTTAAGGAGACTCAAATATTGCTAGAAATTTATGGAAGGAGAAGCATGTAAAAAATGTTGTGAAGCTAAACTTGAGAATCTTCTTATACACAACTTGATACAGATCTTATGGCTTTTAAAAGCAACTAAAATAACCCAACTGCATGGACTCATCCATTAGATTTATATTTCTTGAAGGCCTCAGAATAATGCTGAGCAAGTCACCTACTGGAAATGTAAACAATGATCTGGAAGGGTGACTTTACCTCAGGCTCAGTTCTTGAAATTTGAGTCTTAGAAAAATACTTATTCTATTCGTAACCACTAGGGCTCAGTGTCTTCTTTAAAATGTGAAATTAATGCATTTTAGAAAACAAAATAATCACAACACTTACTTTCAACTGATACTGAATAGAAAAGAGACTGTCTTTGTAATAGTCCCTGATCTTAAAATATTCCAGGGAAATTTTGAAAGATGGGGATGCGTCATCATTAAGACACTTCTTTTATTTTCCTTTCTCCTGAGATGAGTGAGGGGAATTTTTTTGTATATTAAAAAGAAAACTAGAGGTGCCTAGGTACCTCAGTTGGTTGAGCACCCAACTCTTGATTTCGGCTCAGGTCATAAACCGAGGGTCATGGGATCAAGCCCTGCATCGGGCTCTGCACTAGCGTGCAGCCTGCTTGAGATTCTCTCTCTCTCTCTCTCTCTCTCTCTCTCTCTCTCTTTGCTCTTCTCCCCCCTGCTTGCATTCTCTCTCTCTCAAAAAGAAGAAAGAAAGAAAGAAAGAAAGAAAGAAAGAAAGAAAGAAAGAAAGAAAGAAAGAAAGAAAGGGAAAGAAAGAAGTAAGGAAAAAGAGAAAACTATATTGCCCTAGAGATGGATTTAAGTTTTTAGTCATTATTTGAATTTCTTCTTCTAAAGTGTTTCCTATGTTGTGATAGGCAAACTCACTGAGAGGAACTGAGCAGAATTGAGCCCCCCATCATATGACCGTGGGTAAATTGAGGCAAGTAGGTAGGGGCTCTGCATTTAGATGGCTGGCACTTTCTCTTTCCTTATTTATAGGCAGCCTTTCAACATAGAACTTCATATTTTTAGATTTCCAAGGGACTTCAAGGTAAACACAACTATTCGAATACACTTTATGGGGTGTTCAAATAGTTCTGCTGCTGAGTGGAAACCTTTCGGTTCTCACAGTGAATCTCTCATGTTAGCAAGCTTAAAGGTTTGTCACATCTATCAATAGTACTGACAACCTTGTCCTGTAAATACCCTTCCCCCAAAGCAGCATTTTAGGAAGTAATTATGTTCCTCTTTTGGTATTCCTGTGCTGACATAAAGAGAAGAGAAGGTCTGCAAATACTTTCTCTGTGACAAGACAGTGTTAGAGAGGCAGCATGCACCCCCACTTGCCCTGACTCCCCTCCCAATGGAAAGAAGTCTGGCAGATCAGACCAGGCAGTTATCGGGCCACGCTCTCTACTCAGTGGCATACTCAGAGCCACTGCACACGTGATGCGTGTCCTCTCACTAGTATGGCACAAAAGTGCTCATCTGGTCTGTGGGCACAGCTAGCAGGGCCTGCCCTTGCCAAGGCCACCAGGTGTCTATTCTCTCTCGGCATGAAGAATGGGGATGTGCTCTGCAGGTCTGCCGCCTTCCTTTGAGATGGGTGGTGAGAGGCCTCCATCCCCAGGCTTGCCCTGACCAGAACATCTTCCTGATATTTCATTCCCTCTGTCAACCCATCTTTTGTCTGTTCATCAGCCAGGATCCTGGGGAAGAAGAGGCGGGGGGAGATGAGTAAAAGAATGCATGTACAGAATCTCATCACAAACCCTCCAATAGCAATTTATACAGGGAATCACAATATACCCTAGAAACTCATATTGCCTTCACATATAGAAATAGTTCCACAATGTAGACTATGCCCAGTTCTGGCATCATCCGTGCAGATTCACAAGTGACTCCATCAGGGCTTGCCTTTAGCACAGCAGGTGCCTTCCCTTCCATGGGTGATGTGAGTAAACAAGTACTTCTTTGGTTTTCCCTTAGATCTCTCTAAGGGTCAACTTACTGATATGTGCATATAGTTTTAAGATTTTGAGGAATAATTGCATGAGAAAAGATTTTCAGAGGAAGGTTTTTTTTGTTTGGTTTGGTTTTTTTGTTTTGTTTCTTGTTTTGTTTTTTTAGTTTACCCCCTCATCTCCTGACAGAATAATCTGTTTATAATAGAGCACTGTAGTGTTCTACAATTAGGATTACCAGATTTAGTAAAAACAAAACAAGATGCTCAGCTAAATTTGAAAAATTTTTACCATTTTTTATTTATTTTTGAGAGATGGAGAGAGAGCATGAGTAAGGGAGGGGCACATAGAGAGGGAGACACAGAATCTGAAGCAGGTTCCAGGCTCCGAGCTGTCAACACAGAGCCCAACGCAGGATTTAAACTCACAAACCGTGAGATTATGACCTGAGCCAAAGTCAGATGCTTAACCAACTGAGCCAGGTGCCCCTGAATTGGATAAAAAATACTATACTTAGTATAAATATGTCCTATGCAATATTAGGTTGCATACATTTACTTTGTGGGACATACTTACACTAAAAATTATTTGTGTTTACCTGATATTCGTATTTAACTGGATACCCTGTATTTTATTTATAGAGTTCTATACAGGCAACCCTATCTATAGTAGAAAACTTTCACCATAGAAGCCAAAGACCTTTACGTTTTTTTTAGTTTTTTTAATTTTTTTAAATTTACATCCAAATTAGTTAGCATATAGTGCAACAATGATTTCAGAAGTAGATTCCTTAGTGCCCCTTACCCATTTAGCCCATCCCCCCCCACAACCCCTCCAGTAACCCTCAGTTTGTTCTCCATATTCATGAGTCTCTTCTATTTTGTCCTCCTCCCTGTTTTTATATTGTTTTTGTTTCCCTTCCCTTATGTTCATCTATTTTGTCTCTTAAAGTCCTCATATGAGTGAAGTCATATGATTTTTGTCTTTTTATGACTAATTTCTCTTAGCATAATGCCCTCCAGTTCCATCCACGTAGTTGCAAATGGCAAGATTTCATTCTTTTTGATTGCCAAGTAATACTCCGTTGTGTGTGTGCATATGTGTGTGTGTGTGTGTATCTATATCTATATCTATATCTATATCTATATCTATCCCACATCATCTTTATCCATTTATCTATTGGTGGACATTTGGGCTCTTTCCATACTTTGGCTATTGTTGATAGTTCTGCCGTAAACATTGGGATGCATGTGTCCCTTTGAAACAGCACACCTGTATCCCTTGGATAAATGCCTAGTAGTGCAATTGCTGGGTCGTAGGGTAGTTCTATTTTTACTTTTTTGAGGAACCTCCATACTGTTTTCCAGAGTGGCTGCACCAGCTTGCATTCTCATAAATTTTTTTAATGTTTATTTATTTTTGACAGAGAGAGAGAGACAGAGCATGAGTGGGGAAGGGACAGAGAGAGAGGGAGACACAGAATCTGAAGCAGGCTCCAGGCTCTCAGCTGTCAGCACAGAGCCCAACGTGGGGCTTGAACTCACAAACCATGAGATCATGACCTGAGCCGAAGTCGGACACCCAATTGACTGAGCCACCCAGGCACCCCGAAGCCAAAGATCTCTTAAAAGCCCAGATGTTCATTAAATAACTTCTTCTTTATCTTTAGGCAACTATATTCTCTCCTTCTTTCCTTTCTTCAGCAAATGTTTAGTAAGCATTGATTACATGCCAGATACTGTGTGTGTGTGTGTGTGTGTGTGTGTGTGTGTGTGTGTGTGTGTGTGCTGGAATAAGAAAACAAGGAAGTCACAGAAAAAATTAAATATAAATAATATTTTTAAATGATGATGAAAATAAAACGGGTGACGTGATAAAGAATGTCTGAGTGGAGCTGGCTGCCTTAGCTCCAACTATCAGGGAAGTCCCCCCAAAGAGGTACTATTTCACTTGAGTCCTGGGGAAAAAGAAAGATGCAGACATAAGAAGGTTTCATAAAAATCAGCTATAAGCAGAAGGAACCATAAATATAGGAACTATGGTATATTAATTTTCTATGGATGCTGTAACAAACTACTATCATCTTGATGGTTTACAACAACAGAACTAATTTTCTCAAAGTTCTAGAGGCCAGAAGTCTGAAAACAACGTGTTGGCATGGCCACACTCCCTCTGAAGTCACCAGGAGAGAATCCACTCCTCGCCTCCCTCACTTTCTCGTAACTGCCAGAATTTCTTGGTTTTTACTGGAATCGCTCCAATCTTCAAGGCCAGCATCTTCAAAGCTTCTCCTGTGTGATTGTCTGACTAATATTCCTCTCTCTCTTTCATGTAAGGACACTTGTGATGGCATTGAGGGCCCATATTAATCATATCTGTAATCCATCAATCAATCACATCCCTTTTTTGCCATATAAGTTTACATCTGCAGGTTCCAGGGATTAAGATGAGGATATATTTGGTGGGTTGGTGGGGGAGGGGATAATGTTCAGCCTACCACAGTGGGTAGGGACTCGACATGTCCTAACGGTGTGTGTGGCTGGAACAGCATGAACCAAGGGAGAGGCGCAATGAAGAGGAGAGGTAGACAGGGCCTGTGGGCCCAGGTAAGGGAGACAGGTTTTACTTTAATGGCAATGGGCAGCCAGTGAGGGGTTTTAAGCAAAGAGCGACAAGATTTACATTTTAAAAGCATTTCTCTGGTCACTTTGTAGAGGCTGGACAGTAATAGGGGCAAGAGCTAAAGGAAATGAAATTGTTAGAGCTGTGTCTCCTACCAGAGAAGGGCAGGCTGAAGCACTGGTAGCTTAGATTTGGGGAACAGCAGGGGAGGGACATTTGGGGCAGAGGGAATAGATTTTGGAGACAGAACCATGAGGATTTACTGATACATTAGATAAGGGGGTGGGGGAAGAGAATATCATTCAATTCTCCTAGGTTTGGGGCTAAATGCTAATAAAAAGCCAAATGTTGTTGTTTGATGGAACTGGGTAAGAATCTCCAGTCTCCTCTGCAAAGAGGATTTCACACAGAGTTAAGAAAAGAAGGTTTTGTTTTGTCCTAAAATCCATTTGATAAAGTAAGCATGCTTTTGGGGAAAGAAATACTCTTTTTCTTCCTTCCAAAATTGAGTCTTAACAAAGGCATCACACTTCAGAGCACGGTTAAAAAGAATGAGAGCAGCGCTGTTACAAAGATTGATGACGACTTGATGTGCACCTGTTAAAGCTGCGAACTTCTCGCCTTCTGGGTCAGGTTCACTTGGCAGGTGGCATCTTTCACGTCCAGAGTGAAGAGTGGTTCAGCAACCAGGAAATCCTGTGTACAATGATGTTTTCCACCACAAGGTGTTCATCAATAAAGAGTGGATGGCAACAAATCAATTGCTTTGTTGCAAGTTGGGCAGAGATAAGAGTGATGGGGAGAACTCCTATCAGGTGTGGGAGTTAGTTCTTGTCTGTGTTCTGTCACCAAAGACCAGTGACCCATGACCACTGCAAGTCATTCCATCCTTCCGGCCTCAGTTTCCTCAACTGTAAGGGGTAATAGTTGTTGAGAAAGTCAAATGAAATAACGAAAGTGCCAGAAACAATGCGACCTAAGTACAACTTGTCTATATGATATCGTATCATATATCATACCATGTTGTATTATATATTTTATCATATCTGATTCCTCTAAAGCACCCTGTACTTAATTGTTGCAATACTTTTTTTAGTCAAATTTAATTAAATAGGTATAAACAACATGGCCATAAACCAGGTAGATTTGTTTGGCAAGTGCTGAGGAATTGATCATTACAGATTGGTACCATGGTTTCCTGACTCATATGCATGTGTCCTTTATCTGAAGAGAAAATGGCCAGCCCAGCTGCCCTCAGTCTAACACAAAGGATTTCAGCCTAAAACATGATACATGAGGGTCAAGTAATCTCAAATATGTTGTAGGTGACTTCATTAAAATATCAAAGTATTAATGAAGGTCACTTGCAGCCCAGTTTTAGGACTTGAAAGAGTATTCATTACTTCCAAAGGCAAGTTGTTGGGTGAATTTGTCTGACTGAAAGAATAAAAAGTTTCATATGGTTAGAAAAAAAGTTTCATATCATTCTTGATGATTTTATTTGTATAAAATAACTTATTGTTTCAGGTTTTTATCAAGTAGATTTGAAGAGATAACTGTGACTGACTGGATTCCGCCATATCTGTGGCTACCCTGAGATCCCACAGTTTGATGTTGGAGAAAAGATAGAATTCTATGTCCTTCATATACAACATCATTTAAGAACAATAAAACATGAAGAATAAACTAAAATGAAATTTGATTTTCTCCACAACCTGTATCATTAAGATTGTTCACATAATTAAAAAGTTAGATTTAGGGGCCCCTGCGTGGCTGAGTCAGTTGAGTGACCAACTCTTGATTTTAGCTCAGGTCATGGTCTCATAATTGTGAGATCAAACCCTGCATCAGGCTCCACACTGAACATGGGGCCTGTTTGAGATTCTCTCTCTCTCCCTCTCTCTCTGACCCTTCCCTGCTTGCTTTCTCTCTCCTCAAAAAAAAAAAAAAAAAAAAAAAAGACCTGTTTTTAAAGTTAGATTTATAAGCTAATATTCTAAAACATATGTTGTCTAAATTCACTAATTCATAAATGGGTTACCTTTTAAATATTTCCCATCTTATCTAGGAGCTATTGTCACATTTTTTTATATTTCTTTTCAAAAGTCCAAACTCTATTTTCCTTTTTGTTTTCATATGGCCATCTGTTTTGATTAAAAAGATGAAATGTCATACTTAATTTAAAATCAGTATGTTCTGAGGCCATGCTGCAGACAGATCTGGACTTGGACTTATAGTACAGTCCAATAGAGCATCCTTCCAAAAATATACCTTCAAAAATAATTTATCATAACTATGGCTTTAATAACAGGTTTGTGTGTGTGTGAATATTACATGTCAAAGTCCATCAATTTTATTAGCCAAGCCAGGATAGAATGTTATTGAAGAACTGATAAAGATATTTATAATAATTGTAACTGGTAGAAATAAATGGCAAAGCTCAGATTCAGTTTGGTCTTCATGTAATTATACAAGTAGGAACCCCTTGGGTCATCTTGTCTATTTCCATGGTATTAAAGGTAACTGGACAGTATCTGGTGTCTTTTGCATCTATTGTAAAAATAAGGTAGATTGGGAAATATAAATAGAGAATAGGAGTAACCAGCAGCTTTTTAAAAATTCTATCAAGTAGTCTAGACTCACAGAAAGGTGCCCAGCCTGGTTCAGAGACATAATCACATTCTACTTAATAAACCAATGCAGATAAAAAAAAATCTACTCTGATCATGAGACCATTATTTATCCACATATTCCCACACCTTCAGAGAAAATCACAAAGATTTTCATGATAATCATCCACTATAAAAGAAAACGTAGCCTGACTTTCTACATATTTCATAAGATTCATGTTGGAAAGGAAGCCCTTAAGCATTTGTTACACCTGGCAAATTCTGCCTAGGGACCCTCTAGACTATTATCTGATAAGTGTGCTATCCATGAGGTCTGTGTCTAGGTCTGTGAACCCTGAGCCTTGTCCTTGATCCCCACATAGGTGGGCATGACTAGAGGGCATCATTATCTCTGACCTTATGAGGTCAGTTTATTTTTCCAGATGTATAAGGAAAGAGGTACTTTTTCCAGAAGTTTCTCATTTTCTAGAAGCTCAGCTCCTTATTTATATCAATATCCCCTTCAGAGTGAATGGTCTTCCGGTTATAAATCCTGGGATGTCACTGTTAAACTATTTTCCCCAAAGATCTCTATCTCTTCAAGCCCAGAACTAACCCACTCACACCCCTCCCATGAATGTTGCTTCCCCGCTCCTCTACGTAGTCTTTGGTCAGGTAGGGAAGACTCTCAAGGCTAGTGCTTCTCAAACTTCAGTGTGTACCAAATCACCTGGAAAATTAGGACACTGCCACCAGAGATTCTGATTCATTAAGCCCAGCTTTAGGTCTGAGAATGTACATTTCCATCAAGCTCACAAATCACATTTTGAGTAACCTGCTTTAAGTCACAGTAGCATCTGAATTGCTGAGCTTCAAATTTCCATCCCCTCAGTCACCATTTACTTTGCTCCAGCAGAGGAGCCTTTCCTCTATCCATAATGGTTCCCACCTCTTCTGGGTGTTAATGATCTAATTTGCCATGACACTGACATTATTCATCATGCCATTTGAATACTATAGCTCCATCCGCACTGGTGAATGGAAGCTTCATCCAAACTTTGATCATTGGGTACTTGAATTGCCATTTTTCCACAAGCCTCGCACAGGGCTATCTTAGTGGAGTTCTCCATCAACTCTATCACTGCAGGAGCACAGGTCCTTTAGCTGCAGCTAGACTCAGAGTGGTCACCTTGCTCAAACTTTCACCTATACTATTTGCTATGGTCTGAATATTTGTGTCCCCCCACCCTGCCAAGATTCATATGACACATAATCCCCAAGGTGATGGTATTAGGTGATGGGGCCTTTGGGAGGTGATTCAATCATAAGGCAGAACCTTCATAAGTGGGATTAATGCTGGGGCACCTGGATGGCTCAGTCAGTTAAGCATCCAACTCTTGATCTTGACTCAGGTCATGATCTCACCATTCATGAGTTCAAGTCCTATGTCAGGCTCTGCCTGACAGTATGAAGTCTGCTTGGGCTTCTCTCCCTCCTCTCTCTCTGCCCCTCCCCTGCTCATGCTCGCTCTCTCTCTCTCTCTCTCTCTCTCTCTCAAAATAAATAAACTTTAAAAAATGAGATTATTGCTTTCATAGAAGAGACCCCACAGAGCTCCCTATCCCTCCTGCTATATGAGAATACAACACAAATCTGTGACGAGGAAGAGGGCTCTCACCCAGCAACCATGCTAGCACCCTGATCTTGAACTTCTAGCCTCCACAACTGTGAGAAATACATCTTTGTTGTTTATATGCTACCAAGGTTTTTTTTTCAACATATGAAGTTTATTGTCAAATTGGTTTCCATACAACACCCAGTGCTCATCCCAAATGTGCCCTCCTCAATACCCATAACCCACCCTCCCCTCCCTCCCACCCCCCATCAACCCTCAGTTTGTTCTCAGTTTTTAACAGTCTCTTATGCTTTGGCTCTCTCTCACTCTAACCTCTTTTTTTTTTTTCCTTACCCTCCCCCATGGGTTTCTGTTAAGTTTCTCAGGATCCACATAAGAGTGAAACCATATGGTATCTGTCTTTCTCTGTATGGCTTATTTCACTTAGCATCACACTCTCCAGTTCCATCCATGTTGTCACAAAAGGCCATATTTCATTCTTTCTCATTGCCACGTAGTACTCCATTGTGTATATAAACCACAATTTTTTTTATCCATTCATCAGTTGATGGACATTTAGGCTCTTTCCATAATTTGGCTATTGTGGAGAGTGCTGCTATAAACATTGGGGTACAAGTGCCCCTATGTATCAGGACTCCTGTATCCCTTGGGTAAATTGCTAGCAGTGCTATTGCTGGATCATAGTATATGCTACCAAGTTTATGGTATTTTATTTTAGCACCGCAAACAGACTAAGATATCATTATATCCTCTTTTACACATAACTCCTGCTGAATGGACAATGGGCTCCATAACTTCTCATCACAATTCATTGGGGAAGAAATGAACATTTGACTCAAAGAAAGAGAGGTCCACAGAGAAACCTGAGCTGATTAGGTCCCTTTGTTCTATTTTACTGTTGTTTTTAGAGATTTTATTTTTTAGAGCAGTTTTAGGTTCACAGCAAAATTGAAAAGAAGGTACAGAGATCTGCCACATACCTGCTGCCCCCATACATGCATAGCCTCTCCATTATCAATATACCACACCACAGTGGTGTATCCATTACAATTGGTAAATCTACACTGATACATCATAATCACCCAGAGTCCATAGTTTACTTTAGGGCTCATTCTTGGTGTTGTACATTCTTTGGATTTTGATAAGCACTTAATGACATGCATCAACCATTATAGTATCATATAGAGTATTTTCCTTGCCCTAAAAATCCTCTGTGATCTGCCTATTCATACTTCTTCCTACCTTGACCCTGACAACCACTGTTCTTTTAACATCTTCATAAATTTGCATTTTCCAGTATGTCTTACAGTTGGAATCATACAGCCCTTTCATATTGCTTTATTTCACTTAGTAATATGCTTTTAAGGCTCCTCCATGTCTTTTCACAGCTTAATTGCTCATTCCTTTTTAGCATTGAATAATATCCCATTGTCTGGATGTACCACAGTTTATCCATTCACCTAATGAAGGACATCTTGGTTGCTTCCAAGTTTTGGCAGTAATGAATAAAGATGCTATAAACATCCATCTACAGGGTTTTGTGTAGACAAAACTTTTCAAATACTTTGGGCAAATGGCAAGGAACTTGATTGATGGATCATATGCTAAGAGCATGTTTAGTTTTGTAAGAAACTGCCAAAATGACTTCCAAAATGGCTGTGTGATTTTGCATTCCCACCAGCAGTGAATGAGAGTTCTTGTTACTCCATATCCTCACCAGCATTTGGTGTTGCCACGTGTTCCAATTTTAGTCATTCTAATAGGTGATTAGTGGTATCTTATTGTTTTAATTTAGATTCCCCTAGTGTAGAGGATATTTTCATATGTTTATTTGCCATCTGTGTATCTTCTTTGGTGAGGTGTCTGTTAAGGTCTTTGGTCCATTTTTTTTCTTAGGTTGTTTATCTCTTGTAGTTGAGTTTTAAGAGATCGTTATATTTTTCAAATAATAGTCCTATATAAGATGTGCCTTTTGCAAATATTTTCTACCAGGCCATCTCTTCTCTTTCATTCTCTTGATATGGTCTTTCACAAAGCAGTTTTTCATTTTTAAGGAACTGAGTTTATCAATTATTTCTTTCATAGATTATACCTTTGGTGTTATATTTTAAAACTCAGGGCTATATTCAAGGTCATTAGGTTTCCTCCTGTATTATCTTTTACGATCCATTTGCAGTTACATTTATGAAGGGTGTAAGGTCTGTGTCTAGATTTTCTTTTTTCTGTTGACTAGACATTTTTTTTTAATTTTAATTCCAGTATAATTAATATACAGTGGTATATTACTTTCAGGTGTACAAATTATTGATTCAACAAGTTGCTACATTACTCATTGCTCATCATGATAAGTGTACTCTTAATTCCCTTCATCTAATTCACTCAGTACCCCCACTTACCTCCCCTCTGGTAGCCATCAGTTTGTTCTCTATATTTAAGAATCTGTTTTTTGGTCTTTTTCCCCTTTGTTTTGTTTCCTAAATTCCACATGTGAGTAAAATAATATGGTACTCGTCTTTCTCTGATTTATTTCACTCAGCATTATACCCTGTAGATCCATCCACATTGTTGTAATGGCAGGATTTTATCCTTTCTGATGGCTGAGTGATATTCCATTGTATATATAACACCTCTTATTTATCCATTCATCTATTGATGAACACTTGGGTTGATTCCACAATTTGTCTCCCACAAATAATGCTGCAAATAATGATGCCCCTATTTTTAATTTTTTGAGGAAACTCCATACTGTTTTCCAGAGTGGCTGCACCAGTTTGCATTCCCACCAACAGTGTAAGAGGATTCCCCTTTCTCCACATCCTCACCAACACCAGTTATTTCCTGTGTTGTTAATTTTAGCCATTTTGACTGGCGTGAGGTGATATCTCATTGTAGTTTTGATTTGTATATCTCTGATGATGAGTGATATTGAGCATCTTTTCATGTGTCTGTTGGCCGGCTTTGTCTTCTTTAGAAAAATGTTTATTCCTGGCTTCTGCCCATTTTTTAACTGGATTATTTGTTTTCTGGGCATTTGGTTTTATAAGGTCTTTATATATTTTGGATACTGACCCTTTATCAGATGTGTCACTTGCAAATATCTCCTCCTATTCCATCAGTTGCCTTTTAGTTTTGTTGATTGTTTCCTTCACTGTGCAGGAGCTTTTTATTTTGAAGAAGTCCCAGTAGTTTATTTTTATTTTGTTTCCCTTGCCTGAGGAGACATATCTAGTAAGAAGTTGCTATGTCAGTCTGTTAGATTGCTAAGACTTCACTGGGGATTTTTGCATCTATGTTCATCAGAGATATTGGCCAATAATTTTTTTTTGTAGTGTCTATAATTGGTTTTGGTATCAAAGTAGTGCTGGCTTCATATAATGCAATTGGAAGTTTTCCCTCCTCTTAAATTTTTGGAACAGTTTGAGAAGAATAGATATTAATTCTTCTTTAAATATTTGGTAGTATTCACTTGTGAAGCAGTCTGGTCCTGGACTTTTGTTTTGGGAACTTTTGTGGTTTTTTTTTTATAACTGCTTCTATTTCATTGCTGGTAATTGGTCTGTTAACATTTCCTATTTCTTCCTGATTCAGTTTTGGAAGGTTATATGTTTCTAGGAATTTATCCATTTCTTCTAGGTAGCTCAAATTTTTGGCATATAAATTTTCTTATAATATTTTCTTATAATGCTTTGTATTTCTGTGGTGTTGGTTGTTATTTCTTCCCTTTAATTTCTGAATTGTTTATTTGAGCTCTCTCTCCTTTTTTTGATGAGTCTGGCTAAAGATGTTCAATTTTGTTGATCTTTTTTGAAAAAAAAACAGCTCTTCGTTTCTCTAATCTGTTCTATTCTGTTCTTAGTTTCTATTTCATTTATTTCTGCTTTAATACTTATTTCCTTTCTTCTTCTGGTTTTGGATTTTGTTTGTTCTTCCTTTTCTAGCTCCTTTAGGTATAAGTTTAAGTTGTTTATTTGAGACTTTTCTTCTTTCTTGAGGTAGGCCTGTATTGCTATAAATTTCTCTTTACAATAGGTTTCTTCATCCTAAAGATTTTGGACTGTTATCATTTTCATTTGTCTCCATGTATTTTTTTATTTCCTCTTTGACCCATTCACTGTTTAGTTTTATAACCTCCATGTATTGTGTTCTTCCCAGATTTTTCCTTGTGCTTGATTTCTAGTTTCAGGGTGTTGTGGTTGGAAAAGATGCATGGTATGACTTTGATGTTTTTAATTTGTTGAGACTGGTTTTGTGGCCTGACATGTAATCTATTCTGGAGAAAGCTCCATGTGCACTTGAAAAGAATGTGTATTCTACTGTTTTAGGGTGGAATGTTCTGAATATATGTTAGATCAATCTGGTCCAATGTGTCATTCAAAGCCATCATTTCCTTCTTGATTTTCTGTTTGGATGAACTATCCACTGATGTAAGTGGAGTATTAAAGTCCCCTACTGGTATTGTATACTATTGATTACTTCCTTTATGTTTTAGCTGCTTTATGTGTTTGGGTCTCCCATGTTGGGCACATAAATGTTTACAACTGTTGTATCTTTCTGTTAGATTGTTCCTTTTATGATTAGGTACCATCCTTTTTTGTCTCTTGTTACAGTCTTTTTTTCCTTTTTCTTTTTTTAAATTTTTTATTTATTTTTTTAATGTTTATTTATTTTTGAGAGAAAATAGAGTGTGAGTAGGCAAGGAGCAGAGAGAGGGGGAGACACAGAATACAAAGCAGGCTCTAATCTCTAAGTTGTCAGGACAGAGCCTGATGTGGGGTTTGAACTCACAAACTGGGAGACCATGAACTGAGCCAAAATTGGACGCTTAACTGACTGAGCCGCTCAGGTGTCCCTAAAGTCTATTTTGTCCGATATAAGTATTATTACCTCAGCTTTCTTTATTTACACTTCCATTTGCTTGATAAATTCTTTTCCATCCCTTTAATTTCAATCAGCATGTGTCTTTGGGTCTGAAATGAGTCTCTTGTAGGCAGCATATAGATGTGTATGTATATGTATATAGATTGATTTTGTATCCATTCCATCACCCCATGTCTTTAGATTGGAGCATTTAGTCCATTTACATTCAAAGTAATTATTGATAAGTATGCACTTATTGCTATTTTGTTACTTCTTTTAATGTTGTGTGTGTTCGTGTGTGTGTGTGTGTGTGTGTGTGTGTTTGATATGATGTGCGTGCATGCGAGCAGGGAAGGGGCAGAGAGAAAGGGAGACAGAGGATCTGAAGCAGGCTCTGCACTGACAGCAGAGAGCCTGACATGGGGCTCGAGCTCACCAACCAAACTGTGAGATCATGACCTGAGCCGAAGTCAGATGCTCAACCAACTGAGCCACCCAGGCACCCCTTGTTATATCTTTTATGGTTATTTTTGTAATTCTTCTCTATTCCTTTTCTTCTCTTGCTCTCTTCTCTCTTGGTCTGCTAGCTTTCTTTAGTAATGTACTTGTATTCCTTTCTCTTTATTTTTGCATATCTATTACCCTTTTTTATTTGGTTACCATTAGGTTATATATAACATCTTACGCATATAACAGTGTATATTATATTGATGGTTGCTTAAGTTTGAAACTATTCTAAAAGCACTAAATTTTACATCCTTTCTTTTTGTTTGTTTTTAATTTATCGATTTTAAGAGAGAGAGCATAAGTGAAGCAGTGGCAGAGAGGGGGAGAGAGACTCCCTAGCAGGTTCCACACTGTCAGCACAGAGCCCAATGCGGGGTTCAAACTCATGAGTCGTGAGATCATGACCTGAGCCAAAATCACTTAGCTGATGAGCCACCCAGGTGCCCGTTACTTTACCTCCTTTTATTTTGTAAATCCTTGACTTATTTTTATAGATATACTTAATTTTACTGCTTTTGTGCTTCCTACTTTTCTTCCATTTATGGTCTTTCCCTTCCACTCAAAGAGTCCCCTTTAACAGTTCTTATAAGTTTAGTGGTGATGAAATTCTTTAACTTTTGTTTGGCTGGGAAAATCGTTATCTCTCCTCTATTCTAAATGATAGCCTTCCTGGATAGAGCATTCTTGGCTGCGGGTTTTTTTCTTTTAGCACTTTGAATATATTATGCTACTGCCATCTGGCACGCAAAGTTTCTAGTGAAAAATCCATTTACAGCCTTATGAGATTTCCCTTGTATGTAATTGTTTTCTTTTGCTGCTTTAAAAATTCTCTGTTTATTACTACTTTTTGCTACTTTAATTATTATGTATCTTGGTATGGACCTCCTTGGGTTGATTTTGTTGGGAACTCTTGGTACCTCCTGGATTTGGATTTCTGTTTCCTTCCCTAAATTCAGGAAGCTTTTAGCTAATTTCTCCATATAAAACTTCTTCCCTCTTTTCTCTCTTCTTCTTGATTTCTATAATGTGAATGTTATTACACTTGATGCTGTTGCTAAGTTTCCTTAATCTATTTCATTTATTATCTTTTTTCTCTCTCTCTCTTGCTCAGATTGATGTCTTTCCTTTACTCTCTTCGAGGTCACTAATCCATTCTTTTGCATCTTCTAGTCTTCTATTTATTCCCTCTAGTGTATTTTTAATTTCAGTTACTGAATTCTTCATCTCTGATCAGTTCTTTTTTATGTTTTCCATGTTTGTTGAGGATCTCACTAAAGTCCTTCACTCTTTTCTCAAGTCCAGTGAGCATCTTTATGACCACTGCAGGCATATTACTTATCTCCATTTTGTTTCACCTTCTTGCTGTGATTTTGTTCTGGTTTTCTATTTGGGACATTTTTCTCTGTCTTCTAATTTTGTCTAACTCTCTGTGTCTGTTTCTATGTGTTAGGATAGTCAGCTACATCTCCTGCTCTTTAAAGTAGTGGCCTTATAATAAAGGAGTCCTATAATGCCCTGTAGTGCATGTCCCTGTTCACCAGAACCTGGTGCTTTAGGAATGTCTCCTATCTGTTTTGTATGTGCCCTACTATTGTGGCTGAGCCTCATTTGCCTTCAGTCTGATCATCTGCAATGGTTCCGTTTGTCTATCATGAACTGGATTTGGTTCTTTTGCTGTTAGAGGGCCAGCCTGGAGCCACTTTAGGCTTGAGTTGGGACAGACCAGGCATTTTCAGAGCTGCAGCAACAATGAACTGCAAGGAAGTCTCCTTGTTTTGTCCTCTGAGAAGATTTCATAGGTGGCAGAGCTTGAAGTCAGATGAGATATCTGCCCCTAGCTCGCTGCTGGAGCCACAGTTAAACTGGTGTGTGTGATTTTCTTCTCTTGTCCAAGAGCAGGAGTCACTTTTGGGTTGGTGCTCATCCCTGTCAGAGTTGCTAGCACACTGCCACATTATGACACTGCTTTGGGTGGACTCCTGTTGATGCTGGGTTGGAGGGGGTAGATCTGTAGGAGAATTCAGGGGCAGATTGCATGGTGTTAGCAAGGTTTGCATTGTCTGCTGTAGGAGGGGACCTGGAACCACTTTGGAAAATTCTGAGCTGAGGTTGGTGGAGACAGGTCCACAGAAGAGTGTGGGAGCAGAGCATGCTGTTACCAAGCTAGGTGGAGAGTGTTCCTACTGTGATGGTTCCTGAAGTTGTCTGTGTATTTAGGCTTGGGAGCAGGAAAGAGAAATGGCTCCTGCCAGCTATTTTTTCTTGGAGAATTCTCCCAAAGACCCTACCTCTACAACACACACTCTGAGATTAGTAAACAAATCTCCCTCCTATATAACCCAGGCATTTTTCAAACTGTTGCTTCTATGCTGTATCTCAGCATGGCTATTTGTTACACTGTCTCTTTAAGTTAGGGACTCAGTTTCCTATTGCCCTCAGTCTCTCCTAGAGCTGAGCCCACTGATTTTTAAAGTTCCAAGTGTTAAGCCCCTCTGGTTTTCAAAGCCAAATATTATAGAGATTCATCTTCTATGTGCAGGTCTCCCATGGTTGGGGTCCCTCATGTGGGGTCTCCTCTTTCTTCTCCATGCCCATGGTGCCCCTCTCCCTCCTACAGATGGTCCCATAGGTCAGTGTGCCTCCTGACAGCATCTCTATCTTTTTTATCCTCTTTGATATAGCCTCTTCTCCACATTTAGCGGTAGAGAATCTGTTTTTCCAGTCTTTGGGTCATTTTCTGGGTTACTTACATTGATGTGGGTGTTATCTAGGTATATCCATGGGACAAGGTATTCCTGGGATCCTCCTATTCTGCCATCTTCCCTGGAACTCTGGGCTTCTGTCAGTTTATTTTTAGCATGTGAGTGTCCAGTTTTTCCACCACCATTTGTTGTAAAGATTATCTTTCCGCATTGTTTTGCCTTGTTCCTTTGTTAAAGATCAGTTGACTACATATATGTAGGTCTAATTCTGGGATCCCTATTATGTTCCATTGATCTGTTTATCTATTCTTGTGCCAATAATACCACATTGTCTTGATGACTGTAGCTTTATAGTAATTCTTGAAATTGGGTGATGTCAATCCTCCACTTCATTTTTCTCCTTAAAAATTATGTTGGCTATTCTGGGGTTTTTTCTCTCTATATGAACTGTAGAATGTGTTTGCTGATATCCACAAAATAACTTTCTGGTATTTTGATTATGATTACATTCATTCTATAGATCACATTGGGAAGAACTGATATGCTGACAATATTGAGTCTTCCTATCCAGGAACATGGAATATCTCTCCATTTATTTAGTTCTGTAATTTCATTTATCAGAATTTTATATTCTTCCTTACATAGATTTTGTTCATATTTTCTTAGATTTATAACTAAGTGTTTTATTTTATTTTATTGGTGCCCATGTAAATTGTGCTGTGTTTTTAATTTCAAATTACACATGCTCATTGCTGGCATGTAGGAAAGAGATTAACTTTTGTACAGTAATCTTGTCTCTTGAGGTTTGTGTTACTCACTTACTAGTTCCAAGAGTTTTTATGTTGATTCTTTCAGATTTTATACATAGATGACCATGTCATCTGCAAACAAAGACAGTTTTACTTCCTCCTACCCAATAAGTATCACTTTTATTTCCTTTTCTTGTCATTGAATTAGTGAGGACTTCTAGTATGATATTGAAAAGGTGTAGTGAGAAAGAACACCCTTGCCTTCTACCTGATCTTAGTGATAGAGTTTCAAGCTTCTCCCTTTATATTATGTGATGTAAGTATTTTTTTTTTTATCACGCTGAGGAAGTTCCCCTCTACTCCTACTTTAGAGAGAGTTTTTATCATGAATGGCATGAATGGGTATTGGATTTTGTCAAATGCTCTTTCTGTGTCTGTTGATATGATCATGTGCTTTTTCTTTTATAATCTGTTAATGTAATGGCTTATATTTATTTATTTTCAAATGCTGAATCAGCCTTGCATATCTGGGACAAATCCCACTTGGTCATTATGTATAATTCTTTTCATACATCATTGGATTCAATTTGCTAATATTTTGTTGAAGATTTTTTGGCATCTATATTCATGAGAGATATTGGTCTGTAGGTTTTTTTTCTTATGACATCTTTGCTTTTATTATTGGGGTAATGCTCACCCCATAGAATGAGTCAGAAAATATCCCTTTGCTTCTAGCCTCTGAAAGAGATTGTAGAGAACTAGAATAACGTCTTCTTTACATGTTTGGTAGAACTCACTACTGAACCCTTCTAGGCCTGGTGTTTTCTTTTTTGTAAGGTTATGAATTATTGATTCAATTTCTTTAATAGATATAGGCCTATTCAAATTGTCCATTTCTTCTTGTATGAGCTGTGACAGATTGTATCTTTCAGCAAATTGGCTCATTTTATCTAGATTAAATTTGTGGGCATAGAGTTATTCATTCTATTTGTTTATTACTCTTTTAATGTCCATGGGATCTGTAGTGATGTCCCCTTTTTCATTTCTGATGTTAGCAATTTGTGTCCTCTCTCTCAATCTCTTTATTTAGCCTGGCTAGAGGTTTATCAATTTTACTGATCTTTTCAAAAAACCAGCTTTTGCTTTCATCGATTTTCTCTACTGATTTTGTTTTCAATTTCATTGATTTCTCCTCTGATTCTTATTATCTCCTTTTTTCTGTTTATTTTGGATCTATTTGTCTTTTTCTAGTTCCCTAAAGTAGAAACTTAGATGATTAATTTTAGATCTTTCTTTTCTAATATATACATCCACTGCTATTAATTTCCTTCTAATCACACATCCTACACATTCTGATAAGTTGTTTTTTTTTTTTTCATTTTCATTTTGCTTCATACATTTTTAAATTTCTCTTGAGATTTCTTCCTTTACTTCTGGGTTATTTAGAAGTGTTGTTCAATCTCTACATCTTTGGGATTTTCTAGTTATCTTTCCAGGTTAATTCCATTGTGCTCTGAGAGCAGACATTGCATAATTTTTATTCTTTAAAAATTTTTAAGGTGTATTTTATCTTCCATAATGTGGTCCATCTTGATGAATGTTCTAAGTAAACCTGAGAATAATATGTATAATAATGTGCTGTTGGATTAAATAGTCTATAGATGTCCAGATGATTGATAGTATCGTTGAGTTCAACTATGTCCTTACTGATTTTCTGTCTGCTGTATCTGTCCATTTCTGATAGAGAAGTGTTGAAGGTTCCAACTACAATAGTCGATTAATCTATTTCTCCTTGCACTTCTATCAGTTTTTTCCTCATGTAGTTTGACATCCTGTTATTAGGTACATACATGTTAAGGATTATTATGTCTTCTTACAGAATGAACTCCTTTATCTCTGATAACTCCTTTCTCTAAAGTCTGCTCTGTTTGAAATGAATATAGCTACTCTTGCTTCCTTTTAATTAGTGTTAGCATGGTATATCTGTCTCTATTAATTTACTTTTAATCTGTGTGTCTTTATATTTAAATGTAATTTCTTATAGATAACATATACTTAGATTTTGGTTTTTTGATGCACTCTGACAATCACTTTCTTTTAACTGGGGCATTGAGGCCACTGATGTTCAAAGTGATTACTGATATAGTTGGGTTAATATCTATCAATTACAGTTCAGGTTTTCCTACCCCAACACTGGTTCTTCTGGCAGTTTCTACTTGTGAGTCTCTACTCCAGAAAGCCATGTCACCCTATATTCATCCTATATTCACCTATATTGTCTGTCCAGACTTGGAGGCAGCAGTTTTTCTGTGTCCTCTCTTTTTACAGATTCTAGAAGAATTGTTGATTTTTCAACCTGCTAAGTCTTGTGTTGGTTATTAGAAAGGTGTGGTGACTTCCAAGCTCCTTATATGTGGGAACCAGAAAACAGAAGTCTTTTTTCTGTTCTTGAACAAAGAAACACAGATGAAAGTTCAAGTCTGTTGTAGATACTTGAGCAAATAAGTTACAGAAATAGACTGAGGCAGACTGGGGCAGCCAGGCTAGTCAATGTGCAAGGAAAATAACAATAGGAATAGAGAAATTTAGCCAATTAGGATGGATTGGATGGTGAAGCTCTCTGCAACCACCAAGATACTAGATTTCAAATGCTCTGGGCCAGGCAGCATTGTGCAGAACCCAACCAAATCAGCAGCCCTGCCAACATAAGTGGTTTCTTGGTGACAGTACTATAGGAATAGTCTTGGAATGGTTTGCCAGTCAATAAGTACTGAGATAAAATACACTACTGAATGTGAAGCAGTGCTTTAAGATAAAAAGTAAATATGCTATGGTTTTCCATAGAATCCTGGGTCCATGGATGAAGGCAGAGAAATGCACATTTTGGGAGCCTAAGAGTTTTGGGGCACAAACCAAGCCAATTTACACTATCATTAAATTCAGAGGTTTTCTGATTTTCATTTTTAAGTATTCTGAGTTAGCTCAGTGTTGAAATATGTATAACTTTGATCTGTCCTTCACAAAAAAATGACTATAATTCACTTATATGTGTCTTTGTGTCTAAAAAGTCACTTTTAATTTATATTCTACTCTATTGAACACCTATTATGTACTAGCTTCTATTTACTGTGCTAAAGATACAATGAAAAGTAATTTCCAATTTTGTGAATTCAACTTTTCATCACCATGTAAATAAGTAAGAACATTCAGAACACAATAACACTAGAAAGGTTTTATACCATAGAACCCCTGCTGTAGATATTGTGTGTTTCTTGATTTATTTATACATTTTTTTCCTAATTCATGTTTTGGTCCCACTTCCTTGTTGTTCTAGGTTGCCTAATTATTCTAATTTTATACCAGCTATTTGAGCATGTATCTTGAGTGAAAGGAAAGGCAAATAGTCACAAACCAGCTTCTAAGTAAGCATCATGACCATTTGTGATTTTTCCCATAATAATCTAAGGGTATTCACAAGCTAAGGTACTTAGGGTACTCAAAAGAAAGGTAATGGCCCATTGACATTTAATGGTATATCATCTTTTGGGTCTTAGGAATCAAACAGCCCAGTAACCTTTTTTCTTGTGGCACAAAAATGAAGAGAAACACCTGATAATCTTGTAGGAAGTAAGTATTTTAAATCTCTGAGAAAATAAGTTTTAAGGGAATTATGTATTTAAAGCTTCAAAGAGAGGTAATCCACAAGATATGTTGTCACAGTCTGCTCACTGTAAATTGTGCTAGACTTCTGGATTTCCAAAAGGAGTTCTTTATGTAGACTGGACTGTAAAAAGACCCTCTTTATAGTTGGAGAAAATGGAGAATCAATATAATTGCTTGCATCTTATATTTTAAGAATATAAGTCAAATGTCTGCCGGGGCCAAGCAAATAATATAAAAATGTGACAAGGGCCATATAGGGATGCTGGTACACTGGAGAGCATGTGCCCTGTTTAAGGGCTCTAAGGCTCAGCAAGACCAATAGGGCCATGGAGGTACGTAGACACAGGACTCCGAGGGTGTGGGTGTCCCATTTTTCAATTAAAGATAAGGATATTAATGTACAGTCTTTTAATTTTAAGTGTTACAAACTACTCATAAAGCTTTAAACTGTTTGCAAGACAAACAAAAGTATTCTGCTGATTGAATATGTACCACAGCCACCATGACCATCCGGTTGCAACATCTGATCTAGTTTATTGCATCAATTCTCTACATCAACTGATCAAATTTTTGTATTGCTTCCTCTGTGCAAAGAGAAGGTAAGCCCTCAGAGGAAGAAGTGGAGAAGTGGGGAAGTAGAGAGTTGTACTATAAAAATGATTTTAAAAATCCACTATACCTTCAGAAATTATATAAAGAAAAGAGCTTTGACATCTCCTGTTGGGAGAGCCTTCTTGACAGGGAATTGTCTGCTGTGTTCTGGGGCTTTTGTTATATTAGGTTACTTTTGTTATATTAGGTTACTCATTTGACATCCCCTACCTTTTTAAAAATTTGAAGTCTGATCACTCTTTCCTGAGTACCCAGAGCTTAGGCCTAATTTTAACAAATAGATGCTTGCTTTTTTAGGATTATTTTCTCATATCAAACATCTGGGGAATGTTTAACATCGTGTCATGTTTTCACAATTAATTTTTTTTAAAGAGTGTTTAAGAGGAAAGCAAGCCAGTTTCCCTTTTTGGATACAATCTAAAAAGATTTTCCTAAAGACCACCTTTTTTATCATCTCTGAAAAGACAGTCATAAAACTGCCATTGGCCACCAAGAGCAATTTTCAGATGATCCTCATGAGAAGGGAAAAAACTTCCATATATTTATGACTTTTCACAATCTATTTTCTTCATGTTTCAAATCATGTCAGATGTCTTATTGCCATGACACACAATGCCCAGTAGAGACAGTTCGGTATGGCTCCCATCAGTTCTGATAACACATCACTCAGAGTAATTACGCATCAGCTCCAAGTGATTTTTTTCCAAAGGCTGTCTCAGGAAAACCATTTCTGTTTTTCCAACTCAGTCTGTAAGTTGAAAATATTCTATATCCTAAACTGAGACTGGCATTTATTTACTTATTCAACACATAGTTATTAAAGGCTTCCATATTTATTGAGGCACTCTTCTAGGAATTAAAAATGTAATGTAAGTCCAAAGGATACAGTCCTGCCTTTATGGACCACAGGCAGCAGAAACTAATCACACAAACAAACATAATCATGAATTCTGATAAATAAGTATACTAGAAAATCATGAAATGTTAAAATGAGTTAAAATGAGTTTTTCCCATGACGTGGTATGGGGAAAGGGGGGAAAGCTTCCCTGAGGAAGTGATGCTTACACTGACAGCTCCAGAGCAGTTAGGTACCAACACAGGGAAGAAGTAATGGGGAAGCATATTCCACTCAGAGAGAACCATACAAGTAAAGGTCCAGGGAGGGAACATGACAATTTAAAAAGCTGAAAGCAAGCTAATGTAGCTGAGGTTCATAAAGGGAAGAGGGTGCAAAATGAGGTAGGTTCAATGGGTAGGTAAGAACCAGATCACTCAGGGGCTTCTAGGAAGAGCAAGGGGGAGCTAGTGACAGATTTGGACTGAGAAATTCTCATGTTTGTCTTTTTAAAGGTTCTTTCACTTTGGTGATGGGTAAAGTGGATACAAAGAGACTGGTTACAAGTGTATTAACCATGTGTTCTGATATTTTGACATTTGGAGCCTGGCTGACTCTGGAGAGACTACCCCTCCCAGAAGTAACCAATGTTTAGAGATGTATAGGGATCACTTGTAAATGCTCTTCTCATATACAAACCACCAATCCAAAGGCCAAGCCCCCAACCACTTCCTTTATTGATCTCCTATACTCCAGGCCACTATCCATCTGGCCTAATCACCTCACGACCAGGTACCAGATAATAAAGACAGCTCCTTGCCCTGGAGCCCACAGAAATTATTCAGACTAGCCAATCCTAAATCTCCTTACACTGCTTCACCCATTACCTCCCACAAAAACCACAATAAAGTCTCCTGCCTCCATTGTATTCTTGCTCCCTCTCTCTCCTGATCAATCCTAAGGTTTCCCCATGTGGGCCCTCTGAGTGGCATGCCAGACCTCCAATTTCTGGAGTTCTCTGACTATAAACTTCTTCGTATATGACAGTCATTTCTGTGTCTGCAGGTCTTACCATACCTGATTAAAACAAATCCTAGGTATATTTTAAAATGCAAGACCATGGTGGTGACATGTGACTTCTGATGGTAGTTTGGACTAGGATGGTCTCAGTGGAGAGAAAGAAAAATAGTTAGAGAAGTAAAATGGATTGAATAAGGGGGTGAGGAAGAAGGAGGTATCTAGGATGATTTCTGGGTTTATGCTTTTTTGAATTAAATGGATGATGGCGCCATGTACAAAGGGAGGAAATCCAGGAAGCGGACCAGGTTTGAGAGGAAGAATGATGAGTAAAATGTGCCTTCAAGACAACCAACTGTAAATGTTGCATGGACAGTTGGATTTAAGCTCACACTCAAGGAAAGGAATTCCTACCACCCTTGTCCTTCTACCCACAGATGAATACTCCAAGGCAGTGTTGTTTATAGACTGAATTTTTTCCCCAATATATCACATTTCTGGTTGATGTAAATGACACTTTAAAATGAGAAACATTACTATATTTATATCTTTCTCATCGTGAAAAATTAATTTTCATATGCTGCAAATGCTATTTGATACACATCTGTCTGCCTGCTGTCCATGTCAAACTAAAATCCATATTCATAGTGAAATATTTTCTGAACTTCAGCCAAATTGCTTTAAAGTACTCTTCATTCTATGAGCCATAAGGATAGTACCTCTAATGTGACAAGAAATCACACCATCAGGTTCTCCTGATTCACCCTATTAATTGCACTTACTTGATTCACACTGCAACACTAGTTGTTCGCAGACTGATCTTTAAATTTATGGGATGAAGAAGATAACAGTTATGGGGGAAATTCCAAGTTTGCTCTGTTATTCTTATAATTGGCTAGTCTTTTCCTAGTCTCAGGATAAAAATAGGGAGACCAACAGGGTGACACAAATATTTCCCCCTCCCTTGAAATGCAAACTGCAGAGGTGCTAAAATAAGGACTCTGTTACTTGTTATTACCAAGGAGGTTTGAAGATTGTTTTCTCTCTTTATCTGTGTTTTGAGAAGTTTTAACAAAAGTGACTTCTGAGGTTGTTATCTAGTTCAGTTTTGCATAAGGGGCTAAACTGAATGAAAGAAAGAAGTTTACACCCTTTCAGAAGGAAGCAAAACTATTTCAAGGTAACTAATCATAGTCATAGGATCCTGATCTTGGATTATGTGAGAAGACTAAATTGCCTGCAAGCAGCAGCTGTTACTTGGGAAATATAGCTGCCTGAGTATGGAAAGATAAGGAAGGACCTAACCAGTTTTTATACTGTCTTAATGGGATACAAGCCGAAGGATGCAACTGGTGGTCACATCCATGAAGCCTTATTGACCCCGGGGAAATCTGACAGCTTGGAGGAAGGTCACATAGTCAAAACAAGCCAGGCACCTAGTCCACAACTGGAGAAAGGAGAAAAGAATTCCAAACCCATTTTCTCTTGTTTCTTACTTACTATGGAGCAAGAAGGGGACATCTACAACATACTGTCACGTTGCTTAATAATAATGGTAACAATAATAATAAAAACAACAACAAAACAATAATAATTACATAATTACTATTAACCTTTTAGAGACCTTACAGTGTACTGGCACTGTGCCAAATGGATTTCCTTAAGTTATCTCATTAGTCTTCTTTACAATCCAATGAGGCAATTACTGCCATTATCTTCATTATAGAAAAATAAAGGCAATATATGTTTATGTATATTTTTTCCCAAAATTATCCATCAGAAAAAAAAGCTGCTTCCTGTTCAATTCTAAAGAAAGTCCTCTCATATTAAAAGGCATTGTTTTAGTTACCAAATTTTGAACATCAGAATAGTATGAGAAAAACATATTAATGTGAAGACATATTTACCTGATCACAATTGTGCTAGTTTTGAATGCTCATGAAGGTAGTCTCATAGAAGTAGTTACTTCCAGGGGGCAACTAATAAAGCTCATGATTCAAGTCCTTTTAAATCACTCCATGAATGTGTTGTAAGCATGATTGTTCACCCAAAGAATTTAAAAATCCACTTTCCTAATGTTAGGCAAATATATATACTTACAGAGTGGGATAAAATTTCTAGTGACATTATGAAACCAATTCAAAACTTTTGGATTCTTGTGTAATTTGGATGGATGTGAAGGTAAAACCACAAAAATTGTGGGCAGCCACTCAGAAAGCAGGTGAAAAGCAACACAGAGACTGATGTCAAAGGGCTTGGGAAGAGTTTGAAATCTAAGTATTTCATGAAGTATGAGACTGAAAAAAGCAAAGCTTCTAAACAAATAAGTTATTTCATATATTATAGAATTTTAAATATGTGCATATAACTAAATGTGCAAATATTGCAAATTATGTCTTACAATTGAATCTTTTTTTCTTAGGTTTATATATTTAAGTTGACCAAAAACATATTTTTAACGTCCTTTCACTGTAAAGCTAAAACTTCACCTTATTTCCAGGTTTGTTTAATTTGAGCATCTGTGGTATTTTCCCCAAGGTCCCCACCCAGTTATGAAGGGGTAGAGGCAGAATTTGAACTCAAGTCTTCTGAATCTAAAACGTGCCCTTATTCATTCTTCTTTATTGTGTTGTGTATGACCCTTAGATTTTTCTTCATATTTTTAAAAATAGTGTGATGGTTAATTTTATGTGTAACTTGGCTGGACCATAGTGCCCAGTCAAATATCATTCTGGATGCTTCTATAAGTGTGTTTTTGGATGAGAGTAACATTTAAATCCATGAACTCTGAGTAAAGCCAATTGTCCTACATAATTGGGCCTCATCCAATCAGTTGAAGGCCTGAATAGAATAAAAGATTGATTCCCCTGAGTAAAAGAGTATTGAACTTGAACTATAACACTGACTCCTTCCTGGGTCTTCAGCCTGATGGCCTTTGGACTTAAGCCATAACGCTGGCCCTTTTCTGCCCTGCAAATTTTGGACTTGCCAGGCTCCATAATCACAAGAATGGATTCCTTAAAATAAGACTCTCTATATTTGTCCTATTATAAACAGATCCTATTGGTTCTGTTTCTCTGGAAATTCCTGACTCATACAGATAGAAACCATGTTCTGAATTACTTTGAGATTCTCTGCTTTAATCCTTTATTTCCATAGCAATTTTTGGCACAAGTATTCACAATGCTTGTTTGTAGACTTAAATTTAGTAAATATTACAAATACATTTTCTCTTAGACTACTTAAGGCTTTCATGATGCAACTGTTGCTAATAAATACTTTTATTCCCCTCCCACTTCATGGGTGTTTAAAAAAAAAAAAAAAACAGCTTTGCTAATGCATAGACATGGACTTCCCTAGTTTTTCTCCTCCTCTCCTAGAATGCACCAGCTTGGCTCCCAAACTTTCTGGTTTCTTCCAGATGCAATGAAGTTCCCTAAAGAGTGTGAGCTATTCAGGAAAGTTGAATCAGAGGACAGGAATAGATTTTCAGAACTTCAGCAGAGATTCAGTTTTATCACACTCAATTTCTCTGATATGCAAGGCACTGGGGTAGGCCTAAATAGAATTCAAAGATGAACATTCATGGCATTGTTATTATTACTCAACCTCCCATGTTAAGAACCTTGGAGGTTTAATAATAATAAAAATAACTGCAACTATATAATTGACACCAGCTACCATTCTGTTTGTTATCTTAAAATTTTCTTTAATGTTTAAAAGAACCCTATGGTATATAAAGGATTACTATTATAATTCCAATTTTACAAAATCTCAAGTGAAGTAACTTGTCAAAGATTACATGGTTAGTAAATGGCCAAGTCAGTGTTCAAAATCCAGGGAAGCTAGTACCCAAGTCCATGCTCTTCATCACTAGGCTAGCTGCCTCTGTTTATTGCTTTCCTCTCCTCTCTCTACTCCCAGAGCTAATCTGTCCCCACATTTTATATAGAAGAGACATGCCTCCAGGAGCTTTAGCTAATACATTTGTGAATTAGAAAATAGGGGTGGAAATAATTAGAGTATTAACTCTTATCTTTTCACAAAATACAAATTCCTTTCAATATCTGATGAAAGCTACAAATCCTCTTAACATAGTCACAAATTTTACCTACAACTTTAGGAGATTCACAGCCTATCCAGACAGCAGGACCAAACCCTTGAACCAGGCAAATGTGAATACAATTGATGAATGCTTCCTTAAATTAAGGACTAGATTTTGAGCAACAGTGGCTACAGAGATTAATAGTGCTCACTATGAAAGTAAGTGATCAGCCTCGTGTAGACTAGCATGGGATGCCAAACAGCTGGCACAACACTGGGGGAAGAAAATGAGGCAGAACCAGTACAAAGTAGGAGGAAGAGAACCTGGGTGGCGTCAATATTGACACACCCACAGTATTTCTGGCCTACACCATGCTTATAAACGTAGACTGTTTATGCTGGCTGCCAGTGAAGCAAGATGGCAAAAAAAGCAGTGATTCCCTCTCTGACCCCCAACTCTGAATATGCCACAAAAGCAAGAGACTGGCTAATGAGTCTCCGGATAGTGAGGAGTATTTAGGGAGGCAGACATACTGGAGTCCCAGTTTGGTGAGGAAATGATAGCCTAGCACAAAGGAGAGCCAGGTATCAGGGATAGAAAGAGTTTAGAAGTAGCATTTTTTATTTGCTTTTTCTGTATGGTCAGCATTTTCCTAGGCCTGTCCTATGGCCACTGTGGGAGAAACAAATAGCAACACCTAGCCTGAGGATGGAGTAAGGTCAGGACAGTCGCAGATCCTTGGTTGGAATGAGGGGTAGATGTTTACTGGTGCAGTTAGGCTAGCTGGCCCCTGGGCTGCTTCTCTCCCCACTCCGCTATGGGCCAGACAATTACAACATAGGGAGGTAGCCTTGAGGGAGCACAGACAGGACTTTACTGGGAGGTTGCCTGAGGGGCAAGGCCCCAGGTGTGTGTGTGTGTGTGTGTGTGTGTGTGTGTGTGTGTGTGTGTGTAGGGAAAGATACAAGGGACTTTATACCCTTGCCTCATTCATTGAGGTGGACACCAGCTAAGGCCTGTACTTCCTGTAGATCCATCCCCTCATGTACACAGTACCAGGAGAGCCATCTGCTAGACCACAGTGAACATGAACTCTCAGAGGATAAAATAAGACACCTGAGGAGCACAACTACTGTAAAAGAAAAACAACAAATTAAAGAACCTATATAAGAGAAAGGAGAATTAATATTGGTCAGATTGAACAAGAATTTAAAATATACAGAATAAAAATCCTTAGAGATACAAAGAAGAACGTTAGAAAACATGAAACAGGAAAAGCAATTGGAATGAAAACCAATCAGAGACACTGGATATAAAAAACATTGTTAAAATAAACAATTCAGTTAATTAACTGAATGGCAGAATAAATAGATCCAAAGAACAAATTGATGAGTGGAAAAACCAGGTTGAAAAATATCAGAAAGGCCTAAAGAGAGAAAGAATAAAAAAAGAATTTAAAAGATATGGAGGAAAGTAGTTTAAATGTCAAGTTCTATATAATAGAAGCTCTAGAAAGAGATAAAAGTGATTGGGGATAGGAGGGCAGGGCAGGAAATACTGGAAGAAATACTGACCAAGAATGAAAGAAAGATGTAAGACCCCAAATATAAAGGACTCACAGAGAATAGGACTCACAGAAAAACAGAAGAAAAAACCTACAATTAAATTCATTATGGTGAAATTTGAGGACATCAAAGACAAAGAGAACATTTGAAAGGCCTCCCAGTGAGAGGAGCAAATCACTTGCAAACAGACAGAACCAGACATAATCAGACTTCTCAAAAACAACACAACATAAGAAGATAAGGGAGTAATGCTGGAAAACATTTATTGAAGCTAGGATTTCATATCTAGCTAAATTTTGTTTGAATGTGAGAGCACAGTAAAGATATTCTCAAGTATAATCAAGAAGCTTACCACAGGAAGACCCTCTATGAGAGCACCCTCAGGAGAAATGATCCAATGAGAAACAAATTCAAGCGTCAAGAGAGGGCAAGAAATAGCATTGATAACAGTAAACATTATTGTTTGTCAAACCAGTGGACTCCAAAGTGGGACAAGTGAAAGCTAGGCCAACATAAGAGGTGGTGGTGTTCGATGGTTATATGTCAACTTGGCTAGGCCACAGCACTCAGATATTTAGTCAACTGTGTCTGGACGTTGCTGTGAAGGTATTTTTCTAGGTGATCTTAACACTTAAATGAGGAGATCATTGAGTAAAGCGGATCATCTTCCATAATGTGGGTGGACCTCATCCAATCAGTTGAAGGCCTTAAGAAAAAGACTGACTTCCTCCAAGGAAGAAGAAATTGTGCCCGAATGCTGCCTTTGGACTGGAACTTCAACATCAACTCTTCCCTGAGTCTCCAGCCTACCAGGCTCCCTGCAGATTTTGGACTTGTCAGCCTCCACAATTGTGTAAACCAATTCCTTAAAAATCTCCCTCTCTCTCTCTCTCTCTCTCTCTCTCGGTCTGTTTTTCTGGAAAACCTTGAGTAATGTAGGTGATGTGCTATAGTAAAATAGGAAAATGCTTACTTATATTTATTTTTAAAGCTCGTTTCTAAAATAAAATAATCTCTCATAGTGAAACTTTTATAATGTGCACAGCCTATTAATATAGTATACGTTATATAATTTAAAATCAAGTATATGTATGTGTGCATGCCTCAGTTTTGTTTTTGTTTTTGTTTTTTACTAATACAGGCACATGATCAAAAAAGTTTGTAGATCACTAGTCTAAACAATGACTAAGTAACATTTCCATAAAAGTGCGTAATGGAAACTAGAGATTACGCCAAAATGTAGGGGAGGTGGGAGAGAGAAGTAGAGCCCAACAGGAAGGAATGCAAACTAAGGTGCTTATTTTATTCTAAGAAAAACCAGATACACTGATAAGTTCAAGATATTGATAGAGGAAGATAAACATTTTTATAGTGATTGTAAACATCATAACTTAGATAAAAATATAAACATATACAACTTTTTCTAAAGTATATGAATTTAAGATTTCAATAAAAGCAACCTGAAGTGTTGATAAATGAATATATGCATGGACGCCCATAAATGAGTCCTAATATTAGATGGCAACAACTGAAGTGGTTGCAAATATGGAGTGTGTAAAACACGGGAGAGAAGAAAACGTAAGAAAGAGCTTTTATTTATATTTAATTTTATCTCATACATGTTAATCACTATCTTTGTGGATGTGGCTGTATAATGTAAAATATTAGTAAAACAGAATAAAGGTGAAATTTATTAATAAAAAATAGGTATACATTTGTATAGAAGGTTTTGTTTTTTTAATGCAGACTACTACCACCTTGGAGAATAATGCCTATGCAGAGTCTATTCCTACCTGAGTGTGCTACTCATCACACTTTCTTTTCCCGGCAAACTCCTATTCATTCTTTATGTCCAGAGCCACCCTCTGTCACAGAGGGTCCCTTCTAAGGACTCTGGCCAGCAAGTACCTTCAATCTCCCCTCCATTTACAGGAACTGGCCCCACAACACATCTGTGCTAACTTACAAGTTCCAGACACCTTGGTTACCTATGATTAATCCAGAACTAGACTGAACTGGAACCAAAGTTAAACTAGATTCTGTCTCTCTGAAATTTGAATTAAGAAACACTAATGAAATTCTCTTTATCAATAGAAACAAAGAAGCTAACTTGGGATCTATGGGATAGGCAGGCACCTTCCTCCTAGAACCAGAGGAAGAGATTTCATCCTTGCTTAGCTTTGCTACTGGAGGCATTATATGAAGAAAGAGAGAGAGAGAGAGAGATTTATTTTAAAGGTTTCTTTTCTTAATGTTTGCTTATTTGTTTATTTATTTATTTTTGAGAGAGAGAGCAAGCAGGAAGGGGCAGAGAGAGATGGAGATAGAATCTCTGCACTGGTAGTGTGGAGCCCAATTTGGGGCTCGAACCCAGAAACTGTGATATCGTGACCCGAGATGAAACCGAGAGTTGGAGGCTTAACTGACTGAGCCACCCAGGCACCCCAAGCTTTATTTAGACTGTAAGGAACTTCAGTGTTTGTGTTTTTTTTCTCAACTTTTAAATGTGGAAAATTTTAAACACACAAAAAGTTGAAAAAAGAATACACTAAACACCTACATACCCTTCCCCTAGATTAGTAATATTTTACCACATTTGTTTGCTTAATCCTCCTCCTTTCTCTCTCTCCATCCATACATAAATATATGTATATATGTATTTTATATATTATATATATACATATATACGTATGTATACGTACACACACATTTTGAGCTGAAACATTTGAAATTAAATGACAGATATCACAACCCATGAATCATTATCCCTAAATACTTCAGCATGTTTATCTTAAGAATATTCTCCTTCATAATCTCATGGCAAAAATTATCAAAACCAAGAAATTTAACTCATTATCGTCTAATATACAATCCATATTCTGATTTTACGATTTGATGTGAAAATGTCTTTTAATACTGTTTTTTAAATTTCTGGTCCAGAATCCAATCAAAGCTTTAGCATTGTATTTGCCTGTTACGTTTCTTTAGTTTGTTTAAACACGGAATAGCCTGCCTTTTTATTTTTGTTTTTCATGACATTATTTTTTTCAGAGCCCAGGTCAACTGTCTTACAGGATATCTATTCTATATTCTCAGTTTCTCTGGTTGTTTGCTCATGAGTAGAGTCAGAATATTGTAAGAGTATTACCAACAATGCTCTATATTCTTTTTTTTTAAATGTTCTATATTCTTTATAGCATTGCGTAAGGTGACCTTATCTTATTACTGGGGAATCTAAATTTGACCAATAGTAAAGGTATCTTTTCCTTTTATAACTAGAAAGTAATCTGTGGGGTGATACTTTGAAACAGTGTGAATAACCAGATCCCCAATAAGGTTTTACCCAGTGGTTTTAGGATATATTAGAATCTATTTAACTATAGGATCTTGCTTTAATTAATTATTAAATTAGGAGCTGCAAAATGGTGATTTTTTCTAATTCCATCTACGTATTAGTTGGCATTCTTCTTTAAAGAAAACCTTTCTTTTTCTTCCATACCACCCCCCCCTTTATGACTCATGGATTTTTTTTTAATTCAATGTGTTGCAACCCATTACAAATATTACGCTTGATGGTACTCATAATGTCCCAAATTTGGCTTTTATTACTGAATCTCAAAGACTCTAGGTGTTACAACAAGGGAAAAAGCAAAATATAGTGAGCAGAACACAGGCTTTCAAGTTAACCAGCTCTTCAGGAAGTTGCCACTTACTAACAGTGTAGCAATAAGCAAGTTATTTAAATCCACAGAGCGTCCATTTCTTCACCTACAGAATAATTCGAATAATACCTACCAAATAGGACAGGACAGTTTAGTTCACTGCTGCATCCCCACTATCTTAGTCATTCAGGAGATACTTAAACACCTGTTGACTGTGTCAAGGATCTAGAACAGTGCCTGCTACCTAATAGTAGCACAATAAATGAGTTGATTTGTTTAGTATTGTTGTTGTTCATATTTATATGCTAGGATATGGATTTATTAATTATTATTGAGATCTCTTCATGTGTAAACCACTGTACAGGCCGTTAAGAAAGAACTAGAGGGTAAAACTATATCCAGTTCAACTTAGCAATGAAAACTACTAATACTAACGATTATTAGTATTGTTACAATGATGACTAACATTTGTAGAGTGCTTACTATGTGACAGACATTGTTCTAAGCTCTAAACTCATTCATTCCTCTCAACAACCAGATGGGTTAAGTGCTATTATTGTCCCAATTCTAAGATTGGGAAGCTGAGGCCAAAAAAGCCTAACATGCCACATAGCCAGTAAGTGGAACCCAGATCCCCATACTGGCAATGTGGTAGCAAAAGTGTTCTTGTACCCACTATGCTACACTAAAGCAAGGAGAGCTTTTAAAAATACATTAAATAAAAGCAGAAGGTGTTCTTTATACCAGACATGGTATAGAGGAGCACATGACAATTATTTGAAGGACACACTGTGCTAGCCCAGAACTGACAATAAAAATATAAAACTCTTGTCCTAAAATCTAGTAGCATCATAATTTGTTTAAAACGCTCACATTCTGGGGGCGCCTGGGTGGCGAAGTCGGTTAAGCGTCCTACTTCAGCCAGGTCACGATCTCGCGGTCCGTGAGTTCGAGCCCCGCGTCAGGCTCTGGCCTGATGGCTCAGCCTGGAGCCTGGAGCCTGTTTCCGATTCTGTGTCTCCCTCTCTCTCTGACCCTCCCCCGTTCATGCTCTGTCTCTCTCTGTCCCAAAAATAAATAAAAAACGTTGAAAAAAAAATTATAAAAAATAAAAAACGCTCACATTCTGGAAGATGCTGAGACCATTGCAAATGAGGTCCTCATTTCCAGAACTTAAGGAACTAAAGGCAATTTCAGCCTTAGAAAATTAGAAGTAGATGCCAGTTCTTATCTTCATCTGGTGTTTTATGGCAGCCATTCAGTGATATACACGGTTATGTCTGAATAACCCACCAGATGGTCCAGCTGTGAGAATGTTATTGTTTTCTACCAATTTATATTTTTCCCATGGTTTCACAAGTTCTAGTTCTTGAACCATCAAAAGACACCCCGGCTTTTCCCTTAAGCTATGACAAAATAATAGGTTTCCCAAATCCATCACAAAAGTTTCATTAGATCTATAGGTGAATTCACAGGCAAATGTCAGTGTTTTCTATAATCTCTTTTAAAGTCTGCATGTTTAGTTTATAGGACCTTTGTCTTACAAGAGGGACTAAAGGGTTGAGAGAAAGTTTTCATACGAGCAGGCTGTGTGCCATTGCTACCACTGTCAATTAGTTAGTGCACTTTGTGAAGA
Source organism: Panthera pardus (assembly GCF_024362965.1). Lineage (NCBI taxonomy): Eukaryota > Metazoa > Chordata > Mammalia > Carnivora > Felidae > Panthera > Panthera pardus. Next base: position 68,901,664 of record NW_026526991.1, on the reverse strand, counting down.
ACAATCCCTACGTCTCAAAGGCCTTTTTGTTATTCCTCTTTACACTCTTACCTTCTTCAGTGTTATGTGGAATTGTTTGCCTAATGGTATTTGAGTGAGCATACTGGTCATTCATAGGCACTATATGTTCATAGCTATCTGTATCCTACAAGAAAGATAAGCAATAAGAACTCACACAGTGTGAATTATAGTCTAATAATTAGTATCTTGTGCATTAGGAGATGCAGGGCTCAGGGCTATGCAGCCATTCAAACAGTTAAGCATGAATTACCACACTACAATTCAGGGCCTGAAGCCTATTCTATACATAGAAGCAGATGTCTCTTTTGCTAGAAGAGGGAAGCCAGTAGTAATCTGAACAGAAAAAAGTCGTTTGTTTTTTTTTTAAGTTAGAGTGACCCTATTATTGCCAATGCACCCAGAACTAAGGCATATAATATTATCTAAATCCCCCTGAAGCAGCCCTTACATTGACCCAAATTTCATCAGAGCCTCCCTATGGTATCTGCAGGGCCAGCAATGGATTCCCGCATCCATCCAGCACATGTAATTTCCCCTGTACCAGCGCAAAGGAGTCCTTTTAACAATTATAAAACACACCACAAAACAATGTCCACCCAAAGATTCTACTGGAAGCTACATTTGAGTGTATGTATGCGTGTGTGTGTCCGCCCAAAAATAATTCCTTTATGGCGTTTCAGGGAAAATAGGCATTCTAGAAACTTCTTAACACAGCCTACAAGGTCCTACACCACCTGGCCCCAGCCTCTGTTTCAGGCCCAGTTAGTCTGTATTCTCTCCAGTCTCACACTGTTCCAGCGACATTGTCACATTGTTCCTTACACAAGCCAAGCATACACTTCTACCAGGGTATTTGTCCTTCCTTCTGCCTGGAAGACTCTTCAATCAGATGTCTTCATGGCTTGATTATGTCACTTCATTTAGGTCTCAGCTCAAATGTCAAACCCCTTAGAGATGAAGGAAAGATGTAGAATAAGGACAGAAAAAGAAATTTCAGAGAGTCCTTTCTAAACCAAAATTCATCATAGCATCTCATGCCATTCTTTTGTTTGTTTCTTTACCTGAATTATATTCCATCCAAGCACTTATCACTACTGATATTAAATTATATATTTATGTGTTTGGGTCTGTTTCTTTCATGATAAGCTCCATGAAGCCAGCTTTTTTTTTTTTTAATCATTTTGTTCATTGTTTTCTGGCTTATACCTCAGCCCTTAGAAAAGTGCATAACACATAGTAGGCCATAAAATATTTGCTGAATGGAAGAATGAATTAATGTGCTCCCAGTTTCATGGAATAGAAAAACTAGTATTTTCTTTTTTTCTTCTAAAGAAATGGAAACATGAAACCTTCAACTCAGTCGTTTGAGTGCTTTCGTCTATATCCCCTTTCCACTTGAATGATTAACTAGTTTGTGATGTAATGGTGGAGGCATACCTCCAAGGATTTGCCCTGGAAATGGACAAAAAGTCTGATGCCCCTTTCCATTTACAGAAACCATAGGCTGGGTTGAGAAGCAAAGTTTCTCTGACCTGAGCCCTTTCTAAAATGTAATCTTGAATTCTGAAGTATTAAAGAAAAGCTGTCATTTCAAAGCTTCTGTTGGTTCTTTGTAGAGCTTAAAAAAGAAACCCAGGGAAACACATTAATGGGATTTTGACTATGAATGACAACACAATGAGTTTATCCTGGAAGGAGACTGTTGAGGCTAAGGAAACTAAACTGCTCAGCATAAAAACTAACAAAAACTTCCTGTTGGCACCAAAATTTCAAAAAGGAAGACTTCTACACTTGAGGAAGAAGGAAGATGGGGAAGTACCTCTGTTAAGAGAAAGAAGATGGGGAAGTATGTCACACACACAAAAAAATGGTGACAGCCAAAGAGTGAGACAGTGAGAATACAAAAAGGAAATGTTAGTCCCACTTTACCTATGCATTTAGATTCAAAAATCTAAGTAAAATATTAGTAAACCAATTCTATAATGTTAAATATATTTAATACATGAAATGAATTGTTATTTAATTGGTTAACTGTATTAAATAAAATAAATTTAAAATAATATGTCATAATCATTAATGCAGGTGACATCATCAGAAAGTCAATATCAGAAAATTATTGAGGATATAATGTACAGCATGGTAATATAGTTAACAATACTGTACTGTATATTTGAATGTTGCTAAGAGAGTAGATCTTAAAAGTCCTCCCCAGGAAAAAATATCGGTAACTATGGGTAGTGATGGATGTTAAATAGACTTACTGGGATGGCCATTTTGTAACCTATACAAATATCAAATCCTTATGTTGTACACCTGAAACTAATATAGTGTTATATATCAATTACATCTCAATAAAAAAGCATTTCTAAAACTATATATCATTGTAATTTGTGACATTAATAGACTAAAGGAGAAAAATCGTGTAATTATCTGAATTGACACAGAAAAACATCTGATGAGGGTTAGTCTATTAAGATTTTTAAAAAAGGGGGGGCACCTGGGTGGCTCAGTCGGTTAGGTTTCGACTTCGGCTCAGGTCATGATCTCGCGGTTCGTGAGTTCAAGCCCCACATCAGGCTCTGTGCTGACAGCTCAGAGCCTGGAGCCTGTTTCAGATTCTGTGTCTCCGTCTCTCTCTCTGACCCTCCCCCGTTCATGCTCTGTCTCTCTCTGTCTCAAAAATAAATAAACGTTAAAAAAAAAAATTTAAAAAAAAAGATTTTTAAAAATGGGAAAAAACTAGAAACAGTAAAGAATATTCTTGGTAAAATTTATATAACAAAACCCCTAATACTATACTTAATGAAGAAACTTAGATGCATACCTTTTAGAATTGGGAACAACATAAAGATATCACTATTACTTATACTGTTGAATACAGTATTACAGGTCATGAACAATATGATAATGAAAGAAAAATAAGGAAAATATGTTTGCTGATTATTACATGATATTTCCCTTTTCATACTGCTTTAGTTGCAACCCACAGATTTTTATACACTTCATTTTCATTTTCATTTTCATTGAATTAGCAACATTTTCTAATTTTCCTCATGACTTCCTCTTTGACCCAGGCATGCATTCTTTAGAGGTATGTTTGTTCACTTTCAAATATTTGGGGGATTTTCCAGATATTTTTTGTTGTTGATTTCTCATTTAATTCTATTGTGATTAGAGAACTTACTTTGTATGATTTTAATTATTTTAAAATTGCTGAGGTTTGTTTTATGGCCCAGAATATGGTCTATCTTGGTGAACATTCCATATGAGATTGAAAAGAATGTGTATTCTGCTATTGTTGAGTTTAGTGTACTATAGATATCAATTAGGTCAAGTTAGTTGATAGAGTTCTTCAGTTCTTCTATATCCTTATTGGTTTCTCTGCCAACTTGTTCTATTAATTATTAAAAGAGAAGTGCCAAAGCCTCCAAGCATAATTGTGGGTTTGTCTAATTCTCCTTTCATTTCTATCAGTTTTTGAAGCTCAGTTGTGAGGTGCATCCATATTTAGGATTGTTGTATCTTCTTTGTGAACTGACCCCTAATCATTATGTAATATCCTTCTTTATTGCTGATAATAATCCTTGCTCTGAATTTTATTGAATATGATATTAATATTACTATTCTAGTTTTCTTTTGATTAGTGTTTTCATGATAAATCTTTTTCCATTCCTTTGCTTTCAACCTATCATTATTATTGAAATGAATTTCTTGTAGACAGTTGGGTCATTTTAAAAATTCATTCTGTCCAAGACTTCTAGGAAAAGAGCAGAGCAGAAAAGTCCTGAGCTCACCTTGTCCCATAGACACACCCCGGTAAGAGCAACATCTGTGCAACTAACTCCAGCAGAACAGACTTTCCATGGTTAATAGTAGAATGGAGGACACATTGAAAAGGGCAGGAGTGGGAGAGACACGGTTGAAACCAAACCTCTAGTGAAACTATGAACAAATGGAAGGGATACCACAGATAGTAAGAGGATCAGACCCCACATCAAGCACCCCATGCACGAGGGACCCCTACTGGAGAGATGAGTCCCCATAAATTTGGCTTTGAAAACCAGTGGGGCTTAACTTCATGAATTTTTACAATAAGCGGGGCTTAACTCTGGTTACTTTATAATCAGCAGGAGGAGAAACAGGAAACTGAATCCCTGCCCTTAAAGAGCCAGCATAACAAATAAACCAGCCAAGACACAGCATATATAAGCAGCAGTTTGAAAAGTGCCCAGGGTACATTTTAAGATTTATTCACTAATATCGAAACAGATGCTGGAGGAGCAGGGATCTATAGGAGACTTCTCCAGCAACAAACATGCTGATGGGCACCATTTCTCCTCACATCTCCAGGCTAGATAACTGGATGTTTGTGGGAACCAGTGTGAACACTCTCGACCTGTCTTACCAGCAACATATGCACCAACCCCACATCCCCCTTCAGATCCACTTGATCTGACTTGCAGCACTTACTCCTGCCCAACACACCCAACAAGTAACCCCAGCAGGGACCAGCACCACTCCAAAGTGACTCCTGCCCTGAGGAAAGGAAAAGATAACCACACAAACCAGTGTGTGCACAGTCCCAAAAGCTGGGCTTTATAGTTAGCAGTGCAGAAAGAGCACCCTGCTGATCAGTGCAACTACTGTCCCAGCAGATGGACTGAGGACAGGCATCTGGTCTGACTGCCAGCTTCCCCACCAAAAAAAGTCTCTCAGGAGACAACACAGGAAGAGCATCCAGAAGTTTGATATGACTGCAGCATCAGCAAGTGGGCTAAGAGCAGGCATCTGTTCTGATTGCTGACCCTGCCCAACTACAAGCCCACAGCAGCCCTAGACAGGTCCCTTGCCTGTGGTGTGTCCACAACAGGCAAAGTGGGCCACTGCAGCCAGCTGGACTGATGGCAAATATATCTCATCCACAACAGGAGAGCACACGCAGCCCATATAGGGAACACCCCTGGAGTGTCTGGGTTGATAAACAAAGAGTATTGCACTACAGCCCACCATAAGACCTCTTCTTCAAAAGGCTGCTACTTTCAAGGTCAGGAGATGTATCTGACCTTCCTAAAACATAGACACAAACACAGAGGCTTAGACAAAATAAGGAGGCAAAGGAATATGTCCCAAATGAATGAGCAAGACAAAACCACAGCAAAAGAGCTAAACAGAGATAAGCAATATGCCTGATAAAGAATTCAAAGTAATGGTCATAAAGATACTTGCTGAACTTGAGAAAAGAGTGGAGGACCCCAGTGAGATCTTCAACAAAGAGATAGAAAAATTTTTTTAAAAGCCAGTCAGAGATGAAGAATTCAATAACTGAATTTTTTTAAAAGCTAGAGAGGATCAATAGCAGATTAGAGGAAGGACAGAGTGATGGAAAGCTACCAAACTGAAAAGCAAAAAAGCAAAAAGAATAAAAAATAAGAACTGGTTAAGGGAAATCAACATCATCATCAAGTGTAATAACATTTACATCATAGGGATCTCAGAAAGAGGAGAGAGAAGGAAGCAGAAAATTTATTTGAGGAAATAATAGCTGAAAACTTCCTTAATCTGAGGAGGAAAACAAACATCTAAAACAGAAATCACAGAGAGCCCCCAACAAAATCAATCCAAGGAAGTCTGCATCAAGATACATAATAATTAAAATGGCAAAAAAAATACATAAACAGAGAATTTTAAAAGCAGCAAGAGAAGAGAAAACAGTTACATACAAAGGAAATCCCATAAGGCCATCAGCTGATTTTTCAGCAGAAACTTTGCAAGCTAGAAGGAAGGGACAAGGTATATTCAAAGTACTGAAAGAAAAAATCTGCCTGGCAGAAATTCTACCTGGCAAAGTTATCATTCAGAATAGAAGGAAAGATGGGGCGCCTGGGTGGCTCAGTCTGTTGAGCGACCGACTTCAGCTCAGGTCATGATCTCATGGTTTGTGAGGTTGGGCTCCGCATCAGGCTCTGTGCTGACAGCTCAGAGCGTGGAGCCTGCTTCTGATTCTGTGTCTCCCTCTCTCTCTCTGCCCCTCCCCCACACACGCTCTGTCTCTCTGTCCCAGAAATAAACATTAAAAAAAAAGAATAGAAGGAAAGATAAAGGGTTTCCCACACAAAATTAAAGGAGTTCATCACCACTAAAGTAGCCTCATAAGAAATGTTAAAAGAATTCTTTTTGTGGAAAAAAAAAAAAGCCATTATAAGGAGTAAGAAAATTATGAAAAGAAAAAAATTACATAGGTAAATGCAAACATATATTAAAAGTAGTAGATTAATCAATCACTAGTAAAACTAGTATAGAGGCTGAAGCACAAAAGCAGTAAAATCAATTAAACCAGCCAAGTATGACATCATATACAGAAAAAGAGGGGTGGGCCTAAAGATTTAGTGTTTTTGGAACGGATTCAAACTTAAGTGATCATCAACTTAATACAGACTGCTATATGTATAAGATGTTATACATGAGCCTAACGGTAACCAAAATGAAAAACACATACACAGGGGTGCCTGGGTGGCTCAGTCAGTTAAGTGTCCGACTCTTGATTTTGGCTCAGGTCATGATCTCACAGTTCATGAGATCAAGCCCTGCATTGGGCTGTGCACTGACAGCATGAAGTGTGCTTGGAATTCTCTCTTCTCTCTCTCTGCTCCTCCCCTGCTCATGCTCTCTTTCTCTCTCTCTCTCAAAAAAATAAACATTTTTTAAAAAGATACCAAAAACATAAAGAGAAAGAGATCCACGCATAACCCTAAAAACAGCCATCAAACCACAGGGAAGAGAGCAAGAGAAAAAGAAAGGAGCAGAGAGAAAACAGCATACAAAAACAACCATTAAACAATTAACAAAATGGCAATAAGTACATAACTATCAATAATTACTTTAAATCTAAATGGACTAAATGCTCCAATCAAAAGACATAGGGTGACAGAGTAGATTAAAAACAACAACAACAACAACAACAACAACAACAAGACCAATCTATCTGCTGCCTACAAGAGACTCATTTCAGACCTAAAGACACATGGAGACTGAAAGTGAAGAAATAGAAAACATTCACCATGCAAATGAAAGTGAATAGAAAACCAGGGTAGCAACACTTATACTGGCCAAAGTAGACTTAAAAAAAAAAAGACATTTAATAAGAGACAATGAAGGACATTACATAATCATAAAGGGAGTAATCCAACAAGAGATTATAACAATTTAAATATCCATGCACCAAATGTGGAAGCACCTAAATACATAAAGCAACTGTTAACAGACATAAAGGAAGAAATTGACAGTAATATAATAATAGAAGATTTTAACACCCCACTTACATCAATGGATAGATCATCCAGACAAAAAAATCAACAAAGAAATAGTAGCTTTAAATGACAAATTAGACCAGATAGACCTAACAGATATATATAGAGCATTCCATAACAAAACAGCAGAATACACTTTTTCAAGTGCACATGGAACATTATTCAGAATAGATCACATATGAAGCCACAAAATAATTCTCAATGAATTAAAAAAAATTGAAATCATATCATGCATCTTTTCTGATCACAGCAGTGTGGAACTACAAATCAATCACACAAAAATCTGGAAAGATCAAAATTATATGGAGGTTAAATAACATGCTACTAATTAATCAATGGATCAATGAATAAATCAAAGAGAAAATGAAAAAATACATGCAGAAAAATTAAAATGAAAACACAACAATCCAAAATCTTTGGGATGCAGCAAATCTGTTTTAAGAGGGAAATTTATAGCAATAAGGCCTAACTCAGGAAACAAGAGAAATCTCAAATATACAAATTAACCTTACACTTAAAAGAGCTAGAAAAAGAAGAAACAAAGCCCAAAGCCAGCAGAAGAAAGTAAATAATACAGATTTGAGCAGAAATAAATGAAATAGAAGCTAAGAGATCTCAGGAATAAGCCCATATTCATATGGTCAATTAATCTATGACAAAGGATGAAGAAATATACATGGAGAAAAACAGTCTCTTCAACAAATGGTGTTGGGCAAACTCGACAGCTACATGCAAAAGAATAAAATGGGACCACTTTCTTATACCATACACAATAATAAGCTCAAAATGGGTTAAAGATCTAAATGTGAGACCTGAGTCCATAAAACTCCTAAAAGAAAACACATGGCAGTAGTTAATTTGACATCAGCCATAGAAACATCTTTCTAGACATGTCTCCTCAAGCAACAAAAATAAAAGCAAGAATAAACTATTGGGACTACACCAAACTCAAAAGCTTTTGTGCAGCAAAGGAATCTATCAACAAAGCAAACTACTTAATGGAAGAAGATATTTGCAAATGAAATATCCAATAAGGGATTAATATCCAAAATATAAAAAGAACTTCTACAACTCAATACAAAAAAAGGTCCTATTAAAAATGGGTAGAGGTCTTGAATAGACACTTTTCCAAAGACATACAAATGGCCAAGAGACACATGTAAAGATGTTTAACAACACTAATCATCAGGGAAATATAAATTGAAACCACAATGATATGTCACCTTACACTTGTCAGAATGGTTACAATAAAAAATATATAACAAGTGTTGGTGAGTATGTGGAGAAAAAGGAACACTCATTTACTGTTGGTGGGAATGCAAATTGGTACAGTCGTTGAAAACATGGATGCTTTTCAAAATATTAAAAATAGAATTACCATATGATCCAATAAGGGTATTTACCCAAAGAAAATTAAAAGAATAATTAAAAAGATATATGCACTCCTATGTTTACTGCAGCATTATTTGCTATAGCCAAGATCTGGAAGCAGTACAAGTGTCCATCAACAGATGAATGGATAAAAAAGAGGTGGTATATATATACAATGGAATATTACTCAGCCACAAAAAAAGGATGAGTTCTTGCCATTTGCAACAATATGGATGGACCCAGAGGATATAATACTAAATGAAACATATCAGAGAAAGACAAATGCTATATGATTTCACTCACGTGTGGAATATAAGAAACAAAACAAATCAACAAAGAAAAAAAAGATAACAAAACAAAACAAAACAAAACAAAACAAAAAAACAGACTCTAAAATACAGAGAAAAAACTGGTGGTTGCCAGAGGGAAATCGGGTTTGGGGTTGAGTGAAACAGACAAAGGGGATTAAGAGTACACTATGGTGTTGAGCACTGAGTAATGTATAGAATTGTTGAATTATATTATACATCTGAAACTAATACTATGTTAATTACACTCCAAAGTAAATATTTTAAAATAAATAATTTAAAGAAATAAAATAATTCTACCAATCTCTCTTTTTTTAATTGGTATACTCAAACCATTTACATTTAATCTAATTAATTATATGATTGGGCAACAGTCAGCAATCTTGCTGCTGTTTGCTATTTGTTCCATCTGTTCTTTGTTCCTTTTTTTGCCTGCTGATTTATTTTTGCTTTGTAACTCCACAATTGGCTTTTTAAATCTCTTTTTAAATAATGCTAGTGCTTACCTTAGGGTTTATAATACACAACCTCAGATGATATGCTACAAGTTCAGTATAAGAAACTAACCTTATAATAGCATACTCAAAATTTCTTCCTCTCATCTTTTGTGCCACTATTTTTATATATCTTACTTTTACACATGCTTTTTAAGCCAAAATAAATTGCTACCTGTTTATAGTCAATTAAAAAAGAAAAAAAGTCTTTCTTATTTACTTTTATTTTAACCATTTCCAGAGATCTTCATTTCTCTGTGCAAATTTGGGCTTCTATATGCTCCTTCCACTTGAAGAACTTCTTTTAACATTTCTTGTAATGTAGGTTTGCTGGTAATTAATTCTCATTACTTGTTTTTGTTTGTTTTCATTTTTGGTAGCTATTTTCATTGAATTTTGGGTTGACATTTTTGTCTTTTAGCACTTTAAAGACCACATTGTCTTCTGGATTACATACTTTCTGATGAGAAGTCTACCGTTAAGGACTAAATTGCATCGCTCCAAAAATTCATATATTGAAGCCATAACCCACAGTACCTCAGAATGTGATTGTATTTGGAGACAGAGCCCTTAAAAAGATGATGAAGTTAAAATGAGGCCATTGGGGTAGGCCCTAATTCCATCTGACCGGTGTTCTTTTAAGAATAGGAAAAGTGGACACACAGAGAAGCACCAGGGATACATACATACAGAGGAAAGACCATGTGAGGGCAAGGCAAGAAAGCAACCACTGCAAGCCAAGGAGATAGATTGCAGAGGAAACAAACTCTGCCAGCACCTTGATCTTGGACTTCTAGTCTCTAAAACTGTGAGAAAATAAATTTCTGTTTTTTGAGCCACCCAGTTTGTGGCATTTTGATATGGCAGCTCTAGCAAACTAAAACACCTATGAATTCTTACTTTTAATCTTGTGTATGTAGGTGTGTTTTATTTATCTGGTACCTTTGAGGTTTTTCTTTTCATCGTTGATTTTTAGCAGTTTGAATATTATTGTCTAGATGTGGTTTCATCCTTCTTGGTATCTTTTGAGCTTCTTGGTGTGATATCTTTCATTATGATTTTTTTAAGTCTCAACCATTATCTCTTAAAAAATTTTTCTTTAACGTTTATTTATTTTTGAGACAGAGAGAGACAGAGCATGAATGGAGGAGGGTCAGAGAGAGGGAGACACAGAATCTGAAACAGGCTCCAGTCTCTGACCTGTCAGCACAGAGCCCGACATGGGGCTCGAACTCACGGACCGCGAGATCATGACCTGAGCTGAAGTCGGCCACTTAACCGACTGAGCCACCCAGGCGCCCCTCAACCATTATCTCTTTAAATATCTCTTCTGTCTCATCCTCACTCTTTTCTTCTTCTGAGACTCCAAAAATCACATATGTTAGGTTGATATTGTCCTACAGTTCTTAGATGCTCAGTTCTTGTTGTTTCTCCCTCACCTCCTTTTTGTATTTCACTTTAGGTAATTTCTATTGACCTGTCTTCAAGGTCACCACTCCTTTCTTCAGATGTGTTAAGTCTACTGATGAGCCTGTCAAAGGCATTCTTTATCTCTAGAACCATGTTTTTCCCCCTAGTATTTTCATTCAACTATCTCTTATGATTTCCATGTCCATGATATCCACCTTTTGATGGTGCATATTACACATTTTTCCAAGAGAACCTTATGTGGAGGGTGGCTTGCCAGGAGAATTTTCTCAATATTCCTTCTCCATCTTATGTGCAACTCTGAAAGGACTTGCCTTCTCCCCCAAAGACTACTGCTGCTTGTTAGTGCTTTCCAGTCTGTGGTTAGGGTGGGGTTAGGGGGAGAGGGATTATTTATTGTTTTAGTCCAGTCCCAGTCTTAGGATCTCAGAGGTAAGACTTTCTTTTTTCTTTTTTTTTTTAAATGTTTATTTTTGAGAGAGAAAGAACATGCATTTGAGCAGGGGAGGGGCAGAAAGAAAGAGACACAGGTTTGGAGACAGGCTCTGCACTGACAGTAGAGAGCCTAAAGAGAGCCTAAAGAGCCAGAAACTGTGAGATCATGACCTGAGCTGAAGTCAGCCACTTAAGTGACCAAGCCACCCAGGCGCCCCCAGAGGTAAGACTTTCTTTTCTTTTTTCTCTTCTTTCTTTTCTTTTCTCTTCTTTCTTTTCTCTTTTCTCTTTCTTTCTTTCTTTCTTTCTTTCTTTCTTTCTTTCTTTCTTTCAATCCAAGTTAGTTAGCATATAGTATAATAACGATTTCAGGAATAGAATTTAATGATTCATCACTTACATACACCACCCAGTGCTCATCCCATCAAGTGCCCTCCTTAATGTCCCTTGCCCATTTAGCCCATCCCCCCTACCCAACACCCTACTAGCAGCCCTCAGTTTGTTCTCTGTATTTGAGAATCTCTTATAGTTTGTCTCCCTCTCTGTTATCTGATTTTTGCTTCCCTTCCCTGTGTTCATCTGTTTTGTTTCTTAAATTCCACATATGAGTGAAATCATATATTTGTCTTTCTCTGACTTATTTTGCTTAGCATAATACATTCTAGTTCCATCCACGTTGTTGCAATTGGCAAGATTTCATTCTTTTTGATCACTGAGTAATATTCCATTGTGTATATATACCACATCTTCTTTATCCAATTCATCCACCGATGGACATTTGGGTTCTTTCCATACTTTGGCTATTATTTTTTTTTTTTTTAATTTTTTTTTTCAACGTTTTTTATTTATTTTTGGGACAGAGAGAGACAGAGCATGAACGGGGGAGGGGCAGAGAGAGAGGGAGACACAGAATCGGAAACAGGCTCCAGGCTCCGAGCCATCAGCCCAGAGCCCGACGCGGGGCTCGAACTCACGAACCGCGAGATCGTGACCTGGCTGAAGTCGGACGCTTAACCGACTGCGCCACCCAGGCGCCCCTACTTTGGCTATTATTAATAGTGCTCTTATAAACATTGGGGTGCATGTGCCCTTTCAAAACAGCACACCTGTATCTTTTGGATAAATACCTAGTAGTGCTGCAATTGCTGGGTCATAGGGTAGTTCTATTTTTAATTTTTTGAGGAAACTCCATGCTATTTTCCAGAGTGGCTGCACCAGTTTGCATTCCCACCAGCCGTGCACAAGGGTTCCTCTTTCTCTACATTTTCACCAACATCTATTGCTTTTTGTAGCCATTCTGAGTTGTTAATTGTTGCCATTCTGGCAGGTGTGAGGTCATATCTCATTGTGGTTTTGATTTGTATTCCCTCATGATGAGTGATGTTGAGTATTTTGTCATGTGTCTGTTAGCCATCTGGATGTCTTTCTTGGAAAAATGTCTGTTTATGTCTTTTGCCCATTTCTTCACTAGATTATTTGTTTTGGGATGTTGAGTTTGATGAGTTCTTTACAGATTTTGGATACTAACTCTTATTTGATATGTCATTTGCAAATATCTTCATTCTGTCAGTTGCCTTTTAGTTTTGCCAATTGTTGCCTTTGCTGTGCAGAAGCTTTTTATCTTGATGAGGTCCCAGTAGTTCATTTTTGCTTTTGTTTCCCTTGCCTCGAGAGACATATCAAGTAAGAAGTTGCTGCAGCTGAGGTCAAAGAGGTTGTTGCCTGTTTTCTCCTCTAGGATTTTTATGGCTTCCTACCTTACATTTAGGTCTTTCATCCATTTTGAGTTTATTTTCATGTATGGGGTAAGAAAGTGGTCCAGTTCATTTTTATGCATGTCACTTTCCAGTTTTCCCAACACATTTGCTGAAGAGACTTTTTTCCTTGGGATATTCTTTCCTGCTTTGTCAAAGATTAGTTGGCTATACAATAGTGGGTCCTTTTCTGGGTTCTCTGTTCTGTTCCATTGATCTGAGTGTCTGTTTTTGTGTCAGTACCGTACTGTCTTGATGATTACAGCTTTGTAATATATCTTGACATCCAGGAATGTGATGCTTCCAGCTTTGGTTTTGTTTTTCAGGATTGCTTTGGCTATTTAGGGTCTTTTCTGGTTCTATGCAAATTTTAGGATTGTTTGTTCTAGCTCTGTGAAGAATGCTGGTGTTATTTTGATAGGGATTGTATTGAATATGTAAATTGTTTTGGGTAGCATTGACATTTTAACAATATTTGTTCTTCCAATCTCTGAGCATGGAATGTTTTTCCATTTTTTTGTATCTTCTTCAATTTCTTTCATAAGCTTTCTATAGTTTTCAGCATATAGATTTTTCACCTCTTTGGTTACGTTTATTCCTAGGTATTTTATGGTTTTTGGTGCAATTGTAAATGGGATCAATTCCTTGATTTCTCTTTCTGCTGCTTCATTATTGGTGTACAGGAATGCAACCGACTTCTGTGCATTGATTTTATATCCAGAGACTTTGCTGAATTCATGGATCAATTCTAGCAGTTTTTTGATAGAGTTATTTGAGTTTTCCACACAGAGTGTCATGTTGTCTGCAAACAGTGAAAGTTTGACTTCCTCTTTGTTGATTTGGATGCCTTTTATTTCTTTGTGTTGTCTGATTGCCAAGGCTAGGACTTCCAACCCTATGTTGAATAACAGTCGTGAGAGTGGACATCCTTATTGTGTTCCTGACCTTAGGGAGAAAGCTCTCAGTTTTTCCCCATTGAGGATATGATATTAGTGGTGAGTTTTTCATATATGGCCTTTAGGATCTTGAAGTATGATCCTTCTATACCTACTTTCTTGAGGGTTTTTATCAAAAAAGATGCTGTATTTTGTCAAATGCTTTTTCTGCATCTATTGAAAGGATCGTGTTGTTCTTAACCTTTCTTTTATTAATGTGATTAATTGATTGATTTGTGGATAATGAACCAACTCTGCATCCCAGAAATAAATCCCACTTGATCATGGTGAATAATTCTTTTAATGTATTGTTGGATCTGGTCTGGTAGTATCTTGTTGAGACCATTTGCACCCATGTTCTATACTTCTCATTTTTAGTGGGGTCTTTGTCTGGTTTTGGGATCAAGGTAATGCTGGCCTCCTAGAATGAATTTGGAAGTTTTCCTTCCATTTCTATTTTTCAGAACAGCTTCAATAGAATAGGTGTTAACTCTCTTTAAATGCTTGGTAGAATTCCCCTGGAAAGCCATCTGACCCTGGACTCTTGTTTGTTGGGAGATTTTTTATTCCTGATTCGATTTCTTTACTGGTTATGGGTCTGTTCAAATTTTCTGTTTCTTCCTGTTTCAATTTTGGTAGTTTATATGTTTCTAGGAATTTGTCCATTTCTCCCAGATTGCCCAATTTGTTGGCATATAATAGTCTCCTACTATTATTTGTATTTCTGCAGTGTTGGTTGTGATCTCTCCTCTTTCATTTGTGATTTTACTTATTTGGGCCCTTTTTTCTTTCTGGATAGGGGTTTATCAATTTTGTTAATTCTTTCAAAGAACCACCTCCTGGTTTCATTAATCAGTTCTACCGTTTTTTGTTTTTGTTTTTTTGTATTTCTCTATCATTGATTTCTGCTCTAATCTTAATTAATTTCCTTCTTCTGCTGGTTTTGGGCTTTATTTGTTTTTTCCAGCTCTTTTAGGTTTAAGGTTAGGTTTTGTATTTAAGACCTTTCTTCCGGGGCGCCTGGGTGGCTCAGTCGGTTGGGTGTACAACTTTGGCTGAGGTCATGATCTCGTGGCTCGTGAGTTCGAGCCCCGCGTCGGGCTCTGTGCTGACAGCTCGGAGCCTGGAGCCTGTTTCAGATTCTGTGTCTCCCTCTCTCTCTCTGACCCTCCCCCGTTCATCCTCTTTCTCTCTCTGTCTCAAAAGTAAATAAACGTTAAAAAAAAAAAAAAAAGACCTTTCTTCCATCTTTGGGAAGGCCTGGATTGCTATATACTTCCCTCTTATGACCACCTTTGCTGCATCCCAGAGGTTTTGGGCTGTCATATTTTCATTTTCATTGGCTTCAATGAATTTTTAATTTCTTAATTTCTCGGTTAACCCATTCATTCTTTAGTAAGATGTTCTTTAACCTCCAAATTTTTTCTTGTAGTTGCTTTCAAGTTTCATAGCACTGTGTTCTGAAAATATGCAAGGTATGATCTTGATCTTTTTTGTACTTGTTGAAGACTGATTTGTGACCCAATATATGATCTTTTCTGGAGAATGTTCCATGTGTGCTCAAGAAGAATGTGTATTTTCTGCGTTAGGATGAAATGTTTTGAATATAACTGTTAAGTCCATCTGGTCCAGTGTGTCATTCAAAGCCATTGTTTCTTTGTTGATTTTCTGCTTAGATGATCTGTCCATTGTTGTAAGTGGTGTGTTGAATACCCCTACACTATTATGGTATTATCATCAATGCGTTTCTTTATGTTTTTGATTAATTGATTTATATATTTGGGTGAATCCACATTGGGAGCATAAATATTCAAACTGTTAGATCTTCCTTTGGATAGACCCCTTAATTACCATATAATACCCTTCTTTATCTCTTATTACAGTTTTTATTTTAAAACCTATTTTGTCTAATATAAATATGGCTACTTCAGCTTTCTTTTGATGGCCATTAGCATGATAGATGGCTCTCCATCCCTTTACTTTGAATTGCAGGTCTTTAGGTCTAAAATGAGTCTCATGTAAACAACAGATGGATCTTATTTTTTTATCTGATACCATATGTCTTTTGAATGAAGCATTAAGTCCATTGACATTTAGACTGAGTACTGAAAGATATGAACTTCATGTCATCGTGTTGCCTATAGAATTGGTGTTTCTGGTGATGGTCTCTGGTCCTTTCTAGTCTTTGTTGCTTTTGGTCTTTTTTGTTTTGTCTTTTCTCCCCTCAGAGAGTCCTCCTTCAAGTTTCTTTCAGGACTGGTTTAGTGGTCACACTCCTTTACTTTTTGTTTATCTGAGAAACTCTCTATTTCTCCTATTTTGAATGACAGTCTCACTGGATAAAGAATTCTTGGCTGCATATTTTTTCCAATTCAGCACATTGAATATGTCCTGACACTCCTTTCTGGCCTGCCAAGTTTCTGTTGATAGGACTGCTGTGAACCTGATCTGTCTTCCCTTACAGGTTAAGGACTTTTTTTTTACTTTGCTGCTTTCATTATTCTTTCCTTGTCTGTGTATTTTGTGAAATTGACTATGATATGCCTTGGTGATGGTGAGTTTTTGTTGAATCTAACAGGAGTTCTCTGTGATTCTTGGATTTTGATATCTGTGCCCTTCCCTAGATTTGTAAAGTTTTTCACTATAATTTGTTCACATAAACCTTCTGCCCCTTTTCCTCTCTTCATCTTCTGAGACTCCTATGATTTGGATGTTATTCTTTTTTAATAAGTCACTGAATTCTCTAAGTCTTGTATAGTGATTTTTTGCCTTTGTTTCCCTCTTTTTTTCTGCTTCATTATTCTCCATAATTTTATCTTCTATATCACAAGCTGAGTCGCTGCTCAGCTTTGTCCACCCTTGACATTGTGGCATCCATTCGAGATTACATCTCGGTTATAGCATTTTTATTTTACCTTGACTTTCGAGGAATAAGTTTAGGAAGTCCCTGAGCTTGCATTGATGGATTAACAAGGCATGAAGAATTAGAAAGCCATAGGATATACACACCCAAGTTTGGGTAAACAGGATTAGGTAAATAATATTAGGTAAATGGGGCAAAGGCCCCCAGTATAGGTAAAGCAGGGCAAAGGTCCCAGTATAAGACAAAGGTATAGGAATAGGGAATTTCAGGATGAAAACATCCAAGACAAGGTAAACAAGATTAGGTATTCAGGGTGGAATCATCCCCCAAATTAGTACAATAGCAGAAAGCTGCTTTCACAGGAAGGAAGGACCAAATTAGGTAAACAGGTAAATAGGGTGATAGACTGCTGCAGGGGGAAGTTTCCCAGAGTGGGGCTAATTAGCAAAAGAAAGGTGTCTTGCTGACCCTGAGGTAGCATGCTCTGTCTTTCTTATCCCCTAGACCAGTTTAGGTAAACAGAGGTGAGGCCTCACATCTGCTGTAAATAACCTTCCACCGCGGTGCCAGGATTTTGTTTTGTATTGCCCCAAACCCCTAACACTGCATATCCTCAAAACTCCCTCTCCCTCACATCCATGAGTGAATGTTCACGATTTCATTGTCTCTTTATGCATACCCATCACCACGTTTGTAAGCCTTCTGATCCTAATAAAAATGGAGCAAGGAGCTTACTTGGGGCTCTTGCCTCCTCCCAGACATTAGCCTCTCTCACATTTTTCATCCTGCATCCCACTTTCTTGCTGGACAAGAGAGAACTCCAGAACCAGATTCTACAACACTAACTAGGTTTTGCTTCTTTTATCTCTGCAGAAAGGGATTCTCTGATGACTTCTATGCTTTTTTCAACCCCAGCTAGTATTCTTATTATCATGGGCCTAAATTTTAGTTCAGACATCTTGCTTACATCTGTGTTGATTAAGTCCCCGGCTGTCATTTCTTCCTGTTTTTTCTTTTGGGGTGAATTCCTGACAAGTTCTGTGTCTCAAGTTATGCATATTGTTGTGCTAATCCTCAGATCAATTTCCTAGGTGTTCAAAATGGTTTGGTGCTGATCTAGCTGCATTGCAGGGACAAGACAAGCTCAGCATTTTTATGCTGCTCTGTCATCTTAACTCCTGAGGTAAAACTTTCCTAATGATCATTCCTCTCACCAGGTATAAGTAGCATAAATGACTTTAATGTCCTGGGTGCCAGATGGTTTCTTGACCCTTCTCTTCAAATGGAAGGCTTTTCCCCCCTTTTACCCACCCCTCAGCTACATGGGCCCTCACAATGCTATAGGGGTTTCAGGGTTTGCTGCTCCTTCTCCCCCCACTCCCCAGTGTCTTAAGGCCTTTATTCTTCAAAGAGAAAGGATCCAGGCAAAGCTTCATGGCTTTTCCACAGAAGTAGCTGCTTCCCTTCTCTAATCCTACCTCACTGATGTAGGCTTTCCCATAGGCTCCCACCCTGCCCCTAATCTCTCTGTGTACATTGGTAAAAGGCCTAGAAGTACATATGGATTTTCCTTGCTTGGGTGTCATCCAGGTGTTCTATATTCTCACATAGCCCACACCTAGCCTTTAGAAATTTATTAAAATATTTAAGTAAACTCTTCTTATCTGATGCCCTTCCTTGGAGACCCTCTTCTTTACTTAGGCTTCAGACTAGTTGTTTGCTCTGTGAACTCAATAGTCTAATAAAGAAAATGTATGATTTTGTCTAGTTGGTAGGGTGAGAGAAACACTCTTCCCAACTTTTTCCATCCTATTTGGAAACTAGAAATTCTAAAATTTGGGATAAAAATGGGATAGAGAAAGTTAACACTAAACTCATCAGTTTGTTTGGGCTCCAAATTTTTAACAGACTCCTCAATAGAGTTATCTGAATCTCACCACAACAGAAAAAAAAAATGCTCAGAACATTTGGGTGACAACTTTCACTAAAAGAAATGATATAGGGGCACCTGGGTAGCTCAGTCAGTTGAGCATCTGACTTCAGCTTAGGTCATGATCTCACAGTTTGTGAGTTTGAGCCCCACATCGAGTTTGCCTCTGTAAGCACAGAGCCTGCTTTGGATCTCTCTGCCCCTGCTCTGCTTGTGTTCTCTCTCTTTCTCTCAAAAATAAATAAACATTAAAAAAATAATATTAATAATAAAGAAATGATATAATTTGGCTTTCTGTGCTACCCGTTTCATTAGATATTCTGAGGGGAAAACTGAGGTTTAATTTTTATCATATTGTTGGTGGTGGGGGAAGGGATTGAATTTTAGAGGCCATCTTAGCACCTGAGTAATTTTTTCCAATCCAGCAAGATCAGATGGCCTGATTTCCTTGCTCAGTGTTTCTGGTAGAAAAGGCAATTTTCAAGACTGAAATAGCAATTTCTTAGCCATCACGGAGGCTCTTAAAATCCATTTTTTAAACTCCCATAGACTTCCATGTGTAAATGAAAGACGACTCCTGGAAATACACATTTTTCTATTTTGAGAGATAACTCACTCAAGCATAAAGTTAATACAATTTATTACACCAAAAGTAAAGTTGCATTAGAGTGAGCTCATAACAGATGAGTAAACACACTTCACAAGAATGGGGTTGGCATGTCTGCTATCCTGAGTTTGTCTCCTTCAGCTTCAATGCCTCCTTAAATATCTCATTCCTACATCAGCCCTGCTGACATAGGACAGGCCTGTCTTCCTTAGAAAGGTTTTGAAATGCTTTGAGACCCTTGAAACTTCAGAGCTAACCCTTAGACAGGTAACCAGCCTTTGATTATTCTGAGGAAGACAAAATATTCAATCAGTACTTTGAAATGGAAGTGCCAAAATCAAGTTTAAGGGCTCCTGAGCCAGGCTGCTCAGGTTCACACACTGGGTTTAATGAAAACTTACTAGCTGTGTGACCTCAGGTAAGGTGGGTAATTTCTCTGAGTTTCAACTGCTTCATATTAGAATGAAAATGATAATGGGGCGCCTGGGTGGCTCAGTCGGTTAAGTGTCCAACTTCACCTCAGGTCATGATCTCACAGTCTGTGACTTCGAGCCCCACATCGGACTCTGTGCTGACAGCTCGGAGCCTGGAGCCTGCTTCAGATTCTGTGTCTCCCTCTCTCTCTGCCCCTCGCCCACTCACACTGTCTCTTTCTGCCTCTCAAAAATAAATAAATGTTAAAAAAAAAAACAACTTTAGAATGAAAATGATAATAATAGTGCCTAACTCATAGAGTTGTTGTGAGGAGGACTATATGCAAAGCACTTAACACAGTGTTTAGCCCACAGTATACATATGGCAAAGGCTGGATATTTACCACCAGCACCACCATCGTCATCATCATCATCGTCATCATCATCATTTTCGTCATCATCACATCTACATCAAGTATCAGGCCAACTTGCTACCCATCCTAACAACTCAGTTCCTTCATTTTACAAAGTCTTACATACTCTCTGTGTACCTGGCTTTACTCTAATAGCTTGTGGATAGTAAAGTAAGAATACGGGCTTTATTCACTCTGTTTTTTACCAGCAAGACACTTTTTCTCCCTCAGTCTGGGTTTCCCGTTCAATAAAATGGTACAAATCCTAGAATGAGGATAAGGTACATTAAGACACTTGCATAGACTTGAGAGTGAGTGCCTCCTTAAATTCTGTACCCTAAGGGGGCACCTGGGTGGCTCAGTTGGTTAAGCATCCTACTGTTGATTTTGGCTCAGGTCATGATCTCACAGTGTGTGAGTTCAAGCCCCACATTGGGCTCTGTGCTGACAGCATGAAACCTGCTTGGGATTCTCTGTCTCCCTCTCTCTCTGCCTTTCCCCTACTCATTCTCTATTTTTCTCTCAAAATAAATAAAAATAAACTTTAAAAAAGGCTAAAAAATTTTTTTTGTACCCTATGTCTCTTGCTTGCTTCATCCCTATCCCTGGCTCTGGGAATAATAATACCTACTTCACACAGTTATTGCATGGATCATGGAGGTGAGGAAGCAGGGAGATGATAATTACATTTGTCTTGCATGAGAATAGGATTTGAGACAGCTTGTCCAAGGAGGAGCTACAGACTAGACCTTAAAGGATAAAAAGAAATCTACTAGGCAGGGGGGTTCTTCCCTGAAAGAATATCAAATAGTGCATGATGGGTTGTCCTTGGAAATAACCTATGGCTCAGAAGGAAATGATGACAAGGGCTAAGGAACTATTATTTATTCAGCACCTACTGTGTGTGAAGATGGCCGGGCATTATGCAAATATTATTTTTAATCCTCCCAGTAGCCTTAGAAGGTTAGTATCACTTATCCCCATTTTACAGCACAGACTCAAAGAGCTAAGTCCAAGGAGGCAAAAAAAAATTATAGTGTATTAGTTTTCTGTTGCTGCTATAACAAACTGCCCCAAATTATCTTAAAACAATACAAATTATCTTACAGTTCTAGAGGTCAGAAATCTGATACAGATCTTCCCCAGCTAAAATCAAAGTGTCAGTAGGGCAATGTTCCCTTCTAGAGGCAAATCCATTTCCTTGACTTTCAGCTTCTAGAAGCCACCTGTACCACTGGCCTGCAGCCTCCTTCCTCTATCTTCAAAGCCAGCTGGTCAAGTCCTTCTCACATGTCATCACTCTGACCTCCTTCTGTAGTCATGTTTCCCTCTGACTCTAACTCTCTGTTTCACTTTTTAAGAACCTTGTGATTATATTAGGCACACCCAGATAACCCAGGATTATCTCCTTATTTTAAGGTCAATTATCAACCTTAATTCCATCTGTAACCCTATCCCCCTTTGCAATGTAAACTGGAATATTTACAGGTCCTTGGGATGATGATAAGGAGATCTCTTGTGGGAAGGGGTGGTAGGGGGTAATTATTCTGTTTATCTCACAGGGTTTGTTAGTGGCAGAGCTATTAGATTAGGGCCAATTTGGATCTCATACTGAATTGATAAGGAGACATTAAAGGTTTTTCAACACTGAAGTGACCTAAATAGATCTGTATTTTAGATTAAAAAAAAAAAATCTTGACTCAGAATGCAGTGAGGAACTGGAGAAAAAAAAATATTGGCATTAGAGAATTCAGTAAGAATTAATGATATAACAGTTATAGAAATGGAGAAAATGGAATAGATTGAAGGATATTTCAGAGGCAGAATCCTCAGAGCCATGACCAGTTGGATATGGAGAGGGAAGGAGAGAAGGATCCAAAGGTAAATCCTAGATTTTCTAGCTTAGGCGATTGCAAGGATTGTGATTTTTCTTGACATTTCTACTTCCAATTGCTTTGTAATACATTCATTTGTTGTAACCATTCATTTATTCACCAAACATTTGCTCAGTGCCTATTATATGTCCGACTATTGTTGTACCATGTGAGTCATATCAATGAACGCAAAATACAAAAATCCTTGCCCTCCAGGGGCTTATTTCCCAGTTAAGGGACAAATACATAGATGATAATCATAAATAATAAATACAGAGTACGTTAAAAGGTGGTGAGAGCTATTGGAAAAAGGAAAAAAGCAGGGTAAGTGGTATCAGGAATACTGAGGGTGGGAAGGTGGGGTGCAACTCTTACAGGATGGTCATAGTGAATCTCAATTAGAAGGTGACATTTGTGGGGCACCTGGGTGGCTCAGTCGGTTGAGCATCTGACTCTTGATTTCAGCTTGATTTGGACTCATGAATCCAGGGTCATAGAATCAAGCCCTGTGTTTGTGTCTGCTTAAGATTCTCATTCTCGCTCTCTCTCACTCTCCACCCCCCTCTCCCCATCCCCCTCCTCCCCAGTTTGCATGGTGTCTCTCTCTCAATAAAAACAAAAAAGGTGACATGTGTGCAAAAACCTGAAGGAGGTAAAGGAATCATCCCTGGAGACACCTGGGGACATGCATTCCTGGCAGAGGAAACAGCAAGCACAGAGGCCCGACCATGGGAGCATGCTGGTGTACTTGAGGATTATCAAGGAGGCAGCATGACCCAAGTAGAGAGGGCAACAGGACAAGAGGTGATGATTCTTCTCCTATCCAACAGGGAGAAACTGGGTTCTCACAAGAAGGCGAGGAGAGAGTGAGTGGGAAAGATGGAGCAGTGTAAGCCCTGTGCCTTACACTGGAAGGATGGAAGATGCTCCATCCACGCCTAGCTGCCCACTCTCTTTGGAACCTTAGTCATCCATCACTCCTCTCGACACGCAATGTCACCTCAGAGGAGCTAGTGTTTGTTGTGCTCTAGCTATATGAATTATCTCATATGATCCTCTAAACAACCCTGTGAGGTAAATAGGATGGCTAGCCCCATTTCACAGGCGAGGAAGATGCTCAAGATGACACAGCTAGAAAGTGACAGACTGGGATTCAATCTGAGACCGACCAGCTCCAGAGTCTGCTCACTCCATCACTCCTCTCCACATCCTGGGCTGCACGAAAAGCTGAAGAGTACCCGAAAGAAGTCTTTTCTGTCTAAAGCCATCTCCTCACTAATCCCTAAAACCCCATCATTAACACTGCATTCCTGTCATAAGCACTCTCAGAAACTTAAATGAGTGATGTGAAAAGTTCCTTATGCCTCTCAGTGAATGAGTCCATCCATCCATTCAATAGGAGTTATTGATCACCTACTAGGTGCTGGGCTCTGGGCCAGGACTTTTCTCCACGGTAGGAAGGACTTGGCAGCAGGAAAGCATATGCCAAAGAAGAAAAGTGGGGCCATAAGGACAAATTTCATTTATTTGAAGTTTTGCCTCAGGAGATGTCCACATTTATCACTTAGTAACCATTAAGTCACCACACAGTATGATGATGCTCATCCTTTCTGCTGGATAACTCTCCCTCCACAGCTAATTGCCTTACATCTATAGTCTAGTTCTTGTCAGTTTTGTCACACTGTTATTACATACAGTAATGGTGTGTAAGATATTAGCCTGTCATTATATATAAATGTGTCTAAGGAAAACTCATTTCCAAGAATCATTTTTGAAAATGAATCCAGACGAGAGGTAAAAGCTTATTTTCTATCTCCAAGGACAACATAAAGTAACTCTGAAGCTTGTGTGAGAATCATTTAAGGTGGACTCTATGCCCCAAGGAATACAAAGCCGCAAACACATTTTTGGGTGTTACGGAAAGTCCAGGAAAGAGTTAAGCTGGAAAGAAGCAGCAGCTTTCTTCCCTGTGTCTTTCCTTGAGGGGATGAACAACCCAGCCCTTTCCCCACTTACCGTTCCTCTATTTATTTTATTATGGTTAATAACACGTGACCAGAAAATCATTTTTATCATTTTCCCTCTGGTGCCATTAAGTTTAATTTCCTTGTTTTAATAATACAGCACCAGTGACTTGTCTGATATAAGAACTTTTCTCTTCCAGTTATCTATTAAAGTAACACTTTAATTTATTACAAAATGTACATTTCATATAACTTTCAAAACCCCTGGGGTTGTGATATCCCTAAGGGTTGGGTTGTATCTATGTTCCTGGTGTCTTCCCAATTTGTTTCTGACAACTTTCACCACTGAGATGTAAACACTAGGAAAGCCATGATGTGTGTCTTGTGTCCCTGGAACATTGCCTGCATGTGGCAGGTGCTCAGGAATGCATGGTGAATGATGAACAAAACGCATACCTTCTCAAACCTCATACCCTTGCACCTCTGACCAGGCACAAAACAATCAAATCCTTTTTCCACGTGAAGAGTTTGTCTATGAAACAGCATGGAAATGGGTTCTAATCACACTCAGAAAAAGGATTAATCTTAGGATAACTAAAAACTTTAAATGCAACAAGCATGTGTCAAATACATGCTGTCTATAAAGGGAAGACCCTATTCTGGGTACTAAGGACAAAATAAAGGTATCCTAGATACTTTGTCTGCCCTGTAGGGGCTTATAGTGTGGTGGGAAGCTGGTGATGACCTACAGAGAGAAGCCAGAGTGACCTCAAGTCCTTTTCCCTCCAAAGTTTTCTAGAATCCTTACTGGTGCCATTCACCTGGCAGTTCCAGGTAAAGAGTCAACTTATGGGCTCTAAAGCTAGATTGCCTGAGTTCAGGTCCTGACTCAACCAAGTACTAGCTCTGTGACTTTTGGCAACTTATGTACGTTTTCTACACCTCTGTTTCCTCATTTGTAAAACAGGAATAAAACTGGATTAGTCTCAAGGAAGTGTTGTGATGATTAAATGAGTTCATGTATATAAAATGCTTATAACCATACCAGATACAGAGTAAGCATTCAGTTAATATTAGCTATTATTTGGTTCATTATTGCCACTTTGTGATAAATTATGTTTTGTATGGCTATCTTGAGCTATAAGTTTTTATTATTGTATATTTTAAATAGAAATATTTTTATCACTTTTTAGAATGATACATGATCATTATAAAAGATTTACATTATGTAGAGAAAGAAAATGTTTCTCTGTAATCTTACCCCCAAAGATAACCGTAATTCACAATTTGGCAAAACTCCTTCCATATAACAATTTGTGTATTTAAGAATGGGTAGATATATTTGCAACATAACTTCATTATAATATATATGCTGTTCCACAGAGAGCCTACTTGTTAAACTCAACGTATTGAGATAATCTGTGTAAATACATTAAGATCTATTCCAAGATTTATATAGCTATTATTGTATTGGCAGACATTTAGACCATTTACTGGTTATATAGTGTTCACAAAGATTTGGGCTGTACGGTTTAAGCTAAATCTCATGTTTCTTGAAGGAAATGTCATTGAATTCCCAAAGAGTTCTGCATATAGGAACTTCTGAGTATGTATATTGATTGATTGATTATTTTAGGAGAACTGAACAAGAAGCAACCTTTAACAGCAGAAAGTTCTATTTCTTTCTTTTTTTTTTTTGATGTTTATTTATTTTTGAGAGAGAGAGACAGAGCTCCAGCGGGGGAGAGGCAGAAAGAGCGGGAGACACAGAATCTGAAGCAGGCTCCAGGCTCTGAGCTATCAGCACAGAGCCTGACATGGGGTTCGAACTCACAGACCCTGAGATCATGACCTAAGCCCAAGTCCGACTTTTAACCGACTAAGCCACCCAGGCTCCCCAGAAAGCTTACTTCTAAACTTTTTTTTAAAGTTCTAAAAACAATCTTGACTAGCACGACAGAACTATTTTTCAGGATTGTTGTGAAAACAGAATAAGGTAATACATATAAAGGGCCTGAATCCATATAAATGCTCAAGAGTTGCTGCCTATCATGGTTATTAGGATGGCAATTAACAGGGAAAGAATCGAGACACCATCTGTCTTGGATGACTTAGTCACCGACCTAAGTCACGTCTCCGATAACCACCTTAGGTTCTAGAATTCTATTCCTTAATGACTAGGTATTGTACTACTAAAGATAAACTAGAGCATGGACATAAAAACATAGAAGAACTACTCACCCTGATCCTTCCAGCAACTAAAAATTATCTACGTGATGTTTGTCAACTAATAAGAAAGGTTAAAAATAGTGTCTATCAAATTTTCTTCCCCTGTCTAATGACCTGTAGAAGGAGTGGCACTTTCAATTAGCATTTCATTACCTCATTCCACTTGCCCACAACAGAGAAAGACTAGTTAGGAAAATAGACGTGGGAGAGGAGCAGGAGAGAGGATGATTATTGAATGAGGTTCAAGTTCTGCTTTTTATACCACAGTCTCTTTATTCAGGGTTTCTCAACCTTGGCATTATTGACATTTAGGGTCAGATCATTCTTGGTTGTGGGGGCTGTTCTGTGTATTATGTTTAGCAGCATGTCTGGCCTTTACACCCTTGATGCCAGTAGCATCTTCCCCCACCAAGTTTTGACACCCAAACTATCTCCAGACATTGCTAATGTTCCCTGGGGGAGCAAAAGAGAACCAGTGATAAATGTATACGTACGTATTTTTTGTATAGCATGTTACACTTTCTAAATGCATTGGATATTTACAATAGCTATATGAGTATACTGGGAAGATAGTCTCCACTTTATAGATGGGGCAAACATGATCTTTTAAGACCAAATGTTATGACATCAGATTTTAAAACCACAGCGATGGCATCATGAGTCAGACCAGAAGAAAATAGTCCGTGGCTTTTTTGCATCTTGTTTTAGTGTATTTTAGTAAAAAGCCAAAGCTTTACCCCCATACTTGAAGACCACAGAAGGGATGTTCAGGCAGCTAGGCTCAAAGAGGACCCCTAAACAAAAGACAAGTGTAAGATGCAACCATGTAGTTCAGAGTTAATTTTGGGTTCAATTCAATTAGCTGTAGAGATAATGGTTTGAAGAAAAATTTGCCTGTTCTTGCAAAGATGGAAAATGGGATAGCATGTGAATAAATGATTCTAATCGCTGCGATGATATATCTTTAAGAGGTATGAGCATTCCATCTATCAGGAAAGTCTGCCCATTAATTAAAATTGTTATGGAGAGGCTCAAAGAGAATTAAAAGAGATAAAAGTCACGGCAACAACAGGCCTAAAAACCAATGTCTTGGAAAATAAAGAAACTGCCTGAAGACAGGGACTCGTAATCTGCAGACATTAAAAGAGGAGACGTTTCTAGATGACAGAAAGAGCTGGAATCCCAAGGAGATGGGGAATAAGATGAAAAACTATAGGAAATTCACCAAGGTCATCGACTCTGAGACTGAACCCCTAAGTAGCACGGGCAGACATTTATTAATTTGCACATGCCATTCCACTGGTTGTGTGGATATCAACGCAGCTGCTTATTTCTGCTTATAGCTGCAGAGGCTTTTTTACTACATCAGAACTCAGGTTTGTAGACAGTGAAAATGTCATCACATTAAAAACAATCTGTTTCACATGTGTGAGATAATAGGATTTGGGGTTAATGAGCTCATGTCTGGGATATCGATCCAAATGTGAATAACTTGTAATTGGCCATCACTCAATACCAGCTTATAACCAGTCTGGGCTATATGAATGGGACGCTTTATTCACTGAAATAACTACAGAACCACAAAAACCAAAACTTGCTCACAAAACTGGCCAATTGCCAAACAGCATTTCCCCTCTTCCCCTTCCCCTCACTCCCCTACTTCCAGTTAAATACGAAATTGTGAGGAGAGTATAAGATAATACATAGGGCCATTAGAAATTACTGGCCTGGCAGGCCCCGCATGTAGAATGAAGAAGCCGGGATTTAAGACATAGCGAGAGCCCTTCTTTTTCACCAGGAAACGTCACTTTTATTCTTTTGCCACCACAAACCCAGGTTTTGAAAGATTTGATCTCCAAATAGTAAGCTTATCTAGAACAAAGATGTTTTTCAATAATGCCATGCCCAGCTCTAATTTCCTACAACTCTATTTATGGTACCACCCTCTTGGGTCAAGATACTCTTTAAGATTATTATCCATGAACCAAAATATTATCCATGAATAGTAACACTGACAATTTATCAGAGCCCCCAAAATGACAATTGAGTACAGAGCCCCCAAAGCTATGGACTAGCACTGGTATCCACCAAGGAAAGAATTCAGAGAAACAGGAAGTGTCAGCCTCTATTCAGTGGGAACTGGAACTGTTGAAACACCCCCATGAGCTCCCATAGGTCTGAAGACCACATGTATCACGTATTCAAGGTGTAAATATTGAACAAGCTCCTGAAGCTCTCTGAGCCTCAGTCCTCATATCTGTGGGTAGACTAACATCTGCCTTAAAAGTTATTGTGTAAATTGAAAAGATGGAGGTTGTTAAGGAACTTGTCACTTAGTAGGTACCCAATGAAAACTGGTTTCTTTGCTTACTCCCAAGTGGCTCATCAACCCTGTACTGGATCCTGGAGTAATTATTATTAATCTTGAACTAATAAGGGGTCAAGCATCTTAAAACAAAATGATTAAAAGAAAATTGGGCGGCCCATTTGTGAATATATAGGATTTGACCCCGAGTGGCTACATTCACCCATACTTCATATAAAACACTTAATATGCTAGATAAGTCCCCATTTCTGCTGCTGTAGAATTGGAACTCTGAACTTCTAGTTTCAAAAATCATTCTCCGATCATGAGAATTAGAATAAACCAAAAGCCCTCAGAAAAAGCCTAAAGCAAGGTTCAAATCCTTCTGCACAAAGACTAACACTAGGGGGAGACTCTCTCCCTTCTCACCTGAGAAAGATTTGTAAATCCCCTTGCTCAGTCCCCATCCTAATACTCCATGAACATTTCATAATTAGTATCAAGTTCAGTAATTGATGAGTAGATTTGGGCAAGCAGCAAATACCACTTATGGTATGGGGAAATGAAACCCAACAAGATCACAAGAAATTATTTTCCTAAAGTCATTCAGAAAGTCTAAAGGAAATGTTAAGAGTAAGAGACCACAGCTTTTAAATCTCTAATATTAGCACATACCCGGCAATATGTTCTTGTAATTATAATATTTTCTTTCCCTTGACATAAAAGTGATACTTAACGGTGAACAAGATTAGTGATTACATATTAACAACATTAATGATAACAATAAAAATTAATGCTAATGTGTACATAGCTTCATGTGTACTTTTGTTATTTTAATTCTGCCAACAGTCCAGTGAGTAGATACTTCAATCTACTTTTCTGTTAGAAAAATTTGAGATATAGAGAGGTTAAATGACTTAAAAAGCAACATGGAACAGTGGTTAAGAGCACAGACTGCAGAATCAGACTGACAGGGTTCAAGTCTCAACTTTACTACTCACCGGCTGTGTGACCTGGCAAGCTAATCAACCTCACTTTCTTTATTGTCCTAATAAGGGTAACAGAAGCACCTACCTACGTGGTTTATTTGGAGAATTAAATGAGTCAGCACATGTAAAACACTTAGAATAGTGCTTGGCGCATTGTAAGCACTTAATATGTGTTGGCCATTATGTGACCTAAAGTCATGTATTTATTTATTTTTTATTTAAAAAAATTTTTTTAATGTTTATTTATTTTTGACAGAGAGAGAGAGACAGAGCATGAGTGGGGAAGGGGCAGAGAGAGTGGGAGACACAGAATCTGAAGCAGGCTCCAGGCTCTAAGCTGACAGCCCAGAGCCCGACGCGGGGCTCAAACACACAATCCATGAGATCATGACCTGAGCCAAAGTCGGACGCTCAACCAACTGAGCCACCCAGGCACCCCACGTATTTATTTATTAATTTATACATTCCTTAATTGCCATTGTGTCAGGTACTGTCTTAGGCATTAGGGGAAATCAATGAAAAAAGATCTTATAGTTTACTGGGAAAGATGGACATTATGTGATTCTCGTGAGTACATGGTGAGTCCTACGGCAGAGGAAGCAGGTGTCAGGCAGCACTTAGAGCCAGGTAAGTGATGGGTAGTGCCAGAGCATAAACTGGACACCAGCTGCACTGAAACATTAGCAGCAACAAAGAAGGATTCTCATCAACAGCTCTAAAGCTATTTGCATGGTTTATGGATTAAGAAGACTAAGAATTTTCATATCTAGTCCTAATTCTGAAACTTTCTGGACAAATTATTTGACTGCTGGGCTTCCATTTGTATACACATTGAAGGTCAATCTCTTACAGTTGCTCTGGGGAAGGAATTAAAATTACTGTGTGGGCTTCCATGATTTGTGAAGAATCTATGAGGGCATGAAAACCTGGCAGTGAGATCAATGGGTAACAGGTCAACCACATACCTTTTCTTAGAAGAGATCATGACAAAGGGGTGGACATAGAAGAACACCAGGGGCTTTCTCCATGGCATCCCAGAGCCAGAACATGAGTTCTTGTGTGGTGGTTTCTAAACTTTTTGCTACTAAGGATACCTTTCACTAGTTGTCTATCATGGACACCATGCTTTTAAATATTTGAGTTACCATGTTGACCATATAAGTAAAAATTGATAAATTCTTCATTTAGAATCATTAGAGAGCATTTCATACATGTAAGATAGGAATATTACCATCCTGACCTGATATAATTCAACCAAATCGTGATGAAAATTTCCTATTAAACACTCATTGAAAAAAATTAGGAAAAAACAGAAAAGAGTACATGAGTGGAATAACTGCCAAGATTTTGATATATTTCTCTTAGATCTTTATTTTAGGCACTGTTTTTCTTAAGACAGTTGAGATCAGATTGCATATCACTAAGGTAAAGAAACTGGACATTTCTTTAGGTGGGGGTAGAGAGCTGTTGAGTATCATTTATCCTTCCCAATCTCTGCCCCTTTACCACTTGGTACCATAGCACTTCCCACATGGTACTAAGTTAATCTGATTTTACATGTGATTCTCTGCTGGGGACTGAATGTTTGCATCTACCCAAAATTCTTATGTTGAAATCTAATCCCGAATGTGGTGGTATTTGGAGGTGGGGCCTTTGGGAGGCCATTAGGTCATGAGGGTGGAGTCCTCATAAATAGGGTTAGTGCCTTTATGATACAGACCCCAGAGAGATCCCTTGCCATTTTCACCATGTGAAGTTAAAGAAAAGACAGCTGTCTATGAACAGGAAGTGGGTCTGCACTTGACACTGAATCTGCCACGATCTCAGACCTCACAGCCTCCATAACTGTAAAAAATAAAGGTATGCTGTTGATAAGCTGCCTCACTTATGGCATTTTTGTTATAACAGCATGAGTGGACTAAGAATACCTTCTATGTTATAAAACGGTGTCTCACTCCTCTCCATACTCTAGCACTCGGCAACTTACCTGGCATACAGTACACATTCAGTACTTTTTTTTTCTGTACTGAATTAAACTGTTCAAATTAAACTGAAATATTGAAATGCTATTATTACTGCCTTTGCGCATCACAGAAGCCTTGGCTTAGTTCTCTTATTTCACAGATGAAAACACTGAAAACCAGAGTGGTTAAGGGACAGAGGTTTCCATATATAAGATTGAGTGATTGCCAAAAAGCAACAGATGATGATAGAAGCTGGTATATTCTGGAATTCCCTCACTTTAAGATAACTACTCTTCATGTTTTAGTGGCTATCTTTCATGAAACTTGTACAAAAAGGATAAGATCACAATATTCTTTTTCATCATGAATTGTTTCTAAAAATACAGCCTTTTTTTTTTCTAAAAAAAAAAAAAATCCTCCTCCTATTCTCTGCCCTCCCCCTCTCTACCAAATATCTCTCTGCTCCATCCCAACTCCTAGGTAACCAGGATTAATGACCTAGTATGTATCATTTCATAACATTTCCATGCTGCTAGAATCATAAACAAACATAAATAGATACATAAGGTCGGGTTGTTATTGTCTGTTTTTCAAAACTGGGATCACACTATGTATATTCTTTTTGCACTTAACAATATTGCAGAAATATATTCAAGTCAACTGTTTTGGACTTGCCTCCTGTGAAATGGGGTCAGGTGCTATGCTGTCCGTACAGGTTTCCACACCTGTGGATTAGGCATTCCGTAAACTCCTGAATGAGTTTTTGCTGCAGCTTTGCAGATGGAAAGGCAAACCCACACAGAAAAATAGGTATCTATCCTTGTGAGGACAAAACACTGGCCCGTCCAGGATGGGAGGGACCCAATGTGGTTGGCTTGCCACCAAGGCACTGGTGGCTTCCTTGGGAAAGAGTGCCCACCTTTTTCCTTCCAGGCCCCTGACCAGCCAGCTGGGTTGGTCATAGCCCAGGTTTTTAAGAGCCTCCCTAAGCAGTAAGCTCACTCCATCCCCTGGGGTATTACCCAGTGTTAAATCCCATGTCCTGAGAAAGTTCCCTGAAGTCTGTGAATTCTTATCCAGTGTTATGTTCTCCCTCCTTGGTTAAGTCCAGGCATACTGCCCTTGCTCTTGCCAGTATGCGCTGGTCAGTCTTTGCAGTCCCTTTGAGGTGGAATGTCTTTCCTCTCTTATCAAGCCTCACACACACCCTGCTGGATTCTTTCAGGAGTTAACCCTAGTTCTGGTACTGGCATTCAAGACAGGGAGCAGGGGCAACTCATTAGAGGAGTACCTGTTGCCTTGTGGAGGGGAGTCTCTGCCATGTCTTCCCACATGAAGGAAGTGTTCGCTTCATACAGTGGGGTGGGCTGAAATTCTGTGGCTTCAGAGAAGTTGACAGAGCCATCATCCTTGTGGGCATCCACCTAGATGCCCACATCTCAAATACCCAGGTCCCAAGCTTTCTCAACTGGGACCCTAATCTTAGCACTACAGACCTGGTTTAAAGAATTTAAATTCTTTAAACTAAGTCCCACACTTGCTCCTTAGCTACATCTAAGCTTCCGCTAAAGAGATAGGGCCTCTTTGTAAACTCCCACAGAGAGTCCTGCCAGCTCTCACATTTAGCCTTTAGTGGTGTATTAACAGCTCTCAGCTTCTCATTATCTCTCTGCAGGGCATGAATACAACCTCTAAACACCAACCAGCACCACTGCCCTTATATGCATTTGTTCCTCTCTGCCCCCCTGCCCCCGTTGCATTTCAAATATCTGAATCATCAAGGGTATTCTGATCTACCCAGGTCACCAAGAGTGAAATGTTTAGCCGTCGGGCTGCCACCTTATCCCAGAGACTGTCTGTGCCCTGCATACTACATGATATTAAGCAGAAAAGAATATGCTCCCCACCCTGATCAAAAAAAAAAAAAAAAAAAAGTCTGCATCCTAATCATCAGAACCTGTAAATATGTTCTCTTGCGTGATAAAAAGGGTCTTTGCAGATGTGGTTAAATTAAGGATCTTGGGATGGTGAGACTATCCTGAATTGCATATTGATGGGTCCAGTGTAATCACAAGAGTCCTTAAATGAAAGAGGGAGCCAGAAGTGTCAGAAAGACTGGAGGGTATTATGCTACCAGCTTTGAAGACAGGGGAAGGGACTAAAACCAGGGAATACTGGCAGCCCCTAAGGATGGCAAAGACCAGGAAACAGACTCTCCCCTAGAGCCTTCAGAAGGAACAGAGCCCTGATGAACTTTGATTTCAACCCACTGAAACCCATTTTGGATCTCTAGCTTCTAAAACTTTGAGATAATAAATCTGTGTTGTTTTAAGCAACAAAGCTTGTGCTAATTTTTTTACAGCAGCAATAGAAAACAGATACACATAGGGTAAGGTCTTCCTTGTCAGCAGCAAGTGATCCAACCCAACCACATCTTACTGCTTTCTCAGTCCACTCCTAGTGGAGTCCACCTAAACTCTGTGTTTAGGTCCTCTGAGAAGCAGCTACCAAGACAGAATTAGACTTGCAAGTAATTTATCAGAGGAAATGCTCATGATTGTGATGCAGGTTATAGATTATAATGCAGGTCTGGCACCTGTGCAAGGAAAGAGGGAAGGAAGGATTGGACAGAAAAAGGCTCAAGCTGCACTGTAGCTCAGAGAAGTCTCATCCAGATCACTGGAGGGCCCCCACAATAAAGGCTGTCCAACCCAGGGACAGTGTGGCCTTAGCACGAGTGTTGCGGTAGATTTGAAGGTGCAGCAGCTGATGTAACCTTCTCACAGCAAGTTATCTCGAAGGGAGATCTAAAGAGCTCCTCTCCATAGACACCACACTCCCCTACCACCAACCAGTCCAGGCAATGCTCAACCAGGGGTCCCGTACTGGGGCAGAGCCTTTCCCACTGGGCTTCCCATATGGCCAAGAGAATTTCAGAGCACATGTTCTCTGCAGTGAGCAGATCCAAAAGCCAGAAGGAGTGGGGGCTGAGCTACACATGCCTGAGTGCTACATCCTCAGATTTCCCTATCAGATGACTCCTTGCTCCTCCACTGTTGAAGAGAGTTTGGAGGATGGAGAGAAGCCAGGACTGCTTCCCAGTAGAACTCTTTCCACATGGAAAAAATGTTAGAAAAGGGAAATTGTGTGCCCTCCTGTTAGATTGCTGGAACAAATGACTCTCAATTTTATTACCAGATTGCTTTCAAATAGAGTTAAAACCATTTACACATCCACCAGCAATGGTTAGAAGATCGTCTTTTCCTACTTCAATAGAGCACTGGGTATTATCACTGTCTTCAATTTCTGCCATCCTGATGGATGTCAGATATTTCATTTTTATTACATTTGCATTTGCCTGACTACTAGGAAGATGGGACATCTTTTTATATGTCGTTTGCCTTATGGTTGTGCTTTGTCCATTTTACTATTGGGCTGTTTGTGCTTCTTTTGCTAATGTGTTTGTAGAGGTTGTGTGTGTGGTATAACTATTAACCCCTTATCTGCTGTACGCTTTACAAATATTTTTCAGCCTATAGATTTTTTTTGGCCTATTTGCTTAAATGTAGCTTACATGCAATATTATATTAGTTTCAGGTATACACCATAGTTATTCAACATTCATATGCATTACAAAGTGATTTGGGGCCTATTTTTATGGTATCTTTTATCAGAGGAAGTATTTTAGGCTTTATAAAGTCAAATATACTTTTCTTTTATAGTTTATGGGTCACTTCTCTTTGTTTGATCTCCCTGTTCCCATATTTAAAATAGAGTCTCCTAAAATTTTTTCTAAGAGTTTTACTATTTTATTTTAACTTTACCATTTTATCTATCTGAAATTTATTTTTGTATTATTGTTTCTTTTCTTATCAGGAA
Source organism: Panthera pardus (assembly GCF_024362965.1). Taxonomy (NCBI): domain Eukaryota; kingdom Metazoa; phylum Chordata; class Mammalia; order Carnivora; family Felidae; genus Panthera; species Panthera pardus. The sequence goes on along the minus strand of NW_026526991.1, from coordinate 68,866,181 downwards.
ATAATACACGTTCCTTGTAGACCATTTTAGGAAACTTCAGATAATAAACAAGAAAAAATTCTAAATTACTCTTTATCCCCACCTGCCAGTGCACAGCCCTGTAAGTGTGTCTAGATCCTTTCAGCCTTTTTTTCTATGCATCGTACATGCTCTAAAAATTACATTTTAAAGATTATATGGTAAACTCTGTTATTTAACTTGCTTTAGTTATTTAACAATACAATTGGAGCAACTTTTCAAATAATTTTCTACAACATATTTTTAATAGCCCAGGAATAATTCAGTGCATAAATGTACCATCTTTCGTTTAATCAAATCCCTGTTTTTGGACATTTATATTGTTCTCAGTTTTTTGCTGTGAAGACAACATGCCATGATGCTGCCTCTCATTTGTTAGATTACATCTTGTACTCTGTCGAAGAGCTCACTCATTTTCAAATATGTTTGTTCAACTTTAATAGCATCTAAAATTACCTGCTTAAAAATCAGATAAAGGAGAGGAAAAGAAGATCCATTTGTTTTTCCTGGGTTGCTGTGTTGAGATACACCTGAACTGAATAGAGGACTTAAAGCTACCTTTCTAAAAAGTACTGCAGTTAATGGGTTTAGAAATTATATTTCTAAAGAGTATCAACTAGAAAGAGTTCAGAATTGAGGAGTTCAGAGGTGAAAAAATAAACAGTAAAGAGAGCATGGGGAAAACCACCAGGTGGAAGGATGGAATGATCAGAAAATCCTAAATCACCAGAAGCCAGGTGAAGGATCAAGAGGGTAACAATGCCAGTTCTATTAATACCAACACCACCTACACACCAACAAGCCTTGCCTTCAAGCTCTTTTGGAAAGAGGCCAACATAAATCAATAATCATTCCATTTCAGGATTTTACTAGAATCTCAAGACTAAGAAATGAGTAGTAGAAAGTCTAAGGAGGAGTAGAAACACACACACACACACACACACACACACACATGCACACACACACACACACACACACACACACACACACACAAACCCCCATGAGCACAGAACATTTTTTTCAAAGTTTTATTTATTTATTCTGAGAGAGAGGGAAGGAGGGAAGGAGGGAGAGCAGGAGGGAGAGAGAGAATCCCAGGCAGGCTTCTAGTTGTCTGCACAGAGACTGACTCAGGGCTCGATCTTATGATCACGAGATCATGACCCAAGCCAAAGTCAGCCAAAGAGCTGGATGCTTAACCCACTGAGCAACCCAGGCATCCCCCACCCCTGCTTTTTTTCCCCAAAGCACAGAACATATTTTAATTAAAATATAATTTTTAAATCTGAATATTTGAAAAAATAATCTAAATGGTAGGAAAGTATATACATTTATCTGCTATCAAACATATTTCTATTTGGCTTTGAATTCATTATAATTTGGTGATTTCTCTGCCATTGCTGTCTTCCATAATTAACTCAAGAAAATGTAAAGAAATATATTATGGAACTGTACCCAGTAAGCCACAGAATGTGAAGTTAGAAGAGAGTTCACAACTCAGTTAGTCTGACTCCAATATGTACTACTGGAAGCTGAGGCCAGGAAAAGAGAAATAACTTGCTGAAGATCAGATAGTCAGTGACAAGCTGAGCTGGGAAACACAGATCTCCTGCCTCTCAGCACAGAGTGCCCACTACAAACACCACAAATCAAGAGCACGGTCATACTTGTTCATGTGCTTTGTGGTCATGAGTTACACATCAAGTCAGGGAGGCAGCAAGATGAAATATACATAGAGATGTGTAACCACAATCATTTGAGTACTAGTCAAACAGCTACCAGTCCTCTAGCTGTCCTGTGCCATCACTGTCCACATGGGAAGCTCTCTGAAAAGGAGGTAACAGGTGAAGTCAGGAGAGGAGCCCATCCCAAAGGACAGGTTTCCTGGGAGAGCACTACAGCCTGCCATTTCCCCTGTGCCAACACTGAATAGGAGTGGCCTGATCTGATTGGCCATGATTGATCTTTCATCAGTGCATGGTCCCCAGGGTAGAAGACCCTTCAACGCTATTCTTCTGAGGGCATTTTATAGTTAACAGTGAAGTGGAAAATGTTCAACACAATCAGATCTAACACACTTCCTACTAGCAAATTAAAAATACATGACATTAAAAAGGACATTTTTTGGCTTTAAGGTTCAAAAAAAGTTAGAAAAGAGGAAAGTAGGTTTAGCCTAGAGCAAAAATTCTTGACGTTTCCCCAACAAAACACATGTTCCATCTGTAACAGTCACAACAGGCTATGAGTTTCTGCACAGAATATGGCTTGCTGGATATACTTCACCCTGTCTTCCTTATTACTACTGATAAAACATGATAATTGGGATAATATTTGGATATTTTAGTATAAAATCTGACCTAGGAGTCTGGGTCCTCTTTAATTCAGAAGCTGAAACTGTTTTGACTCTGTACATAATATGCATTTATTGTTACTAATAATAAGGATAAACGTGCCAAAATTATTCTAATTGGGAATTAGCTGCATGCAACTGTAGTTATTTTAATAATAATAACCATAACGATGGTAGTCACCTGGAGGAAATCTTTTTTCAAATGCTTACAACGGAGCCTGGCATAAAGAACACTCGATAAAGTTTAGATGATGTCATGGTGGTTGGTGTCGTTGAAGATGACTATTAACTACCAATTACATGTAAATATTTCAAAATCAGGATAATCTCTACCCACAAAAGCAGCGCCTCATGTAGCAGGTGCCTCTAGTATCTTTATCACATGCTCTCTGCTCATCTCTAATGTCAGCTATAGCTGCAATGAATAGTTAAATGCAAGCTCTCCCACCTTACACTACCAGGATCTCAACTCAGATGGGATATTGCCTTCAGCATTCTGCACCACACCTTGGAGTTCACTCACTCGGACCTGTGGAGCAAGCCCAGACGTACAGGAGAAGAAGAGCTTATGAAGAAACCCTCAATTTGTGGGGAGCAGGAGCCACTGTCTTTTGGGACGACTCCTGGAGGCATTCCACGAGCCACTCAGGTGATCTCAACAGAATTGCCCTCCTGATAGTGCTCCCAGCAGATTACTCCCTCCCTGCCCTACTCCCCTAACTTCCTCACTACTTCTTTCTTCCTGGAGCCACCTCCCAAATTAATCACCTGCACCCAAATCCTTATCTCGGGCTCTGCTTTTAAGAGAACCAAAATTAAAGCATTTCATTTCCTAAGTCTGGGTGATTTCCAGAAATATAAACTAAAAATACTTTTTACATGGGTGCTCCTCCACACAAGGCAACATCAGATTATTTGTTTCGGAGAAAAACAAATGGAAGATAGAACCTTATTAGACAGGACCTTTTGTAAAATAAAGTTCATAATGTTTTATTGTGTGAAACCATTAAAAAGTTGTGGAAAAATAATTTTTCAAAGAATTAGAGGAGACAAAAAGAAGAAAAAACCCAATGTTTTCAGTAACTTTGATCAATATTCCCATGTGCTGCATGGATGAGCCAGGTGATCATTGGCCCTTGTTAAGTTCTTTCTAATGCAAGACCTCAAGAACATTTACTGTGTAACTACTTGGATGTCTGATTAATTCAAGCCTGAGCTCTTTGGCTGAATGAGGTCCTGGCAAAGTTCCAGAGGCTAATGGATAATTTGTAGCGACCATATCGTGGGCATTTGGCAGCGTGTCCAACAATGTGGGGGTAATAGCCAGCATTTGTTGGATATTTAAGGCCCTTAACGATTGTTGTGAGTGACACAACCAGGTTAGAATGTCATAAAACCCTAAAGAGATCAAGCGACCAAGAAAAAACACTCAAGGCTTTTCATGTAATTGCCTTAAGAGTATTGACCATATAAAATTAAATTCAACAGGTACATTTAGAGCACTTACTATGACACACCAATTAACAGTTATAGAAAAGTTTCACATCTATTATCTCATTTGAGCCCAGCATAACCTGTAAGATGGGTATTATTTACTCTCTCCACTTCACAGATCATGCAACTGAGACCCACGGAAGTGATCACAGCAGGAGGGTGCTCCATGAATGCTGGTGAGCTGAATGACCTACCTGAGGTTAGACCTCAAACATGATCCAGATCTTCTAATTCCCCCTTCTTTGCTCTTTGCTCTACTTGGACAGTACTAAGTATCACTTCTAACAGGAAATGCAAATGATTAGTCCTTGCTCTCTATCTTAAGGACTCTTACCTTTGAGGATTGAGCACAGTGTTGTATTGGATTACGTGAACTGACCCTGCAACGTATGAATTTACAAGAGAGATGAGACCTAGCTGGTGTGGTCAGGGAAGGCTCTCTAAAGGGGAATGGGACTGGAGCTGGGCTCTGAGGGATGGTCAGGATTTTCATGGGGCAAAAGGAGAAATTGAAAGCCTTGCCACCAGCTAGAAGGATACTGAGGTGACAGGTTTAGATTTCGAAATCTCATAGGTCTTGGTGACTTATTATTTACATTCTTTAAATTCCTCAAAGTTTTTATGGACCAAAATTTTCTTCAGTTCTGTACTTAAGTCACCTCTCAGTTTTAAGAAGCAAGTAGTTTGTTCTGTGGTTTTCCAACAGTTTTGTGCCTATGGATCCAGAATCTTACACATAATCCAAATAGATTTAAAAAAAAAGGAGCAGTTTTGGTAAAGGAACGATTAGAGACTGATGAAAAGGAGGTTGTTCACACAAGACAATTCCGTATCAGTCGTCATCTGCGACGTGAGATGTGGTACATGTATCGCTCAAGGTCCAGCCAGGAAAACAGAAACCATCTCAGTTATTTTAACAGAAAAAAAGAAGATATGTGGAACTGGTCGAACAGCACTGGGGGACTAAAAGGCAAAAAGGGAGCACACCAATAGATTGCAAAGAGAAGGCAGCTTTGCCCCTCAAAGCTGGCAAAACAAAGGTGAAGAGGTTGAAGTTTTTAAAGCCAATGAAGTTGCAGGTGCCGTACTGAGCTAGTTCTCAGACCTTGGGCCAGGGGAGACTGCCTAGCTGGTATTAGTGCCTCTGATGGCAAATGAGAAGACACATTCTGGGCAAGATGACAGAAAAGCTAGGAACTGGGATAAACTGCCCCTGAGAAATGAAGGGCTGCCGCTGGGGTGACGTTGATGGTAGCAACAAATAAACAGAAAGGACCAAGTCCCCCTTCCCTGCTCCTGACTTCCAGCCTCCTGCTAGTGTCTCCTGTCAGTGGGACCCAATAGGAGCAGGCTGGCAGAGGAGAAAAGGGGTGTGTGGAGTCCCAACCCCAGCACCACAGAGCAGATCGTCAAATGCAAAGCTGAGAAACAATGACTTCATAGCCAATATGGTGCCTCAGACCACAAGAAGGAGCACGTTAGAGAATAAGGGTGGCTCTGCTCTGAATTTTCATGATTTGGGGGAAAACAGCTGAGAGTTCATATCTTCCAGGTAGCAGATCATTCTATATTTATCTTTGAAGGACAAGGTGATGGTATGGTAAATTGAGGACAAACCACAAGTTAGTCTGTACAATTTACTGTCGGGAAAAGACCACGGCAATGCGATAAGGAAACAAAGCAGATTCTCACGTCTGAAGCCTCGTTTTGTCATATTTCCTAGGTCAGAATTTATGATTTATTACAATAATAACTTATGTTCTTTCTCTTCAGAGATTCATTTTCTCTTCCACAACTTACCTAGATAAAGTCCATACATCAGAACAGATAAGCCAAGTGAGATAGCTATTAACCACAAGCACGTTAAATATATGTATCATTTTCCTCATCTGTGAGATGGCAAGATTAAAGAATTATATGCAGAAATGAAGAATCTCTTGTTAGCGATTATTACTCACTCATTCAACAAATATATTTAATGTCTACTACATGACAGACATTATTTTAGGGGTAGGGGTTAAAGTAATAAAATAGACCAAGCACCCACATCAGTTAGAAACCAACACAGCTCGAAGTAAAGGAAAATCCCACTCCAGTGGCTTTACTGAAGAGGGTTTCATGATTTCCACTTAACAAGAAATCATGAGGGAGACAACCAGGGCTGGTAGGATGTGCTGTGATGCAATCAGGGACCCAGTTTCTGTCTGCTTTTCCTCTCAGCCTCCTTAAAGGGTTAGTTTTTATACTCATACATGTCATTTCATGACCACAAGACACCTATTCCACTGCCAGGAATCATCCCTGCATTCCAAACATGCATAAGGAGAAAGAGGGAAGAAGGACTTCCCAGAAGTCCCCAACAGACTTCTGCTCACATGTTACAGACCAGAGCCATAGTATCCGGCTACGCCTCGCTGCAAATCAGAATGTGAGGGTAAGCACTTTTAGCTGGACATATTTCCACCCCAAATAAAACCTGGAATCTGTAAGGAAGAAAGGTCACTGTGGTTTTCTAGCAGTCTCTGCCATAGCCCCTGCACCACGGAGCTCATATTCTTGTCTAGTAGATTATATCACTAGGGCTCTGTCATGGCAGCAGCTGGAGCCAGGAGAACAGGAATTTGTTGGAAGGATACAAACCAGATCATGGAATCAAAGGGAAGTTGGAGGGTCAGGTTATAGAAGGATGAGAACCAGGGTGGCCTCTGAGTGGTCTCGTTTGGCAGCAGTGTTCTGACAAGGGAACCCCAACACAGAAGAAGTGGTACGAAGACTTAGGAGAAGAGTCCAAGTGCTGACTTGGGCCCTAGCGATCCTACAAAGCCTGCACACAATGCGAAAAGTGACTCCCCAAAAGGAAGTAAGGGAGTGATTACCAAGAAGACAGGCCAGCGTGCCGAACGGCAACAGGTTCAGGCACTGGCCAAGGGGCTGCTTTTTGTGAAAAGATTTAAGTTTTCCAGTTGACAAGTTCTTAAGTGCTATTAAGCACTGTAAAATTCTTCATATTGTATCTTGATCTTAAAAACACATCTTTGCTCCAATTTTTTAATGCTTCAGAAAAATCCAATTTTCACTTTTCTAGACTGAATCAGAACTGCAAAAAAAAAAAAAAAAAAAAAAAAAGAAAAGTTTACACTAAAAAAACCAGACAGCAGAAGATTAGATGGTTTTGCTACTAAGACTGTCTTCTGGTTACATTTTATATATAGATTTTTCTGAATGCAGGTTAGGGAGCTATTAAAAAATTAAATAAGAGAAGAGCATTGCTTCTGCTATTTGACTTGAAGATGTTCACAGCGGGGCAACATAAAATCAGATTTTTACAGTGCTGTCTGAAAAAAAAAAATACCATATACTGAATTCAAAGCCCATAGGCAGATCAGGCCATTAAGAACTATTACCCATATTATTACTGCTAAAATATTTATATATTATAATTATGTAATAAGGTATTTCCAAAGAAAACAATGTTGGCTTAAAATGCTCATGTTATTAAAGTCATTCCAGCATAGCATTGTTTGAAAAATCTCTGCAGAAGCAAAAGCCAAAAACACCAAACAATTTATTTTAAGTTTGGATTTGCACCTCTCTAAATACCATTTTCCTGACCCTTCAAAACAGATACAGCAAATGAAGACCACATAAATTACGCACAAGCACGAACCTTGTTAAAAATAACAAGAGGGGCACCTGGGTGAGCTTCCGAACTTCGGCTCAGAGCGTGATCTCACAGTTTACGAGTTCGAGCCCCACACTGGACTCTGTGCTGACAGCTCAGAGCCTGGAGCCTGCTTCAGATTCTGTGTCTCCCTCTCTCTCTGCCCCTCCCCTGCTCATTCTCTCCCTCCCTCCCTCTCTCTCCCTCTCTCTCCCTCTCTCTCCCTCTCTCTCACTCTCTCTCAAAAATAAATAAACATTTAAAAATTAAAAGAAAATTAGGTGCCTGGGTGGCTCAGTTGGTGAAGCCATGGACTCTTGATTTTGGCTCAGGTCATGATTTCACAGTCGTGAAACCAAGGCCCTCATCAGGCTCCACGCTCTACTCAGAGCCTGCTTCAGATTCTCCCTCTCCCTCCACCCCTCCTGTGCTCACTCTCACTCTCTTAAAAATGTAACAAGAAAATTAATATAGATCCAGGTGCCATTGTTATTCACATTCTTTTTATGCAGTTGAATTATTTCAACTTCAAATCACTTTTGAGAGTTTCATTTGGTTATTCAAAAAATATTTATTGAACCTGCCTAGTAGGATAGACACCAGTACTTGTCTATTCAATAGTCATGTTCCTTTTACTCCTAACATAATCCCATCTTTTTCAAGATATCACTGTGTAACTTCTCAGATACACATGCAGCTAGGGGTTGCCATGTGACCGGGTCTAGACAAAAAGATGTATAGGAAAGAGTTGTGGGGGTTCTTTTAAGCAGAGAAACTCCTTTGGTAGTATTTTTGACTTTTTTGTCTGAAATGCAGATGCAATTCCTGAAGCCATGGCAGCCATTTTGCAATCATGAAGATATAAAGCAGAAAAAGAGACAGATCACAGAGTTTGATGATAGCATGGAGATACTGTACCAGTCCTGGACTTGCCATCTTCAGCCTTTTCACTATAAATAAAAACACCTGTGTTTGGTTCAGCTATTGCAGTCAGGTTCTATTATCTGCGGCCTGATGCATTACTGACCTATGTGCTATGTATCTGACACTGTGTTAGACTTTGGAGGTATAGCAGTAAGCAAGATGTAGACCTTAGCCTCAGGGAACTTACTATATAATGAGAGAAACATTCAACAAATAATTACAAAATTAACTAATTACAACTGCTATGAAGGGTAAGTACTGAGGCATCTACGCTAGTCTAGGTGAAGGTGGTGGTCAAAAAAACTTTCTAAAGTAAATGACATAAACTGGGACTTGAATATATAAGAATTAACTGGGCAGCAACAGTTGGAGAGAGCATTCCAGGAGGAAGAATGGTCCCTATGAGTGAAATATGGAGACTGAGGGAAATAATATTACCTCATGAGGCCAGGGCCGTAGGCAGATCAGAAATTGCAGGACCTTTTGGCCATGATAAGAAATTTAGACCCTAGAGCAATAGAAAGTCATTGGTAGATGTGAAGTGGTCAGATTTCAGTTGTAAAGGAAGAATTCTGGTCACAGTATGAAGGAATGGAAGCAAAACTAGATGCAGGGAGTAAGAAGCTTATTGAAGTAGTTTAATTCAGGAGTCAGCAAACTGCTTCCAAGTGTCTGCTTTCATAAATGAAATTATAATGGAAATGAGCTACACCCATTTGTTTAAGTACTGTCTACAGCTGCTTTTATGCTACAATGGCAGGGTTGAGCTGTTGCCATAGACACTACACGGCCCACAGAAGCAAACATATTTACAATCTGACCCTTTACAAAACAAGTTTGCCAACCTCTGCTGTCCCTGAGCAAAGATGATGGCTTAGACTAGTTCCCTAGGGATGTAGAAAAGTGGGTGATTTAAGACATTTTTGAGATTTGCTGATGGGTTAAATTTGGGAGAAGGAGAGACAGATGAACAATGACTTTTAAATATAAGCACCTAAGAAGATGGAAAGGTTAGTGTTAGAGAATAAAGTTCAAGCGTGCTGTCGAGGCCATCTTGACTATATTTTAGAGACAGAGGTTATCAATTGTTCTCTTGTTAGAATACGGAAATCCTACAATATGGGGCTTTCCTTATGTTCCATGTTGCAATCAGTTTTGCTCGCTAAGAATCTTCATATTTTGGCGTATTGGTTCTTACAGAAAGTTCTCCCAAATATAATTCAATTGAGTCCACTTTAATAAAAAGTTAAGCAAAATTTAAAAGAAATAGAGGCAAACAGAAGATAAATAAAGGTTTTCTGACAGTTTGAGAAAAGACATCCCCTCCTTCAGTTGAGCAGTTAAGACTGTCTAGTTATAATTATTATTTATACATTTTTAAGACTTCTTTTTCATGCAACCACATTCTCCCCAGCAATTTCATGCCATTTAATACTATCATATTGATTTCACAAAAATAACAAAATAATGAACCTGTTGTGGGTAAGGTACAATTTGTTGGGAACGGATACAGATCTTTTGAGTTAGATCTGTAAGTCCCTCTGCTGTTCCTTTCCAAACTTTATCAAAATCTGGGACACAAGCCTTGACAACTCATAAAAAAGTTTTCAATTGTGGAAGTCCAAGAAAAGATTAGAAATATGGCTATTATGTATCTCTCTGCCAGATCCTCAGGCATGGGAAACTCACCCAAATCTCCACTCATTCCTTTGTAAAAGGTCAAGCCCCAAGCACAGAAGGGAAAATAATCAACTGTCATGGAAAATGGCATGGCCCAACATTTGAAATCAAACACCTTGGTGCTGTTCTTTGAATTTGTAAAAGTGTTCGGCAATATGGATATACAACATGTTTGATGAGACCTCCTATTGAGACCATTAGAGGGGAAAAAGCAAGTCTTCCCAAATGTCACATTGAGGATAGTATTTGACCTGCACTCTTCTCCTTAGAGCCCTTCACAGCTGTTCCGCTAGTTTGGATGGCTGCAGGAATCTCTTGCATGCTACTTCACAATCTTTCATTGTTGTGCAATCGCTCCCTACGAAAATAAATTTTTTTTTTTTGAGTTTGGTTTTGTTTTGTTGGCAAAAGATGCTGGAAATATGCCTCGTACCTTAAGGATAAGACGATTTCTTCTGAAATGCATACGTTGAGATGTGGGGAAGAAAATATCTGAGACAGAGAATGTAGAATTTATGGGTTTAATGAAATGTGAAAATTGGAAAAGACAAACATCCCCTCTGAATATGGCATAAACTCCTTAGCAGACTGGGTTAATTAAAAAGTATAAGGTCAGACAGGTCCCTATAAATCTGATAGATGATTTTTTTTAATTACTTTTTTCAAGCAGAGGAGGGCTTTTTTGTTTGTGTTTTGGTACTGTCTTCCCTGGATGAAACAAGGTATTCCCAGCCAAAGAGTATTGAGCTGGTGCTCAGAAAGTGGATTTTCCTCCTTCCCTCCTGAACCCACCTGCTCATGACCATAAGCCCAGCTGCAGGTGGGGTAGCCTTTGGAGCAACAGCTGGAGCAGAAGAGACATTGGAACAGCAACACTGAGCTGGTTTCCATTCTCTCATAATTTCATTCATGTTCATTTCTTTAGGAAGCCTGTAAAATGTTCTTTTTTAATTGAACTATCATTGACAAACAGTAAAATTCATCTTTTAAAATGTACAGTTCTAATAAAAGAAAAGGTACAATTCTACATATTTTGAGAAGTTTCTACAGTCATGTAACCATACCCACAGTCGAGTTGGAGAGTATTTTCATTATTGTAAAAATATGCTTGTGTCCTTTTGTAGTCAATCCCCTACCCCAACCCCAGCCCAGAGCACCTGGCAACCACAGATCTGATTTCTATTTCTGTTTTTCCAAGAATGTTATATTAAAAGGAATCATACAGGGTGCGTGGGTGGCTCAGTCATTAAGCATCTGACTCTGGCTCAGGTCATAATCTCACAGTTCGTGAGTTCGAGTCCCACATCAGGTGAGCTCGAGCCCCACTTAGAGTGAACACGAGTCCCGCTTCGGATGAGCCACGCTTCTCTCTCTCTCTCTCTCTCTCTCTCTGTCTCTCTCTCTCCCTCTCTCCCTCCCTCTCTCTCTCTGCCCCTCACTCACTTGCACCCTCTGTCTCTCTCAAAAAAGAATAAAAAAGAAATCATACAGTGTGTAGCCTTTTGAATCTGACTTCTTTTACTTTGCAAAACGCCTTTAAATTCAGCAATGTTGTATATTAGTTCATTCCTTTTCATTGCTGAATAGTGTTCTATTATGATTATATGGATGTCCCATAATTTATTTATCCATTCAGTATTTGGTTGGTTGTTTCTAGTTTTGGATAATTATGAATAAAGGTGCTGTAAACAGTCATACATAGGTTTTTGGGTGGACTCATAAGAAACTGTCAAACTCTCCCTCAGTGGCTGTACCACTTTCTATTCCTACCAGTAAATGTCTGAGAAGTCCTGTTACTCAATGGCCTCCCCCTGCATTTTGTATTGTCAGTGTGTTGTTATTTGGGCCATTATAACTGATGTTTAGTGGTATCATATTGTGCTTTTAATTTACATTTCTCTACAGACTAATGATACTGGGTATCTTTTCATGTGCTTATTGGCCACAAATATGTCTTCTTTGATGGGGTATCCATTGAAATCTTTTGCTCACTTTGATGGTTTGTTGGTTTTCTTATACTGAATTTTGAGAATTCTGTATATTCTAGTTAACCAGTCCTTTATCAGATAGGTGTTTTGCGAGTATTTAATCCCTGTCTGTGACTGTCCTTTTGTTCTCTTCACGTCATTTAAAGAGAAGTTTTGGGGTGCCTGGGTGGCTTAGTCGGTTAAGTGGCTGACTCTTGATCTCAGGTGAGGTCATGATCTCACATTCATGGGTTCGAGCCCGGCGTCAGGCTCTGCGCTGGCAGCACGGAGCCTGCTTAGGATTCTGTCTCTCCTCTCTGCCTCTCCCCCACTTGTGTTCTCAATCTATCTCTCTCAAAATAAATAAATAAACATAAATTTTTTTTAAAAAGAGAAGTTTTGATGAAATCTAATTTATCAACTTGTTTTTTTATGGATTATACTTTTTTTTAACATTTATTTATTTTCGAGACAGGGAGAGGCAGAGCATGAACGGGGGAGGATCAGAGAGAGAGGGAGACACAGAATCCGAAACAGGCTCCAGGCTCTGAGCTGTCAGCACAGAGCCCGACGCGGGGCTCGAACTCACGGACCACGAGATCATGACCTGAGCCAAAGCCGGATGCCTAACCGACTGAGCCACCCAGGAGCCCCTGGATTATACTTTTTATGCCCTTCCTAAGAAGTCTTTGCCTAACCCAATGTCACAAAGATTCTTTGCGTGTGTTTTATGCTAGAGATGTTAGGGTTTTATATTTAAATTTAGGTCTTTGATCCATTACTAGATAACTTTTGAATACAGTGTGAAGCACAGTCCATATGGATATCACTTTTTTTTAAATTTTTTTTAATGTTGGTTTATTTTTGAGAGACAGAGAGAGACAGAGCACAAGCAGGGGAGGGGCAGAAAGAGGGAGACACAGAATCCGAAGCAGGCTCCAGGCTCTGAGCTGTCAGCACAGAGCCCGACGCGGGGCTGGAACTCACAAACTGTGAGATCGTGACCTGAGTGAAGTCAGACGCCCAAACCACTGAGCCACCCAGGCGCCCCTGGATATCACTTTTTATAAGTGGATGTCCAAATACTCTAGCACCATTCACTGAAGAGGCGATCTTCTCTGTATTGTATTGCCTTCACACTTTTGCTGAAAAACTGTTAATATTTGCGTGGCCTATTTTTGTGTTCTCCACTCTGTTCAATCGATCCATATGTCTATCTCTTTGCCAATACCGTGCTATCTTGATTACTGTAACTTCATAGTAAGTCTTAAAACCAGGTGAGGTTAGTCTTCTAACTTTGTTCTTTTTCAGAATTATTTGGCCTTTGCTTTTCCATATAATTTTTAGAATCAGCTTGTCAATTTCTATAAAAAGCCTCTTGGGATTTGGTTGGAATTATACTTAATTTATGTAGGAATTTGAGGGAAATTGATGTCTTGACAATATTGAGCCTTGTGATCCATAAAGACACTATGCACTCCATTTATTTAGGTCTTTTATTATTTCTGTTATCAATGCTTTTTAATTTTTAGCATACAGATTTTACACATACTTCATTAGGTTTATCTCTAAGTATTCCATGCCTTGGGTGCTATTTTAAATGGTACTTTCGGGGTGCCTGCGTGGCTCAGTTGGTTAAGGATCCAATTCTTAATCTCAGCTCAGGTCATGATCTCATGGTTTTGTGATTTCAAGCCATACATCGGGCTCTGTGCTGACAGTGTGGAGCCTGCCAGGATTCTCTCTCTCCTCCCTCTCTGCCCCCCCCCCCCCCAACTCTCACTGTGTCTCTCTCTCTCTCTCTCTTTCAAAATAAATAAACACTTTTTTAAAAAATTTAAATAAATTAAAAAAATAAATGGGACTTAAAAAAATTTGTTTCTAATTGTCCCTTTCTAGTATACAGACATACAATTGATTTTTTATGTGTATTGCTCTTGTGTCCTGAAACTTAGCTGAACTTATTTTTGAAATTTAGCAGTTTTTTGGTAGATTCTATGTGATCTCCTATGTAGACAATCATGTAATCTGAGAATAGATATATATATCTAGTTAATTCTGATTACACTGTGGAAAATGAATTACACTGGTGCATAATTCCAGAGGTCACTGAAGAGGGGACTGTAGTACCAAGCAGAGAGAAAAGGTGACAACGGTCAGCCTTGAGAGCTGGCTTGGATTGAATGTAGGAGCTGAGAGAGAGAGAAACCAAGGACAAGTTCCAGATGACTTACATTTGTAACCAGGTAGCTGGTGGTGTACCATCTACTCAGCTGAGGAAAAGGCAGAAAGAGCAGGAGTAGCATTGGGGAGGGGGGCAGGCAGATGACAAAGTCAGCTTTGGAAACTTGAATAGGAGGTGTCCAGTGCAGTGGCCAAGAGTATGGCCTATGAAGACAGACTGCCAACATCCAAATCCCAGCCCTACCACGTAACTGCATATGACCACAAAAAGTTACTTATCCTCTCCCTGTATTGCAGTTTCTGCATCTCTAAAATGGAGATGATAATATCTATCTCATAAGATTATTATTAAAACTTAAATTAGTTATGCACATAAAGCTGTATCTTAGGACAATATCTGGGCTTAGTGAGCATCAGTAGATTTGAACTATTATCATGTGGCTGCAAGATATTCAGTATACAGCTAAAAAAAAGAATAAAGGAAGATAGTGGATATATATTCCTTTATATATCTCAAAATCTCAACAAAAGGATAGGGTCATTATAGGATTGAACTTCCCACTCCTATGTTTGAGTGAGAGACACATACCACCGAGTTGGAAGCACTTAGTGAGCAGTGTGAGGGCTCTCTTTGGAGCTCTCTAGCCCTGGGGCATAGAGGTTAGTAATGTTTGAGAAGAAAACTATCATATCCTAAGTCCCTGAATAATTACAACGAGCAGAGCCTTTATGCCAAACTTAGGCAGAAATATAGTGTAAGTGAGAAATAAATCTTTGTTATTGTTATTTTAAAATTTGAGGACTGTTACTGCAGCATAACCTAGTCTGTACTGACTGAAATATCAGTGAGCCATTTAATTATGCAAATGACATGGGAAGTTTGAGAAGCTGTGGGTCTTAAGGTAAAAGATTGTATATGTTTAAGCAGGCTTGCATTTAATAAATTATTTCCTTTGGAAATGGGTTTCCTTTTAAATATGGGTCTAGACTGTACCTTTTACTCTAAAGCAGTAACTGCTTGTCTTATAGAGAAATGTGAACTCCAGATTGAGTAGTTGGACATTAGAAACTGAGACCACAAGAAGAACACACAGGCACAGTTTTTACTTCATATTGGAAAAAGCGTAAAGAGAAACTGAACTGGCCAAATTCAACTCACTTGATGTTATTTAAAACTGCTCAACCCAAACTTTGAAAAATTAGAAAGAAGGGGGCTGTCTTTTCTTTTGTAATTTGGGAGAAAAAAAATAAGGAAGTGACACTCCTTATTTGTTTATCCACTATACGAAGCTGGACAGTTGGGTTCTGCTATGGTTTCTTTGAAGGCAAGGTCTCAGCTGTGGGTAGGAAATGACATGTCTCCTACTGACAGAGGACTTTCCCATTCACAGCCACCCTGGGAAGAGGCGGATCCAGAGAACTGAGAGTGACAATCGGGAAGGCAGACATTAAACTGGAGATGAAGATGGAATTCCTTCTTTGGACTTTACTCTCTTAGGCTTCACTCTCTTTACTCTTTTAGGCTTAGAACCCAAAATATCCAGCCTGCTTGGGTGGCAGCAACGGTAGCTGGTATCCTCTCAGGAGAGTAGACTGGTAGCTAGTTGGAGAGGAAACCCTCTAGCCAGGGAATCAGTAAGATAGCTCAAGATGGTGGTGGACTACAATGCACAACTTCCAGAGCCTCCATATTTAATAAGCAGTTGTCAGTTTCTTTGCTGTAATTTCCTCTATTTTCCTGAACTTTCAGTAGTTTTGGTTAACATCAAAACCTGGTCTCAGTAGAACTGGGAAGAATTAGGGAAGGGTAAGTGTCTGTGCTTAGTCCAGTAATAAAAGAGTAACTTACCTTGAAGTCAGCATGTCAGGGGCAGCATCAATCCTTGGCCAGAACAGGGTCAACGAGCTGAAACCAATGAACACCCAAGCACATACAGAGAGCTTCGAGCCCATGTGGAACACCCTGGAGACTCCCTGAAAGAAATTAGAAGGAACCTGAGAAGGACATCCTGCTCTCATGCAGGTGGAGACCATCAATCAGGAGACACTAGGTTAAACTGTGACCTCAATAGCACTGGTGAGGCCCGGGGAACATGGGTTACAAACATAATCCAGGGTGTATGCTTCCTTGGGACTATGATGCTCATGGGAGTTTGTCTGTGATGTAGAAATCATTGGGACATGTGTTGGGTTAAAAAATATTGAGATGTTCTCTTCTAGGCAAAGAGAAGCCTCTGTGGGTTTTCAGACAGGGACATAAGGAAATGAAAATAAGATTTTGAATTTTTATAATATTCTAATATCATTACAGTGGGCAAAGATTTTTCAATAACTATCCTATTAAGAAAATTATAAATATTGTAAAGGAAATGTGTTTTCAGCTGAAATGAGACCATGTAAATCAACCTTGAAGCTTGTGGATTTAGTTAAGTAGAATGTAGGTGAAACAAAATCTCAATAAATCAAGAAATCCAACCTTAATGTAAGCAGTTCATTAATTAAAACTCACAGCCAAGTATAAGATTTACACAATTCTGAAGTGACAATACCAAAATAGCATCTGCTTCCAAGCATCTGCTTACCAAGAAACTGCTCTTCTTACTGAACAATAGGATAAATCATGATCCCCCTATAATCCTTTTAGGATTGGGAGTGTTTCCCATGACGTTTTCAAATGACCTAGGCAATGCTCATTTCACTCCGGTAACAAAATCCACAGCTATAATTTGCTCAGTTTACAACTTTGAAGTAGCAATCATTCAATTCTCAAACTGTAGATGTTTGGGAAGGAAGATTAAAGCTGAAGGGAGGCTGAGGAAGCTGAGGGGAAGGAGAGGGTTTCTGCAGACCAAGTGTGCCCAGGGGTGAAATAACTAAGGGCAAAGGGTCATCGATACTAAAACTAGTAAAGAAATAAGAAAAATGCCTGATAAAGAAGCCAGGGTTCTCACAGTGGAGTTGCACTACATATGCATTTAACTTACCAAAGGTCAACCACATGTGATCAAGGAAACCACACAGATAAAGGAAAAGAAAGAGAAGCCATAATTTAAACAGTATGGCTGATTTTGCACGCTGTTCCCACTCAACGAACCGTGCTCTGTAGTAAGATCGAGAGGGACAATGTGAATCTGTTTTTCCCTTAGCTTTTAAGTGTCTTTCACTGCATGTGCATCTTACTGCACTGAATATGAATCTAGGGTTTTAAAGATAGGGGATTTTTTGAACCACACAGTTCTTAAACCCAAGCTAAGTATTTCATCAGGTGCCCAATGGGATGGGGGTCAGAGCTGGGATGACAGGAAGCAGGGAAATCCTGTCA
Source organism: Panthera pardus (assembly GCF_024362965.1). NCBI lineage: Eukaryota > Metazoa > Chordata > Mammalia > Carnivora > Felidae > Panthera > Panthera pardus. The sequence continues at coordinate 68,848,581 of NW_026526991.1, read as the reverse complement.
GTGGATTCATTAAAAGATGTAATGTTACCCTCTGCATCAGCTAGGGCTCAGGCAGATAAGCAGAACCACTATGAGTGACATGGATTAAGGAATATAAGGATTAGACCTTACACAAGTATGGACATTGTTAAAAAAATTTATGGAAGGCTGTTGCCTTGGCATCTGGTAGCAGGCCCGAAGTTGCTGTGGGTGGATCGGCAAGACCAGTATGGAGAAGGAAAACTGGATGTGAAGTGGGGAAGAGTAAGGACAAATTGGAACCCACAAGGGCAAGCTGGAACCCAAGGAATAAAATAGAACCCACACCTGCCTTTTATTGCCTCCAGACTTGATGAGGCTAGTGGCCTGTAGAGGGGCTACACATGCCCTTGGTCCAGGATGAGAAGAAGCTAGAGGAGATGTGCAGAAGCTGAAGAAGCCACAGGGCCAGCTGCAGCTCCACAGCCAACAGAGGCAGTGGGTAAGTGGCAACACCGACAGGCTGCCACAGCAACCAGGTCCTTAGGTCACCCTTACAAGCACATGGCTACCGCTTCCCTTCTGCCTTCCAAATCAGGCACACACTTCCCTGGTGGCCAGCCCTAATCCACAACATCCCCTTGTTTGACAAAATTATTATTAAGTACAAACTCTTCCCCATATGTGTTGTTATTTTTAAAAAATCCTTGAAAAGACAATATTTGTTGCCACTGACCTGCTAATTTGACATTTGATCTCCATCCCTTGCCCCCCAAAATTTCTTTTTAAGCCTGGGTAGCACTAAAACTCTAAAACTATACATTTCCTTTTTTCCCCCCTGTTTACTAAAGTATTCGCACTGGTAAAATTTTCAATATTCATAACTCTGAGACTTGACACTTTTTCTGGAAAACAATTCCATTACGGGAAAAGGTTATGGCACTTTACTCTCTTTCAGTCATGGTTTACACAAATATATGTTCCATCCTAGTAATTTCTCAGAGGGCCCAAGAGCTTAGTGATAGCTGAAGTTTGAGTAAAACCATTAGCTTGAATGGCCATTAACTAATAACTACTGTTACATGCTATTTAATGAGATGGTGAGCTCATTGAGGTCAAGGGCCATGTCTCATTCTTATTTGTATTCAAAGCACCTGGCAGGTACTAAGCACTCAATAAATATTTATCAACTCGCAGGATGGATTTTTGTGTGACTTGAAATGTTTGGCTTTAAAAGTGTGACTTTGGAGGAGAGACTCAGATCCAGAACTGCAAAGACTGGGTGAGCACAGAAAATACAAATCAGGTTAGTGGACAGAGAAAGAGAGTTATTCCCCGTCTATTTGCTCTTATTTATTTCCATCAAAAACTGCTCACTGCTTATATGCTATATATCAAGCACTGTATCAGACAACGGAAACATAAAGACAGGGGCCTCGCCCTAGGTTATTTCACAGTCTTGTCTGGCCTCAAGACATAGAGGCAAATAACTTACTACTACGGCATAAGTGCTTGTATAGAGATACGTATACAGAGCAAGAAGTGAGCAAATACATTCTCTAATTAGAATCCTAAACTACCCAAAAAAGATGGCTGGAGTTCTAAGACTGAGACATGCCTAAGTGGTATGGTTCCAATCTTTGGCTACCTAAATTCAAATGCCTATTCTGAGGAGTGGAGAGGGGTGGATGGGAAGTTTACTAGGCTCCAGTCCACTTATAGTCCACCTCCCTTGCAGTCCAGGTCTGCCCACAGCTTAAGAAAATCATTGCTTATTAACATACCTGAGCCTGTCAAACCAGAAAAGTCACTTAGGTATGGTTTTCCAAACAGAACTCAGAAGGTATCCATTTACTCCAGTAAAATATTTCTCAGATACACACAGTATTTTACAAGTACCCTGCATCTTTAAGAATTATTGAAGTCAAGTCTATATTGTTTTATTTGCCTAATCCTTACAGAGTACCTGTGAGGGCCTGATTGATTCTTGTTTGGCTACCAGGCACAAACCAAGGGCCAGTAATGGCTAATATTAAGGTGAATGTTAAGGAGCTTGAGTCAGATGGTAAATAATTTCAAAACAGTATGATGATATCTAAGCAGAAAATTATAGCACCATATACATCAGGAGCAGCAGAGTGTTGTTGGGACATGGAAGAATCCTTAATTTTGCTGGAGGGGAGTTTGGGAGACTTTCAGAAAGGAGATATTTTCACTGAATCTTGAAGACTGACTAGGAGTCCACCAGATACATAAAAGCAAAGTCTTCCACAAACAACAGATTTCAACGGAGCATATTGTAGGCCACACTTTTAGTGACTCCCTGATCATCTTCTTTAGGTACCAACTGACCCTAAAAGTAGCCATTAAAGCAAATTACTGAGCATTGCTTTGAGGCTTCTTTGGAATGTTGCATGGCTCCAAAAGATTTGGGCACAAGTAAGACATTCAGATTCATATACTGAATCACTAGGTTCACTAAATATTTAAAAAGGGAAACTACAGCTAAGAGCACAAAAGCATGTCAAGTCTGACCTACCTTAAAACACCACTTCTATTTCACTGGTTGTGAAAGCTCAGCATCCCCAAGAATGTGCTTTTGACCCATCAACTCAATAAATATTTATGTGATGGCTACTCTACGCAAATAATACTGCTAGCCTTGATAAGCATGGAGCTTCATAAAAGAAAGAAAATTTATAGGACCAATAAAAAGGATGGTTTATTCGGTTCACAATTAAGTTTCCCAACTAACACAATGCATTCATTTATTCTCCTACACCTCTTTTTCTTGACTTTGTGCTCTATAAGGCTTTCTATTAAGAAAAATCCCTAGGCTTGAGTCAAATAATGAATAGCCTTCACGTGACATAATTATATTTTATAATTCTTTTCTAACCTCTACTTTTAAAATTCCAGAAGCTCAGTAAGTACAATCCAGGGAGCATTAGTTCCTCAGGCACCCATTACTGTTTCTTGCCATTTTGTTTTCATTAAAATTTCTATTAACCTTTAATATCCAAAATGTATAAAGAATTTATACAACTCAACATCAAAAAGGTACAAATGATCCTATTAAAAATGGGCAGAGGACTTGAATAGACATTTTCCAAAGAAGACACATAGATGGCCAACAGACACATAAAAAGTTGCTTGACAACAGTAAGCATCATAGAACTGCAAATTAAAACTACAATGTGAGATCACCTTATACCTGTCAGAATGGCTAGAATCAAAAAGACAAGAACAAACAAGTATTGGTGAGGATGTAGAGAAAACAGAATCCTTGTGCACTGCTGGTGGGAATGTAAATTTGTGCAGCCACTATGGAAAACAGTACGGAGGTTCATCAAAAAATTAAAAATAGTTGGGGCGCCTGAGTGGCTCAGTCGGTTGAGTGCCCGCCTTCAACTCAGGTCATGAATTCATGGTTCATGAGTTTGAGCCCCGCGTGGGGCTCTGTGCTGACAGCTCAGAGCCTGGAGCCTGCTTCCGATTCTGTGTCTCCCTCTCTCTCTGCCCCTCCCCCACTTGCACTCTGTCTCTGTCTCTAAGATAAATAACCATTAAATTCAAAAAAAAAAAAAATTAAAAATAGAAATACCATTCAACTAATGATTCCACCTCTGGGTTTTTACCCAAAGAAAATGAAAGTACTAATTTGAAAACATACATGCAGTCGTAGGTTTTTGCAGCATTATTTACAATAGCCAAATTATGGAAATAGCCCAAGTGTCCATCAATTGATGAATGAATAAAGAAGATGTGGTATTTTTGGGATGAGCACTGGGTGTTGTATGGAAACCAATTTGACAGTAAATTTCATATATTAAAAACAAAACAAAACAAAACAAAAAACAAATAAACACATTCCCTTTCCAAAAAAAAAAAAAAAGATGTGGTATATGTATACAATGGAATATTAGCCATAAAAAAGGATGAGATCTTGCCATTCACAACAACATGGATGGACCTACAGGGTAGGGTATAATGCTAAGTGAAATAAGTCAGACACATAAAGACAAATACCATATGATTTCACTCATGCGGAATCAAAAAAAAAAACCACATAAACAAAGAAGCAGAATGAGACCTATAAATACAGAGAACTGGTGGTTGCAAGAGGGTAGAACATGGGAGGATGGGGAAAATGGCTGAAGGGGAGAGGGAAATATAGGCTTCCAGTTATGGAATAAGTCATAGGGATAAAAGGATCAGCATAGGAATATAGTCAATGGTAGTCCTAGCCTCTGCAATCAGACAACACAAAGAAATAAAAGGCATCCAAATCAGCAAGGAGGAAGTCAAACTTTCACTCTTTGCAGACAACGTGATATTCTATGTGGAAAACCCAAAAGATTCCACCAAAAAACTGCTAGAACTGATCCATGAATTCAGCAAAGTCACAGGATATAAAATCAATGCACAGAAGTCGGTTGCATTCTTATACACCAATAATGAAGCAGCAGAAAGAGAAATCAAGGAATTGATCCCATTTACAATTGCACCAAAAGCCATAAAATACCTAGGAATAAACCTAACTAAAGAAGTGAAAATTTATACACTGAAAACTATAGAAAGCTTATGACAGAAATTGAAGAAGACACACAAAAAAATAGAAAAATATTCCATGCTCATGGATTGGAAGAACAAATATTGCTAAAATGTCAATGCTACCCAAAACAATCTACATATTCAATATAATCCCTATAAAAATAATACCAGCATTCTTCACAGGGCTAGAACAAACAATCCTAAAATTTATATGGAACTCGAAAAGATCCCAAATAGCCAAAGCAATCCTAAAAACAAAACCAAAACTGAAGGCATCACAATCCCGGACGTCAAGATGTAATTACCAAGACAGTATGGTACTGGCCAAAAACAGTCACTCAGATCAATGGAAGAGAATAGAGAACCCAGAAATGGACTTACAAACGTGCAGCCAACTAATCTTTGACAAAGCAGGAAAGAGTATCCAATGAAAAAAGACAGTCCCTTCAGCAAATGGTGTTGGGAAGACTGGAAAGCGACATGCATAAAAAAGAACCTGGACCACTTTCTTACCCCATACATGATGATAAACTCAAAATGGATGAAAGACCTAAATGTAAGACAGGAAGCCATCAAAATCCTAGAGGAAAAAACAGGCAATAACCTTTCTGACCTCGCCCGCAGCAATTTCTTACTTGACATGTCTTTGGAGGCAAGGGAAACAAAAGCAAAAATGAAATACTGGGACCTCATGAAGATAAAACGCTTCTGCACAGTGAAGGCAAAAATCAGCAAAACTAAAAGGCAACCGACGGAATGGGGGAAGATTTTTACAAATGACATATCAGATAAAGTGTTAGTATCCAAAATCTATAAAGAATTTATCAAACTCAACACCCAAAAAACAAATAATCCAGTGAAGAAATGGGCAAAAGACATGAATAGACATTTTTCCAAGGAAGACATCCAGATGGCTAATGGACACGTGACAAAATGTTCAACATCACTAATTGTGAGGGAAATACAAACCAAAACCACAATGAGATACCACCTCACACTTGTAAGAATGGCTAACATTAACAACTCAGGCAACAATAGATGTTGGTGAGGATGAGGAGAAAGAGGATCTCTTTTGTACTGCTGGTGAGAATGCAAATTCTTGCAGTATGGAAAACAGTATGGAGGTTCCTCAAAAAATTAAAAATAGAACTACCCTACAACCCAGCAATTTTACTACTAGTTATTTATCCAAGGGAAACTGGTGTGTTGTTTCAAAGGGGCACATGCACCCCCCATGTTTATGGCAGCGTTATCAACAATACCCAAAGTATGGAAAGAGCGCAAATGTCCATCGACTGATAAATGGATAAAGAAGATGTGGTATGTATATATACAATGGAGCATTACTTGGCAATCAAAAAGAATGAAATCTTGCCAATTGCAACAAGGTGGGTGGAACTAGAATGTATTATGCTAAGCAAAATAAGTCAGTAAGAAAAGACAATTATCATATGATTTCATTCATATGATGAATTTAAGAAACAAAACAGATGAACATAAGGGAAGGGAAACAAAAATAAGATAAAAACAGAGAGGGAGACAAACCAGAAGAGACTCTTAAATACAGAGAACAAACTGAGGGCTGCTGGTAGGATGTTGGGTAGGCGGATGGGCTAAATGGGCAATGAGGCATTAGGGAGGACACTTGTTGGGATGAGCACTGGGTGTTATATATAGGGGATGAATCACTGGATTCTACTCCGGAAATCATTATGGCACTACATGCTAACTAACTTGGATGTAAATTTTGAGAAAATTAGTTAGTTAAAAAAAAGAATGTGGAGAGAAAGGGAACCCTGTGCACTCTGGGTGGGAATGTAAATTTGTGTAGTCACTATGGAAAATAGTATGGAAGCTCTTCCAAAAAATGAAAAATAGAACTACCATACAAACCAGCAATTCTACTTCTAGGTGTATATCTAAAGGAAATTAGGATCTTGAAGAGATGTCTGCACCCCATATTCACTGCAGCATTATTCACACTAGCTAAGTTACGAAAACCACTTAAACATTCAACGATGCATAATTTTTAAAGTGACAAATAATAAATATATGCGGCATATATAAAATGGAATATTATTCGGCCGTGAGAAAGAAGGAAATCCCTCCATTTATGACAACATGGAGAGGACTTATCTGCAAAACTCGCTAAATAAAATAAATCAGAGAAAGACAAATACTATATGATACCATTTACATATGGAATAAAAAAAACCACCCCAAATTTATAGAAAAAGACTGGAATAGAAGTTTCCAGGGGCTAAGGGGGTGGGGCAAATGGGAAGGTATTGGTCAAAGGATACAACCTTCCATTTGTAAGATGAATAAATTCTGGAGATAGCGTACAACATGGTGATTTTAGTTAATAATACTGTATTATATACTTGAAAGTTTCTATGAGAATAGACCTTAAACATTCCCACCACAAAAAATAAATGGTAATCATGTAACATGATGGAGGTGTTAGCTAATGTTATAGTGGTAATCATTTTTCAATATCTAAGTGTATCAAATCAACACAGTGGTACACCCCAAACTGACACAGTGTTATATGTCAGTTATCTTTCAATAAACCTGGGGGTGGGGAAGAATATAGTCAATGGGAATACAATAATATTGTATGGTGACAGAAGATAGCTGCACTTGTGGGGAGCACGTCATACTGTAGAGAGTTATCGAATCACTATGTTGTACACCCGAAGCTAACGTAAGTAACACTGTGTGTCAACTATACTCAAATTTTAAAAATGTAAAAAACAAATCCACTGACCTTTTCTCCATCAGCATATAGATTATAAATTACAATCAATTGTCTGTTGAATAGAAGAAATCTTGCTTATAATTGATAAAACAACTAACTAATTTTGCCCTCTCTTTCTTCCTTTTGGTTCTTGAGAGCTACTTTCTAATTATTTCACAAACAAGGTAGTAGCTTCCTACCAAAGGTTAGTAAAAGGAACTTTTGTAAAGTAAAACTTTACAGAAAGGTTAGGTTCCCAAAGATGTAAATCAAACCCTACAGTATAGTCAAGTCCCAGTTATTCAGATATGGGCACAGATCTAGACACACCAAGACACATAATTGAGAGCGTAGCTAAATTAGGCAGTGTTTAAAAGATCTGTTCAGGGGCGCCTGGGTGGCTCAGCCAGTTAGTTAAGCTTTGGGCATCTGCTGGGGTCATGATCTCACAGTTTGTGAGTGCCAGCCCAACATTGGGCTCTGTATTGACAGTGTAGAGATCTGCTATCTAGATCCTCTGTCTCCCTCTCTCTCTGCTCCTCCTCCTCTCATGCTCGCTTTCTCTCTCGCTCTGTCTCTCAAAAATAAACATTTTGAAAAATCTGTTCAAAGTTCCATTTGAGACACATACATGTGGAAATCATAGAAGCTATTATTTGCATAACATAACAAAAATTGAATAGCACAACAGAGACTCTATTAACTTCAGTAACTCTTCTATTAACAAAGGAGATATATTTCAACTATTTGACCTTGTGGTCAGAGATCTCATTACCAGAGGTGAAAGTACTAGAAGGCTTAGGAATGTATTCCAGAACATTCTTTCCCTGTGGCAGAGTACTTCCTCTTGCCTTGCACTTTAGGCAGAGTGAGAGAAAACTCTTGGGCCCTCTTGGTCTTTTTAAAGAATGCTTTTGACTGTCTTATAAAAATTACTTAAATTGTGACAATAATAAAAATTAAGAGCAAAAGTTAAGAGCTAATATTATTTCCATTTTACAAGTGATATAATTAAGGTCCCAAAGAGCTTAAATAATTTGCAAAAGACCTATAGCTAGAACATATCAGAGTGAAAACTCAAACACTAGTCTGACTCATATGCCCAAGATCCCAACACTTTTCCAAACTATAGGGGCAGAAATTTGACAACCCAGACATTACCTGTCTCCTCATAATGCCTCCAGTCTCTAAGTGCCTGAAGTCTCAGAGAGGCCAGGGTTCTCTCCTTGTTATCTGCAAGAAATCTGGATCTGTTCCAGGGCTGTTTTCTCTTCCTGGCAAGTACTGCCAAGCACTGAGGTTTTAGAGGATCCAATAAATACAATCTTCCTTTCCCAAACTCGGGTTTGGAACCAATTTAGAAGATAGACTCAGGAATCAGTCAAGATTGAAATGTAAGCTTTACTACCAGTAGGACTGTATCAAAGGACACGACTGAGGTGTGTAATCAAATAGGCTCACTTAAGCTCTTTGTCCCAGTTGGGACTTAAGCCTGAGGGACAATTTGGGACTAAAGGCAGATGTACTTATGCAGCTCTGCAGCCCTGCACTGCTCCAGAGCAAACAGGAGGAAGAAACCAAATCTGTGATGCTCACAGCCTTTTAATAGATGTTCTATCTACTCGGGAACTACAGACCTAAGGCTGTTGTCCAACAATCGGGTCATTCACGCGTTCTACACAAGGAGAGATGATCAAGAGTCCCGGGGAGTTGCTCTAGTGAAAGAGTCTCCAGTAGAAATCTAAGAAATGAAGGAAATGAGTTCCCAACCCAGGGGGACTTCTTTATACCCCTGCCAGTGGTTCAGTGGTTTTTATGAAAAAGATATTATCACAAGATTTTATTAAGCCAAATATTAATATACTTGCAAAGGAAACACCTACTGTTACAAATGGTAAGCACTACCACATTGCAGCAGATGTAGTAATGTCTTAAGAAAACCATCTCCATCTACAAAGGATTTATCATTCATTGGTGGTAACAAGGAATGGAATGTGAGGTGAGAGGAAACATGCGTAATCCACGTGGTGTTGCACAACTTGTGTGCCCCTGAGATCCACTCTCTACCTGGCTCCATGCCCCCAGGAGCCTGCTCTGCCTGGGTGGTATCCACAGTCCCCTCCGGCCCCTGCCACTGGTTGGGTCTGCCAGTGGAGTGCACCGCTAGATGCTGGAGGGCAGACAGGTTGGGGTATTTATTCCTCTTACCCCTCCCTGCTGGTCATGTGAGTTGGCCATATCCCTCCACTGAAGCCCACTCTCCTGTCCAGCGGCGTCTCTGAGTTGCAGTGACTGTTTCCACAAGGTGCCCCATTCAGCCCCAGTGGTGGAAACAGCACTTCAGGTACTGTACCCCCTTTGTTTCCCCAGTCCCTGAAGCACCTTTGGAAGTAGTCCCTTTGTTAGACACTGTCCAGATTATTCCATTTTATTGTGTGGTCTCTTTCCTACCCAGGACCTTGACAGATAAATACACACACAATGATAAAAGTAGCTCTTTGCAGCTTCCAAAATTTTTTTTTTACTTTTTGAATCCAAGCACACCTGGATTCCTGCCATGGCCTCCTGAATGACCACTCACATCCACCACTGCCCCTGCTTAGCCTGGTCTCTACACAGCACCCAGAGGTCTTTCTAAAACACTAACAGAATCGGGGCACCTGGAGGGCTCAGTCAAGTGTCTGACTTCGGTTCAGGTCATGATCTCATGGTTGGTGAGCTTGAGTCCCACATCGGTCTCTCTGCTGCTGGTTCCCAGAGCCCACTTCGGATCCTCTCTCTTCCCCTCCCCTGCTTGTGCATGTGCTCTCTCTTTCAAAAACAAAATATTAAAAATAAATAAATAAAGCCACTCCCCCCTTTAAAACCTCTTCATTGACTTCTCATGGCACTCAGAATAAAATCCAAGTCTATCATGCAGAGTCCCCACAGCCTGCTGGGCTCTGAGCCACCTTCCTCTCCTGCATAACTACAGATAAACCTCTTTTGTCCTGTCTGCCCCACTCACATCCTTCAAAGACAGGTTCACTCCTGCCTTGGGGTCTTTGTAAATGCTGAAGTCTTAACCCTGTCCCCTTTCCATTTAGCTAGTGCCTGCTGATTGCAAACACCACTTCCTCAGGAAATCTTTCCCACCCTCTCCCCAGCATTCCCACAATGTTGTGTTCCCACCATGCACTCCACCCCCAACTAGATCAGACCCACTTGTTATATATGTTCCCAGAGCTATGATTTTTCTTCTAGGCTTGTATACATTTTTAAATATATGTATATGTGATTATTTTTTTAAATGTCTTTTTTCCTTTCTGACCATAAGCTCCATGGGCAAAGTGGAAGGCTCAGTCTGGAACTATTTTGATCACCATTTATTACCCCATGCTTCATACAAGCCCAACACAAAACATTCAGTAGATGTTTGTTGAATGAATGAATGACCTCATATAAGTTCATATCAGCCTTGAGGGGGGTGCGTGGGTGGCTCAGTCAGTTAAGCGTCTGACTTCAGCTCAGGTCATTATCTCACGGTTTGTGGGTTTGAGCCCCACATTGGGCCCTGTGCTGACAGCTCAGAACCTGGAGCCTGCTTCAGATTCTGTGTCTCCCTTTCTCTCTGCCCCTCCTCTGCTCATGCTCTCTCTCTCTCTCTCTCACCAAAAATGAACATTAAAAAATTAATAAAAAAAAATAAGTTAATATCAGCCTTGATTGATAGAAGGTGAAGTTGGAGGGAAATCACAGGATCATATGTTAGAAGGCCTGAGTGCTTGAGTACGAGGACCCAGTTCACCCCTCAAAGCCCCGACTGCATCATATTTAACTTCTTGGGGCCACTATCCTATGAAAGCATTGTCCAGGCACAAGAGCCTATACATTGTAAGGTATAATGCACTTGTCATTGTTATTAGCCTATTCCCCAAAGAGCAACTGTTCCTCACATGGGTACAAAGGGACACACACCATTAAACTTGTTCCCAGGAGGGGAGGGCAAGTGGTTCAAGGGAGACAGGGCTTCCCAGGATGTTTGTGAAACCAGGTGAATTTAGTCCAGAAAGAGTCCATGGAGAATGCGATGCGTGCAGAGATTTGAACAAAGGGGTTGGTGATTGTGTTCTGAGAAAAGGGAAGTTACTGTTTGTGAGCAGAGAGGCAAGCAGGTTAGCCTGCCCAGAACTACTAACCCAAAGAGAGCATTTCCTCTCCCGGAAATAAACACGTGTCAGGGCAATAGCATGCTGGGTTTTTCCTTCAGTGAATTCTACCCTGTATAGAGAAAAAGGATATGATTTTTTAAAGAAAATATCATGGGACCATGTTTCAGGATTTTTACTGTGGTTCCTCCTATTCCCAGCCCATTTCATTTCCTGGTACCCCTTGCTGTTTTTCTCACATTTGGTGAGCAGCATTTATTTCCTCAGAGATGAGAAGATTCAGCTAAAAGCCAAGCCTTTGGGTTTCAGATGCTTTGTTTTTTGAATTATATAAACCTCAGCCCTGAGTAAACTCAGGGCATAAGACAAAGGACTTTGGAGAATGCATAATGATCTAAGGGGTAAGGTGGGATTGGGAAGCACCAACAGAAAGGGGGCCTGTAGGGAAGTCCAACAGCTCTATTCCTGAGAGGTCCTGAACCTTGGATCCAGCCACGCTCCACCTTCTGCGACTTGCCTGAGCCCAGGTATTGGGGGTGGAGGTACTGAGGCACATGGGAAGGACACCAGGCCGATAGGCTCTGAGATTCCATGCACTCCTTTCCCAGGTGGAGCCCAGAATTTCCTTATGCCAGCCTGATAGGGCAGCAGAAGGAAGGTCTGCACAGGTGGCTAAGAGCAGTCAAGAATGTTCCTCAGGTGCTCCAGACCAGTGCACACTTGGCCTGGGGAGCTGGGCCCGGGGAGCTGCAGCTGTGACCTGCTTGGACCCACTACAAGGCTCCATGGGAACAAGTCTGTCAGCCTGGGTGCCTGAGGGGATGGCTGACAGTATTGACATGAAGTAACCCTAGGGGGCCACCACAGCAACACCGAAAGGCCACTCAGTTTTTGAGATTAGAACTTTAGTTGAGTTCTAGAACAACAATGGACAGCTTATTTCTATACACCTGAGTGTGTGCACTGAAAATCTAACCCACTTCAGAAGTAATTACCCAGTGGAATATACATTAAGCGTTAAACGAGCTGAAGAAGTGTGGATTAGGAAAGCATGGGGCCCCACCTTCCCTACACACACACACACATACACACACACACATACACACACACTTCCAGGGGCACTTTTCTTTACATCATATTGATTTCATCTCCTCATTTAAACAAACTCACACAATAGGGACTTTACTGTACCTCTTTCTCAGCACAACCTCATCTTTCAGCATCCTTGAATTGCTTAGCCTGTAAATTATGGAGGTTTATTCTGATGTCCCTCAGAGCCTCCACAGGTAGTCTTTCCTGTCAAACTTTTTTTTCATGGTAATAAGAAAACAACTCTAGATGTGTTTAACACGGCAGCCAAGGTGTACCCAAGGGGTGTAATTAGCACTTACCACGTTAGAAAGAAAAGGCAAGATAGAATGCCGCACTGCTTTCCTGAAAGAAAACCATAAGGTACAGAGGGGGGAAATTGCCTCAAAATTGTCTCTCTTCCTGAAGTACTCAGAAATGATATTTACTGTGCTTCTGTTAATTATGGAATAAAACAGGGGGTTACTTAGCATATGCCAGGTATCCACTCGCTCTCTAAGGGAGTAAAATAGGCTGCCTGCGGATCGCTAACATCGTTTACAGGAACCAGCACCACTGAGGATTTCAAGACTGCTAGTCAGGTGCAGGGTAATGATGACAACTGATACTATTAACAGCACTTAACTTTTTTTTTTTTTTTTTATAAATAAATGTGGGTGTGAGTATGGAGAGGTATTACAGACTTGGCTTTGTTTCCATCTCACCCACTCCTTCTGCAGGAGTGGTTGAACACTGGCTCTTTGCCTTTAGAATAAAGGATTCCAAGCTCTCACTGTTGTTTTGTTTTGCCTTGTTTCCCTTCTTCAAATTAGGTTTTTAAAAGCGCTGTGACTCATATTCAGAGTGTTTCTAATTTTGCCCAATCGGTGGCACCTTTCTATCAATGCACCCTATTCTTAGATTTAAGTACTCTTTCTCCAACATCATGTTGCTTTAAAACTTACTGTTTTATTAGATGAAAGAATCGTTTTGTTGACCAGGAGTTTAAAAATGCCACCGAAATATGTCATGGTTCATCTTGATTTCAAAAACTCTTGATTTTTTTTTAACCTCACACACATTTTAACAATTGTATTAAAATCCAAGGCACTGGAGAATGTGGAGTGGATTTCAGGACCAAAATCATTTTATTTGATTGAAATTACTTATTAATTTGTTGCAGCTGGGGAAAGGATGGGGCATTTTCTTTGCATCTTAAGAAATACAGTGAAAGCATTAAAGAGGATGGATTAGGACTTAATGCTCTAAATATTAAAAGACATGCCATTTGGGTTTAAATCACTTCAAAGCTGGAGATGGTTCCAGTTACAGAAGCCAGATTTGTGCCTGGGTTTTTAAGAGGTCTCAACAACTGAAGGTGGAAGCACAGAGGACCATACTAACAGTCAGAGAAGAAGGTTAGACAAATGTAAGAATTCCACTGGAACTGCCTTGAGTGAAAAGAGGAAGCCTTAGAAAACTGAAATGATAATGAATGACAGATATCACCATGTCACAAGGAAAAGAATACATAATCACTTCCTTTTTGAGCCACCTGCATTCTATATTAACCAACCACACACTCCAGCACTTAGACAAGGAGTGAGATGGTCTGAACAAAAGGAACAGCAAAAGTAAACAGAACAGCTTTGGGGAGAAATAAATGAAAAAATAATAGGTGCCAACACACCAAGCCCCGCCCATCATATTAATATACATGTGTCATTTCCTGATCATTTTAGAAACAACCTGTTAATATTTTTGGTTGTCATTTTAATTCTTACAGCCAGATATTTGACCTTAAAAATTAAGTTAGGGGCGCCTGGGTGGCTCAGTCAGTTAAGCGTCTGACTTCTGCTCAGGTCATGATATCAGAGTCTGAGTTCGAGACCCTTGTCGGGCTGTGTGCTGACAGCTCGGAGCCTGGAGCCTGCTTCAGATTCTGTGTCTCCCTCTCTCTCTGCCCCTCCCCCACTCACGTTCTGTCTCTCTCAAAAATAAACATTAAATAAACATTTTTAAAAATTAAGTTAAACTGGAAATGATACTGCTCAGTCTTAATATGATAGGAAAAGATAGGATTCAATAGGTAAAGAGGGAAAGATTAGGACCTGAGGTCCCTGGGTGGGGAAAAACACATATATTGGAACAATGCTGGGAACCTCTGACCACAGCAAACCCCCTCGGGTGTAAGGTCCCTCTTTTTTTAAAAAAATATAATTTATTGTCAAATTGGTTTCCATACAACACCCAGTGAAGGTCCCTCTTGAGAATGTGATAGACCCCACCTACTCCCCCTCAGGTTCCCCTCAGTAATTTGACAATCAAAATACCTAACTAAAAAAAGTAAACCATAAAACTTATAAGGGGGACAGTATGACCAGTCTGACTCCTCACACAATGGAGTCCAGCCAATTAGGAATGGACAACCCAGCACCTAGAGTTATCCAGCCAGTAAGGGTAGGACCTGAGAAGGAACGAGGGGGAACAGAAGGGGTTGCTGACCAGAACCTTATAAAACAAGGATCCTTCCCTACAGTCCGAAGGCACTCACTTTCGAATGTCCCTTCTCTGTAAAGAGAGCTTTCCTACTATTCTTACTTTCTGATCTTATACTCTAATTAAACTTTTGCCTCCTGCTCATTTTGTGTCCACCTCTTCATTCTTTGAAGTGGTGAGAACAAACCCTGGGTATTGAGGTAAAAATTCCTGCAACATTAACTCTCTAGAATAGTGACCTAAATCATACTAGAGGTTAATAGGAAAAAAAAAGTGACATTTTGAAATCATCCAGGAAATTTCCTAGAAATTACCAAAATACCTAAGTTAATATTTTTCATTGATTCTATAATTGCCTCCATTTTAAAATCTCTGAAATAGAATGTGTCCAACAATCAATGGTGACTTACAATTATAACTGACAGCATTTTTTTCTTACTAGTACATAAAATAATGCAACTTGAAATTGGTGGTATCTTACATTCCACAAAATATGAATTTGGGGTCGTGATTCCTCTTACAGGTAAAATAAGAGAATAAAAAAACCTCTCATAGGGACACCTGGGCGGCTCAGTCAGTTAAGCATCCTACTTCAGCTCAGGTCATGATTTCATGGTTCATGGGTTGGAGCCCACACTGGGCTCTCTGCTGTCAACATGGAACCTGCTTCGGATCTTCTGTCCCCAGCTCTCTCTGCCCCTCCCCTGCTCTCGCACATGCATGCTCTCTCTCTCAAAATAAAATAAACATTTAAAAAATTAAAAACAAAAACCTGTCATAACTTTCTCAGCATTGGCAGTATTCACCTAAGTTATCTAGAGTTGCTTGGTGTTCTTGAGCTGTACTACCAATTATGGTACCTATAAGCCATGTGGAGTCATTTGAATTTACATTGATTGAAATAAAAACCAGTTCCTTAGTGGTACCAGCCAAATTTCAAGTGGTCAATAGCCACCTATGGCCTGTGGCTACCACGCTGGCCAATGTTGACTTATAGGACATCTTTATCACCCCAGAAAGTTCTATTGGGCAAGGCCAGTCTAGAGTGCCAGCTTCATCTCATAAATTCTTAAGTTTTGAACAACAGTACAGACAAGCCACAGAAATTTTAATATTTGTCTCAAGAGCAGCATTTTACTATTTCATTTAGAAGTTGGTTTTACTTTATAAAATGAAATGTTAGTGTTTCATATTTTGTCCATATTTGTATAGACTTCAAAATTATGTTGATTTGTGGTACTCCCTATTATGTTGATAAGGCTTAAATGCACACTTATCAATGAAGTAGGGTTATCTAAGTTACTATGTTTATAGAATCTTATTAAGGACGAAAATCCAGACATTGTTGCAGGAAGGTATAAATGGAAGAAGAGGGAAGATAGTATGAATAGGCCCCAAACTTTAGTTTTAAAAAATGAAAATTGTTGCTGGATTTAGGGACACTATTTTGATTCCTTCAGTATTTTTAATACCTTTTCAAATAAAGGTATTGAAAAGGAAACAAAATTAATTGGCTAAAAGGTTTTTTAATTAAAAAGCTAATTTTAGCATGGTCTTTGAAATCAAGCGGACCAAGATTTGAATCTTGAATTTCAAACTTGTCAGTGTGGCCATGGTCAAGTTGCTTGACCTCTCTAAGACTCAGTGTTATAAGCAATAATTGTTGTAACTACTTCATAGGGCTATTTAAAGAACACAAAGCGTGATCCACAACACATATGGTAAGCATTCAATAAATACTAGCTCTCCTGATCAGTCTGTTAGACTTTCAGTGACTATGTTGTGGTCAAGTTGCGGCATGATGGTGTGTGATACGTGAAAAAGTATAATCGCACAGGAGGTGGTGCAAGAACAAAAAAGACAGGAATTTGCTCGGTCAACGAGGTGAGGCAGGAAAGACTCATCCGAGGAAACATTTTACTGTATCTTGAAGGATGACCACGAGTTCACTGTACTGAGGCGGCTGAGATTTGGATTTTTTTTTTTCCAGATAAACAACATGTATGATATTCTAGAAACTTGAGAGAATGCTTGGCACTAGGGGAAAAGGATTTGATTTGGGAATAGGGTGAAGCAAAGGAATGATCAGGAGCTGAGGCTATGAAAGTTTGTTGAAGCCAAACTGTGAAGGGCCTGAGTGCCATGCTTTTATCAAGACTTGAGGCAGGGAATCTCCCGCAATTGACTGGATAAGAGCTGAGCAAGACTCTGATAGAGGAAGGGAAGAGAAGTTGTCTATACTCGCCATTGCACCTTGTCCCTGCCATTTGCTCTTGAACTGACTCTATCACGCCATAGAAGCTGCTCTTGTAGGATCACTAGTGACCTCCTTGTTGCTCTGCCCTATGAACAATGTCTGTCCTCATCTTCCTCAGCCTAACAGCATCATCTGACACAATCGATCGCTCTCTCCTCCTTGAAATGTTTTGTTCATTTGGCTTTCAGGAGATCACACTGTCTTGGTTTTTCTCCTATTTCACTGGCTTCTCTTCTAAGTCTCCTCTGCTGGTTTCTGATCTCCTCAGCACTTAATATTGGGGCCCAGGGCTCAGCTCTTTGGGCCTCTGGACTTTCTCACAACTCCTCAGATGAGCTCATTTTGTCTCATGGCTTTGTGTACACACTACACGCTTTGTCTGATTTAAATCTCCAGTCCAGCTCTCTGTGTCCATCCAACAGCTCTTCGTATTCTTTACTGGATGTCTAAAGGGTATCACTCACTTAACTTGTTCAAAACAGAATTCTTGATCTGCCCTTTTAAAGCACTCTTTCTGCAGTCTTCCTCATCCAACTTGATGACAGCTCCACCTTTCCACCTGCTCAGGCCAAAAACTTTGGAGTTATCCCTGACTCCCCCAGAGAAGGAGTCTCACATCCCACATTCAATCTGTCAGCCTCTCTTGTTGACTGTACCTTCAAAAATAAGTCCAGAACATCTCCACTTCTTACCATCTCAACTGCTGCCATTCTACCTGAGCAACTGCCATGTCTTTCAAAAGCCTCCCCACTTGTCTCTCTGCTCCTGCCATAATCCCCCACCACACGCACACCCCACTTGACTCTCAAAACCATAGAGTGATCCTGTTTCACACACAAATCAGATCAGGTCACTCCATTCAAAATCTTCCAATGACTTTCCATTTCCAAGCACACAAAATTGCCTATGTTCCCAACACAGTTTGCCCAAACCCTTCCTTCTCTGACCTCATCCCCTTCTCCTTCCCTTGTTCACGCCACTCCCACCACACCAATCCCCTTTCGACTTCTTGAACGTGATAAGCAGGCTCCCACCTCAGAGCCTTTTACACTTGCTGTTCTTGCTGCCAAGCATTTTTATCCCCCTGCCCCCAACCAACCCAATATCTGCATGATACCTACTTCCTTACCTCCCCTGGGTCAAATGTCTAGTCAAATGTAATTTTCTCAGTGAAGCCTTTCCTGACCTCCCTATTTAAAGTTGAACAACTGCCTCCCAACCCATCTTTATCCCTTTACCTACTTAATTTTTCTCCACAGCACTTATCACCATTGAAATACATCATTTATTTGGTTTATTACCGGTCCCCTCTTGCTAGGATGTAAACTACACAAGGACAGGGATTTTTGTCTGCTTTTGTTAATTGCCGTATCCCCCAGGGTTTAGTACAGTACCTCGCACGTAAGTGCTCAGTAAATATTTTTTAGGCAAACTGATACACGTTTGCTTGTTTGTGGGGGCTGAGAGAGATGGAGGAGGAGAGAAGTTGTTCGTGTATTCTGTAACATTTAGTAGCATCTTCCATATGCCAGGTACTGTGCTAGAGGCTGAAGATCCAGATGACTGCTGCAGACGATGGCAATGCCAGCAACCAAGAGAGTGAACGCAGAGGACAAATGGGAGTTCCAGGGCCACTTGTTGAAACTGGGGGCTTGTGGGACATCCGGGTGGAGATTCCAATCATAAACTGGAACAGATTCCAAATTCCACATCTCTCCACCATACAGAAGCCAGACTGAGAGGCAAGGTTACAGGGCCCCCCAGGAGCTCTACGCTACAATGCACACCTGGGGCAGTAACACCATCTTCTGTGCTGTCTTCAACTACAAAGAGTAAAGTAAACATTCATAATACTTGCCGCTCAGCATTAATTGCCCTCATATGCGGAAAGCCCTTAGCTTCCCAGATGAAAAGGGCTGCAGGACCACGTAGTTAATCTTGCTAATTCAGAGGGAAGGCTGGTGCCCTGAATTATCATGGTCCTTACCAGGGGCATTGGGATATCCGTCCCCATGTTCCACCCCAACAGTTGACCCAGCCCCTCCAGAACCTCCCAGTGATATCTAAATGCCCCCAGAAAGGGAATAAAGTATAATTAACAATGAGTAAAACTTTGATATAACTATATACCTCAGGAGAAAAAAAAATCACCTCAAATAGTTTAGTCAAGAGAGAAATTTCTTTTGTACAAAAAAAATGTTGGATGATTTCCAGTAATGCAAGACTTCAAACAGAGAGTGAGAGGGAGGGTAAGAAAGCCTATTTTCTCCCACTCCAGAGGGCATTGTGGCTAAGGAGGTGAACGGTTTGCATGGAGGACTAAGGATAGCTTGTCAACAGATGGCTTGCCTTGTCTGAGAAAGAAGTACCTGCAAAAGCAAATACAAAAGAAGCAAATGTGTTCGATCATCCTTACTGACAAAAAAAAAAAAAAAAAAAAAGAATGTAATTTTGAGGAGATGGTTTCCAAAACTTGAAGGCTATTTGCAGCAGGAAAGCTTGTTTTGGAGGAGGAGGGGTTCATGGAGGGCAGGTGGAGGGCAGGAGGAGAAAAAGGTGTCTAAATTCTGGAACCTTTTATTAAAGCTTGTTTTTCTTGTCTGAATCTTTTGGTTCCCGTGCCTGTGACAGTATTCATAACTCAGCCCCAGTGTGCCAACAAACCCCATATGTTTCGGTTCGCTCCTTATCTTTTTAAGCCAAGATAAGGTTGAAATGAGTGTGTTGCAAGAGATTTGTGATAGAACACACACACACAAACACACACAGTGGCAGAGGGTGGGATGTGTCTTACTCGTATTTGTTTTCTTCAACACAAGATGCACACAAAGAAGGCACTCCATAAAAGTTTCTTAATTAAATGTCCATGCCCTCCAAACAAAACAGAAGCAAGCCCCCACCCCACCCCCACCCCCGCGGAGAAGGTCCTCATTTACAGATTGAGGGGAAGGAGCTGTGCGTCACATAATTGGACTGAGTGGCAAAGCTATCTCTCGCTACATTCAGAAAGCAAGCATGGTCTTCTTCTCTCCCTTCTCTGCTCCTCATCAAGCAGACTTTTAATCAATACATACGTTTGAGTGGCTGCCATCTGCCAGGCACTGCTTTGGGTGCTAGGGACATAACAATGAACGGGACAAAGTCCTAACACGGCACTGACAGGGTGGTGTGGGAGAAAGAGATTAATAGCAATAATACCCAACATCTGGGACTGTGATAAGCTCCTTACAAGCATTATTTCATTTAATCTAATCCTCAGATTTTAACATACCTGCAAATCATCTGGGAACTTTGTTAAAATACAGATTCTGATGCAGTCAGTCTGGGATGGGGCCTGAGATGCTGCATTGCTAACAAGCTTCCATGTGAGCCTGTGCCAAGGTTTCTAGAACCACACTGTGAGTACTTAAGGGTGTAAACATTCCAGCAACCCTATGTGGAAGGAGCTATCATTATCATTTAAGAGGAGGAAACTTGCACTTGGTGAAATTGCATAATTCATCAGTGGTCAATCAGTCAGTGTCACAAACAGGTGCAAATCCAATTCTACTAACCATTTCTCCCCAAACTGCCTCTCTTAAGACAACCAGTAGAACAAATGGGCGGTGAGACCAGGAGAGCTACTCATTCCACACAGAAATAACAGGCAAGAGGTTCAGAGAAGACCTCCCAAGGGAGGGGATATAACCAATACAGGGACTTAACAAATGTAACGGTGACTCTAGCACCATGTTTCTTAACCTATTTTTCAATATTTTTCAGCTCTGAGCATTGTCTCACCCTCAAACCTTTGCAGTCTTTCTCTCCCTAAACCCGCCTGCCATAAACCTTCAATACCACAGATATATTGTGTATCTGTTTATATAATGTGGCTTTTTGGAGGGCCACAAATTACTGTTATATCTGAGATTTTTTCCCATACATTCCCCAAAAACAGTATTTGTCCTATTGGGGGCGATATTGCCCCCACTGAGAACGCATGATCTAACAACACTCCCCTTGTGAGACAGATCATTGATTTCACCAAATCACAAAATCTCAACATTGAAAATAGCTTAGAGGCCATTTATCCTTCTGCAAAACCTTAACACCTGATTATCTATTCCATGCTTGGATACTCACAGTGATGGGGAACTTACTACCTCCATATATGGAGGACTGTTTACTAGAAATCTGTTTCTTATTTTGAACCTGTATCTGGCATGTCAAAATTTTTCATTCACCAGTTTAGTTTCTACCCTCTGGTGCTGAACAGAAGATACAGGGCTAAGTGAAACAGAAAACAGAAATACATAGAATATTTGGTTTCTATTCCTAGGGACCAGACAGTAATTGTGTGTGTTTGTGTTATGGAAATTCTCTTGTGATCTACCTATTTCAAACCTCATGTTTATTGACTTTATATCTCTAATAATACAGTCTAAAGTTTCTCTAGCTTCTGGAAGAAGCCATATCACACTCTAATTCATCTTACTGTCAACTAAAATTTCTCAGCATTGGTGTTGTTTTTAGAGGTGTTGGAAGTGGTGTAATAGAAAAAGCAATAGAATAGGGGGTGAGAAGACGAGGGTATGATCAGAAATACAGGGCTACATTTTTACTTAAAATAACACAGGTAATCAATTACAGAACTAAAAATAATATAACTAGAAAACACAGGGGAAGAGGGAAAGAGAAGGTGAAAGTAAAAGCGAGCTAAGCCTTTACCCTGCATAGTGGGGAGTCAACAGGGTTGTCTAAGTGATAAATTAAGGAGTAGAGAGACAAACATGATATTCTGAATTATGGGATGGCTATGAAAGTCTAAAATCAGAAGCAGGCAGAGGAGTGGGATAAAGTATGGGTGGGAGATTCTTGATTTTCTTCATAATTACTTCTAAATCTTCTGGCATTTTACTGACTACACATACACATTATTTAAAATTGAAAACAAAAGAATGATGAAATAAGAAAATAATCAGAGTAGTCCTCTGTAACCACCGGCCCAACTTGAATAAATTGCCTAATACCAAATTTAAATTTCTCATCTGCAAAATAGGCTAAGTTAGTGGTTTTCAAGGTTTTTAAAATAAAATATGACACAGAATCTTTATACATTAAAAAAAAATCCCAATGCAGCTCCTCTGATAGGGGGTGGGGGATGGGGAGTACCAGGAGTTAAGCCCACTATTTCTCCCCCTTATCCTTTTCTTTGCACCCCTCACCCCCACCCCCACCACAGGCAGCCCTGAGACATGTCATCAGACAATTGCAAGAATTTAGTTTGGATACTGAGTTCGTCTGCAGGATTTTTTTTTTTTCAAATTATGGTCATAACCCATTAATTCAGTGGCTTGGAACCGGGGTAGCACTGGAATAGAGTAGGACAGAAAAATGAGAAAGCAATCCATTGTGTTCTTGTACACACTTCCATGATATGTATATATGCATTCACTACCTTCCCGGCTGGCTGGGTGGAAGAAGTTTCCAGGACAGCTTGTCCTGTTGAGGACCTCAACAGCAGGGCAGGGAAGATGCTTGATACTAGGATCCCTGTTTAAATTAAAAAAAAAAAAAGAACAAAAAACAAAAAGCCACACCTTTTTTTTTTTTTGAAAAGAGAGAAAGAGCATGAATGGGAGAGAGGGAAAGACAGAGGGGGGGTGGGGAGAGGGGGAGTGAGAAAGAGAGAATCTTAAGCAGGCCCCACGCTCAGCACAGACCCCAATACAGGGCTTGATATCACAACCCCAGGATCATGACCCCAGGCAAAATCAAGAGTGGGATGGTCAACCGACTCAGCCATCCAGGGCACCCCCCTCCAGAGCCCTGAGTGGGGGTGCTCTGCGTGGACGGCACTAGCCAAGCCCAGACACCCCACTCTTCAGCCAGGCCTCCGGCACACAGCCTCACCACTCCCTTCATCTGAGCCACAAGGACACTGGAAGAGGCTGCTGGCTCACACAGAAGTCAGGGTGGGGATGGAGGCAGGAGTGGGAGTCCTTCCTAATTCTGCCGCGACACACATCCCGATAATTTTTGTTAACGAGACTGTTGAGTAAAAATGACACCACCTTAAAAAAAAAATGAAGAATGAAGATGGACAGTGTGTTCCTTGCTACCAGTCACCATCAAAATGTTTACATTGCTTCTCCCAATTCTAACATTCTCTGATTCTGTGACTTCTCTGAACCGTCCACCCTCTCTGTGGACACAAAATTGTAATAAGCAGCACAGACCGTCCTAGAGTTTGTACCTTCTGGTGAAAAGCCTTCGCGTTCCCACGAGGCATCTCAAAGACAGCTGGTTGGTCTGCAACTCTGAGTCCCGTCTCGTCTCGGGAAGAGGAACAGGAGACCGCATGATTGGAAAATCCCTGCAGGTGACGCTAATACAAAACTCCTCCTTTCCCCTTCTTCCCCCAGTCCCCATCCACTGAGCCAAAAGTAGAAATATGCTGTCAATGCAAATAGTAAAATGCACTTGGGAAGACTAAAGAGCTAAGCCTCAGCTGTTGATTAAGATAACCAATGATTATTCTTAATTAGAGAAATTTTTGGTAAACTGATAAGGAGTATCCCAGGTAGATTTCACTTTTATGAATGCCAGAATAAATACAGTGTTCTATATGTTTGACCACAAGCTCATAAGTACTGTGTTCTCATAAATAAAACTAGAATAAATACACCCCAGGGAGGGAGTAGGTTGGGTCATACCCCTGGGGCTTCCCTTGAAAGTATACAAAATTTTGTTTGGATGTACATATGTACTTTTTTTCCCCCTAGGGTAAGACTTCTATCACTTTCATCAGCTTTTGGGAGGAATATGGAATCTAAGAAAGTTTAAAGAACCACCGGGTTATAGGATCACGTTCGCTACAAGCGCAATAGACACCACTGTCTCCAGGTGAAACAAATTTTGACTTTACCATAATCAATAGAAGGCTTTGTTTTTCCTCTTTAGAAAGGTCTTGAAAAAGCCCGCACATCTGCCTTCGCTGAAGGTTCATCAATTCAGAGCAGACAGTCTTAGATGACATACAGCCAGCACAGACGCCCCCTTCCCGCCCCCCGCCCCCCCACCCCCCCACGTCACTTACACCTGCTACCACTGGCAGCGAGCCCCAGCACCGGCACCTATGAGAACACCCTCCACAGATCATCCGCAGACCCGATAGGGGGCAGCAGGGCACAGTGAGAGAACAACAAAGCCACCTTTATGATTTAAGATTATTTGCTGAGTGTTGCACAAGATA
This sequence comes from Panthera pardus, assembly GCF_024362965.1. Taxonomy (NCBI): domain Eukaryota; kingdom Metazoa; phylum Chordata; class Mammalia; order Carnivora; family Felidae; genus Panthera; species Panthera pardus. The sequence goes on along the minus strand of NW_026526991.1, from coordinate 68,824,123 downwards.
AGACTATATAAAGTTTATACAAAGTGCTCCCTCCCCCCCGTGAGGAAAGTGTAGATAGTATGTTTATCTTATTTCTCATACCTCGTAATAACGCAGAGACAAAAATGCCTCCACTGTGTAAAATGGAAATGTTAGGGTTTGGGGTTTGGGGTTTTTTTTTGTGTTTTTTTTTCTACTAAAACCTTCCAGTGCATCTAGAAATACACCTTTCCAGAGTGTGGTCAAAGCTTTTTTTCTATCTCAAAGCATCAGGAAAAACACTCTTCTGCCACATACCAGGAAAGAAGTTCAACATATCACCTCCTATGGCCAGAAAAGTAGGAGCCTGCCTCTCGGGAAACACAGAATTCAAAGGAAGAAGGCAATAGTGCCTTAAACGTCTGCAACATGTTTTGTTTTCTTTTCATTTTTGTTTTTTAAGCATCTCCTCCAGAACTGCACCTGATGGAGAATAATGCAGAACGAACCCCGGCACCAAAGCACCCTAGCACACCCAGCCCCTCTGAGATTCCTTTTTATCGTCTGTAAAATAAAATAATAATATCCATTGCCTTGTGCAAGTCCTGTGAAGATTTTAAAAATCAAAACGCGGATGGGGCGCCTGGGTGGCTCAGTAGGTTGAGCCTCCGACTTCAGCTCAGGTCATAATCTCGTGGTCCGTGAGTTCGAGCCCCGCGTGGGGCTCTGGGCTGATGGCTCAGAGCCTGGAGCGGGCTTCCGATTCTGTGTCTCCCTCTCTCTCTGCCCCTCCCCCATTCATGCTCTGTCTCTCTGTCTCAAAAATAAATAAATGTTTAAAAAAAAAAATCAAAACGCCGGAAAGCTCTTGGCAAGCATGGCTGCTAAGCGCACGTTGGTTCCTCGTCCTTCCGTCCAGCCACCCCACTCCTCACGGCAGCCTTTTAAATCCTGTTTCCAGCAGGGCACCTGGGTGGCTCAGTTGGTTGAGTGTCCAACTTTGACTCAGGTCATGACCGCATGGTTGGAGGGTTCCAGCCCCACGTTGGGCTCTGTGCTGACAACTCAGAGCCTGAAGCTGCTTTGGATTCTGTGTCTCCGTCTCTCTCTGCCCCTTGCCTGCTCACACTCTATAGCTAGAGACTGAAGGAAGGGGAATGGCAAGGGAGAGGCCGGGAGGCAGACCAGAGGGAGCAGCCTCTCCTCCAGAGCATGTTTTCTTCAAGTGAATCTTCTGCAACCTCTTTATTAAAAGGTAATTTGTAAGCATGATGGTTGTTGAGACCACCATTAGAAAATATTACAACAAAGAGTGGGAAACAGGCATCAAAACACTGGTCAACAGAGACTCCAGGCTTAATTCCCAGTCACCCAGCGGAGCGGCCCCCTATCCAGACACCTTGCCCAAGCCCTTGTCTCAGGCCCAGCCCCCTATCTTGGGATCTGACTACATCTCTAGTTGAGGTTTTAGCTAAATCCTGCTGAATGGAACCAAACCCTGAAGTACTGACTGTCTGTTCTTGCTTCTCCAAAACAACATCAGCAGCTCCATCCCTGGTGCATATCCTTGAATTGTTGAATGTTGGGAGGACAGCCACTTCTGAAGTAATCAAAAGGAGATTAAGAAAATCAAATTAGCTTATTCAAGGTTTGCACCTAGTCTCCTCAGTTAGACTTTCTACTAAAATTTAGTTATTTCCAGGTGTACTAGTCAGGGATTGCCAGAAAAGGAGAGAGAGAGAAAAAGAGAGAGAGAGAGAGAAACTTTTCATAAGGAACTGGCTCACACAATTATAGAGGCTGAAAAGTCCCAAGCCCTGCAGTCAGCAAACTGGAGATCCCGAGTTGCTGGTGGTGTGGTTGTGTCTAATCCCAAAGGCCTGAGAGCCAAGAGAGTTGTAAGTTCCAGTCTAAAGGCAAGAAAAGACTAATGTCTCAGCTCAGTAGTCAGGCAGGTGAAAGAAATTTCCCTCTTAGCCTCTCTGTTCTATTCAGGTCTTCAATTGATTGGATGAGAACAGCCCACGTGAGCGAGAGCAATCTATTTTACTGAATCTACCAATTCAGATATTAATCTCATCTAGAAACACTTTCACGGACACATCCAGTATAATGTTTGATCAAATGTCTGGGTACTCTTTGGCCCAGTCAAGTTGACATATAAAATTAACCACCACCAAGGGCTTGAGTTTCACCTTTTATTTCTTCTGCCATCACCTGATGGGGGCACCTATGATTAAGAGAAGGGCAAAGTGACATCACTGAGAAGGCTGGGTAAGTCAAGCTATAGATTAGATCATCCTCCCCAGGAGCTGAGAATTTCTCCCAAATATTCATGTGTAAATAGAGAGTCCCTTCTTTGGAGGAGAAGAAAATAATTAGACCATAGGCTTGAGATGATTACATTTTACCTATTACTGTAGGGTTTTTTTTTTATTATTATTCAAAAATTGTATAGAAAACAAATCCAATAAACAGAGGTGCCTGGCTAGCTCAGTTGTTAGAGCATGTGACTCTTGATCCCAGGATCATGAATTCAAGCCCCATGTTGGGTGCAGAGATTACTTTAAAAAATAATAATAAAATAAAATCTTTTTTTTTAAATCCCACAGGGCACCTGAGTGGTTCAGTCTGTTGAGCATCTGACTTAACTTTAGCTCAGGTCATGATCCCAGGGTCGTGGGATTGACCCCACATTGGGCTCCACAATGAGTGTGGAGACTGCTTAAGATCTTCTCTCTCTCTCTCCCTTTGCCCCTCTCCCTGGCTTGCACGTGCTCTCTCTCATAAAATAAAAAAATATAAAATAAAATAAAATAAAATAACTTCATAAATTTAACACCAACTATTCACAGCATTCTTTTTCTCTGCTGGACTTGGTCGAGGTAGAGGCCCACAGTTTACAAAGGGTTCCTTTGCTTCACCTTGTTTGGGTACATGGTGAGAGACAGACTATGGTGTGAAACTAGGTGTCAGAGGCCAGGCTCTGAATCCCAACTCTGCTACCCTGCAACCTGAGACCAGTTTTGCTGCTCCAAGCCTTAGTTTTCCTCCCTGTAAAAATTAGGAGGAGAATGTATTTTCTCCTTCACAGGATTGCTGTGAGTTTCAAATGAACTGATGCATGCTGAAAGCATTTTGTATATGTAAAATTGTTATATAAGTATTGGCCTACATATTTGTCATTTTTGTAGTGACTTTGGCTTCTGTCACAGTGATGGCATCATAGTTGGTGTATGAGTTTCCCGTTGTTATGGTAACAAATTACTGCAAACTTAATGGTTTAAAACCATACAAATGTATCTTATAATTCTGGAGTTCAAAAGTCCAAAATGATTCTCAATGGGCTTAAATTAAGGTCTCAGTGGGCTGGTTCCTTCTGGAGGCTGTAGGGAAGAATCTACTTCCTTGCCTTTTTTACTACAGATCACCCACATTCTTTGGCTCGTAGCCCCATTTCTCCATCTTCAAACCAATCATGTCAATCCAAATCCTTCCCACCCTTCCATTTCTTTTATTTTTGCTTTTGCCTCCCTGTACCACTTACAAGGACCCTTGTGATTGCCTTGTGCCCACTAGAAAAATCACCAGCATAATTCCCCTATCTGAAGGTCAGCTGATTAGGAACCTTGATTCCATCTGCAACTTTAACTCTCTCTTGCCAGGTAACCTCACATGTTCACAGGTTCTGGGGATTAGGATGTGGACATCTTTGTGGTGGCGGGGGGGCGGGAGGGTACCTTATTCTGCCTGCCAAACTTCATTTACTCATTCCCCAACATAAATTCAGATTTTAAAGTATTGCACCTCTACAAATTCATTATATATGTGTTCCCTGATGAGTTTGAAGTTATTTAATAACAAACATAGCTATTTTTCAGATCTTCTCCAAAGGCACTCATTTCTACATTTTTCAATAAAAAGACTTATTTAGAATATCTAAAAATTCAATAAAGAAGTTTTAAAAATAAGGAAAATACCTATAATCCAAACACTCATAGCAACTGTTATATTTTGGCATTTTCCTTCAAGTGTTTTTTTAACATTGTTGAGAACATACAATATAAACAAATGTTTATGCTATTTAAAATGATTGCATCCATATTTCAAATTTACAAACTCTTTGTAAACATAGAATTTAATAGCTGAATAATATTTCATTGCAGCAAGGTAACATAATTTACTTGGATGCTCTTGTTGAACACTTAGTTTGTTTAAAGTTTTAATTATGAAAATTAATGAATGTTAAACATCTTTTATCATTTATATTTATTTGCAATTTCCAGTTATTTCCTTAGGTAAGAATCCCAGAATTTATGGACCAAAGGGAAAAAATAAATTCAAAGCTGTTGATACCTATTGTCAAATCACTTTCTTCAAATAATAGTCCATTATATTCCCTCCAGTAGTATGCTCAGGTCTATTTCAACATACCCTGGCCAGCATTAAGTATTCTTATACTCTTCATTCTTTGCCTAACTTTTAGTTAAAACTGACCTCTCATTGTTTGTATATGCATCTCCTTCAATTATGTGTGAATCTCAACATTTTTCCATTTGTGTCCCCAGCACTTGTATTTCCTCTTTTGTGAATTATCTGCACGTGAACATTCATTCTTTCCAAACCGAGGAATGCTTACAGAGGTTAGATGCAAGAATACTCATTTCAATAGTAATGAGTTAGAAATTCTTTCTCTATTCCTACTCAACTTTAAGGTTCTTAGCCCTTTATTGGGTTCTTCAAGGGCCCCTGCTGCCTGTTTTCCCCAAAACTGGTTTTCTTTACCAGTTCAGAGCTGCTCTGTGGGTTTCTGAAGGCATTTCCTCACGTCAGCTCAGTTGTCGGGTCCAGGCGTTAGCTGGTCAACCTTCCAACAGATGCAGACACTCTTCTCCTGCCTGCTGCCATGCCACTATAACTTAATCTTCTTATATTCCTTCTATTGTTCCCCTACTACTTGCTCTAGTTCCATTTCTTGACAGAATAAACCTTCAGGCACCTGCCAGAGTAGGGAAGAGAAAGCTGGACAGCTGGAGCAGGTGAAAGGGAGCTTAGATCTAATTACTTCTCATGTAAAAACATTCACTAATCCTCCTGGTTCAGCCCCTCCCTTCACCTCCATTTCCATGGCACCAGGGTGCCTCTGGTTCCAAGACATGCCATGTTCTGTGGTTTCTTTTGGTTATCTCCCTCTGTAGAAACTTCATTTCCAGTTGTCTCTCTTCTGCTAAATTAATTACAATGGTTCCATTTACTTTCCATCCACTAAGATTTAATTGATATCTTTCATCTGCTCTTATCTCCTGTTCTCTTAGTCCTTATGGACTTACACATTTTTAAACTGCTTTACTGACATTTTGAAGGTGTTTACGGAAGCAACTGTTTGATCTGCCATGTTTTTCTTCTGTACTCTCCATACTGGAGAGCTCTCTTTCTCTCCTCTGCTTGTCCTCAGAAGTACTCTTTCTATTCTCTTTTTGCCCTCCAAAGCATTCCTTCTCTCTCGTCATTATCCAATACACCCAGCACAATTTCTTAAATAAGCTTAGGCTTTTACCAAAGATAAGAAGTACCATGACCAAGCAGTTTCTCTGTCATCACCCTGTACTGTCCCATACATACCTCCTTACCTTGCAACCATCCTGAAGTAAGAAAACCCTAAGGGCCAGGATTCCCAGTTAAAGTCAATGCTAGGCTTCATTTAGTCTCCCAATGCTGGTATTACAAAAACTCTCACTGCATGTCATGTATCCAAGAGAATGATTTCTTTTACAGGCCAGGGATAGGACATGGCATCATAAGAATACCCTCAAGTTATTACTCACAGGGGTTTGTTCGGATCACAGACAAGAAATTTCAAAGACACCCAAATCCATGTTATACCACTAAAAAGCATTCCAGTCTCACAACTGTGCTGACTATATTATAAACCATCACTGTTCTTTCCCAATTACTTCTCTTGATTATGGAGCTGCTCTGTTTAAGTTGGAAGGTGATGGAAGTAGGTGCAAGGAAACAAGATAACCACACATATCTTGACATTTCAGATAATTTAATCTCAAAATGGGGGCCCTTAAACTAGTTTTCCTGTTTCCAGTTTTAACTGTTCACATCAAATCAGAGACATCTCCACTTTCCTAGAGGCTCCTAAGCCAGTGTTAACACGAACAATAAAGCTGCTCTGCTTGGAGCAGAGACTAAAATAACCTCCACAGAGTTTTCACTCTAAACATAAGCCATCTTGTGAGACATGGAGTATAAACGAAGAATGTGCCAAAATAGTTCCCAAATGTCCTAAAATTTCACCTTAAAGAATGATAACAATTTGGAGTTAAGATCATATGTCAGCTTTAAAAATAATCAAAACTCTCTAATTCTGGAAGGAATAAATAATTGCAAAAGAAAACAAACAAACAACAAAGATAAACGGCTCCGTGGGAGATAAAGCCATATTGAGAGAAGGATATTATCAATTCCTGCATGTGTTAGAGAATCACATTAGAAGGCGTGCTGGAATATATGATTACCTTCAACATTAGTCTCAAGCACAAAGTATAAATTACATTCTTGTTCTTATAACTTGATGCTTTCTGAATCTACATAGTTACTGTGTTTTTGGTCAACTTACAAAACTTAAGGGAATGCACTTGAGAGAAAAAGGAAAGGAGGTTGTCATCAACACAGGCAATATGGACAACCTCAAATCACTGTCATAATTCCTAAATAAAACATAATTTTAAAGTCTGTACCTTAATGCTGTTCATGACTATTTACTTAAAAAGAGTCTGACTATAATTTAAAGTACTTCCCTCACAATCCCATTTCCAAGCACTAAAAATAAACTTCATTAGTGTCTGAGTATCTCACCATGGTTTCTACTTATTTCCCCTGACATAGACCGATATATCTTCTTCCCTCTGAATCTCAGAAGTTCATCTCCAAACCACCTCTTGCAGAATGGAATTAAAAACCAAAATTATTTCCAAAAATCCTATTTCTTATAAAAGTTCTAAAACATGGGGTGCCTGGGTGGCTCAGTCAGTTGAGTGTCCAACTCTTGATTTTGGCCCAGGTCATGATCCCAGGATCATGGGATCGAGCCCCACATAAGACTCCACGGTCAAGAGCCTGCTTAAGGCACTGGGAGCTTGTTTAAGATTGTTTCTCCCTCTCTCTCTTTCTCTCTCTCTCCCACAGCCCCTCTCCCCCATTCATGCTCTCTCTCTCTCTCTAAAATAATTTTAAAAATTAAAAACAAAATTCTAAAACATATATGCTAAGACTGATGGTGAACCCCTTGAACTGAGCATCAGGCTGTCTCTTTCAACTTGGTACATATGTCCTTGCCATCAAAACAACCTTACATCTCATGTTAAGTATTAGACAACTGAATGGATCAGGTCTCTAGAAAGCAGAATGATTGGTTAGGTGCAGGGCATGGAGCTGAGTTTACCAGTGGCCGCCATCACGGTGTGAAAACTCAGTGGAAAGATAGCCACTTCTTTATGAATGATGACTATTAATGTGTCCCTTGAAGAAAATAAGCTGCTAACTAGGTCTATACAACCAGCCATAGAAGCCCTTGCTCTCAGTTTCTCAGTCAGCAATAGGGCAGGTGTGCCTGCCTACCACCTCCCAAAACATGTATCAAGAGAAGAAAGGATAAGAGGAAAAGAGATTTTCATATTGCTTCTACTTCTAAATGCACTGTCAGCCTTCAAAAAACAAGTGATGGTAGTTGCTGAGGGGTCCCTTGTGCACCAAAGTATGCCTCATCTCAGGGCAGACCAGTGAGTTTCCTTACGTTCAGACAGGAGCGATTCTCTGGATAGATTAAGTTCATACACATGCATGCATATGTGCACACACACGCATAAAGTACCCCGTAAAGGGAAGAAACTCTTCTCTAAGCTAGGAGGGAAAGGAATATTTTCTCATTACCAATTTCTCTCTATACGGGAATTTCCAGTGGTTAAAGGGTGGTGGCAACTGAAATTATTTTGTCTTGATAACTAATTCATTAAACAAATAATTATTGGGTGCTGTTATGTACTAACGATCCTAACATTCTCCTATAAAATATTTTCTTCCTTAAAAAATAAAAGAAAACAATGTCATATATTTCTGCAAAAATGTCTCCCACTCAGACAACAAACATATCATTACTAATGAGGTGTCTTATATCAGTATATAAACTTGTCATTCAGAAATGGCCAGTTGATGGAAGATGGTCTGCTTCTGAGCCACAAGATGATTTATAATATCAACTAATTTTGCCTGTTTAGATTATTATGACTATTATAAAAGCACAGAAATTTCTACAATATCTCAGGTGATGACCAAGTTATGAAACAATCCATTAAGTCGCTCGTAGAGTTCTGAGAGAAAAATAACTAATATTTCCCATAATTTCCATACAACGTTCCTAGTGTTGCCCTTTGAGATTACATAGAATATGCAAGTCCTCTCCCATTGGAATTACAGTTGGCATTTATTGGGTGTTTACTATGTAAAGAGCCTTGCGCTAAATTCTTTATAGACATTATAATGTTATCTCCCTCTATAAACACAGACCCACACCAACCCCTTTTCCAGGCAAAACAAACATAGCTCTTACAGCTGTTTCTCATATGACTGTTCCAGACTTCCAACATTTTGATTACCCTCCCCTGGACAGCTCCATTTTGCCAATGCCCCCCCACCCTACCCTTTAAACTATGGCATCCCTATCTGGTCACAATCTTCCAGATGTGAATTAACCAATTCCAGATACAGAGGACTATTATTTCCTTGTCTGGAAAGGCTATTTCTCTTAATCTGGCCTAAGAAGATAGGGGGGTTTTATTTGTTTGTTTGGTTGGTTGTGGGTTTTATTTTTTTGGGGGGTGGGTAGTATTTTGGCAAATCATATGACTTGCTCATGTTGACCTTGTTGTCAACTAAACCCCTGAGACCTTTTTTTTGCATAAACCACATTTAAGCCAAATCTCCACCATCCTGAGCAGTTGATTTTTAATTGAAAGGAAATGTTTACTTCCTATGTATCTATCCTTATTAAATTTATTCTCTTCAATTTACTGTTCTTTCTACACTATCAAGATCTGTTTGAATCTTATTTCATCACTCAGCACACTAACTTTCTTTATAGCATCTGAAAATGAAGCAAGCATGTAGTTTATATTTTCATCTGAGCTGATCATTTCACAAGTTGAATGACCCTATGTGGCATGCCGGCTAAAATTTTCCACCTTTGATAATGAGTTCATTACAGGAGATCTTACAGGCCTTCAATCTTTTTTTTTTTTTTTTTAATGTTTATTTATTTTTGAGAAAGACAGAGACAAAGCATGAGCGGGGGAGGGGCAGACAGAGAGGGAGACACAGAATTTGAAGCAGGCTCCAAGCTCTGATCTGTCAGCACAGAGTCCGACATGGGGCTCAAACCCATGAAATGTGAGATCACAACCTGGGCCAAAGTTGGACATTCAACTGACTGAGCCACTCAGGCGCCCCAGGCCTTCAATCAGTTTTGAATCTGCCTAATTATTTTTGTCTTCTACATCTCTGTCTTCATCTTGTACTCAGTGACACCCAGCAACTTTGTCAGCTCCTTTGCTAGAATCATGATGCATTTCTCCAACTTACCATGAACCAAAAAAATTGGCATTGTAAGTTGTTCTTAGTGGACCCATACTGATTGCTAGTAATTGCAATTTTCTTTCTTAACCTAACAAATAATCTATCTCAAAATTCACTACAGAATCTTGCCAAAAATCAATACAGTTTAGGTTTTTGTTCCTAAAATTCAATGTTCCTCCCTGCCCTCACTCATACACACTTTACAAATATTGGCTTATCTTCATTCTTAATACCTCCCTTTTTCTAAGATTATGACATTGTGGTTGGATTCATATCTGTGGTCAATACACTGAAATGAAATCCAATTTTATCTGATTCCCTGAATTCATTTAAAGCAGGTATATACCCTTTGCCATTCTCTTGTCTCTCTAGGAGCTCAAGTCTCAAGTCTTCTTTGACATTATTCTATCTGTTATTTCCAACTTGAATATGAGTATTTTCACAACAACTCCAGGAGGTAGTTGGGTCAATTATTTTTATCCTCCTTTCTTTTGAAGTCATTGAGACTCAACAAGATTAATTGAGCAGTGATTGAGTAGCAAAGTTAGAATGGAAGCCAATTGTTTTACCTCCAAATCCAGTGCTTTTTAAACTACTTTTGGTGTCTCCTTTTCTAAATTTCCAGGGGAAATGTTGCCTTTTTAACTGGATCTATATGTTTTGTGTTCCAGAAAAAAAGAAAGTCAAAGCTAAGTAAACTTAGGTTTATCCCTCTTTGTTTTTATGCCAGAATACTTGGAGGCAAATTTATTGTCTGGTTCCTCAGCTCTGTCCCACAAATTACCTACTATTTATTCTTTCTTGTTATGTTTTACTTTTATTTTTTTACTACAATTTATTGCCAAATTGGCTAACATACAGTGTGTACAGCGTGCTCCTGGTTTTGGGGGTAGATTCCCGTGGTTCATCACTTACATACAACACCCAGTGCTCATCCCAACAAGTGCCCTCCTCAATGTCCATCACCTATTTTCCCCTCTCCCGTTATGTTTTACTTTTAAATGTCTTACTTGACATGTGTGCCAATCTTTTTTTAATAGCCCATAAACAAATCTTGCATTCAGATTGGCTCTTTTCCTCAAGGAACCCCAATACAGCTAGTAAAACAATACCCCTATTGTCAGCTTCTTTCCTCCTATAACTTAGAGAGAATTTTATTCCCTATAAGGTTAGAGAAGCTGGAATTGCTACTTAATCTTCAAGCAGTTCATTTGGTTACTCCATGAATCTGTTCTGCCATTCCAACCAGAAGAAAAAATTACCATCCCTTAATAAAAACAAAGAAATTTACCTACAAACAATCAAAGACTATGCAAAGACAGATCAAAATCACAAAAGAAGACAAGCTTTACAAGTAATGGCAATGGCTGAAAATGCAAACAAAGATTACATATGTGTAAATGCATGTAAAGGATGTATTCTCTTGGGGCACCTGGGTGGCTCAATCAGTTAAACATCTGACTTCAGCTCAGGTCTGATCTCACCGTCCATGGGTCCACACCCTGAGTCTGGCTCTATACTGGTAGTTCAGAGACTGGACCCTGCTTTGGATTCTGTGTCTCCTTCTCTCTCTGCCCCTCTCCTGTTCTCACTCTGTCTCTCTCTCTCTCTCTCAAAAATAAATAATAAATAAAACATTTTTTAAAAAGCAATGTATTATCTTTGGTTTTCATTGATTTTTCCTTGTTGTATGTAGATTACATTTTTTTTTTTTTTTGGAAATTATATTGCTTGTGGTTCTTAGACCTTCTTAAATCTGTTGCTTGATTTCTTTCATTAGTTTTGCAAAGTTCTCAACCATTATCTTTTCAAATATTATTTCTGACCCATTCTGTCTCTCCTCTCCTCAATCCTTCTAGGACCTCTCCTCAATCCTTCTAGGACTTCAATAATACATATGTTACCTCCTCTCACTGTATCCTCTATAATTTTTTAGCCATCCTTATTTTTCTCCATGTTCATTCTGGATATTTTCTTCTGACCTTTCTTCTAATTTTCTAATTCTCTCTTTATCTACTTCTTTTTATTAAAATTAATGAAAAGTCTTTTTAAAAGTTTTTTTTGTGTTGTTTATTGTACTGGATCATATAATTTCCAGTTTTACTCTTAAGTTTTCAATACTGTCCTATCTCCTTGAATATAGCATAATTATGTTAAGGTCTGTGTCTGATGACTATGGTATCTACAACTCCTGTGGGCCCTTTTCCATTGTCTGCTGTTTCTGTTGTATTTTGTTCACAGAGTTTATCACCTCATGTGTTATTTTCTGTTTTGTGCTACATAACATACTTATAGAACTGTTAGTAGAACTAATTTACAGTCAGCAATGAGGTTTTCTGTTTCCAAAGAAGTTTTATGTATGTGTACACCAGGTAGCTGGAGGTATGAACAATTTGAGGACTTAAACCCAATTTCAAAGATTGAGATGATTTAAAATGAACCTGAAATCTTTAAGAGTTCCTGTAAACTCTGGATTTACCCTTAAAATTGGAGTATCAACCTTCAAGATACAACCTAATTGAGGCAGTTTCATCAGAACCCCCAACAAGTTGGTGAATCCTGGACTCTAATCCCTACCCTAGCCCTATAAGGCTATCAAAAGCTCTGCTCAAGTTTTCATCACAAAGAAAACAATTATTTATATATTTATGAGATGATGGACATTAACTAAACTTATTTTGATGATCATTTTATAATATATTTAAGTCAGGGCATTATACTGCACACCTTGAACTTACACCATGTTGTATGTTAATTATATCTCAATAAAACCGGAAAAAATAGATAAACATTTTGAAAAACCTCTTCTCAGACTCTCAGGTTCTCAATACCTCCTCCATTGTTGGCAAATGTTCCCAAAGGGAAAATGGCCCTGGATGCTGGGCTTACTCCCTTGTCCCTCCATCTCCTCCACATTATATTATTAGACAGTAATTCTTTACTATCTTGTTAGATGTCTAATGTTTTCAAGTAGATTTTTAAAAAATATTTTGTCTAACATTTCTGGTTGTCCTTTGCAGACAGTTTATGGGAATTACCTAGTCTACCATCACTGGAAACAGAAAGTCTCTAGGACTTTGTTTATCAGTAGATCATGTTAGTCACATCTGTAGCCAAATACCAGCATTCAGGCTTATCTTTGAATTGATGACCTTTCCCTTGCTGATACAACTACAGTGATATGACAATATTATGAAAGTTCCCTAATTTCAGCATAATTGCCTTACGCCTAACTTTGACCCACCTTATTTCAGATAAGAGACCCTAAGTTTCATTTCAGTTGACTTTTCTTGACAAAGCCTCCTCATTTACTACTGCCATAGAAAATACTATTAAAGGCAGGTTGGTGTAGTGGAAAGAACACTGGAATTGGAGTGAGAAAACTTGGATTGGAACCCATCTCCATCATGCATTTACTGGCTTGGCTCCACAGTTTCTCCCACCATGCCTCAAGCCCTCTATAAGCATGCAGACTACAAAGGTAAATGAGAGTCAGTCTTTGGCATCTATTCAGTATCTGTAAGCCTTAACATGTTTACTTGTAAAGTAGGAGTTATATTATCTCATATGGTTACTGTAGGGATTAACTAAGGAAGCTGTATAGCCCTGAATTCATAACCACAGACACATAGGAGGCACTCTAATTACTATTTGTTTTCAATTATAGACAGTATTTTATACAACAGATTTATCTCTAAAAATTTTTGTAAATCAAATCATGTTTTAAGTGTCCTATGGGAGCTAAGTTTTGAAGGGAAATTTATTGGAGATATAGAAAGAATCCTCCTTCTACAGAATATTAAATCCATTTCACTTAATCTCTTGTAATCATATCGATTTTCATAAAATTCATTTGATCAGAGTAAGTTATGCCTGCAATAAAGACACAAGCACTTCCTCTATTCAGATGGTCTTAGAAGCCTCACAAGGTTGATGACAACCTGTGCTGAGATGATAAACAGTGATACGGTTCCATGTGTCTATAACAGCAAAGAGTTGACCTGAGCGGGCATGGATGATTTAAGTTAAATGTTAAGTATATGCCACAAGGGTATCACAGGAGACCATGAAGTTTAGTAAGCACGAGGAAAAAAGCCTTACAATCAATTCATTAAGGCCATAATCCCAGATATTAATTCAAACATGATTCTTTGGTTCTGAAGGGTGGAATGTTTTATGACATTATTGCATTTCCAAAGATTTCATCATTTATTATGTTGACTGGAATTTTATCATTGTTTTAAGTAGCACTCTTTATGAGATCATTTTGTCCCTTTAGAATCTAAATCTGGGTAATGACTCCGGTGTTTTCAGTTTCCAGTTGTTTGTAGGTTGTCATTGCCTTAAAAAATTGTTTAAAACAACAAAAACCCTGAGCATTCTAATAGAAATGTAAACGCTCAGACTTCATTTTGATAATGTGCTAGTAGTCAGTATAAATGATAACAAACAAATGCAGATTCATTGCTATAACTCAGGCAAACAATATTCTGTTAAAAATTCTAAATAATCTTTTTGGGGTAGGTGTAGACTTGAAACATCAGACAAGCTCATTACTGCAAACGTTCCGATAATAATCAGCTTCTTAGCAACACAGGGATTTTTAGGGCAAGCATCTGTTATAAATGTGAAAATAAAGGAGAAATTTTGATGAAAACCTTTGCATATTTACTGTCAGTTCATTTCAAAATTGGTTCCAATCTATTGATTTCTTGCTGTGGATCCTTGAAATTACGGTAACTAATTTTAAATAGATTTCAGAATTAACAAGTGGTTTATTGGTGGCATAGGAGGTAGTAACAGCACAGGACATGGAGGTAGACTGCTAAGATCCAAATCCCTGCTTTACCACTTAGCAGCTGTGTTAAGGCAAAGACACTGACCTTCCTTAATTTGTCATCTGTAAAATGGGAATAATAGTAATAGTACCTGCCTCATGGAATTTTATGAGAATTAAATGAGACCAGCTATATAAAGTGATTTGCATAGGCTGGCACATAGTAAGCAGTAAGTAGTAATTATAGGTAGTATATCCTAAAGTATATATATTAAATACATAGTTCATATTAGGAAGGGGCAATGAAAGTAAGAATAGACAACAGTTCTTTAGCCATAACGCTCAATACTTGCATGGGTCAGTAGCAAGTCCATTATATCATCTCTGCAACCTCACATCTACCACTCAGCAGAAAAGATAGGATGTTCATAGATTTACCTAGAAAAATAGGACAAGATTTTTAAAAAGTCACGTTCTATCATCAGTGTGATTTTAAACATGAAAATAAAGCAAAGTCGCAGAGAATATTAAAAAAGTACCTTTTCACATGTTCCCAACTGCTTCCTTATTTAAGCATCTTTCAGGAATAGAAACACACTTCCTTAATATGATTTTTTATTATCATACACAGAGCCAACGTCAACAGCCAATAGAGACATTCCTATTTAAAGCAGGAAGAAAACAAAGGTGCTTGATAAAGTTAACATTATTTAATATTGCTCTGTAAATTCGAGACAATGTAATAAGATATGAAACAGAAATGAGACACAATAATTGGAAGAGTGAATAACGTTATCACGTTGTAGATTATAATGTTAGGCAATATGAGCATTCACTGGCAAAATTAGAATTAACAAATTTTAGTGAAGTGCCTGGATGCACTCCATATCTAAAAGGCAGTAGGTGTCCTACATAATATTGTATTACCTACCACCCATACTACATACAACGAGTTATTTATTCTCCCACTCAGTTAAACTATCCCATCCCAGTGGCTCACTTCTTTGCTGCCCCATGAATTTATGCAATTTATGGTGATCGAGTTAAGGCAAAGCACTAGTAAAAGTAATCCGGGAGATTGTTGGTGTGGCTTTAGGCCCAACAGTGCCAAGATGTGGTCTCCTAGGAAATATATCTCACCTTCTTCTGAGTGCTGGGAAAGAACCAGGCCAAAGTGAGGCTTTCAGTCATTCAACAAATACTTCCTGAGTGTTTATGCCAGACATTGTGTTAATGCGGAGAAAACAACAGCGTGGCCTCTGTCCTCACGGCGCTTTCAGTCTCATGAGAAAAACAGAAATTAAATAAACCCAAGAAAACATTTATTAAGTGCAAGTTATGATGAGGTGCGTGAAGGAATAATAGAAAAACAAAGTGGCAGGGCGTGAGGGAGCATGAGAGAGGGTATAAAATTCAGAATGAGGGTCAGGGAAATCTGTCTGAAGAGACACCATTCAAGTCAGACCTGAAGGACTGGGAAGAAGCTGGTCAAAGAGGGGTGGGCAGCAAACAGCAAAGAGCTGGAAACAAAAGGCCAGTGTAGTAGAGGAAGAATGACAGGAAATAAAGTTAGAAAGACAGGGAGGGTCCATATAATGCAGTTGGTATAAGTTTAGATGCTTCCTGCTGCAAATACTAGAAAGACTAATTGAAAAGAGCTCAAATCTAACATAACAAGACACCCAGAGGCATGTGGTTACAGGAGTGGATATGTTAGCTGCTCAACCACCCCGCCAAGTTTGAAGGTTCTTTCCATGTTGCCTCCTGCCATTTTTGGGAGTCATCTCTGCATTTAGGCTGGATCTTCATGGTGCTTAGATGGTTGCTGTAGTCCATTTTTTTTAAGAGCAAGTAAACCTTTCCCAGAAGCATTACCCTAGCCCTTCCCAGCCCTCTCCTCCCAGCAGGCTTGTGACTATGTCCCCTTAGCCAGATTAGTACTGTAGCCAAGACTGAAACTACCACTGGTGAAAGGAATGCAATTACCACAACTGTTTTGCCATAATTTACCCACTGGGGCCTGACTACACACTTCAGGAACAATGACACCTCAATGCAAAGTTCTTTTTTTTTTTTTAAGTTTATTTATTTATTTTTGAGAGAAACAGAGACAACATGAATGGGGGAAAGGCAGACAGAGAAGGAGACAGATTCCCAAGTAGACTCCATGCTGCCGGCACAGAGCCCGACATGAGGTTTGATCTCAGGAAACTGTGAGATGGTGACCTGAGCTGAAACCAAGAGTCGGACACTTAACTGACTGAGCCATCCAGGCACCCCTCCTAAATGCGAGGATCTTAATGTGGGGCCCATGAATACCTTGGATAAGATAGAATTCAGGGAGATCTCTCATCTGGGATTAGAAAACACTACATCTTTATTTTCCAATCATCTCTAACTGAAATCTTATTTCAGTTATAATTTCAATTATAAAGGTAGGCAAAATAAACCCACAGTAGTAATATCACTGTGCCTTTATCACTAATGGAAATTACAGATGTCTTCATATCACAACACAGTTACGGTTACATTGCTTTCCTGCATTCCCTACTTCACCTATTTTTGATGAATATATAGAAGGAAGTAAGCCAAAGACAACCCCAGAGTTCAATGTTCTCATTCACGCTAAGCAACAACAGCCTTCACACTGATAGATCTGCTAAAATTTCAATGTTAACTTCAGCATCCATTTTTCAAATTTATAATAAATGTATATATATTTCTATTCTACTGATTTGTTTTTGATACTGTATTTCAATATACTTTGCTTCTTTTGTAACCCAATATATTTTATACAGTAAAAAAAGATTATTCTGAAAAGGGGTCTCTAAGTTATACTAGCCTGTCAATAGGATCCATCCTGAACTAACCAAAATCAAGATCAAAGGCTGCAACAGGGTATGTGGATATATTATGGCAGGCAACTAAAAATGTCAGCCATTCATTACCTTACAGCCCATATTAAAGAGTATAAATTTTACATCCAAGGATAATAGGAAACTAACAAAGTGTGGTTTTAAAATAAAATGTGTTAACATACATAGAGAGAATTCTGCATAAGTGTACAATTTTTCCCCCAAATTTCTACATAGTATTCCATTGAAAGGCTTTAAGTGAGAATTTGCTTTTTAGAGAGATCACTCTGGCTCAAGAACGAATTAGACAGAGAAAAATCAGAAGCAACGAGACCAGGTAGGAAGTTATTCTAATGGTCCAAGCAACAGCTGCCAGGGGCTTACACAGGCTTGTGTTAGCTGAGATGGACAACAAGGAATATATTTTCTATGGCATTTGGAGGTGTCTTTATGCAGGACTGCAGGCAGGGGCAGATTCAAATTTTGTGGCCCTAGAATTTACACAATTGGTGAATGCTGTTTTTAAAAAATTGAAAATACAAAAATATATAAATACAAAATTAGGTACAGGATCTTGAAAGGGCCCTGGACAAACCTGAGCTTTACTGGCTTCACAGTAAATCTGCCTCTGGTCATAGGAGAGGGGAGCAGAGGTCCCATGAAGAGCTAACATTTATGGAGCATTTACTGTCGCCAGACATTAGTCTGTACATGTTTTTTTTTAATTTGAGAGAGAGAGAAAGACAAAGAGCGTGAGTGGAGGAGAGGGGCAGAGGAAGAGAGGGAGAGAGGGAGAGAGGGAGAGAGAGAGAGAGAGAGAGAGAGAGAGAGAGAGAATCCCAAGCAGGCTCCACACCCAGTGTGGAGACCAACACAGGGCTTGATCGATCCCACAACCCTGGAATCCCTGGATCCCACGACCTGAGCTGAACTCAAGAGTCAGTCTCTCAACTGCACGCTTCAAACATACTTTAATTCACTAATTCTCACAACAATCCCAGGAGATATTTTTATCTTCTCCATTCTACAGATGGGGAAACTGAGGCTCTGCAAGGCATCCTGAGTCACAGCTAGGAAGAGGTAGAGCTGATATGTGACCCAGGCAGCCTAGCCCTTGGTCATGATGCTACACTGCCCCAAAATATAGCTCTCAAGACCTGGGACTGAGAACAAGGCAGATGACAATACTATTTACTGTATGACAAAAACCGCAAGATGAGCTGGCAGGGGGTACTAGAAGAGCAAGAGTTGATGAGTAAGTTAAGGTTGTGACACTGACTACCATTTACATTGTAATGTCAAGTAGGCTGTTGGACATGTAAGTCTGGGCCTCCAAGAAGAGATCCAGAAGGGATATACACATGGAAGTCACCCACATGGGGATGAAACAGGTGACCCCGGAGCTTACACTGCAAGGGGGAAGAGACACGAAGGAGACCATGAGAGGAAAACCAGGAGAGGTCAGTATCACAGAAGCCAAGGGAGGGTGTGACAAGCTACGTAACCGAATATAGGACTGGCGACAGTGACTCCGCAGTCAAGTGTAGACAGAAATGGGAGGAAAAGGCTACTATTTAAGAAAATCCCACACTCCTACTTTTGGGGAACTTCTTCAAAAGCAATAAGAGATAGATGGTTAAAGAGAAGCCTCTGAGAAGCATTCTATAAACATAACAAACAATCCATGGGATAACCTGGTCACTGGCCAGATATGAGGGAATTTTCAAGTTCACTTCAGGTCCAACACTGCTTGAGGAGAAAGCCAGCATTCTGGAAGATGTAGGGAATGTATGATACAAGCACACAGCTGACCCCCCCCCACACACACCCAGGTGCATAGAATTGGATAGAACACAATCCATGTCCATGAGACAAACGCGTGGCCCAATGTAATTAGTTAACTCACTTATTTAGTTTGTTTTATTTTTTATTATTATTTTAATTACTTATCTTTAATAATGTAATGAAAACCCCTCCAAATCCACTATTCAAAACACTGGTTTATTAACCTTTGAAAAAGCCGTTCAAGGAAATCTTGTGGAGAGATCTTGCTGCCACAGCGGAGGGCAACAGTTAGAAAATCCCAGACTGGAATTGCAATGAACTTTCAGGGCTACCCAAGTAAGCAATCTTAAGTCACATTAATAAGACTGTCCACACCAAGGACAGTAAAAGCCACACTGTAACCATCACTGGGCATATGGTGTCTGGTCTTCTATAATCAGCTCCCAGAGTTATATTTTAAGGACAGTGTTGACAAATCAAAGCATATCCGGAGCATATAATCCAGGATGGTGACAGAAGATGCTGAATAAATGAAGACATATTTAGCCCAGGGTTGGGAGTGGGCGACGTGGGATGGGAGGGGGTGGCAGGGGAGGGTGGTGGTGTGGTAGGGCAAGTGGCTCAGGTCCTCTAGAGCTGTTCCGTGTTGTAGCCCAAGGAAGAAAATGGGCCAAAGTTTGGTTTAAGGAGGAGAGGTGATTTTAGCCAAGTAAAATAAACAACTTGCAGAAAATACCCAGGCTTCAATCAACAGCTCTGAAAAACTAAGCTCTCTGTCACCAGTGAAATCCATCCAGGGGCTAAGTGACTGGAGGGGATATGGCAGGAGGAACCACCTGCATTCAGGCAAAAAGGTTGAGCCTCATCCACTGACCCTCAGTTTCTCCAGGCTCGGTTAAGCCAATAGGCTCTGCTCCCCAAATCTTTCTCCATAACCCCTTGCCACAACTAGTCAGCAGCCTTCTTTTAGCTGCGCCCCACTGCCCCTAAGATAGGGTGCTTATCAACTAGTCATACAGGACATTAGCCTAAAGAGGAAAGCATGGCGTATCATCCTTCACTGTTTTACCCTTCTGGATATCTCGCTCTGGACTCTCAGATCCCAAAGGCTGTTTTATGATACTTTCCTATCCCAGCCCATGTGACCTCCGGGACATCTCTCTGAACCTCCACCCTCCCTAAAAGTTACTGATCTCCCTCACTAACGTGCCTTTAAATTTCTAATGGTCTAAACATTATAGGTCATATTTGTCCAAAAATTATCGGGGTTATTTTATATAGTTTGGGTGCTCCAGCCTGAAATTTGGGGAATTTCTATGTCCTTTTTTCTACCCACTATCTTTACTACTCCCCCTTGCCTATATAAGCTTTATTTCTTATCTTTCCTGTTCTTACTGCTTCCCATCCCACCTTATAACCCTTACTCTTCATCTTCAAGTTTTTTTTTTTTTTAGTAGAAATGTAGAAGGCAAGAGATAAAAAGAGAAGCAGAGAACACAAAATATTCCGTCCGTCCTGCTTTCTCTCGCTCTCCCTCCCCCTCTCTCTCAAACTGTAAAAGTAGGAGAATGCCAGAGTGAGTAATTACTCAGGCCTTGGTCTTTGGGTATGAAGGTAGGTTCCAGCCCTTACTAGCAGTGACCCTTGGGCAAGTTACAGAGCCTCTTTGGCCCTTAATTTCCCCATTAGTTAAATGATGATAATGAGAATATCTGCATCATAGATGAAGAAATTCATGTGAAGTGTGTATACAGTGTCTGACACATAGTCTGTGACAAATGAACGTTATTACTCATATCATATGAGGAAATTATTCTATGACTAGGTACAGGATATGGTCATCCCTTGATCAGATATGTACGCATCTGTTTCTAAAGACATTTTTGCCCTCTGTTGCCCAGCTAAGAAAATGTATTTATTCATGTATTCAACAAATAACCTATTAAGTACATACTAAGTTTCATTCCTTGTGCTCAGTGGGGGCTTGATTAAATAAACTCCTGTATAAACACATTGTAGAATATGATGCTGCAGCTAAAGAGAACTAGGTGTATTTATTATGTATTATCTTGGAAAAATCTCTAAAGATGTGGAATTCAGTGGGAGAAAGAAATTGAACAGGTTATACAGAGTGATGCATACAGAGTATGCCACACATACACACACACTGCATATTTTGTATGGATATATGTATCCGTATATATATATATATATATATATATATACGGATACATATATATATACTCAGTAGAGGAAGTTCTAGACTAGCAGACACCTAACTGGGAAGGAAACTAGAATGTGCAAGTGGGGAGTGGTTTAAAGGAATATTAGCCTTATTTGTTATGCTCAAATTTTTACATGGAGAAGAAATTCATATAATATTTTAGATAGTCTTTTTAAATTAAAATAAGTCATCATATGCCCCCTGCCAGGCTTCCTGCATATCCAATTGACACTGGGCCTCTGGGCCCTGACTTCGAATCCCTGACTTCGAACAGGGATTCAGTTATCAATTTAAAAACAAAAAAGCCTAACTGCGCAGAAGATCCCAGTCTTGTCACTGTCTTCTTCGATGCCTTGAGAAGTAAGGCGGAGGCATATTTATATAAGCACACCTACACGAAGTTCTAAATTTACCTATTTAGAAAAGCGTGCACACAAACACACCATCTCCTGGGAGAGCAGGTCTGTGGGCTGAGCAGTGGTTGGGCGCAGCCTCCAGTCTCCTTTCTGCCCGCCCCTCCCCATTCTTTCATCAGCTGGAGTCTCAACAATATCAGCCTGGAGGAAGCAATAAAAAAGTCCTAGGTGACAGTTTTCACTTCCAATATGTGGGATGCTGAAGATCTAAGTTCTCACCGGAGCTTTTCCTTGGGCTTGCTTTGTGGTCCTGGCAAATCAGATTAACTTTGAGGCATGGGCGAAGCAGAGAGGATGATGTAAAACACTGTCAATCCCTTTAAATAGGTAACTCTGGATTTGCTGAGTCCTTAGAAATCAGAAGGGGCTTCTATATGGGTACAAAACATGTATCTTTGTGAGTTTTCATACATACATATTGTGTATATAAATTGATAACAGGTGATTATGTTTATATAAACATATCCTAAATTATATGTCAGAGAATACAACTAATATGATGTATACATGTTTTGTGTATATGCCTTATTTTGTGTATAAACACATTTTATATAACATGCACATTTTAAATATCTATTAAACGCACATGCAATATATTCACAGAATTTTTTCTCTTGCTAATGTCCCAAATATAAGATCTAACAGCCGTCTATAACTAATACATAATGGTTATCAGCAAAGCCTATAGGTATAAGCTGCATAATTTATAACATCCCGTTATGAGATTTTTTTAAGTTTATTTATTTAAGTAATCTCTTCACAGAGCATGAGACTCCAACCTATGACTCCGAGATCAAGAATCGCATGCTCTTCTAACTGAGCCAGCCAGGCGCCCCAATGGGATGAGATATTTTTAATATGGGTTTAGTTGTATATGATTAAAACATCAAGACCAGGATGAGGGTGAAACTCATAAGGAGTTCAGGGTGAAAATCTGAGGAGGCCCCCCACTCTAGGGTCCCTGCATGCCACATGCCTCAGCCTAGTCGCAGTCTTGATAAAAAATGCCTCTGTTTCTTCTAGCATCCTCATCATCACCTGAAAGGATTACTAATTAATTACTAAGTTCTGGGTGCTGTTTATGCACTTTGCATATATTAACCTGCCTAAAGAAATGTCTAATTTCTAATTAGATGTCTAACGTCTAATTTCTGTCTAATGTCACAATAAAGTGAATGATGAGAAATCGTGCCTAATATGTCAAATGTTTCAAAAGCCATAACTAAAATGTCCCAGCTAGACATGACCTCCAGTGAGAGCTCATCAACCAAGTGTACCACCTGAGTTAAGATCCAGCATTCTTTCCTCTACATTAGCCATGGTGATGCTTTTCTTTGAATATACACTGCGTGAAGTATCCTTTTACTGATCTATTTCTGTGTGGGGGAAGCTTGGCAGGCAGTAGGCTTCAACTCTATCTGCTTAGGTGTAATATGATTGACAGATTTCAAAAGGAAGAAGGATACACGTTTTCATTTCGTATATTTCTACTGCTCCTTTGAAAATTGAGGCAGAAAATGGAACTTATGATAGTCTAACTGTACTTCAACAAGATAATATGCTTATATTTAAACTCTTACACAGACCAAGGAAGGGGGATTTACACAACATATTATCTAGTATCTAGCTACAGGTGATTTACTGTTGTGCACTGAAATGCAGTTGAAGTACAAGATGGATAGTAATATTATATTGTGGTATATATCCTGTTCACATCAGGCCTTCGTAATAAAAGCCGAACAGCAATCTACAGAACCTGTCTTAAATCTGCCATCTAAGATACTGATTGTAAAATAAAATGATCAAAGTGCAGGTTATCTCTATACTGCCTTCCCCTGAGAGAGTGGTATGCAAAGAACTTCCTCCTTTTTATTTATTTACATTCAGTCAACAGAAACATAAATTAAATTAAAAACCTTAGTGTTATGTGGACTGAATAAAGCACACCTAATA
Source organism: Panthera pardus (assembly GCF_024362965.1). NCBI lineage: Eukaryota > Metazoa > Chordata > Mammalia > Carnivora > Felidae > Panthera > Panthera pardus. The sequence continues at coordinate 68,800,516 of NW_026526991.1, read as the reverse complement.
TGTTGCTAAGTAGATTTTTTTTCAGATGTTACAGACTACAGCCTATATTGTACTTTTATCCAGTGCACTTTTTACTACTTACTGACAACAAAATATGCTTATAAAAATAATAGAGTAAAATGAATTTTGCAAACCAGCAATTTCACATGCTACAATCCTGCTGAGAATAAACAATTTTTAGTGGGTCTTTATATTTGACACATGAAATCAAACATTCCTGCAAATTGATTTCATTATAAATAAATTCTTGAGGAGGCAATGGAAATAGAGCAACTCAAACAAGTTAACATTGCAAAGGGAAATCTCAAATGAATTTTAAGCAAACTTTTTTGTCTTTAGAGGCACGTAATTTTAGGAACATTAAAGGCCACACTTTCCTGTAGAAAGGGAGGTCCTTGTGTGTTACAGAATTTAGAGGACAGAAAAGTATTGAGGTCTGAAAGTATCCAGATAAGAAGCATCCTATCCTCTAAATGCATATACAGATATAGAGTTGGGTTAAAGTGAAGGTCAAGAGAATCCTTAGAAGGGAAAAGGAGTCTCCGTACTTTGATCACATTTCTGTTATACTGAGGACTTAGACACTCTCTTCTTGGTGCTTCCACGACTCTTGACACAGACTCCCACTATGACACCCATCTCAGTGAACTATAATAATTTATTATATATTTTTTGTATATATAATATATTAATATAAAAATATCTAAAATTTAGCTTGTTGTCTTCACAGACTATAACCTCCTTGGGAAGAGAAATTGTCTTATTCATCTTGTGACCCCAGCACCTAGCCCCGTACGTAGCCCTGAGTAGGCATTCTATAAATGCCTGGTAAGACTGATAGCAAAAACAATAACATGATTTGAAAGAATGAGAGAGGAATGTGGACGGGGGAGGATGAAATATAGTCACATTTGATGTATCTTGAGGAAATGAGAGCTGATTATAGGCTGGTTTGACACACGGAGCTTTTTAGGGTCAACTATTAAACCGCCTCCTTCTCCCAGCGGAGCCAGTCATTTCCCCCATTTTATTCGTTCACTCAACAAATATCTACTGAGTGCCAACTCTCTGCTAGGCAATCACTGGCTACTGCAATAGCCTGATATCGTGAAACACAGAATCACTGTAATTTGCCATGATTTCATTGCAGATATGCCAACAAAGACTCAGAGCTGAAGTTCAAGTTTAAGTTCCAGCTAAACTATGGAACATTTTTGTTTTACCATTTAAATATAGCTTGCCATTAACTAAGTGGCTTCACTGTCCTTAAGACTCAAGGGTTTGCTCTAGTGTGCATTTGACAACATAACCAGATCTTCTTAAGATCCTGGCTTAACTCTCCAATCTTGCACTCAAATGCGAAGTGCCACTTATAATTACCCTGAAATGGGCCTCATTTCTTTAAGCATTTCATATCAAACTGGAGACCCTTGAGCAAGCTACTTATTTTTTTCTCTATTTGATTCTATGCCAAATGCCTTATTTTCCTTCAACAAATAATACCCTACCTCTAATATGGTACAGAGAAAATAGGAACAAAATTGGGTTATCTTGCATTCTTAGCCCTAAAAGATCATGTTAAAATGACCACTCACGTCGTTTATAAAAACACTGGTCTTTTCAATCAATGACAGAGAAAATCCCATTAAGTGTTTAAAAAAAATTCTGTCCACTAAAATGAAGGCAGATGTCTTTTAAAACTATATAAAGCCTTTGAGTTCTTTCTCTCTTTTCCATTTACACATAATTTCTGGATGCAGGGGGATGTCCTTTAGTAAAACACAAGTAGAGAAAATGATAGTACAGTTTTGCTTAAGATAGGAATAAAGGGCTTCTTTTCTTGCCATTTCCCCTTATTAAACTGACAAAGGCAGCGCTTTTAGAACTCTGTTAAAGGCAAGCTTGTTTGCTTATAGGTCAAAGAAGAGAAACAGAGAAATTTGAAGTAAAAGAGACCCATCTATTTTATCCATGTCACCGCCAGGACAGTATTGTTCCTTCAGTGGCCTTTCTGGTTAGAGGGGTCATAACTGACAGCAGATTTAGCATTCACCTTTAAAAGTTGATTCGTAATTGAGCAGTTTCTGTCAAAATAGGTAACAGTCTCAGCATTAGTTCAATCAGCACTGCTTAAAATTCAATCTTATGTTCCCCTCTCCTTAATTAATCCTAGCCTACTTTACCCTTATGTTTTCTTTTTCTTTTCTTTTCTTTTTTTTTTTTTTTGCTTTACATTTCAACACCTCAATATGAAGATAAGTATGGTCATGATTTCCAGACTGTACCATGTTGTTTCTGGCCACCGCTTAGCCACACGATATACTCCATAAACCCTTCTTCATAAATCAAGGCGTCCCTTCCCTTAATCATGTCCATTATTTATCTCTGGGTTCCATCCAAGACTGTCAACATTGTTTGCTTATTTAGGTGCTCAAAACTGAATACAGTTGATTTCGGTACTTTCAGCCACATTTGCAGGAGAGACCCTCCTTCCCCTGAGGCTACAACACTGCCTCAGAGTCCTGTTCTGTCCTTTTCTTTTAACAGTCACTAGGAACTTGTCTACACATCTCCCAGCCCTTCCTCCACTGTAGGTTGCTACCAGCAATCCCACTTCTCAAGATTCTCTTCTTTTCTGTGAATGCCTCTGGTGTGATTTGTGCCAGATATTTGCATCTTTCTGAGAGCAATTTCATTTTTTTTTTCATCCCATATTTCTGCCTTGTTTCAGTCCTTTTGAACCACACTGCTGTTCATATCCTGGCCATTTATCAAAGCTTGTAACACCTTCCAATTTAGTCATCTCAGCAACTGCCATTAGCATTCTGTTCGTTCCGTCTCTCGGATTATTGATAAATACATAAAAATACAAACTACGGTGACCCACAGACAGACAAGCACTCAGAACTTCGCACAATGCTGCTCTTGTTACCTTTCACAGGTGGACTTTTGGCCCCTTCAGCCTGTGTGGCTGCGGTTTTATTAAGCCTGCCCGGAACTAACATATCTAGGAAAATCGTACAGCATGGCGAATCGAATGTTTTGCTCGAGTCTGAATATAATGCAAATGTCCTACAATGTTCCCATCCCTAGCCCATCTCTCCTCCATAAATAAACCTCTGCAAAATCTGACCTTGTTTCGTTGCGGGGGTTGGGTATGTGGGTTGGTTTTATTTCACAGTTTTATTTAGTTTAGTTTGGAGTTTGTTTTGGTGAGGTTTTTAAACATCCCTCCCCTCAGACAGTATTACAATTTGATGTGATGCATTTTGGTCGTGTCAAATGCACATCTGGGGAGCTCATAAGTATACCAGAAATATCTCACAGATGTGCAATAGTAGGCACATATTCTGGATGCTCTGCTGGCGTCCATGGTCTTGAGGTGAGCATCTCCTTTGACAGATCAGAAAGCTCCCTGCACAGTTGCTGGGGTGGGGTTTAACCCTTGCAGCTCTTACCAATTCCACTCCCAGGGTTGGCTTTAAGACTTTCAGCTCTCTGGCTTTATCTCGACACTGTCAAAACGTTGGCCGATGGGGCATCTGGGTGGCTCAGTCGGTTAAGCATCTGACTTCAGCTCTAGGTCATGATCTCACGGTTTGTGAGTTCGAGCCCCACGTCAGGCTCTGGGCTGACAGCTCAGAGTCTGGAGCCTGTTCTGGATTCTGTCTCCCTTTCTCTCTGCCCTGACCCTGCTCACACTCTGTCTCTGTCTCTCACAAAAATAAAAAACATTAAAAAAATTTTTTTTTCATTTAAAAAAAAAAGCTGGCCGACTTCCTGGAGAAAGAAAGCTTAGGAATGGACTCTCAACAGCCATGTATCCCTTCTCCAGGGGTCTGTTGATTGGTGATCCAGGGATTAGGCAATCTGAAGTCACTCTGGATCTTTAGCTGTTATATTCATAACTCTGATTATATTATGAGGAACAAATAAGACAGTTGATGGAAATGTATAATGCAAATGTAATACTGTTAAAGAGAAAAATATATAGCTATTTGTCCTAATTTTCTTTCTTTTTTCTCCTTTTATCAATTTATGTCATGTGGGTACAAATATTGTTCTTTCCAGGGTCTACTAATCTTTAATCTTTTCTTGAAAAAGAATAAAATTATAACTATTCGTCAATATATACTTTACTAATTGATTTGCATATTCTTGACAGAATCCCTAATATTTAAATACTCTATGACTATTTGTTTCAACCTCATTATATTTGAGCTTTTCACTTCAATATTTGCCATGAAGTTCTTCCCTGCACATCTTGCTACTCTTGCACATCCTTTTAGATGTTTCTAGGCCACGGTCCAAGCTACTAGACTGTTGGACCTATTAGGAACAGAGACAAGAACCAGAAAGTACTAAAAATAAGAGCTTTAACTAATTAAAGTAGATATTACAAAGTCCATCCATTAAAATGCATGTATGCTATTCAGAGGTGAGGCCCAAACTCAGGGCCCATTAACGCTTGGCATATGGTTCTAAAAAATGTTAATAGCTATTTTCCAAATCTAATATATTTGGCCAACGAATTTGAAATGGAACAAAGAGCTTCTTGCTCCAGGTGAGCATTCTGAGAGGTATCAATAATGTAATCTACAGAGGAATCCAGAAAAACAAAACTACGAAAAACTACTGCAGAGTGAAATCACTAAATTTAGGATAAACAGCCCTATGTACCTCAAATAACTCTGATGGTCCTACTGGGACATGTCACTGTCTAGTTAGTAAGTGCAGTTCATAATGATATGTCCATTGCATTCATACCATTGCCCGGTGAAGAGTTCAATACATTTTAGATGGACTTCCATCTAACATAATTTTTGTTGCTTAAAATAAAATTTTGTTGCAAAGTTATTTTGAAAACACCATCTAGAACAACTTGATCTGCAAAAGATAGCCAAACTTTTCTATAAATGGCAATGTATTTTTCATGTTCTCCTTGACATAGATACACCAATACCCAACCTTTTGAGGATATAAATTCCTCAATAGTAGGGGCTGGTTATGTTCCACTTGCTTTGGATACAGAATGCCTATCTGAGCACACAGGAAGAGTTTAGAATCCTAGACTTTTAGAATGAAAAGAATCTTGGAGAGCATTCTATTCCAATTCATTTGTTTTACAGAAGTGTTAAGTATATGCACTAACATTTTCTTAAAGCAAATATGGCATTTTTCCCCAAAATTGTACAAAAATGTATGCAGTAAAAACTAAGTCTCCTTCCCAGACAGAATCCCCAGTGCTCCAGTTTTCTTCTCCTAAAACAGCTACCGTTACCAATTTTTTTTCTAAAAACACTATGGAAATATAAGTACATACTTAGAGTTTTATAAAATACAAACAATAGCATAAGATAAAGACTGCTTTGCAACTTGCTTTTTTCACTTAAAACTCTTAATATATTTTTTAAAAGAATGAATCTGTATGTGGGGAAAATGATAAGATAGTAGACACTGGAATTAAGCTCTTTTGCATTACTTAGAGTTTATTACTATGAGTCATTAATAAACACAGTATATACATTGAGATTCACTTCAAGCTATACAGGTGTTTCTTTTCAATGACAGAATAATCTCTAGAGGGAGTAAAGAAAATGTAAAGACCAAATGCTTTCCCTATAAAAATACCTTAAACACAAGGGCCTTCAACTTTTTAAGATGAAGCATGGAGGACAAAGACTATCAAAGTTGTATTATTTTTTTTTATTTTATTTTAATGTTTATTTATTTTTGAGAGAAAGAGCATGCACAAGCTGGGGACAGGCAGAAGGGGAAGGAGACAGAATCTGAAGCAAGCTTCAGGCTCTGAGCTGTCAGCAGAGAGCACAAAGGGGTCTTGGATCCATGAACTGGGAGATCATGACCTGAGTGGAAGTCGGACTGTCAGCCAACTGAGGCACCCAGGCACCCGAAGTGTCTGACGCTTGATATCGGCTCAGGCCCTGATCTCAGGATCGTGGGAGAGCTCCATGTCAGGCTCCGCCACACTGAGCATAGAGCCTGCTTACAATTCTCTCTCCCGCCTCTTTCTGCCCTTCTCCTGCTTATGCTCTGTCTTTGGAAATAAATAAACTTTAAAATAAAAAATAATAGGGATGCCCGGGTGGCTTAGTTGGTTAAGCCTCTGATTTCGGCTCAGGTCATGATCTCACAGTTCATGGGTTCGAGCCCCCCGTCAGGCCCTGTGCTGACAGCTGGAGCATGGAGTCTGCTTCAGAGTCTGTGTCTCCCTCTCTGCTCCTCCCCCATTCATGCTCTGTCTCTCTCTCTCTCTCAAAAATAATAAACATTAAAAAAAAATAATAAAAATAATAAATAATAATAAATCAAAGAAATAAAAGGAAATAGAAAATATCAGAATGCATTCCAATTAGTAAGGGTAAAAAGTGTTTTATAAAAATTCACTGTACGTGTGTGTGCACTGGACTGTGGTAGAAATGTATTTCCTGCTGTGGGTCACAGGCACAAAACGTTGAAAGTTCCTGATCTGGTCTAACCACTGGCTTCTAATGAGGTGTAACTCTAGGTGTTCTCAGAGAAAAAGGCATTTGTACATTTGTTGCTGTCTTAAAACAAGCCTCTCCCAAAGAACCAACTTCACCTGGGCTCATTACTTGAAGTGCATTGTCAAGTTCTTTCTGTCAAGATGATTGGAAGGCAGGCTTACTTCTTTTTTTTTTTTTTATTCTTTCTTGCAAGAGTAATTTTTTTTAAGGTTTTATTTATTTTTGAGAGAGACAGAGAGAGACAGAGTGTGAGTCGGGGAGGGAGACACAGAATCTGAAGCAGGCTCCAGCCTCTGAGCTGTCAGCACAGAGCCCATCCCGGGGCTCGAACTCATGAATCATGAGATCATGACCTGAGTTGAAGTCGGTCACTTAACTGACTGAGCCACCCAGGCACCCAAGGCAGGCTTATTTCTAAACTTACTTTCTCTGCAACATAAGTTTACCTAGCTATGTGATTGATTAAAACCCAGTAGAAATCCATGCTAATCATTAGCCATCGTTATTATTTCAATTATAGGAGCACAGTAATAACAGGAAACAACTACATCCAGAAATGGATCTCACATTCTTTGACCAAGTTCCTTTCCTCTAGAATCAGTGAGGCAGAGCCTGCTGACCCATCCCCAAATCCTGAGGCATGTCCAGAGCACTGACAGTCTCGATTTGGTCAAACCAAATGGAATAGGAAGATTGTACTTGACGTCTTAACAAAGAATACATCTTCCTTTGCTACAGCCCTTCCTCTTTCTGATACGGTCAAGAGCAGAAACAGTAATGGGAGAAAGATACGTCCAGAAATGTCTGTGTTGCTTTGTGTTTTACTGGCTTCTTACTCAAATAAGGAGGCAGTGGAGTAGAGTGTGGGTGTGAGGGTCAAGAAATGTGTGTTTATGAAGATGAGTTTGATTGTAATCTGAACAAGTCTTTGCAATGTTCTAGGCCTTTATGTCTTTGTTTTTAAAATGAGAGTGTGCCATAGCAGTTTAGCCGGGAATAATAATCACAGCAGCACTTATATGGCACTTATGGCCTCAGGGTCTGTTTCAAGCATTTTACATAAATGACTAATTTAGTCCACCCAACACTAATAGGCAGAAAAACTTTCCTTATTTTGCAGATGGATAGAGATGTAGGAGAAGCAGAACGGTTAAATAACTTGTCCAAATTTATACAGTTAGGCAGTGGAAGAGATGGGATTCAAACTCAGGCAGTGTCCAGATGCTGTGCTCTTAGCGTTATGAAATGCTGCCTCAGTTAAGACCTCTTTTATGACTTATTCTATCCTGTTACTCTCCAAAGCTCATGTTTCTAAAAATATTTTTTTTACTAAATACACTGTAGTTACTAAGCAATATTTTATTTGTTTTCCATTTTTTAAATCAAAGATATATTGAATGGTCCATCAGAGTATGAATTACTACATACACTCACAGAATTCCTGCCCACCAGTTTACTAGATTTCCAGGGATTACCTTTCCTCTGCCAGTTGTTCTAGGAGTTCTCAAGAAGATACCCTCTCAAGGTAAGCAGAGGGTGGCAGCAAAAAAACCTCATGACACATGTCAAATGAGGTTTTTGATCCAGATTTATTGGTTATTTTTAACCAGTGGCTCAGTCGGTTAAGCGTCCAACTTCGGATCTGGTCATGATCTCATGGTTCGTGAGCTTGAGCCCCACCTCGGGCTCTGTGCTAACAGCTCAGAGCCTGGAGCCTGCTTCAGATTCTGTGCCCCTCTCTTGCTCTGCCCCTCCCCTGGTCATGCTCTGTCTGTCTCTCAAGTATAAATAAACATTAAAAAAAAAATTTTTTTAAGTATGTTTGAAAAACCACAATTAAGTATCACTCCACAACCACTAAAATAGCAACAATTAAAAAGACAAATCACAAGAGTTGGCTAGAAGGTACAGAAATTAGAACCCTCAAAGAGCTGATAGGAATATAAAAGGTTGCAGCCACTTTGAACATTCTGGAAATTCCTCAAATAGGTAAATGTATGTATATGTAATAATATATACATACACACACACACACACACACACACACACACACCCAAGAGAATATATCCTCAAGAATTAAAAACATGTCCACATAAAAACCTGTAGATAAATCTTCACAACAGCATTATTCATAGTAGCCCCAAACTGGAAATACCCCAGCTGTCAGCTGATGAATGGATAAAGTATAGCACATCCATACAATGGAACATTATTCAGCCACAAAAAGGAATGAAGGACTGATGCATGCTACATGCTACAACATGAATGAACATTGAAAACCTCATGCTACTGCTAGGAATTTACCCAAGGGATACAGGAGTACTGATGCATAGGGGCACTTGTACCCCAATGTTTATAGCAGCACTCTCAACAATAGCCAAATTATGGAAAGAGCCTAAATGTCCATCAACTGATGAATGGATAAAGAAATTGTGGTTTATATATACACAATGGAGTACTACGTGGCAATGAGAAAGAATGAAATATGGCCCTTTGTAGCAACGTGGATGGAACTGGAGAGTGTGATGCTAAGTGAAATAAGCCATACAGAGAAAGACAGATACCATATGGTTTCACTCTTATGTGGATCCTGAGAAACTTAACAGAAACCCATGGGGGAGGGGAAGGAAAAAAAAAAACAAAAGAGGTTAGAGTGGGAGAGAGCCAAAGCATAAGAGACTCTTAAAAACTGAGAACAAACTGAGGGTTGATGGGAGGTGGGAGGGAGGGGAGGGTGGGTGATGGGTATTGAGGAGGGCACCTTTTGGGATGAGCACTGGGTGTTGTATGGAAACCAATTTGACAATAAACTTCATATATTGAAAAAAAAAAACTGAAAAAAAAAAAAGAAAACCTCATGCTAAGTGCAAGAAGCCAGTGACAAAAGACCATCTATCCCATGATTCCTTTTATGTGGAATGTCAAGAATAGACAAATCCACAGAGACGGAAAGTAGATTAGTGGTTTCCAGGGGCTGAGAGGGGAGGAGAATGGGGAGAGACTGCTAAGGTGTATGGCGTTTCACTCTGAGGCAATGAAATGTTCCAGAGTTAGACAAAGGGATGGCTGCACAACTTTTTATACTAACAACCACTGAGGGGTGCCTGAGTGGCTCAGTTGGTTAAGCATCTGACTTCAGCTTGGTCAGAATCTCGCAGTTCATGGGTTTGAGCCCCATGGCAGGCTCTCTGCTGTCAGCACGGAGCCCGCTTGTTGGATCCTCCGTCTCCCTCTCTCTCACTCTGCCCCTCCCCTGCTTGTGCTCTCTCTCTCAAAAATAAACATTTTTTTTAAAAGCATATAATAAATACATACATACATACATACATACATACATACTTACATACATACATACAAACCACCTGAAAGGGTGAATTGTATGGTATGTAAATTACATCTCAAATTCTTAAAAATTCAGTCTTAATACTGTAGGGGAGGAAGAGTTTTTTGTTTTTTGTTTTTTTGTTTTTTTGTTTTTTGTTTTTAATTTTTCTTTTAACGTTTATTCATTTTTGAGACAGAGAGAGACAGAGCATGAACAGGGGAGGAACAGAGAGAGAGGGAGACACAGAATCTGGAACAGGCTCCAGGCTCTGAGCTGTCAGCACAGAGCCGGACGCGGGGCTCGAACTCACGGACCGTGAGATCATGACCTGAGCCGAAGTCGGACGCTTAACCGACCAAGCCACCCAGGCACCCCTTTTGTTTTTTTTTTAATGTTTATTTTATTTTTGAGAGAGAGACAGAGTGCAAGTGGGGGAGGGGCAGAAAGAGAGGGAGTCACAGAATCTGAAGCAGGCTCCAGGCTGTCAGCACAGAGCCTGATGTGGGGCTTGAACTCACAAACCGGGAGGTCATGACCTGAGCCGAAGCCAGACACTTAACCGACTGAGCCACCCAGGTGCCCTGGGAAGGAAAAGTTTTCCTTGATCCTCTTAGGGTCTCTGGCTGAGTCTAAAAATCAAACTGACCGAGACAGATTAATAGAAGAAATGCACTCAAATTTATGTAATATGAAGCTGTACACGACAGGAAAGTTTCATAAGGAAATGAAGACCTGAAGGAGCAGTGACACCTGGGGACTTCTGTGCCAGGTCTGAGGGAGAGTGGGCAGTCGTGGCGCAATATGACAGGATGAGGAGTATGCCATAATGGTAGTAAATGGGGGAAACTGAGCAAGAACTATTAGGATTCTTCTTAGTGCTTTCCAGAGGTTGGTGGTACAGGAAATGGGAGCGACTGCTAATGAGGTTCTTTTTGGTGTGACGAAAACATTATGAAATTAGATAGTGGTGACAGTTGCACAACTCTGCAAATATACTAAAAACCACTGGACTGGACACATCGAAGGGGTAAATTTTATGCTATGTGAATTATATCTCCACAAAGACATTTTAAACATTAAAAATATGAGGGTGCCCGGGTGGGCCCAGTTGGTTAAGTATCCAACTCTTGATTTCAACTCAGATCACGATCTCACGTTCCTGAGTTTAAGCCCTGTATCAGGCAGAGCCTGCTTGGGATTCTCAGTCTCTGTCTCAAAATACATAAATAAACTATATATATAATATTATATATATAATACTCATATATATTTATATATAATAATTTATAATATATAATATATATTAATAGTATATTATAATATATTATATAATTAATATTAATATATAATAATATATGTTTATATATATATTACCATCAAGTCCTACCTGTGGCAGCCACTCTTCTGGGTGGTGAAGGGACTCAGCAGCGAACAAAGTAGACAAAGCACTCTATCTCACAGAATTTGCAATTCTAGTAAAAAAGTAAACAAGTGAAAGCGAATTTGGCGCGCCTGGAGCCCAATCCTGGAGCCTGCCCGGAGCGGGGGGGGGGGGGGGGGGGGGGGGGGGGGGGGGGGGGCAGTGCTCACCTCCGCCCTGGCGGACCCCAGCAGGCACTCCGCCAGCAAAGCTCCTGGGCAGTCCCTCACGGGGCTCCTCCCAGGGCTCCTCCCAGACCCCAGCACAAAGCAGCTCAGTGGCTGAGGCCCCGTCCAGGAATCCACTCCAGCCACAGATGTCTGAGCTCTTCACTGGCCGGCACACCCCAACCCCCCCCACCCCAGCCTCCCTGGCTTTCTCCCCCTTCACGTTTACCCTTATTCATTCACTTGAAAAATTGTTTAACAAGTTTTTGTTGAGGCTAGATTAGTTAGAATGCTTTGCGCTAAAAGATATTGGCAACAGGGGCGCCTGGGTGGCTCAGTCGGTTAAGCGTCCACCTGCAGCTCAGATCGTGATCTCATGGTTCACGAGTTCCAGCCTCGCCTAGAGCTCTGTGCTGACAGCTAAGAGCCTGGAGCCTACTTCAGATTCTGTGTCTCCCTCTCTCTGCCCCTTCCCCACTCCTGCTCTCTCTCTCTGTCTTAAAAATAAACATTAAAAAAAATTTTTTTAAAGATACAGACAACAAACTCAACATTTTTTAAACAATAAGGAAAATTATTATTTCTGTAATAGGATGTCCAAACTCCAGGCACAGGGTTCTGACTCTGTTTCTCTGGTATTCATTTGGCTCTGCCCTCTTCAGTGTGTTGTCCTTGTCCTCTGGCAGCTGTCCTCTGGGAACCAAGCAACAATGGGCAACATGCTTTCCTGGTTATATCTAGCAAAGAAAGAGAAAAGAAAACTACCCCCAACATTGGTATACAAATTCATCTGTCAGAGCCAACTTAGATCAAGTAGGGACAGCTGGCAGTGGAATGTCATGTGATGACTGGCTTCAACTTCGCTCTGGACCCCTTATTACCAAGGAGACTGGAACTCCCATGGTTGATTTAGGACTGAACCCTGACACTGGAAGAGATTCGAGTCAAGTAGCCCCTGAATCATGCGGGCTACATAAGAAGGAGGAAGGGGTTCAGTCTGATTTACTGTTCATTATAAACTATTTAGCTGTCTGTTCCTTAAGCTCATTCCGGGTACCCAGTGCCTGTCTGTGTGCTGGGATAGAGGTAGTATACCTTTCATTGGATGAGGGACTATTTTTGTAGTTAATGTTGCTTATAAATCTTCCCCAAAGAACCATGTGTTCTTTCTCCAAGTGGTGGCATTTCAAGATCTATTATGCCTGGATGGGGTGATCTTTGAGCCAAGAACCTGACACTACCAATATTACATCTTATAAGCAGCCACCCATTCTGCTTTGCTTATGGCCAACACTGCACATATCCTACAAGGTCCTCATGAGCATAGGTATGCCGTCTTGGAGAAAGTGCTTTTTACTTCTGCTCCCCTCCATGCAATGTGCTATAAAATGGATGCCAAATTTTCTGCTAGAAAGTTCCATACTTCATTCCCAGAAAACTGAGTCAAGCATTGATCAAACTATCAGCCTCCGTTTAGAAAGTTCTTTGGACATTGGAGATACCTCCTCAGAAATATTTTAGAAACATGAAGGTTTAGAATTTGCAGGTTTTTCATATGCCACTAGAAATTCTTCTAAAAAATACAATTTAGGCAAGTCATAGGCAATTGATACTGTTTTGTATCTTAATTCTTACCCAAAGGAGAATTTAAGAAGGTCCTTAAAGTATAGAGCTACTCCACCGCCACATACGTTCATGCCACAACTTTGCCACCCACCAAAAATGTGAATTTAGGTGGCATCAAGAATGAATATGAGCATTAATTCTAAACTCCACGTGGGCTTAATCAGAATCACAGCCTGGTCTGTACAATCTTGTAAGTGCAAGGCAAAGAGACTGCCAATGTAGCTGGAAGGAAAAAGGTCAACTGGATGGAAGAGACCAATAATTAATTGATTACATTTGTAAGTAGCAGATCCAGAAAGCAGAAATGCTGCACTCTCTGGAAAGAAGTTCTCAAAATAGACCTAAAACCAACTGATATTATCATTAATAATACTAGTTATTTTATCATGATGTATTACTTACAAGATTATTTCACATGTTTATCTCATTTGTGCATCCTAACAATCCTGTTAGATGGAGGGGAGGTAGTTTCATTTTATGGATGAAGAACCTGATAAGAGAAAATTTAAGGTTGTGTCATGAGCCCCAAAATAACAAGTTTGGAAGATGACACTCACTCCCAGGTTCGATGGTCTCTGAGCCACCCCTGGCTCTGACTTGCCTTCTCCTGTGGGGAGCATTTATGTCTCAATGTGCCCAGTGCAAAGAATAAACTCAAAATTGATTAGATGGCTGTGCTCGCTTCAGCAGCACATATACTAATTATTAGATGGCTGGATTAGCAGAATGGATGAAAGGACGAAACAAATGGATAATCTGGAGCCAGTTACAGTGAAAACCAGAATTATAATTAAGGAAATTTTTAGGAATAGGGAGAGTTAATTGACATAAACTGTCTTTAAGAATATAAGGAGAATTGAATCAAGGCGAACTTCAGGAATTTTGCCCACTGATTAAAAACTTATCTTTTTCAAAATACACATTGTAAACCTTGATTATTGCTTTCATCTGAAAAGATCTATACTGATAATAATGTCTCCATTATTTTATATTAATAGTTACCATTTGTAGTGTTTACTCAATGCCAAGCACTCTGCATAAATTTTCTAGTTTAAACCACACAAGTACCCCATAAGTGGGAATTATTAACTGTATTTTCTGGATAAGGAAGCAGTGGCTTGGAAGGGTTAAGTATGTCTCAGTTCAGACAAAAGAAAGTCACAGAGCTGGAATTAGAAAGGAATGTTACCATAACTCAATGCCTTTCTGCTGGGCCAGGCTCTCTTTTTGGGAAATAGTTTCTTTAATAAATTTCTTATAAAGGGCAGATGCAAAAATTATAGTTCTTAGTACCAATAGCATTGACCATTATTCTTACAAATATATGAAATTTACTTAGCAAAACTCATATCTCAATTGCAGCTAGTCAATATAAAGTGAAAGACAGTAACATAAGGTATACCTGGGCAATTTCATCTTTCCCTGGGCATTTTAAGTGATCGAATATGTGTGGGTTTAGTTTACATTCCTGTGATTAGTACTGAAAGTATTCAAAGTATCAGAATTTTAATTACATACTCCCAGAATACCAAGAAGTTCTGTAAATATTTTATTACAAAAATGCATGTGCCTTCCCTAAGTAACCAATATTGTGCTTGCTTTGTCCTGATGCGTGAAACTTAGGAAACCACCTATGCGATTTTTAATACTAAATTTCTTGTATTATTAAACCTTTAAAACCTATTGTTTGCATTATCAGTAGCACCTCTAAAAAGACACAATCAAACAACCTTGGTACAGGAGGGAATTAACATTGTTCAGTAAAGTTGTTCAAGACCAATCCAGAGCCATCTGAAATATGGCCCAAAATTGAGCATAAAAGTATTCCAGGTGTTCTGCAGCCACAAAAACAAAACAAAACACACAAAAAAACAAGGTGCATAGCCCTGCCCTCCAGAAGTTTAAATTGTAATGAAAATGGGAAAGGAAAGCAGGCCCAGCCATATGTTTAGTAGATCATTAGCCAGGCTCTAGAGGATGAGACAGCATCAGGAAGACAAACAGGTTACTGTGAATACTTTGAAACCCAGATTCCTTGAGAGGTAAATGTTGCCCACCCCCTGTAGCCTGGTTAGTGAGCTCTTCAGCAGATGGCTGATTTACCTTTCTTATTTCACTCTTGCTGTTAACCTAAAAGAGGGAGAATTCTCAATTTCCAAACCAGATGTGCATGACTGTTTTAAGTCCAAGAAAATACACAGAGAAATAGCTGGTGACTTTCTCGTTAGTAGTCAATGTTACAGAAAGGAAGACTGGGGTTTCTTTTTGCAGCGAAAAAGATGTGACTTTTATTTCATTTGAAAGCATCGAAGATTCCTAACTTGGCTAAGGGAAAGAAGACCAAAGAATATGTCTTCCCATGGAAAACTCTACCAAAACACTTTCCTCTCCAATTCACCTGTATCTCTTATTACTAGAAAGAGCTGTGAGTTGGGCCCAATTCAGAGGGTGGTGCTTTTTCCTTAGGAATCTGGTCTGCCGCAGATAATTTGCATGGGCTTTACTTTGAAGGAAAAGGATGAATAATAAATTTAATTAGCCAGTGCTTTTCTTGAAATGTATCTGAAAACAGATGACAGATCTCCATAATCAAACTACCACCCACGCTTGAATTTTACACTATTTTCTCAAAAGGAGAATGTACTGGTTTGTAACTGTAGTTGCTTATAAATACATGCAGTTATTTTTATCTTGTTTTCTGTGCTAGATGTGGCTTTTGCCTATATATAAATTAGTGAGAAAGAGCTGCCTTTGCAAGGGAAAATGTATAATGCATTGCTGATGTGTCCTACTAATCACCCAGAATAAATTCATTTGTGTACTGTCAACATTGAGAAGGGCTTCTTCTGGCCCAACACACACAACATTTTTTTTTTTTTTTTGCTTCAATTAATAGAACTTTAATGTGAGATCCTTGCAAATAATGGCTAACTCATCTGACTACAAACTTTTAAAAATATTTTAAGAATGGTTTGAATCCAACATCCCACCACTTTTAGTAATGCTATGCACAGTATTTCAAATAGAGGATATCAAAATAAAAATGTTATCTTCACCTATCCTACTTACTGTTTAGGTAGTCTGTCTGACTTCCCCTTTGAGTTCATCAAGATTACTCATTCATGCACTATTTACTGAGTAGCTACTATGTGCCAGGTGCCAAGGATACAAAAATACATAGGGCATAATCCCTCCCCTAGGATTAACAAGTCTAGTCAGGGAAGCAGACATGTAAACAAGTAATTACAGAGTGCTCTGAGATCCCAGGGAGAAAAAGTGTAAAGTGTTCTTGTAGAGAGCTGTGTGTGGGAAACCTTCCTGGGGACTGACATTCAAGCAAAGTCCTGAAGATAATGCAAAAATTCAGCAAGTGCAAGATAAAAAGGGAGGTGTGACAAGGATGGTCTGGGATTGCTGGGCTGGAACACAAGGTGAAGATGAGTTATTTATTAATGCCACATTGGATGTATTTATGAAGACACAATTGTCAAAGTCTACTAAATGTTAGGTTGTTGACTATGCCTTCATTCTTCTAAAGAACTTTAATTATGCAATGCTACACACAAAAGAGCTATAACATTATTCACGGACAAAAGGCAGTGAAGAATAATTTCAAAAAATAAGCATTCAATTCAACAAATATTGATGGGCTGTTAGGATTTTTCTTAATTTGTTTGTTTATAATAATTTTATATTTTTATCTACATGTATATATTTATAATATTTAAATACATAAATATTTAATATATATTTAACATATAATTTATATCTTTATAATATGTCATAAATTTAAGTACATAATGTAAAATGTATATAACATAATGACTATGTAATAAATAATAAGGCTGGGTCTGCTTTATTTGGCACCCACTGTATTCCGGGTTATGCTGTAGCCTTTTTGGAGATAGAAGTAACAGATGAGACCCCTGCCTTTATGAGACTTACATTTCAGGGGGATTAAGGCAACCAATAAATGTAATGTAAAAACAAAATAATAAAATGCTTAAGAGGCTTGGGGAGGTATTGAAGCATTAATTACAATAAGAAGTAGAGGGTTTGTGTTTCCTGGTGCTAGCTTTCCCTCCAAAACCAGCCTAAACATTATAAACTTCAAGAACACTGGGGTGGCTGGGTGGCTCAGTCGGTCGAGCATCAGACTTCACCTCAGGTCATGCATGATTTCACTGTTTGTGAATTCAAACCCCGCACTGACAGCTCGGAGCCTGGAGCCTGCTTCAGATTCTATATCCAACCCCCCCCCCCGCCCCTCCCTGACTTGCACTCTGTCTCTCCTCTCTCAAAAATAAATAAACATAAAAGAAAGTTTTTTAAATAAAAATACTGTGTGTGAGATAAAGTAATTTTTATAGTTTTCATAATAAATACTTTTTTCTGTATTTATCATGTAAAATGTAAACTGGAATATCAGTATTAAAGGTTAATTTTTTAAAGAGAGGCAGTAAATTGCCATGTTGGTGAAGAGCAAAGGTTCTAGAAACAAACCACCTGGGCTCATATCTCATAGCTGAGTGGCCTTGGGCAAGTTAATTAACCTCTCCACATCTCAGGCCCCTTATCTGTAAATAATAACAATAATAATACCCACCTCAAGGAGCTTCTCTAGTATTAAATGATTTAATACATGTCAATCATTTAGAACAATACCAAGTGTATAACAAGCACTCAGTAAAACCATTATTACCAAAAATTTTTTTTGGACAGGCCAGTTATTGAAATAAGTTCAAGTCTCAAAAATATTCATGAAAAAAATGTTTTGGAGGACTTTCTCTTGATTCACAGTATATACTATGAGTGGCCATTGCATTAAAAAAATAAAGGAAAGGGGCACCTGGGTGGCTCAGTCGGTTAAGCGCCCGACTTCTGCTCAGGTCATGATCTTGTGGTCCGTGAGTTCTAGCCCCGAGTTGGGCTCTGTGCTGACAGCTCAGAGCCTGGAGCCTGTTTCAGATTCTGTGTCTCCCTCTCTCTGACCCTCCCCTGTTCATGCTCTGTCTCTCCCTGTCTCAAAAATAAATAAATGTCAAAAAAAAAAAAATTTTTTTTTAATAAAAATAAAGAAAAAAAAATAAAACCTCTCAGAAGTAAAAATGAGACCTTTGGTCCCAGCAGAGATTTAGAGGCTAGTTGACCCAGAGTTTGGGGGTTCTGCCGGCTCTCCTGGTCAGAGGAGTAAAATCATTCATCTTTATGGTAACGGGAAAGCAAACTATTTCCTACTTTCATCAATGGTGCATCTTTTCCGATGGATTTAAACTAGCCCTCTGCAATTAGCAGTTGTCTCTCTAGTGATTTCAAAGCTACTTGATCTTCCTATAGCACTTTATTTCTGTACATTATTCATACATATGTTGAGAAGCCAGCATAATAAGGTGATTGCTCCATTAAGCTTTCAGTTAGTCAACTTTATGCATTCAAGTCAGTAATGAGTTCTTTCTCTTCCTGGGAGAGCTGGAAAGGCTTCATAGAGGAAATGATATTTGAGTTGGATCATGAGAGAGAGAGAGGATATAGGAGTATATTTTGTAGAGAAGGGCAGAGCACACAAGTTCAGGAAGTGCTGATAAGTTTGGGGTATAACATCTACAAGGTTTAAAATCATATTTCACTCAGAAATGAACAATATTAGTATAATGGGTCATCTTTTGCTGGCTGTTGCTAATATAACTTTTCTTCTCTGTTACCACGGACCCCCCTCCCCCAATACAGATATGTACAAATGGACATTCACACATATTTATAAGCACGGAAGATATGTTTTACATTTGAAAGAAGAAAGGCAGTGTTCTGTGAGGAAAGAACAAAAAATGGAGGGGGGAAAAAGCATGTAAAAGAATCTAATCCTTTTGAAACAAATTTTGTGTCCTCAATAGAGAGAGGGAAGTAAAGAGTGACCTGTGAGATTCTGGACACAAAGATGGCCCACAGCTGAAGGCAACAAAGCATGGCAGAAAGCTCCCAGCCCCCACTATGAAGACCTCAGTACCAACTGGTGCCCAGTCTAGCTCCCAAGGCCTCCAACCACTCCAAATAAACAGAGCATCTCAGTAAAAAGTGGGGTGTTTGTTGTGCAGATGTAGCTCAAGGCTATTTCCTGGCTCTCTCTTCCACTCACACTGCCACCATGAAGCTCCCCCTATACAGAAAGTCTGGAGAAAACAACCTGGGATGTACCTGGCATAAACAGAACTTCACTGTTCTCCAAGGACTGCATTAGCAGTGAGGCTTCTCCAAGTGGTTTCACATGAGTGAGCACTAGGGCCAGATGCTAAGTGTGACCACAGCTGGCAAAATAGACTGCGTGGTGTGAACACTTAGTGATGCATCATGTTGGAAACTTCTAGAAATAAATGGGGGGGGGGGGGGCACTTTTGCACATTTTCAAATATAATGGGTAGTGAAGAACTTGTACTAAAAGTGGGAAGGGTGTACAATTTTCTAACCTTGACTCATCATATCTGTATGGTCTGCCACATGCTAGGCACTATTCTAAGCATGGGCAATATAGCAACAAAGGAAATATTCCTGTCTTCATGAAGTTTACACTGGAGCAGATAATAGACATAATAAATAAGTAAATCATAAGACATGTGAGAAGATAATTGTTAGTATAAGAAAATAATAAAGCAGATGAAGGGAATGAGAATTATAAGGGTGGGCATTGCATTTTAAATGATAGCCAGGTGACATGTGAGCAAAGACTTGAAGAAAGTGGGGGATTGGACCCTGCCAATAACTGAAGAAAGGGCATGTGGGGCATAAGGACCAGCCAGAACGAAGCCTCTGAGATGGGATGTGTCCAGTGTGTTTGAAGAAAAGCCAGGAGACCAATGTGGCTGGAGAAGCATGAGTGGGAGTGAGGGTGGGTCCTACTACTCTTGTGCTCACATTATTGATATAACCTTTAATATTTTGAGTTATTTGAATATTTTATAACATTTGCTTTGATGGAATATAGACAATATAATCAATACAGTTCACTCACCCAGGCATACATAAATTGCAATACTTTCAATAAGCTGCAAATAGAGAATGAGGATGCCACTGTCATCCCCTTCCAAATTATGGACCTGCCATTCTTCCCTCAGGATACATCACATGTTATTTGTATTCTGTGATCGTCTGACATCACATTGAGCATGAGCATTGGTATCAGTTCATAAAATGATATTAATAACAATTTCTTTTTTTTATTAGAATAAAATGTAAGTAATAACACAGGTTCAAATATGTTCTTCCAGTCTGCCCATACCCCTGGCCCACCCTGATGATCTGGGGTGTCCTGTGGTAGCTCTCTTAGAGAAGCAGAGGCTAATGGTCCCCAGCTCAGGCTGGAGCGTGAGCCCTGGGAAATCCCTTCTGGGCTCCAATAAAGGACTTGTCCATGAATTACAGAGGATAGGGGCCAGAAAAGTGACACAACAGGCAATATCCAAGAAGGAAATTAAAACACAAAATAGGACAATGTGTCTAAAGAGGCTGCCAGTCCAAAGGGAGAAAGGTTGAGCCTGGAAAAATCCAGAAAGAGATTAAAAAAACAAAAAAACCAGGAACTATGAAAATAGTTTATTGTTTGCTGTGCATTTCAAAAAATATCTAATCCCTGAGAGATTTAGAGTTTAATGTTTATGCCAAAAAGAAAAGACTTGGAAGAACTCTTGATCAATTGGAGCCAGTTTTCTCCTTCACCACTCATCCCCACTCCCACTCCCAGATGAGGTGACTAACACATGCCTGTTTGCCCCAAACTTTCCCAGTTTGGGCAATGAAAATGCCACATCTCCAGAACCCTCTTGATTTCAGGAAAACCAGGTTACTTGGTCACCCTACTCTCAGATTACAAAAATGGTTCACAGACTTGGAATAGGGGGAGTATCAGAAAGGAAGCAAAAGAATTTGATGCTGATGTGGGTCTTAAGAACTAGTCTTCACAAAGGAAGAATAATGGAAATCTAAAACAAATTTGGGAAATCCAAGAGGAAAAGGGAGTTATGCCTTCACTGTGAGGTCAAACTTAAAGAAGTGATAAGATGCTTTGGTAATGCAAGGCAACATGGTGCAGAACAGTAACAGAAATGGGATTGTGGCAAGTCTAGGCTGAAAGAACCCAAGACCACCTGAAACAGTTGCCTACTTTCTGCATGACACAGGAGGAATGGTCTTTGTTTTCTGCATGCCCAAGAGGTGCATGAAGATTCAGATCTAAGAAGCCTTGAAATTGAATGTTAGGAGGACATGACATACCTCCTATGAACCAGATGGGGAGGGGTGCCTTATCAACATAAATGGATAATCAAGAAGCAGCTGGGTAGGTAAGGGATGGCCCAGGACCACCTAAGCTCCTTCCCCTCACCTCCAGACTTTGACACCCCAAAGCTCCCGGAATTTAGATGCCATCCTGTATGAAGACAGCACAGCAGGAGGAGGGCATATGTGTGACTAAGACAACTTTGAGTTCACTTGAGATTTCTTTCCCCATCATCTAGCATAAAGGGACTCAAAATACAAATTCAATTCAATTATAGAAAAATAAACTTATATTTCCTACACACCTGAGTCTGTGTCCTGAAATTTATAATTTTTCTTTCTCTAAAATATATGTGTGCATACCTATATGATCTCCTACTCTTTCCTTTGGATAAGACTTCTGAAAATGATGTGATTATGTTACCTTATATTACGGCAGAAGGAATTTTAAAGATGTGATAATGACCTCGAGTCAGTTGATTTAGTTAATCAAAAGAATTAATTTTTAGTTAATCCTGGGTGTACCTGACCTAATCAGTTGAGCCATTTAAAGATGTCAGAGCTATTCAATTTAGAAAGAGGGAGATTCTCTTGCTGCCCCCTCAGGAGAAAAATCCTATGATGTAGAGAGTGGCAGAAAGCAGAGAATGACAGGCAGCCTCTAGAAACTGAAACAGACCCAACTTATAAAGAAGAGACCTCAATTCTACACCCACAAGTTCCTGCCAAAAACTTGGGAAACTGGAGGAGAACTATGAGCATGAGATGAGCTCTCAGTCCCAGTTGACGGTTTGCTTTAACCTTTGTGAGATCCTGATCGGAGAACCTAGCTATGCTATGCCAAAACTCCTGAACTTATGCAACTGTGAGATAGTAAATGGATGTTGCATTAAAAATAATAATAATAATAAAATATATGCATACACATATCTGTAAGGATATACACCAAATGATAAGCAATAGTGAACTTTGGAGAGGGAAGTTGGTTGATTTCGGGGGCAATATAATTTTTTACCCTTTATGGTGCTGAATGTTTGCATTTTTACTAAGATAAATTTATCGCTGTATAATTAAAAATAAATGAAAGAAAATATGAGTTTTTCCTGTAAGTAAGGATGGCATATGCATATTTTACTACTGTTGTGCTGCTTATGGACAGATTAGTGAAAAATAGAGAAAGCGGCTACAGAAGATTCATTCTGAGAAAAGAGGGAAACCCAGTGAGAAGCAATGGTTAGAATGTGACATGGACTTTAGAAGTAGAGAAAAGCTGAATTTTTGTGGTACTGGGTTTTGGGGAAAGTAGGCTGATAGACTAAAAAGAAAATATAAACAACTTTTATAGTAGAGAAAAGAATGAGGTTTGAAAAGCAGAGAATGCTATAACTCAAAACCAACATTCACTGGCCCTCTATCAACCTCATTCTCAGCAACCTCAGGGCAGCACTGGACCATCCCTCCTCCCTGAGCTCCTCCTCTGCTGGCTTGCAGTCTGTCTCACCCTTTTCTCTCTCTGGCCTCTCTCCTGTGGCAGCTTCCAATCAACCCCCATGGGTTTAATTAGCACTTTAAAGCAGATGATTCCCAAGGTGGTATCTCCAGAGGTGACCTCTCTCCTGGGTCACATTCCTCATATCAAATTCTCTGCTAACATAGCATCCCATCCTAATATATAAAAAACAGAATCCATAATTCCCCTCATCCTCCTGTTTCCATTCCTGTTAGTGATACTACAATCATTCCCCAGCCATGTCATTTTGGGTGGATCTCTTCCCCTCTTCATCTCTTTCCCCCTTCATACAATCAGTTGTTCAGCTCTGCTGATTTTCCTTTGTGTGTTTCCCTCTTCTCTCCATTTAAGGTGGGCTGTAATGGAGCCCTACACTACTGTAATAGAAGCAGTCTTCCAAACTCTGGTAGTTCCTTCTCCAGAGACAACTATAAAGCATTTCACATGATTCCAGAATCTCCTAGAAGCAAATTCATTCAACAAAAATAGCATCTGCCCAAGCACCAGGTAGGCACTAATCTAGGCCAACATGAAGTAGGAGTAATTAAGACAATATTCCTACTCTCCTAGAGCTTACATTCTAGTGGCGATAGACAATAAAAAATTCTAGACAACAGACAATGAATAAGTGATCAAATAATTAAATAAGACTTAAGAACAGAGGTGTTAGGAAAGAACAATAGATTTTTTTGGATAATGCATTGGGAGTGCAATTGACAACTTTCCATAGAGTGATAAAGACACTTCTCTGAAGAGACTACCCTTGGCTGAGACCAGACTGGGCTGAGACTTGCCTCTCAGGGCAAAATATTTCAGGAAGAAGAGCTAGAAAGTGGGAGAGGAGTAAGCAGAGCCTAGCTCACAGAGAGCCTGTGGGAGCTGGATTTTATTAATATGAGGGAAATCCATTTAAGAGTTTTAAGCAGTTGACTTATCTGATTCAATTTAATTTCTTAAGAGATTACTCTAGCAACTACAAGAATGACTTGTAGGACCTGGACTATGGGGAGATGAAAGAAAAGAGAAATGTAAGAGCTTCCGAAGTTGTCCAAGTGAGAGATAATGGTGGTTTGGGCCAGGGAAGCACCAGCAAAAATGAGTGGTTTGGATGTGGATCCAAGAGGAATCTGATCATGGATTTACTGTGAGGTATGGAGGAAATCAGGGATGCCTCCAAGGTTTTGGCTTGAACAACTATGTGATGAAGGTCTATTAACTAAGATGATGAATATTGGATGAAAGTAGGTTTGGAGGGCAAGGACAGGGACATGTAAAGTTTGAGATGCCTACAGGCATCTGTGGTACAATGATATTTAAACATGCTTTCTTGTATAATTTCTAACTTTTTATTTTTGAAAAATTCCAAATATATACAAAATAAGAGAATAATATAGTAGATTCCCATATATCCACCAGCCAGCTTCAACAACTACCAATATTTGGCAAATCATGTTTCATCTCTCTCCCACATATCTCTCTTGCCCCACCTACCTCCTCACTCTACTAGTGTATTTCAAAGTAATTTCCAGATATTATAGTATTTTATCTGTAAATGGTGTATATCGAATAAATGAACATTTATAACATATCCATAAAACCATTATCAAACCTAATGAAATTACTATTAATTTCTTCATTATATCATCTAGTCAGTCATTATTCAAATTTTCCCAATTGCTGGAATAGAATAGACATCCCAATAATAAACTCTTGCATATATGGTCAAATAATTTTCGAGAGGGGTACAAACACCAACCAATGGGACAATGATGGTCTTTTCAGCAAATGGTGCTGAAAAAATTGGATATCCACATGCAAAAGAATAAGGTTGGTACCTGACTTAATACCATATACAAAAATTAACTCAAAATAGATCAAAGACCTAAACTTTAGAGCTAAAACTACAAAGGTCTTAGAAGAAAACATAGAGGAAAAGGTTTATGACATTGAATTTGGCAATGATTTGTTGGATATGACAAGAAAAGAAAAATAAATCACTTGGACTTTATCAAAATTGAAAACTTTTGTATATCAAAAGACTGTAGAGTGAAAAGGCAACTCACAGAATGGGAGAAAACATTTGCAAATCATGTATCTAATAAGATGTTAATATCCATAATACATCAATAACTCCTTCCACTCAACAAAAATAATCTAATTAAAAAATGGACAAAGGAGTTAAAAAGACATTTCTCTAAAGAATATACACAAATAACCAATAAGCACAAAGATTCCCAACATCACTAATCGTTGAAAAATGCAAATCAAAACCACAAGGAGATACCGTATCATGCCATTAGGATGGCTATTATCAAAAACTCAGAAATAACAAGTGTTGGTGAGGATATGGAGAAGTTGGAACCCTTGTGCATTGCTGGTGAGAATGTAAAACGGTACAGCCATTGCAGAAAACAGTATAGCAATTTCTCCAAAAATTAAAACTAGGATTACCATATGATTTAGTAATTTCAGTTGTGGGTTTATATCCAAAAGAAGTGAAAGCAGAAACAGATATTTGTACACTCATTTTCATAGCAGCATTATTCACAATGGCCAAAGGCTGGAAACACAAATATCCATAGGTGGATAGTGGATAAACAAAATGTAGATTTCAAGCCTTACAAGGGAAGGAAGTTCTGACACATGCTACAATATGGAGAAACCTTGAAGACATTATGCTAAGTAAAATAGGCTAGTCACAAAAAGACAAATACTGTTGATTCCACTTATAGGAGTCAAATTCTTAGAGACAGAAAGTAGAATAGTAGTTGCCAGGGACTTGGGGGGAGGAGGATGGGAAGTCACTTGGGTACCAAGTTTCACTTTGGGAAGATGAAAAAGTTTGTCGATAGATGGTGGTGATGGTTGCACAACAATATGACTGTGCTTCTTGCCACTGTACACGTAAAAATTGTGAAAATGGTAATATAATTGACTAATATAACATTAGTTTCAGGTGTACAACATAATTTGATACTTGTATACATTGCAAAATGATCACCATAATAGTATAGTTAACATCTGTCACTTCAGTTACAAAAATTTTTCTTGTGATGGGAACTTTTAAGATCCACTCCGTTAGCAACTTCCAAATATACAATACAGTATTAACAATAATCTCATGCTGTACATTACATCCCCATGACTTATTTATTTCACAAGTGGAGGTTTATGCCTTTTGACCTCCTTCACCCATTTCTCTCACTCCCACCCCCATTGCTGCCACTGACAACCACCAATCTGTTCTCCATATCTATTAGCCTGATTTTTTTGGTTGCTTTGGGTTTTTTAGGATTCCACATAAAAGTGAGATCATACAGTATTTTTCTCAGACTTACTTCACTTTGAATAGAGATCTTTAGCCCACATGTTGCATTTGATTGGTCTTGAAAGTCTCTATTAACTGAAAACAATTCCCTCTCACCTACCCCCTTTTTTTTACCTTTTATTATTAAAGAGACCCAGTTGTTTGATTTGTAAATTTCCTGCATTCTGGATTAGCTGATTGCATTTCTTTTTTTTTTTTTTTAAGTTTATTTTTAGAGAGAGACAAAGTGAGTGGGGGATGGGCAGAGAGAGAGGGAGCTAGAGAATCCCAAGCAGGCTGCACGCTGTTAGCACAGAGCCCCACGCAGGCTCACATCCACAAACTGTGAGATCATGACCTGAGCCAAAACCAGGAGTCAGACATTTACCCAATTGAGCCACCCAGGCACCCTGGCTGATTGTATTCTTATGTTCTTCTATCTCCTGTAGCCTGGTAGCTAGATGTGAGGGTTTGATTAGATTCAGGTTCAGCTTTTTGGCAATGATACTTCCTAGGTGATGGTGTGTGCTTCCTATTGCATCACATCAGGAAGGAACTGATGTCTGATTGCCGTTCTTTTTCTGATGTTAAGATTGAGTGCATTCACATGTTGTCAGCCTGATCCATCCATTATAAGATTCTCCATCAACCTTTCACTCAATAATTCTAGTAGCCATTGATGATCATTGATAACCTATAGCCATTATTTCATTATGGGAAACAAAATGGTGATTTTATTTCTCCCATTCTCTCAGAACTCAGTAGTTTGAATTCTTCGATAAAGACAACTTTTTTCATCAAAAGTATTTGGAAACTCCAAGATAGTTTGCCCAAGAAGTCAGGAAAAATGCTTGATTCTTTCCTTTTCAGAATAATGTGTTGGTGCCTAGCAACTTTCAAAGATTACCAATTAGTTTGTTTTGTTTTAAACATGGGTTGTTAATATGATTTTTTTCAGCTTTGTACTTACTCTTTTTGATGTTCAAATGATTCCATTTGTGGCCAGTAGGCATCCCTTCAAGTTAGCTCCTGAGTTCTTAAAAGCCCGGTAGTCGATATTAGTTTCTTTGCTTTCTGATACCACACAATGTTCCAGGTTTATCTTGTGTATTTCCTACATCAGACCTAGAGTCTTCAATTTCTCCCAGAAGCCTCAGGAAACAATATTTAGAGACCACAATCTGGAAGGCAGGGATACTAGTTGCTACTGAGTTATTATTTCTAGACCTTTTTAAAGTACAGAGCTAGAAAATCAATTTTATTGTTTTTGGTTTTTTGTTCTTCAAAGAAAAATATACATGAGTATAGATCTTTCCAAAATACAGGTTTTAATTTAACTTCTCTAATTTTATGTATGTATTTCTTTTATGCTGAATATCTTAGTTCCAGACATAATACTGTTATTTATTTATTCTAGCCTATTACATACATATTATGTTTTCAAAGCACCAATATTATTACTAACAATATTACTAAGTACAATTTAAAATTCTTTTGCAGTTCTCTTTGTCCTTAGGATATATTTCACTAAGAATGCATTTAAAAAAAATTTTTTTAAGGCTGCCTGGTTGGCTCAGTCGGCAAAGCGTCTGACTTCGGCTCAGGTCATGATCTCCTGGTTTGCGAGTTTGAGCCCTGGGTGGGGCTCTGTGCTGACAGCTCAGAGCCTAGAGCCTACTTTGGATTCTGTGTCTCCCCCTCTCTCTGCCCCTCCCATGCTCATGCTCTGTCTCTCTCAATAATAAATGTTAAAACTTTTTTTTTAATTTTTTAATGTTTATTTTTGAGAGAAAGAGACACAGAGTGCAAGTGGGGAAGGGGCTGAGAGCTAGGGAGACACAGAATCCAAAAGCCTGCTCCAGGCTCTGAGCTGTCAGCCCAGAGCCCGACCCGAGACTGGAACTCACGAACTGCAAATCATGACCTGAGCAGAAGTCAGGCACCCCGAGAATGCATTTTTAAATTACACGTGTCTTAAAGTGACATGAAATAAGACACAAATCCACAAATTTGAAATATATTTATTTTGCTTAGTTATTTTTCAATTTTATGGATTTGCCTTCTTTGTTGTTTTCATTTTTGTCTGATTTGTTTTAATATAGGGTAAAAACATTTACATGGTCCCAAGGCCAAATTATCAAACTATATTTAATATTTATTTTTGGGAGACAGAGAGACAGAGTGCAAGCAGGGGAGGTGCAGAGAGAGAGAGACACAGAATCTGAAGCAGCCTCCAGGCTCCGAGCTGCCAGCACAGAGCTGAACTTGGGGCCCAAACCCACAAAGCGCGAGATCATGACCTGGGCCAAAGTTGGACCCTTAACCAACTGAGCCACCCAGGTGCTCCTATCAAACTATATTTAAATAAGTCTAGCAATCACTTTTATCCCCATCACCCTGTTACCTACCTCCCTCCTCCTCAGACAACCATTTACAGTAGTTTATCCTTCTAATATTTTATTAATATATGAAAATATATTTATATTCCCCCCTTCTTAGATAAAAGGTAGCATATTATAGACACAGTTCCATCCTTTACTTTTTTCGACCTAAAAATGTCCATAGGAGGGTATAATCTTCATGCCTTTTAACTACTTCCTGGTCCTCCTTTGTGTGAAGGGACAATTGAGCTGTTTTCTACTTTGCTATTACACATTAGTGCTATTATGAATTGCCTTGTACATGTCAGCCATACTTTTCCCAGTGAATCTTTAGGAAAGACACTTTGAAGTAGGATTGCAGGGTCAAGCAGCAATTCTTATGTAATATTGCCAGTTATGGCCAAGTTCCCTCCACCAGGGCTGTATTCCCATCAGCCAATGAGGAGTACCTATATCCCCACAGTCTTGTCAACAGAATGCAATTCTTACACTCGTTAATGTTTGCCAGTCTCATAGATGAGAGATGGTGTTTTAATGTACTTTTCACTTTCAACTTTTCTTCAACTTTCATTCAAAAATGAGCATCTTTTTGTATCTTTAAATGCTGTCTGCATTTCTTTTCTTGTGAACTGTGCATATGGATTTCTTGTCAAGTTTTAGAAGGTTGCTTTTCTTCTCAATTTGTAGAACTTCTTTAAATATTAGATATATTAACTCTTTGTGAGAGAAGTGGTAAATCTTTCCCCTGATGTCACTTGTATTTTTACTTTGCTCTTAGTGGCTTTTTCCATGCAGAATTTTTAAAAATATAGCCAAATTATCAAACTTTTCTTTTAATTTGGGAAGTGTTCATTGACATGTTATGAAGGATTCACCCATGTTTTCTTCTAGTATTTACACAATTTCATCTTTTACATTTGGATCTCTTACCTATTTAGAATTTACATCAGCATACAATATGCAGATGAATCCATTTTTATCTTTTTCATGTAACTTTCCACTGGTGCCAATATTGCTTTTTTGAAGTCTTTCTCCACTGATTTCAGATGCTGCCTTTATCATGGTCTAAATTTCCATGTGCAATTAGGTTTATTTCTGGATTTTTTTATTTGGTTCCATTAGCTTATCTGTTTACTCACTTGCCAATATAATTTTCTTCTAAATATAGAGAAGTGATCTGTTTTAACATCTGGTTTAAGATCTAGCCCCCCTTCATTGGGCTAGATTTTAAGGTTTTCCTTTAAGGTTTTCCGGTCTATTTATGTTTAATTGCTTTTACAAATGACATATAAAATCAATTTGTTCTTTAGCTTCAAGGAAAAAAATATGTACATTATCAGAAGAGATTTTGATATCGAGCCTTCCTATCCAAACTTACTGTATGGCTTACTATTTATATCTACTTTTGTGTCAGTCAGGTATATTTTTTAAATTCTTCATATATGTTTATTAGAGTTATGCCTAGGTCTTTTTGTTATTTTTGTTACAATTATAAAAGCAGTCTTTACCTTCCAACCAGTTATTTTTATATATGAAAGCTACTGAGTTCTACATATTGGTTTTATAACCTGGTACTTTCCTAACTTCTCCTAAGTGTTTTGCTAGATTTTTTTTTCAAATGATTTTTTTTTCAGTTTTCCAGATATATAATATAACCTGTAGAGGTGATTTTACCTCTTCCTAATTCATATGGCTCTCTGTATTGGCACTAGATGACAATTTCAAAATGGTTTTAAATAGTAATAATGATATTGGCCATTCTTGTCTTATTCCTGACTTTGGCAGGTGTTTTCTCATTAAGTATGATTCTGGCTTTGGGGATCTGATACACATAATTTCTGGTGCATTTTTAATTCCTAGCAAATCTATCACTAGCTCTTTATTGTAGCTGAGATGATACTCCAGGAACACAGCAGAAATCACCAAGAATGGTTGCTTTTCAAATGTTAATGTACATACAAACTACCAGGGGAGGCTGTTCAAGTGCAGATTTTGTTTCAGCAGGTAGGATGGAGGCTGAGATTCAGTATTTTTAACAAGTTCTTGGGGTAGGCTGAGATGTTGCTGCTCAAAGTGATCTAAAACAAAGAAATCATTTTCTAGCTTTGACTTTCAAAATAAACCTTAAAATAATTCAAAGTAGAAGAAATAATGAAAATTCATGTTTTCAATCTTAAGAGCTAGGCACTTGAGGGAGAATAGGTACCAGTTGGTTGGTTTTAGGAAATCTCCCATAGCTGATCTTTTAACTCTCTGTGGACCAAGTCTGAAGGACTAGAACAGAGGTTTTCTCATAAGCCACAGAGCAGGAAGACACAGGATATGACAAAAGGGTAGCTTCCTGCCACACAGGAAGAGGAAGAAAGTCCTTTCTGCTGCTGTGGGGAGGAATCTAAGGAGACAGAGTTGAGACATGTAAGCTCTTGCAGCCCCAGCTAGGAAACATCCTTGGCCAGGGCACAGGGGATAGAAGAGCACAGACAGCTCAAGAGAGAAGCCCAGAAAAAGGAGGCAATGGAGAAGCAGCTGCAGCTCATTAGTGTCTTACACTAAGCCCCACAGGCACAAAGGCCAAGATCTAAAGCCCCGACAGAACGAGACCTTTCAGCAGAGACTAGACGGGCTCAAACACTCCTTTCCTAGCACCAGAATAAGAATTTTTTTGTTGGTCCTGGGTCTGAATTTAATAGGGGAAAAAAAACAACATTAAGTGAATCTCAAACAGAGCAAGTCAATGTATTTATCCATCTACCACCTACTCTGCAAATTGAGTACCTATTACATGTCAGTTGTTAGGGACAAAATAAGACCACTCCTGCCTTCACAGACCTTAAAGTCAATCACCTCTATCAACAATGGTACTTTACACAAGGATATATATCTGAAAAATCTACATGCACATATTCCTACCTGCTTCAGGTGATCTGATTTGATGGGTCTGGGAAGGACCCAGGAAAACATATTTTCAAAGCATTCATGTATTTCTGATTCTCAATTCTAGTTAAGATTATTTTTCAGCACTTACAGCACTAGAGTATTTAACTTCCCCCACTAAACAATTAAAACTACAAATTTAAAGTGATGAGCACATGGTAGAATATCTTATATTCTTTTTGAGTTCTAAAAAAATATTTCTGGAATACATGAAAATTGTTTTTTTAGGCGACTTCTTAAATTAGTCATACTTTATTTTGAGTTATGTTCTAATTCATGGGACAAAGCTTCACAATCTCTTAAATTATAACCTTTCTTAATATGTACAAATTAAGACTCAAATATAGGCTATTTTTTATTAGCACTCTTTCTTATAATAATGTAAGCCAATTAGTATTTGCATATTTAGGAATGTTGTGAAAAGGAACTTTCAAGGTTGAAATAGTAATTCTGTGAAAAAAGTTATATATATTTTTATATTTGTGGTGTGAATGTGTGTGTATATATAATTGCCCTACATTTTTAAATTCTAAATCCTGATGTATATTGATGCCTAGAAAATAAAACTATTTACAACATGTTCTTATATATAAAAATACACATTCTTCCACTGAGACATTCCTTTAATCCTTACTTCCTCCTGGAATCTTCTCCAAGCTCCACCTTACCACCCCCCCCCCCAACACACACCCCAAGCTTTGTGTTCAACAATGGTTGAAATTCCATTATGTTACTTTGGCATAATTGCCTGAACAATTCTGAAAGGAAAACTTTATCACAGAGACCTAAGCGAAGTCTGATATTTTCAAGATCATGCTCAAATGTCATTTCCCTATCAGTTACCATATCCTGTTATAGTTCTTGCCACATTACATTGTGACTTACCAGTTTGAGAGTTTATGTCAACAGGACTGTAGGAAGAGGTCCTTGATCTTACTTAAGTCTGACACATCAATAAATCAATAAATGCTTAACAAATAAATGAATGATTAAAACCGCACTTCCCATCTTCCTTTAGGGCTGTAATTTAACCACCAGCATTTAGACAGCCTTCACCTTTTGTTTTACAACCAAACTCCTTTCTATAGGCTTAGGTCTCCTCCTTCCCCTATGAGCTGCTTCTTTATCCCAGAGGCATAGAATCCACTGGACTCAGCAGTGAAAAGGATCGCAGTGGGAAGAAGCCTCTCTGCACTCCAGGATCTGCTCTCAGGAAACCAATGAAACCACAGATCTGAAAGCTGGTTAGTGTATCTATGCTATCAAAAACAAACAAACAAACAAAAAAAAAAACCAACAACAACAACAGAATTAAATGGAAGCTTTTAAAAAGTACTTGTATCAAGTGCCTTTACAATAACCCTACACCTCTACACTTATCCATTAAGCCAACCCTAAACTGTCTTCCCTGGTCAGGCCAAATGGCTTTTCTTCAAGTTACCATCTTAGAATCCAGAGGTTAACAACTTTTCTGAGGTATCTTCAACTGTTCTTTACCTGAAATGCTTGAGGAAGGAACAATGGAGTTAGATATACCGAATAAAGTTAAGACATAAGTGCTGGAGAAATAGAAGAAGAAGCTAAATAGCCCTGCCCAGGTTTTGTATAAGCAAATCTTTTCCACAGTTTTGAATAGATATCCAAATGGGCAGACTCCTTTGGCTCCAAATCCTAGATAATTTGACTATTCTAAAAGGGAATCAAAAAGATGATGTAGGTGCGGAAATATGGTCAAAGAATTCTAAGCAATCCTAGAGGTATTAGGGCTCAAAGACTAAATTCAGAAAAATAAATTAAGGCATGGAAGCACAGGTAAGCCATCAGGTCCTCTCAACTCTGCACTAAAATCTGGAAATGCAGAGTCAGTAAGAATGACAACAGAAAATAAAGCTAAGTTCTATACCTAAGGCATGAGCTTGACTTTGCTGGAATTTGGCATCCATGGACCCTCAGGTATTTATCCTGGTAGAAAGAGACTAGGAGGTGACTACAGGTTAGTCATTATCTATTCCAGTGCTAGCATCACCAAATGTCCTCCCCAAACATAAGCAATTTAAGTCACGTAACAAGGCTTCTGGGGGGTCATGGGTAGAGAAGGTATAGTAGAAGCTATGATAGTAACAGATTACATATAACATATACCACACAAATACACTTCATTTTTTGGCATTTGGTAATGTTTACATTTTTTGTGACATATTTGATATGGAAAGATCTTCAGAGTATAGAAATATTCCTAGACACAAATCTATTTCCATTTTGCATTTTTATATTGACTAGCATTCTAGGGAAAAACTATACAAAAATAACTACAGAATATCCCTCCATGCCCATGCTTTGAGAAAAATCTTTTTTTATTTATTTATATTATTTTTAATATTTATTTATTATTTATTTTTAAGAGAAAGAAAGAGAGAGAGAACAGGGGAGGGGCAGAGATAGAGAGAGAATCCCAAGCAGGCTCTGAGCTGTCAGCATAAAGCCTGATTCAGGGCTTGAACTCTCAAATTGTGAGATCATGACCTGAGCCAAAATCAAGAGTTGGACGCTTAACCAACTGAGCCCACCCAGGCATCCCGTTACTTATTTACTTTGAGAGAGACAGAACACAAGCTGGGAAGGGGCGGGGGGGGGGGGGGAGAGAGAGAGAGAGAGACAGAGAGAGAGAGAGAGAGAGAGAGAGAGAGAGAGAATCCCAAGCAGACTCCATGCTCTCAGTGCAGAGCCTGATGCAGAGCTTGAACTTTTGAGCTGTGAGATCATGACCTGAGCCAAAATCAAGTCAGATGTTTAACTGACTGAGCCACCCAGGCACCCCTGGGGAAAGTTTTACAGATGAATTTATCCAATAAAAATTTCTGAGATACAAGAGTAGTATGATGTTAGCTGGTATGAAAAGGACATGGAAAATATCAGAAGAGAGAGGGAAAGAATTCAATAAGGCAAACTCATTGGGCCATGGAACGAAAACAGGATTTGAAGTCAAAAGATTTGGGAACAAATCCCAGTTCTGCCACTTGCTAGTATCATCTGGGAGAAAATAGGATAACGATACTACATTATAAAATTTTGTGAGAATTAAATAAGATGCTGTGTACAGGAGTGACATCTGCAAGATGGCACCATAGAAGTTTCCAGCCCTCACACCTTCACAAAACACCAATTTGAAAATCATCAAAAGATAAGAGTACCTTAACAAGAGCTCCATAATCCAGGTGACAGATGACAGCTCCTGGGTAGAGTATGGAAATGAGAAAAGATGAATTGAAGAGGTTAAGAAGGATAGTTTCATTTTACTTGCATCACCTTTCCCCCAAGGCCATGCAGTAGAGTGCTGAGAGAGATCCCCTCTGCTTGAGAGCTCTCTCACGGGAAAAAGAGTGAAAAGAGTGCCTGATTTTACCATGTAACCTGGTACCAGGTCCACTCCAGTGAAACCAAGCACCAAGACAGCCCCTGTAGACCTAGGCTCCAGGCCCATACCAGTGGACTCCAGTGTGTGACTTGTCCCTGTGTACCTGGGCTCCAGGCCTGCCCCTACAGACATGAGCTCCAGATCTACTTCAGTGGTCCCTGACACCAGGCTCTCCCCTGCAGACCCAGCTACCAGGTTGGTCCCCAGGTACCAGAACCACCTGCACATAGACTCAGGGACCAGGCCAACCCTACCTGCAGACCCTACCAACTGGTTTATCCATAATCTCTAGCCAGGCTGAAAGGTGAAGTGTTTTCCCTGAAGAAGTTAGTCTTTAAAGAGTGGAAAAGGTGACTACTTCTTCAAATATGCAGAATGAAGCTACAAGGACCATTAAAAAAAAAATCAGGGAAACATGATACCACCAAAGGAACAAAATAAAGCACCAGTAACCAGCCCTAAAGAAATGGAGATCTAAGAAATGCCTGACAAATAATTCAAGGCAATCATCTTTTAAAAGCCCAGTGAGCTACAAGGAACACAGACAACTAAATGAAATCAGATAAATAATATATGAACAAAATGGGAAGTTAAACAAGGAAATAAAAATTAAAAAGAACCAAACAAATTCTGAAGCTGAAGAACAAATAACTAAACTGAAAAAGTCAATAGAGAGCTTTAACAGTGGGAGAAAGAATCAACAAACTTTCAGTTATAAGAACAAAAACAAGAGAAGAACAAAAAGAAGAAAGAAGGAAAAAGGAGTGAATAAAGCCTACAGGACTTATGGGGCATCATCAGGCACATCAATATATGCATATGGAAGTCCCAGAAGAAGAAAAGAAAGGGCAGAAATCTTGTTTAAAGAAACAATGGCAGAAAACTACCCAAATCAGGACAGGGAAATGGACATCCAAATTCATGAAGCCCAAAAGATCCCAAATAGATTGAACCTAAAGAGATCTACACTGAGACTTATTATAACTGAGTTGTCAAAAGTCAGAGACAAAGGGAATTTTTCAAGCAGCAGCAGAAAAGTGACTCATCATATACAAGTGCATCCCTATAAACCCCTTATAGCATAAGCAGATTTCTAAACCTTACAAGCTAGAAGAGAGTGAGAGGATATATTCAAAGGGCTGAAAGAAAAACACAAAAACAAAAAACTTTCCAACCAATAATAGTACACCTGGCAAAACTGTCCTTGAAAATAAGAAGAAATAAGGAAATATAATGACTTTCTGAAACAAAGAAAAACTGAGGGAGTTTGTCACCACTAGACATGGCCTACAAGATCTGCTAAAGTGTCTTCTTCAAGTTGAAATGAAAAGGACACTAAATAGCAATGTGAAATAGTACATGAAAATATAAATTTCATAGGTAAAGTCAAATATAAAGATAAATACAAAATATAGTACTAAAAGAATGTGCATTAAACACTTTAAACCATGCTATACAAGTTAAAAAACAGAAGTATTAAGAACTATAACCACAAATTATTGGCTAATGAATATAGAATATTAAAAAAGCAAAATCTGACATAAATAACAAAGTGCTTGTAGAGGGGAAGAAAGGTGTCAAGTTTTTTATGCAAATGAACTTCAGCTCTTATCATTTCAAAACAGACATTTACAACATTGAGTTTTATATAAGCCTCATGATAGCCACAAAGGAAAAGCCTACAACAGATACAAAAAAAGATGAAGAGAAAAAAATCAAAGTGCATCACTATTTAACAAAATCACCAAATCTGAGGAATAAAAAAAAAAAAAAAAATGCTACAAAACAGACAGTAAACAGCCAACAAAATGACAATAGTAACTCCTTACCTATCAGTAATTACTTTAAATGTAAATGGATTAAACTCACCAATCAAAAGACATAGATTGGTAAAATGGAAAAAAAAAAAAGACCCAACTATATACTATCTACAACAAACCCACTTTATTTTTTTTAATGTTTATTTATTTTTGACAGAGAGATAGAGCACGAGTGGAGGAAGGGCAGAGAGATGAGGGAGACACAGAATCCAAATCAGACTCCAGGCTCTGAGCTGTCAGCACAGAGCCCAATGCAGGGCTCGAACTCATGAACTGTGAGTGCGATCACAATCTGAGCTGAAGTTGGACACTTAACCAACTGAGCCACCCTAGGTGCCCCTACAAGAGACCCACTTTAGATTTAAGGACACATATAGGCTGAAAATGAAGGAATGAAAAATGATATTCTGTGCAAATGATATCCAAAAGAGAACAGGAGTGGCTGTACTTATGTTTAGAAATAATAGACTTTTATGTCAAAAACTGTTGGACGAGACAAAGAAGGCTATTACATAATGATGAAAGGGTCAATTCAACAGGAGGATATAATAATATATATATATATATATATATATATATATATATATATGCACCACATATATGCACCCAACATTACAGCACCAAAAGTTATAAAGCAAACATTGACAGCTCTGAAATAAGAGAAATAGATAGCAATACAATAATAGGAGAATTCAGTAATCGACCTATAATAATAGACAGATTATCCAGACAGAAAACCAATAAGGAAATAGACTTGAACTACACTATATATCAAATGGATCTAAAAGGCATACATAGAACATTCTACACAATAGCAGAACACACATTCTTTTCAAGTGCTCACAGAACATTCTCCAGGATAGATAGATTGAGAAGTCACAAAACAACAACAAATTTAAGATCAAAATCATTTCAAGGAATTTTTTCAACCATAATGGAATGAAACTAGAACTTAATAACATTAGCAAATAAAAAAAGTCACAAATACATAGAAATTAAACACTTTAAAATCCATTGGATCACAGAAGAAATCAAAAAAGGAAGTTATAAAATATCATAAGACAGGAGGCCTGGATGGCTCAGTCGGTTGAGCATTCAACTCTTGATCCCAGGGACATGGGATTGAGCCCTATGTTGGGCTCCATGCTGAGCATGTAGCCTCCTAGGGCTTCTCTCTCTCTTCCTCTGCCCCTCTCCCCTGCTTGCACTCTCACTCCCTCTAAAATAAAATTTTAAAAACTTTATCACAAGACAAAAACAAAAACACACCTACCAAAATTTATGGGATGCATCAAAAGCAGTATTGACGGAAATTTCAGTGATGAATGCCTACATTGAAAGAGAAGACCTTTTATAAACCACCCTGAATTACACCTTAAGAAAAAATAGAAAAAGAACAAACTAAGCCCAAAGTTAGCAGAAGGAAGAAAATGATAAAGATTAGAGCAGTAATAAATGAAATAAATAAAAAGTAGAATAAATCAATAAAACTAAGAGTTGATTCTTTGAAAAGATAAACAAAATCAACAAAGAAGAATCAAATAAAATGAAAAATGGAAGAAGAGACAACCAATGCCACAGGAAAAAACGTTATAAGAAATTATTGTGAACATGGGCACCTGGGTGGCTCAGTCGGTTAAGCGTCCAACTTCGGCTCAAGTCGTGATCTCACAGTTCATGGGTTCAGGCCCCACGTCGGGCTCTGTGCTGACAGCTCAGAGTCTGGAGCCTGCTTCAGATTCTGTGTCTCCCTCTTTCTCTGCCCCTCCCCCACTTGTACTCTGTCTCTGTCTCTCAAGAATAAATAAATGTTAAAAAAATATTTTTTTAAAAGAAATTATTGTGAACAATTATATGCCAACAATTTGGACAACCTAGAAGAAATGGATAAATTTCTACAAATACACAATCCACTGAGACTGAATCAAGAGAAAAATAGAAAACCTAGGCAAACCACAAGAGACTCTTAAATACAGAGAACAAACTAAGGGTTTCTGGAGAGGTGTTGGGAGGGGGGATGAGTAAATGGGTGATGGGCATTAAGGAGGGCACTTGTTGGGATGAGTAATGGGTGTTATACGTAAGGGATGAATCACTAAATTCTACTCTTAAAACCATTATTATACTATATGTTAACTAACTTGGATTTAAATTTAAAAATAAATCAAAAAATAAGTAAAATGAAACTATATGTAAAAAAGAAAAAGTAGAAAACCTGAACTGACCACAACAAATCAGCATAGTGAATCAGTAATAAAATAACCTCTCAAAAAGAAAAGCTCAGGATCACATGACTTCACAGGCAAATTCTACCAAACATTTAAAGAATCCTTCTCAGTATTTTCCAAAAACCATAACAGAAAAGAAAACTTTCAAACTCATTTTCAGGGCCAAAATTATTCCGATATCAAAGCCAAAGACACTATAAGAAAACTAAAGGTCAATATCCCTAATGAACATGGATGTAAAAACCCTCAGCAAAAATATTAGCAAACCAAATTTAACAGCACATTAGGAGGATCATACTGTGTGATTGAGTGTGATTTATCCCTGGGGTGCAAGGATGGGTCAATATATGTAAATAAATTCAATGGGATACATCACATTAATAGAATAAAGGTTAAAAACCATAAGATTATCTTAATACATGAAGAAAAAGCATTTGACAAAATTCAATATTCTTTCATAATAAAAACTCTCAACACATTAGGTATAGAAGGAACTTAACCTCAACACAACAAAGGCCACATATGAAAAGCCCACAGCTAACATCATACTCAATGGTGAAAAACTGAAAGCTTTTACTGCAATATCTGGAGCAAGACAAGGATATTCACTCTTGCCACTTCTATTCAACATAGACTGGAAGTTCTAGCCATAAGAATTAGACAAGAAAAATAAATAAGAGGCATTCAAATAGAATAAGAAAAAGCAAAATTATCTCTGCTTGCAGATGACATGAAGCCTAAAGACTCCACAAAAAAAAACTGTTAGGACTGATAAATTCAGCAAAGTTACAGGATTCAAAATCAACACAAATAAGTTGCACTTCTATACACTAACAGCGAATTGTCCAAGTAGGAAACTGACAATCCCATTTACAAAACCATCAAAAATATTAAAATATTTAGGAATAAACTTTAACAAAGGAAGAAAAAATTTATACACACAAAAAAACTATAAAATAATACTGGTGAAAGAAATTAAAACAGACACAAATAAATGAAAAGATATCCTATGTTCGTGGATTGGAAGAACTAAAATTGTTAAAATGTCAATACTACTTAAAGTGATCTACAGATTCTATGTAATTTCTATCAGAATACAAGTGGCATTTTTTCACAGAAATGGAACAAACAATCCTAAAATTTGTATGGAACCACAAAATAACCTAAATACCCAAAGAAATCCTGAGAAAGAACAAAAAAAAGAGGTATCACACATCCAGATTTCAAAATATATTATGAAGCTACAGTAATCAAAACAGTAAAGTACTGGCATAAACAGAAATACATAAACCAATGAAACAGAATAGAGCCCAGAAATAGAGCCATATATAGGCAACTGATTTTGACAAGGGTGCCAAGAATACACAATAGGAAAGTATATTCTCTTTAATTAGTAGTTTTGGGAAAACTGCATATCCTCATGCAAAAGAATGAAATTGGACCCTTATCTTACACCATACACAAAGTTTAATCCAAAATGGATTAAACATTTAGACCACAAAATTCTAGAAGAAAACATAGGGAAAAAGTTTCTTGACGTTGGCCTTCACAATGCTTTATTGGTTAAGACATAAAAAGCACAGGCAACAAAAGAAAAAATAGCCAAGTGGGATTACATCAAATTAAAAGGCTTCTGCACAGCAAAGGAAATGATCAACAAAATGAAAAGGTAATCAACAGAACGGGAGAAGATATTTGCTAACTATCATCTGATAAGGGGTTAATATTGAAATGTATAAGGAACTCTTAAATTTAAAAATGGGCAAAAGAACTGAATATTTTTCCAAAGAAGCCTATAAATGGCTAATTGGTTTATGAAAAATTCTCAAAATCACTAATCACTGGGGAAATGCAAATCAAAAACCACAATGAGATATCACCTCACACCTATTATTCAAAACTAATAACAACAAATATTGGTGAGGATATGGAGAAAAGGGAACCTGGAAAGGGAGGTAGTAGTCAAAGGGTATAAAGTTTCAATTATTCAGTTATGATTAAGTCCTAGAGATGTACTGTACAACATAGAGCCTATATTTAACAGTATTGTGCACTTTAAAATATGCTAAGAGGGTAAATTTTAAGTATTCTTACCATAAAATAATAAAATAACAACGATTTAAAATAAGAAGGTAGGAGGAAATCTTTGGAGTTGATAGGTTTATGGTATAGATGGTGGTGATTATTTTTAAC
Organism: Panthera pardus; assembly: GCF_024362965.1. Classification (NCBI taxonomy): domain Eukaryota; kingdom Metazoa; phylum Chordata; class Mammalia; order Carnivora; family Felidae; genus Panthera; species Panthera pardus. The sequence continues at coordinate 68,759,416 of NW_026526991.1, read as the reverse complement.
AGATGTATACTTATCTCCAAACTCATCAAGTTATATATATTATGTACAGTTAATATATGTGTATATTAGGGCCAATACAAAAAAATTAAGTTAGTTTTAAACTTGGATATACAAATCTTTGTTTTCAACCATACATGTTATGGAATATAAATACAGAGTAAGTTTATCCAACAAAAATGTAGTGTCTTAATTGGGAGGTGCTGTAAGTAGAAAATATACACTGGATTTTTCAAGCTTGGTAGGAGAAAAAGAATAAACTATTTCATTGGTAGTTTAATACTGATTACATGTTCAAAAGCTAATATTTAAATATATATGCTTTAAATAAAATATTTAGAGTATACACCTTTTTAAAAAGATACTGTGTGTGAAAGCGTCTAGGACTATATTTAGCATATGACAGCCACTCAAAAATTTTCGTCTCTTCCTTGGCATGGCAGCTTTTGGTTAGTCAATTAACCTCTTTGAACTTTAGTTTTCTCATCTCAAAAACTGAAATACTTTGAGTTGTTCTAAGAATCAAATTAAAAATATTCCAAGGTACTCTACAAACTACAAGCATTATTCAAATCTTAGTTATTGATATTCTAAGGGATGTTTGGCATTTTCTCAAGATGGAAGCAGTGCCCACATCTCATGATGGAAGTCAGAAAAGGGTAAATATTTCCTGACTCCTGGCGGATAGAGCAGACCCAAGCAGAGGCTCCTGACTGGACTGTGAAAACCAAAGGCACAGGGTCAGAAGGCCATCACAGCAGCTGCAGTGGCTTGGAACGTAGTTTCTTGATGGCACCCATGCAAGGCAGTGCCGCCAGCAGCAGCAATCGCAGGGTCCAGTGGCAGCATCCTAAACAGAGGCTGCCTGTGGCAGGATCTTGGCTGTGGCTCATCTTGCTTGGAACCTGCTCAAATCTGGCTCCCAACCTTCCCCTGGATTCTATTTGCTCTTATATGTGGAGGATGTTCTATTTTCATAATTTAAAAATCCTGATTAATACATACACTATCAGTAAAACATTCAATCCCTAAGCCCAAGGGGTTGGTATAGATTTAATATTCAAATTGCCAATGATAGAATGGTTTATGCATATTTATTTAATGTATTGGCTAAAACCCAAAATAATCAGACATTTTTAGTGTCAGATGGACAAAAAGAATTGGCCAACACCCAAAGTAAATCTTCAGTTGAACGTTTATATAGTTATATGCCGATACTCACCATAAGCTCTACCAAATAGTGACAAAAACTTTACAAATAGTTCAAGAGATTGTGTTCTATCCTCTTCACCGAATGAATTCTAGGAAAAAGAAAACAAAAAACAAAACAAAACAAAAAAGATAAGCCAGTTCATCTCAGACACCATAGAGAGGACACCTAAAATTAATTTCTTCTACCAATTATTTTCTTCATGTCTCAAGAATAGTGTTTCTTAGCCTTTTTCTTTTTTTCATTATCTAAGGAGAATTCAATTTAAATTCTCTATAACAAGAAAAATTAAGTACTAAGAGGTAAGATTTTGTCAGGCAGAGCTGAGCCATGGAACATCTAAGTTTTTTTGCACCAAAAGAACCAATTTTTGCTCCCCTACCAAGGGGTAGGGCATATATTATCTTCATTGAGAATGCATGCTTTAGAATTGTGATCTTAGACCATCCACTAACCTTAGAACAATGACTTGATAAATGTTATTAATACTTCCTACTGAATCTCTAATTATTTTGGGCCTTAGTCAATTGAGTTTATTACAGCTAAAAATTTTGTCAGAATTAGTTATGTCTTAATGCTTACAATTAAACTTTGCCTCTAATTTACACTCTGATAATATCTTGATTTGTATGAAACAATAGGAGAGTCTTTGTTAACTTGAGACTGAGTTCAAGTTTAAATTACCCAACTACATTCTAACAGAGAAAGAACATAATTCTGCGTAGGATAAAAAGGATAGGTAGCCTCTGTAAGTACCCCATATCCATCCCAACTAATTCAACCCCATGGAGTGCAGAGGTAGGACCACGTTCTTGTCCTATTCTATAAACTCGCCCTAGCTCACTTAATCATGCCTTTGGTTTTAACTATAAGCAAATTGCTAATTACACCAAGCCCTCATCCCTACTTCACATACCTTTCCTTGCCTCCAGATCCATCTATCCTGTCTCTAATACTATACTCAGAATTCCTCCAAGCATATTTCCTCCAAGCATGCCCCAAATTGAATTTGCCCCTTTGTTTTCACTTTATATTACCTAGATTACTGAATTACAATCAACTTCCCTAGCTATAAATCTGAGGATCATTCTAGATTTTTTTTCTTGGTTTCCTCAGGCAATCAAATTCCAGTTCCCACCAATTTTAACTCTTCATCATTTCTACTGCCCTTGTTCCAGTCCAGAACATCTCCCTCCAGAGTGCTACCATAGCTTCCTAAGAAATTTCTGCCTCCAGTCTTGCCTTCTTGGACTGCTTCATACTTCACACTGAATGTTTTCATTATAATGAAAATGTAAACCACACGCCCTGTTTAAAACTTTTCAATGCGTATCATCTCCAACTTTTCCCTTGGTCTCATGTTTAGGAGACTTCTGCCACAGTAACACATGTTCTCTTTTAAATTGCCTATCATCCCCAACCCACACTTTCTCATGAAGCCTGAGTGGTCTGCCTGGTGAACTTCAGGAATATACTGGGCTTAACCTTTCAGATTCAGTCAACCTGCAGACATACCTCATTTGCTGTTTATCTGTAAGGTAAGTTTTTTAGGAAGGGGTGCTGCAGGTTAGGATGTGAATGTAATTCAGAAATAAGTACTAAGAAGCCTAGTAACTGTACATCTAAGCTGTATCATCCAACCCAGTTTATATATAGGATAAAGCTTCTTTTCTTTTTTTCCTCCAGAATACACCAAGCTCTCATACTTCTTTCCTTTGCACCTGATATTCCCTCTGCTGCTTTGGGTATGGAAAATTCTTCTCATATGTCAAACCACTCATATGTCTCATATGTCAAATTCTTCTCATATGTCAAAAATGCTACCCCCAGACAGGCTGAAGTGTTCTTATTCTTCTCCCATTTAAAATGATCTGTAGATCCATACAAATATTATGAAATTACATTGTAATTAGTTGTCTCAATATTTTATTGCAGCCAGTAAATTCCTCCCAATCAAGAAATTTCTCTTAGTTCATCATTAAATTAAATTACTAGAACTTAGCATTGAATGACATAATAGAACATCTATAAACAGCTATTCAATAAACAGGTTAATAAATAAGCTTACCGTATACTCTCATCCAAAAAAAAGAGTTGGAATTTTTTTTTAAAAATGTAAGCAGTATAATTGTATGAGTACTAAAACTGGATTAAGAAGTGCTACAGTTCTTTTTATAATGTATGCCAACTTTAGTGAAAGGAGAATTATTGCTCTTTAGATGTGTCTTAACAGGATACCAGCCTAAAAATAAGATCAGCTATATATAACCCTTATTCTACAAACTCCCCAAGTAAGAAATTATATATCAAATACCTAAAAAAGGAACACAATTCTTCTAGATAAAATCAGTCTTACAGAAAATTGTACACAATTGATTTTCAAGCTTGCATCACTTGCAGCTCATGGACTACAAAAATGCTGATCACACCACTTTATGATTCACTCCCAGAACTGTGTTTTCTACAGAGCATGGCACCACTATAATTCCACAGGATAGTATTATAGAATGGGAGTATAGGTATCCATTAACATCAGATGTTAACCCTCTCGGAACCATTCCAAAACAAAACAGAGCTATTTTAGAACAAAAGAATACTAAAACATATTTCTACATCATCTCCTTGCAAACTTATTGAAGATGGGATTCAAATACAACAGGAATGAATATAAGTAGGTAAAGAAATCAGAGGAAGGAAATATAAGTGTCAGAGAAACAAGACGAAACCCTCAGGGAGATTAGGACACAAAATGTAGGACATTAGATTCTGTACCTTTTCCGGGGCTGCCAATATAAATTTGGCAAATTCCTATCAATTCGCAAGTTGTGCATAAGCACAAACACACTATTTATTTAGGTAATCTCTACCCCCAAGGCGGGGCTGGAACTTACAATCCTGAGATCAAGAGTCACATGATCTACTGACTAAGCTAGCCAGGTGCCCCCTACTCGAAAACACACCAGAGTCTTTTGTTAAGCTCTTAGCTTAATAATACGTTTTAGCACATAGCTTATTCACAGCAACAGAATGGAAAGTAAATAAAAGGTCAATACATCATAAATAATCATATGCAATCCTAACATTTTCTTCTCACAAAATGTAAAAGAATCTGTAGTGAGATGTTGAAGACTAAAGCCAACCTGCACTTCAAGTACAATTATGGTCTGTGAGGCCCAGACTTAGAATTTAACAAGGGAGTCAGTATGGATTTTGAATGGAATGTCCAGAAGCCCATAGGTCAATATTTTAAAGGAGAGAGGAGTTTCTCTCTCCTAAAAGCAGAAAGGTCATAGTCTAACCTCAACAAATAAAACCATATTCATAACTTTAATAAAAGCAAACAAACAGTAAAGCCTCAAAACTCTTCAAGAGTTGGTTATCATTCTGAAAGTAAGAAGTCTTCAAGTATTTTTGTTTAAGCAGTTATAATATCTAGATGTGTATTATTGACACTCCAGCTGAAACTTGGCAAGGAGTCTACAAAGTTTAGGGAATTTAACCTTGGTTTATCAATTTAGAAAAGTGAGATACTCAAATAATGAATGAAATCTATATTTCTATGACTTTACTTATCAAATTCATACCCTGTATGGCTTTGCCCTTGAAACTGCCATAATCACTGGACAGTTAAGTCAAATTTAAGTCTTTTTATATTTATGATAGTGAAAAACTTATAATAGGATTTAAATTTCATAAAATCCTAGGTGACCTCTTCTAATTTCCCTTTTATAGATTACCCTACTCTGTTTTTTATATGCTACCTTACAACAAAGTTGTCTACAGGCTAAGCATTCCTGCCAAACCACAGTAGAAGAAGGAATTTGCTGGGCGACAGTGCAGTTTAAATCAGTTTTAAATCATTAGCTACTTGATAATGTGACAAAAGAAACCTCTCCCTCAAAGCACTTGAGAATGATTTTTTTTTTTTTTAAGTTTTAAAAGTTTTCAGGGGCACCTGGGTGGCTCAGTCAGTTGAGCGTCCAACTTTGGTTCAGGTCATGATTTCATGGTTCGTGAGTTTGAGCCTCACATCAGGCTCTGTGCTGACAGCTCAGAGTCTGGAGCCTGCTTCAGATTCTGTCTCCCTCTCTCTCTGCCCCTCCCCCGCTTGTGCTCTTGCTCTCTCTCTCTCAAAAATAAACATTAAAAACATTACAAATAAGTAAGTAAGTAAATAAATAAATAAAATTTTCAGAAAGTAAAATGTTGCCCATAGTTTACAACTCTTTGTTTCATGCTACTCTTTATCCTCTAATGTCCACTGGTCTAGTCACAAATCCAGACAGGTGAAAAAAATGAGGTGGAAATCATCACTTTTCATGAAATCTAAGATTTTCATAAAATCTAAAATAGTCATGGTAGTTAGTATATAGGAACAACAACTAACCTAATCTAGGATACTAGTTTCTAAAAACCATTATGTATAAATTCCCCTAGATTTGCTCCATGTTCTTCCCTTTAGCTCAACAGATTAGGTTACTAAATATGGGGAGAAATATTTTGGGTAGAAAATTTATTGGTCTTTTTAAAATGCTTCCAGGAAGAGCCCTCCCCTACCCCAACAATGCCATATTAGGAAGGTTCCATTGAACACACCTCTAGTCATAGCACTGAGGTCCTCAGAAACAACTTAGCCAGTTACAGAGTATGTAGAATAAATAAAAGTTGAAAGAACATAAAAAGTGCCATATATCAAATTAGAAATGTATCCCTTGACAGGAACCATGTAAGTATGAAGGCAAATCACATCATCTTGCCAAGAATATAATCAGAACCAAAGAAAAATTCCTGATGTATAAGTCAGGGAACCTGTCCATACCCCTCTGAGGTTAACAAGAAAAAGGTTTCTAATTTACTCTTACCTTTGACCAAGGTTTTTCTCTGATAGCTAGAGATAAAAGTTCAAAATACATGAGAATGTGGGGAAATGAACATTTTGAAATCCAGGTCTATTTTGGACATATGATATTAAAAACCAGCAGAAAACTCAATGGATAAGGAACCTTACCTTTAGAACAGTAACAATCTCTATTCTAGGAGAGTCTACTGTGAAGGCATTCACTCTACTATTAAGTCACTGAAGGGAGTTTACTGAGTCTGAAAGGACACAGTCTGTGAACTGATTCTGGTGGTTTCCAGTGCTGGGATTTACTGGCTCAAAGTCTAGTAGTGGTCTTCCTCTGCTGGCCTTGCTCCTGGCTCCCAAGCCATTCTAATGAAAATAAGTTACACAATTTTTCTCAGATTATACCTGGAATGTTAAATGACTGACCATCACTGAGGGAAATGATCCTGATGCCACAATCAAAAACGAGTGCATACATTGTTGAGACAAATACATAGCCATCTGAAAAAAAATGAAGTTGGACTAAAACCTCACACTTAATGGTGCCTGGGTGGCACAGTGGGTTAAGCATCCAACTCTTGATCTCAGCTCAGGTCATGATCTCACAGTTTTTTAGTTTGAGACCTGCATCAGGCTCTGCACTGACAGTGTGGAGCCTACTTGGGATTCTGTCTCTCCTTCTCTCTGCCCCTCCCCAGCTGTGCTCTCTCTCTCTCTCTCTCTCTCTCTCTAAATGAATAAATAAACTTAAAAAAAAAAAACCACACTTAACATGAAGCTAAACTCAATGGCCAAACATTTAAATGTAAAAAAGAAAAAGTAAAGGACTAGAAGAAAACAATATAGTTTTTATAACTTCAAAACAGGGATGGTCTTTGAGTAGGACACAAAACCTAGAAGCCATTAAAAAAAAGTAAATTTTAGCTTATTGAAATTTTTTTATTTCTTAGTCTTCTTGGACTACTATGAGAAATGCCACAAGGTAGGTGGCTTATTATGAACAGAAATTTAGTTCTCACAGTTCTGGAGACAGAGAAGTCCAAAGACCAAGGCACCTGTAGACTCAATGTCTCATGAGGGCAACCTTTCTGGTTCATAGACAGCCATCTCTTCACTGTAACCTCACCAAGTATGTATGTATGTATATATGTACACACACACACACAGTGGACATGAACACAGGAGTTAGAACTGCACAGGTCCACTCACATGTGGATATTTTTGGTAAATACAGTATAGTACTATAAATGTATTCTCTCTTCCTTATGATTTTCCTAATATTTTCTTTTCTCTAGCTTAAAATACAGTAAAAATATAGTATATAACATATATAACATACAAAATAAGTGTTAATCAACTGTTAATCTTATCAGTAAGGCTTCCGATTAATAATAGGCTCTTAGTAGTTAAGTTTAGGGGGAGTCAAAAGTTGTACACAGATTTTTGACTGTGCAGGTGAGTGGAGGGTGCCACCCCTTACCTCTCATCGTTCAAGAGTCAACTGTATTAACATTCCTCATAGTAGTAAACTTGTGGAGAAAGAAGGAGGTATTGGGCAGATGGGTCAAAAGTAAGAGAAATACTTTATTAAACTTGCTTAGGAATTTTGCTAATTATGCCTGACCCCCTCCAAAAAAAAAAAAAAACCCAAAAATCAAGTTTAGAATCACAATTTTTATGAAATTCAAGGTTATTTTTTCTGTTGTTATCCATAAGTAAATAAATTTGTTATTTTTAATTCAAGGAACTGCCTTATGAGGCAGAGGTTTTTCTAAAAGTATAGTAGTACTTCTTTATATCTTGTGATTTCAAATGATGTAAATATATTACCCTTTCAAAGATGAAATAAGCTTTAAATTTCATTTTTAAAAATTAGTGGAAAAGTTCTGGTTCGAGGTAATCACAATGGACTGTGTCCCTCCCATCCTCCAATTTATACATTCAAATCCTATCCCCTAAGGTGATGGGATTAGGAGACGAGATCTCTGGGAGAGGATTACTGTCTATACACAAGAGACCCCAGAGAGCTCCCTTGCCTCTTCCACCATGTAAGGTCACAGCAACAAGACCACCAACTATGAACTAAGAAGCTGGACTTCATCAGACATTGAATCTACCAATGCCTTGGTCTTGTACTTTCCAGTCTCCAGAACTGTGAGAAATAAATTTGTTGTTAATATGTCACCCAGTCTATGACATTCTGCAGGTACAAAGATCAAGTCATTTGGATTGAAGGGCAGAAATACCCTATGCCCTTTCTCATGTGAATAGAGGGTAGCTGATCACAGCATTTCATATCCACTTGGGTATGACTGTTGAGATTGGAGGCGGGGGGGAGGGGGGAAGCAGAAAAGAACCCAAAGTAACTTTGGCTTCCAAAAACAAAAATAGAGAGGAGAACATACAGGCATGTGTGTGGGGTCTAGAGATTCCTAGAAAGCTATGATTGCCTGAGCTCAGAGTCAGCTCCAGCCCAAGAATGAAGGCCTCCTTACTTTGCCTATTGGCCTACCCATCTCTTGCCCAGGAATGTAAAGGATGCCTGATCCACAGGAACCTCTTACACAAAGTCAGCCCCCCCTGTTAGGAGAGAGGGCTTTTGTGTAATCAGACCTATCAGTCCTTAGATCTGTATAAGCCCAAACTGCCTACCTACACTAATCAACATGGTCCTTTATCCTTAAATATAAACAGGCCACCAAATATTTGAGAAAAAGTTAAAGCATGAAAGAAAAGATCAATGAGCAACAAACATTTGATCAAGAACAAAGAGAAGATACAGGGACAGAAAAGAACTTTCATAAATTAAAAATAGTAGTCCCAAGGAGATTTAAGGGGACACTGAAGAATAGAAAACAGGCTGCTATAAGAAAAGATCAACAAGAAAATAAGAAGCTTTAAAATGTGACTTAAAAGAAAAAAATAGAAAAGCTTAGTAATAGAACTAACAGCATGATTAAGGTTAAAGACTAAATTAGTGATCTTGAAACTAAAGTTGCAGAAATAGTCAGTATAACTAAAGAAAAGAATGCAAGGAAGAAAATGAAATAATATTAATAAAATAGAGTGTCACTGGTAGAAAAACTAAATTTTCAGAGTGAATGAGTTGTCTAAGTAGGAAGGAATATGAAAGAAAAACTATACCTAGGCATATCCTCATGCAATTTCAGAATTTCGAGTGTAAAGAGAAAATGTGAAAATATCCCAGAATGGTTAAAAGAAAAAAATAAAAAAGCAGGCCACCCACAAAGGAAATAAGATTAAGCATCTAAATAGCAACACTTAAGTTTCTGCAGAACTTTAGAAGGATTTTGAATCTAGAATTATATAGTCAGATTAATTTAACTATTAAAGGTAAGGGAAAATGACATTTTCAGGCCTATAGTAATGGCTAATATTTATTTTACTCTTATATGAACCAGGTACAGCTCCAAACTCTTTGTAATTTAATCCTCAGAACAATCTGGTTAATTTGATAGTATTATTATCCCTGGTTACACAAATGAGAAGACAGAGGCATAGAGAGGATAAGAAGGTTGCCAAAGATCGTGTCAGTCGTAGGAGGTAGAGATGGGCTTTGAACCCAGAGAATTTGGCCGCAGAGTACACACTCTTACTTATTACACAACAGTGCCACTCTGTTGTTCAGGCACCCAAAAAACATATGTCCCATTCAGGTTTCTCAAAAAAAAAAAAAAAAAAATTACTTGAGGATATACTTCAGTAAGATGAAAAAAAGAAATTCAAGGAACAATACTGAGGAGGGAATTGAAGAGGTTTCAGGCCAAGGAAATCAAAGTAGGAAATCAGAAAGGAGATTCTATTGTACAATTAAAACACAGAAGTCCTGGGGCACCAGGGTGGCTGTCTGTTAAGCGTCTGACTCTTGATTTTCGCTCAGGTCATGATCCCATGGTTCCTGAGATCAAGCCCCTAGAAGGGCTCTGCATTAAGAGCACATAGCCTGCTCGGGATTCTCACTCTCCCTCTCTCTCTGCCTCTCCCCCACTCATGCTCACATGCAGGTGCTCTCTCTCTCTCTCTCAAAATAAATAAACAAACTTAAAAAAAAAAAAACCACACAAGCATAGAAGTCCTTAATAGTAAAATGATGGCATGCATTTCTCCTATCAATAAGAAAAAAAGAAAAGTAACTGGAAACTTAATTTTGAGCCATACTTTGGAGTGAAAAAAAAGAAATGCTTGGAACATTCTCATTCTAAAGGGACAGGGTTAGTCACACAAACATTTTTGTCGATGTGAGTCCAATCACAATAGTTGCTTCTCCAATGTATAATATTTACATACTCAATACTGTAAATTCACCTACCTTGTCTTCCATTTTTAGAATTATAGGAAAAGCATGGAAATCAAATGTATTTTCTCTAAGATAGAAAATAGAAACCTTGTTAGTATACAAGTAATTGGGTAGTTAAGGTTAATAAAGAAGGGACAGGAGAGGCATATGCAGGGGAAGTAGAGGGCTGTGCTTATTTCCTCACTTTATAGAACAAAGAGTTATTAAATACAAATATAAAATACCACAAACTTACAAAAGTAAACACTTGAATAGTTAAAAGTACACCTAATCTGAAGTTGGATGTGGAAAGGGAAAGAGGAGAAATGATAAATGTAAATGCTCTAAATTCTTTACCTCTCACAGTGTAAAATCAATAAGTACTGCTTAAATTTTATAAACCAAGAAGCAGAGGTATAATTAATTAGAGTTTATAATGATAACTACTCGACTAAAATCAGAAATGGCTAAAAGGAGCTACATTTGAAGAATGAGTCTGTTTTTGTTGCTATTGTTTGTTTTTATCATGTGCATGTGTTACTTTTAAATCAGAATTGGGTCAATGGATGGATGGACAGATGAATGGATGGAAGCAAATAGAGGGCTGCCCTTCCTTCTGGAAGAAAGGACATTTAAGCAGAAACCTGGAGAAAGAATGAGTTACTCTTATTATAAATAAAGAGAAAGAAGAAAGAGGTCAAAGCACAGAAGTAAGTTCATTGACTGAGAAATGTAGAAAGAGAAAATTGAAATGCAGTCGGAGAGAAAGACAAGAGTCAAAGCTTGTGAGCCATATTAAGGAGTTCAAAGCAGAAGGTAAGGAAGCTCTACAAAGGAGAAATGGTAGTCATAGGAATGGGCCTCTCAAGTCATCCTTCAAGAGACTCAGCTGCAGGGAATGTAGTTAGCTAACAGCTTCCAGCTGCCACTCCTACAGCCACAAGTCTTCACCCTGAAGTCACATTTCCCCTGGGATGCTTCCAGGGGAAGCACATGACTAAGCACAGTGTCATGGAGGTGTTAGAACCATGCCCTTATGACCCTTATGATCCTATGGGACTCCTCTCATAGGAGATCCGTGCTCTCAGGCTTCTCATCAGACTCGCCAAGACTTTGTCAAGTGTGAGACTCTTTCTATCCAGTACTCCTTCCTTCCCTCTCTCCCCTCCCCTACACCAGGAGCTGAGGCTCTCCCCAAAAATTCCTTTCTCTTTTCTTCATCTTTCACAGTATTCCTCCCCCCCCCCCCCAACCAACCCACCACCAAATAAGTCTCTTTCACTTCTAGGTCTGTCTTGGCATTTTCTTCCCAGAGGATTTGAAGTGACCCAGAGAGTGACATGAAATAAGGGTGGGGAGATAAAACATAGAACAGAAATTAGGAGGCTGTTTCAAAAATCTAGGTGAGATTTTATCAAAGCCAGGTCAAGGTATACTGGGATTAGAATTGATACGACTGAGCATTTATTAGCAGGGAGAGGAAAGAGACAAGTCAAAGGTGGTTCCAAGTTTCTGCCCGGGTTGGTTGTTTTCACAGACATAAACAATTGGTTTTTTGTCACCCCAACTCTGATCAAAGGACAACTTTGCAGTTGCTGTCATGCCTGGATTCCAAGAACTCATTTCCCTTTCCCTGAGCTGAGATCCTTCACAGGAATATAATGGACACCAACTCGAAGCAGGGGTTCCTCTAACTTTCCTTGCAGGATTCCTGATGTTCTTCATAAAGAAAAAAGAGTGGGGAGATCTATGCAAGGACCTCCATGGCATTAAATAGTCACGATCTGCAACCACTATCCACATTTACTACTCTCTAGCCTCTTGTCTCAACTTGATGAGACACAAGCTTTAACAAACTACACCCCAGAGGCCCTATAACTTTTCTGAATCCAGGAAAGTGAAGAATGGAAGATGGCATTCAGAACATGTTTCATCAATGCGAGTATACCATAATGGTGCCTGGTCTAGGAAATGGCCATACCACCTTCCAGATGACCTCTTAGACTAAGTAAGAGATAATATCTGGACTTAGCATCTTACGAACTTCTGTATTTGAGACTCCTGTTTGTATATGCTTTATCCTATTTAGAGAGTATACATGATGCAAACAAATTATCAGGAATTTTGGAATAGAAATCATTTCTTTACCTACTCTCCAGAAAATCAAAGATTCTCACTTTCTGGAATTTGACCCACAATTTGCATATTATTTTTACTGTTTTTATTATGCCCCAATAAAAATCCTTCTCAAAAAGTCAGGAAGGTTTTTATGATTTTCAGAAGTTGCTGTAGCATCTTAGGAGCTTTGGTAGGATGAATAATGACCCCGCTGATGTCCTCATCCCGATCCCCAGAACCTGTCAATTTTACCTTCTATGGCAAAAGGGACTTGGCAGATATAATTAAGGATTTTGAGATGGGAAAATTATCCTGGATTATCAGGGTGGGCCTAATATATCACAGGGATCCTTAGGGAGGCAGGAGATCAGAAGATAGAAATGTGACAATTAGAGCAGAGTGAGATTAGAATGATGCCACCACAAACCAAGGAATGCCAGAAGCCACTAGACATGGAAGAGGCAAAAATTAGGTTCTTTTCTAGAGCCTCCAGAAGGAACCAACTATGCTGACACCTTGACTTTAGCCTGCTGAAACTGATTTCAGCAGTCTATGATGATTTGTTTTAACAGCTGTGAGAAGCTAAGGACTAAAAAGCCTAAAAACCGTATTTACCTTTATTCTTATGTTGTCTTACCCCAAACAGACTTGTGCTACCTGGTCAAAACAGATGCCTGCAGCTCAGTGCCTCCCAGGAGGATTCAATTCTAGAAACTTCTGCAACTGCACTTATTTCTTGTGATATCTCAGCTGATAGCACTTGTCCAGTTTGAGGATGAGAGTTTCTTCCTGTCTAAAATATTTTCTTGGGACACCTCGGTAGCTCAGTCCGTTGAGCATCTGACTCTGGCTCAGGTCATGATCTCACAGTTCATGAGTTCGAGCTCTGCGTCAGGCTCTGTGCTGCCAGCTCAGAGCTTGGAGTGTGCTTCGGATTCTGTATTTCCCTGTCTCTGTCTCAAATATAAACATTAAAAAAAATTGTAAGTATTTTCTTTAAAATGTCATGAATATATAGACAGCATGCTCCAAGTACCATGCAGTGGAGAAACCTACTTGGACATGGTAACCCTGTTCACAGCAGGCTAGGTGATCCACCTTTCTGAGAACATGTCAAGATTACCATCATCCAAGTCTACCATCGTACCAAGCATCTAAAACTTCCAGGTGGAAGTTGGATTGCCTTCAATATTCTCTGCCAAGAAAGCTTTGTAGAAACCAACTCACCTTTAGCTGACCAAGGCAATCTGACGCAAGTGTGAGTAGCTTTGTGTTGAGGTCAGAGGAGGCGTTACACCTGAGCCAAAACTCCCCCCAGGCCAAGATCTTGTTGTATCATATCATAATAATATTGTGGATACTTAAGAATTGGCATCAGATAGAAAAGTTTCCCAGATTGGATACTAAAGACCTATTTACCAAACAGTGGTTTGGACTTCAATACAGGCAGAATTATCATAGGCATAAGCAGTGCATAGACTCCCATACTGTGTCAGAACTGGAGTTCATCAACTAATTGCTCTACAAATCCACATGCTGTAGCAGAGGCTACAAAAAAACACATTTCTCCATGTGTTCTCCATGTGTGTAGCATCTGCTCCAACCACCTAAGACATTTAAGAAAGAGAGGAGAACTAGGATTATTTTTGATAAAGGGATCTGGTAAGCTCTGATACCCAGTATCCAGCCCACCGGGGTGATTTGTATCTTCTTCAGAATGTCTCTGACCAAGTCAAATCCTTTTCAAGGAAGAGGGAATATAGTGTCCAGACCAATTCAGAATTCTTAATAACACTCTCCTTGCCCAAGAGCTCATATTGGAATCCACCAGGAAATGTTTAAAGAATATTAATAATGTAATAGTGTGCCCTAAATATAAATTTGAATAAAATGCAAAACTCCATATCACTAATCACTAAACATATAACATATCACTAAAATGTATTTGATACACATATATAGATACATGTATTTGCATTTATGTGCATATAATATACTCCTCCATAATACAGTGTATACACATATTATTTTAACAATGGCTACCTCAGGATGGTAGAATTGCAAATAATTTTTGTTTACTTTGTACTTTTATATGTCTTGCAAATTTAATAAACAAACATCTTTATACTCAGAAAGTTTAATTTTAAAAACTAAAATTATATGCAAAATAAAATGAAAATTAAACTAAATAATTAAAAACCATGAAAATTCTGAGGTACCTAGGTAGCTTAGTCAGTTGAGTGTCTGACTCTTGATTTCAGCTCAGGTCATGATCCCAGGGTCATGGGATCAAGCCCCACGTTGGGCTCCATGCTGAGTGTGGAGCCTGCTTAAGATTCTCTCTCCCTCAGCTCCTCTCTGCCACTCACACACTCTCTATCTCTCTAAAATTAAAAAAAAATTGTTCATTAAGAAAACATGAAAATTCTGAAAGTCAAGAATCTTAAATGATAGGTTAAAAATAAATAGTTTTTTTTTTTTGGTGTAGGAATCATAGTTCAAAAGTCAAAACATTAAAGTAAGTGATAAAAAGGAAAATGGATACAAATAAAAATCAGAAAATAAAATATCATAAGAATATAAAATAGATTTAAAAATCTCTAAACTCTGGGAATGAGGACCTGTGGTGTAATAGGACAAGGAGAAAACAAGGAGACAAAAGATTAAATAGACAGAATGTAAATTAAGAAGAAATAGAAAAAAATCAAATCACAGGTTTTGTGGGTGTAAGAAATTGTTACATGGAGTCAAGATGCTGAGCTAGTCAGAGTACAAAGACAAGTGAAGATCAAAAAGAAAAGAGAGAGTCCTATAGTAAAGAAATCCAACTCTAAGCCACCAAGTGGTCTCAATCCTTAGTAAGGTTGTCTGGTTGAAGAAGCCTTCCTGAGGAAATCCTCTCTGTTGCTATTGTGCTCTTCACAGACTCAAACCTTAGGGAAGGGAGCCCCAAGACACCCTCCTTGTCTCTTTTGCCCACAGCTGTAAGTTTACCAACTCCATGGATGAGGGCCATGGTCCTGGCAGAAAACAGTTTCCACCTTTCAGAAGCTTCAACACCTGTAACCATTCAGCCCCTGGAACCCCCCGGCCCCTTGTATGCTAGAGCAAAGGAATATGCTTCCTCCAGAACAACCATTTACGACTTTGTTTTAGGTCACTCATTTATTTACAAAACACATATAGCCTACTATCTAGTGACTTACCACTCTTCAGAACAGCCTTCCCTCATGATCCAATTTCAAAGATTCCTTCTATCACTCTCTCTCTCATAATATTCTGTTCTTGTCCTTTATAGAATTTTCATAATTTGGAATAGCGTACTTACTCTTAATGTGTATTTCTCTTAGTAGATTATAAGCTTCACAAGAATAGAGCTCACATTCCTTTGCTTACCATTAGAGAACACTGTATGGGCACTTAGTAGGCCCTCAACAGTTATTTATTGGATGAATAGAAGGATCAGTGTGTAGATAAATGGGTGGATATGTGTATATACCAAGCCCTGGGCTATTTGTATTATTCACCCTTGTAGCCCAGTACTTTCTATAGTGCTTGAAATACGGTGTGGTTCTATAAATTCATTGGCTATATCCTAGGCATTGGATATGAAAAAAATGAATAAACCACTGTTCCAGCCTTTCAGAAATTCAAGTTTAAGGAAGAAAACATTAACAGTGTTAGAAAGGGGAAGTTTAGGGAAGAAAACATTAATAGCAAGGTGAGATTTACAGTTGGTTAGAAATATAAATTTCTAACTGTGGATAGGTACTGTGGATAGGATGGAGGAGAATGTGTTTTAGTGCTTGTGGAGTACAAAGAAGACTCCTGAAGAAGGCTGTATTTGAGGTGAGTCTTAAAGTATGTCAAGAAATTTTCTAATAAAGAACAAAGGAAAAGCATTCCAGAAGATGATCCGTAAATATAAAAGGGATCATCTGTGGGATCATGAGTCATTCAACGTGGCTGCAAACACAAGGTGCAACAGAATAGCAACATATGAACCTGGAACAAGGACAAAGGGTGACTACACGAAAAAGTGTTCGCTCTGTCTTGTAAGTGGCAAGACTTGGGATGACAAGGCTGAGAACATGGTGATCGGATCTACATTTTAGAAAGATCGCTCCAGCCAAAGTATAGCTGAGGAGTTGGAAGGGCAATGAGGAGTAAACACCAGTTAGAATTTGTGTGAAAAGGGATGAGGACTGGGATGGGGAAATGGCAGTGAAAAGAGAGAATGGGTGCATTCTGGGAATATTAAGATAGACTAGCCAAAAGGAGATAGTTAGCAATGGGATGTGAGGGCTGACAGAGAGACAGTCTCCTTGACGATTCACAGGCTTCTGGCTGGAATACCTGGATGAGCTACAGTGCCAAAAATTGGGAGGGGAAAGAAGAGGAGAATTTTGGGGGATATGTTGCCTTTTAGGTTCCCCAAACTGGAATGATACACTAATTACAAAGGTAAGTCTGTAACTCATGACAGTCATCAGAGGGGAGGAGGAGATTTGGCAATGATCCCTTCATGGATGATATTTACAGATACGGGTAGAACAATGCCCAGGCAACAGAGAAAGGAAAAGAGAAAGGGGCTGAGTGTGGACCCCTGTGGAATATGTATGGTTCATTTCAGTATCAAATTATGGCTTATTTGGTATAGATTTCTTCTGCTGCTTTAATTTTAATAACTCAGTTATTTGCTCTGGTTAGAAAATTCCATAATTTAATTTTAGTGATGTGTATGCAGTGTTGACACTGTTGCTGTTTACAATAACTCAGGGCTAATACTTTAATCTTTTTATATGTTTTAATTATTTATTTGCATAACTAAAACAGAACATATTGCACAAATCATGGTCATTTTATATCTTTCATTTAATTAAAAAAATAGACACAGACGAACCTTGAAATGATTTCCTCCTTTCCTCTTCATTTGTCTACTTTGTTTTTATTACTCAAATATTACTACAACTGTGCCCTGTTGAGAGAGAGAGAGAGAGAGAGAGAGAGAGAGACCTGGCAGATTGCCATTTCAACATTCTTAAAGATCTGCTGGAACAAAAATCCACAAAACAGAGCAAGTTAATAGTTATTAGCATATTCATAAACTGAGACATAAGGTCAAACTCCTATTTTCATTCCAAAGAGTCACCTACTTATGTCATTGATGATGGTTTATTTCTCCAGCCAATAGATTAATGCCTGTGTGATTTGAATTAATTTACAGAAGCATTTATGCTTTAAAAAATAAGAACCTCCAGAAGAAAGTTAACAGTTAAAGGTACTTGTTCAATTAAAATACTTCAAGCGTTTGGGCAGCTCTGTAGACCACTTCAGGAGAAAAATCTGTGGTCCTTTAACAGCCTTATAATCCCATGAGAAAAACTTCCTTCCATTCACTTATGTTTGTAATAAAAATCGGGGCAACGTGATGAAGTAATTTCCTAGCTAATGTAATGGCATTAAGATATTCAAATTACCATTGTCTTTCGTATTAGGAGTTTTCACAGAAGCATGGAGATAGAATTTCTTTAACAGGAGGCACAAAACACCTTGATGTCAGTTTGGAGAAAAATTATATAAGAAAATCCATGAGGCATTTCAAAGTTCTCTTGGACATTGAAAATCAATAGGATATGCACACAAATCAGAAGATGTGGCTATTTTGTGTACACCATGTGGCACCTCCGAACTTGGCCCAATATTTAGGCAAGGTGGTAGCTACGTAAATGATTTGAAAGTCAGTTATAGCTGCCTGATTAGAAAACAGGGCAGTGGGATTAAGACAGGGCTTTTTCTATTGTTTCCTTTCTTGAATCCTGGCCTTCCCTGAGAGAAGTCAGCAGGGGTAGATAGAAGCCTTTTTCTCCCCAACTCTGATATAGTCCTAGACCCTAAAAAGATCCTTTGTGCCTTCATAAATATAAAGTCTTCCTCTTCTACCCCTTAATGCTATTATCTTCAATAAAACAGATTTTTTTCCTTTTAGAAAAATATCGAGGCACAGTTATTTTTAAAAATGGCTCTGACTCCCAGACACATTCCTTGGTCATACCAAACATATTTCTGCCTCTCCACTTGCATGTATGTCTCCCTTTGTCTCTTTCCCTTACCCCTTCCTGTATCTGGTAGCTCCTTCCCACTGCTGTCATCATTTAGAGCCAGGTGGAATGCCATCACCTCTGGGCAGCCTTCCCTGATCTCCATTCCATTTTCCCCTCAAATCAGTTGCTTTCTCATAGGTGATTGCTTTCTTAGAATGAGGCAGTCATGAAGATTAAATGGATTAATCTCTTTAAAGTGCTTACACCACTACCTGGAATATAGCACACATCAGAGAGGAGCTGATTGCATCACTGTCCTCATGTGTTTCTGAAATTCCTTCTACAGATTTCCACTGTAGCACGGCTTTTGTCCTACTGCTAAATCTTTTCTCCTTAGTCTTTACTCAGAATTCTCCTTCTCAGAAAGGCCTTTCCAGCCCACCTATCAAAAATATCAAAACACCTCTTCTGATTTATTAAAGCTTTATTAAAGCTAAGGAGCGCTTCCCACTATATACCATATATTTTACTTCATTACCTTGTTGTCTTATTTTTTAGAGGTCTCCCTCATCAGAATGTCAGCTCTAGGAGGGCAGTAAACAGTTGTTTAATGAATAACTGTGTTTGCATAGTCTCACATAGCATCTGGAACTCAGTGCATCAGGGGAGTAGCAGAAAGATCTGGAATTCTGAGATGGTTCCAGAGAATGGCACATCTGAATGGAATGCACTAGGGAGAAACAACTCAGCCAGTTACATCATGAAGGCACTGAGTGTTAGGAGGAAAGCAAAACTTCTCATCACGGACCTAATAGCTTTACATCTTTTTGACACTCATTACCAGGAAAGGCCCTGGGTCCCAGGCACACTGTTCCTATTTAATAATGGATCATTCATAAAGACTACTGATGCATAGTATTTGGCCAACAAAGTTAATGCTAGCACACCATTTGCTTCAAACATAAACCTAAAGTTAGATAAAAACCCTCATATTACAACACTATATGACGGGTACAGTTTTTAGAAGCACAATCCAGGGCCATTTTTCTCATCATACCAAATGGGGTTTCTGTATCAAAATCACCTCTAAGGTCATACGATAAAATATTGTGACAATGGCATAGGTAGGTGGTTCAGGGTAGTTTTCAAATAGAGAATCATCATTTTTGAATGCCCACATACCATTTTCTTATTCATCAAGAGATTTCAGGGGAAATATTTGGAGAAAGGGTCACAAAATAGCTGCAGAGCAGGAATAGTATGGAGAAAAACAGTATCTGTTAGCTGGAGTAAAATAAACCTATTTGGAACTTAGAATTACCAGCTCACTTGTAGGATGTCTGCCCTGTCATGCAGCGCTCATGTAGGGTACATGCTTAGTCAGGGATGTGAAGTCCTAAATAATTCTATCCCAAATGACATGGAAACAGATAAGAATAACCCAACAGCTATGGAGACGAACTGTCCTATTTCACAGATCGGAAAGAAGTTTTGAATCTCATCCCACTTAGTGGCTCTGTGAACTCAAATAAGAAATGTAACTCCTCTGGGGCACCTGGGTGGCTCAGTCGGTTAAGCGTCCAACTTCGGCTCAGGTCATGATCTCACAGTTCGTGAGTTCGAGCCCCGCCTCGGGCTCTGTGCTGACAGCTCGGAGCCTGGAGCCTGCTTCGGATTCTGTGTCTCCCTCTCTCTCTCTCTGCCCCTCCCCCGTTCATGCTCTGTCTCAAGAATGAATAAACATTAAAAAAAATGTTTTTAAAAAAAAGAAATGTAACTCCTCTGAGCTTCCATTGCCTCATCACAAACTGACGATAACATGTTGGTGCCGATTCCAACATAATCTTATGAAATACTGTGTGTGAAGATATTCAGTCAACTCTGAAGTGCTATACAAATGTACCATTTTTGCTTTTTAGAGGTCCTTGGCATCTAATCCCTGAATCAATAAATGACCTCTCTTAAGCTTGCTTTGATCTTACATTGGTTCAAGATTTAATTTCTTACCTATTGAAGTTATTTCGTTAGACCTTGCTTCTGCCCAACTCTTTCTTGCACTACTAGAATTTATTACTTCTCTGGCTTCCATTTGACTCGATTTAATTTTAGGCCTACGCTGAACCTGCCACATAAGAACTGTGAGTGTAAACTGAGAGCACACTCTAGTTAACTATAATCCTTGTAGTAAAATTCAGGATTTGAGGGTGGAAAAGACAAGGCGGTATGAAATTACACTTCTTTTGCAGAGAAATAAACCAATTCTTCATCTTTAAGGTGACTTACTTAAAAGGACTTCCAATTTCTCCTCATGAAATAATGCAGAAACCATTATTCCTTCTGTTTCTCTCTCACTTCAGCACTGTGGAGAATGTACTTATAAACCAAAACTAGAAGGCATTCTTGTTCACCAAAGACTTGAGTAGAAAACCAGAGGTGACGCCTAATGAGAGCAGCAAGAGTCTAAGTTTCTTCTTCATATAAATAATAACACCCAACACATACAGACTTACTATGTGCCAGAGCCTTTAGGTGTATTCTCATTTACTCTTCACAACTATTATTTATCTTCATCTTACAAATGAGGAAACTGAGGCACAGAGAGATTATGTAGTTTATAGGAGGTCAAACAGTTAATAAGTGACATAGCTGGGATTCAACCCCCAGAGTCAGGCTCCAGAGCCTATAGTGTTGAGTTGGCTATACTGCTAATAATCACAATATTAATAGAAATTGTATTATTATCCATTGTTATATAACAATTACTCCAAAATTCAGGGGCATAAAATAGCATCACTATGTCTCTGGGTTAGGAATCCAAATACAATTGAACTGCAATTAAGGTGTCATCTGATGCTATAATCATTTCAAGGCTCAATTGGGAAGGATCCACTTCTAAACTCACTCATACTGATAAGATTCATATTCTTGCAGACAGTGGGATAGAAGCTAACCTAATTCTATGCCAATATGGCAGTTTGCAAAGCGTGCAAACTGGGAAGACAATAGTCCAGCAAAACGGAAGTCACAATCTATTGTAACGTAATCACAGAAGAGATAGTTTATCACTGGTGCCATATTCTACTCCTTAGGAGCAAGTCACCACGTCTAGTCACGCTCAAGATGAAGAGATTACACAAGAGCTGCCAGGAGGTGAGAATCAGTGGGAGTCATGTCAGAGCTGCTTACCCCCATAATAGTTAACAGTAGCTAATGTTTATTGAGGGCTTCCTACGTGCCAGGTAACAATCCAAAGCCCCAATCAACAGATGACTTAGGAACAAAGAGTGCCATGTTACATTTAGGAGTGGAAAAAGTAAAGAATGCCACTTTCCTGTATTCCAACAGAGAAAGTATTAGAATGCTTCAAACCTGTTCTCACAACCTGACGTTATGTTACCACAACCACATCCCCCTTAACAATCTTTTACCTTATCCACAAAGGGGACCTTCCTCTAGCTAATGGCAAACAGTATTTTCTCAAAATAACTCTCCTATGGCTTTTCCATTCCTGGGGGTGGGGAAGAACTATCTTAAAGAACATAAAATTTTTAAATTATTATTTCTTTTTTACATTATCATTTATAAAAATGAATATATATTTTTATTAATTCAGTTTTCAAAAGTGATTAAGAATCTTAAGTTTTTATATTAAAAACTGCAAGGATTTAAGATATCCAAGTGAATTACGGTTTTAATTTAGTTTTAAATTTGTTTGGATCCTGTTTCTTATCAAAAAGTTGAGGTGGCTGGCTCCCGGTTGGCCAGCCTTAGAGAAAGATAACAGAACAAGCATTTCCTCTGAAAGATTCCCGGCTATATGGATTTCAGTGGAGGGGGCATGAACACATTGATCAGACACTTGCTTTGTGGCCCTGCCCTCCAAAATAGAGGCCTGGGGAAGAGATAGAATCACTTAGGACAGGAGGGGCTGGAAATCCTCTCCCCTATTTTTAATAGAGAACAAAGCAGTTGCTTATTATGAGAGCTATGTGGAAGACATCCCAGATTCCTAGGCCACTGGGTGTGTGTCTATTTTCAAGCCTCTGATATTTGCAATGACACATCCTTTAAACATCTAGAAGCCGGTTCCTGGTCAAGTTAAAAATACCAGCGAGTGAATATAGATTCAAAACCCTAAATAAAATATCTGCAAAGGAAACTCAACAGTTTGTCATTAAAACAGTAACAACATTTACCAGGAGGGGGTAATCCAGTAAGAAAGGATTATTAATGCACAGATCTTCCCTGACGTACAATAGGCTTACATCCCAATAAACCCGTCATGAAGTTGAAAATATTGTTAAGTTGAAAATGCATTTAATATACTTAAACTACTGAACATCACAGCTTAGCCTAGCTAATCTCAAACATGCTCAGAACACTTACATTAGCCTACAGTTGGGCAAAATCATCTAACGCAAAACCTATAATGAAGTATTGAATATCTCACATAGTTTACTGAATAAGGTACTGAAAGTGATCAGCAGAACAGTTGTAAGTTTTCCTTCATGATCACATAGCTGACTGGGAGCCGTGGCTCACTGCTGCTGCTATGGCTGCCCACCGCCATGAGAGTATATTGCTGGACTGGGAAAAGGTCAGGATTTAAAATAGAGTTTCTACACAATGTGTATTGCTTTTGCACCGCTGTCAAGGCAAAGAATCTTATATCAAGTCATCATTAAGTTGGGGGCCATCCATACTAAGGGTTCATCACAGTAAGAAGGCAGAGGAGGAATGCCATTTCAGTAGAAGCCCCAAAAAGGTATTTGTTAGAATTTGGCAGCTTTTCATAATTAAAGGAAAGTAGCTCAGTAAACTGAGATAGGGGAAGCCTACTTTTACCATGACAAAGAATATTTATCTAAACTAATATCATATCTACCAGTGAAACACTAGAAGGATGTACAATAAAGTCAGAACGAAAACAAGCATACTTGTTTATTGCGTTATTTTTTAAAGCACAAAAATGAAAATTTTAATGTTCAGCAATTGAGTATTAAATGATTTGTGATACACCGATAATATGGAACACTATGCAGTCATTATGTTGTACGTGTATGTATACATGTATATGAAGGAGATTCATGTATATACAATACATACAGATCTATACATATGTATAGACAATGTATTTGTACTAAGTGTGTGTTAATCTGATTGTATTTATTTTCAGAATTCTTTTGGTGCACAAACTGCGGTTCCTTTAGAAGAGTGGGATTGGTAGAATGGAAGGAGGATTAGAACAGACAGGTCTTATGTAAATATAATTCTGTGTAAAGAGTAATTCAATACTATCTGAATATTTTTAGAATAGGGACATATATATGCCATTTTAAAAGACAAGTCAAAGGTTATGGAGTTTGAGGAAATAATGGTATTTCTGATGAAAACCAGTGTGTAGAAGACATATTAATCCATCAAAAATTATTCAAATGATTTATCCCCAAATTTTGACATTGGTTGTTATAGTTGTATAATAGAATTACAGATAGTTCTTTTTTCTTTTTGTGTTTTCCAAGCTCTCTGTGTTAATCGCATTTTTATTTTGCCATTAGAGAAAAGAGTAAAGAAAATTATGATAATGTTTAATTTATAGATCACACAAGACACTATTACAGAGTTAAGGAAAAAAATCTGTTTACCTTAATTTATTTTTTAAAGGGATCATGGCACCTCCTATTTCTATCACAATCTTATACAACCATTGGGAAAGCTAAAGTCTTCCATTTTATTACAAACCCAGCTCCCTTTCCTGGGCTTGCTTAATTTGGTCATTCCTCTGACGTTCAAAATCTTTAAATCCTTCCTTATTCCTTTCTCTCTTTACTTTATGGATTCACTCCTATTTTTCTCCTGATGAGCCTTCCTTCATTTCACACAGCTCTTTTCCATTCTATCCCATACCACCTCCTGGTCTAGGCCTTCAATACCTCACACTGGGACCATTGAGGCACCTCATTGGGCCTCCTTGTCTGTCAGGTTTGTCCCCTCCGTTCACATATCTCCCTTGCCTATATACCTCCTTTATATCATCCAACTGCTCTATGCCTTTTTTTCCCTCTAACTTCTTGCATTCCCACCTCCACACCTTTGCTCTTGACATTGCTCCTTCTGCAATAATAGCTGAGTTCTACTCTTCCTTCCCAATTAACCTCACCCCCACCATGGCCTCCCCTTCATCCCTTTACATATCCAATCCTTCATTTAGTACATATTTCTTAACCATGTACTGTCAACCAGACATTGAACTGCTATTCGAGATATAGGGAGTACTTACTGACTTTCCAAATTAGTGACTGGACCACAAGGGTTATTAAACTCAAGTTCATATTATCTGCTTCAACAGTAATTTATATCCTCCAGTAGCCACAGAGGTTTTCTAAGAGCCCCTCACCTCTGCTTCCTTCTGGCTCTAGTCTCAAGAAACCTTTCATGTATTCAACAATAGATGTCATACACACACACACACACACACACACACACACACACAAGACTTTATGCTAGATGGTAAGAATGGAAAGGGGTGCCTGGGTGGCTTAGTCAGTTGAGTTCAGCACAGGGCATGATCCCAGGGACATAAAATTGAGTCCCGAATTGGGCTCCATGCTAAGCATGGAGTCTGCAAAGATTCTCTCTCCCTCTGCCCCTCTCTCCTGTTTGCTTTCTCTCTCTCTGTCTCTCTCTCTGTCTCTCTCTCTCTCTCTCTTTCTCTCAAAACAAAACCAAACACCTGCTTCTTACTCACCAAGAGCTTCAGTTTAATGGGGAAAGTAGACAGGAAAATAAATACAGTCGTGACTAAAAGTTACTCTAACAGAAAAGCAAAAAACAAAAGAGGGTGTTTAATTCTACCTGAGAAGAGCAAGAAATGCTTCACACCTGAGGCAATGCTTAAGCTGACAGTAGGTAGAAAAGATGAGGACAGTGTTCCAAGCAGCAAGGATTGTATGGTAAAGGCATAAAGCAGTAAATAGCACAGCTTGTCAGGAAACCATAAGTACTTCAGTATGACTGGAGCACATGAGACTGGAGAGCTGGGCTGGGGCCAGGTCTTATTTTGCCTTGCTTTGCATTTGAGGGAGTGAGTAAACGCTAAAGAATTTTAAGCAATGAAGCAACATGATTAGATTTGTGTTTTGAAAAGTACCTGTGGTGGCTATATGGAAAAAAGTTGAGGAGGGGTGAGCGACGGGGCCCAGGCTAGGCAGAAAGTCAGAAGGCAGTTGTTATAGTCCAGGGAAATAACAAGAACCAGGCAGGTAATGACGCAGGAGAGTGGTAGAGGATGGAGAGAAGGAATTGGTAGAACAATATCAAAGAGGTGGAATTAATAGGACTTGTCTATTGTTGGGTTTTAGAAGAGGAAAGAGAGAACAATGACTTCTGAGTTTCCAGCCTGATATCTACCTACCTACCTACCTACCTACAGGTGTACATCCTAAACAGAAAATATAAGAGGAATTGATGCTTTATAAAAAGAGGGTATATGATAAGTGTGCGGGGCCTGTTAGACACCGAAGTAGAAGGTCTTAGAAGCTCTCAGATGTATAGGTCCCAATTTCAGAATTGGGGGGTGGGGTTAGAATTAGAGATTTCAAAATCAGAGTATAAATAGTGGTCAGGACCAGGAAAATGAGTAATATTACCCAGAGGAAATGTATGTATGTGATGAGAACAGGTGCTAAGGACAAAACTCTGGGGAACACCAACCATTAGGGGATAAAAGTAAGAGGACCCAGGAAAGGAGCCCAGGAAGAAATGGTCAGAGTAGGACACCAAGATAGGCTATTGTATCAGTTTCCTATTGATGCGGTAACAGATCGCCGCAACTTTAGTAAGCTTAAAATAACACAAACTTATTATCTTACAGTTCCGTCACTTTAGAAATCCAACCTATGTCTTGTTACTCCAAACCCAGGGTGTCAGCAGAACATTACTTGATTTTAGAGACTCTAGATGAGAATCCATTTCCTTGGCTTTTCTGGCTCCTAGAAGCCACCAACATTCCTTGGCCTTTTCCTGTGTTCAAAGCCAGCGACAGCAAGTCCAACCTACAGGGTATCATGCCACACCAACCTTGCTCCTGCCATCGTTATCACCTTTTCCCTCACTCTCCTCTCATCTCCTCTCCTCTCCCTCTTTCTCCCATCTTTAAGTACCCTTGTCATTATACTGGGCTCATCTGGATAATTCAGGTTATTCTCCCTAACAGCTGATTAGTCATTTTAATCTATCTGCAACCTTAATTCCCCTTTGCCATGTAACCTAACATATTCACAGATTCCAGGGATTAGGCGGTGCAGGTGGGAGTTATTCTGACTACCCCAGCTGTAATCTCAGAAACCAATCAATCGAACAAAAATATCAAAGGAATAAAGGAGTAGATGGGTGTGATCCTGGACAAATCACTGAATCTTTCTGTCTGTGTATCTACAAAATGGGGAAAATAATGGTAACTATCTCATAGGGTTAGTATAGAATTAAATGAGCTAATCCTTATACAGCACATAAAGGTGTGTCTGGCTTATATATTTTTTAAGCAATTAGAGAGATTAAATAAGGCAAGAAATAAAACTGGCCGTTGGATTTGTTAATTAGGCAGTTAGTGGTCTTTACCATTGCAGTTTTAGGAATATGGTGGTTATGGTCTAATTACAGTAAAATAAAGACTAAGACAAGAGAGGAGAGAAGTATATACAACTGAGGAATTATTTAGGAATGAAAGGAGAAAGGGGGCTGGAACAGTTTTTTCTTTTTAAGCTCTATGGCCAATGGCCAACGTGGGGCTTGAATTCAACCACCCCTAACTGGCATCAAGAGTCAGACACTCTACGGACTGAGCCAGCCAGGCGCTCCCTGGGGGTGGTCTTAGCTAAAGGCGGTGGGGAAGTTACGGGAGATCTAAACAGGCTTTTCCGCTTCCGGGAAGGAGCTAGCCCATAGAAAAGCTGAGTATATGAGAGGGAATAAGGGAATAATTGGTGTAGTAAAATCCCACAGGAGATGGAGTAAATGTGATCAACAGCTTAGGTGTGGGAGTTAACTTTCAACAGGAGAAGAAACAATTAATTCTCTGAGTCTAGAGGGAAAGCTGTAAGGGTGAATCCCAGGAATTAAATATAGTTTCTTTCATTGGTTGCTGTCTATCAAGAATACTCACAGGCCTCCACCTGAGGCTGTGACACCTGAGTTAAGTTCTCCTTCCTCATCCAATATGAGGATGCCACACACTGTCAGTGGGGTTTACCTCCTTCCACAGAAAATCTCTATTGAGTCTTAGAGTGTTCAAATTTAGACTGAGAGAATAAAAATATTGTTTTCAGGGTGGTCGATTTCATAAACAATACCCATCCCTTCAAAAGAGCTCCCAGGGGCCTGGGTGGCTCACTCAGTTGAGTGTGGGACTCTTGATTTTTTGTCTCAAGTCATGAACTCATGGTTCATGGGATGTAGCCCCCTTCAGGGTCTGCAGTGACAGCTGGGTGTCTGCTTGGGATTCTCTCTCCCTCCCTCTCTCTCTGCCCCTCCCCTGCTCTCTCTCTCTCTCTCAAAAGAAATAAATAAACATTTTTTTTTTAAGTTGTCTGACCATAGGGCGCCTGGGTGGCTCAGTCAGTTGAGCAGCTGACTTCAGCTCAGGTCATGATCTCGCAGTCTGTGGGTTCCAGCCCCGCATCAGGCTCTGTGCTGGCAGCTCAGAGCCTGGAGTCTGCTTCCAATTCTGTGTCTCCCTCTCTCTCTGCCCCTCCCCTGCTTGAGCTCTCTCTCTCTCTCTCTCAAAAATAACAAACATTAAAAAATTTTTTTTAATAAAATTAAAAGCTGACCTATAGATGTATGCTACCCTGCCCCTCCCCCACTTTTTCTATTATTCTGGTAGAAAAATGAAGATAGAGGAGATCAGTCTAACTAGGTATAACTTCATGTTAACAAAACAAGCCTTCTTTATTTGTTTTTAATTTTTTATCATGGAAATTTTCAAATATACACAAAAGTGAAGAGAATAATATAATAAACTCCTATGTACTCATCACTTTAATAATTATACCCTATGGCCAATTTTGTTTCATCTATATTCCCCGCCCCCTACCTCCACCCCCAGTATTTTAAACCAAACAGGGCTCTTTAAAAATAGGACTTTTAAACTTAGTAATTATACACTTCATATATCTATTTCTCTTTCATCAATCGTATGACCAAAACACAAGATATGCCAAGACACAGTATAGTACCACTTTATGCAATGTTAAAATAGCACAGCAGAAATATTAATAAAGTCTCATTTTAGAAGCTAATTTAAAAATCATTTAAAAAATTATCAAGAACTGGGTAATTATTAAAAATGGTACAATTTCAGAGCTGGCAGACAAGTAAATATTTTTCATGCTTTTGTCAGAACTGCTCAACAGAAATGCCTACCTATCCCTCATACACTAGGAACACCCAAGTTATATGGTTTGGAATGGTATAATTTTGGTGACTACTTTGCTGCTTAACATTCACCATTATTTTAATGTAAAACTGTTTTTAATAGCAAAAAAAATGCCATCAAGTGCTGGTGTTGGTGCTTGAAAACACACCCCTATCCATAATTTTCTAATAAAAGTTAAATGTGATAAATTGCTCTGAAGAAGGCCAAACTCTACAACAGCCAGTACTGTCTGTTTAGAATAGGGCGCACTGCAAAACATTAGAAATGATGCCGAGACACTTAAATATAGCAGATACATCTTTAACCTTTAAAAATCCTCAAATATCTGGGCAAGAATAATGGAAAAAACAATACTGGTGACTCAGCAGCAAGATCAATATCACTTTAATAGATTTATAGGCTCTGAAAAAGTGTTGCAGCCCCCCCACCCCCATTGTTTATTTTACATTTATTCCTACTGGGATATTACACAAGATCTTTAAGAATATATCACTTGTATAAAATCCAACTATCCTGCTCTCAAAATTAATGCAGACACCTGAATGTGTATCACCATATAACACTATTTTATAGTATCTTCAAAATAATCAAAGAAGAAAAAGGAAAAATTAAATTGTTAAAATTTTTAAAAAATTAAAATAGCTTTACCAACTTTAATTGCCACCCTTCCTTGCTAAGTTCAACCCTGTTGACTAAATTCTGGCCAATAGGATATAAATAAAAGTATTATGTGGCAGTTTACAGGACTCTTTTTATAAAAGATAGTTGGTGTCTTTTAAACAAGTAGTGCTGGGAAAACTAAATGTCCATGTGCAAAAGAGTGAAATTGGACCCTTGCCTAACATCATGTACAAAAATTAATCCAATATGGATCTAAGACTTAAACATAAGAGCTAAAACTATAAAACTTTTAGAAGATATCATAGGAAATAAGCTTCATGACATTGGGTTTGGTAATGATTTCTTGAGTATAACAACAAAAGCATGAGCAACAAAAGAAAAAATAGATAAGTTGGATTACATAAAAATTTGAAACTTCCATGCATCAAAGGCCACCATCAACAGAGCAAAAAGGCAGCCCATGGAATGGGAAAAAATAATTGCAAATCATGTAATATGATAAGGGATTAATACCCAGAATATATAAAGAACTCTTACAATTCAACTACAGAAACCAAAAAAATCCAATTAAAAAATAGACAAAGGAGTTAGACATTTTTCCAAAGAAGATCTACAAATGGCCAATAAGTACATGAAAAGATAACACTAATCATTATGGAAATGCAAACCAAAACCACAATGAGATACCTCCTCATGTGCATTAGGATGGCTATTACCTAAAAAATCAGAAAAAAACAAACTTTGAGGGAGGATGTGGAGAAATTGGAACCCTTGTGCATTGCTGGTGGGAATGTAAAATGGTACAGCCACTATGGAAAATAGAATGGCTATTCCTCAAAAAGTTAAAACTAGAACAACCATATGACCTATCAATTCCACTTGTGAGTATGTATCTAAAAGAATTGAAAGCAAAGAGCCAAACAGGTATTTGAACACCCATATTTCACAGCAGTCTTATTGATGATAGCCAAAAGGTAGAAGCAACCCACCTGTCCATTGATGGGTACACAGATAAACAAAAGGCGGTAGCCTGAAAAAGGAAGGAAATTCTGACACATGTTGCAACATGCATGACCCTGGAGCACATTATGCTAAGTGAAATAAAACAGTCACAAAAGGGCAAATACTGTATAATTCCACTCATAGGAGGTACTGACAGTAGTCAAATTCAGAAAGTAGAATGGTGGTTGCCAGGGGCTGGGGAGAGGACAGAATGGGAGTTATCGTTTAATGGGTACAGAGTTGCTGTTTGGGAAGATAGAAAAGTAATTCTAGAGATGGATGTCAGAGCTGATTGCACAACAATATGAATGTACTTAATGTATATTAATGTACTTAATGCACATTAATGTACTTAATGCCACTAACCATACACTTAAAAATGGTTAAAATGGTCAATTTTATATGTATTTTACCACACACATAAAAAAAATGCAGTTGGTGTGCCTTTTGCCCCCTCTTCTTTGTTCATTCCTCTTTCCTGCTGGCTGGAATACAGATGTGATGGCTGGACTTGGAACAGTCTTCTTGGACCTCATAAGCTAGGCTTTGCACAACCCTTAAGGGTACCATTTACATAGACTATCTAGACTGCTACCTAAAAGGGAAATATTCTGTCTTATTTGACCACTGTTCTCTTGGATTTCTGTTACTTGCAAGCAAACCTAATTCTAAGTGATGCAATAGATTCTATCTATCTATCTATCTATCTATCTATCTATCTTATAGCCCAAATATTTATAAGCAATAACCATCAGAGCACAGAGGCATACAGACTATTATAATAAAGTGAGAAAATTACAAACATATGCTAAATTCTGAACATCAGATGATCTAGCAGGAGAAAAAAGCAATATATAAAAATCCCATTTTTAAATATACAGGTAATTCCCTTGCATATAGTGACAAACATTGTAAAAATACAAAAATGGTTCATTAATAAAGGCCTGGCAATTATTAAAAAGAACAAGGTAGATGTATATATAAGCGAGTGTCAGAACTGCTTGTATTTTTTTCTTGTCCCATTGTGGAAACACACACACACACACACACACACACACACACACACACTGACATGAGTTTACATGTGGGAAAGAGACATAATAGTAGCTAACATTTACTAAACACACACTAGGTGCTAGCCTCTGTCCTAAAACTCCACCTGAATTATCTTAATAAATTCTCAAAACATGCCTATGAGGTGTGAAACTTCATTATCCCTGTTTCACTGCTGAGGAAATTGGTGCACAGACCGATCACATACCTTGCGTGAGAGAGACCACACAAATACTAAATTTTGGAGCCAGTGTATTAAGTGTATCTACTTCTGAGGGGTGACCGTAATGGGGATTTGTGGTGAGGCTAATGGTAACACTCTGATTCAGTTTTATTTCTTTATTGTGAGCATATATATAACATTTAATAAATATTTGGGGATGGGAAGAGAAATGCTAAAGAACTGTAAAGTAATGAAACCATGGTTATACTCTAGAGAATTAAGTAGAGTTGAGTTCAAAAGACATATTTAAGATTTCTACAGAGGAAAAAACAAGTAATCAAGACAAACATTTAAAATGTGGTACATATATGTCAAACCCCAGGATGATAGCTCTTAATACATTTATTCCAAGCAGATAGTATTGTATAACGCAGCATTTGTCAAACAACACTCAGACACTAAACACTGCCTGGCAATCATAAAAAATAAATGTGGTATTTAATAACTTGCCTAGAAAACAAAAAAGAGCAAAAAGGAAATATTGGATTCATGATATGGAATTAAAATATCAGACTAAATAACAATATACCCAAGGCACAACCTGCCATTGTAAGGACTGTATTTATCCAATTGTAGGGGACTGTAGCAGACGCAGACTTTTTCTGCTCTGACCAGCAACTTCTATTCTCCGTGTCGGAATCTCTGCCCCTGAAGGCTCCTGCCCTCCACTCACCCCACCCCACCCCCATCCCAGAACCATAGAAAGCCCCAGCCCTTATTACCAACAGGACAAGGTGCCAAGGAATCAACACTCCCACACCCACCCTAAAAGCCCTTATCCAGTGACTCATCTCAGGAATTGGTGTATAAATACTACAGCTTCCTCATCTCTCAATTGGGGTCATTCTGAGGTATGTATTTTTAACTATTTCCCAGAGTTTCCCCGTAGAATTAAGCTACAGCCAGTCACTAGCTGACTTTATAATGCACCCTTCATTAGCTATCTTTCTTTCCTGGTAACACTTCCCTGCTTTCCTCCCCTATTGTTTTCCTTAACTTTCCAAATAAACTCTCAAATCCTCATCTCAGGGTCTGCTTCTTGGGAACCCAGAAGGCTTCATTCTTGTAGTCTGTATGAATAACCCTGGGGTGGCACATTGCTTAATCTGTGGAACCATCCATGGCAGCTCAATAAATATATTAACATCTTCATTTCTACAACAACCAGAATAAGAAAGATGAAAAAATACCATTCTTTTTTCAAACTTTTTATTTAAATTCCAGTTAACACAGTGTAATATTGGTTTCAGGTGTACAATTTAGTGATTCAACACTGACATACAACATCTGGTGCTCATTACAACAAGTGTACTCCATAATCCCCATCACCTTTTTAACCCGTCCTTCACCCATCTCCCCACTGGTAACCATCAGTTTGTTCTCTATAATTAAAGAGTCTGTTTCTTGGTTTGCCTCTCTCTCTTTTCCCCCATGTTCGTTTGTTTTCGTTTTTTAGATTCATATGAGTGAAATCATATAGTATTTGTTTTTCTCTGACTTACTTCACTTAGCATGATACCCTCTAGCTCCATCCACATCATTGTAAATAGCAAGATTTCATTCTTTTATATGGGTGAGTAATGTTCCATTGTGTATATACACCACATCTTCATCCATTCATCAGTCGATAGGCATTTGAGTTCTTTCCATAATCTGGCTATTGTAGATAATGCTGCTATAAACATCAGGGTGCATGTATGCCTTTGAAGTAGTATTTTTGTATTCTTTGGGTAAATACCTAGTAGTACAATTGCTGGGTCATAGAGTAGTTCTATTTTTAACTTTTTGAGGAAGCTCCATACTGTTTTCCAGAGTGACTACACCAATTTATATCCCCATCAACAGTGTAAGAGGGTTCCCCTTTCTCCGCATCCTCACCAACACCTGTTGTTTCCTCTGTTGTTGATTTTAGCCATTCTGACAGGTGTGAGATAATAGCTTATTGTAGTTTTGATTTGTATTTCCCTGATCACGAATGATGTTGAGTATCTTTTCGTGTGTTTTTTGGCCATCTGGATGTTTTCTTTGGAAAAATGCCAATTAATGTCTTCTACCCATTTTTTAATTGGACTATTTGTTTTCGAGGGAAAATGCCATTCTTTTTTTTTTTAACATTTATTTATTTTTGAGACAGAGAGAGAGCATGAACAGCAGAGGGTCAGAGAGAGAGGGAGACACAGAATCTGAAGCAGGCTCCAGGTTCTGAGCTGTCAGCACAGAGCCCGACGCAGGGCTCGAACCCACAGACCACGAGATCATGACCTGAGCTGAAGTGGGACGCTTAACCCACTGAGCCACCCAAGCGCCCCGAAAATGCCATTCTTTAGTCATGAATATGATAAATGCAACTTAGAAGTCATTGGTTTTTTTAACTTCCTATGAAATATTTATTATATTGCAAAGATCATATTTTTCACAAAATTGTTTTATGAAGACAAATGTCAATACAATGAGATATGTAAGTTTAGTTGTTTAAATTCATCACTCACCTTGTTGATGAATGATGCAGATTAGAAAGGAATTCATAGTAATTCACATATTCTTTAACGAGTTTAGAATATTATAAATTCTATTTTATTTATTTATTTAATTTTATTTTTTATTTTTTAAAATTTACATCCAAATTAGTTAGTATATAGTGCAACAATGATTTCAGGAGTAGATTCCTTAATGCGCCTTATCCATTTTGCCCATCCCCTCTCCCACAACCCCTCTAGTAACCCTCAGTTTGCTCTCCATATTTATGAGTCTCTTCTGTTTTGTCCCCCTCCCTGTTTTTATATTATTTTTGTTTCCCTTCCCTTATGTTTATCTGTTTTGTCTCTTAAAGTCTTCATATGAGTGAAGTCATATGATTTTTTCTTTCTCTGACTAATTTCACTTAGCATAATACCCTCCAGTTCCATCCACGTAGTTGCAAATGGCAAGATTTTATTCTTTTTGATTGCCAAGTAATACTCCATTTTGTGTGTGTGTGTGTGTGTGTGTGTGTGTGTGTGTGTGTGTGTATACCACTTTTTCTTTATCCATCCATCCATTGATGGACATTTGGGCTCTTTCCATACTTTGGCTATTGTTGATAGTGCTGCTGTAAACATGGGGGTGCATGCGTCCCTTCGAAACAGCACATCTGTATCCCGTGGATAAATGCCTAGTAGTGCAATTGCCGGGTCATAGGGTAGTTCTATTTTTAGTTTTTTGAGGAACCTCCATACTGTTTTCCAGAGTGGCTGCACCAGCTTGCATTCCCAAGAAGTCATTGTTTTAAGCTAAAAGGGCTTTATAACAACTAAGGATCTACTGGAAACCCAGGAGGAAAATAGTGTGGTTGGCAGGTCACCTTCAGTAGAGTAAATTTTATACCACCTGTTTTAGCATTGTTAAAAAGTGCAGTATTTATTGAGCACCTGTTTATGAGTATGCACCTGACTCTATAATTTGAATATTTAGCATGCTTAAATTCTTGAGTTCACCTGTGGAATTAGGTGAAAAAAAATAAACAAAAATCACTTAAATGGTTAAATTCTATCTAAATCTTACCTTTGCCAAAAACCATTTTGTTCATCAGGACAAAAGTGAGTGATGGATCTTTACAATGGCCTGCCCTATATATGTCACTGTACAAAATGCAGAAATATCTGAGATCCATATGTCTTACAGAATGTTAATGAAGACTCTAATGTTTTAAGTTTAATGCTTCAAAAGAATTTTTCCAAATACAGTGAATAAATTCAATCAATAGGCAAATAAAAGGAAACACATCAGACAGCAGCAGCATGTACCAGAGACCTGCTGATCTGTGTATTTAACCAACACTAAGAACCTATTCCATGTGCAGTATTGTGCTGGAGTGCTGTGGGGACTATAAAGAGCAATACCATATGTTCCCTGTCTTAAAATTACTTAGAATTAGTGCTATTTTTGTTAGGAATAATATCACTGTAGACTTCTTTCTCAGAAATTATGCAAGCCAGATTAGCATGCCAAACTCTTACTTTTAAGAGAAACCAATTGCTAGTAGACACCCTTCATACGCCTACACAATTCAACGTGCAAACCAAACCAAATACTGTATTTGTGTGTATTTTCAGGTCTCCATAGACTTAAAAAAGGAATTGTATTTTCATCACATACCTTTTGTATGTGCAAATTCCCTTTCACATCTCATAGATCTAATATGATGACCCACTTCATACTTGACATCATCAGGGATGATGGTGAGAAGGAACAGATTTAGTGTTATTAATTGTGTTATTAGTGTGATATTGACCCGCTAAGTAGCCATTTTCAGTGAAGTTCCCCCCAACTTTTCCTGAGTCTGCAGGGAAAGGAGGGAGTTTCCTCCATTGTAGCAGGTTTTGGGGTTGTGTAGTAGTGTTTGCTTTTCTGCAAAATACCAAGTCACAGCTACTTTGGAGAACTACCTCAAATGTTAAATCAATGGTAAAGAAAGAACAGAGATGTAATTAAAAGATTACCATAAAAACATAGAATCGCTTATAATACATTCCATCAGTGTGTGTGTGTGTGTGTGTGCTGAAACTTAATATTTTTAAACCTTCTTTAACACATATTAAGTTAGTTTTTATTAAAATAGTGTGTATCAGAACTTGACCCTTTTTGAGTATCTTTTTTTGAGGAGTGTATTTTGTTGTGTTTTATACAAAATGCTACTTTTAAACTATTCAGGAAGCAAGACATATAATACACTCCCTAAAAAGAATATTTATATTTATTGAGCATTTATTTAGTTTCATATGTAAAGCTCTATGCATTAAAATTCCGTTCAAACTAAAACAATAGCAGTATTGGGGGTTTATAATATACGTAGACCTAAATAGTATACATATAAGTTTAATATGCATACAAGAAAAACATACTCAACAATAATATAAATATCCGGAGGGGAGAAATCAAAGTATACTATGGTGAGGTTCTCAATTTATTATTCCTAGGACTAATAAGAAATAATCTTATTGATATCATGCTGACTCCAGAAAATCCTAATTTTGAAAAAACTGTACTTGGCATTGACCCTTTAAAGTCATGAAGAAGGACATTTATAGTAATCCTGAAATATATCTGAAATTTATCCTATTAAAATGAAAAATGAGGATTAAAATAACATTGTATAATGCTTTAATTTCAAATACTGGCCCACATTTTATTAATAGCTACACACCATAAAATATGAGGCAGTACTAAGGAATTAATCTTGCCCATTAAATACACACAACATACACACACACACACACACACACACACACACACACACACACACAAAAGGCTTTAGGAAGGAAGGAAGGGTATAAACCTGCTTGTCCCTCCAAGTTCTCGCTAGCCAATGAAAAGTATGACATTGACTTTGTTAATATAGAAGCAGAAGAAGACAACTCCCTGCCATTGCAATGCCTCAGTTTCAAATGAAAGGACCTGAAGTGGTCAACAGTGTTTGGTCTGGGTCCAGACTGCCAGGATGCAAATCCCAGCTTCACCTTATGGGAGTGATATTAGGTAAAATACTTAACCATCTCTGAGTCCTATTTCTTCATCTGTAAAATGGGGATAATCACAGTAATTCCTTCATAGGATTGTTGAACGTTATAATGAGAAGATTAATGTAAAGTATTTAACATAGTTCCTGGCAGATAGTGAGTATGCAATAAAAAATTAGCCTTGGTTACTATATTTGTTGTACAGATGACCAAAAAAATTTTTTAAGTTTATTTATCTTTGAGAGAGACAGAGAGACAGAGAGGGAGACAGAGACAGAGTGTAAGTGGGGGAGGGGCAGAGAGAGGGAGACACAGAATCCGAAGCAGCCTCTAGGCTCTGAGCTGTCAGCACAGGACCCAATGCGGGGCTGAAAGACACAGGTTTGAACCCACAAACCGTGAGATCATGACGTGAGCTGAAGTTGGACGCTCAACCGACTGAGCCACCCAAGCGTCCCCAGATGACCAAATTTGACAGAGAGGTAAAAAGTCTCTTTGACGTATAAAGAGAGTTTGCTACAGAAATACCAACACCTGACACTGTCCAGGGTCAGTGGTGACAGAGCTTTTAGGTCACAATTGTCAACCTTTATTATTTTATGGTCTGCTGATCCCTTCAACCAAAAATTTGAACAAGAAGAGAGAAAAGGAAGGCAATGCCAAGTTAGTAGTAAAATCAGTACTAAGTGTTCTTCATCCTGTCCTTGCATCCATACTACATAAGGAAAAGCTTACATTTTTTAGGCAACCCACCTATCATTGATTCTGTCATTGAATTGTTACAATTGCCCCATTTGCTGGGAACTTACTATGTGCAAAGCAAAACTCTAGGTGCTGAGGAAAATCTGGGCAAAAACTCAGGGGAATTTGCCCTTACAGGAGAAGGAATGTATCCTGTAAAGTTAAAATACTTAGAACTTACACTAGGTATACACAAGAGAAGTAGGTGCTTAAGATCTAATCTGTGGCCAATGTAATTCAAATTCTCGAAAGTACAAAATTAGCACACTTGACCGATCAGCACAATACCTGCATCAGTCCATTAAGGTATCACCACATTATTTGATCCTAAAATAGAATTTAAAAACATTAAGCTAGCAACCAAATAAAAATTTGCCATGGATAGCCAGCCGAACTGGGAGAAAAGGCATCCCTGTACCCCTAGGATGTATGTTATAAAGAGAAGACAATAAACCTAAAATATATCGAGTACTAAAAGTGACATTGAAAGCTACCAAAGTAAGGTATTGGGAACTCAAAGAAAAGATTGTAGGATCTGAATAGTATTCTGATATTCTATATTAGTAATCCATAAACTTTGAGGTAGAAGGAGTGGAGCCAGACCCTCAGGTGAATCAAATCAAAACTATGGATCCCCTCTCTGGAAAAATGCTCATAAAGCATGCACCAAAATGTTCACATGCAATTATTTTTATTACACTGAATATTTATTTTCCTTACACAGCAAACGTTAAAAAATAATCTTTACTTAGATATATGTCCTCCTTGTTTTTTTTCACACAAAGATTAACAGCTCATTCTGGGGGTGGGGGAAAAGCTGGAGAAAACAAAGTTAGCTTTAATTCGCTCAAAAGAAAATTTCATTGAGAAGGTTGTGTTTGTCTTCATTGCAAAGTTGACAATGAGGTCTTTACCACAGCAACGCACACATCATGTGTAACGTCTGTAACAATTTTTAATATTATGGGGGGAAGCAACCTTCAAAAGAGTTTTACTAAAGGGGCCCTGGGCAGCTCAGTTGGTTAAGCTTCCAACTTCAGCTCAGGTCATGATCTCACAGTTCATGGGTTTGAGCCCCTTATAGGAGGACTCTGTGCTGACAGCTCAGAGCCTGGAACCTACTTTGGATTCTGTGTGTGTGTCTCTCTCTCTGCCCCTCTCCTGTTTGCACTCTGTCTCTCTTGCTCTCTCAAAAATAAACATTTAAAAAAAAAGAGTTTTACCTTGTTTTTTAAATGTTTATTTTTATTTTGAGAGAAAGAGAAAGTGGGGCAGGGGGAAAGAGAGAGGTGGACAGGGGATCTGAAGCCGTCTCCACGCCAACAGCAGAGAGCCCCATTCAGAGCTTGAACTCACCAACCATGAGATCGTGACCTGAGCCAAAATCAGACGCTTAACCAACTGAGCTACCCAGGTGCCCCTAGAGTTTTACAGTGTTTCTTGTTTTTTGTAGATTATTGCCTTCAGAAATACTGATAAAGTTTACCCCTACCCACCCACTCCAACTTTATTTGTGGAAGCACTTCCTCCATTACTGGATAGTTTCCATGGCTATTTCTCTTAAATCTCCTCTCACAATCTTAAACAGTATTTAAAAATTCACCTCAATAATTTACCAAAGAAGCCTTGAATGGGCTTTTTCCTGTCACACTGTTCTTAGAATGGGCTTTGTTTTCTTTCCAAAAACAATAACTTAAAGTAAAATGTTTGAAATTCAATCATGCTGTTTAGGATTGTTCTTAGGGGAAGTCAGCCAATTTCTGTGCAGTTGAGAAGAATGTCATATATTCTCATTTCATGACAAAATTATTGTAAGGGACTCGCTGGCTTTCCTCGCAATAGGCAAGGCTTCTTCCAGGACTATTGACTAAGGCTTTAATGACAAAGCATCAAAAATGAGAGTCATTGATTCATGGGTTCCTTTTTTCACCAAATACCACATATATTCTATAGTAGAGAACCCTACCCTCTGTGCCTAAATGGGTTACAGGTGTTCTGACACAATGATCCCTTCTACCCTTGGAGTAAGTGAATGGGAACAGTCTCTTCTGGAAGCAATCCTTTGTGTTCATCCCATTTTGCCATACAAAGATTACCATTTTCAGCACATGCTATGGACATAATTGAAAAGGTTGGAAGCGTAGTTGAAGTTTTGCTTGACAGAGAGGTTTTCACCATCTCAAATATTGATTGCTTTTAAAGTTTTCAAAAGGGGTTCTTAAAATAGACTTTTTTTTTTTGATGACACAGTATGCATGTAATAAATAGATGGAAACCAGCATCTGGCTGCCCCCGGACCTGTCAATAGTTCCATTCCTTGGCATGCTAAAGGAAACTGCAGTCGTTGAAAAATTCCTCCGTGACCTGCTTCAAAATAGTAGAAAAAAACATTAGCAATTGTGGAGTGGATGACCTCATCCAACAGAGAGATTACTTAGATTTTCTCCCTCTGTCTCAGATCACAGACTAACTTTAGTACTTCCAGGACATGTGACTTCTAAGGTTTAGGCAATTCTGTGACTTCTTTTGATTCAAACTTTGTCGATCCTTCAGAGAAAAACTGTTTTGTTCAGGGTACAATACAGGTTTGATAAAGTACACGTCTTTTCTCAGTTCTTTTAGTTTCTGTCTTAAAAAACCCAGGCATAATTCTTCACTTAGTTCTGTTCTGTGGGAGCTAGGGCAAGAGCAGTTTCAAACACCACTAATACATTAACTCTTGATGCTTAGCTGATTAGGAAATTGTAGAAATTCTCATTTTGATTTAAGAGAGGAAAGCTGAGACATGAAAAGGTAATGATGACCTGTCCAAAGTAATAGTTAATGGCAAATATTTATCAAGTGTCTCTGTTCTTGTATTGTGTTTGTTACTATACTTATGTTTTCTGCTTTTTTAGCCAGGTCTTTAGAGACTAGTCTATGTTTCAAATTAAGAATACTTTTACGAAATGAGATGATATGTTATTTTCTACTTATTGAGTGCCAATACTTAAAATAATGTTTTTGAAGCTTTGAGATGTAATTGACAAATAATTATACATAAGAGATACAACTTGATGCTCTGAGATACATTGTGAAGTAATCACAATGTAATTAACACGTTAATCAAGCGTCTTCACATCATATAGTTACCATTTTCTCTCTTTTTTTTTTTTAGGTTTCTTTATTTATTTTGAGAGAGAGAGAGCAGGCACAAGTGGGGAGGGGCAGAGAGAGAGAGAGAGAGAGAGAGAGAGAGAGAGAGAGAATCCCAAGCAGGCTCTGCACTGATGTGGGGCTTGAACTCACAAGCCGTGAGATCATGACCTGAGCTGAA
Organism: Panthera pardus; assembly: GCF_024362965.1. Lineage (NCBI taxonomy): Eukaryota > Metazoa > Chordata > Mammalia > Carnivora > Felidae > Panthera > Panthera pardus. Next base: position 68,718,018 of record NW_026526991.1, on the reverse strand, counting down.
GTCGGACACTTAACTGACTGAGCCACCCAGGTGCTCCTACCATTTTCTATTTTTCCCCCATTTTATTGAGAAATAATTGACATACATCACTGTATAAGAGGTATAGCATGATGGTTTGATTTACACACACTGTGAAATGGCTATAATAGGTTGAGTTAACATCTACCTTCTCATCCAGATACAATAAGAAGAAAAGAAAGGAAACAATTTTTCTGTGATGAGAACTTTCTCTTAACTTTCCTATATATCATATAGTAGTGATATCTATATTCATCATGTTGTATACAACATCCCTAGTACTTATTTATCTCATAACTGAATGTACCTTTTGACCACCTTCCTCCAACTCTCCTTTCCCCACTGCCACCTCTGGTAGCCACAGATTTAATCTATTTTTCTATGAGTTTGAGGTTTTAATTTTTTTTTTTTACATTCTACATATAAGTGAGAGCATACAGTATTTACCCTTCTCTGTCTGACTTATTTCACTTAGCACAATGCCTTGAAGGCCCATCCACACTGTCACAAATGGTACAATTTCCTCATTTTTGTGGCCGAATGAGATTCCATAATATATGTATATATCACACAACTTCCTATATCCATTCATCCATTAATGTACACTTGGGTTGGTTCCATGTCTTGGCTATTGTAAATAATGCTGCTATCAACATGAAGGTATCGATATTTTCTCAAGTTAGTGTTTTTCTTTCCTTTGGATATATTCCCAGAAGTGGAATTGCTGGATCATATGGCCGTTCTATTTTTACTTTTTTGAGGATCTTCCATGCTGTTTTCCTTAATGGCTGTTCCCAGTTTACATTCCTACCAACAGTGCACAAGGGTTCCCTTTTGCCCCATGCATGCCAGCATTTGTTACTTCTGGTCTTCCTGATGGTCATTCTAATAGGCATGAGCTGGTATCTTACTGCGGTTTTAATTTGCATTTCCCTAATGACTAGTGATTTTAAGCATCTTTTCAATGTACTGGTCAGCCTTTCATATATCTTTTTGGAGAAATGTCTATTCAGGTCCTTTGCCCATTTTAAAATTAGGTTATTTGAGTATTTTTGCTATTGAGTTGTTTATGTTCTTTATACACTTTTGTATCAGGTATATGGTACACAAATATTCTTTCCCATTCCACAGGTTGTTTTTTCACTTTGCTAATAGTTTCTTTTGCTGTGTAGAAGCTTTTTAGTTTGATGTAGTCCCACCTGTTTAGTTTTGCCTTTGTTACTAGTGCTTTTGATGTCATATCCAAAAAAATCACCACCAAGATCATGTCAGGGAGCTCTGTTCCTATGTTTTCTTCTAGGAGTTTAATGTTTCAGGTCTTACATTTAAGTCTTTAATCCATTCCAAATTAATTTTTGTGAGTGGTATAAAATAGGGGTCCAGTTTCATTCTTTTACATGTGAATATCCAATTATCCCAGCACAATTTATTGAAGAGACTGTCTTTTCTCCATTGAGTAGTCTTGGCTACCTTGCCATACATTAGTTACTACATATGCTTGGTCTCTCAATTCTGTGCCATTGCTCTAGGTGTCTGTTTTTATGCCATTACCATACTGTTTTGATGATTATAGCTTTACGGCATAGCTTGAAATCAGGAGTGAAAACTGCTTTTTTATTCTTTCTCAGGATTTTTTGGGGCTATTTGGGGTCTTTTGTGGTTTCATACAAATTTTAGGAGGGTTTTCCTACTTTTACAAAAATACCTTTGGAATCTTAATAGGGATTTCATTGTATCTGTAGATGGCTTTTGGTAGTATTGACATTTTAAGAATGTTAATTCTTCCAATCCATGAATACAGCATACCTTTTCATTTATTTGTGTCTTCTTCAATATTTTTCATCGCTGTCTTGGAGTTTTCAATGAAGAGATTATTTTTTACCTCTTCAGTTAAATTTATTCTTAAGTATTTTATTATTTTTCAATGCTATTACAAATGGGATCAATTTATTTCTTTCTCAGAAATTTCATTGTTAGGGTATAGAAACACTGCTGATTTTTGTATATTAATTTTGCACCCTGCAACTTTACTGAATTCATTGATTATATCTAACAGGTTTTTAAATTAAGTCTTGGGGCACCTGGGTGGCTCAGTCAGTTGAGCGTCCAACTTCAGCTCAGGTCATGATCTCGCAGTCTGTGTGTTCGAGCCCCGTGTCAGGCTCTGTGCTGACAGCTCGGAGCTGGAGCCTGCTTCGGAATCTGTGTGTGTGTGTCTCTCTCTCTCTGCCCCTCCCCCGCTCATGCTCTGTCTCTCTGTCTCTCTCTCTCTCTCTCTGTCAAAAATAAATAAACATTAAAAATTTTTTAAATAAATAAGTAAATAAATTAAGTCTTTAGGATTTTCCCTATATAAAATCATGTTGTCTGCAAATAGAGAAAATTTTACTTCTTCCTTTCCAAATCTGATAATTTTTAATCCTTTTTCTTGCCTGATTGCTCTAGCTAGGACTTCCAGGACTATGTTGAATAGGAATGGTCAGAGAGGACACCCTTTTCTTATCCCTGATCTTAGATGAAAAGCTTTCATCCTTTCACCATTGAGTTTTATGTTAGCTGTGGGCTTGTTATATTTGGCCTTTATTGTGTTGAGATATATTCCTTCTATGTCTGATTAAGAGTTTTTATTGTGAACAGATGTTGAATTTTGTCAAATGCTTTTTCTGCATCTATTGAGATGAGCATATGATTTTATTAATGTACTGTATCCCTACATCCCAGGGATAAATCCCACTTGATCATGCAGAATGATCCTTTTATTATGCTGCTGAATTTGGTTTGCTAGTATATTATTGGGAATCCTTGCATCTATAATCATCAGGCTTAGTAGCTGGTAGTTTTCTTTTCAAGTAGGGTTCTTTCTGTTTTTGGTATCAGGATAATGCTGGCCTCATAAAATGAGTTTGGGAGTGTTCACTCCTCTTCAGGTTTTGGAAGAGTTTTGGAAGAGTTTGAGGAGGATTGGTGTTCATTCTTTAAATGTTTGGTAAAATTCACTAATGAAGTCATCTGGTCCTGGGCTTTATTTCATGGGAGATTTTTTTTTATCACTGATTTAATCTTCTTACTAGTAATTTGTATATTCAAGTTTTCTATTTATTCCTAATTTAGTCTTGAGTTGTAGGTTTTTAAGAATTTTTAATTTCTTCTAGATTGTCCAGTTTGTTGGCATATAGTTTTTCAGAGTAACCTCTTATGATCTTTTGAATTTCTGTGGTATCCATTGTAATGTCTCCTTTTTTCATTTATAATTTTGTTGATTTGGGTCCTTTCTATTTTTTCCTCCCTGGATAGTCTAGCTCAGGGATTGTCAATACTGTTATCTTTTCAAAAAACTATCTTAGTTTGGTTAATCTTTTCTATTGTTTTTATGTTCTTATTTCATTTGTTTTGCTCTAATTTTAACTATTTCCTATCTTCTGCTAAACTTGGGCTCAGTTTGTTTTTCTTTTTCTAGTTCCTTAAGGCATACAATTATGATGTGTATTTGGGATATTTCTTGCTTCTTAATGTAGGCATTTATTGTCCTGAAAGTCCCTCTTAAAACTGCTTTTGCTGCATCCCATAAGTTTTGGTATGTTGTGTTTCCATTTTCATTTGTCTCAAGAAATTTTTTTATTTCCCCTTTAATTTCTTCTTTGATCCATTGGTTATTCAATAAAGTGTAGTTTCATGCCATTGTGGTCAGAGAAGATACTTGATATGATTTTAATTTTCTTGCATTACCTAAGATTATTTTGTGGCCTAATGTATGTTCTATCCTAGGAAATGTTCTACCTGTACATAAGAAGATGTATATTCTGCTGTTGTTGGAAAGAATGCTCTGTGTATTTTATTAGGTCCATTTGATCTATAGTGTTCAAATCCACTGTTTCCTTATTGATTCTCTGCCTGGATGATCTATCCATTGTTTATAGTGGGGTATTAAAGTCCCCAACTATTACTGAATTACTGTTTATTTCTCCTTTTAGCTCTATTATCTTTTGTTTTATATATTTAGGTACCTCAATGTTGGGTGCATAAATATTTACAATTGCTACACTTCTTGACCACTTTATCATTATATAATGACCTTCTTCATCTATTTTTACCATTTCTAGTTTAAAGTCTATTTTGTCTGATATAAATATAGCTACCCCTACTTTTGTTGTTGTTGCTATCTATCATTTGCTTGAAATGTCTTTTTTCATTCTTTTGCTCTCAGTGTATGTGTTTAAGGCTAAAGTGAGTCTCTTGTAGGTAGCATGTTGTTGGGTTTTGTTTTTTATCCATTCTGCAATTCAATGTCTTGGAGACATGTAATCTGTTTATGTTTAAAATAATTATTGATAGTAAGGATTTCCATTCTCTTCATTGTTTTCTTATTGTTTTGTAGATCCGTGGTTCCTTCTTATCCTATCTTTTTTGTTTTGTTTTTGATGTCTTTTGGTATCAGTATGCTTTGACTTCTTTAGTGTGTTCTTTAGTGTAATTACTTGTGGTTACCATGAGGCTTATATAAAATATCCTAAACACATAATACCCTATTTTATACTGATAACTTAACTTTAATAGAATTCATATACTTTACACTTTTACTTCTTTTTCCTCTCACATTTTAGATTGTTGCTATTACAACTTACATGGTTTTTATATTGTGTAACTAATGATAGATTATTAAATGATGGTTATCTTTCTACTTTAGTTTTCTCTTTCACTTTTAAACTGGAGTTGTGTTGTGCATCAGATCAAATCTCACTATGACTATATATTTACCATTACCAGTGAGATTTACACTACCTTTTTGTGTTTTTATGATGTTAGTGTTCTTTTACTTCCATTCAAAGAACTCCCTTTATGATTTCTTGTAAGATAGGTCTGGTGGTAATAAACTCCCTCAGCTTTTGTTTGGAAAAGTCTATCCATCCTTCATTTCTGAAGCACAGCTTTGCTAGGTATACAAGTCTTGGTTGACAGTGTTTTGTTTTGTTTTGTTTTGTTTTGTTTTGTTTTGTTTTGTTTTAGAGAGAGAGAGACAGAGAGGGTGAGTGGGGAGAAGGGCAGAGGGAGAGAGAGAGAATCTTGAGCAGGTTCCATAGAGCCTGACACAGGGCTCGATCCCACTACCCTGGGATTGTGACCCAAGCTGAAATCACGACTCAGATGCTCAACCAACTGAATGACCCAGGTGCCCTGACAGTTAATTTCTTTCAGTATTTTGAATAGATCATCCCCATCTCTCTTGGCCTGAAAATTTTCCATTGAGAAATCCACTGCTAGTCATATGGGAGTTCCCTAGTATGTAACTTCTCTCTTCTCTCTTGTTGTTCTTAAAATTCTTTCTCTGGTTTTTGACTTCTGACAATTGAATTATATTGTGTCTTGGTGTAACCCTATTTGTGTTCAACCTCTTTGAGGTGCCTTGGGCCTCAAGAATCTGTTGTCCCATTTCCCTTCCCAAGTTCAGGAAGCTCTCAGCTATTATTGCTTTAAACATACCTTCTGTCCCTTTATCTTTTCCTTCTGGAATTACCACAGTGTGAATATTGTTTCTTTTCATTATGTTCTATAAATCCTGTAGGCTTTCTTCATTCTATTTTTTTTCTTCCTCTGACTAGGTAATTTCCAGTGTCCTATCTTCCAGGGTGCTGATCATTTCTTCTGCATGGTTGAATCTACTTTTGAAACTCTGTTGAAATCTTCAGTTCAGTTATTGTATATTTCAAATCTAGGATTTTTTTTTTGATGGTTGCTATCCTTATCAAATTTCTCATTTTGTTCCTGCATTTTTTTTCTAATTTCATTTGTGTTTTCTTGTAATTCACTAATCATTAAAAGGATATTCTGAATCCTTTCTATGACTGTTCATAGATCTCCATTTCTTTAGGGTCAGTTATTTGTGCTTTATTAATTTCTTTTGGTGGTATCATATTTATCTGATTTTTTGTGATCCTTGATTCCTTTTCTTCGTATCTGTACATATGAGTAATTGGTTTCCTTTTCCAAATTTTACAAGTTTGCTTGGCAGAGATAGTTCTTTACTAGTCAGTTCAGCTTGAGTTTCTGGATGTGTCTGCTGGTAATGTTTTTCAGCAAGTAGGGTCTACTATTGTGGTCTACTTTGGGATAAGGCAATTGATTTGAGCTCTAAGGATGGGGATGGGTCAGGGGTGGTGAGTAACTCACTAGAGAACAGTTGTATAGGACTGCTGGCTTTGTTTTCTACCCAAGGGAGACTGTAGGATGAGCTCTGCAATTGCCTGAATTCTCTGGCCAGGGTTACTAGATGGTCATGACTGAGTACTATATTCAGTAGTAGAAGAGAGATAGGAATTAGCTTCCCTGCCCTGGCAGGGCACCAGGCCAGGGGCCAGAGCCCATACAGCTCATTTTGGGGGGGCCCAAATCAGGGCTGAGTGTGCACTGAATTCCCTGGTCAGGTGAAGCCACTTGTTTTGCTCTGCAGATGGGGAACCCACAGGCTGTGCTCCCTGTTCATAAGGCTGTTGAATGGGCTACACAGCTTCCCATGTATTCTGGTCAATTTCCCTGGTTGGACAGGCTAAAGGCTATATTGAGTAATGGGGCTACAAATTAGAGTCCCTCCCTCGGCACAGTGGGAGAAGCAGCTCTAAAACTGGTAAAGCTCTTCACACCAAGTTCCTTGGCAATGCCACTGGCTTTGCTCTTCAAACTATTGCCTCTGTATGCCCTTCTCTCAGCTTGAGTACTGTGGGCCACATAGCCTTCAGATGTTTTTGCCACCCCGTATGGTCAGATGGGGCTAGAAGACACTCTCTACAACAGGTAAGGCTGTACTCACCCCCTTTGACAGGGTAGGAGAGGGAGGAGATGCTCCAGGCTATCCTCAATTTCCCGAACAGGCTCTCTGGTTGGGAGAGGATGGAGCTACCCTCAGCATTGTTTGTGAATTGATCCCTCTGCCTATGATAGCATGGGAACCCTCCATGATCTGTACTGGCTTTTCTCTGGAGACAATCATCTACCTGCTCACCTCTCAGCTGGTGCACCACTGGACTGCACTGCTTCCAGGAGTTGTCACCAGCTCTCTTGTCAAATGGAGCCACTCTCCATAACAGCACCTTACTCAGGCATGGGTAAAGTGGGCTCCAGGGCCAGCAAAACTCTTTGTTTGAGAATCTAATTCAGGCACATCTGCACCCTGTCAAGTTCCTGGGCTAGATTCCATCCCCAACTTGGTTCTGTGGGTAATCAAAGCTGCTGGTTGGGATTACTACTTGGGCTCTGCTAGTATGAACTCAGTCTGCCAAGATCCATGTATTGGTTGTTGCAAGCCCAATCCCCCATCCTGTCACTGTCAGATTCCCAGTGGCTGAGCCCTGCACATTCTTCTGCAATCCCTATGGTATGAGATCAGATTAGAGGCTCTGACAAAATGACCCACAATGCTGGGAAGGCTCATTGTCCCCAGGTTCTTTTCCCACTGGAGAAATCAGGAGGTTCAGGAGAGACTGCTATGCATGTGCTGTGCTGGCCTAGGGGAGGATGATGTGGTCAACATGTAGCACTGCTCTTATCCTTCTAATATAGTCTGTCATGGCCTCTGAGCTACAGCATCATCCACATCTAGGATTCTTATAGTGGTGTCTTGTTCTAGAATAGCTCTTGTGAGGGGGAGCAAAGTCAAGAATAATGTCATTCTTGGTGCCATCTTGGTGATGTCACTCCATTTTCTTTTTTAAAAAATGCTTATGGTGAGAACACTTAAGATCTACCCATTTAGTAAATTTCAACTATGCAATACAGTATATGGTCACATTGTTGTATATTTTATCTCTATAACTTAATTATTTTGCATAACTAAAATTTTGAACCCCTTGATCAACATCTCCCCATTTCCCCCTCCCCTGATCCCCAAAGAATTGACCATTCTACTCTCCGCTTCTATGAGTTAGAATATTTTGGATTCCACATATAAGTGAGATAATACAGTATTTGTATTTCTGTGTCTGGCTTATTTCAATTAGCATAAGGTCCTCCAAGCTCATCCACATTGTTGTAAGTGGCAGGATTTCCTTTTTTAAAAAAAGCTAAATAATATTCCATTGTGGAGTATTTTTTTTTCCAGTTTTAAGGAGATGTAGCTGACTTATAGCACTGTACAAGTTTGAGGTACACAGCATAATTACTTGACATACATATAGTGTGAAAGGATTACCACAATGAGTTCAGTTAATGTTCATCATTTCATCTAGTTATCTCTCAAAAAGAGTTTTTTCCTTGTGATGAATCTATCCTTAGCAAATTTCACATATAGTTGTCATTTTATACATTGTAAACCCAGAATTTATTTCTCTTATAACTGGAAGTTTATACCTTTTGGCCAGTTTCATCCAAATACCCCCACCTCCCAATACACAGACTGTTCATTGTAAACACAATATATAGTATCACAGACTTATTTTTCTAGAGAAAAAGAATTTTAATGTAAGAGCAGAAATAAATATGATAGTGATTTAAGAAAAATGAGGTTTATCAATAATGTCCATAATCTTAAAGCTTTCAAATGATTAGGTAAAAACACAAAACACTGATAAGATTGATCAAAAAGGAAAATAAGTAAAAGAACACAAAATAAATATTATTTGTAGTAAAAATATTTTTAAACTATGAGTTTAATGATAATTCCTAGAAAAATAATTATAATATATTTATTCAAAGGACCAATAATCATTAAAGAAATGTATTAGCAAAGTTCATATTCTACAAAATGCAGAAAATTTCACAGTGAATTATGATAAATCCTTAATATATAGAAAGGATTAAATATAGGACTAATACGTATTTTATCAAAAAACTGGATAAAAATACTTTAGAAAAAATATAATTTATAAGTATGGATGCAAACATTTTATAATTAATTAATTAAAAAATTTTTTTGATGTTTATTTATTTTTAAGAGAGAGAGACAGCATGAGCAGGAGGGGGCAGAGGGAGAGAGAGGGAGACAGAGAATCCAATGCAGGATCCAGGCTCTGAGCTATCTGCCCGGAACCTGACACAGGGCTTGAATTCATGAACTGTGAGATCTGACCAGAGCCGAAGTCTGACCCTTAACTGAGTCACCCAGGAGTCTCTGGATGCAAACATTTTAAATACATATTGAGAGCACAAACATGGTTGAAAACCACTACATCTTTCGCCTCAAGCTGTTCACAAGTTAGTGTCACAGGTCTTAAACTCAAAAGTCTCAAAGAAATTGTCTTTGCTATCACATTCTCCAGGGTCTCAAATAATAACTGCAGCAAAGGTCAGAGTCTGGAATGTGATAGAGTATCCATTTCATTTCTTGAATATTGCTTCCCTATACCCATCTGTTATTTTTTCTGTCTCTGTCAATGTCCTGCTTGCTAAATTCCCTAAATCTCTTAGTGTTGCTACCATTGAACAGCTGAAAGCTTAACCTGTCCTCATTGATAATGCTAGAAAAAGTCTTGTCCTATGTAACAGATCCACTGTGTAAGCACACTGTCACCATAAAGTATCTCCAGGCACCACATCCAAGTGAAAGACTAATTTTATATAAAAGATACAAAGTTCCTACTGAGATATGCATATAACTTCAATAATAAAAAAGAAGGCATATTTTTGGATTGTTCCTCATATTTTACAATCCTTTGAGAAATGGTATTCAGTAGAAAATTCTAGAGAGTGACCAACCTAAATAACTGAGTATGGGAAAGTTTTTGCTACCACAAATAATTACATATCAAAAAAAGCTGAAGAAGTAGCTAAGTGTTTTTGCTAATCCTCAAATCATTGCTTATCTCAAATGGCCTATCTATCACATTTTTCAAACGAAATCTTGAACGTAACTATCCTTTATATCTATTAGGACAAATTTGAAATAATCCTCCTGAGTTATTGCAGTGTGCATCATTCCTGATTGCTTATGGAACTGGGCTATAATTTTGTTTAGTGTTCTACAAAATTGATGTTCTACATTTTTATTGATCTAATATACATGCAGAAGTATTTAAAAGAGAGCACTATAGGCTCCAAACAGAGATATATGCTAGAGAAATTGTAGGGAACATATATCCTGCATGACAAAGTTTCCTCTTTTCCATTTCACTATGATTTTTAGAAGTAGAATAGTTCCTAACTTTCTAGCTGGTATTGTTACAACTAAATTATTAATTCCCTAAAACAAGCACTCTTAATGTTGAACCTTTTATTTATTTACATATTTTTAAATTTTTTATTTATTTTTGAGAGGGAGAGAGACAGAGCACAAGCTGGGGAGGGGCAGAGAGAGGGAGACACAGAATCTGAAGCAGGCTCCAGGCTCTGAGCTGTCAGCACAGAGCCTGATGTGGCACTTGAACTCAGGAGCATAAAATGTGCTTGTTTATCTGAAAACATATTTACTCCACTTTCATTTTGAAACAGTTTTGCTGGGTAGACTGTTATAAGTTGAACGTCATCTTCTGTTGGTACTTCAAAGATAAGCTTTCACCGTCTTCTGGTGCCTCTTGTTGCTGTTGAGAAATTGTCTACTAATGTATTTGTTGCCCCCTTGAAGGTGATCTTTTCTCTGGCTTGTTACCAATATATCTGTTTGGGAGGTAATGCAATTTTCCTGAAATGTGTCTGAATGCAATTTCTTATATTTATCCTGTTTGTAATTCACTGGGCCTCCTGAATCTGAAGAAGAATGTTTTCTTGAATTCTGGATTTATATATGTACATATATACATATATATATTTTCATTATTTCCTCTCCCATATTACTCAGCCATAGAAAAGAATAAGATTTAGCTATTGCAACATGGAGGGACCTAGAGGTTATCATGCTAAGTGAAATAAGACTGAGAAGCACAAATACTTTGTGATTGCACTTATATATGGAATCTAGAAAAGAAATGAACAAAGCAGAAACAGATCGATAAATATGGAGAGCCAACTGGTGGTTGCCAGAGAGAAGAGGGGTGGGGAGATGGGCAAAATGGGTGAAGGGGAGGCAAAGGTACAGGCCTCCAGTTACGGCATGAATAAATCATGGGGATGAAAGGTACCATATAGTGAATATACTCATCAGTATTGTGTTAGTATGGACAGATGGTAGCTATGCTTACAGTGAGCATAGCATAATGTGTAGAGTTGTGATAACACTCTTGAAACTAATGTAACATTGTGTCCACTATACTTTAGTAAAAAAGATATTTTTCCTTTCCCTATTTTCTCTAATCTCTTTCTCACTCTATCTTCATGTCTCTTTCCTATTTTCCATCTGTTAAAATTCTGACACTTTCTGGGTAATATCTTCATATTTATCTTTCAATTCATTAATTATCTCTTCTACTATGCCTAATCTACCATTTAACCTATCTATTGCCTTGTAAATTGCGATGATTATATTTTTCTTCCTAGAAATTGTATTTGGTTCCATTTAAAATCTGTCTGCTCACATACTAATGGCCCATTTTTTCTTATGTTTTCAATTCCATCTTTTACTTAAACACTTCACATTTGTTTTTTTTGTTCTGCATCTCATAATGCTAATATCTGAAGTCCTTTACAAGTCTAAACCTGTTGTTTGTTGTTTCTTATTCCTTGAGCATTTGTTTAATTTTTTACAGTGAACTCATATTTGGTTGAATTTATTTTCAGGAAATTTTGAGGGGCTTATATTAAAGAATGCTTTCCGGTAGAAAAAATTTGATTATTTTTGCTGGATGTCAAGGGGGCTAATCAACTTGAGATCATTTTGATTTCTTGGCCCTGGCCATGAGGAATGTATAAATTTCAACTCAGATCCATGTGATAATAGGTTATACATCCTATCATTTTAATTGTTTTCCTCTTGAAGCTGTGACAATGATAAACAGGCTTTTTAAAAAAAATTTTTTTAAATATGTATTTATCTTTGAGAGACAGAGACAGAGCACAAGTGGGGAGGGGCAGAGAGAAAGGGAGACACAGATTCCAAAGCAGGCTGCAGGCTCCAGGCTCCGGGCTGCTAGCACAGAGCCTGATGCGGGGCTCAAACCCACAAACTGTGAGATCGTGACCTGAGCTGAAGTCAGACACTTAACTGACTGAGCCATCCAGGTGCCCCAAACAGGCTTTTTTAATTTACCTGTGCTACTGAAGGGATCTTCTTCATGTTGTCCATTCACTGTGGCTGTAGCCACTTTACGTGTCTCAGTTTTATTGTGTGTTGGGGTGTGTCTCAGAATTCCCTTAACTCGTTTGGGCTGTGGAACGTACATTTCTGGATCCCTGAATGCTATATAATAAGCAAGATGCTAGGTTCCCCAATCTTGGCATGTAGCCCCAAAGTATCCATAATTCCTCATTTAATTACCTCTCTGATTTCAGCTTGGTGCTTTATTTTTTGTTGGGGGATGCTCGGAATCTTGAGGATTTTCCTTATTTTCTTGCAGCTACACAGTACATTTAAAAATGTTTCTTGGGGCGCCTGGGTGGCTCAGTCGGTTGAGCGTCCGACTTCGGCTCAGGTCATGCTCAGGTCATGCTCTCGCAGTCCGTGAGTTTGAGTCCCACGTTGGGCTCTGTGCTGACAGCTCAAAGCCTGGAGCCCGCTTCAGATTCTGTGTCTCCCTCTCTCTCTGACCCTCCCCTGTTCATGCTCTGTCTCTCTCTGCCTCAAAAATAAATAAACATTAAAAAAAATTAAAAAAAAATGTTTCTTTATCATCCTTTATCCAGTGTCTAAGTGTTTAGCTGTAGGAGAACCTTTTAAAAAATATCTGGATTGATATGCTGCCAGTGGATAAGTCATAAATAGTTAAATTTTCAATGTTTTTTTTTTTGTTGTTGTTAAAAAAGAAGTCAAAGTTCTTACCAAGTGCAAAATTCTTACTGTTAGTGATTTGTAAATTGTAAAGATAATAACAATAATGGTAGGTAAAATTTACTGTCTATCTATTTGCCAGGCGCTGTGTGCATGTTGTCTCATTTCTCAAAGGATGAGGTAATAGTACGTACAAGCTACAGGTGAAAGATGTGACACTTAGATACTTAGAGACTTTCCCAAAGTCACATAGCACGTGGAAGGGATAGGTTTGTCTGATAATAAATTTTTGTGAGCTTCCCCCCCGACCAAAACCACTAAGCTGGATTGCTTCTCTATTCAGGCTCTGCAATCTTAGAAGATAAAACCACTTGAAAAATGTTATCAGCTATGTTTCGTTTCAAGGTGGCAAACTGATCAGAGATCAACTTTGAAGTACAGGATCTTCATCTCTTAACAATATATAAAAACTTTGGTCAAACTCTGACAATTTCTTCAAAACTTATCATGGATCAAAGAAATAGACAAAATGGGAAACATTAAAACAACCAAGTTGAAAAGAGATGTTTTCAGTCATCCAAGAATATCAGATAAGTTCTAGAAGCAATATATTTGTTCTGTGCTTTATTCACTGCCTTATCTCAAAAGGAATTTAAGATAGCTGACAAGAATGCACAAAATTCAAGATATAAATTAGAAATCGGTGAGGAAAAAAGAAACAAGGAAAAACAGAAATAAGATTAAAAGAAAAAATGTGTACCATTGAGCTTGCTATGAGCTAGCAAATCTGGCTTTCTAAGACCCACTTGAAAAGGGCTACCTGAGTAGTTATGAGTCACCATGTGTAATAACAAAACTAATAAAAACAACTCAATTGTTCAGAAGCACAGATATGACTGATCCCTATGAATAGGATCCAAAGTTTCTCACAAAGCACCTCATAAATAGGACATTGTATAATGAAAAGAACAACATCCTGATCATGTAACTGTGGCATTTTTTGAGAGTGAAAGGGGAACTATTAGACATTATGCTGGGACAATAGGTGTAAACTGAGCCTGTCCCCCCAAAATCAAAATGTACACTTACCCTACTTACTGTAATCACAACTACATATTTTATGAAGATATTTTATTATCGCACTCCTCAATACAAGCCGATGATTGCACACAAATTAGCAATTCAGTAAAAACAGCTGTATTTGAAGTTAACATAACATGACTGTTCTTTAACTTTCAGCTGATCTTGTTAAACGGTAGATTTTAGAGCACAGTGGAGCAGGAGTAACAAACTCAAATGGGTGCAGTGGCAAGGGAATTAACTGAAGACTGTCAAGTAGCCAGGGGTAGGATAATAGGAAATGGTTAGTGAATAAAACATTTTATTTAATTATTTAATTAATTAATTAATTTAAAAAACTTTATTTAGTTTCAAGTTTATTTACGTATTTTTGAGAGACAGCATGCACAGGTGGGGGAGACTCAGAGACAGAGAATCCAAAGCAGGCTCTGTGCATGTTAGCACGGAGCCTGACACGGGACTCAAACCTACAAACTGTGAGATCATGACCTGAGCTGAAATCAAGAGTCACTCACTTAACTGACTTAGCCACCCAGGTGCCCTGTGAATAAAACATTTTAAAACAATATTTTGAAAAACAAAATCAATCTATAGTTGAACCTAGTTTCCAACTGAGTGACTGACAGTTGGGAATAATGACATATCCATATCGTATGATGGGTTTCAGGTCTATGCCATCTGCATTCAATGTTCAGTAGACATTTTTAAACATTAACTAGGCCTTCACTTTTCAACTAATTCTTGCTTGTGTCTGTCACTATGTTGAAAACATATTTAGAAGGGTTTCCAATTAAATTTGAACAAAAACTTCCGAGGCGCCTGGGTAGCTCAGTCTGGTGACTCTTGGTTTTGGCCCAGGTCATGGTCTCACAGTTTGCAAGTTAGAGCCCCACATTGAGCTCTGCATTGATAACATGGGGCCTGCTTGGGATTTCTTTCTCCTCTCTCTCTGCCCTTCCCTGGCTTGCTCTCTCTCTCTCTCTCTCTCTCAGTAAATTAAATAAGTATTACAAAATTTTAAAAAATTTGAACAAAAATTTCTGAAGTAATTTTTGACTTTTATAAGTAGCTTGTTCTGTGCTCGCTTCAGCAGCACATATATACGTAGCTTGTTCTTTTGAAAAGTAATCATTACCGACTCAAAATTTCCTCTGACTCTGGCTTCTGAAGAAACGCTTTTCCTTGGTCTTTCAGGTTGAAGGACCTGTTAAAAAATAGTCCATCCAATCTGAGGCTATGTTAGTAAAAATGTAAGATTCCAGACCAGAGAACTAACAGGTAAAGGGGTATCTGCCAGTCAGATCCCATCTAGCGCAGTTCACTGTGGGTGGCTCCATTATTACTAAAGGGAGACTGACAAAGCATGAGGCCCGAAATGGCAATGCTTCCATTTTCCACTATTTCTAGGGTTTTTCTCCTTTCAAGGGACATTTTCAAGTTCCTGTACCTCAGCCCCACCCCTACCCCCCTTATCAACTCTCAGAAGATGACTTGACCTCAGAGACATCACTAAACAATTCAAGTCTGCTCCCCACTTTAGATGTACCTGTGTTCACACAGCTCTGGTTAATGGAAGAGGTATCCTTTCTCCTGTTCAAGACACATTAATTCACAGGATGTCACCTCTTCCACCTTCTTAGCAATTCTTTATTTTTATTTACATTCTATTTTGTATTTGCAACTCTCCCTTTCTCCAGGCTCTTTCCTGTGGACACAGAAAGGAGGTCAGGTCTCCAGGATCTTTAAATAAACCAGACTTGCTCTTTGTCCTCTGACTTCTACACTATCTCTCCTCTGTTCATCACACCTTTTGACAAGGGGGCCTGCAGGCACTGTCTTCTGCACTCACTTCCTCCTATCCACTCCACAATCTCTAGCAGTCTACACTCTGGTCCCTTCAGTACTCTGAAATAGCTCTTGCCCAATGACTTCCTAATTGCTTAATCCAAAGAACAATTTTCTCTTATCCTCACAGCATTGGTGACTGTGAACTTCTTTTAAAACTCCTTAGTTTCTGGGATAATGTTTTCTTGATTTTCCTCTAACATGCCTGGACATTCATTTCAGTCAATTTTATGAGCTGTTTGATCAACCCCTTAATGTTGTTGGCTTTCCTCTATATAGGATATACATGATGGCTTCAATTAACACCTGTTGACAAATCCCAAATCTGCAGCCCTAGACCAGTTCCAAACGCCTGATCTGAATATTCAAGTGCCTAGCCTTCCTCAAACTCAACATCTGCGATTGACCTTATCTTCCCCCGCCCTCCATTCTCCCTACATCATCACCTTTCACTCACTCAAAGTAGTCATTTAGGAATTATCTTTGACACCTCCTTTTCCTTTCCTCCTACATTTCCATTTAGTTGGTCAAATCCTAATTTTCTCTTCAATCAGTTTTCTACTTTCTACATCACTGCCCTAATTTAGAAAGTTTAACTGTGTAGCATGCTTCCAAAAGTTCCCCATTATTTTCACAACACATTTTTAATTACTTAGCATGGCGTCCAAAACCATTCATATTGTAACTTTTCCAAAAGTAGCATCTAAACTGAAGTAACTGGAATGCACCATTCTCTTTCACATCTTTCCCTGTGCCCTTTCTACCCCCACTATGTAGTTCTGCAGTACTGAGTTCAGGTATCTCCTCCCACAGGGTGTTTGCCCAGCTTCTCCAGCCAAGATTGGGTGTTCCCCTGGCATATTCCTGTGGCATTTTGGGTTTACTTCTGTTAGGGCATTCATATCAAACGCTGCAACTGCTAATTTACTTATTGGAATCCCTCACTAAACATACCAGTAATAATAGATAACATTTGTTGAAAGCTGTGTATCAGGCTCTGTATTAGTGCATTGCAGGCATCATTCATTTAACCCTCACAACAATCCTAAAAAGTAGTTACGAATACTACCTTTGATTCCCAGGGGAGGAAACTGAGCTTAGAGGTTAAGCAAATTCCTCAGTCACAAAAGGTTATATTCTAACCTTTCTGAGAGCAAGAATCTGTCCTATTTGTCTATGAAGAGAACTTGTTGACATATGGCACATGGTAGATCCCCAATAAATGTTTATCGAATAAATGAATGATCAAATAAATGAATGAAGAGCTCAGAGGACAAACTGGAACCAGCAAACAGAAATTAAATACAGACAGTTTTTGTTTAGCCTAAAAAATGATTTTGTATTAGTTAAAACTGTCCAATGGAATGGATCACTCAAAAGACAGTTACATGTGGCACTTATCACACTGAAGAGTATTTATACATTTTCATTTTTTCTCCCTTGTGATTAGGGGCTGTATCATACTTTGCTTTCATTCTTCAGAAACTAGCCAAGAGCTAGAGATGCTCAGCTGGTGTTTGTTGAATGGATTGGATTGAATTTAAAGGCCCAGCAAACTAAAAAGTGGGTATTTGCCGTTAATACCATTCACTGAAAGTTTAACTCCCATTGTTCTTTATTTCTTTCCATTATTTTGCCTTTTATTTCTAACCAGCTTTGAGAAAAAAGACAAGGTAGGGAAAGAGTTTAGAAATTTCGTTTGTTGTTTGTAAAATTCCACCAGACTGTAAGCCCAGTGGGGGCAGTGAATGTATCTTTTATCACATTTATATCCTTAGTCTTGCACATAATAGGTGTTGAATATTTGTTGGATGAAACATGCACCCGTGTGCGCGCGCACACACATACACACACACACACACCAACAGTGTGCTCTTCACTCCCGTAAGGCCCTGTGGAACCATATGCCATATAAGGAATTCCCGCATTAGGTGGGAGATTTGAACCACATGAGTGTTGTTACATGGAAAACTAGTTAAATTATAAACTTTGGATCCCCAAAAAAGAGAAATGGAGAAAGGAAGAGGAGAAAAGTACTAAATCACAATTGTGATTCTCAAGCCCAAGGCAAGACTCAGAGTAGTAAAAACCTTCCTCAAAGACCACAGACAGGCCGTAAAGAAACAGTGGGCTGTATGACCTCTGAGGTCCCTACCAAATTTAAGATTATTTTTCATTTATTGATCCTAAATATTGAAATGAGGGGCTACATTTCATTCAACACACTGATGGTCATATCTAGAATTCATTTATCATATACTATCCTGGCACTGAGGATACAGTTGTAAAAAGAGACAGAGAAATTCTTAGCCTCATGGAATTTACATTGTAATGCAGTATGGGACTAGGAGACAAATGATAACAAGGTATTTTAAACAGTGTTGTCCAAAAAAAGGTAGCAATAAGCCAGGAAATGGCAAAATTAATGAGACAGCATTACAGTGGTTGTATCTTGAAGTGCTAGGCTCTTTGGTCATTGGTACAGACAATGGGCCTTGGAGCAATTTTTAACAGTAATTCCTTGACACTTTAAAGACCCATTCCTTTCTCAACGTCCTATTATCTAAATTCCCCATATATGTTGTTAACAACTGCTGCCATTTCCTCACTGGCTTCCAGCTTTCTTCTCCTCTGTGCACATAAAAAAACTACTAACTACAATTTTCTTTTAGGTATCATATCAATCACTTTTTCTTTTCAAAAACTTCAAAAAATCTGAGAAGGTACATATGTCAATTTTATCACCTATTTAATTTTCTCTCCTGCCTTTCCCTTTCTTGTCTATTGGCAAATTCTTCTTTCTTAGTCTTTCCCTCTCCATTCCTTCAATAAACCAAAATAATTTTTCTCCATGTTCACCAAATAGTCTTCATCTCACTTAAAATAATCTGATTTTCCTTTTCTTCCATAAAACTTTTCCTAACCTAATATAATATTAAACACTACATATTAGCATTTTTATAGTTACAGACAAGATTTTAAATTTAGGTCACAGAATTGCAAAATATGTAGGAAAGGGTTATAAATGAATTTTGCATGTTTTATGTTCAAATTGGTTTACCAATATTTATTTTTCTCTTGAGCTTTGGCAAGACCTTGGGAATCAGACTATGAGCTATGTTCCATGCTTTTTAACACAGGAACACAAAGATCCTAATTAACATTTGATGTCTTGAAAGGCTTCAGACCCAAATGATCGAGATGATTTGCCTGCCATTGTGGAGTCAACACGTGGGAATCCCATACAAACACCCATGTTTTAATTTTCTCTAGAAGAACTATGAAGAGCAACATATATACAGATATCTATATCTACATATGTATACATTTTATTTTAGAGAGAGAGAGAGAGAATGCACAAGGGGGGTAGAGGGGCAGAGGAAGACAGAGAATCTTAGGCAGGCTCCACACTCATTGCAGAGCCCCACATGGGGCTCCATCCCATGACCCTGCAATCATGACCTGAGTCGAAATTAAGACTCAGATACTCAACTGACTGAGCCACCCAGGTGTTCTAGTGAAGGGCAATATTTGTTTTTAAGAATATAGTTCTTAAACGCTTATCACTTCTACCAAAAGAGATTTTTTTTAAAGTCCAATGAAGTGGAATGTTCTTTAAGATCACCTTTATCTTTCAACCTAAACCATTTCCTTCCAGGATATACAGTTATTACTTCAAACTTATACACTGTCTTATAGCTAGCATTCTCAGATAATTTAATCTACTATATTCAGCAGAAAGTCTTTGCCCTATTCAAAAGAGAAGTAAGGTTAGAATTCTGAAATTGCTCACTCAATATTTCAAAATGAACTAGTACTAGAGTTAGTAAGATCCAGAACTCTTATTATACTTTTGGACAATTCTTAAATATTTACTATTAAAATTATTATAAATTATAATAATTACAAAAGAAAGCATTTAAGCTTTAGGATTTGATCATATTGAAAGAGATAAATTTGTTCACTTTACACAAGGAGCATATGAGGAAAATGTTTTATAACATTTCCTTTCCTTTCAATTGTAATAAACAACCGTGCTGGAAAAATAATTACTTTATCATTCTGGATCTCAGGGAACATTAATCTCATCTCAAGTAAAGCCATTTTAACTTTTTAGAGCTGATTCAATCATCTATGAGTGACTGAATGAAACCTCATTCATGAATGTGTCTGGCACAAGTAGGTACTGTGTGCACATGGTTAGATCTGAATCTAGATTCTATCCTTTATGAGAAGTCACAAGATCCAGGATTTCCTCTGCTCAGATATCCGGATGCCATAAGTGAATCGGGGTAGTGAGAGTGCTTTCAAATCAATCAACACTCAAAGTTTTGGTTTCTCACCATTGCTCATGTCAGATGCAATTCTAAAACAAGTATGTGTTTTTAGTTACTGTGTTTTTATTGTGATGACTGTTGGTTGCAGTTAGCTTCTGCAATTCTACCTGGCTCTGAAGTTGATCAAAAAAAAAAAAAAAAAGTAGCTGTTAAGACGAACATTTTAATTTAAAGCTATTCCTTAATCTTACATAGATTCAAAAATAGTTGAGGTATCAGTTATAATACTTTAATATTCCAGTTATGGTCAATTTAAGTGGAGTCTGGGCAAAATACTTTCACACTAAACAAATACTGAATATAACAAATGACATCAAAGAATTTATATATTATATTAAAAATTCTTTTCCTATGCTGTTCAGGTCTTCCAGGTAATAAGATAAAAAAACAGAACACTCTCTTATACATCTTTAATGGCACATGTTATTTGATATTAGTTATCTTTGTACATGTTTTACTTTTACAAGTGTAATATAAAATTCTTGAAAATGGTATGTAATGGGCACTTAGCATTAATTGAATGAATAAATGGACAAACATCCAATGAGCCTAAGGGAGAGGACAGATAAGCAGCAGATTTGTGTCCCTGTGTGCACTGGAAGGTACACATTTGTAAAACATAATCCGACTATGCTTACGTGATGACTGGGTACATTGAAAAATTCACTAATGACAAAAATACAAAACAAAACAAAACACCATACCACTGAGGAATACATACGCCCACAGATGAACATAGTTACATAGGCAAATGCAAAGAAAAGTGTTAACGGAACATACACCAAAGTGATAACAGTGGTTACTGCTAGGGAGGAGGTCGTGTTGCTGAGGGCAAAGAGGCCCTTAAACAACCAATAACATTTTAACTTTTTACAAGAGAAATAGATCTATATTATGCAATTCAAAATTAATTAGAGAAAAAGGAAAGGGAAGAAAACATAAGACACTGACAAAGAATCTAGAGACTTTCTAGGCCTAACTTGCTGTGTTGTCAGGAATAAATATTTAACTGCTCTTGATCTCCATTTTCTCATTTATAAAATGTGCAGGTAAGATTAGCTGATCTCTTAGCTCTATATTTATGATGAACTGTGAACTATCAATCATTATAAATTATTGCCTTAAACCACCTGATCAAAGAGATATTAAAATCTAAATACCAGCCAGGTTGTTTAGCATTAAGAATATAAGAACTAGAGGGACACCTGGGTGGCTCAGTCAGTTGGGCGGCCAACTTCGGCTCAGGTCATGATCTCACAGTTTGTGGGTTCGAGCCCCGTGCTGGGTTCTGTGCTGACAGCTCAGAGCCTGGAGCCTGTTTCAGATTCTGTGTCTCCTTCTCTCTTGCTGTCCCTTCCCCACTCTGTCTCTGTCTGTCTCAAAGATAAATAAACATTTAAAAAAAAAAAAAAAAAAGAATATAAGAACTAGAAAGCTTCATTTTACTTTGGTACTAAAGCATGGTGTATATCTGCACAAAGGATCAATAGGCAATTTCAGGTGTTGTACTCTTGAAAGGCAACAGCGAGCTGGAATAAGTGGATAAAAGGGACATTAGGAGAATCCAGAGGAAAAATGGGCCTCTGAATGAGGAAAAGAAAAAAGAAATCAGTACTCACCTTTTTGGAAAAGAAAATGTTAGTGCAGTAGTACATAACATTCTGAAGTCTTCCTTTTGATGCAAGGGACATTGTGAAGATGTCTAAAATGTTTTGTTTTTTAACCAAGTATACCAATATGTACAAGACCATCTTACTCATCCACACTTCTTTGTGTTGTACTTCATCATCTAAATGACAGATGATGAGAAGGATAAGATGATCAAAGTAAAGAATATGAGGGCCAAGGATATCTGTTGCATAGTTGTTAGTTTTCTTTAAAATGTGTATTTTTAAGCAGCCATTTCAAAGAGGCATGACCCCATGTCAGAGCAGCTAAAAAAAAATGTCCTGCTTTATGGGAGAATAGTAGTGATGAGGTCATGACCACAGCAGTGTGGAGGCAATAGATGTGCAGTGTGTGCGTGTGTGAGAGAGAAAGAGAGACAAAAAGTTTGTGTAGAAGGGGAGTGTGAAAGCAGTATTACTAAAATTGACCCATGTAGAGACTGGATGCGTCCTGGAATAGTCCTCACAGTTGCACTTCTCCAAGGTTTCTCAAATCCATCCCCAAGCCTTCATTTCCAGTCTCCTGTTACATTGTGATAATAGTGTGCGACTAGTTATTCTTTACAACTAGTCACCTCTTATTCTAAACTTAAGTCAAGACAACCACTTTTATCAGTTGTGCATAAATAATAATTGTAAAAGTCAAATATGGGTTTAAAAAGTCAAATCTGTATCTCTATAATTACCTATAATAATATAACTTCCTTTCTTGTATTCCTATATGCTTGAATGGGATGGAAATGACTGCAGAAGAAAGGCAAAGCCGAGGAATGAATTTACATATCTTTGCTTATACATACATCTATCATTTATGTGGCAAAAGAAAAATGGCTGAGAATAGCTTTAAGAAAAAAAGTTGAAATTCCGTAACATTGTAGATGCTTCTCCCAGACTGGTCTTAGCAAGCCAGAAATGGGCTCACCAATGGTCTAGTCACCAGTCCCAAAATGTGTCATATATTTTCGTGCCTCTGAGACTCTGAATACCCTAGCCCACCCTTTTCCACCATCGACTATGAACATACTTATAAGATACACTCAAATACCCCTTATTCTATAAAGCTCCCTGACTTCTCCAGGCAAGGCCAACACCTCCATCATACTCCTTGATCTACTATAGTCAAATTATTTCTATGTCCACTCTTTCCTCCCATCACTCATGAACCCTAAAACTTTAAGGCAGGCCCTGCACCTTCTTTAAACAGCTTCCTGTCTTAGCATGTTGCCTGGCTGATAGCCTTCCATAAATTGTAGTTTGAATGGAGATAGAAAAAAACAGCAACGAAACATCTGTTTCTAAGGGGTGTTAGGGAGCTCTCCTGTTATTTACACGATAAGACAGATTCACTTAAGCTAGTCCATGAAAAGTTCTTATTTTAAAAGGCAATCAAGGCAAGACATCTTGTAATTTTCATCAGAAACATTTTTATCAAATAGCCCTTGTTAAAAGTTCTCCCTTACACAGGAAATTCTTACAAGGCTCTGTAAAAAAGATACCTAAATCATCAAAATATGACTTTCACACAACCTAATAAGGGTCCTTTAAAAATCATAATCCAATTAAGAAAACCTATGTTTTGCCTGGCATTCCAAATGTGTCTATTTTGAAACTGATTTAATGATTAGATCGTTGTATTCTTTCTCATTTTCTTCTTTTTTAATGTAAGAATTTGTGCATGTTTTTCCTTTTCCCATTTGCTCCTGACACTATATATTTTATGACTATGGTCTTTAATATCAATTAGATCTCCAGCTGAAATCTGCAAAACTCTTAGAGTACCTTAAAGGCCCCTAAATCTCCAAGGAACACCCCAATTTTCCTTTTCTCTAATAGAAAAGGTGGCAAAGTTCACTAGACTCCCTATAAATATGCATCATGCTTTGTAACTGAGATGCTCCCAAATGTCCTCCCTTCAGAGTGAGGGCCTATTATACCTAGCATAGCAATGAAGTCCCTTCATTTTGGAGTAGGTATACTTACTACTCTTTAGCATATCCAAAAAATCCTCAAGACCTCAAGGAACCTCTGGTTGGTGAGGCAGCAAATTTATGGGAAAACACTAGAAGATCTTTAATGAGGCAACAAGAAATGGATCAGGGGATTCCATGAATTATGGTAAATTATTTAGACTCCAGAACGGAATGGGGACACACACAGACCAATTGTCTTCTTGGGAGGTAGGAGCAAGAGTAAAGAAGGATATAAGAAAAGTTTCAGATTCCCAGAGGAGTAAATGTTAGGGTGAAATGAAATGTAGGTGCCAGTAAATTTTCTGATTTCTGTACCTAGCAATGTTGAAGTGCTTCATGGTTTATGAACAGATCTTTTATGTGGTTAGGTCTACATCTCTTTTTTTTTTTTTTAATTTTTTTTTTAAACATTTATTTATTTTTGAGACAGAGAGAGAGCATGAACAGGGGAGGGTCAGAGAAAGAGGGAGACACAGAATCTGAAACAGGCTCCAGGCTCTGAGCTGTCAGCACAGAGCCCGACGCAGGGCTTGAACCCATGGATCACGAGATCATGACCTGAGCCGAAGTCGGACGCCCAACGGACTAAGCCACCCGGGTGCCCCGGTCTACATCTCTTTAACAGAAATAAAAATACCTGGTCAACATCCTAAATATGAAACTATAAAATAGACCACTGAAAAAATATTCTAGTTGTTCCAGGTATGGAGAAGAAAAAAATAACAGACAAGAAAATAAGTAAGTTATTTTGTATCACTAACTTTAGCAAATCATAAACTTAATTAGGATTGACTTTAAAAATGGACGTTCCAGAGTTATTAGACCTATATTAATTTATTCAATAATATGTACTATGCAATATGGATTACAAAGAATAAAGAGCAGTCTTTGCCCTCAAGGAGCTCACACTCAAGCACAGAATCAGCATCTTTTGATTTCATTTGTGTTCAATTTTTAACAATGTTTGGATCACTTTTCAGTATTTTTGATAGAACATCAACTGTATCAGAAGGCCAGGGATATTTGGAAAATAGGAAATACCCAATGGGATCTTAAAGTCCTTGTGAGGTCTTACAGAAAAGTATTTATTTATTTATTTTTTTTTACAGAAAAGAATTTTAACTTTGCTTAACTTGGTACTTCCCAAAATTATGTAACTTTTTTTTTTTTTTTTCACCTAACACCTATAAGTAGATCATGGCACACTTTGAAAAATGTTGATTTGTGTAGAGTTTTAAAAAAGTGTATTGCTATAGATTTCCTAAGGCACTGAAAACACAAATTTTTAACACTTTTCACATTTTCAGAAAATATGTGAAAGACAGAGCCTCTGGTTACAAATTCTTGGGAATTATAATTTCATGGATGGGTTAAGGGATAGGAAGAAAATAACAAATAGCTTTCCCAAGCCATGGAAAACTATCTGTAACTGTAAACTATGTTTTATAAAGACTAAAAATATTCATAAAGTTTTCATAGTAGGTAATTTAAATATATAAGCCTTTTACTAACAGCTGCCTTATGTGAATATGCTGTTTAGATTCTTTCAAATAAACATTATCTTAATCTGTGACAAATTTTACTTATGGTCTTACATGTACAGGCAAGACATTACATGGTCCATATTCCATGTACTAACATTCATTATCTTTCTGCCCTTTCCTGAATTTTAAGTTTGTACCTGCTCTTCTCTCTTGGTGCTAACTAATGGAATCCTAGTATTTAGGCACTTCTAAATGCTGGTTTGAAAAGAATTTAGGAAGCTTAAATGGGGAAAATGTACCCTCTTCCCCATAGCTGTGGGAAAATAGATAAAATTCTATACTATATCATAGAACTGACTTTGCAAATATGATTTTTTTTAAAGTAGTCCTGTTAAACACTTGGTACTTCAATGCTGCTATGCTCAGTGAAAATAGCATAACTTTAGTAGGCCGTAATTCAGATTGGTTGTCTGATTTAGTAATATGTAGCCTTGTTAATAACACCTAAAATGACATTTTGATTTCCGAAAGTTTGTTTGCAAATTTGTTTTGAGAACAAAATCATCGGCACATCTCTTTCAAATAAATGGTCACATACACATCTTTGATTATGTATGATTTCTTATTTAAAGAAAGAGTTTTCACCAGCTCATCTTATTTAAATAAATGGTGCTATGACCAAAACAGATACTTAAGCATAAGTATCTGAACAGGGAAATGATAGCTCAAAGAAAAACATAAATTAGCCTCTGCATATGCAGTCTATTTTTAACACAAAGTAGTAAAAATTCTTCCTATCTCCATATTCTTCCTAGATGGCAGAAAGTGCTTTTCTTACCTGAGATTACACTTTTATTTCTCAAATGTCACAACTGATTGATTCTCCGGAAGCTTTTGGGTAGTTCTTTTAGATAACTGTAATAATAATTCCTCACTTTTGGAGGAACTAAAATATCCAGTAGTCCTTATAGTCTCAAGCTGTGGCTATTACAAAATGTTGTTATTCTTACTAACCTAAGGCTGCGGTGACCTCTTGTTCACAGGCATCGCTGCTCTTATCTTTATTAACCAACTGGTTTCCTCTGCTAACTCATTCAGATGTTACTGTTTTTCAGGATGAGGCTGCAAACTAAATAAAATCATCCCCCTAAGGAGTCCACAGCAAATATTCAGGTCAATGTTATTTGTGTTGTCCACAAGACTATGTTCCAGTGATTATGTGTGCCTTTGAAGGATAGATAGGAACATACTCGTATGCAAGAGCTGACCTAACAACTGTTGGCAAGTCTTTATTGCTAAAGCCCATCAATATCATTTTGTCTAGTAATAATCAGGAAATATACTTTTTCAGATAGATTGTAAAAAGAAGCTTATCAAGTCCTACTGATTATTCAAAACCGTTGCACCTCCATCTAGAAACACTAAGGGCAGTATAACATCCACATAGGATTCTAAAGAAACAATCGAAGTGGCCAGGCACAATGGCCACTTTTAAAAAATTTTCGGCAACGAGACTGGATTCTTTTTAAATTCCTAAAATATTAATGGCCTAGGAGATTTCCAGGTATCCACTACCTTGTCTCCATCTAGGTTCCTAGGTTCCAAGATATAGCTTGACCTTCACCTACGGCGGCCTTGTTAAGTAGTAGTATTACTTGTCAAGTATGACTTGTTAAGTCAGTAGTATTCCTGACTACTTGTCAGATTCAAAGGTCTTGTGTCTTGGGTCTGTGTTTTATGTTTAAGATGATTATCTCACCCGTCAAAAGATTTATCATTAACTTTTAGTTTCTTACAGATACAATGTGTAGAATAGTTTCTTGGACACGTCCCACTTGAAGCACTGGACTAGCAGGAACAGATCAGAAATAACTCTTGGTAGCACCGGGGTCTATCTAGATAGCTGATGGACCTTCTGTCCTAACACTGGCTTTCTGGTCAGGAAAATTCAATCTCATGTTTCAGATATGTCTAAAAAACCTTCCAGACCAAGAGAATCCACCATGAAGTAACTAAAATCTCCAGGAGCCAGCATCATTTAACTTGCCTGTCAATAGCAAGGTTTTGCCTCTGACTTCATTTGATGGTTCTTAATTAGGTTAGAACCTGTCCCCTGCAGTATAGCCCGACTTTTGCTTTTATGTTTTGAGGTTTGTCTTGGTCACTTCTGAACGGGGTCCAGAGATTATGGAACATTCAGGTAAGATTTACTGTTCTGAAAATCTTTCCATTTATTTACTTTTCTTCATGGAAAATAAATTCTTACTTGAGACCTGTCAGTCAACACAGAGAAACCTGGATAGCCAGTCTCTCTTCCATCAAAGACTGGCAAATGACCACCACTAGAATGACAAGTGCATAACACCACGCAAACACTGGAAGAGTTGCAACTTGCTACACAACCCTTCTTGAACTTTGTGGTTTACTGAGTCTCAATTATAAGGTGAGGAGTGTCTCTTATCGATGACTGAATAAAACTAATTTTTCTAAAAATAATAGACCTGTACCTAGTTATTGCTCTTATATTTTTGGCTGTGGAAACTCAAAAGATACAGTAACAATACATCCCTTAAATACAGGGTTTGTTCTCAATTACCGCAAAAACATTAAGGGAGGAACTCTTATGATACCAGTGTCTTTTACCTGAATAATGCGTGCAATGTTTGGATACCGAGAAGTGAAAACCTCCTTTAAAGTTCGGAATATGGCACTGGTTTATCATGATAAAATTTGTGGGAAAATAATGGAGGTACCTGCCTTACATTCAGCAGAGGGTGTCCTTTAATTCTTACACAGCTTATTCCGGGCTACAGAAAAAATGCTGCCTGTTGTGGTAAACACAGTGTAATGTATAAAATTATCAAATCACTAAGTTGTACACCTGAAACTAATGTAACATTGTGTGGACTACACTAAAAAGAAGAAAAGAAAAAGAGAAGAAAAAAAGTAGCTGTCTCATGAAAACAAACTAAATCTAAATGTGATGCTGTTCTTTAAACAAACAAATGGACAAATATGCTACCGGACACTTTGAGTGAAGCCTCCAGCTTTAAATTGTGACTTTAAGAAAAAGAGTATGATAATTTTAAAGATACCGATTTCATTTGTCAAGTTCATGCACACTCATGGTCATACATATTTGGCCTGGCTTGATATTTCCCAAGGGGAAACGGTCACAACATCTGTGAAGCACAGTGGTTCAGGGAAATAACATTCCAAGTGAGGTTATACACAATCTCAGAAAGATAACAAATTATTAAGATAAGAGAGCAATAAGACTGCTTCCCTAAATGTGCTCACTGAGAGGATGGTCACTGTACTAGGTCCTACAGAATCCTCTGGCTCAGATTTCACCTTCACCAGCAAAGAGGATGTATGTTCATGGGCAAGGAATGATGCCCCTACATTCCTGGCAACTCAAGCTATGTCAAAAAGAATTTGCCAAGCTGTACCAGACTGAGAGCTAAGACCTATTTACATGGGCAGGTAGCCTTTTATAGGGCACTTAGCCATTAAACATTTTTACAAGGTATAGCAATGAGCCTAAAAATGTTAGTCCATATGTAGCAGTAATAGTTATAAATATGTTATATAAGTTGTATTTCAAATGTTCTTACCTGGTTACTAAACAAGCAATGCACACTGGCAAAGAAAGTCTAAGTGATAAGGGGATTCCTACAGATTCTAATTTAAGATAAAGTATTGCCTACAAAGCCCCAGACCTCATATCTGAGTTCAGTTTTCCCAATAATTCCCTAAAGTAAGGCCTTTTAGTTTATTCTACCATAATTCCATTTTTATTTTGCTTCTTTTCTGTCACTTTCACTGATCAATGACTTCTGTTTAAATTCTTATACACTATTCTTTAAATAATAAATGATTCAGATAAATTTATGGTATTACACATATTTGCTTAGCAACTATGATTCCGGAAATTGGATTTTATTAGCAAGACAGAGGAATGTTTAGAAGAAAAAGAACTGATTTGTGAGCCAGGAGGCATACTGTAAAATGTTTACCTTAAGAATGAACTCAATGTGTAACATAAATCAAGTGCATCAGCCTAATTATTGGAGTCTGAGAAAAGCACATGTTTTCTCTCAAATATGCCCTTTCCCTTTGGTTCAGTAGGGAGTACACCAAAATCTTAATGTTACTGTACATGGAAAACAAGAAGGGTGCTAACCTTCCCCCACCCCTAAAACAATGCATGGAATTATAAATTTTACATAACAATAATTATGCATATAAGGATCTATATCCAAAAAGGAGCACAGAAATAATTAATGTATTTCTAATAGCCACTGAACAATTTAGAAAATGCACAGTTAGGACTGAAGTGGTTTAGCATTTTTAAAAAAGGTTATGATGAACTGCAGTCTGACTAGTATCCTTTAAGTTCTAATTATCATACACTGGACCCACAGATAAGCTACAAGACCCTGCTGGGAGATAAAGCTCTGTTGACAGATCTCCACAAAAGCAAGGTCTGGGCCAACTTCTAGGGACATTCCTCAGAAAAGGGAGCAAAGAAGAGCAGAGCAAGTAAGTACAAAGGAGAACAGGAAGACTGCAGTGTGACCTGGCCACACCATTGGTAACATTCTGATCACTGTCACCCAGGAACACAAAACACGCACTACTATGCATGCAATTATAATAAATGCATATATATCCCTAGGCATTCCTAAGAAGTTAAAGAACTATTTTGGGGACCCATTTTGAATTAATTTAACTTCTTATCCATACATTTTCAGTAGAGAACAAATTGAAAAATGGTTAAATGCATTTAATAAAACTTTCTTAAAAAACCTATCGTCCTTTAGAAACAGATTTTTGTTTGTTTGCTGTAATTCTTATAATCTGATGAACTACAAGGTATTCCTTAACTAAAGTTTCAAAATGCCTTTCCCTTGAGGCCCACACACAAAATACAAAGCAGCCCCTGAAGTGATGCTTTAAACTTCCTACTTGTCTTTAGCAAACAGAACTTTAGCTTTTTGGGTATCACAGGGCCCTTTAAGATGCCCATGCCTGCTGAGACCCTCGCCCTATAAGAATGAACAAACACAGTGTTTCCACAGGGTTAGTGGATTCTTTGAACACCATATGTAGACCACAAGTCAACTCTCTTCTCCAGTTTAGAAATAATACTAAGAGTAATGTTCTAAAAGTCTCTTAAACTGACATTGAGAACAAGGATAAGGTGGGAAGGAGCATATTTGTGGTAGGCACAAACCCACCCAGGGTGTTGTGGTCTTGGTATCATTATTTTTGGTGGCCCTAACTTTAATGGAGCAGATAAAACAACTGAGGTTAACAAATGGCAATGTCAAGGATGGATTTAATTCAGTGGGAAGAAAGCAAATTCTTGCATATGCTAAAGGGAGGGAAGCTTCTTTTCAGTTTCCAGAAGAGGAGGACCATTGTTTAACCCCTGATTACACTTGAGGAAATCTATCTTTAAATGCAGTTAAAATTACTAGACATTAGAACAGGACCTACACTTACACTTATTTAGGCTAGCAATAATGACTAATGGCTGTTTAATATTAGTATTATTAATAAGAGATTATGTTATTAATAATTTGGTTATAAGATGTAGTGCAACACTCTTAAAATTTTCATTTTTGTTCAAAACACCTGCAAGCATTGTAGTTACATGTAAATATTAAGTCAGGTATTTTATACCCCCAAAGAACAGATAGTATTTCTCATGTACATTATCACACACAGATTATTCTAGAATGTTTTTAATTGAGTTCTACATACTACAAATTATGTCAAAGAACCATGGCACCTTTAAAATTGCTGCCACTAAACCTTTGGTTAGAATTTCCCTTAATGGATGGCAATAAGCCTCAACAATTTACACTGGCTCTGGTTGACTTTCAATTTTGACATGCAGTTTGTGGTATGTTTTCAGAGAAAAACAAAAACTAAATAAATTATTATAAGTCAATACTTCTCTGATTCATATAGCTATAGAGGAAAACCTATATATGTATTTATGAAACCTAATTATTACATAGTTTTGCATTTCAGCTTAATTCCTATTTTATTGTTTCACCAACAAGACTGCCAACTCTTTAAGCTTTACAGCTAGTCAAGAATTAAATTTGCATTAAATACAGAATTAATGTGTCTTTGGAGTTTAATTTTTTTAAATTAATAGCAAAGTGCAATGTCAGAAGAGTCAATGTACCAAAAAATTGAAACAGAAAATCAAATTTCATTAAAACAATTCCTGTTCGTTTGCTCAGTAGTATATTTTTTACACTCCCTTGCTTTTCCCATAATTAAAAAGTTAATTACTGGAATCATATTTTTTGTGGATCTGAGTTTTCAAAGGATGTGATTTAAATGCTGCTATTAATATTTTTACAGCACTTTGAATAACAGTAATACTACACTGATCCTAACAGTAATATAATTTTGTACGTAATTATATTTAAATGTCTCTATTCTAAGCAGAATTTTGAATTTAACTCTATGCTAAACATCCTGCTTAAGTGTTAAAAATTAAGAACTCTATGGTCTGAATATTTTGTTATAATCTTCTAAAGCTAGCAGTTAAGAAAAATCTAGTATACTGGAGTATAATTTCTTTGAGGGCCAAGTCAATTTCTCTCACCCTCTCCCATTTTGCCCAATGGAGGCATTCAATAAGTATTTATTCAGTGACTTAGTAAAGTGCATTGATAAAAAATAATTATTTCCTTGGTTTAGTATTTATGCTCTCCTAGTTTTAATAACTTTTAAAATACTATAAACCATTAAACTAGTAAAAACTGTGGTACTTTATAAAGAGCACAGTTAGTTTGGGGCCTACTGTTCTTTTTTAGTGACCAAATTAGATGAAATAAATAACAATGCACAAATGTAGCACCTTAAACCCGTAACAATTAAAAAAATTCAAGATTAGGTAACTGACATAATGAGAACAGCTCCCTGTGAAAAGCACATTTGGGGATGCCTCTCAAAAGAACACTATAATTGGCTAAAATATAGTTTTTTAAATTATTAAGTCTTACTACACTGGATTTATGTACAAAGCATAGCCTTTAATATCTATTGAAAAGAAATTACAACAAAGAAATATCCCCAAACTTATCAGACCCTTTAGGAACAAACCATTCAAAAGTCTGTCCACTGCAAATTCAGAATATCTACTTAAAACCTTAATCTGTAGTAGAATAAACTATGTCCTCACTTTTTAAAAGCGTAGTTACAAGTAATCCTTAAGAGTCGCTATCATGAAGAAAGACCTTATCTATGATTTGATATTACAATCAAAGGTTCAAACAAGACAAGTTAGCCCACATAAAAAAGTACAGCAGTAGACACGGGCAAGAGCAGCAAATGGTGAAAGCATTCTCTTATCTTACCAACAATTCCTTTCCTCTTAAGATCATCTTTAAAGACATAAAACTTTTAAGTTCAACTGCCTTGTTCAACCAATTCTTTTAAACCATAGAGTAACTTAAAATCCAAAAATGTCTCCAGTGAATCGATGTACCAATTCCTCAATTAAGGTAGTTCAGCTGTTGTAATTTTATAACCTGACATGCTTGATTTGAAATTTGGTTTAGTTTTTTAAGTTTTATATAATATTAAAACTGATTATAAGGATCAGAGGTGCATATAAAATAACAAACTTGTAATTATGATGTGTAGGGTTTGCAGTTACAATTAAAAACCACACTTTTTGCATTTTTTCACATCAAAAAGGCTTTGTCAACATTTCTCATCAGAACAGTAAACTATACAAATTGAGTTTCAACAATTTCCACTGTCACTGGTACTTTTTATAGGAATGATTTCTATTGATGCTTGAAAACTATGAATTATATTTTATTTACATCATCAAATTAGAGAATATTAAAGAATATTGTAAAACTGTTGCACTTCTCTCTCATTTTCTTCCAGGATCCACCTGCTCTATGCTGCCCACTATAGGAAATGCAGTATGGTACAAAGAAACGTAAAACTATTCTCTAGGGTTACTGTTAGGTGCAATCCCATAAAAAAATACTCTCTGGGTACTTGGGTGCTAAGATAGGGTGGGTATTCTTGCAAGAGATACAGACTGTTTAGTGGTCACTAAATTTATTAAATATAAAGAACATCAGTAGGAACAGACAGGATCCGAAACTGTATCTTGGTAATGCACACACCAGAACTAGCATTCGGGTGCGGCAGGGCATGGAACTTAGTGATTGAGACGTAGCCTGCAGAAAAATGCAGCTTTGCCCTAGAGAGGAAATATGAGGGTCAAAATCAACACTGCCAAAACACCTACGAAAAAAGAAAAAGTCATGCAAATACAAATGATTGCTGCAACTGTAAAAAAAAAATTTTTTTTTTGTAAATAAATTACTCGTATAATGCACATTTAAGTTTCATCAGTGAACCTCCCCTTCCCTTAAACCATGTAAGCATTCCTCTTACAAGCGAATACCCTTAATAGCTTACTTTTGCCTTACATTTTTCTGGTCTTGGGGAAGTTGAATCGTGTAGTAATCTGTGAAACATCAAATTTTATGTTTTTTTTTCTTTGACGAGAGTATATCCAGAGTGTTATGAATTTATATTCTACCCATCAGATATACTTTAGGAGTCCATTTTGAATATGATTGGTTCTTTTCAGAAAAAGATTTTTTTTTTCAAAGTCAACTCTTCAGTTACACATTACATCTTAATTTTTTTTAAGGGCATTAAAAACGTTAGATTCCCACTCCAGGTCTTTGCCCTTCGATACTCGTACTTAAAAGCAAAGCACACTATTGTATATGCAGGTGTGTATACACATAACACACATTAACAGCAAGCAGTGCTTTAAAAGTGGCAACCTCCCCTTAAAAAATAAAAATAAAAATAAATGTCATTTCTCCACTCTGCCCTTTGATATGAAATGAGACCGATATGCCCACTGCAGAGTGGGATGCTAGAAAAGATGTTCTGACGTCTGACCGGAGACATTATCAACATACAACCCTAGATCCCGACTCGGACGACCTAAATTTCAGTGTACATGCCCTCGTTCTCACTCCTGCCCCACCAGCAGCATCCAGGACCCGGGTCCGGATCGCGACCACCCGGTGGGCCAGGGCGGCCCGAATCCCCGAGTGCGGCCCGAATCCCCGAGTACGGCCCGCTCCCCGCAACCCGGCTTCCCTGCTCCCGGCCGACCGCGAGTTCCCGGAGCAAAGGCGTCCAAGGTTCCCAAAGCCCACGACTCTGACGAGGGGTACCGACGGTGCTGTGGACTCTGGCATTTAAAAACTACCGAAAAGTCTCGCTGCACAAGTGGCGCTACTAAGGCCGCCGCTGTCGTTCCACGTCGCCCTGTCCCCGTCCCCTCGGAGCGGGACGCGCGGCTCAGGCGACCCTCCGCGAAATCGCGGTCAGCTGCCGGGAGCGCGGAAGAGCAACCAAAGCGACCGAGACGCCGCAGCTTTCCCTTCTCCCCTTAGTTACAATTACCCCGGCGGCTTCTGGCGCTTCCTTCGAGAAAATGAAAATAATAATTTTTTTTAAAAAGCGTGGAGGTGCTAGAAGTCGTTGACATTTTCCGTTGAACGAGATTCCCCTCGGCTCCATCTCTTCAGCAGGATTTCCAAACTCGGATGCATCCTCAGCAGAGGTATTCCATGTTGACAGATCTCTCGCCTCCCACAAAATGGGGCCGAGGAGGCGGCCGCTGTCTCCTCTATGGGCGCCGCCATTTTGTGAGGCGGCGGCGGCGCGGCGGCAGCAGCCCGGGGTGTGTGTAATGGTTGAATAGAATGACCCCCTCTAGGGAATCCCCGGCGCTGACAGTTACGTAAGGGGCTGTGCGCAAGTGCGGCGTTTAGGGAATCCGCACAGCGCCGGCCTCGCAGCTCTGCGGCCCACATCTCCACCACCCCTAAGAGGACCGGTGGGGGAAGGGACAGATAACCTGGTCTCCCTCCTACCCCACCCCCCGCTTCTTGCCTCCGGCCCCGGCCCAGCTTCTCCACTCCCCCAGCTGGGTCTCCGCCTTTCACTGGCTTCCGTCTCAGACACTCACTGGCCCTTGGGTGTCAGGAACTTCCTAGCCACAGTCTCATTCCAACCCCATTTAAGAGACAAACTTTACTTGGGAAATAAATCCGTTTCCTAGAGTGAGCACCGGAAGCATGCTGGACTACATTACATAATTTTTTTTTCACCAGCAAATAAATGTTCCCATTGGAACTACTACCTGAAATAATCATCCAGACCTGTATAAGCCTGTGACCTTGGGTTAGTCGATGACTTTGCTAATAGTGGCGATCACTAAAATGGGAATAAAGATACGCCTCACGCTGTGAAGCTTAATTAGCATTTGTAGCAAAGGGCCGTCTCCAGCACCCCTTGTAAATGCAAACTTAGGTGGGAGTATTTGTTGAGATTAGTCTCCCTTTAAGCAGCTTTATTAACCTTCAAAATATTTTCTACGGGGATGGCATTTAAGACATTTGAGAGAAAGCAAGGAAAAACAAGGCATTATTCACTATTTTAGCGCTTCTACCTTTAAGATATCTTAATGTAAAAATATAAACGTTAATTATTGTTAAGGTTCAAAGAATTGGTTCCCAACCAGTTTAATTACTGTTTGCATAACTCAGCATAAAATAATCTAGTTTGATATGTGAAACCAAAGGCAAGATGAATTAAGAGCATTACTGTATTTCCACAGAACTAGGACAGACAGTTCACATTGTATTTAATTTACAGTTTGCTAAAGTTAGTTTGTGGATAATTCATGGAAAATGTGCTAATCAGGCCCCAAAATACTAGCACAAGGCTCAGAAAAGCCGATTCCTTTAGACCTTGGGGAAAAAAAAAAAAGGTAACAAATATGACTTTATTCCGATCTGTGAATGATGCGTAGCGTGAGGAGCTGCCCCTCGGAGCTTCCCTTCCCTCCCGAGCGCCAGACCGGTTGTGTCGGGCTGGCAGGGACTCAGAGGCGGCCCTTCCAACAGCCGGGCCGGGGACGCGAACATCGCCTCCACCCCTAACCCTGGAACAACCGGTAGTGGCCGTTTCCCCGCGCCGCCCCCCTTTCCGCCGGCTTTGTGTGCGTGTGAAATGTGCGGCACATTGCAGATGAACCCTAAGCCCGGCGAGCCGAGTCTATTGTTCCCCGCGAGGAGCTGCCGGGGCGGTGTGGAGCCAGGCGCAGTGCCGCGGCCGGCCCTCGGGGGTCGCTGTGCGGCGCTGGCTGCCCGGCCGTGGCGGCGGCGCTGGCGGCGGCAGAGAGGGAGGCTGGCGGGGAAGGAAGCGGGCGGGCGGCGCGCAGCGGCTCGGCTGCCGCCGGTGCTTTCTGCCCGGGGACGCCCCAGCCGCCGCGGCGGAGGCCGCGCGTGAATGTGTGCGAGGGCCCCGCGGAGCTGCGGCCGGAATACACGCTGTCACCCCTCTTTCCACAAACCACCACACAGACCTCCCCCTCCCCACCCCCAGCCCCGCCTGCCCCAGCCCCGCCGCCGCGGCCGCCGAAACTCCCGGCCTCCGGCTGCCCCGGCCCCTCACCGTCGGCTCGCCTTTCCCCTCGCCCGCTCGCGCGCCCCCGGCAGCAGCACCATGTTGAATCGCGTCCCCAGGCCGAGCCGCCTGGGCCGGCGGCGCTGAGAGGCGGGCGAGAGCCGGGCCGCGGGGAGGGAGGGAAGGAAGGGGTGGGGGCCGCGCTCGCCCCGCGGCTTCGCGCGGATCCGGCAGTCGCCTGCCCCTCTAGTTTCGCTCCGATTTCTTTAAACTTTTTTAGAAATTCCCCTCCCTCCTTCCCTCCTCTCCCCCTGGCCTCCTGCTCCCTCCTTCCCCTCCTCCTCCTCCTCCTCCCCCTCCCTCCCTCCCTCCCTGCGCCGCCGCCGCCGCCGCCGCCGCCGCCACCGCCGGCCCATGACTGAGCCCCGCCGCCGCCGGCCGAGGAATGGGCTCCGGGCTCTGGTAGGAAGCGCAGGGAGCGGGGGGCGCTTTTAAAACACCGATCTGGGTTTTTTTAAAACCTCCTTTGAAAAAATAATGGCAAACTCGACGGGGAAGGCGCCTCCGGACGAGCGGAGAAAGGGACTCGCTTTCCTGGACGAGCTGCGGCAGTTCCACCACAGCAGAGGGTGAGAGCAGAACCGGGGGGGCAGCGCCGGGGCGAGCCGGGGCGAACGGGGCTCTCCCGCCCGGGCCGGGCGCGGGGTCCCGGCTGACAAGTGCGGGGCTTTCTCTCTCCCGCAGGTCGCCTTTTAAAAAAATCCCTGCGGTGGGTGGGAAGGAGCTGGATCTTCACGGTCTCTACACCAGAGTCACTACTTTAGGCGGATTCGCGAAGGTGAGTGGAAGTTTTAATTTGTATTTCCCTCTCGCTGGCCTCTTCCAAAAAGTCTCCTTTGACCCCGGAGTGGGCGCTCGGGGCTGGGGGGGTGGCCCGCGGGGGCAAAAGGCGTTCTTTTCGCTCGCAGCCGGTGGCACGGAGGCGGACGGCGGCGGGGCTGTTTTTGGCCTGGTGGCTCGCGTGCGCGCGGCGGGCGCGGGGCTCGGGCGGGCGGGCGGCCCGGCGCCGGCTCGCGCCCTGCCCGGTGCCCGGCCGGCCCGACGGGGTCTGAGCGCCGCGGCGGGGAGTGCGGGCGTGCGGGGCGCCCGCCCGAGCCCCGCGCCCGCGCCCGCCCGCCCGCTCGCTCGCTCGCGAGTCAGCTCTGCCGCCGCTGCCGCTCTAGCACAGGCGGAGACACAGAGACACACAGACTCTGAGAGCAGTTTTCGTGCAACTCAAAATTAGCGCGGGCAGGTTTAACATCGATAATCGGCTGCGAAATGATCCCGGCAGCCGGGGGCACAGCCTCGGCCCCGTCGCCCTCGGTTTATACAGCTAACAAAAGAAACCAGGACCTGTCTCCAAATAGCCATCTTAGGCTTCAAGGCTAGGCAGAAGCTGTAGGCCTCAAAGAAGGGCCTATGGAGATGGATAGATCTGGGAGAGGGATCGGAATCGGCCCCGGCCCCGGCCCCCCCAGAACCTGCGGACGTCGCTGTCCGGAACAGTATTGATCCTTTTGAACTTTTTTTTTTTTTAGTGTAAACGGACCGCGTTGAGATTTAAAAGGGGGCGACAGAGGGACTTGCGATTGGTTATTGTCCGGGCTTCAAAAACAAAACAAACCCACCACCACCCCCCCCTCCCGCCCCCCAAACAAAACAAGTGCTATTAAATACAGGGCTCTCGGGTGAAAACACGGTGATTCGAGCAGCCCTTGCTTAGGAACTCTTACGGATCGATCTGAAACACCCACTGATGCTTGAGGTATCTACAGATCTCTGTAGAATGGGTATTTATTTCACAGTTAGGTTAGAGTTTTCTTGGATGGTGCACTCTCAGACAAGTGTGGCTGTGTTTTTAACAGGTTTCTGAGAAGAATCAGTGGGGAGAAATTGTTGAAGAGTTCAACTTTCCCAGAAGTTGTTCTAACGCTGCCTTTGCTTTAAAACAGTATTACTTGCGGTGAGTAGTAGTGACTCTTCCACAGTATTTGGAATCGAGGGACTTAAGGGGAGATTTGTTTTTAGCAAAAAGAAAGCCCCCAAACAAACCTTGCACAGCAGACAGTCTCTAGACTTCTGTTCATTTTTTCAGTCTGAGAAACATCAAATACCCATAAAGCGAGGTTGTAGGAAGGTGAAAGTTTTCCTCATCTATTTTAGGATTGTTTACATTTTTCATACAGGATCTTTACAGGTGACACCCTACCCCCCATCTTGGTAAACATTCTTTTGTGACATTGTTATTGATGGCTTGATATCCACGGAGGGGCAGAGAGGTGATGCTTAGTAAAAGAGTTAAGATAGTTAATGAAACTTTGTATCCCTTGGGAAAATTTTTCTTTGCCTTCGAAACTCCTTTGCCTTTTTAAAATCCTGACTTTTAAGATTTTTAAAAAATGAAACCTCTTGTGTGGAACCGTGTAACGGAGTGGTTTTTCAGTAGAATATTTCTACACTGCATAACATGTTGGTGCCTTAGGTGACCAGGAGAGTTTTTAGAGTAAGTTCTTTGGAATTTTTGAGTGACTTCAAAACGTTCCAAAGGATTATTATATATGTAGGAAGATTACGAAGTGGAGTACAATGATTTCGATTTTCTTTTCATTTTCTCTCTCCTTTGACTGTATATGACAAAGTAAATTGCTTATTCAGTTGATAATGTGATACACTTCAGAAAAGATATTTCCTGATTAAGCTGTATTATTATTTTTTTCTGCTAGGAATATTTTCATATTGTAACCTGTTATGAGGTCATCTTTTATTTTTAATGCTTACTTACTCATAGAGGGTCCTTAGTTGGTGGTGGTTATTTAAAACTAAAATAATGCTCTTCATATTTATTGCTTTTTGATAATGATATTAAGGGATAGCCTTTTTTTAGTTAATGTAGCTTCTGCATAGATTGAGCTTGGCACTTCTCATTGCTCCAAATGCAGTATCCAAATGTAGATACTCTGTCTTAAGTTCAACACTCTGAAGTAGGAAATGCAGTAATTGCCCAGGTGTACTTTCTATTGGCTATCTTAGACTGACTTCAGGCTTGAAGCTGAAGAGTTCACAGAACTTCTTGGATAGTTACTGAGTTGCACAGAAGTCTAGAAAATATTAAATATGGCTAGTTGTTATTTACTCTAGTTTGTCTGTGATGGCAGTAGGTGTGCGTACATTTTTAAATAAAGATCTAAAGCGAAAAACAAAGTAAAATTAAAT
Organism: Panthera pardus; assembly: GCF_024362965.1. Classification (NCBI taxonomy): domain Eukaryota; kingdom Metazoa; phylum Chordata; class Mammalia; order Carnivora; family Felidae; genus Panthera; species Panthera pardus. The sequence goes on along the minus strand of NW_026526991.1, from coordinate 68,678,085 downwards.
TAACCCCCCAAAACTGTTGATTTGGTGAGAAGTAATGTGGTGAGAAGTAGAGAATTTTATATTTATGGTGATACTCACTTGCCCATTTCCATTTATAATATTGAGAGGAATATTATTCATACAGGTCTTGGTTTTCTGATAATCAGTTTGAACTGTTTGGATTTTAAACTGTTTTGTAACACAGTTTAAAGTTATGCCTAATATTTATTGGATTGATTGACTGAAATTTAATATCCAAAAGGTACTGAATGATATATATGGTTCGTGAGATGTTTTTCTGAAGAACTTACATGCATACTAACCAAGTTTTAGCATAATCAATTAACTGCCTTGAATTCCAGTTTTTTACAAGTTACATAAATATTGTTTTTTCCAGTAGTGATTTCTATCCTGAGATCATATCATTCACTGATAATACTTACAAGTACTGTTTTTAAGTATATAGTTTCAGGGTTGTTTGCGACTCTTCACATTGTTCTTATATCAATTTGAGCTTTATTCTCCTATTAGAAGCTGCTTTTTGAACTATGTCCTTAGCTAAACTTGTTTTTCCTCCATATGTCACTCTCCAGGTTTGTTTTTGTAGGGTTGTAGCTAGGCTACTAGGAAAAAAGTTGAAGCATTTGTTTTGGAAAATAAAACCATGTGAAGATTTGTATGGCTTGTAAAGAAATACAAGAGAAATATGCTGGTCAAAGATTGGGTACTACCAACCTTGAAAGATTTTTTTCCAGAGTGGTGTAATTAGAGGACATGTATTATGCTGGGTTTTACACCTTCCTCTGAAAAATCTTAACTGGCAGACAGGATGCCAAGCTTTCACAGTAATTCTGTGACTTAACTATAAGAGTTCCTCTTCATAGTAAGAGATAGTAATGAAGTGACTTTGTGAGTCCCCTCTTTGATATATCATGTTGAATATCATGGTTTCTGATGAGCAGATAATGCAGTGTGTTTTGTAAATCACAGGTAGAATATTTTTTTAAAATAAGAACTCCTTTTTCATTTGACCTATTGTAAGACTGTTATTATATATGTTAGTTCTCATTTACTCTACAAGTTTAATACTTGCTGACATTCCTCTGTAATTTCATTATTAATTAGATGGATGGCTGTTAGCCAGATATAGCCAGTATGAAGGAAGTTATGATGTATCTTCATAATATTACAGACACTTAAATAAAGAAGACCAAACTAGTATGCTGGCCATGTATATATCCTAACATTTCTATGTTTGTTTTCATACAAACATGGACAGTCATTGAATGTAGAAACTAGAGTTTAGTGGTCTGCTAAAAGTTTGCTTGATTGTATCAAACATACATTTATTCATTTGTAGATTGGGTATAAAAATTTCTCAAAGTCTAAAATTGAAAATGCAATTGACGATTTGTTTTAACATTGGCATTTAATGTTTTAAATGTTAGTGCCTACTGGTAATGAGTAGCAGTACTCGATATTTAAAAATTGGGTATTAATCCTTTATGATGTACATATATTTTGTTTCCACTTAGTTCCTTTCTTGGCCTGTACATCTCAATTTCTTCCACAAATGTTTATTATTAGGATATCCCTATAAGTATAAAATGGTAAGGGAATATTTCCCACATTTTGTAGTTGGAGAAATTAAAGTGCAAAAAAAAAAAAAAAAATCCAAATGACTTTAGGGGCATCTGTTAATTGGACAAAAAAAGTTGTATTCCTGACACATGTTCTGTAACATTTAATCAGTCTATTATCAATTCAGTTTGTTAGTCGCAAATGATTTTAAGAAATTAAAATATGGTTGAGAGTTACATATGGTTAAATGTATGGCCAATATACACAATATGTTCTATATTTATTCAGTGAATTTTATTTTGTTTTGTTTTGGTGCAAAGACTGGGGGGCAATTTACTACTGTTAGTCCCATTTAAAAATTTGAAGCCTTGGTATGAAGATTTAGGTAACTATTTCAAATACTTAGTTGAAGAATTTTCTTGTAGCTTATGCCAGCATTACTATAGCTATAGTCAAGGTTGACTTGATATTTCTATTATAAAACTTGATTTTTTGGAAAGGAGGTGAAATATCTTGGACATTAAAAAAAAATATTGTACGGAACTAATATGAAATGATTTTTTTTACATGTACCTACCTTTAGAGTAGTCAGCAACTTCACTGTAGAGTTGTACCCACCAGAGTGAATTTTCAATTGCATTGTGAGTTTATTCTATTTTTCTCCCCTTGGTGAATAAAGCCCTCCCTTACATTATACCAACAGGAGGAGTTTACATTTATCAATTAAATAGAATGAATACACTCATATGTTCTGTAGTTAGTGTATACCATGTACGTTATCTCTTTTAAGAGAAAGCATTTAATGAATCTCTTGATGTTAAGTGAAACAATGCTTCAAAATTGTAATAAGTAAGTAAATAAAGTAATACTCTGAGTTTGTGAATTGCTAAACAGAATTGGTAAGCAGACATTACTTGCTTTTTTCAAGGAAGAAAAAGAGAAGTAATATAGAGATTGAAAGGACAACTGTACTTAAATAAATTATTCGTGTATGTATTTTAAATTTAATTTTATAAACTGTATTCTTTCATTTTGAACAAACCTGATTTTGATCTCTTCTGATAGTCTGTTACATTTTAAAGGGCATGCAGACTTGTGGAAAGGAGTAGAAAGTGGAGAAGGTTGTGAGACTGATCAGAGCTCAGCCAGGTTAATGTTGTGTCTTAGAAATCGTGTTTAAACAGCTTAAATTTGCCCCAAAGTAGAAATAAATCTCACTCACTCCAAGATAGTTCGTTCACTGAAGACACATATTTTACTGAGGTAACCAACTAGGAGCTTAACTATAACTCCCAAAAATGTTTGCGGTTTTTTACATAACATTTTCTGCCTTTAACTAAAAATGTGTATTTCTAAATAGGAGCATTCTTTTGTAAACCTACCTGTACTCTGTTGTGGATTCAGTATTTTCATAGTTGGTTGTGTGTGAAATCCACTATAACTGATAGAAAACCATATCACTGCAGTGAATCCTTCATATTGCCAAACTGAGTAATATTGGAAGTTTCAAAAGGAATGAAAAACAAACATTTTGATTCATTGGAATTTAGGTATATTAGTCTGCAGGCAAGTATTCAATACATATTTTTAGGTGAAGTGTTTAGAACTTTTCTTAATATTTGGTGTAGTCTACTTACTGGACATGTTCCAGAGTGGTATAGACTTTACTAAAGTTTACTGGTGTAAATGGGGTTGGTCCGAATTGGGAATTAGAGGACATGTGGGGCAGAGTGAGTGGGATTTTCTCAGTCTTTGCTTCTTTGACCTGCCACCGCCATCATTACCATACTCCTTGGTATTCAGGATCAATTAGAGTAGAAATTCTCAATTTGTGCCTTTTAAATACTTGTTTTCTTGAAATGTCAGTGTGTTTCCTTGAAAAAAGACCGAATGAATTTGAGCAGTACAGCTAAATTTGGGTTAATTGCAGGACTTCTTAGAGACTTTATTTTGTTAATGTGCATATGGATCTCTACACAGTTTGGAGAAAGTCCGTTTATTACCTCCTTTCCCCCAACCACAGTAAATGGTGTTTCCCTGACACTCCCACACACCGCAGGAATGTGGTACCAAACCCCATGTTTGAGGAATATTTGTAGGTTCTTTGGAGCAGTTTGGGAAGCTCTGAACTGGAAGAAATAAGGGTTAAGGAAGAGAAATTTTAAATATAGAAAATAATAAGGAAATGAGAAATAAGAGGTAATTGTGTATATTTATGTAGACATACATAAATACCAATGTAAATTTTTTGGAGCTGTTGTTCGCATGTCTTTATCAATGGCTGTGCAAAATTACATTGGTAGTACTTGTTAAATATTAGTTTGAAATAGGGGGATGTTAAAATTATCTTGTGTTCATTGCCAGTAAAAGAAAGGTAAAGAAATATTGCAGTCCAAATAGAAGAAGTTGAACCTGTAAGATAAGCAGTGGCTTTAGTTGGTCCAGACTGGAGAAAGCTGTCCTTGTAGATTCATAACAATATTTTTTCTACTATTTAAACCATGATGTTATGAAAGACAAAAAACAAAAAAAAAAATATGACATGATAAAGATTTTTTAAGTCTCAGGCAGTAGTTCACATATTAGCTTGATATTCTTCATGACAAAAGAATTTATGATTAGTTTTATTTGACCAGTCAGCAGCCCCTCGAAAAGCAAGTAATTGCTCTCTATTTTCCCTGTTGTCCATCATTCAAACTAGAGGGTTTTTTTTAGAACAGGATATTTATATTTAAATTTGGATTTTAAATTTGTCCATACAAGCCTCTTTAAAGAATTGGAGCAGAATTATTGATCACATTGTTTTGTGGGGTAGTAATTACTTTTGTTGAAATATGGTGATGGTCCTGCTTAAACTTTGTATTCACTTCAGTTCTATGACTTAAAAAATTGGGAAGTCAGATCATAAATTTCAATGTTAGGGAAAGCTGTTTAGAAGTACGTATTGGTTGGCGCGCCTGGGTGGCTCAGTCTGTTAAGTGCCGACTTCGGCTCAAGTCGTGATCTTGCACTTGGTGAGTTCAGGCCCTGCATCAGGCAGGGCTGACAGCTTGGAGCCTGCTTCCGATCCTGTGTCTCCCTCTCTCTCTCTGCCCCTCCCCTGCTCACGCTCTGTCTCTTTCTCTCTCTCAAAAATAAAATAAATGTTAAGAAAAAAAAAAGTACATGTTGGTTTAAGAACCAAACTTGCTGGAGTTAAAAATAAGGGTGTTAGTGGGGCGCCTGGGTGGCTCAGTCGGTTAAGTGTCTGACTTCAGCTCAGGTCATGATCTCACAGTTCATGAGTTCGAGCCCCGTGTCGGGCTCTGTGCTGTCAGCTCAGAGCCTGGAGCCTGTTTCGCATTCTGTGTCTCCCTCTCTTTCTGCCCCTTCCCAGCTTGCGCTCTGTCTCTCTCTGTCTCTCAAAAAAAAAAAAAAACTTCAAAAAAAAGATTTTAAAAAATAAGGGTGTTAGTGTTAAAGGTTGTGGTCAAATATTTTATGGCTTGAAGTTATAAGCACAGTTTTTACAAAAAGCAAAAATACTGGCTTTTGAATTTAAAATAAATTTAAATAACTTGGCTGGTACAGTTTATTCATAGTAGAACCAAGGAAAATAGGCAGATTGATGCAGTTTATTCAGAAGTGCATATATGCTGGTTGATATTGGTGTTGGTTACCTATCATAAAATTTATTGGTGTATTCACTTGGAAATATAACTTTGGTGGGACCTAGAATAAATTGTTACTCTCAGTAATGTTTGGATTATCTATGAATTTCATTAAGCATTCCAAGAATTGTGTTACTAAAATAAGAGTCTAACGTATTTTTCTGTTTCAGAGTATAAAGAAATCTCATTTGTGCTTGGATACTTTTTGCATATTCATTATGTTGTGAAGTGGAAGTTAATCCATGTCTGCAAGATATATACCCTGTTGACTAAGTACATTGCAATAACCTGTTGCTGGAACTACAATCTCTTGGTGATATCTAGGAATAGCTGTCACATTCTGAATTGTTGTCCCAGAACGATAGATCCATAATTCCAATAGTTTCTAAGTCACTGTTTGCAGGGTCCACCCCATCTTACCGCAGGAGATTTTATGGTGGGGCTGAATCTGTTTTGGCTGTTTTATCTCATTAGTCTCTTAACAGTTTCCTTTTTCTTTTCCTTTCATGCCATTGATTTGTTGAACTAAGGGAGTCATTTGTTCTTCAGATTGTACCAAATGGTCAATTTGGTTGGTCACTTCCTTCTAGTGTCAGTTAACTTGTTCTTCTATCCCCTGTATTTATTTCCTGAAAACTGATACATCTAAAGGTTGATAACATTCAATTTCAGTATTTCAGGCATACTTATTAGATAGTGCTGTGCTTTTCATCGAATCATGAGACATGTAATATTTAGTTGTCCCATATTAGTGGTGCTAAGATTGATTGGTGCTTTTAGATAATAGTAGTATGAAACTGTATTCTTAATAAGTGTGCCACAGGTGATTCTTAAGTGTGCTGAAGTTTGAGAACAGCTGATTGAAGTATTGTAATGAAACCAACTTAGTTGCCGAGATAACTAGTTTAACTTGGCATCAACATGTTGGCCAGGGCTACATCCAGAATAAAACCTCTAGATGACATCTGGTCTGGGGCACCTGCTCAAGCTGCACCTGTCATCTCTAAACAGAGCCTGGACACACCCTATACTTTGTCTCTAGGCTCCAGAGAAGCTAACAAGGGCTCCACTTCAGTTAAGGGGAATAAAAAGGTATATGAATTACCAATTCAGACTTCTCTTAACTGTATTTACATAATTTGGATTTTAAAAATTAATTAAAAATAAGTTTTCCTTAATATCTAGGTGGGGTGTTGTTGTTGTTATTTTTTCCTATGTAGGACTTTATGATATTCATTCCAAATGATATGCCATTTGTTTTATTGAACTTACTGAATGCTTTTCTACTTTTTGAGGATTTTGTAGGTCTGTCCCAGTTCTGCTTAGGGAAGTTAACTTACATTGTTTAAATTCCTATAAAAATAGCAATATTAACAATAGCTTGTTTTTTAATGCACTGCCTTGATTTTTCAAACCATTTTCATATGTGAGATTTTATTTTTATCATCAAATTTCAGAAGTAATTGCTGTTATTTAATCTTAGAAAAAATAACACTTAGAAAAAAATTCTTTACACAACTCAAATTCTTTTCTTTTGGCACAAATGGGCTACTTTGTAAAAAAAAAAAAAAAAAAAGAAAGAAAAAGAAAAGGGCTATAGGTAATAGCCAACTCTCAATCTCAAGTGTCAGCCATAGTGGACTGGTAGAAAAGTGTTGTGTTTTTTTTTAACATATTTTCAGACCATACTTTTTCCCTTTTGCCTTTCTGTTTCGTTCCTTAGTTGATAGACTTGCCTTAACAAAGCATTGTCTTACCACCGTTCATTATCTATAGTTGTTAAATCCTCAGGAATAGCCCATGTTCTTGCTATATTTACCTTTTGTTTCTATCAGTAAATGATTTTAGTCATTGCCATTTAGTGGGGCCAAAATAAAGTGTTGCTTCTTATGAAGCAGGATTTAGAGAAAGTTGTATAAGAATCTATTGCTTGAAGATACATCTTATTGTGAAGTATGGCAATATCTAATTCTCACCTTTCTGAGTTCTTACTGTTGGCCTTGGTTAATTCCCACTTCTGGGGTACATTGGTCAGTTGCTCCGTGCACAAAGATGAATTTTACTATATAATCATACATCATTCATGGTGAAGTGTTTTCAGATGAAATTTTATTTTGTCCCTCTCCTAGCCCATTTTAAATAAATAAAATGTTAATAGAAACACACATGAAGCCAGTAGGAACATTTATCTGTTAAAATAGGACAAAGAAGAGACCATAAGTTAGGGTTCTATGTAGAAAGTATCTTACTTGTAGTACTTTAGAATTTAAAATTGTCAGTAGTAATGCTCAGGTTGATTACACTTTTCATAATCGTTCATAGATTAAGTGAAATTTCAATGTATTTGAACACCGATCAGACCACTTTGTACTTCATAAATAGAAGTTCCTACCTTAGCACTCAACCTCCGAGTGCACTCCCAAGTGATAGGTGAAGTGTGCTTAAGTGGTTTGTATTATCTTCTTAGTTTACACCATTAAAAAGTCAAACCCCTGAATTTGTGAGTAGTTTTTCCAGGTAGCCTCACATTGTAATTCATTAATTCAATCTAATAGTAAAAAAATCTGAGAAATAGTAAACCTAATCATTTTCCTTCCTTGCTATGTTTTCTTTTTTAAAGATTTAAAAATTTTTTTGACTCTGTGTGAACTCTTGCTTACACTTTAGTTATATTGGCCAGTTATTATTTTGCCACATTTGCTTTATCTTTTTCTCTTTATATGTGATGGTATACATATATTATTATTACTATTTTATAATCATTTGATATCATTATAAATATCATGGTCTTTATTCCTAAATATGAGTTATGTTAAGAATAAAACATTCTGTTAGTGTAGCAATAATACAATTATCAAATTCAGGAAACGTAACATGGATATAATCATATTAATCTGTATTATATACAGACTATTCAAATTTTGCCAGTTATCCCAAAGATATCTTTTATAGCAATTGTGCCCAACCCTGCAAATCCATGATCTTGTATTACATTTAGTTATATCTCCAGTTCTTCATCCTTTCATGATATTACCATTTTCGAGCAGGACAAGCCAACGGTACTATAATTTGGATTTGTCGGATGATTTTCCAGGATTAGATTTAGGTTAGGCATTTTTGGCAGGAGGCCAAATGTCACTTTGTCCTATTGTTGAGGTTAACTTTGGTTTAAGGTGATGTCCTTCTGGTTTCTCTACTGCAAAGTTTTCATTTTCTCTTTTGTAATTAATAATTAACCTGTGGGGACATACTTTAAGAGCATGTAAATGTCTTGCTCACCGTTAAACTGTTACCCAGTAGTTTTAATGTCCATTGATGATTCTTGCCTGAATCAGTTAATTATAATGGATGTATAGTGCTTATTTTCTAGCTCTATCATTCTTTCAGCATTTCTTAGCAATCTACGGTAAGGATAATATTTTCATTCTTATTTATTATGTTTTTATTTTATACAGTGGATTAATATGTGTTATGTATTTTGCTCTTTAGGTCTGGCCAGTAGGAACCCTTTCAAACTGGTTCCTGTGTCTTTAACATGTTCCTATTTTTGAGCTCTTCCATGCTTTCTGACAAAATTAAGATCTTCCGGAGTCAATTTGTGTTTTGCTTACCTATCTGTAGCATCAGCTATTTCTCCAGGGAGTTCTGGGTTTCTTTAGTGTGGAATGGTATACTGAAACCAAGATCTGGTTGGCAGGTGTACCGATTGTTGCATTGTCTTTCTTCCAGGCTCTTGCAGAGGAAGAGCTAGGAAGTTTCTTTATTTTAAATATAAATATACATAGGGAGGAGCCAAGATGGTGGAACAGCATGGAAGCCTTTTATGTGTCTTGCGTCCATGAAATACAGCCAGACCAACACTAAACCATCCTCCCCACCTAGAAAACTGATTGGAAGATTAAATATAAATATACATATTAAAAAAATGATAATGCTATATATACTGACATCTCTAGCTGCAATGCACACAAGTTTCTTCTTGGCTTCTTCCATACTGTGTATCTTCCTTCTCCTGCATTAAGAACTCTAGTACCCAACACCAGTATATTTACTCATCTGGTCAGGTCTGTAATATAGAGAGTACAGTTTAAGAATTATTACACCCATACCACTACAAACAACAAACTTGCTAAGTAGAGTTACAAATTTCTTTGCAGTTTTTTTAGTGTTCAAACTGAAGCTATATTGGTATTTTGTTAAAAAATTCTCAGTGATTGGATTCTTTTTTTTCTGTTATTGTTATTCACTTAAAATACAGTAAAATTCGAATTTTTCCCATTTGTGTTCATTCTTGTTTTTTCCCCATTTTTGTTTTTTAAATTTTATTTATGAATATGTGAAACAGTTAATAAAATTATAAAATCAAAATTTAAGATATACTTAGAGGTTACCCTCTTCTCTTCCCTTTCTCTTCTACCCCTTCCACTTAGGCTTTGTTGATAACTAGTTTCCTTAGCATCTGGTTATCCTTCCTGTGTTTCTTTTTGTAAAAATTATATATAGAATATATGTGTATATATATATATATTTATATATACACTTTTAGTTTCTGTTGAAATGGAGAATGCCTTTTGCCTTTTTTTACTTAATGTATCTTGAATATCACTCTAAATAAATTCATAAAGTCCCATTCTTTTTTTAACAGCTGCATAGTATTCCATTGTGTGTATATATCCTGGTTTATCCAACCAGTCCCCTACATGATGACACTTAGGTTGTTTCCAATATTTAGAATAGCAAATAATGCCATATGAGTCATCTGCAAATCTAGTAATCTTATACAAACCTGGTTTGAAAGTTTTGGAGATACATCTTCAGAGCAAATTACTAAATTGGGTGTTGATGTAGTAATCAAAGAGTAAATGCATATGTAGTTTGTTAAATATTGCCAAATTCCCTTTGTGGGAAAGAACTATTTAGCATTCCCACCACGGTATATGAAAGTGCCTATTTCCCAAAGCCTTGCTATGTGCTTGTCAAGCTTTTTAAGTTTTACTAATGTGAGGGATTAAAAAATGGTATCTCCCTATATTTCATTATTGTGGCATACATAGCATTTTTTTTTAAGTTTTATTTATTTTGAGAGAGAGAGAGTACAAGTGGGGTAGGGGCAGAGAGAGAGGGGAGAGAGAAACCCAAGCGCTGTCAGCACAGAGCTGATATGGGATTCAAACTCAACAACCGTGAGATCATGACCTGAGCTGAAACCAAGAGTCAAATGCTTAACCGATTGAGCCATCCAGGTGCCCCATGCATAGCATGTTTTAATATTTGATAGTGCCATTCCCATCTCATAGTTTTGTGGGTTTTTTTTTTTTAATATGAACTTTTCTTGGCTATTCTTTTATCCAGTTCCAGAAAAAAGCTTGTTAATTTTTTGTTGTTGTTTTTAACAAGGATTGCATTAAATTTATAAATTACCTTAAGAGAACTGAGATGATGGTATTGCATTGAGCTATCTAAGAACAATGGAAGTCTGCCTATTCAAGCCTTTTTGTGTCATGCAAGAGTCTAAATTTTTTCTTATATAGGTTTTGGGGCATTTTTAAAGTTTATTCTTACATATATTATCGTTTTTGTTCCTACTGTAAAGGTGGTTTTTCTTCTATTTTAATCTTCTAATTGGCTATCATTTATTTACATGAAAGTTATTGATTTTTTATGTTATAATCTGCCTTACTCAATTGTTTTACTGTTTGTATTAGTTTTATTATTGATTTAAAAACATTTTTAGATATACTAGCATGTCATCTGCAAATAGGGATGGTTTTTCTTCTTTCTTAAATTTTATCCCTTTAATTATTTTATGCCTTTAATTAGTTTCTTTTGTCTAATTGTATTGGCCACTGTAAAATAGTTGGGAAGATGAAGGTGTCTTTGTCTTGATGCTGACCTTAATTTGACCTAACATTTCCTCATTGACTAACATACTGCCTGCTATGTGTTCTTGATGTAATCTTAACTCTATATGTTCTACTAACATGGTATTTCCATATCTGTTTATTGAATGAACACTACTGGTTAGACTTAGAAGTGAGATTTGGAGATATCCTTCATATGCTTTATCTGCTAGCATTTTGTTTTAACTTTTTTAAATCTGTAATTATTTATTATCTGTATTCAAGGGGGGAGCTAATACTGAATATTAAAACTTTTAGGTCCCATTTCACAGCTTATATTTGAATGTTCATATTTCTCATGTCCTAGGAATTTAACATAGAAATAAAAATCAGCTAAAATGCTAAATGATAACTTCAGAGGAAAGTTACTTTTCCTATTCTGTCTATCTATTAAAAAGTCTTTACTTTGCTGACTGTTGCATGACCTGCAAAAATAAGACAATAATTTAATTCATTACTTGGGTTTATATTAAAGACTACTATAAACCATGATCATTGCTTGATTTTTATATTCTCAAGGCAAGAAGTAATTGTTTTGGTCGAAAAATCTTCTTTATAGGTTATCCACCCTGTGGAAATGAAAAGTAAATTCATACATTAGTTATAATCAGAAATCTTACATGCTGTTTCAGTGAATCCATTCAGATTCATTACCACTAAATTAAATGTTATGTTTTTACGCTGCCTACCTGATCCTCAGATTTAGGTCTAATTTGGACATTAAAGTCTTGCTAGTTTTGTGACTTAGAATATCCCTTCTTTATAAACTACGGGGGTTAACTTAAGTGTGTGTGTGTGTGTGTGTGTGTGTGTGTGTGTGTGTGCATGCGTGCACACACGCACATGCATGCACACATACATGCAACACTATTAGCTTTAAGCAAACGGTTTGATAATTTGTCGGTCAGTTTTTGGACATATCAAATCTTAAAGATATTTATCAGGTCTTACACATTTAAGTGGTTAAGCTGAGGTAGATATTAGATATTATATGCAAATGTAACGTTTTATAGAGGCCTTAGTAGTATAGCTCATGGAATCTGAAAATTTAAATTCCTGAAGATAGGAACAAGAATTATGTAGTTAGAATTGGATATGGTTACTTAGTCTATCAAAACATAGCATCGTTATTCTTAGAACTAGAAGGGATTTTAAGAAAATGGTCTAATCGTTGTTTTTTGGTAAGCTAGAAATATGGATATTTTTTCTGTTAGGCCTTCCTAAGATCATTATTACTGAATGATGGAAGGGGCAAGTAGAAGCCAGAGTTGCCTTTATTACTCTAGCTATTCTATTCTGATTTGAAAGGAATAAATGTAGAAGATTGTCAGAGAATTTTTTACTACTATAAATTGTGACCCTTATTTTTACATTAAGATGAGTCTCCTGACTCATACCTTCTATGAGGCATAGGTAAATTGTTGGCCACTAGCAATGATAATTATGTACTTGATTTGTCATTTTATCAACAGTCTTATCTCTTTCCCCTTCCTGTCTTAGGTTTATAAGACAAGTATTATTGGAAAGCCCATAATAAAACGTATAACAATCACTGGGAAAAATCACTTTTTACTTCAGAGATATTCTTTATTTTTTAATGTTTTGCTTGCAAAAACTTAAACTGACGTATTTGATTTTTTTTTTTTTTTTTTAATAACTAGGAATACTAATTTAAAGTTTTCAGTCTGGTACATTATGTTTTAGATGGAGACCTCTACTGGAAGTATGAAGCAATAGATAGATTTTATTATACATTATTAAATATCTGGACAAGGGGATGGCAAGGAGATTTTTTAAAAAATAGTTAATGTAAAGTATCTTGGAGTCCTTTTAAAAGAATCTTATGGTACTTTAGATAATAGTGTACTTTTGGTTTTATGATATCATCTTTAGTTTTTTTTTTTATAAAGCAGCACATCAAGTTTATATTTTGTTTTTTGCTTTTTAGCTATTTATTGAATTTGTCATGTGCTAAATGGTACTGAATGGTTTACTGTAACTCATTTTTTCTTATACTTCCCTGTGATATAGGTACTGTTGTTATTATACCAATGTTATAGAAGAGAAAATAGGACAAAGCGGTTTAAGAATCTTGCCCAAGGTCACACAGTAAGTTCAGGAGCTAGTCTTTGAACCTAGGCCATCTGGCTCTGGAAAAGGCATGCTATGTTGTTTTCCCCCTAGTGCACAGGATTACAACTTTATAAAAAAGTATATGAAGACAAGGACTTGAAGGGGATAAGCAAAATATGAAAATAGTTGAAGCAGCTGTGGGATTGTGGCTTTTATTTTTTAAAAAATCCTTTAATGTATCTTTTTTCAACAGAACTTGGGTGCTCCAGTACAATTTATAGTAGAGTTTATATCTGCAAATACTCACCCTACTGAAATTTTACACTTCTACAAGTTAGTATTATCCTATTTTATAGATGAGGAAAAAAGCCTCTACCATTGCTAATATGTAGTGGTGTCAGGATTAGAGTTTTGCTTTGTGAGTTATAATTCACTACTCTTACTGTAGTGTCCAAGTCTTGAGGTCAAGGACTTTTTTTTTTTTATGTTTATGTACCTTTTAAAGCCTCTAATTCGATTTTTGATACATTGTAGTTGAACTGAATCAGATCCTCTGCCATTGGGGAGATCCTTAAGAACCCAGGTGGGTATGTATGGCAGACCTCTCAGCAAAGGGGAAATCGAACTTGGGAATTCTGAAAGAAGTGAAAAATTCTAAAATATAGAATTGGTAGTATTATAGCATTTCATTGATCTGGCCCTAAGCTTAACCTTTTCTTGTGTGGTTTTATGAAACAAGTACCAAGAGTCAGTTCTAGTGGTAGAATATAAATTAACATTGTGATAAATGTGGCATTTTGTGCTGTTTTATATAGTCCTTAAAATATGTATTTTTAGGTAAAATAGACACTAACCTTTCTTATCTTTCTTTACAAACTACAACAGAATAGAATCTTATATAAGGTAAAGAGTTGACCCAGAGTAATAGTTTTGTTTCAGACTATCAGGTGAAATTCCAAAGATTTTGCAAAGTAACTACTATTTCTGAAAAAAAAAAAAAAAAAAATGGATATTGGAAATGATGTGATGGTGCAGTGGAAGGATTTTGAGAGTCAACAGTGTTCATTATCAGGGGTGTCTGGGTGGCTCAGTTGGTTAAGCATCTGGCTCTTGATTTTGGTTCAGGTCATGATCTCAATGGTTCATGAGATTGAGCCCCACATCGGGCTCTGCACTGACAGCACGGGGTCTGCTTGGGATTCTCTCTCTCTGCCCCTCCCTTGCTTACACACACTTTCTCTCTCTCTTTCAAAATAAATAAACATTTTTAAAAAAAGAATGTTAATTATCATGATAGTGATAGCTAACATTTATTGAACATTTACTATTTGCAAGGCACTGTGCTCATCTTGCATTATTACAGTCTTCAAAGCCATCCTGTAAGATTGATACCTTCATCATCATTTTATAGATGAGGAGACTAAGATTTAAAGAGATTAAGTAACTTTCACAAAGTCACACAACTGCAAAGTGGTGGAGCTGCCTCTAGAGACCAAACTTGTAACCACTAGGCAGAATACTGCCCTTTATTCAATTCACTGAATAACAATTGATCATCTGTCATTTACTGGACACTGTTCTATATGCACTAGATATAAATCAGTGATAAAAACAGGAAAATCTTTCCCCTTTGGAGCTCATGAAAGGAGACTACACAAATAAGCAAAAACAGTTTGTTAGATAAGTGCAAGGAGACGAATCAAGCAAATAAAGTAGGTAGTTTTTGATGGAGAGTGCGTAACATCTTTAGATAGAGTGGGCAGGAAAAAGTCTTTATAATAGAGCATGACATTTGAATAAAGACTCAAAGGAGATGAAGGAGCAAACCAGGTGGATATCTGGGATAAGAGTAAACAAACAGCAATGGAGCATGCCTGGTGTGTTCTAGAAACAGTAAAGAGGCCGTTGTGGCCAAAGTTAGTAAAGAGAGAAAAGTTGGAGATTATTAGATCAGAGAGATAGAGAGCTGGTAGCTGATCTTGTGGGGCCTTTGAAAGGTCTTTGCCTTATACTGAAGCCATTGGAGGATTTCGAGCATGATGTGCCATTGTCTGGATCTCTCTGAGTGCTTTTGTTAAATACAGATGAAGTGTGATCAAGGGCAAAAGCAAGGGGACCTGTTAGGGAGTTAATAAAATAACCCGGGTAAGAAATGATGGTACTTTGTACCAAGAAGGTTCATAGTTGTTGAGGTGGTGATAAATAGCCATATTTTAGATATCTAAAGTTTTAAATCTAAAACTTTTGAGACTTACATTAGAGATGCCTACTCAGAGACTTACTGAGAACCCACTGGGTGTCAAGTTTTGTACTACTTCAGTTATAAGCTGTTTTCCGTAATTATCAAAGTATAGTAACACTTGCTCTTTGTACACAACCTAGAAAATACAAAGGGGAAAAAACTGAGCACAGTTAATATCTTAGCATGTTTTCTTCTAGTCTTTCGTCATAAGGATTGAACCTTAAAATCTGTCTACCAAAAGCTGACTGTCTCTCCTGCTAAATGTTAGCATCTTCAGAGCAAGACCTGTGCTTTTTAGTTCTCTACCGTAGGTATGTAGTTCATAATAAGTGCTCAGTACTGTTTGTTTTGTTTGAATTAATTGTGCCAACCAATTAGGTGCCATATCCTTGCATATTCTTTTAAGGGATACTGCATTTTTTCATTTGTTTTAAGCCTTGGTGAATGGGAAGCCAGTAAGTGTTGGTAGACTTAGTTAATGTACTCTGAACTCCAGCCATGCTCATCTATTTATAGTGGTCTAAACATGCCAAGTTTTTCTCGCCTCTCTGCCTTTGCATGTGCTGTTTTCTCTGCCTGGAATTCCTTTCCCTTCTTTTTTGCCTGACATAACTCCTACCCGTCTTTGAAACTTAATATAAATGTCACCTTCCCTGAAAAGCCTTTTCTTATCTTCTGTAACAGCTTGAAATGATCCTTATTATCCTACTTTTCCTCCCATCTATACCTCTAGGATAGACACTACTGTTACATATTTCTTTCAAGTCAGTCTCCCATATTACACTTTGAGCTCAAGGAAGTAAGGACTTGCTTTTGTATATCTTTGTATCATCATAACACAATGATTATTAGAATATAGGAGTTAATGTGTGGCCACTGGGATGAATGAATGAATACTGGAAAGGGTCATTGGAAATAAGGAAAGGAGATCACTTTGGTTTGAGCGTAGGGAGGAGCTTATGGAAGAGGTCTCAAGCTCGGCATTGAAAGACCAGTTGGATTCAGATGGAAAAGAAAAAAGGAAGATTGAGGACATTTTAGGTATGAGGAAAAGAGTAAATGAGGGTATGGATAATGTATTTTAATTGTATTAATGAACCCTGCTCCCTTGGAGGGTTTGTATATGTGATTGGGGGAAGGTAAGATGGAGACCAAGGTTTGGTAGCATATGATGGAGGATTTTGAAAATCAGATCAGGATGTTTGACTTTTATTATTCTGTATATAGTGAGGGTGTGAGATTTATATTATTTACTTGTTTTGCAGCAGAAGTTTCTTGATGAAAATGATATTTGGGGAACATTAGTCTTAATGCTGGTGTGTGGGATAGATTTGAGATAGGAGAAAATAGTGACAGGAATAGCAAACACACCTGTCTGGTTTGATCAGAAAAAGGGGTATTATTATTTTTTTAAAGTTTATTTTTGTTTTGAGAGAGCAAGAAAGAGAAAGTGGGAGAGGGCCAAGAGGGAGGAAGAGACAGAATCCCAAGCAGGCTCCACATTGTCAATGCAGAGCTTGATGCACTGCTCGAACCCATGAACCATGAGATCATTGACCTAAGCTGAAATCAAGAGTCAGACGCTTAACCTCCGAGCCACCCAGGTGCCCCAGTGGGATATTATTTTTATCAAGTATTGAGATAAATGTGAATTCTTTTTTTTTTTTTGTACATTTTTTAAATTGGAGTATAATTAACACGACATTATATTAGTTTGAGGTATACAATGTAATGATTCAATATTTGTATGTATTGTAAAATGATCACCACAATTAAGTCCAGCTAACATCTGTTACCATACATAGTTATTTTTTTCTTCTGATTAGAACTTTCAAGATCCAATCTCCTAGCTACTCTCCCATATGTAATATAGTATTATTAACTATAGTTACTGTGCTGTACATCACATTCCCATGACTTACTCATTTTATAACTGGAAATTTGTACCTTTTGACCCCCTTCACTTATTTTGCCCATCCTCCACCCTGTCGCCTCAGGCAAGCACCAATGAGTTCGCTATATCCATGAGCTCAGGGCTTTTTTTGTTTTTTGATTTTTTTAGATTACACATACAAGTGAGATCATATGGTATTTATCTTTTTCTGTCTGACGTTTCATTTAGCATAGTGCCCTCAAGGTCTATCCATGCTGTTGCAAATGGCAAGATTTCATATTTTTTTATGGCTGGATAATATTCTATTGTGTACACATACCACATTTGCTTTCTTGTTTTGTCCATTGATGGACATTTAAGTGGTTTCCATGTCTTGGCTATTGCAAATAATGGTGCAGTGAACATGGGGGTTCATTTATCTTTTAAAAAAAATTTTTTTTTTCAATATTTATGAGAGACAGAACATGAGCAGGGGAGGGGCAGAGAGAGAGGGAGACACAGAATCTGAAGCAAGCACCAGGCTCCGAGCCGTCAGCACAGAGCCTGATGCAGGGCTCAAACTCATCAATGGTGAGATCGTGACCTGAGCCAAAGTCAGACACCCAACCGACTGAGCCACCTAGGTGCCCTATTTATCTTAAAAAAATTTTTTTTAGTGTTTATTTATTATTGAGAGACAGAGAGAGACAGAGCATGAGCATGGGAGGGACAGAGAGAGGAGGAAACACAGAATACGAAGCAGGCTCTAGGCTCTGAGCTGTCAGCACAGAGCCCGATGCGAGTCTCGAACTCACAAACCGCGAGATCATGACCTGAGTCAAAGTCGGATGCCTAACCAACTGAGCCACCCAGGCACCCCTACATTTATCTTTTAAATTAGTGTTTTTGTTTTCTTTGGAAAACTTTTTACTTCTTAAAAAATACTAGACAATGAAGTCATATTCAGAAAGTACTTCAGAATGTTGTAGTAGTATCTTTAGGGTTGTTGTTCTAAATACCAGTTTTCATTGGACTGTCAATTTACAGAAGAGCAGGTTAGTAGAGAATTCCAGTTGCTGGTAAACTTGATAAAGTGACTATTGCTGCACTTCATTTTATTTACTGGAGTGTAGTTCCATCATTATTAGTTTGCAGTCATGTAAGATTTTAGATTATATGTAGATTCAGTTTATATGGAAATTCACTTTACCTTCTATCTCTGTGCTGGAAGGAACTTTTTATAACTTCTTCTCTAACTTCACTCCCCCCCCCCCCCCCCCCCAGCTCTGGAACTTAGCACTTCTGTTTATTTGCTTAAATAATTTAACAACATTCTCCTTTCTATTTTTCTAAAACCATGTGAGACAGGGTCTAGTGGGGATAAGTAGACAGAGTCATGACAAAAACAGACTGAACTGAAGACAGATGAACATATTTGACATGTTTAGAGTTCTTTAGAATGTTTTCTAATGTAGGGTATTCTTGGACACACATTTGTATGACTAGTATGTATGGTTAAGAAAAAGGGATTCTTTTGGAAAGGGTGCTTAGGACTAAGGAGAATGGTCTGGGATGTGCATAGGATCATATCTTCTCAAAATTCTCCTGAAAGTGCTTTGCGATTATTTTGAATCTTATTTTGATAATAAACTGATTTGCTTTGGTTTGGACATTTCTATATTCATTTGTAAGTTGTTTTTAAAAAGTGATCATAGGGCTCGTAAAAATTGCCTCCACTCTAACTCAGTATGTGAAGAAATATGTAACTGAGCAACATTCTGACTACAAACAAAAGAGAAGACTGGTATTCCCAAATGATGATAATCCAGCATTTAGAACAAAGGTAATTTTTTCTGTGCTTCTTTACTTGTAACATCCCAGGAATGGTTTTACTTTTGTCTATAAAAGCAGAGGAAGTTGTAACATGGACAAAATATGGAGTCTCCTGATGGGATTCAGAGAAAATTCAGGAATATCCTCCTTGCTACCCAGCAGGGAGGAGTAAGCCTTCCATACTGCAGCCTGAGTTACAGAGAATAGCTCAGTCCAGTCCTTTCTCTGTGTCATTATTATGAGTAAAAGGAGTTTACACTCTTGAAGAAATACCAAGTCCTCTTCATTGCACAATTTGAGATGATTGGCTGAGGACTGGTTGTCTCCACAAGGGTTCTTAGGCCAGTATTCTCAAACTGTTCATTAGTGAGCTATGGGAAAAAGTGTTCTGAGTTAAATACAGTTTGGAAACTTTGTTAGAAGAGTTAAACATGGTTCTTTTCTGCAACACTTTTCAAAACTAATGTGCTTATAAATTGTCTTGTGACTGTCTATGGAATTTTCCAAACACATTGAGCACATATTGTCCCATCCCTTCTACTCTTGGCCTCACCAGCCTCCAGCATGCATATCTACTTACAGGGTTACTGTGAAGTTTAGAAAATGCTGCTGTTAGCAGAAAACTTGCTAGATAAAATAGACCCAGCTGGAATAGTCTTGAAAAATGCTTAACTAGTTTACTAAGATAGATGTGAAAGCCCATTGCTTCCCCAGTTCTGGGTTGCATGGGAAACATGATTAATCATAGAGAGCTTGGTTGAAAAAGAGAAGCCAAGTTTTAATGGCTTTGATTTAAGATGCAGTATACTCAGGCAGAATAGGGTGCCTTGAGAGGAGTCTTTTAAACTCTGGAGGTTATGAACCTTGATAAGTGAATTAGCACATATTTAGTATGGAGAGTTGTTAGAATTAGGCTTTGATACTTCATTGCAGATTTTTCCTATTGTCCTCTGAAATGCAATGTGAGAAAGCATTTCAATTAGACCTCTAGGTTGTTGAATTATCTTATATTTTTGAATTGAAATAGCCAGCGTGGTTCTTTCAGTTAATCATTAGCAAGGACATCCAATGAAAAATATATTTGCTATGCAGTATTTTTCTAATGTAGTCCTTTAAGTGATTATACTAAGATCACAATAATGAATTTCCATTTATCAGTTCCTTATGAAGAACTATATTTTCATGGACAAAGTGATCCTTCAGGACAACCCAACTTTGGGTTTTCTGGAATCTATGTAAGCAGAAAGCTTACATTATCTCTTGACATAGCACATACTCCTTTATCGAGAAAAAAGTAGGAGATAAATAATTGGATATATATTAGGAAGTTATTAATAGGGAAAACAAACTTTGAGGACATTTCATTAAGTCAGGGTAGATGCATCCAACTTCTTAGATTTTCTAATACTCTACAAGATAAACAGTTGATGTTCCAAATGGTCTCTGGATACTGGTTTAATTTCTTTTATACCCATTAAAATAACAGTGACTTACACATGGCATAAGTTTCTCTAGAGTGTCATAGTGCAAACGTAAATAGTCCAGGACTGATAAGGTAGCTCTAAAGGAAGCCTTCAGGGGTGCCTGGGCACCTTAGTCAGTTGAGCACCTCACCCCGACTCTTGATTTCGGCTCAAGTCAGGATCCCAAGGTTGTGGGATCAAGCCCCACGCATCAGGTACCATGCTGAGCTTGGAGCCTGCTTAAGATTCTCTCTCTGTGTGTCTCTGTCTCTCTCTAGCCCCCCACGTCTTCCCTCCTTTTTCCCTGCACCTGTTCTATCTCTAAAATAAAATTAAATTTAGGGCACCTGGATGACTCAGTTGGCTAAGCATCTGACTCTTGATTTTGGCTCGGGTCATGATCTCATGGTTTGTGGGTTTGAGCCCTGCATTGGGCTCTGCGCTGACAGTTCAGAGCCTGCTTCTGATTCTCTCTCCCTTTCTCTCTGCCCCTACCCCACTTGTATTCTGTTTCTCAAAATAAATAAATAAACTTAAAAAAATTAAATTTAAAAATAAATAAAGGAAGCCTCAGCCCATTCTTTCCTGTCCTTTACATATGGCTTCCATCTTATGCTACCATATATAGATGGCTGCTCCATATATAGGTGGTACCATATATAGATGGATAGATTCTCCTCATTCTAGCCAGCGGGACAGAGTAAAAAGAGAGAAGAGGAACTCTTTCTCTTATGAGCACATGCCTTTTCCATTTACATCCCATTAGTCAGATTCATGCCACACAAGGAAAGCTAGGATATGTATTTTTTGAGCTTTCACAGAACATTCATAAAATTGATCATGTAACAAGCCACAAAGGACACTTTCATACATTCCCCAAAAAGTCACAGATAATGTCTTGAGGAAACTTTTATTGCTTAAAGAATAGGTAAAAGAAGAGAATACACACACACACACACACACACACACACACACACGGATTATATATAAGTATATACTTACATACTTACATATATATACTTATATATAAGTATATACTTATATACTTACATATATATACTTATACATAAGTATATACTTATATACTTATATATATATATACTTATATATAAGTATATACTTATATACATGACATGTGGTATATAGGTGTGTGAGTGTATGTGTAGACAGCTGGTAGTCTGTGTTATTCATTATTCTGAGATAGGTTTCCAGATGCTGAAGTGCCTTCTGAGTTACCACAGAAAGAAGAGATTGTACTTAACAACTTGAAGTTAATTCTCTGTAAATCAGTAACCTATGGGTTTAAAAATTTGTGGTGTATTAAGTTAAATGAAGCATTCAGCCCAAAAGATGTCTGAGTGTGTATTGAATTTCTTGAGTAGTGATTTATGTACACGTGTATGGGAATATAATATAATTTGATATACAGATTCTTGATTTATGGACTGTTTATCAAAAAAGTAGAATGAAGTAGTAGTTTATTAAAATGAGTACTTTTGAGTGTAGTTTTTCCATCAAAGGAAAAAATTATGATTCGATGTAATAGTTCACTTAAATTGCAGTATGATCTAAGAAATTTTAGGTCTTGTTTCAAAATCAAATTAGTGTAATTTTTTAAATTGTGAAGATAATTGGTACATCTTATTTAAGTGAAGGAAAATGTATTCAGATATATACATTAATTTTTATAGACCTCATAATATTTTATATATAAAAATATGAACATAAATGACAATTCCTTTTAGTGTAATAATTTTTACATTGAGCTCCAAGTAAAACAAATAGGAAACAATTTTTTCACAATACTTTAGGGGGTTTTATAGCCAAACAAGCATTTTTTCATGTATTTGATATTACTTGATAGTATTCTGGAGCTTGTTTAATGATTCTTATTTTCTTTTATATTTTATGATTCTTATTTTCCGATAAATGTTTTCAAATCTTTACATTTTTTTTTAAGACTTAGCCAAATTTCACATCTTTTGACCTGTGTTTTCTTTGTCATCCTCTACTAAGTATTATACTTAGAATTTCCTGCTCTTTAACCCACAGATTAAATCCAGGTAAAAGATTTTTAAAGTTCTCTTTTGGTTATCTTCTTTATTTTGGTTTTAATTTTATTGCTTTAAAATTTGTGAACATAGCCTATATTTTGATGGCCAGGTGCATGTAACAAGGTATCTTTTGTGGCCTATTATGTGATTGATTTTTATGAACGTTCTATGTAAGCTCAAGAAGAATGCATTCTATGTTGTAATGTCATTTATGTCATGTCGTCAGGCTTTCAAGGTGGTATATTTCAAATCTTTCAAGTCTTTGCGTTTGTTTTTTTGCTTCATACTTTTTCAAAGGCATGTAAAAACCTCCAGTTAGAATTGTTTGTCTATTGCTGGTGCACCAAGATTTTCAGTTGTTGCTTCATGTACATTGAGGCTGCATATTCGCTTTCATTTTATCTTGCTGTTATATATCTACTTGTGTCTTATGGCTCCCCACCTTGAAGTTTAATTCTTTTGATATTAACAGTGACTTTCTTTTGGTTCATATTTTTCAGATACTTTTCGTTATCCTTTATGTTTTATTTTTGTTGAATCTTGGTTTTACATTTAATCTAAGAATATGTCTTTTGAGTTTAATCCATTTATATTTAATGTGATTATTGTTACATTAAAGTTTATCTCTGCCATTTTATATTTTATCCCTTCAGTGTCTGAATTTAATGTCTATGTCCTCTCCTCTTCCTACCCAGTAGTAAATACCAAGATCCTTAGCATACTCTCCCCTTGGTACCCCTATTTTGTTGGAATAGGTTGATGTGATATTTTAATTATTTTTATGAATATACTTTTATAAAAAGATGAATCTTCTAAAACTTTTCCTGACTTCTGTTATTTTGTTGCTTTTATCTGGGTTCATTTCTCATCCTGCCAGATTGCATTCTTCAGAAGCTTTGAAAGAGGGTCTTTTTGTGGCAAACTTTGAGAGGTTATATACCTAGAATATCTTTATTTATCACTCAAGCTTAAGTGATAATTTACTTTGTTATGAAATTCTAAGTATGAGGTTTTTTTCCCCCTTAATATTTTGAGGGTAAGCTTTCATTGTCCTCTTGTTGGCCTGGTGTTTGTTGCTTGTGAAAAATCTGATACTTGATCTTGTTCTTTTGTATGTGATCTCACCTCTTCCCCTTGTTGGAAGCTTTTAAGTAATTTTTTTGTTTTGTTTTGGAAAGGCCTAACTTTCACTCTAGTATGCTTAGGTATAGGCTTTTATATTCTTAGCACTCTAAGCCATTTCAGTCTAAGATCTCATATATTGAATTCTGTGAAATTCTTGGCCATTATTTTTTAAATTTCTTCCCCTTCATTTATTCTTTTCTTTGGTTATAGAATAGCTGTTAGGTAGATATTGATACTTATACTACTTATACTAGATCACTTTTTAAAAATACTTATTTATTTATTTATCTATCTATCTATCTATCTATCTATCTATCTATCTATTTATTTATTGAGAGAAAGAGACCAAGCCAGGGAGGGGCAGAGGAAGAAGGAGAGAGAGATCCCAAGCAGACTCTGCACTGTCAGCACAGAGCCTGACATGGGGCTCAAACCCACGAACTGTAAGATCATGACCTGAGCTAAAACCAAGAGTCAGAACACTTAACCATCTGAACCACCCAGTCAGTCACCCCTCTCTAGATCACTTTAACTTTTAAAGTTCTTTTTATCTCATTCTGCTGCTCTATGGGACATTTCCTGGACTTAGTCTTAAATTTTTTTTTTTAATGTTTATTTATTTTTGACAGAGAGAGAGAGAGGGAGACAGAGCATGAGTGGGGGAGGGTCAGAGAGAGGGAGACAGAATCTGAAGCAGACACCAGGCTCTGAGCTGTCGGCACAGAGCCAGATGCGGGGCTCAAGCTCACGAACTATGAGATCATGACCCAAGCCAAAGTCGGATGCTCAACTGACTGAGCCACCCAGGCGCCCCTTCCTGGACTTAGTCTTAAAGATTACTACATTGTACTTTGGTTCTATCCGTTCTGTTATCCAAACCATTTTAAAATTTAAAAATCACAAACAGTATATTCTTTGTTCTTAACTGCTTATTCCTGCTTTATATTTCTACTACATGTTTCTCTTAAGTCTATACACTATGAATGTTTAAAATTCTTCTTTCAATTAGTTCTGCTTCAGAGGTTATTTCCTGTGCTTTTCGGTGTGGATGTGGGTTTGGGTGTTTGTCTCCTCTTCCTTTATTAGTAATTATTATTATTTTTTTTGTTTGTTTGTTTACTTCTTTTTTTTTTTTTTAATTTTTTAATATATGAAATTTACTGTCAAATTGGTTTCCATACAACACCCAGTGCTCATCCCAAAAGGTGCCCTCCTCAATACCCATCACCCACCCTGCCCTCCCTCCCACCCCCCATCAACCCTCAGTTTGTTCTCAGTTTTTAACAGTCTCTTATGCTTTGGCTCTCTCCCACTCTAACCTCTTTTTTTTTTTTTTTTTTTCCTCCCCCCCCCTTTATTAGTAATTATTAAATATTTCCTCCTTTTTTTTTTTTCCTGTTACTCTTTTATCATCCTGAGATGCTGGTGAATTAAAAAAAAATTTTTTTTTAATGTTTATTTATTTTTGAGAGACAGAGTGTGAACGGGGAAGGGGTAGAGAGAGAGAGGGAGACACAGAATCTGAGGCAGGCTCCAGGTTCCAAGCTGTCAGCACAGAGCCTGACGCAGGGCTTGAACCCACGGAGTGGACCGTGAGATCATGACCTGAGGTGAAGTTGGACATTTAACTGACTGAGCCACCCAGGCACCCCGAGATGCTGGTGCATTTAGAGTGAGAGGTGGACATACACTGAGTTCTACCATTCTTGGCATACACGTGGCTCTCGTTTCTTAGGGATACTTCTCTGCAGGCACTGCTTATCTCAGTAGGGTGCCTCCCTCTTTTCTATTTTAGTCCTGCTGTCTGGCTGTTTCTGCTGCTTTCCTATACTAAGGTAATGGTAGCATGGCTGATAATCTACCTAAGAAAATCCAGCCTAGTAAAAAGGCACACAGCTAGAATTCCTAACCTCAGTTTATTCTCCCCATCAGTGGATGCTGGCTTTTATATGCTCTGTGACTCCCTAACCATGCCCTAGCATTATCTGTGTGCTCCACTGTTTTTGAACTAGATTCTGAGATTCAGCAATCTAGCGTCTACTGTCCTCTCCAGAGTAGAGTGGAGTTCCTGGTGTCTGGGAAGGCACCAACAACCAGCAGATGGTGCTGGTCTTTTACCTTTTCAGGAATCAAAAGCCATATCTTACTTTTACAGGTAATGGCTACTATAAGTGATTATTAATTTTTTTTCAAGTTGTCAGAACATCTTAAGAGTATTCAAGTATTTTTATGAAGAGATAAGAAGGAAATAAATGTATCTAACAATTTCTGTCTCCTTCCTCATGTATAAAATTGTGCTGTTCTGGTTACAGTGCATTTTGAATACCTTTTATGATAGGATAATTGACTTTTAACATATTGTGATCTGTAATAGCTACTATTTACTGAGTGCTTACTGTGTCCTGGGTACTACACTAAATGTTTTATGTATGTACTGTTGGTGAAAGACCAGGATGATTTCTCCAGTGAAAAGTTTTAACTTAATAGGTTTATAAGAATTGTGGATTACTATTGACTCTATAAGATAGAAATTATACTCACATAGTTTAACAGCAATAAATTCCATTAAAGTGATAAAATGTTTTACCTGTAGAAGAGGGAAATAATTGAAGGAGGAAACTTAGAGACTGTTTTTAATGAGAGAACTAAAACTTACAGAATTTGTCACTTTTATATAGTTCATGAGCTTTCTCTGTTTTTTGTTTGAGGGGGTATATATGGATGACAGAACCATTTTGTTTTTAGAGTATTTAACATTTATAGAATATTAGAAATAAAAATGTTACAAATAAATATGCTTGTGTGTTTTACACATAGATGTGAAAATAGAAAATAAATCATTCCATCTTCCTAAAGCAGTTTAAGTGGTCATTATTTCTCATCTAGTTTCATCTATAAAACTAATGTGCTTAACTGTTTAAATTTATTTTTTAGTAATAAACTAACCTTTACCACAGAGCCTAATTTTCTTCCCTTATCCTGTGCTTTCTGATTGTACTTGCTGGTGGAACCCAGAACAATGATTGTATGAAGTGAAGAAGAAAAGACATGCAGATTAGAAAATTGCTGGGTTGGGGGGTGCCTGGGTGGCTCAGTCAGTTGAGTGTCCGACTTCAG
This sequence comes from Panthera pardus, assembly GCF_024362965.1. Taxonomy (NCBI): domain Eukaryota; kingdom Metazoa; phylum Chordata; class Mammalia; order Carnivora; family Felidae; genus Panthera; species Panthera pardus. The sequence continues at coordinate 68,651,195 of NW_026526991.1, read as the reverse complement.
CTCAGGTCATGATCTCACAGTTCATGAGTTCAAGCTCCACATTGGGCTTGCTGCTGTCAGTGAAGAGCCCATTTCTGATCCTCTGTCCCCCTTTCTCTGCCCCTCCCCTGCTTGTGCTCTCTCAAAAATAAATAAACATTTAAAAAAAGGAAGAAACTTGCTGGAATTATGTAGAGGGTTTTTTTGCTTGACATTATTTAGGCAATGAAACTTTTTTTTTTTTTTAATTAAATGCAATCTACACACAGTAAAAGTCACTCTTTAGTATATTGCTCTGTGAGTTTTGACACATGTGAACAGTTGTATAAGCATCACCAGAATGAAGATCTAGAGAGCATTTCCATCACCCCCCAAATTGCTCTGTGTCCTTTTTAGGTAGCCTAGCATTCCATCTTCTATCCCTCGTAACAACTTATCTGTTTTATACCCCTTTAATTTTGCCTTTTTAAGAATATCAGATTAATGAAATTATACCATATGTAGACTTTTCAGTCCAGCTTCCTTTACTTAACATAGTGCTTCTGAAAATCATACGTATTGCCTGTGTCCATAGTTCACTCCTTTTTATTGCTAAGTAGTATTCCATTGTATGAATATGCTGCAGATTCTTTATCATTTCTTAGTTTAGGGAGGTTGGGGTTTCCCCAGGTTTTGGTGATTATAAATACTGTAAACATTCTCATATAAGTTTATGTGTGAATAGAAGTTTTCACATCATTTGGGTAAATACTAAAGAATGAAATTACTGGGTCAAACTATTAATACATATTGTATTTGAAGCTGCTAAACCATTTTTGGGAATGGCTGAACCATTTTACATTCTTATCAGCAATGTATGAAAATTCCAGTTGCTTCCCATGCTTGTTAAGGGCTTGGTAGTATTCGTTTCTTATTTTTAGCCATCCTAAAAGAAGTGTCATAGGCTGTCATTGTTCTTAGAACTTGCATTTCCCTAAATGAGTAGTGATGTTGAGCATTTTTTATGTTTATTTGCTATCTGCATATCTTCTTTGGTGAAGTATCTGTTCAAGTGTTTTCCTTTTTATTTTTTTTTTCTTTTCTTTGAGAGAGAGTGAGTGCATATATGCATGGGGAGGACAGAAGGAGAGGGAGAGAGAGAATCTTAAGCAGGCTTCACGCTCAGTGAGGAGCCCAACATGGGGCCCAGTCTTACAACTGTGAGATCATGACCTGAGCCAAAATCAAGAGTTGGACACTCAACTGACTGAGCCACCCAGGCGCTCCAGGGTATAAAGTATTTATCAGATACATGATTTGCACTTAACTTTCTCATAAACTGTTGCTTGTCTTTTTATTCTCTTTTCAGTATGTTTTTTAAAACAGTTATTGAGAAATAATTAATACAGTAAACTAAACATGTACAGAGTATCCATTTTGGTAAGCCTTGACATAGGTATACACCCGGGAAATCATCACCACAATCAAGATAATAAACGTATCCATCACTCTCAAAAGTCTCTGTGTGTCCCTTGGTAATTCTTCCATCCCACTTGTCACAGGCAGCCACTAATTTTTTTAAATTACAAATTAGTTTGCATTTTCTAGAATTTATTTAAGTGAAATCATATACTGTGTACTCTTTTTTCATTTAACAAAATTATTTTGCAATCCTTCTATGTTGTATCAAAGTTCAGTCTTGTTTTGTTGCCAAGTAGTATTCTATTATATGGGTGTGCCACAATTGGGTTATATCTGGTTTGGGGCTATTATAAATATATATTAATTTTTGTTGCACAAATCTTCTTTTAAATGGATTTATACTTTCGTTTCTCTAGGAGTGAAATAGTTAGGTAATATGGTAAATGTGTTTAACTTTTTAAGAAGCTGGCAAACTGTTTTATAACATTTTACATTCTTATCAGCAATGTCTAAGAGGAGTTCTAGTTGATCCACATTATCATCAACATTTGATGGTCAGCCTTTAATTTTAGCTATCCGGGTAGGTTTGTAGTGATATATTTTTTAAGTGGTTTTTTTTTTTTTTTTTTTTTTTGCATTTATTTATTTTTGAGAGACAGAGTGAGACAGTGCACAAGTGGAGGAGGGGCAGGGAGAGAGGGAAACACAGACTCCGAAGGAGGCTCCAGGCTCTGAGCTGTAAGCACAGAGCCTGACGTGGGGCTTGAACCCACAAACTGTGAGATGCTGACCTGAGCTGAAGTCAGAAGCTCAACCGACTGAGCCACCCAGGCACCCCATGTAGTGAAATTATGGTTGGAATTTGGTTTTCCCTAATGACTAATGATGTATGTTTCATGTACTTATTTGCTATTCATATATCTTTTTTGGTGAAGCGTCCAGTTTGTTGGTGCACCTTTTCATTGGTTTGCTTTCCTTATATTCAGAGGGTTTTTTTATATAATCTGAATATTATCCAATATGTGATTTGCAAATATTTTCTCCCACTCTGCAGCTTGCCCTTTCATTTTTTTATGAGGAGGAGGAATTTTTAATTTTGATAAACATAAATTTATCAAGTTTTTTTTCTTTCAGGTATCATGCTTTTGACATATCTAAGGAATCTTTGGCTAATTCAAGGTCACAAATATTTTCTCCTGTTTTCTAGGTGTTTTATAGTTGTAGGTGTTTTCTTTCAACTTTATTGAGAAATAATTGACAACTGTATATATTTAAAGTGCACAGTGTAATGATTTGATATATATATATATATATATATATACATTGTAGAATAATATGTAGTTTTCAATTTTATATTTAAATGTATGATTACTCTTGACTAAAATTTTGCATATGCGTCACATATGGATTGTTTAGTACTGCTAGTTTCCTTAAGTAATGCCTTAGTGACATTTCACAAATATTGATATGTTGTATTTTAATTTTCATTTCATTCAACATCTTTGTTATTTCCCCTTTGAGTTTTTCTTTGACCCATAGGTTTAGAAGTATTTGATATCCAAATGTTGGGCTTTTCCAGATATCCTTCAGTTACCATTTTCTAATATCATTCCATTGTGGTCAGAAAGCATACTTTTAATGCCTTGGATCTCTTTAAATTTATTGAGAGTTGATTTGTGGTCTAGAATGTGGTCTTTCTTGGTAAACGTTCTGTGTGCACATGAGAAGAAAGTGTATTCTGCTGTTGTTCATTGAAGTTTTTTATAAACGTCAGGTTACATATGTTGATAGTGTTACCCAACTCTAATGTATCCTTGATTTTCTATTTATTCTCTTAGTTATTAACAAAGAAGTATAGCTTATCTCTGAGAATAATTATGGATTTGCTTATTTCACCTTGGTATTTATCAGTTTTGATGTATTTTTGAAGCTCTCTCAATAGGTACATAAATGTTTCTAGTGTATGTCCTCATGGTAAAATGACTGTTTTATGACCAAGAAATTATCTTTATCCTTGGTAATATTTTTGACTTGAAATCTACTTTGTCAGATATTCATATAGTCACTCTAGCATTCTTTTGACTAATGTCAGTATGGTATGTGGTTGGTTTTTTTTCCCATTCTTTTCCTTTAAAACTATTTGTTTCTTGGGGCACCTGGGTGGGTCAGTCGGTTAAGTATCTGACTTCAGCTCAGGTCATGATCTTGCAGTTTGTGAGTTCAAGCCCCACGTTGGGCTCTTTGCTGACAGCTCAGAGCCTGGGACCTGCATCAGATTCGTTGTCTCCCTCTCTCTCTCTGCCCCTCCTCTGCTCGTGCTCTGTCTCTCCCAAAAATAAATAAACAAAAAAAAATTTTTTTAAATATTTGTTTCTTTATATTTAAAGTGCATTTTTGGACATACAGTATAGTTGGGCTGGCCTTTTTTTCTATTCTGATAATCTTTGCCTTTTAGTTGAGGGTGTTTAGACCATTTACATTTAATGTGACTAATGATCTGGTTAGGTTTAAATTCACCATCTTTCTGTTTTCTGTTTGTCTTGTCTGCTTTTTGTTTCCTTCCTCCTGTGCCATCTTTTGAATTGAGTATTTTTATGGTTCAGTTTTATCTCTTAGGTTTGTATATCAGCTCTAACTCTTTGTTTTAGAGATTGCTTTAACTTTCTGTAGTCTACCATGTACTAATGTTATACATGTAGTATAATTACCTTAGAATATTGTACTTCCATTTCTCCCCTTTTGGCCTTTGTGCTTTTATTTTCTTATATAAAATAAGAATAAGAATGATTTTTTTCTTCTATGTATGTTGTAAACTAAACACTGCATAGTAATTAATTTTTTTAAAAGTTACCTTTTAAAGAGATTTAAACATTTTTTTTTAAATGTCATGTGTTTTTTCACATTGTTACCATTCTCCCTTCTCTTATTCTTTTGTTGTACATCCAGATTTCCATAAAATCTGACCACTATATCTGTCTTGGCTGAAATTAGAAGTCCCAGTGTTTCCACTCTTTGCTTTAAGGATTTATGATTTACAATTTAATGGCTGGGCTTCAGTCAGTACTTTTAGATGCCCTAACTACATGCTTTTTAGGGTTTTTTTTTTTTTTTCAATAATATTTACATCACACATTTAAAGATAGTTTTCATTCTTTAAAGATAGTATAAATGAGTTAGACTTATTCCTAGATACACATATTCATCTGCTGCTTTCAGTATTTCAATATTGAAGTTTTTTAGTATCTTGTAGTTAACTCTAAGTTCAGCTAGCTCTTAATATTCTAACATAAGACCAATGTGTCACTTCACCTTCAAAATAACATGCTTGTTATTTTCCTTTTCCTCTCCCCTTGTCATATGCAGAAAAATAATCCTATTTGAATAATCCTAATGAATGTACTCTTAGTGATCATTTAAGTCCTTTTGATAAGTTGGCATTTCTAGTAGAAATTAATAATAGTTTATTATACAAAGTGCAGTTTTATATATTTAGGATTCCCCTTAGTAATTTAGATGATTGTATCTTAAATGACTTAAAGGCACTTTAGGGCAATTAGGTGGGTGAAAATTTCTGTTTACAAAAGAGATCTATTTAGGGAAATAGAACTTAAAATTTTTGTTTAAATGGTTTCTTTTATAGAGTTATTTTAAAATAAATTTTTTCAGGGGGCCTGGGTGACTCAATTGGTTAAGGTCAAGATCTCATGGTGTACAGGATTGAGCCCCTCGCTGAGCTCTATGCTGAGAGGACAGAGCCTGCTTGGGATTCTCTCTCTCCTGCTCTGCCCTTCCCCGACTTGCACACGTTCTCTCTCTTTCAAAATAAATAAGTGAAGTTAAAAAAAAATTTTTTTAAATAAGCTTTTTCTAAGCTTTGAATAATCCAGGTAATGAGGAATCTCTAATGACTGAGCAAGTATGTCAAGTCACTAAAAACACCAACAATCTGTGGGTTCTGGGGAGAGTGGTGGTGTAAAACTATAGTTCTGTAAAAACTGTAAAACTATAGTTCTGTAAAACTGTAAAACTGTAGTTCTGTAAAACTATAGTTCATATATCTTTCTTGTTGGTAGTGTGTGAAAAAATCTTCTTTACCCCTGTTGCTGGTAGTCATTTCCTGTTTTGGGGGAAGGGGATGGTGAGGGAGATGCATTAAATCATTAAGAGACAGTTGAGGAGTAAGTTTTGTTGGGACAGCCCGCTTCTGGCAGGACATCATAAGGATCTTTGCAGACCCACTTCCCAGTGAAACTGGCAAAAATTGCTTGTTTTGATAGCAGTCATTTAAAGTCTGAAAATGGTCCTAAGGGTCTACAACAAATGAAGAAAGAAAATCTGCTAAAACTTGGGAAGAACAGCCCAAGTCTGTGGTATTTGAACCAAGACTTGCTTCCTCTCTCCCCTTTTCTAACTCAACAAGATGGAACCTGCACTCCACACTGGTGCAGCCAAGAACACAGGATTCCCTCTCTCCTCACCACCTAGTTGGAGGGCACCTTCCTGAGAGGAGCAGATGTCAGGATTTCTCATTCTGCCCAGCTACATGTTGCTGAGGCTACATGTTCTGGGCATGTGGGCCTGAGAGGCAGGGGCTTACTTCTGCTATCCCACTCATGGCACAGAAACGCTGCTTGTACACAGTGCCACTGAGAATTACTCATGTCTCAGCTCTTCAGGTAGCAGTTCCACACTGGGAGAAAGATGCAAGTTCCCTCCACGCTACCAAGCATTTTGGTCTCAAAGTTAGGTTGTCATTCTATAGTGAGCCACTATCCCTGCTCTCAGACCCATGGCTCAGAGAGTTATACAATAGAGAGTTCCGCATCTCTTTCCAAAGTAACTAACTTGATTTGTAACAATATGTGGAAAATATCAAGCCTACGGATATTCTCAAAAACAGTGGAGGTTGTGAAGGCAATGAGGAAGAGTTTGGTAGATGCACTGGAGATAAATAAAGGATATTTTGGCTAGCTTGCTGGAGGGAACCAGGGAAATACTGAGCTTGAAGGAAACCTCCTAGGGTCAGAATAAATCGCAAATGTTGAGCTCCCTCCAAAGGAACTGAGATTTGTGTGGAGCAGTTTATGCTTCAGCATCGTTGAAAACAATAGAGCAATGAGCTGACAAGTAGTGCTGCTTAAAAGCTGGGTTTTGTAAGGGAAAGAGACAGGGAGCCCTGCCAAAACTGGTATCATTTCATGGTAACTTTGGGAATACCCGAGACTGTGCCTCCTGATGAGGAACACCAGGGGCTTCACACTGAGGAAAGATGAGGGAATAGACTTCACTGAAATGATTTAAGCAATGAGTTAATACAATAAACAAATAAATAACAATAACAAACCCCAGAGGGAGGCAACCAGTATCCAGAGTCGGTACAGTACAGAATCTAAAATGTCCAGTTTCCAGCAGTATTAGAAGACATGGAAAGAAACAGGAAATTATGACCTCTATACCAGAAAAAAGGGCAGGCAACAGAGACTGCCAATTGAGTTGGTCAGATGTGAGATTTAACAAAGATTTCAGATTAGCTATTATAAATATATTTGGAGAACTAAAGAAACCAGGGCTAAAGAAGTAAGGGAAAGTATGATGACAGTTTCTATCAAATAGAGAATGTCAATTAAGAGAAATTATAAAAAACTAGTTGGAAATTCTGAGTTTGAAAAGTATGAAATGAAAAATTCACTAGAGGGGCTCAATGATAGACTTGAATTGGCAGAAGAAACAGTTAGCAAATTTGTAGTTAGATTGATAGAGATTATGCATTCTGAAGAACAAAAAAGAGTGAAGAATAATGAGTGAAGAATAATGAACAGAATCTCAGAGAAATGTAGGATACCATTAACTGTTCTAGCATATATGTAATGGAAATACCAAGGGAAGGAAAGAGGATACTTTAAGAAACAGTGGGTGAAACTGAGAACAAACTGAGGGTTGATGGGGGGTGGGAGGGAGGGGAGGGTGGGTGATGGGTATTGAGGAGGGCACCTTTTGGGATGAGCACTGGGTGTTGTATGGAAACCAATTTGACAGTAAATTTCATATATTAAAAAAAAAAAAAAAGAGAAAAAAAAAAAAGAAACAGTGGGTGAAACTTCCCAAATTAATTGAAAAACATTCATCTGCATATTTTGGAACCTTAGTGAACTCCAAGTAGGATAAATTGCAAGAGATTCACAGACACCTCAAAATAAAAATGCTGAAAGTCAAAGAAAAGGAGAAAATCTTGAAAGCAGGAAAAGCAACTCATCACTTACAAGGGAACCCCCAGTAAAATTAATAGTTAATTTCTTATCAGACACAGGGCATAATACAGTGGGATAAACACAATCAGAAGTGCTGAAAGAGAAAAAATTGCCAACCTGGGTGCCTGGGTGGCTCAGTCTGACTTCGGTTCAGGTCATGATCTCACAGTTTGTGAGTTTGGGCCCTGCATCGGGCTCTGTGCTGACAGCTCAGAGCCTGGAGCCTGCTTTGGATTCTGTGTCTCCCTCTCTCTCTGCCCCTCCCCAACTTGTGCTTTGTCTCTCTCTGCCTCTCAAAAATAAAGAAAAAAAAAAAAAAAGAAAAAAAAATTGCCAGCCAAGAATCTTATCTTTCAAAAAGGAAGGCTAAATAAAAACATTCTCACACAAAACTGAGAGGATTTGTTGCTAGCAGACCCACTTTATAAGAAACACTAAAGAAAGTTCTTTAGGCTAAAAGCAATGACCCCACACAGTAATTCTGACATCCTCCCCCCAGTCCCCCCACACAAGAGCATCAGTATAGATAATTACATGATAATAAAAGATAATATAAATGCATATTTCTCCTCCCTTTTACTGATTTTAAAAGCAGTTGTGTAAACAATAAGTATATAATGTATTTTGAGCCTATAACACATAGAAATGTAGTATATATGCTCATAACAGCATAAAGGAAGCTTATGGGAGCAAAGCTGTATTAAACTAAAAAAATGACTCCACATGGTAACTTGAATTCACAGGAATAAATCAAGAGAACCAGAAATGATAAATGTGAGGTTAATAAAAGCTATAAGTATATACTTGCTCTCTTCTCTCAGCTTCTTTAAAGGTCCTAATAATATAAGGTAATAGTTATAACATTTATACTTTGAGTAATATTTTATTATTGACTTTATAACATTTATAGATGTAGTGTGTATATAACAATAATAGCTCAAAAAGGGGGGAAAAGAAATAGAGCTGTATGGGAATAATGTTTTTATATCTCATTGGAGTTAGTATAAATCTGAAGCCTAATCTGATAAAATATGTGTGGAAAGCCCTAGAACAAGCATGAAGGGAGTAACTTTTACAAAAAAATCACTAAAAAGATTAAAATACTACATTAGAAAATATGCACTTAATGCAAAACAGAGCAGTAAAGGAGGAAAAGAGCAACAAAAATATAAGACACATGGCAAACAAAAAGTAAGGTGATAGACATAAATCCAGCTGTATTGATGATATTAAATATAAATGTAGTAAATAATCAAAAGGCATTGTTATCAGGCTGGATTAAAAAAAATAGGTACAGGATCTAACCATATGCTCTCTTTAGGAGACATACTTTAGATGCAAGATACAAATATATCAGAACTAAAAGTATGGCAAAAGGTATATCATGCAAACAGCAACCATAAGAAAGCCGGAGTGGTTAATGCTAATATCAGATAAAATACACTTTAAAATGATAAAAAATAAAGTCATTGGAGATAATGATACAAGTGTCACTTCATTAGGAAAGATACAATTATACATATATGCATCTAACAACAAAGCCCTGAGAAATGAAGCAAAACCTAACAGAAATGAAGAAATAGACAATAGTTATGGCTCCCCCATTTTTAGTATTGGATAGAACAATGAGGCAGAAGATTAAGAAGAAATATAAAGTCTTAGGGGTGCCTGGTAGGCTCAGTTGATTAAGCGTCCAACTTTGGCTCAGGTCATGGTCTTGCAGTCTGAATTCAAGCCCCGTGTTGGGCTCTGTGCTGACAGCTTGGAGCCTGGAGCCTGCTTTGGATTCTGTGTCTCCCTCCCTCTCTGCCCCTCCCCCACCCTCACTCTGTCTCTCTCTCAAAAAATAAACAAACATTAAAAAAAAAATTTTTTAAAGCAACATAGAGTCTTGAACAGACAACTATATGTAATAGACATCTATAGAACACTCTACCCAACAATAGCAGAATACGTATTCTTCTAAAGAGCACATGGAACATTTTCCAGGAAATACCATATGCTAGGCTATAGAACCAACCTCAATATATTTAAAAAGATAGAATTAATACAAGGCATAGTTTCAAACCACAATGAATGATACTAGAGATAAACAATCCTGGGAAACTCACAAATGTGTAGAACTTAAACAGGATACTCTTTTTTAAGTTTATTTATTTTGAGAGAGAAAGGAGGGGAAGGAGAGAGAAGGGGAGGGGCAGAAACAGAGGGGGAGAGAGAGAATCCCATGCAGGCTCCATGCTGTCAGTGCGGAGCCTGACGTGGGTCTCAAACTCACGAACCGTGAGGTCATGACCTGAAATCATGGGTCAGATGCTTAACCGAGCTGCCTTAAGCAAGATACACTTAAATAACCAATGGGACAAAAAGAAAATCAAAAGTGAAGTTAGGAAATACCATGAGATGAATGAAAATGAAGACACAACATACGAAACATGACTGTAGCTAATGCAGTGCTTAGAAAGATGTTTATAATTTTAAATGTATGCTTAAAAAGAAGAAAGGTGTCCACAACCCAAGCTACTTTAAGACACTGGAAAAGAGTAAATTAAAACTAAACCAAGAAAAGGAAGGAAATTATAAAAATTATAGCAGAAATCAAAGGAAATAAAGCCATAGAGAAAGGTAATAAAACCAAAAGCTGGTTCTTTGAAAATATCAACAAAATTGACAAACACTTTTGCTAGGAGGGTCTTTTTTTCATTGACCAAGAAGAAAAAAAAAGAAGACTCAAATTACCAGAATGAGAGGTAAAAGATGGAACATAATTATTGTTCTTACAGAAATAAGGATTGTAAAGGAATAACAAGTACATGCCAATAAATTAGATAATTTATATGACATGGACAAATTCCTAAGACACAACTCCCAAAACTGACTCAAGAAAAATAGAGAATCTGAATAGTCTATGAGAAGTAAAAAGATTGAATTAGTAATCAAAAAACTACCCACAAAGAAAAACCCAGGCCCAGATGCTTTCACTAGTGAGCTCTACCAAACATGAAAAAAAAAAAAAGAATCAAATCCAATTATTTTACAAATTCTTGCAAAAAATAGACTTAGTTGGGGATATGTGTACCCTGTACACTTGGTGAAGTGGAAAGGGTGACAGCATAAAAGAAAAAGCAGTAGTAAGATACTTAGTTTCTCCTGTGACTGGAGCATTAAGCATCCTTGCTTTGAGTAGAACTTCTTTTTATGTAGTGGCCTCCTGGATTCATTATCTTGTATCTGGTTTATAAGACTTCAATTTATACATATCCTTAAAGAATATTGTATTGGCTGAATGAGGGAAACCCTCCGAAGGCAGATCCATTGATGATTGAATCTGAAATTATTTCCAAATAGCAAGGCTTTTTAAAAACATTTTTTAAATGTTTATTTTTGAAAAAAGAATTTTTTACATTATTTTTGAGAGAGAGAGAGAGACAGAGACAGAGCACAAGTGGGAGAGGGGCAGAGAGAGAGGGAGACAGAATTCAAAGCAGGCTCCAGGCTCTGATCTGTCAGCACAGAGCCTGACGTGGGGCTCGAACCTATGAACCATGAGATCATGACCTGAGCCAGTCGGTAGCTCGACTGACTCAGCCACCCAGGTGCCCCTAAATATTTATTTTTGAGAGAGAAAGAGACAGAGTGTGAGTGGGGAGAGGAAGAGAGAAAGACACAGAATCTGAAGCAGGCTCCAGGCTATGAGCTGTCCGCACAGAGCCCGACGTGGGGCCCAAACTTGTGAATTGTGAGATCATGACCTGAGCCAAAGTCGGACACTTAGCCCACTGAGCCACCCAGGCATCCCCCAAATAGTGAGATTTTGAGTTTACAAAAAAATAACAAATACTAGCTGTACTTACTGGTTCTAACTTTATAATACCAGTCTGATGGCATTAGTAAATTTTCTGATTTCAGGTTTTTAATAATCTAGATTTTAGTGTTATTATAAGAATAAAGTACCTTAATGTCTTCCTTCCATCATTTTGGCTAAGGTTAACGTAGTATAAGCTAGGGCTGACTTTGCTAATTTTTTTTGTCATTTCCATTTATGTTTTCTTCTTTACATCTTAGTTTAACACTTTTCCAAGGGACCTTACTTACATTTATATAGCATATTTGCCAAAGATCATTTGTATATATTTCAGTTGAGTCTCACAAAATTTTGAGGTTAGTAGGTCAGCTATTCTTTTTTCTTTGTGTGTATGTATGCATAATGTGTGCATATGTTTGGGGTGTGTGCTTAAACATAGCAATTGTGGCATAATTCTTTACAATTTGGAATGGCTTTCCATTAGTGTTTCAATACATGGCAGTGCTGGAACTCTTGATTACAACTTCCCTTACAAGTAAGTACCAATAAACCTTTTGTTAACTGTTAGAGGAAGCTGGTTGTTCAGATTGCAGTTGTTGCCAATGTACATACAACCAATTTATGCAAAGTAATAATAGTAATAGCTAACATTTACTGAGTAAGTATCAGTCATTGTGGTCAAGAGAATTTTTCCAGCTAAACCTTAAATTATTTGATGAAATTCTGAATTTACTGCTATTTTTTATCTTAAGCTAGGGCAGTGATTCTCAAACAAGGGGCAAGCCCCCCCCCCCCCCCCGCCCCCTCCCGCCAGACAACATTTGATAATGTCTGGAACAGTTTTGATTGCCACAACTTATGGGTGCCACTGGTTTCTAGTGGGTAGAGGCTAGGGATGCTGCTAAACATCTTACAGTGTACATGGTAGCCTCCCACAAATTATCTGGCCCAAAATGTTAATAGTGTTGAGGCTGAGAATTGCTGGGTAAGGTGATTTTGCCTTCATCCTGTGAGCAGTGACTCTTGAAGGCCTGAGGAAAAATGATACTTTCTTCTAGTGTTTTTGGTTCATCTGTAATATTTTCATGCCAGTATTCCTCAGGATATAAGCTGGATACCAGGACATGTAGCTCTGGAAAGGTTTAGGTGTATGCTATCTCAGGGAAAACCTAGAACAGCCCTTTTTGGATCACCGTTCTCCATGCTCAACCCAGTCTACCAAAATGTCTGTTTCTGCCTTCAGGGTGACGTGATCCAAGGACCTTATTGCTGTCTTTTGCCTTTGATTTTAGTCAAGATACCCTCATTCCACCTGATGGAATTTTTCCCCCCACTTAATGGAACTTAATTATTGAATCCAAGTGAGAAAATAATTTTAAGTTTTCAATTTCTTCTCTCTCAGAAGCTTCCAACTGCTTAGGGAAATTTATTCATTCCTATTTTTATAATTTGATTCTTTGAACATCAATAGTTTATGGAAGGAAGGCATTATGAAGTATTATAAACGTCTGCCATATTGAAACTCTACATATGAGACAGGAGAGTGATGTTAAGTCATACTAGCTTAGGCAATGTCACATGAACTAAGTCATTTGGTGAAGTTATGATTCAGCCTTAGCTATGTATGACATAAAAGCATACTATATTTCTTCTACCAGACAGATGCAAGTAGAGTTTAACTTAAATATATTATAGAACCAATCTTTTCATTTGGTAAGTTATTCAGGACTCTTTTTTTCCTCCATTTTGCTTGCACAAGTACTTCATTGCTGATGTTTATCTCAGTAATTTCTAGCAGGTAAAATGTTAACCTTTTGAAGAATGTCATTACCCTCTGTTATTACAGTAGTGATTTGGTGAAATTTCAAATGGTACTTTCTCTGAAAGAATTTACTTCTGGTAACTAACTAATATATACTGTTGGGCATCAGTATTTGCTTTGAAATAATAGATTTGTGTTTTATTTTTAACCAGAGAACTTGTCACGTGAGTTAAAATCTTTATTTTAGTTCATGAGACTATATAGTGGTGGTTCTGTATGTCAGACCCCTAGACCAGCAGCGTCACCATCATCTAAGAGCTTGTTAGAATGCCAGTTTTCAGACCAATTGAAACCTTCTCTGACCTACAGAATCAGAAACCCGGGTTAGAGCCAAAGAGTCTGTTTAACAAGTCTTCCACAGATTCTTTCTTTCTTTTTTTTAATTTTTTTTTAAATATACATCCAAATTAGGTAGCATATAGTGCAACAATTATTTCAGGAGTAGATTCCTTAATGCCCCTTACCCATTTAGCCCATCACTCCTCCCACACCCCCTTCAGTAACCCTCTCTTCTCCATATTTATAAGTCTCTTCTGTTTTGTCCCCCTCCCTGTTTTTATATTATTTTTGTTTCCCTTCCCTTAAGTCCATCTATTTTGTCTCTTAAAGTCCTCTTATGAGTGAAGTCATATGATTTTTGGCTTTCTCTGACTAATTTCACTTAGCATAATACCCTCCAGTTCCATCCATGTAGTTGCAAATAGCAAGATTTCATTCTTTTTGATTGCTGAGTGATACTCCAGTGTGTGTGTGTGTGTGTGTGTGTGTGTGTGTGTGTGTGTGTGTGTACACATTCATCCATCGATGGACATTTGGGCTCCTTCCATATTTGGCTATTTGATAGTGCTGCTATGAACATTGGGGTGCATTTGTCCCTTCAAAACAGCACACCTGTATCCCTTAGATAAATACCTAGTAGTGCAATTGCTGAGTCATAGGGTAGTTCTGTTTTTAGTTTTTTGAGAAACCTCCATACTGTTTTCCAGAGTGGCTGCACCAGCTTGCATTCCCAAGGTCTTCCAGTGATTCTTATACGTGGTAAAGTTTGGGAACTTCTCTACAGAGAGTGTGTTGTTGGACTGAGTTCACTTCATTTTAATGCATTGCACTTGTTCTCTTTTTGTTCTTATTACATTTTAAACCTGTATTATTTGTGTGAAGATAAGATATCCAAATTATTGACCAACCTCAAGTAACACATGTAACATGTTTAAAGAAAGACTTCTTGGGCAGATTTGAGAAATATTATTCCAAGCAATCAGGATAGGTGTTTGTATAAATCACTGTAAAGTGAAGCGCTTAAGAGATTTCATTCAAAATCCTGGATTGTGGAAATATAATTGTTTGGCACTCGGGCTGCTAAGTTAAACAGACTTCTGAGGCATGAAATCAAGGAATATATATTTGAAAAAACCCACACATGCTCCCATAGTAACTTTTAAAATGGAAATTAAAGTAATGATAATAGATATCAAAGAGGGAGTATGCTGAAATCTGTACCTGTAAGGGAAAAAAAATCTTAAACTATAAAAAGTCATGTGTATGTAAATACATACACTGTAGAGGTGTTTTTTAGAAGAGGTTAAAAAAAAAAGAATTTATTTGGGTACCTGTAATAATATTGTTAGCCTACCTGGGAATATTTTTTTAAATGTAGTTTTAATTAGTATTAATGCTCTAATTAATGTATTCATAATCACCACTGAAATGATACTCTGTTCAATCTATAGAATACAGGAGATATAATAGTGTTGAATTTACAAAGCTGTGCTTTCTGTAGCTTCCAAATCTTCGGACTTCTTACTGCATAAGCAATGCCTGAATATTGAGGTATTTCAATTAGTCACCTTAATTTTCTCTCTAAGTTATATTTTTTCATATGCGGGTTGAAACTCCAACTACTAAACTCCAATTAGAGTCTGTCCCTTAGTTCTCTTTCAAAAGAGGTGCTATGTGTATTGCGTTTTATTTCTCTTTGTTGATGAATTAATTTAGATTGTAAACGTTAGTTTAGACTTTTTTAGTGAGGTCTTATATTTGTTAGGTCCTAGGTCTAGAGACTGTTATCTCTAAAGTTTATATTATATTTACAGGCAATATTTTAACAAACTGGACTGTTCAGTCATTTTGCTAATAATAAGAATGATCAAAATCCCAGACAATGCCTGTTTTTTTCTCTTTTAGAGAACACTTATAGTTTCAGGATTTGGTTGGCAGGATGGGGTAACCTTGTATGTTGTTAATTTGCTGTTTTTGTTTTACTTCCAACTTTAGGGCATCTAGCCTCCCTAACAGGTTAGAGGCCAAGGATATTTGCATGCAGTGTAAAAAAGAATGTTAATAAGTTGAATGTCTGCTAGTACTTAGTGTCTTTTTTGATACTAGTTATGTATATAGACAAAGAAGGCAGAGAGCTGTAGAGATGGGGAGGATGGGAAGGGGAGGGAGAGAGAAATATAATAAAAAGACTACAAGGTCTGAATTGATCTGTATTTGCTCTGAAATTATGCATAATAAATGTAGTTTACTGTTCAGTGTATTTATTTAGCTCAGTAATAATGTCTATCTTTTCAGGATTTGTACATTATTAAGTATCTGAACTTAAATTAATTGATAATTTTTTAAAAAGGACTTCATTTACAAAATAATAATTTGTTGTAGTTCAGAATTAAAATTCAAAGACTCTTATTTAACCATCCAAATTTAATACTTTGAAAAATAATGGGATTGTTTTCATCCTGAAATTAACAGTAGCTAATTGTAGAAAATGAGGAAAATTCTGAAAAATTATTTAGAATAAAATGTAACTCACATATGATTCTGCCACTCAGAAATAATCACATTTAATGTTTTGGTATATGTCCTCCCTTCTTTTAAAAACTAAATTTTTATTTATTTTTTATTTATTATTATTTTTTAAATTTTTTAATGTTTATTTATTTTTGAGAGGTCCAGACAAGAGCACAAGCAGGGGAGGCAGAGAGAGAGGGAGACACGGAATCCAAAGCAATCTCCAGGCTCTGAGCTGTCAGCACAGAGCCCGATGCAGGGCTCGAACCCACAGGCCGTGAGATCATGACCTGAGCTGAAGTCTGCCGTTTAACTGACTGAGCCACCCAGGCACCCCTAAAAAATAAATTTTTAAAATGGAGATCATTCACATCCTTCTTTATTATTTTTTTAATCTAATGTAATTGCAAGAATTTTTTTATATCCTTACTAGTCTTAAAAAATAATAACTGAATATTTTTATATCAAAATTTAATTTTTTCTGTATTGTCAAACATTTGTTACCTTTTTTTTACTGCCGTAGAAATCATGCAGTGAACTTTTCTGTTCATAAATCTTTATCTTTATTATAAGTCTTTATCTGTATCTGATTATTTCCTTCTAGATTCCTACATGGGGACTTACTGAGAGAATATAAATGTTTTCAAGATTCTTAATGTGAATTGCCAAATTGCTATCCAAAAACATTGATCCAATTTAACTTCTACCCACAGTGTATAAGATAACCTATTAAGGAATACCCTTGTCAGCACAAAATATTACTGTGTTTAAAAATCAGTCTGTTTTTTTCATGAAAAATCATGTCTTATTCTATCAAGTATCGTCAAATACTAAAATTACTGTTATTTTATGTTGTTGTTTAAGATAGATTAATTAGACTTTAGAAAAACTATACCTGGACTTTTTCATTTTAAATGAGAATGTAATATAGTAGAAAACTGTCAACAATAGGGAAGTTGAAAATAATTAGGTTATCGTAATGGTCTGAGGGTCATTGGGAACCATTTTATTATTACTGAAACAGTGCAACTGAAAGCAAGAGAAAATGTATACTAAGAAGATATTTTTCTGTCATTGAAAAAATAAGTGCTTGCTGTTTTTCAAGTTTTAGCAATAGCAATAATAGCATATGGCTTTAAGAACACTGCTTTGAAATTAGATTCTTTAGTATCTTATTAAGATTATGCCTCTTGCTTACTATGTTTATATTGGATAAATTATCTAGTCTCCAGGTCTCAGTTTCTTTATTAAATGAAGATTAAAAAAGAATTTCTTTTAAGGATTATACAAGATAACACATGTAAAGTACAAAGCAGTGTGCCTGGCAGTTGGCTAATGCTAAATAAATGTTAGTTTTTATTTGGCAGGTTTTGGAAGATTTATTTATTCAACAAATATTTATTGAGCACTTACAGTTTGCTTCACCCTTTCTAGACATTGAGGATGCAGTCATGAAACAAACTAACAAATCCCTAATGAACCTTGTATTGTAATTAGGGGCAAGAAGGGATGATAATATCTTGTAAAATAGAGTAACCACAAACAAGAGTTTTAAAAACTTGGAATAAATGACTTCATATGAATAAATGGCCTTATAACAAAGTCAGGTGAAGAATGATTTCTGCCTGTTGAGGGAGGAATACCTTTGTACTGTTTTTTTTTTTTTTTTGCTTTCTGTTTGATTTTTATTCATTTGAAATATGATGTGATTAGTATCTGCTTTCCTTTACTTGGCAAACTCAAGTTGTTGGAAAATAAAGCATCTAGTTTTTATGGTAATGCATATTGGAATTAATGATGCTGTAATTATTTCTTTGAGAAAGGAAGAAGGAATTGCTTTGTTGAGAATTAAACAGCTGAGTACATGTATATTTTGAAATATATTAATAGAAAGTATTCGTTTTCTTTGCTTAGCTAATAGCAAAGTGCTATAAAATTGGTCTTGAAAATGAGAGAGATGTAATATTTATTTTTAAAAGTAATATTTGTCTTTAAAATGACTTATGAAATACTTTTGAATATTTAAATCCATAAAATAGATTGCTGCAAGAGAATGTACTAGTTATCTATGGCTACATAACAAATTATCCCAAAACCTAATACTTAAAACAACAAACATATGTTATCTTAAAGTTTCTGTGGGTTCTAAATGTGAGTACAATTTAGCTGTATACTCTGGCTAAGAGTCTCACAGTCAATCTGTTTCATTCAAGACATCAGGCAAGGTGTTGGCCTGGGGCTACATTCATCTCAGGGTTTGTCTCAGGGAAGATCTGCTTCTTCCAAACTAACTTCAGTGGTTGTTGGAAAAATTCAGTTCCTTGTGGGGCGTTGAACTGAGGGCCTTAGTTCTTTGCTGTTTGTTGGCTGGATGTCTCCCTCAGTTCTTGCTTTTCCATAGAGCAACTTGTAATAGGGCACCTGGTTTCCAATGGAGCAAACAAGTTGGAGAACAGAACAAGGTAAACAAGATGGAGTCCAGAATCTGTATGTAACCTAATCTCAGAAGTGATATTCCCTCTGTTGCATTCTTGATCTGAGAAGCAAAGCAGTAGGTTTAGCCTGCATGTGAGGAATTACGTAGAGACACGAGTAACTGTCACAAGTCAGGAATCACTGGGAGCCTTTTTAGAAGCTGCCTACCCATAGAGAGCAAAGCAAAGTAAAACATCCATGGGAAGCATCTATGAAAAACTAAGTGATAAGATATTCCCATGAGCCCTAAATTCCAGAGGTGGGGGTAGCTCACAGCTATAAGACCTGAGTAGTCTGTGAGGGAGTAAGCATAGAGAAATAATGGATCATCTGACAGACTAGAAAATAAGAAAACCCTAAAATACCCTGCAAACCAAAATATTCCTCTAAGTATCTACAAGAAAACATAATAGACCAATTTGCAAAAAGTAAGCGGAACTAGAATAGGTGCAGATGATACATGATAAGGTTGAAGGAGTTGGATCCTCTAGGCATTATGAACTCTCGAAACTGCAGTGAAAGCTCTCTTCTAGGACAAACCCACACTGAGAGGAAATTGCTGGAAAAAAGTCCAAACTGTGCAGTGCAGGGACCATAGAGATAAAAGAAAAAGATGCAACTAAAAGCAAGGGAGGGGTCTTAGTAGATCTCAGAGAGCATGCTGCTTCTTAAAGACCACACAGAAATAACAGAGTGAGCTTCGAGTTGAACCATACCTCCTTCTTAAAAGTTCCAGAAAAGTGGGGCGCCTGGGTGGCTCAGTCGGTTAAGCGGCCGACTTCGGCTCAGGTCATGATCTCGCGGTCCGTGAGTTCGAGCCCCGCGTCGGGCTCTGTGCTGACAGCTCAGAGCCTGGAGCCTGTTTCGGATTCTGTGTCTCCCTCTCTCTGACCCTCCCCCGTTCATGCTCTGTCTCTCTCTGTCTCAAAAATAAATAAACGTTAAAAAAAAATTAAAAAAAAAAAAGTTCCAGAAAAGTAATTTCACTTAAAAATGAATAAAAAAATAACAGAAGAAAAACACTGAACAAAGTATTATGAGAAAAGAGAATAAGGAGCAAAATGACTTCTTCAAGACAATAAATGCAAATCAGGAGGATGTGCCCACAAAACAGAAGAGTACTATAATCTTTTAAAACAAGTTGAAAAAAATTTTAAAAATGGTATAAAGTATAAAATGGAATTAGAAAACTCAGAAATTAGATGATAGAATTTAGGAAAGATCAGAATAAAGGTATAAAATTTCAGAAATGAACCCTAATCCAGAATTCAGGAGTAAATAAACATCACAGGTAATGTGTAAAGAGATACAAGGTGAAAAAGAAAAAACATTGACAGAAGATTTAAGAGAAAGCAACAAATATCGAAAACAAAGACAATCCAATATATGGATAATCCACATCCCTGTAGAAACAGAGAAATTGAACAAATATTAAAAGCTATAATTCAAAAAACATTTTTGAAATTAAAAAAATTTTTTTGAAACTGCATATTAAAAGGAGACACTGTATACCCCAGAATATTGACCCAAAACAATGACAACTGATAAAATTGCTGATAGAGGGGCGCCTGGGTGGCTCAGTGGTTAAATGTCCAACTTTGGCTCAGGTCATGATCTTGCAGTTTGTGATTTGAGCCCCACGTTGGGCTCTGTGGTGACAGCTCAGAGCCTGGAGCTTGCTTTGGAGTCTGTGTCTTCCTCTCTCTCTGCCCCTCCCCTGCTCGTGTTCTCTCTTGTTCTCAAAAATAAACCTTAAAAAAAAAAAAAAAAAAAGATAGAATCAATGAACTTTAAAGAAAAAACCTGTGGGCACCAGGCACAAACACTGATTTATAAAGAAAATATGATTGTCAACAGACTTTTTTTTATTGGTTAGCATAACCTTTTTTTTTCTAATTTATTATCTTTTAAGTTTTTATTTAAATTCCAGTTAACATACAGTGTAATACTAGTTTCAGATGTGCAATTTAGTGAATCAGCGCTTCCATATATCACCTGGTGTTCATCACAAGTACATCCTTTTTTCATTAAAGGAAACATTTGTTTTTAATGTTTATTTTGAGAGAGGATGCTCAAACAGGGGAGGGGCAGAGAGACAGAGAGAGAGAGAAAGGGAGAGACAGAATCCCAAGCAGGCTCTGCACTGACAGCTGAGATGTGGCACTCAAACTCACAAACTGTCCATGAGATCATGACCTGAGCCAAAATTAAGTCAGTCGCTTAACTGACTTAGCCACCCAACACCCCAACAAGTACACTCCTTAATCCCCATCACCTTTTCAACGCACCTCCCCATTCCCCTCCGCTCTGGTAACCATCAGTTTGTTCTCTATAGTTGAGTCTGTTTCTTGGTTTGCCTGTCTCTTTTTTGCCCCCTGTGTTCATTTGTTTTGTTTCTTAAATTCCACGTATAAGTGAAATCATATGGTATTTGTCTTTCTAAGACTGATTTTGCTTAACATAATACTCTCTAGCTCCATCCAAGTTGTTGCAAATGGCAAGATTTCATCCTTTTTTATGCCTAAATAATATTCCATTGTTTGTATATACCACATCTTTATCCATTCATCAATCGATGATCACTTGGGCTGTTTCTATAGTTTGGCTATTGTAGGTAATGCTGCTATAAACATCAAGGTGCATGTTGTCATCAGACTTTTTAACAGTAATGCTTTATTGTAAAAGAAATAGAGTAACACATTTAAGATACTCAAGGAAAGAAAATGTGAGTCAAGAGGGGTAATATGTGGATTTATTTTAAGCAAAATGACTTTGAAATGTGAAAGCTGTGAAAAATCTTAATTGATATGTAGAAAACTCAGGGATTGTTGTTCCCATCCTCTATTCCTGACGAATTTGACTAGAGAATAAGTCTCATGCAAAATCACTAGCAAGATAAGGACATGAGGATTGGTGGCTAACTCTAGGTCTTTTTTCCTCTCTTAAAGATTCCTAATGAACAGACACCTTCATTAGCTTCATTAGCTCAAGTTATTTCAGGTATTATGCTATAAATGTTCATATTGGTTACATTCTTTAGGACAGCAGCCTTGAATAGGAAAGTAATAGGTCTTTTTGTTTAGAGTGGTTTTTTTGTGTAATGGTTTAACCATAGTTCCGTTTGAGAAATGAGACACCACTTTGCTATATAGAGCAGTGTTTTTCAATCCTGGCACCTTTACTAATTTTGGCTGGATAATTCTTTGTGGGGCTGTTCTGTGCATTGTAAAATGTACAGCACCATCGCTGGCCTCTACCTACTAGATGTCAGTAACACCCCATCTCTGTTAAGACAACCAAAAATATCTCTACATTGCCAGTGTATCTTAGAGGGCAAAGTGGGCCCTAGTGGAGAGCTACTGCCATAAAGAAGTGTTGAATATTCCTACAGAGAACTTATTAGTATATGACTGCACTTGATAAACATGAAAAATCACCTTCAAGTTGTAATAGAAGGAAGAGCTAATAAAAGAAATTAATCTGCCAGGATAATGGCATTATATGTTGGATTTTATATTTCATAAACTTTACATTTTAAATGAGATATATATTTATACACTTACAATCTATAAGTAATTATGCACTTACTGGATTAATTCTGAAGTTAAGTTAGGTATAAAATGCTAGTTTCAGAGAAGACTAAGTATCAGTGTAGTATGTAACAAAAATGTGATTGATAGAATTTCAAATTTAAACATACATTTTTGTCCCATACATTCATGTTTTTTAATGCTTAAATTTAAATTTACCAATTTATTTTCAGTATTTTACATTTTAAGTTTCTATATATTCTCAATATATTAAAACTTAGAAATGTCTTCGTGATTATAATTTGTACTGTGGAAGGACTTGTTGGTATATAGGAAGGGTACTTTTTTAGGCAAATATACTTGTAAGTATATGAGAAAGGCACTCATAAATTCCTACTTATCTGAGGGTATATAGAAAAGCTATACTCCTTGGCATGACACTGAAATAAAGGGATGCAAAATTTAGGGGTCAGGATGTCTAGCCCCTAAATGTCTGCATGGCATTTCCTGGAGCTTTTAAACTTGAGTGTGCAGATTCTGCCACTTCTAGGTGAGAATGTTTTCTTTGAGGTAGCTTTGATTTCATGATGAACACACAGGAAATAAGAAAATTTATATAGTTGAAATTTGCTGTGCCTTGAATTTTCTCTGGAATTTTTAAGTTAAGGATAACTCTCCGGTCTTAAATTTTATCAAAATTGAATATTTTGACCAATAAAACTAAACCTTTAAAGTATAAAATATTCATTAAAACTTGAAAAAGTTCACATTTTCAGCAATCAGTATTTGCTGGCCTTCCATTTAAGTACCAAGTATTGCAAGATTAATGGATATATTTTCAGACAAGGTAAGATACCTCCACATCAGCTGTTACAAGCTCGTTTTTCTTATAAGTGCTTTATACTTCAGATTGGTTTGAAGGACCTTATCATAATTCTGGTTTTCAGGATTTAAAAATGGAGGTGATCTCTGCTGATTTAATATGATTCATCTCCTTCTGGCCTTGTATTTCCCAGCGTAGCATTCCACAAATTGCCCTATAAGATATGCATGGGTTTGAGGGTGGGGATCTCCAGAAGGATCTGTGAATCTGAGAAAAGCTGCATATTATATCCTACTTAGAGATTCACTATGCATATTAACATATTAAGTGCTCTTAGCTAAAGAAAATGGCTTAACCCAGTATCTCTGAAAGTTAATTTACCATGGAATCCTTGTGGGTAGAGTATCTGTTATGATCTTGAGGAACAAATATTTTGTGGACCAGTTTTGGAAGCACTACTTTAATAGAAGATGAAACCCTGCTTTCTCAAACTATTAAATGACCAGTGGAGGGGAGGTGTAAAAAGTATTAACATAAAAAAAGTTGTAGAGAACTAAAGGAAAAAATTGAGGATGAAGGGAGGATGCTCATAAGTTTTAAAAATGGGAGAGAGTAGGTTTAAAAAGGTGACTAACTATAAAGTGAAATTATGAAATTAAAGGAGTTTGGTATATGTTACATTAATTCTTTTGTAAAGAACGTACGTAGCTTCTTATGTGATATAGAAGGAAGTCAGCAGCATTAGAAATTATATTGATACACGTTTAAGTACTGAATTGGTAAGGTTATTGATACTAACCTTTTTTGCTGTTTTGCAAGAGAATAAATGTTATCCATTCTATACATTTATATTATTTTTGTATATATTTGTGCTTAATGGTTTTCTTTGTGATTGTAATATTTTTGATTCATTCCAAAGCAAACCACATAGGAAGGAAAAGTTATTTAAACTCTTAGCATTCTTTGGACAGCTAGTTTACACACAAACATTACTTAATCCCCATAGTCAGTATTATCGGTAATTTCATCCCTTTTTTAGGTGGGGCAGCTGTGGCTTACAAAGGTTGTGACTTGCCTAATACCATACCATACAGCTAGTTATTTAAGAAGCTGGTTCTTGAAGCCTAGAGCTTTCCATTATGGTAGATTACCTAATTAAGAGTGAACAGCTGAAATTTGTAATGGACATAAGAAAGGAAAATGTTCTAACCAGAGAATTTCCTGTAAGTCTTTCAGACTTTTAAGCCTGCCTTCTTGTTTTCTTTATTTCTTCTCCCAGAATGGAGGTAATGGAAAATGATATGAAGGCAGTAAACTATAGAAATAAGAGCAGTAGACTGCTTTGAGGTTGAACAAGTTTAAGCCCTGATTCTATCACTTAACTAGTTTTGACCTCAGGGAAATTATTTAACTTTTGTCCTCAGTTTTCTAACTTATTAAATGGTTTTAGTAATAACTACCGCATAGTAAGTATTTCATAATTGGCAACTAGTGTTGTTATCATTAATTGTGCAAAGTGAGAGGATTCAGTTACCTATGCCTTTTCCCCTGGCATGAGGGAAGATGATCATACCTGCTAATTTATGTGATAGCAAACAGCAGTGATCTATGATTCAAAAGGCTTGAGTGCAAGGGCCTTGGGCTAGTGGGAAAAACCCTACTTAGGCAGATTACTAATAGTTGGGGCTTATATTATCATTAAAGTAGAAATATCATCTTAATATGAAGATCCATTGAGATAATAGATATTATATAATGGATATGTATAATACAGAGAGGGGCATGAAAAGAAAAGCTATTTCAAAAAATGTTGAATGCCTAATATCACTTATAAATACTATATAATATACTATAACATCTACTTTTTTTTATTTCTAGTTCATCACCAATGAAAAATAAAGGTAATATACAAGTTCATTTGATCCTTTGGTTACTTAAAGTAAGAAGAATCTAGCCTAGGGATGCTTGGGTGGCTCAGTCAGTTGAGTGTCTCTGACTCCTGATTTCCACTCAGGTCATGATCCCAGGGTCATGGGTTTGAGCTCCACACTGAACTCATGGAGCCTGCTTGAGATTTCTCTCTCTCCCTCCCTGCCCCTCTTTCATGCTTGTTCACTCTCTCTCTCTAAAAAAAAAAAAATAAAAATAAAAAGGAAGAAGAACTCAGCCTGAAGTAAAGAATCCTTCAAAAAGCTGTATAGGATGGAAAGGGTGTGGATTAATCTGTGTAAGTGTGGTGACCATACTCTTTAAACCAAATCTTGGAATACATTTTCTGATACAGAATGACAGCATGATTTAATGTTTGAAATCAATGCCCTAGAAAATATAGAAGATATAATCACTGTTAAGTATAAGTGATATTAGCAAAGACAGTAGTACTTCTCAGATCTTTTGTTCTATGGGACATGTACAGGCTTGGAGAGAATAGTTGTGTTAAGGGAAAGACTTATGAAAGGGAGAAAAGGAGATGGATGTAGAGCAGTTAGCAGTCTTTCCGAAATAAGATAGTAATGTTTTTAACTTGTATCGTACTTAAGAGTTGAATACATGATTTTTTAAAATATATTGTCTCATTTAATTCTTATAGCACTCTGAAATACTCAGAGTACTCCTAGCACTGTTTCTTATTGAGCAGTTTAAACTGTTACTTTTTTAAAAGATGTACACAGTTTATGAACTTAAAATTGTAGAAAAGAGTCAATATTGTATACATTCTATTCACGATCCACATAGTATTCACATTAATGTGATTATAATATCAATGCTATAATACTTCTGCCAATCATTAGTTCTAAGATTTTTCAAGGTGCCTGAAGTTCATTTTTTTTCTCTTTAAACTGGACAATTTTTAAATGAAGAGACATAATATAAAGCTAGGCTTTTAGTATGTATTATTTTGATTAGGATATGAAGGTAATTATTATTTCCCTTTTACCTATGTAAAAGTACCTTTGTTGCTATGTAACCAAAGTCACATCACTTTAGGGGACTAAAAAGCTAGAATTTGAAACACGATGTAACGATTTCAAAGTTTTTTATTCTTGTTTCTCTACCCTGCCTACTTACTAGAATTTATTTCTGGTCACCTCGCTTTTCTGATCTGAGCAAGCATTTATAGTGTACACTCAATATTTAAACTTGAAATTTTAGAAAGTGTGGCTTGGTTCTATATATATATATATTTTTGCCCTAAGTGATTGATTGATAGTTGAGTGTAGTTCACACAGTTTTACATTAGTTTCACTTGTACACTTAGTGATTTGACAAGTGTATGCATTGTGTTATGTTTGCCACAAGTATTGGCTACTATCTGTCCCGTTACATTCCTGTTATAATATCATTGACTGTATTCCCTATGCTCTACTTTTTATTCCTGTAACTTAATCATTCCTTAACTGGAGGCCTGTATCTCCCTCTCCTCTTCACTCATTTTGCCTAACCTGCCATCCCACTCCACTCTGGCAACTATCAGTTTGTTCTCTGTATGTATAGTTCTGATTCTTTTTGTTTATTCGTTTTTTGTAAGATTCCACTTTTGAGTGGAATCAAATGGTATTTGTCTCTGTCAGTGTGACTTATTTCTCTTAATATAATACCCTCTAGGTCCATTCATGCTGTCTCAAAAGGCATAATTGCATCCTTTTTATGGCTGAATAATATTCCATGCCACATCTTTATTCATCTATTGATGGACACTTGGGTAACTCCCATGTCTTGGCTATTATAATGTTGTAGTGAACATAGGGGTACGTGTCTTTTTGAATTAGTGTTTTCATTTTCCCTGGGTAAATACCCAATAGTGAAATTATTGGATCATATGATATTTCTCTGTTTTTGAGGCACCTCTGGACTGTTTTCCATAGCAGCTGCATTAACATTTCTGGGCATTTTGTTACATTTCTACCAACAGTACACAAGAGTTCCCTTTTCTCTTCATCCTTGCTAACACTTGCTGTTTCTAACAGGTGTAAGGTCATATCTCATTGTGCTTTTATTTTTATTTTTTTTTATTTAAAAAAAATTTTTTTAACATTTATTTATTTTTGAGACAGAGAGAGACAGAGCATGAACGGGGGAGGGGCAGAGAGAGAGGGAGACACAGAATCGGAAGCAGGCTCCAGGCTCTGGGCCATCAGCCCAGAGCCTGACGTGGGGCTCGAACTCACGGACCGCAAGATCGTGACCTGAGCTGAAGTCGGACGCTCAACCGACTGAGCCACCCAGGCGCCCCCTCATTGTGCTTTTAATTTGCATTGCTCTGATGTAGTGATGTTGAGCACTTTTTTCATGGTCTGTTAGCCATCTGTATGTCTTCTGTGGAAAAATTTCTAGTCAGGTCCTCGGCCCAATTTTTAAGCAGACTGTTTATTTTTTTGGTGTTGAATTGTGTAAGTTCTTCATATATTTTGGATATTAACCCCTTATTGGTTATATCATTTGCAAACATTTTCTTCCATTCAGTAGGTTGTCTTTTGTTTTCTTGATGGTTTCCTTTGCTGTGCAAAAATATTTTATTTTGATGTAGTTCCAATAGTTTATTTTTGCTTTTGCCTTAGGACACATACCTAGAAAAACATTGCTGTTGTCAATGTCAGAGAAATTACTGCCTGTGTTCTCCTCTAGGACTTTTATGTTTTCAGTTCCCATGTTTAATCCATTTTGAGTTTGTTTTTATGTACGGTGTTAAAAAGTAGTCCAGCTTCATTCTTTTACATGTAGCTGTCCAGTTTTCCCAGTACCAGTTTTGAAAAGACTGTCTTTTCCCCATTGTATATTCTTGCCTCCTTTGCCATAGATTCATTGACCATATAAATGTGGGTTTATTTCTGGGGTTTGTATTCTGTTCCATTGGTCTATGTGTCTGTTTTTGTGCCAGTACCATACTGTTTTGATTACTACAGATTTGTAGTGTATCTTGAAATCTGGAATTATAATATATCCAACTTTGTTCTTCTTCTTTCTTAGGATTGCTTTGGCTATTCATGGTCTTTTGTGGTTCCATACAAATTTTAGTATTATTTGTTATAGTTTTGTGAAAAATGCTGTTGGTATTTTTATAGGGATTGCATTGACTCTGTAGATTGTTTTGGGTAACATGAACATTTTGACAATAGTAATTCTTCCAATCCATGAGCATGCAGTATTTTTCCATTTGTGTCATCTTCAGTTTCTTTCATCAATATTTTATAGTTTTCAGAGTGCAAGTCTTTCATCTCTTTGGTTAAATTTATTCCTAGGTATTTTATTCTTTTTGTTGTAATTGAGAATGCTGTTTTTTTGTTGTTTTTATTTCTCTTTCTATGACTTTGTTGTTAGTTTATAGAAACACTACCAATTTGGGGTATTAATTTTGTATCCTGCCATTTTATTGAATTCATTTATCAGTTCTAGTAGTTTTTTGGTGGAATCCTTAGGGTTTTCTATGTATAGTACCATGTCATCTGCAAATATTGACAGTTTTAACTTTTCTTTACCAATATGGATGCCTCTTATTTCTTATCTGATTGCTGTGGCTAGGACTTCAGTACTATGTTGAATAAAAATGGCAAGAGTGGAAGATCAAGTGTCTTATTCTTGATCTTAGAGGAAAAGCTCTCAATTTTTCACGATTAAGGATGATGTTAGCTGTGGGTTTTTCATATGTGGCCTTTATTATGTTGAGGTATGTTCTCTAAACCCCATTTTTGATAGTTTTTATCATGAATGAATATTGAGTCTTGTCAAATGCTTTTTCTGCATCTATTGAGATGATTGTAAGATTTTTATCCTTTCTTTTGTTGATGTGGTATATGACATTGAATTGCGAATATTGAACTAGTTATGTCCTGGGAATAAGTCCCACTTTATTGTGGCGATTGATCTTTTTAATGTTTATAACGTTATTAGATACTATTGAGAACATTAACATATTATCAGCCACTACTTATTATATGCATAACACCATGTGCTTACATGAATACACAGTCTCCTTTATAACAATACTGTTAGGTAGGTATTATCTGTTTTACATATAAAGGATGAGAAGTTAAATTGTATAGGTCATTTCATATATCTAATACTGGCAGCATTGTGATTGTGATCTAGATTTGATTCCATAACCAATACTTACATTGTATTCTTATGGACCCCATATGTCTGTATTTTAATAGAGAAATTTGTGAAATCTTTGAAAAGATGAGCTATATAAAAATTTCTAAATTTTTCTCTCCACATTGTCTTCCTGGGTAATATCTTATAAGTAGTCTTCCAAATAATTGTGAATGATTGCTTCTACACATAAACACACACACACACACACACACACACACACACACACGCACGCCACGGAAACAAGCTAGTTTGATTAGGAAATGAACTATAGTTGATTAAGAAAAAAGTTTGTAGTCCTCAGGAGTTAGAACAATAGTTAGAACGTTCCCTATAAATCTTTTCATGTGAAATTTTTCTCTTCTTAAGAGCTATAAAATAGAGCACCAAGTCCATTTATACTAGATTTTAATGGTTGGGTTTGTTCAGCTTTATAAGCTAATAAAGCTATTTTATAATCATCCATTTGGGGTTAAATATGTTTGACTGTGTTTAAACTTTTCTTAAAGCTAACATTTGCTTGCTTGACTATTAATGCATAGGAATGTGAACAGTGTATCATTCTGGTTCCTTTTGGAAGAAAAGTCTCAGAGACATTTTATATTCCGTAGAAAATCAACAGTAGTTTCCTTAAGAGTTCCCTGATATTTGTAAAAAAGAGGAAAAAATAACTTTCTGGTTTTTGTGTGAAACCTGTATTTATTGTTTAGAATGGTATCATTCATTAATAGCACTCATGAGGATTAAGCACTAACTACAGCTAAATCTGTAGTGGATATCTTAATGCCTAGAATTTTCTTTCCAGTAATGCCTGGAAAGAAGAAGATTGTGTTGATTCATACCATGCATAGTATCTTAATGAAATTGCCCTGTCACAATACAGCTATTGGACAGATACCAAAATTCATGCTTTTATGTATTTCTTGTCTCCTCTTTTTAAAAGAGGTCTTTAGGTTATCAGGAATAATCAACTAACTTTAGTACTTTCCTTTTTTTTTTTTTTTAATGTTTATATATTTATTTTTGAGAGAGACAGCACACATTAGTGGGGGAAGAGCAGAGAGAGAAAGAGAGAATCACAAGCAGGCTCTGTGCCGTCAGAATGACCCTAATGCAGGATTCAAACTCACAAACTGAGAACATGACCTAAGTTGAAATCAAGTCGATGCTTAACCAGCTGAGCTCCCCAGGTTCCCAACTTTAGTTACTTTTCTGAAAAGTTTCCAGAAAAGACATGTAGAAGAAACTCTTTTTTTTTTTTTTTTTATCAGAAACTTCTCTTTGTTTATTCTTTTTCTTCTTTAGAGTATGGGTGCTTATAATACATACTGAAAAGTTTCAAGGAAATTTTCTTTTCTTTTATATTCTCTAAACTGAAGGTTTCCCAGCATCTGATGGTAAGTCATGAGAGTGGATCAAGAATCACCTATTATTTTGAAGCAGTTCCCGTTTAAGAAATGACTGTGTATGATATCAAAAGGGATTTTCCATTCTACAAACTTAGAGTAACACATCAAAAATGTAACTACTATGTTCATTTGCTTCCCATCAATTCTGCTGATCTGATAGTCAAGCAAGCCTGATAACCTGTTATTCACTTATTCAACAAACACTTATTAAATGCCTACTCCAGAGTCAAAATAGTGGATAAGTTTATGGGTTCAATAGATCACCTGGATTCAAATCCTGGCTCTGCAACTCACTACTTTATTTCAGTTTCCTCGTCTACAAAATTTTACTTGACAACATGACTGTTATAATAAAGCCAAGTAGAACACCATTCTCCCTCCTCAGATTGACCCCCTGGGAGAGGTAGTATAAAGTTTTTTCTTTGCCTAGTAGAAGACTGGTGCATTTAGGTTAGGACATGGAATCTCAGGCCGCTTCCTCTATTTGTAGCCCTTGCACTGGGTTAATCATTCTTTGTTTTTTGTTATTGACTTCTAATATAATTGCATTGTTGTCAAAGATTGTGGTCTGTGTGATCCTAGTATTTTATATGTGTTTAGACTTTAGGGCTTAGTATGTGGTCAGTTTTTATAAATATTCCCCATGTGTTTGAGAAGAATGTATATTTTCTAATTTAAATATTAGATTCAGCTAGCTAATATCTTTATTAATTTTTTTATCTGCCTGAGCTGTCAGTAAATTAAACAAATCTGTTGAAATCTCTCACTAGCTGCAGTGGTAGATTTGTAATTTTCCCTGTGTTTGTAAATTTGTAAATTCTAACAACTTTTGCTTAACATATTTTGAGGTTATTTTATTAGTGTGTGTTGGTTTTAGAATTATCATATCTTCTTTGTAAGTTGAACTTTTTATCATTATATAGTGACCCTCCTTAAACCAAATATTGTTTGCTTTAAACCTATTTTCTCTTCTGATATTGCAATTCCCAGTTTATGTAATTAGACTATAACTAGTATAACCTTTGAACCTTTATATATACTTAAGAATTAGCTATCTTAAAAATAATATCTATTTTGATTTTTAATGCAGTTTTATTATCTGGCAGTGAATTCTCAAATTCATTAGTAATCATTTTTATTAATTTTGATTACTGGTATATTTGGACTTTTTTTTTTACTATCTTACTTTAAGTTGTTTATTTTTCCCATTTTGTCTATATAATTTGAAAAATAATACATGTTTTGGTTTATTTGTTTTATTCCATTTATAAATACACTTGGCATAGAAATTGTACACTATTTCTGTTATTTTTAGAGGCCTCACTGGAAATGTTTCCATGTGTATTAACAGAGTCTTAAGTTATCACTTCTGCTCTTGAACAATAAAAGGACCTTAGCTTACTTTCACTCTGATTATCTCTGTTCAGATCTTGATTCTGGCTTCCTTTTTTTTTATCTTAATGCTGTAATTCTTGGACAGGTCTACTCTTTAACAAAAAACGTTATTATCTTCATTATTTTATAGGAACAGTGTGGGAATTTGGTGGGAACTAGTTGAGTAAACATTTTACAAAGTACACAAAGCATAATTGTACAACTCAGTATAAAATATCTTAAGTATAACCATCTCCTAGAGGTCCTTGTTTATTTTATAGTTGAACATATGAATGTTTTTTATATTTATTTGCAGGTTTATTAGTTTATTCACCAATTACTTGACCCTCTAAGACCTTCCTTCTAGAATTGTTTTCCTTCTTGAAGTACATCCTTTAGTATTTCTTCCTTTAGCGTAGGTCTTTTGGTGATAAACTTTTTGTTTGTCTGAAAGCCTTTTTTAAATACACATTATTAAAAGGTAGTTTTGCTGAGGATTTCTGTTTCCATGACTGATGTTTTTCTAACAGAACTTTGATGATACTATTCCACTGTCTTCTACCTTAAGTTATTGGTGATGAGTCCATTTCAATCCAATGCCATTCCCTTGTCAGTGATCTGCATTTTCTCTTTTACTGCTTTAAAGATTTTTCTCTTTTTCTTTGGGCTTGTGGAGTTTTATTACAATGTGCTTGGTGTACATTGCTTTTTACTTATTTTGCTGGGTGTGTGTTTTCTTCTTGTATAATTTGGGTCTTCCATCAGCTCTAGAAAATTTATAGCCATTATCTTTTCAATTCTCTTTTTGCTGTATTATTTATTTTATCTTTTGAGGATTCTAATGGCATTTATAAGGCATGTATTAGACACTATTATTGTATTTTCCTATTCCTTATTCAGTTTTTTGATTCCATATTTTATTTCTTTAAGTTTCTCTACACATTTATGTTATATGTCTCATGAACTGGTTATTGTTTATGTTGTCTAGCACTCATAGTATGTTTCCATGTGTGTTTGATAATCTTTGCTTCTGACCTCATCATCATAATTTTACTATTCAGAAAATCTGAGTGCCTAAACAGAGGGATTTTCTTGGAAAAAGATTTGTGTTGGGTTACTACAGACCTGGCACTACTTTAGCTATCTTTTAGAGTTCCTTGCTTAATATTGGGACTTCTTAAAGACATCTTTAACTTACCTCTACATTGAAAATCATGGTATTTCAGCCATAGACATTAAATTTATCACTCAAAGTATGATACTTGAACAATGTATAAAACCACAGAAATTTTTACGGTAAGGAATATCATCAAACTTAAATGATTTGTCACCATTTCAAAACATTATGTATTTTCCCTTGACAGCTAGATTACATTTAAGTAGAAAAGTGAAGTCTTTTATTCATTTCCATTTTATTAAAACAACACTGACTTGATGTGTGCTGAGTGGTCACAATTGATCAGATTTACTATTTTCACTCTTTTCTTAAACAGTGATTTGAGATCAAGAAGCATATTGTTCAATCACTGTAGAAGAATTTTGGCAGTTCCTCAAAAAGTTAAACATAGAATTACCCTATGATCCAGCAATCCCACTCCTAGGTTGGGATAAGAATTGAAAACAAGTATTCAAACAGTTTGCTCATGAATGTTCATAGCAGTACTGTTTGCAACAGGCAAAAGTTGGGAAAACCCAATGTCTGTCAACTGATTAATAGATAGACAAGATGTAGTATAATCATGCAATGGAATATTATTTGACCACAAAAAAGGAATGTACTTACAACATGGATGAACCTTGAAAACATTAAAAGAAAGTAAAAGAAGCCAGACACAAAAAGTTACACATCATATGATGTGTTTATATGAAGTATCCAGAATAATCAAATCCATAGGGACAGAAGAACAAAAATAGGAGTGACTTTTTTAATGGGTACAGGGTTTCATTTTGAGGAGATGAAAATATTTTGGAACTAGATAGAGGCAAAGGCACCGCATTACAAATGTTCTAAATACCACTGAATTATATACTTAATAGTTACATTTATGTTATGTGAATTTTTCCTTACTAATTTTTAACGAACTACTGGGACCTCATCAAAATAAAAAGCTTCTGCACAGAGAAGGAAACAGTCAGCAAAACTAAAAGGCAGACTACAGAATGGGAGAAGATATTTGCAAATGACATTATCAGATAAAGGGTTAGTATCCAAAATCTATAAAGAACTTGTCAAACTCAACACCCCAAAAACAAATAATCCAGTGAAGAAATGGGCAAAAGACATGAATAGACACTTCTCCAAGGAAGACATCCAGATGGCCAACCCACACATGAAAAAATGCTCAACATCACTCATCATCAGGGAAATTCAAATCAAAACCACAATGAGATACCACCCTACACCTGTCAGAATGGCTAACATTAACAACTCAGGCAACAACAGATGTTGGCAAGAATGTGGAGAAAGAGGATATCTTTTGCATTGTTGGTGGCAATGCAAGCTGGTGCAGCCGCTCTGGAAAACAGTATGGAGGTTCCTCAAAAACTAAAAATAGAACTACCCTACAACCCCGCAATTGCAGTACTAGGCATTTACCCATAGGACACTGGTGTGCTGTTTCGAAGGGGCACATGCACCCCCATGTTCAACCGATCGAGCCACCCAGGTGCCCCTGCACCCCCATGTTTATAGCAGCACCATCAACAATAGCCAAAATATGGAAAGAGCCCAAATGTCCATCGATGGATGAATGGATAAAGAATAGGTGGTATATATATACAATGGAGTATTACTTGGCAATCAAAAAGAATGAAATCTTGCCATTTGCAGCTACATGGATGGAACTGGAGGGTATTATGCTAAGTGAAATTAGAGAAAGACAAAAATCATATGACTTCACTCATATGAGGGCTTTAAGACACAAAACAGATGAACATAAGGAAGGGAAACAAAAATAATATAAAAACAGGGAGGAGGACAAAACAGAAGAGACTCATTAATATGGAGAACAAACTGAGGGTTGCTGGAGGGGTTGTAGGAGGTGGGATGGGCTAAATGGGTAAGCGGCATTAAGGAATCTACTCCTGAAATCATTGGTTCACTATATGCTAATTTGGATGTACATTTTAAAAAATAAAAAATAAAATAAAAAAAATAAAGTTCAGAGATAGACCCTCACCAAAAAAAAATTTTTTTTTAAAGCATATTGTTAGCTTCTAATTGATCTTATGGAAGAGAGCAGATTATGGAATTGAATTCATGTGTAGCCTTCTTGATGCACATGAGTATAATGTTACTTAAAACTGCATTCAGCTTACTAAACTGAGTAAATCTTACTCTTCAGGTTGGGTTTTCCATAACAAATAGAACTGAAATTTGTGCATTTCTCTTTCATATACAGTTCTCTGTTTACTGAGTTGATTCATACTTCATGCATCAGTGGTTTTGTTAAACTCTAAATTATCTACGGATATGCATGTGGGATAATAGTTGCTCTTCCAAATCATATGTCACTAATGTTATATGCCACTATATAATGTCATTTGATAAGGTGATTTTTGCCAATAGTTTCTTCTGGCTTTTCTCTAATCATAATATTTGTTAAGAAGCAAATATCATGTGCTTAGTTTAAAAACCTGTCAATTGAGTAAATTATGTTTCTCTGGTGAGCAGTATAACTTCAAAGGCTGCCTCTTTAATCTTGGTTTCTCCTCGGTTTTTTGGACAAAGTCTGCCAGTTTCCATCTGGAAAGGATTGTGGGGTGAAGAGTTGCTCTGTTGAAATTTAGTTAGTTTACAAAGAGGTCACTGGTTTGAAAGTGATTGAGGCTTCAGCAGCTTTATATCACTATTTGTTAAAGTATCATTATTGACCACACAGTGGGCTCTAGGGGCATATGGATAGTTAGTCAAACATGATATAATGTTTAAAAATTATTGTACCTTATGTTTTGCACTTTCTGATGTGTGTGAAATCATCACACTTAAAGGTTTATTTATCTCAATAGTATTCATATTGTCTATCATTAGAGTCATTCCCTACTGACATTAATTATCTTAATCCGTGTGGTGGGGTTTGGTACTGTTTTCAGCAACATCTTTATACTTCATTGAAGTATTTTTCAGGTAGCCATTTAATTTTGTGACATACCTGAAATACAACAGGTATGAGGAAAAACTACAGATTTGACCAGTAGCAAATTTTAAACTCTGGATATAATCAAGATGAACCAAATATTAGTCATTGTAACATGTGTTCAACATTTAAAAACATGGAACGCAATAGGATCTCTGTGGAAATAATTTTATATTTCACAAAGTTGTGACATCTATGTACAAAACTGCTTTTCCCTGTTAAACTGCCAATAGCTAGTGGATCACTTGATGAATTCCAGGGACTGGCAGTGATCCATTCTGGGAGTTTCTGGTCACTTAGTTCATTGTTTATATCTTTCATGTTCCATATTTTGCAGTTAGGGTTAGAATTGGATTCAAACAACAGTGCCTTAACCAATATAGAAGTCTATTTTGCCATCACCTAAAAATCTGGAAATATGTGATAAAAGGCTCTATAGTAGCTCTGTTAAACAGTACTCAGGGATCCAGGTTGCTTTTATCTCATTACTCTGCCATGCATAGCCTACATTGCCAAGGTCACCTTACAAACCTAGATGGCTTCTTTAGTTTCCACCATTATCAGTGTTCAGCAGGAAGAAGAAAGGAATGAAAAGGTGGAGAAGGTAAATGCCAGCTGTGTTTAAGGAAGGTTCCTGGAAACTGTCCTAGGTAACCTTATTTAGATCTTAAATTGTCCAGAATTTAGGAATATGGCCACACCTAGAATGAGGAGCCTGTGAAGCATATTCTTTATTCTTTTTTTAAAATGTTCATTTATTTATTTATTTTTTTGAGAGAGAGTGTGCACACTTATGCATAAGTGGGGGAGAGAGAATTCCAAGCAGGCTCCACAGTCAGTGTGGAGCCCGACTCCGGACTTCAACTCATGACCATAAGGTCATGACCAGAGCTGAGATCCAGAGTCAGATGCTTAACAGACTGAGCCACCCAGGCATCCCAAGTGTCCTTTATTCTGATGGCATGTGCCCAGCGAAAATTTGAGGATTTTTTATTACTGTGGAAGATTTAGTGTCTGCTTTATTCTATCACCTCCATTCTTATTTCCTTAATATTTTTTCTTTAAGTTAGATTCCTTATAACTTAAGTAACTGTATATAAAATGTAAATAATACATTGTCATGTTAAATAGTAACACCTACCCAGAAAAGAAAAGAACTTTTAAAAAAGTCAGTAGAATACAAAGGTAACAATGAGCCCATTCCCCTAGATGTTTACTCTTTGTTAAAGGGGATATTCGAGCTGAAAAGGTAGCAAAGAAATGCTAACATCAAATTGAGAAATATTTTATTTTACTGTAGGTCATTTGTACTAGCCACATTTACTAGCCAGTAGATCACTAGCTGGGTGATCTTAAGAAAGAAGAAAGAATTATGCCTATAACCGGGTTGCAGCAGAACATTGTCGTTATGCTTCTATAGCTAATATTCTATATAATTTTATCATTTTGTATCTTGATTTTAAAAGTGTAAAGATAAGGATATCAATACTAGGAGACAATCAAAGCTCAAAACACACTAGAAAATGTGAACTGTTGTAATAATATAAATAATCACTGTTTAATTAGGAATGGATCATTATTACCTGGTCAGCCTCATATAAAGTATAAAGCAAAAGAAATTCAATACTTTGTTTTAATTGTATATTTTATTCTTAGGCAGCAGATTACACTGTCTAAAGGTATTTTGTCCATGGAAATATGGCTTTTTCTATATTCAACTTATATTCAACAGAGAATAAAAATACCAGAACTTCTCAGTAGTTCTATCTTTTGTTTGTGGGTAGGTTAAATTTAGATGCCCCAGCGTTGGTACATTGTCTCACTTAGGGAGAACTGAAGTGTTATAAGGGGAGTTTGGAATGGATCTCAAAGAATTTGAGGAAAAACTAGAGAATGGAGATTTTCAAATCTAGGAAATAAATTTAAAACCTGATTTGTGTACTCAGCAAACATTTATTGAATATCTGTTGTATGTTCAGAATGTTACTGCTTTTCCTCAACGTTCCTGCAGAGTAGCAATAGAATATAAATTTTGGTGGAAACAATACAGACAGGAGAAATTACTGACTGAAAGAATTAAACTTAGTTAACTTTATACCCTATCATGTGCCAACCAGCACACTTCTTTTGGAGCAATGAATAAGACAGACATTGCAAAAAGAGGTTATCAAATAATATTTTCAATTTTTGAATGATTTATTCTCTGAATGTTGAGTTTTAAATTTGTATTTATTTTCTTAGAGCTCAGTGAAAATGTAATTCTATTACTTCTGTTTTCGGTTGTTTCTAGTGAGTACTTGAATGTATTTCTTATCTTGCTCTTTTGAGGATAATCTGTCTTATTTTTCTTCTGACTGCCTTTAATAATTTCTTTTTTCTTTGGTTTTCAAAACTTTTATATGTAATACGCAAATATGGATTTTTAAAAACACTATCTGTGTTTGAATAATCCCAACATATGAAGCTCCATTGACTGTTTTTACTGGCTTTTGTTTTGATTGGTTCTTGTATCTGTTGCCTCCTGATTTTTCTGGTTTTCTCTTGACTGTATACTGGATTGTACTTGAAAACCAATTACAGACATAATTTGAGACCTGAAATTATACTGTTTTTCTCCAGAAATTTGTGGATAGTTTGCTTATGACAGGAATCAAGAATTAGGAATCTAGGATAATTTTAATCCAATTTCATGGATTAAAATTTTCTGAGCTCCGGAAATAACTCCAAATTAGCTGGAAGTCTCTGCAAGGCTTTGTTACTTGTTTACCTTACTGCTAGAATGAAAATTTTCAGGGTCACAATTGAGGACAGTGGTTTTGTTTGTCTTCTCTTAAGACTCTCCAGGTTGTCAAATATACTTCTTAATCTTAACTGCCTTTTCCAAAATTCGTACAAAGCAAATGTGACCTTCAATGCTAAATATGCCTCTCTGAGGGTGCCTTGGGTGGCTTAGTCAGTTAAGTGTCCAATTCTTGACTTTGGCTCAGGTCATGATCTCACGGTATGTGGGTTTGAGCCCTGCGTCAGGCTCTGTTCTGACAGTGTGGAGCCCACTTGGGATTCTGTCTTCCTCTTTCTCTCTGCCCCTCTTCTGCTTACTCTCTGTATCTCTCTCAAGATAAATAAAAATAAACTTAAAAAATAATAAAAAAATAAATATGCCTTTCTGGATTTCTGTCTTCTCTCTTGGTCCAAATAATCTTCACTACTTTCTCATTCTCTGATGCCATTGGGCAACATAAAAAAATGAATATTCATATTTTTCCAGCTCTTCTGGTTCTCATTGGGAACATGGGTTCTAAATGGTCTATGCTGCCATTTCTGGAAGTAAAAATACCCATTTCATTTCTTTCTCTTTTTCTTATTCTTTTTTTTTTTTTTTTTGAGAGAGAGAAGGAGAGTGAGAGAGCATGCCCACGAGTTGGGGAGGGGCAGAGGGAAAGAGGGAGAGAAAATCCCAAGCAGGCTCCACACCCAGCATGGAGCCAGACACAGGGCTTGCTCCCACCTCCATTGAGATCATGAGCTGAGCTGAAATCAAGAGTGGGATGTTCAGCTGACTGAGCCACCCAGGCACCGCAGAATACCCATTTCAGATCTTGAGTTTCTTTAAAAAACAACCCACCTTCAAGTGTTTTCATTGCACTTCTGTTAATTAACATATTTTCTGATTAAATAATAATCTGTAATTTCCAGTTTAATGTATCCTTTGATTATCTTATTTGAAAGAAGTCTAATGTGTAGAATAATAATAGTAAAATATTGCATATGTGCATTTTAGTTGTTTCTTTTTTCAAACCCTACTCTGATTTTGAGAAATTGTGAATTGATTTACTCATATGACTATATGGCAGTGTGTACTCAATTTTTCAGCAGAGTAGTCTTTTTCTAATGATTTAACAGTTCTTCAATAAATTTTTTTCACAGTTCATAGCTACTTGTAAAGATATTTAGATTTAATTATTTTTTACCACGTTGAGGCAAAGTAATCAGTAGTTGATACTATTTTCTATGTATTCAAAATGTCAGCTTGTAAATTTAAAGTACATACTCCTGAATAAGATAAACAGATTTGCAATAACATATAGTTAATATGTTTGTCCTTCAAACTCAAGAATTATATGTATTAAAATCTAATCATTTTGAAGTCAAAGACATAGTTGTTCTTTGCCATTGTAAAATAGCAGTCAATTTATAGATGAGTTTTATTCGGTAACTTTACTTATAATCAGTTGTTTGGAAATGAGTGTGAAGTTTTGATGGAAATGTCATAATAACTCCTCGGCTGGCCTCCAGTGCTTACTTATTAACGACTTGTGACAGAATTTCACCTTCAAATGATCTTCTTAATGGAAAAGGTATTTTAAGTTCTTTTCTGCAGTTGTTAGCATACATATCTCTTCCTTTCTTCATTCTTGATGGGGTGTTTTGTTTTCTTTTTTTCTTGTTTGCTTTGTTGGATGGATTAGGAAACAGATACTTCTAGGAAGGAGCATCTTGTTAAACTCTGCATAAAAGAATGTATAGTCATTTTCTAGATGGTTTGATTCAGTTATGCTAGGACTTTTATTTCCATCGGAGGCAGAGCCTTTGGACTCTTGAGTTCCCATCCCTTTGTTTGGAAAGCATATTCATAGGTCAGATATTCATTGGGAATTTCCCAATTTATTGGAAGTTCTTAATGTTTACTTTTATAGATGAATAAGATCAGCATTTCTTAGTGGAAAAACTATTGGCATTTGAGATGGTACAAATCTCTATGCCTGATAGTACCTTTAGCATTCCTGACTGCTGCCTCCTAATTACTCATAATGTTGCCAAACAAAAATGTGACAAAAATGGCCCCACAATTTTTCGGACAGTCTCTGGCATGGTATTGCCCTGAATTGAGAATTACTGAATTGGATCAGGAACTTTGTTACGGTAGCTTTTTACTGCCTAACAGAATTTTAATTCTTAGAAGTAGAAAGGTTAAGGTATGTTTATTGTTTTTCAGGACTACATGCTTATTCATCTTTAATTCTTATTTGTTCTGATTCATCGTATAATAATATATGTCAATAATCAACTTAAAGTGTTCTATTCTCAAGCCAGTAATTTTCACACTGCTTTATAGAGCTGCTAAGTGTTCTGCAAAGGTACCTTAAGCCACAAAGGAGATGGTATTGGGATAGAAGAGGTGGGCAGGATTCTCTAGCAGGTACACTTTTCCTTCTACTTATTTACAAACTGTGCTTTCAGACAAGACCTCTTTCTGACCTAAGTTGTATCATCTTTCTTCTCCCAGAACAGGAACAGTAGATTAAAAAAATGAAGCATGGCTTATGACAAAAGTGTCCAAAAGTTTTTTGACATATAATTTCTAGACCACATGTTACTATACAGAGTATTAATTGTTCAGGGGAAAGTTAAATTGTCTAATAGGTCATTTTAAATAAAACAATAAATTTGAAGAGCATTGTTTGTTTCCATTGTAATCTTAATAATTTTATTCGTGTGTGTATTAATTAAATAAGGTTTCCATTGTGAACTTTATTAAAACCATGGTATCTGTTGGAAGTCTTCCAAGTCATTAGACTAAGTTTTACATTGTAGTATCTTGATTCTTTGTGGGTCGTACTTCTGTTGCATATTTTGAATAAGTGCAACAAAAAATTACCATCTATTTTTTCTCCTAAAAAAGAAATGGTAACTATTTCCTAAATTCAAAACAGTTACATGGTGATTTCTACGTTGTGATTGAAGAAATTCATGCTAGGTGCTTAGATTCTGGAGGAATTCCTAATATGTAATGTTTTTGTTTTTTTGTTAAGAAGTAAATGTAATAAAATGTATACTATTTAGACAGTGGAATACTTGCTGTCAGTTAATTATAGATCTAAAAGTTGGGGGGAAGCAACTAAAGATTTACAGACTTTGTAAGAATGGATAGACCAATAAAATGACATAAGCTCTGAAAGGTAATTTATTTTCTAGGAATATTAATTTCTAGAGATATTTGGCTGATCATATAGCCTATGATTAACCTAGTGATTTTCTCTATCTCTTTCTCACACACACACGAGGATACTTCTGTGGGTCCATTGGTACTACTAAGCTTTTTTTTTTTTTTTTTGGTTATTGATTACTTTTTTTAAATTATTGGGAAATATGGGGAAACTATCTTACATAAATGACCTAGAACTCTCCGCTC
Source organism: Panthera pardus (assembly GCF_024362965.1). Taxonomy (NCBI): domain Eukaryota; kingdom Metazoa; phylum Chordata; class Mammalia; order Carnivora; family Felidae; genus Panthera; species Panthera pardus. The sequence continues at coordinate 68,609,120 of NW_026526991.1, read as the reverse complement.
TATCTCTGTATTTTATTCATTTCCTAATAAAGTTTGGAATAATACGCTTACAAAGGCACAGTTGAGTGTGTAGCAATAAGACTAATGAGAATTCAGACAGATAGCTCAGCATACAAATAGTAAACTTGGATTGAGTGATTCAAAAAGCTAATTTTTAAGTCAGGTCTCAGATCTCCAGGACCAGTTGCAGCTCCAGGTTATGCTCTTTGTTCTGATTGTGTTATCATAATGGATGTGTGTTATTTTTCCTGTGTACTTTAATTGGTTAAACAGGCACAGTTTCCCTAAGGGTAATAGATTTTTCTTCTTCATTTGGCCAGTTTTCACTGTCTTAGGTCACAAAACAAAGTACAGTTATTCAGTAATGAAATTAATTTAAATATTATGTGATAGAACTGATTCTGAACAGGAATTTCATAATATTCTTCATACTTAGATATTGTTTTGATCTTGAATAATTTAGCATGATAGTATATACTCCCTTTTCTCTTAATTTCTGGGAGACTTTTCACCACAAGTTCCAATGTTCCAATCTTTTTCCCATTGCAGGGAAACTTACTTTCTTGGAATATTCTACTTCTGTCCTTTTTTTCTTGGAATTTTTATATTCTGGGTTTTAAAACGTGGAAGAGTTCTTAAATTATTTAAGAAATGGGGTAAATATTATCTTTTCTAATGATTTAGAAGTAAATCCAGATATTTATAAAGGGTATGTTTTAGTTTAGGTATATATTGTATTACATCTTGTGCCTCATTTATGTACCAGTATCAAAGTTCCATCTAGAACCTTCACCCTGTAAAGGATAATTTCTACCCACTGTGTAGCTACTTCAAGTCTGTTCTCATGCAATCACTGCTTTCTAGCTAACTGCCACGCTCCACTGCAGCCTCAAGATGACCCATTCCATTTGTAATAAACTCTCTGATATCTTCGACCTTGTCTTAGAGTACTCTGCCCTGCTTTCTTCTTCCTTGGTCTTTCTTTTCTTCCCTTCTACTCCTTTACTCCGCTCTCTCACATACTTTTCAATTCATTTCTTCTTTCCTTTTCCCTTCTTCTCATCCATTTCATATCCTTTCTGTTCCTCTTTCTGTCCCTTCCTACTTCTTGTCTCCCCAAATCATCTTCTTTCCAACTTAAACTAAAATCTCTTACACTGGATAACACTACTACTACTTGGGTACCATCTCAAGAAATGACCACGTTCTCTTTGTATAAAGAAGCCATTTTAAAATTTTATTATTTTGCTTAAATTCCACAGATTGTACTGCTGGCTTCTATACTCTTTTTACATATCCTTTTAATTTATTAAGAAAATGGAAATTGGTATATATGATTTCTTTTTAAACTTTTCCTATCACTTCAAAATTATCAACATCTTGTTTTCTCCTCACTCTAGACTCAGCATGAATAACTTTTATACCTATGCTCTATTTTTTCCTTGATAACATAAAAGCAAAACATATTTACTGTAGACAAGTCAGTAACTACAAATACATCAAAAATATTTTTAAAAAATTGCTTCTAACACTGTTCTCAACATTTCCTTGTATGTTCTTTAAGACTTATTTGCATATATTTATTTATGAAACATATATTTTAAATAAATCATACAGTCCACTGCATTTTCTAATTTCTTATTATAACATCTCAAATATTCTCACTTTATTAAGTATTCTTTTACAACACCATTTTTAGGGACTGCATAGAATTCTCGCGCATAAACTTGTGCCAGTTCCCTATCTGATAGATTGTTCTTCATCCTTATAAATGGTGATGAATAGCTTTGAATATATCTTTGAATACATTTCTGAATTATATGTTTAGTTATTTCCTTAGGGTAATTTGCTAGAGGAAAGATTTCTGAGATCAAATGATACTCATGTGTTTAGTGCTTTTAATGAATATTGCTAAAGTCCCCTCCAGAAAGTTTGTACCAGTATACATTTCTACCCTGTGTATGAGTTTCTGCTTACCCAAACCTTTGCCAAAATTGGGTGTTAAGGGTTTTTAAACTCCTTTCACATTTCAATTTGCATTTCTTGTATCAAATATTCCTTTTTAAAAAAAATATATCATTTGCTCATTTAAAAAATTATAATATGGGTACTATTCATAATAACTTGAACTTTAAGATCTAAACGTATGTGTGTGTATACATATATGCATATATGAGAAATATTTTTCCAGGTTATTGTCTTTCATTTAGCATTGTGTTACTTTTTGCCTTATTAGAAGTTTTAAAATTTTCATGAGATAAACATTAGTCTTTTTCAATTTTTTAAATTTATGTTCATTTTTGAGAGAGTGCGCACACACACACACACACACACACACACACACACACACAGAGGCAAGTGAGGGAGGGGCAGAAAGAGAGAATGACACAGAATCCAAAGCAGCTGCAGGCTCTGAGCTGTCAGCACAGGGCCCAACACGGGGCTCAAACTCATGGACTGCGAGATCATAACCTGAGCCAAAGTCGGACACCCAACTGACTGAGCCACTCAGGCACCCCTGAGGTAAACATTACTCTTAATTTGTGCGTGCTTCCTCTCATGCTGGACAGTGTCTTCCCCACTCTAATATTCTAAATATGTTAACATATATTTTTCATATTTTCTTTAATTTTTAAGTTTACATTTAATCTCTAACTCATCTGGGAATTATTTTGGTCTGTAAGGTATGAGGTAAAAATTTTTAATTGTTTTCCAATAATGAATTAGTTATCCTAGAATTAACGAATATGCCATTTGTTTCCTTTTTTATTTTTTATTTTATTATTTATTTTTTAAGTTTTTATTTAAATTCTAGGTAGTTAACATACAGTGTAATAGTGATTTCAGGGGTAGAATTTAGTAATTCATCACTTACATATAACACCCCGGTGCTCATGATAACAAGTGCCCATCGCTTGCCTAACCCACTCCACAGCAACCCTCAGTTTGTTTTGTGTATTTAAGAGTCTCTTATGGTTTGCCTCCCTCTCTGTTTTCTCTCACTTCCCCTATGTTCATCTGTTTTGTTTCTTAAATTTCATATATGAATGAAATCATATTGTATTTGTCTTTTTCTGACTGACTTATTTCATTTAGCGTCATATACTCTAGCTGCATCCTTGTCGTTGCAAATGGCAACACTCCATTCTTTTTGATGGCTGAGTGATATTCTGTTACACACACACACATATCTTCTTTATCCATTCATTGGTTATCAATGGACGTTTGGGCTCTTTTCATAATTTGACTACTGTTGATAGCACTGCTATAAACATTGGGGTGCATGTGCCCCTTTTAATCAGCTCTTTTGTATCCTTTCAATAAATATCTACTAGTGCAATTGCTGGGTCATAGGGTAGTTCTCTTTTTAATTTTCTGAGGAACCTCCATACCGTTTTCCAGAGTGGCTGCACCAGTTTGCATTCCTACCAGCAATGTAAAAGGGTTCCCTGTTCTCCACATCCTCACAAATATCTGTTGTTTCCTATGTTGTTAATTTTAGCCATTCTGACAGGTATGAGGTGGTATCTCATTGTGGTTTTGATTTGTATTTCCCTGATGATAAGTGATGTTGAACATCTTTTCACAAAATGCTACCTTTTTTATATTGGACAATGCTTTTCTCTGTTCTATTCCATTAATATATATCTTCATTCCTTTTTTAATATTATACCTTTTAATAAATTTGTTAATTGTAATTAGCCTTTTCATTAAAAAAGTAATCATGAGCACTGTTTAAAATATGAAGGTAACCATTATTATAGTCTTTTTATTTTATCCCAGAAATACTTTGTCATATACGAGCAAGTGTGTCATATATTGGTTAAAAAGTCTGTTTTTATGTTGTTTATTCCGATACTTTTCCATAGTGGAAGAATTATCTGTAGATGAAGATAGAACAAGTGCATCATTGTATACATTTAATGAATCAATAAATTATGATCCTCCTTTTAAAAAAATTCCATGTCAGTTATGCACTATTTTTATGTTGAAACTTAAATTAACATTTTTCCATCTTGCCTGAAATCAGTTTTTCTTGCAAATTCTGGGACACTCACATTTTTACTTTTTTTATAAAAGGACTCAAATCAATTTCTGGGCAAGTACGGATAATGATAGGTAAGGATAAATCCAAGTCTCTCCATATATCCTCCAATATCATGAAAGACCAACAAGAAGAACAAATAAAACAACAAAATCAGATGTGCCTGGATGGCTTACTCAGTAGAGCATGCGACTCTTGATGTCGAGGGTGTGAGTTTGAGCCCCACATTGGATGTAGAGCTTACTTAAAAGTAAACAATCTTAGGGGCGTGTGGGTGGCTCAGTCGGTTAAGCATCCAACTTCACGTCAGGCTCTGTGCTGACAGCCCAGAGCCTGGGGTCTGCTTTGGATTCTGTGTCTCTTTCTATCTCAAAACATAAATAAACATTAAAATTTTTTTTAAATAAACAATCTTAAAAAAAATGTGCAAAATCCATGCCCTCAACATGACAAGAAGACTGAATGCTACAAACTTCAAGTTTCCTGCAAGTGGAAAAATAAAATACCAAATCCCAGCAGAGATATTTCTTTCTTCTGACACAAGCATTTGTGGAGAAAAAGTGCAGTTCTGAAAAACTGGAGGAAACGAGGATTGCTCTAAAATCACTGTCAGAGAAACCACACCTTAAGTACAAAAGAGAGCACTGACTATAAGTCTTTGGGCTTAATAGTGTATGTGACTTGAGGTGGCAGTCTCTGAAAAGTATTTTTTCTGGGGGAAAAGAGAATAAAAGAGAAGGGAAAAAAAGCACCATTTGGAGATTGGGTAGGGAAGGAAAAAGAAGCAAAAGGGGGGGAACTTAAGGTCCTGCAAGATAAATTAGAAACCTCTTCCTCCAAATTAGAAGATGCACAAATACTTTCCTTACAACACAACCACTAGAAAAAGTTATCCATTAAAGAAACCATACTTTGGTACTCTAACAAAAGAGAGACTCTTGAAATAGGAATCTTGTGGACCATCTCAAAGTCGAAATAGGTGAAGCCTTGTAAATCTATGGAAAGCCTCCACTATAAGAAGAAAACATAAGAATCAAAATATCTTAGTAGATGAACACCTGCAACTTCAAAAAAGAAAACAACCACACAGTGGAAGAAAACCATAACATAGCTCTCCAAAGTGGCTGAAATACCCTCAAATGCACACTTAGAGATATGAAAACCAACTAGAACCATACATTTAAAACCAAAGAAACAAAAGAGAATTGATTTCCCCACCCCCAGAACCCATAAAATCACTAAGAAACCTAGGAAGAAATGGGAAGAAAGTTGGTTGAACCCAAGAAAGATATGGAAGGAAGAGATAAAAATCATCTTAGAAATGAATTCTAAATTCTAGGATGCCCGAAGGAGAATGAACTCAACTGAAGACTTAATAAAGAACATTGAAGAAAGTCAGAAAAATAATCAAGACGAGGAAAAATGAATTAAACAACTAAAACAGGTAAAAGAGAAATGGTTGTAATGGAAGTGAGACAAAAAGAGGTTCAACATATATGTATAATTGAATTAGAGAAACTAAACAATGGAAACATTATTTAAAACTATAACATAAAAAAAATTTCCAAGGGTGCCTGGGTGGCTCAGTCGGTTAAGTGCCTAAGTTCAGTTCAGGTCATGATCTCATGGTTTGTGAGTTCAAGCCCCGCGCTGGGCTCTGTGCTGACAGCTCAGAGCTTGGAGCCTGCTTTTTAGACTCTGTGTCTCCCTCTCTCTCTGCCCTTCCCCCACTCATGCTCTTTCTCTCACAAAAATAAATAAACATTAAAAAAATTTTAAAAATATATGAAATTTCCAAAAATAAAAGATGTGCATCTACATATTGAAAGGACCGTAGAGTACCTAGAGAAGTTGATATTAAGCAGTCCATTTTGAGTCGTATCTTTATAGTAAAGTGTTAGAGTTTAAAGACAAACAATTTTGAGAGCCTCCAGGTAAACAAAACAAAACAACCTGTAGGGCAACAGAATTAAACTGGAACACACTTCTTAATGGAAACATACAAAGCAAAGTGCCAGTGGAGTAGTGTCGTCAAGAAACAAGGAAAAGAGTCAACCAAGAATTTTGTAAAGTCAAGGTGTTCTTGTATAGGAAAGGTATGTACAGCGCTTAAAGTTGTTATCATTTCTTTACTTTTGACAACATTTAGTAGCATGGCTCTGAAACAGTGGAGGGTTCCCGACAGCATATGTAACACACTACCATCCCAGCAGATTGGATTGAGCTGCCAAAAATGACCATCAGGGATTCATTAAGAAATCTTGGTCATTAATTAATTTAACATTTTTTTTTATCTTCTAAGAGTTTGTCACAGAACTTTAAAACCTAACATTTCCCTCCAAATTTTTTCCTTTTCAGTAGTTATTAAGAAGTTCATAATTCGTGCAGTACACTTGATTACAGACACATTTATGGCAGTTTTAGCCTATAAATCTCTAGAGTTCTGTGAATTTCAACATGAGTTGAAGTAGCTCTTCAGTTATATTTAGATGTGTTGTAAATATGAATATATTTATTTTAGGTAATCTTCCAAAATACAAAGAAGTCCCAGTTACTTATCAGTGAGTTTTAATTGATAAAATGTTGAAAATGTTAAATGTTTGATTTTATATAATACGCTTATTAAGTATATTTTGTGGAAACTAAAAAAAAAAAAAAAAGCCAAGCCATTTTTTTTTTACTATTATTTTTTTAACATTTATTCATTTTTTTGAGAGACAGCGAGAGAGCGAGCAGGGAGGGGTAGAGAGAGACACACACTACACACACATACAAACACACAGAATCCAAAGCAAGCTCCAGGATCTGAGCTGTTAGCACAGAGCCCTATGCGGGGCTCGAACTCACAAGCAGTGAGATCACGACGTGAGCTGAAATCAGAGGCTTAACTGACTGAGCCACCTAGGCACCCCAAAAAAGCCAAGCTTTTTTTAAATACAAAGAATACAAAGAAAGTTTAAACATGTATAACTCAGAGAATATTATATACATGAAACCTTCTTGAGGAAGCTACTAGGGTATGAGCTTTATCCAACTAAGTTGACTAGGAAAGCATTTTCAGAAGAATCCATGGTTATTTAAAATATATTGTAATTGGAGATCTAATAGTAAAACATAGGTGACAACAAAGGTGAAAGAATAATCTGTAAATCTTACATATTCTTACCAAGTAGAAATAATGAAACTTTAAAGGAAGAGGTAAACAGAAAAGTAGAAAAAGCTTATTGATTGTTACAAAAGCAGTAGTTGGAAATGAGAAACTACTGAAAGTTGACCTATACTAGGTAATAGAATAATAAGAAAATGAGATTAAGGCATTGTAAATGTGTAAGTACAAAGGTAACCAGTGGAACAAAAATACAAGGCCTTCCTACATGCCAAAAGCAATTTAAAAACAAAAGAACAAAGAAAATGCATCACATAAATTATTTACTGTTTTAACCATAACTCACAAATTTAGTTTTCATACTGAAAATACATTGATAGTTAATAAAAATGAGTAAATAATGTTAAAAATTAATAAAATCAAGAATGTGGAAGAATAAATCTAAAACGGAATATAAACAGAAGCAAGTGAACCTCTGTTTCAGATGATATTGATCTGAAGTCAAAAGGAACTGTAAAAATTATTGTGAATTCTAGGATTGTTTACTATAGGATTGAGCAAATGTGCAATTTTATTGGGAAAACATTAGCCAGATTTCTCATTATCAGAGAAGAAAGTTAAAAATATGAAAGGGGAGAGCTGTGGTGTTAAATTGGCAGTAGAGGTGTAAGATCTCATTCTTTGATACAGAAATGGATTTATACACATATGCATGCATATATATTAATTTAATAAATATATATTTTATAAATATATTTAACAAATATATTAAAAGGGACTGGAAGAAAGAGACCACTGTAAGCACTGAACATAACCTAGTATCCAGATAACTGGTTTCTAAATACTGTTCCTCATTAAAAGGAAGGAATGTTCCTCGGAGAAAAGAGTGATGCTTGGGTAGAAGTAGGGAAAATACAAAGAAAGCCTGATAATCTTATGCTTGTAAAGCAAGAAACTGCTCAAGAAATGATTGGTACATATCAAAAGATAGAGGAGTTGACTTGAAAGGGCTCCCACTGCTCAAATCTGGGACACTTTGAGTATGAGAATAAATAATGGTAGGAATATAATGTTTATGAAATATTCCATGATAGAGTAAATAAATGAATAAGTGGAAGAGGATGGAAAGAGCTCACTTACAGTAGAATAAATGCCAACTAATAAAAGTGGAAGAAATAATGAAGTTAAGAAAAATCACCATTACAGTAATACTTGATTCAGTCAAGAATCCTCAATGGAGGCTAAAACTAGTGGGTGAAAGTTTGGTAAGGAATAGGTTATTTACATAGCTTCAGAGTGTTCTCCTGTAAGTTACTTAATAATTTCCAAAAGGAAAAGAGTAACTTCCTAGTGATGTAACCTAGTAATTCCAAGCTTACAAACTAATCAAACTTAACAACACCATCAATGGGACATGATACACCTTCTGATAATATGCACTAGGATATGCATTCATTTCTGTGGTATTCCTGCCAAAAGAGCTTTCTCTATGTAATTTAATTATAAAGAAATATCAGACAAACCTAAACTGAGGGGCATTCTACAAGTAATTGCCCTGTATTCTTGAAAAATGTCAAGCTTGTTACAAACAAGGAGCGATAACTTAATTTTAAGTGGTTCAGGAAAAGCACTGGGGGGTTGGGAGTGGTGTGGGCATGTGCATGTGTAGACAGGGAGAGAAGGGCAGATTGAGAAAATGAGAATACGATAAAACAAACAAGCAACATCTAAATAATTTGTATATCTGGATTGAGGACACAGGAGTTCTTTGTAGTATTCTTGTGACTTAATATGGAATTATGTCAATATAAAAGTTATATTAAAGGGTTCAAATCCCACAGAGTTTGGTGGATGTTTTTTAATAGTTTTGGAAAATTCTTTTTCCTACTGCAGTGTAGATATGAAAGTTTTAATATATGATACATGCACAATATTTTCAACAACAAGATCATGTCACAGAAGGAAAATTGTTTTAAAAACATCCTTTTTAAGAAAATGCTCTCTCCATAGCATGAGTCTCTTTTTTAAAGTAATTATTCAATTCATTATTAAAATTTTACTTTTACTTTAAAGGGTTGATTAGATGTCTTTTTGTTTTGTTTTTTAAATTATCGGTTAGATAAGATAACTGCCCATCACCTAATGCTATCATGAGAAAAGTCAGCAAATTTGAGACATTTTAAAAAGTGAAGTGTGTAACACTCAAGATTGGCAACACTTACGTACTCTTCATTTAGATATCCAGTTAGCCTCTCTGGTACAAAATATTTTTCTTAATCACTTCGCATCTCATTATGAAATATGTTTGAAGATTTTTCTGTATTTGAAAGACCTTGTTTTTGTATAATTGACCCCATTAAAATTATCCTGAAGCATTTTTGGCACTTCTGACTTCAGCTTCTTTGCTGCATTACCCTGCTTGTAGATGATGCAATACATGATTTTTACATGTCTTATAATCTTCCCTTTTTCCCTTCCCTTTGCCTACTTTCTCATTCCTCTTCCTCAGTTTCCTCCCCCTACTTCTACTTCCCTTTCCCAGTTAAAGCAGCTGCTTCTTCATTGTGGCTTTAAGTAGAATTAACATGTTTTCCTGAAAATTTTTTTTCTAAAGTCATTTGCTTTTGAGAATATATCCTCTTGGGTACAGCTTTCCTTTAATGACTCACCCCAAAGTAGTTCTTCGCAAATTTCATCTTTGGAAGAGACTCTAGTAAATACTTACAAGCTCAGATATGTTAGAAACATCTGTACTTGAATTCAGCTATACAGAAAACCTCCCACACAGTATAATTTGCTCTAATCCTTGTTTTTTCAACTCCTCAGTAGTGTTTTCTTACCGTTTTCCAACAATATTTGTTTTGTTGCCATATTTTCCATGTATTAATTTAGCCATCTTTGTCATGAGAAAATAAAGATATGTTTTCCCAGTGATATCGATTTTGGCCGTTGAAAGGCTCTTATAAATATTTATCAATACACTTGCTTGAAATAAAATTTACTTTTAAATTTTAAATAGTTTTGATTAAGTTTCAGTGACTTGAAAATACTACTGAGAAAAATGTAGAGGTTTTTCTTCAAATTCTGGATACTTAGTTTTAAACATCTTGGAAACTGTCAGTAACATAAAACTATAATAGTAACGTAGGGCAAGGTTCATCATCATTGTTAGGGCATGAAAATCCACAGTTAGGGTATTTGTTTTTAATATAATTTTAGAAATCTTTTGGCCTACTTCTTTTATATTGGATCACATTGCTGTTGTTTCTACTTCATAGTATTGTTGACGATGAGCTCATGTTAGAAGTGTCAGTTTTGCCTTTTCTTGTTTTATTTTGCTTGCATTATTCAAACTGACTTCTTTGAAGAAATTTAAACTTTTTTGTGAGAGATAGTTTAACTAAAATTAGAAAATATTATCTTTAAATCCCCTTAACCTAGGCATACATAGACGTTATTAGTACATATAGTTAAGGTTCCACTGGCCAAACCCTAATGAATGAATGAGGATTCCACTCTTAGCCCCTCCACATTGTCTCACATCAAATGAGTAACATCTGGACTGCCTGATAATGGAGTGAGGGAGGGAGAAGACAGTGTGGATTCCTAAGTGAAATATCTTTCCCTATTGGAGTATTTTGTGTGTGTGCCCCATTTTGAAGGGTACTCTTCTACAGAAGCAAGTACCTGCATCAGGTTGAGGTATGATATTCTGAGGAAGCTTGTATTGATAAAGGAGGTAGATTGGAAATTCTTTGCTATGAATGTCACAATGAAAGGCCATATGAGAGATCCAAAAGTAGCAGTATTCTAGAATTCTTCATTTATTATTTTTTAAATGAAGCATAATAACCTTTGACATCCTTTGTTTAGATAATACCATTTTTTTCCTTTGATCATAAGTGAGTTTGACATTTAAAAAAATTTTAATACTGAACTATTACTGGATTTCTATAATAAAATCTTTTCTTGAGTGTGTTTCATATATATTAATAGATTATTTTTTCCAGTATTTATATATGTAATCCTTTTTTAACTGCAGTTTTTATGATGTTTGTCAAATTTTGCTAGATTACAGTTTTCAGAGAGCTTCTAATCTTTTTCTATAACTGGAAACATTTTATATAGCAATGGGAATACTTGTTTTATTTGAAAGTTTGAAATAACTCTACTTTAAAAAAAATTTTTTTAATTGTGAAATATAAACACAAGCTTAATATATACAGGTTTATCTACACCAAAATAAGAACAACAACAAAACCTCTACTAATACCTTTCAAGTTGCTTGTGTTTCTTGATTGCATTTCTCTCTTAAGGGGTAAACCCTCACTTCTTTTCTAAGTGATAATTGTTATATGGCTTTTCTTTGTGGTGTTAGCACCCACTTGTCTATTGCTAAAAATTATATTAAAAAATTTTTTGCTTGTTTATGCTCTTTGTATAAGTGGAATTATATAATCTTTGGAAATGATTTTTTTTACTTAATTTATTGATGGCCATTTGTATCCATCCATGTTAGCTTACTAATTTTCATTGCCATATAATACTTCACTGCATGAACGTGCCACAGTGTTTTTATTTATACTACCATTAATGAATATTTGGATTGCTAACAGTTTTTTTTTTTTAAGTTTATTTATTTATTTTGAGAGAGAGAGAGAGGACAAGTGAGGGAGGAGCAGAGAAAGGAAGAGAGAGAATCCCAAGCAGGCTCTGTGCCATCCACTGATGCAGGCTCAGTTTCACAAACCGTGCGATCATGACCTGAGCCGAAACCAAGAGTTAGACCCCTAACCGACTGAGCCACCCAGGCACCCCAGTAATTAGTCTGATTTTAATTATGCTGTTAAACACTTGAAAAAAAATGAGAAACACAGCAAAGAACATATTTTCCTTAATTTTAACTATGAAAATAAATCCATTTTTTCACTTATTCTGTATAAATGTATTGTGTATAAACAGTATTATGTTTTCTATCACTGCTTCTTTCTCTTTTCAAGTTCTTAAACTTTGTATCAGGCATATTTTTTCAAATTATTTTAATAGTTTTACATTTTTTAGGTTCTCCTTTCATAATTACCAATGGCATTTGAATTCTCTTTTGAAATATAATAGTTATGAATGATACTAATATCTTAAATAGTTTCTGTGTAGGTTATCATTCATCTCTATTGTTTTTTAACCATTTGTTAATTTTGATTCATCTATCCATTAGAGTGTAGTTAACCCTTGGACAACGTGATTTGAGCTGCACAGGTCCACTTATATGTGGATCTTTTGTACAATACAGTATTATATATGTATTTCCTCTTCCTTATTATTTTCTTTAGCTTATGTTATTATAGGAATACAGTATGTAACATAAATACAAAATGTGTGTCAACTTATTGTTTATGTTACCGGGGAGGCTTCTGGTCAGTGAGCTATAGTAATTAAGTTTGAGGGAAGTCAGAAGTTATAATGCAGATTTAGACTGTGTGGGAATTGGTGCCTCTAACCCCTCTGTTGCTCAGGGGTCAATTGTACTTATTTGTGTGTGTGTGGGTGTGTGTTTTTTCCTAAAGAGCTATATTGCTTTATTCTGAGTCTTTACATATATGAAAATGAATTTCTGTTGTCTTAGTTGAACAACATGATTGGGTAGGGATTTGTTGTGAAATAACTTTCCTCCTCAGAACTCTAATATTTGCTTATTATCTTCTACAATTAATTTTGAAGAGAAGCCAAAGTCTAGTTGACTGTTCTATTAACTTTTGGGTAACGGCAGTGATTCTGAATACTTCTAGTAATCTTTATCTTTGAAACTTAAATCTTTTATCGGGTTATGTCTAATTGTTTTTCCCTTTTCATTAATTTTGCCTGGTGAACCATGTGCCCTCATATCCCAGCTCCAGGGAGCTTTTTGATGTACATATTACACATTTTAGCTAAAGAAATTCTTTTATGATGACAGTGATTATCACTTCTGTTCCCTTTACTCTAGTCTTTCCTGGAGGACCACCAGGTGTTTTGTTTGTTTGGGTTTTTTTGATCTATGTTTGGTCTCCTGTTTATTGTAAATATCTCATTTTTATCCATGAGTTTCATTAAGTTCTTTTCTTTTACATGTGGAACAGTTTCTCAGGCTTGCCTTCTACATTACCCAGGTTATCTTCTACATTGTCATATCTACTCTTTCATGCCCCCTTTTTGGGAGAATAATCCTGGGCAAAGAAATTTCATTACCTTTATGGTTTCCAAAGCCACCACACTTGATTTTGTGCCTGGTGTATTTATAGAGCACATCAGTAGAGATCCAATACCTGTTGATACTTAATGACAGTCTGTCCATGCTGGTACCTTTCATAGGTGCCCCACACTCCTGGGGTCTTTGGGTTTATTTTGACAAAGAACCTCAAAGGTGAAGTTTATAAATGACTTTGCCTCCCTGAACAACCACTGAGTTCAACCCACCTTTCTGTAAGTTCTTTTTAAATAATTGACAGTCTCTAGATCCCATTGTCAGACACACCTTCACTTTCTATTAATCCCTTAGTGGTTGAAGGAAATCCAAACTGTACTTGCCTTTTATGTGTTCTGGCCTAGGATCTCATCCACTTTCCACTAGATCACATTACTCTCTCAAATGTTTTGCAAGTTAGTCTTGTGGATCCTTGAAGTTGCTTTTAATGGACCAGAAATTCTAAAAGTTATTAACTTACAAATAATGCTGTATTCCTCTATTTTTATTCTTTAGAGGTCATTGCAATTAGATTTAAGGGAAGAGATGACTATGGGTCCTTGAACTGTCATCTTTAACTAAAACCATTTCAAAAAATTGTTACATAGAAGTGTTCCTAATCATATCCATTTGATTTTTTTCCTTCATCCAAGAATAATCAAGAGTTTTTCTTGATTGTTGTTGTTAATGTTGATTTTAATCTCCAAGAACTCTACCAAAATATGTACAGATGAAATTATATGATATCTGAGAATTGCTTTAAAATAATCTAGAAGAGGATTGTGAAGATAATTGCATATAGGTTTGGAATTTTACGTCATGAAAGTTTTAATTTTCCAAGAGGTTAATTTCCTTCTTAGAAAAAACTTTCTTTGAATTGCTTTATGGTTAAAGAATGTGCCATATATAATATTTAATCTTAAATTTACTATAATTTTCTGTGTGAATTGATACATATCAGTTTTATAATTTCCATGGAGTTTTGAAAAGAAAATCATTGTATGTCTAATAAATCAATCTTAGTGGTGATTATACTCAAATCTTGTAAACCTAATTTACTTTTTTAATGTACTTAATCTGTCAAACATTGCAAGAGGTTAAATTTTCCCACATTCATGATAAAGCCATGCATATTATTTGATGCGGGGTTTTTTGTTGTTTTTGTTTTTTAAGAGAGAGAGGGTGGGAACAGGAGAGAGGGGCAGAGAATGGGGAGAGACAAAGAGAGAGAGAATTTTAACCAGGATTCACACTTAGCATGGAGCTCAAGGCGCAGCTCAATCCCACAACCCTGGGATCACAACCTGAGATGAAATCAAGAGATGGACACTCAACTGACTGAGCCACCTAGGTGCTCTTATTTGATGCTATATTAAATGGACTCTTAACACTACCCCCTGCATTGTATTGGGATTGGTCACACTTATTAAGGCTTTTAATTAACAGTGCCATTTAAAACAATTTCTGTATTACATGCCAATTTTTCATATTTGCCTTCTTCTGAGTCTGTAACCTGTGATATAGAATCTACTATAAAATAAATTAATGCCAAGTTGAAGAAAAAGAAGATAAAACTCATCCCAGTTGAATCTTTTCCTATCTGGATTCCAATATTTTACCAGTCTTGAGTTAAATATGTAGTGTATGGGCACCTGGGTGGCTCAGTTGCTTAAGTGTCCCCCTCGATTTCTGCTCAGGGCATGATCTCACGGTTCATGAGTTCAAGCCCTGCATGGCACTCTGCACTGAGTGTGGAGACTGCTTGAGATTCTCTCTCCCTCTCTTTCTCACTCTGTCTCTCTCTCTGGCCCTCCTCAGCTCATGTGCTCTCTCTCTGTCTCTCAAAATAAATAAATAAATAAACTTAAACAAAATATGTAGTGTGCTATGCAGATTACCATAGAAATGTTGTAAATACTGGTTTGATTCATATATTAACTATTCAAAGTGATGTCATTGAGTTTGAGAAGAAAGAGAGTGAAATGTACAGTCTAGCATTTATAGTTTAATGAGTGAGCACAAAATATCTGTTAGTGTATAAGCTCTAAGTCATGATAGAGAATTAAATTAGAAAACTTAGACTTTGAAATATAACTCTGTATTTTAGCAGCTTTCTCTTATCTGTTATTACTTTTTACTTTTTAGAAGTATATAACTCTTTGAAAAGCCAAAAGACTTTGTGCTTGTTTATTGTGAGAGACAAGAGATCAAAACTGGGTGCCAAAACCTTGGTTGAACTAAGAGAGGTTGAGTTTTAGTTGGAAATATTTAATCATAACAGTGAGAACAAGTACTGGCCCTCAAGCCAGGAAAATAAAAATTTCAAAAATCATAACAACTTGCCTAAAGCACAGATTTTTGGGGATTGAAATTATATAAAGAATCTGGAGGAATGTGTCAAGGGACCAGACAGAGGTCATATTTTTAACATTTTAAGAAAATTTGAGTCATAAAAGGTTTTATGTATAGAATACACCATTTATTATGAGTATATAGTGCTTGTGTTGTTGTCAGGCACTCCTAGCTTGCACCACAGTTTGGGTATAAAAAAAACAAAACAAACCCAAATTTCAAATCTGCTGTGTTCAGTTATAACAGATTTATAAAGAGTATCTTAAACATATTAATGGAAGATTTTGATCTTAAAATTCTTTGTCTGTGGGGTGCCTGGGTGGCTCAGTTGGTTGAGCATCCAACTCTTGATTTCAGCTGAGGTCATGATCTCAGAATTCATGGAATCGAGCCCCATGGAATCTCAAGGTCATTGGCGGGATCGAGCTCTGTGCCGAGCCTGCTTGGATTCTCTCTCTCCGTCTCTCTCTGCCTTTCCCCTGCTTGTGCTCTCTCTCTCTCTTTCTCTCTCAAAATAAACTTAAAAAATTCTACATCTTTATTGTTATTTTGATTATAGTTAGATAAAAATTATTTAATGAAGATATTTGAGTTTGTGTTTAACCATTCCACAACGAGTTCAATCAATTCTGAAAGACTATACTCTCTAAAATACCTCTATCAATACTATTACCTGAGTGTAGATAATCCTTCATTTGCAGAAAATATGTTACATAATTTTTGAGCAGCTGTTTGTGTCTAAATTTATATATACTCTTCTTTTTATGATATCTGCATTAAAAATTCCTATTTAAGTCCATTGTGGGTCTATCCTGGAGAGAGACTGCTTCTTTTTAATCATCCTTTTGTTTTATGTTTTTAGACTGTAAATTTATCTGCCGCGGACATCCCCAGGGTCAGGGTGAAATGTGTGCAGCTGCATACTCTTCTCAATGCCCAAGGGTTGTATCTGCACACACGTCTCTGCTTTAGTCGGCTGTATCTCCAGCAGAAAAGTGTTGGATCCATTAGTTATCAAACTGCCAGCTAGGAACGAGTTCTTGTTCAAATTGAGTTTATATGGGGAACTTAGAAGGAAAGGGAAGGGACATTTTAATTCCTTTTCAGGCTCAAAGATGTGAATTACTGTGCCTTATAAGACTGAAAGGAGAAAATAAGGAATGGTAATGATTTTCCGTGTTTCATATTTGTAAAATTATAGTTTCCATTTATCCCACCTTGAAAGTTAAGTTTTGGTACTCAAAATAATACTTCTGAGATCAGCCTATATCTTCATGGATAATCCCCTTCCTCATCTCAGCTGTCTGTACCTAAAAAGCAAAGGGTAGGTAGCTACAGGACTTTGAAAATGTCTACTAATGAACTTAGTATCTGCTTGGATCAGGAATGGTAGAAGGGGTGATCCATAAAATAGTCACATCTAGAACTTTTCTGTAGTAAATTTAAGTTACTGTATTAATCAGTTCACCTTATTTGTGAAGTACAGTAGCAAGTTTGTTAGCTGCAGCATTGTATTTGGCAGGGGTTTGACCAATTGTTTCCCCATTTTAAAAGCTTACCTGGGAATCTTATTATAAACTGGTAGGTGATGATAGATTGAGAATTTTGGAAATTTAATTCTAATTAACATCAAGAGGATTAATCATACCCAGTAATGATAATACAGCAGGGGATACAGGAACTATCTTATAAATTAGTTAAAATATATTAGGCCATCACTTTTAGATGGGAATTTATTTAGAATGGGCATACCATTTCCAACGCCTATCTAGAGGAAAATATTCAAACAAATTTGCACAAAAAAAATTCAAACAGATTAAGCTTATTCCTGCTGCATGATTTGTAATAGCAGAAAACAAACTGAAAGTAGCTAAATGTATCACTAGAGATCCAATTAGGTTATGATATATGAAGAGGATCAAATATTATACAGCTGTTAAGAAAAAACTGAAGTGGTACTAATGTATTGACATACTTAGATCTCTAAAACATACTGTTAAATAAAATTTTGCACAGAAAATATACTCCAGTAACCACATGAACCTGGTTAGTGATTATCTCTGGTGAGTGAGGTTAGGGGAGACCAAGGTTAGAGAATCTTCTCATTTTCTCTTGGCTTTTAAATGACCGTGGATAATTTTTTTTTTTAATTGGTAAATGATATGTTCTCCCATTCATGTACATGTGTTTGTCCTTTGATATTACCTACTTTTGTATTTTTATTTGAGTAGTGGAGTGGTCTTTTCTGAAAATATAAAAACACTTTTTTTTTTTTTTTAATCCTAGCCACTAGAGCACCAGGGAGAAAATATAAAAGCACTTTAGAACCATTGCATTGAGTTTGTCTGTAGTATCACAGTTGATGTGACTGTTTAATCTAAGAGGCTTGTGGTATCTTTTTTTTTTTTTTTTTTTTAATTTAGGGCCTCTAGGGAAGGAAAACAGATCATGTGGTAGGTAGGAGTTAAAAAATAAGATGTAAACCTATTTGTAAAACTCTGCTGTGTTTTTCTATTTCAGTTACCTAGAAAAATACGAGAAAGTTCATCATTTTGGGGAGGATGATGATGAGGTACCACCAGGCAATCCAAAGCCACAGCTTCCTATTGGTGCAATTCCATCTTCCTACAATTACCAGCAACACAGTGTATCAGGTAAATATCATTGGAAATTGTACAGTTTTGAATTAGGAAAATAGACATCATCCAATGAATTAATCCTTTACTTTGCATGTGCAACTTTCAGAGATCCACATCTAATTGATATAAGGGTCCTTTCTGTAATAGGCTGTATAAGATTTTTAGTTGCAGGAATTTTCAGAATTGGAAATACCCATACTTTCAAGTGAAGTTTTTTCCTTTTTTTTTTCCTTTTCGACTAATGGTCAGTTTAATCTGAATAGTCACCAAAATGAGAACTTCCTAGGATTAGGAAGGCCAAGAATACTCAGATAGCGTCTACTAGATTTTCTACAATTACTGTAATTTCCAGTCTCAGAATTCCTCAGAAATATTTCTAACTATGTAATTTTTTCCATGGTACCAAGGATAAGATTTTTTTTTTTTTTCCATTTAAGTCATTCTTAAAATGGCTATAGAGGAATCTGCGGCTAAAAAGAGCAGGACTCAAATTGGAAATAATCAGGTTGAAAGTCTAAGAAAGAGGTTATTAAGTCAGAGTAGATGGGGGTTCCAGTATTTGGAGTTTGGGTGTTGGGACCGTGATGACTAGGAAAAGAACTCTGAAGAGATGAAGCATCTCTTTTCTTCAGTCACCAACATTTGGCCTAAAAAAAGAGGAGGTATGTTTTTTTCAAGGGTATATTATTGACAAAGTACACAGTTTTTTAGATATTTATTATTCTTCATTAGTGCTAGTCCCAGTCTCTTGTAGATAATCATTAAGCTCTCTCATTGTGTCAGTATCACTAATTTTATTTTCCATTATCTATTTTCTAATATTCTTTCATGTTGAATTTCACTCTGTATTTCTTCCCTGTTCAGTAAGACACAGAATCTTCTAGAATCTGATCATTATTAGAAGAGGCTTCATCATTATGATGCTTTTGTATAATGGGGGCAGGGTTTGGTGGTGATGAGTACAAACCAAACCTCACTTTATGTTTATTAAGTAGTTAATTACCTCGAGAGCCAAGTTTAAAGGAGAATATTTTAAGTCACCATGTAGAAAATCTTGAAAATACTTTAAGCTGATAAAATGGGGTGACTTGTTAGGTAATATACTCTCTATTCCTAAAAAGGGCTAATGACCACTATTTTATTCAAGGATACTATAAAGGGTATTCCTACATTGAATGAGACATTATATTAATGACCTTTAAGACCATTTCAACTGTATATAACTGCGTGGTTCCTATATTACAGCAATAGCAGAACTGTCCATTCTTGTAACTTAAATAGAGTTTGGTGTCTGCTTTTACAGCTACCCGTATTGACCCATTTCTACTTTTGTTCTTGTTTAAAATGAATTTTTTTCTGGATCTGGTGTTTCTTTTTCTTTTTTTTCCTCTCCTAGTTAAACTAATGACCCCAAGAAAAAAAGATGTGAAATATTTCTGGTATTTCAGAAGCGTAGTGAAAGCCATTGATAGATCTATACAAGTTAAGGGAATGACAGAATTGCTTAACTTCGTTAAAATAACTTCTTTCTGATATGCTGTCATATATGTGTTGTCTCTTTTAAAAGTAGAATCTGAGTAGTTATGTAACATGTAGCATATTTGACAAAATCAAGACTGGGGACTCAGGAAAGGAAAGGAAGTAAGAATCGCTAGGGAACATCAAACTACAACATACCTAATTCAAACTGAAAAGAGATAGTATTTCAGGGCAGCATTTATGAATTTGAAGGTGTTGTTTTTAGGAGTAGGCATAGCAACATTATGACAGTGTTCTGAAAATTAACAAAGTTATCATTATACAAACAAATTCTTTTAAGGTTCTTTTCAAGTGTCATTAAGGTAAATAGAGTAAGCTTCATAGCTGTCAATTTGTGTGTGTATCAGTGTGTTTTAAGTAAAGACCAAATTAAAATTACCTACTGGTAGATTAAGAATCTCTAGGAAATTTTAGTTAGAACCTATAGAAGATTTGTGTCTACCTCTTTGATCATACGGCCGTACTTTCTATGTAGGTTTGGACAAATGTATTTGGATCAATATATTTATCTAGAGACACTTAAATTGTTGATATTTAAAAAAGCTATTCTTAAACAATATTTTGAATTAAGAAATTTCAATTGGCCATAGCCCTAGGACATTTGATATGGAGTGCAGTTTTACTTACACTTGTTATAAGTTTGTCAGCAGTGATCTGTTTGTGTAAACTTTGAGTCAAGAATGTTGAAAATAAATTTCTAATCCTATATCAATTATAAAATTATAGCTGTTCAAATTCTATTTCCTTGGGGAAGGGAAGGGAGAGAAGATCTTAAAATCTTAGAAACATTTTCTCCTACATTATGTTAGAAATCTTTACCAAGCCTGATACAATTAAAGGACTTCTGTTAATATCATATTTATTTATTTTATTTTATTTGGAGATGTGTTTGACAAAGTCACTCAGGTAAGGATGAACAGAATTGAGTGTCAGCATCTGTCATTGTCCAGTAGCAAACGCCAACAATTCTGAGGTCATATTGAAAGCACATAAACAAGACTGTGACAGATGTTGAGTTGGGTTCCCAATTCTTTTCTATTCAAGAGATTTGCCTGAAAGTTTCATGGAAGCTAAAAACTATTCCTAAAACTTGGCATCTCATCATCAATTCCAGTGTATGACAGGAATAGCTTAATCTGTTCCTATATTCACAGAAGTTTTGTTACCTTTTCTCCAGATTTTATGTTTATCTTGTTATTAGAAATTTCATTTATCAGGATTGTAGAAAATAAACAATGTATTATTCGATTTTAAATATTGTAAAGAATATGTCATAGTAATCTATAACTCTGTTGTGGCCCTTCTTTGCTATTATATTATTGGAGAAATTCCTAGAATATTTTAGAATTGAAGAGGTGTTGCCTCAGCTGTCTACAGTGGGAAATAAAGAAATTTCTTACCTATATGATTTTCTTCTGTGGCATGTTATGACAATAGATTTCTATTTGCATTCTGTTTAGCAAGGTTGAAAAAAAATCCTTTAAAAAATTCATGTGTTTCTGAAATGTCTCATCTGGAAGTTTTCTATTTCTTGTTTTCTTACCTCTTCCCATTAACTAGTTAATATCTTTATGTGAAAATGTATTTGGAGCATATGTCTGAGGACATAGCTACCAAGGCCTAAACTGACATTTTCTTATATATTATGATTATATGTTACTGTAAGTCCATCTTTCCTACCTTCAAAGTTTTGAAGATGTTTTGAATTAATTGTCCTACAGAAAATCTTAGTTACCTTGGATTAGGCAAAGATTTCTTAGGATACAAAATCATGAACCATAAAGGTAAAAAGTTATAAATCACACTTCATCAAAATGAAGAACTTACACTCTTCAAAGACACTGTTAAGAAACTGAAAAG
Source organism: Panthera pardus (assembly GCF_024362965.1). NCBI lineage: Eukaryota > Metazoa > Chordata > Mammalia > Carnivora > Felidae > Panthera > Panthera pardus. The sequence continues at coordinate 68,587,359 of NW_026526991.1, read as the reverse complement.
ATAGGCCACTGTTTGGGAAAAAATATAAAACAAATACTTGATAAATAACTCACATTCAGATTATTTAAAACTGACGCTATTAAAATGCTGACAGGGATGCAGAGCAACAGGACTGTGGATTGCTTCTGGAAATGCAAGATGTTATAAGCCACTTTGGAAGCAGCTTCACAGTTTCTTACCAAGTTAAACATACACTTATATATGGCCCAGCAATGCAAGAGAAGTGAAAAAATATTTCTGTACGAATATGTGAATGTTTATAGCAACTGTATTCATAAGTGCCAAAAACTGAAAACAGTTCAAATGTCATTCAACTAGGGAATGAATAAACAAATTGTGTTATGCCCACACTATAGCATTAAAAACAGACTACTAATATATACCTCCATATGGATATTAATCTCAAAAGCATTTTGCTAAATGAATGAAGTCAGACATAAAAGATTACATACTATATAATTCCAATTATTTGGAATTTTGAAATAAAAATGTATAGGAACAGAAAGTAGATCAGTGGTTGTCTGTGGTTAGAAGAGGGGCTTAACTGCAAAAGAGCATAAAGAAACTTTTGTGGGTGGTGGCAATATTCTGTATCTTCATTGTGGTTGTGGTTAAAAGACTTCATTTGTCAAAACTCATAGAACTAAAAAGCATGAATTTTACTGTGTTAATTATTGTGATAAATCTGACCAAAAAAGTAATAATTCTCCTATAATTAGGTAAAGAAGGTAGACAATGTGTCTAAAATCATGATATTGTCAAAATTTCAAAAGAATCAGTGTCCCTGGCTTAGTAGTGTATAAGAATCAGAAATAGATTCTTGAAGTGTAGGAGTAAAAAGTACAGAGTAGGTAAATTTAAATAATGATACAATAATAATTTGGTAATGATATCCAAGAGGATATAGTACATTTTTTGTATTTTAATACTTTTTGAAGAATGTAATTTTCACTTAAGTTTAGAAAGTTGAACTCTTTAACCTTCTACTCAGTTTAAATTTCATAAAAGAAAACAAGCCTCTGTCTTGTATTTGCAAGATATTAACCACAATGGTTTCTAATCCTTGATATACTTAAGGTGTTTTTGTTTTTGTCTTAGATTATCTGCGTCAAAGTTATGGGCTATCTATGGACTTCAATTCGCCAAATGATTATAATAAATTGGTGCTTTCACTGTTATCTGGACTCCCAAATGAAGTGGACTTTGCTATTAATGTATGCACTCTTCTATCAAATGAAAGCAAGCACGTCATGCAACTCGAAAAAGACCCTAAAATCATCACTTTATTACTTGCTAATGCCGGGGTGTTTGACGACAGTAAGTTTTAAGCTGAACCTATTGTATGATCAGTCTATAAAGGTCTTAGGGATTTTTAAGAAGGTTTTTAAGGAGAAAAGTACTTTTTATTAGTATAATAGCATTCTTTATTTGCTTTTATTATATTAAATGTGCTATTTAAGATAATGAATATTTGTTTCTTTAACTTTAAATATTTGAATAGTAATTACCTCACTAGAACTTTTGCAATAAAAATCCTGGGTTTTTCTTAGAGTAATAATATGGGTTTCTTGATGTTAGAAGATTGTTTGATACAGAATCCTGATAGAAAAGACTGGGACCTGCAGGAAAATTTTTTTTTTTTAGTGTGTGTTATAATTTTTAGTTAAAAGTTTAAGTCAATGTATTTAAATTTGCTGCCTAAATAAAATAAGAGTTACCAAATATTCCATATCCTTTTTACTTACAGGATTTGCTCATCAAAGATTTTCATAAGTTAAATTATATATGTTCTGTAAATCTAGGTTACTCTTAAGACTAAATTGCTCATTTCTCTAATTGTAGTTTAATAGGGATTTAGAAAATATGTTTCGAAATTTTTCCACTCATGGTTTTTCTTTTTAAAATATCTATGTTGGCTGAATGTTATTGATGTAAAATTTTTTCTTCTCAACCCTCCTTCTATTTGAACGCCATTGTAACCTCTTTTGCCAGCAGTATATACTACTAATGGGTAAGGTATGGGGGTAATCCCAAATAGGGTAGATAGCATGAATCAAAAGGAAATTCTGGGTGCACATAGTTACATGGAGAGAGGGATTTAATTTATCCCCTCAGGAAGGGACTCAGCTGTTCAAGACCAAACTTTGCATAATGTCTTTCCCAACAACTCAGATACATGAGGAAAAAAAAAAAAAAAAAAAAAAGGTAAGGTATTGATATATTGAAATTATTTTATCATATCGGCACTATGTATAGCACAGTAGACACAGTTTGAGAGAGAATTTCTTATAGTATTTTATAGATTTGTGACTATTATTGTTTTTATCCTTAAATAGTAACATATTTGCATATAAGTTCATTTTTCTGCAATTTGATTGGGTCAAGTAGTATACTTTTCAAACATAATTTTATTTGGGACTAAGTAGTAGGATACCTTAGAATTTGTCAGGTACTTAAGGTTGTATGAAGGCAATTTTGAAATGTTTAAACAAAAGTGAAATTAGTTTTTTACCCTGCCTGAAAGTCTTGTTGGTTATATGAGGGAGGAACAAAGTACTTCTCAGTTTGAATTATAACTTTGGAGATATAAATTTGGTGGATTTCTGTCTCACTTTCATGTTTTATGGTTCCTAATATTTTGTTTGGGTCTTTTAAGGACATTTCAGCATTTAAATGGAATAAAGTTTAAATTTTTCACATTTAGAAACCTTAAAATGAAGTTTTTAGAAAAAATATTCTCAAACCAGAATAATTTTAGTGACATCTTGACCATTTAATCAATGAATAGGATTACATGTGTATATACAATAAAAGTTATCTTACCAGTTTTGCTTTACTGAGGTCTGACATTCTTCAGACCTAGTTTATCTTCATGCATTTTTTAGTCACTTTTATTAATCTTATGCAGTATAGCAATCAAAAACTAATAATCTAGCAAATGATATTTAAGGAATATTACTATCATACCAACAGTCAGAAGTTTAGAGTTCAGAGTACTTGGGGACTTTATGAAGACACTATACTTAAAGCAGTGATTTTACATTAGATCTCTGAGGATTATGAATATATTTGATTTGGTTAGGCTTTTGAGCAGTTTGATTTATTTTTAGGGCATGGGATTTTAATAACAGATAAATATACATGACACTTCCTTTAGAAAATGTAGAATGTTTATATTTTTTGTATGTTTGAAGAATATAATAAAAATTCTATTTGACAAAAAGTGTAATTTTCCCGTCTTATATTTCCATCTAGTATTCTTTTCCCAGTGAAGTTTTTCTTTATAAGGTTTTTTCAGGACAAACAAAACCTTATTTCTCTTTAGTGGTATGTGGGCTTCATTTTTCTAATTAAGTGGCTATTTTATATGTAAGTGTGATATTTTATGAAATTCTTCCTTAGGTCATTGTAGTTTATTTACTTATTAAAAACTTTCACATCTATTCTGTCATGTCTTCATGACCCTATTATCAATATTGAAATTAATTGATAAACTTATGTTAAAATTTATTCTTCATCCTTTTTAGTATGTTTAAGTGAAAATTCTTACTCTAACCTAAATACTTAACAAACTTTTGCTTAACTCACTATTAAGGAAATGTTAGGTCTAAGGCATAATAAGAATACAAAGATTCAATAAATCTTTTTACAACAGAAAATGTATATGCTGGTCACAACATATCCATTAAGGATGCTTACTTTTGTTTTTTAAAGAATTATGTTCACAAAACTAGTTTTTCTGTTAACTATTGCCACTATATAGTTTTCTTTCTGTGTTCCAAAAGCAGTAGCTTTCATTAAAGAATTAATCTCATGGTTGATAAAAGCACTTCCCTTTTTTTTTTTAATTTTTTAAGTTTGTTTATTTTGAGGGAGACAGAGACAGCGCAAGTGGGAAAGAGGGAGAGAGAGAATTCCAAACAGGCTCTGTGCTGCCAACCTAGAGCCCAATATGGGCCTCAAACTCACGAAACTATGAAATCATGACCTGAGCCAAAACCAAGAGTCAGACGCTCAACTGGCTGAGCCATCCAGATGCCCCAAAAACATTTCCCTAATTTTTAAAGGCTTAATGCTTATTATTGTCCCACATTTCAGACATTTGTATCCTACTGCTTTTATTGTCTGTTCCCATAACTGATAATATGAGCTAGCGACATAAAGAAGAAATAAAATGATATAACATCTTCTTATATGCCTAAACCTTTGTTGTGGGGAGCTGAAGGGTTGGGTGTTATTAAGAAGGTTTTGAAATGCATGATTTGATTTTTCTTCTAAAACAACTTTATCAAATGTAGAGAAACTATAGTACTGAGTATGTTTCTTAGGGGAGATTTTATTTGTGGGAATTACTTCCAAAGAATGCCTTAGCCTATTTGAAATATTTATTACACAATCACTTTTGAAATTAATATACAAATTTTAAATTTAAAATTCTGGCAACCTAATAGCAATAGCATTAGTTTGACTTTTTTTTTCTCGTCTACAAATTAAACCTAATGCAGAGTAACTGTTACAGTATTCTTCTTTTCTACATTGTCTGTATAAATACTATAAAAATGAGTTGTATATTTTTAGTTTGTAGAAAGATAAGTTTTCTTTAAATTCTGTAATTTAAAAAACTGTATTTCAGAAGAGATTATCATGACTTTCTATCATTTACTATGAAATAGTTTTTAGTGAAGAAGATATGTAAATGTACTTTTGCTGTTTTTTCTAAACCTACATACTAAGGAAGTAAGTGAAAGAATAATTCCATTTTACTGAATATACTATTTATTCTTTTAGCTTTAGGATCCTTTTCTACTGTATTTGGTGAAGAATGGAAGGAGAAGACTGATAGAGATTTTGTTAAGGTAACACATAAATTAAAATATTGAGCCTTTGAAGTACATGTTGCCAAGTGCCAAGGATCAATGGCTGCTCATTTTCTGTACATACTATTTATACTTCAATCCTTAGTATAATACATAACAGATACCCATGCAAAGTTGTGATTGAGTAAAAAATGCTTTAGAATAGCAAATAAATAAAGTTCTGTTTTTATTATACATTGATTTCTGAACATGATAAATCTATAACAACAGCAATAAATCTGAGAATACCTAGATTCTGAGCAGTATTCTAGCTAATTTCCTTAGGGTTGTTTTTCAGTTCACTTAGTCACTCTTCAGCTGTATCTAATATTTTACTTGATTTACTTGTTAAATGTTATTTCAGTGTCTGTGTTTTAAATTTTTTTTAAATATTTTGTTTAGAGAGAGAGAGACAGAACACGAGTCGGGAGGGGGCAGAGGAGAAAAAGAGACACAGAATCTGAGGCAGGCTCCAGGCTCTGAGCTGTTACCACACAGCCTGACGTGGGGCTCGAACTCACAGACTGTGAGATCATGACCTGAGCCAAAGTTGGACACTTAACCAACCGAGCTACTCAGGCGCCCCTAGTGTCTGTGTTTTAATTTCTAGAACTTTTCTTTATATTTTTTCAAATTTGCCCTTTTGGTCTTTTATGCTTTTAATAATTCAAATAATGTATATTTAAAATATATTGTATTAATATTCAAATTATGTACAAATTAAATATATACATATATAAAATGTACATCAAAAATTAAATGTATGTGTACAAACACACACACCTGACAGTTCTAATACTTAAGCCTCTTGCAACTCATTCTAGTCACTCTGATTCATGGCGAATTATTCCTTTGTTTACAATGTTAGTTTATAAACTTTAGCACACTTTTCTGTGGGATTTTTGTATAGATTGGATGAAGAGTATATTTCTTCACTTCTTATTTGCATTTGCCAGTGACCTGAAAAGAAAAGCTGTCTAAATTGATTTTATGTTAGTTTCCTTATTGGAAATTTTCTGATGACTGTTGTAATAAAACCAAACCTATGGAGGCTGTGGAGCAGGCTAGTGGTGAAATACTTAGGAAACTGTTTTTAACTCAGAGCTCAAGTAGAGACCGTCAACCCCTTTTGCTCCCTGTGTTTGAGGGTATTAGACCTTCCAATTTCTTACCATGATACAAAGTTGCATATTAATTCCCCATTTCACAAGCTTATCCGAAATCCTGTATTCTTTCCTCCCCCCTCCCCCGTCCCCATTAAAAGCCAAGCCTTTTGGTTGTAGTTAGGCAGATAATTTCTTTAATTCCAGAAAAATAGTGATTAAAGTTGTAAGATGCACAAATTGTGTATTTACTTATGCAGTCAACGATGGGGAGTGGTGGGGGGGGGTTGTCAGTATACTCCCTTGAAATCAAGAAGACACAAATATGTTGAAGATGATTAGATGATCACCTCTCTTGCATGTTTTCATTAATTTCTGCTCTTTTTATTTCTTTTTGTACACTGTATTCTTTGGGTTTAATTATTGCACATTTTGTAATCTTGTGCTGGTGCTTAGATCATTGATTTTTGTTTTTATTTTTTCTAATACATACATTTTAATGCATACATTTAAAGCCATAAAATTCCTTCTAAGCACACCTTTAATTTTATTCTCCCAATTCTGATATTTCATGTTTTCATTAAAGGTCACCTTAAATTATCTTATAATTTTCATTATGATGTCCTCTACATGGATTATTTTGAAGGGAAGTTTCCTTCTTTTTATTTTTTTAAGTTTTTATTTAAAATTCCAGTTAGGTAACATACAATGCAATGTTGGTTTCAGGTATACAGTATAGAGATTCAATACTTCCATATAACAACTGATGCTCATCACAAGTGCACTTCTTAATCCCCATCATCTATTTCACCCTCCACCCCACCCAGCTTCCCTCTGGTAACCATTAGTTTGTTCCCTATCATTAAGAGTCTGTTTCTTGGTTTGCCTCTCTCTCTCTCTCTCTCTCTCTCTCTCTCTCTCTCTCTTTCTCTCTTTGTATCCCTTTCCCTGTTTTCTTTCTTAAATTCACATATGAGTGAAATCATGATACTATCTTTCTCTGACTTCACTGAGCATTATATTCTCTAGCTCCATCCATGTTGTTGTAAAGGGCAATATTCATTCTTTTTTATGGCTGAATAGTATTCTATTGTATGTGTAGGTAGGTAGGTAGGTAGACCACTGTTCTGTATCCATTCATGAGTTGATGGATGCTATTTCCATAATTTGGCTACTTTAGATAATGCTATAAATATCAGGCTGCATGTATCCCTTTGAATTAGTATTTTTGTATTCTTTGGGTATATACCTAGTAGTGCAATTTGCTAGACCATAAGGAGTTCTATTTTAACTTTTTGAGGAGCCGCCATACTGTTTTTCAGAGTGACTGCACCAGTTTGTATTCCCACCAACAGTGCAAGGGGATTTCCCTTTTTCTACATCCTTGCCAACACCTGTTGTTTGTGTTGTTGATTTTAGCCATTCTGGCAGGTGTGAGGTGAGATGTCATTATAGTTTTGATTTGTATTTTCCTAATGATGAGTGATGTTGAGCATCTTTTCATGTGTCTTTTGGCCATCTATGTGTCTACTTTGGAAAAATGTCTGTTCATTTTTCTTTGGAACAGTGTTTTTTGCCCATGTTTAAATGGATTATTTGGTTTTGGGTGTTGAGTTTTACAAGTTCTTTACATGTTTTGGATACTAATCCTTTATCAGATATGTCATTTGTAAATATCATCTCTTGAAGGGAAGTTTTTTATATCCAAAAACATGAAGTTTTTCCGGTTTTCTTTTTCTTATTAATATCTAACTGAATTTCGCTATGCAGAAACAATATACTCTGTATAATCTTAAACTTTTGAAATATTTTCACTATTTTGTTAGCCTCACATTAATGAGATTTCATAAACACTATTCACATTTGAAAATAATACATATTTGGAAGTTGTTGGATGTGAATTTCTATGTATGTCAGGCCAACATGGTTAATCATGATACTCCTGTTTCCATATCAGTACTCTTTTGTCCATTTATTTCTTAATTTATGGAGAGAGGTATATTAAAAACACCTAATGTGATTATTGATATGACTTTCCTTATAGGTCTATAATTCTGTGTTTTTATATTTCAAGACTGTTACATAGTGCACACTTACAGATGCTATATCTTTGTGGTCAACTGAACATATAAAGTACCTTTTTTACCTTTAAGTCTACTTTTTTTGGTCTTAAATCATTATAAAATCATCTTCCACTTGGCTGTGGTTTGTATGGCTCATATTTTGCCTTGAACCTCTCTTTTGGGGAGAATGCAAAAATAGTAACTTTAATTTTATTTATTTATTTTCAGGAATAGAATTTAGTAATTCATTTACATATAACAGTGCTCATCCCAACAAGTGTCCTCCTAAATGCCCCTCGCCCATTTAGCCCATCACCCCACCCAGCACTCCTCCAGCAACCCTTAGTTTGTTCTCTGTATTTAAGAGTCTCTTATGGTTTGTCTACCTCTGTGTTTTACATTATTTTTGCTTCCCTTCCCTTATGTTAATCTGCCTTGAACTGTCCTTATTTATCCTTGTATTTTAGATTTTTTTTATATATAAAAACATACATTTGGGCTTTCTTCCCCCCAGTGTGAAAATCTTTGTTTTTAAATTTGTGCATTTATTCAATTTATTTTAAATATAATTTTGATATGATTGTGTTTAAATATGCAGTGTATTAAATTGGTCTCTATAGGTCCTGCCTATTTGGTTTTGTTTTGTTTCCCTTCCTCCTTTCTTACTTTTTTTTTCAATTGATTTGACTGAGTATTGTTTACTCTTCAGTATTCTGCATACTGTTACTTTGGTATTTTATACTTTTTCTGTTCTCTTAGTGATTACACTAGAGATTATAATTTTATTTTATTTAGTTATTATTTTTTAAATGTATATTTATTTATTTTGAGGGAGAGAGAGCATGTGAGTGGGGAAGGGGCAGCGAGGGGGGAGGAGAGAGAGAATATGAGAGTCCCAAGCTGGCTCCACACTGCCAGCAGAAAGCCCAGCACAGGGCCCGAACCCATGAACCATGAGATCGTGACCGGAGCTGAAATCAAGAGCTGGACACTTAACTGACTGAGCCCCAAGATTATAATTTTCATTATTACTAATTTAGTAAATTAGTACTTTTACCACTTTTTAGATAATGCAGGGACACTAGAACAAACTCCCATCTCCATATACTCACTTTTGATGTCTATGTATTGCTCTTGTTATACATTACTTTGTTCTTTTTCAGACCTCTTAAAATAGAATCTTAGGCCATTGGTTTTAAACATTCCTTCTTGTTTAATGTCAGCATATAAAGCTATAAATTCTGATAAACTGCTTGAGATGTATCCCACACGTTTGCTTATGTTGAGTTTTCATTATCATTTAGTTCAAGATATTTTCTCATGTCCTTCATGATTTCTTGTTTATGGGTTATGTAGAAGTGTGCTGTTTAATATCTGACTGTGTTTTCTTTCAAAGTAGCTTTTAATATTAGTATTATTGTTAAAGTTATTACTCTTATCTCATTCCATTGTTGTCAGAGAACATATTCTATATAAGTTCTTTTAAACTTACCAGGATTTGTTTTATGGCTCAGCATATGGTTTTCATGAATGTTTCATACACACTTGAAAACATTGTATGCTCTACTATTGTTGAATGCAATATTTATTAATAACAAGCCAAGGTATTTGACAGTGTTCAAAATTTTTGTATCATTATTGCTTTTATACATAATTGTTCCAGGATTTCCTGGGAGATGAGTGTTAAAATTATCGACAGTGTGAATGTTTCTGTCTCCTTTTAGTTCTGTCAGTTTTTGTTTTTGTTTTTGTTTTTATTAAGTGTTTATTCATTTTCAAGAGAGAGGGTGACAGGATCTGAAGCAGGCTGTATGCTGACAGCAGCTAGCTCAATTCAGGGCTCAAACTCACAAACTGTGAGATCATGGACTGAGCCACCCAGGCAGCCCAGTTCTGTCAGTTTTTGTATTTTGAACCTCTGTTATTGGTTGCATATACACTTAGGATTTTTACATTTTTTTTTTTAATTTTTTTAACGTTTATTTATTATTGAGAGACAGAGAAACACAGAGCATGAGCAGGGGACGGGTAGAGAGAGGGGAAGACACAGAATCTGAAGTAGGCTCCAGGCTCTGAGCTGTCAGCACAGAGACCAACACGGGGCTCAAACTCACGAGCTGTGAGATCATGACCTGAGCCGAAGTCAGTTACCTAACCAACTGAGCCACCCAGGTGCCCCAGGATTTTTACATTTTCTTGATGATTCAGCTTTTATTTATCAGCATGAAATATTCCTCTGACCTCTGGTAATATCCCATTTTCTGAAGTAACTTCCCTGGTATAATTTATCTATAGCAGCTTTCTTATAATTGTTTTCATGATATATCTTTTTCCGTCTTTATGCTTGTCATCTGTGGTTTTATATACAGTGTTTCATATAGACATCTTATAGTTGGGTTTTGCTTTCCCCTCTTCCCTCACTATAGTTTTTCTGTAATTTATTACTTTTCATGAATGTGTTCAGACCATTTATTTATACTTTATGAAGTTATTGATGTGGTTGAGTTTTGATTCTTAGCTTTTATTTTCCTAAAAATTTTATTTTGCCTTTATGTTTGAAAGATGTTTTTGCTGAATATAAAATTACATGTTTTTAGGGTATTATCTGAGTAGTTTTAGGGTAATGTTTCATTGCCATCTGATTTGCTTGTTACTGACAAGAAGTCAGTTTTATTCTTATTATCTTGTGTGTGATGTGTTTTCTCTGACTGCTTGTAAGGTGTTTGCTTAATCATCAATTTTTATTTTGGTTATGATGTGCCTTGTTGAAGTTTTCTGCACTTTTCTTGCTTGGGATTTATTTAGCTCTTTTGGTTGTAATTTTTCATGAAATCTGGAAAGTTTTGGCAGTTATGCCTTGAAATAATTTTCTTTCCCTTATTTTTTTCAGACTATATTCATACAAATGTTAGACCATTTATTGTCCCACAGGCCACTGAAGTTCTGTTCATTGTTTTTAGACCTTCTTTTCCTGTGTTCTTCATGGATAGTTTCTGTTATGTTTAGCCCCTCTAGTCATGTTTTTTATTTCAGATACTATGTTTTTCTACTCTAGAGATTCTATTTGATTCTCTTTAAAAACATCCCATTTTTCTAATTGTGTTCATACTTCCCTTTACATCTTTGCCCATATTTGGTAAAAAATAAAATTTTATTAAAAAATGTTTTAAAATCTGTCTGCTAAATCCATTATCTTTATTATGTCTGGATTTGTTTTTTGTTGAAATATTTTTGTCTTAGTTATGAATCATGTTTCCTACTTTCTTTGTACAGACAATAATTTTTTATTAGATATGGATATTACAAATGTTACATTATTGAGTATTTGGATTTTGGACTTTGTTCTGGCATGCTTTTTAATTGACATATGGATTGTGACATATTGATTGTCACAAAAGATTGTTTTAAGGCTTTGTTATGATTGAGAGAAATTAGTCTTTAGCACTAGTTTATCCTTATTCCTAAGGCATGGCTTTGTTTGGATTTTGACTGAATTAACAGGGTATTTAATGAGTTTTCTCTGTTTTGTGAATTGTCCAGTATAGCTCCTCAGTAGTTTTTCTCTACATTTTTATTTTTTTATTTTTTTATTTTTTTTTTTTTTGGCCTGGTGTTTTGGAGTTAAGTCATAACATCAATCAATTCAAGGCAGTCCTGTGCAGAGTCATGGAGTTTTCTCTTCATTGCTCTTCTTTCTTGCAAATTTGCTCTCAAATTCTAGTTCTATTGGCCTTGATCAGTTTCCTCAGCTTGCTGTGATCTCTTAGATTTATTGTCCCTTTGCTGTAGTCTAGAAAGAGCGTCCTGTAAAACTATGGAACAGTCATTGGACTCACTTCATTCGTTTTCCCTATTTCAGTGATTAGTTTTGCATTGCTGTGTTGTCCAATCTCTGAAAACAGTTGTTTTATACATAGTAGTTTTATGATAGGAAGAGGACTACTGAAGTACCAGTTACTCCATTATGGCCTGAACAAAAGTCTCTTGTAGACATTTTGTCTTAGATTTTAATTTTATGTGTATTTTTACCTCATAAGACATTTTTTAAGTAATTCATTCATTATCTTGATTTAAACTACATCTACCTTTTCATTTATTTTTCTTTCATGCTGGTTTGTAGATGACAAGTTTTCTCAGTTTTCATTTGCCAGTTTTCATTTTTGAAGGGCAATTTCACTGTATAAAGATTTTAGTTTGGCAGATCATTTCTTCCATCACTAAGAAAATGTCCCATTGTCTTCTGGCTTCCATTATCATCATCATCATCATCATTATTATTATTATTAATTTTTTTTTTTTACAAAGTCTGCTGTCATTTTAGTTGTCCTTTTCAAGATTATCTGTTCTTTTCTCTGTCTTTGCATTTTAAATTGGGTTTTGTTTTGGAGGGTTTGTATGTGTGTGTTTTAATTTTTTTTTTAATGTTTATATATTTTTGAGAGAGAGAGAGAGAGAATGTAAGCAGGGGAAGGGCAGAGAGAGAGGGAGACACAGAATCCGAAGCAGGCTTCAGGCTTCAAGCTGTCAGCACAGCCCGACATGGGGCTCCAACCCATGAACTGCAAGATCATGACCTGAGCCGGTCAGATACTTGACCAACTAAATCACCCAGGCGCCCCTGTTTTGTTTTGTGTTTGCTTTTCAGGTATTTTATTATTTTATTGTGATGTTCCTACACATCTTTATTTCTCTTTCTTCAGAGTTTGGAGTGCTTTTTAAATCTGTAGGTTAACATCTTTCAGTTGTTTTAGAAAATTCTTTGCCTTGTCTCTTCAACTATTGTTTCTGCCCATTCTCTCTCATCTTCCTCAGGAACTCCAATTACCCTAATGTTAGAACCTTTCACTCTATGCCCTGTGTCTTGTATGCTTTTTTTTTTTTTTCATCCTTTTGTCTCTTTTTGCTGACAATTTGTTATTTTCTTCTGCACTCTCTTTTAGTTCACTAATTGCTTCTTGAGTCGTATATAATCATTTGTTAGATTGTGTTGTCTTTTCAGTTCTAGAAATTCTATTTAGCTTTTATATTTTTTTAATATTTATTTATTCAATTTTTGAGAGAGAGAGACAGCATGAGTGGGGAAGGGGCATAGAGAGAGGGAGACAGACTCCCAAGCAGGCTCCACATTGTCAGCACAGAGCCCGACGTGGGGCTCGAACTCAAGAACTGTGAGATCATGACCAGAGCCAAAATCAAAAGTCAAATGCTCAACCAACTGAGCCACTCAGGCACCCCAGTTCTTATAGTTTTCATTTATTTGCCAAATTTTTCGATCTCTTATTTCTTTGAATTTATTATCTGTGATCATCTAACATTCCATGTCTGATATCTTTGTTATTTGGATTTCCTATGGCCCTTTTTTCTTGTTTATTGAACATTGTTTTGTTTTTTTTTTCTTCGTATGCCTAGTTCTTGTTTATTCTCAAACATTTTCTATCGTGAGTTTTTTGAGCAGTGGATCCTTTTGGTAGTGGACTTTTTCTCAGACTAGTGACTTTAAATGCAAAGGAATCTTCATTCCAAAAAAATAAAATAAATTATTTTGAAATATACATACTAGAATGCTTAAGAGATAAAAAGCAAATAGTCTGTGTGCTTCTTTATTAGTTCAAAGGTAACAAGATAATACGACCCTAAATTAGTACAAAAGTAACAAGATAATAGCACCATAACCCCAGGTTGAGAAACTCTAGTCTGAAATGATACCTTATTTATAACTACCTTAAACTTATAAAAAGTTAAGCATTTATGTCAAATAAATAAATATATAACATATAATATCTACATGAATTTTTTTTAAATAGAAATTTTATAGAGTTATGTGTGACTGTCTTTAAAGTAATAGAAGAGTTGTTTTCAAATGTCAGAATTAAGTATTATAATTTCTTATTACAGTTTTGGAAGGACATTGTTGATGATAATGAAGTACGTGACCTCATTTCTGACAGAAACAAGTCTCATGGTAAGTCAATAAGAAAAATTTTAAGTAACTTTGACTATCAATAATAATAAATGAAATATTAATTTAAGTAAAATGTGTATTTTCTATTACAGAAGGTACATCAGGAGAATGGATTTGGGAATCGTTATTTCATCCACCTCGAAAGCTGGGCATTAATGATATTGAAGGACAACGGGTACTTCAGATTGCAGTGATTTTGCGAAATCTTTCCTTTGAGGAGGGCAATGTTAAGCTCTTGGCAGCTAATCGTACCTGTCTTCGTTTCCTATTACTTTCTGCACATAGTCATTTTATTTCTCTAAGGCAATTAGGCCTTGACACATTAGGAAATATTGCAGCTGAGGTAAGCATGTGACAGTAACTTAAAATAGTTTTAATAGTTAGCAATGATATTTACTTTAAAATTTTAGTATATAGGATTATTATATTTGCTATACTTACAGAATATGAAAGGCCTACATACAGTTTTGCCTAAATTGGTATGGTATCACACACTTTTTTAGAAAAAAGAAATATTTGAAATGATGCTCCAGATTTAGTGATGGCTATTCTCACAGTAACTACATTTTTTAAAAACATACGCAACACTGTTGTTAATTTTTATTAAATTTGACGTTTACAACAGTGGAAGAAGCCTGCCTCAACAATAGTGTCCTTTCTTTTTTCCAGCTTCTATTGGACCCTGTTGATTTCAAAACTACTCATCTGATGTTTCATACTGTTACTAAATGCCTAATGTCAAGGGATAGATTTTTAAAGATGAGGGGTAAGCGCTTACTTAATTTTCTCACTGTATAACACACACAAAATTTTTATCATCTGTTAAAAAACAAATAAATGTTTGTACATGTATGCTTTTCAGGCATGGAAATTTTGGGAAATCTTTGCAAAGCAGAAGATAATGGTGTTTTGATTTGTGAATATGTCGATCAGGACTCATACAGAGAGATCATTTGTCATCTCACTTTACCTGATGTGCTGCTTGTAATCTCAACACTCGAGGTGCTATATATGCTCACCGAAATGGGAGATGTCGCTTGCACAAAAATTGCAAAAGTAGAAAAGAGCATAGGTAAGACTAAACCGAAGAAACATTTATTTTCCTTATTGAGGAAAAAAAATATTTAGTCTGGTACTGTGCTAAATCACAATTGATATTTAGGATGTACTGTTTATTTTGAGGGGTCATTACCCATTAGATACACTTGTTTGTGCTATTCTTTTTTGCCTGTTTAAGATTAGCGAGAAACTTCTGTCATATGGAGACCAGGGTGTATGTGGCTACCAATAATTCATGTCCCTTTCTGTATTTCTGTTACTACATATCAGATTTCAAACCAACAAAACTGCTGTCTCTGAAGAGCAGATCTTTCAGTTTTAAACAGTCAGCTGCTACTATTAAGCAACTGAAGCTGAGTGAAAAAGTTTCCTTGTGTTCCTAGAAGTTGCTGGTAGTGCTGCTATCCTTAAAATTAGTGAACTTAACACACCCTTAGTGGGTTGTCAGTTTTAAACATACTTATGAAAGTATATCATGTTAACATTTTACTCATTGATTAAAATGATTTCTGTCTTTGGTGTAAATACTAAAATCAGAGTTAATAGAGATTTGGCTTGCCAGTACTATTATTGAGAAATTTAAGATGTTACTTTCCATATCAGTGGTTCCTAAATCTGGCTACACATCAGAATCAGTTGGGAAATTGTTTAAAAACAAAGATGCCAAATCCCCATCCCAGAGATACTAAATCAGTCTTCAGAGATTGAACCTAACTATCTTTTTTAAAGATCCACAGATAATTCTGATGAACAATGATTTGTGGACTGGCATTTGAGAAACAGTTATTCTATACAGCATGTGTTTTTCAGCAATGTCATTGTTTGGTAATATTATTGATTAATAACTATTGGTTTTTAATTTATTTTAGACATGTTAGTGTGTCTGGTTTCTATGGATATTCAGATGTTTGGCCCTGATGCACTAGCTGCAGTAAAACTCGTCGAACATCCAAGTTCCAGTCATCAAGTTTTATCTGAAATTAGGCCACAAGCTGTAGAGCAAGTCCAAACCCAGACCCATGTAGCATCCACCCCAGGTTAGTGTTTTTACATAATGTTTTTTCAGTATGGTTAATGGTGTGTAAGATGTAATACTAAGGATAAATTTAAATATGCAGTACAGGAAACTGATATTGTATAGTGGAATAGGCTAAAGCAGAACTTGAGTGTGAGCTTTAATTTCTTAGATACTATACATTCCAGGAGCAGTAGGACCAATGTAAGTCAGAGGAAGAATAGTATAATAGAGTTTCAAAAAAACATTTAGAGGAGTGTGAGGGATTAGATATTTACAACTGTGGGAACAAGATGAAGTGCCCCGATGGACTTATTTGTGATTTTTGTTCATTGGAAATTAATACACCAAGAATGACCTTATAATTATAATTCTCCTAGCTGATCATACTAATACATAAGTATAATATATCCTAATAACTTTCAGTTTTGGACCAGAAACCATAGAATCAGAGTCTTGGATTAGACACATGTGCATTTGTACACATGACGCATATATGGACATGTATACCTTCACTTGTGCACCCTTCCTCGGGGCCCTTGGGTCAGTTCTGTTTAACTCAAATGTCTTTAATTGGAATTCATACCTGTCAAATAATGATCATTCTCTTCAGTCCTTGGACTTCTTTCTCCTATCTCAATATGAGTCAGCATTTTTATATTTTAGCACTCTCAGCTTTTTTGGGAGTGCTTTTTTCAACTTCATTTGTCTTAAAACAATCCATCTTTCACCTCATCTGCTCTTTCCACCTCCTACCATTCCCAAGACATTTTTCTTTCCTTGTATTTTTTAATATAGGATATTCTTTTCCTCAGTTGATCGTATTCTCACTTTGCAATTAATATGGAAATCATGTGGCATGGGTTTCTTCAGCTTCTTACCCCTTCACTTACAAACTTACTAGCGTCTGAATTCATTTTCCTTCAACTTCCCTTTGTCTTCAGAGATGTCAGCTTCTTCTGAATCTGTGCTCTGAATATCCATCTATCTCCTCATTCATATATCTTAAACCTCTTTATCTTTCACCTGCTTCTTCCTTTCAGCCTAGAAATACATTTAGCTCATTTTCAACTTCCCTCACAACCTTACAGCAAAAATCTCATTATTTTTTATCTTTAACTACCACATCCATTTATTCACCAAATCTTGTTGAATCTTTCTAAATACCCTGGCATCTTCAACTGCCAGTGCTTATGGCCCAGTTCAGACTTTCATCACATCTCTCCAGCTCCTTGTTCTGCTCTCATTTAATCATGGTCCCAGTCTCTCCTCTTCTCTAACTTATAGAATCACAATTATATACTCTATTCACACAAAGTATGTAATACATATCACATACTTTATTGACTTCCACTGCATCCTTCTAAAGTATATGGTAGAGTTGTATCATATGTGCATTTAACTTACTTGATATCAACTAACAGAATTGGGCAAATTATAAAGCATGAAAACAGTAGGTAATTTTGACTACTAATCTAGTTAGTACCTTTCACCCACAGGCAATAGATGTTAAATAGCCAATGCATGTTGGGGAATCAGTGGTCAAATATTAATAGTTTCTCAACCTTAACAAAGAAATGAAACAGTTCATTTTGCCAGTTAGGTGTGTGGTGGGAGTATGTTCTTATCCTTAAAGAAGAAACTAGAGATTAAATTAATTGAGGGCCATAGAGAAACTATGTCCAACAAAGAAAGGAATTAATAAATTATCACTGATAACCTGAAATATAATGGTCCATTTGAAGAATATTTAAGGGTAGTTTTGATGAAGGCTACTGTTTTTTGCCTTGTCATTGACCCACTAGTGACCTTAACAAATGAAGCCACCTCCTAAACTAAGATTTGGTCCTCATTTAGCAAACAGACGAAATTAAATGATGAGCGTTTGTGATATGTGTGTGTATATACACACATACACACATATATATATATAGTAATTCATTGATAGAGGTGGGAATAAGCCTGTAAAGACAACCTAAAAGAGTTCATCTTTGAGCTGATGAGCATTTTACTTTATTACTAGCTCATCATGAATGACAACTTTTAATTGTTTTATTAGGTATCATTCATAGTGTGCCCCCCCATTGTTTGTTTACTACTGCTTTCTTATGGAATGGTCCTCTTCAAACTTTTTGCTCACTTTTCCTCATCACTATGAATACTTATATATAACCTTTCACCCACTTTTAATTTGAAATCTAAATTTCTTCATTGTAACTTAAATAGTTGTAAATAAAATTTTTTGTGTATATTAAATTGACATTTTAAAATAAAAGTTAAAATACTTTTTGTATCCAGTATCATCTTGATACTTACCAACATCCATTTAAAAAAATATATAAACTCTTCATATCGGAAATTTTATATACCCTCTTTCTCCTTGAACTCGTATCAGTACTTCTCAGCTCTAAATGTAGACATTTTAGTTTAACTTCTTCAATTTCCTGGTGCTCTATGAAGTTTTAAGTGTTTAAAATTTTATCATTACGAGTTTTAGAAATCAACAGTATGTGAAACAATACATAACAAAGTAGCTATTGGAAGTTCATCTCTTAATGAGGTGGACGAGACTTTTTTCCCTACTTCTCTGTAAAGTGTTAACTCCAGTGTGTGCCAGAATGAATATTTTTTATTGCTTGAGTGAAACTGGGTTCAACATTAATTCTATCTCTGTTTTTCCTTTTTATAGATTTAATTTGAAAATCTAGTTCACATCAGTAAATAGCTATGGTTAGAACTTAGTAATCCTTTGGCCTTCAGAATTATCCAAAATTATTAAGATTATATTTAATGATCTTCTGACGTGAGTTCTTTGATTTTGTTGAAATCAAAAAAGTAACAACATATGACTCAGAAAAGAATTTGATGCCCAGTCAGTACATTTACTTTTAAGCTTATTGAAAATATATTAAAAAGATATTAATAAGATATGACTAGAAGTTATACTCACTGACTGTTTTGCTTAGATACACCTTATTTAACCTAATACATTCAAGAAGTATCAGCACACCAGTTCTCAAACTTCAGGGTGCATTAGAATCACCTGGTGGGCCTACACACTGATTTCTAGGCTCCATACCCTGAATTTCTGATTCAGGTGGACCTGAGAATTTTAATGTCTAACAAGTTCCCATGAGATGCTGATGCTACAGGTCAGGGAACTATGCTTTGAGGACCACTGGGTTAGGAACTGGGTATATTGTTCGAGACCGATATAGTTTTTCGATAAGGTGCTTTTATCATGTGCTTTGAGTAGTTTTGTGTTAAAACCTTGGAACTGCAGATTTACCTCATTCAGTTATAGAAAATGTCTGCCACATAACCTAACTAATAGTCTTTATTATCAAAAGGATCTTGCTTAATCAACCTCATTTTCCATTATTTTGATAAAGTCCAACTTTATTTTTCAACCCAAGAAAGTGTGGTTAATAGGTGTTCCCATGACATGCCCCTTACTTTGTAATTCTAACATAGTTAAGCCATGACTTTGTCATCTGAATGAAATAAGATGACGCCACCTTCAGTATTCCTTTAAAAAATTTATCTATGCTTTACTTATACAAGATTCGACCTGAAAAGTAATACCCTTTTTGGCAGTAGTTGAAGGATAGAGGAGGGAAGGACATTAAACAAAAATTGTCTTCACTCTGTATTTGAATTCAGAACACACCAAAGCACCAGAATACTCAATATCTAATGCCCAACATTGCTCCTAAATATAATATGTAAAGCATAATAAAATATAGACAGAAAGCCCTACCATAATACCTTGGTTAAAAGAAGCTTTGTGGTTTGTAATAATTCTGATTCTCCCTTTGGGGCCCTAGAGGTTTTTGTATCATTCGTCATCATTGTTATCATCATCATCATAGCTAACATTTATATAGTGAAAACTATGTGCCTGGCATTGTTTTAAGTGGCTTCTATATAAACTCCTCTAATCCTCATAATGACCTATGAGGTCAGTGTTACTTTTCCACATTTTATGGACAGAGAGGTTAATTAACTTGCCCACGGTTACACAGCTAGTGAGTGCTGGAACTCTAGAGCCAGCCACTCTGGCTCCAGAGCCATGTATTTAACCATAACTTGCATTGCTCTAAAGGATGGATGAGATGTAAGACTCTCTGTTCCAAAATGGGAGAAGGGCAGTTTTAAAAAGGAATATATACAAAAGTTGAGTATCTGGAAATTGATAATTTCAACATCATTTCTAATGTTTCACTCAACTAGTTGTTAATTGATTCAGGAGATTTCAGTCTGAGTAGGGTACGTAGTACAATCATAGTACAACTGATGAAGAAAAAGGAGGAAGATTTCCATATAGGTACAGGCCCTAGAAGGCTATTTTCTGTCACTGTGTCATCAAGTTAGGAGAAGAAAAGATAAGCTGGGCTTGCACTAGGAAAATAGTTTGGGTTCTAATTATTTTGTTCTGTTAAGAAACAGCATGTCACAGTATGGTATCTGAAATATGACAGACCTGGATTCAAATCGGGTACTCCTAAAAGAAGGCTTTCCAGCTATACACAGTTCTGCCATTTCTGTCATGTGTTCTTTTGTAAACTTCATCTCTGAGCTTTATTTTTTCATTAGCAAAATGAGGGTAATTAAATTTAGGCCTACAAATAAGATAAAAAGAAACAATGTTTTGTAAATGTAAATGGCTTAATACAGAGTAAATGTTCATTAAGTGGCTGCTATTAGCTCTTATCCCAGTGAAAGCTTGGGGCTTCATCAAACAAGTCAAGGATTGCTTTAGATCATTCACAGATTTGACTGTGCTCTGGAGCTCCTTTGGTTCTAATAATTTAGAAATACACTTGTTCTGTTTGAGGATCCTGAGTTTTGCTAAAATGTTATTTGAAAAATAGTGGGTACATTTTATAAGTTTAAAAACTATTTGAAGCAGTATAATTTTTAATTTTATAAATAAAGACTCATATTTATAACCTATTATCATATGACTAAGTTTATGTTATATTTTTCATGTTTTCATTAGTTCCTTTATATATAATACAGCAGAAAAGAAAACATTTTTCTACAGATCTACTCAACTTGTTAGAAAATAATAGATTATTTAACATATTCATTGGATTTGAATTGTTTTAAAATATATCATAAGTAAAATCTCAGAAATTGTTATGCATCTTAAGATGAACAGCTAGTACTCTTTCACACAACCATCTTGCCTCTCCTCGGACAATAGGTATATTTTAAAACTATTATTACAGTAGATTTTTTTTCTTCAGAAAAATAATCTTAGGAAAATCCTTCTTGAATGTAGGACTTTAAATTAGTTCACCTTTTTGTTCACCTTTTCCCAGATGTGTTATATATGCCACTTAGAGAGTTAATGTTAATCTTTTAGATTCAGAAGTGAAGTTACGATTTCTGATGCTATCTGCTTCTGTAACTAAACTGATTCTTATTTACTGATGTGTTGAGCTGTGTGACCTTGGGCTAGTTATTTTAATCACTTTGAGTGAGTCTCCGTTTCCCTATCTATACCCACCGCACAGAAGAATTAAAATAATATATGTAAGGTATTTAACTCAGTGTCTGACCCATGGGAAAAACAGAGTTGATATTGACCATATAATCCATAGTATTATTATTGGAATGATTGCAAGATTTAAAAAAGAGTTCATATAAAGCATCTAAGACGGTGCCTGGTATAATATGTGCTCCATTATAAGTTTCTTTCTCAAATTTGTATATTTTCATTATGTTTATACACCTTTTTTAAAAGGTATTCATTGTAAATATTGTTTCAGTGTCCATGAACTGAACATGGCATATAGTAACTAAGTAAGTTTCTAAAAATGATGTAGCTAATGTATTTTTTTCTTTAGCTTCCAGAGCAGTTGTAGCACAGCATGTTGCTCCACCTCCAGGAATAGTGGAAATAGATAGTGAGAAGTTTGCTTGTCAGTGGTAAGTGGTTTATTTCTATTAAGGCTTTATCCTTGGGAAGAATAAAGCAAAAGGGTAAAGGAAATGTATTTCAACAGTCATCCAGAATGTTTTATTCTGTATTGCTTTTTAGTCAGAGTAGAATATCATTTATACAAAGAAAGGATAATGTAAAACCATTTCACCTGCATTTTAGAGCAGTTTAAAAGAAAAATATTCATCATAATCTTCAGAATTAAAATAGTCTTTGACTAGAATTTCATTAAATTACACCACTTCTTTTCAGAGTAAAATTTGTGTTAAAATGTTACCCTTTGACTTTGTAGAAAATAAGATTTGTCAGATTATAAAATCTGTTTTTCTTAAGTCAGTATTTTATTAAAACTGACCAGGACTGTCTTTAAGAAAATAAAACCAGATTTTGTTGTTAAATGTCCCTTCTTTTTCATCACAAGCAATACTTCTTGTTCACTGATAGTTTTTCTTTTTTGGGAATAGTAAGTGGAAACTAATCAAATGATAGAAGAGCCAGTGAGTTTACATAGAAATAAGCAACTTGAAAATAATATTTTATGGAGAAGACTGAATAGTCCTATGTCAGCCACTTTCTGAAAAAATAAATGGAGACTTGGTTAGATTTCATTTTGTCATGGATAATAGCTTCCACATAGTTTATGAATTTCAACTTAAACTCTTTATAAGATTAACAGACTGAATGTAAAAGATCACTTTCTGATGATGTATTACTTTAAAATTTTTCTTTCTTTGATCCCTTTTCTCCCATTCTCGAACATTGTTTGTCTCCCATTCCATGCTCCTGTCATTCTGTGTTCCATATTTTTGGTGCTTTCGTATCTTTGTTCCTGTGGCAGTTTTCTCTAGACTTTTCCACTTTGCTCAAATAAGGTGTATAGTTTTAAATATCTCTAATTTTTTGCTTATTCCTCACCTTCTGTATTTTTACACCTTATACTTGATGAATCTCTTCCAATAATACTTGGAAATGTTTGTCTTCTACGCTGAAACCAAAAAAAGTTTTTTGTATCTAGTCCTTTTGAAAATTCAGTACTCAAAGAATTATGAAAGTTGGAAAAAGTATGTGCCACATCCATTGCACAATGTGTGTATATTAGGCATAAATTTGACCTTAAAAATCTCATTTGCATATTTCTGCCAGTTCTAATGGAGAAGGAGAGAATCATTTTAAAGTTATCTTATCATAAGTATGGAGTCCGTTTATGTAAACAGCTATACATTGGTCTGTTGTGTATATAGTAAATCCTAGAAAAGAATCCTGTGAAGATAATTTAGCCTCCAATCCTAACTTCTGTATGGATGGAAGTCACTATATGAAAAAGACAAACTGAAGTTTGAATTACTTTGTAATGGATTAGGAATAAAAGTCTCTGAAATGGGGGAATGGGAGTGTGCAGCATGGAAGAAGTATCATTGTTTAAGGAGTAGTTGGAAGCTTGGGTAAGTTTTTCTCAAGGAATTTGATCCAAGAAGCAACACACGTTTAATTTTAGCTCAGTTTTTCCTCCATTTTCCACATCTCCGATGGAAATAGCTCATTATTGGGATTTTCTGTTATATTTTACTTATTGCAAGACAGGAAATTGAGTAGATAGTCATTGAATAATACTTGTTGTAGAGTGAGTATTTGTTGCCAACAGACCAACCCTGTTCTCACTGGGATGTGAGCACAGTTTTTATATTTGTTGTTCATGATTTTTTATACTAAAATAAATATGATTACATGGTTAATCTCTTTCTATTTGGTTTCATCAATCTAAAACCTAACGTGCATTTTTTGCTAATAACATGAGAGAAATTTGATTAATAGGCATAAATATTATTTAATAATACATTGCCTTCAGATGGTTTTGCTATATTTAAATATGAACTCTTCTATAATCTACTATGCATAATGCCATTTATTTTTCTCCTTTTTAGGCTAAATGCTCATTTTGAAGTAAATCCAGATTGTTCTGTCTCTCGAGCAGAAATGTATTCTGAGTACCTCTCAACGTGCAGTAAATTAGCTCGTGGTGGAATCCTAACTTCAACTGGATTTTATAAATGTCTTAGGTAGGATGCATAGTTGTTAACTTCAAACAAAGTTAATGTATATCACTTAGAACACCTCTTGCTCTTTAGACAAAATATCCAGTTTTAAATATTTCTACTACTTGAAATATTAGCTAGGTTGTAGTAAGGGTGAAAATTTAAATACAAGGAAATTTTGGAAATCAAACCTGGTGTTTGTATTTGAACATTAGAAGGCTTATCAAAGAAAGAAGAGAGAAACTTTTTTCTACCTACTTTTATATGTTAGAGACATGACTTTCGCCCTTTGTAGTCTTGAATAATAGTCTATAGCTAATACTCTTGTCATCAGATATCAAGGCTTTTTGATATTTTGCAAAGTTCATAAAATAGACACTGATTGCCTAGATGCAGCTTTTTTGTTAATTATATATGCAATAGAATTATTTAAAACCCCCACAGTGTTAATAAATAATGATTTTAAAAATTGGAGAATTGATCTTTTATGTTTTTTCTTTGCTCCCTATCCTTACAGAATCTATAACTATATGAATCATACTGGTTCATAATGAGTAGCAGCAAATGTCCTGCTGCTGTTATGTAAACACTGTTAGAAGTCAGTGTTTTTTGCTCGTGTGCTAGTTAACAAAACTAAGCATGTATGTACTTTACAGAACGGTCTTTCCAAATCATACAGTGAAGAGAGTGGAGGATTCCAGCAGCAACGGGCAGGCACATATTCATGTGGTCGGAGTAAAACGGAGGGCTATACCACTTCCCATTCAGATGTACTATCAGCAGCAACCAGTCTCTACTCCTGTTGTTCGTGTTGATTCTGTTCCTGATGTATCTCCAAGTCCTTCACCTGCAGGTATTAATTTTTGAGTTTTAGGTATTACTAACTTAATAAGTAAAAAAATGAAAAAGGATATTATATAAATTTAAAATGTATAGTTTTTCCTTGTTTTTCCAGTAGCATTTTCTTGCTTATTCTATTACTTATTATCATATTCGTGTGATGCAAAGTAGTTAGATGTTAATTTCTTAAAACTATTTTTTTCTTGTATTAAGTAAAATAATGCCTACCTGCAGCTTTCAGTCATTTCATTACAAATTTTGGCTTTTCCCTCCTATTTTTCAGGAATCCCTCATGGACCACAAACTGTAGGAAACCATTTTCAGAGGACTTCTGTTACCAACCAATCTTCAAATTTGACTGCAACACAAATGTCTTTTCCAGTACAAGGTGTTCATACTGTGGCACAGACTGTTTCAAGAATTCCACCAAATCCTACAGTTCATACCCACCAGCAGCAAAATGCTCCAGTGACTGTCATTCAAAATAAAGCTCCAATTCCTTGTGAAGTTGTTAAGGCTACAGTAATTCAGAATTCTCTACCCCAGACAGCAGTTCCTGTTAGTATTGCTGTGGGAGGAGGAGCTGCTCAGAGTTCTGTGGTTCAGAATCATAGTACAGGACCACAACCCGTTACAGTTGTAAATTCCCAGACATTGCTTCATCATCCATCTGTAATTCCACAACAGTCTCCATTACACACAGTGGTACCAGGACAGATACCTTCTGGCACTCCTGTTACAGTAATTCAACAAGCCGTCCCACAGAGTCATATATTTGGCAGAGTACAGAACATACCAGCATGTACTTCTACAGTTTCACAGGGTCAACCGTTAATCACCACATCACCCCAGCCTGTGCAAACTTCATCTCAACAAACATCAGCTGGTAGCCAGCCACAAGACACCGTTATCATAGCACCTTCACAGTACGTAACAACTTCTGCATCCAATATTGTCTCAGCAACGTCCGTACAGAATTTTCAGGTAGCTACAGGACAGATGGTTACCATTGCTGGTGTCCCAAGTCCACAACCCTCAAGAGTAGGGTTTCAGAACATTGCACCAAAACCTCTCCCTTCTCAGCAAGTTTCATCAACAGTGGTACAACAGCCCATTCAACAACCACAGCAGCCAACCCAACAAAGCGTAGTGATTGTAAGCCAGCCGGCTCAACAAGGTCAAACTTATGCACCAGCCATTCACCAAATTGTTCTTGCTAATCCAGCAGCTCTTCCAGCTGGTCAGACAGTTCAGCTAACTGGGCAACCAAACATAACTCCATCTTCCTCACCATCACCTGTCCCAGCTACTAATAACCAAGTCCCAACTGCCATGTCATCTTCTTCCGCCCCTCAGTCACAAGGACCACCTCCTACCGTCAGTCAGATGCTGTCTGTGAAGAGGCAGCAGCAGCAGCAGCATTCACCAGCGCCCTCACCACAACAGGTACAAGTACAGGTTCAGCAGCCACAACAAGTACAGATGCAAGTTCAGCCACAGCAGACAAACGCAGGCGTTGGTCAGCCTGCTTCTGGTGAGTCAAGTCTGATAAAACAGTTGCTGCTTCCAAAGCGTGGTCCTTCAACACCAGGTGGTAAGCTAATTCTCCCAGCTCCACAGATTCCTCCCCCTAATAATGCTAGAGCTCCTAGCCCTCAGGTGGTATACCAGGTGGCCAATAACCAAGCAGCAGGTTTTGGAGTGCAGGGGCAAACTTCAGCTCAGCAGCTATTGGTTGGGCAGCAAAATGTTCAGTTGGTCCAAAGTGCAATGCCACCTGCAGGGGGAGTGCAAACTGTGCCCATCTCGAACTTACAAATATTGCCAGGCCCGCTGATCTCAAATAGCCCAGCAACCATTTTCCAAGGGACTTCTGGCAACCAGGTAACCATAACAGTTGTGCCAAATACAAGTTTTGCAACTGCAACTGTGAGTCAGGGAAATGCAACTCAGCTCATTGCTCCAGCAGGAATTACTATGAGTGGGACACAAGCAGGAGTTGGACTTCAGGTGCAAACGCTTCCAGCCACTCAGACATCTCCAGCTGGACAATCATCCTGTACTACTGCTACTCCCCCGTTCAAAGGTGATAAGATAATTTGCCAAAAGGAGGAGGAAGCAAAAGAAGCAACAGGTTTACATGTTCATGAACGTAAGATTGAAGTCATGGAGAACCCGTCCTGCCGACGAGGAACCACAAACACCAGCAATGGGGATACAAAGGAAAATGAAATGCAGGTGGGAAGTCTTTTAAATGGGAGAAAGTACAGTGACTCAAGTCTACCTCCTTCAAACTCAGGGAAAATTCAAAGTGAGGCTAATCAGTGCTCACTAATCAGTAATGGGCCATCGTTAGAATTAGGTGAGAATGGAACGTCCGGAAAACAGAACTCAGAACAAATCGACATGCAGGATATCAAAAGTGATTTGAAAAAACCTCTGGTTAATGGAATCTGTGATTTTGATAAAGGAGATGGTTCTCATTTAAGCAAAAACATTCCAAATCACAAAACTTCCAATCACGTAGGAAATGGCGAGATATCTCCAATGGAACCACAAGGGACTTTAGATGCCACTCAGCAAGATACTGCCAAAGGTGATCAACTAGAAAGAATTTCTAATGGACCTATATTAACTTTGGGTGGTTCACCATCTGTGAGCAGTATACAGGAGGCTCCAAATGTGGCGACACAGCAGTTTAGTGGTACTGATTTGCCTAATGGACCTCTAGCTTCAAGTTTGAATTCAGATGTGCCTCAGCAACGCCCAAGTGTAGTTGTCTCACCACATTCTACAACCTCTGTTATACAGGGGCATCAAGTCGTAGCAGTTCCCCACTCAGGATCAAGAGTGTCCCATTCTCCTGCCCTGTCATCTGACGTTCGGTCTACAAATGGCACAGCAGAATGCAAAACTGTAAAGAGGCCAGCAGAGGATAATGATAGGGAAACAGTCACAGGAATTCCAAATAAAGTAGGAGTTAGAATTGTTACAATCAGTGACCCCAACAATGCTGGCTGCAGTGCAACAATGGTTGCCGTGCCAGCAGGAGCAGATCCAAGCACTGTAGCGAAAGTAGCAATAGAAAGTGCTGTTCAGCAAAAGCAACAGCATCCACCAACATACGTACAGAATGTGGTCCCACAGGTAAGTCGTTCTGCTATCATATTGCACTTAGAAATTTCTGATTTGTAAATAGGATTTTAGGGAAAAATGCACTGTTGTTCCATGCCTCATCTTGAAAAGGTAATTGTGTCTGCTCACTAATGTACTCAGGTTCTCGTGCTCTTATTTTTTGGTGTTTTTTGGTATTATACAGTTTTCAATTGTTAACTTTAGCACGTGGTTTGAAGTCTTTCAATTTTGTTATAGACCCAAATTAGTAATTTTATAGACCCAAGATAGAGGAGTACTTGCTAATCTGACATCTTTTAGAGAATTTTTTAAATGTTTATTTATTGAGCGCGCGCGAGGGAGAGCGTGTGTGCATGTGCACGAGTGGGGGAAGGGCAGAGAGAGGGGGAGAGAGACTCCCAAGCAGGCTCCGCGCTGCCAGTGCAGAGCCCAGTGCGGGTCTGGAACCCACAAATTGTGAGATCATGACCGGAGCCAAAATCAAGAGTTGGGTGCTTAACTGAATGAACCACCCAGGTGCTGTTTAGAGACTTTTTAAATGTAAGTTAGTCTCCTTTTGGTCTCCTTTGGAAGGGGATGCTAAAACCACTTTAAAAGGGAGTTGCTGTATTTGATTTTGATGTATGTTTTTATGGCTTCTTTCACAGTTCTTTTGTAAAAAAAAAAAAAAAGATGAATCCCATAAGAACTGTATCAAGTGTGTTCTTATTATATTTACATATTGACTTAGTTGCCTTTATTCTTTAAAAAGTGTTATAATTTCAGTTTCTTTCAGCAATTCTGATATTCTTGCTGCTGTGTTTCTTACTCCTTTGCCCTACTATCATGTTTCTGCTATTCCCTCTCTAATATCTCCTATCTGATCTGTACACTTTAGTAAATACAAGTGTTTTCTAACATCAGTGCTACTGAGTTGAGGGTCATTCTGCCTGTAAAGTTTTTAAGGACAGTCTTGCATGCTGTTTCCACTGAAACTAGGCGTTTGCTTCACAGACAGTTGTCTGTCACCTATTTCCTGGATTACTTTTTCTTCACTCTCTTTGCTAAGTACTCCGTAGCCAGACCCTTCTATGACTCACCAGCTCTGCTAGCAGTCTTCTGACTTGGGTTTTGTCTCTGTGCTTCTGGTGTTTACAGCAGATCTATGGCCATTGTTGGCATTAGTACCAAATTTAGCAGTGGAGGGGTCAGCAAAATAAAAGATGAAAGAACAAAGAATCCCTTGGTTCAGAACACTTCATCCACTGATATGCATCTTTTTTCATGTGGGTGGATAAAACTGGACAGTGCTGTCTGGAGGTATAATGAGATTTGAATTCATATGTCAGTACTACCTTGCTTAGGTTTATCTTTATTGCAAGGTACCTAAATAGGTTGAGTATTCTTTAGTTGATGGTATATACATGGCAATAATTAATACTGAGTTTTGGCGAAAAATACTAAATCAGTTTTACTCAAACTGCCATGCTGCTCTTTGAGTTTTTCATCCATTAAGCACATTAATTTTTTTTTTTAATGGTGCAGTGTCTGGCAAATAGTATTCAGTAAGTTGGATCTTTATATTTTTCCTACATTTAATAATTTCCCAGTTCACCTTGATTATGTTCCTAACTCTGTTTTTTCCTCTCAGATTCCCTTATAATCCTAAATAGTTATAATAGACTAAGCCAAGTGAGAGAAAAACTCCATTATTGTGGAACTATCGACCCTCATTTTTTTGTGTCCTTAATCTTCCAGTGTGACTATATTCAATAATGATACTTAAGTAACAAAGAACAAACAACAATACTTTTTAAAACTAGGACCTGTGTTAGGAACTTTGTACTAAAGCATTTCCTCAGTTAATCCTTTATGTAACTCTGTTGGGTAAAAATTGTTATTGATGTTTTAGAAATGAGGCTCTAAGATGCAAAGTAACTTGCCTTAGGTCACCAGCTAATATGCGGTGGTCCAGGACTGAACACTTGGGTGTGTGTCTGAAATGAAGATTTATACTCTTAACCCATTTATGCACTATTTTAAAAAAGATTTCTTTGTAAAGTTCTAGAAAGTCCTTTGGTATATAATATATTGATTATTTGAACTATTATGTTACCAAATGTGCATGCCATTAAATGATAATTTCAGGACATCTTCTTAACACATTGGATGTATATGCACCTAATCCAAGTCATAAAATTATTACATTTTATTCCTAATCTGAGGAATGTGTTCTTCTATATATTCTCCCAAAGAATGTAGTTTATTTAAAATAGCTACATTCTTTATTTTTAAAATTAGTGTTTGGCTGGCATGTAGAAATTTAAAGCTTTGCAAGGAAAAAGAGATAGCATGCATGGTGTCTATGAGTGAGAATTAACAACCAGGGTTCTCATGTGTAACACTTAGCATGGTGACTGCTATAGAGTTAGGCACTCAATAAAGGTATAGGTGTGTTTTACCTTCACATAAAGTACCTATAAAGCCTAAAAAAGATCAACTGTTCAAGATAGGATCATAAGTTTCCTTTGAAGGGAGGCTATTGGGCCTTCTTAAGAGCCTGCTAATAGAAAAAGCCATTTCCATTGTTGCCCAGATTCTTTAAATTTCTTTTATATAGACCTTGGTTTAACACCAATTTATTCACTGCTTGAATTGATACCTTAAAGGGATAGATGAAATAGAGAATTTTAAATGTGATTTTTTCAGCCAAACCTTGTTATTTCCACCATTTCAAGGGGTTTGGGGATGTAAAGGAGGCACCTGGACCCCAAGAAGGGACTCTCAGACTTGCAGAATGTGCAGGGCTGAAAAGACTGCAGGGAAATGTCCCTGCTGAGAATGGCCAACAGGTAATCCTTCCTAATACCAATGTTATTTCATGTTCCTTTTCTCGATTTCGTTCCTTTTTAATCCCATTAATCAGCTGTATTAATTTCATTACAGAAAAAAAAATAGCAACAAAAAAAGAGGATGAAAATAAATGATATCACCATAGATTTTGTGTTTAAGTAGTATTTAGTTGTGTAGTTTATATAAATACAAAATAAAGCAGATTTCTTTATTTGTAGCTGCTTATTTTCAGTCTGTTATATTTTCAGGTTAGAGTATAACTACTTCCAAAGGCTCTGCCTCCTTCCACTGTTCATAAATTCCATTTTTTGGAGACAAAAAAAAAAAAAAATAGATTGGCATATAAAAAATAAAAAATGAGTAAAAAATAAAATTAATTATAAATATTTACCTAAAGACTTGCCTTTTTCAGGAACATGTAAAACACATGTTGAACATAACTCTTACTCTTAATCCCATGATCTGAAGACATACTAAATTCTTGTATATAAAAATAGTTTACTTAAGGATGTATTTACTTAAGGTATTTTACATATGCCTCTCCTCAGTTCCATGTTCTTCACATAGGAATCATTGCTGATATGGTGGGCATAAACTGAATCTTGGTATCTTCCAGATCCCTTCCTTTCTTTGATAAAGAGCTTGAAGTTACTTAACCCATCAGAAGGCAGATCTGTCGCCTCAAGGGGGCAGCATTTAGTCATAGCCAAGGTCATTTTAGCAAAAGCCACAGGAATTCTCATTTCAGTATTTTCTTAAGAGTGCTACTGCTTAGATTTTTGGCGGACTAGCACATTGTAAAAACTAAGAAAGGCATTACCACTAAACATAATTTTTTGTTTGCATTTCGATGTGTTTTTATAAGCCAGGCTTGATATGTATTGATTGTCTGTCTAGGTTTATGCTTAGAGTAAAAAAATGTGATAGTTTAAGAGCATAAGAGAGTGTTATAGTAGAAAGATTGTTAGATATTACTTTGTCGCAAACCCTCATTTTTAAGCGTTGAGGTTAACTCTCCCAAACTCAAAAAGATTTCTCTTCCAAAGATTTCTATTATTGCCTTCCATTCTGTTCTCAAAAGATCTGTACATTTAGACTAAGTATCATCTCTTTTATATCACAGTTAGAGTAAATCTAGTTCTTGTTCCCTAAAGCTGTTTCAGAGTATCTCTCTTTACTTGCCTATGTTTTAGAGGACACTCTTTCAGTTTGTTCCTTCAATTGGATCTTAGGTGTCCTTGTGTCTGGTTTATTCATCATCCTATTTACCTCAATCAGTTCCATTTTATAAGTGGCTTTCAAAATCTGTAGCTACAATTGAACACAGTATTTCATTACTACTTAGTAAAGAATTTATTTTGAGACTAGATTATGAATTTGTATTTTTCTAACACATATTGAAATGTTTAAATTTTAGTCTTATTCTAAGGTTTAGTTAATTTTACATTACAGAATAAATCACAGAATTGTTTTATATCCTTTTTGTAATTTTACTTTTCTGGTCGCTCACTGCTGGAGTTGTGACTTTTCCACTTTGATTTGAAAAAAAAAAAACAAAAAAAAAAACCTGATATACAAAAATAGCTCCTCTTGAATAGACTGGATGGTATAGAATATTCCTCAAGAGTGATCATTCCCAAAATATGACGTTGAAACCTATTTTTGCATTTGCACTTGAGTTAGAGTTATGGCTTATGGTCTAGCAGTTCATGATAAATAGTAAGAAAAGGTAAACTACTGCATCCTAAAAGAAATCCATTTTGCACTCTCATACAAAAGACCTAATTCTTAAAAGATAATTGAAATGGTACTTTAAAAATTTTGCAGCATAATACAACCTATTTGAAAATTAGCTTTGTCGAAAGAAATGTGTAATTTTTTTAATACAAGAGGAAACCTAGAAATATTACCTCTGTGGTCAAAGAAAACATGACTTTTAGAATTTCTCATTTGGTATATTCTGTAAGTATTTTAATTCTTTTTGTTTCACTGATGTGTATTTTGATCTATTTAATTCTTCTTGTCATTTGTTTACTTTTTATTGTACAAATTTTTCAAACATACACAAAAGCCAATAAATCATCATGTATCTATTACCTGGCTTAAAATATTATCATTTTGCCTTTTTAGTTTCATCTGTTCTTCACCACTATCATTTTTTTTATTGGAGTTCTTAAAAAAATTTTTTTAACATTTATTCATTTTTGAGAGACAGAGATAGAGCATGAGCAGAGAGGGGCAGACAGAGAGACAGAGAGGGAAACAGAATCTGAAGCAGGCTCCAGGCTCTGAGCTGTCAGCACAGAGCCCAATGTGGGGCTTGAACCCACGAACCATGAGATCATGACCTGAACTGAAGTTGCTTAACTGACTGAGCCACTCAGGTGCCCCTGTTGGAGTACTTTAAAACAAATATCAAACATTATTTCTTTTTGCCAATAAATAATTCAGAGTCTATTTCTTTAATTGTTAAAGTACTTTTAACTATTTAGATATATATACAATACCAAATCACATCTAACAAAAATAGTAATGTTTTAATATTATCTGATACCCAGTTCATGGTCAGTGTTCTCTAGTTGTCTTTAAAAAATAATGTGGTGGGTTTTTTGTTTGTTTTTTAAACAACTTGTTCGAATCAGGGTCCACAAATTTTTCATACCTTGCATTTGGTTAATGTATCTTTGTTCATTTTTAATTTAACAGCTTAGGTTAATTTGAGAGCATTCTTTCCATGTCCCTCATTAACATTTGGGGTTAAAATACCCTGTGATTCCTTGTTAAATTTTCTATGTGACACCAAATAAGAGTTCCATAATAGAAAAAAATAGGATAAAGATTTGTTAGCACTTATAAAAGTAAAAATAAGCTTAATCTACAAATATATGACAAGCTAGTCAATAAGATACCTAATTTAAATGGTGAAAGTATAGGGAACCAGAAGGTTAATCCTGAGGAAATTTGATGCCTCTGGCAAATTTACCCTTAAATTAAAATTCTGGGATATGTGTAACTTGTTACTCTTTAATATTTGTATTTGGCTGAAACTGGTCCTCTTGATTACTCCCCTTTATTAGAATTTCCTGTATTTTTAATGTAATATTTTTATTTCAGGGAATCAATTTGCATAATTCTTTTGATAAATAAACTAATTATAATGTTCCATTCCTTTGTCTCTGACCCTCTTCCCCCACCCCCACCCCCATCTGCTTTCTCATCATCGGTTTTTATGGCTTAAAGAATTCACAGGTGAGGGGTGCCTGGGTGGCTCAGTCGGTTAAGCGTCTGACTTTGCCTCAGGTAATGATTTCACAGTTCAGGTTGATGGGTTCAGGCCCCATGTCAGGCTCTGTGCTGACAGCTCAGAGCCTGGAGCCTGCTTCGGATTCTGTGCCTCCCTCTCTCTGCCCCTCCCCCACTCACACTCTGTCTCTCTGTTTCTCTCTCTCTCTCAAAAATTAATGAACATTTTAAAAAATTAAAAAAAAAAATTCACAGGTGAGGGCACCTTGGTGGCTCAGTTGGTTAAGCATCCACTCTTGATTTCAGTTCAGGTCATGATCTCACAAGTCATGGGATCCAGCTCAGCACTGGGCTCTGTGCCAAACATGGAATCTGCCTGGGATTCTCTATCTCCCTCTTTCTCTGCCCCTGTTTGTGCTTGTGCTCTCTCCCTCAAAATAAATAAATAAACATTTTTTTTTTAAGTGATTTTAAAAAAATAGAATTCACAGGTGAATGATTGTCAGATCCATGTTTCCAGCATTAACTTTTGTAGTTGTTCCCAAAGCAAACTCATTTCCTCCAAAATACGACTTCCCTTTTGGATTTCTCTATTTGGACTTCTAGTATAATAATAATAGTAACTGTTGCCGTTTATTGAGACTCTAGAGTTAGGCACTTCATCTGTCATTTCTCTAGTCTTCCCACCATTCCTAAAGTTGGATTTCATTACTTAACAGTTTGGATCAGAGAGGTTAAATAGGTTGCCCAGGGTCACATAACTAGTTCAAAAGGCAAATTTAAAGTTTGAATACGGATCTGTCAGACTAGAAAGTTCACATCCTATCCATGACACCTGTTTTTCATGCATGTATATGCATGTATGTTTTCTCCCTAACCGTATTATAAAATCTTAATGGTGGGACCCAACTATAGAAACAACTTTAATTATATCCCAAAGGTAGATTTTTTTTTTCCTTAGAGCTTGGAACTCCAAAGTTCCTAACTTCACATTTCTTTCTTTTTTTAAAATTGTTTTTAAGTTTATTTATTTTGAGAGAGAGCACAAGTGGGGAAAAGGGCAGAGAGAGAGAATCCTAAGCAGGCTTTGCAGTATGGAGCCCAACACAGGGCTCAGTCCCACAAACCATGAGGCCAAGACCTGAGCTGAAATCAAGAGTCAGACACTTAACCAACTTAGCCACCCGGGTGCTCCAAGATTTTATTTTTTTCAAGTAATCTCTACATCCAACATGGGACTTGAACTTACAACCCTGAGCTCAAGAGTCACTTGCTCAACCAACTGAGCCAGCTAGGTGCCCCAAGACCTTTTTTAAGTTTATTTATTTTTGAAAGAGAAAGAGCTAGTGGGAGAGAGGCAGAAAGAGAGAGAGAGAGAGAGAGAGAGAGAGAGAGAGAGAGAGAGTGTGCATGCGTGCGCACCTGTGCTCCTATGCACCAAAGCGGGGGAGGGGCAGAGAGAGAGAATCCCAAGAGACCCTATGCTGTCAGTGCAGAGACCAGCCTGGGGCTCAAACCAGTGAACCGTGAGATCATGACCTGAGCTGACTGAAGAGTTGAACACTTAACCAACTGAGCCACCCAGGCACCCCATGATGCCACATTTTTTTTTTTTTTTTTAAGTATTTATTTTGAGAGAGAGAGAAAGAGAGCATGAGCAGGGGAGCAGCAGAGAGGGGGAAGGAGAGAATCCCAAGCAGGCTACATGTTGTCAGTGCAGAGCCAGACATGGATCTTAAACCCACAAATTGTGAGATCATGACCTAAGCCAAAATCAAGACTCAGATGTTGGGTCACATGGATGACTCAGTTGATTAAGTTTCGGACTCTTGGTTTCAGCTCAGGTCATGATCTCACCATTCATGAGTTCGAGCCCCGCAATGGGCTCTGTGCTGATGGCTCACAGTCTGCTTGGGATCATCTCTCTCTCCCTCTCTCTCTGCACCTCCCTTGCTTGCACTCTATTTCTCTCTCTCTCTCTCTCTCAACATAAATAAAATAAACATTAAAAAAAAAAAAAAGGAGTCGGATGCCTAACCAACTGAGCCACGCAGGTGCCCTGACTTCACATTTCTAAGAGACATGTTTTTTTTTCAGCATTTCAGTCTCCCTTTTTTTTTATGCTGTAGCTTTTTATGTGTTTCATCTGTTTTTCTAATTATTATGAATGTTAATCTGACGTTTTCAGCTATTTTTAACTTCGTTTTGCCCAAGTATTTCTAATATCACCATATAAGTGAATAGTGTACTTAATATCTTCCCAAAGTTTAAATTTATTGCCTTCAAACAATGCTTTGAAATGGTGTGCTGCCATTTCTATATGAGAAATTCAATATTATTTTTTCCTTTGTGAGGATTAATAAATCTGAATTAAGGTTCAAAGAAAACATATTGCCGCAAATTGTTTTAAGATATATTGTAATTATTTACCTATGTATCTTTTATAGAGAAAGGGATGTGGTATAGAAGAAGAAAACATAGCTTATATTTAAAGACTTATGTCTATAATTAGAATCTTTTTACTTGTATTGTCCATCAAAAGCTCTTTCTGGACAACATAAAAGACTAAAGTTGTTAAAACAGCTAACTATAAAATAATATTTACAACATTCTACTTATGGTTACTTCATTTTTAACATCAGAAATTTTCTTTTCTTTTTGCTATGTGTTGTTTGCTTTTTGTTGTATTGATTAAAAAATCTAAATGGAAATGTATGCCAAAAAATAATAGTTTGCAATTGATTTGTTCTTGTAAAGAATGTACGTAAGTAAATCAAATGGGTGCATTTATAGTAGCTTTATTTATTTTAATTTATAATTGTGTTTCTGCCTAATTTTATTAATAAAAAATTCTTAATTCAAAATAATGTATATCCTGTAACAACAACATGATCTTGCCTTTGTGGTTCATAGGAAATAAAAGAATCTTACTTCCTAATTATTTTCATAACCATAGTTATCTTTTTAAAGAATTTTTTAAAAAAAATAATTATGAAAACTACAAATGTAAATTTTATTTTAGAAGTTGTAACTATCAATATAATCATACACTCATCATTATAATCCTCATTTTAAACCTGTGGTATAAAATGTGAATATTTCTCAGTGTCATCTCACAAACCGTGTGGTTGTGTTTTTCACAGAACACTCCTATGACGCCTTCACCAGCTGCGCAGGTGCAGAACCAGCCCAGCACTTCTCAGCCTTCTCCATTCAGTGCATCTAGTCAACAAGGGGATCCAGTGAGAAAACCTGGACACAACTTCATGTGTCTGTGGCAGTCTTGTAAAAAGTAAATGGCAATTTTATTTGATATACATAAATGCTCTTTGTTCTGGAATGCTTTTATATTTATATTTCTGTCATTTCATTTCATGAAAATTTTCTTTTGAAGCCGCTGAAGTGTTTTAGCAAAAATATTTTCTGTTAAGAGGGATGTTTATGGAGATGTGGTAGCACCTAAACTAAGAAATTTATATAAATTATAGGTAGAGCATCATTGCCTAATGGTAGGCTCTTGGGGAATGTGTTTTGATACTAGTTTTTAAAAACAAAATCAGCTAAGCGTTGATTTCTTATTTGGCTATGAAAAGAGGTTTCTTTAACGTGACTTAAAGGTGATGGTGGCTGTAGAATTTCTTTATTATAGCAACTTAAAGGTAATAATTGGTTAGGAAGAGTGACTTGTCTTAAATTTGAGTTTGGGTTGGACACTCAATGAGAATTATTT
This sequence comes from Panthera pardus, assembly GCF_024362965.1. Lineage (NCBI taxonomy): Eukaryota > Metazoa > Chordata > Mammalia > Carnivora > Felidae > Panthera > Panthera pardus. The sequence continues at coordinate 68,549,538 of NW_026526991.1, read as the reverse complement.
TTAAAACCATATCTCACAATTTAATAACTAAGATCAACAATGAGTAGAACTGAACTTCTCAAGACAGGGCTTTCTTCCACTTGAAGAAATACTTAAGAATAATGATTAAAATAAAATCATTCTTTTAACAGTGCTCAGCTAAGACCCTTTGCTTTGTCACTTTTTTAGAGGTCTAGGACTAAGGCACTTGTCTTTATATAGACATATTTTTTTCATGTTTTAGATATCAAAGATTCCATTTCACTTTTTCTAACTACTGATAGAAATTACCACATTATTTTTAAAATTATATTTGCTATTCATAATTTTTATGATATACTACAGACATTGTACTTTGCTGTAGACTTCATATACGTATTTGATATGGGATTATAGCTATTGCTGTAGCGTATGGATTATTAATAGCATACACAATTTCTTTGGACAGTGTTTATCAAACTTTAAATCTCAACCCAGTAGTAGTGTCATGAAATCATTTTGGCAGGTCTCTACTGGTAGGTTTTTGATTGATTGTTTGTTTTTCCAATGAAAAGAAAATTAGATGTATCAGATTCCATCATGTCGGTAAAGGTAATTATTGTATTTAATATAGGCATGTGTGTACTAGATTATAGTGTAAAATCTGTTTGTCAAAATGTTGCTTAAAAGTCAGTGCTTTAGTTTGTCTCTGATTATTTCTTTGATTAATTTAAGTTGACCATCTTGTTTTATGTAGTAAGTTAATTTGAAACTTTCTTCACCACTGTCAGTTGTATTCTTTACTTTTTTTTAGATTTCGTTTTTGTCTTAACAGGCAAATGGTAGCTGGTAGAGTAGGTAGTCAGCTAATCCTGTTTGTTGACTAAAAAGTTTGAGAATAGCTGTTTCTGATGAAGCACTTATAGTATTTCAAGAAGAAAAAGTGCTGAAAAGGTTAATGAACCTAAATGCATAGCACAGTTTCCCATCTGCTAGTAGGATCAGTGTTACAAAATTTGATATGTGCCTCCTCTGAATAAGACTCAACAAGGCTTCTTAAAGCTAGTCATTTGTTAAAGCCATTTTTAGATGCTGCAATCCTGATTCCATTTGATTCTGCAAATATTTATTGAGTACCCTGTAGGAGAGTGTATGTGCTAGGAGTTAGAAATAAAAAAGATTATTTTCAGCCTTTAAAGAAGCACATCCAAAAAACAAATTTACGGTATAAAGATGTAAAGAGCTGTAAAAAGATGGTTTCATAGTGTTACTGGCTGCATAGCAAACAGTTCATGTAATGCTGGGATGGTTAACGAAAGTTTCACTACAGACATTACTTTTGAATTGGGTCTTGAAGAATGTGTAGGAGTTTGTATGCCCAGGGACCTATGAGAAGCTTAGGATAGCAAAGGCATTAGGGCATGAAGACAGTAATGACATTTGTTATTCAGATTTAGGGTTTTTGTTGTTTTTTTAAAATCTTTTCTTTAGTTTTCTTTCTTTTTTGTTTTTCCAATTTTTTATATAAATTCTAGTTAGTTAACATACAGTGCAGTATTGGTTTCCAGAGTAGAATTCAGTGATTGATCACTTATATACAACACCCAGGGCTCATCATAACAGGTGCTCTCCTTAGTACCCATCACCCATCTAGCCTATCTCCCACCCACATCCCTCCATCAACCCTCAGTTTATTCTCTGTTAAGAGTCTCTTGTGGTTTTTTTCTGTCTCTCCTCTTCTTTTTCCCCCTTCCCATATGTTCATCTGTTTTGTTTCTTAAAATCTATGTATGAGTGAAATCATATGGGATTTGCCTTATTTCGCTTTGTATATAATACATTCTAGTTCCACCCACATCATTGCAAATAGCAAGATTTGATTCTTTTTGATGGCTGAGTAATATTTCATTGTATGTATATACTACGTCTTCTTTAGCCATTCATCAGTCAATGGACATTTGAGCTCTCTCCATAGTTTGACTATTGTTGATAATATTGCTGTAAACATTGAGGTGTGTGTACCGCTTTGAATCTGTATTTTTGTAACCTTTGGATAAATACCTAGTAGTACAGTTGCTGGATCATTTGGTAGTTCTGTTTTTTTTAAACTTTTTTAATGTTTATTTATTTATGAGAGAGAGAGAGAGAGAGAGAGAGAGATAGCAGAGGAGGGCCAGAGAGAGAGAGGGACAGAGGATCTGAAGCAGGCTCGCGCTGACAGCGGAGAGCCTGATGCAGGGCTCAAGCTCACAAACCATGAGATCATGATCTGAGCCAAAATTGGACAATTAACCAACTGAGCCACCCAAGTGCCTCTATTTTTAATTTTTTGAGGAACCTCCATGCTATTCTTCAGAGTGGCTGCGCCAGTTTTCATTCTCCCCACAGTGCGAGAGGGTTCCCCTTTCTCTGCCTCTGCCAATTTCTGTTGTTTTTTGTGTTCTTTATTTTAGCCACTCTGACAGGTGTGAGGTGATATCTCATTGTGGTTTTGATTTGTATCTTCCTGATGATGAGTGATGTTGAGTATCTTTTCATGTGTCTGTTGGTCATCTAGATGTCTTCTTTGAAAAAGTATCTATTCATGTCTTCTGCCCATTTCTTCACTGGATTATTTGTTTTTTGGGTGTTGAGTTTGATAAGTTTTATATAGATTTTGGATACTAACCCTTTATCTGATATGTCATTTGCAAATATCTTTTCCCATTCCATGGTCTGCCTTTTAGTTTTGTTGATTATTTCCTTTGCTGTACAGAAGCTTTTCATTTTGAAGAAGTCCCAGTAGTTTATTTTTGCTTTTGTTTCCTTTCCTTCTGGCGACGTGCTCAGTAAGAAGTTGCTATGGCCAGGGTCAAAGAGATTGCTGCCTATGTTCCCCTGTAGGATTTTGATGGTTTCCTGTCTCACATTTAGGTCTTTCACCCATTTGAATTTATTTTTATATACGGTGTAAGAAAGTGGTCCAGTTTGGGGCGCCTGGGTGGCTCAGTCGGTTAAGCGTCCAACTTCGGCTCAGGTCATGATCTCGCGATCCGTGAGTTCGAGCCCCACGTCGGGCTCTGTCTGTGCTGACAGCTCAGAGCCTGGAGCCTGTTTCAGATTCTGTGTCTCCCTCTCTCTCTGACCCTCCCCCCTGTTCATGCTCTGTCTCTCTCTGTCTCAAAAATAAATAAACATTAAAAAAAATTTTTTTTTAATAAAAAAAAAAAAGTCCAGTTTTATTCTTCTACATGTTGCTGTCCAATTTTCCCAAAACCATTCATTGAAGAGACTGTATTTTTTTCCACTGGATATTCTTTCCTGCTTTGTCAAAGATTAGTTGACTGTATAGTTGTGGGTCCATTTCTGGATTTTCTTTTCTGCTCCATTGATCTGTTTGTCTGTTTTTGTACCATTACCATGCTGTCTTAATGACTACAGCTTTATAATATAGCTTGAAATCCAGAAATCGTGATGCCTCCACTTCTGCTTTTCTTTTTCAAGGTTGCTTTGGCTGTTTGGGGTCTTTCTGGTTCCATACAAATTTTAGAATTGTTTGTTCTAGCTTTGTGAAAAATGCTGGTGTTATTTTGATAGGGATTGTATTGAATATGTAGATTGTTTTGGGTAGCATCCACATTTTAACAATATTTGTTCTTCTTTTCCATGATCATGGAATATTTTTCCATTTTGTGTCTTACCCAGCTTCTTTCATAAGTGTTCTCTAGGTTTCAGAGTACAGATCTTTTACCTCTTTGGTTAAGTTTATTCCTAGGTATCTTATGGTTTCTGGTGCAGTTGTAAATGGGATCGATTCCTTGATTTCTCTTTCTGCTGCTTCATTATTGGTGTATAGAAATGCAACAGATTTCTGTATGTGGATTTGATATCCTGTGACTTTGCTGAATTCATGTATTGGTTCTAGTAATTTTTTTGGTGGAGTCTTTTGGGTTTTCTACAAAGAGTATCATGTCGTCTGCAAATAGTAAAAGTTTGACTTCTTCCTTGCCAATATGGATGCCTTTTATTTCTTTTTGTTGTTTGATTGCTGAAGCTAGGACTTCCACTACTATGTTGAACAACAGTGGCGAGAATGGACATCACTGTCATGTTCCTCACCTTAGGGGAAAAGCTCTGTTTTTCCCCATTGAGAATGATAGGCTCTAGCTGTGGATCTTTCATACATGGCTTTTATGATGTTGAGGTATATTCCTTCTATCCCTACTTTGTTGAGGATTTTTATCAAGAATGGATGCTGTATTTTGTCAAATGGTTTTTCTGCATCTATTGAGAGAATCATATGGTTCTTATCCTTTCTTTAATTAACGTGGTGTATCACACTGATAGATTTATGGATATTGAACCAGCCCTGCATCCCAGGAATAAACCCCACTTGATCATGGTGAATAATTCTTTTAATGTACTGTTGGATTCAATTTGCTAGTATCTTGTTGAGATTTTGCATCCATGTTCATTGCATCCATGTACAGGGATATTGGCCTGTAAATCTCCTTTTTACTGGGGTCTTTGTCTGGTTCTGGAATCAAGGTAGTGCTGGCCTCATAGAATGAATTTGGAAGTTTTCCTTTCTGTTTCTATTTTTTGGAACAGTTTTAGAAGAATAGATTTTAACTCTTCTTTATAAATGTCTGGTAGAATACCCCTGTGAAACCATCTGGCCCTGGACTTTTGTTTGTTGGGAGAGTTTTTGATTACTGTTTCAATTTCTTTGCTGGTTATTGGTCTGTTCAAATTTTCTGTTTTTTTCCTGTTTCAGTTTTGGTAGTTAGTATGTTTCTAGGAATTTATCCATTTCTTCCAGGTTTCCCAGTTTGTTGACATATAATTTTTCATAATATTTCTTATAATTATTTGTATTTCAGTTGTGGTGGTTGTGATCTCTTCCCTTCATTCATGATTTTATTTATTTGGGTACTTTGTCTTTTCTTTTTGATAAGTCTGGCTTGGGACTTACCAATTTTATTCTTTCAAAGAACCAGCTCTTAGTTTCCTTGATCTGTTTTACTGGGTTTTTTTTGTTTGTTTGTTTCTGTATTGTTTATTTCTGCTTTAGTCTTTATTATTTCCCTTCTTCTGCTGGCATTAAGCTTTATTTGCTTTTCTAGCTCCTTTAGGTATAAGGTTAGGGTGTGTATATGAGACCTTTCTTGCTCCTTGAGATGGACCCGTATTGCAATATACTTCCCTCTTGAGACTGCCTTTGCTATATCCCAAAGGTTTTGGACTGTCATGTTTTCATTTTCATTTGCTTCTATGTACTTTTTTATTTCCTCGTTAATTTCCTGGTTAACCCATTCATTCTTTTAGTAAGATGTTCTTTAGCCCCCAAGTATTTGTGGTCTTTCCAAATGTTTTCTTGGGGTTGACTTCAACCTTCATAGCACTGTGGTCTGAAAATATGTATGATATGATCTCAGTCTTTTTGTACTTCTTGAGGGCTGATTGGTGACCCAGTGTGTGATCTGTTTTGGAGAATGTTCCATGTGCACTTGAGAAGAATGTGTATTCTGCTGCTTTAGGATGGAAAGTTCTGTTAAGTCCGTGCCATCCACTGTGTCATTCAGAGCCATTGTTTCCTTGTTGATTTTCTGCTTAGGTGATTTGTGCATTGTTGTAAATGGGGTGTTAAAGTCCCCTACTATTACTGTATAATTGTCAGTGAGTTTCTTTATGTTTGTTATTAATTGATTTATATATTTGGGTGCTGCCATGTTGGGGGCATAAATATTTACAGTTGTTAGATCTTCTTGGTGGTTAGATTCCTTAATTATGATATAATCCCCCTCTTCATCTCTTGGTACAGTCTTTGTTTTAAAATGTAGTTTGTCCCAGGGTGCCTGGGTGGCTCAGTCAGTTAAGCATCCAACTTCACCTCAGGTCATGATCTCCTGGTTTGTGGGTTCTAGCCCTGAATCAGGCTCAGAACCTGGAGACTGCTTTGGATTCTCTGTCTCCCTCTCTCTCTGTCCCTCCCCTGCTCACAGTTTGTCTCTCAGTCTCTCAAAAATAATCATTAAAAAGTTTAAAAATAGGGGCGCCTGGGTGGCTCAGTCGGTTGAGCGTCCGACTTTGGCTCGGGTCATGATCTCACAGTCCGTGAGTTCAAGCCCTGCATCGGGCCCTGTGCTGATAGCTTGCAGCCTGGAGCCTGCTTCTGATTCTGTGTCTCCCTCTCTCTCTGGCCCTCCCCCGCTCATGCTCTGTCTCTCTCACTCTTAAAAATGAATAAATGTTAAAAAAAATTTTTTTTTTTAATAAATAAAATAAAATCTAGTTTGTCTGATAGAAGCGTGACTATTCTGGCTTTTGGCATCCATTACCATGATAAGTGGTTCTCCATCCCCTTATTTTTAATCTGCAGGTATCTTTATGTCTAAAATGAGTCTTATGTAGACAGCATATAGATGGATCTTGTTTTGTTTTTTGTTTTTTATCCATTCTGATACTCTATGTTTTTTGATTGGAGTATTTAGTCCATTTACATTCAGAGTGATTATTGAAAGACAAGAGGTCAGTGCCATTGTGTTACCTGTAGAGTTGGTGTTTCTGGTGATGTTCTCTGATCCTTTCTAGTCTTTGTCACTTTTGGTCTTCCCCACCCCCATCAACTCAGAGTCCCCCTTAATATTTCTTGCAGTGTTGGTTTAGTGGTCAGAACTCCTTTAGTTTTTATTTGTCTGGGAAGGTCTTTATCTCTCCTTCTATTCTGAATGACAGCTTTGCTGTATAGAGTATTCTTAGCTGCATATTTTTTCCCATTCAGCATATTGAATATATCCTGCCAGTCCTTTCTGGGCTGCCAAGTTTCTGTGGACATATCTGCTGCAAATGTGATCTGTCATCTGTTGTAGGTTTAAGGATTTTTTTTTAATCCCTTGCTGCTCTCAGGTTTCTTTCCTTGTTCATATAATTTGTGAGTTTGACTGTGATATGCCTTGGTGATGGCTGGCTTTTGGTTAATTTAATGGGAGTTCTCTGTACTTCTTGGATTTTGATGTCTCTGTCCTTCCCCAGATTCAGGAAGTTTTCAGAGCTATAATTTGTTTGACTAAACCTTTTGCCCCTTTTTCCCTCTCTTCCCCTTCTGGGACTCCTATGTTATGAATGTTAATTCTGTTTTCAGAAGCCACTGAGTTCTGTAAGTCAGCCTTTATGATTCATTACCTGTGTTTTGCTCTTCTTTTCAGCTTAATTATTTTCCATAATTTTATCTATATTTATGTCACTGATTTGTTCCTCTGCTTTGTCCATCCTCACAGTTGTGGCATCCATTCAGGTTTGCATCTCGGTTGTAGCAATTTAAAATTTGGCCTGAGTAGATTTTAGCTCTTTTATGTCTGCAGTAAGGGATTCTCTAGTGTTTTCTATGCTTTTTTTCAAGCCCAGCTAGAATCCTTATAATTGTTGTTTTAACAACATAGTTCAAACATCTTACTTACATCTGTATTGATTTGGCCATCATTTCTTCCTGTTCTTTCTTTGGGGGTGAATTCCTCCATCTTGTCATTTTGGACGAAAACAAAAATAATAATAAAATTAAAATTAAAAGTTTTTAAAAAAATCAAATAAAGGAAGCTAGATCCTATGTGTGTTTTGGTCTGCTTGTTAATGGGAGCTTGATCAAAGAAAGAAAAAAGAGAAAAAGATAAAAAAATTAAAAGTTAAAAAAAAATAAAAACTTTGCTCTTTCTGTATCCAAGGGCAAAAACAAACAAAAAAACCCAAATGAAGCTGGATCCAGTTTTCCCTCAAGCTGAAACTTGCAGCAGTCTGATCAGTAGACTTAAGAGTACAGAAGGGATTTGTGCTGGTCTTCACAGGGAAGGATTTCTGCTCTCATTCTCAAGTGAACTTGCCCTAGTGGAAATGTGCCTGGAGGGCACAGTGGGTGGGACTTCGTGCTTGTACAGCTCTCTTTGCCACTTGGTGGTGCTGTTTAGCTCCCTGAGTTCAAACGTTTCTAATGGGCTAATGGTAAAAATGGCTTCACCCATTTCTCTAGCCCCTCCAGTGGGAAGTTCAAGCCCTCACAGATGTGTGATCAGTCACTCCTCCATTGTTCCCAGCTCCTCTCAGCTCCCCACCTTCAGTCTGTCAGAGCTGAAGGTGGCCTGCCAGGTGGCACCACCCTCCTGGGTCTTATCTCAGGAGCTGCTGTGTTTCAAAACCCCACACTTCAGAGACCCCTACAGCTGGGACCCACTGTGATCTGTGGGAGGGTCTCAACCACATTGTGGCTGCTATCTGGGTGCCCCAGAAAACATTCACCTGACCACGCAGCAGCAGCAGCAGCAGCAGCAGCAGCAGCAGCAGCAGCTCAGAGTTTATGATAAATCCCAACACAACGCTGGCGCCAGTTTTTGCTGCCCTCAACCAGTGTCTTTCTTCCTATACTGGTGAACAGGGCAGGTCTGTGGCCCCTGTCGGAGTATAGGGCCCCTGTGGAGGTAGAGGGCTGTATCGCCTCTACCAAGTGCACCCCAAGCAGGGGAACAACTTATCCACATGCGACCCGGGGGATCCTCAGACTGTGCTGCCCGCCCGCTGCTGGGGCTCTGCCGCTTTTCCTCACCAGAGCACTGCCAGGTGCTGACCTCTGAAGCTTCAGACTATGTACCTCGCTGTTCATAAAAACCGGCAGTGTGGTTTTGTGAAACAGTTTTCTTGTGCAGTCCCCTACACTTGTTTTCATTCTTTGTAGCTGCTTTCAGGGGCAGTGCTTTTCTTGCGCAAACCCAGTGCACTGCTCTCTCTCCCCTGTTTCTCCTCCCTGCAAAAAGGGCTTCCTCCCTTCTGCTGTACCACGTCTCTTCACCATTTCACCTCTCTGTGCTCTGTACCTACCACGTTCTCTCCCTCAAATTATGCAGACTGTTCTCTTAATCTTCAGATCAATTTCCTAATTTTTCAAAATGATTTGATGTTGATCTAGCTGTGTTCGAGGGAAGAGACAAGCCCAGAGTCCCCTTATTATTGCACCGTCTTAACTCCTTCTCCTCTCAGATTTAGTTTTAATACCAAGTGCAAAAATACGTGTCATTGCCATTGTCCACTAAGTGTCTGTATTCTAATTTCTTTTATAACATACCAAAAGTTTAACAAAGAATCTTTGTTTCCATCAGATTTTACTTAAAATTTTTTCTTTCACTGATACATTATTGTGAAGTGCTCCATATATAAATTTGAAATCACTGATCATGTGTTCTTTTTCTTTCATGGAATTAAAAATGACTTTAGGTATACATTTAACCTGTTTGTAGTTCTGTGGTACAACCATATTTTACATGGTCATTTTGTATTTCTAATTCTTCTTTACTTCATATAATATAGACTCTTTTCATCAGCCACTCTTCAACACCACATTTCAATAATTGCTTTTTTAATCTGAATTTATCTCCTAAAAAATGAGGATCCTACTTTTTATAAATAATCTACACTCCTGCAGAAAAATAACATTAATCCCTTCGATATTATGAGTTCTTCAAATATCCAGTCTGTGTTTGCATTTCTCCACTTGTGTTTTCTTAAATTTGAATGAGAAACTAAGATGTAAACATTGTTTTTAGTGAAGTCTTTGAAGTATCTTTTAATCTATATGTTACCCCTTCATCTCTGTTAATTTTTTTCCTTGTAAGTTTTTGTTGATAAACACAAGTTTTTTGTCCTTTAAGAATGTCACAATCTGGATTTTACTGGTGTTGTTTAGCTAACGTGTTACTTCTGACTCAGTAGTTGGTAGTTAGGTCCAGATATTTGATGAGATTTTGGTGTGAGTTTTATGGAGAGCATTTTGTACTTTTATCAGGAGATATGTAATATCTTGTTGTCTTGTTTTGTGATGTAAACAGCCATTGAGGATCATTATCTAGATCCATTATTTCATTAAGAGTTGTAAAATGTATGAGTCCCTTCTTATCAATTCTTTGATTTCTCTGAGGAATAGTAAGTACCTAGACAAAAATCTAGATACGTTACTTATGTCTTATTTACCAATTTTCAAAATACTGTGTTGTTTACCTACACTCCTGAAAAGTGTACCATGAGGTGTGGATTTTGTTTTTTGTTTTTAGTATTCTTATAAATGAACTTATGATTTAAAAACATTTGAAGTGTTTTTAGTCCATTTCAGTTACTATATATATATATATTTTTTTTAGTGTTTATTTGTTTATTTTCATAGAAAGAGAGATGAGGGGAGGAGAGTGAGCAGGGGAGGGGCAGAGAGAGAAGGGAAGAGAGAGAATCCCAAGCAGGCTCTGCACTGTTAGCATGGAACCCCATGCAGGGCTTGATCTCATAAACTATGAGATTGTGACCTGAGCCCAAATCAAGAGTCAGATACTTAACCGACTGAGCCACTCAGGTACCCCTTTTGCATTTACTATTTCTTGATGTTCAAATTGTCCCATCTTTGGCCAGTAAAGGGCTTTTCAAGCTGGTTCCCAGTTCCTTTGGTTGTGATCTTAATATAAGTCTTTGCTGGTTTCCTTGCTTTCTTTTAGATGTCATGTTCCAGGCTTATCTTATACATTTCCTACCGCACATGGAATCAGATTTCTCCAAGGAGGTCCGGTGTCTTTTAATGGGAAATGGTATTTAGACTAGGCTCCAGGAAGTATCCATTGCTTTCATTGTTCTCGACTTTTTAGTGGACAGACTAGAAAGACTAATGGTTTTTATTTCATGCTTAGATGTATCTTCTCAACTCTTAGGTCACATAATCCATATTTTGTTCCCTTCCAGTACTTTACTTTTTTTTAACTTTTAAAAAAAAATTTTTTTTTTTACATTTATTTATTTTTGAGAAACATAGTGAGACAAAGCATGAGCGGGGGAGGGGCAGAGAGAGAAGGAGACACAGAATCTGAAGTAGGCTCCAGGCTCTGAGCAAGCGGTCAGCAGAGCCTGATGCGGGGCTCGAACCCACAAACTGTGAGATCATGACCTGAGCCGAAGTCGGACGTTCAACCAACTGAGCCACCCAGGTGCCCCTAATTTTTTTTAACTTTTTGATCCATCTGTAACTTAGTTTCATGCATAAAGTGAAGTATGAATCTAGCTTTATGTCAGGGTGGTGAAATTATTCTGTATAATACTGTAATGATGAATATGTGGCATAATGCATTGTCAAAATCCACACAACTGTATAGCACAAAGACTGAATCTTAACGTAACCGATGGATTTTAGCTAATAATAAACTGCAGTTTTAGGTTTATAGAAAAGTTAAGCAGGTAGTGCAGAGTCCCCATGTATTCCCTCTTCCCTGCACAGTTTCCCCTAGTGTTAACATCTTATATATGTTATGATTGATGAGTAATATTTATACATTATTATTAGCTAAAATCCATAGTTTTTATATTAGAATTCACTCTTTGTGCTATACAGTTGTGTGGATTTTGACAGTGCATAATATCACACATTCATCTTTACAGTATTATACAGAATAGTCACCACCCTGAAAATGCTTTGTTTGTTTAATCTGCTCACCTCTCTTTACTGCCTCCCCTCCCTGCCCCTGCCTCATGCAACTACTGATTTTCTTACTGTCTCTACAGTAAAGTGGGGGTAATTTTACCTTTATCAAAGAGACATAGAAATCAAATAAGGCAATGTTTTTGAATAGAGCTAATACAGAGTAAGTAATGAGCAAACAATTTCAGTAGGGAGGTACTTTATGCTCTAGGTAGCTTTGTCAAGAACAGTGTGAAGTGATAAACTGCCATATCTTTCAAGGAGTCCAGGGGAATATCCATTGTCAAATTCATTTGTATGCTTTATTTGTCTTGTTAAAAACATGCAAATACACACGTATTTTTATTTTTATTCATTTTTATTATTTTTATGTTTATATTTTTATTTTATTTCATTTTTATTTTTTTATTTTATCTCCAAGCTTATGTTTGGTTGATTAAATGTAACATATTTATTGAAATGCCTAAATTGTGCATATCCACTTCCATACTATTTTCACATGCTACTTGAAATTTTAGTGAAAGACCTTATTTAAACAAGGTCCCTGAGAGTGTATTTTGTGCTTTTCTATGTAAAATATGTGACTGCTTCACAGACCAGTAGGTTAGTAGGAGCTGGTGCTAGAGGATCAAAGAGCAAAAACAAGTCCTTTCCTCTATTATTATTAATACCGCTAATAATATTTATATTGTAATATTGTCCATATTATTATTATTAGAAGGAAAGGAGATAGGGACAAAGACAATTGCTTTTGGTTATCTCCCATCTGAACTTCCTTCCTATGTTTGAGATATTTCCCATAATTTGAGTCCTACTAGAAGGCAGGACCTCTCTCTCTCTACAAAAGCCAAAAAAAGAAAAAAGAAAAGAAAGAAAGGAAGGGAGGGAGGGAGGGAGGAAGAAAGGAAAAGGCCAAATACTTGCTTTCTTCTGCATTACCTTTGGCATTTAGGCCAATCAGTCAGTTGTTCTCACCTGTGGCTTTGAATCTGGACTGGCTGTGGCAGAGGTGGAGGGTGCTGTAGCGACCAGGCATTTAGAAATTTTCCAAGAACACCCATGCTGGCTTGGGGCTGTCCAGTTTGCACTTGTAATTTTTAGTCCTCTATTAAGGCAATAAATTAAATTCTTTTAATAATAAAGTTAGTTGTCTTTTTTTGTTTTTCCATTTTGAACTTTTACAACTGGATATATAATAAAATTGGTAAGTCTCCCAAGCATCATAGTTGGTTTGGGTTTTTTCCCCCAAATTTTAGCAGCTTGTTACCAAGTCTCATTTGAATATAAAATAATGTATACCTTTGGTATTTCTTTGGCCATAGAGTATTATCTGTGTATAACTGATGTCAAAGGTTGAAGTAAAAGTTAATTGTTTTATAATTAACAATATAACTTTTTTAAAAACTGTTCTTGCAGTGTAGATTTTTTGATGTATAGTACTATCATTTATGTGCATTTATTAACATTTAAATGCACATCTTACTTTTAAACTAGAATTTTCCTATTAAAAATATACATATCCCATATGTTTCAAGTCAAGTTAAATGTTTTTCCAGCCGGAGGGCTATTAAGAGGGACATGGAATCCTTTTTGGTCATTAAAAACAGCCTGCCAAGAACTTGAGCAACTAAGAAAACTTTAAATGAAAATATCTGAACTAAAGTGCTATTTTCAGCCCTTTTATTTATGTTTTAAAAACAAAGGAAACAATCTTAGCTCTGTTGTTTGTTTCTAAATTGTTCTTTTAAATATGGTAAATTATTAAAATCATGTGTATTATGTATAATTAATATATATAACCTGAAAAGATTGTAGGCTTTTAAATAATAAAATCTTTAAGGTAGTAGAAAAAATATGCTTTATTTATTTCATTTACTTATGTGTTTATGATGCCTAAGAAGTTGATTAATGCTAGGAAATGTGATAGTAATAATCATTGTATAAATAACACCAATAAAGTAATGGTTGGCTTTATTTTCAGGTGAAAAGTGTTTTAGCCTTTTTTTTTTTTTAATGATTTATTTATTTTTGAGAGAGAGAGAGGCAGACAGAATCTGAAGCAGGTTCCAGGCTCTGAGCTGCCAGCACAGAGCCTGACTGCAAGTGTTTTAGCCTGAAGCTGCTGCTTAGGGTAGCTGGAATCAGGAAACTTGGACCTACTAAGTGCCTTATGCAAAATTTGTTCAGTTGAAACAAACAGCTAAAAGAAAAAGGAATTTGGTGAAGGGGGTTTAAATGAAGGAATAAAAATGAATCCTGAGCTTCAACTGCAGTTATTTATGTAAAGCAGGGAACTAGCCATTATATATTGTATTGATGATGTAATTGAAAATAATATGTATCTTTGAAAAATGGCCAGTGATGGGGAAAAAAATTGTCAGATGTAGTTACAGTAATAAATGTGTTAAATATTAATTAAATTGAGCATTGCTTTGCCAGATACTGTAAATTGAGTTCCTATCTTTTGTGAAAGTAATGAGGTCAAAGGGAAAATGTTTCTGTTGTTTTAGTTGGAATAGCATATATATTGTTACACTTAAGTATAGGGTTAATGGGGCACCTGGATGGCCTAGTTGGTTAAGCGTCCGACTCTTGATAGTGGCTCAGGTCGTGATCTTCCAGTTGTGAGATAGAGCCCTGCATGGGGCTCCACACTAAGCTGTCTCTCTCTGCCCCTTCCCCACTCACGTGCGTGCGCTCTCTCTCAAAATAAATAAACTTTTTTTAGAAAGGTGTAGGGTTCAGTAGAAAGGAAAAGATAGAAGATGCAAAAGAGGAGGTAGTTTATGAAGGAATATAACAGATTCCAATATATAGGTGAAGGAATTAACCTTGGAAATAGTCGCTACTTCTGGCCAAGATCCAAGGGAAGGGGGAAGTGGGAGTAATGACAGAAAATTTAATATAGAGAAGTTAAGGCAGTCTCCTAGAATAAACTTAAATTATTTCAGTAATTTGCCCTTTTTTTCAGACATATAACAATAAGGTAATATCCCTGAATTCACAGACTCACAGTATGCAGGGGAAGACAAACTCTGAAATAATCAGGCTGAAGTTGTGTTTAACAAAAGGTGAAAGGTTTGGAGCAGTTTCTGTGGGGAATGTTTTCAGGAGCAGAAATCATTAAAGTGAGTCGCAAGTAATGATGACAGTCACTTACTAGTCGGGAGCATTAACTTGGAGGTGGACTAAACTTTATGGGGCAAGGCTTGGCAGTTTTGGAATAGTTGTGGACAAGGTCTGAGGGTAGGAGGTGAGTCATATGGGCAAGGTGAAAAGACAAGAGTCACTAGTGCCATCACTGACTGCTGTGACTACTTCTAGTGATCATGATAATAGCTCTCACTTATTGTTGGCCTGATATTTGCCAAATGACTTTACGTGGATCATCAGATTTAAGCCTCATAACCACCCTGAAAGGAAGACTACCAGTAAGTAGAATGCGTTTCAGAAATGTTGCTTGCCCAGTGCTTCCACGTGGTTGTGCACATCAGGGGACCAGGGGGAGGGGAGTGCCATTCACATTGCACGTGTCAGATAATAGTAAAGTGTCTTAGTGAAAGGCGTTCTTTGAATTCATATAAATACACCATATAGGTGTAATTAAGTCACAGGGAATTTTTATTTTTGTTTGGATACTCTTCGATTTCTCTGGCTTCTTTAAATGAACATGTTTTTTTATTTTGGGTGGCAAGGGTAGGTTATTGATGGAAAGGTAGTAGTAAGGAAGATTGTTCTAGACACGCTAGTAAGCAGTAGTGGCATCCCACCTTTATTTTCTCCCCTACCCCATTCCAGAAAAATCCATAAGATTCGGAAAATTCAGTATCTGTTTTACCTTGAAGTTACATTTAAGCTTTAGAAATCCAGATATTCCATTCACGAACGTATTTGGAAACCTTAACTCCTTTCCGCCCTTACATGATCACTGCAGCCAACTCCATTCATAGTTATACTAGAACTTCACCTTGCACCATTATCAGTGAGTGGTTTGTATGACTGGAGTAGTCGCATAAATAGAAAATAGACTGAGGGGAAAGGTAGTAGATAAGAGAGAAATAATAGACTCTGTGCTGGGCAGGGAAAGTGATGAACACTTGAAACTCCCTGTAATCTTAAAACTGTATATATACACAGTTTTATATAGTTAGTAATTTAAGTTGGTTTCAAGAAGCACTAACTTTATCCCTTTTGCTGGTGACTGGTAAATTCATCAATTTTGTGTATTGTAAAAATTTAATGTACTACAGAATAGTTTCAATACAGGTATCATTTTGACTAGTGACTAGTAACAGTACATTTGGATTTGGGTATATGTGTGTGTGCACATGCGCTTGCACAAACACCTTTACTTTTCCATTAATAATTTATAGTATTTAGGCAAAATCTTAAAAACACAATAAGAAATGCCTCCTGGTGACAATCATTAGATCTCCAGTCATATTGTGAGTACTAAAAATTAAAAGAACTTCCAAAAGTGAAAATGTACTTATTAACTTCAGTTTCACAATAAGCTCTTCTTTGTTGTTATATCCCATGACTAATTTTATAACTAGAAGTTTGTATCTTTTGTTCCCTTCACCCATTTTGCCCACCCATCACCCCCCACCCCTGACAACCACCAGTCTGTTCTCCTTGTCTGTGAGCTTAGTTGGGTTTTTTTAAGATACCATGTATAAGTGAGATCATACAGTATTTGGCTGTCTCTGACTTATTTCACTTTATCTAATACCCTCTAGGTCCATCCATGTTGTCGCAGATGGCAAGATTTTGTTCTTTTTCATGGCTGAGTAATATTTCATTGCATATATGTACACCACCACCTTTTTTATCCATTCATCTGTCAGTGGACACTTAGGTTGCTTCCATGTCTTGGCTTTTATAAATAATACTGCAATGAATATAGGGATGTGTATATCTTTTCTAATTAGTGTTTTCATTTTCTTCAGATAAATACCCAGAAGTAGGACTACTGGATCATATGGTCATTATATTTTTAATTTGTTGAGGAACCTTCATACTGTTTTCCATAATGGCTGCACCATTTTGCATTCCTACCAACAGTGCATGAACATTCCCTTTTCTCTGCACCATCACCAACACTTGTCAATTTTTTTTTTTTTTTCTTATACTAGACATTCTGACAGGCCTGTGAGGTGAAATCTCATTGTGGTTTTGATTTGCACTTCTGTAACAGTGGTGTTGAGCCCCTTTTGTGTACCTGTTGGCCATCCATTTATCTTCTCTGGAAAAATATTTATTCAGATCCTCTACCAGTTTTTTTAAATTATTATTTGAGAGAGAGAGAGAGAGAGCAAGCGAGTGCACCCGCCAAGCAGGGAAAGAGCAGAGGGAGAGAGAGAATGAATCTTAAGTAGGCTCCAAGCTCAGCACAGAGCCCGACGCAGGGCTCAATCCATGACCCTGGGATCATTGACCTGAGCTGAAATCAGGAGTCAGACACTCAGCCAACTGAGCCGCCCAGGTGCCCCAAGATCCTATACCAGTTTTTAATTGGGTTATTTTTCACTATTGAGTTGCGTGAGTTCTTCATATATTTTAGATATTAATCCCCTATTAGATATATGATTTGCACATACTTTCTCCCATTAAATAAGTTGCCTTTCCTTTGTTGTGCAGAAGCTTTTAGTTTGATGTAGTCCCACTTACTAAGTTTTGCTTTTTGTTGCCTTTGCTGTCAGTATCAAATCCAAAAAAATCATTGCCAAGACTGATACCAAAGAGCTTACCACCTGTGTTTTCTCCTAGGAGTTTTATAGTTTCAGGTCTTACATTCAAGTCTTTGATCCATTTTGAGTTAATTTTTGTGTGTGGTGTAAGATAGTGGTTCAGTTTCATTCTTTTGCATGTGGCTGTCCAGTTTTCCGAAAACCATTTATTGAAGAGACAGTCCTTTCCCCCATTGTATATCCTTGGCTCCTTTGTCATAAATTAATCAGCCATATATGTATGGGTTTACTTCTGGTCTCTTTATTTTGTTCCATTGATCTGTGTGTCTGTTTTTATGCCAATACCATACTGTTTTCATTACTGTAGCTTTATAATATAGTTTTAAGTCAGAGAGTGTGATGCCTCCAGTTATGTTGTTCTTTCTCAAGATTCTTTGGCTATTCTGAATCTTTTGTGTTTCCATATAAATTTTAAGATTGTTCTATTTCTGCAGGAAATGTCATTGGAATTTTGATAGGATTGCATTCAATTTGTAGATTGCTTTGGGTAGTATGGACATTTTAACAATATTAATTTTTCTAAGCCATTACAGCTTCACAATAAACTTTTGGAACATATTCATATAAATGAATATGAATGATATGATGATTTTTGACATTGTCTTTTATAATTCAATATTTAATTACTCTTAATTCAAACTTATTTATTTTAAAATGTCTGTCATCTCCTGAAGGATTACTAATTTGAAATATTGTATAAATACTGCACATTAAAAACTAGTTTATATATAGACATACTTTTATGACATGCGTAAAAAATCAAGTCTTAAGAGAGCTCTGCCATAAACTTTAAAGATATTCATTATGCAGATATTTGAGTTACTAATTAGCAATAGAAGGCTTTTATGTATTCTTTGCTGTCTGGATTCCAGTATTCTCTTTTCATTGCCATGTATTCTAATTAGTAAAGGAAAGTAGTATCTGACTTTCTTCAGGTTTGTGTCCTTGGCCACTTACCCACTCAGACATTTGTATTGCTAAGCCCCCAGATATGTGAGTGAGTATAATGTTGGAGAAATGAGAGATGGACAAACAAAATGTGAATTCAACTAAAAAGCCAGACTTAACAAAATTTGTAGCATTTACATTGTTAGAACTAATATGCTGGAGTTTATTATATGTAATATGAAATCTAGTAAATGCTGAAACATTTTCTAAAGGTATAACAGAGTATGGTATTTGTAAAATTATTTCTCTGTTTTGTTTTTAAAGTGATACTTTCTTTAAAGAGATTCTTAGCTGACTTTCATTGAAGGTAGGGATTTGCAAATGAGGCCTATTAAACTTAAAACAAATTACCAAAAGTCTTCAGTATAGTTGAATGATTTGATTTAGAAATGTAAACAGCAAAATTTTCAAAATCGTTTAAAAATACTCTTTGAAATGAACTGAATGTGAGATTTGCCTATACTATTTTGTTTAGTATTGCTGTATATTGATCTTGGGCTTTTGTATTAGTAGAGCAGGTTTTCTAATTTACAAAAGATGTATCCAAATGTCAGAAAATTTCTACCAATTTTATTTTTTGTAGGTGGTTTCAGACACCCTCACAGGTTTTCTACCATGCAGCAACTGAACATGGAGGAAAAGATGTGTATCCAGGGCAATGTCTTTGGGAAGGTTGTGAGCCTTTTCAGCGACAGAGGTTTTCTTTTATTACCCACTTACAGGTATACTTTCTTCCTAATACTATTTGGTCAGTAACTCCTCTGGTTTATTAAAGATCTTGATGCATATCCTTTTACTTCCTCTTTCTCAAAAAGGATAAGCACTGTTCAAAAGATGCCCTGCTTGCAGGATTAAAACAAGATGAACCAGGACAAGCAGGAAGTCAAAAATCTTCTACCAAGTAAGGACCATGAGTTTACTTCCTCTTGTACATGCAAAAGGAAAAAGCAGGAAAACTAGGCAAAACAGAGTAACAATGAAAGACAACCTTATGCATTAGGAGACCAGAAACCTAGGTTCTAGGTGGAGCTCTGCCGTGACCCAGTCCTGGGCCCTGTCCCAATTGCTTAAATTCTCTAAACATCACTTTTCATATTGGCTAGACTGCATGCTCTGTTAATAATTTGTAACTGTAATGTTTTGATTCGAATTTGTAGACAAGTCATGAGAAGTAGTGACAGGTGATAGTTGAGAAATGCTTTGTAAACTGGAAATGTATGTATGGTTCTTTGTCCTTTGAGAAAATAGTTGAATATGTATTTGATAATGGCAAAGAGATTTCTTCTTACAACTTCTTCTCTCAGGAAAGACCAGGGTGTCATGTGAAGATTGTAAGAGTATACATATCACACTTACTATATGGTTATTCATTTACCTGTTATTTCATGAACACATACTTGTAATGCATGTGGTCAAGTTCTAGTTGGTTATAGATTCCCGTAAGATCCTTATTAAATTTACATGGTATTTATCTCCTATTCTGTTTCTAACTGAGTCCTTTAGTTATAGATTCTGTAACCTAAATCATATGTTTAACTTTCAAAAATGTGAAGATAAGGGGCATCTGGATGGCTCAGTTGGTTAAGTACCCGACTCTTGATTTCAGCTCAGGTCATGATTTTGCAGTTCGTGATATTGAGCCCCACTTCAGGCTCTGCACTGACAGTGCAGAGCCTGCTTGGGATTCTCTCTCCCTCTCTCTCTCTGCCCTTCCCCTGCTCTCTCACACTGGCCCTCTCTCTCTCTCAAAAAATTAATTAATTTAAAAAAAAGTAGAAGTGCCAGAAATAGACCCATACTACAGATGTGAATGAAACCTGAAGCACAGAGGGGCAAACTGAAATTTTCAAAGTCATACATGTAGTTACAGGGTCAGAAATAGACAGGGTTTCCTCATGTGAGAGTCCATTGTTCTTTCCACCGTTGCCTCACAAGAATGCAACAGATAGTGATGCAATTTTTCTGCTTGGCCAAGGAAATCTAGCATAATTTGAATCTTTTATATAAAACCTATCTCTGCAGTCCCTCCATTCTCTATCTTTCATAAAGGACAGTAGAAATAAATCGAAAGGATTGATTGAAATAATCAGATAATGATGAAACAAAGTACTAGTGTGAAAACGTGGTGTTTAGCGTAATTCCTTACTACCATAAGGTTCTCTTTTCCTGGATGACCTATACCTGTACCAACACATTCTTAGGTGATATTATTGTACTCTTAGGTACTGTTTAGCAAAAATAACTCGCAACTCAAATTGTAGACTATTTTCTTTTCCTTTAAAATCTTCAAATTACATTCAAAATCTGAACTCCATAGCTCTGATACTGTGTTGTATTGATTTTGATTGCTTGTTTACCAGCACAGTAACTTTAAAGATGGACTACACTAGAACATCTGTTGTTAGCTTTAAAATTGATAGATTGGAAAATAAAAGACTGGAAACCTCACCCTGATACTAAGAGCCCCTTTGCCTCCGCTGACACAAAGTAAACAAAGTTAACGCTGGGCCATTGGAGCGTGTGTTTATCTGATATCTGGTTTCAAAGTAACCACCTGAGGGGTTGGCAGGTTGGTCATCCTTGTCATTCTGTCTGCAGCATCATGTTAACAATCTCTGTCTCTCTCCTCAATGTAGGCAGCCTGCTGTAGGGGGCACAAGCTCAACTCCTAGAGCACAAAAGGCCATTGTGAATCATCCCAGTGCTGCCCTTATGGCCCTTAGGAGAGGATCAAGAAACCTTGTCTTTCGAGATTTTACAGTAAGCAAACCTTGAAAGCCTTATCTGTAAAGGTGTGAGCACTGTATGATTTAGATCTTTATTCTTTTCTTTTCCTTTCTTTTTAAGGATGAAAAAGAGGGACCAATAACTAAACACATCCGACTAACAGCTGCCTTAATATTAAAAAATATTGGTAAATATTCAGAATGTGGTCGCAGGTGAGTAATCTGTTTTCTACAGCCAAAGTGAATTTAGATTATTTTACTTCTACATGTGAGTTAATAAAACTAGATAACTGTGTTTTATTCACTGTTTTTCTCATCAATTTTGTGAATATGTCCAAAAGCTTATGCCAACATCAGACCAACATGATTTCGAAAGCCAAAAATGTAGGCGCACCTGGGTGGCTCAGTCAGTCGAGCATCCAACCCTTGATTTCAGCTTGGGTCATGATCTTGGGGTTTGTGGGTTCAAGCCCCACATCTGGCTCTGCACTGGCAGTATGGAGTCTACTTGGGATTCTCTGTCTCTCCCTCTCTCTGCCCCTCCCCCACTCACGCTATCTCTCTCTCTCTCTCTCTCTCTCTCTCTCAAAATAAATAAATAAACTTTAAAAATAGATACATAAAAGCCAAAAAAGTAGACGTTGAAACAACTAGAAGGTGTTCTTTTAATTTGTTTTATTAAGTTAATCTTTCTGGCCATAGAATTCAGAGCAAAAAGTGGATTTACTAAAGGGAAACCTTAGGATCAGTTGGAAAGTGAATGTGTGTCATTTGAATCCAGTGGAATTAGAATGGAATTTAGTTCGGTAATTGACATTTTAATGAAGCCATCAAAGTTTAAAACTTACTTTCTTATGAACTTAAGCAAGAGGAAACTCAGGATTTTATAGATCTGTAGAAACTAGAATCAATAATTCTAAGAGAGCAAATGTGGAATGTTCTGTTGGTTACTTTTGGACTTTGTCTCCCTTGAAGCTTGTTTGTAATTTTCTAGAATTCCTTCTGTGTTTTCAACTGACTCAGGCTCTTTTCTTGAGAAGTTGTCCTCTGAGGCATCCTGACTTCTAGTTAGGGACTTTTTCTCTGAGTTTCTCTCCTCTTAAATACTATTAGTCCTATCTCCTAAATATATCCTGAATCTACCTTAGTTCTCCCCACTCCCTGCATTTTGACCTTGCTTTGGTCCTTTTATATTTCTTGCAGTAACCATCCAACTGGATTTTCCCAACATAAAAACAGTGGTATCAATTACAAAAGAAAAAGCAATGAATTTGAGTATATCAAACTTCAGTAAATTAAAGATGAAAACACTTAAAACTAAAGTTTAAAAAACAGTATTTGCAATGCCAGAGTTACTGTGTCTTAGTGTATACAGTGTTCTCACAGATGAATGAGAAGAATTCTTAACATTCAAAAAGAAAAATAAGCAGTTTTTCACAAAAAAAGAAATATGAAGGGTAGTAACCATATAAGAACACCAGCATCTTCTTCATTTGTGACATGGTTTCTTCTCCTTTTCTTACTGTATTTCCCTCTCCCTCTGTGGTCCATAGCCTGTATTTCAGTTCCAGCCTAACTAAGCCATGTGCAGATTCCTAATCGTGCTAGACGCTTTCACGTTGCACTTTGGTACCTTTTGTTCCAATACTTACCCTGTGGTGGTCTGTTGATTATCTGGAAACCCTTCATGATTCAGTTCAGGTAGCAGCTTTTGTGTGCTGCCTCCTGTGCCATGTTCCCCTGCCCCATAGCGTTTGTTCTTCTCTGTTCTTTTAACCTGTCTCGTAATATTTAATCTTGTGTTGTAAATAGTTTTTGTATGGCTTTTTTCATCTACTGACCTATGTGTAGACATTCTCTGATTAATCTTTGTGGCCTGAACACCTGGCACAGTACTTAACATGTGTAGATAATTTCTAATTTCTATTCGTCCTTAAGATTCAACTCAGGGGTTACCTCTTCCCCTCCTGACATCTTCCTCACTAGCCCACCTCTGACATCCCTCACGTCCACCTCACACATTGTGTTTTACCACCCTAGATGGTGAGATCTTTGAAAGCAGGGATTGAATATTGATTTTTCATTTCTGTGTCCTCCGTGCCTACCGTAGTGTTTGGAATGTAATAGCAATTCGATAAGTATTTGATTGATAGACACATGGAAGGAAAGAAGTCTCACAAATTCATTCTTTTCTGGAGTTCTAGAGATCTAGAATTTGTGTAGATAATTCGAATTCTAAAAGTAAATTATATGGGGTGCCTGGGTGGTCCAGTCGGTTAAGCATTGACTCTTGATTTCAGCTCAGGTCATGATCTCACGGTTCATGGGTTTGAGCCCCATGTCAGGCTCTGCACCGACAACACGGAGTCTCCTTGGGATTCTCTCTCCCTCCCTCCCTCCCTCCCTCTGTCTCTCTTTCCCTTCCTCCCTCTCTTTCTCTCTCTGCCTTGCTCCCTCTCTCTCTCTCTCTCCCTCTCTTTCTCTCTCTGTCCCTTCCCCACTCTCTTCAAATAAATAAACTTTAAAATAAATAAAAGTAAATTTTACAACTTAGCATTTTACCTCATTCAAATTGCACATTCTTAGGCTTATAGCAGAGCCACTTTGGCTAGATCTAATATAATTATTGAGCCAAAGTTTTCATTTTGCTGTTTTTGTTTTGTTGTTGATAGTGTCATTTTCTATATAACTCTGAACTTTCCAAACATCTTCTGACATCTTTAGTTACTATGATCTTAGAATAGCAGAACCAAAAGAATTAAAACAATCCATTAAATTCTTACCGTTCACCCTCCCAGTCCAGGTTGAACTGCAGAACCTCACTCAGACATCTCCAGATGTAGATTTTGGCTTAGCAAGAATACTTACAGAATCTGGCAACCTATATATGTGAAAAAGAGAGTATAGGACATCAGCTGCAAAAGATTATTCTCTGTTGAGATTTCCCATCTCTGGTGGAATAAGTAACAGAGTATGATTTTTTTTTTAGACTAAAACCAACTCTGCAATAAGAAAATTGCAGGTTGATAGGAAGATATGTGGAAATTTACCTTCAGTCTTGTACAGTATACTGAACAGTATGAAATGTCAACGTTTTTAAATTTGAAGTGCAGAATCTAGTTGGAATAATGTAAAATGTTTAAATGCAGTTTATCTCCATTCTGATTAATTTTGAGCTCTGGAGTATTGCAATATATATCTCTTCCTTTTGATTCATATACCTTTATCAATAGAATATGTGGGTCTTATTTAATAATCAAATGGTACTTTTCTATATGCTAATAATGAAGTGAAAAAAGAGAATAATTCCATTTACAATATATCAGTCAAATAAAATACTTAGGAATCATGTTAACCAAGGAGGTGGAAGACTTGTGCACTGAAAACTAGAAAACATTGCTGAAAGAAATCAAAGCAGACATAAATAGAAAGATATTCTGTGTTCATGGATTGGAAGACTTAATATAGTTAAGATGTCCGTACTACCCACAGCGATCCGCACGTTCAGTAAAATCCCTATCAAAATCCCAATGATATTTTTTTACAGAAATAGGAAAATCCATTCTAACCTTCGTATGTGATCTCATGGAACCCTGAATAGTCACAGCTATCTTGAAACAGAACAAAGTTGGAAGACCCACAGTGTCTGATTTCAGAATTTACAACAAAGCTACAGTAATCCAAACAATGTATTACTGGCATAAAGAGAGACATAATAATCAATCAGTGGAAGAATAGAGCCCAGACATAAGTCCTGGCATATATGGTCAAATGATTTGCATTAGGGTGCCAGTTCTCCATTCAAGGAGAAAAAGACAGATGGAGCTGGGAAAACTGGATATTCACATGCAAAAGAACAAAGTTGAACCCTTACCTAACACCACATATAGAAATTAACTCAAAATGGATCAAAGATCTAGAAATAAGAGCTAAAACTGTAAAACTCTTAAAACATCTGAGGAAACTTCATGACATTGGATTTGGCAGTAATTTGTTGGATATGACACCAGAGGTGTAGGCAACAAAATGAAAAATAAATTGAACTTTATCAAAATTAGAAACTTATGCACCAGTGGACATTATTAACAGAATAACAGAATGGCAGAAAATAATTGCAAATTACATATATGATAAAACGGTTAAAATCTAGAATATATAAGAAACTCCTAAAACTCCACAACATAAAACAATCTGATTTTAAAAATGGGCAGGGGCACCTGGGTGGCTCAGTCAGTTAAGCATCCAACTGTTGATTTCAGCTCAGGTCATAATCTCAGGGTTTGTTAGTTCAAGTCCCACATAGAATCCCTACTTGGGATTCTCTTTCTCTGCCCCGCCCCCCACCCTTCCCCCACTCATGTGCACCCTTTCTCCCTCCCTCTCTCTCTGAAAATAAACTTAGCGAAAAATGAAATACAATAAAATAACAAAATAAAAATGGTCAAAGGACTTGAATAGACATTTCACCAGAGAAGATAAACAAATGGCCAGTAAGCACATGGAAAGATGCTCAACATTATTGATTGTTAGAAAAGCACAAATCAAACCACAGTGAGAGCCACTTCACAGTTATTAGGATGGTTATTATTTAGGGACTCAGTAGGTTGAGTGTCTGACTCTTGATTTCGGCTCAGGTCATGATCCTGGGATCATGGGATCAAGCCCCGTGTTGGGCTCCATACTAACTATGGAGCTTGCTTAAGATTCTCTCGCTTTCCCTCTTCCCCTCTCCTGAGCTGTGCTATCTCTCGCTCTCTCTGTCTCTCTAAAAAAAAAAAAGAAAAAGAAAAAGAAAACAAGTGTTGACATAGATGTGGAGAAATTGGAACCCCTGTGCATTGCTGATAGAAATATAAAATGGTACATATAAAATGGTATATGAATTATATCAATAAAGCTATAAAGATTAATTTAAAAAATTAAATGGTAATATAAAGCTTATAATGGAATATAGTAGTCCTCTACTTATCTCCTCCTACCGACCTTCAACAGGGAGCTTTCAACAGTTCGAACTAATTTTTCTGGTACTTGCCTCCATATTTCTAAATAATATTCTTATGTTACTATTTCATAGTTTACCCGTTTTACACATTAACTGTTGATATTCTTTCTAAAGAATTGAATACTCTTAAAACCTCTCTTTCCCCTGCTTTTCCTTTGCTCATAACATTGTTACATCACAGTTTTCGGTTAAATCTTAAATCAGATATTGTCAGATTGTTTGATGCTCATCCAAGTGCTACTGTTATTAAAGTTTTCTTTCTTTCTTTGTATTTCTGGGGTTAATGATTGTCTTGCTTTTTGTTTAGCTTTTTATGGACCTAATGGTGATTTCTCTATATATTACAATTATTTCTCAAGCCCATATATAAGCTATCCAGATGCCCAAACACAGTTGTTAAACCTCTCTCACCTTTACATTTTTTCCCCTGCAGTCTAGACAGCTTGCTTTCTAAGCCTAGTACATAGCCATTCTCAGGAATTCCTTCAATATTGAATCCCTTTCTCTTGTATTCAAATTATTTCCTTTACTTGACTTACTCCCTCATCGTGCTAAAGCATATCCTCCAATATTAAACTCCACAGGTCTGAGAATGTCTTTAGCCTATTCTTACTCATGACAGTTTGGCTAGATTTAGAATTCCAGATTGAAAAGTCATTTTTTTTTTAAGTTCATTTTTTTTTGAGAGAGACAGAGACAGAATTTGAGTGGGTTAGGGGCAGAGAGAAAGAAGAGAGAGACACAGAATTTGAAGCAGGTTCCAGGCTCCGAGCTGTCAGCACAGAGCCCTATGTGGGGCTCAAACTCCGAGCTGTGAGATCATGACCTGAACTGAAATCGGATGCTCAACCGACTGAGCTACCCAAGCGCCCCATTTTTTTTTTTTTCTTAAAGTCTGTGAGGGCATTGTCTAATGTCTTCTAGCATTCAGCTTTGCTGTTAAGAAGTCTGTAACTTTCTGGTTCCCATTCCTGTGTTTGTGATCTATTTTCTCCCCTAGAAGTGTTCAAGATCTTTTTTTCCCCTTAATTTCTGATATTCTGAAATTCTATGATGTTGTGCTTAGTGTAGGTGTTTTGTTGTTGTGATCATTGAAGTGGGCATTTCATTTCAATGAATCCTTTCAATCAGGAGATTCATGTCCTTCAAGATGGGAATTTTTCTTGAATGTCTCTTTTTATAATTCCCTGCCAACCATTGACCCTATTCCCCATTTCTGAACTTAAGTTTTTTGGATGCTAGACCCTCACAGATTAATCCTCTAGTTTTCTTTTCTCAGCTTTCATTTTTGTCTGTTTAATGTATTTCCTGGGAATTTCCTTGACTTTGTCATCAACTCTTGAATTCTTACTTAGCCTATCCTGCTTTAATTTCTAAGAGCTCTGAATGCCAGTGTTGCTGTTTTTTTTTGTTGTTGTTTTTGTTTTAAATTTTTTTTCAACGTTTTTTATTTATTTTTGGGACAGAGAGAGACAGAGCATGAACGGGGGAGGGGCAGAGAGAGAGGGAGACACAGAATCGGAAACAGGCTCCAGGCTCCGAGCCATCAGCCCAGAGCCTGACGCGGGGCTCGAACTCATGGACCGCGAGATCGTGACCTGGCTGAAGTCGGACGCTTAACCGACTGCGCCACCCAGGCGCCCCCAGTGTTGCTGTTTTATAACACCCTGTTCATATGTTGAATACAATGCTTTCTCATCTCTCTGAGGATATCAATGCTAGGATTGTTAAATTTTTTTCTGTTTCCTCCAAATTCTTCAAATAAAGGACACAATAGTGGTTCAGTCTGTTGAGCACCCAACTCTTGCTTTCGGCTCAGGCTCAGGTCCTGGGACCAAGCCCTGCGTTGGGCTCTGAACTGAGTGTGGAGCCTGCTTGGGATTCTTTCTCTCCCTCTTCCCCTCTTCCCTGTGCTCGCTCTCTCTCTCTCTCTCTCTCTTTCTCTCTTCTCTCTCAAAAAAAGTAAATTCCTCAAATGAGCATTCAGGCTTCATGTTTTAAATTAAGAATAAAATATCAACATGCTAATCGGAAGCTCTGAGTATGTCATCTCCACTTGTCACTGGTGATTGCCATTTTTGGTGATCCCTAATGATCCAATTTGTTTATTAGAAGCTCTTCAAATATCAGTCTCTAAAGAGAGATTTTGTTTCTCCAGAGAAGAATCTCTGATTTTCTTGCCTTTGGAGGTGGGCAGTTTGGAGGAGGGTCAATGTGAAATCCTGTGTTCTGGAAACAGAATGGGAGAGGGGAACCAAGAGGACCTCATTTTTGTTCAGTTGATCCCTCACCCTCCGGTAGTCCTAAGCTTTTCTGGTTTATTTCTTCAGAAAATTTTCTTTAAATCATTTTGGTACCGTTTTGGGAAGGACAGAAGAAAAAACTCTGTCAAACTGCTGAGTGTCTTAAATTGTGTTGACTAATGCTACTTACAAATTATTTTTTCTTATCTATTAAGTATATTAAAGTGACACAATGTTTATCCTTTGTAAAACATAACAAAATAAAAACCTTGAAATTTGAAATTGAAAGAATACCATTTTATACAACAAAATGGGCATATTTTGTTTATCTAGTGAGTGCTTATTTCTTTAAAACCCCAAAAAGTAGAAGATATTAATTTATATCAAAAATGAAATTGTTACAAGGCACCTGGCTGGCTCAGTTGGTGGAGCATGTGATTCTTCATCTTGAGGTTGTGGGTTCGAGCCCCTATGTTGGATGTAGATACTACTTACAAAAATAAATAAATAAATAATTTAATGAAAAAGAAAGAAAGAAAGAAAGAGAAAGAAAGAAGGGAAAGAAAGAAGAAAAAAGAAGTTGTTACCTTAAAGTCATCCTGGTGATTTAAAATTAATCTAAGTTTTATCCGTGTGACATAATAATAAAGAATACTTTTGGGGCGCCTATTTGGCTCAGTCAGTTAAGCATCTGACTTCAGCTCAGGTCATGATCTCGCAATTTGTGGGTTTGAGTCCTGCCTCAGGCTGTCTGCTCTCGGCATGGAGCCCGCTTCAGATCCTCTGTACCTCTCTCTCTCTCTCTCTCTCTCTCTCTCTCTCTCTCTCTCTCTCTCTCCCCCCCCCCTTCCCCACTCACACTGTCTCTCTCAAAAATAAATAAACTTTAAAAACAAAGTAAAATATTTTTTAAATAATACTATTTTAAAAATAAATTTTTAAATATTTTTAAACTATCAATTTGAAAAAATACTGTAATTGGTGAAGTTTTTGAAAGTTTTTTTTCTTTATCAAAATATTCATCAATATAGGAGGAAAACGATTTGATCCCACTTTGTAAGTTTTTTATTATTGAAGTATAATGTAAGTGTTTCAGGTGTATGATACAATGACTCAACAATTCTGTACATTACTCAGTGGTCATCAGTATAAGTGTACTTTTCATCCCTTTAACTATTTCACTCATCCCCTCACCTACCTCCCCACTAGCAACCACCAATTTGTTGTCTGTATTTAAGGGTCTGTTTTTTGTCTCTTTTCTGTTTGTTCATTTGTTTTGTTTCTTAAATTCTACATGAGTGAAATCATATGGTATTTGTCTTTCTCTGACTTTTTTCACTTAGCATAATACCCTGTAGGTCCACCCATATTGTTGCAGGTGGCAAGATTTCGTTCTTTTTATGACTAATATTCCAGTGTGTGTGTGTGTGTGTGTGTGTGTGTGTGTGTGTGTGTGTGTGTGCGTGCATGCATGTACTTACACCACATCTTTGTTAGCCATTCATCTATGGATGGACAATTGGGTTGCTTCTGTATCTTGGCTATTGCAAATAATGCTGCAATAAACAGGGGTGCATATATCTTTTCAAATTATTTAAGTTACTTTAAAAGTTTTATAGGACTTTATTTCTTTTCTAGAAAAAATTGTAGAAATTTCATAATTCATTTAAAAATTTGTTTAGGACCACCTGGTTGGTCGGCATATTTGGTTTAAGCATCCAACTCTTGAGTTCAGTTCAGGTCATGATCTCATGGTTCGTGAGTTCGAGCCATGCTGTCAGTGCAGAATCTGCTTGAGATTCTCTCCCTTCTTGGCTTTCCCTCACTAGCTTGCATGCATACACACGCTCGCTCACTCAGAATAAATAAACGTAAAACAATTTGTTTAATCAATTTTTTAAATAAATCATACCTAAAATATGAAAAGCAGAAGTGTATAAAGCTCCATGAACCATCACAGAGTGAACCACCCATATAATGAAACATCCAAGTTCAGAAATAGAGGAGGGATGCCTGGGTGGCTCAGTTGGTTAAGCTACTGACTCTTGATTTCAGTTCAGGTCATGATCTCAGTTCATGAGACTGAGTGCTGCACTGGGGCTTTGCGCTGAGTGCAGAGTCTGCTTAAGATTCTCTCTCTCTCTCTCTCTCTCTCTCTCTCTCTGCCCCTTCCCCCCCCCACCCCAAATAAATGAATGAACATTAAAAAAAAAAAAACAAAAAAAGAGGAGGACCAGTATTGCAGAGCCCCTTTGAGTCCCTACTGCCTTTATCCCATTTTCCTTGGTGGGATCACTATCCTGATGTTAACCATAGAATTTTACCTGGTTTTAACTTTATATAAGTAGAATCATACGGGATATATTCTTTTGTGTTATCTTCTTTACTCATCTTTTTTGTGTGTGAAATTCATGTTACATATAGCAGTACATTGTTCATATTCTTGCAGTATATGATTCTGTTCCACGAGTATACTCAAATTTGTTTTTTCCATTCTACTTTTGGTAGGCTTATTGGTTGTTTTCAGTTTGGGGCTATTAAAAATAGTGCCACTATCGGGGCGCCTGGGTGGCTCAGTTGGTTAAGTGTCTGACTTCGGCTCAGGTCATGATGTCACAGTTTGTGGGTTCGAGCCCCATGTCGGGCTCTGTGCTGACAGCTCGGAGCCTGGAGCCTGCTTCGGATTCTGTGTCGCCCTCTCTCTCTGTCCCTCCCCTGCTCATGCTCGGCCTCTCTCTGTCTCAAAAATAAATAAAAACATTAAAAAAAAAAATAGTGCCACTATGAACATTCTGTACATGTTTTTGGCCATATATGTATATATTTCTATTGAACTTTTAAGAATGATTGGTGATTCAGAGGATATTACAACTTGAATACATAATGCCAAACAATTCGAAAGAGATTTTATCAGTTTATGCTCCCTCCAGCATTGTAGGAGAGTCACAGTTGCTCCACATACTTTTCAACATTTGGTATTATAATTTTTAATTTTAGCCATTTTGGGGGCTGTGTACAGTATGGAAACTACATAAAAGTCAATATCAAAATAGCTAAAAAACATGAAAAAATGCCCAACTCCTTAGTCCAGTGTTATTTCAATGAAGGCACCAAGTTCTTGGGTTATCTCAATGATGGTTGATTTTTTTTTTTCTGACATTTAATGTGAAATTTTTCACACATAAGGTAAACTTGGCATAATTTTGCAATGAACACCTATATACCAGTCACATAGCCTTTTTTTTTTAATGTTTATTTGTTTTTGAGAGAGAAAGAGCAAAAAGTGGGGGAGGGGCAGAGAAGGAGGGAAGCGCAAAAACCCGAAGCAGGCTCCAGGCTCTGAGCTGTCAGCACAGACCCTGATGCGGGGCTCAAACTCACGAACCATGAGATCATGACCTGAGCCAAAGTTGGACACTGACAGAACCACCCAGGCACCCCTCACCTAGCTTTTACCATTGACTTTTTACTATGCTTTTCTTACCACATAACTGTCCATCCTTCCACTCAGCATCACTCTGTAGAAAAAAAAAATTTTTTTTAAGTTATAATTAAAAAGAAATAGCTGCTTTTATGGAGTGATGACATATTCAGATGATAAGCTAAATATTGCCTGCTTTCACTTAATGAAGGGAATAAAACTTTAAGCATAGGGGCGCCGGGATGGCTCAGTGGGTTGAGCGTCTGACTTCAGCTCAGATCATGATCTCATAGCTCATGAGTTTGAGCCCCGCGTCAGGCTCTGTGCTGACAGCTCAGAGCCTGGAGCCTGCTTTGGATTCTGTGTCTCCCTCTCTCTCTGCCTCTAACCCACTCACATTCTGTCTGTCCCTCTCAAAAATAAACACTAAAGAAAAAAGTTTTTAAAAAAACTTTAATCATACCTAGAATATAATTTTAATTTTCAAGTCCTCTCTTAAAAAAGCAGGCATCTTATTCCTCTCCAGCTGTTTTCTGACATGATCTGAATTTTTATTTAGTTTTATCTTAATTTTGTCAAGGACACTTAACATGAGATCTGACCTCTCAACAAGTTGTTAAGTGTATAATACCTTATGGTTGACTATAGGTACAATGTTGTACAGTGTATCTCTCAAGTTTATTCATCTTGCTTAACGGAAACTTTATGCCCATTGATCCTCATTTCCATCTTGCCCCAGCCCCTGGCAAACACCATTTCAGTCTTTTATTCTGTGAATTTGACACCTCTAGAAACATCTGAGTTTTCTAAGCATGAACGAAGCTTGATACAGAATTATGCCTGGCAGTCTCCTATGTTTAGAAAGGTACCATGGAGAAAAGTCAAACAGTCCGATGATCTTGCTAATTCTGCCACTACTGTTTAGCTAGAAAGTCATTTCAGTTTTGGATGCCTGAAGATGTCCTCAAGTTACTCATCTGTAAATTGAACAGGTTAAGCTAATTGTTTCCCATATTCCTCCTTTTCCTACAATATATTAACATTACTGTGTGCAGAACTATGTATTATTTCTTTAAAAATACAGAGTTTTGGGGGCACCTGGGTGGCTCAGTTGGTTAAGCTTCTGACTTCAGGTCATGATCTCATGCTTTGTGGATTCAAGCCCCATATTGGGCTGTGTGCTGACAGCTTAGAGCCTAGAGCCTGCTTCAGATTCTGTGTTTCTCTCTCTCTCTCTCTTTCTGCCCCTCCCCTGCTTACACGCTGCCTCCCTCTCTCTCTCTCTCTCTCTCTCTCTCTCTCTCTCAAAAATGAATAAACACTAAGAAAATTTAGAGGTTTGTAGGCTTTGTTTTTGTTTTATAGATTCCACATATTAGTGAAATCATATTTGCTTTTCTTTGACTTACTGTACTTAGCAAAATACCCTCTAGGTCCATCCATGTTGTTGCAAATGGCAAGATCTCATTCTTTTTTTTCTTTCTTTCTTTTTTTTTTTTTTTTTAATGATTGAGTAGTATTCTATTGTGTGTATATACCACATGTTTATCCATTCATCTGTGGATGGACACTTACGTGCTCCCATACCTTGGCTATTATAAATAATGCTTCAGTAAACATAAGAGTGCATGTATTTTTTGAAATTAGCTTTTTCATTTTCTTTGAGTAAATAGTAGTGGGATTACTGGATCATATGAATTTCTATTTTTAAGAAATTTTTTTGAGGAACCTTACATATTTGGTAGAATTCACCAGAGAACTACTGAGCCTGGTGCTTTCTGCTTGGGGTGGTTACTTTTTTTTATTATGATTCAATTTCAATCTTGAATAGATTCAGATAGTCTGTTTCACTTTGTGTGACATTTGGAAGCCTATTTTTCTCAAGGAAGTGGTCTGTTTCATCTAGAGTTTCAAATTTGTGGGCATAGTGTTATCCATTTTCATTCTTTATTGCTTTTAATGTTCATGGGATCTGTAGGGATCCTTGGTACCTTTCCTCTTTCATTTCCAATGTTAGTAATTTGTATACACACTCTTTTTTTCTTAGATAGCATGTCTTAGAGACTCAGTGATTTGGTGGTATTTTCAAAGAATCAGCTTTTGGTTTCATTGATTTCCTCTTTTCAATTTCATTGATTTCTCCTTGAATTTTTTCTTCTGCTTACTTTGAATTTAATTTGCTATTCTGTTACTAGTTTCCTAAGGTGGAAACTTAGATTATTGATTTTAGATCTTTTTTTCTAATAATATGCATTCAAACAATGCTATAGATTTCCCTCAAAGCACTGCTTTCACAGCATTCCGCAACAGATTTTACTAAGTTGTATTTTTATTTTAATTTAATCTTGAATATTTTTAAAATTCTTTTGAGATTTCTTCTTTGACCCATGTATAACTTAGTGTTACATCATGTATTTGGGGATTTTCCAGTCACCTTTCTTTTATTTCTGGTTTCATTCCATTTTGGTCTGAGAGCTGACCACATTACTACCAGCATTCTTTGAGCCATCTTTTATACATGTGGCTTTTCAAAGTGTATTAAAAGCAACAGTATATGGATGTGGTAAACACACTTGTTCACTGAAAATCACTACATAGATATAAGGAAATCTGTCGTGCTTAGAAACATCTTTTATCCACGGAAGTTCATAATGTATTCCATTCACTAAAGGGAACACATTTTCTCAATGAAATAAAACTTAAAATCTTTAAACTCGTAAAATCCGTAAGAAATCATCACTGACCTTGGATACTGACGAACTTCTGTATGTTTTTTTTCCAGATTGTTAAAGAGACATGAAAACAACTTATCAGTGCTAGCCATTAGTAACATGGAAGCTTCCTCCACCCTTGCCAAATGCCTTTATGAACTTAATTTTACAGTTCAGAGTAAAGAACAAGAAAAAGACTCCGAAATGCTGCAGTGAAAAATAATTCCACTTCTCTAGTGGGGACTCAAAGTCAGATACATTTCACATACTGTTACTGAAGAAAGCACCAAGTCTTAATGGAACAGAGACCATAGAATGAATTATTTTATCTCCTCCCATGATGCTGAGAGGAAGCTTCGTATTCTGATCTCTGAGCGAATCCCTTTGTTCTCTGTTTAAAAAAAAAAAAATCTAAAAAGAAAACGAAAAAAACTGCTGTGGGATTGTCAACCAGCTTATCTGCAGGATGTCTCTCAGATCTGATAAATCCTGATGGAAACTGGTATGATCAGAATTCAGTACCATCCACATTGGAATATACATGGAATATTGTAAAACCTACATGAGCAGATGAAATAGAAGCATTAAATATTTTTATCTATATCCAAAAAGGAGCACATTTTTATATTTACAAAACCGTTTAAGCTGGTTTGAATAATTAAAAAAAAAAAAATTTCAGCACACCTATACCCCCTGATCTCAGAGGGGGCCACCAATATCTAGCTATGGATTGTGTGTTTTGTTTAGAAATCAGTAGCTTGGTTTTCTTACTTGAGCCAATATATTTTCACTTATTTATTATCATAAAAATTTACCAGTCTGAATAGATCTTGTAAATATTTGTGAATAGAATGAACACCTTTCATGCCACTGCAGCCACTGGAAATACATTCTGTGGTGTCCTAGAAGCATTATTGGTAGGTTCTAAAGTTTTCTAGACTTTCCTGTCAATTGTAAGTAATTGTGATATATTCTACGCAGTGGATGAATGTTCTTTAAATTTGTGTAAATACTTCTGCAAAGGTACTGATGCTGTAAAGTCAAAACAGTTTTGTGGAACTGTGATTTTTTTTCTTTTTTTTTTCTTTTTTCTTTTTTTTCTTGTTTT
The DNA here is from genome assembly GCF_024362965.1 of Panthera pardus. Taxonomy (NCBI): domain Eukaryota; kingdom Metazoa; phylum Chordata; class Mammalia; order Carnivora; family Felidae; genus Panthera; species Panthera pardus. The sequence goes on along the minus strand of NW_026526991.1, from coordinate 68,514,198 downwards.
GTTTTGTTTTGTTTTGTATTATACACCTTGTAGAACTCATTTTGCTGGCTGAAAGAGTATGGAATAATATATCTCATGTCATTTTTGTAGAAGAAAAACTATTTGAAGGTATTTTTTGGTTTTCCCTAACATGTATCCACTGTAAACGTTTGTCATGTGCAAGCTCAGAGCTTGGACAGAATTTTTTGTATTTGTAAATTGGTTTAAATACATGGAATTTTATACAGGTTTTCTCCTGTGTTATATATGCATTATGTGCAGGTATGATATTTTCTTCACTACTTTTTCTATCTTAATATAGTGTGGAATTTTATTGTATTATTCTTCCATTCTTAATACTGTACCACATTCCTGCTCAGAAACTGCTCACTTCCTTAAATTGTCTTTTCCCCCAGCGTGAAATGTATCCATTTATAACTGCCTATTGCCTGTTCTATTAGCATCCAAAAATGTGGAAGGCCTCCCAACCACCATTTCTGCTGTGTCCTTAGGATGTGCAGTAAAAAATATAGACCTAACAGTTTATGTTATAGAATGGCTTTATTTACTTTGGTGACTGTTTATAGTTTTTAAATAAAAGACTGAACATTTTCTTGAGTCTTTCATTTCTGAGTATGCTTAAAACATTCTTTAAAAATATAGAGAGAATCCCAAATTTAGCTGAAAGCAGGGTCCAGTCACCTATTTAATTATATATCGATTTTTAATTCGTTAAATAGAGAACAGATAAAAGAGATCCTTTACGTGACAAATTTGCATGAGATAGGAGATTGAGAGTATTTTCCATTTGTTACAATGTAAAACAAACCCAGATTATTATTTGATACTGTGTTTCTTGGAGTGTTGGTTCAGAACCACAATGCACCCAAATCTTCAACTTGAATTTAGGAGCAGATTCTTAGAATAAAAGGATCTTAGTTTGGATATATATACAAAAAAAAAAAATTTAATAGTTTGATTCAACTAGTATCAACGGAAATTCTAATTTGTCCCTGCAAGGGGGACCTTGGCGCTGCACTCTGCCATGTGCTAATGAATGCTTCAGAGACTTTTTGTCCAACATTAGCCACGATCATTTCCTAGGGTTGTGGGGTTTATTCTTGGCCCACCTCCCGAGATTGGGGCTGCCAGCAGACGCCACAGAGATCATGCAGTAACACTAAAATGAGCCTTGTCTCCCCCACACTTGTACGGCTCCCAGTTGTTGGCATCCGTTGGCCAACATTCATTGTCCTTGCCTAAAAATCTCAAAATTTCCTAAAATAATCTTGTGTAAAATGAGTGTTTGTTTTAAAGATACATTTCTTTGCAAAATAAGGAACTGCGATGGTAATTGGATCGGAAAGAGAAGAAACTCCAGGTTCAGAAAAATGGTTTTCGTATTCACTCTTCTTCCACCTCATTGGAACTGCATGCGTGCTGTAGCTCTAGCTTTTGTGCTTTGATATGGAAATATAAATATGTCTGTAGCCCCTCCAAGCGTTGGTCTCAACAGAGAATTTTCTAAATGTATTTGACCTAATGAAACCAATTATGGCTTCCCACTTAGGTTTTCTCGTATAGCTTTCTAGAACTATATAATGAAATAACGTGGACTTTCTGGGTAATGGAATTAAAGTGCTCTTGCACAAGAAGTTCTTCATAACCCTCTCATTCATGAAAAGGTGCTCCTCGCTAGACAGAAACTTGCTGATTTCCAGTATTGTTATTTTGTCTAAAGTTCTGTAAATACATGCTTTAATGTTATCTTTGAGAAATCTATGTAAATAATATAGTCTACAACATAGAGACTGTACAATTCTGTGTTATATATGTGCCTAGTGCTCTGTTGGCACTCAATAAATTTTAAGTAACAAAATTGATAATCATATAGCCAAGGCATATTTTTCTTCCAAGCTCTAGACAGGATGTGACTATATACTAATGAGACTCCGTAATACAAGCCACACGTGAAAACTCGTCTCATTACTTTATAGTCATGCCATGTATGTTTTTTTAACCATAAAATGACAATAAAAACGATTTTTTAAAATGAGATTGTTTTGGATAAGTGACTTCTGTCCTGATCTTAATCACTGTGATTAAACATCAAACAAAGAAAACATGATGTTCTTTACCACCCAAGCAGAAGCTGCTAAGAAGCACAGCAACAGGATGATCCCACTGCCAGATGGCCCCTGGTCACGTTTCTTAAGTACACCTCTGGAGTTGATTACAAAAGACCGAATGGGGTATGTTATTTTTATGCAAATTACTTTATACTGGACACTGCTGTTCTTGAAAAAATGTTTACTATCTTAAGACCTTTCCATATTGGTATGTCAAGAGCTTTCACATCCTTTTCTATAGCTATATAGTATATAGTCCATTGTATGGCTGTATGATGATTTATTATTTGGACCCCTTATTGATGTACACTTGTTTACAGACTTTTAATTACGCCGGTCCCTAACATTTGCTTAACACAATTCCTCTGTCATTCACCGTGCTGTGCATTTTACACGTATTGTCTGGGTCTTCACGAAAACCCAATGTGATAGCTGATGTTACAAGGGGGGACTTAGAGGGGTGGGATGAGTAAGTACCTTGACCAAGGTCATATGGCAAGTAAGTGGAGCTGTTTAACCAGCACGCGTGAAGCTAATTGTAGAGAGTAATTAGAATTCTTTCCAGGAGGAGTCAGACATAAGACACTTATTTTTTATGCAGACCCTTTTGTTTGTATTTGCTGCATTGTTTATAGTATTTCCTTCCTATGCATTGTGTTGTCTTTTTAAGATTTTCCCTAATTCCTCAGATTTTCTCCCCCAAGTATTTCATTCATTAATGTGGCATCACTTAACTTCTTAGAGCCAGAAACTTTCTGGGAATTCCCTTAACAAAGGAACATTTCTAAGACTAGGGTTTATGGTAAATTGAAAACAAAGCTTCCAACCAACAACTATCTACTCTAGTGTATAACTTGAACAACTGATAGCTGATTCTTCTGAACAAAGTTACTCAAAACATTTCTAGGATGTTAATAGGATTTTTTCTCTCTGTTTATACCTCCCTTATATCTCATTCAGCTTGAGTATTGATGGAGAACTTCTGCTGCTCATTTGGAAGATTAAGGAGACAGTCCTGCTCTGAGGCTGAGACAAGCTTCCAAATGCTCACCAGTAACAAAGGTAAAACATGGGCTAAATGAGAATTATAAAGTGTTTTGGGAGTTCAGTCCTGTGGAAGGCTTCATTTGATTGATGAGTGGGAGAAGGCAAAGTGGGAAGGGCTTCGTGGAGTAGTAAAAATGTCTTTTGGAGAATTTAAGGGCTGATAGAAATTTGACAGACTTAACAGTGGTAAGAGAATGTTTGAGTTTGGAGAGGTCTTGTTCTAGAAGAGAGGTTATAGATTAAATGGTGCAGTGTGAGTTAGATGTTGCTAGAGCAGGGACATGCTTTGGCCACCAAGTAAAGAGCTCCATGAAGCGTAGTCTGGAAATCAATCATAACAAATAGGTTGAACCACATTTGGTTAGGTGCAGGGTTGGGTTTCCAGAATCTCTGAACTGTACTTTGTTTCCCTAAACTGATAGAGAAATATTTAGCCTTTGCTTTAGAGAGGGTTTATTGATTTGAATGATCAGATATGATGCCCTGTTTATAACTAAACTGTGTGAAAGACAAGACTAATTTGGGGGCTGACCCTTTCCACAAATTCACTCTTGCTGGGCAGTTGTCCGGGAACAGGCGTTTCTGAGTTGTGCAACCTTTGAAAATTGACACAGTTTGTTAAAATAATAACTGAAAGAAAGGAACAAAAGCCGCCACAACCTAATACAGAAAGCATGATTTTTTTTTCAACGTTTTGTTTTTTTTTTTTAATTTATTTTTGGGACAGAGAGAGACAGAGCATGAACGGGGGAGGGGCAGAGAGAGAGGGAGACACAGAATCGGAAACAGGCTCCAGGCTCCGAGCCGTCAGCCCAGAGCCTGACGCGGGGCTCGAACTCACGGACCGCGAGATCGTGACCTGGCTGAAGTCGGACGCTTAACCGACTGCGCCACCCAGGCGCCCCAGAAAGCATGATTTTAAGTACACACACTCTGACTTCACTCTCTTGCACACAGTAGGCACTGGCACATTTGTTGTTCAAGTTTTCTGCTTCCAAACAGAAGCACATTTTATGCGATGCAGAATTCTTCCAATAGGAATTTTTTCCCCCAATTTATGATTTATTTTTCCCATTGGGACTGGATTAAAAGAAGAGAAAAGATGAAGAATGAAAGATTTGACTATCACAAATCTAAATTTTTTTAGTCTATTTATTTTTGAGGGAGGGAGGGAGAGAGGGGGGAAGAGAATGAGCAGGGGGATAGGCAGAGAGAGAGATGGAGACACAGAATGAGAAGCAGGCTCCAGACTCTGAGCTGTCAGCACAGAGCCCCATGCAGAGCTCGAATTCAGGAACTATGAGATCATGACCTAAGCCGCAGTCAGGCGCTTAACCGACTGAGCCACCCAGGTGACCCTGTCACAAATCTAAACAATGGTTCGGAGCTAATTGCTGGCCTCTTGATTTTTTTTTTTTTTTAATAAAGTTTTATTGCGAAACCCCCACCTCAGGCACATGTAACAAAATGCATAAAATAAAGAGTAGAGCTTTAGTATTGTAAAGCAAACCCCTCTGTAACCACTGCCCAGATCAAGACATAGACCTTGGAATGGAAATAGAAATACAGACAAGCCATTTCTGGTGCCCAAACTGTCTGGGTAGATTGGGTGAGAAAGAGTAAGTGTGGGGCACATATGGCTGGGTAGATCTTGTGATGAGCCAAGAGGCAGCATTGGGAGATGGTTACAAGGATAGGCTTTGGACTCAGGCTCCTCTGAGGTCTGAGTGATCCTGGCTGAGTGACTGAACCTCATCCTCATTTCTTCAGTTGAAAAATGAGGTTAATAATAGGACCTACTTTAAAAGTTCTTACAAAATTTAAGGGAGATAATGCAAATAAAATATTGTCACAGAGCCAGTAGGAAGCACTCAACGTTAGTCACTGCTGCTGTGATTGGTAATCATAATTGTACTTGCTAGAGCTAAGGAGGACGTGCAGTCAGCTATTAAAGTGTACAAGGAAGACTTCCAGAAATGACGATTTAGAAAAAGCCGTGTTACAATGGTAATTTTAGAAATGTCTAAAATTCCTTTAGGCAAGTGTGTGAATAAAAACATGTTGAATTAAGCACACACAGCCTGACCTCACCAACAGCTGGGTTCTTACAAGAGTCTCATTGCACCTTGGAACCATGTGAACACCCAAGAAATGTTCAAGATCTTCTTTCTCTGCTGAGTGGGATCTAAACCCCAGATAAAGTGGCATTTGAAAACACAGTTTAAAAAAGATTGCAGGCAAACTGTCAGGTGCTGTTGCTGCCTCTGAAAGGGAGGATAGAATCTAAATGGTTTTAAAGATAAGCTGTGATCTAATTAGTTATGTTGTTCTGACAGAACAGCTGTGATCTTCAGGGGATCTTAAAAAGTTACATAGTGGTTTGCTTCTTGGCTGCACATTAGCCTTCGCCCGGGGAGATTTTAAACTATCCCAAAGCCAGAGATTGATTAAATTAGCCTAGGCTGAGCCTAGGCTCAGCCTTTTTAACTAAATAATTTTAGTTTATTTAGTATTGCCTTTTTAACTAAATAATTTTAATTCTAGTATAGCTCACATACAGTGTTATATTAGTTTCAGGTCTACAATATAGTGATTCACCAATTCTATACAGTACTCAGTGCCCATCGGTATCAGTGTACTTTTAATCCCCATAACATTTTATGAACATAGCAATTTATATTAAGTTGATGGTTGAAATTAAGCTTAAATTTGAATCTATTCTTTACTCTCCTCCCTCCTCCCCACGTTTTAGGTATATGGTGTCATAATTTACATCCTTTCATCTTGTGAATCCCTTTACTGATTTTTATAGATAAAGTTTTACTGTTTTTGTTCTTCCTACTTTTCTTACTCTTACTTATGGTCTTTCCATTCAAAAAGTCCCTGTTAACATTGTTTTGTAGGGGTGGTTTAGTGGTGATAAATTGCTTTAACTTTTATTTGTCTAGGAAACTCTTTATCTCTCCTTCGACTCTGAAGGATAGCCTTGCCGGGTAGAATATTTAGTTGCAGAGTTTTTTGTTTTGTTTTGTTTTGTTTTGTTTTGTTTTGTTTTGTTTTCTTTCAGCACTTTGAATATATCTTGCCACTCTCTTCTGTCCTGCAGAGTTTCTGCTGAAAAATCCACTGATAGCCTTATGGAGTTTCCCTTGTATGTAACTGTTTTCTCTTGCTGCTTTTATTTATTTATTTATTTATTTTTAATTTTTTTTAACATTTATTTATTTTTGAGACAGAGAGAGACCGAGCATGAACGGGGGAGGGTCAGAGAGAGGGTGACACAGAATCTGAAACAGGCTCCAGGCTCTGAGCTGTCACCACAGAGCCCGACGCGGGGCTCGAACTCACGGACCGTGAGATCATGACCTGAGCCGAAGTCGGCCGCTTAACCAACTGAGCCACCCAGGCGCCCCTCTTGCTGCTTTTAAATTCTTTATCACTGCTTTTTGCCATTTTAATTACTGTGTGTCTTGGTGGGGACCTCTTTAGATTGATTTTGGTGGAGGGATCTCTGTGCCTCCTGGATCTGGGTTTCTGTTTCTTTCCCCAGATTAGGGAAACTTTCAGGTATTTCTTAAATTACATTTTCTGCCCCCTTTTCTCTCTCTTCCCCTCTGGATCCCTATAATGGGAATGTTATTACACATGATGAGTAGGTGAGTTCCCTAAATCTATTTTTATTTTTTAGTATTATTTTTTTCTCTCTTCTATTCAGCTTGATTGCTTTCTACTACTCTGTTCTTCAGGTCACTGATCCATTTTTCTGTTTCCTTTAGTCTACATTTATTCCCATTAGTGTAGTTTTAATTTTTAAAACTGAATTCCTCATCTCTGATTGGTTCTTTTTTGTTTTCTATCTCTTCGTTAAGGGTCTCACTCAAGTTCTCCACTCTTTTCTGTAGTCCAGTGAGTATCTTTATGATCATCTTTTAAATTTTCTATCAGGCATATTACTTACCTTGGTTTCATTTAGCTCTCTTGCTGCGACTTTGTCCTGTTTTCATTTGGGACATATTCCTCTGTTTCCTCAGTTTGTCTAACTCTCCACATTTGTTTCTATGTATTAGGAAGGTCAGCTACATCTCCTGCTCTTGAAAGTAGTGGCCTTATGAAGAAGGGGTCCTGGAGTCCTCTGCAATGTCCTCTGTCCATCAGAAATTGACACTTCAGGGTGTCTCTTAAGTCTGTTGCATGCACCCTAGTGGTATGGCTGGGCCACTTTTCCCTTTAATCCAGTTGTCTGCAATGGTTCTCTGCCTGTGTGGGCAGTTTGGTCCCTGTGTTGTTAGTGGACTAGTCGGGGGGTGCCTTATGCTTAAGTTGAGTCAGACCAGGTGTTTGCCAGATGCAGTAACACCAAACTGCAGGGTGCTTTCTGTTTTGTCCCGGGAAGCTTTCGATGGTTGGCAGGGCCTGCACTCAAACCAGATGTCTGCCCCAAGCCCATTGTTGGAGCTGCACTGAGACCGGTGGTTATATTCCCCTCTCCCCAGAGCACGAGTCACTTTGGAAGTGGTACTGGCCCTGGTGGAGGCTGCTTGCACACTGCCGGGCTTGTGGCACCACTTTGGGTGGGTGGGCTCTGGCCAAGGGCATATTGGAGGAGGCAGATCCGCAGGACAACAGGGGCAGGGCGTATGGTTGTTAGCAAGGTCTATGCAGGTCTGCTGCTAGAGGAGATCTGGAGCTGCCAAGGACTAAGCCTGGGGAGGTTAGATGGCGTGGGCGGATTCACAGAAGAGCTAAGGTGGGCCATGCAGTCAGTAAGGTTTGCATAGGCCTGCTGTGGGAGGAGACCTAGAAGCCTGGCTGGAAGGGACAGGTCTGCAGGAGAATGCAGAGGCAAGTTCACTGTTAGCAAGTTAGGGAGAGTGTTGCTGCTGCACTGGTTCCCACAGGTATCCATGGGGACAGGGTATAGGGGAGGGAAATGGTGCCAGCCAGCTCTTCTTTTTTTTTTTTAATTTTTACTTTTTTAATTTACATCCAAGTTAGTTAGCATATAGTGAAACAATGATTTTAGGAGTAGATTCCTTAATGCCCCTTACCCATTTAGCCCATCCCCCTACCCTCCCACAACCCCTCTAGTAACCCTCTGTTCTCCATATTTGAGTCTCATGTTTTTGTCCCCCTCCCTGTTTATTTTTGCTTCCCTTCCCTTACGTTCACCTGTTTTGTATCTTAAAGTCCTCATATGAGTGAAGTCATATGATACTTGTCTTTCTCTAATTTCACTTAGCATAATACCCTCTAGTTCCATCCACATAGTTGCAAATGGCAAGATTTCATTCTTTTTGATTGCTAATACTCCATTGTATATATATACACCACATCTTCTTTATCCATTCATCCATCAATGGACATCTGGGCTCTTTCCATACTTTGGCTATTGTTGATAGCGCTGCTACAAACATTGGAGTACATGTATCCCTTCGAAACAGCACACCTGTATCCTTTGGATAAATACCTAGTTCTTTTGTTCTTGAAGTCTCTCAAAGTTACCGGTGCCTCCTGTACCTGCTCTGAGATCAGTTTGGCTCCCCACCGTGTCTTCCCCTTTTCTACCTTCTTTGATGTTGGCCTCTTAGCTGCATTTAGCTGTGGAGAGTGTGTTCTGCCAGTCCTTGGATCATCTTCTGGGTTATTTACACTGATGTGGGTGTTACCTAGTTGTATCCATGTAACATTAGGATGTTCCTATTCCACCATCTTCTCAGAAGTCTCTGTGTATTGTTTTTGGGATTTTTGTGTTTTTATTTTTTTTTATTTTTTTAAGCTGTGACCCTGGATGTGCAGCTAGATTGAAACCATTGTGCAAGTAAACTGTATTTCCACCATTATCCAAGATGAGACAGTGGGCAAACCAGTCTGAATTATAGAGCAGAACTTCTCCCAAGTAAGTATGTAGGAAATTATGACTTTCCCATATCTAATCTCACTTAATCCTCTAGGTAAGTAGGCAGCAAACCCTCACATAGGCCGCTCTGGCTCAGAGAAGTTTAGTAACATAATCAGCATCACCTAGGCACAGAAAGCTGTGCCTCAGTTCTCTGTGAGCTTTAAAACCAAGACCCCTACTAATTATAAGTGGATTATCTTCTCTAATGATTGCAGGATTGGGAAATATGCCCAGATTAGTTACGGTTTGGGAAGTCTACTTCTTTATGACTCAGGCGTGTCTCAGCCCATAAAGCCAGTGGGTGCTGACTACTCACAGACTAGCACCCATCAGCTACCACAGGAGGCTGTGCTCCCCGCTGGGGAGTATGGAGCACAGTATGGAGAGCCATCAGACACCTATCTCAAGTGTTCAAGCTGAGACGTTAGGCCAGTTCTAAATTGGGAAGTTGGTAGCTCCCCAGCCTAGAGCAAAGCTTCCTGTCCATTCCCCCACTGTCATGTACCAAACAAGGAGAGCTGCAATTTTCTCGTTTTTTCTGATCATACGACTATTGTTCACTATAGTAAACTTGGAAGCTAAAGAAAAGCAAAAAGATCCTCTGCTACTTAGAAATAATAATCTGTGTTTTTGTGCCTTAATTTTAAATTGGAATATTATGTATACAGTTGACCCTTAAGTAACACAGGTTTGGACTACACAGGTCTACTCATACACAGATTTTTTAAGATAAATCTGATACAGTACTATAAATGTATTTTCTCTTCCTAAGGATTGTGTCACATTTTTTTCTCCAGCTTACATCATTGTAAGAATATGGTGTATAACACATAACATACAAAATATGTTTACTATGTTGTTGGTAAGACTTCCAGTCAACAGGCTGTAGTACTGAAGTATTTGGAGAGTCACAAATTCTATGGGGGATTTTTGACTCTGCAGGGGGTTGGCTAGAGTCCTAGCCCCCTCATTGTTGAAAGGTCAGCTGCAGTTTGTGACCTATTTTTTTCTCCATTTAATGTTTTTTTTCCCCCTGAAAACATTTACAACAGCTGTGGAATACTTTCATATGAACCACAGATGTAAAATACTTTCATATGAACCACAGATTAACCATTCCCTCCAATTTTCCTCTATTAAATACTAGAAAGGACTATGTGAACCAGTATGTTTTCATCATTATGGAAAAGGGATATGGCAGCCCTTTTAAGGCTGTTTATACTTATTTACAAGTTGCCTTTTAGAAAGAAAAATTGTACAAATTCTAACCAGTACTATTTCCTCATGGCACTCTTGCCAGAATTAAATTTATCAATTTGATAAAATAACATTTATAACATTAACTGTGAAGTTGAACACTTTTTCATGTTTATTAACCACTTTTAAGCCATTGAAAGATTATGAGTGGAGTAATCTTTCAAAATGCATATCTGCTCATATCAAACACCTTCTGCTTGAAAGATTTCAAGTTTTTCTTTACAAAATGTATTGCCCTAAGAAGTCTCCACCAGTCTTCACTCTAGCCAATTTAGGCTTGGGGTTGCCACACTTTGAGGCCACAGACCATTTGCACCTCTTTCCTCTGCCAGCTCTTTTCTCCTTGCTTAGTTCTTATCTTTAGCTCTTAAGTGCCATTTCTCCCAGGGATTCTCATTGATCACTGTTAAGTCCAATTACCCTATCACAGATCCTTGGATCACCTTATAGTCCTGTCATTCCTTACCAGTTATATAAATAGATGTTATTTCCACATTATGTAGCTCTGTGAGTAGAAACAGTATTGTTTTGCTTACTCTTCCCTAGTGTGTAACACACGAGGTGGGCACTCTGTGTTGAATGATGCTGTGTTATCAGAAGATTAGTCCTTTAGTGTCTACAATGAACTGGCGCATATAGAATCTAAGTCATAGTTGGGACTATTAAAAGAGGTCAGTTGGCAACACTCTGGGAACTAAAGGAGTTGGATTTCACTGCAAAGGAATTCCAGTTTGATATAGAGGAAACAGCAATTGTTTGAGAGAATGGAGATGGGATGTGAATGGAAAATGCATGAAAGATGGCTTCAATATTAAAACCTTAATATCTCCAGGACAGGAAATATGAAGTACTGTTAAAAAGGCAATGAAGAGGTGCGCCTGGGCCGCTCAGTCATTTAAGGGTCTAACATTGGCTCAGGTCATTACCTTGCAGTTCGTGGTTTCGAGACCTGTGTCGGGTCTGAACTGTCAGCTCAGAGCCTGGAGCCTTTTTTGGCTTCTGTGTCTCCCTCTCTCTCTGCACCTTCCTTGCTCTCTTTCTCAAAAATAAATTTAAAAACTTAAAGAATTTTTTTTTTTTAAGTAACGGTACGTATGATATGTGATAGAATACTATATAGCCGTTAAACATCATGCTGTAGAATTTTTATTAAAATGTAAACTTCTGAATACATCATTAAGTGAAATGGGTAAGTTACAACAGTTCTGGGCAGTTTGATTGGCATTGTTACCTTTAAATGGCAGGATTACAGGTGATTTTTCTCATTTTTCCGTTTCTTCTACAAGTTTTTTTAAATAAAGCTTTTCTAATTTCCTACAATGATTTTGTAATTAGGAAAAAATGCTATTAAAATATATGCTTATAGCTAACTCTAAGCTTGCTTTACAACTTGGACATTAATTTATGATGCTAGCTAGTTATGTGTACAAATCTGAGAAATACTTCAACATGTCTTTGGAAACAGTTATAATGAGGCAAAAGTCAGCATTTCCCAGGAATCAGAACAATAAAATGTTAAAGACACTTCTTTGTTTATCAAAAGAATTTATTAGAAAATATTACATACTACATTTCTGTTTTAAGAGTATTGTTTCAGTAGACAGAACTCCATCCTTGTACTACAAACAAGGTCTCATGGACCATGGGGCAACCACTGTGCTTCTGAAGCTGTATCTTTTGGATGGAACATTCAAACAGTACACACTGTGGCCATTTAATGGAAGATCATGGAGAAAATGTGGTAACCAGGAAAAAAAGAAATCACAAAACTTTTGGAATGTTAAAATAGTAAGTAACTACTTTTAGTCAAAATTCTAGGCATCACTATAGCCTAAAACATTGGTCAATGTGACTAGTAAGTTAATGGGACCAAGGTTTCAAAGGTCAAGTTAATACTGAATCTTAATAAATAACAAGAAATTTATAATTCCACAAAATGTTTTTGATTCAGTTTGTGCACATGCAAAATTAATGTAGATTTCTGAGAAAAGCAAGAATGGGGAATGTTAAAGCATTTTTTTTAACATAAAGCATGCACTTTCTAATACATTCTTAAGTATTTCTAAGTTTTAAAAGTTTGAATTCTAATCCAGTAACATTCTTCATTAGCATTTTAAATGCAGTCTAACCAAGTACCCCAAGCAGATATGGAATACACACTTGTTATTTTCAAGACAGGTGGAAATAATTCATGGCACTGCAACCAAAGATGTGAGACTTGACCATCATACCACCTAGTTTTTCTTCAAAACTTTTAAATGGTATAAAGCAAATTTTAAAATATAACTGTATTCCCAAACATCACTGAAAGAAATGTAGGAAAAGTATGCACTGTGTGATTAATCATCTTAGGCAATTTGCTACAAAATTTTCAGTGTGAACCAGCTTTAACTGAAAACAGATTGCAAATTCACACAATTGTTTCTAGAGTTCAAAACAAACAAATGAGGAGGTGTGTGTTGATATTTAAAACAGTCTTAATATTTTATTAGAAGAAATATACTTCTAAACTTCTTTCCCCTTCATATCTAAACACAAACTTTAATTAAAAATATATATATAAATCAGTAGAATACCATATTACAAATGCCCAGAAATGCAGAATAAAGATCAAGACTCCTTGGAAATATTTCTAACACTTTTTGGAATTACACTCTTAATCTAGTAAAGATTATGAACTAGCACAATCATTATTGGGGCCAACAGTTCAAAATATTTGCCTTATCAAAGCTAGCACCAAGAAAGTATTATGCACATAAACTTGACAAACAGATCATCTTTACTTCAGAAAAGCACAGTCCTACAGAGTATTGCTCTCTCTAGTTTAGCTAATACAAGGGTCAGTCTGTCTCACTGATGCATATATCTTTCTGAGCCATTAACATCTTATCTGAATAGCTTTTGTTATTTGGTATCTATTGAAAATTATTACTGCAATGAAAGTTTATCATGGATAACCCATTTTTTTCTTCTAAGATGCCAATTAAAATAGTGGCTCTATAACCTTCTGAACTTACCTTTTGTAAAAATTAACATATTCTAGTATTTAAAAAAAGACAATCAAATCCCTAGTCCCTGAAAGCCTAACCAAGACTCCATTAAGTCCTCTCCCTTTCCAAAACCAAGGTTTTAATGTCTAGAATTTTGCAACATGGTTAATGGCCACCATATGGTCACCTAATTAACACTTTACTCACTGTAAAGCATTTGGATACTTCTCAAGTGTAAAAAGAAATTCATTAGTGATTAGATAGATGAGCCAATGAAAGCCACTGAAGTGCGTCTCATAATTCTACCTTCATCCCAAGGAAGGCAGGGTCACCACTCAACTGCAATTCTCCAGTTGGCACAGATAATTTATCATTTCTCTGACAGGTAGAAGATATCATGAAAGTACATAATTTTTATAAAGTCAACACTTTTTCCAAACTGTTCTTCTAAATTCCACATAGAGTTTTAGACTTCCAAAATTGTAAATCTAGCAAATCAAACTGCTTCATTTCAATTGGTGGGGAAAAAAGGCACAAAAGAAAAACAAGCAGCATAACCTTTATTTGGTGATTCAGTAACAGTGTCCCAAAGTTTTGAACACTGAATTTTACTCAGGTGATAATCTGTTTTCTATCTAAGCAATTTATTCAGACGTGTGTTTTAAAAATACACATTAGGAACCCTGCAACTGGTATATTCTGTTATTAGAAATATTCTTCATGGTAATACATTATTTAACTTTCTATAAAGGGAAAAATCATAAAGATCATTCATACTTTATTTTTAGCCTGACAGAATAAATGTATTATATATATCTTTTCCAAAACCAGTGCACTTAGAAGACTCTAATTTATGCACTCCATTGTTCAAATCAAAAAGCTGTACATCTTCCAGTATCCACACTATAAGAGTCCTAGTAAAAATGCACACTCCTTTAACCCCTTTACTTTCCCTTGAATTGCTTTCATTTTCGGGAGGAGGAAAGGATAAAGAAGTTGCAGTGCAGAACTATATTTATTCAGAACAAAACTTTATATTCTACATTAAAAAAAATAATTTTATCAAAACCAAATTTCAATCACAGTTATGTATGATTTTCAGTTAAAGGTACAAGTTGAAATTGCACTTTGCAGATATCTTGATAGTGTCCTTTACAGTGCTCCCCATTTCAACCTATGTTTTTTTCGGTGGACACAGGTTCTTCCAGGGTTTTCTTTTGGCTTCCCTTCCGTGAATATTTGTATTTGTCTACATAGGCTTTAACCAGATTTGCCACCTTAGTAGAATTTACTTCTCCACTTTTACTATGACAAACCTACGAAAAAAGGGGAATATTTTTCTCATACTTTATAAGGATTAAAGCAAAATGGAAAGATTTGTGAAAACCAACCCCAAAGAGATAATCAGACATTTTTATATGTTCCATATCTCATATGATCTTACTCAAAAGGCAGAAAAGCAGACCAGAATTAGAAGTCAGTGGTTATTATTTTAATTAGACTTAAGCATTCCTTTATTAAAATAGAGATGATTCAAAACAATTACATATATAACTCTGCTAAAGCTAGAACTTACTTTATCTACTGCTTTCCGTACAATCTCTTTATATTCTTCCTTGGTGATATCTTTATTTTGGTAAAATGGCTTAATGGCCAATTTTACCTCCTGTGCTGCTTTTTCTTGGATTTGTAATTTCTGGTAAGAGGAAAAAGTATAATTATTATTTGCCCACATACTTTAAAAAAATTTCTTTTAAAATATGAAATTAAAAACACCTCACTTTTACATTATTTCAAGGAATTCTTCAAATAATGTCATGAATACAAAAGTTATTAACACACATACCAAACATTTCTAAAAATAATTATGAAATATTACCAGTAACTCACTGGGCATCAACATATCTAGACAGAACCCTTCAAATAGCATTGGAATTCAAGACTATCAACAGTAAATTCCCTTTACCAATTATACAATATATAATTTATTTTTTCATCTTTAGCATATACAGAATTATGTAGGTTGCTCTCAACCTTGAACTTGCCTTGTCTGTCTTCGAGCTATCTGCGCTGGCTTCCACTGTAACACTTACTTTGCTTTCTGTCAATTTTACAGCAGCATTAGAGGCTTTGCTGTGACTTGATGATGAAGTATTACCAGAACTTGGTCCCTGAACTGTTCCCAAATTTCCTGGGGCTGCGGTCGGAGCAGGCAAGACTGGTGTACTCATGTTATTACTTACATGAGAAGCACTAGGAACGCCCTGTTTTAAAGAGTTATCATTAGTTAATGAATTACTGTATTCTTTTAGCCATATATTAGAAATAACAAAAAAAATTCAAAGTGAGTCAAAATTCGTATTTCAGGTCATGTATATCTAAAGGACTCTGAAGAAAAATAAGTAACATTCTCAAACAGAGACCTATGTAAATATGTCAAGTGACTTTTAAATTACACATGTGACTTGTGATGTTCTGACAGCAACACTAAAAGCAACAAGAAGGAAAAGAATAGCACTTAAAAAAGTTATCTTTTCCAAAAGGCTCTTTCTGAAAATTAACTGAAGTATGTGCCCCCACTTTAAAGACAGAAGAAAAGGAGACAGTGAAGTCAAATAGCTTGCAGAGAGCTGACAGCAGAAAAATGTATGAGGTCCCAAATTCTAGAACCCTATCCCCCTTATCTTCCAATTATACACTATCAGGATTCTAGAATTTGTGAAATGCAGGCACAGAACTATAAGGAACACAGTGTTTACAAAGTATTATTCAAATTTCTATATGCCTCAGAGGCACTTCTTTTTTTTGAACACGGTAAACTCGTGAACATGAAATACAGACAGTAATGGATAATGAACAGCTTTCTCTGGCGTTTGTCCCAACAAGACAATAAAAGCATCACCACAAGTTCCCACCCCCTAAAAAGTCCAATAAATTAAGAATTATTTTAAAACACCCATCATTTGATTCTCAAAATTTTGTCTTAACCTGAAAAAACAAACCTGTTTGGACATAAACAACAGCATATATGCAGCTTTGGTTCAATAATATGCATCCAATTCATTTTATTTGAAGAGTGGGAGGTTTGAGGAAGGACAGTGAAGAGGGGCTATGAAAGTTTACCGTAAACCTAATCGAATAATTGTTTGGGGATGCCAGGAAACCCTCTTTTGAACATCTGTTGCTAACAGTTAAATTCTTATAGCGACTATGTTGATTACACTTTAGATGCTAAAAACATACCTGCAATTGCTTTCCATCTGGCTGTGAAGCAATGTAGCTGACTTGCTGGGATGGTGGGGGAGGGGGTGGTGGCGGTGGCAGTCCCTGAGATACACTTGTAGGAGGAGCTACCTGCATGAGAGGCACACCTGTGTGCAGATGCAAGGGTAGCGGAGGATGAATGTTAAATGGATTGCGCTGGATGTTCATCAAAGGAGCGTGAACACCCACTGGATATGGGAAGATATTCATAGGCGGCTGCTGTGCAGTCATTTGTTGCTGCATTACATTCATTTGTGGTTGCATCATATTTATAGGTAGCTGGGAACCATCTCCATGTTGGTTTGTTTGGTCTTTTAGGTTAGAATCTATCAAAAGAAAAAAGGCTTATAATAAAAAATCATGTTAAAATTTCTTTAGAGAAGCAAAGAACCACTGGTTATAGTAAGAGTCAACAGCAATTAACAGACTCAGAACACCAATCTCTAATCATTTAGTCTAATCCTATCTTTCTAAATAACGTGGACTGGTTAAAAGAAGCATTCAACTAAAATTATTATTAAGAGCAGGTTCATGTTGGTTCAACATTACCAAAGAATCAGCACCTCAAGAAACTTACTAAAGAAGTAATCATATAAAATCTAATCAGGTGGGGCACCTGAGTGGCTCAGTCTGTTGAGTGTCTGACTTCGGCTCAGGTCATGATTTCACAGCTCGTCAGTTCGAGCCCTGCGTCAGGCTCTGTGCTGACAGCTCAGAGCCTGGAGCCTGCTTCGGATTCTCTGTCTCCCTCTCTCTAACCCGCTCACATTCTGTCTCGGTCTCTCTCAAAAATAAACATTTAAAAAAAATTTTTAATCTAATCAGGTTGCTAAATTACAAGAGTAACTTTTTATCTTTTTTTTTTTTAACAAAGCTTTTTTCTTGCAATGTTCTTAATAAGAAAAGCCAAGGAAAGATAAATCATTATTAGAAGGCTAACTTATTTATATGAGAACAATGATCAAAAAAATTCAAGTGTGCACATCTGAGATAAAAGAAATCAAAGTTGGGACACCTGGGGGGCCCAGTCAGTTAAGCATCTGACTGTTGGTTTCAACTCAAGTAGTGATCTCATGGTTCATGGGACTGAGCCCTGTGTTGGGCTCTGCACTCACAACACAGAGCCTGCTTGGGATTGTCTCTCTCCCTCTCTCTCTGCTTGGGATTGTCGCTCTCTCTCGCTCTCTCTCTGCCCCTCTCCCCACTTGCTCACCCTCTCTCTCAAAATAAACAAACATTAAAAAAAATTTTTTTAAAGATATCAAAGTTAAATCTTACACAAGAACCTCCCAAATTCTTCTAAGGGAAATAATAAAGATTAGAGCAAAAGTAAATGATATAGAAATCAGAAAACATCAGAACAGATCAATGAAACTAGGAGTTGGTTCCTTGAAAGAATTAACAACATTGATAACCTCTACCCAGATTTATCAAAAAGAAAAGAGAAAGGACTGAAATAAATAAAATCACAAATGAAAGAGAAGAGATCACAACCAACACTCCAGAAATACAAACAATTATGAGAATATTATGAGCAATTATAAGCCAACAAACTGGGCAATCTGGAAGAAATGGATAAATTCCTAGAAACTAAACTACCAAAACTGAAACAAGAAGAAACAGAAAATTTGAACAGACCAATAACCAGCAAAGAAATGGAAACAGTAATCAAAAATCTAACAAGAAGAGTATGAGGCCAGATGGCTTCCCAGGGGAATTCTACCAAATATTTAAAGAAGAGTTAATACTTATTTTTCTGAAACTGTTCCAAAAAAAAAAGAAATGGAAAAAAACTTCCAAATTCATTTTATGAGGCTAGCACTGTCTTGATTTCAAATCCAGACAAACACCTCACTAAAAAGGAGAATTACAGTCCAATATCCCTGATGAACATGGATGCAAAATCTCAACAAGATACTAGCAAACTGAATCCAAACAGCATATTAAAAGAATTATTCATGATCAAGTGGGATTTATTACTGGGCTGCAGGGCTGGTTCAATATTCGGAAATCAATCAAATGATATACCACATTAATAAAGGGTAAGAACCATATGATCTTCTTAATAGATGCAGAAAAACCATTTGACAAAATACAGCATCCATTCTTGATAAAAACCCTCAAAGTAGTAGGGATAGAAGGAACATACCCAAGAACATAAAAGCCAT
The DNA here is from genome assembly GCF_024362965.1 of Panthera pardus. NCBI lineage: Eukaryota > Metazoa > Chordata > Mammalia > Carnivora > Felidae > Panthera > Panthera pardus. Next base: position 68,495,465 of record NW_026526991.1, on the reverse strand, counting down.
ATATGAAAGAACCACAGCTAATATCATCCTCAATGGGGAAAAATAGAGCTTTTCCCCTAAGGTCAGGAATATGACAGAGATGTCCATTCTCACCACTACTGTTCAACATAGTACCGGAGGTCCTAGCCTCAGCAATCAGACAACAAAAAGAAATAAAGGCATCTATACTGGCAAGGAAGAAGTCAAACTTCCACTATTTGCAGGAAACATGATACTCTATGTAGAACACCCAAGAGACTCCACCAAATAATTACCAGAACCATTACACGAATTCAGCAAAGTCATAGGATATCAAATCAATGTACAGAAATCTGCTGCATTTCTACACACCAATAATGAAGCAGCAGAAAGAGAAATCAAGGAATCGATCCCATTTACAATTGTACCAAAAACCGTAAGATACATATGAATAAACTTAACCTAAGACATAAAACATGTGTACTCTGAAAACTATAGAACACTTATGAAAGAAACTGGAAAAGAGACAAAATGGAAAAACATTCCATGCTCATGGATTGGAAGAATAAATATTGTTAAAATATCGATGCTACCAAAAAAACTACACATTCAATGCAATTCCTATCAAAACAAAGCATTTCTCACAGAGCTAGAACAAACAATTCTAAAATTTGTATGGAACCAGAAAAAGACCCCAGTAGCCAAAGCAATCTTGAAAAAAAGCAAAGCAGGAGGCATCACAATTCTAGACTTTAAGCTGTATTACAAAGCTGCAATCATCACTGACACAAAAACAGACACAAAGATCAATGAAACAGAACAGAAAACCTAGAAATGGATTCATAACTATATGGTCAACTAATCTTCAACAAAACAGGAAAGAACATCTAATGGAAAAAAGATGGTCTCTTTGACAAGCGGTGTTAGGTAAACTAGACAGCAACATGCAAAAGAATGAAACTGGACCATATTCTTACACTATATATAAAAATAAATTCAAAATAGATGAAAGACCTAAATGTGAGACAGGAAACCATCAAAATCCTAGAGGAGAACACAGGTAGCAACCTCTTTGACCTCAGCTGTAGCAACTTCTTGCTAGACATGTCGTCAGAGGCTAGGGAAACAAAAACAAAACTGAACTCCTGGGACTTCATCAAGATAAAAGTCTCCTACACCATGAAGGAAACAATAAAAAAAACTAATGGGAGAAGATATTTGCAAATGACATATTGGATAAAGGGCTAGTATCCAAAATCGATAAAGAACTCATCAAACTCAACACCCAAAAAATAAATAATCCAGTGAAGAAATGGGCAGAGGACATGAACAGACTTTACTCCAAAGAAGACATCCAAATGGTCAACAGACACATGAAAAGATAGATGCTCAACATCATTCATCATCAGGGAAATACAAATCAAAACCACAACAAGATATAACCTCACTCACATCTGTCAGAATGGCTAACATGAACAACTCAGGCAACAACAGATGTTGGCGAGGATGCAGAGAAAAGGGGAATCCTTTTGAACTGTTGGTGGGAATGCAAACTGGTACAGCCACTCTGGAAAACAGTATGGAGGTTCCTCAAAAAGTTAAAAATACAACTATCCTATGACCGCAACTGCACTACTAGGTATTTATCCAAAGGAAACAAAAATGCTCATTTGAAGGGGCACATGTACCCCAATATTTATAGCAGTGCTATCAACAATAGCCAAATTATGGAAAGAGCCCAAAGTCCATCTACTGATGAATGGATAAAGAAGGAAAAGAATTTAATGATTCATCACTTATATATAATATCTAGTGCTCATCATAAGTGCCCTCATTACTTTAACCCAGCACCCATTTAGCCCATCCCTCCACCCAACACCCCTCCAGCAACCCTCAGTTTGATATCACTGAATAATATTCATGGAATACTCAATGGAATATTACTCAGTGATCAAAAAGAATGAAATCTTGCCATTTTGAAACAACATGGATGGAACTGGAGAGTATTATGTGAAGCGAAATCAGTCAGAAAAAGACAAATATCATATGATTTCACTTATACGTGGAATTTAAGAAAGAAAACATGAACACAGAGAAAGGAGAGGTAAAATAAGATAAAAACAGAAAGGGAGGCTTTGGGGCACCTGAGTGGCTCAGTCGGTTAAGCATCCGACTTCGGCTCAGGTCATGATCTCATGGTTTGCGAGTTCAAGCCCCGCGTCTGGCTCTGGGCTGACAGCTCAGAGCCTGGAGCCCGTTTCAGATTCTGTGTCTCCCTCTGTCTGCCCCTCTGCTGCTTGCACTCTGCCTCTTGCATTGTCTCAAAAATAAACAAACATTTAAAAAAAAAAAAAAAACAAACCCAGAAAGGGAGGCAAACCATAAGAGACTCATTATTTTTTTTAACATTCATTTCTAAGAGAGAAAGAAAGGCAGAGCATGAGCGGGGCAGGCAGGGGTTGGGGGGGGGGGGGGGGGGGGGACGGCACAGAGAGAGAAGGAGACACAGAATCCAGAGTAGGCTCCAGGCTCTGAATTATCAGCACAGAGCCTGATGTGGGGCTCGAATTCATGAGCTGTGAGATCACGACCTGAGCCAACATCAGACGTTTAACCAACTGAGCCACCCAGGTGTCCCCATAAGAGACTCTTAAAGAGAACAAACTGAGGGTTGCTAGAGGGGTGTTGGGTGGGGGTATAGGCTAAATGGGTGATGGGTATTAAAGAGGGCAATTGTGATGAGCACTGGATATTGTATGTAAGTGATGAATCACCAAATTCTATTCCTGAAAACCAATACTACACTATATGTTAACTAACTTGAATTTAAATTTAAAAAAATCCCAAGTTCTTCTATTGTAGCCAACTGTACTTAACCTAGTTAAGCCTTTGACAAGATTGGAGGGAGGGGCAGTAAAAAAGGCAATAAATACTGACATATATGTATATATTTATATAATGCAAAGTGACTTGTTAAATGGGATTTAACATTATTAAACTGTAAGTACAGATCATTACAATTCATATATATGAAGTTTTAAATTTATAATCCCTTTCCTCAAATAAAAGTGTTACTAAATAAACACAGTATGTTACCTTGTTCAGTTGCTTCTTCTTCTTGTCTCATCCATCCAGACTGTGGACCTGAAGAATTCCTCCCTCGTCTTGAGTAATAGTTTTGTACATCTGCTGGTAGAGTCTTTCTCACAGCCCAACTAGATGCAGATGTCCACCCAGATCTATCTGCCGGTGTATCAAATGAGAACTCTTGCTCATTTTTCCGTTTATAGGGTTGCTGTTCCACAAACTTGAAAGACTCATTCCCTGAACTATTTGAATTCCCTGAGAGGGGTTTTCGGTTTTGCCACCGATTTTCATTCTGATCTGTATAGGCAAAACCACCTCTGTAAGTGCCTCTGCCACGGTTACCTCTACCACGGTTAGACATCCAACCTGAACCAAAGTTTTTATTCCAAGAATTCCCTGAATTTTCATTTCTGTTTTCTTCCCAGTGAGAATCTTTTAACTTTTCTGGATTTCTGGTCCTTGGATCAGGCCCAGAATTTATTTTTTCTGTTACCCAACTGGGACAGTCATTTCTATGTTTGTCAGCAGAATTTGGATCCTCAGCATCTGGACTGATGTCATTTTTTTCTTTTCTTGTATTTTCATTCTGTTTCTCTGGATCATTCTTTCTGTACCGATCATTTCCTCGTGGACATCTCCAACCATCATTTGCCCATCTTTCCTTCCACCGAGGAGAGTAAGTGTCTCTGTCATTTCTACTGAATGATGAACTCTTAATTTTTGTTCTAGATCTTGATGGTGACCTCGAACGAGATCTGGACCTAGACCATCTCCTGGTTCTTCTTTCTCGATCTCGATCTCTCCGTGACCCATCTCTATCACTTTCTCTTTCTCTGCTCCGAGACCTGGATTTTTCTCTTGGGGAGGAATCTTTCACTCTTGACTGAGATCTTCTGTTTTCTCTCGAAGTGTCTCTTTTGGGGGAGAGTGATGCAGATCTTTTGCCTTCCTTTGTGCTATCTCTTTTTGGAGATCGAGACTGAGATCGTCTCCTTTCTTTTGTGATATCCTGCTTTGGGGACTGAGAACGAGATTTTCTACGTCCTCTTGCAGATTCTTTTTTGGGAGATGGTGATCGAGACTTTCTGCTTTCTTTTCCAGTTTCTCTTTTGGGAGATGGAGACTGAGACCGCTTCTTTTCTCGTGCAGTGTCTCTGTTGGGAGACCAAGTTGTAGATGGGGAGTGAAATCTAGATCTTCGGGTACGAGGCTTTTTGGCTTTCTCCATCACATCTACTGGGCTTTCAGATGGCTGAGATACAGTTTCAGCCTTTCCATTTGCAGGATCAGAAGATGGCATATTATTTTGAGAACTGTGCTCCACAGAATTTTCATTCAATTGTGTGGTATCAGCATTTACAGGAGGTTCAATTTCAGATTCATTCTGGTCACTGCAAAATGAATCACATTCCATAGGTATCATTTCATTGTTGTCCTCATTAAAATGCTTCTGAATTTGTTCAATGTGTGTGTTAGGCAATTCTGTAGATCTGGAATGTTCAACAGGAGATTCAGTCTTTTCTTCTAAAGATTTGTCTAATTTGGTGTTAAGATTATTTTTCAATAAATTATTTTCAGAGTCTTGAATACTATTCAAACTTTCTTTCTCTGAAGTATCACATGTTGCAATTATTTCTACATCTTCAGTTTCAACATGCTCAAGCAACTGAGCCTCTGAGCCCTCTATGGATTTTTTGCTCACTGTTTGTATAATGCTTCCCTCAGAAGATTCTAATTTGGGGCCATCTACAAGCTGTTCTGTTTTTACTGTTGAATCTTTATGATCAACAATTTCTGCTATAGAACTTTCCATAACTTTTTCTTCATTAACCACTGACTCTGAATTCTCTGGTAACTCATCTAAGCTTGGTACAGGTTGGTATACTTCAACTTCAGATCCTGAACATGTAGGAAGATCATTTGAAGGATAATCTGTACATTTGTCTGCTTTTACCTCTGATTCTGAAGGTCCAGATGTTTGGTCTTGATTTTCCAATGGATCACCTCCTTTTCCAGACATATTTTTAGGAGTCTCACTTTCTAAACACAAAACATTAGCCTCTACACTTGTATTTTCGACTTTTTGAATATCCTCTTCCTCTCCAACTAGTACAGAAGTATCTTCGGTATGAGACTCAGAATATGAAGATTCCACTGCTTCCTCTGTATCATAGTTCTCAGTATGTTCCTCACTTTCTTCTACCTGTTCATTACAACTTCTCAAGCCATTAGCAGACTCATTTTCGACACTTGCTGGCACAGTACAACTGTTACTACTTTCTGCATCTGATTGGTGCTCTTTCTCTAACACAGGTGGTGTGTCAGATTCTGCTGTTTCTTCATCTACTGAATCACTGGAAGATGATTTTTCAGGGAGAGGTATAGAGCTCCGAAGTTTCTTTTTCAATAAAGGTTGTTTTCTTCCTTTTCTTACAGACTTCCGTTTTGGAGCCTGTCTTGTTTGCTTTTCTGACATGGCTGAAGAGGACACACTTACAGATGGATTGTTGTTATCTGGGGCATCACACCCAGAATTATTTGATACTGGGGATTTCTGGGATTGACTGACTGTTTCAGCTCTTGTATTACGTGTAGATCTCCTTGTAGGAGTTGTTGCTGCAGGTTTTCGTCTTGATCCTCTGGTGTTTGATGTACCAGAAGTTTGTTTCTTCTCTTCTCCTTCTTGAGTATGTGCTAATGCATATCCCTTGCAAGAGGTACCTAATGATATATATTTTTTTAAAGTAAAAAGTTTGTTTCAATAAATGATAATAGTCTGGCTTCAGCTTATGTTAGCATAAAATACATGTCTATAATAGAGTGAAACAAAATATACTTATGAATCAAATTATGAATAAGCACATAGCTACTAACATCTAAGTAACAGCAGGTATTTATCTGGTTCTTTTAATGCTATGGAAATGAGTTATCACAAGATTTGAATTCATGTGGGCAATTTAAAGGGGTAAAAAAAAAAGAAAATATGTTTGGTCTGACAACTACCATCTTGGTATTACGTAGGCAAGAGGAAACAAGAGTCATCCACAAATATATAAAGACTGAAACTATTTGTTCATAATTAATAGGAGATGTAACTTCTAAAGATCTACATTTTAGGGGCGCCTGGGTGGCTCAGTCGGTTAAGCATCCGACTTCAGCTCAGGTCACGATCTCAGGGTCTGTGAGTTCAAGCCCCGCGTCGGGCTCTGGGCTGATGGCTCAGAGCCTGGAGCCTGCTTCCGATTCTGTGTCTCCCTCTCTCTCTGCCCCTCCCCCGTTCATGCTCTGTCTCTCTCTGTCTCAAAAATAAACGTTAAAAAAAAAAAAAAAAAAAAAAAAAAGGTCTACATTTTGGACACTGAAGCCCTAAACAGAAAGGAGACTTCTAACCAGTTCCTCAAAGTATTGAAGATGTAATTTCTTAAAAAAAAAAAAAAAAAAAAAGTTTCTAACTGGAACAATTTAAAAGTCAATGCCTGTCCAAATATTTACAGAAATCCATAGAACTTACTATCTACATTTTATTTTTATAGCTTTTCTAAGTCATTAACACTTTTTAGGATATCGAAAAAAGCTAATAATTTTTTAAAAACTAGAGAAACATTTCACAAACTTTACCAAAATTTTCTAAAGATATGGTACTTGTTGGAAAAATAGTTCTTGGCAACACAGAAGAGATGAGAGGAAGCACTTGTGTTTCAATATTCCAGGGTCTAAAACCAATTCTGAAAATTCAAAACAAAACAAAGACATTTTTGTTTAAATGTTTTAAAAAAATTACACCAACTATTTAAAATTATTAATTTTTCCAAATGAGGTTAGCAACTTTAAAATACAGTGTACTTAAATTATTTTTTGCCAAAATAAGTAAAAATGTAAATTCAAGGTTACTCATTGTTCAAAGATGGCTGCCAACTGGCTACAAAGAAAAACCTTTTAAAAGCAAGTTTTTCTGATAAATTAATGGCAAGAGGGTTGAACGGTAACTTCATATATAATACATGTTTTTATTTTAAGTAATTGAATGTAATATTTTGTCAAAAAAATTTTTAGCTTTTATTCTTCTCCATTCTAAAAAAAATCAACTTGGATAATAAAATGTATAAATAAATAAAATGCACAGATTTTAAGTATACAGTTTGATGACCCGTGACTAATATATATATATCTGTGTAAGCACCACCACCACCCCAAACCAAGAAACAACATTTCCACCAACCAGAAAGTGCCTTCATGCCCCTTGCACCGCCCCCCTTCCCTTTCTGGACAACCAAAGAGATAATTTAGCCAAGTTAATCAAATCAAGGTTTTAAAGAAATTAGCAAGGTTAAAGAGAAATCAGTCCATGAATAAATAACAAAACTTAGAAACAGAACAGTATCACTTGAATTTGAAGCATATCATACAGACATGGTTATCATATTTTTGTTAGATTTGTTTTATAGCATGTATCAAAAAGTAAAAACATCAAAATAAATAATTTTTTTTAGAAAAGAACTGATTTCTATTGCTTTATTATATTGTAAAGTTTCTCAACCTAAGCTCCTAGTGTTCCTATGGACCTAAGTTTCTGCATCCAAATCCAATCCACTCTCAGCTTTTTTCTGATTCTTATTTGTTCAGTTCAGGTCTCCTAACAAAAAACTACTTTATCCAGTATAAGGTGAGATTATGGACTAGGTGGAGAAAAGCTTCAAAAACACTGTGCAACTTGTACACACACAAAAATATATATAACTCTGAGATTTTATATGTATCTGGACTTCCTATTTTTACTTCTATTGATGCTCCACCATCGTTCTATGCAGAACTGTACTGTTTATATAAGGTAAAGTTATAACGTTACAGGAATAAATATAAAACTCAGGCAAGGACCTTAATCTTTACATGGGAACTTGAAGTATATATATAATACACCTAGCAATGTGACAGTAGCTTCAGGACTTAAACTAAGAAAGGTCTGTATTATAGAAAGTCATGAATGCCAGGGCAAAGTATAAAGACTTGATCAAATAGTTATTGAGAAGACTCTTTTAGAGATGTAAAGGTCATGACAAAAGCAGTGCATCAGCTAACAGCACAAAGATAAGATTGGAATGGGGGAAACAGAAGGATGACAGATCTGAATACTATTATTAATAATGAATCTTATCATTTTGGTGCTCTCTCTTTTAAATGATTCAAATATCTTAATACTTATTAAACAGATAAATAGGGGTACTTTTTAAGGAGTTCTTTAAATAGCAATCTTCTTTAGGTATTTGAAACACCACGTTTAATTTGCACAAAACTTTCTTAGAAACACAACTATTGATTAAGATACCTCTGTGCTTAAGTATTTTAATGGTATCCTGTGTTCATGTTAACATGCAAACACTTTGGTAAACAATTTTTTTTTTTTACCTTCCAATCCCAGGTGATGTATCAGGAAACCATGACAATTCCAATTCCTGTCTCTTCTGCCTAATCAATGTATTCATTTCATTGACCTCTATAAATTCTGTACTGAAAGATAAATTTTAGACCTTCATCAGAACTCCAAAAATTTAAGTTCAGCATAACAAGTGGGTTATATCATGAATAGGAAAAATTTTTGTACCTAACATTATAAACCACATTTAAAAGAAGTACCTTTTTCTAAACACCTTCAAAATGAATTCATTCCTGTAAATTTTTTACATTACAAATCAAAATCATATTGATTTGATTCATAAAAATAATGGTTGAATTTATATCTTAGGTGACAGGATATTTTTAAAAAGTCAATTTAGAATAATATCCATGTTACTGAGAGAAAAAAGCAACACTATTTTCTATGAACCATGAACCCACCATGAACCAAAGCTGTAGCAAGCAATCCCAGTAGAAACTGTATCTGCAACAATTTCCCAACAGAAACTAAGTGTAAGACAAAAGGAAAAAATAGAGGAAGATATAGTTACTGTAATCAAAATGGATATAGTTCAGCTTTTTAAAAGGCTACTCAGATGTTACTGTTTTCTTTGGTACCTTGAGGCAAGCTCTAACATTAAATCCTACAATCTTAAACCTGTCTTCTTCATTTAACCAAAGCTAAGTGATTTTAAAACCCCAACTTAATCTTCAGATTCCACAAACATCTACTTATTATCCATATTCCAGTCACTACAGATTCAAAGACGACTGGATCTACTCTAAAAGGGTTCTTCTTGATTAAATTTAGCAAGTAGCTTTACTTATCTATCAAATAAAAAGCCTGTGTAGAACAATTTATTATTAATGAAAACAAAACCCACTAGACCATAGGCAGTCATCACATAATACAGAGGGTCACAAAATAATAGGTGATCTCCTTCCCTGAACTAATTTATTTTCCAGAAGAAACAAAAACAAAATACAAGGTGAGCCTTTATGTTTATTGAGCCAAAACTTAAATTTTTACTGAAAGTTAATTATAATAATTAAACATCAAGTATAAAAGCATCCATTAAAAGTAATAAATACTAACCAGTAAGTTCTACAGGTAAAAGAAGATTCTCCAATGTGATTACTAGAAGAAAACATATTGGAGAAAAAATTTCTGAAGCACTGACTTGTACACTGATTTGATCTTCGGGGCTAGAAAAGTAAAAAGAAGTTAGTGAAACAGCAAACAAAAAACCTCCATAATCGGTAATAGTTATAATTTAAACATTTTGATACACCTGAGTTACAGAGTTATGGATTAAACAACCATAAGGTGTTATTATATAAGAAAAAGATTTTTCTTTGAACAAAACTTATTGATTTTTTTTTTAATGTTTATTTTATTTTTGAGAGAGAGAGAGAGAGAGAGAGAGAGAGGCAGAGAATCCCAAGCAGGCTCTGTGCTGACGTAGGGCTGGAACCCATGAACCATGAGATCATGACCTGAGCTGAAGTCAGATGCTTAAATAGACTGAGCCACTAGGTGCCCCTATTTTTACAAACCTTATTTATCTTTATTGTTGCATTTTTCTTTCCTTCCATTTCACTGTGTGTAGGGTTTCCTGTACAAAGACATAAAAAGACTCCGTTACCTTGTCTTAATTTTTATTTCAAAAGGTTGTAAACCAGTACTGATAGTGGCATATACTGGCATACTGACAAGAGAAAATTAAAATATGTAGAAAAGTTAAATTTAAAATAATAGTATTTGCATTTATATAATTTTTCCAAATGCTAATTTTATCTTGTTAAGCTGCAGGTAAAAAGAAAGAGCCACAACACAATACAACTGGTGTGGAGCATGCTCAGAGCATCAGTATGAAAATTCTAGTCAACATTTTCTGGCAGCCTATGCAAACTTAAACCGTCTTGTTACAAAAAAAAAAAAAAAATACACATACACACACAAGATGTCAAATTATTTCATATCAGTAACACACTTAATATGTTCTTTCCAGCTATAACCTAAAAATCAGGCAGTTAACTGACCTCAAGTAGGAGCTGACCAGAGAACTGGGATCATCAGCCCTTGTCAACCATAAATTATGATTTAGCTCCTGGCACCAACATCAAGTACCCTCCTTCTTCCTCAAACTTTATAATTAAAATTAAGAAGTGCAGAAGTGTTGATAAGATAGCCCTCTGTTATAGCAATGTTTATGGCTACACTGCTTATGATTTGGGTATTTCTGGTTTTACCTGTCACATCTGCAAATTTATTTCAATGGATACAAATTTCCACACTAAGAAAAATAAAGGACAATTTCTGCTAACCACAAAAATTGTGTTAACATCTTTATAGATTACTGCTCCTAGTTGTTCTTCATGAAGCCTATATTAGTAGTCATCTCTACCTATCAATACACTTGTTGTCTGCAATAAATCGCTACTGGTACTATGGTCATTGCTCTCACCTCAGAACTCCAGAAAAAGTATACAGTGAAAATGACAATAGATCTTTTCAGTCTTCTGCCTTGCTTGCCTCACAAAGAGCCTAGTGCCTTTGTTAAAAATAAATCATTCTAGTGAGGAGGCCTGTTTCCTGCTCATGTGTATTTGGGGTGTTTTCTGTCAGTCCAGTTGGTAATAGGCTACTTTCTACTTAATAGCATACTAATTTCCTTTTAAGTTACTACACAACAGCTGTTTGGTTTCCTGCTATTTTTGCATCCTTCACACATTTCCCACCCAGAAGTGTTCTAACAAATGTAATTTCAACAATGGGGAAAGAGGGGTGCTGGCTGAGTTCCAGGAGCTTATTTTCTTATTCTTCAATGCATATTTAAAAGATGATAATGATTTTTTTAATTGCATAAAGAAGCCAGCAATAAAAAAAGTGTGATAGGTACCCAGCCACATTCTTAGAAGTAACTATTTCCTTCAGCTACACATAGTTTTGCTGTGTTGTAGCTATACAGGGTCTTTTATACCCTAATGGGTAGGTAAGGTTTTGTTTTCATTCAGGTTTCATTCATTTACTACTTACTGAGTATACTGCGTTTACACAGCATTCCTTCACTTGCAAACCTATCTCAGGAAGCCATTAGAATGCTCTCTACAGGAAGAACTGTTTGTTTTCTGGCCAATGTTAAATATGAGTATCTAGTCCAAATGGTATTTCACCTATTTCTGGGTAATTTTCAGGTAATTACTGAGCAACTCCAATAACAATCTCAAAAACATTCAATACTGGTGGATTTATCTAAATTGTGGTCTCCTAGAGACCATTTCACAAATCCACCCTACTAATCTACCTTTGGACAGCAATGATAGGCCTTTTCATTTCTTTATTTATTTTTGAGAGAGAGCAAGCGAGCGAGCGCACACAAGCAGGGGAGGGGCAGAGAGACAGAGCGAGAGAGAGACAGAATTCGAAGCAAGCTCCAGGCTCTGAGCTGTCAGCATAGAGCCCGACACGGGGCTCGAACTCACAGGCCATAAGATCATGACCTGAGCCGAAGGTGGACGCTCAACCGAGTCACCCAGACACCCCTTTTCATTTCACCCCCCAAGCACCCCTTTTCATTTTTTATCAATAAAGTAATACATGTATATACTTTAAGAAGTCAAACAGCACTTCTAGGCTTAAAGAGAAAGTCCCATTCCCTAAAAGCACTCATCAAATCCCTTCAGCGTTTTTTCTAATATTTGCCTCTTTATTTCTAAATAACATGCTTATACTACTCTACCTTGATTTTTTTGGTTTCAGGTATTTTCTAATTTTTTTTTTTTTTTTTTTTTTTTTTTACCATAGCAGATAAAGGCTTTATTCTTCTACCACTTCCCTACCCACGTCCTTAGGTGCTTCCACCTACTGTTCCTTTTAATATATCAAATTTGATATAAGCAGTACTACATTATTGTAACTATATAAACATTATTCACAGCTGAACCACGAACTTAATTATTATTTTTCTTTTACAACATCTTGCTTTTCCTAAGGTTAATATTTTCTCTATACCACCTATCATTGATTTAACTAACTCTACAAGTATACATTTCCTCTTAATACAAACACATTAATGCATCCACCTAGTCTGTTTCCCACTCTCTTGGAAATACTATTCCTTTTTCCTGCTCCAGTCTGAACTGGTAACTCTCTACAAGTTGTTTAACAGATCATTCTCAACTATCTTCTATCATTCTAATAATCCCTTTATCTTTGTGCTGGGTCGGAACTCATTTTCTGAATCTCACGTTGTTCATTTATTTTCTCATTTAGTGGAGCATGCACACCCTCCAGTAGAACTCTGAGAAAGGGTGTATGAGAATCAATTTTTGAGCTCTTACATGTTTGAGAATGTATTTATTCTACCCTAACACTTGACTGACAGTTTAACAAGGTTTAGAATGTCCTTGGTTAGTAATTATTTTCCCCCAAATTTTCAAGGCATTGCTCTAGTGCTCCATCCGTTGTTGATAACATTCTTTTATACATGGTCTGTTCTCTCTCCAGAACCTCTTAGGAAATTGTGATCTGCAGTGTTCTGGAATTTTATGAAACATGTCAGTTCTTTCCTAATTTACCAGGTGTTAGGTTAAGTCTTTATCTGGATACTCACACCCTACTATTCTGAGAAGTTTTCTTTGTAGTAACTTTTCTTGATAACTTTCTGCCTTTTGGACTTTTTCCTTTTTGAAATTTTATTATTCAGTACTGAACTTCACAGACTAATATGTTGTCTGGTTAACTTTTCATCCCACTTTCTGAGATTTCTCAGCTTATCATCTATCCCTGAATTTTTAAAATTTCTACTATATTTTTCATTTCCAAAAGTTTTCTTTCTTTAGTCTTTCCTGTTTCAATGAGGAAGTATCCCTTCTTTTATCTCTGAGCATATTAATTTTTAAGTTGTTCCCTATTTCCCAGCACTTGGTTTGTTTTATCAGGTTCCTTTTATTTATCTCTGTTTTGACCTCTGTTATATTGGAGGTTTCCCTCAAATACCTGGTGATCCTTAATTTGTGGGACACTAAAATACTGATTGAAAATGGTGAGGATCGGTGGTCAGAGCCTTTCAACTAATGGGTTTCACTGTAGGATGATCAAGCAAAGATCTGGCTTTTTCATTTATAGACTCCCAAATATCAATATCTCAGGTCTTTTCTCTTAGGCAAGACAATAACCCAGAAGATGTCTCCTATCTCCCACTTTGGAAATACACAAGACTGCTAGTGCTTTGGGAAAAGACCATGGGTAGAGAACTAGAGGCCTTAACATTTGCCTTAATTTCCCTCTCTTTAGGGTTATTTCCTCTATCCTCATTTGTGCCAGAGTTTAATCTGGTTTAATCATTCCTTCTAGAGAGTAAGCCTCCAGTCTTTGCCTGGGTGTAGACTCCTCCCCCTACCCTGTTCAACCAAGAATCTGCAGGATAAAGTCCTTTAAAACATTTTTACCAATTCTATTTTTTGGCACCACCCTTATCTCTGCCTTCAAAGATAATGGAGACCTTCAGATTCAAGACAGTCTAAGGATCTGTGGTATGTGAACTGATTTCTTCTGAACTCCACTCTCCCCATGAAAAGTTTAGGTTTCAGCTTTCTGCTAAGACAATTTTTTTTTAAGTGAACTCCACGCACAACGTGGGGCTTGAACTCACAACTCAAGAGTTGCATGCTCTACTAACTAGGCCAGCTAGGAGCCCCATCTGCTAAGACAATTTACCATTCACCTCACACAATCACTTTCAAGACTTGTGAACATCTTTTATCTGCTCTCTCTTCTCTCCAGTTCTTTGTCTTGTGGCTTTAAATTTTTCATTCCTTTGTTCTCAATTTGGTAGGGTTTTGGGAAGGATTAGAGAATTAAACAGGTGCTATGCTTATCAATCTGGTATGCTTAGTTGGAAGCTTGTCTTGTTTGAATTCAGCATATCCTAAAACATGTTTCATGAAATACTAATCCCAAAAGATGTTTCATGAAAACATCTTTTTCTACGATAGAAACTAGTATAAAAAAGGTTCTTAGCTTAGAGCCCAGTACTTGGCAGGGACCCAATTACAATTTGATTAATTGATTCCAAAGTTAATAAAGCAATAATTAAATGGATTTAGCATATACTTAAAGGAGTACTCCATTAAGAAATGCCTGAAAAGGGTATACTTTTTATAAACTACATCAATTATAAAATATTAGCCCAAACCAAAGATTAATGTTCATTCTAAGAACAAAGTAGATGAAAGAGTTCAAAATTAAAAAAAATATGACAACTCAGTTATCTAGCATTAGTAAAGAATGAAAAGTGACATTTCCTTAACAAATCTGCCAAAAGGTAGGTTAGCTGACCTTCCTCAGTATCTTCAGTGAGGCAACACTATCTTCCTTAAATGAAGAAACTAAATTAAACAGTTTACATAATTTTCCTAGAGTCACAGATGATTTAATGGAAAAGCCAGTACAAAACCCAAGAGGCCCAACTTCCAATAAAATTCTCTACGAGGCCTGCTAGACTTTTACTAATGTTATACTAAAAATGTTATACTAATAATTTATAATCCAGATAAAAAAATTTCATAGCCTCTTATGCTCTATTCATTAGTTTGAGTAGTATATAAGATAAAGATAAATAACTTCAGGCATAAATTCACATTCCTGCTTCTAAAATTAAGCAGTCCCAGGTAAAGGGACAGGGTTTTCTCAAGTTTTTTTATAAAAGAAATTTAAAGTACCCTTAAGACACAATGGCTCCTGTTCAGTGTAACTGGGTAAACAAAGACGTATTTAATTTGTATAACTTGCCATTAACTCTACCTTCACATTAACTTAATCTCTTAGTCCTGTAAAACATTTCCTCATAATTAACTGTGCATCAGTACTTCTGTAGTACCTACTCATAAACTACAATGAAGATTTCTGACTATCCTAAATCAAACAAATAATTCAGGCATCTTAAGTAGGCACAGCACTAGGTTAGAGGCCTTGGACAGTGTTAGATCTTCTGGCAGAAAGAGTCTTCTCCCTAAAAAATAAGTCCAGGCAGAAGATATATGCTACAGAAAATTACAATAGTCTTAAAATTAAGATTACTATAGTGAAAGCATGCAACATTATAGCGAGAAAATCTATAACATCATTTAATCTTCCTCAGCAGTACATTTTATATCAGTTCCTAGAGTTACTGAGCAAAGACTATCCATAAAAAAGGATGCTAATATATAGCAATGACAGAAAAACAAAGTTTTGATATCTAAGGTTTTTAACAAAAGAAAAATGCTATCTGACCATGGAAGTCCTTGTAGTGCAATTCATGTTAATAGTAAATTCAGAGGCAGGAAATGTGAGGATCTATAAACCTGAGAGGTCATGTTAATTCCAACCAGAAAAAGTAACAACATCCAAACTTCATAAATGTATAAAAAATGAGTTGATTATCATTTAAGAACAATGAATTCATTACTTCTATCTATAAATAAAAATTCACTGTACTCTAACCTGCAAAATAAATGCTCACCACTTGTTTACAAACAGCTCAGTAAGTTGTTCTTCTGAACAGCCTCAGTACTGAGGAAGAGTCACAAAGCACTACCATACCATTTTTCTCAGGCCCTATTGCAAAGCTTTCCTGTATGAGAGAACCATGTACTACACAAGAACAAAAGACAGTAACATTTAACTGCTCCTGTAGATAAATATGTAAGAGGTGCTTTGTTTCCAAACAAAGTTTCAAATTAGAAGTGTAGCTAGAGGCCAAACCACAACTTCTGGAAACTGAACTACTCACTGTCACAGACCTCCCAGCAACTGTAAGGCTGCTACTTACAGTTTCTGGACGGCAAGGTATTTTATCTCATCTCCCCTAAGGACTTCTGCACTAATGACTGGGGTAAGACCATGTGCACGCTGCTAACCACCAACTAATTAGAAGACACTCTTCTCTTCCTTTTCTAACACAAACACACATACACATGCGTACACACATGTACTCAATCACAATCTCTTCCCTCCCTCCAAGCAGAGCATAAAAAGGGTTGGGACAGAGAACAGCAAAAACCACTCCAGGAAGAAAACAGTTTACATAGGACTGACACAATGTACAGAGCTCAGTGGGTTCTAGGGATGACTATTTTCCAAACCAAAAGTAAGAACTTTAACACAAGTATTAAAGTAAGAAACAAAAAAAGGTAGGAAATACAAATAAAAAAAAAAAAAAAGTCACTTACTGTGTGTCATCTTCAAATCATAAAGTTTTGCACATAATAGATCTTCTTTTATAACTTTTTTCCTGCAAACATCAATAAAGAGGTGAAATAACTAAAAGAAAATTGTCACTCCGCTCATTTATTTACAATTCACCGTCAACCAAAATGAAATTATGCACGAGGTTTTAAATTCTAGCAAAGAAAGCATGACTAGTGGCCACTCCCACTCCTATGACTTACAATGGAGGTTCATTACCAAGAAACAAAAAACCATCACAATCTCTTCCCCTGGAACTGTTAGAAAGTATCGGGAAGGGGGGTGGGGGGGGTGTCAGGGTTTTTTACTGCTTCAGAAGGGAGAGGCAACAATGAATGGATATCTAAGTGCTGTAAAGACTAGGTTACATGCAGGAAATATAAGACTGAATGAGATGCTAAAAACATCCAGAGTCCAAAATGAATGTACTATATTTAACAGTTGATAGACTTTCCACCTTGGGAGGAATCATGAAGGGGATGACTTGGTGGATAAAAGCAAATTATTATTTCTGTATACCATCCACTACCACAAATCTCTGAGAAAAAGCAGTCAAACATACGGGCTACCTCAGCTGTGTTAGACCCACGATATGACTCTGTTACAGGATGTACAGTGATGACCACTATACTCTCAGGTAGGGTAATTCAGAGAAAGCACAAAAATGCATGTCCGTGACAGTCATAGCTAGTGATAATGTATCAAGAATGAAGCTGCAGAAGTTCTTCAGTGTGCCTGAGGAAAGTGTGCTACTATCTTCTATTTAAAAATAAATGCAAAACCCAAAAACTGACTCATACAGTTAAAAGAAAATCTTAATAAAATTTCTGTAATGCAGTTACTAACTTGGATTTATGGTTGGGCTCTTGGAATGGGCGTCCCATAAATCCCTTAAAATCATATACAAACGTAGGTTTTATGACATGTTTTTCTGGTAGAAGGTGTCTATAGCCTTCTTTAGATTCTCAAAGAAGTCCATAACTTCCAAAAAGAGCTGAAGAGTTGCAGGATTATAAATTGTGGCATGATTTAATAAACCTTAAGAATTACTGTCAACTGCTTTAGTAACTAAATAAATATACTCTGTTAAGAAATTAATATTCTGATTAAATGTACTAATGAATCAGATTTAGTTATGTATTTTACAATATATATTTCTTAAGAATACAATTTTGGACAGCTCTGAATATATGTCAGATCAAAATGGGCTTAAATTTTAAATGTATTAGAACAATTTAAGTATTAATAATAAATTTCCAGTAAACTATTAACTCAATTTACTTCAAAAAATGTTAAATACCTATTAAACTCAAGTACTAATAAGCACTATATTTCTAGGCAATTATGTTTTAAAAACAGTACTTGAAGAAATAAATCCAAACATGTTAAAACATTTTTTAAAACACAAATGGTTGTTATGGTAGGTACCAAGTGCCTGCTACACTTGCTACAATACAAAGAAGTAAAATCAAAAAGATAATAAGCAGCTTCAATTGTAACTGTCTCATGAAGAATATGTGCTATATTATTAGTTACTTCCTACTTTTTGTCCATAAATACTAGTGAGCAGTGCTACTCAAAATATGCGGTCAGTGCAACAGTGCTTATTCATTCCTGGTTTGTCATATACAAAAAATGAGTAAGCTTTAATTTACACTGCTATAACATTTTTATTTCACAAAAATATCTGAACAGATTACAGAAAAAAACTAAAACAAAACAATTCATCAAAGATACAATTCAAATTCTACTCTCAAGATTTCAACCAGTCTTTTTTAAAATTACCAAGTGTGTGCTTTAAAAGAAGTAATTAAATACATTTAAACTCCACATTGTTTAAAAAAAAAAAAAAAAAAGCACTTTTTTTCTTAATTTTATTTATTTTTTTTAGAGATAGAGAAAGTGCAAGTGGGGGAGAGGGACAGAGGGAGAGGGAGAGAGAGAGATCTCAAGGAGGCTCCATACTCAGCATGGAGCCCGACGAGGGGCTCAATCCCATGATCCTGGGATCATGAGCCAAAATCAAGAGTGGGACGCTCAACCAACTGAGCCACCCAGGCGCCCCAGCACTTTTCTTATTAGCTATCTTCTGGTTCTACACATTTGGACTCCACTTCTACAGTTCATCACTAACCTCATACAGCTTTTAGAATTTTCACGATAGAAGAGCGGTTTCTTAAAAGAGCTTTCATTTTTCTTGTCTTTTGTTTCTCTCAACTGTCTTTTTACTTGAACCTAGAAGAAAAGCAAAATCATGTGTTTAGAGTTGATAATCCAGTATCACAAATGATCACATACCAATTCTCCTTTGAAAGGATAAAAAAATTAAAGAAACAAAATTGTCTGAATGAAAAGGTAGCCCAAACACACATGCTTATTCATTCACAAGCATGCTAAACCATAAGGCTAGTAGTAAGTGTGCTAAGCTCTGGGGAAACAAAATAGTGAGAGGCATGTAAACAGATAAAGTGCTCATGAGCGCAGATCTATTTATACATGTAGGACTAAGAAATTAACTCTATTTGAGGATAACAGAGAAGACTTAAATGAGTAGGTAATTTATGAGTTGGTCTTAACGAGTAGGAATTTATCGAAGGAAAAAATATTCTGAATGGAAGAACAGTGAGAAGCCAATACAGACAGGGAAGAAAATATCAGCAGGATATAAAGCTGATGTCATATATTAGGACCACACTGTAAAGACCCTCAAATAAGAAAACAATTCCATGGGAACCAGGAAATAAATGGAGTTATTAAAGCAAGTGAATAAGATGATCAAACTTGATTTTTAGGATAAGCTTTGCCAGTGATGTGGAGAATGAACCAGTTAAGGAGAGACAATAAAGGCCAGGAAACCAGAAGAAAGTTCTTATAATTGTGTAGATCTATACTGTCTGAGACAACAGTTGTTAGCCACACGTGGCTACTGAGCCCTGAAATGTGGCTTGTTTGAATTGAAATTGTACCTTAAGTGTAAAATATACACTGGATTTCAAAGACATAGAACAACAACAAAAATAGGTAAAATCTCTCAATAATAATCCTTTGAAAATACTATATGTACTCATACTACATTAGATATGTTAAATAAAATATATTCGTAAAATTATTTTTTACCTGTTATCTTTCTACTCTTTTAAATTAAAGTGGCTACTAAAAATTTTACAGAGTGGCTTGTAGTATATTTCTATTGGCAGAACAAGTATGGATGACAGCATGAGAGCCTACAAAGAAGTAACAAAAGAGGAATGAAGAAGAAACAAATTTAAGATAGTATGCAGAAGGACTAGGCAAAGATGATGGAGAGAGAAAAAAATGGAAAACTCCCAGATGAATTCTGGATTCTAAATAGAGATGACCACAAGTAGTTGAAAACATAAATCTGGTTCTAAGGAAAGAGGTCTCGGCTAGTGATAGAATTTTAGAAGCCATACAAATATAGGTAAGAGTTTAAAGCTACTGGAGTACTCAAGAAGTCTTAAAAAGTATCCCTAGAAAATTGAAAGGCACTTAAAATTTAAGAAATTATTTCTAAAAAGGCAGAGAGATAGGAAAGAAGATTGTGAAAGGTCAGATAAGTAAAACAAGCAAGCATACATACAAACATTCATAAAAGCATATCCTATAAACCAAAGAAAATAAAGGGCAGTCAAGAGCACCACATGCAGAAAACAAAAAATTATTTTGAACCTTAGTGAGGATAGATTTAGGAAAATAAAACAATAGGGGTGAATGTTCAATGGGAGTTAAAAAGCAATTGTGAAGAGGGAGCCAAGTACAGATATCTCCTTCAAGTTTAGTTGGAAAGGGATAAAGATAATAAAGTGAAGATTCAGAAGTAAAGATCAAAGGAAAACATTTAAGAGTATGTAGGTAATATCATGCCATAAGAAATATTTTTTGAAGTCTAACCAAATTAGGCTAACACTACACCAAACTTCTAATTTAAGTAAAATATAAACCATATTAAATAAAACATAAATTTCTATTCCGAGCAACAAAACAGTATTTCACATGAAGCAGCAAAACAAAATTTTATAGGAAAATATCTTTGGAAGTTAGTTCATGCCAATATATATATATTCAGCAACATAATATACATAGTCTGGAAAAATAGACAATCTGTCTTTCAGAGAAGCCATGCTTTAAATTTGATCATAATATTACACATTTATACAATGTTGTATCTTTTCTCTAAAACATACGAATTTATATAATTTAATAGAATTAAATAGAATTAATAGAATTACAACAAGCAAAATCATTTTTTACATATGTCGTTTTATTTGAATTGCAGTCTCATTTGTTCCTTATGTCAATGAGACACATCTGGTAAGAATATACCAAAACAAATTATAAATACCTACACTGAGGTATTTATGTGCTTAAATAGCTGTATGTTGCTTCCAAGCTATTACGGACTTATAGTGCTATTTGAGAACAGTTTTTTCCCCCATCAACAACATCACATTTATATATAATAAGAATTCTTCTCCTTCTCCCCTTCTCCTTCTCCTTTTTTTTTTTTTAAGTAAACTGTACCCACAACGTGGGGCCTGAACTCACAACCCAGAAATGGAGTTGCATGCTGTACTGACTGAACCAGCCAGATACTCCCAAGAATTCTTAATTCTTAAAGTAATTTCAGCTATACACCATTCCTGACTTGTTAGTGATACCTCAAGAAATCTTTTTCTCATACAGTTTAACTACTCACTCTCCTTTTCTTTTCACCTTTTACTCACTGACTCAGGAATATGTTCCTATTTCTTTTTTCTTCTTTTATTTATAAGCCAAAAATAAATCTAAATACAAATCATAATCATGGTTCATAATCATAAATAACATCAACAAGGTATGTATATGTGAATTTCATGAAAGTGATTAGGATTAAGCATTACAATAAAATTGTACTTCATAAAAGAATAAAGTCATCTGCCCACGCCAACCTGGAAACTATGAGAAGTCTCTCAGGATCCCTACAAACCCCCTTATCCTTCACTAATCACTCACTTTCCTTCAAGCAGCAGCATTTAAAAGCAAAGACACCATTTTATTTTTAGTTTTATTGGCTTACTCTTCCAAACATTTTAATGTTTTTCATGAAAAACAATTTGTGGGTATTTTGAATTTAAGTTTTTGTGTGCTTGGTTTTTGAATCTAATATTCCATTTCAAACCCCTTTTCAATGAAAAAAGTATTCAAAGCACAATCCAATTAATCAGTAAATGTTTCTGACATACAAAAGTCCTCACACTAAAAACATTCTAGAAATTTAAATATCTTGCAATTAACACTAAATGTGAAACTTCTTTTAAACCATCTAAAATTGTGGAAAATCATAAGGTGACCACCATGGATTTGACCTCTTAAAGGAGGACAAAGAAAAAAAAGGTTCAGAATTTTTGTCCTTGTAGTAAAGCCTAGGCTTTACATGCTGAAGAGAAATAATAATCACAGATTAAACCTAAAGTTGAACAATTCATAAATATACTCAAACTGAAAATCTATTAAAGCGAAATCATCTCAACTAAGTTTATACGGCTCATGTTGCAAAGTAAAATATAAGCTTTACCTTAACACAACCTTCCAATGCACTCAATTTAAACACTGCTTGAAATGGTTTTCGATCAACAGGACATGAAGCCAGTATCTGAAAAATGATTAACAAATTATAACTTTATAAACATTTCTTAGATCAACATTAAACTATAACACATTAAGCTTTCCACTAGAAAAGGAAATAGAAAAATAATCTCTTCTTCTTTCAAAGATAAAGATAAAATACGTTCCACTTGTATCATGTCACAGAGTAATAAATACCTTAAACTTGTTCAATTCATTCAAATATTTACTGTGCTCCTACTCTACGCTAGGTTAAGTGCAATACAAAGATCAACAAGAGAGATAAAATCTCTGTTATCAAGAGAATACCTACAAAGACCTGCTTGCCCAGTTGAGAACTACTGGCAATTTGAAAGGAGAACTAGACTGAAATCAACAGCTCTGCTATCTAAAGAAAGTACTTGGGCAATTCTAAGTCAGAGGTAGAAGGAATGCCTTGGGCAGGTCCCTTACAGATTTTAATTTTTTATGACTTAATTAATTTCTCTCCAAATCAATTATTTTGAATAGACAGTTGCACCAGCAAGTCATTCCTTATACTATCCTTTAGGAGATATCCAATGCATATACACATATATGGTGTACCTTCTTAATATACAGCTAAACCGAATTTTGTTTTTCTCTTAATTATGTACCTTACATTGGTTTATATTACTATTTCTGCGTGGCCCCATTCTTAATAGCACGATATGCTGTAACAGTTTCAATTTACATTTCCTTTTTTATAAGTAAGATTGAGCATATTTTCCTATTTTTAAGGGCTTTTCAAAATTCCTTTTCTTTAAATTGTTTATTCACGCCCTTTGCCTAACCTTGTTTTTAGGTTGCTGGTCTTTTTCAAATAGAAATGTAGGCATTCTTTATAGATTAAGGAAAATTGTCTTTTGATCACTCTGATTCTAAATGAACTTTATTTTGATAAAAATAGTATTTTCCTGTACTTTCAAAATTAATGTGTATCAACTATTAAGTGTTTCTCTGTTAATACTATTTAAATATTTGTATAGGTTTATATTATTTAAATAATTTAAGGGCCATCTGGCTGGCTCAGTCAGTAGAACATGCAACTTTTGATCTTAGGCTCATAAGTTTGAGCCCCACGTTGGGTGTAAAGATTACCTTAAATATAAAAAAAATCTTATTTAAATAATTTAAAATGGAGTATATTGTCCACTAGGGCAGGAGGGAAGATTCTCTACAATATGAAAATACCAAAAGGTGACATTACTACACACGATTACAAAAGTAAAACAGGATTTTAACAATGTAATTAGCAATACTCTAAAAGACCACAAGATAGTAATGGAATTTTGACAAATTATCTTATGTTCCCTAGTGAAAAATGTGATTTTTGCCTTTCTGGACCTTGGAAGATATCAAGATATGCTTATACAAGTTCAGATAGATCAGACAAATGTCGCCTCTAGTCATAGAATACATTTTCACAAAGTCTGTGAATCACTTTGAGAGCAGCCAAAATATAAATTGAGTTACTTTACTACTGTGCTAAAAAGTAATTTTTCTTTCCTGTTAAGTAAGTAGGCCTTGAAAAAATGCTTTACCACATCTGAATTAGGAAATGTGACCTTACTATATTAAATCGGTTCAGACTGGTAGAAGCCAGCTCAGCTTAGTTCCAAGTACTATGGATTTAGGATGCTATTACTTTCCCTACAGAAAACAACCATAAGAAGCTTTGCAACAAGTAGTGATATAAAGCTGTCCATATCTTTTTAAAAACTGCACTGCAAATAGCAATTCTAGTTCAAAGAATTTGACAATGTGAATGTTTACATTAGCATTTACTATATGAAATTTCTTAAACTAGAAGTTATATTAATATGTTTATAATTAAAAAGAATATTTAAAAGTAAAACCTTTCACATACTTCTTATAAATAACCAAAGTTTCAGAATATACTTATTTCTATTTCAAAGGTAAATTTAGATAAACATTCATAAAAAGATAAAACAATGCTTCCTTCATGTTTTTTTGCTTCCTTCAATGTTTAAAAAAAAAAAAAAAACCATTAAGAAAGATGTACAGAAGCTCTGGATTGCTGTCTACTTTCAAATCTTGCCCTAATGTATAACCTTAAGCAAGTTACACAGACTCTGTGTATCTCGGTTACCTCATTTGTGAAAATGGGGATAACAGAACTTATCTCTGAAGTTCTTAAGGGAATCAACGGAATTACTTTAGAAGTGTATGGCATACATTAAGCATTGGGTAAAGTCTTCTAAATATCAACTAACTTCACTGAACAACAACAAAAGATTGGTTTATTAACAAAAATGATAATACAATATGATGTATTATTATACATGCATGTGAGAGACAGGAGTTCTTAATGATTTTCTGTTGGGTTTGCAAAGTTCATGGCATACATGGAAATTAAAATGTTTCATTTTACTATATCTATTTCAATTTGTAACACTAAGATCTAAAGAAAGCCGCTGTGTTCAAGAAATTTACTCTATATCAGATGCACCCAATCGTTCAGAAACTCTGAAATTGCATAACCTTATTTTCTTATTAAATTTTCTCGGATGACATCAGTAAGTGGCACTCTTGCCTTTAGTGTTCAAACTAAGAGTTTCAACCTGAGCCATTCCATTTTTATCTGTTTCAAATAATGGGGTTCTGAGTAAGATTTTGTTTTTGTTCTTTTTTTTCCTTAAGCATAACTGCCACAGATTTGTTTCAGGTTTCATCTGAAGAAAGGGTTCTACTGCTATTACAAAATGAAAGAAAACAGAAAAAAGTAGTTGGAAAACCACTGATATATATTATCACAATCTGTATATACTTAAAGTTTCTAAATCTAGTTGCTACTAGAAAATAAGTAAATAGGTTATCTTTGGCTCAGGCTCAGCCATCGGAAAAAATGCTGAAAACCAAGTTATCCTCCTCAGTTAAGGAAAGCACATGTCAGAAAACAAGCTACCTATAGTAGACAAAGTACATTTACAATGGCTGTTGAGAAATGATGGTATACCTTTCTGACCTTAGAAGAGTTTAACAAAACATTTCAGAGGGGAAACAGAAAAGAAATTCAGTTATCCTCAAGTCTTCATTGAATACTTCAATAAATTAAGACTAAAGAAGAATGAAAAAGAAATCAAAACATATTTTTAAAAATTAAGAGGATCTTTAATTTTTTTGTTAATGTATACTATAACAAAAGTACAAGGCTACCTTAACATGGCAAAGTTCAAAGACACCATCATTGGCAGGTATTAATAAAATTACACATTAATTTTTGTAAATTTTTGTTAATTTTTGTAAATAAAATTTACAAACAGGTTTTTGAAAATGGTTTATACCGTCTTACTTTTAAGACAGTCCCAAGGGTATTTCACGCTTATAATCCAGCAGATACCAATTCAGAAAATGTCAGATATTTTACTTAGCTTTCATAGTTTGTTACTAACATAACTAATTTTGTTTTTAAGTTGTAGGTTTTTGAAAATACACATTTAAACTAAAGTAGAAAATTTTGAATATACTTAATTGTGCTTAAAAAATGTGATTTTAGTTTTGAAGAAAATTATCCCAAATTTTGTTTTCCTTATATACAACCAAAATAAAAACCCCATGATTGTTCGCCATTTTTATTCCTCATATACAATCAAAATTAGTCTTCAATTAATCACCTATTTCAACCAATATGACTTTCATTTCAATACTTTGTAAGTATCTAATTTAGTTTCATAAAGTAATTCAATCACCATTCAATTTTGTGATACAGCTACAAAATTAATAGAATATGATCACTGCTTTACACCGTAATATGTATTAAAAAACAGAGCATACATTTTATTGTGAATGCTCTGTACTAAGGCTGTATCAGTTAAGTAGGCAATTTTGCTAGGAAAAAAAATCTTCCTAATGATTTCAGTAAAACATACCCTAGTATTCTGAAGCGTTGTAAATTCCCAGCTCAGACAAACCCATATTTAAATGTAAGAACAGGAAACCTTCCTTATTTGGAATTCAGGATTCTTGATTTCTAATATTTCTTGCTTCCTGTTGCTGCTCTATCCTCAATCACAAAGGCTGCCTACAGATAGCCCCTCCTAGAGAGAGAGAAGCAAGTGTTAAAGATAAGTGCTTAAGGACTAAATCTCAGTACCTATGCTTATTAAGTAGGTTTGTCTGTTCATGGGAATCTCTAGAAAATCTATCTTTCCTTCTAACAAATAGAGCATGTTATATAAAACTACAGTTCAAAAGCAAATAAAGATGATTTAGGAATGCATAATATTAGAGGCTTATTTTAAATCTGTTTACAAGAACTTATTTTTCTTGTTGATGGTGCCAATATACCTAGCCTGGACCTCCAAAGAAAGTGCTCACCTGTAGTCAGACTACATGTTCCCTATCACAATTAACCACTTCTTTCAATACATCCTTGTCAATCCATAATTAGTAAAACTGTAGGGTTTTTTTTAACAACTCTCAGAATGTATTCCTAAAGGACAAATGACTGTCAGTGACAAAAATTAACACCAAGAAAGCATTTTATCTAACTACTCAAAAGGAACCCCTTCATAAGACACAACAGTTGGGTAAGAATAACTTTTAATTCTAACTTCTTTTTACATGTAATAGTTAATACTTTCTTTTTCTAGAAAAATAAAATAGAAAATTCCATAAACTACCCGTATAAATCATTTTCAAATTCTAACATTTAAAGCTAGGCTATACAAAAATACACATTAATTTACCCAACTGGTAAAAACAGTATTAAATGAAAATGTATTACATTTATGCTTTAGATAATGAGTGTTCACTTTAGATAATGAGTGTTCACATTAAAAAATGTGTTCAAATGTAAAAAATAGTCTTTGCTCTATCAAAGGTTTTTACCAAAGGATTAATCCACAAGGTGAAAACCATAGGGGATTTGGAATAATTAGTCACAAATCCAAGTTCTGGAGGGCTCAGAACTAGCAACCTCTCTTATCCACTTTAAGTATGAAGGTAGACAGTCCTGAATCACCAATTGCACAAGTTGTAATAATTGAATGAAATGATGTATTTGACAAGGCTTTACAAATTTTAAAAGATAAGGACTAACAGTATTCTTCCACAGATGTTTAAATTCTTGTTCACAGAGAACTACATAACATAGGTTTAGGAATAGAGAAAAATTAAAATTCCAGGAGAAACTGAAGAAATCCAGACAATTAAAGCTTTGCTGATTATGTTATTTAAAAGTATTCTAATTACCACAATGTGTAAATTTCTCCTCACTGCATAAAAGAACATCTGTATATAAAACACATCAGTAGTCAGGATATAAGTCAACTAACTGTTCATATTCTGATTTTTTGTTATGTATTATTAATTCAAAAATATATTCCTCACCCGACTGCATTGAATACTGTCGTCTGACTTCTTCAAGAACTGTACTCATCGCAGTAAGACTCTCTTCATTTCTAGCCTCACAAAAGAAAACATACCTTTGCCAGTTGTCCAATTTTGGTTTCATTAACCTTACTTTCTCAAACTGAAGCTGTCAGCATTTGATATGAAATGCAGGACTGGGATAAATAAGTTGAACAAGGATAATTTGCTTATAGCAGGAAAGTTAATCACATTAAAAAAATATTTACAAGGTAAGGGAAATATTTTATATTACTTTACAGATTAAAAAAAAAAAAACCCAGTGGGTAATCAGAACCTCCTAATCACATATATTGTGTGTCCCTTTGAACAGGATAATAAAAACTCTTAAATACTTCAAACATGAAATGCTTCCAAGGCCTTAAACTTTAACTGTTTTAGGGCCAAAAATTTTAACTTCTCGGCAATCCGCCAAATAATAAATCCTATTTTCTCAACCAGTGTGTGTGTGGAAAAGGTATCTTACTGTCTATAGAAAATCACAGTTATGATCAGCTGTCACTACTACAGTCATGTGTAGACTTCTTCTCTAGCCTTCACCTTTCTAATTATCTACTTTAAAATGTGCAAACTCAGAGGATCAAGGTTAAACTTATGCACAAAGTAAAAACTGTCAATATGCTTAGACTGTACTGGTATAACACAGGTAAGATATATATAATATAAGTAAAATATAGGTAGATAATTTAGATAAAATAACTTTTTGAGTGGCTGCTTAACTTTAATGTATTGCTCTATACATATTTTATCACTTCAAAGGTCTTGTTTAGTTTCAGATTTCTCAGCTCTAATACTAATGCTTTAAACTAATAAAAATTTCAACTTCCCTCAAGTGTCAATTACTGTTTAGTTCAATATTCTATTTCTACATCATTATCATTATTATTTTACAAACCAATAGAGTTCCTTGAAATTAAACATGGTCATAGTGGACATGCTTAATTTCAACTTATTCTAGTGTCCCCAAGGGCAGGAAACTACGTTATGGGCCATGAAGGCCACCACAGGTTCCATTATCTTCAATCTTTCTGCCCTGAGTAAGGTGAACTATGTAAAATACCTACAGACTAAGCTCAGTTACTTGATCACTTTAAAGTCCTTACGTGGCTTTTGTATTAAATAACCACAGAGCCAAAATTTTAGAGCATGAAAAGATTAAAGCTACATTTGACTTTGGATATAGGGTATTTTAGGAGCATGAAAAATTTCAGGAGGGTGTCTGAAATAAATACACTACACTACCTTCAGTTAATTACAGAGGAGAATTTCTTCAATGCCTAAAATATTAAGATGAAAGTAAATAAATGAGTCCCTCTTTTTGGTTCTTGATATCCATTCTGAATCATATCTCAATGAACCTGAAGTACAAATTTCAGCTAGCTCAGCTCAATTTCTAAAAGACACATAAGCTAGGAAGATGATTCTAAATACATTTTGTACCATTTTCTTATTATATAGATTTTTAACTGTAAAACTCACTTTGATTTCTACCTTATTACTAAAAAGGAACATCGGTAAAATTTAAACAACGGATCAATTTTTAAAAATTATTTTCATTTCTGGCTATCCCTTGAAGTATTTAGCAAAAAATTAGAGTTCAGAATCCTTCCCTTGAATATCAAATAAACACTGACATGGTAATTTAATGAAGTATTTTAAAAAGCCTTTGTATAGGGCCTGGCTGGTTACAAGAATCTGAATACAGATATACATATCCTAATTATGAAGTCCAAAGTAAACTGCATGCATCTCCTTAAAAACAGAAGGCAGCTAAGGAAAACGAGAGGAGAGAGCTTAACAAATAATGGCCATGAAAAAAACAAAACAAAACACCAGTGAATCTGAGAACTGATTCTATTTGTCAAAGTACATATATACTTCAAAACACATCCAATTTTTATCATACCAGTAAAAGATTCAAACAGAAAATTTAATTCAAAGCCTAAGTGATTTTGTTAACCAATATTCATTTATTATTTATAATGAATAATTTATTGGATTGTGCTCTTGTTACTGCTCAATTTAATGATGGCTGCTATCCCAATTAGGGACAATGAAATAATTCAGAACATTCTCTGGTTATTCTCTGCTTCCAAGGTAAATCACTTTTGTTTAAACAATACCACAACTACCCTGCCGCCTCTCCCTACTTTTTTTTTTTTTTATTTATTTTGAGAGAGAGAGAGAGAGAGCGAGCGAGCATTTGAACAGGCTAGGGGCAGAGAGAGAGAGAGAGAGAGAGAGAGAGAGAGAGAGAGAGAATTCAAGCAGGCTCCTCGCTGTCAACACAGAGCCTGACTCAGGGCTTCAACCCAGGAACCTCAAGATTATGACCTGAGCTGAAACCAAGAGTCGGATATGCCTACCTGACTGAACCACCCAGGCACTCCTCCCCCTACTTTCTTCTAAAAGCAAATTGGCTTTGGGGCACCTGAGTGGCTCAGTCAGTTAAGCAACCAACTCTTGATTTCAGCTCAGGTCATGATCTCATGGTGCTGGTTTCGAGCCCCACATTGGGCTCCACGCTGAGCCTGGAGCCTGCTTTGGATTCCTCTCCCTCTCTCTCTGCCTCTCCCCCATGCACATGCTCTTTCTCTCAAAATAATAAACTTTCAAAAAAGTAAAATAAAAGCAATTTCCAGGCACCTGGGTGGCTCAGTCTGATGAACGTCTGACTTCGGGTCACGTCATGATCTCACTGTGAGTTCAAGCCCTGTGTCAGGCTCTGGCAGACAGCTCAGAGCCTGGAGCCTGCTTTGGATTCTGTGTCTCCCTCTCTCTCTGCCCCTCCCCCACTCACACTTTGTCTCTCACAAATAAACAAACATTAAAGAAAGAAAGAAAGAAAGAAAGAAAGAAAGAAAGAAAGAAAGAAAGAAAGAAAGAAAGAAAGAAAGAAAGAAAGAAATGGATGCAATTTGGCTTCAGCAAAATGTTTCTATCCAAAGCAGTAACACAAAAGAAAGAAAATATTACATGTAAGAAAAGTGTTGATTGCAACACTACGTTATCAAGTATTTTCAACTTAAAAACATTCAACAAGAGTTAAAAACATAGATAAGTTTAGGACTGTCTAGTGGAGTTGAATATATGTACAGTCCACAACCTACCAGTAGTTCCACTTCTAGATATATACCCTAAAGAAAACTGGAGCGTGTACACCATGATAAACACCATGACTGTGTTAAAGATGCATGTAGAGTATAAGGATAAAGAATCAGGTCTATTTGATACATTCTAATTTCACAGAGAAAAGCACATACTCAGACTATGCTGCTGAACCTTACAATTATGTGATCACTAAATACAATCTTATAAAAGCACTGAATTGAAACCTTCTACCCATCTCATAATGTTGCTTCTCTACTGGAAGCAAAATGTCTAGTTTTAAAATACTTAATCACAAAGCAAACCAAGGTACATTAAATCTTTAATTTGGTGGCAGAGAAAAACATGCATTCCTATTTCATTAGTCAATGCCCCTTACAAATACATGGAGATTTATTATTATATTAAATAATTAAATTAAACTCAATATATTTTTCCCAAAATACATTTGTACCTCTCCTTAGTCCCTTCTTGCCAAGAACAGTTTAGGCTTTAACCTAATTAGAGCTGTTTCCAAGTATACTATGAATTCAACTGGTATAACAAATCTTTTTTCCTCCTTCCAGAACTAGGTCACAGAGTCAGTATACAGTTACCTTCTCCTTTCTACACTATTAATGAAAATGTAAGTAAAACACAGAACTCTGAAAACCCCAACTATGTAATAAGCAATTAATTCCAATGTGCTTATAGGGACATCAAACAATTTGAATGCAACTACTGCTAAAAATATTTTTGAGATTCATCTCCTTATCTCATTTTTACACACTGAAAAACTACTAACTCAAAAATATAGCATGATTCCTATGACAATAAATTTTTACTTCACAATTCATAACAATGGGGTTTATAATGCATCTTCAAGGTACCAGTACCATAATCTACTTGGCCTGAACTAAGTCAACATAATACCCTGTAAGCCTAAAATGTATTGTTTCTTAATCACTTACTATCTATCTATGAAGAATCTCAGTAATGTCTCTAACTCAGACTCTGAAATTAGTTCACAATATATTAAAAATGGTATCAGAAAATACAGTTCTAAATTCACCTCTGCCTCTTTAAGCTATGAAATCCTGGTCAAGTTCTAGGAACACAAAATTCAAGTTCCTCATCTGTGAAATCTAAGGACACTACTTCATCTGCTCTTATTCCACAAAGCTGATATAAGAAGAAATCAAATAATCTATTTAAAAATTCTCTCAAAGGAGCCCCTAGATAACTCAGTTGGTTAAGCGTCCAACTCTTGGTTTCGGTTCAGGTCATGATCTCACAATTCGTGAGTTCGAGAGCTGCATCAGGCTTTGCACTAAGAGCACAGAGCCTGCTTGGGATTCTCTCTCCTTCTCTTCCCTCCACCCTTTCTCTACCTAAATTAAATAAACAACAACAAAATTCTCTGAAAAATATAAAGCATAAAACAGGCAGAAGGTAATATTAGTAATAAGCAGTATTATCCCAAGAGGGTAAAATACACCATGTATGAATTACTGCATTTCTACCAAAGAGAAAAAATTTAATCTATTATTCCCATAAGATTTTTTTAAAGATATGCACTTAAAATCTAATTATAAAGAACAAAAAATATGTGTAAAAAAGAAACTAGAAGAAAATATACTAACAGAATTTGAATAATACAAGGAAATTTGTCCACAGTAAGGGGAAAATACGTTACTATGAAATAATTTATAAAAGGCATTACCAACTCTAGGTGGAATGATACCATGTTAGGGAACTAAAATACAGTAATATTTAATTTACTGCCATACTCACCTCTGCCCATTTAAGAATACAGGTCATGCAAAAGACATGATTACAGCTTTCTGGAAAACCAACTTCTTTCTCTAATAGGCAATTAAGACATATAGGACATCTGTCAGCTTCACTGTACAACAGACCAGTGGTAGCAGTATTATCTTTGTTTTCTTCACCTATAAAGTAAAGCAGTCACATATGCTTTCAAGTTCTCCAGACCAAATGACATATGTTTGTGGCAGTAACCAGAACTAGATATTCTAAGGGGCCCTCCTACTACAAAGTAATTAGATAAACATACTCCTTGAGCATAATACCTTCAACATTTACTTATTTATGCTTTTTTAATAGGGGAGTAAAAAGAATTTTTCATTAATTTTAAAATAAGTAATAGTAACATGGTTCAAAAACCTTCAAGCAAAAATGTGTTACAGTGACAAATCTCCCATTCAAATCTACTCCATCCGTCTAGTCCCACTGAATGCAACAAGTAACAACTATTAAATTCTTCCCTGTTCTTCCAAAGACCTTTTTTTTTAATGCATAGACAAGCAACTCTTAAAACATGCCCTTTTAAAGCTCTACTCCATGCATCCAGTCCCACTGAATGCAACAAGTAACAACTATTAAGTTCTTCCATGTTCTTCCAAAGACCTTTTTCTTTTTTAATGCATAGACAAGCAACTCTTAAAACATGCCCTTTTAAAGTTCCTTCTTCATACAAATACTAGACCACTATACACACTAGTCTGCATTTTTCTGTTTTAACCTATTATTGATGGACATTCTCTTTGTTTTCCACCTTTGGCTATTACAAACAATGCTGTGATGAAAAACTGTCATTTCACATTTTTAACAGCATATCTACAAGATAAATTTCTAAAAAATAAATTGCTACATCAACATGTATGTACATTTGTAATTTGAATAGATACTGTCAAATTACATCCCTTACAGTTTGTACTAATCTAAATGCCCACCAGCAATTAAACCTACAAGAGTATCCATTGTTGGCTCAAAACTAAAGGAAACTCCAAGGTTCAACATAAAATGAAACAAAAATAAAGAAATGGTCAGCTAAATGCAAACAATGTACACAAAGCAAATGGAAAAATGGGGATTATCCTGGGAGCAAGTGTCCATATTAGTGTTCATATCTACAGACTAACCCTTACAACCAACCCAGATAGGGGAACTGATCCTAAGAAACTTTAATATTAAGTTAAGATCCCCAACGGGACTAAAGTAAAACATGGCTTCAGGGAAAAGCAAATACAAATCCTCTGAAGAAAAACATTCCTTATTAGGCCCTCAGAATTCTAGAGATAAAATTTATCAAATGTGAGTTCATAATCAAACAATACCAAACCTAACAAAATAAGTTGCCTTGAGTAAGAATCAGCAGAAATAAGAATTTACTTAGATTTATTTTTTATATTAATATTTTATATATTATACTTATTAACTATAAATGTACTTAGATACCCATTGGCTTCAAATATAAGAATTTTCAAATACCACACAGAATAATTAAACACCATGGTAGACCCAGAAGGAAAGAATATTTGTGAACTGGAAGAAATTTGAGAAAAGTAAGAGACATAAAAGGAGAAAGGAGAGTGTGAAATGAGGTCAGAACAAAGTCTAACACACTAATTGAAGCCCAGAAGACAATAAAGAATATGCATAGTTAAAGCAGTAATGGCTGAGAAAGGAGAAAGTAAACAAAAAAGATCTAAAAGATGAAGGACATATAGGTATGCTACAAGAAAAATAAAAATAATCCATGCCAGAAAAAATGTAGCAAATCAGTACAACATCAAAGATAAAAAGATCTAAGAAGAAAGGGGTTGTGGGAGGGAGGATGGGCTAAATCGGTAAGGTGCACTAAGGAATCTACTCTTGAAATCATTGTTCACTATATGCTAATTTGGATGTAAATTTAAAAAAATAAATAATAAAATTTAAAAAAAAAGATCTAAGAAGTAAAATGTGGGGTCCACAGGTGCATCCAACTCTTGATTTCAGCTCAGGTCATAATCTCACAGTTCATGAGACTGAGCCCCAAGTGCGCCTGCTTGGGATTCTCTCCAGCTTTCTTGCCCCTCCTCTGGGCACATGTGCATGCTCAGTCTCAAAATAAATAAACTTTAAAAAGCCAAATGAGGGAATGGACAGATCATCTATAAGGGACTGACAATTAGGCTGAAAAGAGATTTCTCTTTTCTTTTTTTTATAAAGAAGGAAAATAGTTTATTACTTTGGCAGGCAAAGGAGGCTGCAGCAGTCTAAGACTTCAAAAAACCTTCAAGGCTGCCCTGAGGAAGAGACTGGGGGGTTTTATAGGGAAATACAGGATCTAGCCAGCTTTAAAAGGAATTGTGTGCTGCCAGCTTCTTTCGTCATGTCTTTAGGGTTCCTGTGGTGTCTAAACGAGGTGTCTGTCCAATCAGATGGGAGCCCTCAAATTTGGGGCAATGACTGGGTAGAAGCCAGTGGCAAAGGCAGTGAAAGGATTCAGCTGAGGGCAGAACAAAGGAGATAGAGGTTTACTGAATACACCCCAAGGGAGCAGCAGACCGGACAGCAGAGGAGAAGCTGTCTGCCTGAAAAGAGATTTCTTGATAGCAAGAAAAGAAAACCAGAAAATGGTTAAATAATATCTTCGAAGTGCTAAGAGAAACAAATCAATCCAGAATTATACATCTATCTTTGAACAGTTTTGAAAAAAATAAAATAAATACAAAAAGTTTAAAGTTTACCACCAACATACTTTCACTAAAAGAACTTAAAAGTCTTTCTCAGGAAGAAAAAAAAGACATGGAAGAAGAAATTCCCCCAAACACTATCTATATTAAAATATCAACTAATTTGTGGTGCTTGAAAAAATCAATAATGGATGACTATAACCTATAAATCAAGAGTAGAAAGATCAGAGTTAAAGTGTTCTAATTCTTCTCCTATTAACAGTTAATACTCAAATATTAATTTTAGAAGCAGAGGAAAAGATCAATGCTATTTTAAAAACCAACAAAGAAGATTTCAACATCAAAAACCAAAAAAGGTATATTGTAAGACCAGTAGGGAATAAAAATTTAAGAGGAAAAAGAAAGGGCTGAAACAAACCAAACACCTTGGCCAATCAAAAATAAGACATGGGAAGAGGAGTAAAAAATGTGTGCACTTCTTATTCAGGAAGATTATTTCAGAATTTAAGAACAATAAAAATAAGTGAAAACAAAAAATTCCTTGTATATTTTGAAATGCATACAAATGAACAGGTTAGAACCTAAGTTTTACTTTCCACACACAAGCTTTATAAAAAACAAAAGGTTACCTTCCATGTCTTCATACTCCTGATCTCCCACATTTAGGGTATATACAGTTTTCTTCTTCATTTCTCCTTGAAAAAGGGTATCCTATAGGATGAATTAAAATAGAGAATTTTTATGTTTGCCTTCTCCAAATATCAACGAAAAACAGAAACAAAAACCCAGAACTGTAAGAAATTACTTTACACATAAAAGAATACAGTACAAGCCAAGGCAATCAATTTTATGGATAATCCAGTACTCTTTTATATTCTTTGCCATCAAGCACAGTCTTTCAAGTAAAAACCTTATACAAGTATTAAGCAACAAAGACTAAATGATAAATTTTGTGGTACAGGCATAAATATAATTGGAGCTTAGGGAAAAGAGATCGATTTGAACTGGAGTTTTCACTGAAGGTAATATAGGTTATGTGTGTTGAGGAGCTTAAGGCATTTAAGGTACAACATAGTATAAAGGAATAAAATAGCATTTAACTAGGCCAATCTGACAAGAACAAGAAGAGTAAGTGCATAAAAGTATGAGAGAGAGACTGTATGTGTACTAAGGAGCAATATATGCCAAGAAGTTCATCTGAAAGACTACAGTAATGGGTAAGTAAAGCGATAAGCAGAACAATGTAAATCAAGTAGGGACAGATGATCTCCAATGACTGAAAAGTTTAGATCCAGCCTTAATAGATTCCTCTGAAGAAGACTGAAAATGATAAAAGTGATGTAAATAAATAAATATTTTATAAGAATGATCTGCCAGCAAAGCATAGAAATGGATTAGAGCAGGGAGAGATTAGAACCAGAGAGATTTGCATAGCTAGAGTAACTGGCTGTGAAGTGAATGGAAAAGCAAAGAATTAGCAAACTGAAGAATCTGAGATATGGTGACTAAATAAATACAGGGAAGGAGTCAAAGATTATGCTGGCCTAGAGACTAAGAAAAATGGTGATTACAAGAGGCAAAATGAGAAACATGGGGAAGGAAATTAATTTGTTAGTCAAGGGGAACAAGTTTATGAGGTTAAATTATTTTTTAAGTCAACTCAGAACTTTTTCTTGAATTGATGCGAGACACATGATTATTACAATGAGCTGTTCAAATACATTTTGGAATATCTAGGCACAAGAAATCCCCAATCTCACCAGTTATGATTCTCCCATATTTATATGAAGTAATTTTTGTATTACGTATGTATTGCCCAGGAAAATTCTCTTCTAGGCTAAATAAGCAGAAAAGCAAAGACCCATACTTTGGTTCAAAAACCAACTATAAAGCAGAAGATAAGAACATAGAAGAATGATTTAGAGGTTTTAGTAGAATGAAAAAGCCAGAATCGGTGAGGATTAGAATTACTTTAAAAAGTTAATTTAGGGGCGCCTGGGTGGCTCAGTCGGTTGAGCATCTGACCTCGGCTCAGGTCATGATCTCACTGCTCGTGAGTTCAAGCCCCTCGTTGGGTTCTGTGCTGACAGCTCGGAGTCTGGGAGCCTGATTCGGATTCTGTGTCTCCCTCTCTCTCTGCCCCTAACCCACTTGCATTCTGTCTCTCTCAAAAATAAATAAACATTAAAAAAAAATTTAAATTTAATAACAGTCTGCCTTAATAAAGGCAGAAAGTCAAAAACAAGAGAAAACTTCCCCCTCAGCGTACATTTGCAACGTTTGTTTTAGTTCTGATACTGTTGTTTAGAAACAACAAAATGATGAATGTCCAGGAAAGAGGACTAAACTGGTTAACAGCCTTGGAAACTATGTCATACACAAAAAATGTAAAGTAGTAGAATGGTCAGCCTGGAAGAACAGAAAGCTTAAGGAGAAGGTCAGCAGTTACCTTCAAATGGAATGGGCTATTCTGAAGGGAGGTAGAAAGACGTCCAAAGACTTTCTTGTGGGCTTTTTTTTTTTTTTAATTCAAAGATTTACTGAGTGCCATAGGTATACTCTAGTCAGTGTTCTAAGTATAGCACTGAACAAGACAGAAATTCCTGCCTTTACATTCAAGTAGGAGAGAAACAATAAACTAAAATATCTAGTATGCTGAGGAAAATAAAATAATACAATTATAAAATAAATATACACTTAGTGTGGTTAATAAGTGAGAGAGTGGAGAAGCTGTTATTTCATACAAAGTATTTAGGGAAAACTTTTCTGATAATGTGACATTTTAACTGGCAATCTGAAAGAAGCAAGAAAGAAAATTATGTGAATACCCAGAGGACCTGCATTCTAGGCAGAAAAGAACAGCAAATATGAAAGTCTAAAGGCAGGGGGAGGGGGGCACGTCTGATATGTTCAAGGAAAAACAAGCAGACAAGTGTAGTTAGAACAGAATGAAAAAGGGGGAAAGTAGCAGATGAGGACAGAGAGGTAATAAGATCATGCAACACCTTAAAGGCTGAGGTAAACACACTGGCTTCTTCTCTGAGTGACATGGGCCAGTAGCAGGTTTTAAGCAGAGGTGGTGGCCAAGGAAAAAGCAAGGAGACTAGTCATCTAGGGAGGGAGAAGACAGTGGCCTATATCAGAATAGTAGCAATGGTGATGAAAAGTGATCAAATTCCAGCTATTTTCAAAATACAACCAACAGAATTTTAGACAGACTGAATGCGAGGTATGTGTTAGAGAGTAAGACTATAGGATAATTCTAAAGTATTCTGACCTGAGCAACCACAACAGTGGAACTGACAGAAGATTACTTTAAAAATATTCAGATAGTCATAGGTTACTCTACTTGATATTCATTCAGAATCACTTCATCAATTCATTATCACTTGACAACTTGTTACAAAAGCAGGATACCTCAGGCACCACTCCAGACCTAGTGAATAAGAATCTGCATTTTATCAAGATTTACACCTGATTCATTATCTATGTTAAAGCCTGAGAAACATTGTTCTAGACAAAGTCCCAACTTAACTGATTTTACAGGCATACTGAGCTCCTGGTATGATCTATATTTGAGTATAATCTTTATTTGAGGAAATTCATACCATACCATCTCCCCTGGCATCCTAAGTATCTAAGAATAAAAAATATTTAAGTTGAGAGTTAATTAAATGTGATAAAATGTCAATTTGAAAATTAAAACAATATTTTAAAGTTCTAGTCAGTTCTCAAAAGATGCAATACACCATTCCTTTATGTAGCTAAATAATTTATGTCCTATTGGATAGTCTAATCTATGCTGTTTTCACATTTCCATCCTTAATAATATTAAGCTTGTATTTTTATATTAATATATAAATTATAATTAAAATTTTACAGTAAATACTGTCTTCTCTATTTTAACTCATGCAAAGAAGTACATAAGCAACAGTTTATCAGTTACAGACTGCCCTTCCTCAAGTCAGAAATCTGCTGTAAAATCTGTGTTCCAAATTCTTACAAGTTATGTGCTTCTTC
This sequence comes from Panthera pardus, assembly GCF_024362965.1. NCBI lineage: Eukaryota > Metazoa > Chordata > Mammalia > Carnivora > Felidae > Panthera > Panthera pardus. Next base: position 68,456,168 of record NW_026526991.1, on the reverse strand, counting down.
TTGAATACATCATGAAATAACTACTGTCATAACTTAAAATAATTATGCCACATTACCAGTTTATTCATTCAAAATGATAAAGGTTTTAGAATTTCACTAGATAAAAGTCAACAAGTTTTAGTTCAACAACTTATAAACTTTTAACTTGTTCATGTTTATTTGTTCTATCTGCCTAGATTCCAGTTTTTAATCTAAGAATCCATGTTTTTTAATACCTATTTTGCTTTAAATTTCCAGTAAAGTGAGCATAGGAATACAATACAGACTCATGGTCCTAAGCCAGTAAAATCTGTGGTCAATAAAAAAACCTAAGAGATAAGCTGTAGGTCGGTAAGACTATCCCTCCTTGTGGTTACCCAAAAAGTTAGATATAACTCAATTTCATGATATTAACTATTTATGACTCTTAATCATGTCACATTCTACCTAGACTACTTATGAGTTTGGCTAAGTCTGGTAAATTAATTATTTATAAATTAAACCAAATTTTCTTTTAATTTTGGTTTACCTCAAATAAATTTCAAAGAATGGTTGTTCATTCTTGGCTTTAAGTTAATTCTGTTTACTTTTCAGAGGACTTTAATTTACAAATTTCAATCTTTAATGTGTCTTCCAGGTTCCACCTTTCCAAGATCCATAACATAATCTTTTTAAAAAAATTTTTTTAATGTTTATTTATTTTTGAAGGAGAGAGAGACAGAATGTGAGTGGAGGAGGGGCACAGAGACAGGGAGACAGAATCTGAAGCAGGCTCCAGGCTCTGAGCTGTCAGTGCACAGCTCAACCAGGCTCAAACCCACGAGAGCCGTGAGATCATGACCTGAGCGGAAGTCGGACACCCAACCTACTGAGCCACCCCGGTGTCCCCCTAACATAATGATCTTCATTATATCTTCCAGGTTACCCTTTTTATTTCATTATATATTGCTTCTGTATGTATCAGAAATACTACTCCAAATATGTTCATAAAAAGTTTAGGAAGAATGACTTAATTTAAAAAATTTATCATAAAAGCCATCAACTTTTAGACATGGAATAAAAAAAAAAAAGCACTGATAGAAATAAGTTTTCAGGAACTCAAAACTCATTCTCCCACACAAACCTTGGAATACATGGAAGTGAGAATCCCAGGCCAGCCATTACAGTGCATTCAAGTTAACAGCAGTGCAGAAGAGAGTTCAGTTCTCTAGAACAGGACTGCCCAATGGGGAATTGTTCAATCAAGCACTTGAAATGAGTCTAGTACAGCTGAGGAATTAAATTTTTCATTTTATTTAGGTTTTAATTAATTTAAATTTAAGTAATCCAATGTGGTTACTGGCTACTGTGCTGTACAGCACAGCCCTAGGATATAACTACCATCCTCTATAATAGAAAATGGTTTCAAGTTACAGGTGAGATGCTAACAGTGTATTTTCTATTATAGTAGTCGCTGAAGCACCTCAGTTTCAAGGAATCAGGTAAGGGACCAGAGGTTCCTGGTAATAGAAACCAAACATTTTAGCCATGGCTAGCTCCATTTAAAATTCCTATCCTTCCCTTCTCCTCCTCCTCTTTCTCTTCCAAAACCTGTTTCCTTCCATCTACTACAAAACAGAATTTCTTCCCTCTCCAGTTCAACTTCAAACCTCGCTCTTCTTGCTTCCTCCCTACTGTCCTTCAAGCAAGTCCATGGTATCTAAAGATATCAACATCCTAGTTAAGACTTAGACCTAGATTCAAATCCCAGCTCCACTGCTATGCAATAAATGGCTATTATTATTATTAGTGCGAGTAAGAACAGAAAAATAGGGAAGAGTAACAAAAATGTCAATTGCCCATTTCTTTGTTTTCCCTAGACAGAAGTGAAAGACAAAGGCAAACACAAGACTGAAAAAATACAAAATAACATTTCTGAGTAAAAACTAAATTGATCCAGTCTACTAATATTCTGTCAAAACAGTACAATCAGGGGCAGGGGGTGGCTCAGTCAGTTGAGCATCCAACTCTAGATTTCTGCTCAGGTCATGATCCCAGGGTCATGGGATCAAAACCCACATCGGGAGATTCTCTCTCTCCCTTGCCCCTTTCCCATCTGTGCGCTCTCTAAAAATTAAAAAAAAGGAAAAAAAAGGCGGGGTGCCTAGGTGGCTCAGTTGGTTAAGCGTCCGATTTTGGCTCAGGTCATGATCTTGCAGTTCCTGAGTTCAAGCCCCAGGTCAGACTCTGTGCTGAGAGCTCAAAGCATGCAGCCTGCTTCAGATTCTATCTCCCTCTTTCTCTGCCCCTCACCCACTCACGCTCTCTCTCAAAAATAAATAAACATTAAAAAAAGTTTTATTAAAAAAAAGTACAATCAGATCCTTTGGGTACAAATAAAGAAGGCATATGAAAGGCTATGAGGCAGTTTAACTCTATTTCCCACCCCACTTCCAAACCCAATCCTGCCATTATAAAGGGCACGGATATGATAAATGGGAGCCAGGTCTGAATGAAAGGGATATTGGGAAAAAGTAAGAGCTGCCCTGTGTTGGGTATACTTATGCCAAGGACATCTTCATGAAGATGCTAAATATAAATACTACGCTGATTCACATGGCTAAGGTATTCAGAGAATCCAGTGACTCCCAGAACCTCTCTCAGATACTCTATTTTTCTTTCTCCCTTATTTCCAATCTTCTATCCAAGATAAACCAGTCCCCAAATTCAATCCTCTGTCCAAAAAATTCAATTAAAAAAGAGCGGGTATTTAGTAAGGTACTCTGAGTGGTATATTACAGTGATTAATGACTTGGGTACTGGTGTCAGGCAAACTTGTGCTCATGACATTGTCTAGCAGTAATAAGCATTTAAATGTGAACCATTACTATTAAATGCAGGATCTTCCATCCCATTTCCAGTCTTAAATAAAGGCATTAAGTGCCTTCCAATCATCTACTCAAAAATTTGATCTTCCCTTTGATAATGTTATTTTCAGCTGAAGAAACCATAGGAAGGCTATTTTTTTATTGATGTCTAGGGAGGGACAGTATCCATTATGGTAGGCCAGTGGTCAAAAAACTGGTTGAGTATTTCTGTAAATAAAGTTTTGTTAAAGCACAGCCATGCTTATTCCTTTATATATTGACCAAGGCTACTTTTGCACTACAATGGCAGAGATGAATAATTACAACAGAAACCATATCCTCTGCAAAGCCTAAGGGAACTACGTTTTGGCCCTTCCCATAAAAAGTTTACAGATGTGGCTCAGTCCCTCATTGCAGAGAACTCTTCAAGCTTTCTTAAGCATAGGCATCTATCTATCTACATTCATATTCAACCCATACTCTGGCACAACAGTTACTTATTACACATCTGAGTCAATGGTTCTGCAATGTTGTCCTTGAGTTCCTTTTAAAACTCCCCTGAAGGCTCTGAGATTTTGTTGATTTATCTACATTAATTTTATCATTCTGGCTTAAACTATCACAGATATTTGCTCTAGTGCCTCCAACTAATTCACTTCAGAGTAGGGTTAAGGCAATGAACTCCTTCAGCTTAATAATTATTTCCTTTCCAGTCTCTCTGCTACATAATCAACTCAATCCTGCACTGTCACTGTTGATTTTTAAGTCCCTTACAAAATGCTCCCAAAGTTTTGTTTTTTCTACCTGATTTCTACTGTATAATTTTATTAGACTTTGTAAGTACACTTCTTTGCTTCTAATGGGCTATTCTGACATGGTTTTGTTTAAAATATCCCTAACCTACATGTTGGTTGCTGGAGGTTTAACACCAGTACTGTTCAGTATAGAGACAGGAATGTCCCTTCAAGTACAGGTTTTACAAAGAAATCTGTCTAGGTTCAAATTTCAACTAGTCTGCCACTTACTAGCTGAGTGACCTTAACATCTTTAAGCCTGTTTCCTCATCTATCAAATGGGGATAACAGTAGTAACCAGTCATTATGAGGACTAAATTACATAATCACATAATCCTTTTAAAGTGCCTAGCAGCAAGACTAGCAAAAAAGAACTCAACAAATAGCACAGAGGCACAAACACAAGAACATGACCACCACCCTGCCCCAAAAATCTTAGGTATACCATAAGATATAAGATTGGTAAACCTATATGCTCTAAGCACAGATTTTCATTGTTAAAAAAACTTCTGTATTTCAAATATCCACATATAGAACGAATGTGAAGAGTAAAAAGTTCACAAAATTTAAATTGTCAAATAGCTTTTCAAACAGATCTTATACAAGGATAAATACGTTCTTTATTCTATACTGATAGTATTTATCAAAATTCCTATTTATCTAGAAGTAAAAAGGTTGAAGAAAGACAAAGTTTAGGACTCCAAAAAAATAATCCTAGGATTTTTGTATCATATTTCCTATTTTATATAATTACAGGAGATAAAATACTACTAAGCAGTTTTAATATGGCAACTCCAGCAAACCATGTATATAAAAATACAAATATATTTTTATATATATACAAATATTCACAAGCTCTCTTACCTTTAAAATTCTTCAGGTCAAGCAGTTATGCAATCAGTTTTCCATCAAATGATTCTGGGGAGGGAATTATGAAAATCAGTCCTATTTTACTTCACTTTCACCCAGCTGTTCCCATATTTATCTTGGGTTTAGAATAAAAGAGAACAACAAAATATAAAGAATGATTTATTCCAGAGGGCCCTGAATGTGATAATTTATTTAGAATGCATGACACAGTTAAGCCTATGCCTTCACATATGAAGATACAAACAGGTAATGGAGGCAAAAATAATAATATTTTGTTTAGTGAGAGAAGCACAAGAAGTCACATTTCAGCATACAGGAAAAAACCAATTGAAAACAATGTAACGGAGAATTAGAAAAAATCTACCCCAACTAACAGACTGGTCATATCACCTATGAAGACAATTTAGAAAAACATACAGAAATTTAACAACTACTAGAATTTAAATTACTTCCTGAACTCCAGATCTTAAGTACACTTAACTAGTAATCACTTTTTTCCCCTCTTTTTTCAAATAGGCCTACACCAGACTCCCCACTTTCCTACAGCTTGTCTTTAACTTATTTTTTCATTCAATAAATATTTAGTCAGTGTCCCTATTTTCTAGGTACCATTAGGTCTTCCATACTGACACACCTGACAAAAACAAAAACAGAAACCAACAGTTACAATGCAGTACCCAGGTGCTGCAATGGGGGTAAGCACAAGATTTAACAGGAGCACATAATGAACACCAAATCCTTGCAACATATGTGCATTTGTAAAAAAGGCTTCCCAACTGTGACCAAAAGATTTAAAAGTATATTTTTCTAACCCCCTGACCATTCTGTACCACTGTGGCATTTCCATCCTTAAAGGACTCAGAACTGGAATTACCAATTTTAACATGACAGAATTTTAATTTTCAAAACAAAGAAAGGATACACAGGTAAGTTGAAGTTCTCACGATGTTAGACTTCCTATACGGAAATGACCATCAGGCAAACATAAAAGACACCTCTGTGCCTGAACCCACACCATGAAGGCTTATCCTCCAAGAAAGTTTTTCAGATTAATGGTTGGGACATACATACTGATAGAAGTATCTTTTTCTTCAAATTTTATAAAATAATACATTTCAGTGCAATTATCCGAGTATATGAATTATCTAACTGAACATCCTAAATTTAAAAAAATAACAGGTCTTTAATAAAAAAAATGTTCATTCCTTTAACACACCAATTTCTCTTTATTCGTGATCACAACAGTTATGTATTTTTTCAACATCACGTTTTTTTCAGTTAAAAATAAAATTTTTGACCAGAAAGTACAATAAAGAACCAACAAATTATGACATCTAAATTTACAAAAACAGCAACAAAATTTTCATTTCTACCAATAGCTTCAATTTCACCCGAACTTTATAACTATCAACAGTAAAACTGAAATGGATATGAAATGCAAGACTTTGAATCAATTTTACTTTTAGTGGGTTCATTTACACGCTGTTATGGTTTGAATGTTTGCATCCCCTAAAATTCATATTCATATTCATATGCTGAAATCCTAACTCCTAAAGGTGATGATGTTAGTAAGTGGGGCCTTTCAAAAGTGCTTAAGTCATAAAAAGTAGAACCCTCATGAATGAGATTAGGGCCTGTATTATAAATGAGGCTAAGAGAGATCCGAAGCCCCATCTACCACACGAGGATGCAAAGGTTAAGTATGTGACATGGAAGAGGGCCCTCACCCAACCATCCTGCCACCAGAACTATGAGAAATAAATTTCTATTGCTTATAAGCTACCCAGTTTGTGATATTTTATTACAGCAGCCTGAACAGATAAGCCACGAGCTCTGCTTTAAGTTACTACTGCACATTGGTCCCTAGAAATACTTTCTGGGTCAGTTTTTGAGAAGATTATTAGTGACTTGGTTGCTTGTCAGCAGCTGATCAACAACAGGAATTTCTAGGAACCTCATATTCAATTCCTTGGTTCTAGGCCGCTATCCAGAAAAAAGCTTGTTTTCCAAGCACTATTCACTGATGAACAAATAATCTCGTATCTTGTTGCTTAGCAAGTAAACTGAAAATAAAAAAGATGAAGTCATCTACACTTACCAGTCTTATAACAAAATCAGCTTCACATAGCAATCTAGGAAGTGAAGATATGCTTCAGAATGTCTCTAAAATTCTTGTGCAGTGTCTGCAACATGTGAGAGCCAAAAGAGTCAACTAATACGAGGTATGCCACCTCATACTAAGCTCTACAGTGACCTATAACTTAATTATTGAAACAAAGCACTTTGAAAAGGTTAGAATGAATAAAGAATAAAACATCTCCAAAGTGAAAGGCAAGCCGGAAATCCTCAGGCAGAAAATATAGATTAAGCTGAAAACAGGAAAACAGTTTTTCAAATCTTAAATAATTATGAAAATTAGAGTTCATGAACGCTATGCTCTAAAAGAGAAATTAAATTTCCTATTTCCTTTTACATTTAATGTAACATCATCTCCTCAACAGAGGTTACACTGTTACAAGATCACACATATACTAAAAAAAAAAAAAAAAAAAAAAAAATGTAACTGACAAACCATATTTAACAGAAATAAGGAGATTCAAGTAGCCATTACATTCCAAAATTGATAAGTAAACTGAGAAGTTCTGGTTCTGAGTAAAATGGAGTAAGCACATTCCTCCTTGTTAATCTCACTGACTGAAACTATAAAACCCAGACAGAATAAATGGAGCAGCTAATTGAAATTTAGAAAGTAAATAATAGCAGGTAGACTGGGGAAGAGCCCAGTATCCGATATATTATCAAACTGGTAGTGGGCTTTTAATTTTTCCCATCCAGTTTTGCTCCAGCCTGAGCTTAATGGAGCCTAAAACCCAGAAAGTGGCTGTTGGTAACAATGGAGAAAGCAAAAGCTCTAGGAAAAAGCCCTCTATTTCTATCCAAAGAGTAGAAAAGGAGTCCCCTAACTTCTTAGAAAGAGTAAGGGAAATCTCTTCTTTCTTCTGTTCTTCACTCCCCACAACCCAATTCCCAAGCAATCTTACGGTGACAGCTGCAACAGTGCTAACAGCACAGCCAGCAGGAGCCTAAAACTCTTAAGGAAAGGGACCATCTTCACTGACTGAAGAAACTGGAATAATTTCAATTTTTCTCCTGTCTTCTGGCACTTGGCTTCAGATACAACTGTAGAAAATACGCACCACAGTGGAACAAATGAAATGAAGATTGGGGTTTCTAGCCAGAGGATAGAAAAGGGATGGGGGGAGGTCCCAGGGACCTAGAAAATACCATGGACATAACAGAGAGGAAAGCACTTAACAACTTATAAGTTGTTTATGAACTCCTAGCTCACCCCTAAGCTGCAAACCTATAGATTTAACCCTAAGTAGCATACTGGAGGCTCTGAAGACTAAAATATAGGATAAACCCCCATGCAGGTCAGATTGGCTACTGGGTAGTACATATATGGGAAAAATCCAAATAGTACTGCAAAGCTTTTGAAAACAGAACAGATTAAAACTGCAACCTAAAGAAAGCTGGTTGGAGCTTGTGGCCTAAAATCCAACTGAATCAACTACCTGCCCAAACAAAAATCTCAACATTCTCCATACCATTTAAATAAGACACTAAGATTCATATCATAATGTTCAAAATCTCCAAAACACAACCCAGAATTACTTGGCAGAGAGAACAGAAAACTCTCAAAACTCCTGTGGGAAAAAAGAATCAACAGAAACAACACTAAGATAACACAGATACTAGAGCACTGGATGAATTATCTGACAAAGACTTGAAAGCAGGTATAAAATTGCCCAAGAGCAAATATTCTTGAAACAAATTGAAAACTGGAAAGTCACAGCAAAAAAAAAAAAAAAAAAAAAAAAAAGAAGAAGAAGAATACTTAAAGAACCATCAAATGGAAATTTTAGAACTGAAAAATGCAATAACTAAAATAGAAAATATACTGGACTCAATAGCAGAAAGTCAGTGAACTTGAAGACAGATCAAAAGGTACCCAATGTGAACAACAGAAAAAATATTGAAAAAAATATCAGTGCTTCAGGGACCTGTGGGAGAACACTAAAACCCTAACATTCACATCAAGAGTCCGAGCAGAGGAAAATGAGTGCAGTACAAAAAAAGGAAGACGAAGAGAAATAATGGCCAGAAACTCCCAAATTTGGTGAAAGATATATAAACCTCTAAATTCAAGAGTCTCACAAACTCCAAACAGGATAATGATCATGCCTAGACATATCACAGTCAAACTGCTAAAAGTTACAAAGAAAAAAATCTTGCAAGCAGACTGAAAAAACAAGGAATTAATTATGAGAGGAAGGTGGGTTAATGATTTGAATAACTAGTGACATCTCATCATAAACTACATTTATCCAGGGCCAGTTGGCTGACTCAGTTGGAAGAGTATGTGACTCTTCATCTCGAGGTTTTAAGTTGGAGCCCAACATCAAGTGTAGAGATTACTTAAAAATAAAATCTTAAAAAAAAGAAAAAGAAAAGAAACTACATAGACCAGAGGAAGTGGAACAATATTCTTGAAGTGCTTAAAATAGAAAAGAACTGTAAACCTAGAATCCTCAATCTAGTGAAATCATCCTTAAATACAACATGAGAAACGACAAAAGAGCAACAGAAGTGATAAATATCTGGATAAATATAACTAACTATCCTCCTCTTGAATTCTTTAAAATGTTTGGCAATTAAAAGCAAACATCACAACACTTTCTAACAGAATTTCCAATGTATGTAAATGTAGCACAAGACAATTACAACATACAGAGAAAAGGGTAAAGGGACCTACAGGGTGATAAGATTTCTGTATTTCACCTGAAATGATAAAATACTGATTCTAAGGAAACTGTGAACAATAAATGGACATATTATAATCCTTAGAGTAATCATTAAAAAAGTGATATATAGGCAAAAACACAATTAAGATGGAATACTAAAAAATGTTCAAAGAATCCAAAGAAAGAGGTTACAGAAGAAAAGAGGGAACCAAAAAAATAAAATGGTAGAATTAAATCCAAATATATCAATAGTTAAAATATGTGAGATGCAGCGAAAGCATGACTGCATCAAAGGTCAGAAAAGGTCTCAAATCAATGACCTAAATTTCTATGTTAAAAAACTAAACTAAAATTAAATAAAAATGTATACAAAGCAGGCAGAAGGAAGGAAATAGAGTAGAAATCAATGAAATTGAAAACAGAAAAACAGAAAAATCAATGAAACCCAAACCCATTCTTTAGGGGAAAAAAATCAATAAAATTTAAACCTCTGGCGAAACTAAGCAGCATACCACTGAATAGCCCTAGTACTGTTTAAAGAAATTAAATCTAGTCCTCCCAAAACAGGAAATCCCTAGGCCCAGATAATTTCCCTGGTGAATTTTACTAAACATTTAAAGAAGCAATACCAGTTCAACACAATCTCCTCCAGAAAATGGAAAATAAATACTTCCCAACTACCCTGATACCAAAACCAAAGATAGTATAAGAAAGAACTGATAAACTAGATATAATCTAAATAAACAAACTATGGTGCATTCAGCCATACAATGGAATACTACTCAAACAAAATAAAAACAAAAACAGAAACAGAAAAAAGGAATGGACCAGAGCTTCACTCAGCAACTTGAATGAATCTTAAAGACAATATACTGAAAGAAGCCAGTCCCAAAAGGTCACAGACTACACAGTTGCATTATTATATGATATTCGCAAAAGGTAAAAACTGTAATGATAAAGAATTGTTATCAGTGGTCACCTGATAACAATTTGGGAAAGGTCTGAGAAAGGTTTAACTACAAAGATAGCATGAGGGAGCTTTTTGGAGGTAATGGAACCATTCTAAATCCTGACTCTGATGGTAGTAATACAAATACATGTATTAAAAGTCACAGAACTACACACCCAAAAAAGATCAATTTTAACATATGTTAGTAAAATTTAAAATGTTTTAAAAGTAAAGACTAACATGAAAAAACAATTTTGGGCTAGAACATAAATTGTTAACATTTTTAACAAAAGTATGGCTTCACTGACACATTCATAGTCTGTCTTTCCAATGGTTCTATACTATCACCAACACAGAAGCCACCCACGGTTATATCACCACTGATAAGCTTGAGAGGAGGTATCTGAATGTTCTATTTCTGGTTCCTACATTTCTGCAACACTAAAAGATCGTGTATTCTATAGCCCATGGAGACAGAGAGATTAAAAGCAACAGGCACAATTTTACAACCCCACTAAATTCTTTTTTTTCCAGTTTTTCTTTTTTTTAATGTTTATTTTTGAGAGAAAGAGAGCAAGCAGGGGAGGGGTAGAGAGAGAGGGACAGAGGATCTGAAGCAGGCTCTGTGCTGACAGCAGAGCCCAATGCAAGGCTTGAACTCATGAACCACAAGATCATGACCTGAACCGAAGTCTGAGGCTTAACCAACTGAGCCACCCTGGCGCCCCACAACCCCACTAAATTCAAGGGCAGTGTTGTAGAAATAGATCAGTTCCAATACACTACTAATAGATCAGTTCCAATACCTGGTCAGTATGGAGCTGACCAGTTTTTCATTGTTTGGGGTAAGAAAGGCACTACAGTTCACTCCCCAATTGGGTTACACTCTTATGTGACAGGTGTCCACTCTATGAGAATACATCTATGATCCAATACTTTATTTCTTTTGAGAGACAGAGCATGCATACATGTGCGAGGTAGGGGCAGAGGGACAGGGAGAGACAGCATCTTAAGGAGGCTCCAAACACAGCACAGAGCCTGACACAGGGCTCTCTCACGACCATTAAATCATGCCCTGAGCTGAAATCAAGAGTCAGACACTTAACTGACTGAGCCACCCAGGCACCCCACAGTACTTTATTTTAAAAAGAAAAACAAGGGGCACCTGGGTGGCTCAGTCAGTTAAGCGTCCGACTTCGGCTCAGGTCATGATCTCACAGTTTGTGGGTTCGAGCCCCGCGTCGGGCTCTGTGCTGACAGCTCAGAGCCTGGAGCCTGCTTCAGATTCTGTGTCTCTCCATCTCTTGGCCCCTCACCTGCTCATGCTCTATGTCTCTCTGTCTCTCAATAATAAATAAACGTTAAAAAAAAAATTAAAAAAACAAAAAACAAAAACAAAAAACAAGGGCTTTCTATGTGCATGGATACATTACCATAAAGAGTTTGATAAATCATACGAAAGGCTTCCACTATTTCTTCAAATGAGAAACATTATAGGGCAGTATCATCTTATGTCGTCCAATAATTTCAACATATATTCATGCAATTCTGTCATGGTTCTTAAGATCAAGTCCCACATTGGGCTCTGTGCTGAGAGTGTGGAGCCTGCTTGGGATTCTCTCTTCCTCTCCCATGCCCCTCCCCTGCTTGTGCCTGCATGTGCTCTCTCTCAAAATAAATAAATAAACTTTAAAAAAAACTATTCAATATTTATGCAATTCTTCTTTAATAACTCCACCGCTGCTTAAGGTATGGTGGAGGGAACAGAAAGGGGAGCTGACTGCAATCTTCACTTGTCTTCAAGATTCTCCTCTCCATTTTTGCATCCCCATCTACTAAAACACAATAATATAACTAATTCAAGTGATAGAGGCAAACTTAGAGCTCTTACATTTTTGTTTTTTTTTATCAGTAATTCCTCAATGCCTATTATAGGTCCCTTGAGAAGAGTAACAAGTGTGGAAAAGCAGAGTTTACATTCAGAAGATTAAGTATTATGCCTATTAAAGACAAAAAAAAAAAAAAAGAAGAAGAAGAAGAGATTCATTTCAAATCAAACTTCCCAAGAGAACTATCCCAGGAGGAGCCGTTGGGATCAACACCATACCCTCTCACAAGCAGAAAAGCCAAGAGAAGAAAGGCATCCTGGATGGAAGTACAGGAAGCAGAGGAAGAACTGGTATCTTTTTATCTTTTTTTCTAATCCAAAACAGAAACACTGTCAATTATATCTTTAACTTAATCCTTGTCCTATGTTAGAAAGACTCCCGACCCGAAACAGCAATCTTGGTCAACCCACATCCCAAAAACATATATAGCACAGGAAACACCTGCAAATAAAGAAACAAATCCTAAGAATTAAAGAAGAGGAATTAATGACAATAAGTGACTGCATACGAATGCTTGTTGCAGAAGAATGGAAATGGGATTTCATCTAAGACAACAGGGAAAAAAGGGACAATGTTCAAAACACTGCTTCTGAAATACTCCTCTGTTCTGTTTAAACAAAATTTTACCAACCTTACTTACATTATAGTTTCAACTCCAGAAATTAGTCTCTAATTTGTACAGATGCTAAATGTCTTGAGGAACTCTTTGGTTCCTCAAGAATTGTCACTCTCTAATACTTTCTAAATTGGTACAAATTGCTATAGTGAAACAAGTATTGAAAAAAAAAAAAAAGCAATTGTTTGTGTAGTAAGCCAGACATTCACTCTCTCTTTACTCCAGCTCTGCCTATTATCTGAACTTCTTAAACTTGTTAGATAGTTATCTCAGATAAATACCATTTCATGTTACATAGGTATATAATCAATGTATTCTCAAATGAATATTTCACACATAACAAGGCATTACACAATCCTACTTCTATAAAACATTACTATTCTAATCTGGAAATACATGACTTACAATGAAAACTTACTTTAAAAATAAAAAAAGAAAGAACATTCTTTTACATTCACATCAGGCATGGGCAAATATTGGGATTCTTTCCTAATGTAATTTTATTATAAATGCTTCAAATGCCCCAGGAGCTGGACTTCTGGGTATGTTTTCCATACTATTTCTAGCTATTACATTCTGACATTTCCTAAGTTATCTCATTTAGCCTTTACAATATTTTGCAAAGACATCTCCATCTTATATACAATGAAATTCAGTAACTTGTCTAAGGTCACAAAGTCAGTTATAAGTAGTAGGATTGGAATTCACTAGCCCTTTGTCAGAAAAGAAAACAGATCTTAATCCAAGTCACTAGATATTAAAAGTATTAACACTTCAGTAATAAATGGAAGACAGAGGTTCTCAGGAGAGAAACAGTAGCTATAAAAAAATAGAGAAACAGGGGCGCCTGGGTGGCTCAGTCAGTTAAGCCTCCAACTTCAGCTCAGGTCATGATCTCTGTGCTGACGGCTCAGAGACTGGAGCCTGCTTTGGATTCTGATTCCATCTCCCTCTGCCCCTCTCCTGCTCAAGCTCTGTCTCTCTCTCAAACATAAACAAACATTAAGAAAAATTAAACTTAAAAAAACAGAGAAACAAATGGAAATTTTAGAAATGAAAAATACAGTATCTGAAATAAGATTTCAACAACAGACTGGAAATATAAAGGAACGAGTCAGTGAATGTGAGAAAGAAATGATCTAATCTGAAGAACAGAGAAGTGAAAGAGTGAAAGAAAATGAAGTCTCGGGGTCCTCTGGACAACATTCAAAGTTCTATTTTTGCCATTTGAGTTCTAGAAAAATGAGAGAAAGAGCGGTACATAAACAAATTTTTGCAGAAATAATTTCCAAAACCTTCCCAAATTTCAAAATTCACAAATTTTAGGACACACCGAATAGGATTAACTCAAAAGAAAGATAAACATGCTCAGACAAATCATAATCAACTGCAAAAAAGTAAAGGTAAAAGAAAAAAAATATATTTAAAATAGAGAAACAGCATACAGAGGAAATTGATGATTCAAATTACTGCAAACTTCAGAAACAATGGGATCCAAGAAGCAGGACATGTTTAGTGCTAAAGAACTGTCAACCCAGAATTCTATATCTAATAAAGAAATCTATCAGAAATGAAAGTAGAAAGTTTTCAGCTAAGAAAAACAAAGAAAAAGCAAGGCTATTTTAAAACATATACTAAAGGAAATTCTGCAAGCTGAGGAGAAATGAGAGAAACTTGAAATTTCATTAACAAAGAACAAGAAAATAGTCAACAGCTAAAATAAGAGACTACTTTTCTCCTCTTAAGTTCTTTAAAAAATATATGATTACTGAAAGCAAAAATTACATTACTGTCTGGTGGATTTTCATTCCATATACATGTAATCATACAACTTTAACATAAAGGTCACTGGGGAAGTTGTCCGGCTTCTACATTCATTTTAAGTGGTAAAAATATTAACTCCACATAGATTGTGAATGTCTCAGTATACATATTATAATCCCTAGAGCAGCACTGTTCAACAGAAATACAATGTGAGCCACATACGTAATTTTAAATTTTCTAGTAGCCATATTTTAAAAGTTAAAATATCAATCTAGTATATTTTATTAACCCAATATGCTTAAATATTAACATCCAACATGTAACCAGTAAAAAAAAAAACTTATGAAATGAGACACTGTGTATTCTTTTTCTGGTAGAAGTCTTTGAAATCTGGTGTGTATTTTACATTTACAGCCTATGTCTCCATTCAAACTGGCCACATTTCTAGTTGTCAAGAGTAGGCCTAAAGCAACCACTAAAACATAATTTAAAGAGATACAGTCAGAAGGTCAATAGACGAATTTAAAGTAGAATATTAAATATATTCACATAATTGAAAAAAGGGCAGGAAATGGGGAACAAAATAGTATATATCAATAATTACATGTAAATAACCTAAACACACTAAATAAAAGATCATCAGATTGGATTTTACAAAAACACTGAATTACATACTGTCTACTAGAAACTCAGTTGTTTTTTTTAAATTTTCTATTTGAGTATAGTTGACACACAATGTTACATTAGTTTCAGGTGTACAACAGTGATTCAACTTCTTTACATGTTATGCTATGCTCACCCCAAGTATAGTTACTATCTGTCACCATACAATGTTATTAGAATATTACTATGTTCTCTATGCTGTGCCTTTTATTCCTGTGATTTACTCATTCCATAACTGAAAGCCCATATCTCCCACTCCCCTTTATCCATTTTACCTATCCTCCCACACTCCCCTTCCCTCTGGCAACCATCAGTTTGTTCTCTATATTTATAGGTCTGATTCTGCTTTTTAAGAAACTCACTTTAAATACAAAGACATAGGTCAAAATGAAAGAATGGAAAAAGATATACCATAGCAGTAGTCAAAGAAAGTTGGAGTGACTATACTAATATAAAATATATTTTAAATTTCTCTTAAGGGCTTGATTGGCTTTGTTTCTCCTTCATTCAATTTTAGTTTCATCTACTTCTGTAGCAGTTTTGAAAAAATAAAGCTATTTTCTGTTTCATGCATCTCCCTCATATTACTCATGTTGACATCTAAGAAACTGCACATGTACAACAGTTCCTAAAGAAATATGGCCTTAATGCATTAAAGCTGTCCTATCTGAAGGCTCTTCTATGATAAGCTTTTCAGGTGAATGATAGCTTACAAATTCTGTAAGTTATTAATATTTATTCCCATTAGAACAATAAAGAAACAATTTTCTTGACAGGTGATCTAAGCATACAAAATAGTGTTACAAGTATATTTACCTTAACATCATTTATCATTTGTAAGCTGTTTCACTGATCCCAGAGAATTTTCAAGGCAGTGTTGCTGTGGCTGCTCTCTTTACTATTTATATTTGTTTTTGCTTACTTTAAGCTGCTGAACTACTACTTTGGCCAGGGTATTGAGCCTGGCATTGGAATACAAAGACAGATAAAGATACTATACCCCTTCCTGCTGCAAAAAGTAGAGCTGGAGAAATAGGATACAAAAGATGAACAACAGAATAGCATATGCTAAGTGCCAAATGTGAGCTACAGGCATTTTTCAGGACTAATTTAGTTAGAAAGAACTCATTTAGGACAGCAAAGGAGAATAATTATGGGCCAGAATGTAAATGGACTTAAAAGTTTAAGTCCAAGGCAGGACTTAAATTTTGTTCTGTAAAAAGCGAAAATCACTAAGGAAAAGTACACCTCTATCCCATTTATCTATTTTGACATGTTTAAAATGGGGGTTTTGAAAATAATGCAGCAGCAGGAAGTGGAAGAAGAAAGAAATGTATGGAAAACTACTTAGGAAAAAAATGGAAGAATACTGGGGAGCAATAAAGTAGGCCTGATTAGGAATAAGCCCCTCAAGGGCAAAGGCCATGTTTCATTCCCAGACCTAAGAGACACATAGATATCAACAAACCTGGATCACAAGATTATCGGTAGGGAAAATGCTCATCCAGCAATAAACTGTGACATGTCTTTGCACATTTAATACTCAAATACCAAACCTCAGTACATTTTAAAAATTAAAACCACCTGATATATCTTTGCACATTTAATCCTCAAAATACCATACTACAGTACATTTAAAATTTTTAAACACCACCAACATTGAATGTTAGTAACACTGCATTAAAAAGGTTTGAAAATCACTAAATGGAGTTAACTTAAGGGTATAAAACAACAGAGATGGAGATAGCTACTATTACCACTAGACTTAGGCAAATGTTACTTAAAAATTAAAATAGGTGAGGACACTATTAAGTCACCAATAAAAGGTGACAATCAGTATATGGGACAACTAGAATGCAAAGCTAGGTCGAATGGACTATTTATTTTATGTTTATATTTATTCTGATGTCTATTTATTTTTGAAAAAGAGACAGAGCGTGAGTGGGGGAGGGGCAGAGAGAGAGGAAGACACAGAATCTGAAGCAGGCTCCAGGCTCTGAGCTGTCAGCACAGAGCCTGATGCAGGGCTTGAACTCATGGACCATGAGACCATGACCTGAGCCAAAGTTGGACACTTAACTGTGACACCCAGGCGCCCCTCCAAAGAACTATTTTCACTTTACTGTCAAAATTACGTTAAGAAGATTCCCCTAAAAGTACATCTGAGAACTCTCGGATAAAAGGGAAAATAAGGAGGAAGATTAGTCTTATCGCTAACAGAGATGTGAGAGTCTCAAGAGGGTTTAAATTTTAAAGTGAGAACATATCTGATCATAATTTTCATTAAAAGTTTTGGTGTGATAATCTTTTATAGAAACAATAAGTACAATCTTTAAGAAACATATCTGTATGTTGGTTTTCTCCCTGGAGGTGTTGGGAGTCCACATTAATGAGCAAGGTGTCCATATGTAGGATGGTGAGGAAGCCCAGAGTGAGGTACTAGATAGAAGTCAAGCAGAATGGTGACATCCTCAGTATGAACTATCTGAGGAGCCTAGAGTGAGGAATGCATCTTGGCACAAGAAATCAGAGCCTAAGAAGAGTGAAAATGATATTCACAGGAGAGAAAGCAGCAGTGGCAACAGAAATTTGGCTACATTTTGGTGACTGATCCCAAGGATATTGGGAATCAGGTTTCTCCTTGTAAGAGAAGAGAGTTATAAATTTGGAAAGGGAGAAAACAAGAACAAATGCTAGAAAACAAACACGTTTTGAAATTGGAAAAATTGGTACCAGCTCATGGTTTTCTATATACAGACACAGAAATATATACATCACCCAAATCTAGGTTTTCTAAATACCTTTCACTGAAAGAAACCACTCCTTGGAGAAACAGCTGATTCTATGGCTACAGCAGGGAAAGTATGTACAAGGTGAACCTGGGACATTTTCTTGCATCAAACGGTAAGGAAGTGCTCAAAGCAAGTCAAAACACAGAAACTAGCTGGAAGGGGCTTTCAGTAGCCAAACTGGGACATTTTGAGAATAAATAGCAAATGTGATAAAGATTTATAAAGTTTCAAAATACTTCTCCACAAAATACTTATTAATTACTAAGAGAAGGGGGGAAAAACTTTAGTGAAGAAGCTTGGGAGAATTCATCTAACTCAAGTGATCAAAGTGTACATCATCAGCGATGGCACAAACTGAAATCATATGCCATAGGATAGGATGCAATGAGAACACACAACATCATTACTGAGACACTCTTGCCAAAAAACACAATTTGAATCCAACCATGAGGAAATATCAGGCAAATCTAAATCGAGGGACATCTAACAACAAAACTAACCTGTAATCTCTTGAAGTGTCAAGGTCATGAAAATCAAGAAAAATCTGAGGGACTGTTCTAAGTTGAAGGAGTATAAAAGGACATTACAATTAAATGCAATACAGAATTCTGAACTGGATCCTCCTGTTTACAAATGAAATTACTGTGGAAACTGACAAAACCTGAGCAAGGTCTGAGAGTTAGATTGTAGTAATATAGTGATGTTAATCTCCTTATTTTGATATATTTTATGTAAAAGAAAGTCTTTATCTTTGGGGTGATGAGAAGGCATCGGCAGCTTACTCTCAAATGGCTAAAGGTTTTAAAAAACTTCTTTGTATTGTACTTGGGACTTAAGCAGGATCGGTGTCTGCAACTTATTCTCAAATGGTTCAGAGGAAGAAAGTTCTTTGTATTCTACTTGGAACTTTTCTGAAAAGTTTGAAATTGTTTTAAAAAAAGAAAAAGATTATCTACAATATTCATTTATAGTACCTAAAACTAGCATATAAGTAAAATGGTACTCCCTCCAAATGAAGAATATGTGTTTGCACCTCTTCTTATTGTAAGTAAAGACTCTGCTTTATTATTTATGGGATTCTCAATGACCCACTATATATACCCACTGTCGAATACAGTAACCACTATTTTGTTCCTCGGTCCCACTGGCCATATTTCAAATTTCAACATTTCAAATGCTCAACAGCCACATTAGCTACTGTATTGGCAGCAGACACGCAGTATTTCTATCATCACAGAAAAGTCTACTACTAGACAGCACTGACCTAGAGTTTGAGAGGCCAACTAATATAATGAGTAACTAAAGGCCCAAGAGTCAGATGGAGTGGAGTATTTCTTAGCAAGTCATTAAACTTCTCTAGAGCTTCAGACTCCTTTCTGTAAAATGGATTAATACACCCAACATTTCAAGGCTACTGAAAAGATCAAACGAAAATTTATGTAAAATGTCTAAAACAGAGTGATTGGCACATAGCAAATATTTGACAAACATTAGGTCTCTTCTGTAATGTGGGCAGATAATTTCTTAACCTTTGATATCAGTACTTTTACATCTAGTTAAGCAATTACAGGAGTATCAGTTTGAAAATAAGAAGCTTACTATCTGGCTTATTAAAAAGGCCAATGAGCTTCATATTGGTAAATTCAATGAAAAATCTTAAGCTCTTACATTACTCAACTCTCATCAACACTTGACCCTACTGATTACTCTCCCCTTGAAATACTCTCTTCCTTTGGTTTCTACAATACCACACTCAACTCATACTTATTTGACCTTCACAGTATTCTTTGGGAGCTTACATTCCTTCCTCAAACTTTTTATATTAGGGGCCACTGTGATTCCATTCTAGTTATATTCCCTCCCTTAGACAATTAATTCCACCTATAGTTTCAACTACTTATATAAATGACTTCAATTTTCTATTTCCAGCTGATACCTCTCTTCTGAAATTTAGAACCATATTATCTAACTGCCTATAAAAATTTCCACCAGAGGTTCCTTAAATACAGTATGTCAGAATCAAAAGAACCTTGGTCCTTATGTGGTATCACCTTCCACCCAGCTGTTTACCTCTGAAATTTCTATCTCCCTCACTTTGGATCCATCAACAGAGGGCTGGTGACTACAAATTTCATTCACTTTTGCCCACCTCCAAATCAAGCTATCCTCATCTCTTCTGGACACTACTATAAGAGTCTTAACTAATTTTCCCACATCCACTCTTGCTGCTTCTCCTCCCTTTCAAAACCCATCACCATAATCATAATTCTGCTTTCTGTAACTACCAAAAATAAGTATAATTTGGCTTCTAAAAGACAGCATTTTAAACAGTAAGATAGTTATACCACTCTACCCTTAGCAAAGTATTCTTAGTTCCTTCTATACCCTGATAAATCAGTTCCAAGGTCACATTCTGTCATCCTCTACTTTAAAAATATGTCCCCTGATCTGAACGTAAATCATGGATAAAAGTAACTTAGCAGTTTATGCAAAAGACTGCATAAAGTTTCAAACCACAATTACTATTTTTATTGCTTTAATGTCTCCAGCTGAAAGCAGGTTAATCTATTAAATATTTACTAAGCACCTACTATGTGCCAGGCATTGTTCAGGTGTTTGGGGACAAAACAATGACCCAAAGTGACAAATCCCCTATTCTCACAGAACTTGCATTAAAGCGAAGAAGAAATACAATAAATTTAAGATAATAAATTATACAGTATATTAGAAATTGATAAATGCTATGGAGAAAATCTGGCTTAAAAAGTGGTAGGAAACATGGGAAGGTCTGCTGTCTTACAGAGTAGTCAGAGAAAACTCTCAGTAGCATAGTGGAAGGTGACTGGACAAAGTGAGGTAATCAAATCAGAGAGGAAGAGGAGACGCGAAACACTCAGAGCCTGGTAGACCATAAGTACTATGCATTTTACTATGACTGAGAAGGGAAGCCATTTGAAAAGAGAAGTGACATGATTTGACAAGTTTCATCAGGATCACTCTGGCTGTTGAGTGTTAAACATCATAGGTAAACAGAAGTCATAGTGAGACTTTTTCGGAAACTATTTTGCAAGTGAGATATGATGGTGTTGTTTTTATATTTGTAAAACTTTATGTACCTAAGTACTAGAAAGAACAAAGTCACAACTTTAAAAAAAGACAACAATGACAACACAAAAATGAATCTTGGGAACACCAAGATTTTAACTCTGAGCTCTACTCAGTACTAATACCAGTTAGTACAATTCAGATGCAAGATAAGGTGCAAAGCTATTCATTTATTCTTTCGGACAGAGACCATAATTAACAATTTAGGTTTTGAGCCTCTTTATTTCACTGCACTAGGTAAGTCAAGATCCAATCTACATCACTAAAACACCAGGATAGATGGTGGCAGAGCTTCCTAATGGGAAGTTCCAATGAAAATTATTCTAAGGTTGACTCTTTTTATTACCTCTACATATGCCAGTCTCTTTAGTTAGGTTTTACAACCACCTCTCACTGGTGTACCTAAAAAGTTCAGTAATAAGTCAATGAGTAGTATGATACTGTACTCTCCTCCTACTAAAACATGCTACTAATGGTGGATCAACAACATCATGTAACTGCACTGTTTCATCCTATCTCTAGTTAATAGCACAGCTTTTCAGGAAAAATGCCTAGCCACACTGCCTCGTGCCCAAAAAATAATGCGGAAGCTGAGTGACCCCTGAAAAATTTCGATTTTAACTCATGGACTCCAATAACAGCACATAAAGATGTAACCCAAAAATCACCCTTAAGATTTTCTCCATGACACGTTTCAGGCAGCATATTTACAAACAATTTTCTATTCTTTTCTACAGTTTTATACCCTCATGACATACTGAACAATGTTTTTGCAGTGTGAGTACACAAGGAGTAAGCAAACGACCAAATCTTAGCCCACCAAAAATCTTAAAATGTACTCAAATTCTCTGGTAAAAAGGTCACCATCTGAAGTAAAACTGAATGATTATAAACATATTTGCAAGCACTGAAAAATATTACAATGAAAAAGCGGCAGCTACAGCAAGAATTACAAATTTGAAAACCCATGTTGCATAAACACAATATGAAGTAGATTCAGATTATCCTTAAGAGAATAAAACAAAAAAAATCCAAAGACAATTTCAAAATTTAATCTGCCCAATAAAACAACAAAAAAATAAAAGTCCCACAAGCTTTTTACTGCAGCTCTTAACCAATAGCACAGAGGTGAGATGATTAAGCTAACTGCCAAAGAAATAGGAAGGAGAAAGCAATGGTCTGGAAAGAGACTTGATTCTTATCAAAATTTTAATACAATTACCAATAAAATTCAAAAACAGCAATTATTTAAGAATGTTTTGCCTTCAATATTCTGCTGAGGTAAGTAGTCCTATGCTTGAGTTAACTTTTAAAATGAAAATTACATCTATTAATATGCTTTTTCCGTAATTCAATGAAAATTCACAAATTGGGAAAATTTAACATCACCATCTACCAGCCAAACATTAAAAACTTTTCGATCAGTTTTGCTTAAATATCTCAGTTCACTGTTGGTATGATAAAAGATGTTAATTAAAACGTAATCCAATATTAATGATAATCACTCAACTCGTAGACGCTGTCAGAAATACGCTACAGAAACACGCTGGGGGTATTTTACAATTCACAACATTTGAATCTCTGAGTGTTTTCATCAACTACTTAAACCAGGTGTTTACTTTTAAAACAATTTTCAAAATGCATATGGGTGCGAAGACAGCCAGCAATCTGTAAGAAACGTCTTTGATGGTTCAAAATTCCTAGGTGAGACGAGGAGCGACTCATTAAGCTAAGTTTAGATCCGGCCCTTTTGTGGTCAGCCCAGGAAAAGGGTTTAAAAATTGTGGGGGGGGGGGGGGAGAACAGTTCGAAATTCAGGACGTGGGGTAAACGCCGATGCCTAGCAGCACCGGCTCTTCCCTATTCGCGCACTGAGAGGTCACGACGTAGTAAAGTTTGGTTTCACAAGCGGGCTTGGACACTATTGACAAAAGCAAAGTCTTCCAAGTAAAGCGAACTTGGGGGTCGGAGAGCGCCCGGAAGCCCAGCCAGACACGTTTCCACTGCAGGGAGGGGGTGCCTGTGTGGCGACTCGGTCGTGGAACCTCTAGCCTCAACACCCCCCCACCACCACCGCCACCACCGGACCCCGCACCCGGCAGGGGACAAGCTTCGCCGGCTGAAGCGGCGGGGAGGCGGGTAGGCCACAAGGAGGAAATGGGACAGAGTGTGGACTGTGAGGCGGCGGCGGCCGAAGCGGGGCCTCCCTCGCGGGGGTAGCGAGAAGGAAGGGGGGCCCTCCCCGCCGCAGCTTCCCCTGCCTCGAGAGGCAGCTCCAACTTTCCTCCAAGCGCAGGACGCCGCCTGGGCCGCGCGCGATTCCGAAACTTTGTCCGCCCTCCTGTCGCCCCGGGCCCGCTCCTCCGCTCTGCGCCGCCCCGTAACAGCCCCCACTTCGCCCGGACAGCCGCCTGAGCCCATCCGCCCCCGGGGTCGGCCCGTGTTTACCTCAGGCCGAGGTCGAGGCGCTTGCTCCGGCGGCGGCGGCGGCCCCACTGCAGGTCCCTAGGTCCCCGTCACGACGCCAAGTTCCCCAACATGGACTCCTTCGTCCGCTTTGAGTTGTTCCGGGGGCCGCTGGAGCGCCGGCTCTACCGGCCGGGTCGGGAGGTGGCGGCGGAGCAAGGAGCGGACCCGGGCTGCGCTGCTCCGCGCGACTTGCGCCACCGCTGCTCCCCCTCCCCCCGCCTTGTCTGGCCTCCTCCCTCCCCTCCCCGCGCGTGCCCTCCCCCTTTCTCCCCCTTCGCTCCGCTCCGCTCAGCCGCGCCGCCACATGTCGGCGCGCTACGGTGACGACGGCGGCAGCAGCACCCGCAGCCCTCTCCCTACTCGCTTGTTGGGCCCTGCGCGTACCGCTGCAGCGCTCAACCGGACCACTGGGGGGCGCTGGCAAACCACCCTTAGCGACGAGGAACGTGGCGGGCGGAGTGACGTCACGCGGCCTGAGAGCGGGAGGGAGGACGGCAGCGAGTGGCGCGGGCTTCTGGGAAACGTCTTCCGCAGGCTGTCATCCTCCCACTCGGCGGAATCTGCGCAGGCGCAGTGTGTAAGGCGCTCGAGTTGGCGCTGCTTTGGCGGCGCAGTCGGCTAAGACGCCGTGGACAATGAAGGAAGCCCTTGGGGACCTGGACGTGAGATGGTTTGCGTGGCTTTTGCTACCCTATCTTTATGGTAATCTGATATTGAAGAATGCTATTATGTTGTTTGGCGGTGGATTGAGTTTTCACCCAGCACCGTTGCCCACCTAAAATACACCCTACAGGGAGGTTGAAGTGTCCCTAATTTGTAAACCCAAACTCTTTTTTCTTCCTGGCGGGCATTTAAAAAATGCCTAGGGGAAAGGTTCTCCCTGTGGCTCATCGAGCCTAGGATATCCCCTTATCTTAATTCCCACAACGAAAAATTAAAAACTTGATTGTGATTAGAGGACCTCCACTTTGTGGTCAGACAATGACGTGATCATTCAATAATTTGTCGGGACCTGCGACGTGGAACATGTGTGCCTTGTTTATTTCCCGTCGGGTCGTTAGATCTTTGGTTTTACCTCAGAAACACCTTTACACTTTTTCAAAGCCACTGACTTCAACCTCGTAGTTTGGCGTACAGTTTCTGCACGCCCCTGACTGCTCTTCCCGCGCCGGCATCCACCCCTCTTCTTCCAGGTGGCCCTTCCAGTCCGGGGCCCCCGCCGTCGTCCAGCTAACAGCTCCCGCGGGAGGCGGCCAACATGGTTTACCCCAGGTCCCAGTCACATCCAGCCTTGCGGCTCGCATCTTTCCCTGCTGCCAGCCCCCTTCCCTTTCTGTGCGCAGTGCGCTTCCCTAACCACGCCAAGCCTTGCCCAGAATGACAATCCTCCCCGCTTTCTCGATGCCCCGCCGGCTGGCCACTTCGCCGCCCTCGCCCAAACCAGGCCAGTTGCCGTGTCCTCCCCACCCCCCAGCTCCCCGTACTGTGAGGTCGCTTCTATGGCACCGTCATCCTATGCACCGTGTTCGGTCTGCTCCGTGTCTGCCCCACACTGCCAATGTCTTACCACTTTCACAACAACAGCTCCTGGCACAGTGCCTGTCACTCGGTAAGAACTTGGTAAATATTGCTGGAGGAATATATGAATAGCAGCCTTGTGTCTGTTTCAAAGTCTTTGGAGTTTTACAATGATACAAGGTTTGGGGATTTTGATGGGCTTCGCTGTTTGAAAAATTTGAGGGAACCATGATCTAGAGGAGTTAAAATGGTTTTTTCTGATGGTAGAACAAAATTTTTATCAAACCCCTTTCCCTGTCACTATTCTACAAGCACTGTAATGAGCCATCCAACAGAATTAGGGTGTAGCTTTGTCACGTACACATGCACATCTTCAACCGAGAGAATGCGACCCCCCCCCCCCACCCAGGAGTGTAACTTCAGATGGAGACTAATGGGGCAACATTCTTCTGTAGGTATTTTGTGAAAATATATTTATTTGTTAAGAAAGTGTTCGTCCTTAAGTTTAATTAAAGGTTAAATGATAATATCTGCCAATAGAAAACTATAAAAAAAACAATAGCACTATACCATTTCAGCAAAACTAAGCAACATGAATTGGGGTTTTTTTTCCCCTCCTGGGGCCATTTCCTCTTTATCATTTTATTTTCATCATGATAAGTGTACTCATTAATCCCTACCCACCTCCCCTCTGGTAACAATCAGTGCTCTATACTTAAGAGTCTGTTTCTTGGTTTGTCTCTTTCTCTATGCTCTTTTGTTTTGTGTCTTAAATTCTACATTTGAATGATATCAAATGGTCTCTGTCTTTCTCTGACTTATTTCATTCTTTTTTATGGTTGAATAATATTCCGTCGTGCATATATATACCACATTTTCTTTATCCACTCATCCAGCAGTGGACACTTAGGCTACTTCCATAGTTTGGCAATGGTAATGATGCTGCAGTAAACATAGGGGTGCATTTATCCCTTTAAATTAGTGGTTTTGTATTTTGGGGGTAAATACCCAGTAGTGCAATTCCTGGATCGTAGGGTAGTTCCATTTTTAATTTTTTGAGTAAGCGCCATACTGAACAACATGAATCTTTTGATCTATTTATTCTCTAGCAGATAATTAATTTCCACTTTTTTACAGTTGGCTTCAGGTATTATGTAAGCATGTTTTAAGAGAAAAATGCTCTTAATGCTAATGCACGAGTGGTTTCTACTTTCATGTGCAAACGGAAAAGAGGGTGGTTGTTTGTAATAGGCCATCTCTTGCCTCCCCAGGGAGAAGACTATGTGTATTTCTGTACATGCAGCATCCTCCTAATTATGTTTGCATGTGACAATTTGTTACTCTCTCTGTGGTTCCAATACTTTTTATTTATGATATAATAAAGAGATATGGAGTTTTAAATAAATGATAAACTGTAAAATGCAAGAGTAAAGATTGATATACCAACCATCACTGTCAACATTTAAAATTTGATTATAACCATAAATTACACAAATGATACGCATCATAAAACAACCTTCAACTGAATGCCCAAATGGCTTGTTGTATTTTACCTGGCACTTAAAATATCAAACATGTCCCACAGCAACAGAAACCCATACTGGCATCTTTAAAAATAAAGGGTAATCAGTGTATTGATTTTGACAGAGCATTACCAGAGATAACTGCTATAATTAATTTTACTACTATAAGTTGAATGCAAAATAAAATTGAAATTAAGAAGTAGAATCACTGTGTAAAGACACTGAGTTAAGATGGAAACATGACTCCAATATGGACTCTCACTTGATACCTTTGCAGTTTTGAACAAATTGCCTAAGTTTTTTGGTCCTCAATTTTCATATCTATTACAGTGGAAATTTTTATTTTAATGATCTCTGTGGCATTTTTATAGCAGGAGTGTTTGAATTCCAAGGGTGTACGGTTTAAGATTCTTATAATGAAAAAAAATACATATATATATATACACACACACACACACACACACAGTATCTTTGTAGGGAATGAAAAATACATGCCATGGGGAAAAGTTAGTTTACAGGAATAAAAAAAAAAAAAAGGGCAAACGGTTTATCCCTGTTTTCACAACTGTGAAGAATTTTAATCAAAATGATACTGATTACCCATTTTCTATGTGGAATTAAATTTATTTCAGCACTAATCAATTGGGCGTCTACTATGTCAGAGGTGCTGTGAGGTGGTTATAGAATGAATGGCCAGTGTCTCAGATATAGTTTAGTGGGTACAGATAAGACAAGTACAAAAACAAACTAAGAAACAATATAAGTGTCATAAAAAGAATAAAAACAAAAGGGCTGGGTGGGAAAAGGAGTGTCAAATGAGGGAGAGAATACAAAAAGGACCAAGGACAATTTCATAGAAGACCAAATCTGAGCAAAAACATAGGTATTATTCCATATTGAAAAGTCCAGTTTCTCTCAGGTTGGTCTCCCATTCCCCACAGCACCTCTTACCATTTTTTGCGACTCCCCTCAAGTCTCAACCTCATAGTCACTGCCGCGGAGCCCCTCAACCCTGAGCCCAACAAAAGATCTCACGATAGCCTTTAACTTCCTCACCTTCTTTCCCTATCCCTACAAAATCTGTCTCTAACTGTCCACATTCACGCACACTTGTTTTCCTCCACCACGGAGGAAGTGCTAGGTGTTGCTTAATGCTTGGCCTTCTACTTGTGTTGTAGATCTGTTTTTCCCAGACTCTGGGATTTATAGACCATTAACATTCCTAACAGTTTAGGAACCTACACAGACAGGGCTGCTAACTTTTTAATCTTGATGAATAACAGTATACATTTTCAAAGTCCTCCCATCTCTTATCACCTGGATTTCTTTTTTAAAACATGCACTTTCAACACTAAAGAACTAAATTTTTATTAACTGTGCTGTTTATTTGCATTTCCCCGTGGAACAGTGAAGCTATCACAGTCTTGGTACTCTCGGGACTCTGCTCTGAAATGGATCCTCTCCATCCCCTCAGGGCCCACCCTATGGGTTACTCTGTCTTCAATATTTTCAATCTCTTCTTTACCGGAGATTAACTTCTCTTTCTTCTCTCTAAATCTAAAAATGGTTTATATCTAAGACTACTTCCTCATTTCACTTTCTACTCATTTAAAAGGTAATAAGCATTCATTTTAACAATTCAGACAACACAGAAGTATAACAGTATATTCAGAAGCAAATAAAGAAAAGGATAGTTTTCCTCTCCCCATCCCAATCCTAGATAAAATCAGT
Organism: Panthera pardus; assembly: GCF_024362965.1. NCBI lineage: Eukaryota > Metazoa > Chordata > Mammalia > Carnivora > Felidae > Panthera > Panthera pardus. The sequence goes on along the minus strand of NW_026526991.1, from coordinate 68,427,855 downwards.
GTTAAAAGATTAATGATTTGGGGCACCTGGATGACTCTTAGTTTTGGCTCAGGTCATGATCTCATGGTTCAATTCATGGGATCAAGCCCCACATGAGGCTCTGCTCTGACACCGTGGAGCCTGCTTGGGATTCTTTCTCTCCCTCTCTCTCTGCCCTAGCCCCGCATTTTCTCTCACAAAATAAATAAATAAACTTAAAAATATTGTTTCTCTCCATACTTTTCCCAATGGTTATAGAAACACATACAAATAAAGGTTTTGATTTTTATAAATAATGAATCAACATTTTTCTGCACCTTTTTCTTACTGAAGCGTTTATCATGGGCACTCTGATCTACCTCATTCTTTTAACTAGCTGCACAATAAACAATGTGCCATAATTTTTTAAGCCATTCCTTTATTAGTAGATAATGTAGATTTGTCCTGATTTTGTACCATTATAAACAATGATAGAATGAGTATCCTTATATGTGTATCTCTTTTAAACTGTGCAGTTTCTTTCTGCAGAATCAAATCCTTAAAGCGAGATTGTTGAGACAAAAGATATGTGCACATTTTGATAGATACTGCCTGTAGAGGTTATATATGCATTTTGTTTGCTTGTTTTGACACCCAGTATCCATCTCCCCTTTTTCTGGTAACAGCACCTCATTATCTTTAGATGAATTAGTCTTCCTCTATTAATCTGTGGATTTACAAATGGCATGGACTCCTCCATTGGCTTCTCTATTTGGTCACTAAGAGTATAATAGCACACTTTATAGGTATAATATTCTACATTTCAGGGATGGGCACATGACTCCATTCAGGCCAATAAGAATTAGATTAGGGACTTTTCTTCTCTGCTATATTGTTGCTATAAGTATATAAGCTCTATTTGTGAAAAGAGACCTGTACTGAAAATGATTTTCACTCAGAGGAAGACAGAACTAAGACATGGAAAGAAACTAGATTCTAATGATAACATTCAAGTAGATTCCATCTAGCTATGTCTAGATTTTCAGTTATGTGACTCTGTAAATAACTTTTGCGGGGGGTGAGTTGGGTTTTCTGTTACTTGGGACCAAAGATGTCTCGAGTGAGACACTGCCAGATTACCTCTAGAATTACTGCAGTTCACATGCCAATCAAAAGGTAAAAGAATGTCTATTTATCCATCTCTTGCCAGGACTGAAGCATGAATCTTAAACGTTTGTCAATGTAATGTGCATTAAATGCTATCTTACTGTTACTTCAATTAGTGTTTCCCTGAGTACTGATAGGGCTGAACTTTTTTTCATGTATTTTTGGGTTGTGCGTATAGCCTTTGTATGTTCTCATACTATTTGTATTCATCTTTTTCTGGTCTTTTTATAGGATTTTTTTTGTCAGAGCTCTTAACCCTTGGTGTTCCATATATGTAGGTACTATTTTTTATCATAATCATCTTTTGACTTTGTTCATGGTGGCTTTTGTCATAAGAAAGTCATAATTTTTATACTGTCAAACTCGTCCATTCACTCTTAAACCCACAACAATTAGGCTTATGTCACCACCACTCCATTGAAACTGCTCCTCAAAAAAGTCACCAGTGACCTCATACTTACAAGGTGCAACAAACTATAGTCCTTAGCAAGCAGCTGTTATCTTGTATTGACTGCCTAGTGTATACCAGGCTCTGTGCTAGGCATAGGTGGTATAAATAAGATACTGTTCTTGCCCTTAAAGACTTGACAATTTACTGCAACAGTCAAGCAAGTGAAATATTTCAATATGTAATTGATGCTGATGTTGAGTTTGTGTTATGGGATGAATTGTGTCCCCCCAAAGTTCATGTATTTAAGTCCTAATCCCTAGCACTTCAGAATGTAATTGTATTTGGAGACAAGGTCTTTAAAGAGGTGATTAAGTTAAAATAAGGTCCTTAGGGTAGGCCCTAATCCAATATTACTGGTTGCTTATAACAAGAGGAGATTAGGACATAGAGATGTATGCATGCAGAGGGAAAACCCTGCAAAGGCAGGAGAAGATGGTCATCTAAGCTAAGGAGAAAGGCCAACGTCTTAATCTCAGACTTCTAGCCTCTAGAACTGTGAGAAAATAGATTTCTCTGCTTTAAGCACTCTGTGCTGTGGTACTTTGTTATGGCAGCCCTAGCAAATGAATATATCTGTCTCCATAACATCCCTTCCATCCCTCCCCATCTGTGTGGTTGTAGAAGGCAAAGATTAAAACATACCAACAATTCCAGGAGTGAACTGATTATTTTAAAGCACTCAAGGTAATCCCATACCTCTTGCCAGTAAGTGGCTTAAGAAACCCAGCCTTTGACCAATTTGTGTCTCTGAACCTTGAATTGCTAGTGACTCTGAGAAAGATTTTTCCTTATTCTTTAAATAAAGCTACTAAAAGCCTGTTCTCTTTCCATTTGGAATGTGAGGGCTGAGAATATAAACCCTGGAATTACTGCAGCTACTGTCAATGTGAACAAAGCTAGCTCTAGAATAATGCTGATTTTGTGGAAGGCAGAGCAGAGAAATGGAGCAAAACTGGGTCCTTGACATCATTAATCCACTGAATCAAATCAATCCTGATACCTGTGCAGTTATGTGAGCCAATAAATCCCCTTTTTATTTAATAAATTTTGATTTTTTACAAAAGGTCTTAACAGTTATAAGGTACATAGGGAAGGGGAACTTCTCACAGGTCACATTCCCTAGGAAATACACTTTGAGATGAAGGCTCAGGGACAGAAATTTCATTGGGGAGTGCTCTTGGGATCCACCTGTGGAAAGAGTAAAGGAAGTAAGATTGAACAGAGGAAGAAGTTGTGTTGTGATGCAATCCAGCAAAGACCTCAGCCTTTCTACAGAGAGCTCTGAGGACTTTATGCTTACCTCAGTGACCAGTCATTTTGTCTGAGCCCAGAAAAGTAATCTTCTTGAGCTTACTTGAACTTGAAGTAAATTCTGAAGTAGGATTCAGTTGAAATCTATCATCCTCCAATACTTCTAGAAGCTGGTGGAATGATTTCAGTCCTGGATGGGGAGATCTCTGCAGTGTACCATGATATCCATGACCATCAACCTGTTTATATATATAATACATTCTAGGAGAATCTCTTCCAAAGTTCTATCAGATCTCTTTTCCTGGAGAAATTTATTAGAAAAAGCATTGGTGAGATTAATTACAGCCCTTAAAGCTGTTCTTGGGGCCATAATTGAGGCTGATCATCTCCTGTCTCTGCCACCCATTCTAGATTCCCCTCACCCTCTGCTTGTCAAGGTAGCTTATTTAGTGCAATGACCTAGACCCTCTTCCCTCAGAGGACTTAGCCATTGATCACCAAGTCCTTCTCAAGTTGTGGCTATTGCACTTATCCATGTACTACCTAAGTTGATCAAGTGGAAACCAAGATACCCAAATGGATTACCTGAGTATGAAATGTATTCTTTCCTGTCTCTATTGCATAACAGCTGTCCTACTGAAGATCAAGTTCAATTATACTCTCCTGCTGGTTTCTTGGAATGAAGATCCTAAAGTGACCAGGAGTAGCTGGGGTTTAATGGGACTTTTCCTGAGGTTGCCAAAACCTCTAACCACTGTGGAAAGAAGGTTAAAAATCCCGCAAATGAATCTCTGGTAATCAGTGTACAGAAATATTCCTACTTGCATGCTACAGCTACTGCACCCATGTATTCTCTATGTTGGGAACCCTGAACCATATAATGAATATCAATTTAGAGTTTACCTTGAGTCCTGGAGGATGATGTCCCTCCTCACAAGGTATCCTTTGCAAGCTAGCACCTCAGCTGAATCTTCCACGGGTCATTCCAGTGCTCTATGAGTCTAGCAGTTTGTCTAGATGGTATAGTTATGAAAAGATCAGTGGATCCCATATACGCACTGCTATATACCAATGCCCTGGTCATTGGACCAAACACTTTAAATTCTCAGTAGTACTAGCTAAGACACTTCAGCAATAGGTCTAACTTGGAATATGTTTATATTCCAGTCAAGATAGATTGATACTACTTCCAGGGTGGAACAAGTCCAGTGTAGACAACTTGCCACCAAGTACCTGGTAGGTCTTCTAAAGGGATGGTGCCATATTGTGGGCCAAGTATTGATTGGTCTTTGTTGCTGGAAAGTCAGATATTTGACAGTGACAGTAGATAGATAAGCCTTGGTAAGTGGGAGCCCACGCTATTGGGCCCATGTATAATCTCCATTCCTGTCTCCATTCTTATTGTGTGCCTGTTGTACCAATACTGGTGTAACTAATGGCAGAGACTCAGTGATGTTATCTGGACAAGTTATTGTTTCTTGTTGTTGTTTAGTCCCTCTTCTGTAATGGATGCTCTCTGTTGGGCATTAACATGTGAAACAAAAATCTTCACATCTCATATCCACTTTTATAGATTCATCCGTACGCCTCTTTCCCAGACCCCATTATCTCTTGTCTTTCTCCCCACAGACTCTGACCAAGCAGACAAGCCTTTTGCCAGCACCCATAACTTTCTACTCAAAGTAAACTATCAGATGCACAAGTCAAAACTCTGCCCACTTAAACGTATTCTCCTCTCTGCTGTTTTCAGGGCCACTCCTAAGTGGCTGCCTGTGGCACTTGGACATTGGGATGGCCACATTTAGGTCCCCTACATCCTAGGGTACCAATGGAAGAAATGAAGGCCAAGCCAAGCATGAGAAATCATCTTTATTGGACCCAAACCAGGAGTTCATAGGTCTTGAGGACCTCTTTGTATTTGTCAGTTGTGTTCTCTACATTCTTCTTGGCCTGTTTCTCCTGCCTCATGAATTACCACTTTTTTATATAATGAGTTTTGGCCTTCTCCTTTCTCTTCTCCTCTAGGGTGGCTATCATGGCCTGTACTTCCAGGAGAACTTGCAAGCCAGGTGCCTCAGGTAGGCAAACTTCTGAGTGGGCTTCAGATGCACAACCTTAGGCAGTAAAAACCACCATCCACTTTTTCTTATGAGGTAGGGGTGATGGCGCCAGGAGTGGGATCCTGTTAAATACCCTGAGGCAGTCCAGGGTGGCTGGACCTTACTTGGCCTTGAGCAGCAAAATGCCTTGTACCGTTCTTTCAACAGATGTAGCTAGGGGACTGGAAGAGGTAGGGCCCACAGGATGAATTGGTGTTCATGCATTTGTGGAAGAAGACCAAGTATTGCAACTTGTTTCTGCAGAAATTGCCAGAAATATGGATGCCCTCACAGTGCATGACTACCAACCTCCTGCCTGGAAGTCTTAGCCATCAGGCTCACTTGACAACACAGGAGATGGCCTTGGCTATCCATGTACCACGACTAGCCCCAACACCATCTTTGGCAGCTGCCTGGGAAAGGCCAGTAACTATTCAATGAAAGATAGTTAAGACTCCAGGGGTGCCTGGGTGGCTCGATCAGTTGAGCATCCAACTCCTGATCTCAGTTCATGATCTCATGGTTTCTGGGTTCAAGCCCCACGCTGGGCTCTGTGGTGAGTGGAGCCTGCTTGGGATTCTCTTTCTCTCCCTCTCTCTCTCTGCCCCTCTGGTCATGTGTGCTCACTCTTTCTCTGTCTCTCTCTCTCCTTCTCAAAGTAAATAAAAGATAAACTTAAAAAAAAAAAAAAAAAGCATTTAATTCTCCATTGCAGACAATAGGACCTCACTCCAGAAACCTAGGAATCTATGTTGTGATTCTCCCATTGGGACTTGCCATAAACTTTTAAATTTATGTATAGACAAGAAAGTTCAAATATGCAAACACATAAAGAGAAAAGCAAAAACCCTTATAAATCTCATCATTAGAGACAATTCTTATCATCAACATCCTAGTGAGCATCTTTTTAGATCTTTTTCTATTTATTTACATAAATAAAACTACCTATGTAATTACTGTTGTGCAATCTGCTTTTGATTCAACTATGTCAGCAAATCTAGATATACATCCTTCCATTGTTTGGATATATCATAAATTGCTTAACTAGCTTGTTGTAGATAATGAGTTCTTAACTGGATGGTACTGCCCTCTAGAGTATGTTTCGTGTATAGAGTGTTTACATATTGAAATACATATTTTGTTACTAATTGCTTTCCTTTTATTTCTCTTTAATATTACAGTTAGCATATTTCGTTGTAGGTATCTATGACTTTCATTTTAGGACTATAAATGAAGTGTTAGCAAAAATATTTATTTTAAAAAGGGGACTGAGTTGGCTAGGGTTAAGCATTGTTTATAGATAGAGTATTTCCAATTTTTAATGTTACAAAGCATGCTCTAATGAACATCTATATGCCTTCATCCTTTGGAGTAGGTTTGCTACATTAAAGGGTACGTATGTTTAAAATTTTGACACATTGCACTAATTTACCATACACCAACAGGAGATGAGAATGCCAGTTCCCTCATATACTACCCACCAACAGCAGTGTAATCCTGATGTCTGTAGAGGTTGCTCTTTTCATAAGGGCTATATAAAATTTTCTTAAAATTCATATTTTAAGGGCACCTGGGTGGCTCAGTTCGTTGAGCATCCATCTCTTGATTTCAACTCAGGTCATGATCTCACAGTTTGTGGGTTTGAGCTCCACATCAGGCTTTGAGCTGACTCAGAATGCTTAGAATTCTGTCTCTCCTCTCTCTGCCCCTCCCCAGCTCACTGGTGTGTGCGCTTTCAACCACTTTCTCTCTCAAAATAAATAAATAAACTTAATTAAAAAAAAAACAACTCATATTTTATGGGGCCCCTGGGTGGCTCAGTCAGTTAAGCATCCGACTTCAGCTCAGGTCATGATCTTGCGGTTTGTGAGTTAGAGCTCTGTGGGGCTCTGTGCTGTCAGCTTGGAGCCTGGAGCCCACTTCGGATTCTGTGTCTGTCTCTCTGCCCCTTTCCTGCTCGTTCTCTGTCTCTCTCTCTCAAAAATAAATAAACATTAAAAAATTTTTTTAACTCCTGTTTTACACTCTAGGACAAATCTAGAGTCTTCCTCATGATTCTGAAAGTTGTAGGAACTTACTTTATTCCTAGTCACTTCTGGTTTTAATTTCTCACTTAACTAATTTCTCTTTCTCTTCTGTATTTGTTTGCTTGCTTGTTTGTTTCTTAGTAACAGCTATATTGGGATATACGCCACACAACATACAATTCACCCATTTAAAGTATACAATACAATATTTTTTGGTATATTCACAGAGTTATGCAAGCATCCCCACAATCAATGGGGATGATTGTGGGGATATTGGGGATGATTAAGCACATTGTTTTCATCACCCCCTTCCCCCAAATCCTATACCCACTAGCAGTCACTCCTCAGCTCTCCAGCCCCCCAGTCCCAATCCTTTAGACCTAGGCAACACATGTAACACTACTTCTTCTTTTGTTCTTTTAAATTTTATTTTGTGGAATAATATTCTGTCATACGGATATGGCACATTTTATTTATCTGTTCATCAATTGATGGGTATTTTGGTTGTATCCACTTTTTGGCTATTATGAATGATGCTGTTATGAATATTCATGTACAAGTTTTTATGTGAACATATGTTTTTACTCCTCTTGGGTAGATACTTATAAGTGGAATTGCTGGGTCCATATGGTAACTCTGTTTAACCATTTGAAGAACTGCCAAACCCTTTTCCAGAGAAGCTGTACCATTTTATATTCCCATCAGCAGTGTATGAGGATTCCAATTTCTCCACACACTCAACAATACTTGTAACTCTGTGCTTTTGATTACAGCTGTTCTATCGAGTGTGAATTTGTATCTCATTGTGATTTTAATTTGCCTTTCTTTGATAGCTAATGATGTTAAACATCTTTTCCTGTATTAATTTGTCTGTATATCTTTGGAGAAGTGTCCATTCAAATCATTTGCCTATTTTTAATTGGGCTATTTTTCTATTATTGAGTTGTGAGCTCTTTATATATTCTAGATACAAGTCCTTTATATTTTATCATATATTTGCTTTGTAAATATTTTTCCCACCCTATGAATTATCTTCACTTTCTTTTTTTATTATTTATTTGTTTTGAGAGGTGTGAAGGGGCAGAGAGGAAGGGAAAAAGAGAATCCTGAGCAGGCTCTGCACTGTAAGCATGGAGCCCGATGCAGGGCTCCATTCCATGAACATGCAGTCATGACCTAAGCTGAGATCAAGAGCTAGACACTTAACTGACTGAGCCACCCAGGCATCCCTTATCTTTTATTTCTTGATGGTGTTCTTTGAAGAACAATTTTTTTTTAAATTTTGATGATGTCCAATTTATCTATTTTTTTCTTTTGTTGCTTGTGCTTTGCTGTCATATCTAATAAACCATTGACTAATCCAATATCACCAAGATATATACCTATATTTTCCTGTAAGAGTTTAATCGTTTTAGCTCATACATTTAGGGCTTTGATCCATTAATTTTTGCATGTATATGCATAAATTTTATGTATATGCACCTTCAATCTTTTGCATGTGGATATCCAGTTGTCCCAATATCATTTACTGAAAAGACTTCCTTTCTTCATTAAATTGTCATGGCTTCTGTGTTGAAAACCAATTGACCATAAATGTGCAGGTTTATTTCTGAACTCCTCGATTCTATTCCATTGATCTTTATGTCTGTCCTTATGCCAGTTGATCTTTTGTCTTGATTACAAATAGCTTTGTAGTAAGCTTTGAGGTTGGAAAGTATAGGTCCTTCCACTGTGTTCTTTTTCAAGATTCTTTCGGTTATTCTGGTTCTCTTGAATTTTCTTAAGAATTTTAGGATCAGCCTGTCAATTTCTGCAAAAAAGGCAGTTGGGATTTTGATAGTGATCAGGCTAAATCTATAGATCAGTTTGGGGACTATTGCCATTTTAACAGTATTAAGTTTTCCAGACCAGCACATGAGATGCCTTTCCATTTATTTAGATCTTTAATTTTTTTCGACAATGTTTTTATAGTTTACAGAGTATAGGTTTTGCCTTTTTTTTGTTGTTAAATTTATTACTATTATTTTTTTGGATGCTATTGAAAATGGAATTGTTCTCTTTCATTTTCGGTTTGTTCATTACAGGTATATAGAAATACAATTGATTTTTGTGTATTGATCGTGTATCCTGAAATTTTGCTGAAAACATGTATTAGTTCTAATAGTTTCTTAGTGGATTCCTTAGGATTTTCTGCATACAAGATCATGTCATCTATGAATAGAAATAGTTGTACTTCTTCCTTTCCAATTTGATGCCTTGTATTTCCTTTTCTTGTCTAATTGCCCTTGCTAGAATCTTCATGACACTCTTGAATAAAAGTGGTATGAGCTTACATCCTTGTCCTTGATCTTAGGAGGAAAGCATTCATTGTTTCATCATTAAGTATGATGTTAACTGTGGGTTTTCATAGAAGTTTTTTACATTGCTGAAGTTCCTTCTCTGTTTAGTTTGTTGACTACTTTTATCATGAAAGGGTGTTGGATTTTGTCAAATACTCTTTTTGAATTTATTGAGACAATCATGCCATTTTCTCCTTTATTCTAATGTTATGGTATATGAATTGACTTTTTAGATATTAACCACCTTGCATTTCTAGGATAAATCCATGTGATCAGGGTGTACAGTCCTTTTTTGTGTTGCTGGATTCGGTTTCCTAGTTTGCCTCTGTATTTTGCAGTTTATTCTTTATCAGTGTTCAGGTATTAGCCCAAATATAGGGCACAGCTGTTTCTCATTAATTTTTCTCCAAATATCACTGTAGTGATCATTTCTCATTTATTCTGGTACCTAGAATCTGAATTTTGTGAGTCCTGATAGGGATCAGGAATTAGAACAATTCACTTTTGCAATCTCCCTTGTTGCTATAGCAGAGGCATATGATCAATTGGAAACACTTAGTTTGTATATAATTTGGGATCTAATGACACTAATAGGTTAAATTCTCTCACTGTTGCTCTCTCTCTTTCTCTGCACACTGTTAAGTGTTTCCCTATCAGAACCAGGTTTGGATATGATTTGGGTCTTTTTACCAGCTGCTTACTCCCAAGCCTAGTTCTCAAGCCCTCCTAGTGCTTTGATGAGCTGCCCAATATCCTTGTATTAAAACCCTTTATTATTAATTCAACCAGAGTCCATTCTTACTAACATTAACTAGTAGATATAGGCAAGGCATTACTGTTACTTGACTTGTACTACTAATTTAGGAGATTATGATAGTTATTGCATCAAAGAACCATATAGGAAATAATTTAAAATTGAATATTTGACTTCTCTTTTTTAAAAAAGACCCTTGGCCATTTCTCCTAACACAAGCTCTAGCTTTCCGCAAGTGCTTTATTCCATTCTCTTTATTTTTAATTCTTCCTACCACATCCCAAAATTCCTGTTCATTTTTTAAGTAGAGACTTTATCTAATTCTGCTTTCTCCTGCCAATCCCAGATAAGTTATCAAGATCTTTTTGTAAATAAAAACAGCTTTTTTCTTAAGACAAACCAGTCACATAATTTTTTTCATTCCATCACATTGGATATTCCATGTTTTATTGTAACAAATGACAGAGTAACAAAGGATATTACACTTGTAAAAACTTGCATTCATTGGATTATTCCATTTTTTTATTTAAAAAGCTCTTTTTAATGTTTATATTTGAGAGAGAGACAGACAGACAGACAGACAGAGTGCAAGTTGGGGAGGGCAGAGAGAGGGAGACACAGACTCCGAAGCAGGCTCCAGGTTCTGAACTGTCAGCACAAAGCCCAATGCAGGGCTCAGACTCACAAACCGTTGAGATCATGACCTGAGCTAAAGTCGGATGCCTAACTGACTGAGCCACCCAGGCGCCCAGGGGTATTCCATTTTTTAGAATTATTTGGAGACTAACATTTCCTTTGGAAATTGCCTGTGATTTTACTCCTTTCCCTATCGGAATATTTGTCTTTTTCTTGTTATTTTGTGAATTTTTTTAAAGTTTATTTCTTTATTTTGAGAGAGACAGAGAGCACATGTGTGTATGTATGCACTTGCATGGCAGAGGCTTAGAGAGAGAGAGATAGAGACAATCCCAAGCAGACTCCACACTCAGTGCAGAGCCCAGTGGGGGGCTGGAACCCATGAACCGTGAGATCATGACCTAAACCGAAATCAAGAGTCAGACACTTAATCAAATGAGCCACCCAGGCATCCCTATAAATACTTTTAAGCTCTATATACAGGGAGCATTAGTACATGATCATATTTGTTGCAAATATTTTCACCTGGTTGTTATTTGTCATCATCATTGTTTATGATGAAGTTTTGTTTGTTTCACCAAGTGGAAATTTTGGTTTTATTTTTTAGGAAATAAAACCTCCTGGCTTTTATTTTATGGCTTCTGGATTTTGTGTCATGCTTAGAAAAGCTTCTCCCACTCACTGCCTCTGGCCCCAAGATCATATTTGTTTACCTATCTTTTCTTCTCTACCTGTACTTCATTAAAAGTTAAGAAACTGAAGCCCAGATTGATAAAATGACTTGCTCATGATCATGCAACTAATTAAAGTTAGGAATAGTCTGCAGAGAAGATGGCAGTTCTTTTCAAAGCAGTCCTAAAGAGTGGTACTTTATCTAATTAAATAAAAATTTTTTAATATTAAGTGAGATTGTCACTCTTTAAAAATTTTGGCAATTTTCAAGAAGCTTGTTTAGGAAATAAAAAAAAAATACTCTCTCAAACACTGGTAACCCAAAAGACACAGTGGGTTTTATTAGACAATTATATACTCACTCTTGAGAAATTCCTTTATTAAAACATAAGAAAGAAAACATATGGGAAAATTTGCATCAGTTTAATAAACCAGCCACTCCTCTGAAGTCTCATTTCCCTAGAGCTGTCCTATAATAGAGCCAATCAAAGACAGATTATTTTTTTAAAAAAAGGCTATATTCTTTCTTAAAATGGTATTTGGCATATAAAAATTATTTACACACTAATTTTCAGCTGACAGCAATACTTTTTTTTTTTTTTTAAGTTTATTTATTTGGAGACAGCAAGAGAGCACATGAGAGTGGGGGAGGGGCGGAGAGAGAGGGAGACAGAGAGAAAATCCCAAGCAGGCTCTGTGCTATCAGCAAGGAATCCCATGCAGGACCTGATCCCATGAACTGTGAGATCATGACCTGAGCCAAAACCAAGAGTTGAATGCCTACCCAAATGAGCCACCCAGACACCCCTCTTATTTTTAACAAGTGTATTTGCACACCTCTCAAGGCGACAGAATGCTAACATTCAATAGATCCACTGATTTCTGCTTTCTATCATAGATTTATTTTTAAAATAACATAGCAAGTCTCTGAGATGAAGTCATTCTCAGAAGGATCTATTAATATATAGGCAAGCAATAATTGGTTATTTTCCAAATTAAACATTTTCCTAGGTGAATTTGGTTTCAAAATAATTTAGTCTTTATGCTTTCTGTAACAATAAAACCCTTTGTTAACTTTTTTTTTTTTTCGAGAAAGAGAGAGAGAGAGAGAGAAAGCAAGGGAGCAGGGGAGGGGCATAGAGAGACAGAGAGAGAGATTCTCAAGCAGGCTCCATGCTTAGAGTGGAGCCACCTTAGGGCTTGATCTCACGACCCTGAGATCATGACCTGAGTCAAGACCAAGAGTCAGACACTGAACTGACTGAGCCACCCAAATGCCTCTAACGATAAAAAATTTTAAATACAGTCTTTACTTTGATTAAGTTTTAACTTCCAAGAAACATCTTTAGAACCTGCCTTATTGGAACATACCTTCTAACAATTATGATGAACAGTCAACAACAGTAAAGTAACTTTGGAATACAGAGCAGGAATGATGGACGATCACATCTCACTTAAATATTTTTTCATGTATGCATGTTTTCTTTCAATATTTCTTTGTATAAGATACATTGCATATGGTTCAAATTTAAGTGTTAATAATTTTTTGTTACTAGTATGTGATAAAACTTTTGTTATTGACATTTGATTGACATGAATTAAATCACCACAGTATTCCTATGAGGATGTCTCCCAATTTAATTAACTATGTTTCTTTCCAACTACTAGAATATTTCAATTATGTCTTTGTTGTTTCTATTACACATACTTTAAAAAGGATTCAAAACTATATAAAAACAATACAAAGATAATTGAAATATAAATAAAGAAAGCTTCATACAAGGATTCATACATAAATATGCTAAAAACCCATGTTATTTAATTAAGTATCTCTAAATTTCATTCCAGTATATACTTTCAAACAGCCATGTCTATCATAAGTCAACCTAAGTAAAAAAGTGTGAGCCTACAGGTACTTAAGTGTGAGTCTACAAACCTTTGGGAGTGAATATTTTTTTACAGAAATATTTACTGCCAGCTGCTTTGAAAAAGGAAGTTTCTTTGTTTTGTTCAATATTGTCTTGGTCAGATTTTGTATTTCAGTAATGCTAGCCTCATAAAATGAGTTGAAAAGTGTTCCCTTATTCTCTAATTTTTGAAAGTTTTGTATAATGTTAGTATTATTTCTTCCTTAAATATTTCATAATATTCACTAGTGAACCCATATGAGCCTGACATTTTCTTTGAACCAAATTTTTATTTTATATTTTTTAATTTTTTTTGCAATAAAGCTTTAATTATGGTTATTTTTTATATATAATTTTTTGTCAAATTGGTTTCCATACAACACCCAGTGCTCATCCCAACAGGTACTCTCCTGAATGCCCATCACCCACTTTCCCCTCTCCCCCACCCTCCGTCAACCCTCAGTTTGTTCTCAGTATTTAAGAGTCTCTTATGGTTTGCCTCCTTCCCTCTCTGTAACTTTTTTTTTTTCCTGCTTCCCCTCCTCCATGGTCTTTGTTAAGTTTCTCAGGATCCACATATGAGTGAAAACATATGGTATCTGTCTTTCTCTGCCTGACTTATTTCACTTAGCATAATAATCTCCAGTTCCATCCACGTTGCTACAAATGGCCATATTTCCTTCTTTCTCATTGCCAAGTAGTATTCCATCGTATATATAAACCACATCTTCTTTATCCATTCGTCAGTTGATGGACATTTAGGCTTTTTCCACAATTTGGCTATTGTTGAAAGGGCTGCTATAAACATTGGGGTACAAGTGCCCCTATGCATCAGCACTCCTGATGCAGTCAGTTAAGTGTCCAACTCTTCATATCAGCTCAGGTCGTGATCTTGCAATCATGGGATTGAGCCCCGCATCAGGTTCTGCACTGAGTGGAGCCTGCTTGAGATTCTTTCTCTCCCTCTCTCTCTGCCTCTCCCCTGCTTGTGCACTCTCTCTCTCTCTCTTAAAATAAATAAACTGGAAAAAAAAAGATAATTTCTTTTCATCTTGTGTCAAATTTGGTAAGTTGGATTTCTTAAGGAAATTGTCCATTTTGTCTAAGTTTTGAAATTGTTGGCATAAAATTATTAAAAATGTTCCCTTTCCTTTTTTTTAGAATTTTACTTTTATTTTTTTATTTAAATTTTAGTTAACATGCAATTCAACCTTGTTTCAGGAGTAGAATTCAGTGATTCATCATCTATGTAAAACACCCAGTGCTCATCACAAGAGCCCTCCTTAGTACCCATCACCCATCTAGCCCATCTCCCACCCACCTCCCTCCATCAACCCACAGTTTGTTCTCTATCATTAAGAGTCTCTTGTGGTTTGTTTCCCTTTCTTCTCTTCCCACCCCCCACTTTCTCATATGTTCATCTGTTTCTTTTTTTCTTAAATTCTGCATATGAGTTAAATCATATGGTATTTGTCTTTCTCTTATTTTCCTTCTGATATCTGTAAAGTTTGTGGTGAGGACCCCTTCTTTCATGCCTGATATTGGTAATTTGTGCCGTCTTTCTATCTTGATCAGTGCAGCTAAGACTTAAGTGATTTAACTGATCTTTTCAAAGAAAAGAATTGCCCCTATGACTTTTCTCAGTTATTTTCTATTTTACTGATTTCTGCTTATTATTAGTTCCTTCTTTCTACTCAAGGTTTGATTTGCTCTTAAAAAAAAACTTTTGGGGCGCCTGGGTGGCTCAGTCGGTTAAGCGTCCGACTTCGGCTCAGGTCACGATCTCACAGTTCATGAGTTCAAGCCCCGCGTCGGGGTCTGTGCTACAGCTCAGAGCCTGGAGCCTGTTTCAGATTCTGTGTCTCCCTCTCTCTGACCCTCCCCCGTTCATGCTCTGTCTTTCTCTGTCTCAAAAATAAATAAACGTTAAAAAAAAAAAACTTTTGAAGAGGGATCCTTAAGTCATTGATTTTAACTTCTCTGATATAAACATTTTAAAGCTATAAACTTTACACTGAACACTGCTTTAACTGCATCCCACAAATTCTGATATATTGTGTTTTCAGTTTTGCCAAATTCTAAATATTTTCTGATTTCTTTTGTCATTTCCCCTTCATCCATGTATTTATAACGGTGTTATTTAATTTCCAAATATTTGGAAGTTTCTTCGATAACATACATATCTTACTCTTACTGATTCCCAGTTTCACTGTTCTCCAAGAGCATAATTTCTCTGATGTCAATCATACAGCATTTACTGAGACATTATCTATAACCAAGTGTATTTCTCTATCTTGATAAAAAAGTACCATGTGTATGTTAAAAGAACATCTATTCTGCAGTTGTTGAGTATAGTGTTCTGTATTAGGTCAGATAGATGATCGTGTGTTCAGCTCATCCATGTTCTTACTGATATTTTACCTATTTGTTCCATAAATTGGTAAGAAAGAGATATTAATATCTCCAAATGTATTTATGGTATTATCTTTCTCTTTAATTCTGTCAATTTTGCTTCATGAATTTGAAGCTCAGTTATTGAATTATGATTGTTATGTCTTCCTATGAATTGGCCCTTTTTTATCAGTTTGAAATGCCCCCTTATGTCTCTGGAAATATCATTTGAAGCTATTTAACGTACTAATTTGGCCACTCTATCTTTCTTGTACTTATAATTTCATGTGGTTTTTTTCCTATTTACTTTCAACTCATCTGTTATTTATATTTAAAGTGTCTTGTAGAGAGCGTATGGTTGGGTCTCCCTTTATAAAAATCAATTCTGATAATCTTTGTCTTTAATTGGATTGTTTAGTCAATTAACATATAATACAATTATCAATATGATTGGATTTAGTTCCAATTTTATTATTTTGTTTACTGATTGTCCACCCTATTTGGTTCCTCACTTCCTCCTTTCTTGACTTCTTTTGGATTATTTAATTATTTTTTTAAATTTCACTTCATTTTATCTTGTATTTTTAAAATTTTTACCTAGGCTTTATTTTATCTAGTCTTTTAAATTACATTTTTGCATTTTTTTTTAGTAGTTGCTCTAGGGATTACAATATATACCTTTAGTTTTTCACAGTCTATCTTGAATTAATATTATATCACTTCACAGGGTCACCTGGGTGGCTCAGTCAGTTAAGTGTCTGACTTCGGCTCAGGTCATGATCTCACGGGTTCGTGAGCTCCAGCCCCATATCGGGCTCTGTGCTGACCACTCAGAGCCTGGAGCCTGCTTCAGATTCTGTGTCTCCTCCTCTCTCTGCCCCTCCCCTGCTCATGCTCTGTCTCTCTCTCTGTGTTTCAATAATAAATAAACTTTAAATAAATAAAAATATTATATCACTTCACATAAAATGTAAAAACTTTGCAATTGTATTGGTCCATCTTTTTGCTCCCTTATTGTCCTCTTGGCTATAATTGCCATGCGTTATATTTACCTATATTAAAAATTTCATAAGAAGGGGCGCCTGGGTGGCTCAGTCGGTTAAGCGTCCGACTTCGGCTCAGGTCATGATCTCACGGTCCGTGGGTTCGAGCCCCGCCTCGGGCTCTGTGCTGACAGCTCAGAGCCTGGAGCCTGTTTCAGATTCTGTGTCTCCCTCTCTCTGTGACCCTCCCCCATTCATGCTCTGTCTCTCTCTGTCTCAAAAATAAATAAAGGTTAAAAAAAAATTAAAAAAAAAATTTCATAAGAAAAAATTATAATTTTTGCTTTGAATTATCCTATGTATTTTAAAGAAATTAAGAGGAAAATAGCCTTTTATATTTATCCAGATATTTGGCATTTCTAATTATCTTTGTTCTTTTCTGAAGATCTAAGACTTTCTGGTACCATTTTTCTTCAGTGTAAACAACTTCCTTCAGCATTTCTCACAGTGAAAATCTGATGGAGATAAATTTTCTGAGTTATTTTTTTATCCACATTTTTATTTTTCCTCCATTTTGAAGGGTATTTTCACTGGATAAATAATTCAGTTTGATGAGTTTTTTATTGTTAATACTTTGTGTTGTTCCAATGCCTTTTGGCTTCCATTGTTTCTGATGAGAAGTCAACCATTAACCATATCATCTATATGTTACATATCATTTTTCTCTTGCTGCTTTCAAGATTCTCTTTATCTTTTGTTTTCATCAGTTTAACTATAGTATGCCTAGTCATTATTTTCCTCATATTTGTTATCCTTGGGAACTGGGGAGTTTCTTGTATCTGTATTTTTTATTATTTCAACAAATTGAGCACATTTTCAGACATTATTTTTTTTAACTTTTTTTTTTTTCTGCTTCATCCTCTGTATTTTCCTTCGGTATATAACTTCAGTTTATTAAATTTTGGACCTTTGGTATTGTCACACAGGTTCATGAATATCTGTTTATTTTCTTTCAATCATTCTTTCTCTGTTTTTCAGATTGGAGCATTTCTATTGATTTATTTTCCGGTTTACTGATTCTTTCCCTCTTTATCACTATTCTGCTGTGAAGACCATCCAATGAAGCATTTTTTTGCTTCAGTTATTGTTTTTTTGTGTATCGGAGTTTCCATTTGGTTCTTTTTCATAATTTTTATTTCTTTTCTGAGACTTTCCATTTTTAGTTTATTATCGTGAACTTTTCTTTACCTCATTAGGCATAGTTATAATAGCTTGATTAAGTGCTTGTCTGCTGGCTTCAGTCTGCTGGTACCAACATCTGAGTCATCTTTAAATTAGCCTCCATTCATTAGCTTTTCTTTGGTGAATACATCACAGTTTCCTGATCCTTTATATGTCATATAATTTTGCATTGTATCTTGAATATTTTGAATTTAATGTTGTGGAGATTTTGTTTTCTGTCATACTCATCCAAAGAGTGCTGATCTTTTTGTTTAAGTGTGCAATTTATTCAGTTGGATTAAGACAGCAAACTCTTTGGTGACAGGTCAAATTTCAGTTTAGCTCCTATATCTAAGTTATTTGCAGTGTATTCAGAGTTTGCGGGTCAGCTAGAAACTCGGTTTTATTTTAGAAACAGAATTTAGAGGTCTGTCTTTGGTTCTGTCTTTTTTAAGGTTCCACTCTCACCTTAATGATACAGGTTGCCCTGAACTCTGTATTTTGGGCCAGAAAGCCTACAGGTTATTGGAGCCCTGCACTGTGCCACAACTTTGGCCTGACCTCAGGCTAAACCATCTTCCACCCAAAAATGTAAAATGCCTTGTGCCATTCTCTTCTAATTTTGCAATTTTCCTCCCCAAACTTCCTGTTGTTTTTTTACTTACTCTTTAGAATCTTCAAGTTACTGTATTTTGTCCAAAGTTTGTTATCTGTAGAAGAGTTAATGTTTTAGGAGCTAACTCAGTCATCTAAAAAATTCTCTATTCAGCTTTTTCTTTTTAAATATATTTAAAATTTTTTCTCAAATGCCCTCTTCAGACTGCAAAAGAACATGGACGTATGCAAAGAAAAAATTACTCCCCTTTTCCTCTCCTAGTCAGTTCCCACCTGCTTGGAAGTATCTATTATTAACAATATAGTCTATCTCCCTCCTTACCAGCTCTCCAGACTCACACGCAGTTATATTAAAATGTAAAGGATTTACCTTTTTAAAAAATTGAATTGAGCTATACCTAATACTATGTAGCTTTCTTTTCTTAGTGTGTCTTAGATTTCTAGGTTATCATAGACACATCTAATACATTTTTAATAACTCCAGAAGTCTACATTTTTGACTGTCCATATAGAACATTGGTAGATATCTTGAAGATAGAAATAACATTTCCCATCAGTTCTTGCAAGCTCAGACTCCAACCCTAGTCTGGATTAGCAGGAAGGAAGAAACAGCAACCTCAATATGGTTCTAGAATCCCTCTACGTTAAAGAAGACTAGGGTTTCTTTCTACAGAGGATTAGAGTCACTACAGTGGAAATTGTGTAGTGTCTTCCTCATGCAAAAAAGAATTTTCTGAGAGTATTATAAATAATCAGCAAAACAGAAGAGAATTTTACATTATTAAACCACTGATTGCAGTACCTGGGTGGCTCAGTTAAACATCAGACTCTCAATTTCTGCTCAGGTTCATGATCTCACAGTTTGTGAGACTGAGCCCCACCTGCTTGGGATTCTCTCTCTCTCTCTCTCTCTCTCTCTCTCTCTCTCTCTCTCGTGCATGCACGGGTGCACACACATGCTCTCTCAAAATAAACATTTAAAAAACTGATGAAGTGCTTTTTATGACAACACTCTAAAGTTTTATGTAACTGATTTCTTAGGATGGTGGGGTCATTAGAGTCAAGTGAAAGTAGTTCCATGATGAAATAGGAAACTTAGAATAATATGACTGGGGTGTTTTTGTTTTTGTTTTTGTTTTTAGTTAAAGCCAGATGATTTCATGGTCATTTGTGGAATTTTTGGCTATGAATTATAAGTTTATCTTATCTGATGCCTATCTAATCATGTTGTCACTTGAAGTGCTCAAGGAATAAATTCTCCTAAATCTGACATCAATTGAGATCTTTATAACACATTTAGGTTTTTTTTCCTTTTGATCATATAAAACTAGCTCTTTTCCGGAGATATGAGACTTTTTCCTGAGAGAACTTTGTATCAGGTTGTTTAAACACAATGCCAGAACATTCATTCTGGGTATTATATTCTGAATATGAATATGCTTTGACTATTATAAATAGTGATGCAATGAGTATAGGGGTGCAGATATCTCTCCAAAATGGTAAATTCATTTCCTTCAGATATACACTCAAGAGAGGAATTGAAGAATCATGAGGTAGTTCTATTTTTAATATTTTGAGGAACTTCCATACTGTTCTCCATAGTGGCTGAAACTTAATTTTGATTGCATAAAAAATCTCAACCCTTTTATTCCTTCTCTGTTTATATTTCTTATGTTGCAATATACCTCTTTTTGTATTGTGTATTCATTAACAATGTATGGTAGCTATATATATTTTTTGTTTTGTTTTTATTTTCTTTAATTTTTCATGTTTGTTTATTTATTTATTTTTAATATGAAATTTATTGTCAAATTTGTTCCCATATAACACCCAGTGCTCATCCCAATAGGTGCCCCCCTCAATGCCCATCACCCACTTTCCCCTCCCTTCCACCCCCCCTCAACCCTCAGTTTATTCTCAGTTTTTAAGAGTCTCTTATGGTTTGCCTCCCTCCCTCTCTAACTTTTTTTTCCCCCTTCCCCTCCCCCATGGTCTTCTGTTAAGTTTCTCAGGATCCACATAAGAGTGAAAACATATGGTATCTGTCTTTCTCTGTATGACTTATTTCACTTAGCATCACACTATCCAGTTCCATCCACATTGCTACAAAAGGCCATATTTCATTTTTTCACATTGCCAGGTAGTATTCCATTGTATATATAAACCACAACTTCTTTATCTATTCATCAGTTGATGGACATTTAGGCTCTTTCCATAATTTGGCTATTGTTGAAAGTGCTACTATAAACATTGGGGTACAAGTGCCCCTATGCATCAGCACTCCTGTATCCCTTGGGTAAATTCCTAGCAGTACTATTGCTGGGTCATACGATAGATCTATTTTTAATTTTTTGAGGAACCTCCACACTGTTTTTCCAGAGCAGCTGCACCAGTGTGCATTCCCACCAACAGTGCAAGAGGGTTTCCGTTTCTCCACATCCTCTCCAGCATCTATAGGCTCCTGATTTGTTCACGTTAGCCACTCTGACTGGCGTGAGGGGGTATCTGAGTGTGGTTTTGACTTGTATTTCCCTGATGAGGGGTGACGTTGAGCATCTTTTCATGTACCTGTTGGCCATCTCTTACTTGACACATCAAAGGCAAGGGAATTAAAAGCAAAATTTGACTATCGGGACCTCATGAAGATAAAAAGCTTCTGCACTGCAAAGGAAACAATCAACAAAACTAAAAGGCAACCGACGGAATGGGAAAAGATATTTGCAAATGACATTCGGACAAAAGGCTAGTATCCAAAAATCTATAAAGAACTCACCAAGCTCCACACCCAAAAAACAAATAATCCAGTGACGAAATGGGCAGAAGACATGAATAGACACTTCTCTAAAAAAGCTATATGTATTTTTAATTTTTTGTTGCTTAAGCTTTATACTAGAGTTAAGTGGTTAACACGCTACCATATTATAGTATTAAAGTACTCTGAATTTGATTATACGTTTACCTTTACCCATGTGTTGTATGTTTTCATGGTACTAATTCAATGTTTTTTTTCATTTCAGCTTGAAAAACTTCTTTTGACATTTCTTGTAAAGCAGTTCTAGTGGGATAAACTGCCTCATGTTTATGAGCTTCATGAACATGGATGCCCAAATCTCTCCCCTGATTTGGAAACTTCTCAGCCGTTGTTTCTTTAACATAATTTTAAATAACTTTTCTGCCCCCTTCTCTTCCTTGGACTCCAATAATTCACAGATTGTATCTTTCAGTGTTATCCCACAGATCACTTAGGGTGTCTTCATTCTTGTTCTTTTTTAAAAATTCATTTATTTAAATTCAAGTTGGTTAACATACAATGTAGTATTGGTTTCAGGAGTAAACTCATTGATTCATTACTTACATATGACATGCAGTCCTCATTCCAACAAGTGCCCTCCTTAATGCCCATCACCCATCTAGCCCATCTCCCCCACCCACCTCCCCTCTAGCAACCCTCAGTTTGTTCTGTGTATTTAAGAGTCTCTTATAGTTTGCTTCCCTCTCTGCTTTTATTTTTGCTTCCCTTCCCCTGTGTTCATCTGTTGTGTTTCTTAAATTCCACATGAGTGAAATCATATGATATTTGTCTTTCTCTGACTGACTTATTTTGCTTAGCATGATACCCTTGTTCTATCCACGTTGTTGCAAATGGCAAGATTTCATTCTTTTTCATCACTGAGTAATATTCCATTGTGTGTGTGTGTGTGTGTGTGTGTGTGTGTGTACACATATACATACATATGTACACATATACATATACATATCACATCTTAATCTATTCATCATTTGATGGATATTTGGGCTCTTTTCATAATTTGACTACTGTTGATGGTGCTGCTATAAACATTTTGGGGGGGAGGCATGTGCCCCTTTGAATCAGCTCTTTTGTATCCTTTCAATAAATACCTACTAGTGCAATTATTGGGTCTTAGGGTAGTTCTATTTTTCATTTTTTGAGGAACCTCCATACTGTTTTCCAGAGTGGCTACACCAGTTTGCATTCCCAGCAACAGTACAAAATGGTTCCCCTTTCTCTAAATCCTTACCAACATCTGTTGTTTACTGAGTTAATTTAGCCATTCTCACAGGTGTGAGGTGGTATCTCACTGTGGTTTTGATTTGTATTTCCCTGATGATGAGCAATGTTGAGCATCTTTTCCTGTGTCTGCTAGCCATCTGGATGTCTTCTTTGGAAAAATGTCTATTCATGTCTTCTGCCCATTTCTTCACTGGATTATTTGTTTTTTGGGTGTTGAGTTGTTAAGTTCTTTATATATTTTGGATACTAACCCTTTATTTGATATGTCATTTGCAAATATCTTCTCCCATTCCATCAGTAGCCTTTTAGTTTTGTGGATTGTTTCCTTTGCTGTGCAGAAGCTTTTTATCCTGATGATGGCTCATTTTTGCTTTTATTTCCCTTGCCTCCGGAGACATGTTTAGTAAAGTAGTTGCTGCGGTTGAGGTCAAAGGGGTTGCTGCCTGTGTTCTCCTGTAGGATTCTGATGGTTCCCTGTCTCACATTTAGGTTGCATTCATTTTTTTAGTTTGTGTATGGTGTAAGAAAGTGGTCCAGTTTCATTCTTCTGCATGTCACTGTTCAATTTTCCTAGTACCATTAGCTGAAGAGAATTTGTCTATTGGATACTGTTTCCTGCTTTGTCAAAGATTAGTTGGCCATACATTTGTGGTCTGGGATCTCTATTCTGTTCCATTGGTCTATGTGTCTGTTTTTGTACCCGTACCATACTGTACTGATGATTACAGCTTTGTAATACAGCTTAAAGTCCGGAATTGTGATGCCTCCAGCTTTGGTTTTCAACATTACTTTGGCTATTCGAGGTCTTTCCTACTTCCATACAAATATTAGGATTATTTGTTCTAGCTCTGTGAAGAATTCTGGTATTATTTTGATAGGGATTGCATTCAATGTGTAGATTACTTTGGGTAGTATTGACATTTTAACAATATTTGTTCTTCCAATCCATGAGGATGGATGTTTTTTACATTTCTTTGTGTCTTTAGTTTCTTTCATAAGTTTTCTATAGTTTTCAGTGTGTAGATCTTTTACCTCCTTGGTTAGGTGTATTGCTAGGTATCTGATGGTTTTTGGTGCAATGGTAAATGGAATCGTTTTCTTGATTTCTCTTTCTGCCGCTTCATTATTGGAGCATAGAAATGCAACCAATTTCTGTATGCAGATTTTATATCCAGCCACTTTGCTGAATTCACATACTAGTTCTAGCAGTTTTCTGGTGGAGTCTTTCAGTTTTTCTATGTAGTGTATCATGTCATCTGCAAAGACTGGAAGTTTGACTTCTTCTTTACCAATTTGTATGCCTTTTATTTCTTTGTGTTGTCTGACTTCTGAGGCTAGGACTTCCAGTACCATGTTGAACAACAGTGGTGAGAGTAGACATCACTGCCATGGTCCTGACTTTATGGAGAAGGCTGTCAGTTTTTCCCCATTGAAGACAGTGTTAGCTGTGGGTCTTTCATATATGGCTTTTATGATATTGAGGTATGTTCCTTCTACCCCTACTTTCTTAAGGTTTTTTATCAAGAGAGGTTGCTGTATTTTGTCAAATGCTTTTTCTGCATATATTGTAAAGATCATATGGCTTTTAACCTTTTATTAATGTGGTATATCACATTGATTGATTTATGAATATTGAACCAGCCCTGCAGCCCAGGAATAAATTCCACTTGATCATGGTGAATAATTCTTTTAATGTACTGTTAGATTCAGTTTGCTAGTATCTTGTTGAGAAATTTTACATCCATGTTCATCAGGGATATTGGCCTGTAACTCTCCTTTTTACTAAGGTCTTTGTCTGGTTTTGGAATCAAGGTAATGCTGGCTTCATAGAATGAGTTTGGAAGCTTTCCTTCCATTTCAATTTTTCAAAATACTTTGAGAAGAATAAGTATTAACTCTTCTTTAAATGTCTGGTAGAATTCCCCTGTGAAGCTGTCTGGCCCAGGACTCTTATTTGTTGGGAGATTTTTGATAACTGATCCAATTTATTTTCTATTTATGGGCCCGTTCAAATTTTCTATGTTTTCCTGTTTGAGTTTTGGTAGTGTGTGAGTGTCTAGGACTTTGTCCATTTCTTCCAGATTGTCCAGTTTTTTGGCATATAATTCTTCATAGTATTCTTTTATAATTGTTTATATTTCTGTGGTGTTGGTTGTGATCTCCTCTTTCACTCATGATTTTATCTCTTTGGGTCCTTTCTCATTTCTTTTTGAGAAGACTGGCTAAGGGTTTATCAATTTTGTTTATTCTTTCAAAAACCAGCTTTTAGTTTCATTGATCTGTTCTGTTTTTTGTTTGTTTGTTTGTTTATATATCATTTATTTCTGCTCTAATTTTAATTATTCCCCTTCTGCTGGATTTGGGCTTTATTTGCTGCTGCTTTTCTATTCTGTAGCTCCTTTAGGTGTAAGGTTAGGTTGTATATTTGGGACCTTTCTTGCTTCTTGAGATAGGCCTGAATTGCAATGTACTTTCCTCTTAAGACTGCTTTTGCTGAATTCCAAAGGTTTTTAGACTGTCATGTTTTCATTTTCATTTGCTTCCATGTATTTTTTAAATTTCTTCTTTAATTTATTCATTAACCTATTTATTCTTTCGTAGGATGTTCCTTAACCTCTATGTATTTTTGGTCTATCCAAATTTTTTCTTGTGGTTGATTTTAAGTTTAATAACTTTGTGATCTGAAAATATGCATGGTATGGTCTCAGTCTTTTTGTACCAGTTGAGGGTTGACTCATGACCTTGTATGCAATCTATTCTGGAGAATGTTCCATGTGCACTCAAGAAGAATGTGTATTCTGCTTCTTTAGGATGAAATGTTCTGAATATATCTGTTAAGTACGTCTGGTCCAGTGTGTCATTCAAAGCCATTGTTTCCTTCTTGATTTCCTGCTTAGTCGTCCTGTCCATTGTTGTAAGAGGGGTATTAAAGTCTCCTACTATAATGGGGTATTATTATCAATGAGTTGTTTATGTTTGTGATTAATTGATTTATATTTTTGGGTTCGATCAAGTTGGGGGCATAAATATTTACAATTGTTAGATATTCTTAATGGATAGAACCTTAATTATGGTATAATGCCCTTCTTCATCTCTTTGTATTGTCTTTGTTTAAAATCCAGTTTGTCTGATGTAAGTATGGCTACTCTGACTTTCTTTTGACCTGTCCTAGCATAATAGATTGTTCTGTATCCCCTCACTTTCAATCTGCAGGTGTCTTTAGGTCTAAAATGAGCTTCTTGTTGGGGCGCCAGGATTGCTCAGTCAGTTAAGTGTCTGACTTCAGCTCTGATCTTGCAGTTCATGGGTTTGAGCCCCACATCGGGCTCTGTGCTGACAGCTTGGAGCCTGGAGCTGCTTCAGATTCTGTGTCTCCCTCTCTCTCTCTCTCTCTCTGCCCCTCTCTCACTCACACTCTGTCTCTGTCTCTCTCTCTCAAAAATAAACATTAAAAAAATAATTAAAAAAAATAAAATGAGTCTCTTGTAGGCAGCATATAGATGGATCTTGTTTTTTTTTTTTTAATCCATTCTGCTACCCTATGCCTTTTGATTGGAGTATTTAGTCCATTTACATTCAGGTTATTGAAAGTTGTGAATTTAGTGCTATTGTATTATCTGTAGATTTGGTGTTTCTGGTGATGTTCTCTGTTCCTTTGTAGTCTTTGCTTCTTTCCACTCAGAAAGTTCCCTTTAAAATTTCTTGCAGGGCCAGTTTAGTTGTCATGAACTTTAGTTTTTGTTTGTCTGGGAAAGTCTTTATCTCTCCTTCTATTCTGAATGGCAGCCTTGCTGGATAAAGGATTCTTGGCTGCATATTTTTCCTATTTAGCACATTAAATATTTCCTGCCACTCCCTTCTGACCTGCCAAGTTTCAGTGGAAAGGTCTGCTACTAACCTTATGTGTCTACCCTTGTAGGTTAAAGACCTTTGTCCCTAGCTGCTTTCAGAATTCTCTCTTTATCTTTCTATTTTGTCAGTTTCACTATGGTATGTCATGGTGTTGACCTGTTTTGTTGATTTTGAAGGGATTCCTCTCTGCCTCTTGGACTTAGATGCCTGTTTCATTCCCAGATTAGGGAATATAGTTTGTTCAAATAAACCTTCTGCCCCCTTTTCTCACTCTTCTTCTAAGACTCCTATGATATGGATATTGTTTTGTTTCATGAAATCACTTAGTTCTCTAAGTGTCCCCTTGTGCTCTAGTAATTTTCTTTCCCTCTTTTTTTCAGCTTCATTATTCTCCATAATTTTATCTTCTATTTCACCTATTCTCTCCTCTACTTCTTCATTTCTCGCTGTCACTGTGTCTAGCTTATTTTGCATCTCAGTTATAATATGTTTAATTCATAATGACTAGTTCTTAGGTCTTTAATCTTTGCAGGAAGGGTTTCTCTGGTGTCTTCTATGCTTTTTTCAAGCATAGCCAGTAGTCTTATGATTGTTGTTCTAAATTCTTGTTCTATGTACTTGTTTATATCTTTTTTGAGTCAGTCCCTGGCTGTAATTTCTTCTTGACCTTTCTTTTGGGGAGAATTCCTGAGTCTTGTCCTTTTGGCTAAGTTTCTGTCTTTTATGTATTTTGAAAGCTTGTTATGTTTCCTGCACCTGAGAGTACATCTATATTAAAAAAGGGTCATACACTGTCCAGGGCCCGGGTACTTCAAGAAGTGTTTCTGGTGTATGTTATGTGCACTATGCTGTTGCATTTAGGCTGCTCTTTCCCACTAGTCAGTCCTCTGCAGAGCTCCTCCTTGCTTACAGTGGTGGAGTGTTTGGGCCTTTAACTAGGTCTGCTTCGATTTGTTTGTTAAAGTAACACTGGAAAAAAGGAAAAGGTGGGGGAAGCCTGATCTCATAAAAAGAGAGAAAGGGAACAGAAGAAAACCAAACAGAATCATAAAGCTATAAGGCTGATATCAAGGAAAAGAAAGGAGAAAAAAAGGAAAAAAAAAAAGAAAAGAAAAGATAGAAGGAAAAAGTAAAGAATAAAAAAGCCTGATTCAAAAAAAGAAAAGAAAAATAAGATAAAATGAAATGACAAAAAAAAATCTGAGCCTGATTCCACAAGAAAAAAAAAAAAAAAAAGAAGAAGGAGGAGGAAAAAAAGGGGGGGGGGGGAAAGGAGTTTCTGTTGGTGCCTGGGGGGTGGTGGCTATGCTGGTCTGGAAAAGAGGCCAGCTATGTAGGCTCAGAGTCAGTCTTGGCCCAGTAAATAAGCAGTTGCCAGGCATGAAGGGGCAGGTTTGCTGTAAGTGGTGGATCCTACGTCCACTAGGGGCTGCTCTGCTTCCCTCTGAAGTCCCACTATTTTGGTGTTGGGGGAAAAAATGGCATCATCTCAATCTCTCATCCCTGCACCAGGAATCTCAACCCTAGCTCCTCAGGCAGGCTTCACAGAATAGTGAGGGCCATTAGCTCACCCTGTGCCACAACTATCCTGAGCCCTTTCCTTGATGCATGGCTGGGATTCAAAACCCAAGGTCTTAAAGGACCCAGCACTTGATGCATGGCTGGGGTTTAAAACCCAGTCTTAAGGCACCTGACACAATGCGGATCCATTCCCCTGCCCCAGAGTAGAGCCTCTCCACCCTTTTGATGAAAGGCATTTGGCCGGCACCTATAGGGTCTTTTGTCCTTGAGGAGGCAATAAACCCTATTCCAAAAGTGTTCCAGGAAATGGATTGTTCTCTTCCAGGGCACCCAGAAGATCGCTACACCACGCTATGCACTCCCTCCTTCTCCCAAGGAGTGCACTCCATAGCTCCACTCTGGGGAAACTCATGCACTTCCAAAACCTCAGAGTTTCACTCCAGAAGCTGTTTGCAAAAACTGGGAAACTCAGTACTTCTTGCTCCCCAGTTTGTAGTCCAGAGAGCTTTTCCTCTTATGCTAACTTGATTCTGCACTATCTCAACCCCTTCCTCCTTCTCTCCCTTTTGTCTCGCCACAGAAGGGGTTCCCTCCCCTCCACAGGTCCACCACTTTCCCTCCCCCAAGATATCCGCCAAGCTATCTCCCTCCAACTGTGGAGATCCTTCTGTCACTCCGCAGATCGATTTCCCAGGTATTCCAAGTAATCTGCCTCAATACAGCTGTGTTTGAGGGATGTGGCAAGCCCAGGATCCCCCTACTTCTCCGCCACCTTAACTCTCAGAAATCCATTCTTTTTCATTTTCTTTATTTATTTTCCTCTGACTGGATAATATAAAGGTTATGTCTTCTGATTCACAGATTTTTTTCTTGTTTTATTCATTCTGATGTGATGTAATCTATTGCATTTTTTATTTCATCCATTATATTCATCAGCTCCAGAATTTTTGTTTTTAATTATTTATATCTCTTTGCTTAACTTCTCATTTTATTCATATATTTTTCCAATTTCATGTGTTCTCTTTGTTTTCTTTAAGCTAATTGAGATTTCTTAAAACAGCCATTTTGAATTGTTTGTTGGGTAAAACACAAATTTCTGTGTCTTTATGGTTGGTGACTAGAGGATTTTTGTGATCATTTGATAGTGTCATGTTTCCTTGATTTTCATGTTCCCCAATGTCTTGCATTATTGTCTTCACACACTTCCTTCAGTCTTTACTGGGTGACTTTGAGAGACAAATCCCTTCCATCAGCCTTGCTACAGATTCTGAGACTTTCTCAGACCTTTCATGGATATGCCTGCTCAACTTCCTTTTCCTTTTCATCTTGTGGCAGAATTCTTAAGCCTCTTTGCCTACTGCAACACAGGCCAGACACCAATAGCCTACCCTTTGCTTTCCCAAGGGCAGTACTAAAGCTCAAATTTGTGGTCTCTCTTTGACTCACTGTTACAGTCTGGCTTTCTGTTTATACTCATTAGCTTACTCTCATTGTCATTGAGAATGCACATAGGGAGCCAGCCACAGAGTGGGGTATGTGGGTGAGGCAGGTTGAATGCTGGGGATACCTGTGTGCAGTTGGAGATGATCTTCAGATAAGGTGTCCCCAGTGACTTATGAGAAGGCTTCTTGATGGAGTTCATGCTGCTGATAGTAGGATCCATGTCCGTTTAATGCCCTTGGAGAATCCTATCTGCTGCCCTTCCAACCACTTCCCATCTGCCAGTTGAGAAGCTCAGGACTCAGTACTGCTTTGGGTGGGGGGAGAGAGAAATGAACCTCTCTGACTCCATCACACACAACTGAGAAAGCAGATACTCACTCATACACACTCACTTTCCCCTGCAGGAGAAATAACATGCTGATTAGCTCTCTCTTGACACTGAGCTGTGTTACCTTATAGGAGGGGTGACGTGAATAAAGTCAGACTTTTTCTTACCCTCTCCAACGTGTCCAAACTTATATCTTTTTGTTCCAGCAGTGTGCTGCAACTTTTCTGCTGGACTTCTGAACTTTCACAAAGGCTCTGCAGGTGATTGTCTAAGACAGCATGCTTCACGGGCTTCCAGACCACAACCAAGAGGGATTGGAGCTGGTTTATGGACCATCACAGGGTCAATAGCCAAGACCAAGGTCAGTACGGCTACTACCAAATGTATGGGGTGGATAGTACTCCTCCCGGGTCCTTTGGATACCAAATTTTGGGGGTGCTTACAAATGAGCCATATCTTACCTGGCCATTTTGTTAATGTCATTCCCCACTGTCTTCTTGCTTGCATGGTTTCTGAGAAGTTGGATGTGATTCTTATCTTTGCTCCTTTATAGGTAAGGTGTTATTTAACTCTGGCTTCTTTCAGCATTTTATCTTTATCTTTGATTTTCTACAGGTTTTTTCTATGCCTAGGTTTAGTCTTTTTTGTAATTTTTTTGCGTTTTTCCTGCTTAGTGTTCTCTGAGCCTCCTGAATCTATTGTTTATGTTCTCTGAGCCTCCTGAATTTATTGTTTGGTGTCTGATATTAATTGGGTGGAGATTCTGTCATTATTGCTTCACAAATTTTTTCTCTTCCTTTTTCTTTATTCTCCCATTCTCTCTCCTTCTTTCTCTTTTCATTCTTTCTTTTTTTCTCCTTTCTTCCTTCTGATATCCCCATTACATGTATGTTACACCTTTGGTAGTTGTCTAGGACAAAACAATCCTTGGTTTTACTTTACTCTCACACTACTACCACACTTTACTTCTGAAACCAGATATGTGGGCTTTGCCCCCGCTAACCAAGCAATTTTCAGCAACACCATCTGGGTGTCCTATAATTCAATTCAATTTTGACACTATCTGGAGTTAGTGCAAACCCTACAGGTTAAGAGCTTGGTCCCAGAAGACTGCCCTTCCCACTTTAGATGTCATTTGCAAGTCCCAGCTTGTCACCTTTTCTTCTGACCAACCAGCTATAAACGAGATTTCTGTGACCCCTCCCTGCTTGGGTTCAATTTTTGGTAGAACAGCTCATTGAACCCAGGGAAACAGTTACTTCTGTGTTTGTTATATAATAAAGGATATGAAAAAGGATATAGATGAACAGCCACATGAAGAGATACCTTGGGTGAGGTCCTGAAGAGTCCTGAGTGCAGGAATTTCTGTTCCCGTGGAGTTGAATGTATCACCTTCCTGGCACATGGATGTATTCACCAACCTGGAAGCTCTCTGACCCCTGTACTTTGGGAGTTTTTATGGAGGCCTCATCATGTAGGTATGATCAGTCAGTAACTCAGTCTCTAGTATCTCACCCCTTCCTGACAGGAGATGGGGTTTGGAAATTTCTGGTTCATTTCTGCTGAACAACTCCCATCCTGAAGCTATCCAGGAGCCCCCCAAGAGTCACCTTATTAGAACAGAAGACACTCCTGTCACCCAGGAATTCCAGGAGATTTAGGAGCTTTCTGTCACTGACTGGGGTCAAAGACCAAAAGACCAAATAGCAGAAGAAAAGATGCTCCTAATACATTACCATTTAGGAAATAACAAAGTGTTTTATGATCTCTGTACCAGAAACTAGAAGAAGAGACCAATATACATATATTTTCTATTATGTCACAGTAATTGTCCCACACTTCTTGGACAGCCTGTTCTGTTGGGTTTTTTTTGTCAGTGTTGTTGTTCTCTTTTCCTTTCATTTTTTGAAAGTTTTCTATTGTGATATCTTCAAGCTTGGCTATCCTTTTCTCAGCTGTGTCTTCATTTCTATTACAATATTTTTGACCTCTAGTATTTCTTTTGTTTCTTAGAACTTTCATCTCTTTGCTTACATGGCCCATTATGTGTTCTTGCATGTGTCTATGCAGTGGAGCCCTTAGCATGCTAATTGTAGTTGTTGTTTTAAATTCCTGGTCAGATTACTCTGTTATCCTTGTCATATCCGAGTTCTGGTTCTGATGCTTTCTTTGTCTCTTCAAACTGTGTTTATTGCCTTTCAGTATGCTTTGTGATTTTTTTATAGCCATTCATAATATATTAATATATTCTACTATAGACTGAATATTTTCATTCTCCCCAAATTCAAAATTTTCCCCAAAGTGTTGAAACCTAATCCCCAATGGGATGATATTTGGCAGTAGGGCTTTTTGGAAGGTGATTATTTCATGAGGGTGGAGCCCTTACAAATGGACTTATAAAAGAAACCCCAGGGGCACCTGGGTGGCTCAGTTGGTTAAGCATCCATCCAACCCTTGATTTTGGCTCAGGTCGTAATTTCACAATTCATGACGCCGAGCCCCACATTGGGCTCTATGCTGTCAGCCACCAGCTGTCATCACGGAGCCTGCCTAGGATTCTCTCTCTCCCTCTCTCTCTGCTCCTCCCCTGCTCCAGTGCGTGCGCTCTCTCTCTCTCTCTCGCTCTCTCTCTCCCTCTCTCTCTCAAAATAAATTAAAGAAACTAAAAATAAAAAAGAGACCCCAGAGAGCTGCCTTGCCCTTCTGCCATTTGAGGACCTAGCCAGAAGATGACTTCTGTGAACCAGGAAGTAGGCACCTACAGGATACCTTGATCTTGAACTTTTTAGCCTTCACAATTGTAAGAACTAAATTTTTGTGGTTTCTAACCCACTCAGTTTATAAGCTACTATAACAAAAATTTGGTGGTCCCAATGGACTGAGACATACCGGGTGAAAGTGACTACTTTAAGTAGGCCTTTAAGAATATGACAGTAAATTGTAGGGGGTGGGGAGAAGTGTTCTATAGTCCTATGATTGATCTCAATCTTTTTTTTTCTTTTTTAAAATATTTATTTTTGGGTAATCTCTATACTTAACGTGGGGCTGGAACTTACAGCCCTGAGATCAAGAGCTGCATGCTTTACTGTTTGAGCCAGCCAGGCATCCTGATTAGTCTCAATCTTTTAGTAAAGATTGTCCTCTGGACTGTGGGCTTCACAAGTGCTTCTCAGTGCCCCCATTTCCTGCTTAGGTGGGAAGAGTGGACTGGTGTTAGGTATTTCCTTCCCTCCGGGTCAGTTAGTATCTGATGAAACTCCCAATAGCTCATGCTCTGCTGAAACAGTTTCTCTTGAGGATAGGCCTTGTTAAGAACAGAATGCTCTGGCATATTTAAAAATGTTTACTTTCCCTTCCCCCTGCTGTAAGCATGAGAGTATTTTTCTCTGATATTCACTATGAGAATTGGGTAGAGCTCCAGGAGTTCTCACCAAAGTATGGAAGCCCTTCTATAAGTGGGTCTTCCTGAAGTTCTTAACTATCAGAATTGTCCACACTGAGTTTCCATAAATTCATCAGTCATAAGAATAGTTTTTGGTTTTTCAATCTGTTCAGCTTTTACTTGTTGTCAGGATTGAGTGGTGACTTCTATGCTCCTTAAATGTTGGACTAGAAACCAGAAGTACCATGATGTCATTTTAATGATGAAGAAAACTGAAGGAGTAATGAAGAATTGTTGAATAAAATGTAAGGTAGTTTAAAATTCAAGAAAATATTATTCCTCTGTACATTTCAATTCAAATATCATCAATATTCAATTCAAATATATTATTCATTTGTATATTTAATAAGAAAAAACAATTTGTGGGGCACCTGGGTGGCTCAGTTGGTTGGGCATCCAACTTCAGCTCGGGTCATGATCTCACCATTCATGAGTTTGAGCCCCACGTCAGACTCTGTGCTGACAGCTAGCTCAGAGCCTAGAACCTGTCTTCAGATTCTGTGTCTCCCTCTCTCTCTGTCCCTCCCCTGCTAATGCTGTTTCTCTCTCTCTCCCCCTCTCTCTCTCAAAAATAAATAAAACATTTTAAAAAAAGGAAAAGAAAAAACAATTTGTTAATGCTTCTCTCTAATTAAGCATAATAGATTCTCAGCTTGAGATTTGACTATATTTTCTGTTGGTCGAATAAGGATTCTTAGTACAGTTCAATAATTATTACTCAAGCTATCTTGGGTCTAGCCCCTTGAATACATTTCTGAGTCCCAGGGAGACAAAACTAAATGGCTTTAAGAAAAAGTGAAAAGTGTTGTTTCATTAAAATTTTTAACCCGCTGGGTCCCATATGTCTTTGGTACTGTACTCATAGAGTAAGTTAGAAATCTGAGGGAGCGATCTGCCCACCCCTGCTATGGACAACAATGCAGTTTGGGCACCTTGAGAGCTAAGTGTGGTATTTGTCTTTGGAAAACTGCTGTGCCTGGCAAAGCTGCAGGAAGGACTACAAAATGCGGAGGAACAACATATGATGGTGTTAAGTTCCCACCAGTGCTCAACAGAGCAGCAGTAGTCATCAGCAAAGAATTGCTTTGCTACATGAAACAGTAGGAGAGGTTTTTTGTAGCACAGTAGAACAAATATGGGAGTTTAGGACAAGTGAGATATCCTAGGATTACTTAGGGCATACTTTGGAAGGAATCAGAGAAGTTATATCATCATTAGTAAGTAACTAGGAAGTAAAACTTGTGCCTTAATAAAACCGTGACATAATTTGTGATGCCAGTGAAATTTGACTATGTTATATTAATATCCATTCAATGTCTTGACACGTAAGCCCTTTCTACTCTTTTTACCATTAGTGAGAAGAAGCAGATTTTTATCATAGGTTTAAGATTGTTATCAATGAGTGTATGAAGCAAATAAGTAAAAGAACCTCTGCTTAAATGTCGTCACTCAACTGCTAAGAGGATAAAGTAAAACTCATGTTGCCTTACATATAATGTCAAAGGGGTAAAGCAAGCCAATATTGATTATCCATAAGTCACAATATGCCATTTTCAAAATGAACTTTTATATTTTTATAATGCATATTAGAATGCATTTTATAATGCATGTTAAAGAAAAGACACATTCTAACTTTTTAAAACAAAATTGATGACTCACTCCACTAACAAATATATTTTATAAAAAATGCAATCTTAATTTAGACACCACCAACATCAACATTGTTCCTTTCAAATTAAAACACACAAAGGAAATTGTAATAGCATCCAATAGAAAAAGTTATCTCATTATAAAACCTATAACAAAGAGCTCCTATATTATGGAGGAACAACGAAATGAGATGTTAGATAATTGACCATATAATGCTATTTTGCCATATTGTCTCCTGAGGAAGATACTGAATAGATGGTTTTCTTTAAGTAGAGACCAAGCTATTTCAAGTGGAATCCCCACTGATTATTTTAATATCATATTGTTTTAGTTCTAACATTTAACATTTCCTGAAGATTCTGAAACACTTAGTTACTAAAGAGAAGACACTAAAATTTATATGACTCAAGGGAAGAAATGAGCATTATGTTTCTTTCTAAATGGTGATAAAAATAAAATTTCCTGAGCTTTCTGGCTTGTTTGAAAATCCATCATTCTGAGTACTTGGACTAATTTGGAATCAGGAACATTAATTCTGTGGCAGCCTTGAATTGTCCCTTAAGCTTAAGAACATTTTACAGTCCTTTAGAAGAAACTTCTGTCACATTGGCTCTTTTTCTCAGATTTACTCAAGTTTTACAGAAACATGAGGAATAAGTATAGGGCACTTGTTGACCTTAGCAACAAATTCACTTTAAAATTTCTTCACTTGAAAAACTAGTATGGATTATGACAGACCATCTCTTATGTGCTTTTTGTCACAGACGTTACTTTTACATAAAAATCCCAAGGCTCTTAGTTATTCTATTTTTAAAGGATAGACTTATTTGAAAGATTTTGTGTTAATTCTAGCAAAATTAGATCTCTGTCATGATCAAGGTGTTATAAATGGTTTTGGTGATAGTGAGTAGATTCACTACTTCAGACATTGACCTAAATAAGTCTTTGGGGGCGCCTGGGTGGCTCAGTCAGTTAAGCGTCCGACTTCAGCTCAGGTCACGATCTCGTGGTCTGTGAGTTCGAGCCCTGCGTTGGGCTCTGGGCTGATGGCTCAGAGCCTGGAGCCTGCTTCTGATTCTGTGTCTCCCTCTCTCTCTGCCCCTCCCCCGTTCATGCTCTCTCTCTGTCTCAAAAATAAATAAACTTTAAATAAATAAATAAATAAATAAATAATAAGTCTTTGAACTGATAATCATATATGCAACCTAGGGATCTAGGATCGTAGTGTTAATAACTGTACATTTTCCAGTGGTGTAGAGCAGTAATCCTCATAAATTTTCTGCCCTTCCTTATGCCTTTACAACACATCTTCCTGTTGTTTTTTGTGATTGTATGACAAGGGATCCTTGGAATGTGTCTATCCCTCTTTCTCAAACACATTTACCTAATATTATATACTTTAAAGTTTACCATGCCTGGCAGTTGTTCTGTTATGGTGTGTTTGAAAAAGATAATTAAGGTCACAGACACAGATCTGAACATATAGTAACCAACACAAAACTGAAAAAGAAGAATAAAATTGGAGAACTCACACCACCATACTTACTATAAAACTACACTAATCAAGCAGGATGGTATTGACAAGATAATAGACACATAACTCAATGAAACAGAATAGAGAACCCAGAAATAGAATTTCACAAATATAGTCAACTGATTATTGACAAAGGTACAAAGGTGATTTTATTCAATGGAGAAATAATAGTCTTTTCAACAAATACTGCTGGTACAATTGGACATCCACAAGCAAAAAAATTAATGTAGACACAGAATTTATACCCTTCACAAAAATTAATTGAAAGCATATCATAGATCTAAATATAAAATGCAAAACTGTAAAGCTTATAGAAGAAAACATATAAGAAAATATTCATGATTTTGAGCTTAGTGATAAGGTTTTATATACAACACCAAAAACATGATTCATAAAAGAATAAATGGATGTTGACCTCTATTAAAATTCAAAAATTTTGCTCTGCAAAAGATCCTGTTAGAAGAATGAAAGGACAAATCATTGTCTGGTAGAAGATACCTGCAAATCACATATCAGATAAAGGACTTGTATCCAAAATATATACAAAAGAGCTCTTAAAACTCAACAATGAGAAAACAAACATTTAAAAATAGGTAAAAGAACCGCCAGCATTTTTCACAAAGCTAGAACAAACAATCCTAAAATTTGTATGGAATCACAAAAAACCCTGATGGCCAAAGCAATCCTGAAAAAGCAAAGCAAAGCTAGAGGCATCATGATTCTGGACTTCAAGCTATATTAGAAAGCCGTAGTCATCAAGACAGTATGGTACTGGCACCAAAAAAAAAAAAAAAAAAAAGACACGTAGAACAATGGAACAGAATAGAAAGCCCAGAAATGGACCTACAACTATAAGGTAAACTAATCTTTGACAAAGCAGGAAAGAATATCTAATGGAAAAAAAGACAGTCCCTTCAAAAAATGTTGTTGGGAAAAACAGACAGCAACATGCAGAAGAATGAAACTGGACCACTTTCTTATATCATACACAAAAATAAATTCAAAATGGATGAAAGACCTAATGTGAGACAGAAAACCATAGAAGTCCTACAGGAGAAAACAAGAGAAACCTCTTTGACCTCGACTGCACTAACTTCTTACTAGACACATTACTAGGAAAGGGAAACAAAAACAAAAATGAACTATTGGGACTTCATCAAGATAAAAAGCTTCTGTACAGCAAAGGAAACAATACACAAAACTAAAAGTCAGCCTACAGAACGGGAGAAGATATTTGCAGGTGACATATTGTATAAAGGGCTAGTATCCAAAATCTATAAAGAACTTATCAAAAACTCAACACCCCAAAAAACAATCCAATTGAGAAATGGACAGAAGACACATTTACAAAGAAGACTTCCAGATGGCTAATAGACACATGGAAAGATGCTCAACATCACTCATCATCAGGGAAATGCAATTCAAAACCACATTGAGATACCACCTCACACCTATCAGGATGGCTAAAATTAACAACCCAAGAAACAACAAGTGTTGGTGAGGATGCACTGTTGGTGGGAATGCAAGCTGGTGCAGCCACTCTGTAAAACAGTATGGAGGTTCCTCAAAAAGTTAAAAATGGGACTACCATACATTCCAGCAATTGCACTACTAGGTATTTGCCCAAAGGATGTAAAAATACAGATTTGAGGGATGTCTGGGTGGCTCAGTCAGTTAAGTGTCTGACTCTTGATTTTAGCGCAGATCATGGTCATGTGGTTTGTGGGATCAAGCCCCATGTGGGACTCCATGCTGACAGCATGGACCCTACTTGGGATTCTCTCTCCCTCTCTCTCTGCCCCTCCCCTACTCTCTCTCTCAAAATTAAATAAATGAACTTAAAATACAGATTTGAATGGGTACATACACCCCAATGTTTATAGAGGCATTGTCAACAATAGCCAAACTATGGAAAGGTCCTAAATGTCCATTGAGTAATGAATGGATAAAGAAGATGTAGTTATATATGCACAATGGAATATTACTCAGCCATCAAAAAGAATGAAATCTTACCATTTGCAATGACATGGATGGAGCTAGAGTATATTATGCTGAACAAAACAAGTCAGTCAGAGAAAGACAAACCACATGATTTCACTCATGTGAAATTTAAGAAACAAAGTAGAGAGAGAGGGAAATAAGCCATAAGAGACTCTTAATGATAGAGAACAAACTGGGGGTTGATGGAGGGAGATGGGTGGGAGATGGGCTAAATGGGTGATGGGCTAAATGGTGTGATGAGCATTGGGTGTTGTGTGTAAGTGATGAATCCCTGAATTCTACTCCTGAAACCAATATAGCACTGTAACTAGAATTTAAATAAAATTTTGAAAATAAAATAATAAAAATTAAAATGGGCAAAAGAGAGGTATCAATGAAATGGCATAGTAGAGAACTCTAGAAGTTCTTCTCTCCATAAACGCAATGAGTAAGTGGGAAAACACACACACACACACACACACACACACACACACACACACACACAGACAAAAACAAAAACAAAAACCAACAAAAACAATAAACCTTTTTAAGGGATTCTAGAATCTAACAAAAGCTTGCAAGAAGCAGAGCAACCTTTAATAAAAAAGAAAAAAGAAAAGCTTACTTTTAGTGAGAGGATAAATAAGGTCATATGGGTAGGGCCTAATCTGGTAGAGATGCCAGAGATCTCTTTCAGTGCATGCATGCACAGAGAACAGACCGTTTGAAGACACAGTGAAAAGATTCTGTCTACAAAGCCAAAGAGAGAGAGGCCTCACCAGAAACAAACCCTGCCTGATACTTTGATCTTAGACTTCCAGCCTTCAGAACTGTGAGAAAAATAAATTTCTGTTGCTTAAGCCATTCAGACTGTCGTATTTTGTTATGGTAGCCCTAGCAGTCTAAGATGACTGAGAATCCTATATCCAATCAAACTATTCTTCAAAGATGGATAAATTAAGACATTCACAGATAAACTCTGAGGGAGCTAACTGACCTGCTCTACAAGAAATGCTAAGGGATTCCTTCTTGCTCAAATGAAATGACATTAAACAGTATTTCAGGGGTGCCTGGATGGCTGAGTCAGTTGAGAATCTGGCTCTTGATTTCAGCTCAGGTCATGGTCTTGTAGTTCATGAGATTGAACCCCACATTGGGCTCCATGCTGTCAGCTTGGCATTCTCTCTCTCCCTCTCTCTCTGTCCCTCCACTGCTTGTGTGTGCGCGTGCTCTCTCTCGCAAAATAAATCAATAAACATGAAAAAAACAGTACTTCAAGTCCATATGAAGAAATAAGGAACCTGGGTAAAGATAATTATGTAGATGAATATAAAGTAAGTATTAATGTATTTTTGGCTTGTAACTCCTCTTTTTTTAATATGATTTAAGAGACGTATAAAACAATAATTGTAAATATATATTAATAGGTACACAATACATAAAGAGCTAATTGTGACAATAACAACATAAAGGTGATGGGGCTATGTAGAAGCTAAGTTTTTATATACTACTGAAATTCAGTTGTATTTTAAATTCTTAGAAGTTAAATTGTTAATTGTGATCACCAGGTAACCATTAAGAATAGTTATCAATAATTACGTGAAATGTTAATGGATTAAACTCAATTAAAACAGAGATAGTAGAATTAATTTTTAAAATGATCCAACTATATGCTGTCTATAAGAAACACACTTTAGATCTAAAAACACAAATGCATCATAAGTGAAAGGATGGAAAAGGTTGTGCTATACAAATTCTAACCAAAGGAGATATGGAGTGGCTATACTAATATCAGATCAGAAAGACTTTAAGCCAAAAATTGTTTCAAAATACAAAGAGGAGCATGATACATTGATAAAAGGGTGAATACATCAAAAAGTTGTAACAATTATATATGCACCTAACAACAGAGCCCCTAACTATATGAAGCAAAACAGAATTGAAGACAGAAATAGACAGTTCAATAATAGTAGTTGGAGACTTCAATGTCTCGTTTTCAATAATGGGTAAAACAATTAGATAATCAAGAAGTAAATAGAGGACTTTAACAACACTATAAGATAAGTAAACCTACCCAACAACAGAAGAATACTCTGCACTCTTACTAAGTGCACATAGGACATTCTACAGGATAGATTATATGTTATGCCACAAAACAAGTCTCAATAAACTTAAAGTGATAGAAACCATTCAAAGTTTCTTCTCCAATCACAATGGAATCAAAGTAGATATCAATAACAGAAGGAAGTCCAGATAATTCACAGACAGATGGATATTAAACAACACGCCCTTGAAAAAC
Source organism: Panthera pardus (assembly GCF_024362965.1). Classification (NCBI taxonomy): domain Eukaryota; kingdom Metazoa; phylum Chordata; class Mammalia; order Carnivora; family Felidae; genus Panthera; species Panthera pardus. Next base: position 68,387,302 of record NW_026526991.1, on the reverse strand, counting down.
CAAAGAAGGAGATATCACAAAGAGAAATGAAACAATATCTTGAAACAAATTAAAATGAAAACACAGCAGTTACTAGTGGTTGGGGGGGGGGCGGGAAATGAAGTGTTAGTCAGAAGGTAAAACTTACAGTTATAAGATGAATAAGTTCTGGGGATCTAATGTATAGCTTGGTGATTATAGCTAATATGTATTATATAATTGAAAATTGGCAAGAGGTAGATCCTTAATGTTCTGACTACAAAATAGAAATGGTTATTATGTGACATGATGGAGGTTTAGCTAACTCTATGGTAATAATAATTTAGCAATATATATCAAATCAACACATTGTGCACCTTAAACTTATACAATGTTATAAATCAAGTGTATCTCAAAAAAGCTGGTGGGGGGTGGGGGAAGAAAAATAAGCTTACCCAAATTTGTGGAATGCAGTAAAGGCAATGCTAAGAGGGAAATTTTTAGCTTTAAACAATTACATTAAGAAAAGAAGGAAGGTCTCAAATCAATAACCTACGCTTCCACCTGAAGGAGCTAGAATAAGAAGACTAAATTAAACCCAAAGCAAGAAGAAGGAAATAATAAAGATTAGAGTTTATGAAACTAAATATAGTTTTATCATATGATTCAGGAATTATGCTCCTAAGTATTTACCAAACTGATTTGAACAAATTATGTCCACACAAAAGCCCACATGCAAATGTTTAAAGCCAGTTTATTCATAATTGCCAAAAACTGGGACAATTTAACATATTTTTCAATAAGTGAATGCATAAACAAACTATGGTACGTCCACATAATGGAATACTATTCGGTCATAAAAAGAATGTGCTAGCAACAACGCAAAACATGGGTGAATCATTCATATTGTTAAGTAATAAATTCATATTGTTAAGAAAAAGAAGTGTCTGAAAAGGCTGTATGTTGTATGATCCCATTTATGTCACATTTGGGAAAAGGCAAACGTATAGAGATGGTAAACAGATCAGTTCTGCCCCAGGTGTTTGGAGCAGGGAGGGTTGAACAGGTGAGGCACAGGGGATTTTTTTATGGTGGAAAATATTCTGTAAACAATGCCAGTGGTGAATATATGACATTATATATTTGTTAAAACCCGTAGAACTACAGCACAGAGTGAACCTTAATGTAGTAAATTTTAAAATACCCATTTAGGAGGTTGGGCAATCTCAAGATGGAATGCACACTCTGAGAAAAGAAAATTGGAGTGAGGGGAGGTGCTCACGTTACCAACTTTGTAAAGAGTGGGAACTAAGGTTAAAGGCAAAAAGAACTGTACATAATAAGCACTGTACTCTAGTTGGTAAAGATGTTTCTTATAGAGGTATGACATCAGTATGAATTCATGTTTAGCTTAATGTAGATACAGATGGGTGCATAAAGAAATATCTATAAATATGTATGTAATATGGGTGAGTACACACATATATTTCCTTTCTCTGTCAGCTAACAGGGCTTAGAAGCAATGACACACTAGTAGCAATGAGCACACCCAACATCCAGATCTTGATTTCTAATACGACTCTTCAACAAAAGGAACCAGGGCTCCTTGGAGAAATGGCTGATAGTAGAGCTGGTGCAAGGAACATATACAAGGTGATCCTGGAGTGTTTTGTAGTTCCAGTAAGTAAAGGAGCTCTCAAAGAAGTAAAGACTGAGACAATGTGAGTGTGTCAAAAGGACACAAGAGCCAACTGAAAGAGCTCCCAATGGCCAAAGTTGGAACAATTTTAGCAACAAAATAAATAAGGTAATACTGGATTATAACCCAAAGTATAACATAAATATCCATGATTGATATAAGGGAATGATTAAATAAAAACTAAATGTGAGACAATATACAAATTTTCTGTGCAGAATCATTCCAAATTATTTATATAAATATTTTGCTGTTAAGGAGGTGGAACATATCTCTCTACCCCTCAAGTGTTGGCTGTGCATAGTAATTTCCTCCCAGGGAATAAGGTATGAAAAGGAGGAAAAAAGAGCAACTTCACAGTATAGAAACCTGGCAAATACTACCTTAGCCAGGAGGTTAAGGTCAATACCAACAGTGATAAGTCATGTTGATAGTATGTACCACTTGATGTGATGTGATGAGAAAGGCACTTTACATCTGTAGTCTTTCTTTCCAAAATGCATTACACCCCAGTCCAATCATGAGAAAAACATCAGACATAACCCAACTGAGGAACATTCTACAAAATAATGACCGGGACACTTCAAAACTGAAGGTCATTAAACATGAGGAAAGTCTGAGAAACTGGCACTGTATAGAGGAGCATTAGGAAACATGAATGAATAAATGTAATATGATATCCTGGATGGGATCATGGAAATGGCATCAGGTAAAAATGAAGAAAATTAGGATAAAAGGTAGACTTCAGTTAAAAATTACATATCAATATTGGTTTATTCGTTGTATCAAATGTACCATATTAATGTAAAATGTTAACAAAAGGGGAAAATAGGAGGTATATGGAAAATCATGTTCTATTTTTGCTACTGTTCTATAACTCTTCTAAAATGAAAATATATAGAACTTCTCATGTAAGGATGCATTCATGGGTGATATAAGTAGATAAGGTCTTCCAACTGGACGTATGCATTACTAGTGCTAGTAAGACTGTACCCACTGAGTCAGAAGAGACTGCAGTGATAGGGTGCTCTGGGCTTAGAGCCTTGCCCTCAACAGTCATAGTAGACTTGGTTGTTAATAACTCTTACTGAGCACAAACAAGATGTTCACATGACTTGTAGGTACAGCTGCTCAGATTTCCTTTGCTTCCTCTGCAGCCACTTCTCATAGCATTCTTTTCTTGATTGTTACATCTAGCTACACTGGAATTTTTTAGTTCCTTATAGATGCAATACCCTCCCTCACCTCTATGTCTTTTCCTTCTACCTGCAGTTCTTTCCAAGTCTGAAGCCCCACCTTTGCCCAATTAATTCTACCTCATCCTTCAGTTGAAATGCCATATTTTCAGGAAGGTCTTCCCTGCCATCCTTGACAATACACTGACTATATTTCTCCATTTGTGACATGCATCCTACTTGTAATTGCTTGTTTCTTTTTAATTAAAGAATAATTGAGGCATACAACATAATGATTCAATATTTGTATATACCATGAAATCACTACAATAAGTCTAGTTCCTCCTGTTGTCATATAAATTTACATAATATGTAATACAATATTGTTGACTATAGTCACCACTCTGTAATTACATCCTCATGACTTATCTTCTTTATTACTGGAAGCTTGTACCTCTTGACACTTTTCTCCCATTTTTCTTACATCACAAAACACTTCCTTCTGACAACCACCAGTCTGTTTTCTGCATCTGTGAGTTTTGTTTTGTTTGTTCATTTCTTTTGTTTGTTTGTTTGTTTTAGTTTCCACATATAAGTGAAATAATACAATACTTGTCTTTCTCTGGCTGACTTATTTCACTTAGCATAGTGCCCTCAAGATCCATCCATTTTGTCCCAAAAAGTAAGATTTCACTGTTATGTCTGAATAGCGTGTGTGTGTGTGTGTGTGTGTGTGTGTGTGTGTGTGTGATGGAATATTACTCAGCCATCAAAAGGAACGAAATCTTGCCATTTGCAATGACATGGATGAAGCTAGAGTATATTATGCTAAGCAAAATAAGTCAGAGAAAAACAAATACCACATGATTTCACTCATGTGGAATCTAAGAAACAAACAGATGAACAAACATATGGGAAGGGAAAAGAGAGAGAGAAACCATAAGAGACTCTTTTTAATGATAGAGAACAAACTGAGGGTTGATGGAGGAAGGTGGGTGAGGGGGTGGGCTAAATGAGTGGTGGGTATTAAGGAGGGCATTTGTGTTCAGCATTGGGTATTATATGTAAGTGATGAATCACTAAATTCTACTCTACAATATTACACTATATGTTAACTAGCTAGAATTTAAATAAAAATTTGAAGAAAAAGAAAAGGATATATTTAAATCCTCTGCCCATTTTTAATTAAATTGTTCATTTTCTTGTTATTGAGTTGCATGAATTCTCTCTCTATATACTGGATATTTACCCCTTATTGAACATATGATTTGCAATTATTTTCTCCCATTCAGTAGGTTGCCTATTTAGTTTGCTGATGGTTTCCTTCAGTTTTCAGAAGCTTTTTAGTTTGATATATTCTCATTTATTTTTTGCTTTTGTTGACATTGCTTTTGGAGTCACATCCAAAAAGTATCACAAAGAAGGATGTCTAGGAGCTTACAAACTATGTTTTCTTCTAGGAATTTTATGGTTTCTGATCTTATATTCAAATCTTTATCCATTTTGAGTTAGTTCTTGCATATAGTGTAAGATAGCATCTCAGTTTTATTCTTTGGCATGTGACTGTCCAATTTTTCGAGCACCACTTATTGAAGAGACTGTCCTCTCCTCATTATATATTCTTTCTCTTTTATCATATATTAATTAGCCATATATGTGGTGGGCAGGGGGTTCTGTGCTTTCTATTGTGTTCCATTCATTGGTGTGTCTTATTTTTATATCAGTACCATACTGTTTTGATTATTTTAGCTTGGTAATATAGTTTGAAATCAGGGAGCATGATGCCTCCAGCTTTGTTTTTATTTCTCATGATTGCTTTGGCTTTTAAGGATCTTCTGTGGTTTCATACAAATCTTATGATTGTTTATTGTATTTCTGTGAAAAATGCTATTGGGATTTGAAAGGGATTGCACTGAATCCATACGTTGCTTTTAGTAATATGGAATTTTTTGTAATGTTTATTAATTAACATTAGAGAGACAGAGTGCAAGTGGGGGAGGGGCAGAGAGAGAGGAAGATACAGAATCCTAAGCAGGCTCCGGGCTCTTAGTGTCAGCACAGAGCTCAGTGTGGGACTTGAACCCATGAACTGCAAGACCATAAACTGAGCTGAAGTCAGACATTTATTTAAAAAAATTTTTTTAATGTTTTTATTTATTTTTGAGACAGAGAGAGACAGACCATGAGCAGGGGAGGGGCAGAGAGAGAGAGGGAGACACAGAATCCAAAGCAGGCTCCAGGCTCTGAGCTGTCAGCACAGCCTGACACAGGGCTCAAACTCACGGATGGTGAGATCATGACCTGAGATGAAGTTGGATGCTCAACTGACTGAGCCACCCAGGCGCCCCTGAAGTCAGACATTTAAACAAATGAACCATCTAGGCGCCCCAGTAATATGGAATTTTTAACAATATTAATTCTTCCAATCCATAAGCATGGATTATCTTTCTATTTATCTGTCTTCTTTAGTTGCTTTCATCAATGTCTTGTAGTTTTTAGTGTACAAGTCTTTCACTTTCTTGGTTAAATTTATTCATAGTCATTTTTTTCTTTTTGATGCAACTGCAGGTGTGATTGTTTTCTTAATTTCCCTGATAGTTCATTGTTAGTGTATAAAAATGCAATCGATTTTTGCATACTGTCTTTGTGTTCTGCAACTTTATTGAATTTATTCATTCTAACAGGTTTTGGGTGCAGTCTTTAGGGTTTTCTAGATATAAAAAATGTGTTGTCCACAAATAGTGACAATTTTATTTTTTTCTTTCCAATGTTGATACCTTTTATTTCTTTTTCTTGCCAAATTGCTCTGGCTAAGACTTCTAATTCTGTGTTGAATAAAAGCTGTGAGAATAGTCCTCCTCCTCTTGTTCCTGATCTTAGAAGAAAAGCTTTTAGCATTTCACCATTGAATATAATGTTAGCTGTAGACTTGTCATATATGGGCTTTGTTAGGTTGAGGTACATCTCCTTTATACCTGCTTTGTTGAGAGCAGTGATTCAATATTTGTATACACTGTGAAATGATCACAGTAAGTCTAGTTCCCCCTGTTGCCATTGAATTTATATAATATGCAACACAATATTATAGACTCTAGTCACCATGCTATACATTACATCTTCATGACATTTCTTTTTATGACAGGAAGTTTGTACCTCTTGTCCCCCTTCTCCCATTTCTCCCACCCCACAAAACTCTCCCCTTTATATATTCTGCTGCTTATATGTTGGGCACATAAATATTTTTAAATGTTATATCTTCTTGCTGGATTGACTCTTTATCATTATATAAGCCCATTTTGTCTTTTATTGCAGTTTTTATTTTAAAGTCTGTTTTGTCTGACATAAGTATAGCTACCCCAGCTTTTAATTTCCATTTGCATGAAACAGCTTTTTCCATCCCTTTACTTTCAGTCTGTGTGTGCCCTTACACCTGACGTCTCTTGTAGGAAGTATATAGATGAGTTTTGTGGTTTTTATCTACTCAGCTACTCTGTCTTTTGCTTGGAGTGCTTAGCTGTTTACATATAAAGTAATTATAGATAGGTATGTGATTATTGCCATTTTGTTACTTGTTTTCTATCTGTTCTGTAGTACCTCTCTGCACCTTTTTTCTTCTCATGATCTCTTCCCTTTTGGTTTGATGCCTTTCTTTGGTGTTATATTTTTATTCCATTCTCAATCTTTTGTGTATCTACTATGGGATTTGCTTTGTGGTTACTATATGACTTACGTATATCAGCTATATATAAACCTGTTTATTTTAGATCAGTAGCAAGTTACATTTCAATGTATTCTAAAACTATTTTTAACTCTCCCCCCACCACCACATTTTATGTTTTTGATGTCAAATTTTACATCTTTTTATTTTGTGTATCCTTTAATTGTTGTTATAATTATTTTTACTGCTTTTGTCTTTTAACCTTCATGCTAGCTTTATAGTGATTAATCCACTAGCATTATTATATATTTACCTTTACCAATGAGATTTTTATTTTCACATGTTTTCTTGTTACTAACTAGTGTCCCTTCTTTTCAGCTTAAAGATATTCCTTTAACATTTCTTGTAAGGCCAGTTTAGTGGTGGTGAGCTCCTTTAGTTTTTGCTTGTCTAGAAAACTCTTTATTGCTCCTTCTATTCTGTAAGGTAATCTTGCTCAGTAGAGTATTTTTGGCTTGAAGAGTTTTTGCTTTTAGCACTCTGAATTTATTGTGCCGTTTCTGGATTACAATATATTGTGTCCTATTTGGCCTAAAAAGTTTCTGCTGAAAATCTGCTAAGTCTTATAGGGTTTTCCCTTTTATGTAAAAAAGTTATTTTTCTCTTGCTGCTTTTAAGGTTCTGTCTTTATTTTTAACTTCTTTTTTAAGATGAACATTTTATTCATTCATTATTATTATTTTTTAGTTTTATTTTTTTTAATTTACATCCAAATTAGCATATACTGCAACAATGATTTCAGGAGTAGATTCCTTAATGCCCCTTAGCCATTTAGCCCATCCCCCCTCCCACACCCCCTCCAGTAACCCTCTGTTTGTTCAACATATTTATGAGTCTCTTATGTTTTGTCCCCCTCCCTGTTTTTATATTATTTTTGTTTCCCTTCCCTTATGTTCATCTGTTTTGTCTCTTAAAGTCCTCATATGAGTGAAGTCATATGATTTTTGTCTTTCTCTAACTGACTGATTTCACTTAGCATAATACCCTCCAGTTCCATCCATGTAGTCACAAATGGCAAGATTTCATTATTTTTGATTGCCGAGTAATACTCCATTGTATATATATACCACATTTTCTTTATCCATTCATCCATCAGTGGACATTTGGGCTCTTTCCATACTTGGGCTATTGTTGATAGTGCGGCTATAAACATGGGGGTGCATGTGTCCCTTTAAAACAGCACACCTGTATCCCTTGGATAAATGCCTAGTAGTGCAATTGCTGAGGCGTAGGGTAGTTCTATTTTTAGTTTTTTGAGGAACCTCCATACTGTTTTCCAGAATGGCTGCACCAGCTTGCATTACCACCAATAATGCAAAAGAGATTCTCTTTCTCTGCATCCTCTCTGATATCGGTTGTTGCCGGAGTTGTTCATGTTAGCCATTATGACAGGTGTAAGGTGGTATCTCATTGTGGTTTTGATTTGTATTTCCCTGATGATGAGTGACGTTGAGCATTTTTTCATGTGTCGGTTGGCTATCTGGATGTCTTCTTTGGAGAAGTGTCTATTCATATCTTTTGCCCATTTCTTCACTGGATTATTTGTTTTTTGGGTGTTGAGTTTGATAAGTTCTTTATAGATTTTGGATACTAACCTTTTATCTGATATGTTGTTTGCAAATATCTTCTCCCATTCTGTCAGTTGCCTTTTAGTTTTGCTGATTGTTTCCTTCGCTGTGCAGAAGCTTTTTATTTTGATGAGGTCCCAGTAGTTCATTTTTGCTTTTGTTTCCCTTGCCTCCAGAGACGTGTTGAGTAAGAAGTTGCTGCGGCCAAGACCAAAGAGGTTTTTGCCTGCTTTCTCCTCGAGGATTTTGATGGCTTCCTGTCTTACATTGAGGTCTTTCATCCATTTTGAGTTTATTTTTGTGTATGGTGTAAGAAAGTGGTCCAAGTTCATTCTTCTGCACGTTGCTGTCCACTTTTCCCAGCACCACTTGCTGAGAGACTGTCTTTGTTCCCTTGGATATTCTTTCCTGCTTTGTCAAAGATTAGTTGGCCATATGTTTGTGGGTCCATTTCTGGGTTCTCTATTCTGTTCCATTGATCTGAGTGTCTGTTTTTGTGCCACTACCATACTGTCTTGATGATTACAACTTTGTAGTATAGCTTGAAGTCCAGGATTGTGATGTCTCCTGCTTTGGTTTTCTTTTTCAAGATTGCTTTGGCTATTTGGGGTCTTTTCTGGTTCCGTACAAATTTTAGTATTGTTTGTTCTAGCTCTGTGAAGAATGCTGGTGTTATTTTGATAGGAATTGCATTGAATATGTAGATTACTTTGGGTAGTATCTACATTTTAACAATATTTGTTCTTCCTATCCAGGAGCATGGAATCTTTTTCCATTTTTTTGTGTCTTCTCCAATTTCTTTCATAAGCTTTCTATAGTTTTCAGTGTATAGATTTTTCACCTCTTTGGTTACATTTATTCCTAGGTATTTTATGGTTTTTGGTTCAATTGTAAATGGGATCGATTCCTTGATTTCTCTTTCTGTTGCTTCATTGTTGGTGTATAGGAATGCAACTGATTTCTGTGTGTTGATTTTATATCCTGCAACTTTGCTGAATTCATTAATCAGTTCTAGCAGTTTTTTGGTGGAATCTTGAGGGTTTTCCATATAGAGTATCATGTCATCTGTGAAGAGTGTAAGTTTGACCTCCTCCTGGCCGATTTGGATGCCTTTTATTTCTTTGTGTTGTCTGATTGCAGAGGCTAAGACTTCCAATACTATATTGAATAACAGTGGTGAGAGTAGACATCCCTGTCTTGTTCCTGACCTTAGGGGGAAAGCTCTCAGTTTTTCCCCATTGAGGATGATATTAGTGTTGGGTCGTTCATATATGGCTTTTATGACCTCGAGGTATGATCCTTCTATCCATACTTTCTTGAGGTTTTTTGTCAAGAAAGGCTGCTGTATTTTGTCAAATGCTTTCTCTGCATCTATTGAGAGGATCATATGGTTATTGTCCTTTCTTTTATTGATGTGATGAATCACATTAATTTTAGTTTTTCAGATATTGAACTAGCCCTGCATCCCAGGTGTAAATCCCACTTGGTCGTGGTGAATAATTTTTTTAATGTATTGTTGGATCCAGTTGGCTAATATCTTGTTGAGGATTTTTGCATCCGTGTTCATCAGGGAAATTGGTCTATAGTTCTCCTTTTTATTGGGGTCTCTGTCTGATTTTGGAATCAAGGTAATGCTGGCTTCATAGAATGAGTTTGGAAGTTTTCCTTCCATTTCTATTTTTTGGAACAGCTTCAAGAGAATAGGTGTTAACTCTTCCTTAAATGTTTGGTAGAATTCCCCTAGAAAGCCACCTGGCTCTGGACTCTGGTTTTTTGGGAGAGTTTTGATTAATAATTTGATTTCCTTACTGGTTATGGGTCTGTTCAAATTTTCTATTTCTTCCTGTTTCAGTTTTGGTAGTGTATATGTTTCTAGGAATTTGTCCATTTCTTACAGATTGACCATTTTTTGGTATATAATTGCTCATAATATTCTCTTATTGTTTTTATTTCTGCTGTGTTGGTTGTGATCTCTCCCCTTTCATTCTTGATTTTATTTTTATTATTTATTTATTTATTTATTTATTTATTTATTTATTTATTTATTTATTTTAATTTATACCATGGGCTTTTGTTTTCTCTTCAGGAAAACAACAACAAAAAAAGCAATTTATAAAATTTTTTTTCAGATTATTACTTTGCTCTTGTTAAAAGTCCCTTTCCTTTTTCTTTTTGATCAAACTGGCTAGTGGTTTCTCAATTTTGTTAATTTTTTCAAAGAACCAGCTTCTGGTTTCATTGATCTGTTCTATTGTTTTTTTGGTTTTGATAGCATTAATTTCTTCTCTAATCTTTATTATTTCCTGTCTTCTTCTGGTTTTGGGTTTTATTTGCTATTCTTTTTCCAGCTCTTTAAGGCATAAGGTTAGGTTGTGTATCTGAGACCTTTCTTCCTTGTTTAGGAAGGCCTGGATTGCTATATACTTTCCTCTTATGACCACATTTGCTGCATCCCAGAGGTTTTGGGTTGTGGTATTATCATTTTCATTGGCTTCCATATACTTTTTAATTTCCTCTTTAACTTATTGGTTAGCCCATTCATTCTTTAGTAGGATGTTCTTCAGTCTCCAAGTATTTGTTACCTTTCCAAATTTTTTTTTCTTGTGGTTGATTTCGAGTTTAGTAGCGCTGTGGTCTGAAAATACGCACAGTATGATCTCGATCTTTTTGTACTTGCTGAGGGCTGATTTGTGTCCCACTATGTGGTCTATACTGTGCACTGGAGAAGAATGTATATTCTGCTTCCTTAGGATGAAATGTTCTGAATATATCTGTTAAGTCCATCTGGTCCAGTGTGTCATTCAAAGCCATTGTTTCCTTGTTGATTTTTTGATTAGATGATCTGTCCATTGCTGTGAGTGGAGTGTTGAAGTCTCCTACTATTACGGTATTATTATCAATGAGTTTCTTTATGTTTGTGATTAATTGATTTATATATTTGGGTTCTTCCACATTTGGCGCATAAATGTTTACAATTGTTAGGTCTTCTTTGTGGATAGAGCCCTTAATTATGATATAATGCCCTTCTGCATCTCTTGATACAGTCTTTATTTTAAAGTCTAGACTGTCTGATGTAAGTATGGCTACTCCGGCTTTCTTTTGTTGACCGTTAGCATGATAGATGGTTCTCCATCCCCTTACTTTCAATCTGAAGATGTCTTTAGATCTAAAGTGGGTCTCTTGTAAACAGCATATAGATGGATCTTGTTTTCTTATCCATTCTGTTACCCTGTGTCTTTTGATTGGACTATTGAGTCCATTGATGTTTAAAGTGAGTACTGAAAGATATGAATTTATTGCTATTATGTTGCTTGTCGAGTTGGAGTTTCTGGTGGTGTTCTCTGGTCCTTTCTAATCTTTGTTGCTTTTGATATGTATGTATTTATTTATTTATTTATGTTTTTATCTTTTCTCACCTCAGAGATTCCCCCTTAAAATTTCTTGCAGGTCTGGTTCAGTGGTCACAAACTCCTTTAATTTTAGTTTGTCTGGGAAACTTTTTATCTCTCCTTCTATTTTGAATGACAGCCTTGCTGGATAAAGACTGCATATTTTTCTGCTTGGCTGCATATATTTCTGATTCAGCACATTGAATATATCCTGCCAGTCCTTTCTGGCCTGCCAAGTTTCTGTGGATAGGTCTGCTGCAAACCTGATCTGGCTTGTAGGTTAAAGACTTTTTTTCCCTTGCTGCTTTCATGATTCTATCTTTGCCTGGGTATTTTGTGAATTTGACTATGATATGCCTTGTTGATGGTTGGTTTTTGTTGAATCTAATGGGGGATCCTCTGTGCTTCCTGGATTTTGATGTCTGTGTCTTTCCCCAGTTAGTAAAGTTTTCCACTATGATTTGCTCACATAACCCTTCTACCCTTATTTCTCTCTCTTCCTCTTCTGGAACCCTATGATTCTGATGTTGTTCCTTTTTAATGAGTCACTGATTTCTCTAATTCTTAAATCATGCTCTTTTGCCTTAATCTCCCTCTATTTTTCTGCTTCATTATTGTCCATAAGTTTGTCCTCTATATCACTGATTCTCTGTTCTGACTCATCCATCCTTGCCCCCACGGCAATCCATCTGTGATTGAAGCTCAGTTATAGCATTTTTATTTCATCCTGACTAGTTTTTACTTCTTTTACCTCTGCAGAAAGGGATTCTAATCTATTTTTGACTCCAGCTAGTGATTCTAAATTCTGGTTCAGACATCTTGCTTGTATCTATGTTGGTTAAGTCCCTGGCTGTCGTTTCTTCCTGTTCTTTCTTTTGGGATGAATTCCTTCGTTTCATCATTTTGAAGGGAAAAAGGAATTAATGAGGTAGAAAAAATTAAAATTAAAAAAAAAATTAAACAAATATTGGGGTGCCTGGGTGGCACAGTTGGTTAAGCAGCTGACTTCAGCCCAGGTCATGATCTCACCATCCATGAGTTCGAACCCCACATTGGGGGCTGCTGACAGCTCAGAGCCTGGAGCCTGCTTTGGATTCTGTATCTCCCTCTCTCTCTGCTCTTCCCCTGCTTGTGCTCTATCTCTCTCTGTCTCTCAAAAATAAATAAATGTAAAAAAAATATTACTATTAAAATTAAAAAATTAAAAACACACACACAAAAAAAATTGAGTAAATGATGCTAGATCGTAGGTGTGCTTTGGGTGTTGAAAGTGGCTTGAGGGGCGCCTGGGTGGCTCAGTCAGTTAAGCGGCCGACTTTGGCTCAGGTCATGATCTCGCGGTCCATGAGTTCGAGCCCCACATCGGGCTCTGTGCTGACAGCTCAGAGCCTGGAGCCTGTTTCAGATTCTGTGTCTCCCTCTCTCTGACCCTCCCCCGTTCATGCTCTGTCTCTCTCTGTCTCAAAAATAAATAAACGTTAAAAAAAAATTAAAAAAAAAAAGAAAGTGGCTTGATAGAGAAAAAAGGGGGAAAAAAAGGAAAAAAAAGGAAATCGTTTGAAAATTTGAAAAAATGAATACACTGAAGTAGACTAAGTTGAAATGATGGAAGTAAAATAGAATTTGAAAAAATTTACACAAAAGTAAAGAATATAGTAGAAAAAAATTAAAAATATTTTTAATAAAAATTAAAATGAATTTTTCTCCTTCTGTATTCAAGAAAAAGAAAAGAAAAGAAACGAAAAAGAGAAAAAAGAAAAAAAGGAAATCATTTGAAAATTTGAAAAAGTGAATACACTGAAGTAGACTAAAATAAAATGATGGAAGTAAAATAGAATTTGAAAAAATTTACACAAAAGTAAAAAATATAGTAAAAAAAATAAAAATATTTTTAATAAAAATTAAAAATAGACATGAATTTTTTCTCTTTCTGTTTTCAAGAGAAAGAAAAGAAATCAAAAAGAGGGGGAAAAAAGGAAAAAAGAAAGAAAGAAAATTGAATAGATGGACCTGCTAACAGACTGAAATATGACTGAAATTACTTCGTTTTCCCCCAGAAGTTAGATATGAAGCACTTTATAGTCCATAAACTAAGCAGGCGGTGAGACTTCTGTTCTTGAAGAGCAAGGTTGGCCTAGTTGGGCAGGGCTTAATGTAATGGCTCCATTTTGCACTAGATGGTGCTGCTAGCCTACCAGGGTGGATTGTTGTGGCGCTCATAGGTGCATAAGCACATGCGCAGGAGTGGTGAAAATGGTGTCACCCAGCTACCCAGTCTCTAGTATTGGAACTCTGTTCTCCCCGATTAGCAATCGTGCACCCATCATTTGTCTTCACCTTTTGTCCATTCCCTGCTTTTACACTATCCGTGACCAAGCCTCAGGTAGTACCTCTCTCCTGAGTTTTGTCTCAGATGCGGCTGTTTTCCCTGGCCCCTTACTTCTGAGGGACTGAGGCTTTGACCCGTTTTGCTCCTCTGAAGAGGGTCTCACTGAGCAATGGCCGAATGCCAGCCATACCCAGGAATGTTCGCAGGACCGTGCTGCTGCCGATGCCCAGAGACTGTGGCCAGGTGCCAGCCCACCCCAGAAAAAGTCCGGGAGATAGTGTAGCAGCAGCCTTCAGGGATTATGGAAAATCACAACACACATCTGGCACCAGGCTTCACCCTTAATGACCTTGTGCCAGCACCAGTGAATGTGCCGTTCTCTGGGGTCTGCTGGGACCAGGTGGCCTCACAGTCTCTACCAAATGTCCTTCCAGCAGTGGAACCGCTTCTCCCTGTGTGGCCTGAGAACCTCCCAGACCCCATTCTGCTCCTGGGGATTTGCCCTTCCCACCAGAGCACTGCCAGGTATCTAGCTGTGGAGTTGTGGACTCTGCACTCTCCCTGTTTACAGTCTTAATGGAATTTAAATCCTCTCCTTTCTCCTTCCTCCCTTTTTAGTTCAGTCCCTGTGGCTATTTCCAATTTTCCACTTTCTCTCCAGCTATTTTTGGGGAGCGGTGCTTTTCCTGTATTCTCCACCCCCACACCTGTCTCTATCCTCTCTCTGCCCGCAAAAGCGGCTCCCTGCCCTCCGCAGCTTCTCTCTCCCCAAGTTCACCTCTCCATGCCGTGTACCTGCTGACTTCTATGGTTCAGGCTGTGCAGATTGTTGTGTTAATCCTCAAATCAGTTTTCTAGGTGTGCGGGATGGTTTAGTGTTGGTCTGGCTGTGTTTCATGGACACGAGACACATAAAAAACTTCCATGTTGTTCCACCATCTTGGCTCCCAACTCTTTATTTTTAGCTTTTAACATTTTAATTATTATGTGTTCTGAAGTGGATCTCTCTGGGTTCATCTTATTTTGAACTCTGGGCTTCCTGGATCTAGATGTCTATTTCCTTCCCCAGGTTAGGGAAGTTTTCAATAATTATTTCTTCAAATAAGCTTTTTGAGGTCCCCATAATGTGACTATGTTCCTATGGATGTTTTCCCATAGCTGATTTAAGCTATCTTTACTTTTTAAAATTAATTTTTCTTTTTGCTGCTCTGTTTGAGTGGGTTCCATTACCTTGTCTTCCATGTCAATGATCTTTTTTTCTGCTTTGTCCAGCCTACTAGTGAACCCATTTATAGAGTATTTTTCAATTCACTTATTGTGTTCCTCAGCTCTGTTACTTCTGTTTGGTACTTTCTTATATTTTATATAAGTGTTTATCCATTCTTCTCCTGAGATTGGTGAGTGTATTTATGACCATTACTTTGAATTTTTGATTAGGTAAATTATCTTTGTTTCATTAAGCTTTTGTTGTTGTTGTTGTTGTTGTTTGTTGTTTTTTTGTTTGTTTTTTCTGGGGTTTTATCTTGTTCTTTAGTTTGGAACATATTCCTCTGTTCCCTCATTTGTTTGATTCTCTGTGTTTGTTTCTATGTATTAGGCAAAACAGGTATCTCTCCCAGTCTTGACGGAGTGGTCACAGGAAACTGGGGATGCATTTGTGTCTCTTGTCTGTGCAGTTCCCGGAGAGTTGTAGCCTGAAAAGAACTCTGATTGTTTCAGTCCTGTGGGACCCAGAAATGCAAGCCTGCCTGGCGCCAGAGCCAGGCATTCAAAGGGTCCCTGTGTAGGCTACATGCCCCTGTTGGTTTTGGTGGGGCTGTGGAAAAGTGCTGGGTTGGGGCAAACGTGTCTGCCACTTTGGGTGGGGCAGGGCCACAGTTTGGAGCATGGGTACCAGGCCAGGTTGTACCTGCTGGGTTTAACAGGGTAGGGTTGCTTGAGTCATTGGCTAGGGCAGACCTATCTGCTAGGTTTAGTGGGGCAGGGCTGTCAGGGGTGGTGGTGGTGCTGGGCCAGGGCAAGGTAGAGATAGAGTGCAAAACTGGTGCCCACCATGCCTCTATCCCTGGACAGAGTTTCAACAGACCTCTGTCCCACCAGCAGACCCTTTACAAGTAGCCAATGAATCTTCTTTACATATGGTCTAAGTGCTTTTCAAATTGCTACTTTTGCACTGGGCCCCAGGTGGAGTGAGTCTGTGCACAAGCCCTTTAGGAGTAGAGTCTTTTTTTTTTTTTTTTTTAAATATTTATTTTTTTAATGTTTTCATTTATTTTTGAAGGAGAGAGAGACAGAGCATGAACTGGGGAGGAGGAGAGAGAGAGAGGGAGACATAGAATTTGAAGCAGGCTCCAGGCTCTGAGCTGCCAGCACAGAGCCCGACGTGGGGCTCGAACTCACAAGCCGTGAGGATCATGACCTGAGCCAAAGTCGGATGCTCAACCGACTGAGCCACCCAGGCACCCCAATATTTATTTATTTTTGATAGAGAAGGAGAGAGGGACAGAACATGAGCAGAGGAGGGGCAGAGAGAGAGAACGACACAGAATCTGAAGCAGGCTCCAGGTTCTGAGCTGTCAGCACAGAGCCCAACATAGGGCTTGAACCCACGAACCGGGCAATCATGACCTGAGCCAAAGCCAGATGCTTAACCAACTGAGCCATCCAGGCAGCCCTAGGAGTGGAGTCTTAGTTTGCTCCATCCCTTTGGGTCTCCTGAATATAAGTCACAGTGATTTCCAAAGCCAGATATTCTGGGGGCTCACTTCTCTGGTGTAGGTCCTAAGGATTGGGAGTGCCTGATGTGGGACTCAAATGCTTCTCTCTTGAGGGATATACTCCATATTTGTGAGATTTCTCCAACTTGTGGGCCACTGTGTTTGGGGTGGGGTTTTGGCAAGACCACATCTCTGCCTCTTCTATCCATCTCAATGTGGTCTTTTCGTCCTTTGTTGTAGAGTAGCTGTTCAGCTAGTTTTCAGTTATTTTTCAAAAAGAATTGTCCTCTGTGTAGCTGTGGATGTGGTGTGTCCATAGGTGGACGTGAGTTCAGGGTTTTCCTAGGTTACTATGTTGAACCACACTTTCCTATAATTGCTTCTTTAGTCAGACTTCCCTAGTAGATTGTAAGCTGCCTAAGGACGGCACTGCTGTATCCCAGTGCCTAGCATAGAGCCTGCAATATCAGAGGTGTTCGATAAGTATTTGTTGTGTTGAAAACAATGAAGGAAGGTTTAGGACTAAACATGTTCAGTAGAGCAAGAGCTCTGGAATGACTAGATATAGAGAAGATTGAAAAGGCAGACAGAAGAGAGATTGTAAAGGAATCTATGAAGGCTGACCATAGTTTGGACTTCATCCCATAGTCTTGAATGGTCTAAAGCTGAAGAATGATACAAGCTAACTGGTACTGAATTTCCTGAAATTTCACATGCTGAAAAGATTTCTTATTACCTTTATACTTACAAGACAATCCAGCTTCTTACATGCTTTTCATCTTTCACTCCCTGTCATTCAGATCCTTACAAGCATTGCAGCACTATCATTTAGCATTGCCTTTTGTTATGATGAAGTCTAAGGCCAATACAATTTTTTCCCTTTTCTATGACCTGCTTTTTTCTACCTGGATGCTCCCATCATTCTTTAGCCTTAAATTTTAGTCACTATGCCAAGAGATGAACTATTGTTACTTATTCTGAATCAAATTTTTCTTGCTTTATAGATTTGCAGTTTTAAGACTTCCTTATTTTAGAAATACTTTGAGTGTTTAAGAGTACAGATTGTTAAATAAGGCAGTTTTAAATCCTGAATCTACCACTAACTGTGTAACTTTAAGCAAATTATTTAACTTCTCTCTGTTTCAACTACCTCATGTATAAAATGAGGAGAATAATAATAGCTAATAGGATTGTTATGAAGGTTAACTGAGATAATTGTCAGAAGTTTTAGAACAGTGCCTGGCACATAAGGGCTCAAATAAAGAGTAGCTATTATAATTATCATTGTTATCGTTAATGTTATTATTAGATTTTTAATTTTTTTTCATTTTATCTTTCTGCTTCAGAGATGCAAATACTAGCTATTTTATATCTGCTGTGTCTACCATTCATAACATGTTCACAAGAACTATCCCAGTAGTTTGTTCTCTTTTATTTTCTCATACATACTATTCCCCAAAACTGTGTTTAACTTCTGTTTATTCTATTTCTAATGTGACTTTTTATCTCAATGACATTTTAATTTTTCTCTCATTTCTTTCCTAAGCTTTGCTGGCTCACTTTTTGTCTCCTTCTATTGCCTTATAAGCTCTTCTTTGAATTATTTTACTTCTTTTTTCAGCTCTTTTTAATGTAAAGTTATGTTTGTAATTTCTTTGAAGCTGTTTCTTTAACTTTTAAAAATCTATTTCCCTGGAATTATTATTTTTTAATATTTGTTTATTTTTGAGAGACAGAGCATGAGAGGGGGAGGGGCAGAGAGAGGGAGACACAGAATCTGAAGCAGGCTCCAGGCTCTGAGCTGTCAGCACAGAACCCAGCGCGGGGCTCGAACTTGTGAACCCTAAGATCATGACCTGAGCCAAGGTCAGATGCTTAACCGACTGAGCCACCCAGGCGCCCCTTATTTTTGTTTTTTAGATATATGCCATGTATCTAAAAAATTGCAGAGTAGTCTGGATGTATAAAAGGATGAAGCTAAAGTTTACAGATGCCTTCCACAACTTCAAGTTCTTCCTTGTATTTCTTCTTGTCTCTCATTTCTTCCCTTGGCTTTCCTTCCTTTCTTTCATCCTTCTCTTTGTCTCTCTTCTCTCTGTCTCTCCCTCCTTCACTTCTTTCTGTCTGCCTTTCTGACTATTATTCATGTTTGCTGAATAAGGTAGGAAAGATGGTGGGAGCAGAGTAAGGTAAAATGCTGAGGCATGAGCCAGAGCAGACCTGCTACCTCTCCTAGAAAGGATTGCTAGATGTAGTCAATTAAAATACAGGATGCCCAGTTAAATTTAAATTTCAGATAAACAATGAATAATTTCTTAGTATAAGAATATAGTGAATATTGCATACTATATTTTATCTGGCAAGCCTATTCCTAAGGGTTTTTTGTTTTTGTTTTTGTTTTTGTTTTTTGCCAGTACCTTCTCTCTGAATCCCTGGGGGTCCATTTAACCTGTTTCTGGCTTTCCAGAGATTGATGGGCCTTATAGCAAAGGCTCCTGGGATCTTCTTCCTTTATCCTACCTCATTTCAGTGAGGAATTTAAGTCAGATGGCTTGGACTTAGGTATTAGAAATAATATAATCTCTCCTGCTTCACTATCATTTGTTGTTGTAAAATTGAATCTCTACAGGATAGCACCCTCTGTCCTCATGGATGGCTGAGACCACTAGATTTTATTGTCTTGCTTATCAAGAATAACCAGCTATTCCTTTCAGCAGACCCTCCCCATTTGTAAATGGAGGCTCTGTGGCTCTGCTCTATAACTCAAGGGTGTGAATGGACCCTCTATCCCACTTGTCTAAGCTCCTTTCCTCCCCACTTCCCAGAAGTTACCAATAGCCATCTCTTATGCCTATGTGTCCACACCCTGAAGAAGAGGGGGTGGGGTGGGTGGGAGAAGTCACCTCTGCTCTCAGCAGGACAGACAACAGGAAGAGGCATATACAGATTCTAGAAGATGGTTTGTTTAGGTGAAGAGAATTCTAAAGTCTCACATACCTGGAGGGTGTTCTGGGGTTGGGAGGGTGAGTGGACACTAGGTGGCCATGGATGCTTGACCCTGTAGACTCCAGGCCTAGAAGGAACCTAAAGCTGACAGCAGATTTCTGCCTCAGGACAGCACTGCCTTTTAGAACAACAATACTGCTTTTGGGAAATTTGCAGTTGCTTGAAGTTCTGGAAGGCATCTGTAAGCTTTAGCGTCATCCTTTTATGCATCCAGACCCCGTTGCAGTTGGCAACAGCATGTCTAGTCTCTTACCTTCTTACCTTCTCTCCAGCATCATGGCGGAACCATCTGCTTCTGGCAAAGGCAGCCTTTCCCATTAACAAGCACCTGTTCAGTGACATCACTTTAGCAGTTTTCCTCTCATGTGCTGATAATTTCCCCTCTCTACTATATCTTTTTCATGCGGGTACAAACATGCTATTATTTCTCCAATCTAAAAACACACACACACACACATACAACCAAACTAAACCAAAACAACCAAACAAACAACCCCCCTGTGGATCCCATCTTTCTCTCTGGTTACTGTCCCATTTCTTTCCTTCTTTTCTCAGGTACTCTGCAAACAGAATACCTTGACTCTTGCCAGTTTCTCTCCTCTGATTTCCTCTTGACATCTCTCCAGTCAGACTTTTGTCTCACCATGCCAATGGAGCTACTCTTACCAGGGACATCAGTGGCCTCTATGTTGCTTAATTCAGTGGTTAATTTTAGGCCTCATATTTCTTACCAATCAGCAGGATTTGACATAGATGACACCTTCTTTTTTTGAAACAATTTCTTGACTGTATCTCTAGCTCAGAAATCTCCCTTGAACTCCAGACCCTATGAATCCAGATGTCTATTTGTCATTTTGTTTGGATGTATAATAAGCTTCACAAACTTCACATATCCAAATTTAGCCTCTAGTATTCCCCATGCCACCTTCTGCCCAAATCCATTCCTCCTGTGGTTTTCTCCATCTCAGCTAAAGGCACACCATACTTCTGTATACACAGAACTAAAGCCCAGGAGTCATCCTTATCTTTCCTCTTTCTCATATTTCCCACATCCAATCCATTAGCAACTTCTCCCAGGTCTCCCTTCAAGATAAATCTAGAGGGGCACCAGCTATTCCAAGTGGCTCAGTAAGTTAAGGGTCTGACTCTTGATTTCAGCTCTGGGCATGATCTCACATTTTGTGAGATCAAGCCCCGAGTCAGGCTCTGCTCTGACAGTGTGGAGCCTACTTGGGATTCTCTTTCTCTCCCTTTCTCTCTGCCCCTCCCTCACTCATGCATGCTCTCGCTCTCTCTCTAAAAATAATAAACATTTTTTAAAAAGGTTTACTTTTTTAAGAAAAGAGATAAATCTAGAATTCAACCATCCTCACCTTCTTCCCTGCTACCATCTTGGTTCAAACCACCATCATCTCACATAGGATTGTTATAATGACCTGGCCTCCCTGATTTTACTCTTGTTCCCCCTGTAGTGTAGTCTCAACACACCAGTCGGAGTGACTCTTAAACTAAAAGTCAAATTATGTCACTTCTTTTTTCAAAACCCCCCTGTGGCTCCCTATTTTTCTCAGAGTAAAAGCTAATGCCTTTACAGTGACCTAGAAAACTCTACATAGCAACTCCCACTCTGATTTCCCTTCTGCCTTCATTTTACAGTACTCTTGTCCTCTCTTGCTAGGGTCCATCCACATGGCTTCTCTGCTTTTTCTTTATTATGGCAGGCATATGCCTTTTCAGGACCTTTACACTTGCCTGGAATGCTTTCGTTATGTATTCACGTATCTTTCCCAGATAGTTTGTGCTAGGAAAGCAAGAATAGTGCTTGATACTTTCCCTTTATTCTTTTGTTTGTTGTTTTCAGAATAATGACCTAGTACTCTAGCAGCCTCCAAAAATGACAAATGAACTTTTTTTTTAAAAGAAAAGGATTAAAATGAACTCATAATACATCCTGTGTGTTTCAACTTAAGGCAGTCATTAATGTTTCTGATGCTGAAATTGTCTTATATTTGGCAAGTAAGAGCCCTCTCAACAGGTATCTTAAGTTCTACTGACATGGCCCAGTAGTCTTCAATAGCTTTTTGTATTCTTTATTTAAAATTTGAATTAAACCTATTTGCCATCTATGCTGTAAAATATGGGCTATGAAACCCATAACCCAGACATATCTGGGTTTAATTCCAGGTTTAACAGTTATAATATCTGTGAAACCCTGAGAAAGTTAACTTCTCTAGTTCATGCTCTTAACTTACAAAGTGAGAATAATAATACATATTCAGCAGGATCCTTTGACAAGTAAATGCGATGCAGTATATAAGCCACCTGGCATATAGTAGACACTTAATAAATTGTAGTGACTGTTATTAAAATTAGAGACAAAACCCTGTTATCATGCAAAAGTAACAAGTTGCCTCACCATTACCCTTTAGGTTTGGTTGTCAGAAAAGTGAAGCTAATAATAATTTACATTTATTGTGTAATTATTATATGCCAAACACAATGCTAAGCTTTATTACTTTACTTCAGTTATTCCTTTAAATAATCTTATAAAGACAGCCATTAATATATGTTATATATTTACATGTGCCATGCAAATATATAATGCATCATAGTATTTTCCTATTATGAGTCTGAGGCTCAGAGAGATTAACTCATTCAGATGAGCTAGGAAGTGACAGAATTCAGAATAAAACCCTCTGACCCCAAAGTATGAACACTTAACTCTATTTAGGTGTATTATATTATTCTAAAATGGTAGTCTGGCTAAAATGCTCTCCTGAGTACTCTCAAACTCCCACAGATTATCTTGGCACTTATGACTTACTTATCTGCTTTTCTCCAAAGAAAATACTGTGTTTTAAGCAATAGCCAAACTGGACCAATAGCCAACAGTAGCCAGAAACCAGAAGTTTTATTGACAGACTTTTGTGAGGAAGGAGAATGGATGTGAATCATTCAGTGCTGGGAGAGGCCAGGGCAGAAAGAAAATCAAGAATAGTTTACTGTGTTTGCTCTGTTTTTGTCTTTTATTCTTGTATCTTTCTGATTTTGAAATTTCTCTCCTTCTTTCCCTCTTGTAGTGTGGTATTTCTGTAATCACATCTAAAGTGTTTATGTTTTGCTATTATGCTAAAATAAATAAGTCAGTCAGAGAAAGACGTGTCATATTCACTCATATGTGGAATTTGAGAAACTCAACAGATGAACACAAGGGAAGGGAAAGAAAAATAAGATAAAAACAGAGAGGGAGGCAAACCATAAGAGACTCTTAAATCCAGAGAACAAACTGAGGGTTGCTGGAGGGGAGGTAGAGGGGTGGGGTTAAATGGGTGATGGGCATTAAGGAGGACACTTCTTGAGATGAAAACTAGGTGTCATATGTAAGAGATGAATCACTGGGTTCTACTCCTGAAGCCAAGACTACACTGTATGTTAACTAACTTGAATTCAAATTAAAAAAAAAAAAAAAAAAGAATTGCCTCTCAAATGATTTTTAAGTCATTTGGACACTTTCACATCTGTATAGTTTAGGTATTCTGAAAGTCTTAATCTGATCCTAATCACTGCTTCTAGTATGGCACTGGGCATGTTATGGGCATCACTGGCTTTTTGTGGCTAAAAATCTCAGATAGCCTTCTTATACACTTTTAAATATAAATTTTCATTTTGGAAAGTATTTTGAGAGAGTAAGTTGTGTAGTAGGAAGTTGATGAACTAAGAGTAATGTAAGAAATTCAAAGGTGGTGGGGAGCCTGAGTGGCTCAGTTGGTAAATAAATACCTGATTTAAGCTCAGGTCATGATCTCAAGGTTGGTGGGTTCAAGTCCCATGTTGGGCTCTGTGCTGACAGCTCAGAGCCTGGAGCCTGCTTTGGATTCTGAGTCTCCCTCTCTGTCTGCCCCTCCCCTACTCATGCTCACTCTCTCTCTCCCTCTCTCTCTCTCAAAAATAAATAAACATTAAAAAATTTTTTAAAAAAAGAAGTTCAAAGGTGGTAAGAGAAAATTAAACGTGTACAAAATTTTAGGGACTTACCCTCAAATTTATGCTATGTAACTATTTTACAACAATGAATGGCCATTTTTAAAAATCCCATCTATATCTATTTCAAAAATCTAATCTGCCATTAAACTGTTCTTGTAGAAAAAGTTCTCCACCCTAAAACTGAAATGTAAAACATAAAAATTAACTTCTTTCCACTGCAGTTCACTTCACCAGTCTTAAACTCAAAGTTTAAAATTGACCTTATAATTGCTAATACATTCACAAACTAAAGATGAAGTTCTGAGTCGTGTAGATAGTACTCTATACCAAGTTCATGTAATGTGAAAAATTATTTTCACTTTGCAGTGTCCTTCCTCTTAAAAATATTAACTTCATTGCTTTCCCCTTCCTTACAGTTAACAGATTTGCTTATAGAGCTTTTCAAGGCTGAAATAATAGTTTATCTTCTGATATAGTTTTATAGGAAAAACTGTGTAAGCTTTCTTTTCTTTGGAAACATATGGCAAGGAGCCTAGAGGTATCTGGACAGAAGCATTATTACTTTATGGGGATTAGGAAAAGACTTATTAGTTTGGAGAGTTCCCCAACCATTTCTACCCATGAATTTATACAACGATGCCCATCTCTCTCAAACTGCTTACCTCATCTGTTCATCTCTTTCTTCCATGTCCATAATCTGTCAGGTGCTAAGTTGCATTTTAAAGATGCTAGTGGAAAGCAGACGTAAATCCCATCTACTGCAGGGTCATCTGGATAAGAATGATACCTGTTGGCAAAACTATTACTCTTAGAAATAGTCTTGTGACTGTGTCTTGTGAACACATGCTATTGGTGTCTCATGACTACATTCTACTGATGGCCCTGGCCTCTTTGTCTCCACCTCTTTGGTCACAGCCTATTTGACGCCCTCTGCCATTGTCCCCAACATGTCTCCGGTAACCACTTCTTCCTCTTCCTGGACACTCCTTACTCCAGGCCCTCAATTGTTTCTCCTCACCACTGGTCTCGCTACCTCAGAATTCTCTTCTCATTTGATCCTTCTTACCCACTTATACCATGTTAAGTCTTCAGAATATACTGCTTTGATCCTGGCACCAACTTTAAAGGCTCCCCATAGCCAACTGGATTAAATCCAAAATCTTCAGTTAGGACCTTCACTATGTAATTTCATTTTCATTCCCTGCAAGGCTCCATACACATTCTTACTCCATCCACTCAGGTCCCTGCAGGCTGTGACGAACTAGAACATATGGATCTTCTAGGAGCAATGTCAGCAAACTTTTCCTCTTAAGGGGTGATAGTAAACATTTTTGGCTTTTTGGGCCATATAGTCTCTGTCGCAACTATTTACCTCTGCTGTTGTGACATGAAAGCAGCCATAGGCAATACATAAATGAATATGCCCGTGTTCCAATAAAACCTTATTTACGGAATGGAAGTTTTAATTTCATATAATTTTCACGTGCCATGAAATGTTATTCTTTTGATTTTTTTTCTCAACCTTTTACAAATGTAAAAAGCATTCTTTGTTTGTGGGCCATACAAAAACAGGTAGCAGGCTGAATTGACCCTTGAGCTATACTTTCCCAACCTCTGTCCTAGAAGAACACTGATCATGGGCCTTGAGTCAAGAAAGGCCAAGGCCCACAAGGTAGCAAAAGCAGCACTTCCTCTCCCGACAACATCCTCTGTGACCCACTGTTAGTATTTATCGATAGTGGTGTAGCCTCATGTCACATGAGGTGCAGACCTGCCCAACATCTCTGAGTCTCTTCCTACTGAGTAGAAGGCCCCTCAATAACCACACTGCCATGAGAGAGTAGAATGCTGCATGTGGCTGGAGCACTGCAAGTGTCAGAGTAGGGGCCTTTGGAGGGAAGGCAATCCCAAGATACTGGCAGTATGCATTCCCTCCTCTCACTCAGTCCCACTGGACTCCTTCTAGGAACTAAAACCTCATGACTGAATTCTTCCCTTTCAGCTTTTAGATGAGGTATCTCTCTTGCGGGTAGAGTTTGCTGACAGATTCCTGGCAAAGTCACAGGTAGTGTCAGTATGCATATCACTAGGTAGGGACACTAAACCTTCAGGTTAATGCTGCTAAGAAACCAAGAGGGTTTTCTGGCTGTCCACTACCAAATAGAGACAGTGCTGACCTTCATATACTCAATTTTTGAGACCCGGAGGACCACCCTTTTATGCCTTGCCTGAAAATTATAGATAAAAGAGATAAAATCCACTTCTAAAAGAGGAAGATTGGAATGTCCAAGCTATCTGTGAATTTCTTCAGGAAGAGTGATAGTGGGAGGAAGGATAATGTTGGAGGTGATGGCAAGAGAGTGTGCTGAGTTTTCCTTTTTAGTTCTTATCCTTGCTCCTGCAGTTAGAACAGCTCAGAGGTGGGGCGCCTGGGTGGCTCGGTCAGTTAAGCGGCCGACTTCGGCTCAGGTCATGATCTCACGGTCCGTGAGTTCGAGCCCCGCGTCGGGCTCTGTGCTGACAGCTCAGAGCCTGGAGCCTGTTTCCGATTCTGTGTCTCCCTCTCTCTCTGCCCCTCCCCTGTTCATGCTCTGTCTCTCTCTGTCTCAAAAATAAATAAACGTTAAAAAAAAAAAATCAAAAAAAAAAAGAACAGCTCAGAGGCTAGACTCTAGAACCCAGAGCTGATGTAGCAAGCCTGTCAATGGCCACTAGAGGGTGCCAGAGCCTGAAGCGTGGGAGCCCAAAGAGTCCTCTCCTTACACAGCCTGCAGAATTATTAGCCACCCAAGAAGCAAAAACAATGGACCATAAGGATACTGCTCTACCTGACCATGTGGAACAAGATGAGCAGGATCTCAAAGAATCAGAAGCTTTAAAGTACAGCAGACCAAGTGACTTCCTACTTTGTCAGGAGACAATGACCAAAACTGGCATCTCATGAAATTGAGCTACAATGAAACCAGCAAACAACTTTATGGATTCTATGTTGAAATTATTAAATACATTTTTTTTTGCATTTTTTCTTTCAAGTGCTAGGAAGTAAAATAAAGAAGGATTGGATAGATGTGTAGGAGCTTGGGTAGAGAGTGGTCAGGATCATGTTCAGATGAGAGCAGTTCAGGAAACAAGGGAAGGTTAAAAATGCTCCTTCCAAGGGTGCAATGGAAAGCAAGGACAAGGGCCAAAGGTCAGCCACAGAGACTTTGCCATTCTAGTCTTTGCCTCTCCCAATGATAACTGTCCCAGTTTGCTTTAGAAATTCTTCAAAGTAAAGAGAAAATGTGTGGAGTCCAGAGGAAAATGATCATTTGCTCAAGAGCCTATTTAGGAAAATGACATTGTGAAATTGACCCGATAGCCTAGAAACTGGCCTAGGTTGTAAAAATAATAACCTGTAATTAAAATCCAAGAAGATTTAAATCAACATGGGTGATGGGAGGAGGGTTGGTCAAGTGTAGACAGCAATGAAATCTCATTTTGGTCCTTATATTGTTTAGGGGATATAGATTCTGATTAATATTAGGTATTGTTAGAAAAAAATTAATATGTAAATAAGGGAAGTCATTAAAAAATAAACTGTACAATTTTCAAATCATTTAAGGAAAAAAATTAACAAAGAAAATTCGATCTGTTCATCCAAAGCCAAAAAAAAAAAAAAAAAAAAAAAAGGAGATAGGGAGAAGAAACAACCAGAAAGCATGGAAAACAGAAAAGATAAGATGACAGAAATAAATTCAGTATCACCATGAATGAGTTAAATGTACCTAATTAAATTTCAGAGACTTATATATTGGGTTAAAAAATCAATTGATTGTTTATAAGAAATGTCTAAAACAAAATGATATGGGGAAGTTGAAAATAAAGGATAGGAAAAGCTGTATGAGCAAATACTAACAAAAAAGAAGACAGGAGTAGCAGTTTGGATGTAAGAGAATGTTGAAGTGACTTCTGTGTCTCAGTTTTGGTTAAGGGCCCAAATGCTAAAGATAATATAGTGGGTACTAGGGACTCCACAGTCTAAAGTGAAGTATCAAGACTCTCTAAATAGGACATACTAAGAAATGGTAAAACTGCTTCCTCAGCCTCCAAAAGAGTAGAGGAAGGAAAGGTTATATTGGAGACAGTTGTTGGATGCTGTGAGCTTCTTCAACTCTCATGAGCAAAGTGGGGGGTGTGATTCCCCTTCATTTCATGACAAACTCTCATTTGGAGTGTTTGATTGGAGTCCCTGGAACTAGGAGAGCATATGGGCTATGTAAGAAGCTGTGGCTAGATTGGCTTGAAGCAGAAGAGGAGAGAGAGCAAGGCTGCTTAGGGAGCAACCCATAGTTGTTAATGGCGGCATGACAGCTGGGGCAAGGTGCATGTTTCCTGTGGACCAAAAATGAACCACATGGGTTGGGGGTGGGATGAGGGAGCTGGCCTGAAGTCTAGAAAAGCTCCCTTCCCCCAAAGGACCGCTGAGAGGGATGATGGCACCCAGTTGAATGGTAATCCATTGGAACCCCCGGGGGTGAGAATGAAATGGAAAATAGCCAGCTGGTGTCAGCAGATCAACAGTGGGATGTTTCACTGGGGGGAATCTCTGAGAAACCCACAAAATTCCAGTGGGCTGGGGACATCCAGATCACAATAGAAGCAGATAATACCTTGTCCCTTTCCTCCAGGTCCAGACCTGGTGGAAAGAGGTAAGCAAAGGAGAGAGAGGTTGACCGTATCCCTCTGCTCTGTTGCAGACTTCCACACTGGAGCAGAATCAAACTTGTGTAAAGGAGAGACTGGGTAAAATGGAGTTTGGAGTTCTCATTATTGCACTGGATTAGTCATCTACAGGTCAAAACAAAAAGATAATTTGTATATTATCTAAGAGTGATCCAAAGAACCATGGGACCTGTCCAAGATTTCATCCGAAGTCAGGGAATGAATTGTCTGATGGAGCAAGTTTAGTGTGGAGTGGTGGGAAAGAGTGAATTTGCTTTATAACTATCCTATTAAGCTCAACTTATTCAATATAATTATTGCATTAAAATAAGATGAATTAGAATTCAAGGTGAAAAGTATGAAATTAAACCAAGGAGGATATTTCATATTAATGAAGTAAAGACCTCTATAACAAGGTTCCTCTTTTCTATATACCTCCTGTTCTCTTTCCGTCCATCCACTTGGAAGACTTTCTCTTCCCTGAGCCTCCAATCTGCTCATACTTACATTCTATAAATGTGACATGGGTTTCAGCTCCCTTATTTTGTTTTGTTTTGTTTTTTAAGTTTATTTATTTATTTTGAGAGAGAGAGAATGCACAGAAACACCAGAAGGGCAGAGAGAGAGGGGGAGAGAGAATCCCAAGCAGGCTCTGTGTTGTCAGCACAGAGCCAGATGTGGGGCTTGAATTCACAAACTGTGAGATCACAACCTGAGCGGAAGCCAAGAGTCGGAAGCTTAATCAACTGAGCCACCCAGACGCCCCTCAGCTCCCTCTTCTGTCTTCTTGTAGTCAGAAGTCCCTCTATCTCTATCTATCCGCCACCCACGAGAGTTAAAGTGGGGCTCCATCAATACATTTCTGTATGATTTTGAGCCAATTACCTGCCCTCACTAAATTTCAATTTATTATCTCTTAACTGCAGCTAAAAGTTCCTATCTTTAGGATTAAATAAAATAACGCTTATAAATTGCTTAACATGGTATCTGGCACATAATAATGAATGGTAGTTGTCAGTAAAACAAGGTTAGTGATCAGAAAAATCTATATAGCCATTTCATCTTCTTTCAAGAGCAGAAAATGAGACTTCTATGTAATATGTGCCACTCTAGCATATATAGAAGTTCAGGATATGTTACCTAATGATGGTGATTGTAATGACAATGAAACGGTAAGAACAGCAGTAATGATGACAAGATACCCCAGAAATGTTAACAACTGAAAGAAAGTGGTCCAGGAAAAAGACCACTGTGGGTAATGGATCTTGGTAGATTATTACAAGGCATTGACAATAGCAGGCAGGTGAGGTTGAGATACTCTAACTGGAGATTTGGGTGGCTAAAGTCCCGCACAAATTCCATGCGGCCTTCAGAGCAAAATCAAACACACAAAGAGAATAGTTGATAAATATCTTTCTGTGTAACACTCAGACCCTACACACCTTCAATACATAGTGTACCATCATATTTAAATATGTAGGACAGCAGTAAATCTTTTTCATCTAAGCCCAGCACCATCACATAATGTTAGAAACATTAAAAAGGAAATGCAAATATCTAAAGGCTGAGGGAATTGTAATTTGGAGTAAGCAATGGGTTCTATAAAACAAATTGCTTCTGACAAAACCAATTGCAGTTTTGATAGAATTATGAAATCATTCCCTTATGGGACAGCAGTTATATTTGAACATTATCAAATCATTTGCCAATTCCTCATGCAATTTTAAATAACTCAGATTAGACTTAAACATGAGCAATCACAAATGGAATGAGTCAATGAAAACTGGCTGAGGGTCTGTAGATAACAAGGTCATGGTAATAATATGTGAAGCTCCAAGTGAGGTTTGAGTGGGATTGCTCTCTCCACGTTTAATATCTTGAGTAATAGACTAGGTGATGGAATAGCAATATAAAATGTTGCATTAGGTCCTTTTTCAGGAGAATTTTGAATGTAAAGAAAAAAAGAACAATGGAAATAGAGACCCTGAGAAATTTAAAACTGCAGCAGAAAATAAAAAGCTGCCCTTTAGGTTGTAAAATTTATTGTAAATAATGTGGTATAAAGTATTCTGATATGCATGGTTTATTAAGAATATCTGCCTATGAAGCAATTAGATAATGGCAGGCAGGAAATTTGAAATAAATTCATGATGACAGTTTCTGTGCCTCCTAATCCTCTCAACCAAAAGGGTCCAAAGTATATGTAGATGCCTATATACTTTGTAAAATAGGAAAAATTAGGAATTAGCCATTAAAATATTAACTGAATAACAATAGCATTATAATTTGTAAATAAAGACTCTATATAAGTTAATTGATAAAGCAGGATTTAACTTTTCAAAGGACAGTGCTTTCTTATTTGTTTAGGTAACAATTTTAAAAAATTAAGTATCAGAGATACTGGATTGAAATTGAGGATTGGAACATTTTGCAGGAAATTTTTAGCAAAATGAAGCCCAATAAATGCAGGGTCTAGATTGCAGAAGAGCCCTCTGAGGTATGTGGTTCTATAACTTTAGACATATTTCATTATAGACAAAATTGAGGAAATATGCTTGAATCTTGGAAATAGATTAAATGTGTGCTTAAGATCAACATCACTCATAAAAATTGCCATTGATAACATTATAATCTGGAGCCTGGAAAAAAACCTTAAGAGATCTGCATTTTATAAATGAGAAATTGAGGAGTGCCTGGGTGGCTCAGTCGGTTATGCGTCCAACTTCAGCTCAGGTCATGATCTCATGGTTCGTGAGTTTAAGCCCCGCATTGGACTCTGTGATGACAGCTCAGAGCCTGGAGCCTGCTTCGGATTCTGTATCTTCCTCTGTCTCTGCCCCTCTCCTGCTCGTGCTCTGTCTGTCTCTCTCTCTCTCAAAAATAAATAAACATTAAAAAAATTTATATATGAGAAATTGAAACTCAAAGTAATTTAGTAACTTGCTCAGAATGACACAGTCATTTCAAGACAGCACTTTTCACTCTACCGCAACTGGCCACTGAGCAAGTGCTGATGTAAATATTATGACTAATCTCTCTCCTTGATGAGCACTGGGTCCCCAGCTTAACTCTGGGACTCAAGCTACTTAGCTACCTAGGTTCACATCCTGCCTCTACCCTTTACTAGTAATATAACCTTAATCTCTCTCTCTCTGTTTCCTAATCTATACAATGAAGATCATAATAGAACCTGCTTCATAGTGCTGTTGAAAAGATTAAGTTAGTTAGCTTGTGTAAAATGCCTAGAACAATTTCCTGGCACCTGGTAAATGTTAAATAAATGTCATTATTGTTATATTCATGATTAAAAGTCTAGATTTCGTGCCATTAAATTTAATATAAAACATCATAGAGTTTTTTGAGAAGTGTTCTTGGAATTTATGAAAAAAAGTAACAACTTACTGTCCAATAAAGCTGTGTCATTTACTGTGTCCCAAATATAATAGGGGCCTCTACCTTTATAAGTTTTTCTTGATTATTTTACTTGGGAAAATAGCATAAAGAGATATTCCAAGTTATTTTTAGCTGGGAAACTTTGTATATATTTTCTGCATAGTTTACCTTGAAATGCCTGTGAAGGTAGTCTCTAATCCTCATTGCCTAAATCAGGAATGTAAGGGAAGGACTTCAAAGCCCCTTAGATGATTGGAGACACACACACACACACACACACACACACACACACACACACATATTTCTAAAATATTATTTTAAATAACTTCCTAAATCATCCCTGTGATTTAGGAAAAAGCAAGACTCTTAATTCAGATGATGGCCAAAAACCAATTTATGTCCAAAGCAGCACTTAACAACAGAAAAAAACTCTTACTGAATTTTCTTATTACCTTAGGTATCTAATGGTCTAACTATTTTGCATATTTTCTGAGGAAAGGAAAGCGAATAATTTCATTTTAAAATGTTTTATTATGGAGAATTTCGAACCTATAGGATAAGGTGATGAAGTTGCTTGTTACCCACCCCACCCCCCCGCCAGCCACTGAGGTGAGCAACTTACCAACTCTTGGCCAGCCTTCTTTAGCCTGTATCCGTCTCCAGTGCAAGGCTGGAATCAGCTCATATCTCCTCAAGAGTGGATTGTGAGCATCTTTTCACACTACCAAGTTCTGTCTCACAGCTTGGTAGCTTGAAATCAGTCAGAGGGTGAGTACTTACACCAGGGCAATCAGAGATGGGGCAAATGCTACAAATCAGGCCTCCTCGAAACCCATCCCCAAGCTAGCATTTACCAGCACACTACCCTTCTCACTTTTCCTGCCCATATTATTTGAAACAAACTCCAGACATGATATTACTTCCTTTATAAATATTTCAGCCCCCCCAAAGAATTATTTAACAT
The DNA here is from genome assembly GCF_024362965.1 of Panthera pardus. Lineage (NCBI taxonomy): Eukaryota > Metazoa > Chordata > Mammalia > Carnivora > Felidae > Panthera > Panthera pardus. Next base: position 68,354,701 of record NW_026526991.1, on the reverse strand, counting down.
AACCATAATACTATATAAAAATTAATAGTAATTCTTTAATATCAAATTGCCCATCAGCCATCAAATTTTTAGGTATCTCTCTTTTTTTTTTAAAGATTGTTTGAATTAGGATTCAAATAAAGTCCCCTTATTGTAATTAGTAGATATGTCTTAAGAGACTATCTCTTTTAATGTATAGATTCCACCTCCATCTTTTTTCTTTTTTGTTGTGCAATTTGTTGAAGAACCAAATTTGTTTCTCTGATAATTCCCTAGTGCGGATTTTACTGTTGTATTTCTATAGTGTTTCTTTGTCCTTTCAATGTCCTGTAAATTGGTTGCTGGATCCAGAGTTTTAATCAGACCAAGGTTCAGGCTTTAGCCAGACTGCTTCATAAAGTGGTATGTTATTTCATTAGAAGTTACATAATATTTGGTGATCTCTACGTTGGTGATGTTGTCAGCTGTTGATGATTACTACCAAATCTATTATTTCATTACAGGTTCAAATGCTGATGTTCTCATTCTAATTCATTGTAGAACACTTCTATAAATAAGGCTCTCCCTTCATCTTCTACTTGGTAACCCAGTAGTACAGTTTGTATGTGTAAGGCAGAATGAGTGTTTGAATCCTTCTCATTTATTTAACAGTTTTTAAACTGCTTTTTGAACGTTCACGTTACACCACTTTGCTTTTACCAACGATTTACATTAGTACCTGTTTTTTGCTAACTTCGAGAAATCCCATGAAGATCTTCTCTTTTAGAAAGAAAGGCATTTGCTTTGCAGCCAGCCATTAGCAGCAGCAGCGTGCTCCACAGCAGCGAGAGTGGCGCCCCCAAGCTCCTTCTTCAAGAACTACACTTAGCATCTCAGCATCAAGCTGCCATAGCTTTGAACTGTGTCTGGACATCTATGCTCTATGTTTATCTGTATTTATTTTGTGCCTCAGTTAGCAAGATGTGTCCTAAAGTGTAAGAAAGCCTAAGAGAAGTTATTTTTTGAGTCTGGGAATGCTCAAAATTTTTCCATATAAATTAATGGTAATTGTTGACTTTATGCCATTTCAGTTTACAAAAAGCTTCATAGGAATGCTCTACTTTCAGATAACAGAGGAAGCATGTAATAAATTGGTGTACTGGCATGTGTTAATGGTGATCAATTCAGCCCTCTTTTTCTTTCTTTCCTTTTTTTTTCTTTATTTCTTTTTGAGTATTATTATGAATTCATGGATTTAAGCATAAGTGATGTCCTTCAATCCATTACAGTTATTTTCTTTGAGCCTCAAGATATCATCTCTTTGAATAGTGAGAGTCTCTAGTTGGCTTGAGTCCTCGTGATGTGATCCCAGTTGTGCTTTAGGGTTTCCTGGAGATCTCATTTATTATCTAACTCTGACCTTGAATCAACCGTTTTTTCCAAGTAGCCCTGTTTCCTTTTAGTGGAAAATGGCAGTTGCCTTTTTAGGAAACAGAGCTAATAAATATTTTATTTTGTGTTGTTGTTGTTGTTGTTTTAATTTTTCTAATGTTTATTTTTGAGAGGGAGAGAGTGACAGAGCACGAGCAGGAGAGGGGCAGAGAGAGAGGGAGACACAGAATCCCAGGCAGGCTTCAGGCTCTGAGCTGTCAGTACAGAGCCCGATGAGGGGCTCAAACCCACCTACTGTGAGATAATGACCTGAGCTGAAGTGGGACGCTTAACTGACTGAACCATCCAGATGCCCCTATTTTGTGTTGTTTCTTAAAAGATAAAATGAGCTATGAGTTCATACTGATACTTCAAATAAAAATTCAAGATCATAATATTTGTATATGAACTCTTCTATGTTATATTGTGTCTCCTTTCTCTCATGCCAAGGATCCTGTTTATCAATGACACTGAGAATGGTATATCTTAAAATATCCTATAATTACTAATTTTTTTTGTTACATATAGCAGTCTTTGAATAACAATACCTACACTATTGCCAACAGTATGATTAGTGAAAAGAGTTTGAAATTTTATTTCATTTTTGACACATCTTTTTGTAAGGCTTATTCAACTAGAACTGTACATTCAAATAACTGCGTTGTAAAGTCATTTGGAATTATTTCTTTGTGTAGCTCTGCCACCAACTAAAAACACATTTAGGTCCATTTGTATCATATCATTTTTTTTATTTTTAGAAGTTTTACTGAAAACTTATTTTGCTTTATAATTAACTAAAATATTTACATTCTTCCAAAGTCAAGTTTATAAAACAAGATCTATACCAAGAAGTCTAACTCCACTCCATTTTCTCTCCCACAGATATAACCACTTGAAAAAATTTTATGATCTTTTTAATATTAGCAAACTTTTTTTTCTATTTTGCTTATTTCCCTAAAATTATGACCCAAAGATGACTCCAAAGTAACATATAATGATACTCTTCCTTTTTACAACTGCAAAGTTTTGCATTGTGTGGACATACTAAGCCATGGTTCTCAAAGTGTGGCTCCTGGACCAGTAGCATCACCAACCATCACCTGGAAATGTGGTAAAAATGCAAATTTTCAGGCTCCACTGCACATGTACTGAATCAGAAACTCTGGAGTTGGGGCCCAGCAATCTGTTAAAAAGATCTCCAGGTGATTCTGATACACTGGAAATCAGTTTGACAATCACTGGACTATAGTTCATTCAGTTATTCCTCTCTTGATGCACAGCAGGTTTGCTTTAAGTATTTTCTATTTCAAATAACTGTGTAATGAATCCCTTATACATATATCTATCTGTTCATAATTCTGCTAGTATTGTCTTTGGGACAGATGCCTAGATATGGGATTCTTGGATAAAGGATAAGCTCATATATAATATATAATTTTGCTAAATATTGCCACATATAAGTGTTAGTTCCTTAGGCTTTTCCAACAACTACCTTATTGTACTTTAGATATACTTTTGGATATTTAAGAAACAATATCTCATTGAAGTTTTTATTTGCATTTTTAATATGGTTTAGAACCATTTGTATTTTCTTTCTTTTTTTTTTTTTTTTTTTTTTTTTTTTTTTAGGCTCTAGCCTATTTTTCTCTAGGGTTAGTGGAGATTTTGATACCTATTTTTAGAAGTTCTTTACATGGGGTGAACCTGGGTGGCTCACTGGGTTAAGCATCCTACTCTTGACTTCTGCTCAGGTCATGATCTCACTGTTTGTGAGATCGAGCTATCAGCACAGAGCCTGCTTGGGATTCTCCCTCTCCCTCTCTCTCTCTCTCACTCTCTCTTTCTGCCCCTCCCCTGCTCATGTGATTGCACACACACACTCTCAAAATAAATAAACGTTAAAAAAAGAAGTTCTTTACATATTAAGACCATTACTTTTTTTTCTGTGATGTTGCATTGATTTTCTCTCAATGATTTTCTCCCTAAAAAAATTTGTCATTTTTAAAAACTTGTATAGTGTCTCTTTCCAAGCAAAAGATTTTTATTATTATGTAATTCCTCAACTCATAACATAGTCCAATTTACTGAACTTGTTACCTTTCAGTTTTAGTCTATCCTACATGTCTCTGAAAGTCTGGTAGGGAGAGATATGTTTTGTTTTGTTTTTTTTAAGGATAAACCTTTGATAAGAAAGTTTAGTCATAGGAACCTCAGGAGAAAATAAATCAACACTGCTGGAGTATGGAATTTAGTGCAGTGTGCTTAGACACTCAATATTCTCTGTAACTTCTTCATGATTGTTAACAGGTGTTCAATGGTGTTGGCTGGAAAAAAGTTCAAGCTGGGCCCATTAAATTCTCTCTAGGCTCTGCTCTTATTCTCATCTTGGTTTCTGAACAAGTTGGTGCATTAATGCAGTTTTTATAAAGCACTGATGCTTCACACTGTGCTTATTTGTAAAGCAATTCATGTAATCAAAATAGATAGACTCCTGACACATTGGAAGTCTCTGGAAATGGGGAGAGTGGATTATGTTCACTCCCCTGGTGTGAGCTAATTAAGAGAATTCAATGAAAATTGTGCTACCAACTTAAATATTCTGCTTCCATCTCGTGACAAATATCTATAGGTACATAGCAATCATTGCATGACTTGTATGGACCCACTTGCTCTTTTGTGACTATTTCCTAAGCTTCCATGAGGAGGTTTACAAGGTAGATGTTTCAGGTTCCTTTATAGAAATTATGGGTATGAACTTAAAAGGAGAGACTTTATTCTGCAATTCAATGCCTATCTCATTTCCTATTTTGGAGGCAGTTTTACAAATATGGATGATTATAAACTCTTGACATCAACACTAATAATATCATATTTGTTTTGTGCTTTTTATATTTATAGAGCATTTTGGTCTTGTTTGAGCATAAATGGTCTTATTTGAAGCTCACAGTAAATGCGTGATAGGTGTACAATTCTGCTCCAAATTCCATGGTGGTAAGGTTTCCCATCACACATCCCCAAGAAATTTTCGAACACAAGATGGGTATCCTACAATCAAGTCAGTTCTGACACTATCCAGAGATAGCATCAGCTGCCACAGGTTAAGGGCTCAGTCCCACAAGACTGCCCTCCACTTCAGATGCCAGGTGCAAGTCCAGGTTGTTACTTGTGCTTCTTACTAACTGACTATAAATCAGAGGTTCCCACACCTCCTTTCTTGGGTTCAATTAATTTTCTAGAACAGCTCACAAAACTCAGGAAACCGGTTTACTCACTAGATTACCAGTTTATTACAAAGGATATTAAAGGGCATAAATCAACAGCCAGATGAAGAGATACATGGGGCAAAGTCCCAAACAAAGGAGTTGTATCCCTGTGGACTCTGGGACCCAGCATAGTAGCTTGTGGTAGCATTCTGGATCACCAGCCTGAAGGTCTCTTGAATCCCTTGGGATTTTTATGAAGACTCCATTACAAAGGCATGATTGATTAAATCATTTGCCATTGGCAAGTGATTCAAACTCTAGTCCTTCTCCTCTTCCCAGAAATTAGGGGGTGAAACTGAAAGTTCCAACCTTTCTATCATGGTTTGTTCCCTTGGCAGCCAGTACCACCACTCCATCTTTAGGGATTTTTCCAGAAGTTACCTCATTAATACAAACTCTTGTAGTTGAAAGGGGCTTGTTTTTTTTTTTTTTTTTTAACGTTTTATTTCTTTTTGAGAGACAGAGACAGACCATGAGTGGGGGAGGCACAGAGAGAGGGAGAGACACAGAATCCGAAGCAGGGCTCTGAGCTGTCAGCACAGACCCTGATGCAGGGCTCGAACTCATGAACCGTGAGATCATGACCTGAGCCAAAGTCGAACGCTTAACTGACTGAGCACCCTCCCAGGCGCCCCAAAAAGGGGCTAGTTATGAACAGCAAGACACCCATTTCACCTTTAGGGATCTGAAACAATTTCAGGAACTGAGGACAAAAGACCAAATATGATGAAAGATGCTCCCATTGTTCTTAATGCTCAGGAAAATGCAAGGGTTTTGGAAGCTGTGAGCCTGGAACTGTGGACAAAACCCCAAAAATATATTTATTAAAAATCACAACATCACAGGCTTAATATCCTTATTTCACAGGAGTTAAAAGATAACTCATAAATTTTAACTAACTTGCTCAGTGACACACAGCTAGTGAGTAGAGAAGTTAGGACTTGTCCTAAGATGGTCAAGCTACAACTACAGGGTTCTTTGCAGCTGGTGTCACCCCTTTGTTTGAGAAAATTCAATACAGATGACCCCCCGTTTACAATGGTTCAACTTAACAATTTTTCAGCTTTACGATGGTGCAGAAGTGATATGCATTCAGTAGAAACCATACTTCACATTTTGGATTTTGATCTTTTCCCAGGCTAGCCATATGCAGAATGATACTCAATCTTGTTGCTGGACAGCAGTAGTGAGCCACAGCTCTCAGTCAACCACACAATCACAAGGATAGACAGCCAATACACTTACAACCATGCTGTACCCATACATCCATTCTGTTTTTCATTTTCAGCGCAATATTCAGTAAGTTACATGAGATATTCAACACTTTATTATACAATAGGCTTTATGTCAGATGATTTTTATCAAACTGTAGTCTAAGTGTTCGGAGTATGTTTAAGGGAAGCTTGGCTAGCAATGATGTTTGGTAAGTGAGGTGTATTAAATGCATTTTCAACTTACGATATTTTCAACTTACAATGGGTTTATCAAGACATCACCCCTACTGTAAGTTCAAGAATATCTGTGTACCTGTTTTAAAAAATATGATAGTATTGAATACCACAGATCTTCACTGTATGAGAGGGGAAAGGAAAAGAAATATGTAATATTTAATAGTAATATCCCATATAGATACTGTGTACAGTTAAAAAATTATTTCAAAGAACTGTGCATATAATCTAGACAACTCTTGCCCTATAGGGAGGAAACACAAGGTCTATGATAATTAAAGATTTGTGCAAAGTCATATCACATGGTGCTGGAACAGCCAGATATCTACTGGTTGAGGGGACAGGAATTGGGACCGCTGGAAGGTAGCAGGTGGGGAGGTGCCCTATCCAAGTAACACAGCAGATTGGTGGTTCTAGATGAGAAGTATCAGGATTCCCAGTAGAAAGGATTTGGAAAGATATGCAGTTGTCATCTAAGAGGTCTTTTCATTGGTAGAATGTTTTCTTTATCCAACATTTATTGTACACTTACTATGTGCCTTGGGGTTCAGAGGTCTTTATGAAAAAGACTGGCCAGAGCAAGGCAGGTTAGCAGAACTCCAAGCACTAGGCTAATCAAAAGGCCAGCATTCCAATCTCTAGGGAAGTAAGTGAGCAAGAACAGTCAGTACAGCTGTCCAAAAGCAGGAGCCAGTCCTGGACACTTGGGCCCCAGAAGCAGGGGGGGCTGTGACTCAGCAGGAGATTATCAGGGAAGTTCAATGGTCATCACTGGGATCCTGAATCCTCAGTCACATGAGCAACAAAGGAGACTCAGGATAGAGGAACCAGAAGTCAGAACATAAGTCACAGCTGCCCGTACACCTGGGATGATCTACTCTTCACCAAATAGATGACCGTGAGGGAGACTTCAGCTTGGAAATGAGCAATGATAGGGAGTGTATACTGACTGTGTGGCACTTCTGTTTTGTTGGTGTGGTAGCAGCATCAATTGCAGGGGTGAGTTTTGTTACCAAAGCAGCAACAGTAGTTGTTTAAGTGAAGGTGAGTCTCTGGCTCTTAGTGACGGGTTTTCATTGGACCCATTCTTTGGGATGGTCATGGGCACTGTTCCTGGAGTTATAGTCTGAAGTCTATTTCTCCAACCCTTCTACTTAGCCTCCAATAAAAATAATTTTTGGCTTAAACTAATTAGAAGGCACTCTGTTGTTTGCAACTAAGAACACTGACCTTTGTCTCTAGCTTGTTGAATTGGGGCCTAGTAATAGGCTAAGGCTAGGGGTGTGAAGATAAGAGAGCCTAGGAAGCAGGCACATCCTGGAGAAGAAAGGCAATTTGCAAGGAAAACTGCACAAGATAAATTTCTATAATGATCTGCAGTCCTGCAGCTCAATTCTCAATGTGTAATGTAGTCAGGGAAATAATAAACGCAGCATATTTTTGTTCTTTGGTTGAAAGGATCATGTAACTATAAAGCATTGTGCATCCACATTTTGTATAAACACAAACATAACACTTTTGGTGAAAACACTGACTAAAATCTACATGAAGAAATAGCCTTTTGGTTAACAATCAGCTTAAAGGTGAAACACTAGCTATTTTCCTTAAAGTTTCACACAAACTAAACATATTTCACATCATGAAAGATGCTATGCTATGCTATGCAATCCAGGGCAAGAGAAGTAAAAGAAAGCAGTACTAATGGCAACATGATTTGCTGATAATGTGAATATTTGCTGGATTTGATTATTTCATTCATTCCTTTATTTTGTCCACAATTCAAAGCTGTGGCCCCACATTACCAGGTACTCGTTAGACACAACCTGAATATTCTGTTAGCAACTTATATCATCTTCAACATTCCTGATAATAAACTAATCATCTGTCCCACAAGTGAAATCCTCTCCTGATGTTTCTATTTCTGCTGCTGCATCAGCATTCTCCCAGACAGATCAGCTTGAGATCTCAGGGTTTTATTTGGCTTCTCTCTTGTCCTTATTCAGTCAGCTTCTAAAGGCACTTAACTTCTGGGTTTTCATCTTTTTTATTTCATCCTATAGCTGGCAAGCACTAGATTCATATTTAAAAACAATTTTTTTAATGCTTATTTATTTTTGAGAGAGACAGAAACAGAGTGTGAGCAGGGGAGGGGCAGAGGGAGAGGGAGACAGAATCCAAAGCAGGCTCTAGGCTCTAAGATGTCAGCACAGGGCCTGATGCGGGGCTCAAACCCACAAACCATGAGATCTTGACCTGGAGCTGAAGTCAGACGCTTAAACAACTGAGCCACCCAGGCACTGCAACACTAGATTCATATTTTAAAAGGAAGCCAAACTTTCAGTTTTAGGCAAAATACAGGAGAGTTGGAAAATAGTAGACAATTTATTATTGATAAAATTTGCTACTAGAGCAGTGGTTTTAAAGCAATGCAAACTAGCAAATTTGAGATGCAGAGTAGCACCCAGAACCCACATCTAGTTCTGAAAGCACCAAGAACATCAAAATCAAACTTTGTACTAAATATCAAAGAAGAAAATGAAGTGCTGCATTTTTTAATTTCTCTATTAAAGGAAAATTTACATTCAAAAGCATGGTTTGATAATCAGTCTATTAAAAAAAATGCCTAAATCCAGCCACTGTGTGTGTAGTGTGAGTGGTCTATCAACAAAGACATGGTGATCCTTTTGTCTTTTTACAAAATTTAAATTTTATTCTTTAATTTTCTGAAATATGTCAAATACCAGTAGCCTCTGGCTGCTTATAAAATATTTACTTAAAAAAATTATGCAATAAAAAATCCAAACAGCAGCTGAGCTCATAAATAATTTACCAAATGGCAAACTGACTTTTACTCATGTGCATAGGGCAGACCACAGAGATGCTGCTGCCATGAACCCTGAAGGCAAACATAGTGTGAGAGAATCCTGGCAGAGCTAGAGGGGGAGAAGCCAGAACAAAATACAAATGGCCTTACTCCCTTTTCTGTAAAATTTGCATTTGGGATCAGAATTTGTCTCTGTATTAGCTCATTATTATTTTCACAAAATGGCACATGTCGCTATTGAGGTCTCTTAAATGTCTTTCTTTTTTTTTTTTTTTTTTTTAGAGGAGAATAAGATTGATTTTTTTTTTCAATATATGAAATTTATTGTCAAATTGGTTTCCATACAACACCCAGTGCTCATCCCAAAAGGTGCCCTCCTCAATACCCATCACCCACCCTCCCCTCCCTCCCACACCCCATCAACCCTCAGTTTGTTCTCAGTTTTTAAGAGTCTCTTATGCTTTGGCTCTCTCCCACTCTAACCTCTTTTTTTTTTCCTTCCCCTCCCCCATGGGTTTCTGTTAAGTTTCTCAGGATCCACATAAGAGTGAAAACATATGGTATCTGTCTTTCTCCGTATGGCTTATTTCACTTAGCATCACACTCTCCAGTTCCATCCACGTTGCTACAAAGGGCCATATTTCATTCTTTCTCATTGCCATGTAGTACTCCATTGTGTATATAAACCACAATTTCTTTATCCATTCATCAGTTGATGGACATTTGGGCTCTTTCCATAATTTGGCTATTGTTGAGAGTGCTGCTATAAACATTGGGGTACAAGTGCCCCTATGCATCAGTACTCCTGTATCCCTTGGGTAAATTCCTAGCAGTGCTATTGCTGGGTCATAGGGTAGGTCTATTTTTAATTTTCTGAGTAACCTCCACACTGTTTTCCAGAGTGGCTGCACCAGTTTGCATTCCCACCAACAGTGCAAGAGGGTTCCCGTTTCTCCACATCCTCTCCAGCATCTATAGTCTCCTGATTTGTTCATTTTGGCCACTCTGACTGGCGTGAGGTGATATCTGAGTGTGGTTTTGATTTGTATTTCCCTGATAAGGAGGGAGGTTGAACATCTTTTCATGTGCCTGTTGGCCATACGGATGTCTTCTTTAGAGAAGTGTCTGTTCATGTTTTCTGCCCATTTCTTCACTGGGTTATTTGTTTTTCGGGGGTGGAGTTTGGTGAGCTCTTTATAGATTTTGGATACTAGCCCTTTGTCCGATATGTTGTTTGCAAATATCTTTTCCCATTCTGTTGGCTGCCTTTTAGTTTTGTTGGTTGTTTGCTTTGCTGTGCAGAAGCTTTTAATCTTCATAAGGTCCCAGTAATTCATTTTTGCTTTTAATTCCCTTGCCTTTGGGGATGTGTCGAGTAAGAGATTGCTACGGCTGAGGTCAGAGAGGTCTTTCCCTGCTTTCTCCTCTAAGGTTTTGATGGTTTCCTGTCTCACATTCAGGTCCTTTATCCATTTTGAGTTTATTTTTGTGAATGGTGTGAGAAAGTGGTCTAGTTTCAACCTTCTGCATGTTGCTGTCCAGTTCTCCCAGCACCATTTGTTAAAGAGACTGTCTTTTTTCCATTGGATGTTCTTTCCTGCTTTGTCAAAGATGAGTTGGCCATACGTTTGTGGGTCTAGTTCTGGGGTTTCTATTCTATTCCATTGGTCTATGTGTCTGTTTTTGTGCCAATACCATGCTGTCTTGATGATGACAGCTTTGTAGTAGAGGTTAAAGTCTGGGATTGTGATGCCTCCTGCTTTGGTCTTCTTCTTCAAAATTACTTTGGCTATTCGGGGCCTTTTGTGGTTCCATATGAATTTTAGGATTGCTTGGTCTAGTTTCGAGAAGAATGCTGGTGCAATTTTGATTGGGATTGCATTGAATGTGTAGATAGCTTTGGGTAGTATTGACATTTTGACAATATTTATTCTTCCAATCCATGAGCGGGGAATGTCTTTCCATTTCTTTATATCTTCTTCAATATCCTTCATAAGCTTTCTATAGTTTTCAGCATACAGATCTTTTACATCTTTGATTAGATTTATTCCTGGGTATTTTATGCTTCTTGGTGCAATTGTGAATGGGATCAGTTTCTTTATTTGTCTTTCTGTTGCTTCATTGTTAGTGTATAAGAATGCAACTGATTTCTGTACATTGATTTTGTATCCTGCAACTTTGCTGAATTCATGTATCAGTTCTAGCAGACTTTTGGTGGAGTCTATCGGATTTTCCATGTATAATATCATGTCATCTGCAAAAACCGAAAGCTTGACTTCATCTTTGCCAATTTTGATGCCTTTGATTTCCTTTTGTTATCTGATTGCTGATGCTAGAACTTCCAACACTATGTTAAACAACAGCGGTGAGAGTGCACATCCCTGTCATGTTCCTGGTCTCAGGGAAAAAGCTCTCAGTTTTTCCCCATTGAGGATGATGTTAGCTGTGGGCTTTTCATAAATGGCTTTTATGATGTTTAAGTTTGTTCCTTCTATCCCGACTTTCTCAGGGGGTTTTATTAAGAAAGCGTGCTGGATTTTGTCAAAGGCCTTTTCTGCATCGATTGACAGGATCATATGGTTCTTCTCTTTTTTTTTGTTAATGTGATGTATCACGCTGATTGATTTGCGAATGTTGAACCAGCCCTGCATCCCAGGAATGAATCCCACTTGATCATGGTGAATAATTCTTTTTATATGCTGTTGAATTCGATTTGCTAGTATCTTATTGAGAATTTTTGCATCCATATTCATCAGGGGTATTGGCCTGTAGTTCTCTTTTTTTTACTGGGTCTCTGTCTGGTTTAGGAATCAAAGTAATCCTGGCTTCATAGAATGAATCTAGAAGTTTTCCTTCCCTTTCTATTTCTTGGAATAGCTTGAGAAGGATAGGTATTATCTGTGCTTTAAATGTCTGGTAGAACTCCCCTGGGAAGCCATCTGGTCCTGGACTCTTATTTGTTGGGAGGTTTTTGATAACCGATTCAATTTCTTCGCTGGTTATGGGTCTGTTCAAGCTTTCTATTTCCTCCTGATTGAGTTTTGGAAGAGTGTGGGTGTTTAGGAATTTGTCCATTTCTTCCAGGTTGTCCAATTTGTTGGCATATACTTTTTCATAGTATTCCCTGATAATTGTTTGTATCTCTGAGGGATTGGTTGTAATCATTCCATTTTCATTCATGATTTTATCTATTTGGGTCATCTCCCTTTTCTTTTTGAGAAGCCTGGCTAGAGGTTTGCAATTTTGTTTATTTTTTCAAAAAACCAACTCTTGGTTTCGTTGATCTGCTCTACCGTTTTTTTTAGATTCTATATTGTTTATTTCTGCTCTGATCTTTATTATTTCTCTTCTTTTGCTGGGTTTAGGCTGCCTTTGCTGTTCTGCTTCTATTTCCTTTAGGTTAGATTTTGTATTTGGGATTTTTCTTGTTTCTTGAGATAGGCCTGGATTGCAATGTATTTTCCTCTCAGGACTGCCTTCGCTGCGTCCCAAAGCGTTTGGATTGTTGTTTTTTCATTTTCGTTTGTTTCCATATATGTTTTAATTTCTTCTCTAATTGCCTGGTTGACCCACTCATTCATTAGTAGGGTGTTCTTTAACCTCCATGCTTTTGGAGGTTTTCCAGACTTTTTCCTGTGGTTGATTTCAAGCTTCATAGCATTGTGGTCTGAAAGTATGCATGGTATAATTTCAATTCTTGTAAACTTATGAAGGGCTGTTTTGTGACCCAGGATGTGATCTATCTTGGAGAATGTTCCATGTGCACTCGAGAAGAAAGTATATTCTATTGCTTTGGGATGCAGAGTTCTAAATAGATCTGTGAAGTCCATCCGATCCAATGTGTCATTCAGGGCCCTTGTTTCTTTATTGACCGTGTGTCTAGATGATCTATCCATTTCTGTAAGTGGGGTGTTAAAGTCCCCTGCAATTACCACATTCTTATCAATAAGGTTGCTTATGTTTGTGAGTAATTGTTTTATATATTTGGGGGCTCCGGTATTCGGCGCATAGACATTTATAATTGTTAGCTCTTCCTGATGGATAGACCCTGTAATTATTATATAATGCCCCTCTTCATCTCTTGTTACAGCCTTTAATTTAAAGTCTAGTTTGTCTGATATAAGTATGGCTACTCCAGCGTTCTTTTGGCTTCCAGTAGCATGATAAATAGTTCTCCATCCCCTCACTCTCAATCTAAAGGTGTCCTCAGATCTAAAATGAGTCTCTTGTAGACAGCAAATAGATGGGTCTTGTTTTTTTATCCATTCTGATACTCTATGTCTTTTGGTTGGCGCATTTAATCCATTTACATTCAGTGTTATCATAGAAAGATACGGGTTTAGAGTCATTGTGATATCTGTGTGTTTTATGCTTGCAGTGATGTCTCTGGTACTTTGTCTCACAGGATCCCCCTTAGGATCTCTTGTAGGGCTGGTTTAGTGGTGACAAATTCCTTCAGTTTTTGTTTGTTTGGGAAGACCTTTATCTCTCCTTCTATTCTAAATGACAGACTTGCTGGATAAAGGATTCTCGGCTGCATATTTTTTCTGTTCAATACATTGAAGATCTCATGCCAATCCTTTCTGGCCTGCCAAGTTTCAAAAGAGAGATCAGTCACGAGTCTTATAGGTCTCCCTTTATATGTGAGGGCACGTTTATCCCTTGCTGCTTTCAGAATTTTCTCTTTATCCTTGTATTTTGCCAGTTTGACTATGATATGTCGTGCAGAAGATCGATTCAAGTTACATCTGAAGGGAGTTCTCTGTGCCTCTTGGATTTCCATGCCTTTTTCCTTCCCCAGTTCAGGGAAGTTCTCAGCTATAATTTCTTCAAGTACCCCTTCAGCACCTTTCCCTCTCTCTTCCTCCTCTGGGGTACCAATTATGTGTATATTATTTCTTTTTAGTGTATCACTTAGTTCTCTAATTTTCCCCTCATACTCCTGGATTTTTTTATCTCTCTCTTTCTCAGCTTCCTCTTTTTCCATAACTTTATCTTCTAGTTCACCTATTCTCTCCTCTGCCTCTTCAATCAGAGCCGTCGTCGTTTCCATTTTATTTTGCATTTCATTTAAAGCGTTTTTCAGCTCCTCCTGACTGTTCCTTAGTCCCTTGATCTCTGTAGCAAGAGATTCTCTGCTGTCCTCTATACTGTTTTCAAGCCCAGCAATTAATTTTATGACTATTATTCTAAATTCACTTTCTGTTATATTATTTAAATCCTTTTTGATCAGTTCATTGGCTGTTGTATTTCCTGGAGATTCTTTTGAGGGGAATTCTTCCATTTGGTCATTTTGGATAGTCCCTGGAGTGGTGCGGACCTGCAGGGCACTTCCCCTGTGCTGTGGTGTATAACTGGAGTTGGTGGGCAGAGTCGCAGTCAGACCTGACGTCTGCCCCCAGCCCACCGCTGGGGCCACAGTCAGACTGGTGTGTGCCTTCTCTTCCCCTCTCCTAGGGGCGGGATTCACTGTGGGGTGGCATAGCCCGTCTGGGCTACTTGCACACTGCCAGGCTTATGGTGCTGGGGATCTGGCGTACTGTATTAGCTGGGGTGGGTAGGCAAGGTGCACGGGGGCAGGAGGGGCAGGCTTAGCTTGCTTCTCCTTAGGTGATCCACTTCAGGAGGGGCCCTGTGGCAGCGGGAGGGAGTCAGACCCACTGCGGGAGGTTTGGCTCCGCAGAAGCACAGCGTTGGGTGTTTGCATGGAGCAAGCAAGTTCCCTGGCAGGGACTGGTTCCCTTTGGGATTTTGGCTGGGGGATGGGCAAGGGAGATGGCGCTGGCGAGCGCCTTTGTTCCCCACCAAACTGAGGTCTGTCCTCGCGGGGCTCAGCAACTCTCCCTCCCTTTGTCCTCCAGCCTTCACGCTTTCCGAGTAGATCTGTTAGCTTATAACCTTCCAGATGTCAGGTCCCGCTTGCTGTCGGAACACACTCCGTCTGGCCCCTCCACTTTTGCCAGCCAGACTGGGGGGCTCTGCTTGGCCAGCAGCCTGCCCCTCCGCCCTGGCTCCCTCCTGCCACTCTGTGCAACGCGCACCGCCTCTCCGCCCTTCCTACCCTCTTCCGTGGGCCTCTCGTCTGCGCTTGGCTCCGGAGACTCCGTTCTGCTAGTCTTCTGGTGGTTTTCTGGGTTAGTTAGGCAGGTGTCGGTGCAATCTAAGTGATCAGCAGGATGCGCAGTGTGCCCAGCGTCCTCCTAAGCTGCCATCTTCCCTACCTCCTCTTCTTAAATGTCTTTCAAGTAAACAGTGTTTTGGGGGGTTTTGTTGTTGTTGTTTAAAAAAAAATTTTTTTGAGTAGGCTCCACATCCAGCATGGAGCCCAATATGAGGCTTGAACTCCCAATTCTGAGATGATCTGAGGTGAGATCAAGAGCCGGACACTCAACCGACTGATTCACCCAAGCACCTCATAAACGGTGCTTTTATTTTATTTATTTATTATTTTTAAAATATAATTTATTGTCAAGTTAGCTAACATACAGTGTATACAGTGTGCTCTTGGCTTCCCATGATTCATCGCTTACATACAACACCCAGTGCTCATCCCAACAAGTGCCCTCCTCAATGCCCGTCATCCATTTTCCCCTCTCCCCTACCCCCCCCCCCCCATCAACCCTCAGTTTGTTCTCTATATTTAAGAGTCTCTTATGGCTTGCCACCCTCTGTTTGAAACCATTTCTCCCCCTACCTTTCCCCCATGGTCTTCCATTAAGTTTCTCAAGTTCCACATATAAGTGAAAACATATGATATCTTTCTCTAACTGACTTATTTCACTTAGCATAATACACTCCAGTTCCATCCACGTAGTTGCAAATGGCAAGATTTCATTCTTACTGATTGCCAAGTACTCCATTGTATGTATGTGCATGTATGTGTATGTAGATATATATATAGATCTATAGATCTATCTATATATATATCTATATATATATATCAAATCTTCTTTCTCCATTCATCCCTCAATGGACATTTGGGCTCTTTCCATACTTTGGCTATTGTCGATAGCACTGCTATAAACATTGCGATGCACGTGTCCCTTTGAAACAGCATGCCTGTAACCCTTGGATAAATACCTAGTAGTGCAATTGCTGGGTCCTAGGGTAGTTCTATTTTTAATTTTTTGAGGAAACTCCACACTGTTTTCCAGAGCGGCTGCATCAGTTTGCATTCCCACCAACAGTGCAAGAGGGTTCCCATTTCTCCACATCCTTGCCAGCATCTACAGTCTCCTGATTTGTTCATTTTAGCCACTCTGACCGGCGTGAGGTGGTATCTCAGTGTGGTTTTGATATGTATTTCCCTGATGATGAGTGATGTTGAGCATCTTTTCATGTGTCTGTTAGTCATCTGGATGTATTCTTTGGAAAAGTGTCTATTCATGTCTTCTGCCCATTTCTTCACCGGATTATTTGTTTTTTGGGTGTTGAGTTTGATAAGTTCTTTATAGATTTTAGATACTAACCCTTTATTTGATATGTCATTTGCAAATATCTTCTCCCATTCTGTCAGTTGCCTATTAGTTTTGCTGATTGTTTTCTTCCCTGTGCAGAAGCTTTTCATTTTGATGAGGTCCCAATAGTTCATTTTGCTTTTGTTTCCCTTGCCTCCAGAGAGTAAGGGAAGTTGTTGAGTAAGAAGGTGCTGTGGCCAAGGTCAAAGAGGTTTTTACCTGCTTTCTCCTCTAGGATTTTGATGCTTCCTATCTTACATTTTGGTCTTTCATCCATTTTGAGTTTATTTTTGTGTATGGTGTAAGAAAGTTTATTTTGTGTATGGTGTATTTTGTGTATGGTCCAGGTTCATTTTTCTGCATGTTGCTGTCCAGTTTTTCCAGCACCATTGGTTAAAGAGACTGTCTTTTTTCCATTGGATACTCGTTCCTGCTTTGTCAAAGATTAGTTGGCCATACATTTGTGGGTCAAATTCTGGGTTCTCTATTCTATTCCATTGATCTATGTGTCTGTTTTGTGCCAATACCATACTATCTTGATGATTACAGCTTTGTAGTAGAGGCTAAAGTCCAGGATTGCGATGCCTCCCACTTTGGTTTTCTTTTTCAACATTACTTTGACTATTCAGGGTCTTTTCTGGTTCCATACAAATTTTAGGATTGCTTGTTCTAGCTCTGTGAAGAATGCCAGTGTGATTTTGATTTGGGATTGCACTGAATATGTAGATTGCTTTGGGTAGTATCGGCATTTCTTCTAATCCAGGAGCATGGAATCTTTTTCCATTTCTTTGTGTCTTCTTCAATTTATTTCATAAGTTTTCTATAGTTTTCAGCATACAGATCTTTTACCTCTTTGGTTAGGTTTATTCCTAGATATTTTATGGTTTTTTGTGCAATTGTAAATGGGATCAATTTCTTGATTTCTCTTTCTGTTGCTTCATAATTGGTGTATAGGAATGCAATTGATTTCTGCGCATTGACTTTATATCCTGCAACTTTGCTGAGTTCATGGATCAGTTCTGGTAGTTTTTTGGTGGAATCTTTTGGGTTCTCCACATAGAGTATCATGTCATCTATGAAGAGTGAAAGTTTGACTTCCTTCTGGCCAATTTGGATGCCTTTTAATCCTTTGTGTTGTCTGATTGCTGAGGCTAAGACTTCCAATACTATGCTGAATAACAGTGGTGAGAGTGGACATCCTGCAGGCTCTCTCTTCCTTTTATTTCTCCACAGAAGGGGATCCCTCCCCTCTGTGCCCATGCCATCTGTTTTATCTCTCCCAATTCAGTCACAAACCTATGGCCTGCCAAGTTGTCCCCGTGGGCCCCTAGAGATGTTTCTGTCACTGTGCAGCCTGGATTCCTAGAATTCCAAGTTTTCTGGCCTCAATATTCCTGTGTTCAAGGGACAAGGGAACTTCGGGTCCCCCTACTTTTCCACCATGTTGACTCACTCCCTCATTAACAGTGTTTTTAGAAGGGCAATGGAGTGCCAATGGATTTCTGTTGGCCTTTGGCTGATAGGCAATCAATCTGGTGTATGTGGTTCCATCCTAAAGCTTTGGGTGGAATTGCTAGGTAGATTTTTATGGTACTGAGACCCAAATTCTGTTAACTACTTACTAGCTTGAGGCTTGAAATTCATTTTCGTTTACTAATATGAATGCACAATTTCTACGAAGCTGTAATTAAGTGTTTGTGAGTCTACCCCACAGTTTATATGCAGAGAAGTAATGGGCTTTAATGGAATATTCTTGCTAGCTGCACTGATGACTGGGTGCAGTCTTTCCCAAAATTCAGTGTCCCTCTGCTAATGTTTTCCTTCCCTTATGTATCAGAAGTGAAGGCCTCTAGGGGATTACTCTTTTGAGATGTATAAAGACCCAGGGAAACAAAGAAGGGTGGACAGCTTTATCAGTGATTAGATGACAGCTACACAAATATACTATGGCCTCCCTGTTTTTTATTTCAATGGGGATTTTAACATTTTGTATCTAACTATAGAATTTTTGATGATGATGTAAGTTGTAACAATAAATGAAATTTTATTTGTTCATCACAAAGGTGAATAACTTTGAAATATAACCTCATAGTCTCTAATGGCCAGGTTTATAATTACTTAGTTACATTATTTGTTGATCAATTGACATAAGAAATGGTAAGACAATGCATAAATATTATCTGTAGGAACTTCTAGAAATATCTTCTTTCTTAAAGCTATGTACATCTAATAAAACTGAAACATTACAGAAGGTTAGCTTATAATTTGCTTTTGTTTTTCCTTGTATCGTTTCTTTTTGATTTTTGCTTTCCTGAGAAACCAATTTATGAAAAAAACAGCAGTTGCACCCTCTTGCTCAGAACTCAGGTGTCATAGTTTAAAAGTATATATTTGGCTTGCACAGTGAAACCTTGGTTTGCAAGCATAATTCGTTCCAGCAACAGGCTTGTAATCCAAAGCACTTGTATATCAAAGTGAATTTCCCTGTAAGAAACAGTGGGAACTCAGATGATTCAGTCCACAACTCAAAAATATTCATATAAAAAAATGATTATAATATTGTAATATAATATAAAATAGTAAAGAAAATACAAAATATAAAGAAAAATAAATGAATTCACATGCACTTACCTTTGAAAACCTTCCTGGCTAGTGTGAGAGAGACAAAAGAGAGGAAGATTCTTGTGTAGGACAACTTTCACTATCACTAAGAATCACTGCTATCTATTGGCTCAGTGGAATCTTTTTCTGCATGGGGGCCATTATATATGCTCGCATGGATGTTGACTACAGTAAAGTATTAATAAACTCTTGTCATACACTGTATTTGATGTAACTGGCAACAAGGCAGCAGAGGAAAGGGTTTAAATCTGGAGGCAGCCTGACCTAGAATGAAGCAAAGCATTCCTAATCTTACTCTTGTATGGAAAAGTAAAGGGCTGTTCATACGTGCTTTGAAGTGACAAAAAATACACTAGTGTCAGTGTGGGCACCTTCCAATGTTCTGAAAAATCACTGATTTCTGCCAAACACCTTGGTCTGAGACCCAGCATCTAAGAATGGGAGATGATCACCCACAATCACACAGTGAGAAAGAGAGAGAGAGAGAGAAGAACCATTGGCTCAGTTGTGATCATGTGATGTTCAGCTTCACGTACTTACTACTCGTATTGCAAGACATCGCTCATTTATCAAGCTAAAATTTAGTAGAAATGTGTGCTTATCTTTTGAACACTTACAGAACAAGTTACTCGCAATCCAAGGATTTATGTAGTTAATATCCTCCAGGGATTATATTTTGTGTATTATTCAGGCTTATAATATGAGAAAAAATATTTCTATTTTTCTTCCATATCAGTCAAATCATGTTTCTCCCTTTCTGCCTTCCCAGAAGGGATGACCCATCTCACATGATGGGTAATCCTGCTTGATAATAAATACTATCTTTATTTAATATTACTATTTGACTTTCTTACCAAAAGAGTATAAGTAGGAATATTCAGTATCTTTACAGAACCAGCCATACACTTCCCATCTTATTTTGAGAGGCTCTTTTTTTTTAAGTGTGGCACTATGGAAAGCCATCCTCCTTAGCATTTGCTCCACAAATATGCCAGGTTTTGTCCTGGCTCAAGCTTTTTGCACTTCTCCCAGAGATCCAGATGGACCACCTCCCTCACTTCCTTTAGGTTCCTTTTTCAAAAATTTTCTTATAAGAAAGGCCTTTTGACCAAGTTATGGAAAACAGCAACCTTCCCCAAACCCGTACTTCCTATTCTGTTCATGCTTTTTTATGTTTCTTCATTTAATTACATGACATATTATGTTTCTCAGTGTTGTTTATTGTTTGTCTTCAACCACCAGAATGTAAGCTCTTTGAGGACAAGAAAGTTGCCTATTTTATTACTGCTTTATGTATACATTGTCTAGCGTAAAGTCTGACACATAGTAGAGACTCAATTAATATTTTTTAAATGAATAAACAAATTATTGAATCAGATATTTATTGTCAGACATTTATTATTTAATAATAATTCAAAAGATCTGTTGTCTGTCTTTGTGATGTTTACAGTCTAGTGGGCAAGAATGTGATGCCAGCTACCCTTTCTCGTGAGTGCAGTTTAGATGTGTTCCTGTAACTTCAATATGCAAATATTAATTGCTCCAAATCTCCAGAAAGCTCTATGTTTTACAATCACCCTGCCATAGCCCTCTGAGCCTTGATAATAAGTTACAGTCAATTCTTGTTATTTACAGAAGTTATATTTTATAAGGTCACCATGAACAGTCAATGAGCAAATACTGAACCATTGTTCCTAAGGGAAATACAGGGTTAAGTTTCTGTTAGACTCGGACCACAACATTTTCATCAACGGATCAAGAAATAACCTTGTTTTATGTGTGTTTCTCTTATTTAATATACACTGTTGATTCATCAGCATTTGAACTCATGGCCAAAAGCACTATAGCTCATACCTGAATAAAGCTTATCTAAAACATGTATTTTTCTCTAAAAGTCACATCACAGCCTTGTGGTAGGAGCATGAGACAGCACTTCAGCACTATGTTTGTGAACCATATTAAATAGTGATATCACCAACAAAAAGGAAAAATAGAAAAAAAATGGCACTAAATACACTGTAAAAAAGACACTTGTTTATAGTATGAGAACTGAAATAAGAAGGCAGAGTGTCACCTTATTTGACCTCAGCTGGGAATGTGCTCACGGGATGACTCAGATTTTTTGCTGCTCAGCACATGTTCACAAATGACCACAACAGTGCCACAAATATTAATTTGGGAGGTTACAAATAAATTTTAGCAAGTAGGCAAATTTGCAAATACAGAATCTGCAAATAATTGGAATCAACTGTATTTAAAGGGTAAAGGAAAGTGAAGAATCTAAGATAGTTCTTAAGTATCTGGGCCAGATAGATGGTGGAGGATTAGCAATGTTAGTTTTTAAAGAAACTTGTGGAAGAAATTAATGTTGATTGGAGCTCTGGCTGCTTCCCCAGTGGAGTTTCTAAAACTTGAGCAAGAACCAATACTTGTGTATTTTAATAACACAACTGAAACTACAGAAAATAAAAAAAAAAAATGTAGCTATGTCTACAGAGAAAAAGGAAATCCAGTGTTTAAATAATTCATTTAATTTTGGCAAGACAACCGATTGCTGTGTTTTTGGCTCAGTCAGTTCTGGCCCTCCGATTTATTTCTTATTCTTTAGAAAATCTGGTGTGTTTCTCTACTTAAAAAAAACTTTTTGAAGAAATTTAAGTATAAGTTATTTTAAATATGAAGTACAGAAAATAATATCATAATTCGTGTGCTGATTGGTCATCTGTTGCTACTCAACAAACCATCTCCAAAGATAGAGAGACTTAAAATAGTAACTGTGCCCATGATATGATGGATCAGGAAGAATTCTGGCCGAGTACAGAGGGGATCGCTTGTTTAAAAGTGCTTCGGCTTCTGTAATGGTGGCTTTTGAAAGCTGGAACAGTTTAGGTGGGGCTAAATGTCTGGGACCTCAATTATATCTTTCATCTGGGTTTCTCACTTCTTCTCACATTACATCTTCTGGGCCTGTTGTGTCCAAGATGGTTTCTTCACTATTAGCTTGGTGCCTAGGCTAGGATAGTTGGGAACAGTAGGGGACCTCTTTTTCTCACTCCGTGCACGTCATCTCCACATGACTAGCTTGGGTTTCCTCACAGTATGGTGATCTTAGAGTAGTCACGCTTCTGGTTTTTCCCCAAAGGGAACATCCCAAGAGACAAAAGTGGAAACTCAGTCTCTTACAACGTTGGCTTGAAAACAGATACAGTGTTATGTTCTCCATATTTTAATTGTTAAAGTAATCACAGAGCTCACCCAGAGTCAAGAGGAAGGGACAGAGACCCCCAGCAATTGAAGGGAAGAGTGTCAAAGAATTCACGCTCATTTTTAGTCCACTGTGTGTACCCACTGCTGAGATTTAATAGATGTAAGCATTTTCCCTTTAATTGTCTTTATATCTTTCTCCTAAAGAAAGATAACATTACTGTTAAAGTGCAAGTCCTATTACCCTATCACATCACTCCTTTCCCAAAGGTAATCATTTTCCTAAAGCTGTTGTATCTCAATCCCATGTGTTGATACAATAAACAATATATGCCGGAGTTTTATGTGTTTTGAATTTGCACATATATGATGATTTATAGCTCAAGTCTATTTGCAACTTTCTCTTTTTACTAATCATTATGTTTTTGAGATGTATACATATTTGTAAATGTAGCTGTGGTTCATTTAAACTATTACACTTGATCTTAGCCAAAAGGCCGAGAAGCGATCATTTAAACTATTGAATAGAATTATTTTGTATGTATAAACTATCATTTATTTATCAATTTCACACACACACACACACACACACACACACACACACACACACACACACTTTCTTTTATTAAAAAAATGTTGCTGCAGGGGCTCCTGGGCAGCTCAGTCGGTTAAGCGTCTGACTTCAGCTCAGGTCATGATGTCACGGTTCGTGAGTTCAAGCCCCGTGTTGGGCTCTGTGCTGACAGCTTGGAGCCTGGAGCCTGCTTCGGATTCTGTGTCTCCCTCTCTCGCTGCTCTTCCCCTGCTCATGCTCTGTCTCTCTCTCCTTGAAAAATAAATAAGCATTTAAAAAAAAAATGTTGCTGCAAACTCCTCGTACATACTTCCCCTTGGATACAAGTGTAAGAATTTCTGTAGGACTACTCTGTCCAGTATGGAGCCATTTGCTACATGTGGCTATTGGACACTGGAAATTCAAGTTGAATGTGATCTAATTATAAAGTACATACAAGATTTTGAAGATTTAGTACAAAAATACATAAAATGCTTCAATACTTTTTAATATTGATTATATATTGAGATGATAATGTTTTGAATACATTGAGTTAAATAAAAATATTAAAATTAATTTCCCTTGTTTCTTTTTACTCTTTTAATGTGGCTACTAGAAAACTTAAAGTTATATACGTGGTTCACATTTATATTTCTAATGGACAGAATTGCTCTAGGGGCATATGATTAAAAGAGTTTTTATCTTCAGCTTTATTAGCTATTGCCAAATTCTCCTCCCAAGTGGTTGCCCTAGTGTACTTCTGCCAAACAATGTGTTATAAGAGCTTCCATGGGGTACCTGGGTGCACTGACAGTGCAGAGCTTGCTTGGGATTCTCTGTCTCCCTGTCTCTCTGTGCGCCCCTCCCCCATGCTCACTCACACTCTCTCTCTCAAAGATAAATAAACATTAAAAAAGAAAAAGTAGCTTCCATTTCTTATATCCTCTCCAACCCTTGTTATCAGACATCAATCTCTGCCAGGCTAGTGCGAAATGATATCCAATCATTGTTTTAATAAGAATTCCCCTGATTGCTAGTGGGGTTAAGAACTTTTTATATGTTTATTGATGATTTTCCTGTTAATGGTTTTGCCTTAATGTCCACTTTATGGTTTTTTAAAAAGAATTTTTAAGGTATAATTGACATTATTATTAGTTTCAGATTGTTAAAAAGAAACAATAATCTCAAAACAGAGTCACTTTTGCTAAGCCCCACCAAGACTTAATACTTAACCTAAATGCAGTTTTACCCTCTCCCAGGAATAGAAATTTTTTTTTAATTAAAAAAATTTTTTTAATGTTTATTTATTTTTGAGAGAGAGAGAGAGAGGGAAAGACAGAGCATGAGCTGAGGAGGGATAGAGAGAGAAAGGGAGACACAGAATCCCAAGCAGGTTCCAGGCTCTGAGCTGTCAGCACAGAGCCCAACATGGGGCTTGAACCCACCAACCTTGAGATCATGACCTGAGCCAAAGTGAGATGCTTAACCAGCTGAGCCATCCAAGAGCCCCTCCCAGGAGCAGAATTTTTGAACCAGTCAGTCTGGAATTTTCTGACTAGCAGAAATCTGATTGTGTGCCTAATTTTTATTCCTTGTCCTGTATTTTTTGGTTATTTTTTTAAGGTTTTCTCTTTGTTTTCAGTGTGTGCATAAACTTGGTTGCCAGCATTCTGGGAACTGAGGTGAGGGGTGGGTAATAGAGGGAAGGGATGTCTCACTGCCCAGCATGAAAACTTTCTTTTAATTCTCCTTTTTTCAGTATGTGCCTTCAGCAAGCCTGGTATCCCCTAGCCCAGAACGTTTCTGGTTTAATTTTCACTCTTCTGCCTAATGGGTTAAAGGTAGTTGTTTGGCTACTTGGGTGTTAGAAGAGTATTTGGGGGATTGAATCCTACCTTTTAAAGGCTTCCAACCAGTCCTTGTTCCTTCAGACCCTTTTAGTACCCGTGGTGCCCTCAATTCTGAGACTTCCCGGGGTTCAATGGCTTGAATTACCTTGCTTCTTTGTAGCTTCTCTTCCTCTCCACCAGTCTCCCTCTTACCACCAACACCAGAGATTTGGATTTATGTTGTCTCCAACCCAATAACCAACCCAGTTGTCACTTGTAGATCTGAGTTCCAGCTTGTAAACTTTCTGTTGGCGCTTGTTATCTGTTCTCCTATTGTCTTGTCCTTACATGTTTAAGCCTTTTTTATTTCTTCACTTTCATTTTGTTGGGGTTTCAAGGAGTAGTCGTAAATGCCTGTGTTAAATGTGCCATGTTTTACTAGTTCTCAAGGACTATGAATTTTTTTCTTTCTAAAAGTTCTATTTAATGCCTTATAAAATTTCAAATTTTATATTGGAATATTATTTTCTTAGTATTTTGATAATATATGATTCTAATAATTTCAAACTTACTGGCTTTATAGTCTTATAGTCTTTTTCTGACTGCTTTTTCATCTCAAGTCCTTGGGCTGTGTCTTTTTTGTGTGTCTTTTGGCACTCACTAGTGGCAGGTTGTTTCTCATGTTTGGTTATATTTTATTGTGGATTTGTTTGTTTTTTGATAAACACATGTGATGTGTGTTGATAGAGTGCCCCTCCACACTAGCTGTGTGTGCTCCACAAACAGGGAAGCACTTGCATGGGACAGTTTTAGTGTGGATTTCTTGGCACAGGAGTTCCTTTACCATAAGTGTTGTGCGATTTCAGTCCTGGGTTTGTGCAAGGCATAGAACCAGGGGTTTGATTTCTCAGAGACATGCTTTCCTACCCAGAGAGAATGGCTTCCTTGCCTGCTTCCTGCTTGTCTAGAGTGCAGTTTCACTGAGGGGTGGCCTTTTGAGATTCCTGTTTTTTTATGCAGGGATTTTACTTCCAACCCCACCTCCCATGGGCCTGAAGAATTCATCTTCTATTGCTTCTTGAGATGTTAAAACAAAGAGGATTATGGAGATTAGTAAACACTCCCCAGAGCATTGCAGCATCTGCTTATGTAACCACTGTCCCAGTTTTCAGTTCCTGCTTCATTTCTGCACCTGGAATTTATTCCTTTTCTGCAAGCTCAGATACACATTTACTTTTATTTGTTTTTGTGTTCTAAATGTCTATAGAAAGAATTCTCTATGTCTTCTTGGTCTACCATTTGACCACAACCCCACTTCTTTGTTTTTCTCAAAAATACTAGTAGGTAGAAGTAAAAAATGCAAATGTGAAGATGAACAGAATGAGTATCCACTCAACACTGTAACCACCAAAACAAAGATGCCTCTTAAGCAAGGAAACATAAACTATTTTCTCAGAAAAATAGTTAAAGAGAAGAGTACACTCAAAAGTGATAAGGAATCAGTTAAGAAATAGATTTTTAGATAAGCAGCAGTTCAGCAACATAGTATTAAAGGTCTCAATTTCATCTAGCATACTTCAAAACACAGGGGAAAACAATATTTATACTCTGTGTTACAAATCTATTAGCTTATTAATAAAAAGAATGTTACCATTCCCATTACTGTATTAAATTAAGTAAAAAAAAATTGGTTTGCATAAAATTTTATTAGAGAAGATATGTGAAAGTGTTAGACCTTGAATGTTCTGAACAAATATTACCAAGTTTCTCTACCCCTCCTCTTTAAAGAATTATATTTTCATATTTTTATCTTGAAAATTTAACAATATAAAGATAGTTTATTTTGACATTCTATGAACTTATAGACGAGCTAAAATCTTCTGATAGGAAAAAATTAATATGACCAACCAAAGTGTTACTCTCTAAAACAAACAAAATACACAAGGGCAGAGATTTGGGGTAGAAATGATGTGTTAATTCTCTATTGCCACTGTGACTTATTACCATAGACTTAATGGCTTAAAGCAACATGAATTTATTGTTTTACAGTTCTGTTGGTTAGAAATCTGACATGGGTCTTACTAAGCTAAAATCAAGATGTCAGCAGGACTGTATTTCTTTTTGTAGGCTCTAAGACTCCATTTCCTTGCCTTTTCCATTTTGTAAAGGCTGCCCACATTCCTTGGTTCATATCTGACTCCCCTACCTACATCCTCAAAGCCAGTAACATTGTATGTCTCTGACCATTCTTCCCTAGTTAATCTCCCTGTAACTCCCTTCTTCTGCCTCTCTCTTCTACCTTTAAGAACCCTTGTGGAGGTGCTTGGCTGGCTCTGTTGGTAGGGTGTAAGACTCTTGACCTCAGGATTGTGAGTTCATACCCCACGTTGGGCATAGAGATTATTTAAAAAAAAAAAAAGAAGAGAAAGAAGAAGAGGAAGAGGAAGAAGAAGAAGAAAGAAGAGGAAGAGGAAGAAGAAAAAGAAAGAAGAAACAGAAGGAAGAAGAAGAGGAGGAGGAAGAAGAACCCTTGTGATTGCATTGGGTCCACCTGGATAATTCAGGATAGTGTCTCTAGTTTAAGTTCAGTTGATTAGCAGTCTTAATTCCCCTTTACCATGTAGCCTAACATATTCACAGGTTCTGGGGTTTAGGATGTAGACATCTTTGAGGGGCCATTATGCTCCCTGAGATGGAAAATTACATTTTAGACAAGTTGAGTTTGAAGTCTCTATGGTATATACAAGTGAAATTTCTTATGTGTAGCTGTAAAGAGGAACCCGGAGCTTGGTAAAAAAAAAAAAATTACCTGGTGATACAGATTTTAGGAGGTACTGATATATTTCTAGTTGGAGCTATGGATGGGGAGGAGCTCAAGATGGAAGGGTGAATAGACTGATAAGAGAAGGAAGGGAAGGGAAGTAAGGGGAGGGTCAGGGAGGGAAAAGTCAAGGAGAGAAGGTATGGGAAGAGAAATAATAAAAAAAATATATAACATAAAAAAGAAGATACATAATATATAAAAATACAAAACATAAAAATAAATTTTAAATTTATAATAAAACATAAAAATAACAAAAAAGAAGAGCAATAGATACACTTTTGAGGCCATGCTGAGACATTGAAGAAGTTCACTGATGCTTTTTATTTGATCAAAAAGTGACAGCTCAAGTCATTTGCTACCAAGCAAGGTGGCAAGGATCTTAAGGAGACTGCTGATGTTTGAAATGGTTACTGAGGACTGAAGGAAGGTGAGCTGACTAAAGTCTGTTTGCATGACTTGCTGAGTTGTTTCTGGAGCTTAGCTAAACTTATTTCAATGTTGTGAAAGGATGAAAACAAATTTTCCAAGAACAGACATGCTTGATAATTATGGATCCGGCTAATCTAGACATCTCACGAAGACAAGAGCGTATATATAGGGCTACTCATGAGTTAGATCATGATTTGTGTCCTTGTTTTATAGGAAAAAAATATTCTGAATTATAAACAACAAACTATAAAACAAATTTTGGCACTTGATCTACCGATGGTTCCTCTGTCTTTTAACGGCTTTTATTATCTGGTCCCATTATTATCTAACCTTGTTTTTGACTGTACTTCATATCTCCATGGTCTAGTTAGCCAGTTTTTTCACTGACTCAATACTTTACCTTTCGGCCTTCACTTATGATCTTCTTTTTTCACTTGAAATACAGGCTGTCTTTCTAGTCCTTCTGCCAATAGCACTTACCGTGAAATGGTGTGTGCATGCCACACCATAATGGCTTCAGTCCATATTAATTTCTTTCTTCTTTGAATTACCGTATCCCTTATAGCTGCACCACCACCTAAGGGAGTCATTAACTGTGAATTAACTTGCATCATTATCTATGGCTTCTCACGTGTTAGTTTTTTCAGCACTCCTATTCACTCATTCAGTTGATATTTTTATTATCTCCTATGTGCCAAGGACCTACATAAGGGGCTGAATATAATCATATTCAAAACAGAAGCAGGCATTATTTCTACTTTGAATCTCCCACATCACATAAAGTAGTGCAGAGTCCATAACTGGCACCTAATAACACATGCTATTGATTATCTTATGATGCAAGATACATATCCAGGCTATACTTGATGCTGGTGTTGAAGTCTGGAGTGAGAATCCAGGCCCCACGGTACTAGATATACTATAATGTGTGCTTTTACTTGAAAATCTATTGGCAGGACCCAGATGCTTTCTAGAGAACAAAGAGATGCTGAGTAGAAGACTGATTTTAGTCTTGGAATGTAAATGCTTCAGGTGATAGCAGACATTTGTCAGACTAACGAATGGGAGGGAACCAAAATACAGCCTGCAGAGTATTCTAAAATTATAGGTCACCATGCTGAGAAAATACAGAAAGGAACATTCTGGCTTTCCTGGAAACTGAAAGATACCCCAACTCTGCAGCAATTTGCAATAAATTTGAAGGTGCCTTGTTGAGCTTGTTGAGCTGTTTCTTGTTAAGTAGAAACAATATCATTTATGGAGGTCCTGGGACCTACTCAAGATGAAATTAAGCAGATTCAAAAACTACTTGCTTAGAATTTTTTGGATAAGATGAGGGAAGGGGAGAATGGATCAGTGGACAAATCGACTCACATTGGTATCTTTATATCTCCTCTTCTCATGGTCAAAGAGTAGACAAAATTTGTTCTGAGATCAATAGTTATTTTTTCCTATGGACAAGATAACTTTGTTACATGTACATGTGAGTGTATGTATGATGAATTTAAGTGTGTAGAGAATGCTGACTTTGAACTGAGGTGAAAGTTAACTGACAGACAGCTATAATTATGAGGCTGATAACCTAAGATTAGATATGACTATGGGATTAGACTTTTCACAATAAAATGAAAATGGAAAAAGGAAATGGAAAAGGAAAGAAAAAACAATGGGAAAGGAGAGAATGAGGAAGTTAAAAGAATAATCTTTTGTAGTTTGGTGGAAGCATCGGAATTTGTGTGGGAGTGGAAGCAGTGAGGCAGAAGAGGTCCAGGAATTGGTTAGGAGTGGTTCGTATAGCAGCCTGTAGAATTTGACCAAGACTTGGAAGATTTGGGAGAGATGAGTTCTAGTGTTCACTGGTGAAGAAAAGAAAGAGACTGTGGGCATAGAAGTATTTAGGAACAAGCCCAGGGCATTAGGGACCTTCAGGAAGAGAAATTTCATCTCATACCTGAGGATGATTGTGTTGAACTTGACAGAAGAAGACCAGGCCCTCATCATACTCTTGAGGAAAGTATTAGCATTGTTTTTATTTTCCAGATGAGGAAGCTGATTCCTGGAATGAATCAGATGGAAAATCCAGGAATTGAACCTCACTTTTATTTATTTATTTTAAAGAAGTTTTTAATGTTTATTTATTTATTTAAGTAATTTATTTTTTTAACTTAATTTTATTTTTTTTAATTTACATCCAAATTAGTTAGCATATAGTGCAACAATGACCTCAAGAGTAGATTCCTTTATGCCCCTTACCCATTTAGTCCATCACTCCTCCCACACCCCTCCCAGTAACCCTCAGTTTGTTCTCCATATTTATGAGTCTCTTCTGTTTTGTCCCCCTCCCTGTTTTTATATTATTTTTGTTTCCCTTCCCTTATGTTCATCTGTTTTGTCTCGTAAAGTCCTCTTATGAGTGAAGTCATATGATATTTATCTTTCTCTGACTGACTAATTTCACTTAGCATAATAGCCTCCGGTTCCATCCACGTAGTTGCAAATGGCAAGATTTCATTCTTTTTGATTGCTGAGTAATACTCCATCATATAGATATATACCACATCTTCTTTATCCATTCATCCATCGATAGACATTTGGGCTCTTTCCATACTTTGGCTATTGTCGATAGTGCTGCTATAAACATTGGGGTCCATGTGTCCCTTTGAAACAGCATACCTGTATCCCTTGGATAAATACCTAGTAGTGCAATTGCTGGGTCGTAGGGTAGTTCTATTTTTAGTTTTTTGTGGAACCTCCATACTGTTTTCCAGAGTGGCTACACCAGCTTGCCTTCCCACCAACAATGCAAAAGAGATCCTCTTTCTCTGCATCCTTGCCAACATCTGTTGCCTGAGTTGTTCATGTTAGCCATTATGACAGGTGTAAGGTGGTATCTCATTGTGGTTTTGATTTGTATTTCCCTGGTGATGAGTGATGTTGAGCATTTTTTCATGTGTTGGTTGGCCATCTGGATGTCTTCTTCTTTGGAGAAGTGTCTATTCATGTCTTCTGCCCATTTCTTCACTGGATTATTTGTTTTTTGGGTGTTGAATTTGATAAATTCTTTGTTGATTTTGGATACTAACCCTTTATCTGATATGTTGTTTGCAAATTTCTTCTCCCATTCTGTCAGTTGCCTTTTAGTTTTGCTGATTGTTTCCTTTCCTGTGAAGAAGCTTTTTATTTTGATGAGGTCCCAATGTTTATTTATTTTTGAGAGACAGAGCATGAAAGGCAGAGGGGACAGGGAGAGAAGTAGATCCAAAGCAGGAATCCAAAGCAGGCTCCAGGCTCTTAGCTGTCAACACAGAGCCCAACATAGGGCTCGAACTCACCAACTGTGAGTTCATGACCTGAGCCGAAGTCAGAGCCTTAACCAACTGAGCCACCCAGGTGCTCCTGAACCTCACTTTTAAAAATACACAAGCCCCTTTCTCTTTCTGTTGGTAGATATGAATTCATGTAATATCCACAGGTAGGAAGAACAAGGAATTCTGAGTCAGATTATTCAGCCTTCACATCCCCAGTGATTTTATCTCCATCCAAGGCTTCACTTTCACCTCTTAAATTGGAGATGCTTAATCTAAGTTTGACTTTTCTTCTAAGTTGCATATTTAAAGTTGTGACTGTCTATTGGGATCTCCACCTGGGTGACTTTCCTCTGAAGCACTGTTTCCTCATATCTCTGTTTTTCCTCACTAATGCTTTTTTTGTACCCAAGTTCAAAGGCTTAGAGTTGCCTTGCCTCCTCCCCATCCCTTATGCTTCACATGCAGTCCTATGAATTCTTTCTCTCAAAGTTTTTCAAAATTGTCCTTTCTTTATCTTCTCCTCCTTCTATCTTCCATCCCCTTACCTATAATTCTGATTGTCACTCCTGCTCTGGACAATTGTAAAATTCTTCATCTGGTATCCTTAATTGTGGCCTCTTCAACTTCCTTTAATTCCTCTTAAGTCTCATTGAGAAATTAATCACTCTAAAGGTTCAGCTTCAGACATATAGCGCTGCTGCTCAGAAACCTTTGATAGCTTCCCATTGTTTCATAAATCAAGTACAAACTCACCAAATACAGTAAGCAATATTTATTGAACATTTACTATATCCTAGGCACAGACTGCAGCACATGGATTCTTTATTTAAAATTGAAAACAGTTCTATGAGGTAGGCCCTTCTATTGTGTCATTTTACAAAAAAGGCGGTTGAGGAACAGGGATGCTAAGTAACTTGCTTAAGGTCACACAGCAAACAAGGAGGCCAGGACTTAATTCCAGGCACCTGATTCCAGAGCTTATGCCTTATGTTGCTGTATCAACTTAGTTGCCACTTTTTAGCAGTGAAAACTAGGCTATTAGCAGACTAATTGAACACATCCTGTTCACAGATATATTTGGTGTCTCCTAAATGTTGTTTGTGAATTTTCTTCCTACCCAAATCCCAAACTACAAAATTCTTTTTATCCTTAAAGACCTATTCAAATTGTACTTCCTTCATGATGTCATTCACAAACCCTCCAACCAGATGTGATCTTAGACTCCTTTGAAACTTAAGCTTCAAGTATTATAATCACTTGTTGACTTTATTGTTGCTAATTAAATCCCCTTTTCTTCTAAGGCAGGAGCTCTTTTCTTACTCATGCGTTGTGAAATGCATTAAGTTGGATGTTTTGATACAAAGATCCCAGAAAAAAACTGTGATGCCTCAGGGTGTTATATTCTGTGCCTGTGTCTATATATTTATCTTCTTAGTCAATAGACACTTTAAAACTACCCTGAATGGAATAGACATCTAGACCATAATGGGCTTCTGGCCAATGTAAACAGGTGATTACTAGGGGATGAATTTAATATAAAATTGCTTGGCCCCTTCCTGACTTTGGCTATCTGAGTCTAGTTTTAGTGGATTAAAAAAGAGAAAGTGCCTCACCAAACTAAATAATTTTCTTTTAATCATGAAGTCTCAGCAAATTGTTTTCAAAGCTCTTTCTAATCCTCCTAATTATACATAGGCTCCTCTTCAACTTTCTTCCTAGATTTTGTCATTCTTGGGTGACACATTGAAGGTTAACCTTCAGCACTGAGCCAAGTTTTATACTTCAGTTTACAATTTACTAAAAACTTAATTGATAAATAATGTTGACTGAAGTGGAAAATTGAGGAGCTATCTTAGTGATTCAGGCCCAAGCTAATTTTTTTCACCAGGAATATCCAAATAACCAAAGCAAAATATAAATAGGATCATTTGGATTCTGATGCGCTCATTGGAGCTCAAACACAGAAAATTTAAGAGCAATAGAGGCTCTACTTATTTGTTCATTCAACTAATATTGATAAAGTACCTACCATGTGGTAGGGACTTCACAAAGAGCCAGACATATATTGGTGAAGACAAAATTTCAGGTCCTTGCTCTCCTCTGTTTACATCATTCATTCATTCTGTGTTGATTGTGAAACTTTGCTCACCCAAAGAGAGGACCAACTGGAAGCATGCTTTCAAAAAGGGTGTAGGTTCATTGGATAGATATGTAAAGGGTCATTAAGGGGGAAGTAGAGTTATTTAGGAACAGATCCCTCTCCCTGTGAGTAATAGCCTACCCTGTCCTCACCAATGACCATAACCTCCCTGCACAAAATTCCTCTGTGACATGACTGGACCTCTGTTAGACTGACTGGACCACTAGTTTATCTTAGTCTAGAAATGTTTATGTTCCCTTGTCCCTTTTTCTTGTTAACAGAATGATTCAACTGTTATTTCAATCCTCCACTCAAGTGTGCAGCTAAACTTTCTAACCTTTAATTTATGTGGTCATTCACAACACATCCATTGATTTTCTTTTTCAGTTTAACCAGTCTGCATGATGCTTATCCCCCCTAAAGTTATGAGTATTGCAGGTTTCAGTTACTGTGTTTAAAATAATGTAAACACCTATCCTGAAGTTTTGGTTTGACAGTTTTTTAAAAATTACTTTTCTGTGTTCTGAGCTACACTTTCATTCAGGTGTCAGTAGGTGGCAGCACATTATTTTTTGTTCACTGGAGGAAAAAGGGGAAATCGATTTTTCAACAAACCCTGTTGTGGAAAGCCAGCCTTAGCTAGAACAAAGGCAAATAGTTTCCATATATAATCTTCATTATCTCATAAAAGTTTTCCTTTAATTCTATGCATTATTTTGTATTTGTTGTGCCTTTATTTCAAATTCTATTCACATTATCTCATCATTGGCACACAATTGTATGTACCAAATTAGCTTTATTTAGGTTTTGAGAAATTAGCCTTTTGTAATTAAAGAGCCAGTTAAGGAATGAAAACCCTGAGTAATGTGAACTTGTTCTGGAAAGCTATCTCTGAGCAAATGTTGGACATTAGGGACCCAGGGGCTAGAGAAAAGTTGTCTTCTCTATGTCATTTTTCAGGATTGTGGATGTACCTCCTTAGGGCAAAACAGATGGAAATAAAAATCACTAATCTATTATTTAGCTCTTTGGACCTTACCTCTTTCCAAGGATTTTGATCCATGCCAGTGCTTTTAGAGAAAGGGAACATATTTGCTGTTTAAAAAAACTCAATTTTGAAGGAATGTAAAACACTTGCGTTTTAAAGCTAAAAGACTTCCAAACTTCAAAAAAAATGTATAAGGACGAAGCAATCAGTTCAATTCAACAAATACTTACTGAGTGCTTGTTCTAGGAAAGACTCAGTTTTGTCTCCTTTACTACTCACACAGAACACTTCTTTCTGACTATTCTGGTCACCAAATGTGTGGGTTCTTTTCCCCATACCAAGCAATTCTCTGTGACACCAGGTAGGTGTTCTACAATTTAACTCAATTCTAACAATGTCTACCTGGAGATAGTGCCAGATTCCACAGGTTAAGGGCTCAGTCCCACAAGACTGCTCCCATTCTATTTCAGATGCCAATCACAAGTTCTGTCTGACTTGGCCACAAATCAGGGGGTCCCACAACCTCCTCTCAGGTTCAGTTAATTTGCTAGCGTGTCACACAGAACTCAGGGAAACACTTAAATGTTTACTAGTTCCAGATCAAGACAGACATAGGGTGAGGTCTGGGAGCATCCCAACTGCAGAAGCTCTGTCCTCATGCTGTTGGGTGCTTCACCATTCAGGTCCACACCTGCAAGCTATCCAAACCTCTTATTACTGGGTTTTACAGAGGTTTTCTCATGTAGGCATGATCAATTACCAGCTCAATTTCCAGCTCCTCTCCTCTCTCAAGGATGTGGAGCAGGGCTGAAAAGTCTAAACTTCTAATCATGGGTTGGTGTTTCTGGTGACCAGCCCCCATCCAGGAGCCATCTAGGACATACCCAGAGTCACCTGATTACAACAAAAGATACTCCTCATGCTCTTTCAGTTAGGAATTTATAAGGGTTTTAGGAGCTCTGTGCTAGAAACTGGGACCAATACGTATATTTTCTATCATATCATAGTGCTCCTTTATTTAATTATCCAGCAAACATTTTTTGACTTTTATTCTGTAAAGGGTATTATGCTGGCTGCTATAGAAATACCAAATGAGTGTGACATACTTCCTGCCCTCTGGTAATTATTCTAAATCAGAGGGTAAGACATGTAATACAAATATAAGGCACATGCGTGTGTTCAGGAAACATTTGTTGAATTAATACATTGCCATAATAGTTGTTAAAAGGTGCTATGGGGCTTCCAAGGGGGGAAGTCGAGGAGACAGGTTAGGAAAAGGTATGTGGAAGATAGAGTTTCTGACATGGCTTTGGAGGGTATATGCAATTAAGGATCAGTGAGGCAGAGGCTCTCGTAGGTGTTTGGAACACAAGGAGCAAAAAGCATATAGGGAAACAGCAGATAGTCCAGTGTGGCTGTAAAGTAGCTCAAGGCATCAGGCTCCCACTTAAAGAATCAGCAAGGCACACGGTGGTACATAATAACCCCCTGCCAATGCAGTTACTAAATCCAGAGTAAGGGACTAGATTAAGGGCCCTCCAGGGTGGCCTTTGGCATTCAGAGCCCGGTCCCTTATGAGGTAGGGACAAACCCCTTGTTCTTCCTTGTCAACCAAGTTAACAATTGGTAACAATTTTTCTTTCTTTGGAACACTGATATTTTTTAAATGATAAATACTTAGTAAAAAATTCAAGCATTCTAAAAAGTATGAGTAAGAAAAAAAATACCTCAAATTTCATCACCTAGGAAATAATCATTGTTAACATTAGATATCACTTCAGATCCCTTTCTTTGCAGATATGCAGGTGAAAGGCTGTCTGGCTAGGAATAGTTTTGCAAAAATGGGACTATAGTACATGCTAATTTTACATAAATTATTAAATTTAATTCTACTTGAATTTAAAAAGTAAAACAAGAAACTATGATCAAAATGAAGGAATTATGGAAACTTAGGTAAATGTTTCTTTAATTTTAGTTGCCTTAAAAAATAGATAATAAGGGTGTCTGGGTGGTTCAGTCAGTTAAACATCTGACTTTGGCTCAGGTCATGATCTCATGGTTTGTGGGTTCGAGCCCCACATCAGGCTCTGTGTTGACAGCTCAGAGCCTGGAGCCTGCTTCAGATTCTGTATCTTCCTCTCTCTCTGCCCCTCCCCTCCTGGTGCTCTGTCTCTCAAAAATGAATAAACACTAAATAAAATAAAATAAATAATAAAATAAAATGAAATAAATTCATGTGGTACAAATTTCAAAAGCTGCATGTTAGTGAAAAGTCATGAAAATTCTCCCTTTCACTCTATCTCCCATCTATCCAGTGTTCTTCCCCAGAGGTATCCATGTTACCAATTTGTTGTCCACCTTTTCAGAATTCAGTGTTTTTAAAATTCCTTTACCACAAAAATATTAGTCCCTAAAATTAAGGAAAACTGATTGTAAGAGATTTATAAAAGATTACAAAAGGCCATAAAATTTTGGCGCTATTATGTTTTAATAATTGTGTTTTAATTTTTTTATAATAGTATCTAATGCTGGGCACTATACTAAGAAATGTACATGAATTATTACATTTGCTACCCACAACAACATTATCATCTTCAAGGGAACTGAGATAAATACTTTGTTTGAGGCCAAAAGTCAGAGTAGACAGAGCCAAGATTTAAACTCAGGTGGTCTAATTCCTGAACTACCCGCTGAATACACTGCTTCCTTTTAATACTGAAGAGAATACCAGTGCTTTTCCCCTGGCATATCCAGGTTGATTTCATCTCTGGTAGTTTTTCCCAAGAAGGGCTGTATCTGCTAAGGCCTCTCATGGTTGAGAATGTGTACTATTGCCTTTATTCTCAAACAACAAAAACATCTGGGTATTCCTGAGTCACACTTTCTTTCCTTCAGAATTTTGTAGACAAAGAATCAACATTATCCTCCTTGATTCTTGTGGAGAAGGCTGGCCAGTCTAATTTTGTTCTCTCTTGTAGGTGACTTATTTGTTCTACCTGGATTCCTTGAACTCTTCCTTTTAATCCCCAAAGGTAATTGGCCTAACCAGGCTATGTATTCATTTTAATAATTATCTATCAGTTTTTCCAGGAACATGGACTCCCTATTTCATCTGCAAAATTACTTGTTCATTACTTTTGGGAAATTTTTCTTTTAAAAAATACCTGTTGGGGCACCTGGGTGGCTCAGTTGGTTAAGCATCCAACTCTTGATCTCAGCACAGGTCCTGATCTTGCAATCATGGGAGAGTCCCATGTCAGGCTCAGTGCTGAGCATAGAGTCTGTGTGGAATTCTCTCCATCTCTCTCTGCCCCTCCCGTTCATTCTCTCTTTCTCCCTCTCTCTTTCTCAAAATAAGTAAGTAAAACTTTAAAAAAAAATAGCTGTTTTCTCTTTCATTTGTCTGGTTCTCTACATCAGAGACACCAATTATCCTTGTATAGGATCATTACCATCTCTGTTTCACATCTGTTACTTCCTCTCTGATTGTCAAAATCCTTTATCCTTTTTCTCTGAATGTGCAGTGACAACACTGAACCTTCCCTCTCTATCAGCACTGCGATTCCATTCTCAGTCTATTTGATCTTTATCTTTTGCATATATTAGTTCTCTCATGGTGTTGTTTGGGTCCTCAAGTAACAGTCAGCCCTATCCCTTTTACCTCTGCTGTTTTACAAATTTTTGTCTTTGAAGTCTTATTGTGTTTTCATATAATACAAAAATACTGGCAGGGAAATTTTTTTAATTTTTGAGTCATATTTTCTTTCAGACTGGGTCCTTCACCTTTTATATGCTTCTTCTTATTTGTTCACCTTTTAAATTGTTATTATTTTTTGCTGTAGTATATTTGCATCATCATCATATCATTTATTTTCCTCTTGTTCATGCTTAACAGAGAAAACGTTTGCCAAGACCTTCTATTTACTCTGAGATACTTCCTTCCCATACTACCTAGGATATGTTGTTGTCCTCTCCAAGCTGCCCGAGGTGTGCATAGAGGGGATGGGAATAGACATCAGCTGGAGCTGGGTGCAGCCTTTGAGGGGAAGTCAATGCATACCTATTGAATCTCTCTCTCTCTCTCTCTCTCTCTCTCTCTCTCTCTCTCTCTCTCTCTCCCCCTCTCCCTCTCCCTCTCCCCTTCCCTCCCTCTCCCCCCCTCTCTCCAATGATACACATTAATTCCAAGAAATGATAAAATCTACATTTATATTTCAAAAGAAAAACATTATCCTAACTACAACATAACCTGTACAGCTGCTTCTGGAAACATAGGGATGTTTCTTTCATTATTATTCAGGAGACAGTATAATGTGGTGCTTGAGAGCACAGCCCCTTACATTCAAATCCTAGCTCTGCCACCTAACTAGCTGTGTAACCATGAACAAGACACTTCTGTTTCTAAGCCTCAGCTTCCAAATTGGGGAAAATAATAGAATCTATCCATAGAGCTGTTTTGAGTCATAAATGGATTTGTACACAGGAAGCATTTAGCACAGTGCCTGGCATACAGTTAATGATGTAATAAATGCCAAAATGCTACTCTCATCCAAAAGAGTAGCAGTAATTTTTCCTCCTGTTTTCAGAGTTTGATCCAGAACCTTTATGAGTGAGAGCCATTAAAGAGCCATCCACCTTCTGATAGTGAATCTTGGCTAAGCAAGGAATAAAGAAGATCTGAAAGTAAAAACATGCATCACATACATTGATGGTTAGAATGTAAATGATACAGTCATTCTGGAAAGCAGTTTGACAGTTTATTAAAAAAATGAAACATACAGTTACCATTCAACTCAGCAATTGTACTCTTGGGCATTTGCCCCAGAAAAACGAAAACTTATGTTCATACAAAAACTTATACGCAAATGTTCATAGCAGTTTTATTTGTAATAGCTAAAACTTGGAATCAATCCAGATGTTTTTCAGCAGGTGACTGGTTAAACAAACTGTGGTACATATAAGCCATGAAATATTACTAAGCAATAAAAAGGATTGAACTACTGATACGTGCAATAACTTGAAGGAATCTCCAGGGAATCATTCTGAGTCAAAAAAAACCAATCCCAAAAGGTTACATGCCATATGATTCATTTATATAACATTTATGAGAGGCCAGATTTTCCAATTGGAGAACAGATTAGTAACCACTAGGTTTTAGGAATAGGGGTTGGGGGGAAAGGAGGTGGTGTGATTATAAAAGGACAACATGAAGGATCCTTGTGGTGTTGGAACTATTCATTATCTTAAATGTAATGGTGGATATTCCAACCCACACAGGTGATAAAATTGTGTGGAACTTAATACACACAGATGCAAAAGAGTACAAGTAAAACTAGGGAAATATAATCAGAATAAATAGGTGGGTGGTGTCAATGTCAATATACTGATTGGATGTGTATTATTCTATAGTTTTATAAAATGTTACCATTGGTGGAAACTGGACAAGGGATCTCTCTTTCTCAATTATTACTTACAACTGCATGTGAATCTACAATTTTCTCAGTAAAAACTCCTATTAAAAAGTGAAGGGGGGTGGGACTCCTGGGTGGCTCAGTCATTTGAGCATCCAACTGTTGATTTCGGCTCAGGTCATGATCTCAGGGTCATGGGATTGAGCCCTGTGTTGGGCTCCATGCTGAGTGTGGAATCCGCTTGAGATTCTCTCTCTCTCTTTCTCTCTGTGTGTCTTTCTCCTCCACATCCACTCCTCTCCCCCACTCACTCTCTCTCCCTAAAATAAAAAAATAAATAAAAATAAAAAATGAAGAAGGAAAAATTGCCTCAACCTCCCCCACCCAACCCCCAAGACAAAGAAGGAGGAGGAGAAGAAGGAAGAGAAAGATAAGAAATCTTTCTTTACTTTTGGACCCTCAGTAGATTTTCAGGCAGAAAATTCTTCTGTAATGTTTAAAGAGGAAGAGAAGTGTAAGAATATATTCTATTCTTTGGTGCTAACAACTCCCCTCCACAGTGGTATGGATGGGGGCACTGGCAAGGAGTGTTCTGCCAGCTGAAGGAGGGTAGGATGGGAGCAGGAAAAGAGCCTCTAAATGATTTTGAGCAAAGAGGTGATCCAATGTGTCACACAAAAATTAACCATGGTAGAACTGTGATGTGACATAAAGTAGGTGTTTGGGGTACCACCTCATGGTGCAATTTTGGAGGTGCTAAACACTATCCTCAGTTTAATAACCAGCTCTTTCCAGCTTCAGTGTTTGAAATTTGCATGCAAGACCATCCTTCTATTAAGGTTTGGAATATCCCACTTGCAGTGCCCGGCACCATCTGCAGTGCTGATGTATTTCATTCCGGGTATCAGTGTCCCTAGTTCACGTCTGTCTAGTTAGATTAAGATCGTGGAGTAAAGGGATGCATAAGAGATAATGAAGTTTGGTGGTAGAGGAGAGGGTCAAGAAGTGCCAAAATATATTGAGTTGCCCATGAGGATGGTATTGTGGGGTGCACTGTAGGGTTCCAAGCTGTCTAGGAAGCCACTCGAGGGCACTGGAGGACTATGGAGAACTTGGGAACTGATGTGGCCAGTGCCGCATATTCTTTGTATATGTCATTTTGTTAAATCTCACAACAACCTTCTGTGAGCCAAGTGTTGTTTTCTATTTCAAAGAGAAAAAAAACTGAGGCTCTGATAACTTAATTTGTCCAAGAGCACATCGTTAGAAAGTGGTGATGCCAGGGTGTCATTGGAGGCTTCTGAACACCAATCCAGAACTTTCCTACTTTCCCACATCACCTTCTGCTGGGCAGTTTGACTTTGCTCATATTTTATATTTTATATTTAATTAAAAATTCATCTCATGTGGGCTGTCTGGGTAGCTCAGTTGGCTAAGCATCCAACTCTTGTTTTCAGCTCAGGCCATATCTCACGGTTCATGAGTTGGAGCCCCACGTCTGGCTCTGCATGACAGTGTGGAGTCTGCTTGGGATTCTCTCTCTCTCTGACTCTCTCTGCCCCTCCCCAGCTTGCACAAGTGCATACACATTTGCTCTCTCTCTCTAAAAAAAAAAAAAAAAAAAAAAAAAAAAAAAACTTTAAAAACATCTCATGATAAATTAGTGCAGATCCTATACATTTTGTAAACGCCAAAGGTAAAAAACCAAACCTACTCTAGTTACTCTAGTTTCTTCTCCTTTCAGTGTCTCTGATCTCCTTCTTAGTCAGATTTCTGGAAAGAGCTACCCCCATATTTGGCCACCACTTCCTCACTTTCATTCATTCTTCACTCCCTCCAGCTTTATCCCCACCGGCCACTGAAGGTGCTAGTGCTTGGGCCACCAAGGGCCTTACACCAGTGAGAGGAGTTTTATTGGAACCTTCAAGAGCTTTCAACATGATAGATCAATGCTTTTTAACAATGGCTACATATTAGAATCACTCACAGAGCATTAAAAAATATATATTCGGGTCTCAGATATTTTCCCTGAGAAAAAGATTTCCTGAGACAGTGGTTCAGTTGGTCTAGGGTGGAACTTCATTAACAATGGGCAGTACTCAGGGGCTTTAAGTAAGATAGTAACATAATTTGATGACTTGAACTAGGATTGTAGCCTTAGGGATGGGGAAAAGTAAGATGCATTTGAGAATAGATTCAATAGAATTCAGTGACTGATTGGATGAGGGGAGAGGCAGGTGTCAAGATGATTCATACGTTTCTGGCATATGTGATTGGTGGTTGGTGGGACCATTTACTAGGATGCAGAACTCAGGAGAGGACGCAGATAGGAGAGAGTGGCAGATGGGGCTCGAGAGCTCAGTATTGCCATGTTAAGTCAGGCATGTTCATACCTATACTCAGGTAGAGACTGAAGCACATAGTTGAATATTTGGATCTGGAGGTGAGAAGAGAGTCAGACGTTGTCAGCATTGGTAAAAAATAAGACAACAGTCTCAAAATGGAGTTGCTTATATTATGCCTCACCTCACCAAACCAAGATTTAACTTAATTATAGTTTCAGCTCTCCCAGAAATAGAATCTTAAGCCAGTCAATCAGGAATTGCCTTATCTTCACTACTTAGGTAATTGGTCTGACGGACCCCTGCCATATCCAAAAGGAAAGTAAACTTGTAACAACCAATCTGCTTTTTGTCTGGTATTACTTTCTTGTTTCTTCTCTATTCTGCCTCTAAAAAGTCTTTCATTTTGCACAACTCCTCAGAGCTCCTTTCTGTCTTCTAGATTGGATGGTGCTCAACTCATGAATCATTGAATAAAGCCAATAAGGTCTTTAAAATATATTTGACTTCAGGGGCGCCTGTGTGGCTCAGCCAGTTAAGCATCCAACTTCAGCTCAGGTCATGATTTCACAGTCTGTGAGTTCCAGCCCAGCGTTGGGCTCTGTGCTGACACCTCAGAACCTGGAGCCTGCTTCAGAATCTGTGTCTCCCTCTCTCTCTGCCCCTCCCCTGCTCATGCTCTGTCTCTGTCTCAAAAATAAAAACATCAAAAAAAATTTTTTAATATATTTGATTTTTGGGGGCTGCCTGGGTGGCTCAGTTGGTTGAGTGTCCAACTTCAGTTCAGGTCATGATCTCGTGGTCAGTGAGTTTGAGCCCCGTGTTGTGTTCTGTGCTGACAGCTCAGAGCCTGGAGCCTGCTTTGGATTCTGTGTCTCCCTCTCTCTCTATGCCCCTCCCCTGCTTGTGCTCTGTCTGTCTGTCTCTGTCTCAAAAATAAACATTAAAAATTTTTTAGTATATTTGATTTTTTAACAGCATATAAGATTGTATAAGGCCACGGGTGGATGAAATCTTAAATGGAAAGAATAGAAGAGAAGAGAGAACAGGGGCAAATCCTGTAGAGTTCTTTCATATAGAAATCAGTATAGAAAGCAGATCCAGTAAAAGAGACCATGAAAAGAAGTGGACAGTGAAGTACAAGGAAAACTGAGAGTGTGGCTGCCTAACATCGAAGAGAGGAAGAAATCAAAGAGGGGGAAATTATGTGTGTAGTTGTTCTCTGCTTGCCTGAACATTAGAATTAACTGGGGAGGCTTTTCTTCCTGTCTCCCTATGCCTCAGCTATCTCCTGGCTAACACTTTTAATCCTTAGAGTCCTGGCTTCAAGGTCCTGCTCTCCAA
Organism: Panthera pardus; assembly: GCF_024362965.1. Classification (NCBI taxonomy): domain Eukaryota; kingdom Metazoa; phylum Chordata; class Mammalia; order Carnivora; family Felidae; genus Panthera; species Panthera pardus. The sequence goes on along the minus strand of NW_026526991.1, from coordinate 68,311,326 downwards.
GCCCCATTATCAAAATAGTCCTCCTGTCTACTCTCTCATACTGTCTGTGCTTTCTCTTCTCAGCACTAAACAGGATTTGTAATAATAAATTTACTTGTGTGATATTTGTTTAAAGATGGTTCCTCTACCAGATAATAAACGTTGTATGAAAGAGCAGGAATCATGTTGTTTTGTTCACCTCTCTATTATCAGGGCTTTGCATGTACATGGCATGTAGGAGGTGCTTAATAAATGCTTCATGAGTAAATGCTTATGGAAACAAGTGGAGACTCTGCTTGTTTGTTTGTTTGTTTTACCTTTACCAAACCATCTATTTTATTACAGAATTTGAGTCATGCTAGACAGAATTTTAATCCAGAAATCTTCTACTTCATTTATTTGGAAGTTTTTTAACTGATTCATATTTCAGGATCCTTCCTTCCTTCTTTTCTCTTCTCTTTTCTTTTTTCCTTTCCTTTCCTTTCCTTTCCTTTCCTTTCCTTTCCTTTCCTTTCCTTTCCTTTCCTTTCCCCTTCCTTCCTTCCTTCCTCCCTTCCTTCCCTCCATCCTTCCTTGACAAGCCAGGTGACACCTTTATTACTGTGGGGGTTGGAGGAGTAGTCTCTGGGGCTCTTGGTGGGTGGGTCTGCTTCCTCCTCACTGTCACTGGCTACTGGCTGCACAGATGATGCCCATTCTGCAGATGGCTGTGGTTTGCAGATGGGGAGCAGTACTTGTTCTTGTGGATCATGTGCCAGATGCTGCTGAGGGTGTCCTGGGTGTTCTGGTTGATGGTAATCCCCAAGTAGGAGGTGGCCAGCTTTCACTGGCCAGATCTCTACTTCATGACCACTAGGGGCACCTTTGCCCTGGGCTGCTAGCTCCTCCCCCACAGTCTTGTGGTGTATCACACCTGTTAGTAGCAGCTATTGAGAGTCTCCAGATTGCTGTGTTTGGTGCTATGTGTCTGCTTGTTCCTCTTGACTGGAAAATGAGAGCAGTTCCCCATGAACAGCTGTTGTAGAGACTTGGATGTGGAGGCAGCTCCTCTTGCTGAGGCAGTGGGAGCTGGAGAGAGCAGGGTTTCTTCTTTAGAGAAGAAAAAAAAGTATGCTTATAGTTGTCACTCCATTGACTTTGTGCATAATTTGGGGGATAGGGAATATACAGAAAAGAGTTGACATATTCCACTATTTGCGTAATCAACACACCTTTCTCTTTCTCTTTTATCAGATACTTTATTAATAAAGTTAATTATAAAGAAAACTGTTTTTCATTTACATTATATACAGTACTCTCTGAACACTTCTGATACCCAATGCGTCTGGGATTTTCTTTACACCAAGCATACTGCAACACCAACCAGCTAGGTGTCCTGCAATTTAACTCAATTCTGATACTACCTGATGAGGGAGCATAAGGCAAGCTGAGGGTGAAATACAAGCTAGCACTCCCGATCCCCAGGTGGGATATGTGTGATATTCCTCAGGTACTCCTGGTTGCCCAAGAACAAAGGAAAGGAAAGGGAACAAATGGTTAACTGATAGACATCACAGTCAAACAGGACATGGGTCTCAATCAGTTTACAAATATCTTAGTAAATTACAAGAAAAAAGGCAATTTTATCAATAGCCTAATCTCCAGAAACCTATAGACTCAGTTTCTTGGAGTTCCTAGTATTACCCTCCCCTTCATAGTGATGTGGGGAATGAAGGCAAGAAGGAAAAGAGAGTAAAATTAAACATCCCATTAACAGATACTTGAGGCAGGCAGATTAGAACAGTTCTCTAGGAACTCCCTACTGTCTTAATGCTAATGCTTTGCTAGAGGGAAAAACAACCTTAGCTTGACAATAGCTAGGCCTTCAGTTACCCTGTAAATCTTCTTTAGCATATGAAAATCCCTTTGGAAGCTTCCCCTTGACTTTACCTCCCCCAATTCCCAAGTATATAATCAGTATCTCCTTGTGGTCCTGGGCAGCTCTTTCTGCCTATGGGTCCTGACCCCGAGCTTTAATAAAATCACCTTTTTACATCAAAGACGTCTTCAAGAATTCTTTCTTCATGGTAAGCTCCGAACCCCACCATCACACCAAAACCTCATCACTACCTATCTGGAAATATCATCAGATCCCATAGGTTAAAGGCTGTCTCACAGGACTGACTTCCCCCACCCCTCACCGCTACTGTCCACTCCTACTTTAGATGCCAATTTTAAGTCCAATTTTCGTGATGTTGGGCAGTGGCAGCAAGCCAGGGCTCCCGGTCACAAGCATACAATCACAAGGGTAAACAACTGATAGACTTATAACCATTTTGTATTCATACAACCATTTTGTCTTTCACTTTCAGTACAGTATTCAATAAACTGCATGAGTTATTCAACACTTTATTATAAAATAGATGTGGTGTTAGATGATTTTGCCCAATGTAGGCTAATGTAAGTGTTCTGAGCATATTTAGGCTAAGCTATGACATTTGGTAGGTTAGACATTTTAAATGCATTTTTGACTTATGCTACCCTTCAACTTAATGATGGTTTTATTGGGACATAACCCCATCACAAGTCAAGGAAGATCTGCATTTATTTTTTATTATAAGTTTATTTATTTATTTTGAGGGTGAGAGAGATCAGGGGAGGGGCAGAGAGAGGAGTGAGAATCTTAAGTAGTCTCCACACCCAGGCCAGAGCCTGACACAAGGCTCAATTCTATGACCCTGGGATCACGACCTGAGCTGAAATCAAGAGTCAGACACTCAACCGACTGAGCCACCCAGGTACCCTATTTTTTATTACAAATCACAATATCACAGGGGCGCCTGGGTGGCTCAGTCGGTTAAGTGTCCAGCTTCAGCTCAGATCCTGATCTCAAAGTTCATGGTTTCTGACTGTGTGCTATCAGTTCAGAGCCTGAAGCCTGCTTCAGATTCTGTGTCTCCCTCTCTCTCTACCCCTTCTCCGCTCACTCTGTTTCTCGTTCTCTCAAAAATAAACAAACATTTAAAAAATAAATAAATAAATCACAGTATCACAGAATGAGTTCTGGAGACTTAACACCTACACCCAAGAACATCATTTCCGTAGTGGAGAGTCAGAGGATTTAGGGACATCTATTATACTTTGCTATGCATTAGGTGCTTTCCATCTCATATCTGGTTTATTCCTTTTAGCATTTATGGAAGGTAAGCCTCATCATCCCCATTTTGCAGATGACAGACAAAAACTGATGATCAAAGGATTACCTAACCTGCTAGGGTGTGAGATAGCACAGAGGTCCAGATAATCAAATCAGGCCCACAGGATCATATATCTCACACAGTAGCAGGCTTTGCCAATAGTTTCAAGGATACAAATAACTTCAAGGCACTGATGAAGCAGGGAGAAGTCTGGGACCCACCAACACAGCTCCCAGGGCATTTCCTGCTGCACTGGCTCTAATTTTGGCCCTAAGTAACAAATAGGATCTCTACATGATGTGCTCAGTCACATCGCTTCACCCAGAAGAGAGCCGTTTCTTTCATGACACATCTCCATGTTATACTCCAATAGTTAAATGGATTACATGACATTTTTTAGGGAGGAAAATTACATAAGTTATAGATCTGATTACCATAGTAATCAATCTTAAACAGATCAAGCTCATCCTGCCCAAAGCATTCCATAGATAAGGATTCTCCCACTACAAACAGTGCTGGTGTGTTTGCTTAGATGTCTGTGTTACATGCTTACAAGGAAGTTTGACCAAATTATCTTCTTTCTTTCCTAGGGGCATTTCCTCAGGAAAGAGAAAGAGTGTGTTACAGGCCTGCTGTTAACCACCTTGCCAAGGTGGCAACACCAGTAAATGCCAGAGCTAGCATTCAAACCCAGTTCTGTCACTTGCAAGCCCGTTCTTTCCAAGGCACCATACTTTCTCTAGACTTCAGGAGGACCTAGCTTTGGGACTTCACAAGTATTCATACTTCTTAATGTGTCTCCACTCTTAATTTTCACGAACATTGCCACAAATAGTCCTTCATAGGGTTGTTTCTGCTGCTACTTACTGACAACCAGTCTGATTTGTAGAAGAGAGAAGAGAGAGACCAAAAAAAAAAAAAAAAAAAAAAAAAGATGTAGAGAAGAAGGGAAGGACAATTAAACTTATTTTATTTGAACTGGATGTTGAAGTGGGTGATTCTTCTTTAACATATAGCTGGATAATAAGTATTCTAGTCACTTTATTAGTTTCCATAGATGATACAGTGGTTGTTTGTTTATAAAAGCACAATAATCATTGGCATTTAATTTTCAGGATATAACAGAAACTCCTCATACTCCTCATTATAGATAATGGTGTGTTATAGTCAGTTAATACCAGTTTCTGAGAGCCCATTGTGAGCAGTGATGTCACTCACAGTGGCTGCTTGAAATGGGCCATTTTAGCAGTATTCACACCACAGAAGGGATCAAGTATGAAAACCAGGACTTCCTCCCCACCCACCCACCCCCAATGCCAAAAGCTGGTTGTTGAATGTTTACCAGCACATCAGTATTCATAGATAGATATTCAAGGCTTTCCCATTCTTGTATTCAGGTTTAATCTGTTGCCAGCATTAGAAAGTCAAATGGAGAATCAAAATATTAACTATAATAGATAATTAAAGTTTAAATGTATTGGATTTTCAGGGAAGGGCAATAAATAATATCCCTCTCTTTGCCTCCTGAGTTTGGAACTGACAGAGGGATAGAAGACCAATATCTCAACTTAATTACTAAAAAACCAGATTAGAGGCCACAGCATAGCTCTGTGCCCATGTGGGCTTCCTAACTCCTTGTCTCTACACTGAGTTCACACATCCTGTTGCAGGCAGGACGGGGCCATCACAGACCATGAGGCCCCCTCCACTTCCTGAATGTTTGAGCTAAGAGTGTGTTTATCCCCAGGTCAGGACATTCAGAGCCACGGAGAGACTGAAAGAAAGAGACAGACAGAAGCTGCCCCTGCGACCTCAGGTCCTGCTTCCCAGGTGTTGCAGTCACACTCTTTGGGTGAGTCACTTCTCTTCCCTTGGGTGGGGGCAATGACAGGAATGGAAGGGAGGGCGGAAGCTCCTACTGTCTGGGCCAAGGCAGGAACTTGAGTTGTGGAAGAGAATATATTTTATTTTAATCCCCTTTCTTATACCATTTAGTAAAATCAGACATTGATCATACATCAGACATTTCACTCTGGAATGCTGTTGAACTGAACAATTGAGGTGAAAGGGTGGGGAGGTTTTCATATCTTTTTTATGAAAAGTAGTGGTGGTTACTGTGGTGTATTTTACCTACAGAGGTACTTAAAATATATGGTAGGTAGCTTTGATTTCTCTTTCTCCTTTTTAAAAAGTTGTTAACAAAGTGGTGCCTGGCTGAATCCGTTGGTGGAGCATGCAATTCTGGGTTGTGAGTTCCAGCCCCAAGTTGGGTATAGAGATTACTTAAGCATAAAATCTTAAAAAGAAAGTTAACAAAGATTCTCAACTTATGTCTTTCAATGTTAAAATATCAGACCCCTTTGAGCATTTTCATCAAGCAACCAGTTAATTCATTGAAAAAGAGATAATCAGACCAAGCATTTATTTAAATGACTTATTGTTTATCTGAATTGCCTCACTGCTTAAGAGAATTGACCTCAGTTCTGTCGGGGTTGTTAATCCAGCAGCCCTGTGGATACAGACAGCCTCTTTTTCTCTGTCAAATCACAACATAATAAAGTTTTGTCTACATTTCCAGTTTTGTGTGGAAATGTTTGAAAGAATCCACAATCCAGCATTTTTTGTTTTTGTTTTTGTTTTTAATTGTGAGTAAGATACATTATCCTTTGTGCTGAGCATTTTATTTTATTTTGGGGGCCTATGATAATTTCAGGCCTTTGTATGTCTCCTGGCTTTTCCTTATGGTCCAATGAGGTCAAATTACCAAATGGAATATCTTTATATTAGACTCATCTAACAAACATGTCCTTTGAAGGATGGCTGTTAATCTAAGAAGCATGTACTATTTGACAGGCTGATTTTGGGGATCTCTAGATTACGTTAAAATCCAACCTAGGCTGGTGATGACTTGGCTGTAGACATCTGCAGACTATTTTCTCATCCACGGGAGATGAGGTGGTCCTGTCTCAGTGCCACAGGGCCTCAGAGCTGGTACCAAGTGGCACCATTGTTGGAAGGCCCAGTGGGAGGCCAGGGACAGGGTAGTCATCACTGGGCTACATCTCTGCGGCCGGGTGAGGAAACACTGGTACACCATTGTAAGGCTTGTTGTCCTGCACATGTGGCCCCCAAATGAACAGTACCAGGGCACCTCAGCTCTGGCATGAAAGGCAAACTCAAGCCCACACATCACTTAGGAGAATCAGTGCATTTTTGTCTTTGATTTGTTTGATGGACTTCGTTTTAGGAAATGTCTCATTTCCCAAGTCCCACTGAAAAAGTATCATATTGATTACAAAATTTTGGAGAGATTATTATTAGTAATGTGATTTTGCTACAGTAGCCTTATTATAGAAATACCTTTTTAAGATGTTTATTGGAAATAATAGACTCTGGTTTGCATATAACTTACATTAAATTGATATGTTATCCATTTATAGTAAAAAATCATAAATGCCTCTTCACATCCTAATGCTCCTTCCCATACAGAATCCTTGAGCACCATTTCTCTTGAACTTAATCCTCCTCAGCCTCTCTGTCCTCTTCACTTCCGAGACAAAAAAAAATCATTTGTAGGCAGGGCTGTGATTATACATATGAAACAATGACATTTCAGAGATGATACAAAGATGAATAGACTATTAAACCCCACGTTTTGGTGAGGTTGTGCTTAGAAATCCAGCTGATATTGTTGTCATCTTTTTATGACATGCTTATTAAATAAGATACATTGTAATTTATAAAAAAAGTTTTAAATGATTATTATTGAAGACAGATTGTTCACAGTTATCTAAATGACTGAAATTCTTCTGATTTGTAGACTTATGGCATCATTTTGAATTCTCCTTTGTCACTTATTCAACAAATATTTTATGCCCCAGATCACACTGGGTATTAGGAATATAGGAAGGTATTTGTGGACCAAGAGACTTGGGTTTGTCTCCTCCCTTATGGTAGCTCATAGTCTAGAAGTGAAAATAAACAAGGGAGGAGTTACAATACTCAATTGTAATGGTAAAACAAGAGCAGAGTAGCCATCCTAGTTAGGTTGAAACTGAGGTTTGGCTAAGTTTAAAGTATGAAACAAACCAACGTTTCTTTCCTTCAGAATCTACTTTATCTGCACAAAAGAGTGGATAAAAACTTGGAAATGTGTTTAAAATTCAATGTAGATATATTCAAACATATTTGGTACAGGTGTGTGTGTGTGTGTGTGTGTGTGTGTGTGCGCACGCGCTACATTTGAAGTGTGTCAGGGGACATGATACAGTCACATTGCAGGAAGGTTGACTCTGGTATGATGACCCAAATTTAGCAAGAGGACTGACTGAGGGATAGAGAGAAGTTTTTGTTTCATATATGGTGTGGCAATGGGCTCTGTACTCATTTAACCTTTTCTAGCGTGCCTGGATCTCTGTGTGTGAATTTAAAATTCCTCTTGTTTTGAAGTTCAAGTAACTCTCCACAGTGGGACCCTCCAAGTAACCCACAACAGAGAATAAAGTGCATCTCCTTCACTTTGTGAAGCAGCACAGTAAAGATGTCTAGCATTAGTAGTCAAGGCAATGATCAGTAATCTGAATCACAGTAGAGACCATGCAGAGCTTGGAATGACTGAGGCCAGTGGTTCTGAATGGCTCGGATTACCAGAGCGAGCAGACACAGCCATATGCCATCACACACCTTCTCCATGGTATTTCTCTAGTTTTGCACCTTTCAACATTGTCTAAGATCCCTCACAAATATTGCATGAAATGGCATCATAGAGACGAGTGCAAATGGAGACTCAGACTGATTCTTAAGTGTATTGAAAGATCCTCCTTGGAAACCCCCATAAACTCCCAAAGGATCTCACAGTGGTGTTCCTTTATGAACTGGTAGTGGGTTAACACAATCAGGATTCAGTATAAATATTAATGAATCCTCTATTCACAAACTGGGAAGAACTCTTAATGTAAACCTAAATCAAATTCTTGTTTTTGTCAGCTTCCTTTCCCAGTTCCAGTCCAATTCTCCCTAGATGCCCTTTATACTGGATCCACTAGTTACTTAGTTATCTTAATTCTCTTTCAAATTGGAATCCTAAATAGATAAAGCCAGGATTCATTGTCTTGATATACACATATCATTGCCTGTGGAAAGCAGGGGAGGTACAATGTCAGTGGCATTTTTAAAGAGGACCATCCTTAGCCTCATCACTGATTCAAAGACGCAGTTCCTCTTTGATAGGTGAAACAAGGCACTTCTCTCTTGTAGGCTGCTCATCTTGTACAACATCTGACATTGTCAATTATGAAAGCAACTCCCCAGTCCAGGAACAGTATTTTGGAATTCATTCTAAAGAAATAAATCACTTAACAGACAAATGGGAACAAAAGGGAAAAGGACCAAGATTTCATATTTTACAATGTTTTCTTCACAATTATATGATATGTGTCTTCATTTTTAGGGTGATAAGAGGGCACTAATGAGAAAGAAAATCAAATATGACACACAAAAACCAAGCTTGTGTTTGCCAAATATAAAGAAGATTTGAACTGTGAAATATTAATTAAGTTGTGTTATTATGTAATCACTCCTTATTTGAAAATAGGTAAAATTACTTTTAAATTGTCAGAGGTACTTAAAGGAATATGCTACCATATATTTAGATGTATATGCATCTTTTAAAATAAAAAAGAGATCTGAGGCCAAGTTTTCCTTTAACGTGTTTTACCAACAATTGGTACATGTGAATTAATAGGTACTCGGAGAGTTTAGAAATCCTCTGCCTCATTAGGGTAACTGCCCTTTTCCCTACAATTAAACATTTATAGAAGTCCCTTTGTTTAGGAACTACAATACATAGAATGAGCAAGCTTTTATGCTTTGATATATGTGCCTCTATCCTTCAATGGATTCCATCCCTTTGGTAGTTTTAAAAACAAGGCCTCAGATTCTTTGATCCACCTTCCATTAAGAGGAGGCATCTATGTTCCATTCCCTGAATCTGAGGAGATTTGTGACTTCTCAATCAATAGATGTAAATGTGTGTAAATGGTGCTGTGTGACTTCTGAGGCTAAGACAGAAAAGACATTGTGGCTTCTGCCTTGCCTCTTGGAGCCCTGAGCTGCCATGTAAGAAGTCTCACTACCTATGACCACCATGATGGACAGGCAACATGTAAGTGCTCTGGTGGACAGTCTCAGCTGACTCCAGCCTTCCAGACATCCCTGTCAAGGCATCAGACATGCAAATGAGCCATCCTGGATCCTCCAGACCTACTGTATGCCAGCTGACTACAGAGTGGCCTCCATCAACACCATGAGAAATATATAAATCACCCAAAATCAGTCAAAAATATTGCCTTTCCTTCGCATCTCAATTATTATGGCTTATTTCATTTAAAAATCCCATTTCAATTAAAAGTTTTCAAGTAGGAACTAGATAAATAGAGAAAATGTCTCCTTCAAATCTTTTCAAACCCATAAAATCATGCTATAACAAAATAGTTGTTGTTTTGAGCTATTATGTTTTAAGGTAGTTTGTGCCCCATCAATAGATAAGTGGGACAATCTCCTTAGAAGCTGCTTTTGGGGAAGGCTGTTCTGCCCTGAAATTATGTGTTCTTACTTTTGAAATTGCATTTTGTACAGTATTGAATGTCTGGGGTTAAATGATGTCAAAACAGTCTTGCCAGTACTAACATCTCACTTACCTCATGGCTTAAATTGGCTCTTATTGGCTGCTCTGGGACCTGACCACCAATTAGGAATTACATGTGGCTTCTGAATATCCAAACATCTAACTAATGAATGGGGTTCAACTGTTTGCTGGTTGGGAACTGTTTATACACTGAAAGCAGCTGAAGCTCTAGGAAGGAAGACAGCTCCACAGGTCGATGCTGTCTGCAAACTGAGCAGGCACAGCTGCAGAGGAGTAGCAGGGGGAGCCACATCAGCCTCTCCCCAGCACTCACCTCCACGCTCTGCTCCACAGTGGCCGGGAGCCTCACCCAACAGCACTTACACGCTTAGTAACATTTTCTGTCTCTTCCATGGTGTCTACCACACTCTGCCTTGAATTTTACTTATTCCTAGATATTTATTGCCTTCTTCTCTACTAAACTGTAAGCTCCTGAGAGTGAGCGTTATGCTGTTTTAATTTTCTATCATTGGACAGTGCACGCTGCCTTATGAGGTAGACATTTGTTGACCAAATGGATGTTTCTTTCCTAAAATGACTGCAGTGGCCAGTGGATAACGTTGTAGCTTTCAACTGCCAGCCTGTGGAACCTCTCCTCTGTTTTTTCTTCATGATTTAGCACCAACGAATATTAGAGCTGGCTGGGAATTTAGAGAACATAAGCAGCTGGAGGAACTGAGAACAGGGGCTGCTGGATGAGCGTGAGAGCTGGGACGCGAGCCCAGGTTTCCTGGCTCTGCACCAGAGCTGCTTCCACCAGACTAGGCAGCCCCTTCGTCCCACTGATTTACCTGTTATCTCCAGCCTGGCAGTGGCGACAATATACCATAAAGTAGCTGTTCAACAGATTCTCTGGCCAGTTCTGCATCTATGACCACTGTCCAAAGTCCCTCAATTTTGCTTTTCCATCCCGTCTCAATTATTGTAGTTCTATGTTAAAATGAGCTGTTAAAAGCTCATTTTCAAGTATTAGTTTTCAAGTAGGAACTTGGAAGAGCATCTCCTTCAAATAAAGTGTTTTTCTAATGCTCTCATGCCCATATCATATGCATTCATTGATTCAGTGGGTATTCATCACATATTTATCATTGGTAATGCAACAGATGGCTCGGTGATGTTTCTTCTATTTATCTTATTATCATTTATTATTTTAATTGACTCAACATTATCATTTGCTTTCATTTCTTTCTCAAAAATGTGCTGTTGTTGTTAGATGTGCTTTTCATTCACTCATTCATTCATTTAGCAAATACTTGTGGGGGCCTCTATGCGCACCATCCTAGGAACTGGGGACAGAGTGCTGAATGGGACAGGTGTGGTCCTTGTCTTCACAGAGATTACAGCCTAGCATTCTGCCCTTCTCTAACTCACCCTGAAATTATCTGGGTGAGAAGGGGTGAGGGGAAGCACTTTTTTCCATCCCATCACATTCTTTCTTACGTTCCAGGACTCAGCCCTGGCTTCTGCTCAAAGTCAGTCTTCTCTCTTCTCCCCACATTCCCAGCCCCCTCACATGCAGTGTTTATTCATATCTTTGTGTCTTCATGCAAGGCTATTCTCAAACTCTGGAATGTCCTAATCACTCTTCTCTGTCAGGAAGACACCCATTCATCCTTCAAGGTCTAGACAACACATTTCTTCCTTATGAAGCTTTCCAGTCCTCAGCCACAGGAACCCATTTTGAAGTGTGCAGGACCACCTAATTTCTTATTTAAGGGCACAAGACCAGTCTAGAGTATACATGAATGCAATTCAGATTAAAATACTAAACTTAGAATACTAATATAAAAAAGAAATACTCAGAAGATATTTTTATTTTTTAAGTAATATATGTATATGCTAAAAATTCAGTTGTATGAAGTCCCAGGTTACTCCCTTCCATAGAGGAAACTATGGTTATAAGTCTGTTGTAATCTTTTCCAAATGCATATTTGATGCATATATGAAGAGGAATCCTAAAAATTTTGTGAGGGGGGACTGGACAAAATTATTTCAGTTCATTGAGAAACATAAAAATCAGTGAAGACACAAGAAAACTATGTGTAAGAATAGTGAAAGATGATGTAGAGGAAGAAAAAAAATATTCTCAACCTTCTTAGGGTCCCTGGCTGGGCCTGAAAATTAAACTGACAAAACTGACAAGGACAAATTTATAGGAGAAAAAGCATGCAGATTTATTTAATGTCAGTTTCATGTGACACAAGAGTCTTCTTAAGAAAATAAAGACCAGGAAAAACAGTTAGACTTGAGTATTTTTTTTAAAGAGAGAGAGAGCATGAGTAGTGGAGAGGGGCAGCATAGGGAAGAGAGGTAGAGGGAGAGAGAGAGAATCTTAAGCAGGCTCCATGTACAATGTGTATCCCGATGTGGAGCTCAGTCCCACAACTGTGGGATCATGACTTGAGCCAATATCAAGAGTTGGATGCTCAACTGACTGAGCCACCCAGGCACTTCTAGACCTGAGTATTTTTATGTATTTTTTATTTTGATGAATATTAGATAGGTGTGAAGAAATAGGATAGGTCAAAGTGTATGAGATTAGTATGGTAAACGGGGGGAAACAGCAAGACCTGTTCATCAGGATTCTTCTTGGGATCCCTTTGTCTTCAGAGATAAGGATGCTTCTTTCCCTTAAGAGTAGGGAGGACACCTCTCACTTGAGAGTCTTATGAGCTGTTTCAGGGGGAAAGGGCACAGGAAGTTGAGAGTGACCTTGCTTCCACTGTTTTCTCAAACTCCTTCAGCCAAGGTGCCATTTTGGGGGCTAGCATTTCCTAAATCCCATCAATGACATGCCTTACTAGTTACCCTAATCACAGCTAACACTTCCCACTTACCCTGAGCCAGGCACGGCTCTGAACACTCTACATACATCAGTCTTTAATCCTCACAACAACTCCATGAGTTAGATACTGTTATTATCCCCCTTTTATGGTTGACGGTATTGAAGTAATTTGCCCAAGATCACAAAGTTGGTGGAATCTGATCTAAACTTAGGCCTTTGGTTTCAGGAACCCACGTCCTTAACTATAATACCATCCTGTTCAAGATTACTAAGCTAGTCATAAAAAGTACAGAAATAAAAAAATATATGATATTGACATAGAAATAGATACATAGATCACTGGAATAGAACAGACTCCAGAAATAGATTCCTGGTTAAGATGATGTTCCAATTTAGTGGGAAAGGGTGGAATATTTCCAGCATAGTGTGCTATTCCCTTAGATGTATCTTTAATATCTATTAAGATTTAAAGTCTACACAGGCTTTGACTTGGTAAATACATACTCAGACATCCATCCCATGCAAATAAAAAACGCATAAAAGGTAGGACACACAAAAGGGTGGTGGTCATAAAATCATTGTTTGTATTGGGAGGGGAAAAGAATGAAATGAATACAATCTGAATATCTAAAAAATAGGAACATAACTAAATAAATTCCACACTATGCAATAATATACAGTTATTTGAAAAATATGTCAAATCTATATTCATTGACCAGGAGAGACATCCTTGGGTAGATTGTTAGATAATTTTTTTAACTTTATTTATATATTTTGAGAAAGCAAGAGCAGGGGGAGGGGTAGAGAGAGAGAATCCCCAACAGGCTCTGCACTGTCAGCACAGAGCACAATGTGGGGCTCCAGCTCACAAACCATGATATCATGACCTGAGCCAAAATCAAGAGTCAGGCACCTAGCCGACTGAGCCACCCAGGCACCCCATTAGATAATTTTCTAAAAGTTGAATGATAATGTGTGTAGCATGGTTCCGTGTTTGCCAAAGTAGAGCAAACCAAAAGCAAGCATGTGGCTTGTGTTTGGTGCAGAAAGTGTAGAAGGAATCACTCAAGCTGTTAATTCTATTACCTCAGGAAGTGAGAATGGAGGAATGGGGATAGGAAAAATAATGAAACTTTTGGGCTTTTTATTTAAATGCTTTTGAGAAGATATTTGCAAATGACATACCTAATAAGGAGTTAATATCCAAAAATCTATGAAGGACTTATAAAACTCAACCCCCCAAAAAAACAAATAATCCAGTGAAGAAATGGGCAGAAGACATGAATAGAAATTTTTCCAAAGAAGACATCCAAATGGCTAGCAGACACATGAAAAGATGCTCAACATCACTCATGGTTAGAGAAATACAAGTAAAAACCACACTGAGATACCACCTCACACCCATCAGAATGGCTAACATTAACAACTCAGGAAGCAACAAATGTTGGTGAGGATGTGGAGAAAGGGTACCCTCTTACACTGTTTGTGTGATTGCAAACTGGTGCAGCCACTCTGGAGAACAGTACGGATGTTCCTCAAAAGTTACAAATAGAACCACCCTAACAATCCAACAATTGTACTACTAAGTATTTATCCAAAGGACACAAAAATGCTGATTCAAAGGGGCACATGCACCCCGATGTTTATAGCAGCAGTATCAACAATAGCCAAATTATGGGAAGAGACCAAATATTCAGCAACTGATGAATGAATAAAGAAGATGTGGCATATATGTACAATGGAATATTACTCAGCCATAAAAAGAATGAAATATTGCCATTTGCAACAATGTGGATGGAGCTAGAATGTATTATGCTAAGCAAAATAAGTCAGTCAGAGAAAGACAAATACCATATGATTTCATTCATAGGTGGAATTTAAGAAACATATGTGACCATACAGAAAGGGGGAAAAAGAGAGAGAGGGAAACAAACCATAAGAGACTCTTAACGATAGAGAACAAACTTAGGACTGATGGACGGAAGAGGGTGGGGGGGATGGGCTAAATGGGCAATGGGTGTAAAGGAGGGCAGTTGTTGGGAGGAGCACTGTGTGTTATATGTAACTGATGAATCACTAAATTCTACTCCTGAAACCAATATTATGCCAAATGTTAACTAGAATTTAAATAAAAATTTGAAAAATAAAAGAAAGTGCTTTTGATAATGTTTAATTTGTTAGGAGGACATACTACTTTTGTAAGCTAAAGCAACCTGTTCTTTGAGCACTCCAACCCTGGTGTATTTTTCATCTTTCCTTCATTAGCTGCTAATATTCTGTCATTATTTTCTCTTCCTGACTTAAGACAAATATTTTCATCTCGACAGCTCCAGCTCAAGAGTTACCCCATTATGAAGCTTTTTTTCACTTGCTGCACAGGTAGACTTTTTTTGCACCCCTGTGTTTGCTACTGTTACTTCATCATCTAGCAGAGTTGAGTGTTATTTGCTTTCTTGTCTGTCTGACCTTTGCTAGAAAGTAAACCTATTGAAAATAGAGACTCTGTTTTACTTATTTAGTATCCTCTGTGCCTGGCATAGAGTCAGGGCTTAATAAATGTTTGTTTGGTGAAGAGGCTAAATCTTTGAAGGAGAGACCTTGTCTGCTATAGTTCATGAGCCTATTTATGGTGCTGTTCAAAAATATCATTGTTCCAGTCAGCAACCTTTAAAAAACTTGATGATTAAGGAAATTATAAACCCTCTTCCTCTGAACCTTAGTAAAAAAAATCTCTAGGATGGTTATATTTAAATTAGCCTTGAGAGGTTAAGCCATCATATCAAGTGTTTACATGTGTAATAGAAACAGACTTTTCCCCCTGTTCTGCATTCACTCTTCTGCTACCAAATACAAGCAAACATCACTGACAGACCTAAAAGGCAGTGAGTGATAGGGAGGGGGTGTATTATGCCCACCTTTCAAGGTTTACTTCATTTGTATTTCTCCAGTGAAAAATACTGCTTAAAAAAATTGCCATGTGGGGCACCTGGTGGCTCAGTTGGCTATTAATGTCCAACTTTGGCTCAGGTCATGATCTCAGCCTCTTGAGTTCGAGCCCCACATCGGGCTCTCTGCTGTCAGTGTGGAGCTTGCTTTAGTTCCTGTCTGCCTGTCTCTCTCTGCCCCTCCCCAGCTCATGCTTTCTGTCTTGTCTCAAAAATGAATAAAAAACATCACAAAAAATGTAATGGCTGTGAAAGTAATACCTAATCGTTGTAAAAAAAAAAAAAGAATACATACTGCAGAAATTTATAAAGAGGAACGTGAAACTCACCTGGAATCTTATTACATAGCAATTAAGCATTTAGCAATATGTATTATTTCAGGCTGTGTGTGTGTGCACCCATACCCACAAATATTTTTACAAAAAAAGGATTGTATTAATCATACAATTTTGCAATCTGATTTTTTTCACTTAAAATAAATCTGGTCATTTTGCTTATTAATAAATATAGATCTGAATCATCTCTCTTAGTATGATTTCCTATCTGGATGTGTCATAAATTATTGGACTGATTTCCTATTAATGGACATTTTAAGTTGTTTCTAATTTTTTGCTGATATAAAAACATGTCTTGGGATTGCTATCTTGAATTCTGCACTTGTCTGATTATTTTCCTATGATAAATTCCTAATGGTGGAATTGCTAGGCCAAAAGACACATACATTTCAAAGTTTTGGAAAAATAATGCCAAATTTTTGTCCAGAAAAGTTCTGTTTCTACTCTGGTCAACACTGTAGGCAAGTGCCTATTTTGCTACATTTACCTGTAGTACTGAGTTTTATCATTCTTTTATTTTGCACTTCTTTGATCACTAGTGAAGTCAAATATTTTCTCATTGTTTTTCTTTGAACTTTGATTATGGCAGTGTGTGTGTGTGTGTGTGTGTGTGTGTGTGTGTGTGTGTGTGTGTGTTGAAAAAGTTTTTCCTTTTTATATGTTCAGTCTGTCGTATTTTTTAAGGTATTGGCTTTTGAGATCATATTTAGAAAGGTGTCTTTCATGACTGTGATAAATTAGTGCACCTATGTTTTCTTTCATATCTTTACTGGGAGAGAGGCAGAGGGAAAAAGAGAGAGAATCCCAAGCAGGTTCTATGCTCAGCATGGAGCCCAACAGGAAGCTCGATCCCATAACCCTGTTATCATGACCTGAGCCAAAATCAAAAGGACCCTCAACCAACTGAGCCACCCATGTAACCCCCTTTTGGTTTTTTAATATTTAAATCTTTGATCCACCTGACAATTATTTTGGGGTAACGTATAAAGTAGAGTTCTAGGGGAGCCTGGGTGGCTCAGTCGGTTAAGCGTCCGACTTCGGCTCAGGTCATGATCTCGCGGTCCGTGGGTTCGGGCCCCGCGTCGGGCTCTGTGCTGACAGCTCAGAGCCTAGAGCCTGTTTCAGATTCTGTGTCTCCCTCTTTCTCTGAGCCTCCCCTGTTCATGCTGTCTCTCTGTCTCAAAAATAAATAAATGTTAAAAAAAAAATTTAAAAAAAATAGAGTTCTAACTTAATTTTTTTAATTGTTTATCATAAAATAATTAGCCCTTCTCCTATCAATTAAATTGTTATAGCAAATACTTCAGTAGTGATTATACACACTGTTCTGCATGCTTTATGTGTACGAACTCATTTAAACCTTGCCATCACATGGTGAAATAGGTTCTATTATTATCCTCAATTTATTAACAAGGGAACTGAGGACAGAGAAGCCAAGTAACTTGCCCAAGATCACATGACAAATCATTGCTGAAGCCGGATTGGAATTCAGGGAGCTCAGGTCCAGAATCCACTCACCTAAACCTATGCTGCCGCCTCAGTGAAAAGCCTCAAGATCCAGTCCTAACACTGCTTCTCCCAGCACCTTCTCTATTCACCCTAATGAGACATGCTTTCCCTCCTTTGACTTGAATTCTTCCTACTCACAGCATTTAAATTCCTGCCTGGCAGTAAAACTGCGTGTGTATATGGCTCCTATTCCATAACAATAATGCTACTTTCCTTGGTGGCAGGGACAGAATTAACTATATTTGCTCCAAATGCTGTGCTTTGCTCATAGAAGCATAAATGATTCCTTTCTGTGTGATTAGTTTCTATTTTAATTGGAAAATGATATATGTTCATAGTAAGCATTTATATAGCACAAGAGTAACACTGAAATATGTCTTTGCTCCTACAAATGCCCTCCAAAGGCATTTACTAGACATTTTCCTATTTAAATATAGGTATATGTGTATATATTTTATTTCTTGTAATTAGGAATATTCTAAGTATCTTTTTTTCAATTCATATATCTTGAACCTACTTTCATATGTATACATAAAGCTCTAACTCATTCTTTTTAATGATGTTATAGTATCCATTGCAAGGAAGGGCCCTAATTTATTTAACCAGTCCCCTATGGGTGGGTATTTAGATTTCTTCCAAACTTTTGGTTTTACATTGATAAAATGAACATTCTTGTACATTTGTCTTTAAGGACATATGGGAGAATATATATATGATAAAGTTATAGCAGTAGAATTGCTAGTTCAAAGTATGTGTGCATCATAAATTTTGATAGATAATGCCAAACGAAACCATAGAGTTTTGAAAGTTAGATAATATTTTAGAAATTGCATAGTTGGCTTTCAATAGTGATTGAATACTGAAAGACTTTTGAAGAAAAAGCAATTTAAACATGTGTAGACAAAAACAAATACTATGTATGGAAAAAAGGCTTACAAATTGATTTGATATTTACTGCAAAACAAGATAAGCTGGGATTAAAATTAATAAAATGTAAAGTGGTAGCCAAGGTCAAAGACCATTGAGGACCCTGACATCATATACTGGTTGGAAAGCAGCGTTAGAGTAGTTTAAATTAGGGCATTAGAAATGCGACTTCCTGTGTTTAAATCCATGGTGTGCCTCTTAGTTGTGTGACCCTGGGCAAATTTGCTTAACTTCTCTGGGCCTCAGCTCCCTCATCTTTAAATGTGGGAGGAAATAATAGTGCCCACTTCATAAGATTGTATGAGAATGAATGAATACATGTGAAACACTTAGAGCAGGGTTGATACACTGTATGTAAGTGCTCAGTAAATGTTAGCCACTAGGTTAAATGCCATTTGAATGTTAGTAAAGGAGAAAAGATGATCAAATGAGCTAATTGGTAACATACTCACAGACTAGAGGCTGAAATGCAAGAGTGAGTTTAGGAATAGATATAAAAGCATGTTTATCCGTAGTGTTCATCTGACATAGCTGGAGAATCTTTGCCTTTGTTTTTCAGGAAACAGTTGTTTCAGTTGTACTTGGCTCCACTTTAGAGGATGCACATGGCTCAATGCAGGATGAGACTGATTTTGGCAACTGAATGGAACACTGGAGTGTTCAGTTTTAAGGCTGATTTATGAAAAAACAATGGCAATAAGGCCATTGATTAAAACATCCTAATCCAACAATACAAGAAAATGATTGTTTATAGAGTGTTGGATGTGATTTTTGATTCTTGAATGAATTGCTTTGTTCCATTCATGAGAATAGTAGGGATTTTAACAAACGTTATATAGTGTTTTCCATTTTTGAAGAGCTTAAAGTTTGCCTAATTTTATATACTGTTTAGCAAAGCTATTATAGAAAGCTATATTTGATCCACATGTATATACTTATATATGTTACACTATTCATGGTTCCTTTAATTTAAATAATAATTATAACGAATTTAATTCTGTACACTTGTATAGTGCTTAAAATTCTTTTACAGTTTTTTTTTTAAATGTTTGAGAGTTGCTTCAATTGTTTTTCATGTATACAGATTAATCTCTTGGAAAAGATTGGAACATCAAACTTATTTAACATGAGGTTAAAGAAAAAAATGTATTTTTCTGTCATGAAGAAAATGCAGTCAGGAGGTCATATAAAATTAATGCCTGTTGAAATGTTAATTTTATAATAACTTTAGCTATAAAAGAAACCATGTGAGAGTCTGATACCATTCAAATCAGTTCATTTCTATAGGACACAAACTACATGAATCTCTTGTGGTAGGACTAGGGGAGGCAGAGACCACAGTTATTTCTTACTTGATAACAAAATGCTATTTCTGCATTATTTTTATTGGTAAAATCTCTCAGGAAGAGACAAATTACTCTTCTACCAGCTAAAACAAAACAAGACGAAACCTTGCAATTTAATTCTTTCATTGCACAAACTGTAGGGTTCCAGATGGTGGTGCTGTTTTCATGAAGGAAAATATTCTATAAATCTTTTATTTTTTTAAGAGGTAGATTATTATAATTGCTCCTTTATTTGCAAATTAAGCCATTTAAACAACAATACCATATGGATACAATTTCTATTAACCTTAAGAAATTACTGTTTCAGTGTGGGATTATTTTAATCTGTAGTGATTAATCAGCAATGTACTTAGCAAAAAGACAGTGGGATATTTATTTATAGTGACTAGTAATGTAAAAATGTGCATCACTCTCCTTTGTATTTGAAAAGCAAAATGCCCAGAAAATGCCCTTATCTTTGCAAAACACCGTGCTGCATTTATGAAGATATAAAAACCTGTGGAAAAGGTGCAAAATTCAAGACAAAAGCATGTCTAAGGTGGTTAAAATGGCAGTGCTATTCAAATTCACACAAGGAAGCAAACTGTTAAAGCCACACAATATGTAACTGCCAATAGTGCTGTTTTCGCCTTAGATAACATTTTATTGTTATTGTGTGTTGTTTTTTTCAGCTTGGCCTCCTTGGTGTGAAAGTGGTAAAGAGAGAAAAGTAAATGCTTGCATGTCTTTATTTTCAAAAGTCACTTCCCAAGAGGTGAAAATTTCTTTCCATAAAATTTCCTATATGAAATAATGCCTGAATATCTGTATGTGGCTCTCTGAATAACTGTGGATGCTTAAGGGAAAAAATATCACCACATATTTACTTAAATTAGATAAAAGCCAAATGTTTCTTGGGAAAGATCTTCAGCAGTTCTGTGAATCTGGGCAGGGGCTGGTCT
The DNA here is from genome assembly GCF_024362965.1 of Panthera pardus. Lineage (NCBI taxonomy): Eukaryota > Metazoa > Chordata > Mammalia > Carnivora > Felidae > Panthera > Panthera pardus. Next base: position 68,290,698 of record NW_026526991.1, on the reverse strand, counting down.
CTAGTGCGGAATTTGTTACCGTGGTAGAAGCCCATATAAAAATGATTGAATGGAACACTTACTGTAGGAAAATCAGCCACTCCCTATCCAGGCATCAGATTTCCCATGCCCCTTCCTTCTGTCAAAATGTCCTGAAAGTTTTGGAACTACTTTCTGTTTTTAGAGGAGTAGACAGCACAGTGGACTCAGAAAGGAATCCAAAGACTTGGATTCTAGAATCTCATCAACTACTATTGTTTGGTCTTGGGCAAGGTGCCTCACTTGTCTAAACTGTTCTTATAAATAAATAAAAGAGTTGGACTAGAATATAGATGACCTCCAAGACCACTTCCAAATCTATAATTCTGGTCAAAGACAATAATAGAGATGTAAATATATATTAACTATATGTTAATTATGCATATTGAACATATATTTAAATACTAAGCAAAGTCTATTATCTCATATAAGAGGCAAGGGGATAGGGTGATTACAGGCTTGCTTAATTTAGTAGTCAGTGACATTATCAAGGACATAGATTGTTTTCTATCTTTCTGCTCTGTCATCTTCACTATCTTGGCTTTTCTCCTTAGGCTTGTTCTTCACATGGTTGCAAAATGACTGCTTTAGTTTCTAGGTGTGGCATGGAGGCATGGCCTCATCAAACAGAAGAAGAGCCATTTCATTCTGTGACCTCCTGTTATTAAGAGGGAAAATCTTTCCTTAAAGCACCCCTACTCCCACCCCAGCAGACCTGCTTTCACATATCATATATCATTAGCCAAAATTATACAACACATGTCCATGCCTAAACCATGACTGGCTTAGACCAGTAAAAATTCACTTTCTGGGGGAAGAAAGGACTAGATATCCATACTTCAATGAAATTAGGGTTTATTAACAAGAAAGAGTTGAAGGAAGGAACGACAGGTAGGCTACCAACAGGACCAGCCACACTGCTAAATGGGGCTTGTTTGATGTCACCAGTCTATAGACTAAGATCAGTCACATGGTCTGTCACATATAGACTAAGATATATCACATGGGTAGAAATATCCTGTACCCATGATAGATATCATTAATTAATAATGGTATGACTGTTAAATGAGTCACATATTCAACATCATATGTTAATTTTGGGGTGGGGCAACAAAAATAATTCCACCCCACCACCATTTAGTCTTAAATTGCCAACATGATGCCCCATTACTCACAAATACTTTACAGTATAATTCCTACAAACATGGATATTCTCCTACATAATTACAATATGTCCATCAAAATCAGGAAATTAACACTGATACATTACTACCACCTAGTTCTCAGAAATGATTCAAGTTTATTTGTTGTCCCAATAACATTCTCCAAAGTTATAAGATCCAATTCAAGATCGTGTGTTGCACTTAGTTGTGTCCTTCAATTTGGAACAGTATTCCTCAATCTTTCTTTGAGTTTCATGACCTTGACACTTTTGAAGTTTGTAAGCCAGTTATTTTGTAAAGTACTTTTCAGTATGGGTATGTCTGATGTTGCCTCATGATTAGATGCAGGTGATGCATTTTTTGGACAGGATTCATTTTTTTTTTTTTCAAAAAAAAAATGTTTATTTATTTTGAGAGAGAGAGCAGCAGAGGGCCAGAGGGAGAAAGAAAGGGAGTCCCAAGCAGGCTCCACACTGTCAGTGCAGAGCCGAATGTGGGGGTTGAAGTCATAAAATGTGAGATCATGACTTGAGCTGAAATTAAGCATCAAACGCTAACCAACTGGGCCACCCAGGCTCCCCTTGGCAGGATTATCATAAAAATAATGCTGTAAATCTGAGAGAGAGAAAGAATGAGAGAGAGTGAACAACTAAGTGAGAGCTTGATTGTAGGCAATTCTTAAAGTTTCAATATAATTTTGTATCCAAAGTTTAAAGAGAAAAGCAGTTGCTCATTAGTTGTACCCATAATAGTGGTATATATTATATCCATTGTTGGCCAAAATTCTGAGCTTCCCAAGAGACAAACTGCTTAGCAAGAGAAATAAAAACAAGTATATATGATTCTCTTCTTTGAGAAGATTGTGACACATACCTTTGTCAAAAGGAATAGATCTCACTGAAGTGGTGAAAAGGTAGAAGTATATTGAGAAGTAATATATCTATATGTAGATGTATGTTTTTTTTCAGAGAGTAGTACTTAGCATACAGTAAACTCCCAGTAAATATTTGTCAAATAACATTGAATTTTAGGGTAGAGCAATGTGAAAAACATCAAATTAAAAGAAACAGGAATAGAGAAATTGCTGTGGCAGAGATCAAAGAATTACTGGCCAAATGGAAGGAAGAGATGATGTGTTCCTACTGCTGATTACAAAACCCAAACTAAGGCATGATATTACAGAAATGATGAATAGGATACACTTTTTCAAGCTTCTCTTACTAGCCAGCTTTGTCTCCTGGGAGACTCCAAAGACCATCCTGGCCTGAATTCTGACCAGGAAAAAGGAACCTGTGCACAAAGGTGATGCAACAGGAACCTTGTGAGAAAGCAATTGCACCATCTCAAAGTTCTGATGATCAAATAAGGGGTTTCTCTGCATGGTTGGTTGGAATGCATACAAAGCTTGAAGAAAGCGGATTTCATCATCTTCAAAAAAAAAATTCATCATCTGAGACATGTCAAAAATAAGGTAGAACTCTGACAAAGTGAAATGTTTCCTAGGAGTGTTCAACCTTGCATTTTATGGAAGAGTGTCAAACTGATAATATTTAGGAACATCAAGGCCAAGTGACTGGGGAGAGTTACTAAAGAGAGCATTAGCAGAATTATGGAATCTAGTAGAAAATCCCACAAAGGGGCAGGTTTCTGGTTAGCAACACCATTCTCTAGGGAAAGAAGAGAATAAGTATCACACTTATCAGAATTCAAGCAGAGTTCTGCTTTGGAATACAAAATTATTTATTCATAGAATGAGATGTGTATACAGAAGGAAAATTAATTTTCATTGAAGAACAATACATTACAGAAGAAATTTTTATCTGTTGGGAAACTGGTCATCAGCAAAGAATCAGTAAAACTTGGGTTATGGGGTTTTACTGGAGCTTGTCCCCCAAATCCTAAGGTACTCCGATTTTTGTAGTGAGACACAGTATTAAAGAATCATGGCCACAAGGTTTATTCCATGGGTCACTACATACCTTTCTTTCACAATATCTCTAACCGTTTCAACCAGAGCTGGAAGAAAGCAAAGGGACCACAGCTGAACATATCACATTACCCCACCCAAGCCCAGCAGGCCCCTTTCCCAACTCCCAGGCTGTTGTGTGACAACACTTAGAATATAAATTGTAGTGGATCATAGATCTAAATGTAAAAGCTAAAGCTATAAAAACCCCTAGAGCAAAACAAGAATAAATAAATCTTCATGACTTTGGGTTAGGCAATCACCTCTCAGATACAACACCAAAAGTATATATCTTAGATGATTGATAAATTTGACTTCATAAAAATTAAAAATATTCATGCTTCAAAGGACAATTAAAGGACAACCACATGGGAGAAAATATTTGAAAGTCATATACCTAATAAGACCCTTGTATCTAGAATATATAAAGAACCCTTACAACTCAATAATAATTAAAAAAAAAAATAACCCAATTTAAAAATGGGCAAAGGGCTAGAGTGGACATTTCTCCAAAGAAGATACATGAATAGCTAATAAGCACATGAAAAGATCTTATCATTACTCACAAGGGAAATACAAATCAAAACCACAATTAAGATACCACTTCAAATGTACTAGAATGTCTGTAATTAAAAAGACAGACATAACAGATCTTGATGAGGATATGAAGAAATTAGAACACTTGGGGCACTTGGGTGGCTCAGTGGGTTGAGCGTCTGACTTCAGCTCAGGTCATGAACTCATGGTTGGTGAGTTCGAGCCCTATGTTGAGCTCTGTGCTGACAGCTCAGAGTTTGGAGCCTGCCTCGGATTCTGTGTCTCCCTCTCCCTCTGCCCCTCCCCCACTCACGCTCTGTCTCTCTCTGCCTCTCAAAAATAAAGAAATGTAATAAAAAAAATTTTTTTAAAGAACCCTTGCACACTGCTGACAGGGATATAAAATGGTCCAGCCACTTTGGAGAATGAGGGAACAGAGGGTAGAATAGGAATTGACTTCATGGATGAAAGGTTTCTTTTGGGGGCGATGAAATGTTCTAAAATTAGGTTATAGTGATGACAGCACAACTCTGAAAGGATACTAAAGCCATTGGATTGTACACCCTAAATGAGTGAAATTGGTAGTATATAAATTATATCATAATAAAGCTTAAAAGCATGTGCATCCATATATGTATACATGTGTATATGCACATACACATATACCTATCTATATAAATTCTAAAGTAGCATGGAGTTCCTGTGATAATTCCTTGGCATTATACCATTGTAGCATGATCTTAGAGCTGTCACATGCATAACATGTTGTAGGAAGGTGTGATTCCTATGAAAAGGAAATGTATGAATATGCAAAACAGTAATCTGATTTTTCAAGTGTCTGGTTTTGAGGCAGGTACTTTGGACAGGACTGGGATCGATATTATCCTTTACTGGAACAAAAGTTATAAGACCAAGGGGTCCCTCCATCTAGGTTGACTTATTCTGAAATAAAACATCCTTCTAAGGGCTTATTTTCATTGCTCTCAATATTTCAGGTAAATTTATAAAAAATGTATAATCTTTGCTTTCTGAGCACAAGCTTCTTTATATATATTAGACCTGCTTTCTAACCATGGTTCAAATCATATGCAATTTACTTTTGGCCAACTTGCTTTATCCATCTCTAAGAGAAGTATGTTAGAGATTTCCACTATAACTGAGGAGTTTTTTGACATCTCTTTGCATGCCCACCAGTCTTTCCCTTATTTATGAATGCTGTAATGTTAGAGACATAATGGATTTATGACTGCTCTACCCTCTTTGTGAATTGTTCTTTCTAGTAATGTGAAATATCCCTTGTTCTTCTTCTTGGTACATTGCATCTTGAATGCTATTTTGCTTTATATGAATGTTGCTATACTTGCTTTCTATTTCTTAGCATTTGCCTGGAAAATGCCTTTATTTTCCTTTTTGTTTCAAATGTGTCTCTTACAAATAACATGTAGTTGAGGTCTCTTTCTTTGTTTTATTTTGCTTTGTTTTAGACCAGCCTGAGAATCTCTGCTTTTTAATAAAGGAACTCAATCCATTCAGATTGCTATGACTATTGATTATTATACTCCTTTCTGCCCTATAACTTTATTATTTATTTTTTGTAATAGTTTCATACTTACAGAATACTTGTAAGAATAGTCCAAAGGACTCCAATATACTTTTCACCCAGATTCACCATCTGTTAATATTTTGCCACATTCTTTATCATTCTGTCTCTTGATATATACGTAGCCCTATGTCATGGGTATGTATTATATATTATATAGTTATACATACATCGTTATTTTTCATTTATGTACCGTTTGAGAGTACACTGCAAAGATCATATCCCTTTATTCCCGTATACTTCAGTGTGAATATTCTAAGAAAAGGAAAATTATCCTACAGATCACAGTACCATTATTAAAATAAGGATATTAAACATTGTTATGTTACTATTCTCTAATCTACAATCCATCTGCAAATTTTTCCCAGTAATATGCCTTATGGCAATTTTTTTCCACCCCTGCTTCCATTCCAGGATTGTGCATTGCATTTAGTTATCATGTTTCTTTAGTGTCCTTTAATCCAGAACAGTTCTTTAGCCTTTCTTTTAATTTTCATTATTTTGACATTTTATTTATTTTTTAAAGTTTATTTATTTTGAGAGAATGCGTGTGCACACACGTGAATGGGAGAGGAGCAAAGAGAGAGGAGAGAGAGGATCCCAAGCAGGCTCCACACTGCCAGCTCAGAGCCCCACATGGGGCTTGAACTCATGAACCATGAAATCATGACCTGAGCTGAAACCAAGAGTTGGACACTTAACCGACTGAGCCATTCAGGTGCCCCAATTTTGACATTTTGAAGAGCACAGGTCAGTTATATCCTAGAATGTACCTCGATTTGGATTTCCTATCACCTTGTTTTGTGGGTTTTGTATTTTCCATTGCTTGTTTTCTCTTCTTCTTGGTCTTTTATTCAATTGTTGAAGTTTTCTGTTTGTTTTGGTTTGGTCTCAGTTACATTTAGTTTCTCTAGCTGCTTGGAAGTTAGAAAATCTATTTCTACTTTTCTAATGGTTATTTTTATATGTTTAATATGCCTATTCAGCATATTTTTAATCTACATCTGGTATGAGGCAGCATTTAACTTTGCCCTTAAATGAGATTAACTTTCATTTACTAGCTCCCTCTGCTCCAGCACTGAGATCATCTGGGATTTTAATTTCTGATGGTTATTTTTTTATTGCTCCTCCAACAATTATTAAGGTTTAAGTATAATTTATTTTGGTTTCTTAACACACCACCCTTTCTTGTTTTATCTATCCTATAGGTCTTCTCTTTGGGTTTATTTTTCATTATTTGCAATTACATTCTTTACTAATTTTTTCAGAAATGATTTATGGTTGATAAATTTTTTGAGTCTTTATATTTACAAACATGTCTTTGCTTTCAAAGTGAAGTTATACTTTGATTAAGTCAAAATTTGGGGGTCAATTGTTTTCCTTAGAGCTTTGAAGTTGTATAATATCTTCTTGATTTCAGTATTATTGATGAGGTCTGATGTTAATATTATCTTTGTTCTTATGTAGGTTATCTGTTTTTTACTCTCTAAAGCCTTCATTATTTTTTTTTAAAGTAAGCTCTATGTCCAGCATGGGGCTTGAACTCATGACCCTGAGATCAAGAGTTGCATGCTCCACTGACTGAGTCAACCAGGTGCCCCAACTCTCTAGAGCCTTTAGAATACCCTCTTTATTATTTTTGTTCTGAAATTTCACAAGAATGGATCTAGATGTAAAGTCTTTTTTCATTTTTCCTGCTTAAATCCCATTAGACACCAATATGAATTTTTTTCTGAGAGAAATTTTATTTTATTAATTCTTCAATTATTTCCTCTCTTATATTCTCTGTTCTCTTTCTGGAACCCCTATTAAATGGCTATGGGAATCTGTGACTCAATCTTTGTTAACTTTTCTTTCATATTCTCTTTGCCGTTTCCCACCATGTTTTGTTTTTTTTTTTAAGTTTATTCATTTATTTTGAGAGAGAGAGAGAGCATGTGAGCAAATGAAGGAGAGGCAGAAAGAGAGAATCCCAGTCAGGCTCCACACCGCCAGTGCAGAGCCTAATGCAGGGCTCAAACCCATGAAGCATGAGACCACATTCTGAGCCGAAGTCAGATGCTCAACCGACTGAGCCATCCAGGCCCCCCTCCTACTATGTTTTGAGACAATTCTTCAGCTTGGTATTTCAAAATGCTACTCATTATGTGTCCATTCTACTATTAACTCCCAAACTGATCCTTTTATTTTAATTATCAAATTTTTTATTTCTACAATATTCAGTTAATTAACTGTTTTAGTTACAGTTTCCTACACTTTTCCAGAGATATTTTTACACTTATTCTGAAACCTTGTGAGTTCTCTTACATCTTATTCTTCAAAATTCTTTATTTGTTGAATTTTGGCCTTTGTTGCAAGGTGTTAACTTTTCCTGAAATGTTTGCATAATCTTGGTTGTTTGTTTGTCTTTTGAGAATCAGTACATTTGTCTGTTCTGTTCAAACACTGTCTGTGTGGGACAGGCAAGATGTGCTAGGGGTTCAGGTTGATGCTGGTAGCCTGTCTTCTCCCACCCCTAGAGGGTGCTCTTTTTGGTTTCTTGCCCTGCTTCTCCAGCTCCAGGGCACAGCTTTCTGATTTAGCCAATGGATTGATACTACTACTTTTGTCCTGATTTTGTACATTTCCCTGTATCTTTCAGACCCTTACTTGGCTTGCCCACTGCCCCTTTCCCGCTATTGGCTGACATTTCCTGAGACGAAGAGAATTGGATGATGAGGTCTTTGCTACCCTCAGATTCATTGTTGTTGTTTTAGCATCTCTTAGGAACTCAGGGAGTTACAAATCTCCACAAATTGGAAGAAAAAAAGAAAGTATGTTTAACCAACAAAGTTGGGATCCCTACCTCAGACTACGTAGTGCTGACTTCTTTAGCCTCCAATGCTAGTTAAAATGCAGGATATGAAATTAGGAAAACTGATAGGAGTTTCACTTCTGCCACTTTTTCTAGGTGTTGTGACCCATTTCTGAACCTCAATTTCTTATTTTTTCTTCATCAAGGCATTGAGGATAATAAGATTATCTGCTGCATGTGTTCTGTGAGGATGAAATATGGCAGGAAAGTGAACATACTTTGTGAGTGTCAAAGAGCTACTGAAAAGCCATTATTCATTACACTAAATAATGCCTCCTCAGACTCTGGGGTGGGGAGGAGTAGGAAGTACTACATGAAGGAAGGAGAAGAACATGAGAAAGTAGGAGAGCATGAGAAATGACCAAAACAATCAAGATGGGAGAGGAGGAGACTGCCACAAGGTCTTGCCCCAAACTTCTGTTTTATAATCACTACCCTCAATTCCATAGACTTTTTAAAACTAAAATTTTCCACGTGTCAAATCCAGAAAGCCTACTTTCTTTATGGTATAAAATGTAGTCAAAAGAATCACTGTGAAGATTCTCATTTAATCAGAGTTATGGGGGAGAAGAGGGGAAGGGATGGCTATTGATAATAATCCTAGTAGATAGGATTATAAACTCAGATTAACTTTTCCCTAGGACTTTTTCAAAGTGACAGTTTTATATATATCTTGCTCTCTGTGTAAAAGAACTTGGAATTATCTAAAATATGGATCTGAAAATATCTTCTATGAAGTGAGGACTTTGTAGTGGGGTTTTTTCCCCTCAATGATGAAAAACTGGATAGAACCATAAACACTTCAAACAATCTGAAATCCTTGTGGGCTGGACTCATAACCAGAATCCCCGCGAGGATCTCTCTCCTCAGAGGATTCTCATGCTCTTCCTTTCTTTAGGGAATGCAATTTCTTAGGCAGTTCAGCCCAAGATGTGCTACAGTTACAGTACTGACTTTGGGGCTCAATGTTAAGAGGTCCAATGAGAATCGATAATACTACAATGCAATGGATACAGAGATTTCCTTCCAGTGTGCTTTCATATGGGTTATAACAGATGGCCTTAGCTAAGATTGGAACTCTGTGTTTTACTTCTTGTTTAAAATAATTCTTTGCCAAAACGTTTTCTTTACTAGTGTGAAAATGTCTAGCTGAATCAAAATGATGCTGCCTGCATACAGATTTCTTATGTTGGCTGATTATTGTTTTTTTGTTTGTTTTTTTCTTTAGGAAGGAGAGAATATTTGAATATTTGTTTCCCTCCATTTTCATTCAGGGATTATTTTGTCATACAGGTTTCAGCATGGTTTACCCAGCCCTCACTCACTATTCATAAAGGATGAGTTTGGTCCAAGGTTTCCTGTATTTTAAAGGGTGCCTGGGTGGCTCAGTCGGTTAAGTGTCCGACTCTTGATTTCAGCTCAGGTCATGATCTCATGGTTTGTGAGTTCGAGCTCCACATTGGGCTCTGTGCTGACAGTGTGGAGCCTGCTTGGGATTCTCTGTCTTTCTCTGCCCCTCCTCTGTTCTCTCTCTCTCTAAGTAAATAAATAAACTTTAAAAAGTGGGTTTTTTTAATTAAGGAACCTAGTGGTGGTCAGGATTCAGGGAGGGAGTGGATTTAATAGACCAGAAGAAGGACAAGAGACTGGACTCCATCTGGGGTCATTTTCAGCCAGATCAGCCAGATTGTTATTAACCTAAAGCTGGCAGCTTTTCTGTGGCCTGCACAGTATGAATATACTGAGCTCAGCCAATTCTCAACTGACTGACTCTCATGTTTCTAGGCATTCCAGCAGTGGTTCCCAGAATGTAGATTACATGGACAAGTGCAATTAAAAAAATAAAAGAAATATGGAGATAAATAGAAGACCAAAATCTTGGAATAAAAGTCAGCCCTTTAAATTTCAAATATATAAAAATTTTCACTGTATATCTTCCATTTTCTCATTTTTTTTCTTGACCAATGAATATCAGATCTTGGGTCAGTACTGAGACACACAAACAGATGTGTGAAAACCTCTGTCCCTAGTCCATGGAGTAGCTTGTAATTTTTGAATCTGCAAATCCATTCCAGATGTTTAAACAGCACCTACTATGTGGGAATATGAAAGTGAACAAAAGCTCTCCATTGTGAATACACTTGTGCAACTAATTACTCAGAACACTTCACCAGTAATGTCTTATTTGAGTTCACTATTCTTTCAAAAATATTTGTGCAATTATAATCACTCAAATAGCTGTTTTTGGCTATTACTTCAATCACAAATCTGAATGATGCTGAGGTGAATAAAAGGCTAATGTTTAAAAGTTAAAAGTTTTTTGGGAGCACCTGAGTGGCTCAGTCAGTTGGGCATCTGACTTTGGCTCAAGTCATGATCTCATGGTTCCTTTTGGCCCCGTGTCCTGCCTGAAATTCTCTCTCTTCCTCTCTCTTTGCCCCTCCCCGACTTGCACTCGCTCGCTCTCTCTCAAAATAAAATAAGTAAACTTTAAAAGACAATTAAGAGTGTTTTTGTATTTGATCTGATGATTTTAAATATCTGCTTGCTGAAAAAGCAAGAAAGGGGAAGTCTGAAGAAGCATGAAGTATGAAAATGAGTATGTATATCTAAGTGAGCTCATTTCTTTGATGTTAAGTCTGCGTGCCTAAGAAGCTAGAATTTAGATAAATGAATCGCAGTCTTAATAGCATGCTCCTGGAAAACCAAAACTGCATTTCTCTTTTGTCAGGAATGGAAATATGCATTGTTGCCCAATTAAGGAAAGGTTAACTGAAGGGGAAAAAGATTTCACTCTTCTGCCCTTACTGCTCAAGGAGCTTATTTAACAAGCTAAATGGAGAGCTGGGGTGGGGGGACTGCTTCACTCTCAGTATTATTGGGCAGTTGCCAAACACAGTTTAAAAAATAAACTGAAATAAAATTGCTCAAGCATCTAATGCCGTGGAGTACAAGATTGACGTGTTGGGGCTTGCAGTTTTAGCTACAGCCAACTAATTACCACATACGTAATTTCTAGTTATGGATAAGTGGCCATTTGCACAGCATCTAGTACTTTTCATATTATCTCACCCAGGCATCTGCAAATTAATAGGGGTAATATATTATTATGGGAAAAGATTGAATCTGACGATGATCTCAGGCACTAAAGGAACAGGCTGTCCTACAGCACATGTGAATTTTTCATGTTTCTTGGAGACTAGTGTCCTTAAACTTCCACTGGCATTAATTTTTACTGTTAAGCTTTTGCCCTTGTGGCCCTGTTTCTATGGCTCAGCAGACCACAGATCTGATGTTACAGTGTAAGTGTCCCTGTCCTCTGCCAGGAGTCTCTGCTCTGTGCACACTTTCCCAATAAGAATCTACACTGCTTTGACTCTTGACTGCATCAGTCTCTGCCAGTTACCCCTGTGAAAAGAACTCCTTCAAAGCGAGCGGTGTGTTTGGCTTTTATACAATGGTCTAGTCACAAACTGTGACAACTCTACCTTGAGTAGCCCATTTGGGAATCCAGAAGAGCTAGGGCTGCATTTGGACTCTCTTTAACTACAACATTCTTTTGGCTTTTCTTCTGGCCTCAAACGTGGTATACACAGTGATTTTGTTCTTGCTGAGTAGAGTTTTCTCACTGGTTTCTGCCAAAACATGGAATGCAGGCCCACAGATAAGATCATCACAATGATAACAGGTAACCTTTGTTACAGGCTTACTATGTGACAGGTACTGCACTGAGCAATGTACAATGTCCCCTCTCTTCCTCACAACCACTCTGTGGAATGGCTATGATTATTCCCATTTTATGACTGAGGAAATGGAGACTGAGAAAGACTAAGGAAACCTGCCCAAAATCACATCGCTTGTATGTGGTAGAGGCCTGATCCCAGCTAAGGTCAGTCTGAGTTCAAAGCCATGTACAATTTCTCCAAGGCAAGACATTTGTCCTTGTTCTGTGTGGGTAATTCTGGAAGAGATCAGGTATCACACACACACACACACACACACACACACACACACACACACACGAGTCTAGGTTTGCTCCCAATCCAACATGGGATTAGTACTTGTAGAGTTGACTGAGGGGGAGTCTCCACTCTGCTTAGGGCACCAACTCTCTCCAAAAGACATTCCTTTCCTGAAGCCTCTGCTGGTGGTGGGTGGCCCTGATACACCATTTTGTTCAGGGCAGTTCTCCACCCCAAGAATAAAGCTTTTCCCCTACCCAAACCACCTAAGGACCACTTTCCAAATGGGAGACCCAAGCCAGTTTTCTAAAAAGCAGGGTCTCATGGATGCCTCTTTGGCAACGTGGAAGACATGTTTCCTGTGTTATTCTCATTTTCTGTAGAGGTTTGATCTAAGGCTTCTTTGGAGGCAGTATTGTAGTACTGATATGTAGGCGACACTGCCTTATGAGGACAACCTCCTTTGTCAATTAACAATTCTCTTCACCAACTTGCCATATAAGATGGACCCTGCCTACCAAATTCCTCTCTGTAGTAACTAGTGTTATACAACCCTAGATTGAATAAATTTACAAAGTATTTGACCACCTCTCCCAAAGAGAGGAAAATTTTGAGAACTCACAACTAAAACGTGATACAGAAATAGGGATGCCTGGCTGGCTCAGTTGGTAGAGCATGTAACTCTTAATCTTGGGGTTGTGAGTCAGAGCCCCACGGTGGGCGTAAAGATTACTTAGATAGATAGATAGATAGATAGATAGATAGATAGATAGATAGATAAATAAAATACTAAATAAATAGGAATTCCAAAATGGCAAACATTTCAGTGTACTCTTCTGAAATGGTGATAAAGAGAGCTTTTCTTTCTCAAGACAACTGGGTTCTGCAGAAACAGGGTATGTTGAAAGTTTCCTATTCTCTGAAAGGGTTTTGGCATTCTGCTTGATTGCCAGAGGTAGTTGGAGTATGATTTAGATAGTGAGATAACTCAACACCAAAAATGGGTCTGTTTGGAATTATCCCAGAATCTGCTAAATTCTCTTCAGCCTTAAGGATAAGAGAAATGAACTGGGCAAAAAGAGCTTCCTTTGAATGTCTCTTTGATGAAAGCTGACTTGTTTTATTTTAGAGAAAAGCTGGAATGATAGGAATTTTAGTACATAAATTTCTTCTAGTGAACTTCTCTTTAAGAAGTATTCTAGAGGATCTTAAGATTATCCAATTATTTGCTAAAATAAAATAGAGTGATAGCTTTTGGAGGAGCTTTCTTAGATATGACCTTATATCTGTGCTGCTCAGTCCATGGGTTGGTCTGCAAGGGAAGCATAGCCAAGGACTGCGGTTCGTGAATACATTGTCGTAAATAATGGATGATGTCACAGATGACAGGCTGCCTAGCATAATTTGATCTTGAGCTAACTGATATCTGGAGTCATATTTTAGCTTTAGTTTCTTCTGTGTTCTTGTATTTGGTGTGAAGCTGTCCACTTTCTCCAAGAGGCAATCCTTAAATTCAAAGGAAGTATTGGTCTGGAGTTAGGGGCAAGGCAATTTAAAAGTTCAGTCAGAAGAAAAGAGTAATTTGTATGCCTGGTTAGTATATGGATTGGTGCTTCTACTCCTCCACCTAATAGTAAGCAGAGCAGAATAAAATGGGTCACAGAAATTATTGAATCAAGTCAATTTCATCCGTTAAGCTCCTAACTAATCCCAAACATGGGTTCTTTTCAAAATAAATTCTTCTTTTTTATGTTTTTAAAAGTGAAATAAGAAGTGTGAAACACCAAATAAAAAATTAAACAGCCTAAACACATTAAACTAGGGCAAAATAATCCCCTTCATTTATAGCAGTGTTTCTCAAACTTCAGTATGAATCAAAATTATGTAGGGAGCTTATTGAGTGTACATGTTTCTGGCCTTACCACATGATTTAATAAGTTTGGGAAGGACTCAGGAATTTACATTTTTAAGAGACATCCAACTATTCTGATTCAGGCAACCACAGATCGTACTTTGAAAGACATTGAAATCATTCAAGAAAAGATTAATGTCTGTAGATGTTAATATAGTCCTTCAGGGAAAGAAGCTTCAGGGAGAGAAGGCTGAGCAGAGAATCTTGGGAGCAGAGATTTAGATTCCTACTCTAAACCAGCAGGATTAGATTCTTGGGAACCGTCTTTGGTTCATTCCCTCTGGATTAGATAAACCACATCCAGGAAAAAATGGGAGCAACATCAATACACACACACACACACACACACACACACACACACACACCCCTACAATTTCTAGACTTATTAATATTTTCTACAGATATATTCTAAGGTACTTATTTCATCATTAGCAAAGTCTTTCTTTACATTGAATAAACCTTGACCTTTCTTACTTTCTTCATATCTGGACCGTGTAGAACTCTGCAAACTCCAACCAGGACTGATAAGGGACCTCTCAGCTAACACTTCCACTTCTCCAAGCTTGTGAGGGTGTAAGGGAGCTGCTGACCTTTTTTTTTTCCTTTCTGTACACCTACTCCTTTCTTTTTTTTATAAATTTTTTAAATGTTTATTTATTTTTGAAGGAGAGAGAGACAGAGTGTTAATTGGGAAGGGGCAGAGAGAGAAGGAGACACAGAATCTGAAACAGGCTCCAGGATCTGAGCTGTCAGCACAGAGCCGGACACGGGCCTGGAACTCATGAACCACGAGATCATGACCCGAGCTGAAGTCAGATTCTTAACTGACCGAGCCACCTAAGCGCCCCTCCTTACACCTACTTCTGCACTGATTAGTCTCTCTTGTTCAGATCTGTCAGGTAGACTTCATCTATAAGCTCTGACCTGGCCCAGTTCCCGATCCCATTTAGTCTGAAATAAGCAGGATGTTAACAGATTTAGGTTCCTACTCTAAACCAGCAGGATTAGTTTTTAAACCACTTTCAATTCATTCAACAACATATGAGTGCCTACTCAATATCTGACTGCCTACTATGTGCTAGGCATTGTTCTAAACATTTGGGATACATAGTGAACCCAGCAGAAAGATCGCTAATCTTGTAGAGTTTATATTCCAGTACAGGAGACAGACAGCAAACAACATAATTAAGGCAATAAGTGCTACGAAAAAATGAAAAAGTAGAGCAGGAGGTTCGCACATGTGTGTGTATGTCTGTGTGTTTTCACATGTTTTGCATGGAGTGATGTGGGTCAGCCTTATTGAGAAATTGAGAATTGTGCAAGGATTAAAGGATGGGAGGGAGTTAAAGGATATTTGTGAGGAAAGCACTGTAGTCAGAGGGATGAGCTAGGGCAAAGACCCTATGGCAGGGGTGTGCCTGGCCTGCTTAAAGAATCGTCAGGAAGCCAGTGTCACTGGAACAGATTGAATAAGAAGCTAATAGAAGGAGACAAAATAAGAGATAATGGTAGGGAAAGTCAAGAAAAACGTCAACTGTTTCCTGCCAGTTGCTAGAAGACTGGAGTTGACATCAGCTGAGGTAGGGAGGGCTATGGGTAGGAGGGCTGACATGGAGCGAGTTTAGGGAACAGGGAGAAATCAAGAGGTTTGTTTTGGAAATGTCAGACCTCCAAGTGGAGACTTTGAGTAGGCACTCGAGTTCTTGAGCTTGGAGTTCAAGAGCAATGTAAATATGGAAATCATTAGCATATAGTTTTTATTTAAAGACATGGGACTGATTTAAATTATCAAGATAAAGATAAAGAAGAGGTTCAAATTCTGAGCTTTGGGGAATTCAAACATTAAGAGGATAAACTAAGCAAAGCAAACAGCAACAGAAAGGAAGCAATCAGAGAGATAGGACACAATGAGAAAATGTGGTATGCCAGGAGAATATTAACAGAGAGAGAGCACCATAAGCTGCTAACGGGTCAAGGTCTGAGGTCTGACCATTGTAATTAACCACATGATGGTCATTGATAACACTGCCGAAAGCAATTTCTGCAGAGTAATGGGGGTAAAACCTGATTGGAGGGGGTTCAAATGGAATAAAAGTAAGGTAAGTGGAGACAAATAAATACACACAATTCTTTCTAGGAATCCTGCTACAAATGGAAAGGAAAAGAAATGAGGTAGGAGCTCATATGGAGTTAAGAGAGGTGTTGTTATCACCATTGTTTTCAAGTGGGAGAAATATAAATATACCTATATGACTAATAAGAACGATCCAATAGAGAGAAAAGGATTGAAAGTGTGGGTGAGACAAAGTAAAATTGCTAGAGTAACATCCTTGATTAGATGAAAGGAGTAGGAATCCCAAAGCCAGAGGGACTGGCTTTGTAAGAGAGTTCACGTAGTTCATCTATGGTAATGGGCAGGAAAGCCAAGCATATAGGAGATGATGCCATTTGGGCACATGAGATGGTATGA
Organism: Panthera pardus; assembly: GCF_024362965.1. Taxonomy (NCBI): domain Eukaryota; kingdom Metazoa; phylum Chordata; class Mammalia; order Carnivora; family Felidae; genus Panthera; species Panthera pardus. The sequence continues at coordinate 68,274,216 of NW_026526991.1, read as the reverse complement.
GTTTGGGGAAGTTCTCTTCTGATACTTCCATTTTCTCAGTGAAGTAGGAAATAAAACCATCTGTTAAGAATGAAGATGAGGATGAGGTTTTTGGGGTTTAAGAAAAGAAGAGAAGGTGTGAAAATGTTATCTGAGCGGGAGAATGAGTGATCTTGACATATATGGTATGATTGCCTGTAGGTGTCAGGGGCCCAGTTGTGGTTTCTGGGTATGAAGTTAAAGTACAACTTGTCAGGAGTTTGTGGTTTTTCTCCAGTCATATTTAGCTACACAGGTGTAGGCACAGAATAGGCTGATGATTGGGTTTAACCCAGGGAGAAAAGGGAAGGCACTTTCAAGAGGAGTTGATTGAAGAAAATGTAATGGAGGGACAGTTTTCAAAGGCTCCAGCAATGTCAAGGAAATCAGCAAGGGTGGTGCAGCACCTCAGGGTTAACAACGGTAGGAAGCCATTACCACCTCCAGGCTGAAAGGGCAAGAGATGAGTAGTTATCTGAACCCTGTGAGAGGTGCAGTTGCAGCAGAAGGACCTGTCAACCCAGGGATTCGGCCTTAGAGAAACACAGCCACTGCTGAACTGCAGCCTGACCTGGAGGGAGCAGAGGATTAATACCTCTTCTCCTTTTTCTCCTCCCCTTTCCTGCTGGCACCTCTCATTGGCTGAACCTAACTGGTAGCTAAAGGGTAAAGGAGCCTCGTGGACCCATCTGTAAAGGGCAGCTCTTAACAGACAGAGCAGAGTGGAGAAGGATGGAGAGTGGATGTGGAGGAGCAAACACAGTTGGACCAGAGTTGTGCTTTCGCTGAATGAGTACACTGGACTAAGAGAGGGGCACGTGAGTCAAGCCAATATGCAAGGGAGTGATTTTAAGAGTTGCCTATGGAATTCAGATGTGTAAAGAGGGAAAGGAGGACATCAAGGGCATGAGGAATGGTGAGAATACAGAGGAACTGCCATCAGTGAGAGTAAAAGATAGCTGGCCCCCAGGTAATAGAAGGAGTAAAGACAGGAAGTAAAGGTAGAAGGTAGGTGGCGTTCAAAAAGGTCAAAAGTGAGATCATGGAGGTATTGCAGGTATTGACAATGAGATGGTCTGGATATTGTGCTGTGAGTGAGTGGTTAGGGTAGGGTGAAAGACGAAGTCATCAAGGGTGGGGATGTCAAGGAACTAAGAGGTCAGACCTGGGATCTGGCATTATATTGGCCACTGGGCTCAAGAGCTACTCCCAGACCACTGCTTGGTATTATCAGATATGACAGCGAGGTCCTCCTGTTGCTCTGCCTGCTTGCTGCCTCAACCAGTGTCACCTGTTTTTGCCTAAGTACTGGTTTCTAAGTTCCAACCAGTACCCTGTTTAGTACTCTTGTCCCTTCTTGGAGACTTGCCCTGAAGTCCAGGACAGTTGACTCTGGCTCTATTTTCTTTGGAAAGTTTCCTGGCCAATGCCCATAGTTGTCCTGACCTGGGAATCACTTCTGATTTCCTGTTGTAGAGTTGCACCACTAGGAGGAACCTAGCCACTTTCCTCTTGGACTCCGTAGCTTTGACAGATAGCTGATCATGACTGAAACTGGTACAACACTCCTTCTGGGCCTCCCTCACCTCCCCAAACCTTCAGAGTCAGTTTTGGCAGCTGGGTGTGTTCCCTCAAGAGCCTATCCTCACGCAGAACCTCTTAACCTCCCTGCCTGTTCAGAATGCTACCAGGCCATTTTATAACTTGAGTCAGAGGACTGAGTTATGAGATACTACCAAAGGGGGGATCTATAAATGGACACAGGAAAAATGGCAGGTACTAAACACATAACAGTCTTTTTCAGAGGAATCCTAGATCCAACTCCAAATCCTCCACACCTAGAAATCTTTCTCATAAATATTTTGATCACATAACATTCCTTTAGTCCATGGCTAAAAATTAAGCACTATGTGAAACCGTTCTGGTAAAGGAAAATCATATGAGTTATATGTAAAGCATGTAATATAAAGCAGAAATAGCTTACCAAATGTACTATAGATTTTCAGATCTAGAATAATGATAATGCTAAAAAGAAAAAAAAATGTCAGTGATAATTTGACAATGCTGGGAATGAGGTGCTTCTAACTGACATAATAAAACAAAGCATCTGGAGTCTGCTAATAATCAGAAATAAGGACAGAAAAATACTCAGTTTAAAATAGTGACAAGGACTATAAAATTCTTAGGAATTAACTTTTTTAAAAAGGAAGGTACAGGACCTATATGAGGCAGACTAGAAAATCCTGCTGAAAGATATAAAATAAGATTCACATGAATTGGGAGATATTTTTGTTCTGGATGGGAGGGAGACTTACTATAAGAAAAATGTCTGTTCTTCCCAAATAAATAAGAGTCAAGTATTGGCATTCCAGCTTGAATCCCAGTAAGTTTTTAAAAAGCTGGGCAAAATAATTTAGAGTGAAAATAGAATCTAAAAGTGACCAATAATGTTTTTATTTTTTTCTTTCTTTTTAAATATTTTTAATGTTTATTTATTTTTGAGAGAGAGAGACAGTGCGCTAGAGTGAGAGCAGGGGAGGGGCAGAGAGAGAGGGAGATACAGAATCTGAAATAGGCTCCAGGCTCCAAGCCGTCAGCACAGAGCTCAAAGCGGGGCTTGAACTCACAGACTGAGAGATAATGAACCGAGCCAAAGTCGGACACTAAACCGACTGAGCCACCCAGGCGCCCCATCCAATAATGTTTTTAAAAGAAGGACTGAGGGGGCATACCTCACTGGTTATTAAAATACTATATGAAACAACTGTGACTGTAGTTAACACTGTATTGTGTAATTAAAATTTGCTAAGAGAGTAGAAATTAAATATTCTCAACAACAACAAAAAGATAAATATGTGAGTTGATGGTTATGTTAATTAACTAGATGGGAGGACCCCTTGCGCAAAGTATATACGTATCAAATCATCATGTCATACACTTTAAATATCCTACCATTTTGTCAATTACAACACAATAAAGAGGGGCACCTGGGTGGCTCAGGCAGTTAAGTGTCCCAACTCTTGGTTTTGGCTCAGGTCATGATCTCATGGTTCCTAAGATCGAGCCCTGTGTTGGGGGCTCAGCACTGACACCACAAAACCTGCCTTCAGTTCTCTCTCCCTCTCCCTCTCTCTCTGCCCCTCCCCTAGTTGTGCTCTCTTTCTCTTGATATAAATAAACAGACATTAAAAAAAAAAGTACATTAAGTCAGTTGAAAACCAAAAAATAAAAATTAAAAAAAGACTGTAATTCAGAAAGTTTTAGCACAGGACTACAAACATTGATAGGAAGAATAGAGTCCAGAAACAGATCCAAATACAGGAACTTCATAAAAAATGGACAAATCGTGGTTTATATAATAAGTGGTGCTGAGTTAATTACATATTCATCTATAAGAAAAGTTCTAGTCCCACCTCACATACACAAATATACTACCGATGGATTAAAACCTTGACTATTATAAATAAAATTATAAACATGTTAAATGGAATTAGGAGGATATGTTTATTACTACTAAGAGAGAATTTCTTATAAAGACTATAAATATAGAAACAGGAAAACCAAAACCCATACAATAAAGGTAGCTTTATTTGACTGTGTGAAAGCAAAAAAAAAAAAAAAAAAGGATTCCAGATATCATAAAGTCCCAAAACAAACATGATAGACTGGGGAGAAATTATTATTTTACAACACATGCTGTGAACAAAGCATTCCTTTGTCCCTTTTACACAAATTAATAAGAAAAAGACAAACAATCCTATTGGACAATGGATAAAGAATTTGAATAGGCATTTCATAAGAAAGGAAATGAAAATGGCAATGAATAGGGGGACCTGAGTGGCTCAGTCGTTTAAGTATATGCTTGATTTCCACACAGGTCCTGATCTCATGGTTTGTGGGATGGAGCCCTGCATTGGGATCTGTACTGACAGGTCAGACCTTGCTTGGGATTTCTCTCTCCCTCTGTCTCTGCCCCTCCCCTTGGTCATGCACCCTTTTTCAAAATGGAAAGGTAAACTTTAAAAAAAAATTTAAAAAATGGCAATAAATATATGGGGACAATGATCAATTTCATTGGTAGTTTAGCAATTTAAAATAAAAGCAATATCCCATTTTTTGGTCATCACTTGACAAAAACTTTCAAAGTGGCACAACTTCCATTTCTAGTGAAGAGGCCGAAAAAGGGGCAGATTGTATATGATTTGTGGGTGTGTGGATTACTACTAATAGTTTAGAAAGCAATTTGGTAATTTCTATTAAAATTCAGTAACAGACCTTTTGGTCCAGCAATCTTAGCTTTGGGATTTTTATCCTAGAGAAATAATACACCAATTTATAAGGTCCTACAGTCATGGATATTTATTGTAGCATATATACTGTAAAAATCTTATGTCTATCATAGGAAAAAGATTGAAAAAATACACATCCCTGGCTAATTCATACCAGGGAATGCTAATGTACCTATTCATAGAAGGAGTTTAATCTGTAGGTACTGTGTTGGAGAGGTATCCAAGATCTATTGTTAAATGGGGAACAAACTAGATAATTTGCTTAGCATTTACATTATGATGTATACTATTGTGAGTTTCTGTTCCTATTTTAATTAAGTCAGTTAATCCTCACAGCAATTCTCTGGAGAGGTTCTGTTATTACTTCCATTTTACAAAGGCAAAATCAGGCATTAAGATACTAAAGTAACATGTCTGAGCTTGCAGATCTGATAAATTTGAATCCACGCAGTCTGACTTCAGAATCCGTGTGTCCAACCACCATGCTGAAAGTCATATTTTGGATGTTTAGTATATCAATCTAGCGTTCCAAAAGGAAACAAACAAAGCCAGTCCTACATCTATGTACATCTGTATGAGCATAGGGAATAAAGGTGATAATTTTGGCTACCTCAAGGTGTGGGATTATGAGAAGATTATTACCCATTTAAAAATTTTGAGTTGATTTGATTTATTTTTCTTTAGAGAGAGATAAAGACAGTGTGCACCCATAAGTGAGCATGAGCAGGGAAGGGGCAGAGGAAGAGGGAGAGAGAATCATTAACCATTCCTTTTTTATTTTATTTTATTTTATTTTATTTTATTTTATTTTATTTTATTTTATTTTATTTTATTTTATTTTATTTTATTTTATTTTATTTATTTAGAGAAAGAAAGAGGGCACAATCTGGGAAGGGGCAGAGAGAGAGGGAGACAGAGAATCCCAAGCAGACTCTGTCCTGTCAGCACAGAACCCTGTGCGGGCCTTCAGCTCCTGAATTGTGACATCATGACCTGAGCCAAAATCAAGAGTCAGACACTTGACTCAAAATCAAGAGTCACACTGAGCCACCCAGGCACCTGTCATTAACCATTTCTTAATACATCTCTGTAATGTTTGACTTGTTGCAAGGAGGGGTTTATAAGTTTTTAAAACCCTTATAAAGAAAAACCATCTTAAAATTAAACTAAAAAATTTTAAAGGCTTTTAATTGCTATTTTGTACACTTGAAACTAATATAACACTGTACATTAACTAAGGGGAATTAAAATAAAAACTCAAAAAGAAAATTAAAAAGGGGAAGAAAAACAAATCTGGGAACATGATGTTGAATCCTGCATCTAATTATTCCACTCACAGAGGGAAAGTAACTTAATGTAAACCCTTTTATTTATGCATTCACTCATTCAACAAATATGTTTTGAACACCTACCCTGTTCCAGGTACTGGGGAATATAGCAGTGAAGAAAATAGACATAGACCCTGCTCTGACAGAGTTAAATTCTAGCTAGAAATATACAAATAAACAAGCTACCTAACACATTTCAGATGGAAATAAGGGTTCTAGCAACAAAAATAAAACAAAATAAGGAGTATTGGAAGTGAGGTATGAGTGAGTGCTGTAGGTAGGTGAGCTGCTGTCTGTTGTAGAATGGTCAGAGAAGGTCTTAGGGATAAGGTGGTATTTGGGAAGAGAACTGAAGGCAGTGAGGCTAACTGCCATGTGGATAACTGTGGGAATAGTGTGACAGGAGAAAGAACAGCAAGTGCAAATGCTCTGAGGTCAGTATGCTTGGTATATTCAGAGACTAAGAAGATCATTTTGGGGTGGGGGTGGTAGGGAGGAAGAGATCATGGGAAAACCATGTAAATAAAGGATTTAGCTTTTTCTGTGAGTGGTATGGGAAGCCAATTGGAGGATGTCGAACAGATAATGACATGATGTGACTTACTAACCAATGATGGATATTAGTTGGTCATTTCAAATTTGAAGGTAGTACAGTATTTGCCATTTGCACACACAAATGCTGCAGTGATTGTCTCCTGAGAGCATTATTTGAAAAGAGAATTTTCAAATGGCCTGGGAATGTTTTCAGGGAAGTCTGAGAGGGCAACCAGGTGGGATCCCAGAGAGCGATTAGAAATCCCACCCTCATTGGAATGGACCCTGCTTGACAGAATGTGCTATCCTGTGGCTTGTTTTGTGGTTATCCCATTCAGAGAAAGAATCTTGGAAAATTGATAAGGACATTTTATTCCAGAAGGAGGATTGTTTGTTTGTTTGACTTTCAGCAAAGGTGAGATGGCTTCACAGGACTTATCTAAGGCCTGAATTCTTCCCCCCAAAACGAAAACAAAACAAATAAAACCCCCAGGATTTTGATTGGTCAAGAAAGCTCACAACAATATGGGGGAAATGATTATTTCAAATATGTTTTACACACTGTAGGCCCAGGCAAGCTTAGTGTCTTAGGTTGGGTTCCCCAGAAGCAAATCTTGAGGCTGATTTGTGTAGAAGTTATTTATTGGGGAGTGTTCCTAAGAAGAGCTACAAGAGTGGGGCTGGGAAGGGATGGAACTAAGCAAGGAAACATCTAGTATCAAGTCCGAGGTTCGGAAACAGGCACCATGGCACAGGAGAGTTCTGCAGACAGGAGGCACACCTCCATGTTGGCCCCATCAGGGCAAGTTTGCTGCACTATTTAGCTCACACCTTAACATCAGTGACACCTTATGTCATCATTGGTCAAGTGCTGTAGAAAGGGAGGAAATGCTAAATCCTAAGGCATACAGATCACAGAACGAACTCCACTGAAAATCTCTGAGAGAAAAGGTCCAGGATAAAGACATCATTTGACTGCCATAGGAGTCTTTGAAAACTATTAGTGGAAAGTATATCTCACTGTTTTCCTTTCATGCTCTTCCGAACCATCATGCTTCCACAGGAAAATAAACCTTTGCCTCAAACATCAACTTAGATGTTTGAAGAGTGAAAGCAAGATGCTTCTCTAGCAGAAAAGACAGCTTTTTTTTTTTTAACTACTTAGAAGAGCTGTCTTTTCAAAAGGTATAGACGGTATATAATACTTTCTCTGATGCCCAATATCCAAGTTCATGCAGACTTGGTTGCCACTTGTCTGACTGAGGAAAAAGGCACCCACTAGTGGTCAAGAACCTATCCTGCTCTCAGACATGCTTTGTTTGGCTGCTTATGTTTAAAAATTGGAATTGCAATATTTGTCTGCATATATCTTGCCCCCAAAGAATGTATCAATTTATTCTGTGTTCGGAGTGTTCATATTATGAATAAAAGGCTGAGAATCAAAGATATAAAAGAAGCAATGCTGGTCTGGGTGGCTCAGTCGGTTAAGTGTCTGACTCTTGATTTTGGCTCAGGTCATGATCCCTCAGTCATGGGATTGAGCCCCAAGTGGTGCTCTATGCTGACAGCGTGGAGCCTGCTTGGGATTCTCTCTCTCTCTCTCTCTCTCTCTCTCTCTGTCTCTCTCTCTCTCTCTCTGAGCACATGTGTGTGTGTGTGCACACATGCTCTCTCTCAAATAAATTTTAAAAAAATCCTTTAAAAAAAAATAACCTATGCTAGGGGGCAGTGAGTATGGCAATATAAAATATCACAACAGAGATAGGAATTTCACATCCTTCGGATAGTTTCCTTAAAAAACATAATAAGCTTGCGGCGCCTGGGTGGCGCAGTCGGTTAAGCGTCCGACTTCAGCCAGGTCACGATCTCGCGGTGCGTGAGTTCGAGCCCCGCATCAGGCTCTGGGCTGATGGCTCGGAGCCTGGAGCCTGTTTCCGATTCTGTGTCTCCCTCTCTCTCTGCCCCTCCCCCGTTCATGCTCTGTCTCTCTCTGTCCCAAAAATAAATAAAAAACGTTGAAAAAAAAAATTAAAAAAAAAAAAAAAACATAATAAGCCAAAGGTAACACACAGCCAACCTGGAGTAAGATGGTGAAACCAATTTAAGGGGCATTTTGAGGAACTGATTGTCTATTGGCCTTTTAAAAGGGGTGATAGAATAAGATTGCTGAAGTAGATACTAAGTTTTTGAGGTTGTATTTCACTTGGACAAAATCATTTGCATCTCTATTAGACAAAAAACGAGAAGTAAACATTTAACATGCAAAGTACACATCCTAACATGTAATATTTACATAAAAACATATATGTAATTACGTTATTACATATTACAGACCACATATGTAAATATGTAATTACATATTACATTTAAGTATTACAATATGTAATATCACAACATATAGGTTTATCACAAAACCTGGGCCTTTAGTCAATAGTAAACAGTGCATCAAACAAAAGTACATTCCTCTAGGGGCGCCTGGGTGGCTCAGTCTGTTAAGGGTCCAACTTTGGCTCAGGGCAGGATCTCACAACTGGTGAGTTCGAGCCCCACATTGGGTTCTGTGTTAACAACCTGGAGCCAGTTTCAGATTCTGTGTCTTCCTCTCTCTCTGCCCCTCCCCTGCTCATGCTCTCTATCTGTCTCTCAAAAATGAATAAATGTTAAAAAAAATAATAGCAAGTTAAAAAAAAAAGTACATTCCTCTAGATGATTAAATAATGTATGGGTGGGATTGGTAAATAATGTCCTGGTCCAATATTATATCCTTCCTTTGTCTTATTTTTAAATTTGGGGGTAGTTTTTAAAACATTTCTGGCCATGCCACTAGAGATTATAATTTAATTGGTCTGAAGAAGGAACCTGGCATAATTATTTTTTAAAAGCTATCCTAAATTCATAAAATACATAAAACCCTACCCACCACCATTTTGGAACTGGCTATGAAGAGCCAAGCTGTGGATGAGCAGGGATCTACCAACAAAAATTTTCTGATGCATAAGACCAGGAAATGTCTCCAGTTTCTATCTATGATATGGAGCTAAGCTAACTGGGAGTCTGAGTATGGAAAATAAGGGCTGGGGGCTGGGTGTATGTGGGGGGGAATGTTAACATACGGACTGTCCTAGGGCTTATTAAGAGAAGAGATGAAGAAAAAGAATAAAGGACAACAGAAACAGAAGAAAGACCGGAGTATGAATTGAGATAAAGAGAGAGGAAGAGAATCTGACAGTATATTGTTCACATATTTTTGTACCGTCTGAGTTAGAAAAATTCACAGACAGAATTGATAGGGCAAAAGTTAAGAGCATTTACAATATTAATAGATTTTGCCAAGTTTCTCTCCAAAAAAGTTGTAACAGTTTACACTCCCATTGGCCAAATATGAAAATAGATGTTTCTTAAATCCTTACCAGAACTATAAGAGCAACTGTTTTGATTTTTGCCAATATGAAAGGAATAATTTTAAAAGGCATACACAGATCTTCTAATTTTCATTGATTTGATATAAACTTTTTAAAATGTTTGTTTATTTTAGAGAGAGAGAGAGAGCAGGGGAGATACACAGAGAGAGGGAGACACAGAATCCAAAGCAGGCCCCAGGCTCTGAGCTGTCAGCACAGAGCCCGACATGGGGCTCAAACCCATGAGTGTGAGATCATGACCTGAGCTGAAGTTGGACATTTAACCAACTGAGCCACTCAGGTGCCCCCTCTAATTTCCGTCTGTTTACCTATGACTTAGACTGTTAGATTGAACATCTTTTCAAGTGTTTCTTTTTCTGTCAGCTTTTTATATCTGTGGATCCCATTTTTCTACTGGGAAAAAAAATTGCTTTTTTCTTAGTGATTTTTAAAACTTGATTTATTAAGGAGATTAGCTCTATGCTGTGTAGTCAAGGACTGTGTGGGCAGAACCTTAAGAAGCTTCTCAGTACTTCTTTTTGAAGACAATTTAGTCACTTTTAAACAAGGAAGACTCAACTGAATGGCCCTTCTTAAGTTCTATATAGGAGCCAAACTGGCAGGCATCACCCCTAGGGAAAGATGTAACTGGAACATTTTGTGGTTTAACTATGACTGTCCAAAACCACACATCCCTTGGTGTGTTGACACAGGAACTGTTGAAAGGGTCAGGCAAATTTGCAGAGGCACCAGGAAACCTCCTGGGAAGATAGTGTTGTATCTTCTACCCAATTCCTTCCCTTTTGAGTTTTACTAGTTTTCAAACCCCTCTTATAGATTGAGATGGTCTCAGAAGGGGCAGGAAACAGTCCTAAGCATCTCAAAGGGAAACTCACCATAAGGAACATTTGGAATTGAGACCTGAGATCAATATCAGGTTTAAATGCCCATGGATTCCGAAAGGGGAAGGGTTGGCTCTGATACAGTGAGCAGCTCTAATTGGAGCCCCTTTTGAGCCAGATGGCCTGGAGGGCATGAACTGGGAGGAGATTTCTGGCAAACTGAGGAGCTATTCATTGCTTGAGCTCTCAAGGTGATAGCTACCATAGCACTGCATGGATTAAAACCACCCTTCCTCCTTCCTATGAGGTGATGGAAGGTGACCTGTGAGGGCACCATTGTTGCAGTAGATACATGTAACAAACTGTGCAGTGCTGGTGTTCAACAGTGACCCCATGTGACAGCAACAGAAGCTGCACTGCAGTGGGGAAAGGGGCCTGATGTGAACGGATTAAATTCACCAGTTCTCTTTTGCCTGGAATTTGGAAGCAGGCAACTCTGGGATCAAATGCCTCAAGGGTTTTTAGACAATTTAGAGGTAGGAATATCAAGAAAGAGATGTTGAATAATCTGGTCATTTGACCGAGGGAATATTTTGAATAATTTTGACCTTAAACTTGAGAGACGTCTTACCTAGTGCAGCATATGTGTGGCGAATGTGTTTCACCTCTAATCTGGGATTTTTGTTTTTGTTTTTGTTTTTGCATTTTGGCACTTTTATAATCGTAGAGAGTTTTAAAATATTTATTAGTCAGTTACTTCCTTTGTGACTCTTGTGTTTTGTACCAAGAAAGGTCTTCCCTTCTTCTAAGATTTTATATATATGAGATACAGAATGATAGTGCCAGGAAAATTGTGAAAGACCTTGAAATGAGTAAAAAAGATTACCGAATGATCTTTCAGTGGCACATTACCCGGCTTTTCAAGGTGATGTGGAAGAATACCTATGATAGAATGGATGCCCATTAATTATCATAGTATGTTAGCCATAGCATTCAGTCTCATTATCAAATAGGTTTCTGCTTCCTGAAACTTTGCCTGAAGTTCTGTAACTAACTACAGGCCAAAATCTGGTTCTCAAGCAAAGACAGACTCCCCCAGAATCTCATGGAGTTGGACTGTACCAAGTACATTAAATTATTGATGCTTCAAAGAGTAGACCCTTGGGTACAAGCTTGAGCAGCCACAGCTTCGACAACTTTAAGTCTGTACCTGTGGCAGAAGTGTGGACATCCAGGACTCTATTCCAGAAGCGGACAACTTGAGCAGAATGCTGAACCCAAGATCCCACGGAATAGAATTTCACAGGATGAAATGAGCTGATGAGGGAAATTTTATTGTGGTTGTGTTGAGGCTGTTTCAATGCTCTATTTTCTGTATATATGAGGAGGCCATTCCTCTTCTTATGAGATTTTAAATCTACAATCCAGTAGACTCAGCCTTTGTAAAGTGACATTAAAATTTTTTTCTGCCTCTCACTGAACTTCTTACCACTCCTAAATTAAAAAGCTCTGAGTTCCCTTACTTTTTCACAGCAATACACTTATTTGCATAGGTTCAACAAGAATATTTTCCTTTCTACTGGTACATAATTGGAAAAAATTGATGGTATAACCATGGCCTTTTTTGGAATGTCATTTTTGAGAATGATGCACATGTAATCAGTTATGTCCAACAACTCAAAGGAACAAAGGTTGATTTTACTTATGGAGCCAATGCCTACAAAACCATTCCAGGAAAACTGGCCTAGTACCGCCCTTAAAGGTGGTAAGAAGTAGGGGGGTACTTTTTTGAGGGACTCAAGTAGAGAGGAATTCACCCAAATTTACAGATACTGCAAGTGAAATATGGTAGAGTTTCTTGGGCTTGCTTCCCAAGTCTTGAGCTAGCAAACAATAGAAACTTTTAAAAGTGCAATTAGCTGTGGCTCCAGTAGCTGTTCAATACTGCATTGGCTCTCAGTTTTCAAAGCAAAACCAGGGAATCCTATATGATTAATTAATACTTGTTGCACCTATGAAAATGATCAGGCCAAACCAAATGAGTCCAGCCTTTTTTTATATCCAAAAATAATCTTTGGGATTTTTATGGTCACAAAAGGGGAAGTTGTTAGGAAAATTGGAGACTTTGAAAGGGGCAAAAAAAAAAAAAATTACTGGGAATACTTTGATGGTATACCAGATATCTCTTCTGGGTTATCTGATTCTATACACATTTTGCTTTTTTTTTTTTTTTTTGGCCTTTAAGTTATTTTATAGCCCTGTAAATTACAGAAAATTGATGTAGAAATGAGCATTGCCCAGAGAAGTAAAAGAATTCTGCTGGTGGAGATACAATTGATTTCACTGTGGAGGCCTGTTTTGCATCTATTAGCAAATTCATTTCAGCTCCTGATTGCTTATGTATGTGTCTGTTCTTTGAATTCTCCTTTGAACCATTTTGTTAAACATCTTGTTCCTTCATTAATAATGAGCTAAATAAAATTTCCAATACATGGCCGCTTTATGAGAGTCATAGATTTACACTTGTGAAAAGACATATTTAATGCATGTGTTGTGTTTAAAGTCTTAAATATATTTGAGCTCTTTAGATATAAGGGGTAAAACAGGGACCTAGATTTACTTTTCTTCTAAAAGCTAGTCCTTTTTTCAGTATTTATTGAGTAACCCTTACTTTCCCTATTGATTTAAAGGCCACTGTTCTGATGTTATTTGGGCCATTTATGTGCTATTATGATCCAGTCATTTATTTCCACATCAGTAAAAATCTGTTGTAAGTGCAGTAGCTTTATAATATGCTTTGATAATCTGACAGGTTATTTTGATGTTGCACTGAGCCCATAGAGGAAGAAGAGATTACCCTGCCAATTTGGATTAGTCTAAAATGTAAACCATTTAAAGATAAAACATTGGTATACAAAAAGTTGGCCCAGTTATTTGGGCCTCATAACTCCTTCCAGACTATCCTACTCAGACAGAATACAACTAGAGGTCCAGAAGGTAGGCGAACAGGTCTTCTGAGTTGCAGGGTTAGTAAACCCATAGTTTATTCCCTAGGGGAGGTAGAGAATAACTCTTACCCCAACAATTATATATAAAACAGAGCAGACTAGAACGGTAATGGCAGACATTCATGGATAGTGGAAGAAGTCAGAACTATCAAAACCACTAGTGGATTAGACCTTTTGATTTAGAACAAAACCTGCTCATGCACTCAATGGCCTTTTGTTCATAGTGTTCATGTTTTTTATGAACATGTTCATACTTTTAACGACTGCTTGAGTTTGAAAAGTAATAATTACTTACACCCTTTACCTTTGGAGTTTTGATCAATTAAGACATAGAGACAAGAGGCTCGGGGCGCCTGGGTGGCTCAGTTGGTTGAGCAGCCGACTTCGGCTCAGGTCACGATCTCACAGTCCGTGAGTTCGAGCCCCGCATCGGGCTCTGTGCTGACCACTCAGAGCCTGGAGCCTGTTTCAGATTCTGTGTCTCCCTCTCTCTCTGACCCTCCCCCGTTCATGCTCTGTCTCTATCTCAAAAATAAACGTTAAAAAAAAATTAAAAAAAAAAAAAAAAGAGGCTCATATGCATAAAAATATCAACTTTATTGTTAATGAAGCTAAATTGGAATGCACAGCTTGGACTCCTGTGCCCCAAATTTCCACCTTGAGATCCACAGGTGCTCTGCAGAATTGGCTATCAACCAGGCAGCTCAGGGAGAGTCAAGAAGGGCCTCATACCCAGTCATATGAGGTTGTTTTTGCAGTAACCCTGTCCAAAAAAGGAATTTGGGTATCAGACTCTGGCCATGTTGCTGGTCTGATAAAACTTTCCTAAGATCATGGAGAGGAGGAGTCAGTGATGGACAAAGCAAAGGCCAGGCTGCAGAAGCTTTGGAAGTACTGATATAAGTTTCTGTTTTATGGTGGCTACGATATGAGTAGAGGAAGACTAAAGTCTCGATTACAACATACCACAGAAATTAATATTCATAAAGAAGAACCTGAGTTTAAAAAGAAAGAATTATGTTCAACCTACTCTGATTACAAGGAATGGAGAAATATGTAATGTTTCAGATCAGATAGATTTCTATCAGAAGTACTTTAAGTTTGGGGAGGTAAATATAAGCTCTCATGAACATACAGTGTTCTAAAACACTGACAAATGTGTGCAAATCTGTCTCCAACAACCAAATGCCCCCCATTTTAGTATTGCATCCCAAAAGAATGAAGGCAAGTTCAAAAATACTTTTAGTTCACATTTTTAATGTTTAAAAACTATGTTAACAGAACAATTATAGAACAGAACTTCTTATATTTCTTTATTTACACCACATCCTGGGGGGAAAATAAACTATTTGATTAACCATGAATAGCAAAATTTTGTGACTTGTGACATTCACTTCTATCACCCATCTGAAAGTCATTTACAAGTTTTTACATTAATAAAACTGTGGTGTGCTACATATATTGGACTTATATGAAGTCTAAAATACAACTGGACTCTGGAGAGTGGATTAAGTACCAATGATCAAGATTCAAATGTTTTGGGTAAAAATGGCTTCAGACAGTCTATGTTGGCGTCAACACTGAAAATGAAAGGCAGACATGCGAGATTTTCAAAAACTTGATAAAATGGTCCTTCCCCCCCCCCCCCCGCCCCTTCAAATTCGTGTTCATAGTTAATGTGCAGGTTTTTCCCCCCTTTCAAAGATCCCAAAGTTTGGGAAATGCAGCAATTCAATTTTGGAAAAAATTCTCCCCAACTTCTGTTTTTATAAACACTGTATAGCGGTATCAGTGTTAACAGTGAAAGAGCAGTATGAAGAAACAATTTGTCATTTTGAGTATATCTATATGACAATAACTTGGGTTTAAATATTCCTTATTTGTAGCTCAGAGGATTATCTCTTAAATAACTGAGCTTAATACCAGTATAAGAAATCAATACAGCTATTTCTCAGACATTTTGCTTTCTAAAACAATTAAGATTTTTAGATTCCAAGTTTACACTGAGAGAACAATGTTACCTGGGAGAAAATGTAAATCTGTCTAGTTCCCAAACAAAACCACTAATATCTAGGACAACATTTATTCTTGATATGTAGACTAGATTCTTGATATGCAGACTTCTATTTCAGTGTGGACCAACGACTGAAAAAATATACAGCCTCCTGTTTATTTACAACATATTTACATACAAACGAAGTACTTCCTACAATAAACCTCAGCTGCATAGATTCTTCCTTTTAAAAACACAAATTCAAACTTGTAGACAGCCAGGCCCAGTTCAAAGCCCTTCCTCTGAGAAAACCCTAAAGAAGGAGAATGTCTGAGCCTTGTGAATGTTACAATTTTCAAGAACTTTCCCTTTTAGATTTAGTGATATTTTTCAGTTGTTAGCCACCCCATTCCCAATTTGTACCTGAAAGCCCTATGTCATCATAAATAATCCACTGTGTGTATTTTAGAGGAAGTGTGTTCTTCGCTAAAGGATTCTCAGATCTGCCATCCCTAAGGAAAACCATGTATTAGCATTGCTAAATGATATAGTCTGTACCTTCTTTGTTTTGAGAGCAGCTACAAGTTTACACAACCAGAATGGAGGAATTCTATTCTTAAAGCTTCCGCCCTTTCTAAGCCTCAAGCCATTTACATTGATAAACTGAGGGAAACTAATGGCTTTTGCTCTAAGGCATAAAATCAAATCTGATCTTATCATCAACTTCCTCCCCACTCCAATAAATGTGCCCTTCAGCATTCCGATCTGTTGAAATGGAGCTGGGCTCTACATCCTTTTCTGAGCAGCTTGGAGATGCTTATGAAGTGCAGAACTTTCTAGAGAATTCAATTTAAAAGAGGGACAGAATGGGTCATTACACAACGCACACCAACACTGTGGAGAGCTTACTCATGACACGAATTCAGTATCCAAGAATGCATGTACAGAGTGTGTTTTCATTCTCCACACACACACACACACACACACACACACACACACACACACCTCACCTCCTTCGCAGCTTCAAAAAATGTAATCTTAGCGCGCCTCAGCCCAGATACCCCCGAGTGCAGGCAGCCTTCCTTTATGATTGTGCACCTGCACCGGCGTTTCCTAGGTAACATACTCTGAGGTAGGACTAATGGGGAGAACAAATGAAAGACAAAGTGACCTGGAGTGGTTCTCAAACTTGATGTGCATCAAGATTGCCCAAAGGGCTCATTCAAACCCAGACTGCTGAAGGCTTCCACCCTGACAACTTCTGATTTCATTAGTTCTGGGGTGGGGCCCAAGAACCTGCATTCTGACAAGGCCTCAGGTGATGCTGTCACTGCTGATCTGGGGGCCATACTTTGAGAACCACTGGCTTAGAGGCCTGAGTCCAACTCCAGAAAGAAGTCCGTTGCAGGGCAACTGTCTCACGTGTCCCCTGAGACACTGAGCAGTCTTACCACAGCTCCTTGTCCACCCCCAGCCCCATGACCATCACCCATGTGCATCTTTCTCAACACGGTCTGGAAGTATAAAGAAGGAAGGTCAGCAGAGAGCTTTTTTACACCGATCTGATTACTAGGCAGTTAAACAATGGTTTGTTAGCACTAAACCCATTAAAAGTGCTGTGTGCTTCAACGACTGGCATATAGGAGAAGCTAGGCAGCAACATCCTCTTCTGTAATGGGCAGGGAAGGAGACAAACGATAGGAGCAACAGGTCCTACGAACAGAAGAGTCAGGCCAAGCCTGAGAACTCCAGGCAAAAGAAAGGATAGCAGGGGAGGCATGTCCCTGGTGGTTTCCAGCCCACAAGAGGTCCCCTCATCCTCCTTCATCCTCCTTCTACCACCAGACTCTCTGGTGGCCCTGGATTTATTCTCCCCCTCCTGTGCTGGACACCCTGCTTCAGGCCACTGTGGTCACCACTAACTGGTGGTGGCTCTACCCCCACCATCCAGCAGCTGGTGTGTGGCTGGCGTGGGCAGTCCAGACTTCATTCACAGGAATGACATATTCTTGGCAACTCTGAACAAATACCCCTTAGAAACAATATTATTTTTGGTGGTTAGGCTTTTTAGCAATCATGTTACATTATCCTATTCTGCTAAACCATGGGTCTGATCATCTTTCCTAGCTGCTCTGGGAGCCTAAACAACATGTATAACATAGTTCCTGGAGGAAAATACATTCTGGCTTGCAAACAACCAACTAACAGGGCTTTGTAACATGATCTGCTTATAAATTGGGGACAGCCCGTGTTTAACAAGACTAGATTTCTTTCCTGTACACAGTTTACTACTCCACTCCCAGTAAGTAACGTTAAGTAAATTAGGGATTTACAGTATATTGTGTTATAAGAACTAGAGAACAGTTCTAAATCCAAAGTATGAAACTGGCACTGTTCACTAGTGTTAAGGTTCTATCTACCAAAGGAAAACGTGCTGCTCCCAATGGCTAAGGTATAATATTCTTTAGTCTACTAATTTAGCAGAAAAAACTTCTATAGCACTTGACTGTTGTTTAAATTCTACCTAACATCTGTGATACATGTATTTTTGGCTACCAGTTCACTATTCTGAACAAGAATTATTGCAGTACATTGACAGCTAATCCCACACAAATGATGTAATTAATCAGCGGTATATAACAAATGAACAGTGGGGTCTATTATATTCAGTTGATAATGAACTTAGATCACACACAAAGATTTTAAAAACCCATGGTATCACAGACATCAACAACGTGCCTCCTCTAAATAAATATTTTAAATAATAATAAAAATTCCTTGTGCTGACACATAAAATCCAGAGATCCAAAAATACCACTACACATCCCAAGAGTTCATGATAATTTTCTAAACTGACTTTGTGAGTGTAAAATGAATTGTTATAAATTAATGAGGAAAATACAAAGTAGCCTAATATTGCTTGTAAACTAAACTATGTATTTTTTTATGGAGGGTCAGTCCACTACCTGGCTATTTCACTACTCGGTGCTCTAGACAAGCCTCCAAGGGCCAAAGGACTTGCTTTGCTTTTCATCCAATATGGAAGATACTGCTGAAAGGGACAGAGGTGGCTGTGGATTTTACTAGGTTAGGTATTCATGTATAGGTAGGCATTCATATCTAATTACCTGGACTCTGTCTGACCTAATGTGGATGTAATTCAGAAGCATTACATTAAAAGCTATAATGATCCTACCAGGAAATGCAGGAAACAACCTTTCCTTCTCCCAAAGAGGATCACAACAAGGTACTTTGATGATGCCTTTTCTATGGGACATTAGTCTGTAAAGGGGGAGCGGACAGTTCCTGGTTACTCCCAGTGAATGGTGAGCAGAGGCCTTTGGGGATTTGAGTGAAGGAGGAACAGAACTCAGAGCTAAGTGCTTGGAAATCCTGCTAAGAGTCTGCAGTTAGATTCTGATCTCTGGATAAGAAATCCGTGCTCGGTGAACTTAGGTGTTTTGAGAAATTCAACCAGAATATAAATGAAATACAAATCCTGTTTCAAGAGACCAGCTCACAGAACACGAACATTTCTTACTGTGTGATATAGACTGTCCAATCACAGGTGATTGTCCAGCTTAGGGAACATGTGGTTCTAGGTTTCCTTACTTCCCCCCAACTTTCCAAGCTGTGTGACTTGTCCCCAACTCTCTTCTTTTTCAGTCTCTGTGGATTTTCCCTCTACCCTGTTTAGGGGACAGTGGGGCTGGGGTAAGAGTGTGAGGCAACTCTGTCCTCTGTGTGGGTCATGTCAGGCAGGCAGTAATGGCCCACTCCTTGGTTAGGGACAAGAAGAAGAAACAGCACAGGCACCAGAGTCCCCATCTGAGGGAAGCAAGGTACACTGATTTTGTCACAAGTTCTTCTCAAAGGCTATTTCTGAGGGTGCTATGTTTCTTTTCTTTTTTTCTTTTTTTTTTTTCTTCAAGACTCTGGGTGGATTGTTAATGGAGAAGAAATAGGAATGAGGCTTATATTTAAGGTACAAAAATCTTGTATTTGTAATAACCTAAATTTATAGATATAAAACAAGTCTTTTAAAGACCCCCCTAAAGTACCCAATATAAAACAGGAATTACTTCTCTTAGATCGTCCTTGGCTAGATACACATTATTCCCTGTGCAAAAAGCTGGTGGACATGAGTAAAAGCTGCTGGGTTCATAATTTAAGAAAATGTTTTTTCTCCTTTCAACAATACAGGCGTAGGGTTGAAGGCTATTTTTTTCAGAGGAATATTTTCTTAAGCATTTTGGATACTCTTGCTTCTCAATTTATTACAAAGGTGTCATGGGTCTCCCTCAGTGGAAGGTGACTCAGCTCAGAGTAACTTTGACACAATTTGCCAAGAGGGAAACAAAACTTCACTTGCTAGGTAACCCAAATGTGTGGTTTAATATGTTTACCAAGGTAAGAAGTCATTCTCACCCCCTTCCCAGCTGAGAACATTCATTGGAGAATGTCTCTACATAAAGCAGGATGTAGTACCAATGAGGCCACTGGACTGCTAGAGCCCCCGGCTGCCGGGTGATCAGAGCCACCTCAAATATTGGGCAGGTTCTGATCCAGCAATGGCACACACCCTGTCACTCTCTTACAAGTATCCCTGTGTGCTATGTTAACCAAAGTAGGCAAAATACTTATGAAACCATTTTTTTTTTCTGTAAAGCAAAATAACTATATACAATTCAAGATTCTTTTCTAAAAAGGTACAGATGATGTGAGTGGAACATCGGCAGGAAAATTATTACAGAATCTGGATGTGTAATAAATAAACATGATTGATGATCATGTTTTCAAAGTTTTAAGGGACCAGGAAGTAACAAAAAAATAGAGTTAGAAGAGTGAAAAATAACTGTGAAGAGCACGGAGATACACAATTGCATGAAACTTAAAAAAAAAAAAAATATCCACAATCCTTAAATTGATCTGAAATCTTAGAGGGACTGGAACCATTATAGAAACTGGTTTCTGTTTTGCTACCAAAATGTTATTCCATTTTAAGTATCTTGTGAATTTCTGTTTGCTTCTGTAAACTTGCAAAAGAAGTGATGAAGACTGCTGATGTGGGGTGACATGGCCGAGCAGCGGTCTGGAAATGTCTCCTGTCCTCAGCTGGTCTCAGTGGCCTTCGTCACTATTTGATGAGCAGGCCCAGTCATAGATGACCAATGGGATGCTGACCAGGGAAAACAACACCCCCAGGCCCAAGAAGAGGGCAGCCTGGAGCAACACAAAGGCAAGGGTTATTTTCAGTGAAGCCAACCACATACACCTGGGAAAAAAAGAGAAATGCCTTCCCTCTCTTTTTGTGTCCCCTTGTATTTGGGGTTTGTTACAGCCATTGCTGACCTGTGAGAATCATTCCAAGGCTGTATGGATCTGATTCTCCAAGGATGGGGAAACAAGGACTAAGCTATGCAGGGCCATCCTCTCCATTCTAGTTCTTTGACTTCATGGTCACCTCAGAATGAATCCATTCTGTAACGCACTGGGTATTCTTACAGTTTCTTTCAAACTCAGACTACAACTAAAAGGGAAAAATGGCCTTTAAAACCATACAGGTCATTTTGTTGCTTTTTACCAACCAACCTAGGTTATCGCTGGCAGGCAAACATTTCTGTTTGAAAAAGTGGGGGGAAAAGATATATAAGAGCAAAGTAGATTTGATCAAGTGAAATAGGAAATGAGTATCCACAACTAAGTTATTTTAAGGGTTGAGGAAGGCCAGCGTGGGGATAGGTTGCTAAATCCAGAATCTGAAGAACGTGAGGTTAGAAATTGCTTGGCCTTAAAAGTGTCCAATGAGAGCTTTGCAGGGAGAAGGATAAAGCAACAGAAGAGCCAAGGGGCTGGACTGGAGCCTGGAGGACAGAGCTAAGGAAGGGAAGGAGAAAAGGTGAATGGTGGAGTTGTACAGACTTTACCGTCAGAGAGCTGGTCTGACTCCCAGTGGGGCCCCACATGGACAGGATCCCTTGCCTAATGCTATCTGGTAGATCCTATGACCAGCTTTAACATGGGAGCAGGGTTGGGGAGGCCCAGCGAATTCATGGGCAACAGGCCTCTACCATTTTCTGATTTAATCTGAGTATATTTTACTGCTGCGCCAAAGTGACTGCTCCTTCTCTGTCCTTGTGAAACCCCTACTGGGAAGGTTTAGAAGGGTTTGGGACTTGCGGCTTCAGGGATAATCCTGTTGGGGAGGTAGGTGCTGTATCAGCATCAGTGCTGCCTCTCCTAAATGTACAAGGATGATCCCTCCTGCCTACATCTCTGCTGACTCTGTAATACGTGCAGTTGGAGCGCTTACACTATTTGGGAGGGCAGCTGAGAAGCCTTCTCCGAGGCCAAACAAAATGGTGCTCCAGAAGGTACTCATGTAGCAGCCACTTCACCCCTGCTTCCCTCACTGTCTCCAAGTGCACCACCTCCAAGATGCCTTTGAACTTCACTAGACCTGGAAACAAGAATCCCAATATAGAAAGGTAGTTTCTGAATCCAGGTCTGTTGTTCCAAAGTATTTTTGTCGAATCATAAAAAGGCTCTTTAAGCTAACTCAGCCACCTTAATTAAGGTGTCCCATGTTCCCTGGGTTGTCGGAAGGAGTTGCATGGCTAGGAATTCTACAGAAAACAGTGGGCTACATGAAATCTTTGAGTCTCTTTCCCTTTCCTGTCTTGATAAAGACAAAGCATTGCCTTACAGAGAAATAGGATGACAGCTGGCCCTAACCCTAGCTCAGAGCAAAATCTAAGGCACAGTAAGAGTAACACATTTTGAGAGAATAGAGAAGATTCTGATGTGATATTTTAAATCTCCCAAAGGGGAAAACTATAGGACTGGTGTCCCCTTTTGAGGTCACTAACAGTAGGATTAGGTGGTGGAGATGGACTATTAATTTGGTAAATTTAAATGAAAAACTAATCAGAAAACTTAGAGTGGCCGGCATGAGACATACCCAAATTCTTTGAGTCCCTTTATCTCCATCCTGACTTGTGATTTTTAAATAAAGAGATGAAGGAAGAATGAAAATAAGCATATTAGCAGATGTAACTCCTGTAAAATAAGAAAAAAAAAAAGTTTGAAGTTGTTACGGTGAAACTGTAGCATTCTAAGCAGCTGTTGTAGAATGAGGAGCATAAAATAAAGCCATACCTACGACTCCAAAAATATCCTTCATGGAGGGTATGAAGATCACCAACAAGTTGATAATAACCAAGAGTATGAAGGTAACCAAGACATGACGACATAAATTAAACTTTGTTTTCTTAGCCAGTTCAAATAAAGATGAACGAACCTACAGGATCAAAAAACAAAGATTCTGTGAGGGCCTCTGGCCTGGCAACCCTCACATTCTCAGCAGAAACGAACATACTGGTGCATGGGAATCTGTGAAGTGTTTTCTAAGACCTTGTGCAGTATTACAACCAGGGGTCTTGATTTCAGGCAGGTATTTTTATTTATAAATAGGTAGTTTTCTTTTGTGGGGAATAATTTCTGTGTGTGTGTGTTTTAAGTTTATTTATTTATTTTGAGATAGAGAGAGTAGGGGGAGGGGCAGAGAGAGAGGGAGAGGGTGTGAGCCTCATGAGGAGCTCAAACTCATGAACCATGAAGTCATGACCTGAGCCGAAATCAAGAGTCAGAAGCTTAACTGACTGAGTTACCCAGGGGCCCTGATAAATATATTTTTTTAATGTTTATTCATTTTTGAGAGACAGAGTGCAAGAGGGGGAGGGTCAGAGAGAGAGGAAGACACAGAATCTGACAGGCTCCAGGCTCTGAGCTGTCAGCACAGAGCCTGATGTGGGGCTTGAACCCATGAAGCATGAGATCATGACCTGAGCTGAAGCCAGACACTTAACCGACTGAGCCACCCAGGTGCCCCCCACTTTTTAAAAAAATTTTTTTAATGTTTATTTATTTTTGATAGAGAGACAGAGACAGAGACAGAGACAGAGCACAAGTGGGGGAGAGGCCGAGAGAGAGAGAGAGAGAGAGAGAGAGAGACAGGGAGGGAGAGGTAGAATCCGAAGCAGGCTCCAGGCTCTGAGCTGTCAGCACAGAGCCCAACACAGGGCTCAAACTCACGAACCATGATGAGATCATGCATGACCTGAGCCGAAGTTGGACACTTAACCGACTGAGCCACCCAGGCACCCCTGGTAATTTCTGTTTTTATCTATGACTAAGTATTCTCTTCTGGTCCTTTTATGTTCTCTCATCATGGACAATCAAGATTCAAACATTCTATCTACATTTCTCTGTAAAGGAGGAACAGATTAATTAGAATTAAGATTCATTCCATCAAAGGCTACCCTATCTCACTGATCCTACTTTCTTTCTGAAGAGCCTCAACCGAGTCTCGGGGTCCTTTCCTGATACAGTTTCAGTGACACAGGATAGTTACCTGCAGCAGGCTTTCTCTGGAACAGCCTCCTTAACACAGAAGGAAAGGCGAGACCTCAACTTTTCTCATATTGCACCGAGGCCTTTTACTCACCGTGAAGAATAACACCGGCACTGTGAGGATGACAGCAACAATTACAGCCAGCCGCACTGTCAGGATGAGAATGTCATCTTTACTCTGGTACTTGTGAAGGAGGTCTGATTGCACATTTTCTAAACCGAGGAAAAGAGAGTATTAGAAAGAAAGCACATGGCCGAATGACAGTTTTTCTGAACATCAAAGAATTTATAAACAAAAGGGCAAGGAAAGCAATGTTCTGGGTGCTGAAATAACTATTAAAACAATTTATAAAGTTGAAAAGAAAAATCCCCGGTGTGAGACATGCTCCACCTGTCCATATGTAACTTCAAAAGGAATTTATAGTAATCACTAGAAAGAAGCTACACAGTGTCGGGATGCTTAATTTATACTAAATTCAACCTAGGTGTGAATTGGGATTAAAAATAACATACAGCTGAAGAACAAAACCCTTCTGGAGCACCTGAGTGGCTCAGTCAGTTAAGCGTCCGACTTTGGCTCAGCTCATGATCTTAGGGTTTGTGGGTTTGCGCCCCGTGTTGGGCTCTCTGCTCTCAGTGCAGAGCCCATGCCGGATCCTCTGTCTCCCTCTCTCTCTGCCCCTGCGTCACTCACACACACTCCCTCTCTCTCAAAAATTAATATTTTAAAAAATGTTTTAAAATGCTTTAAAAACTCTTCTAATAATCTAGATTTTCCCTCCCTTGTTGCCATTCATCAAACAATGCTAAATTGCTGCAGTCTTGCTGAGGGGACTATAGGCTACATAGAGCGTTTTTCAAACCCTCCTCTTTTCACACAACTTCCAGTGGCCAAGCAACAGAGGTTGTAATGGAACTTCACCACAATCGGGAAGTAATTCTCTTTCATGTATGGTTTTCTTATTTAAAAAAAGTATTTAGAGGGGCGCCTGGGTGGCGCAGTCGGTTAGGCGTCCGACTTCAGCCAGGTCACGATCTCGCGGTCCGTGAGTTCGAGCCCCGCGTCAGGCTCTGGGTTGATGGCTGGGAGCCTGGAGCCTGTTTCCGATTCTGTGTCTCCCTCTCTCTCTGCCCCTCCCCCGTTCATGCTCTGTCTCTCTCTGTCCCAAAAATAAAAATAAAAAAGTTGAAAAATAAAAAAAAAATAAAAAAAATAAAAAAAAAAAAGTATTTAGCTTCTGTACCACTTTGAACTTTTTCTTAACTCTGAGCTTCTGAATGTTATTTCAAAGACAACCAAAGCTAGAATGAACCAATCTCAAGAGTCTGGGGGTGGGATTCCAATTCTATGCTGGGCCATAGACTGGCCTCAGTTTTGGAAAAAGGAGCCTAGGTTGTAATAAAAATCTCATTGGTTTTAATTTTCTTGATTCAAAACTCATAACCATCTAAAAATAGCTGAGCCTTTCGCTTTAACCTAAGAGTATGAAAGGGTTTGTATTCTACTTTATGTGGAAAAAGAAACGGATTTGCAAAGAAAACTCAAAGCTTGGACGAGATAACAGTGAGACTGTTCAACTAACATGAAGCTCTCCCTCCCTCCCTTTACCACCCCCTTTCCCAGGCCTGCAACTCTGCAGAAAACTTAGAAACACCATTTTTATGCAAAAATTTAATGTGGCATTTATGGATTCATCAGACAATGCTGTCTGCCACTGCTTGTGAAAATGGTAATAATACAACTATATAATCAAGGTAGCCTTTCTCTCCAGGCTGAATTAATCATCTCTAAACATGTTTAAATTTTGAGGCATTTGTGTTTATGAAAAAAAAATGCCCCAGAGAAATATTATTTAATAGAGAACAATGTGAAATATATGTATTCAAATTTAAATCAGGTCCCAAATTATAATAATAATGAAACATGTTAAATACAGCGGGAGGATAATTTGAATAGGAGAGGATGAAGACTTAGTAAAAGAAGGTAAACTATTCATACAAGGTCAATAAATTACAAATGAAATACAGTATATCTCTTTTTCAGGTTTCATTCCTTTTAACCTTCTCTGCCATTCCTTCAAATCTTTGCAGGGCTCCAAATTGCAGTGAACAGTCAGGCGTTTTATTTTTAATTAACACAAGTGTCAGGAGGGTAGCGCCCTGCTCTTTCTCACTTGCAAAATCTGTCTCTGTCTCTTTTCTATTAATGGAATCTGACCCAATTCGCAATAGCAATTAAGAAAGCCTCCTCTGGTATAGTTTTAAACTTTCCTCGGTAAAGGTGGAATACTTATAAAATGCAATTTCTTTTAAAGACAGTAGTAGGAGAAAAAAAATACAGTATCTTGTTTCAGTAATTATTCTACTGTGCAGTCTGCACAGATATATAAAGGAGTCATCACCATTTGTATCAGGAAAGACCAGCAAAATCAATGGGTAGATTTGTGGCTTTTTTGGGCTATCATGTTAAAAGTTATTTGGATACTAATTTTCGCTGATTTATTTACAAACACCTCTATTTATGTGCTAACAGAAGAAACTTACCATAGAATGTCAAGTAGCCAAAAATGGCAGTCAGGAAGTACATAACAAACATGGCGAAAAAGGAGATATTGGAAACCATCTGCATCTTTTTCTGTGATCGACTATGAACAAAGATAAAGGAATTTTAAAAATTAACAACCATGTTACTGAATTTAAGCACCAGTGTTAATACTGAAGAATAATAACAGCCTTCTATCAGGCTAGGACAGATCTGACCAGCTGAAATTACCTCCCTTTCCTGAACCCTCCCCTGCCCCCTGCAATTTCGCCAGCTTAGAATAACTTCTTTTATACCAAATGGGTATTGTGACAGAGAGATTCATGGAACTAACAATCCCTTGAGTGTTCTTCCCCATTCTTTTGAAAGAATATCAGGTTCTCATCTGAAGGGCAGAGAATATTTTTTAGTATTTGTTTTTGATATCTCCATACTCAGCATGTACGAGGAAAAGGGCAGAATAAATTCAGATGCTGTTCTCCCAGCCCCAGAGATCAGGGGCAAAGCTGGAACTTGACCTCAGGTGTTCTGTTGCTAAAGCTGCAGTTTAGGTTCCTTTTTTCCCACTGAGTAGCCAGGGATGCACCAGAAAGTCTCCGTTTCCAGAGCGATTAGTACACAAGTGGTTATGGATACGATGATGAAGGGCTCCTAACTCTTAGGTCAAGTTTACCCTGAGAGTTTGGACAAACCTGTAAGTTGCTTTAATGGCCCAAATAATTAATCTACAAGACTTGTGCTCAATAAGAGACCACGATAGTCCTAACTGTTGTTTGTGTCATAACAGGAAATATGGCAAACAAGAAAAATTAAGAATTACACACATCAGAAAATTACAAATTAAAAGCTGGACTATTAAATTTAAAAGATGTTAAAGACATATGTAAATACCCTAAGTATGGGATCATAAAGTATGATTGATGTACATCATGATTGATGTACACATAGGTAGCTGTAGGTATTTCAAAATTTACCCATATATCAATTACATATGAAAGAGTCCTGAGTGAATCAATGCTAAATGACATCTATTTTATTTTTGTTTCAAAATGGAAATAGACAGCTATATTGTATACATTTGCTGAGCTTAAGACTATGCCATAATGACTATTTTTGTATGGAAAGTCTGCTGACAGTGGGCTAAAAAGAGAACCCAGGATGGAATTTATAAGCAGGACTTTAATTTTCTCAAGAACAGCAATCAAAAACGTATCTATAGAATCATCTTAAGAGTTTAAAATGAATAATAATATACTTTTGTCCAGTTTGTGGCCTTAACATTAATTTCTTTCTGCCTGATTGAACAGCCTTTTCCATCTAAACCAAGAGGCAAATCAGACACAGCGCATTTTGCAACCTGATTATTATTATACACTTATAAAATAAGCATAAGTTACGTAAAGCAACACAAATACTTGAACTCGCCTAAGTAACACAGTATCTGAAAAATCAATTTAACAAAAAAGTCCACACACTTGGCCGCTTTATATATTTATGGTCAAAATATGCTGCAGCTTTCTGATGTTTCTTGCTCTTTTTTTTTTTTTTTTTTAAATATACTACTTGCTCAAGAATGTGAGAAAGTAAATGCTGAAGCTGGGTGATGAGTCTGTGGGGTTCATTATACAAGTCTATTTATTTTAATATAGGCTTTTCCCATTAATGAGGGAGATTATGGGGAGAAAAATGATTAAGGGGAGAAAAAAAAATCTCTTACTCTTTAAGCTCACTGTAAATCGGCAGGACTGATGGGTGGCAGACAAAAGCAAACGCAATGGTTGGCAAAGCATACACGGTCTATTGGGAAGAGAGAAATAAACATTAAGAAAAAGCATTCTTACCATAAACATTATTCAGCTCCAGTATTTTTTATTATTATTAATATGTTTAGTTATTTCTGAGAGACAGACAGAGTGGGTTGGAGAGGGGCAGAGAGAGAGGGAGACACAGAATCTGAAGCAGGATCCAGGCTCTGAGCTGTCAGCACAGAACCCGACCCGGGGCTCGAACCCATGAATCGTGAGATCATGACCTGAGCCCAAGTCGGATGTCTAACAGACTGAGCCACCCAGATGCCCCTTTCTGAGCTGTCTTTTTGTCTGATAGCTCTTCAGAATCCCTGGATTATTTGGTTATTAGGAGGGCTTTGATCTCTAAAATAGAAGCAGCTTTTCTAAGAGGTCTTATCTAGCTGGAGACATTAGGCACTTGGCACAGAGGGGTTAGAGGTTCACCTCACCTATAGCATATTTCACATACTTCAGGCATAGCATCGTGCTGGCTGGTCACACAGCATGTTTCCTACGTTATTTCACTGAGTCTCTACAACAACACTGATTAGTAGACAGACCACTGCTTTTCTCCTTACTCCCTCCAACAGGTTAGGTGACATGCCCAGGACTTCTGCCTCTATTTCACTGCTCTTTGCTTTATAGGGCGTGTCAAATCAGACATAAAAGATGGCTCGAAAAAGAAAACTACTTCCACATTCACTACTTTGGCTGTATCATTAGAGTTGAGAGAGAGAGAGATCTATTTAGTTTTCTTAGATAAGACTTTTTAAAACTCAAACTCAGTGAGACTTCTTATGCAAAAAGAAGGAAGAAAAGTAACAATATATCATGCTCCAATTCTGCCCGAGCACTATACCAGGCACATTCTAAAAAATCCCGTAAGATACAGAACAGAATCCTGTTTTTCACAGGGTTTGGTAACTTGACTAAGGATTTAGATCCAAGCCTGACTGGTTCTATAGTCCACTGTTCCCCATACTATTAACAATATCTCAACAGTATGCAAGTTTCTTAAGCACCAGTTTGTGGTGGTATCTGTATTTCTGCCACCAGCAGATAAGGTGCAGTGGGCTAAAGATGTTATTTATCATTTTTAAAGATCTACAAGCAAGAGAGGAGCTGAGACAATTATCCAGAGAGAGATTTTCGCAGAGAAAGCTTAAAGTTGCCCTATATGTAAACTGGACAAGACAGAGCATGAAATATAATATTTGTCTATTTCCCAAAGGTCTCTAGATTGTGGGAATTTGGAAGTACTGGTATGCTGTTCTATCGAGAATGAATATTTTCATCAAGGCAATTTAACTACAAATATGAAAAATATAATTCCCTTAACAAAATGCTCTTTATTATATTTAAAAGATAGGGAAACTTACCTTTGAATTGAAGGTAACATATTTTGGTGTACACATGTCAGGATTGGTTAAATTAGCACTTATTGTTGAATTTAGCTCTGGAACAATGCAGGGAATTTGAAATTTCTTGTAGATAACCTGGTATTAAGAAACATGGGAAAAACAATATAGACTTTATCAAATAAAGCCAAACAATGAAAAATTGCTGTGTGGCCTTGTACTATGGCAAAACCAAGCCAACCATTTTCGTCAGCACTTACCACTATTAGGAAAAAAACCATACAGCTCAAAGAAAAGCCACTGGTATAGCCAAGATACCCTAAAAGAAAAGTTGAAAAAACTTATTGTCATTATTTCACATATCACCTTGTTTCCTCCAATGCATCATTTCAAGCATAGTTCCAATAATATACAAATATGCTTATGTAAATATAAGACTTATTACTTGAGAGTGCTACTTGATTTGGCAATATAATGGTGACTTTAAATAAAAACATCATATTAATGTTTTGATTCCAGTTTTCGCTGATAACACCAGACAACGCAGATTCCCAGATCTAGGGAAAAAGAGACTCCCAAATGTGGCCATTGCTCTCTTTTGCTATACTCTGATGGATTCCTATTGCCAAATCCATTTACTCTTTGACTCTGATCTACTCAATAGTTCTTTACTATGCACCTATTGTGCACGTGGTGAATATCAGCTATAATGCTTCTCTTCTCAGATGAAGGGGATGCACAGAGGAGATGAAGTGATTTCTAGGAATAAACTGAGCATCTGGGGATCTTCACACTGGCTGCCCTTGGAATCCCCCAACCCCGTAACCTCCACATGGGCAGAGTTAAGTTGTTTCTGGGAGGATGAGCTATTCTTATCCCTGGAGAAGAAGAGGCCTTCCCTCCTTAAACTGCAAAGAGCTATGTGTATATACATAGAAAAGCCAAAACACAGACCTCGAAACCAGAAAATTAAGTCATTTTTTAAGAAATATACCTATTTATAGGGGCACCTGGGTGGTCAAGTGGTTAAGCGTCCAACTCTCAATTTTGGCTCTGGTCATGATCTCACAGTTCTTGAGATCAAGCCCTGCAGTGGGCTCTGCGCTATCAGCAGATTGGGATTCTTTCTCCTTTCTTTCTGCCCCTCTCTGGCTTGCATTCTCAATCTCCCCCTCTCTCTCTCTCTCTCTGTCTCTCACAACAAATAAAAACATTAAAAAAAAAGAGAGAAATATCTATTTATAGATTTTACAGAACAGCTACAGAGGCTTGATATTTTTCATACAAAACACTATGGTTAGCAATCATTTGGGGAAGAACGTTAATCTAAATATGTCTGCCTTGAGGGGTGCCTGGGTGGCTCAGTCGGTTGCATGTCGACTTTGGCTCAGGTCACGATTTCACAGTTCATGGGTTTGAGCCCCGCGTCGGGCTCTGTGCTGACAGTTCGGAGCCTGGAGCCTGCTTCAGATTCTGTGTCTCCCTCTCTCTCTGCCCCTCCCCTGCTCACACTCTGTCTCTCTCAAAAATAAATATAAACATTAAAAAAAAATGTTTTTAAAGGTAAATGTCTGCCTGGAGTTAGCCCAGAATTAAAGGAAATGCATTTTGGATTGGATAGCAGTTTGGCCACATTACTCAATGTGTAAAATTCCCATAACATCAGGCACATTTGTCTCTGAATACACACAAAAAAATGTCAGAACCAAATGGATGGGACTTAGTGATTATCTATTGAGTTTGACTTTTCACTTCTTCCTTCCTCCTCAGTAAAGCAAATAATTGAAAATGGTTAGACTGATAATTTAAGAGTGATTCATAATACTTTTGGGGATAAATATAAGCAACTTTCTGTCTTGATAACAGATTTTAAAATCTACGTATCTAAATAATCAGGATATATAAGATTTTGTGTAAGGAGAATTCCATTTTTGGAACTTTTCTCAGAGGAGCCTGTAGGTTATGCTATTGGACATAGCACTGTGTGTGTTCCTGACCCCAGAACCTCCCTTTTCCCTCCACAGCCCGGTAGAGGGATTGCTAAGGAGGTCACATATTGACCAGTGTTTTATCTCATATTAAAGTAAAGCCTGATTAATACTTGTAATTTATCACTCACTTAATCTTGACCCTACAAGGGAAAGTAGAGGGCAAAGTTGTTCATTTGTATTAGGTTTCTGATTCATCTGGGTTGGGCACTGTAGAGACTATGATAAAAGCAAGATCTTTCCTTACCTAAGTTCTTCAAGAGACACAGAGGGAGGATAATGCCAAAGGTAACTACCACCACCAAAACACGGCCATCCACATACCAGGCTCTGAAAAAGGCATTTAAGTGGTTGGGTCATATTTTCTTAGGAAGTATTATTTTTTCTCAAATGTAACATTTCACAATTTTACTAATTTTTTTGCCATCGTTATTTTCTATTATTGCTATTATTATTTTGCTATTTTTTGCTATTATTAATTTTTACCATGAATTTCTATCATTATTCAGGTTTACCCAAGCACTATAACCCAACCAACCACTCCTGTTTACTACAGTCTCTCCCAAGTGATGGAAGAAAGGGATTATTTCCCCTTCCCCCATCCGCTAACTGTGGCATTCCTTTGAATTAGTTACCTGGTTTCAAAGCTGAATGCATACACTGCATTCAGTCAGATTACAACATGTCTGATCAATTATTTAAGGAGAAGTTCCTTTTTGTTGTGTTTGGCTAATACCCTTGAAAAACAAGTCACCACAGGTAGGCATTGCTTTCTCCCTAATCTCTTGTACTTGACCTTGAGCCCTGGTGCTACACCACTAGGAACTCTGGCTTCTAGGATTCTCCCTTGAAAGAAAACAGAGAAACTAAGACTAACAAGAGCAGTCAAAGAGGAAGTCAAAACAAGGGATATGTCAGGTGCAGCTGTAGCGTCTTCCAGTTGGCTCATGTAAATTTCGCTCTCCAAGACAGAGACTAGGGTCTTCATGTTGTTGCATGTTCCACTTCTGTGTTAAATATACTTCTGTGTTAAAAATACTCCCTATCTGTTCTATTTTCTAGAAACCAGACATAGATTTTAGGCGCTTGGGGAGATGTAGCATCTATTGTTTGCAGCATGACAGATAAATCTACCTTTTAAATGTTCATATTCAAATAGCTTTCCCTGCTTCTTTCATTTACATAACCCCAGGGAAATTTGTTGGAGCTAGGAAGAAAGAGAAAAACAACCTAGGGAAAGCTAGGGTTTCTGCGGTTTTCAGAAAACACAAACTTTGGTCAGTCCACATTTAAGTTAAAAATATTTTAGTTATCTCACAAAGGAAAAAAAATGGTCCATAACTTACGAAAATGCCTCTTCCTTTCCCATCAGAAACTTTATGGCAGAGGGTAGTTCATTTTTTACGATGAAGAGGTAGCTCAGCATTGCTAGAGGAAGATGAGAACATTGTTAGAAAGGAGATACTAAGGCTCACGTTGCAGGCTGCATAAAAGGCTAACAGCCTGTTCTTACACTGACCTTCAATAGGACACAAAGACAGTTTTAGATACTCAGTATACTTGGTTTTGAGTAAGGGCTCTCTCTGCTTCACTTTCCTTGTGCCATTTAAGCAATGAGAAGGACACTGCTTCCATTTTGTTAAAATTCATGTGGCCACCCAACCACCAGAATTAGAAAAGATAATAATATTCACATACTTCAAAGTTATGTATAGAAAAGCGAGTTCTTTTTACCTCCAGTGTTCTGTAGAGAGGTGGCTCCGAAGATTACGAGCTTCCCTGTGGTGCCAAAGACCTGTTCTCCCAGCTTCTCATAAACCATGCAGCCTATTTAAAAATCATAGTTGAGGACACAAGAAATGACAGCGTTCTAAAAGCTAAAGAAAGCCAAGATTTCATCGTTCTATTGACTATTCCCCAAGTTATTCTGTGTCTTTCTCAAAATTACACAAATGGCCTTTATGGCTTTGCAAGGGTTAAGGTGTTGCAACCTCTTGACATTTTAAAATGTCAGACATGACCACTATTTCTCCCTTTTCAGGTTGGCTACAAAAGCATTCCAATTAAATTGTTAGGTCGTAAGGCTTATTTTTGACTATCTCAAAGAGTCTTCCTACTTTACTGGGGGGAAATTCCTACTCTGACCTCATTCTCAGGTTTGGTGCATATCATTAAAATAAAGATTTGATTTAAAAATAAAAATCCTGATGACTGAGATGAAAGTTTCCTTTTGAATTAATTACATGAACTGATTAGGCTAACAAGGAATTATCTTAATAATATTCCATGAATGCCTCATGTGTCCTAAATAGAGTAACAAACTTAGAAACATAATAGTCAACATCAGAATTTTGATCATTTGTAAAATTTACTTCAAAGATATGCCACTCACAAAAGAGACCAATAGATAAATCTGTCAAAAGAATAATTTGGCTACAGCAAAATCCTAAAGTGTTCAACTGGCTCATCTCAGTAAATACTAAACTGTTAAACCATTCATTAAAAAAACATGTTTACATTTCTTTATGACGGTTCAGCTCATGTTTTCAAAATGTTTACAGAAAGCAATATGGGTCAGACTATAATTAAACCTTTGTTTAATCCTTCATAAGACTGGTGTTTAAACTAGACAATGGTAGATCCTCCATCTATTACAAAACGTCCCAGTTAAATGGAGCCGTCTATGTACAATAATAGCTGGCCAATGTGGTTTTAGCCAATGTAAAAGTCAGAGTATTACAAACAGAATCCATTCGTCCCAGGAATAGAAAATAAACACTTCAGGTAGGACACTGCCCAGGACTTGGAGCCTTTCCACAGTACCCTCACTCCCACGTTGCCTTGGGAGTAACATTTTCTCCTTGGAATATACACAAAAAAGAATGAAAGCTCTGTTTACTTTTAAAATCGTGAAGGTTATAATATCAAAACATGGGATCCTTGTTCTGAATTTATAAAGAACTAAGGAAAAACTGAAGCCTTTCACATGGAGTCATCTTAAACTAGAAAAACAGGTATAATTGAGGGTTCACTTTAAATGGCAACGCTATTTTCTCAATGTTCATGACAATTTAATTTCTATGGTGCTGTATCTATTTCTCTGGGTAAATACCACTAGAGGTTTTCGAGTGACTGTAGGCCAACGTGCTCTTCAATAATCGGTGGCTGAACTGGGAGGGCATCATTTGTTCACAGTACCCTGGCTTTCACAAAATAGACGTATTATCAGCTTACCTGTTTCCTTTGAACAGATCAAAAGAAGGTTTATTGAATATATAGACAGCAGTGTCACAGAAGTCAAAAGTATCCTAAAGCAAAGAAAATAAGTCTTGTAATAACTATAAAAGAACATACCCTGACCTTACATTTTTTAGAAGGGCAAAGGCTTGTTTATATTGTTAACACTATTCGTTAGTAGCACCCAAATTTTGGGAACTATTAGTCATGCCCTCTTTAAAATCCTGAATAAAAATGTTCTACCCAATAAAGAACTGCTATTTAGAATCAGAGTAGCCCTAACAGTGCAAATCCCCTACATAATTCAAAGTCTAAATAGCTCTCTGAGGTCATTTCAGTTGAGATGACTTTCAAACAATATTATGAAAGATAGCTTTTATGGTCTATGATGCACTTTCCCTTACATCCGAGTGAGAAAGTGTGAGAAAGGGGTGAGGGGATAGGGTGAGGGTGGGGGCTGAGGAAAAGGCTTTTGTGACTCTTAGGTCAATGACTATGTGACTTTAGGCAACTTGCTCAATTTCTCCCATCCCTAGATTCCTTACCTATAGCATAGACACAGGCTCAATGATGTCTAAGGTACTTTTCATCTAATTACTCTAATGACTCTGTGGCTACTTTTGAATCTATACACTGGACCACAAAGATAATCCACTTTTTTTTGCACCTGGTACCTTACTCTTAAAGAAAAAGCACTTCTTTTAACTGATGGGAAAACTTTGATAAGAAAAATAAAAAGACTTTTTTGAATGACGACCTCATGTTTTTGTTTTAGTACATCCGGCTCATTATCAAACCCTCCTCAAGAAAAAGCACAGTTAAAATGATGCAGGAGATTACACAGATTATTTCTGAATCATTTGGTTCATATTTAGTAATTGAAAATAAAGCCTATTTACTAAAAAGAAAAAAATTCTAGTCCCCGTAGTGAAACCACTCACTTTCCTGAGGTAGGGAAATACAACCTTAGAACAATACGTTACTGCAGTTGATTCAACGTTTGAGTAATTAAGGCAATGATTTTTATAGCAAGTGCCATTGAGAGGTACTTGGCACATCATGTGTGGGCTCTCTCTTCCCAACCCTTCCCCCACCTTGCACACCCTCTGAACCACTGCCCTTGGGCCCAGCTCAGATGTCACCTCCTTGGGTGCCTTCCCTTGCCCCAGGCAGAAAGACAGCTCTGTGGCTCTCTCTTGTCTTATATCTCTCATGGCAGTTTGCTTCTCTTGTGTGCAGTGTGGCCATCAGGAGATAAGTGGGGACTACAGAATGGTTAACTGCAAAGTAGATGGAATGCCAGAGACTGGCCACAAAACATAAAAGAGGGACAGAGCTCAGTAGAGGTAAAACAAAACACTGGGAGAAATAATAGAAAAACCTAACACTTTGGGTGAAGACCAAACTGACCAGCTAATAAAAAGGGGAATTTAGGTTAAGATAGGATTGTAAGAAAGTGCATTCAGACACAGATTGACCTAGCTAAGATCCTTGAGTAGGAGGGTGATTAAGAGGGTAAGTCCCTTATTATCTATTCTGGCTGAGGGACTCGAGAAATAGATAGTTTCTCAAGAAACTGAGAGCAAGCATTTATTAACCAATCCAGTAGTTTTGAGATATGGTAATGGAACATGATTTTATATGCTCTGCCAGATAGGAAGATATAGGACACAATTGTGGTATGACTTTTCTTTCATCTTGAAGAGATGAACAATATTTATTTTAAAGAAGCAAGCTATGAAGTTCACTCAGAGCTCACTCATATTTTTTGGGACACTGAACACACACTGGCAACTCCTACATGAGCATGCAACAAGCCACAGAGAAATTCTGTGTGACACAGAATAGCATGGACTTCCAGTTGGGGACAGGATAGATGTCATTTTAGGAATCGCCATGGAGTGACCGACATGTCCCCCATTGAGTCTGTTCTCCCGCAACTGACCTGGGGAGGAGAGGGGATATTGCCACTGAGCCCCAGGCTAATGAGTAAAGAGCACGGCCTTGCAGGGACTATGTACCTAGCAGGAGAGAGACTTACCAACGTCTACATAATGATTAACCAAAGGCCCTAAGCCTAGAAGAACTGGGTATTTATTAGCAAAAGAAACATTATCAGGAAACATCGGTTACTCAGCTAAGTAGCTCATGGGACCACATGGTTCTCACACATGGTTGCCTCTTAACATGTTCTACTTGGTTGAATCTCTTTGTAGGTGATGCTCAGCTGGCCTGTGACCCTTGGCAAGAAGAAAAGGATTTCTTCATAAACTCCTATCACCTCTTTTTCTTTTGCAAGTGGGAGAAAAGTGTTGGTCAGGGAAAATATTAGCAGGGAGTTCACCTATTTTTTTCCCCACACTGAACAGCAGCACAGCGAGGTCCTCCCACGGTGAAGGAAACGACCCTCCCACTCCCATGTTTAAGAGACATAGCATTGCACCCCCACAAAAGGACCTGTAGTAGGAGCCTGACAACCTCTGCCTTTAACCACCCAGTCTCTAAGACTATCTTCTCCATTCCTCCCAAAATATAAATCTTCCCTTCGAAAACTGAAAACTAACATAAAACAAAGCCCTTTTTCTATCAGGTCATAAGAGACAAATTCTGTATGTAAAATGTTAAGACTGCTTTAGGCTGTAAGAGAATTTGGTGGTATTCACGGAATTAAAATTTAGAGAAGGACACCTTCTTGTCTAGATTCTTAGAAACACTAAGTTGTATAATTGGCTATCATAGATCCTAGAATAGTGTAAGGGGATCCAGAGATGTCAAAGACACAAAACATAACATCAACAAGAGTAGGAAGAATGAGTTGGGAGAGAATGTAATGACTTATTTGAACATTTCTCCTGTCTTGAGCATTGTGATTGTGCCTCTGTTTGTCCAGTTAGATATTTGTATACAGTTGTGGTTTGTTGGAAGAGAAATATAAGCTGGAATTCGTGTTCTGAGAGGAACATGTGATGCATTGTTTTCGTCTCATGTGGATATCTAGACACACTTCTCATATTGACCAAAAGTTTTAACACGGTTACGGCAAAAGCTGCATGCTGAAAAAGGTGTTCCGGTGGGAACTAAACCTCAGCAATAGGAACTGAGCTGTCAATGTTGATATTTCAGACTTATGTTTAGCCTTGAAGAGAAGGGGATTCAGAACATGTGTCTGTCTAGACATGGGCACTGGGGAAGCAGTGGCAGGAGAGTTCTCTTGTTAAGAATGTGGTCAGGAACTTCTGAGAACCCTTGTGTCATTAACACTTTGAAGATATGTACAGTGTGGGGACATCCTCGGAGAGTTTGTGTCCCCTGAGAAGAAAGAGGCCTGTTAGGAAACAATTCTAGACTCCTGGATCAGGGAGACAGCTTAGAGGCCACCCTGTCCAGCTTTGCACCCAGCACAGGAAATATCTATGCTCCATCCAACACACAGACATCCAGATCTATAGAGTTATCTTACAGGGGACACATATGCAACCCATCGTGTTTCTGGAAAGTGCCATGCACGGGAACTGAGGCTGAGCTGAAACTACCGCTGCTATTTCTACCCTTGGGTCCTCATTTCATCCTGTAAACCTACTTGAATCTACTTGAAACCCTCTCCCACCAAACGGTCCATCTGATGGGCACTCACTTTAAGACTGTACCGTTTGACCCAAACCTCTCCAGTTCTTCCAGCTTTTGTCCTGTGATGGAGTGCTCGGGCTCTACATCTCAGTCATGGTCCAGTTCCTCCACTGTACTTTTTAATGGCTGTATGCCAAGAAAAGCACAATGCTGTCACCTCAGTTTCGGGCCCAACAGTACAAAGCATGTTAAGAGTATTAACTTGAGTTGGACATCATGCTTTCTTTAAGGCAACCTATTTCAGTGTTTGTTTTTATGGTGGCCATGCCACATTCTTCATTCTTGAGCTTCTGCTGTAAACTGCTATTAGGCTACTCTTCCTGGTTCTATCCTATGTACTTTTTTTGAAAGCTAAGTGCAGGACTCTGCACTTATTTCCACTACATTTTAGCTTTCCAGTCTTGTGACATCTTTTAGAATCGTTGATCCTTTCTCCTTATGTGCCAACTACCTCATCAAGCTTCATATCTTGAATTTGCCTTCATCCAAGTCACTGGTACCAACTTTGAATAGAACAAGACCATCTAGAAAAGGGCCCACCATCCAGTCAACTGCTCAAGCCAGAAACCTGGGAGTCACCCTTGATCTTTTATCTACTCTCTTATCCCTCATATCTAATTCACCGGCAAATGTCCTATCACTTCTACCTCCAAAACACATCCTAAATCCATATGCTTTTTCCCCCCAATCTCCATGGCCACTACTCCAATCCAAGTCACTATCACCCATAATTTCTGGGCAATTACAGTAGTCTCTATCTGTCTCCTGTTTCTTGCCCCCAATGATCCATCCTCTACCCAAGCACCCAAGTAATCTTTTTATTTCATTGCTTTATTATGTTCCTCCATTACTGGACAGGCCATGACAGTTTAATTTGGAGTCATGGCCTATCCTCTTTGCCTGTTTACATACAATACCAAACGAAGCACACTCTTAGCTAAGAATAAGTGCATTTACAAAATATTAGAATCTCATTTGTAAGTCATGTGAGATTATGCCAAATGTCCTGCTAAAATCAAGATACACTTTGCCTAAGACAGTCCTGTGACCTACTAGTTCACTGTTGTCTCAAAAGATGAAGCTAGTTTAACACAACTATTTAGGAAAACACTACTGGCCTCTGTGGAGCAATATTTTCTGCGGTATTTGCACATAAACAAGCTATTTAATAAATTGCCCTAGAATATTACTTGGGATCTACTTTTTACCACTTCTGAAAGCTGGGATGAAACTTGCCTGTCTCTAGTTCTCTGGCGATACTACTGTTCTCCATGGTCCACGATATATTTACTGTATTTGGTGCAAGAAAATTTTGACTCCTACCTTAAACAGTAACATCTAAACATCTATTTCAAAAACATTTATTGATTGTTTTGAATCACATTGATAAGACAGTAATTCTTTGTTCTTCCATAACTTACCCAAAGATTACATGGGTGACCTTATAATAATTTCATTTCTTAAAGCACTGTATGCTTAGAAAATGGAAAACCATGAGAATAAACGGAACCAAAACATTCAAGGCAATTGAAATGTTCTATCCCATGACTGTGGTGGTGATTTCACAACTGGATTTGGGCAAACTTATCAAATCCTATCCTTTAAATTGGAAAATTTTGTTGTATATAAACTATACCTAAAACAAAACAAAACAAAGGACCAACGCCACATCACTTTATGGATGATGAGATTATCTTTTAAAAGCCTAGCTGAATAACAAGAAATCATATGACACACTCCCCACCCAGCACCAGAGCCCTGGAAAGAGGTGGAGATGAGGCAGCAGTCACTGCTGCGGATCCAGAAATAGCATTGATGGGGGTGTGCAGAAGGGGGTGTTCGGGGCTGCCGTGCAGGTGAGCGCTTTCAACTCCTCCAGGACCCACCCACTCCTCTTAAAACATAAGGGAACCCTTCCCAACTACTCTCCCCGCATTACTCTCCCTGTCCTCTTCCCTTGCCAAAGTTTAAGGCAGCTGTCCTCAGACTTTAATGCTCTATACAGATCTCCTTAGGATCTTGTTAAAATGAAGGTTCTAACTCAGTCGGTCTGGGGTGGGACCCGAGATTCTGCATTTCTCCCAAGCTACCAGGTATTGCGGATGCTGCTGGTCCAGCACGTATCTAAATCTGCAAGCTCTGGCCCTGTGGCATACACAATGCAGCGTTTCTGTTTCTCACAACCGCTGAACTGGTGCCGCATCGCCTTGCCACACTGTCTGGGTGAGGGGCCATGCCAGCACCACAACGTGATTAGCTGTAACACGGACCCCAAGGCTGTCCAGGTGAGACTGCAGTGAAGGGAACCATTTACAGCTGAATCATTATTGTTCCCGTGGGACACTGACTGGCTCTCAGTGTGAATGCAAGGTCTGGTCGACTTCCTCAGGGCATTAGGGCATCACTTACTTCACCAACGTGTATATTTTTAAATGATTTTCAACGCCAGACCTCTCCCCCCAACCCCACCCCCCAGCCAGGTCTCTTTCCTTCCAAAAGGGATCTGAGGCTCACCACACTTTTTAATTCTTCCTCTTCTAAACCAGGTTAAAAGTATAAAACTTTTGGGGCACCTGGGTGGCTCAGGTGGTTGAGCGTCCGACTCTTGATTTTGGCTCAGGTCATGATCTCACCTTTTGAGTTCGAGCCCCACATCGTGCTCTGTGCACTGACCATGTGGAGCCTGCTTGGGATTCTCTCTCTGCCCCTCCCCTGATCGCATTCTCTCTCTCTCTCTCAAAATTAATTAATTTTTTAAAAAAAAGCTTAAAACTTTTACTGTCCTCATGGCTAGAACAGTCCATATAAAAACTCCCAGCACTGGAAGAAAAGTAGTCTTTAATATTAGTCTTGCTTTTACCTACCATCATCTCCCGCCAAATCCACAGCCCCTCTCTCCAAAACTCAGAGACATGTAAGCTGGTTGAGGCAGAATACTTACAAGAAAATTTAAAACTCCAATACAAGGGAATTGGACAAACTGTAGGAAACATATTGTTTTCTGGCCCGCCATCTTTCTCCAGTCCTTATCCTTATTACTGGTCTCTCCCTCACTCTCTTCTACCCCTTCCCCTGGTCCTACCTTTCCAAACTGTCTCCCCCTTCCTGTCTTCCCCCTCTCCACTTTTCCCTCATCTCTAATCTCCACTAACTCTCCCTACTCTTCCATCCCCTCCCTGCCAACTCCTCCGAAGGGAAGTATCAAAATGAGGTGAGTAAGGATTTAAAAACACAGAGAACAGA
Organism: Panthera pardus; assembly: GCF_024362965.1. Taxonomy (NCBI): domain Eukaryota; kingdom Metazoa; phylum Chordata; class Mammalia; order Carnivora; family Felidae; genus Panthera; species Panthera pardus. The sequence continues at coordinate 68,232,606 of NW_026526991.1, read as the reverse complement.
GCGCTAGCTGGGGATGAGGGAAGGGTTGGGCAGCATGGAGAACCCAACTGAGGAGGAATTGAAAGTGTTACCCATCTGTGTGGTTAGATAGATCTCAGTTTTGGGGGGTTTCCAGCTAGTGTGACAGAGAGCCAGTGGAGAAGGGAATTTTAGCGTGTGGGAAAGAGAGGGGTTTTCAAGTGAAGGGCTTGTGACAGCTACATGGGACAGGAAAAGCAGCACAGTCCAGAGGTTCTCCATGACAGTAGAGGACAGGCACAGTGGCAATATCCAAGGGAGGAGCCTGGAACTTGAGGGGGCTGTGGTCAGTAGTAGGATGTCTGGCGGGTAACTGCAGAGGTAGGGTGGTGCATGCCAGCAGAAGGAGACAAGAGGAAGGATTGTCTATTTAATGAGAGCCCAGATGGAAGGAGACATCCCTGAAAGTGAGGAGAGAAGAATGAGGTGTCTGAGTCCCTAATTCAGTGAAAATTTTAAATATTTTGGAAAATTCAAAATTATCTTTTGTATACAAATGCATTTCCTAGAACTTTAATAGGGACTCAATATAATTACTAAAACACTTCACTGATCATTACTAATAATAAATTTAGCATATTTCCACTATGCCAGGCCCACACTAAGCCCTTTTTTATTAAATATTTCACTTATGGGTAGTACTATTACTACTTTACAGATAAGGAAATCGAAGTTCAGAGAGGGTAAATATTTGTCTAAGGTCACACAGCTGGCATCAGAGCCCCAAACCCTCATAGTCTGATTCCAGAGTCCTTACCCACCATGCTATATTGTCTGCCAAAGTCAAATGTCCACAGAAGAATGAGAGTATAAAAGGTAAAACCTAAGCAAAGACAAAAAAACTTGGAATGAAATACGCCACAATGTTACCAGAGCCTGTTCTAACAGTGAGACTCCAGGTGATTTCTTTACAGTTAATTTATTTTATGTACTTTCAAAATGGTCTTTAATGATTATCTTACTTTTACAGTAATAGTATTAAAATGAAAAATATTTCAAATGGTAGTATTATTATTCGAAACTTTTTTTGCGGGGGAGGGAGAAGAGTTGCATTTGTTTAAACCCCCAAGGTCATTCATTAATATTGTCCCTATTTCATTTAAAGAGCTCACAAAATACTTTAAAGGAACAGAGGGGCGCCTGGGTGGCTCAGTCAGTTAAGCATTCAACTCTTGATTTTTTTCAGCTCAGGTCATGATCCCACAGTTCATGAGTTCGAGCCCTGCACTGGGCTAACAGAATGGAGCCTATTGGGATTCTCCCCGTCTCTCTCTCTTTGCCCCTTTCTTGCTCATGTGCTCTCTTTTGCTCTCTCTCTCTCAAATTAAATACATAAACATGAAAAAGGGAAGGAAGGAAGGAAGGAAGGAAGGAAGGAAGGAAGGAAGGAAGGAGAAAAGAAAAGAAAAGAAAAGAAAAGAAAAGAAAAGAAAAGAAAAGAAAAGAAAAGAAAAGAAAAGAAAAAGAAGCAAAAATGTAAATATTCAGTCCCAAAGTGCACTTTTTATCATTAGATCCTGATTGACTTTCAACATTCTAAGGAGCAGAGGACCAGCACACCAGGTCTGATAGCATGCAATTATTTGTAATATTTACACATTAAACTAGGGAATGAAAGGGATGGTTTTTAAAGGCTGAGCCAGGAACAGGCAGGGATAAATTCTTTGTACAATTCCTTCCATTTATTTCCTCGTAGATAAGTCTAAATTGGTGCAAAGTTGCTCTTAAACTAACCTCACTGCTGGTTAAGTATTTTGTTTTGTCTAAGGAAAGAAGTATGTCTCACTGATGACCAAATCAAATAATATCTAGTATAATCCTAAAAAAAAAAAAAAAAAAAAGAAGTATTGAAAAGAGGTATGCAGATAGAACTTGTCAGTTTAGTTAGTGCTTTAAGAGGTAAAAAATTTAGGAGGTCTGACTTTAAATGAGGAAGCTGTACTGGTAAGAAAGAAAACTGTGCACCACCACCACTTCCTGTTTTTGCCTCCAGTCCTTAGAGGGGGTTGTGGGTTTTATGAGCTCTCCCTTTATAACTTGACATGTCCTCCTTCCTCTTCTTCCACTCCACAAGAATAACTAGCTTACTTTCCCCTCAAACCTAGATCCTTACTTTTGAAAGTGATGCCCCCTTTATCACATTCTTAAAATGTATCTCCTGAGTGACAGAAAAATGCCATATAACCATTAAATAAAGGTGTGTGCTGTTTTGGGTGGGTATTTTGGACTTCCACTCCAGCAGGAATGGTGGATCTGGGGCTTCATTCATACTTTCCTAATGTTTATTCATTTGAGAGAGAGAGAGAGAGAGAGAGAGAGAGGGAGGGAGGGAGGGGGAGGGGCAGTGAGAGGGAGACACGAATCCCCAGCAGGCTCCAGGCTCTGAGCTGTCAGCACAGAGCCCGACATGGGGCTCAAACCTATGGACTGCAAGATCATGACCTGAGTCGAAGTCGGAGGCTTAACCTACTGAGCCACCCAGGCACCCCTGTCTCTTTTTTTTTTAATGTTTATTTCCTTATTCTGTAACGTGGGAGTGAGCAGATGAGGGGCTGAGAGAGAGAAAGAGAGAGAATCCCAAACAAGCCCCACATTCAGGGCAGAGCCCTATGTGGGGCTCTATCCCACGACCATGAAGTCATGACTTGAGCGGATGTCAAGAGTCAGACCCTTAATAGACTGAGCCCCCCAGGTGCCCCCCCTATTATTCTGTTTCCATGGTAACAATGCACATCTAAAGAGAGATGGAAGAGTTCAGAGGACTACACCAGGGGCTTGTTCCCCTCCCTCCCCAGCCCCACCACCAATCACACTGTCATCCTAACAAGTTCCTTAGCCTCATGAGTTCTTAAGTTTCTTTACCTAAAAACAGGAATGATAACTAGGGATTGTTCTAAAGATCCCATGACACATGTATACTTTATAACTATCTTCTTTTTTTTTCTAACTCTTAAAAAAAATAAAAGCTATTCTCAGTCAGCAAGCCACGCAAAAAAAAGAGGCTGCAGGTCAGAAGAGGTTTTGGTCAGTACGTTGTAGTTTGCCAACCCCTGGCTATAGACGTAGATCACTGATACGAGGTACCTGATGTGAGGTGAAGCTTGTGGCCATAGAACAAAGCAAAACTAACTGGCCCACACCAGGGCGGTTTTCCACTCTACTAAACCAACTACCACTCTGGGTAGTAAAAGTTCAAGCTAACTCGGAAATCCCAATTTCTGAACTATGCTGATCTGCAGTGCGGATACACATCTGGGCTACTGCAACCCAGGAAAGTGAACGAAAAGGCCGTGTGCATGATGGGGGTATTAACACTGGTAAGACCTTAGAGAGTACACGTAAGTTGCCTCTTGCAGGCTACGAAAAACACAGTGCTACAAAATAGAGGCCATGCTCTTCTCCTTGGGTCCTCGTCCTTGCCCGACAGCAGGTGCAACTCAGCGTCGACAGGACGGAGCCCACTCTCCGCACATGCTCTTGAGCCCGCGTGCTGCACACACACGCCCACCTCTCTGGGGCCCCGAGAACTGCCTTCTTGGAACCCCTTATCAGACACATCTTAGATGACTCACCAACTAAGCATAACTGCTCAACTTTTAAAAACAATGGGTGGGACTCCTCTCCTACGCTTGCCAACGCTCTCCGTTTAGAAAAGAGGCACTCGTTTTAAGCACAACATTAACCACTTTCCTATTTCCCTATTTCTGAAAAGCTTCTTAATCCAATGCATTTCAATAGAGTTCAATGGCACTGCCACTGTCCTTTCTACATGTATTTCAAATGTTGGCAAGCCTGAATGTGCCACTTCTCCCCTTCCAGCATTATTATTCCCAAACAAGAGGCTCTGATGCCAGTGATTTTCCCTGCCAGCTGAAGGGCAACGATTTTCTCTTCAGATCATTTCTAAGGAACGGTGACTATAACTCAAAGAATTTTAAAAACAAGTAACTGATTGACAAGAGGGTAGATGAATGTGACTATACAGATGGGCCTCCCAGGATCACTGGAAGAGCAGGGCTTCCCTATTGACTTCCTCTTTAATCGCATCATTTTTATATCACAAGATCCAGCGTCGTCTCTCCTCAAGAGGCAAAGAACTGCCGGCTTAGGAGTGCACAGGGGAAGACAACTTAACATTTACAAGGAAGAACCTGATAAGTAGCCACGCAGACCATCTTCATTACTGCTAAGAGCAAAGTGACCTCTTGGCGAGTGTGATTCATACTTTTGGGAATCTACATAAAGTAACGAAGCAATGGCGGTTCTTGAACGTGCAGAGTACATATTTGTGAAGCTGTGCTGCAATCTCACCCGAACTCATAGAATTTGCTGGAAAAGATGCAGACTTCAGAGCTATGCTGAGGCAGTTATGTAAGCCTTATGCAAGCCTCCTGATATCAGGAGAAGCCCATTTTTGGTGACAGGATAATAATGATGAAATACCTGTAAGACATGAACAGGACTTAGGGCACTGTGCTGATGGGTCTCTGGTTCCAATTCCATTTCTGTCTTCCTTTATGTAGGCGAAGGCCCCTGGAAGTCTGATCTTGGGTTTACAGAGATTCTTATATTTTAGATTTACCCTTACTGGCATGGCTATTTACTGGTATGTTTGTAAACACTGTAATTATAGGTAATACAATGTTGCATCTTTTTGGTGGAAGGATAATGAAAAAAATGCTCCACAAAGGTAAATATTAAGAAATAGACAGAGAGAATTCACCTACAATTGAGGCAAACACTCAACCACAAAGTGAAGGTAATTGCTGTAAACTAAAAATGACAATTACTGTCCTTTTTGCAAGTAGCAATTTAACAACAAATGCCCTTTTAGCAACGCAATACCAACCTCTTACAGTATTTAACAGCCTCAGAACTATTTAGAATTTTCACATGAAGGAGGCAATCCCAGGAAAGTAACCAAGTAACCACTTGGTGGTGAGTCCCGTGCTAACCTTGTTATTATCATTACATCTCCAAAGCCCATTCCAAATTTGAGGGTGAACTAAGGGTTTTGGTTGATATTTTCCCTCTGATAAGTCTGCAATAATTATGAGAGCCCTTGTTTTTCCCTAAAGCCTTGTTTTTTGTTTTGCAAAATCTAATTCTTATATATTCATTCATTCATTCATTCATTCATTTCAATGAAACTTTATTGAGCATCATCTTATATGCAAGCAACTATTCTAGATCTTGTCGGGGCAGAGGGGATGTTTGAACAAGGAAGAATTAGACATTAGTCCTGCTCTTGTAGGGCTCAGAGTTCAATTGGGAAGGTAAAATATATGCCTAATTAATGGAAGTAATACTTGTAATTAGAAAGGTAGAGATTACACTGGAAACACAAGGGAGGGAGAGCTTCCCCTGCACGTAGGAGGATCAGGGAAACATTTTTGGAGATGGCATCCAACTGGGCTTTACAGGCCTATTGGCATTCAGCAGCAGAGACGGGCACGGGAATAGGGAGGTGAAAAAATCAAGGCAACGAGGACAGTGCAGGTGACCTTTACAGAAAAGAAGGGGATTAGTGTAGCTGAAAGGGAGGCAATCTAAAGGGAGATGGGATTGAAAATATAGTTTGGAACGGGTGGCACAGCACCAACGGCGTATTCTCGCTCTCGTGGTCTAAACATCAACACTGAAAATCTGTTTTTCCTCAAGTTTTCTGTGGGCAAGAGGGAAGAAAAAAAGCCTTATTGCATTGGTTTTAAGTTCTCTAAAACACAAGGTTTTTTTCCAACTAGATTCGTCCCCCAAAAGGTAGAAAAGAGAATACAAGGGCACCTGGGTGTCTTAGCTGGTTAAGAATCCAAATCTTGGTTTCAGCTCCAGTCATGATCTCATGGTTCATGAGTTCAAGCCCTGCATCAGGCTCTGTGCTGACAGCTTGGAGCCTGCTTGGGATTCTCTCCCTCTGTGCCCTTCCCCCACTAGCATTCTCTCTGTCTCTCACAGGATAAATAAACTTTACTTTAAAAAAAAAAAAGAGAGAGAAAGAAAATACAAAGAGTGTAAACTTTGCACTTCTGCTCCACCCTAGACCCCGTGTCACTCTCCAGAAGTATCCACTGTCCACAGCTTGCTTGTGTGCCCTCCCGACTAGTCTGTAGGGTATATACGTATACAGTCTCCCTCTCTGCTCACTTCCACCCAGCATTCAGGCTTTTTCACATAATAATATTCCGGGGAAATTTTTCCACACCAGTACATATAAATCTAGTTTACTCTTTGACATAGTAGCCTAATATTTTATTTTATAGAACTACTATGATTATGTAAGCAATTCCCTAATAATGGACTTGGCATCATCTGACATTGCTAGCACTTGTGTTTTAATTCTCAGTAAGAAAATTTAAATCTTTGGAAGGAATTAAATTCAAGGGCTCATGAAGACAGTGGGGAATCTTAAATAGCCACATGAGACCAAGTCAGGTGTAGATATGACAAATATGAAGCAGTTCAGAAGTTATATTGGTTTTATAATATACTTTAGGCATATATTTTACTGGCTGTGACCAGGAACTTGACCACTGCTGATCTACAATTTGGTGCATTTGATATTGCAGAACTATTTCCATTACAATGGTTCTTTTCGAAACAGTAAAATAATCCAGGAATACTGACAGATTATACAAGATGACTTTATTTTTTTTTTCTTCCAAGATTTTATTTAAATTCAAGTTAGTTAACATATAGCATTGGTTTCAGGAGTAGAATTTAGTGATTCATTACTTACATATAACACCCAGTGCTCATCACAACAAGTGCCCTCCTATACAAAGTGATTTTAAAGCTAAAATATTAACTTGCTAGTATCTATTGATAAGAATAAAATTTCTCGTGATGTACAGTAATAATGCAAATTTGGTTATGGAAGAGGCATCACTAAAAGGCAGTATAGTGTTTTGTCCCTTTTTCTTTTTAATGTTTATTTTTGAGAGAGAGAGAGAGAGAGAGAGAGAGCACACGAGGAGAAGAGGGGGCTGCAGAGAAAGAGGAGGACAGAGGGTCCAAAGCAAGCTCTGTGCTGACAGGAGAGAGCCTAATGTGGAGCTCAAACTCATGAACCATGATATCATGACCTAAGCCGAAGTCAGACACTTTAATAACTAAGCCAGCCAGGCACCCAAGCAGTATATAGTTTTAGTTTTATAGTATATAGTTTTAGATCACACAGGTTCTAGAGTCAAGAAAGCCTGGATGGAACCCTGGTTCCCCAACTTGCTAAGTAGTTATTAAGCCTCAGTTATTACTTCATCTGTAAAATGGAGCTAATACTTCTGAGTGGTGATGAAGATTAAATGAGATAATATGGCAAGTAGAATAGTGTTCAATAAATGTTAACCATTATTTAGTGACTACCTAATTAATACTTCAGCAAATACTTACTATATAGTGCTACTGAATACCAGGTGTTACATTACTGGTACTCTCTTCGTCTCTTTCTCTCCCTCACACACACACTCACAACATACACACCCACACCCACACACCCACACACTCTCTCATAGCAGCCCTATGAGGTTGGAACAGTACATAATCTTCTTGCGTGCCACTTTTCAAAGTGTTTTTAGCTATTTATCTTTTGTATCCTTACAGCCATAGAAAATAGAAAACAAGACTCAAAAAAGTCTGGAGTTGTAATGAACCATAATAAAATTTAAACTATTGTCTACATAGATTGTTACGTTGTTTTAGAATTATATTTGAAACAGATGGTTTAAAAACGCACTGTTTACAATAAATGATGACATCATTGAGCTCTCAGAAGTATCATGAATTACATTCTCCTTTTTCATGCTTTTATACCTAAGGACTACATTATTAAAATAATAATAAACAATAACACCTGCTAAGAAGTTATGGGAAAACATAAAGCATTTATTGCTTTGTCAGATTCTGTGTAGTTTAATAAACCTCTCATTTACCTACTACTATGAGATGATACGTTCTAAAGACATTAACTTTCTATATAATGTATGCCTTTAATAGATATCTTTAGAAATGTAACTTTCCTGTTTTGGGCCAGAGTGAGGGAGACGGTAAAGTGAAATAAAAACAAAACCTGCCATTCTTACATGCCAATATTTACTTTTGATGCCACTTTGGCTATGACTGAGTTAAGGAGAAACTATGTAAAAAAAAAATCAGTGGTAGAACAGGAAGTTACAGTGGAAGATTCTTCAGCACCCATTGCATTTTCCTAGGATACTCACTCTTAGGAAAACTCACTTCAGTGGGTACATTTTACCCTGAGATACTTGTGCCTCAGCACATCCCCAAACGACTGCCTCTGGGTACAGACCCGTTTTGTTTCCAACAGAGAACACCTCCTGTCAGAACAACGGTCAGCTGAGATTCCCCATTCCCATACCTCCTGTTCCTCAGATGGAATTATAGGGCTTCGGAATTCAGGAAAACACAAAACTGAACTGTATTCTTACAACAGGGCAGAGTTCGCCGAATCCAACTGAATCAGATGTGTGTTAAACAGAGATGACAGCCATTATGGTTAGGTCAAAAAAAAAAATGAGCCCCAAACTCATCCAAGAAAAAGAAATCACTCCCACAAGTTTTCAGATGACTCCAGTGAAGAGCTCCGCACCCAGCCTCAGGGAGACTCGGAGGAGCCTTCCGGCTGCTTTTCTAAAGAAGTTTGGACAGGCTTGGACTCTTTTTCCATGTTGGCTAATATGAGTCTGGAACAGGGCCTTGTACCAGATGAAATATCTTGATCCTGCCAACTGCTTCTTGGCTTTGAGCAGCTGTAGGAGCAGCTGGTTTTACAACACACAGAGTGAGTCCTTGTTCTACATTTTGTGAAAAACTTTAAGTTTGGGTCTTTATACAGCTACCTTCGTGAGCTTTCACTTGATGATTTGTTGCGCCCGCTTTTCATGCATCTTGCAAATAACCGAATGATCTATAATAATTTTATGTAGGGGAAGTCTTCCTGCAACCATAAGAGTCAAGTTTTTCCAGTTCTTTGCTTCAGTTGGAAACTAAAGAGTCATGAGACAAGAGATCAATTATGCCTGAATCACTATAATTAAAAGTCAACTGAATTCTAGGAATGGTAGATTGAATACAAGAACTTACTCCTGCTCCCTCCTAAGAGCATGAGAGGACAATAATAACAAAATTTCAGAACTGGAAAGCAGACAAAGCTAAACCTTAAATTAGCAGTAGAGAAAGCCAAGACCAATCTAATTTTCACCACAGAATTCCCAAAAGGCCCTGAGAGCATTACTGGAAATAGGGAACACTGGAAGGGATAAACTAGAATAAAGGGGATCTTCAAGAGATAGTGAGATTTCCCAGACCAGGCCCCTGTTCTGTAAAGCTATGATTGCTCCCCCTCCATCTGGCAGAAGTATATACGTGAAGATACATTCTCTGGAAAGTATAAAATATAGGTGTCTGGGTGAGGGACTCAATACAACTTGTTGGGGAGTGGGTACTGTCATGAAAGCTGGGATTCGGTGAACACATGCAAGTGAGATATTCACCACAAGCCCTACCCCCACCTTGGTTCCCAGAAAGATGGCAGAAATGCTCAGACCCTCCGGCAGGAGACAGGAAGATGCTGGGCAATCTGAAACAGCCAAAGAGTTACTGACACTGGTGGTTCCCCAAGTAAAGGGCTGTAGACAACCCTTTTAAGTGAAGCTATTGCCAACAAGCTCCCACTCACCTGTGCCGGGCTTGAATTAGGCTGGTTTCCCCCATCCCTTATTTTTAAATATAATAGACAAAGAAGGACCACCTAATACCTGAGGAAAGATTCCAAAATGAAAGAATCCAAAGCCAACAAACAAACTAAAAATGAACTTGCAACAGAGATACAATCAGCACAATTCAGACTGTGGGACCTCTATAGGACAAATGGCCCAGTTTCTTCAACAAATATATGGCATAGAATACAAAGGAGAGAGAGAATTGGGGGAACCTATAGATTAAAAGAAATTAGAACACATGTCAACCAATTGCACTATATGGACTTTATCTGAGTACTGATTTGGAAAATCCAATTGGTTTTTTTAAAATGAGATAAACAGGCAATTCAAATATTGTTTGGCTATTTGATGATATTAAGGAACTGTTGATAATTTTTAGGTACAACTATTATGGTTATGTTTTAGTCCATTATATATACGTACACACACACACATATATATGCAATACATATATATATGTAATAAATATACATATGTATACATATGTAATACATACATATGTAATACACATATACATATATATATATAATGAGAAATATACTGAAATATTTATGGATGAAATGATATGAGAGCTGGGATTTGCTTTGAGAGAATCTAGGTGAGGTGGATGATTAAATAGGTGAGGCCAGGAGATGACGGGAACATGGGAATCTCATACTATTCTTTCTACTTTATGTTCAAAATTTTCTGTAAAAGAGGAAAACTGTCATTAGAATCCTTGGAGAATACACTGAAATCATAAAACAAAATAACAGAATATCAAAAAAGAACATTCCAAGAATTTTTTAAAAGCTCCTGTAAATAAAAAAATAATAACAGAAATAATACTCAGTAAAGAGCTGGGAAAAAATTTGAGCACATATTCCAGAAACTAAAGAGAAAAATTATCGAAATGAAAATTTAAGAAAAGAATAAAAATTAGAGGACAAGTCCAGAAAGGTCCAGAATCTGGGGAGTAGTTCCAGAAAGAGTAAAAAGGGGAAAGAGGAGGAAGAAATTCATTAACACAATAGTGTATACGAAAATGTCCCCTGCGGCACCTGGGTGGCTCAGTCAGTTAGGCTTCCGACTTTGGCTCAGGTCATGATCTCACAGTTTTTGAGTACAAGCCCCATGTTGGGCTCTGTGCTGACAGCTCAGAGCCTGGAGGCTGTTTCAGATTCTGTGTCTCCCTCTCTCTCTCTCTGCCCCTCCCTCCCTAGCCTCTGTCTCTCTCTCTCAAAAATAGATAAATGTTAAAAACATATTAGAAAATGTCCCCAAACTGAAGACCATGAACTTCCAAAAGAAAAGGATGTACCAACAGCCTGACACAATGGATGAAAACAGGCCCACATCAAGACACATCACTGTAAAGCTGCAGAACATGGGGGACAAAGAGATTCAACAAATTTCCAGAAACAAAATAAAATAAAACAAAAACCCTGGCTATACAAGGACCGGGAATCAGGAGGATATGGGACTTCACACCAGAAGAGACCGGAAAACAATGGAGCAATACGTTCAAAATTCTGAAGGGAACTTACTACCAATATAGAGTTCTATATCCAGCCAAACTGCCAATCAAAGGTGACGTCAGAATAAAGTCATGTTGCAGACATGGAGGCCTCAAAAAATTATTTCTATTCATCCCTTCTCAGCAACAAAAGGAAGAACATTCAGAAAGAGGAAGAAATGGAACATGGGGAACAAGGGGCGGGATCTAGCAGAGAAGAGAGGTGAAGGGGATTCCCAGAATGGTGACAAAGAGAGATTCCAAACTAGAAGTCTGTTCTCTCTGTCTCGGTTCCCTCATCCATCAAGCAGGGAAGTACTAATAGGACCTATCTCACAAACTTGCAAGGATTCAGCAGAGAACACTTAAGAATAGTACCTGCTACAAAGTAAGAGCTGCAAGAGTTGCTGTTGTTACCACCATCAAAGAATGGACCCTTCACTATGTTAAACATAGAACTACCTGATATACTGCAGTAACTAAAAAAAAAAAAAAAAAAAGTAAATCAATGTAAAACACATTTCTGAGCTGAACATATTTCCAGCTTTGGAATAACTAAAATTAGTCACAGAACCATAGGGTTTCGGAGGTTGGCAGGGTTCTGAGATTTTTCTAGGGCAATTTCCTTGTTTTACAGAATAGGAAACTGAAGCTCAGAGTGGCCAAGTCACTTGCTTAAGACTACACAGCCATTTAGAAGAGGAATTGCGACTAGCAGTCGGGTGTTTCCTGCCACTGCTCTGAAAATCACAAGCGCAGCTGCACAAGCCACCCCGTGGCATCCTCAGAGGGTCAGAATTCCACAGATACCAATAAAAAAATCGTCAGAGAAATATTTTGTCCAACTCTTATCATTTTACCCTAAAACCTGGCACCTGGCTCAAGATATACATAAACAGAAAGGCTACATAGAAAGATCCACCCAGGGCAATAAAGAGAAGAGGCTACAGTTGGATTTACTGAGTTGGATGGACAATGAAGAAGAAATGCATTGAATTCACTGTCCTATACAGAGTTTTAAGTCTAGGAAGGACATCTTTAGTGATTTACACATAAGAGTATTAATCCCTAGAGGCACCTGGGTGGCTCAGTCGGTTGAGCGTCTGACTTCGGCTCAGGTCAAGATCTCGAAGTTCACAAGTTCCACGAGTTTGAGCCCCGCATCGGGCTCTGTGCTGAGAGCTCAGAGCCTGAAGTCTGCTTCGGATTCTGTGTCTCCCTCTCTCTCTGCCCCTCCCCAGCTAGTGCTCTATCTCTCAAAAATAAATAAAAACATTTTTTAAAAAAAATTTATAAAGAGTATTAATCCCTAGTGCTACTGACCAGTATGGCACAGCATGGCTGGACATCACTGATCCCTGAGTAATGGAATGGGTAACAATGTACTTTCACTGCAGTTTTCTAAGTCTTTCTAAAGGTATATACACAATTTGTAGGATTACTAGCCATTTCGGTCACTGCTTCCAAGCATAGATGATGCTCCTATCTAAACGACCCAGGGATACAGACTACTCAGCAAGGCCAACAAAGACGTGAGTGTAGTCTTGTGGGGAAAAGGCTGGAAGAAGAGAATGTCCTCCTTGCCTCATCAGGCAAAACACCCCTGACACTCCTTAGAGGTTTGAGAAGGGAATCAGGCTGGGTGAGAATTTTCCTGGTATAAATTCTATGTCTGTTTTCATCTTGTTCCAACTAAAAATAAGCTCTCTGTACATTTGCAGAAAATCCCATTCAACAGTGTGAGAAAAAGTTATTTAAAAACAAAATTGCCTAATTTCTTTTAACTAACTCTCAGAGAAAAGTACATGCTAATTTCTCATCTGTGCTTCTTGGCTATTTATTACAAACAAATTTACAATCACCTTTGGATATAGTACATGTTCCACTGCAATCCAAACACCGAAGTGGTGAGTGGTTGGATTAAATACCTCTTAATATTTTGACCTTTTAGCTGAGATTTAAAATGACAGGTAAAGAATCCAAAAATACCAAAAAAATGCTATCTTGAAATCTTTTAACCCTTTTTATAAATGCTTATTTTGGTGTTTTTGATTAATGAAAAGATTTTCTCCTTCCACTTTCTTATAAACATTAGGTGCAACTTGGAAAATCATTCCAATAAACAATATAAAAGTATGTACTCACAACTTAGCCAAGTTAGTAAAAACATAAAATGAAATAAAAACTACTTGGAAATATTTCCAGTGTCTTCTGTACATGAACAGGAACATACAGAAAATACAGTTTTAAAATGGAAATTACAGCACTGTCAACACTCACAGAAAAAGTAGAATTCCGGTGTTTGCCAGGGCAAAGGCGAGTCCCAAAATCCCACTGCCCATAATGGCATTGCTTAGGTTAAAAACAGACATGCCTAAGGAGGTTGTTCCTGGAATCTAAACACAGAGACAAACATAAGCAAAACCGTCCCCAAGAAAGTTCATCATGTCAAAGTCTTTAAAGCACTATTAGGAACCAGTGCAGAAATAAAATTCAAGAAATACTTGTTTAGTGGTCTGGTTATTTTCCAAAATGGGTTTCAGGAGAAAACACACAGGGTCCATGGAATATCCTGGGTAATATAAATAGCTATACTTTTGGTAGGATGCTACATGCATTAAAAACATCTGTCCCAATTTATGGGATTAAAACAAATAAGCAAACTTTATTATAATGACACTTACATAGTCATCACATTTCTTTTTTTCCAAGTGGCTGTTAGTGAGACTTCTTCTACTTTCGCGATCAGAAATAAATTTGCTGTAAAGACATGCAGAATAATTTAATTTCACAATAATGATCGAAGATTAACATTATTACTTATCAAAACATCACACAGGGAAAGTTATCAGTCAATTACTTAAGAGTTTACAGCCCCATTCAACCACCTTTCTGTTTTATTTTGCTTTGTCCCTTGCCAGTATTAGTTGTTTACACTCTTGTTTTACCAAGTAAACTATGAGTGTCCCAAGGGCAGATACTTTGCCTCATTTGTTTTTAAATTTTTTTTTAATGTTTATTTATTTTTGACACAGAGACAGAGCATGAGCAGGGGAGGGGCAGAGAGAGAGGGAGACACAGAATCCGAAGCAGGCTCCAGGCTCTGAGCTGTCAGCACAGAGCCCAACAAGGGGCTCGAACTCACAGACCACCAGACCATGACCTGAGCCGAAGTCGGACGCTCAACTGACTGAGCCACCCAGGGGCCCCACCTCATTTGTTTTTATACCCCTCACTGTACTTAGTACAAAACACTATTAACAGCAGGTGCTCATCCTGAGATGATATGAAAGACAACCCTAAATCAAAAAGAACTATAATCTCGAATCATTCAGATTCGAATCATTCAATATTAATAAATGACTATACACAATACAAGTTAACTTTTATGTAGATTTTTCTCTAACTGAAAATTAGGTAATGTCAAGGATACTATAAAGCTGGCATTTATTTTTTTAAATGATTATTTATTTTTGAGAGTGGGGGAGGGGCAGAGAGAGAGAGAGAGAGAGAGAGGGAGACAGAGGATCCAAAGTGGGCTCCACACTAACAGCAAAGAGCCCGATGTGGGGTTCGAACTCACAAACCGTGAGACCATGAGTCGGATGCTTAACCAACAGCCACCCAGATGCCCTATAAAGCTGGCATTTAAAAGAATACTGGAGCGGCGCCTGGGTTTCAGTTGGTTAAGTGTCTGACTCTTGATTTTGGCTCAGGGCATGATCTCAAGGTTTGTGAGTTCGAGCCTTGTGTTGGGCTCCTAGCTAACAGCCTGCTTGGGATTCTCTCTCTCCCTCTCTCTACCCCTCCCCCACTCGCACACACACACTCTCTCTCAAAATACATAAAAACATTTAAAAAAAAAATAAAAATAGGGGCGCCTGTGGGGCTCAGTCGGTTAAACGTCTGACTTTGGCTCAGGTCATGACCTGGCAGTCCGAGGGTTCAAGCCCCACGTCAGGCTCTGTGCTGATAGCTCAGAGCCTGGAGCCTGCTTCAGATTCTGTGTGTCTCTCTCTCTGCCCCTTCCCTGCTCATGCTCTGTCTCTGTGTCAAAAATAAATAAACATTAAAAAGAAAAAAAAAAAAAAAAAGAGGGGCGCCTGGGTGGCTCAGTCGGTTAAGCGGCCGACTTCAGCTCAGGTCATGATCTCGCGGTCCGTGAGCTCGAGCCCCGCGTCGGGCTCTGTGCTGACAGTGCAGAGCCTGGAGCCTGCTTCAGATTCTGTGTCTCCCTCTCTCTGACCCTCCCCCGTTCATGTTCTGTCTCTCTCTGTCTGAAAAATAAATAAACGTTAAAAAGTAAATAAATAAATAAATAAAACTTTAAAAAATTAATAAATAAAATTTTAAAAAGTATGTTTTAAAAAATTGAAGCAGGAATTCAGAAAGCTCTAAGAATCATCAAATATATTCAGGGTTAATATAAGAACTTTATGGCCTAAATTTCTAATTAAAAAAGAAAATTCCCCATTAAGAAAACAAATGTTATTGTCAAAGAAAGGGCCATTCATAGGTAAACTGTTGTATGTATTAGTAAAACACCTTAGGGATGCTTTTAGGCTCTTCTTCTGAAAATGTCATTGTCCGGCCTCAGCAAGAACTAGTCACAGTGAATTTTTTCACTAATAAACATGAAGCCGCTTGAACTGGACTATTTTCAAGCAGGTATCTTTAAACCGTACACTAGATTTTCATAAGCTGTTTTGAATGATGTGGTATTTCACAATAAAACATTTTTAAACGAAAGACAGATATCATCAATGTTGGTTTACTATAGCTACCTACCTTTTTCACCTTTAATCTAAGAGGTCTAGCTTCTCCCTGGCATTACTTCTCCAAGTTTGCTTCATTTTGCCCTGACAAACTAAAGATAAGCAATATACATACTATAAACTTCCTCTGGGACCATCACCTCATATAAGCAGCACAATCTCTGGCTTATTCCCTTCAGCATCTGCCTGTGTCTACAACCTGTCCAGTTACCGTGAGAGAGCGAAAGGAGGTAGAAGGAAACCTCGGTCTCCTGAAACTCAGGAGAAACTGTGCCACTAAAACCAGAATAGGTTTGACTGTGCAAACCTGAGATTAGATAAGGAATCCAGAGAAGGAAACGCTTCTTCTATTGGGTGGGACTAGCCAGAGGAAACTTAAAGGCAGACGCCTAAGAAATAGTATTGCAGGCTCTTAGCAAGAGAACATAATGAAAGTATCTTTGGAGACCAATCTGGCAGCTGGATAGCATTGTTATTAATGATTGGTGTGGCCCTTCTTTTGCCCTTAGCATTTTAAATCTTTACACAGAACTGAGGTTTACGGATCTGGCTGAAGAGGGGCAAGGGAAAGGTGTCTTCCTTTTCACACAGGCAGCCCAAAGAAAGTGGGTGCTGGACTTGCTAGGGTGAAATGGACTCCTATTTGGTGTTGCTATTAAGTAAAAGGCTCTATTTAATCAGGTTAATTTTAATAACTCGATTCTAACCAAATCTTCATCTAGAAGCTCCCTCATTTGCCTTTCTTGTGGAGGGACCTGTTTTCCAAATAGAATTTCCATTATTCTTTTAATGTTTACTTATTTATTTTGAGAGAGAGAGAGAGCGCGCGCGTGCGCAAGTGAGCACACAAGCAGGGGAGGGGCAGAGAGAGAGACAGAGAGAAAGAGAGAGAGAGGGAGAGAGAGAATCCCAAGCAGGCTCCGTGCCATCAGCACAGAACCCATTGCAGGGCTTGAACTCACAAACCATGAGATCATGACCTGAGCTGAAATAGAGTCGGATGTTTAACTGACTGAGCCACCCAGGTGCCCCCAAGAATTTCTATTATTTTTAAGTCAAAAGAAAAACCCCAACATTTTCAAAGAAACCAAACCAAACACCGATAAAACGCCTGTGACAGCAGATCTAAGTTCCTAGCCTGGCGGCACTCAGAGCTGGTGGCAGAGGACTGGTGGGCAGGGGATGGGCCACAGACACCTTGACACCAGGGGCATTCAGTAGGGTCAAACATTGTGCAACGTAAAAGGATAAAGAATAAAGTCCCTGCATGATTGCTGGATCTTTCCTACGGAACTTCTACAGGGGGAGTATGATAAATTGACATACAGTAGCAAGTAACCATTAAAAAGCACATCAGAAAACATGTGTATCAAGTGTCTCCCTGATTCTGCCTCTTCCAGTCTACTTTCTGCGGAGGTTAGGCTTAATAGGTTTTCCCAAAAATCTTCACTGGCTCCCCCACTGAAAAAGCTTCAAGTATGAATTCCCTGTACTGATTAATTTAATTTTGTCTCAATGTCCCAATCTTAGCTCCCCCTGCTTCTCAAAATGATCTTCCCAAGAGGGGTGAGGCCTGAGACAAGACCAGTGCATTTTGAGAACAGAGACTGAAAACTCTGAAAAACAAGTACAGTTGACCCTTGAACAACACAGGGGTTAAGAATGCTGACCTCCTGTGCAGTTGGAAATCTGTGGGGAAACAGGTTTTGCTTACATAAATGGGTTAGAAGTTTAGGACAGAAAGCCACCACCATGGGGCGAAAGCACCCAAGGTTAGCTAGCAAGATATTATAATGGGATCACGAGTAACTTGTGATATCACTTGCAGTAAATTACTTTCCATCTGATGCCAATATACTATTGTGCTTTGATCACAAACTCCACTTGCCCCCCAGACCCTTTGCTTCTTACACACATAAGTTAATGATAACTGTCTGACTGTTTTCTCCATGCTCAAGTGTGTAATATCTGGTTTTCTTCATGCTCACCATGTGGGTAATATCCTGTGAGCTCAATAAATACGGAGACAAAACACCTGTTTGGGGCTCTTGTCTCCTCCCTGACATTAGCCTCTCTTGTATTCAATTCTGCATCTGCTCTCTTTCTGGACAAGAGGGCACTCCAGACTCATAGTCTGCAACAGAAATCCACGTATCACTTTTGACTCCCCCAACACTTAACTAGTAATAGCCTACTGGAAGACTTACCGATAACACAAACAATGGATTACACATACTTTGTATGTTACATGTATTATATACTGTACTCTTACACTGAAGTGAGCTAGAGAAAAGAAAACTGTATTAAGAAAATTATTTCCAGGGGTGTCTGGGCGGCTCAGTCAGTTAAGCGTCCGACTCGTGGCTTTGGCTCAGGTCATGATCTCACAGTTTGTGAGTTTGAGCCCTCCATCAGGCTCTGCACTGACAGTGTGGAGCCTGCTTGGGATTCTCTCTCTGTCCCTCTCTCTCTGCCCCTCCCCTGCTCTCTCTCTCTTTCTCTCAAAAACAAATAAAAACTTCTAAAAAATTTAAAAAAAAATTATTGCCAGTACTGTACTGTATTTGCTAAAAAAATTGGACCCGTGCAGTTCAAACCTGTGTTGTTCGAGGGTCAACTACAGTCGGAATCCACTCTCTCTTCAGGAGACCCTGCTCTCAGCCAGTGCAGTTCTGCCTGTTCAAAATACATTTTTTTTCTTTTTTTAAGATTTTAAAAAGTGTATTTATTTATTTATTTAGAGAGACAAAGAGAGAGAGACTGCAGGAGGGGCAGAGAGAGAGAGAGAGGCAGAGACAGAATCCCAAACAGGCTCTGCACTGATAGCACAGAGACTGACGCAGGGCTCAAACTCAAGAACCTTGATATCATGACCTGAGCTGAAATCAAGAGCTGGACACTTAACTGACTGAGCCACCCAGGCACCCCTGTCCTCCCAGTTCAAAGCCCTCATCTTCCATGAGTCTTCTTATACTCTGGTCTGAATGGAGTTTTCTGACTCTGACCTATTTACTATTTTTCTGTGGCACAGACTGAGCCATGAGGTCACTTTGCATCCCGAGCGGTTATGTGGTGTCCTCACTCCCTCTCCTTCCAAATGTACCTGCCCATGCAGTAGCAACTCAGAAGACCCTCCACAAACCAAATATGCATCTTCTTTTTAGGAATTATGGAGTAGCTTAGGCTGCAGGGAAATCTAGCTCAGTAAGAATGAAGTACTGAAAGAACGCCTCTTTATTCTCTTTGTGTTGTTCCAAAATGTTCTCCTCTTTATATCTCTTTATATCTTTGTATTTCTGTAAACTATTTTCTAAAAACAAATGAAGCCAACCTTTTTTGTAATGGAAAAGTCTATTCAAAATAACTAGGTCATGCAGCTTTATCACAAGTTTCTGTTATCTCACCATTTAAAAAATGCAATTGCGTGTTAAAAAGCACTGACCTCTGGCAAAGAAACTGAAATAAAATTTCTATTTACTGACTTAAAAATGGGCTATGGGCAAGGGTGCCTTTGACATGTGGTCTCAGATGATAAAGGTATTATTAAAAAAAGAGTTTCCACAGGGTCGGTCTGTACCCACAAAGCAGAATTCAACCAACTCTTAGGTAGCCAATTGTTCTGCAAACAAAACAAAACAAAACAAAAACCTACAGTGTCTGTCGTGGTGACCTTCAATAGACAAAGCCTTAAAGAGGATGTAGGCGTTATACTGAGGTAGTGTGAAAGGAGGAGAGAAACATAGAACAGTTATTTAAAACCAAAAATAAATCAGCAACAACAACAATCCAGTTAAGGATGGGTTGTACAACAAGAAGAAAATCTTCCTATTGTAAT
This sequence comes from Panthera pardus, assembly GCF_024362965.1. Taxonomy (NCBI): domain Eukaryota; kingdom Metazoa; phylum Chordata; class Mammalia; order Carnivora; family Felidae; genus Panthera; species Panthera pardus. Next base: position 68,212,746 of record NW_026526991.1, on the reverse strand, counting down.
CTCCACCAATCAGGTTCTTACTAGATTATAGTGTTTCATTTGAAGATTCGTCACACAAAAGGGATGAGTGGTTGAACTTAAATGACCTTTGTGAGTTCCTTCCCTGAAATGTTAACAATCTATTAAAAAGGAAAAGGAAAAAAGAACAAGAGCAAAGAAGCAGGTAACAAAGAGACTGGAAAACATGAAAGAATGAAAGACACAGGAAGGCATTTCAAGAGAAGACTGATACAGATGGTCAACGACACATGAAAAGATGATCAACATCACTCATCATCAGGGAAATGCAAATCAAAACCACAACCAGATATCACTCCACACTTGTCAGAATGGCTTAAATTAAAAAACACAAGAAACAGTAAGTGTTGGTGAAGATGTGAAAACAAAGGAACCCTTTTGTACTGTTGATGGGAATGCAAGCTGGTGCAGCCACTGTGGGAAACAGTACAGAAGTTCCTCAAAAAGTTAAATATAGAAATACCATATGATCCAGTAATTCCACTACCAGGTATTTACCCCAAGATTATGAAAACACTAATTTGAAAAGATATATGCGCCCCTATGTTTATTGCAGCATTATTTATAGTAGCCAAATTATGGAAGCCACCCCAGTATCCATTCACAGATGAATGGATAAAGAAAATGTGGTATATATCTACAATGGAATATTTCTCAGCCACAAAAAAGAATGAAATCTTGCCATTCACAACAACATGAATGGACCTAGAGGGTATTATGCTAAGTACAATGTCAGTCACTGAAAGACAAATACCATGATTTCACTCATATGTGGAATTTAAGTAACAAAACAAATGAATAAAGAAAAAAAGAGACAAAAAAACAGACTCTTAACTATAAAGAACAAACTGATGGTTACCAGAGGGCAGGTGGGTGGGGGGATAGGGGAAATAGGGGACTGGGATCAAAGAGTGCACTTACTGTGATGAACACTGAGTAATGTACAAAATGTATACAATTGTTGAATCACTATATTGCACGCCTGAAACTAATATTACACTGTATGTTAACTATACTGGAATTAAAAAATAAATTAATGAAAAATTAAAAATAAATAAAGAGAAGACTGAGAAGTAAACAAAGCCTTACTTGATGGGTAAACTCTACTGAAAAGAGAAAAAAAGGAGGGGAAGGAGACTTTAACTGGAACAGGATCCATTAAAGAAAGGAAAGAATTTTCTGACATGAAAACTGAATTCAAGAAGTTATAGAATCTCCTTCCCTAAGGTTTAGACAAGATAATTAAATTTTCAAGGGTCCTTCCAAGCGATACATATTTAGTACATAAATTCTGAAAGATACAGAGGGACCAAAACAAAGGCTAGTACAGGGCATAGTGACAAGAGTTGTCCCAGATTCTTTTAAGAAAAATCTTAGTAAGACACTCAAATTTTGTTAGATGCTTCTAGGGTCGTAACAACACTAACTCTACATCGAGATGAGAACAGCAGTAGATAGATATTAAAATACATGAATATGTGCATGGACACAGAATAATCTACTAATATTTCGACAACTTTAACATTTCAACAGCTTTAAGGTAACAATAACCGGCCACCATGCAAAACCTTAAGCAATGCTGTTATTCCTTGGGGTGGAGAAGACAGACGTGCTTACCAAAGAAAGAGGGTTGCACTGTTATTGATACATACTTTTCTCATACTAAAAGGCTTACTATTGCTGGACACTGCCAAGTACTTTACATGGGTTTTCTCATCTGTTTTCACAATAATTACACGGGCTAGTACTATTATTAGCTCCATTTTAGAGAAATTAAGTAACTTGACTGAAGTCACATTGCTAACAACTAAAACTGTTGAGCCAGGATTTGAATATGAGCTGGCTGAATGCAGAGCCTGAATTTTAACCTACAAACAGTATAACAGTATTGCATTTAATATTCCCCAACGATCCCATGAGGTAAGGTATTATTATCATCCCTGTCCCACAGGGATGGCACTAAGGTTCGAAGCATCAGACCACACAACATCTATTGATGGAGCCAGGATTCAATACAAGTCTAAATCCAAACCATGCACTAACTGTTCTGTGTGTGTGTGTGTGTGTGTGTGTGTGTGTGTGTGTGTCTTTGTCTGTCTCTCTCTCATTTAACAGATATTTTGTAACATCCACCCTGTACCATGCACTATTATCATACCATATCATACCATTACAAGGTGTAAGAAATAGAAAGATGATTAAGATGACTCTTTCTCTTAAGCTTACACCTAGAAAGTTTGAGCTTGCTACTACTAAAGTGTAATCCATGGATCAACAATACAGGCATCACCTGGGAGCTAGCTGGAAATTAGAATGTCAGGACCCATCCCAGACTTCCTGAACCAGAATCTGCATTTTAACAAGGTTTCCAGGTGTTTCATACGCACGTTAAAATATCACCACTACTGGTCTAGTGGACATTTTGAAAGGATTTGCTGTTTCAGGTATAGATTTCTATGACTACAACCCAAAAATTAGGGCATGAAAGAAAACAAATGAACTGGAATAAGGGCAGGTGTCCTAATACCAAAATGGCTCTACTCTATTTTTAACTAAACTTAAAAAGACTAGTCTTTTTTTTTTTTTAAGTTTATTTTTTTTATTTTTTGAGAGAGACAAAGACAGTACTAGCTGGGGATGCGCAGAGAGAGGGAGGAGACAGAGAATCCCAAGCAGGCTCTTCAATGCCAATGCAGGGCCTGATGCAGGGCTTGAACTCATGAAACCATGAGATCATGACCTGTGCCAAAACCAAGAGTCAGATGCTTAACCAACTGAGCCACCAGGTGCCCCAAAAAAAGATGATTCTCATAGTATCCTCGTGGGGAGTTTCTGGGCAAAGTTACCAGTTACATGCCAGGTAAGGAAAGACCAACATTTGTTTTCAACATTCTCTCTAGCTTCCTAAAAAGAGGCAGTGTGACCTAAAAACTCACTCCTTTGGGAGTTGGCTCTCTTAGATTCATATAATTGAGCCTACTTTCCTCTCACCAATGTGAAAAAGCCACAAGAAGTGTGAAAGGTATTTAGGTACAGCTTTTGCAGGAATCATGATGGGTGTCTTTTTTGTTTTTTTGTTTTTAATTTGCCTTTTTTTTTTTTTTTTTGGCTTCTCGTTGTCATATCCTGTTTTTAATTTGAATTGTCCTAGAGCCAGGAATGAAGCAAGATTCATGAACTGTGTCAGTGAAAGAGAGGATATTAAAGAAAGAAATGCCTCACACTGTATTTGCAGCAGCGGAACCAAATTCCACAAAGCAAGCGGTCAGCACCAGCCAGCTCTCCCGCTGTAGCTGCTTACTGCCTGAGTCACAGCCTGTGAGGAAGTGAGCTCACCCAGGCAAGGTGCCCAAGCCACAGGCGAGAATGGATATTTCCAGTCACTGCAAGCTGTAACCTCCTCAAAAACTTAGTATTTTCAGTTTAGTAAGTACAACATTTAAAGATCTGGCTCAGATTCTAAACTGAATATTATCAATGACTCACTTGAAGGTCCTCCAGGTTTGCACTGCTTTGGGAATGAAGCTTCATTATCAAACCAAAGTGTCCTAGTTGTGAAATGGTTAGAATCCCATGCACCATTAAGTGGAGGTCAGCAGTGACTGCGGGACGCTCCAGGTATACAGAGCTTAAAATAGCACTGGTAGAGTTAAATAAAACCAGTAAAGATGATCTTTTTCACTAATGCCCCAGCATTATAGTCAGAGGCAGCAGGAGAGGAGCAGAACGACAGGGATTTCTCACAGTCCTGCGTGTGCCCTTGGACAAGTTACTTTATTTCTCGATGCCTGAGTTTCCTTATTTGTAAAACGCATTTTTAAACCATCCTTATTTGCAAAAGAATGCATTGCATGAGGTTATAAGGAAAAATGGCAATATATGTAAAAACACCTGGCGCTCAAGAAATGGTAATTATTATTGATAATGACTCAGAAGAGGTGCAAGAAGCAAATTTGCATCCAACAATAAGAAACATCATAACACAGTGAACTTGGATAATAACGAGGAAGTGTCTGGGTTGCAGACTTAACCTCTAAGAACATTTAAGGAAGGGAAAAGGGAGACGAGGCAGGGTTGGAATTTCTGAGTTTGTAAATGATGGCAGCTGAGTCCTTTGCTGGACTTCCAACTGTACGCCGTATCAGAACACAGAGCAGATTTCCAGAAACACTTTCCACAAAGATGCCTGGTGAGCTGACATGTTTTCCTTTTCCTCAATCCCAATTTCCTTCTAACCACCCCCCAAATGTATAGATCGGTGGTGATCCCAATTTCCTTCTGACCACCCACCCCCCAAATGTGTAGATCGGTGGTGTTCTAATAAGGGGTCGTGTCTACTCTGCTCTCTTCCCCTGGTCTTTTAGGAGGGCTGCATTCTTCAAGCAAACCACAACACTGAGTCCCAAGCTGGAGAGCGTCCTGCTAAGGGATCTACATATGCTGGCTATAAAATCAGTATGTCAGAGAATGCCTCAGATCACTTTTTTAAAAAAGACACTGGTCCTGGGACACCTGGGTGGTTCAGTTGGTTAAGCGTCTGCACTCAGCTCAGGTCATGATCTCACAGTTCATGGGTTAGAGCCCTATGTCAGGCCCTGTGCTGACAGATTCTCTCTTCTTTCTCTGCCTCTATACTGCTTGCACTCTCTCTCTCTCAAAATAAATAAATAAACAAACCAAAAAGAAAAAAGACACTGGTCCTACCCTTCTAACTTAAGAAACATAGGACCCGAGAGCTGCAAGGACACGCTGAGGTCACAACTGGGGCCGAGAACTCTGAGGGCAGACTCTTCCCATCTGCCTCCCTACTTTCTCTCACTCGTGCTCTGTTTTCTTTCTGTTTCATGTACTAATTCTCTACTACATTTTCTCAGAGAGCCACTGGGGCTAACCCATTGTTATTATTATTTAAAAGCTGTGTCATAAATGATGCTTGCAATAATGTGTTTGCAGTTTTAAAATGGGAACATTGGCAAATAAGACGTGGACCATTGTTGATTGGTATGTGGGTGAGGGCAGACGAGAGCGTTACACACTCAGATACGGGATGCGGCAAAATTCCAGTAGTCTGTCTAATTCACAAGCACAGAGCTTTGAAAAGTTAGAGCTGGTTGGGGTCCAGTGTATTGATATTTTTTTATTAGACTCAATTGAAAGGATGAATAAATTACTTTCCTATTTGTTTCATCTGCTATTGCATACTATGCCCAACAGATGTCACATAAGAAATTCAGATTAGATTTTCAAATGGAGCATAACTTTAGTAATGAATAATTCAAGGGAAAAACTGAAAACCAGAATAATATTTTAGAGACATTTCTTTCATTGGATAGAAAGTGTTAGTGGAAAAATACTCACCTATTTATCTGACCATTTTCTACTTCAGTGAAGTCATTGGAATCGTTGCTAATGTTATCATCTTCGGGCACGGTCATGTTTTGCAACTCTGTTAATTCGAGTCCACTTTTGAAATGCATCATGTTTAGAAAGTATCTGTGGTCAAAAAATTAGTCCAAATTCTGCTCTGAGTGTATTACAAAGGGATAGCAGCAAAAATAGAAGCTTGACACCCCTAAAATACAACACAAGAAAACATTATTAAACATATGAATACCGCCACTGATTAAAGATAAACTATTACAAGCAAAAAAAAAAAAAAAGTTTACCGATAATTTAACACATTTTGCTATCTAATGCATTAAAGCAATCTTTGTACATCTAGTTATAGAGGCTTATCTCTAAATTTTATGCCTGTCATAAATCTCTCTCCATCTCAACTACAGAGTGAATCATGTCCTGTAATCTTTGTGTTCACGTTTATAGGAACACCATGTCAGCTGCAGGCAATACCGATGCCCTTTTATGAAACAGTGTGTTTAAAATGAAAGCGACTCAGTTATTTTAGTGCATCTGATCACAGGGCACACACATCGTGGGTGCAGACGACAAAGACACAAAAGCACCTCTGATTTAGCAATCCCAGTTTAATAACAATGCAAATCCTCAATAAATGGCATCATGAGGGATCAACTACCCAACCTGGAGGTCAAGCAGCAAAGGACAAATCTGTGTTTTGAAATTTAGCAAACACTTTATCCATCAACTGCGAGAGATTAAATCAATCTCTTCAATGAAATCACTCCATGTCAGGGAATTAGGGAATTAAAAACTCATACTCTGGGGATTTAGGTTAATCCACCTAAAACTATATTTCCTCTCCAGAAACGAAAGACTTGCAGAGTTCATATTCTCCCCCACATGGATGAGCAGAACTTACATTTCAATGGTGTAGAAGAAGGAAAAGAGTTTCAGACACACAACATCACAAATTAAGAAGCAGATGGCAGAGTGCCTGGGTGGCTCAGTCGGTTATGCAGCCGACTCTTGATTTCAGCTCAGGTCATGATCTCGTGGTCCACGGAGTCAAGCCCTGTGTTGGGCTCTACGCTTAGGATTCTCTCTCTCCCTCTCTCTCTGCCCCTCCCTTGTTCACGCTCTCTCTCAAAATAAATAAATAAACGTTAAAAAAATTAAAAAAAGAAACGCAACCTAAAAAGCCAGGTCTATGCACATAGAGGAGCCTCAGCAGGATCATCCCAGTGAGGGGACAGAGACCATGGAATGAAGCAGAATGCCAATAAGTTTGTTCTTTTTACCTCCAATGGTAAACCCTTTTGGATGACATTTTGTCTGATCCTGAATCCTGTAAGATGACGGTAGCCTAGTTAAGAGTCAAAACTCTAGGGGCTCCTAGGTGGCTCAGTTGGTTCAGCATCTGGCTCTTGATTTTGGCTCAGGTCATGATCTTGCGGTTTGTGGGTTTGAGCCCTGCATCCGGCTCTGCGTTGACAATGTGGAGCCTGCTTGGGATTCTCTGTCTCTCCCTCTCTCTCTGCCCCTCCCCACTCACACACATACTCTCTCTCAAAATAAGTAAATAAACTTAAAAAAAATAAAGGGTCAAAACTCTAATGTGCCCAGCTAAGCATCCTAGTATATCCCAAGAAGCATTTTGCGAATTGATAAAATTTTCAGGACCCATAGAAAGTACCTTAGAATGATACCTTTTTTAGAAATTTTCTTCTTCTCTTTCCCACAACCAGGCCACACAGTATTCCCGTTTGTTCATGCAGACTCACATCTAGAATGAAACTTTCCTGGCTCCAGAATCCTTTACAACTTCCAGCAGGGAGATTCCCCCAGTGCTGGGGACCTTCTGTTCCCCTTTGCACCTGTCCTCTTGAGCCTAGACCCCCAAAAGGATGGGGAGAACCTTAGACACCAGGCATGGATGGGGATCCATGGGGCCAGGGTAAATGGACCCCGGAGTGGGGGCCTGGAGCTTCCTCCCACACCCCCAGAGAGAGGGGGACATCTTTGTCCTCTGCTTGTGAAGACACTCTCACTGCCCACTAGCAGTGAGACTGGGGAAGGTAGGCTTCAAAAAAAAAAAAAAAAAAAAGGAAGAAAACATTTCCTAATGCCTCATGTTTTGAGAGCCTCACCTGCCTGCAGGGCAGGGCCTCTCCTGGAAAACAGGAAGCCAGGACAGGGAGAGTTGAATGCCATGTCTCCTGGGCTAAGGCAAACCTGGCAGCTCAGGGCTGATTCTTCTAGCCAGCTAGCAACAGGGCCTCTCTGTTTTCTGTGCCTTCACACAGCAGCAATGTTTACAACTGCCTTCACTTCATAAAAGCTGAAGTGCGTTAACATGTGCTCTTACTTGCTGACCGCCTTAACGAAAGCTGCACGGATGGGCTAGACTGGGCACTTCCCAGGAGTCTTGCCACACTAGCTGTCTCCTGTACAACTTCCTCAGAGTCTGAAGTGACATGAAGTGATACCGATTCAGATACTGAAGTGACACTACAGGGCTGGTAGAAAGTTGATTCACTGGATGGCGTTTCCAATTTGGGTTGAGTCCTTTTCTCTCTCCAAATTGGTAGAAAATAGGACACTGGACAAAAATTTTCTGGGGACAGGAAAGATGGACTGATAATAGATCTAAAGTCTCCTGTTTGAATTTCAACTTTCATATCAATATATATATGTGTGTGCGTGTGTGCATGTGTGTATACAAATCATTTAATAAATGGGCATAAAAGCAAAAGAATAAAAAGACTAGAGGAAGTCCTGGCCACGAAAATATGTATTAGGCAAATCCCAGTACAAAGTTAATCACACAGAATTAATTTCCCCCCCACCCTTTGGCTTAAAGAGAAAATATTTTTTCACAGTTCTGGAGACCAGAAGTCCAAGATTAAGGTGTCAGCAAGTTTGGTTTCTCCTGAGGCCTTTGTCCATGGCTTCTGGCCAGCTGCCTTCTCTCTGTGTCCTCACGTGGTCTTCCCACTGTCTGTGTGTTGTCTGTGTCTTAATCTCCTTTCTTTCTTTTTTTTTTTTAGAATAAATTTTTATTGTTATGAAATAACCTATCTGAAATCTAACTTGTTCTTGAAAATGAAAACTGGAAAATGGGGTAAATTAACAAAGTTAGTGACACCTCTCACCAAGGCTGAGGTCACATTTAGAAATTACTCTCTATTCAGTTTATTTATTGAGGCTAGATGATTAAGGAATTTAAAAGGTTGAAAAAGGTCAAATTCAGGGATCTGAGGCAGCTTTGTAGAAAAGTCACATTTGGACTGCCTCTTGAAAAAGAATTTTTTTTTTACTGATTCTAAAACTAATACATACTCACTGTATAATCTTTAGAACAGAACTTGCAAAAGAAATCCCACCTGCGGGGGAGCCTGAGTGACTCAGTGGGTTGAGCATCCAACTCTTGATTTCGGCTCAGGTCATGATCTCACAGGCTTGTGAGTTCAAGCCCCTCTGTGCTGATCTCTCTCTGCCCCTCCTCTGCTCTCTATATCCCTCTCTGCTCCTCGCCTTGCCCTCTAACTCTCTCTCAAAATAAATAAAAATAAACTTAAAATAACATTAAAAAAAAAAAGGAAATCCCACCATCCAAAATTGGGCCACTGTTAGATACTGGTGTGTTTCCTCTCTTCTTTTCTTCTTTTTTATTCCCCTTTCCTTCTTTTTCTTTTTCCCTCTCTAGCTCCCTCTCCTCCTTTTTCTCTTTTATTAACATTGGGATTTTAGACTCTTTTTAACCTACTTTTCTTCATGTAGCATTACATTATAGGCATTTTGGAGAATAGAAATGTTTTTTTAAAAACATTACTTCCTTATTAACCAATAATATAAACCTTTATAGAAAAATTAGAAAATACATGTCTGTAACACAAGTAAAAAGAAAAAAGTCACCTCGTATCTCAGCAAACAGAGACGATCACTGTACATATACAGGAGTATGACCTTCCAGGGCTTTTCTATGCACATAGATACAGTGCCTGGCATACAGCAGGCACTCAATAAATACCTGTGAAATGAAAAGAATGAATATAAATAAAAAATAGGTATACATTTACAAACATGGAAATTGTACCAGAGTTTTTAAAACGTATTTTTTCACTTAACAAGATATGATCTCCTATCCTGAGTTATGTCGAGAAAGTGAACACGGGCCTACACCATTACTGCAAATGCTTGCTTATCTGCTTGACTGTGCGATAAACTGACATCCAACCTTTACTGCTGGACAGTCACACTGCTTGACAGACAAGTGACTGACTAGAGATGGGGCCTGAGCTGAGACATCTCAGTAAAGGAGAACATGGTCAATGGCACAGAGGCAGGAAGTGCAAGTTGAGCTCAAGAAGCAAAAAATTACAGTTTCACTGAAATACAGAGCTGATTATCAGATCACATACAATTAATTAAGAGACCTAATAGGATCATTGTGTGAAGATCATGATGTTAGCCCAACCATAATTACTATCTCTCAACTTTTATAATAGCTTATAAATTAAAATGTACTCAGCACAGAACATCTTTTATCCTTTACCACAATCTTGTGAGGTACTCTTAAGCAAGCATGATCTTGGTATGCTTATTAGTACATTTTACTAATAGTACCAACATAAAATACATAAACTTATTCTCTATTCTTCATAGTGTTATATATCAAAGGAGAAGATCTACAGAAAAACTTGTCTGGCCTTACATTGCTTTGACCCTGTTTAAGCAAGCAAGGCCATCCCATATAAAGTGACAGTTTACTATAAAATATCTGCATGATAGAGACCAAACTATACGGCAGAATAAAGAAAAAATCCAGAAAGATTTCAGAGATATACAAACATACCAATGTACAGAAGGAAGGAAGGAAGGAAGGAAGGAAAGAAGGAAGGAAGGAAGGAAGGAAAGAAGGGAGGGAAGAAGGAAGGAAGGAAGGGAGGGAGAGAGGGAGGGAGGAAGGGAGGAAGGAAGGGAGGGAGGGAGGGAGGGAGGGAGGAAAGGGAGAGTGAGAGAGTGGGAGGGAAGGAAGGCGGCAAGAAAGAGAGGAGAGAGGAAGGAAGGAAGGGAGGAAGGAAGGAAGGGAGGAAAGGAGGGAGGGATGGAGAGAAGGAAGAAGGAAGGGAGGGAGGGAGGGACGGAGAGAAGGAAGAAGGAAGGAAAGAAGGAAGGAAGGAAGGAAGGAAGGAAGGAAGGAAGAAGGGAGATGGGAAGGTGGGAAGGAAGGGAAGGAGGGAAGGAGACAGGTATGAAGGGAGGGACGGAAGGAGAGAGGGAGGGAGGGCGAGAGGGAGGGAGGGAGGGAAGAAGGAAGGAAGGAAGGAAGCAAGGAAGGAAGGAAGGAAGGAAGGAAAATAAATGGTTGCCTGGAGAAATTGCTAAGGTTTTACAAAGAGTTAGAACTTGAACAATGTCTAAAAACAGGTGGATTTAGACCAGGGGGTTGGGAAGGCATTGCTTGTACTGGGAACAACACAGGCCAAATGTACACAGAACAGCCCTGAGTGACCATTTACATGAACCTACCTAGAGTAAAGGGAGCAAGGTACATATTCTTAAGTAGTAGAAGTTTTACAGGTTTGGTAAAAGCCAACTGAAAGAAAACCAAACCAAAGAATATACTATAACTTAAACAATGTCCAAAATCACTTTTAGGGATAAATACAATTTCAATTGCTCATGTACTTTGTGGTGGATCCTGCTCAATATTTGCTCCTACTTCTTTCTAGTCTAGTTCTGTAGGTGATGGAAAGTTGATGGCATCCATTCTGCTGGTACAATTCTAACAGGTGCAGCAGAGAGTTCTGGAGCCAACAGTGTGGCTATGGATTCCTGATCATTGGATGTGGCTCAAGCAATGTGTTCCCGGAGCACGCAGTTGAGACAATAAGAAACTGGCTTCATGGTTTCCTGCCTTCGTGACAGAGGCACAAGTAGCAGTTCCCTTAGCAGACTGTTTTTAAGTGGTGGTATTCTGGTAATTATTTCTAAAGACCCAGCCTCAGGCCATCTGCCATCTCTTCTAACAATCTTACAGGTATTTAGTTGTCTGTATTAAATCTCTCTCACTTAACATACATAGGAAGATCTCTTCCTATGCAACATGCAACTAAACCCTAATTGATATTCTTATTTTTATTTCCCCCCTTTCAAACTTTTATGATGGGAACTTCTAAATACATATACAGAATAGTAGACAGAATAGAATAATGAACCCTCATGTACCAACTTCAACAATTATCAGGTCAGGCCAATCTTACTGAAGTTTTACCCCCACCATCACATAGAATTATTTTAAAGCATTCTGATATCATATCATCTGTAAAATATTTTAGCACATATTTGTGAAAGAATGCTTTTATAAAACAATACCAACAGATCACTATCAAACCTAAAAACTAACAATAATTCCTTAATATCACTACATGTCTGGTCACACATACTTAATTCTAAAATTGTTATGAATCCCTCTTGTTTTTTTTTTTATTATTATTATTCTGAAAAACTAGTAAGATCAAACCTTTCCTAGTTCAACTCCTGAGAATCAATTATAATAACTGGGCCGGTAGTTTTGAGAGAGTGTTAGGCCTTCGGACCAGTGATGGTCCTCTTCCTCCTGCCGTCTCTTCCCGGGCCTGAGCCAGTTTACCCACCTGGGATCCTTGGATCACCTGGCTCTTAGCTGGTAATAATGCGAACCCATGAGCTGCTTTTGTGTATCTCAAAAGGCCTCAAACATGCCAAACAGGTTGACTAAATGTCAGGTATCCTTGCTTTTAACTAGATTGCATTAACTTGGTGTGATGATCCTAAATTCTAACTGGCAATTTTATGTTTCTTTGAATAACAAAAATAGGAAATAAATTCATATATTAAGGTTATAGTCAAAACTCATTAAACGGTATCCTTAAGATCTAGATATTGTATCTCATATAAATTACATTTCAATTAAAACAAAAGCTTAAAGGGGTGCCTGGGTGGCTCAGTTGGTTAAGCGTCCAACTTCAGCTCAGGTCATGATCTCATGGTTTGTGGGTTCGAGCCCATGTCGGGCTCTGTGCTGATAGCTCAGAGCCTGGAGCCTGCTTCAGATTCTGTATCTCCCTCTCTCTCTGCCCCTCCCTTGCTCGCACTCCGTATCTCTTTGTCTCTCAAAAATGAATAAATGTTTTTAAAAAATTTAAAAAAAGAAAAGCTTAAAACTGATAGAATCTTTGAAAATCTGTGATCTTTGGACCATGGGGAATAACACAAGTGCCTTTTGGTAGTGAACAGGCTGGGAGCCAGTAAGCAATCTCAAACTGTAGATGTTTTCTCTCTTTCTTACTCAAGACTCACGTCTTAACCAAGTGCAAGTGGCCTCAGCCGTGCCAGCACTTTGAATCACCACTTCCTCTCCGCCGGTTTCCCTGACTTCCGCCAGTTACTCTCAGCTCCATATCTGGGAAGTGACTTTGTCTATAACCTTGAAATACCACCCCCACCCCCTTTACTGCCAACAGTCTGAACAACTTGCTCCTGTCTTCATCACTCCCCTGAAACCACACTCAAGTGGCAAATTCTGGCTCTACCAATTAGGAGCTGTGGACCCTGGGCAAGGAGGTTTTCTCTTTGCCTCAGTTTCTTCATCTGCAAACAGGAGACGTGGAATACCCACCTCATTCGGTCGTTATAAAGATTCCATGATCGGCGAGGGGGGGGGCGGTGCCTGGGTGGCTCAGTCAATTGAGTGTCCAACTCTCGGTTTAGGCTCAGGTCATGATCTCACTTCATGAGTTCGGGGCCCACATCGGGCTCTGTGCTGAGCGTGCAGAGCCTGCTTGGGATTCTCTCTCTCTCTCTCTCTCTCTCTCTCTCTTCCCCTCCCCAGCTCACACTGTCTCTCTCAAAATAAATAAGTAAACTTAAAATTTAAAAAAAAAAAAAAGGAGATTCCACTATTGGGCACATGGGCAGCACATACACCAGTACCTGGCCTGGTGCCTACAGGCTACTGTGACTATGCTTGCTACCACTGCTATGACTTCTAGTCAAGGCAAGTGGCCTTGTCTCAGTCCTCATTTTCCTCAAGTCCTTCCACAACAGGGAGCACTGCTTCCTGACCTCCTCCAACATGCTCCGGAGCACTGCCTCCAGGCCTCCTTTACCAGCCCCCTCACTCCTCCCTTATGCGGGAAGAGGGGTAGCTCTTCAGGCACACGCTCCAAATTCTTTCCTTCTTAAGGTTTCAAGCTCGTAGTGTCAGGCTTCATCCCACAAAGGCATCTTTCCGATTTCTTTCCCCAGTCTTTTTCATCTTATAAAACTAGCATTCCTTTGCATTACGCAATAGGATCTCCCTTGTAAATACTACTTGATAATGATCGAGTCACTTAACATCACATGTTTCTTCATCTGTAAAATGAGAAGGCTGGAGGGAAAGTGGATCTCTCAGGCTCCTTCCTGCTCAGAAAAATTTCCACAAGTTCTTTGTAGACTCCAGCTGCCCGCTGGACTTCTCCACGTGGATGTTTGCCATTACCTCAAACTCTGCATGCCGAGCTGAACACATCACTGACCTCACGCATCAGCTGTCCTATTCCTGTTAAAGATAACGTTCCCTCTCCTCATCACTCAGACTTGGAGTCTGGGTATTACTTTAATGCTGCTGAGTATCTAATCAGTCACCAGCCCCCATCAACATTCTTTCATACGTGCCCCCATCCTCTCTGCCCCTCATTCCTCTCCACCCACAATCCTAACTTGCAGAGTTCAGTGCCTCCGTGCTACCTGCTGACTCTACCCTCTCCCTGCTGCAGACACACGTTCTGGCCCACTTCTCTTCCCCTCTTGCCAACTGTAACTTCCCAATGTCTACAGGATGAAGTCTAATCTCTGGACCCTTACAATGCAACACGGATTGCTCATAACAATCTTTTTAATTTTCTCTCCTGTGATGTTCCTCCTGAACTTTCCATTCCCCACCACGGATCTAGTTGTACGCAGTCTTCTGCTTTGTTCACACCATTCCTTTGGCCCTGAACATGCTTCCTTCCCCCTTCCCGTGAAGCCCATGCTTACTTAAGGACAACATTTCTTTCAAAGCCCAGCTTGTTGACTTTCATGCTTTTTTTTTCTTTTTAATTTCAAACCAACCTTCTCTGTGATATCTTTTTCCCATGACCAACCCACGACAGATTGTTTACCTGTGATGAATTCTTTCAGGACTTTTGTATAGATTACTCATTGGCTTACACAAGGATTCTTATATATCTTAATAGTCTTCTTGCATTCTATCATCCTTCCTAATTATAATCTCAACTCCTTGAGGCAGGGACCATAAGCCTCACAGCTCCCCTAGCACATGGTAGCAGCAAATATGTTAACAATAATAATGATAACTAAATTTAAAAAGCAAGCTATGATCATCTGTCTGCAGATAATGTATCAGTGATCCCCACAAACACACTTTCTCAGGAAAACAAAATAACAGGTTGACCTCTGTGCATCCTACCTTGTTCACAGTATCCCAACCCTTGCTCTCATGGCTCCCAGAATTCCTCTTCTGTTCTGGTTCCTATATGCTCTTTCAAATGTCTGTTATCAAAATGCCCAGCCTATGATGTCCGGGAATTAACCTAATCCACATTCAGATGTTTTGAAACTACTGTGATTTCTCTAAGACAGAAAATACTGATAAACTTCAGAAGTCAATGAAGTCTCTGTATTTAACTGTAAATTTAAGAGGACAAACTGTATGTTACATTAAAAAAAATCCACTTGAAACTTAATTTAATGAGAACAGCGAGTGTATCTGACCAGTGTGTATACCACAAAATTAAAAATCTTCCTCAATGGGTTCCTGGGTGGCTCAGTAGGTTAACATCAGACTCTTGATCTCTGCTCAGGTCATGGAGATCAAGCCCCGAGTGGACTCCATGCTGACAGCACAGAGCCTGCTTGGGATTCTCTCTCCCTCTCTACCCTTCCTCCACACGTGTATTCTCTCTCTCTCTTAAAACAAATAAATAAACATTTAAAAAAATCTTCCTCATCTACTGAAAATTCATAGATGTAAGTAATTCCTAAAAACACACAGTTGAAAGCAACCTGCAATAGTTCAGCCTTTGAGAAAATTCTCTTTCTTTGCACATGTATATTTTTGCTCTAATGATATTTTTGATTACGGTTGAACTAAAACACTGGATGGGATTTTCTTTGTTATTAAGGCTTAGCTAAGCTATGACAGCTAGCTCCCAACAAAAATACTCAAGAAATAATAGAAATAAGGAGAATTTTAAAGCATCACAAAGTGGTACATGTAAAAAGGATCATTTGTAAAAGAAAAAAAAATTTACAAATATGCCTTTACATGAAAATAGAAAATGGAAAACACACTATTCCCTAATACCAAATGATGTAATAATCCTTGGACAAGTTTTTCTTCCCTCTAGGCCTGTTTTCTCACTTTAAAATAGGAAGATCACATTAACTGATGCTCTCTCAAAGATCTCCTCCAGTTTTAAACCCCCCTGAATTTATGATTCTATAATGTTTCTTAATGGATCGCTTTCAGAGATAAGAAATGGGCTTGTGGACAAATCTTCTGAATAGGTGACTTAGGCTAGAAGTTGTCAGTTCTAGACAGAGAGGAATCACCTTGGGAGTTTTTTTTTTTTTTTTTTTTTAATAACCTAACACACACCAGTTTCTGATTAATTGGTCTAGGGTAGGATCAAGCATGGATATTTTAAATGCTTCCAGGAGAGTGTAACGTGCAGCCAGTACTAAGGTCTACAGATGCAGACCAACGGTTGCAAATGCAAACAGTGCCCAGGTCCACGAGAAAATGGGCAAGACAGACTGGCATAAGGAACCGGAGAAAATGTACCCTATCTAGTTCAGTGGGAATAAGCCAGATTGTCCCTTTTTTTTTTTTTTTTTTCCAACAGATGCAGATTTTAAGTGAAAATCTGATGTTTAAATACTGACAACTAATTCCAAACAATTTTAAGAGAAAGTGTAGGTCACACAAAATGTACTCACAGACTTTATTTGGCTTTATAGTCACCAGTGTACAACCTCAACAAAATGAGTCCCATCAATGAAACACAACTTTTTCTCTGCACTCTGTCCTGTCTCTCCTGCTCAGAGCCTCTTCCTCCTATACCTGGGTCAGAACCTATCCCTTTCCTTTTCCTTTCCATTGTCTCTTTCTTTTCCAATCTTCTTCATCACTCCTAAAACATGGAAACTGAGATCCACACATTTAATCTTTTATGTGTGGCCCTGGCTGTATCACTGGACAGGATTTTGTGCCTGGGAAAATTCAGGTTGTAAATTGTAACCTAAGGCTATGGTCCCATGATGTCAAAACTGGTTGGGTTAGTCAAGTCAGGGAAAAAGTCAGTCAAGCTCACAATTCTGCATTACTTAGACTTTATCAAGCAACATACGGAGGTCTTCATTTGATTTCTGACTTTGTTTTGTTTGCTTTAAAATCTAAGCCACTCAGTCAACTCAGTCAGTTGAGCATCTGACCTTTGATTTGGGCTCAGGTCACGACCCCAGGGTCGTGGGATCAAGCTTTGCGTCAAGCTTGCGAGGATCATGGAGCCTGCTTAAGATTTTGTCTCTCTCCCCTCTGTCCCTCCCCTGCTCGCGCATGCATTCTCTCTCTCTAAAATAAAAAAAAAAAAAAAAAAAAAAAAAAAATTAATAAAATAAAATCTAAGCCACTGTGATTAGAATCATCCTTGGTGTTTTTAAAAAGCTCCTAAATCTGGGCTCCACCCCAGGTCAACTAAATCTAAAGATCTAGAAATGGAATCTGGGCATTCACTGGTAGCTTTTCAAAGACCCCAAGTAGGTCTAATATGAAACCAGAGTTGAGAATCACTAATCTAACTCATCCCCTAAAGCGGTGGATTAGCAGCACATTTAACTCCAGATAACTGGTCATCTTGGATGACATCTTGAATAGATCTTTTAACTTGTTCAAGGGTTTCCTCAGCAATATTTTCATTGTTATCTTCATAACTCTGCGAGTCAGGGAGCTCAAAAACTATTACTAGCATTGGAGAGATGAGAAAATGAGGCATAAAAACGTTAAATGATTTGCCCAAGTGTGCCCAGCTAGTTAATTGGCAAAGACACATTGTAACTTTACTTGAGGCAGAGTTCCTGGATTGTGAACTTGGTGCTCGCTAAATTTCCCCAAAACATAGTGCCTTTGTGATCACCAAATTCCTTCACTCTCAGTAGGTAACCCTAACACATAGGCGGGCACTAGAAAGTCAGTGACTATAATGTGGTCCGATTTCAGAAATAAGTATAACAACGTTTTTAAAAGCCTCAGTCTAGGGTCAGTGGTCCAAGGTGTCTTTTTCTGAAGTCTATGATGTGATTTTGAAAGTGCTTACTTCTACACGCACCCTTCCCCCCACCCCCACATCCCCTCTCAGAGTTTCCATTAAGGTATTATTTTGAGAAAAGCATTTTGAATGATTAACTATGCACACAATTTCAGAGGTAAGGGGAGCTTTGCTGATCAACTTTCCCAGCACCTCTGATAGATGACAAACCGAAAGTCCCTTTTAATTCAATACATACGCAACACTAACATGGTGCCAAGCACTTCATACCCGTTATCTTAACTACATCGTCAGGCTAACTCAATGGGATGGGTACCACTACCACCACCATTGTCATTCTCTTCATTCCCATTTAACAAACAGAAAACAAGGCAGAAACCCTGAAGTTTAGAGATGCTAAACAAGCTGCCCAATACGTTGGGATCTGGAATTCGTATCTGACTCAAAGCCTCTGGCCTCATCCCCCTACCTTCCATCACCGGGAGTGACAAAAGTGCAAGAAGTAAAAGATAAATCCTACGTAAAAAGTAAAAGGAAATGCTAAGAGATGATCAGTGAACACTTATTTGAAAGGGCAGAGAAGTGGCATTTGGGCTAGGCCTTCACAGATACGTAGGATTTTAGTAGGCATTCCAGTCCACAATCAACACCGATATTGAAGCAGAAAAGCAACAGGAAGAGCATTGGGTGAACTGAGAGAAAGAGAGGGAAAGATTCAAGGAGTCAGATCATGGAGGGTCCTGAGTGTCCAGCCAAGGAATTGAGACTGATTTTAGGCAATGGGAACCCCCTGAAGGTTTTTTTTTTGTTATTTTTTTTTAACGTTTTATTTATTTTTGAGACAGAGAGAGACAGAGCATGAACGGGGGAGGGGCAGAGAGAGAGAGGGAGACACAGAATCAGAAGCAGGCTCCAGGCTCCGAGCCATCAGCCCAGAGCCTGACGCGGGGCTCGAACTCACGGACCGCGAGATCATGACCTGAGCCGAGGTCGGACGCTCAACCGACTGAACCACCCAGGCGCCCCAAGAACCCCCTGAAAGTTTTTAGAAGCAAAGTCATTAGGAAAGCAAACTGAGTTTTAGAAATACAGATCTCATGGAAATGTGGAGACTGAATTAGGGGAGCAGAGCTTGGTACTGGAAGAGAGCAACCAGAAAGCTGTTAACACCTCATTCATTCCCTGCTTCACTCTTAACCACGCGTCGCACTTCCACGAAGCACTGGTTTCTTCAGGGCACCTCCACATCTGTTTCATGGTCCTCATATCCCAACACACTACTCGAATTGCCATGTCTAGGTCAGGTGACAGGAACCTGAACTTGGGCAAGTGGGAATGGAGATGAGAAGACAGGTTGGAGAGGCATTTGCAAGGGCCTCGTAACCCAGGGGATAGGGGAGTGGGTGAGAAGTAGGGAGACGGTAAGAAAGAAGGAGAAGCAGGGGAGCCTAGTTGGCTCAGTTGGTTGGGCATCCAACTTCAGCTCAGGTCAAGATCTCACAGTTCGTGAGTTCGAGCCCTGCGTCAGGCTCTGTGCTGACAGCTGGGAGCCTGGAGCCTGCTTCAGATTCTGTGTCTCCCTCTCTCTCTGCCCCTCCCCCACTCACGCTCTGTCACTCCCTCTCCCTCAAAAATAAACAAACATTAAAAAAACCTTTTTTTTAAAGAAAGGGAAGCAGAATTTAAAGAAAGGAAGAAAAAAAAACCTCTCATATTTAAACTTGGGAGAAAAGGGAACAAATGAGATAGAAAAAGGAAGGGATGGTCACCAGTAGCATAAAGAAATGAAGGAGGTGGCTAAGGTCTCAATCCAAGAGGCATTTATTAAGCTGCTGCTCTGTGCTGGGCACTAGGGGAACAACAGTGAGTAAGATTGGTTTTTGTCCTCAACTATCACCAGGAGGGAGGAAAATATAAAACTAGATAGCCAGATGCCTGGCCTCCTAGTCTCTGGACAAATGTCACCCTCCCACACAGGCCCCGCTAGAGGGTTATCTATTTCAAGCACCCATCCCTATCATGTGATCCTGTTTTACTTCTTCAATGCGCTAACAAAGATCTGAAATTCATTATATGTGCGTTTATTGTATGTTTCCCCCACAGAAGCAGGAACTTTATACAGTTACAAATAGTTAAGTCCTCAGTACGATATATTTATTGAATGTGCTGGGGGGTGGGGAGAGTAAATAAACCTCATCAAGGTTTCAAGACCTCAAACCAAACTAGGCAAGCCTCCTAGATGCCGAGAATTGAAGCCACTCTGAAGAGTAAAACCCGTTTTGAAGTTGGGACCCACAACCGGTCGGTGCCCCAGCTGGACTGTTTCACATAGCTTTCAACCCACCCCGCGTGAGATGTTTAAGAATGAGGCCGGCCGGTCACCTAGCTCAGGTTTTATTTCCGTTGTTCCTCTGACGTCAGAAAAAGCACGAGTTGCCGCACAGTTTCTTCTATCAAGGTGACAATTACAGCCTCGCTGTGCCCCGCAGTCTGCAAACCATACATTTATTCTCTCCTCCCCCTTATGTTAAAAAAAAAAAAAAAAGAAAAATTTTAAACTTCACTGCAGAGATGTCAAATCCCCATTTGCGTGTAAATAAATACCGTTTCTTAGTGCTGGGGGTCTTTTTCACTCTTAACTACCTAACATCGCCACGGATTCGTCAGAGAAAGTACGTGATCCTGGCGGCTCTAAGGTTTCCACCGGAGAAGCAGTGCTATAAAAACCGGGTCCGCGCCGCAGAGCGAGACACAAAGGACTCTCAACTGTAGCACCACCTTCTCAAGCCCCAGACAGCCTGTGAAAGGCATCCCGAAATGCGGTGACGCTGTGACCGCGAAATTCCTTTTGCCGCCATAGGCTCCCGTACACCCTGATTACAGTTCACCCCAAACCCAGGGGGCGGGCGATTCCGCAGGGAAGCAGCGCCCATGCAGCCCCGTAACCTGTGGGGTCGCAGTGGGTGCTGAGCAGTTCGACGCTAGGGAGGCGGATTAGTTGGGGGGGGGGGGGGGGGAACGGGCGCCCAGGGCGTGCATTAGGACCGAGGAGCGCTTTCCTTCCGGCACCGACGCGGCGAGTTCAAAGGCCTTTTGTGGCAACATTTAGGAACGCGAGCTAGGTGCCGGGGACTGGGGGGGAGGCGGGAGGAGAGGAGGCGAGGGCAGTCCGCGCCCGGGCCCCGCGCGAGCGGTGGCCTTTTGTTCGCCAGCGGAATCCAGCTCTCAGAACATCACTTCTCTTTCTCCCCTTCTTCATTTAAGAAAGCACCTCTTCGGGGCGGGAAAGGGCAGTGAATCACCGCCGGCATCCTTTAGTAACCTTCCCCCCGCATCCTCCTACTCTAGTCTCCCTACAGAGAGAGGCAGACCTGGAGGAGAGACTGCAAACGTGCTCCTGTTTACTCGCGCTCGGCGGCTCGGTTCCCCGCGGCGCCGAGGCCTCCAGCCCCAGCCGGACGCACGCATACCCCCGGGGGCATCACCTGCCCTCCTCTGGGCCAAGCGGACGCAGGAAATTCCCCCCAAAAGTCCAGGATTCGAGCACTTCTCGCGTACGCAGCAGCGCCCTCACGCCCGCTATACTCCTCCCCCCCCCCCCCCCCCGCCCCAGACCCGCGTGGTCCCTGACCCCTCGTATCGTTTAACTAGATAACTAGATCTGGAGCCACACTCTCCCGCTATGAAAACAGACCCAAAAAGTAAGCCACAGCTCACGCAAAGGTGAAATCAGAGGCCCCTGCGCCTCCTTACGCTGTCGAGTGCGTCTGAAAGAACAGAGGACCTGGACTTTTCCTAAAAGCAAAATCCGAACGCATCCGGTAGAGCCGCACACTCATTCCTTCCATGCCCGCATGGGTGCCTTGTACGTTACCGCCTCTCTCGCATCTAAAACATCCCTTTCCTTCCCGCCGCCGCTCCCTCAAGCTCCCCTAGAAAAGCAAAATCGCCTTACCTCGGGCAATAAAGGGAAAAGTGGCCAAAGGAGACCAGGTGTCCGCCCTTCCGGGATTCCCCCCCGGCCGTGTGATGTCCTTTGTATCAAGGTCTGGCTGTCTCGGCCG
Source organism: Panthera pardus (assembly GCF_024362965.1). Classification (NCBI taxonomy): domain Eukaryota; kingdom Metazoa; phylum Chordata; class Mammalia; order Carnivora; family Felidae; genus Panthera; species Panthera pardus. The sequence continues at coordinate 68,190,947 of NW_026526991.1, read as the reverse complement.
GGAAAAGGTGGCCTCCGTCAGCGAGGGCTGGGCGGGGAAGCTTGGCGTGGCGTGGCGGATTTCCGAGGAAGGTGAAGGGCGGAGGTTCCCGGCGACCTTCAGGCAGAGCGGCGTGGCCACCCCAGCCCGCGCTCTCTGGCTCTCCTCCTCCTTTCTGGGCCGATTGCATCAGAGTCTCCCCCCACCGCCAACCCCCACCCACACTCTGCTCGCCAGCCTCGCACTTACATCCACACGCTAGGGCGCGGAGGGTCTCGAATCGCAGTCATTCTCCTACTGGGGGGCGCGTCGCCTTTGCGCATCCATGGCTCGTGATGGTTTAAAGGGGGAAAGTCAGGCCATTCCTCCGCGTCCCGCGTCCCGCCGCCTCCCCTCCCGCGCGCCCGCTCTTTAACTAAAGCTGCGTGTCACTGAGCGGTGCCCGTCACATGGTGTCTCCGCTGGCGGCCGCGCCTGGCGACCTCCCTCTTGCCGCTCTCAGAGGATGCAGCGACTGCGACTGGCGGAGACCGAGCATCGGGGAAGGGGCGAGGGAGGGGTTGCGGGGCGTGCGTGTGCCGGGCGCATTGACGGCGGCACCGGGAGCGGAGGCGGCGTGCAGCCTGGACACCTGCCCCACGACCCCCTGGGGCCTGGCGGCGGGCCCAGAACCCTGCTGCGGGGCCGGCTGGAGACGCGGAGCCCTTGGGAATGGAAGTGGGGGCGGCTAAGAGGGCGCCGGCGGAGGAGGGCTGTGTTAGGGGGCAGCATTTCGGGGTACGCCAGAGCGCAGATGGGCCGAGGGAGCCAGGGGAGTTGCATTGTGGGAAGGGCGCAGCGTGAGGATGGCCGCGGGAGTGGCTGGTCCGCGCGCAGCCCTGCAGGCGGCTGGCAGCGTCTGGAGCTGCGGGTGGCGATGGAGCGGTGTGTTGGCTCGGGGGACCGCACCGAGACGGGCCGGATCGGCTGGGGACGGGGGTGAGGGGCAGCAAGGGCACCTTTAGAAACCCTTTGTCCCACCCCGCGGTGGGAGGTGCCTCCCCTCTTCCGGATCCAGCACCCGCAGACCTAGCCAGCCTTCCCTGAGACCTGTGCTTTCGCGCTGTGTTTGGGGGTCTGGGTGTGACGCGACCCCATAGATTTGCCGAGCTCCCAACGCGCACCTGCCTGGGCGCGAAGGGGCGCTCTTAATTCAGGGGCAGTGGGGAGCGAGGGATCAGGATGCAGGGGAGTGGGCAATTCGTCCAGTTTCCCTTTCTTTTGCTTCCTCTTTGTTTCAGACACAGACCCTTTTAACTGGGCACTTCCCTGCAGGGGAGTTGTGTTTCCTTAAAATGGCGACAGGAAATCCCACCTGCGTCCCAGCCAATTAGGCTGTCATTATAGAGCGAAGTTGCGGGGTGGAAACTCGAGCTTTTTATTGACAGGAATCGTTCAGTCTCCGTGTTCCATCAAAACAGGAAAGGGAAGGTGAATCATAATTCAGAAATTAATCTACCTGGAGCGTTTCAACCGGGCAGACTGAATACGCCCTTATAGTAGTGGAGTGGCTATCACTTTTTTATTTTTTATTTTTTAATCACTGCTGGAAAAGTGAGAAGACAACCAAATTTCAGACTCTTGACAACTAAAATCCTTTTTCCTTTCGAGCGGCAGTAAATGGGTTTCGTTAATTTAGCAGTAGCCTCCTGAGAACCCTATTTCGAAGGTAATGTTCTTGCATAAACCCGAGAAATTGAAAATGCAGTGCAAACAGAAGGGGGCAGAATGATGGTCGCTTACCTCCCATGGACCTGTGTTCAAATTCTGCCTCTGACAGTGCTGCCCTCCCAGGCCTCACTTTTGTCCTAGCCCTGTTTTCCCAACTTGTTAACAGAGGGTTAATTGTACCCACATCATAGTAATGTTCTACAGGTCCTCAAAAAGTTGATTTCTTTCCTACAGGAAGCTAATTTAGTATGGACTTACTAATTTCAAATAGTGTGTGCATCTTGCCTGGCAAAATAATTCTGATAAATAAGGAAAGAAATCCGAATAGGCAAGGTAGGTTAAACTGTGAGCATGGTTCTATAAGTCTCTTGAAATCTTTACCGTATGGGACAGAAGGTATATTCACCAATATTTGTTCGGAGAGCATATGATCTCAAGCTCATCCTTTGATTAACTTATTTGCCAGTTTCAGGGTACCAAAAATGCTGCAATTACCTGGCATTTTTTTGAATTGGATTCAATAGTGATGAATTGAATTCTACTCCTTGCCAGCTTCTGTGCTATGTCCTTTACACATAAATATTATCTCATTTAATCCCTTCAACCACTCAATTAATTGGGTATTATCCTCTTTGTATAAACAAGAAAGCAGGTTCAAAGAGGCTGAATTGGCCTTGTTCACTGAAGGCAGAACAAGGTGAAGGTGGAAACCGGGAAGTGATTCCTGGTGAGGTCTCAACTGAAAGTCTGTGCTCGAGTCTTAGCCTTTTGCAACTAGACACTCTTGGTCCTGGAGTTGAGAAAGATCTTTGGCCTCATCTGGATGTTAGTTGACAACCTGGAAGGGGAGTGCAAGCATCAACATGGAAGCTGAAATGAAGGACTTCTGCTGTGTGGAGAGCTTGGGGAAAGGAGGGAAGAGGTAGTGTTCAGGACAAGCGACCAGTAACTGCAGTTAGTGTGTTTTTCTTCAGGACTGCTTGTAGGTGAAACTTCCTTTGAGTAGCTTAGCACTTAAACCCAAAAGCTGTGGCCTCAAATGGGGACCAAGGGTGTCATGGGGACAACTCCCCCACTCACTTGATGCTTACTGAGAGATCAGCATCAGGATAAGCACTTTACAGATGGTTTCTTATTTAATCCTCGAGACATTCCTAAGACGTACAGACCATCTGAATCTCTGATTCAGATGTTCAGCAAATCATCGCAAGTTCACACAGGTCTAATTGGCACATCTAGCTCTAGAATCCCAAGCTGACTCCAAAGCTGATTCTCTGTGTGTCTGGCTCTAACATGTTCCCCGACGTGTGAACAGCTTTCTTTGGAGGGCCAGGAGGTGGGACAGGCCCCAGGCCACTCCACCTTCAGGTCCTTATGACGGCCCTGTTTCCAGAGAGCCCACGGAGTTAGTTTGCTCTGTGACGGCTTTCTGAGTTCCAAGGGCATTGTTCCCAAACGGTACTAAGGTGGTCAGGACACATTAACGGTGGTATTGTGGGCTGCCCTATGGAACTGAGAAAATAAAAATTCTCTGTCTGCCCTGAATGTAATGCCGGAAAAGGAATCTATACTGTGAAGGGAGAGTTTAGTCCTCTCGGGTCACCTGGGAGTTTTCTAGTACCCCATGGGTCCTTTCTGGATGGTTCCAGGAAGGAGGGGTGGCTTTGTGAAGAAAGATCCCCAAAGGAGATTCAGCCTGAACTTGAGTCACATCTGCTCTCAATCCAGCTTCACCCCGTACTCACCTGGGCTGCAGGTTGCCCAGGAGGACAGTGGGAAGGGTCACCACTAGCTGCTCACTTACAGAGACACTATGCCTTCCTCCTTGCATTTCCAGAGCTTTCCAATATTTCTTGTGGATGAATTTTGAGTAATGGCATAAAAACTGTCTTCTGAATATGTAGTTTTTCTTTTTAATCTGTAAAGAACTGTTTTAGGACAGTCTGAATTTTAAGAATGGCGAAACCAGAAAAGTCAACTGGTGAGGTTAATTCAGACTAAGCGTCCTGTACTTTTTCTGCTTGTAACAGAAGCAGTACAGCCATCTGTGAACAAACCTTACCTTGTTAGAAAATAAGTTATTTATTCTGAAATCAGTTTTTTGTTCCTATGTATAGGGTCCACTCTAAAATAACAGATGGTCCTTAACATTACTGGTCTTTCCTTTGACTGATGTAATCACATTTCTTTGCCTCATTAACCCTTTTTACCATCGTTGGTCTTTGGATCTTATCCATAGATGACAATATTTTGACACTAGGAATTAGTTAAGCAGCCACAGCAAAAAGCAATTTGCAACTGAAGTTCCCAGTTGTCTTAGCCATCTTTCTGCAGATACATAGCACTGTGTGTTCTAACCCCTCTCCACAGCACTGTGACACAGCCTGCTGTCACCTCTTCCAGCAGTAAAATGAACATTCTACCTCATTGGATTTGTAATTGATTGGTCCTGGTAGGAGGTCAACAATCCCCCTGACTCTAAACTGTATTTAAATTAAAATCTCTGAGTGGGCCTCTTTCAAAGTGTGTATTGTCTCTGATTTTGGCCCAGGGCACCTTAGTGGGGTCCTTTGTTTGTTTGTTTGTTTGTTTGTTTGTTTGTTTGTTTATCTTGGGGAAGCAGGGAGTAGGACTCATTAAGTATTGTGACTGTATGGCAAGCTGATAGAGAACCAGGGCTGAAATCAGTGTAATTGATGTGTAATTTACCTGACACTTATGCATCATTGTACAGGTCAGCCTGAGTGTATTTCCCTAGCTTGTTGCCAAATGGGGTAATGATACATCTTATGGTCAAATGCGTCAGTGTGTACAGAGTACTTACCACGATGCTTAGTACATAGTAAATGCTGAATAAATGGTATCTGTTATTATTTTCACACTTTGCAGAAAAAAGCATGGAGCAATGACTTTTCAAAGCCTGAGTTTAGAGGCACAAACTATCAAGCCCACACCTCTAAGCCCATTTGTCCCACTGTGGGAATGGGGAGGCAGACGGTGTCAGAGAATAGTTAGCCCTCCATTTCAACTCTCAACCTTATCTTTAAGGTGAGAAAGCAAAGTTTAGGATCTACCTAATAATGTATTAATTAAAAAGTAGAAGTGTTCCCAAACAGTATGGTCTCTACTTATTAATGGTGCCAGTGTAAATTGGTACCACTTTTTGTAAGGTAGTAAGTTAGGTGGTTGAGGGTAGGCTCTGGGCCAGATTTTCTGTGTTCTAATTCTGACTCCATAGCTTACTAGCTCTGTGACACTGGGGAAGTTACTTAATGTCTTTGTGCCTCAGTTTCCTCTTCTTTAAAACAGTAATGAACAATAATACCTATCTCACAAGGTTATGTGAAATTTGTATGTTAGTAAGTGTAAACACTTAAAATAGTTCACCACATATCTTAAGTATTCAACAAATAATGAAAATTGTTAGTGGAAAACAGTATGGCAATAAATAGAACTTGGATTTCATTGGTGTCACTTCTGAGACCCTGTATCCTAAGAAAAATGCACAAAGATGTTCACTACTAGCACAGAGGGCATAGGCACAGGCAAGTAAAGGTTAAAAGCATGTTTATAAATATTCATTTAAAGCAAGGATGACATAGGGACACCTGGGTGGTTCAGTTGGTTAAGCAACTGACTTCGGCTCAGGTCATGATCTCACAGTTTGTGGGTTTGAGCCCTGCTTCGGGTTCTGTGCTGACAGCTAAGAGCATGGAACCTGCTTCCGATTCTGTGTCTCCCTCTCTCTCTGCCCCTCCCCCTGCTTGCAGTGTGCCTCTCTCTCAAAAATAAATAAACACTAAAAATTTTTGTTTTAATAAAATAAAGCAAGGATGACATAAATTCATAAATGACCTATTGAAATAAAATACTCCACTGGCTAGGCTTGGACAGAGCTATAAACCCTCCATAAGCCCTTAGAGATACTTTGGGAAAGAGGTTACAGGGCTGACCTGTCCTTTATCCTGATCCAATGTGATCCTTCTTTCTTTCTTATCAGTTTGGGTGCCCAAAGGCAATAGACCTAGAGAGAGGATCTGCATCCAAGAGTGAGGGTTGAAAGGCATCAGGGAAAGATTAGAAAGATAAGAAAATGAGAAAATGAATGACAAGATCAGGAGACGGGAATGTCTGAAACAAGTCACCTGGCAGGGCAGGACTAGAGCTGGGCTCATCTCAGGATGTTGGAGGCTTTCATGCTGCTATTTGATGCTACAATCTTACTGGGGAGAAATAAGGGTTTTTGTCTTTTCTGATGACAAGATAGCTTTGAGAAGGAGGGGCTGTTTTTTGTTTTTATTTTATGTTATTTTATTTTTTACTGCTGGCAGTACTTAGGGGGAAGAGTCCTATTCATTACTTGAGTAGAGTAACACGCTTTACTAAAATAAGATTCTATTCTAAATGATTGTTCTTAAAATAGGAAATACCCAGAAATATCCATTTTGAAGGACTCTTTATTCAGTTATATTTTAGGCACACGAAGCTACTTCATAATCACAAAGGGGATAATTTTAACAAGAGATTTAAAACTGATAGTCCTCTGTTGATAAGTATTTATAGTTTTTTATACCAACATATATTTATGTACTTCTAAAATAAAATGCTCAAGGTTTTTATTCAAATGTAACATGTCCAAGATTGAACTCATCATTTCTTTCCCCGACCCAAAGGGCCTTCTCCTCCTGTAGACGCCATCTTGGGAAACAGCACCACCATGGACACAATCACTCAAGCTAGGAGAAGGGGAGTATCTTAGCTGTCTCCCTCACTCTTCATGTTAAGTTAATTAATTCTTCGAATTGACATTTACTAAGTGTCAGGCATTTTGCTGGTCTATCATGGAGCTTGGAGTTAGAGTGGGAGGCCAATATTCCTGAGGTGGTTTTGGCAGTGGATGTGAAAATTACAGATGGAAAGGAGTGCTCAGAGGAAAAGAGCATGACCCTGTGAGCGTAACAGAGGAACATGTACTGGCCTGGGAGTCAGGGAGGCTCCCCTGAGGATATGAGCCTTCTTGGATTCTGTCCTCTTCTTACTAAGGTGGGTGTTTTTTTTTTTTAATTTTTTTTAGTGTTTATGTATTTTTGAGAGAGAGAGACAGAGCATGATTGGGGGAGGGGCAGAGAGAGAGGGAGACACAGAATCTGAAGCAGGCTCCAGGCTCTGAGCTGTGGGCACAGAGCCCAACATCGGGCTCGAACTCACAAACGGTGAGATCATGACTTGAACCGAAGTTGGACACTAAACTGACTGAGACGCCCATGCGCCCCTTTACTAAGGGTTTTAATAGGGAAGGGGTGATGAACATGGTCCAGTGTGCATTTTCAAAGGAATAATTGCCAGTCCCATTGCTCTGCTGCCTAAATACTTCTGGCATCTGTTCCTTTTTCTCTATCCTCATGGCCATCACTAGCGTGAGCTTCCATCAACTCACTCCTGGCCAAGTTCCTTCCAAAGAACATTGATTATGTACTTAATCATTAAAAAGATCTGGATTATACTTACTCAACACAATATGTACATGTACGTATTTCTCAATAACATATATGTACTACTGTCCCACTTATTATGTACCTTAAAAACGTTCCCCCAAATTTTTAACAATTAAATAGGATTTTACATTTTGTATTTATTTGTTAACTATTTTATTCTATTACTAAAAAGATTCCTAATGGTCATTAAAACATTAACATTTAACTTTAAAATTTTTTTTCAATCTTTATTTTTGAAAGAGACAAAGTATGAGCGGGGGAGGGGCAGAGAGCAAGGGAGATACAGAATCTGAAGCAGGATCCAGGCTCTGAGCTGTCAGCACGCAGCCTTACACAGGGCTCAAACCCATGAACCGTGAGATCATGACCTGAGCTGAAGTCAGACGCTCAACTGACCAGGTGCCCCAAAATATTAACATTTTAATGATGTAAATTGATTTAGTATACTTTATTTTTATTTTTTAAATATTTATTTATTTATTTTTGAGAGAGAGAGAGCAAGCAGGGGAGGGGCAGAGAGAGAGAGAGGAAGACAGAATCCCAAGCAAGCTTCGTGCTGTGAGCACAGAGCCGGATGGAGGGCTCAATCCCACAAACAGTGACATCATGACCTGAGCCAAAATCAAAAGCCAGATGCCCAACTGACTGCACCACCCAGGCACCCCAGTATACTTCACTTTTTAAATTGTGTTTAACACTCTGTGATACAGCAATTCACAAGTCTGGTTCCAGATTTGATTTATTTTGAGTCTGAATTTAGTGGCTGTGGCAGCTAGAAAAGAAACCTCATAGACACATGTGGACCCAGTGGAGACAGTGCAGAGATGGCTACACTTACCAGATGAAGCCAGTCATTTCTTCATCCCATCCGCTAATTTACAAAGATGTATTTTATTCATTGTTCATCTACAAATGTATGCTTAGATGAAGGTCATCATTAATAACTATGGAAGTGACCCCATAAACCCTACTTGATACTTCCGTATTGGTTTTGATGGACTTCTTAACACCTTTGTTTAGATGGGCATTTCTTTACCTTGCAATGTGGCCAAAGAGCTCTTATGAGAAGTGAAAGTGTCAGCTCTACTTTTTCTTATTTCCTTATGCTTGTATTGTCCATTTTTGGAGGACAAGTTAAACTAAAACATAATTTAAAATTTTAATCAACTAAGCACACAGAAATGCAATACATCACAATATGCCAAAAGGTGACAAATTAACAAGGGCATCATTGTCACCCCCCTGGGTTCCTTCCTCAAGATACCCTGAGTGCTGCAAGTGACAGGGGGCCATCTAATGTGTGGGCTGAGGGAGGGTCACCAATGATCTATGTATTAATCTAAAGAGGAGTTCCAATATTTTCTCCCTGCAGTCTACTTTGTTACTCCATGTCAGGCTTCCCCCAGAGCCTTCTAGCAACTCCTTCTCCCTTCTCTTATCACTTAATCTCTCCACTGCAGTTTAGAAGCTATTGCCATTTCTGAAATCCAAACTAGCTTAAATGCTTCTCTGAAATTATTTATTCAAAGACCACCTTCCCCACTAGTCGACAAGCGTCATAAAGGCAGATAGCGTGTTTTCAACTGTTTCCAAGTTCCTCAGACATAATGGAAGTTCAATACATATTATTTGTCCAATTAATGTATGAATGACTAAATAGAATATCTCTATAGCTAAATAGCTCTAATTCTTTCATATTAACTTTAAATGTCAGGTCCCTAAAAGGACAAGGAATATAACAAAAATACAAAATATATATCAAATGTACATTTAACTAAGTTTTGAAAGTTTAGCAGTCTGTATATGTGTATCAAGTGAATAGCCTTATTTATTTATTTATTTAGATTTATTTATTTCGATTTATTTGTTTTTGAGAGAGTGAGCATTGAAATGGGGAAGGGGCAGAGGGGGGTGGGGACAGAAGATTCAAAGCAGGCTCCGTGGTGACAGCAGCTAGACCAATGTGGGGCTTGAACCCACGAACTGTGAGATCATGACCTGAGCTAAAGTTGGACAGTCAACCAACTGAGTAACCCAGGCGCCCCTGAAGAGCCATTTTTAGAATCTTGTGATGAATAAATTGCAATTTTAAAATGCCAAGGGTGTCTATTGAACGTCATTCTTAAAAGGGAAAAAAGAAACCTCAGCCTATGTTTAAAAAAATAATATATTTAGGGGTACCTGGGTGACTCAGTTGGTTAAGCATCCGACTTCGGCTCAGGTCATAATCTCACAGTTGGTGGGTTCGAGCCCCGCATCTGGCTCTGTGCTGACAGCTCGGAGCCTGGACCCTGCTTCATATTCTGTGTCTCCCTCTCTCTTTGCCCATCCCCCACTCATGCTCTGTCTCTTTCTCTCTCAAAAATAAATAAACATTAAAAAATTTTTCTTAAGTAATATATTTGGTTTAACAGTTTTCTAGTTTATGTGAATTATCTGGGAAATTCAGAACCCCAACCACTTCCTTAATAATAAGTATCGTTTTTACTTCCAGAATTTTCTGGATATGTGCCAGTGTTCTCCAAGTCACATTCTCTGCATGATATTAACATTTGTAAACGCAGTCTAATTAAATTTTGTGCTAAAAAAAAAAACAGTTACAGTTTGTTCTGTTTTTCCTTCTTGCTTTTCATATAAAAATGAGAATTTAGACATAATCCTATAGTTAAGATAGAAACCATTCAGCAATATCAATTTAATGATGAATATGATAGTTCTTTGTCTATATTCAGATTCTCATTTTTAATCCACTGATCTCAATTTTGAAAAGGAGCAGAATTATAGGAAACAGTCTTATTACTGCTTGGCATTTGTTCGTTCATTCATTCGTGTGTTCAACGGATGTGTTCAAAGTTACTTCCTTTTAAAGGCAGCATTCTTTATTGGGTTCTCTCACCTTTGGAAAATTGCTCCTGAATTTATTTGTTTACTACTGTATTTTCATTCCCTTCTCTACTGAGAGGGTAAAATATTCAAACCTCTCATCATTAAAAAAATAAGATAGAGGGGCGCCTGGGTGGCTTGGTCGGTTAAGCGTCCGACTTCGGCTCAGGTCACGATCTCGAGGTCCGTGAGTTCGAGCCCCGCATCGGGCTCTGTGCCGACACCTCAGAGCCTGGAGCCTGTTTCAGATTCTGTGTCTCCCTCTCTCTGTGACCCTCCCCCGTTCATGCTCTGTCTCTCTCTGTCTCAAAAATAAATAAACGTTAAAAAAAATAATAATAATAATAAATAAGATAGAAAGGAAGGAAGGGCGAGGAAACAAGAGAAGACAGGAAGACAGGGAAAAAGAAAGGGAGTAAATGTCCCTGGATTTTACTTCTCTCTAGGTACAGCTTTTATCTTCCTTCTCTTTAAGAACAAGTTTCCCCCAAGAATAGCTAACAATATGTTTCCAAGTTTTTACCTCCCGTTCATTCTTTAAACACACACACATAGGGGCACCTGGGTGGTTCAGTTGGTTGAGCGTTGGACTTTGGCTCAGGTCATGATCTCGTGGCCTGTGAGTTCACAGCCCGCTTGGGGCTCTGTGCTGACAACTCAGAGCCTGGAGCCTGCTTCCGATTCTGTGTCTCCCTGTCTCTTTGCACCCCCCCCCCCCCCCCCCCCCGCTCATGCTCTGTCTCTCTCTGTCAAAAATAAATAAACGTTAAAAAAAAATTTAACACACACATGTACACACACAAAATTGCAAAATTGTTTCTCACTGTAAAAAAGTTGGAAAATGCAGTAAAATCTAAAAAAACCCAAACTCATCCCTAAGTTCATAGACCATTAAATAAACACTATTGATATTTGGTTAATTTTGTATATGTGCCCATCTTTTTAAAATTCAGAATCATGTCCAGTTTTGCATTTTTTAGCAACATTAAATTATGATCATTTTACTATATCATTAATGATTCTTCAAAACATAAAGTTTAATGACTACAAAATATCCTATCATATGGTTTTTGCATTCTCATTAACTTCAGATTTTTATTTTATTTTATGCACATAATACTTTTCCCCCATCTCTGATTATTTCTTTTTTTATGTTTATTTATTTATTTTGAAGGGGGGATGGGAACATGCGCACGGGCAGGAAAGGGACAGAGGGAGAGGGAAACAGAGAATCCCAGGAAGGATCCATGCTGTCAGCACAGAGCTGACACCAGGCTGGAACTCAGGAACTGTGAGATCACAACCTGAGCCAAAATCAAGAGTTGGATGCTTAACCGACTGAGCCACCCAAGCACCCTTGACTATTTCCGTAGATAAATTTCTAGAAGTAGAATCAAAGGGTTTAAGTGTAGCAATATTTTAAAATATTTGATATAAATTTAAAATCACTTTCTAGAAAAAGTATGCATTAAAACATTGATAGTATGTGAAGGTGCTTGTGACGTTACATCTTTAGCAGTCTTGAGTATTATAATTTCACTCATTTTTATTAACTTAGTAAGTGAAAAAGAATTTCTGGATTGAATTTGCATTTCTTTTGTTACTGATTTTATTGAACTTTTAAAATGTGCTTATTAGACCTTTTATTTCTTCTATGAATTGTGTATCATATGCTTTACTCATTGTTCTAATATTTTGATGTTTTTAAATCTATTTGTGCAAGCTTTTTATACTTCAAAAGACATAATTGTAGCTAATTATACATCTTTTCAATTTTTGCTTTTTATTTTTTATCTTCAGAAGTTTAAACTTTCTATGTCAATGAACTGTTGAATTTTTTTCGTACATCTACAAGTTTATTTCTCATACAGACACAATATTCACCAGAATTTGGCCTTAGTTCCTATGACTTGGGTTCCCTTCCACCATTTGTTTCATCCACCTAGGAGTAAGAGTTAAGAATCTAAATTGATTTGTTCCAAATCACTAACCAATTATTCCAGTACCAGTTGTGAAAATTCCTTCTCTTTTCCCCTCAGCTGTGGTGCCTCCTTTATCAGATTTTATTATATTTTAAAATATATATATGTAATAAGGTTCTACTCCTGATCTAACTATTCTGTCTGCTGATCTGTCCACTCTTTTATCACCTATATGTATTTAGTAGACCCTCCTTGTGTGTTTTAATATCAGCTAGGGCACAAGTCTTTTTATATTTTTCTTAGCTCTTCTTCTCTGTTTATTATTCCGGGTGAATTTTAGGATCATTACGAAGACAATAAAACAAAACCCCTAGATTTGGACTTTTATTATGTCTATAAGTCAATGCAAACACACACATAAAACATTTACAATAAAAACACATAAAAATCTAGGAATTCCCTTGAAAAGAAATGTGTAGGCTCTCTTTCTGTAATTTTGAACATATAGGGGTGCCTGGCTGGCTCAGTTGGTAAGGCATGTGGTTCTTGATCTTGGGGTTGTAAATCCCGGAAGCCACATTGGGCCTAGAGATTACAAACAAACAAAATACACTTTAAAAAGTGAACATGAAAATTGTCTAATATATAAATGAAGTACTGCATACATTGAGAAATATACCATACAATCAGAAGGTAACGAATTTTCCTAAATTAATTCATAGAAAATTAACTTTGCACCAAGATACTTCTTATTTTTTTAAGATTTCATTTTTAAGTGATACCATACTCAAAGGTGGGGCTTGAACTCACAACCCAGAAATCAAGAGTTGAGTGCTGTACGGACTGAGCCAGCCAGCCCTGCCCCCCCAGCCCCATAAATACTTTAAAAAAATAATAATAAATGAATTATGTTAACCGTTCTCAACTAAGGCAGCCAGTTTTAGGTAAATTACGTTTCTATATTAGGAAAGCATAAATCATAAATAAGAACCTTATGTGCATGGGTTTTTTTTGGGGGGGGGGGGTTGAGTTTTGGATTTTGGTTTTGTTTTTGTTGCAAAAAGCTTCATTGTTTCCCCTCAATCCACGGTTGTCTGAGGGGCTCCAAGCGGCTGAAAAGCTGCCTCGCGGCCGCCCAGAGAGGCTCAGGCAGAAGCCCGTACCCGGGCGGAGGCCCGAGGGGCCCCCAAAGGCTGCCGGGATCCTCGTCGTGCTTGGGGGGCGCCTGGGGCAGGGCCCCGCGCCCAGGCCCGCGGTCGTGCGGGCAGCGGGGAGCCGGGCGCGAGCGCGGGCGGCCCCGGGCCTGCACGAGCCGCACGAGGGCCTCCGCGGGCGCTTCTCCGGGGCCGCAGGCGCTCCCACGGCGTCCAGGCTTCGGGCCCTCGCGGCTCGGGGAGCAGGGGCTTCCGCACGCCCTCCGGGTCTGCACGCTGAGGGGCCGCGGGCGCCGTCGGGTTTCTCCCGGGCCACTCGGGGGACGAGGCGCCCGCCGTCCGGAGCCCGGGCCTGGCGGCAGACGGGGGCCCGAAGACCCGTGAGTAGGGGGCCGCGGTGCGCGTGCAGCGGGTGGTTGTCCCGGGGAACGATTCCGGCGAGTCTGGGAGCTCAGGGGTGACTGGCAGTCCGGAGCCCGGCTGAAAACAGGGTGCTGGCTGGTCCTCGGGGCCGAGGGTGGCTGAGAAGATGGTGGCATGGGTTGTGACCGGAAAGGAGGTTGGAGGGTGGCGGGAGGCTGGATGAAGGGGCGTCCCTGAGGTCTGTTGACCCAAGAGACAGATCCGGGACTGCCAGGGGCATAGCCCTTAAATATGCTTAAGTTTTAACCATCTACAATACATTTGTTGCCATTCTTATTATATAGGTTGAAATGAAAGACACCCCTTGTGTTTGCTGTATAAAGAGAATCTTGGTCCAAGTTACCAAAAATGTTTAATAATCAACCAATTAGGTTATCTGTCGAGGGTTGGGTTCTCTGGGGAGGAATCCAAGACTGAGATTAATGAGCAGAAAGTTTATTAGGGAGTGCTCTTGGGATCCACATTTGAAGAAGGTAAGGAAGCAATACTAGGGAACAGATAAGTGGGACTATGGCACAGTCTCAGAGAGGGCCTAAGCAACCCCTTAGGGAGCCCTGAGGTTGTGATGGCCCTTCAGAGTTGTCTTGAGTTAGGGTGAGGGGCTATCTTTTTACCGGCTTGTGGCCCAGTCGTTGGATGCCGAACGTGGCGGGAACAGAGTGTGACCTTGGGAGAATCCGCTTTCTGTAGCTGAGCTATTTCTGTAAGACAGCAGATAAATGAGGGCTTCTGCGGGCCTCTAAAGGGGGACATGGACAGTGTCCCATGGTGTCCTCTGCAGTACGGACTTAAAGTAGGCCTTACAATTCCACATCATGTATCAGTGCATACTCAATAAATATAAATGCAGAAGTAGAAAATCCTTGGGAGAATTATTTTTAAATACAGCCCAGTGTGCTTCATGTCATAAACAGGAAGGAATATAAAAGGAAGGATTCTAGGGTTCTCATCGTTCTGACTTTGTCTGACTCTTGAGCTTGAAAAACTAGAATGGAAGAATTTGAATCTCATTTCCTTTGCTTTCCAGTCATTCCTTTCTTTAGTGAAGCAGCAAAATAAAAAGAAGCCAGGAGACATAGTGAGGGATCAAAGTTCACCATACATTCTTAAACAGGCCGGGAGGGGTTGGGGCAGTCAAGATTTCCTAGACAGCAGCTAAGCTGAATTCAAACTCAGACCGGTCTGCTTGTACTGCCTGTGTTTCTTTTTCTGTATGCTATAAATATTTGAAATAGAACAGGACAAAACAATTAGAAACTATTCCTCCATTCTAGCATAACTCCGTTTTGTCATTCACTGGTTTAATAAATGTTGATGGAGTGCTTACCAGGCACTCTACTATTTGTTTAAAAAGAGATATAGTAGGCACTTTACTGCTTGATTAAAAAGAGATGGATGAAATACAGTTTTAGTCATGAAGATCTTCCGAGCTTATAAGTCCCGTTAATTATTAGAGTGTTTGTTTTGCTCTTTTGTTCCTATGGAAGTGGCAAAGTGACTGAAATAGTTATCCAGTTAATTCCTTTGATAGCTTGCCCGAGTTACCTAAATCCATGTTGAGTGGGCATCTGAAAGCCATTAAAAACATAAGGTACACACTGAAGTAGATTTTTGGAGATGAAAGGTGGATATGCTAGCATGGGGAGGGGGGACACAGGCAACCCATTTTCTAAATAGAAACAAAGTAAAAGAATGTCCTATAATGGGAGTAAAAATGCCAGTGAAGAGGGACATTCCCGAATTGT
This sequence comes from Panthera pardus, assembly GCF_024362965.1. Lineage (NCBI taxonomy): Eukaryota > Metazoa > Chordata > Mammalia > Carnivora > Felidae > Panthera > Panthera pardus. Next base: position 68,175,636 of record NW_026526991.1, on the reverse strand, counting down.
TTGTTGACTTTAATGAAGAACCTAAAATAGTAAGTTAGATGCCATTTATTCTTTCTTTTTGTATAGGGTCCTGCTTACAAGCATCGGCTTTGTTAACTAAATATACCCAAATTCTAGTCTTATCCACGCAAGATGAACGTGTGGGCAAGTAACTTAACCTCCTCAGTCTTGTATCATCACTTGTAAGACAGGGATGATAGTACCAATCTCATAGGATTGTTGTGTGGATTACATGAGATACAAGCTTAAATAGAGCCTGGCACTTACTGCTTACTACTTCTTAGCTCTTGTTAAGGATTCGTATTCTTGGGGCACCTGGATGGCTCAGTAGGTTAAGCGATGAACTCTTGATTTTGGCTTATGATGGTCTCATAGTTGGTGAGTTCAAGCCCCACTTCGGGCTCTGTGCTGACAGTGTGGAGCCTGCTTGGGATTTTCTCTCTCCCTCTCTCTTTGTCCCTCCCCTGCTCATGTGTGCGCACTCTCTCTCTCTCAAAATAAATAAATAAACTTTCAGCCAAAAAAAAAAATTGGTATTCTTTACTTGAACACCTATTTAACTCTGTTTGTAGTTAATATAGGAGATGGTAAAGCCTGATGGTTACAAAAATGGTCTCTAGAACCAGACAGCCAGAGTTCGAACCCAGTTTCTGCCTTTGGCAGGCTGCATGACTGAACAAGTTACTTACCCACATTGTTCCTCAATTCCATTGTCTGCAAAGTGGAGATTATACAGTTCCTACTCATAGTGTTGTTGTGAAGACTGAGTGAGTAAATGTCTGTAAAGCCTCTAGCATACTACCATGTAGAAAGAGCGTGTAGAGGAGCCTGGGTGGTTCAGTGGGTTAAGTGCCTGACTCTGGGTTTCAGCTCAGGTCATGATTTCACGGTTTGGTGAGTTCAAGCCCCACATTGCTTGGGATTCTCTCTCTCCCACTGTCTATCCTGCCCCCACTCTCACTGTCTCTGTCTCTCTCAAATAAAATAAAATAAAACTTAAAATTTTTTCAAAAAAAGAAAGAGCCATGTAAATATTAGCTATCATCATCACCACCATCATCATCATTATCACTGCTTGGGTTGTTAAAGACATGTGCTTCTCTAAACAATAAACAAAACTAAAAGGCAAACGATGGAATGGGAGAAGATATTTGCAGAAGCTATATTGGATAAAGGGTTAATATCCAAAATCTATAAATAACTTATCAAACTCAACACCCAAGAACAAATAATCCAGTGAAGAAATGGGCAGAGGACATGAATAGACACTTTCCCAAAGAAGCCAGATGGCTAACAGACACATGAAAAGGTGCTCAACGCCACTCATCATCAGGGAAATACAAATCAAAACCACAATGAGATATTACCTCACACCTGTCAGAATGGCAAAAATGAACAACTCAGGAAACAACAGATGTTGGCCAGGATGTGGAGAAAGGGGAATCCTTTTGAACTGTTGGTGGGGATGGAAAACTGGTGTAGCCACTCTGGAAAACGGTATGGAAGTTCCTTAAAAAGTTAAAAATAGAACTACCCTAGGAGCCAGCAATTGCACTACTAGGTATTTATCCAAAGGATACAAAAATGCTGATTTAAAGGGGCACATACCCCAATGTTTATAGCAGCACTATTGACAATAGCCAAATTATGGAAAGAGCCCAAATGTCCATTGATGGATGAATGGGTAAAGAAGATGTGGTATGTATATACAATGGACTATTACTCAGCAGCCAAAAAGAATGAAATCTTGCCATTTGCAACGACGTGGATGGAACTTGAGGGTATTATATTAAGCAAAATAAGTCAGAGAAAGACAAATATATGATTTCACTTATATATGGAATTTAAGAAACAAAACAGATGAACATAGGAAAAGGGAAGGAAAAATAAGATAAAACCAGAAAGAGAGGCAGACTCTTAAATATAGAGAACAAACTGAGGGTTGCTGGAGGGGTGTTAGGTAGAAGTTGGGCTAATTGGGTGATGGGCATTAAGGAGGACACTTGATGGGATGAGCACTGGGTGTTATATGTAAGTGACAAATTACTAAATTCTCCTGAAACCAATATTATATGCTATATTATATGATAACTGCAATCTAAATTAAAAAAATAGAATTAAAAATTTAGAAAAATTTAAAAAAAGACCTGTGCTTCTCTAGATTAGTTGATGTTGCAAGACACGCAGCCCTCAGACATCCACCAACACACTGGAATGCACACAAAGGCTAACACACCCCAGCTACAAATAGTCCAAGCTGCTACACACCGTTCTCTGGGGAGACTAGCAGGATAAGTAGACTTATCCTCTACTGAATTTCTCTGGGAAAGGGAACCAACTTCTCTAACAGTGTAAGGGCAAGATAAGACAGGAGGAATGAACTGCCAGCCCTGGGGCAAAGGGTAACCCTGGTGCCCTTCCCACCTCCCTTATCAGCCTCCTTTCCTTCCTTCTGCCACTCCCACCCTCTACTCCCCTCCCCCCCCCCCGCCCCCCCCAGGGCCTCTCCTGTGTCTAGTCCTCAGTTTCAGTGACTTTCAACAATGAGCTCTTGCCAAAGCGTGAACTCTATTTAATGTATTTGCTGAGAACTTCAGGTACAAAACCTCCCAGAGGGCCTTTTCTTTTTTTTACAGGAGGAAGGGGCAGTCTCTGCTTTGTTTCTTCCACCTCTTCAACTCTCCCTCTTTGTAACATCTGTTAGGGTCTTAGTGAGAGCCCACAGCAGGTGGAGCAGTGGGACTGTTCATTCAGAACAGTGCCGGAGGTTCTGGGTTATGTGTGCAAGGTTTGCTGCACACAACCCACGTCAGCTCTTCCACTCCCTTACCAGATTATGAGTCAACGCAGGGGTCCCTACCTTTGGTTCAGAAAATGTTGTCATCAGTCAGTCTCTCTGACTTGTCTCCCATAAGAAACGTTCCCACTTTTAGTTGGAAAAAAGAAGGGAGCCATTAAAAAGAGGAAGGAGAAAGAAGTTTAAGCGAGGGCTTTGACAGGTTCCTCAAACCAGCTAGACCTGCCTGAGTATGCCAGTGGCCAAGCAGGTGTCGCTGAATGTGTGAGCAGACAGATCTTGGAAGCATCATAGAAACACAGCATTCCAAGCTGGGACTCTGGAATTTCCTTTATAACATCCCTGATAAGTGGATAGGTCTAGCCAGTTGGGTTATTTATTTTGTTTTCAGGTTATTCTGTTTCTCCTGACTCTGTCCTTCACCACCCCACTCCCCTCTTCCCTCTGCCACATGACAGACACTAGAGCAGCCTCTCATGCATTCTTTCTTTAGCCACCATCTCACCCAGGCCAACCCCACCCCAATCTGTCTTGTCTTCTCTTCCTCAGCATGAGTATTTCTAGTTCCCTTGATCATCCCATATATGTGTGTTGACAATATGTTCTGCACTTAAAATTTTCCAATATGTGATCTGTGCTCACTTTGGCTATTCCATTGTCAGACCACATGTTCTAAGTATTGTTTGGAGAAGATGTTGCTCTGGACCACTAGGTTATTCCTCCAAATCCTCTAACTCTGACTCCTGATCTTGCTCTCTTCCTCTCCCTTCAACACATTACAGCTTCCTAAATACTTTGCACAGGTACCTGTAAAAGTTGCTGATCCCTAAAGAACCCTAAACATTATCTGAAGGTAGTGGTGCATGTGCAATTCAGGAGTGACCAGGATGTATTAGGAGGGGTACAAGTAAATCTTAGGTGGTGGAGGGGAACACAGAGTTAGGGTCTAAAGCTCATATAAAAGAAAAAAAAAGGACATCTAGTCAAGCTTATACTGCCTTTAAACTTTGGGTCTTTCTGTTCCTTAATAAATATTTGCCTTTTGTAAATGATTTTTGTTTCTTTATCTCTTTATTCGTTGATAGTTTTCTATGGGCTTCAATTAATTCTTCATTTTCTTCCTGGAGAATATCTACCCAGCCCTTGCTACACAAGAATCAACAATGTGGGCATCCCATGGGAATTTGTTAGAAATGCAGAACCTTAGGTTCTTCTTCAGACCTATAGAAGCAGAGTCTGCATTGTGAACAGATCCCTAACTGGTATTACCTTGCACACTGAAGTCTGAGAAGCGCTGTACTAAGCCATCACAGCCACCTGCAAATATACTACTGTTCTTTGTCAGTGGCTGGAAAGTCTTAAAATAATGATACTTTGTCCCAAAATTCCACCAGTATACACTAATCATTTTATCCATGATACATGCATTGGTTTTTTTTTTTTTAAAGGCGAGTACAGTTAAATTCAGGGCCTTCACTATAATTCTAGGAAACGATAGACATTTAAATCCTTGCCTTTTGATAAAAATGGTGATGAGGAAAGAAAGGGGTATGAGTAGAATCAAAAGCAACCTCAGGACTGGAGCTGTTTTCAGGAGTAGACCTGGGATGACCATGTTTGCTTGCAATGAGAATGAGTTAACGGGCACTAACACAATCCCCATGATTGGAAAGCTGAAGCCATGTGGGGGCAGTTAATAGAATATCTTGTGGACAGTTGAGCAAAGAAATCATGTGACTAAAAAGGGTTTTGCCATTTTTTTAGGGGGCTGTAAAGGATGGGCTGGAACTTCTCTAAGCCTTAGTTTCCCCATCTGGAAAATGGAGGGTAATTTCCAGTGTACAGATTGTTGTAAACCATGCAAAGAGCTTAGACCAGGATCAGCACATAAGAAGCCCTCCACTGGCACAGAGGTGGTTGTAATTATTCAGGCATGGGGGATGAGAGACTGAAAGCAGAGAATGCATATGGGAGGCTCTTCCAATAGTGATAATGATAGCAACAGTGCTTAGGTGCTCCCTGTGGCAGGGCACTATTCTAAAAGCACTTTACAGGGGCGCCTGAGTGGCTCAGTTGGTTAAGTGTCCAACTTCTGCTCAGGTCATGATGTCACAGTTCATGGGTTCGAGCTCCGCATCGAGCCCCGCATCGAGCTCTGTGCTGACGGCTCGGAGCCTGGAGCCTGCTTGGGATTCTGTGTCCCTCTCTCTGCCCCTCCCCTGTTCACACTCTGTCTCTGTCTCTCTCAAAAATAAATAAACATTTTAAAAAGCGCACACATACTTTTCACCATAGTCCTATGAGGTGGAGATTGTTATTCCCATTTGTCGGATTGGAAACTGAGGGACAGAGAGTCTAAGTGACTTAAGTTTCCACAGACAATTCAAATGCACAGTGTGACTTCAGGTCTGACACTCCTGCCCACCGTGCTATTCTTTTCCTGGTGTCTCCGTGAAGACAAGGAGGAGGGGTGTGATGGGAGAACTAGAAAAGAAAGGGAGGAGCAAATGCCCATCGGTGAGGAGAGATGGCAGTGTGTGAGCAAACAGCCCTGGATGAATAAAGTCCAAAATAACTCTGAGCTGGTAAGCAGAGCCGGAAGGAAAACGGCACCAATGCCAGAGATGGAGGCTTGTTTTGTTTTTGGCTTACTCTCCTTGAAATGTTTAAGGTTTGATTTAAAATGCTGGGATCCTTTTGGAGCTATAAAAAATTATTTCTGAAAAATAGCATTGCTTTTGTTTTTTGAACAAAGAACACTTCATTCACCTGAAGCCTGTGTGTTCAGTGATTAGTTCTGTACACAGGTGAGAATTTCTCTCAAGTAGCTTATATTTAAAGAGCATAAGTGGCTTTTTTTCACACCCCATTTAATTTACACTGGTTTTACCTTCCTGCACAGATGGCCTGCTTTTCCTCTTCCTGTGCTTAATTCTCACTGAAGCCAGAGAATGCTAAATGCCCATGAGGATTCAGTGGAGTTAAGGAATACAGGAAAAGGAGTCATATAGTGCTAATATTACAACACAACTGCAGGGAATGGTCCCTAACGTTCCGATTTTATGCATAAAGCATTGAAAGCATTTTTGCCACACAGTCAGTAAAATGGCAGAGATATAAGTAATGTGAAATAAAAGAGAAAACTCAATAGTATCTGCAGTATGATTCTCAAATGGTAAAATTAAAAAGCGTTTATAAGTGTATGTATTTTTTAAAGGCCAGGAGTTTATTTCAGAAAACCATTAGTGGTAATTTTGGTCAAAAAGACTTAGGGTGATTTTATTTTATTCTTTAAATTCATTTTCAATTTTCCATGCTGAGTATGTATTCATTTTATAATCAGAAGAATCCCATATTTTCAAAAAAAGAAAAACGGCATTTACAATCTGTTTTTACTGTTAGGTGTTTGAATCTAAATTAAGGCTGCAGTTTCAGCTGAGTTTCAGCTGTGTTTTTTGCCTGGTGGGGGCAGTATTGGTCCCCAAGATTTCTGCAGTTACCGTGTTCTCCGTGCGACTGGGAGAGCCTGAAGTGCAGGGAAGAAATGAGGCTCCTTGTCCATCACCAGTTGTTAATTGATTAGCAGCGCTAAGTAGAATTGTTCTTCCTATTAAGGGGAAGAGTCAGCCTAGAAGAGCAGAAAGAGGGGGTGGTGGTGAAGGAAGAACCTTCAGGAGAGCTTCCTCTTCAGCATTTTTCAGTGATGATTACTCCAGGGTCTCAGCCAGCTGCAGCATGCAGCTGTGTTTCCAGCTGTGCCTAGTGGGGCTGGATAATGTGTTTGGCAAGTGCCCCAGTGGCCCTTCTCAGGGGCATGTAGACCAGCCAGTAGCTATGGTAGAGCTGTGGCCACACTGAAACTCTAGGGAGCGAGCTCTCCGGACAGCCCTCATAAGGTTGAAGGTGTACCTTTCAGGTGTCAGAAAGATCAAGTGAGCCGATATACATAAAATTGAAACCTACAAAGCACAATTGTGATGTGTTTGTATGAGGTTACAATTATTTCTCTCCTTAAGCTCTAAAACTTTAAAGCTTAACCATTGTTATTTTCATAAATGGAATAGACATCATTTTTTATTACTAAGCATATTTTAAAATTCCGAAAACAATATTATAATGGTCATAAAGAATGCTTGAGAACAAGAAAAGGATCCATGATTTAAGAATCCAATTAGTTTGGGATGCCTGGGTGGCTCAGATGGTTGAGCGTCTGACTTCGGCTCAGGTCATGATCTCACAGCTTGTGAGTTCGAGCCCTGCGTCAGGCCCTGTGCTGACAGCTCAGAGCCTGGAGCCTGCTTCGGATTCTGTGCCTCCCTCTCTCTCTGCCCCAACCCACTCGCATTCTGTCTCTGTCTCTCTCAAAAATAAACATTTAAAAAAATTTAAAAAAAAAAGAATCCAATTATTTTCATTTCGGGGGGCCTTGAAGTATTTATATACTTATAAGAATAATGAAACTATAGGGGCGCCTGGGTGGCTCAGTAGGTTGAGTGTCTGACTTTGGCTCAGACCATGATCTCAAGGTTCCTGAGTTCAAACTCCACCATGGGCTTGCTGCTGTCAGTGAGGAGCCCCACTCCAGATCCTCTGTCTCCCCTTCTCTCTGCCTCTCTCATTCAAGTGCATGGTGGGTGCGCATACGTGTTCTCTGTCTCTCAAAAGATAAACATTTAAAAAAAAGAATAAACTATATTACAGAAAATTTGGGGGAAAAATGTTATCCCCCTGAGATTACACTACCCTAAGACAGCTGTCACCAATTCTGTGTATTCTTTTTTTAGTATCTTTTTATTCATTTATTTATTTGAGAGAGAGGGAGAGCATGCGTGAGTATGTGGCAGGGGCAGAGAGAGAGGGAGACAGAGAATCCCAAGCAGGCTCTTCACTGTCAGCACAGAGCCCCACGTGGGGCTCGATCTCATGAACCATGAGATCATGACCCAAGCAGAGATCAAGAGTTCAATGCTTAACCGACTGATCCATTCAGGCTCCCCCAATTCTGCCTATTTTCTTCCAAATTTTTTTGTAGAGGCAACATCTTTAAGTTATAGTGGATATAATAATTTTGTAACCTGATTTCTTTTTGCTTTTCTGTTTAGCACGATATTAAATAGGAGATAGTTTAGGGTAATGGTTAAAAATGGTTAAAAATCCATGCTCTGAAGTCAGGTGAGACCTTCTTTAAGGAATTCTCTGTTAAGTAGAAAGGGAAGTCAGGGTGGAGAGATAATTGAAAGAAAAGGGGGGATAAAAAAGAACCTTCAAAAGAACTTTCAATAGGAGTAATACCTACATCACAGAATTATTGTGAAATAGAAATGATATCCACAGTATAGCTACTATATGGCCTGGGACATACTGAGTATTCAGTGAATGGTAGCTATTGTACTGTACATATATTGTTTTATAGACTTCATAATTATTTTAATACCAATATCATTATTTTAATTTCAATATGGAATTTCAGCAGATACATAATATGATAATATCTTTATTGGTAACCATTAATTTTCTTACAATTTTTCAGCATAATAAATAATGCAAGACATGGCTTTTTTCACATTTTAGATTATTTTTTGAGACTATATATAATTTAATAGAATTATTGTGTCAATGAACATTTTTATAGTTCTCAATACATTTTGTTTTATTGATTTTTAAACATGTTCCAATTTACAATGCCATCATCAATATTTAAAAGCAATAGTTTTAGCGTACCGTTGTCAGGATTGAATATTAAAGTTAATGTATGTGTGTGTGCGCATGCTTGCATGCATGAGCACACATTGTGTGTTTGTGTATGCTTACTAGCATGGTGAAAAGCTAATGATGATACAAGAATATTTTTGCTAAGCCACAGCAAAGCCTGTGATAGGCTGGCACGTGGAATTAGGAAGCACTATTCCCCTAGAGGTACTCTGCAGGATCTGGGTGAATTAACTTTTTAACTGCATTAGAAAGTTCCAGAAATTTAACTCCCACAGGATATGTGGGACAGATGCCCAAGTATATTTCCCAATTTGCATTGGTCCAGGAATGCAATGGGAATGAGTTAAAATTTAGCTTACAAATGGGGCTCAGATGTAGAAAGTTTTAATGGTAAAAGAGAGATTTTCCGGGGCGCCTGGGTGGCTCAGTCGGTTAAGTGTCTGACTTCGGCTCAGGTCATGATCTCGTGGTCCGTGAGTTTGAGCCCCGCGTGGGGCTCTGTGCTGACAGCTCAGAGCCTGGAGCCTGTTTCAGATTCTGTGTCTCCCTCTCTCTCTGACCCTCCCCCATTCATGCTCTGTCTCTGTCTGTCTCAAAAATAAATAAACGTTAAAAAAAAGAGATTTTCCCAAAAAATGAAAGATATATCACAGTTCAGGAAGATGCAATGGAGAGTTTGAGGAAAAAGTTTCTTTGAATAAAGATATATTCTCACAAAGTGGCTCGGGCTCAGCAGCAGGAACTAACTGCTGAAAGGAGCTGGCGTGCTTCTGAGCTCTTAGAAAGAGAAGATGATAATAAAAAGAAAAAATATCACCTAGGGTACAATATCTCTGCTGTGACAACCTTTCTCTGAAACAGCTGGTTAGGAAAAGCAGGTGTGTCCCACTAGCTGGAGAGTTATAAAAGCCCTAGAATGGAAGGAGAGGCAATGTGTATGTGAGGGGGAGCAGAGCAGTAACCATCAGTGGAGCAGGGATAGCTGAGACCCCAAACACTGAGTTGGTTGGGGGGAGCAGCAATGCTTTGGCACCACTGAAGATACGTTAGACTGTGGGCCTGCCTGTAGCTGCTCACTTTCCTCTTTCTAAATTGCTGCTGCTTATCTACTATGGGCTTGGAAACCAGATACCTAATCTTGTCAGAATTGTGGGTAAAATAACAATAAAAAGTTTCTGGGATGATGGTGGAATACCAAGTGCCAGAAATCTGTTTCCCTACCTAGACAAAAATTGTATTGGCAGAATCTGTGTGATGTAACTATTTTGGAACTGTGGAATCTGTGGAAGGCTTGTAACTTTCAGAGGAAGGCTTGGATGGTAAATTGCAGTAAATTTTGGTCACTTTCAGCTCTTAGCACAGTATCAGCTACCCAGCCCTCACCCCCTAGATCCATGACAGGCAGCCATGTATGCATTCCAGAAGAAGTTTGTATACAGCTTACAGGAGCCAGGGTAGGCAAATGTTGGGGATCTGCACTCCAATTGCTAATTACTGCTCTGATCACAGAGATGCAGACAAAGAAGGTGATGGCCATTGTTGTTGCCCCTCCCCCCATTGTTGCAAGCCCCTCCTCCTCTGGCTGACAAGACTTCCAGAGAACTTAAAGGGCCAGTGACCTTTTTTGCCTTCATTTTTCTTTTTTCCCTTCCATGAGCCAGACATTAAAAACCAAGACATTAAAAAACAAAAAAGACCCCAAGATTTTTCAAAAGCAACTGCAGGGGTGCCTGGCTGGCTTAGTCGATAAAGCATGTGACTCTTGATCTTGGGGTGTTGAGTTCAGGCCCCACGTTGGGCATAGAACTTACTTAAAAAAAAAAAAGGCAACTACATATATGGGGACATTGGAAAGTCACTGCACACACCGAGGAAAGAGCACAAGCTCAGAAAAGACCTGAGAAGACATTAATATTACTCCTCAGGTCGATCCCTGGCATAGAGATAGCCTCACATCAATCGAAACAAAAACAAAAAATAAAAACAAAACAAAACCGAGCAAACCCTGAGCAAAGGGGAGAATTTGATCTTCAGAGTTACTATATTATTAGATTCAAATGTTAAGTTTTCAATAACAACAAAAAAATCACAAGACTACAAAGAAACTGAATAAGGCCCATTCAAAGGGAAAAAAAAACATAAATCAAAGAAAAAAATTGTCCTTGAAAAAGCCCTGATGGAAGATCTTCTAGACAAACTCTTTCAACAACTGTCTTAAAAGGCTCAAAGAACTAAAAGAATATGTGGAGAAAGTCACAGAAACAATGCATGAACAAAATGAAAATAAATCAAACACAGCAACATATACATTGTGGGAGTCCCAGAAGGAGAGGAGAGAAAGAGGCAGAGAGAATATTTGAAGAAATAATAGCTAAAACTCCCCCAATTTGATGAAGGCATGAATATAACCAGCCAAGAAGCTCCATGACTCCAAATAGGATGAACCCAAAAACATTCACACTAAGATACATTATAATGAAACTATCAAATTATCAAACTATCAAAACACAGGTATCAAAACCCAAGAGTGAGAATCTTGAAAGCAGCAAGAGAGAGGTGACTCGTCACATATGAGGGATCCTCAATAAGATTATAAGCAGATTTCTCCTCAGAAACTTTGGAGGCCATAAGGCAGTGGTCTGATATAGTCAAAGTGCTAAAAGAAAAAAATTACCAACCAAGAATCCTATCCTATCCAGCAAAACTATTTGTCAGAAGTAAGGGGAGAAATTAAGTCATAGCCAAAGAAAATCTGAGGGAATTTGTTACCACTAGACCTGCTTTACTAGAAATGCTAAAGTGAGTCCTGCAGGTTAAAATGGAAGCACAGTAGACAGTAACTCAAAGCTGTATGAAGAAATAAAAAGCTCAGTAAAGGTAAATACATGGGCAATTATAAAATCTAGTATTTTCATAACAATGGTATGTAACTCCATTTGTTTTCTGCATGATTTAAGAGACTGATATATTTTAAAAAACAACAATTATTAGTCTAAATGCTAGTATCATTGTGACTTTGCTCTATAACTTCACATTTTGTTTTTTACATAATTTTAAGAGACTAACACATTTTTAAAAATTGTCAGTTTATGTTTTGGGACACACAACGTATAAAGATGTAATTGTATGACATCAATAACTGAAAGGGGCAGGAGCAGAAATGTAAAGGAGCAGTTTTTGTATGTTAATGACATTATGCTGTTATAAATGCAAATGTTATAAATGCTGTTAAAAATGCAAATAAATGACATTATGCTGTGTTGTAATGTTAGGATGTTAAATGTAATCTCCATGGTAACCACTAATAAAATAAAACAATTCAAAAATAGGCAAAGGACCTGAATAAATATTTTCCCAAAGAAGATATACACATGGCCAACAAGCACTTGGAAAGATGCTCAACATCACTAATCACTAGGGAAATGCAAATCAAAACTACGGTGAGATACCACCTCAACTCACTAAGATGGCTACTGTGAAAAAAAAAAAAACAAACAGAAATTAACAAGTGTTGGCTAGGGTATGGAAAAATTGGAACCCTTGTGCCCTGTTGGTGGGAATGTAAAATGGAACAGCGGCTGTGAAAAACCATCTGGCAATTCCTCAAAAAATTAAAAATTAAATTTCAGTTTGATCCATTAAACCCCATTTCTAAATTTTTTTTTTTTAAGAATTCAATTACATTTTATTCCACTGGTGGTTTCATTCCCCCCCTCCCTCCCCCACCCACTCCTTCATTTCCTCTCTAATTGTTTGCGGGACTGCAGGGTGTACCATGTCTTCCAAAATGATTAAGGAGGACTATTCCATCCATCCCCAGACTGGCAGAGTTGGAAGGGATCTTGGAGGTGATGTCAGGCTGCCATTTACAAGTTCTAGTAGATGAATCAGTTGTGCTTCAGAACCACAACTGGAAATTCTGATTGTGTGGGTCTCAGCAGGGCTTGGGAATCTGTATGTGCCTCTGTGAGTTTCTCTACCAGTTCCTGTTCAGTCCCTGTTTGGCCTTGCTGTCCCCTGAGTTGTCCGATCTCAGTTACTCCTTGGTAAAATTGATGCACCTGAGGTACCCAGAAGAATTCCCGGCAGGACTGTGACCAGGACCCACCTCTCTCCACCCTGATAGCAGTGCTCCTGGTCTTGGAGCCCATTTCTAAATTTGAAGGCCGAGTCTTGAAGAGATGTTTGTTCACCATGTTCATAACAGCATTATTCACAATAGCTAAAATGCGGAAACAAACCAAGTGCTCATTGACAAATAAATGGACAAAAAGAATGATATATACATACAATGGAATATTAATCAGCCTTAAATGGGAAGGAAATTCTGACGCATGGTGCAACATGCGTGAACCTTGAGGACATTATGCTAAGTGAAATAAGTCAGTCACAGAGAGACAAATACTGTGTGAATCTATATATGAGGCACTTAGAGTAGTCAGATCATAGAAACAGAAAGTAGAATGGTGGTTTCCGGGGCCTGAGGGGAGGAGGGAATGGGGAGTTACTGTTTAATGGGCATAGAGTTTCAGTTTTGCAAGATGAAAATAGTTCTGGAAATGGATGGTGGTGATGGTTGCACAACAGTATGAATGGACTTAATACCACTAGGCTGTACACTTAAAGATGGTTAAGATGGTAAATTTTACACTATGTTTATTTTAGCACAATAAAAAGTCTCTGAGAACCTGAGGAATTATCATATAAACAATGTGTGTGTATTTTAGTGTACAGGTTTATAAATTCCATTTTGACTACTTACTCTTTTTGTTTTTTTCCTTGATTCTCTGCTCTGTTTTATGCAAAAGCGTTTGTCTAATAGCTGAGTTCGATATAAGTGAAGTCCTTTGACAAATTTTATATAGGGTTTTTTTGCCCTCATTTAGGTTCATAATATATAAAGGCACTTTAACGGAATGAATAAAATTTTAGGCTCTGGAGTCAGAAAAAGTCAGGAAGACCTGGGTTTGAATCTGAGTTCCACAGTGACTACTTAAGTGACTTTGGGAAGTTATGCAGCCTGTGTCAAAGTTTATTCATTCATGAAATGGAGATAATAAGTTACCTGTGGGGTCCCTTGGGAAGATTAACGAGAAAATGGTTGTGTAATGGTACAGTGCATGATGCCAGATACCAGTCAGGGTCAAGGTGTATTAACACTATACTGAGAAGCTCCAGCAGGATGAGGGCGAGGCGGGGAGTCTCTCTTGTTCATTCTGCTTGGTGGTGAGTGACCATTTCAGCCAGTTCACTTTACAGTGTGGAGGGGGAATTACACCCAGAGCATTGCTTTATTATTAAATGTTATCAACAATATGCGGATTTGTAATGATAAAATTTGTAAAACTTCTTTTATAAAAGAAAAAAATGATTTTTCAATTAAATTTAGAAAATGGGCAATCAGAAATAAACTTATTTCACATGAGTTTACCCTATGATCACAAAGTGGGCCTGAGTGAGCATATGGCCTCTTAGAATAAGGGTAAAATAAAGTCTTTCAAGACCCAGTGGGACACATTGGTTTTCCCTAAAAGGCCTAGGGACCAGATATTCAAAAGAGACATAACCATATTTAAGTTTGAAAGCCTTCTTTCTCACTTTTTATTTGCCTTTTGGATGGAAGCCTTTATACATACACATACAGGTGCACACACACACACACACACACACACACACACACACACTGTGTGTGTGTATTCTTAGTTTGCCTACTTGTATTTCTTTTTACAGAAAAAAAGAAAAAGAAACATACAGTTTCCGGATAACCTTGGTGAATACACTTCTTCATTTGGAACCAGGAAAGGGATGTTTGGGGTTCCAGGTCACCCTCCTTTTACCTCTCTTACCTATTCTCTTCTTTATTCAGACTTAAAGACAATGTGAGAGCATAATTGATGATAAAGTGTCTTTCTTTCAGAAGCAGGCACGCGGAAGGAAAAAAGCATATGTCAATAAGCTATACAAATGTATACTGGGATTGAAAGCATATGTCCAAAGACTTGGACATGAAAGTTCACAGCAGCATTATTCATAATAGCCAAAAAGTTGACATAACCCAAATGTCTATTCCCTGATGAATGGAGAAAATGTGGTGTATCCGTACAATGGAATATATCTGTGTATATATAAGTATATACATATTTGTATTTAGTTTATTCAGCTTTGTTGTATTCACCGAGTTGTATACCTTAAAAGTGTAAATCTTAACAGTATGTGGATTATATCTCAATAAAGCAGTTTTCAAAAAAGGAAAAGCCTCAAAAAAAAAAGGAAAAGAAAGGCATGACTAGGTTCTCATAGAACTGTTGGTTTTATGACATCTGTATGTAACTTCACCATAGCAGAGTTATAACATTTTCATGAATAACCTGAAGGTTATTTACATAGAGCCAATTTATTCTGAAAAAAAAAATTCAGAGTTTTCCAGGAAAAGCAGGCAACATTAATGGTAAATTAGCTCCAACTCTCTTGGAGGATTATGGAAATATTTGCACTCTGTATTCACGTTCATCAGTTGAAGCTTCTGAGGCAGTGTTTGTTTTCTGAATGTTTCACGCTTCCTGGAGAGGTTGAAAAATTCTTATTATTAGGAGTAATACCAAAACAGCATTACGCATTTGACGTGAAAAATTCAAGAGAATGACTAACAAAGTTCTAGCAAAGCTGCTTTTACATTCTACCTCTGTTCTCTGCTAATGTGTGTAAGTTTTGTTTTCCGATGCCTGTTTATTTAAGCAATGAATTTCTTCCAGAAATGGAAAACCCAGTAAGCAATGATAAAGTCCACTCTAAAAACAAAGTTGAGAAGTTGAGTTTTTCATTGCTTTTCCATTTGATCGTCTTTAATGATTAAAATGAACAATGTCCTCAATGTGCTAAAGTAAGGAATTAGATGGAAATAATATTACAGGCTTTAAGTTGTGCAATGCTTTTAATCTTATAGGTATAGCAACTGATATTTTGGGGCTAGGGATCATTCCTTAACTATCAATAGAAAAATTCTTTTACAGAAGAAAAGTACATTATGTGGTTAGATTTAGAGGTTATTTGGATCATACATTTAATTATGCTTTTTGAAAAAAAATAAATTCTGATCTATAAAACAGATTAGAAATAACAGCGCAAATCCTTTTAGCCTGCAAGCCAGTTTTATTGTCAGTTATTATCAGAAATTATCTATAACATTCAGTGAGCCAGTCCACTGCCAGCTCCTCTAAGAACATAGATTCCAAAATAAAACAAAAATAAATTAAATGAGAAATAGAGACAGAGTCTTTCATTTGCAACCTCCTTAAAGTCAAATGAAATGATTCCTCCCTGGGTCCAAACAGCTTTCTTTTCAGCTGATGTCACTAAAGAATTCCACACCCAGCAATGCCTGAGGGTTATAGTGGAAGTGAAGGGCAAAGATACCCTGGTTTCCAGGGACAGCTTCCTGGACTAGAGACATTGGAAAAACTGCCCCCTAACAAGTCTTTATTACACATTTTTAAAGTTCTGAAGTCATTCTTGGTGGCCCTACTCTTGATATGACCCATCCAACAACGAGGCGCCCATGGCATCTGATCAGGAAGTAGGGATCACTGCACTCACATCTGATACCTTGGGAATCACTACAGTAGACTTACGTTTTCATCAGTGTCTCTCCCATACCATTTTAAAATCTGTAGCTCACCAAAGTGATACACTGTTCCTCTACACAGCAATCCCATTTGCCTTAATTCTCACTACCTCTGCTTTGCTTGTCAAGGCATACATTTTCTCTCCATGTAAACAATCTCTGTGCATGCCAATTTTGGAAAAAATTCCAAATCTCCACTGAACACTCACCACCCACAGATTGGTGGAGCATATTAATCTGGACCTAGCAGAACAGCTCTATCTGTTGCTAGACATTCTACAGACAGCTGGGCTAGCAGAGTACTGAGCCACTGTGGTATTTACAAACAAGATACCACTTCTCCCACAGTACATCCACTTCCACACCAATTGTCTGTTCTCCCCACCTGACTTCTGAGCTTCCCTGCACCATAGTTTCTCCAGCACCTGGCTAATGTCTGAAAGAATGACAGGCAAGTCATGAGAACTTTCAGAAGAACTTCCAGTGGCCCAAAGAGCACAAAGAATACAACAACTGGCTGAGAATGTCCAAATGGGAGAGACTATTAGGTTCTGCTTCCAGCACACATGTCCTCTGCATATATCCTCCATTGGAAAACCAAAGCATGGAAGTCATCAGATTCATCACCTCCTCAAGTCATCTATCCCAGGCTATTTGCAGTGACCTCTCTGCAGGTATTTTCTCTCTGCAGGTACCTCTCTGAGGTATTTTCCCCACCAAGACCTCTATCCTTTCATATCCCAGGGCCCACTTCAATAATCTGATAGTAGAAACCCAAGTACCTTATCAAAAAGATTCTGAAAGAATGGCAATAATAAAAAACATGGACAACAAAAAGCGTTGCTGAGAATACGGAGAAATCGGAACTGTGCTAATGGTGTAGCCACGTTGGCATACGATTTAGCAGTTTCCTCAAGAAGTTAAAAGTAGAATTGCCATATGACCTGACAGTTTTACTCCTGGGTACATACCCCAAAGAACTGAAAACATATGGCCACACAAAAACTTGTTAACAAATGTTTACCACAGTAGTATTCATAATAGCCAAAAGGTGGAAACAACCCAATCATCCATCAGCTGATGGATGAACAAAATGTAGTAAGTCCATGTGACGGAATATTATTCAGTCATAAAAAGGAATGAGGTACTGATACATGCTACAACATGTATGGACCTTAAAAACGTTATGCTAAGTGTAAGAAACTAGTCACAAAGGACCACATATTGTAGGATTCCATTTATATGAAATGTCTAGAGTAGGCAAATTCATGGAGACAGAAACTAGATTAATAGTTGCCTAGGGTGAGAAGAAATGAGAAGTGATGGGCTCTGGGATATGATAAGATAGAGGTCTTGGTGGGGTTAGTGCCTCAGAGAGGTGTTAGCGTTAGGGTCATTGCACATAGCCTGGGGTAGTTGACTTGGTGAGGTAATGAAGCTGATGACTTCTATACTTTGGTCTTCCAATGTGGGATATATGCAGGGGAGCAGGGATATATATGTGTTGGGAGCAGAGCCTAGTAGTGTCTCCCATCTGGATATTCTTAGGGTGATGAAAACATTGTAAAACTAGATAGTGGTGATGGTTATACAATGAATTACTTAATTGTATACTTCAAAAGGATGACTTTTGGGGCGCCTGAGTGGCTCAGTCGGTTAAGTGTCCAACTTCGACTCAGGTCATGACCTCACGGTTTGTGGGTTTGAGCCCCGCATTGGGCTCTGTGCTGACAGCTCAGAGCCTAGAGCCTGCTTCAGATTCTGTGTTTCCCTCTCTCTCTGCCCCTTCCCCAGTCGTGCTGTCTCTCTCTCTCTCTCTCTCTCCAAAATAAATAAGCATTTAAAAAACAAACAACCAAAAGGATGAATTTTATGGTATGTGAATTATATCTCAATTTCAAAAAGATGCTAGATTCCTGGTGAAATGTCCAGTTCTAACATCTGGTTCACTGAGAAGCATATAGGCCAGAAGAAATGGGAACTTGCCTTCTACCTCAGGAAAGTCTTAAGTCTAATTTATTAAGACTGTCCACCCATGATGAGATGAATCAGAGAAGTGCCAGTGCAGACAGGGCAGAGGTTGCATTCATGTAAAGCCAGCTCCTAGCTGTCTTTGCCCAAGTTTATCTTCCTCTTTGTTTCTTCAACCCACCAATACTTGTTAGTCTGCATTTGCCCCACCCCCAACCTCAGCCCATTATCTATTCTTTTCCACCCTGAACTGTGCTTTTCCAGATTGACCTTCACTGATGCAGCTTCTGGGTTTTTGGCTTTTTGGAGTCCAGTTGGATTTGGCCAATTGGAGGCACCAGAAATTAGATTGGAGGGCGAAGGTGGAGAGGATGGGATATTAATTCTTCTGGTCTTCCTTTCTCCCCAACTCCCATTCTTTGCCTCCTTGGGATCCTGGCAATGGCTTCATCCCTCTATAGCCATAACCCTTCTTCCACATCTCCTGCTCTCAGTAAGCCTTTCCCTCCCTTTGCCTTTTCAGACCGCGTTGTGATAATGGCTTCCTGCTAGTGCTTGCTGCAGATGCTTCATCTTCCCTTGTTAGTTTCTTTAATCCTGCCCCAACTGTTTCTTGTTGGGACAGTGGCTGGTATCCTACTCCTTTCCCTGTGTATCTCCCTGATTTCTAAGTCTGAGGCTTCTTGGTGCAGCTCCTACTTCTGAACGTCTTCCTTATTCTCTAGGAATAACCACATTGGTGATGGGGAGTGGAGAAAGAATTGCAGATTTATAATTCCCTTCCTTCTATTTTATTCTCCAAATATTATTGAGAGATAGCAGCTACCTGTAACACAGTGCAGGGCTTTCCCGTATCCAGAACATTAGTGTCTTAGAGGGATAGAGACAGAAGGGGGCTCAGTGGACAGTCTGGCTGTGCACCAGTGGAACTTTTAGAGACAGCCTGGGACCCAAGTTGCCCTGAACCATTAAGGACTTCATACATTTTTATTTCTAAACTCCGCAGCTTTTGAATGAGGGTTTGTGTTATATAGACCCTGGCTTCATTTTTCCAGGAAAGGGGCAATCTTTAGAAAGTTAAGATAGTTTTTAGAGTCAAGGTAGGGCCTGACAAGAACCTCCAATTGTTTCATTATATAAAATACAGATCTTCCAATGCCAAAAGTTTATAGTGAGTTGAACATTTTCTCTTAGTCCGATCAGCTCCAAACCACTAAAATCAAATCCTTTATTAGGCAAATCAGGTTTTTTTGACCCATTGCTATGGGGCAAACTACAAGGCATCTCACTAAACAAAGGAAAAAGAGTTAGAATTGATAGAATTTTGGAAGAGTAGAGTTTAGGTAAAATTTAAATAAATCAGTGTTTTGATGGGTTCCAAGCAAAGCAAGGCTGCATAAAGTGGTTAATATCAGATCCCGAATGCAAAGTAGACCAAGGGCCTTATTTCCTTGCAGGGGGAGGGACAGGGGGAAGTTGAGATAGATGTGGAATGTTGTGTGTTAAAACTCCTTATCTGAAGGTCTGCACCTGGGCTGTAAATCCAGATTGCTTCTCTGTGTCCAAGTAACTTACCCCCAACCCTGGGCAAGTGGGTTGTTTCATTCTTACTGACATCATTTCAAACAATTTAAATCAAAGTATTTAAAATTTCGATAGTCTCTGATTGCAGGCAATAGTTTCTCAGTGAGTGAGAAAGCAGTAGTCTTTTAAAGGAGGAGGGTGTTATGACAGTTTACAGCTGCAGTGTGTCCTCGGGGGAAATATTGTTTCCTGTTAACTCTGCAGCTGGCTTTATCTGTGTCTTTTATTCCAATCTGATGAATGGCAGACAGATTTTTACAGTCCTAGCTATTTTTACTTTCTCATTACCTTGATGAACTGCACTGGACACGTAGCATAAGAAAGAAATAAACTTTTGTAAGATTAAGCTGCTGACATTCTGAGGTTTTTGCTTTGTTTTGTTTTACCAGAGCATAACCTAGCCTATTTGGGATGTTATAGAAATTTCTATTTTAATTAAATTTCCATAAAATGAAGTATTGGCTTAGGGGTTGGTAGCAGGTGGTAGAAAACTATTACTGGAAAATGGAAGGATGTATATCCGTATTATGCAGGAGCAAAACATTTGGTACAGTTGTCAGCTGAAGTAATTTGTAAGGCACATTGAATTTCTAATAATTTGAGGTTTGAGAAGAAGAGGTTGGAAAATAGAATGTTTATAGCCTGTGTTGGTTGCTGATGATTATGTTTGGCAAAGTGTTATAAGAAATAGATAAGTTCAGGAAAGAATTGGCCAGTTTGCAGACGGGAAAGGGAATAGTGTCCACAAATTTGGGAATTTATAAGGGTTGCAGAGGGCAACCATTTTGGAACCTCAGACAGCAAAAAGCATTGAGAAATGCTCTAATGACAGAGTCTGATTAACTCAAACCTGTGGCAAGGATCAAATCAAGGTTAGCCATGGGACATATTGTTAAAATCTCTGTATGGGTCGAGGTGGCACTTGCTATATCTTTTCAGTTGGACAGATTAGCTCTGGGTGAATGTGGCTGTCCCACCAAAGACAGGCCCAAAGTAATTGCAATTGAGAGCAAGAGAGAGACACACACACACACACACACACACACACACACACACACACACAGAGAGAGAGAGAGAGAGAGAGACAGAGACAGAGAGAGAGACAGAGAGGAGCGGTGTGTGTGTGTATGTGGTGGGGGGTGTCAATAAAACAAAGAAATGTGAAAAATTCAAGAAGTATGACTAGAGAGAAATGAAAACATATGTCCATTCAAAAACTTGTACACAAGCATTTATAGCAGTATTCTTCATAATAGCCAAAATGTGGAAACTACCCAAATGTGTGTCATTTAATGAATAAATCAAACACATGTATCCATACAGTGGAATATCATTCATTAGTAAAAAGAAATGAAGTACAGATACATGCTACAACATGGATGAACCTTGAAAACGTGCTACATGGAAGAAGCCAGTCACAGTAATTGATGGTCCACTTCTCTTTTTTTTTATTTAATTTTATTTTTTTAATTTAATTTTTTAAATTTACATCCAAATTAGTTAGCATATAGTGCAACAATGATTTCAGGAGTAGATTCCTTAATGCCCCTTACCCATTTAGCCCATCACTCCTCCCACACCCCCTTCAGTAATCCTCTGTTTGTTCTCCATATTTATGAGTCTCTTATGCTTTGTGCCCCTCCCTGTTTTTATATTATTTTTGTTTCCCTTCCCTTATGTTCATCTGTTTTGTCTCTTAAAGTCCTCATATGAGTAAAGTCATATGATATTTGTCTTTCTCTGACTGACTAATTTCACTTAGCATAATAGCCTCCGGTTCCATCCACGTAGTTGCAATGGCAAGATTTTATTCTTTTTGATTGCCGAGTAATACTCCATTGTATAGATATACACCACATCGTCTTTATCCATTCATCCATTGATGGACATTTGGGCTCTTTCCATACTTTGGCTATTGTTGATGGTGCTGCTGTAACATTGGGGTGCATGTGTCCCTTCGAAACAGCATACCTGAATCCCTTGGATAAATACCTATAGTACAATTGCTGGGTCATAGGGTAGTCCTAGTTTTAGTTTTTTGAGAAACCTCCATACTGTTTTCCAGAGTGACTGCACCAGCTTGCATTCCCACCAATAATGCAAAAGAGATCCTCTTTCTCTGCATCCTCGCCAACATTTGTTGTTGCCTGAGTTGTTAGTTAGCCATTCTGAGAGGTGTGAGGTGGTATCTCATCGTGGTTTTGAGTTATATTTCCCTGATGATGAATGATGTTGAGCAGTTTTTCATGTGTCAGTTAGCCATCTGGATGTCTTCTTTGGAGAAGTGTCTATTCATGTCTTTTGCCCATTTCTTCACTGGATTATTTGTTTTTTGGGTGTTGAATTTGATAAGTTCTTTATAGATTTGGGATACTAACCCTTTATCTGATATGTTGTTTGCAAATATCTTCTCCCCTTCTGTCGGTTGCCTTTTAGTTTTGCTGATTGTTTCCTTCGCTGTGCAGAAGCTTTTTATATTGACGAGGTCCCCATAGTTCGTTTTTGCTTTTGTTTCCCTTGCCTCCAGAGACGTGTTGAGTAAGAAGTTGCTGCAGCCAAGACCAAAGAGGTTTTTGCCTGCTTTCTCCTCGAGGATTTTGATGGCTTCCTGTCTTACATTGAGGTCTTTCATCCATTTTGAGTTTATTTTTGTGTATGGTGTAAGAAAGTGGTCCAGGTTCATTCTTCTGCATGTTGTCCAGTTTTCCCAGCACCACTTGCTGAAGTGACTGTCTTTATTCCCTTGGATATTCTTTCCTGCTTTGTCAAAGATTAGTTGGCCATATGTTTGTGGGTCCATTTCTGGGTTCTCTATTCTGTTCCATTGATCTGAGTGTCTGTTCTTGTGCCACTACCATACTGTCTTGATGATTGCAGCTTTGTAGTATAGCTTGAAGTCCAGGATTGTGATGCCTCCTGCTTCAGTTTTCTTTTTCAAGATTGCTTTGGCTGTTTGGGGTCTTTTCTGGTTCCGTACAAATTTTAGGATTGTTTGCTCTAGCTCTGTGAAGAATGCTGGTGTTATTTTGATAGGGATTGCATTGAATATGTAGATTGCTTTGGGTAGTATCGACATTTTAACAATATTTGTTCTTCCTATCCAGGAGCATGGAATCTTTTTCCATTTTTTTGTGTCTTCTTCAATTTCTTTCATAAGCTTTCTATAGTTTTCAGTGTATGGATTTTTCACTTCTTTGGTTAGATTTATTCCTAGATATTTTATGATTTTTTGTGCAATTGTAAATGGGATCAATTCCTTGATTTCTCTTTCTGTTGCTTCATTGTTGGTGTATAGGAATGCAACTGATTTCTGTGTGTTGATTTTATATCCTGCAACTTTGCTGAATTCATTAATCAGTTCTAGCAGTTTTTTGGTGGAATCTTGAGGGTTTTCCATATAGAGTATTATGTCATCTGCGAAGAGTGAAAGTTTGACTTCCTCCTGGCCGATTTGGATGCCTTTTATTTCTTTGTGTTGTCTGATTGCAGAGGCTAAGACTTCGAATACTATGTTGAATAACAATGATGAGAGTGGACATCCCTGTCTTGTTCCTGACCTTAGGGGGAAAGCTCTCAGTTTTTCCCCATTGAGGATGATATTAGTGTTGGGTCATTCATATATGGCTTTTATGATTTGAGGTATGATCTTTGATCCCTACTTTCTCGAGGTTTGTTTTTTTTTTTATCAAGAAAAGATGCTGTATTTTGTCAAATGCTTTCTCTGCATCTATTGAGAGGGTCATATGGTTCTTGTCCTCTCTTTTATTGATGTGATGAATCACATTAATTGTTTTTTGGATATTGAACCAGCCCCTGCATCCCAGGTGTAAATCCCACTTGGTTGTGGTGAATAATTTTTTTAATGTATTGTTGGATCCGGTTGGCTAATATCTTGTTGAGGATTTTTACATCCATGTTCATCAGGGAAACTGGTCTATAGTTCTCCTTTTTAATAGGGTCTCTGTCTGGTTTTGGAATCAAGGTAATGCTAGCTTCAATGAGTTTGGAAGTTTTCCAAGTTTTCCTTCCATTTCTATTTTTTGGAACAGTTCAAGAGAATAGGTGTTAACTCTTCCTTAAATGTTTGGTAGAATTCCCCTGGAAAGCCATCTGGCCCTGGACTCTTGTTTTTTGGGAGATTTTTGATTAATAATTTGATTTCCTTGCTGGTTATGGGTCTGTTCAAATTTTCTATTTCTTCCTGTTTCAGTTTTGGTAGTGTATATGTTTCTAGGAATTTGTCCATTTCTTACAGATTGCCCATTTTATTGGTATATAATTGCTCATAATATTCTCTTATTGTTGTTTTTATTTCTGCTGTTGGTTGTGATCTCTCCCCTGTCATTCTTGATTTTAATTAATTAATTAATTAATTAATTTTAATTTATACCATAGGCTTTTGTTTTCTTTTCAAGAAAACAACAACAAAAACAATTTATAAAATTGTTTTTCAGATTATTACTTTACTCTTGTTAAAAGTCCCTTTCCTTTTTCTTTTTGATCAAACTGGCTAGTGGTTTATCAATTTTGTTAATTTTTTCAAAGAACCAGCTTCTGGTTTCATTGATCTGTTCTATTTTTTTTTGGTTTTGATAGCATTAATTTCTTCTCTAATCTTTATTATTTCCTGTCTTCTTCTGGTTTTGGGTTTTATTTGCTGTTCTTTTTCCAGCTCTTTAAGGCGTAAAGTTAGGTTGTGTATCTGAGATCTTTCTTCCTTCTTTAGGAAGGCCTGGATTGCTAAATACTTTCCTCTTATGACCGCCTTTGCTGCATCCCAGAGGTTTTGGGTTGTGGTGTTATCATTTTCATTGGCTTCCATATACTTTTTAATTTCCTCTTTAACTTATTGGTTAGCCCATTCATTCTTTAGTAGGATGTTCTTCAGTCTCCAAGTATTTGTTATCTTTCCAAATTTTTTCTGGTGGTTGATTTCGAGTTTCGTAGCGTTGTGGTCTGAAAATACGCATGGTATGATCTCAATCTTTTTGTACTTGCTGAGGGCTGATTTGTGCCCCGGTATGTGGTCTGTTCTGGAGAACATTCCATGTGCACTGGAGAAGAATGTATATTCTGCTTCCTTAGGATGAAATGTTCTGAATATATCTGTTAAGTCCATCTGGTCCAGTGTGTCATTCAAAGCTTTGTTTCCTTGTTGATTTTTTGATGATCCACTTATCTGTTATCCTCACCAGTCTGAGTTCTTTAAGGGCACTATATCTTTGTATTCCCTGCTTCTGCAAATAACAAATAATCAATAAATGATGATGACAACAAGTGTAACTTATGGAAGGCTTACTATCTATCTGTGCTAAGGTAAAGGCTTTACCCACATTATTTCATTTAATCCTGATAAGTCATGTGTAGGTCTGTTTAACACAAATCTGGTTGAATGAACCTCCCCAAGTCTTCCAGGAGTCCGGGATCTTTGTGTCGTTAGCACACAAGTCAATATCATGTGAGCCCTTACCATAACTGTCTTCCCCAGGATTTCTGCGCCCTTCCGAGAGCTTGTTTTTTTTTTCATAGTGTCTTCTTGATTTTATTTTTCCATTCCTCCTGAATTCCTGACCTCACTTGGATCTTTCCTCTTGCCTGTGTCACCTCTCAGCTTTATATCAAACATGGAACATAGGCCTTTTCTTTCACTTCACCACACTCATTAGCATAAGGTAGTTGCAGGTAGCAGATTTTTTACCAAAGTCTTCAGAAAAACAAAGTGGCATATTGCATTGCAGCACAGCATGCACTATAAAATTGATCATTATGCCAAATATCTCTGAAGGGATGCACAAGAAACTGCTAATTGCAGATGCCTAAAGAGAAGGGAACTGGAGGGTTAGGGCTCAGGAGTGAAAGATGGGCTTTTAATTTATACCATGGGCTTTTGTTTTCTTTTCAAGAAAACAACAACAAAAAAAGCAACTTATAAAATTGTTTCTCAGATTATTACTGTGCTCTTGTTAAAAGTCCCGTGGCCATTCTCATCCTCAGAACATGTCCTCTGGCTGCCTCTTGTAGTACCTCAGCTTTCTGAGGTGGACTCTCTCCTTTCTCCCGACTCCCTTTACTCTCAACCCTTCTTTTATTCTCCACTTCCGCACCTCTTTTTTGGTTCTCCCTTAATTGTACCTTTTTTTCCAATTTTCCAGACTAGGCCCAGAAGGATAGAGAAGGAGGAGTCCTATCTTTCATGTCCAAAGAGACCATCTAGCTTCTCCATGAATCATGCATCAAGTATAGGAAGCTGCAGTCTGTTCTTATTTGAAGTCACACCTGCTAAAATGACTATAATTTTTTAAAAATGAAAACAACAAGTGAAGATTGTGAAGATTAGAGAAATTGGAAACCTCGGGCATTGCTCACAGGGGTGTAAAATGGTACAGCCACTATGGAAAACAGTTTGACAGTTTCTCAAAAGGTTAAACTTAGAATTATCATATAACCCAGCAATGCCACTCCTAGGTATATATCCACAAGAATTGAAAGCAGGGACTTAAACAGATATTTGTATGCCCATGTTCATAACACAGTAGCCAAAAAGGTGGAAACAACCAGTATCTACCGGGTACAGATAAACAAAATGTGGTATATATGTACAATAGAATATTATTTAACCATAAAAAGGAATGAAATTTTGTTATGTGCTACAACATAGATAGACCCAAAAAACATTATGCTTAGTGAAATGAGCCTGACACAGAAGGACAGATATTATATGGTTCCACTTACATGTGGTCCCTAGAATAAACAAATTTATAGAAACACTAGGGACTGAGGGGAGGGGATAGGGAGAGCTATTGTTTAATGGATACAGAGATAATGAAATGGGGATATTGAAAAAGTCTTGAGTACAGAGAGAGGTGATGGTTACACAACATTGTGCGTGTATTTAGTGGCACTGAATTGCACCCTTAGGAATAGTTAAAATGATAAATATTACGTTATGTAAATTTTACCATGGTAACCCTCCCTCCAAATACCATATTTTCTATACCTGCTATGTACAATTTCCCCCATGACAGAGATGCAAACTCGGGCTGAGGAAAATAACATTGTCAAGGACACACATCTAGGAAGTGCAGATTGGAATGCAAATCCAGTTGTGGACTCAGGCCTTCTCTTAATCCTAAACCACTAAATCATTATCTCTTATTTACTGTACTGGTTTGTGATAACACTTTTAATGTTAAAGTGCAGTTAACTGTTGGTTTGTTCCCCTGGCTTGATTGTGAACTTCTTATAGGAAGGAAAAGCTTTCTCCATATTTGAATGCTTAATGATTAACTCAGAGGCTGACACATGAAGTCTTCTGGAAGCTGAAGGCGTTGCTAAGGGTTAGGCCAAGACCCAGCCAAGGACTTGATCTGAAATGGGGCTGTGATGGATTCTATTAAGGAACTCTGCAAATGTGAACATAGCACTTACGCCAGCACTTAGATGTTGGGGTGCAGGGCCAAGGAACACAGTCTCCGACCTCAGGAAACTTGAGTCTAGTGGCCCGGGTGTGGACAGTGAGACAGTCTTAGAGAACCACCAGACACATGCTCAGAGAGCGCATAAGGTACAATGGAGGAGGCAGCGCCTGATCTGAGTCTTGATGAAAAGACGGGGAGAAGAAGAGCAGGAAACAGTGTTCCAGGCAGAAGACAAAGCAAGTGTGAAGACATGGAGTGTACAAAAGCATGGTGGGTACTGGGAATAATTCTTTGTGGCTGGGATATGGAGTAAGGGGAGGGAGATGTGCTATGATCCAAAGCCGGAGGGGTGGAAGAAGTCCCAGCCAGGAAGGGCCACTGAGATTTGGGACTTCGTGCTGACAGATGGTTGTAAAAAGAGAACTGACAGGGGCGCCTGGGCAGCTCAGTTGGTTGAGTGTCTGTCTCTTGATTTTGTGTCAGGTCATGAGCTCATGGTTTGTGTGATCAAGCCCCGAGTTGGACTCTGTGCTGATAGTTCACAGCCTGCCCGGGATTGATTCATTCTCTCTCTCTCTCTCTCTCTCTCTCTCTCTCTCTCACTCTGTGCCCCTCCTCACGTCAAAATAAATAAATAGACATTAAAAAAAATAAAAAAGAGAACTGACATGATCACATTTGTTCTGTGGAAAAATCAGTCTGAATGCAATGTGGGGAATGGATTGGATGGCGACAGGCAAGGCTGGAATCCCAGGGTGGATTCCAGAGATGCCAGTGGCTTGAAACCATCCGAGAAGGCTTACAAGCCAAGAGTTACAGGCAGGGCCCTGTCACTCAAGAGATGTAGCACAGATGTCAGAAATAGGGACTGACAGCCAAGCCTGACAGTCTAAGGAAGCTGCTGTCAGAGAATGGCTGCAGAAGTCAAAGATGGAGTCCCAGGAGCCAGGCGGAGTCAGAAGGCAAGAAAGCGGTGCCAACATGGGGCATGGATTCCAAAACTGGGATCTCAGGGACCCTGAAGAGCCTTCAACATTACAGAGGAAATGTCAAAGCAGCAAGGCACATCCCCTTGTTATGAGAGGCGGGATGACCAGGAACCAACCATTCGGGGCCTGAGATCTGTTCTGATTCACTTCTCTGTGCCCAGTCCCCTCTACTTACTCCCCACACAGTGTAATCTTTTTCTTCTCCCGTTGAACTGCATTGAGATTTTGAGTGACCATTAATTCAATGATTATTCAGCACCCCAAATGAACTTATCACTTTGACAGAGCCCTTGGGACACAGAGGCCAAAAATTGGTAGTGGGATGGAGACACCTGTCTTCCTTGGAGCCTTGGCTGAGGGGCACTGATGAGTTCAGGGTGCTATAGTCTGTGTAAGCACCTCATCATATTAAGCAAGCTCAAGAAGGGATAAATAGAAAAAAACCCCAATATTTATTGATTAGATCTTATTAGTTCAAAACTAATTTTGAAATTTCCAGTTGTGAAGGTGAAAATTGAGAAAAAATTGACAATTTCATGTAGTTCAGACATGTAAAAGTCACCTTGTTGTGAGCCTCAGAAACACATAATTGACTTAATCAGTCACATTCACCATTGGTTCAAGTTGGCCACCTGTTGTC
Source organism: Panthera pardus (assembly GCF_024362965.1). Lineage (NCBI taxonomy): Eukaryota > Metazoa > Chordata > Mammalia > Carnivora > Felidae > Panthera > Panthera pardus. Next base: position 68,146,904 of record NW_026526991.1, on the reverse strand, counting down.
TGTCAGTTTTCCCACCCCCCACCCCTAACACCAAAGAACTAGAGCGCTGACCACAGCATCCATCTCTCTGCATACTTGCCCCACCCTGCCCTTTCCAGAACCCTCCTGAAACAACCACTGTCTTGAATGTTGCGTATATCACTCTCTCTCTAATCGCTGTATCCAGCACATAGGTAGGGCTGGTCTAGATACTGTTTAGTTGTTGTTTTGAAACTTATGAAAAGAACATAATGCTGCAAGTATGTGATATTCTGAGGCTTTGCATTTTTCATTCAAGGTATTACTAAAACGAACTGTAGTTTATTCATTCTCAATGTTTACAGTTTTCCGTTGTGTGATATACACAGTGAAAGGCACTTTCTGGGTTATTTCACTCCATCTCCAAAACAACCCTAAAAATGGACATATAATATTCATCCTTACTTTGGGAGCAAATTAATTAATGGCACATCAGGACTGAGGCTTGAGTCTCAACTCCCTCACTTTCTGGGCAAGTTACATAACCTCTTAAGGTTGAGACTGGATCTGTAAGCCTCACTTTTCTTCTTCGGGTAAAATTTGGATTGAAAAAAAAAAGCCCCTCCCTTAGGGGATTGTCGTGATTATCTCAGCATGGCACCTGGCAGGTGGTAAGTACTAAATGATGTGAATTACGTTAGATTTTATTACAAAGTGAGGCAACTGGGCCATTGGCAGTTTAAGGAGATCTTTCTCGAGATCACACAGCTAGCAATGGCAAACCAGAACTTGAACCTGTCTTTGCACAACTACCCCCAGACCTTTAAGTGTAGTGTAGTGTGTGTGTGTGTGTGTGTGTGTGTGTGTGTGTGTGTGTTAAGAAGAAAGGGTGCTTGTTTAAAATGCAATTCACTAGGTTCTCTCTCACAAGCAAGAAGGACTTTCTCTTGCTTCATTGCCTTTAGTACAGGCGGTAAGTACTAAACATTTCTTTTTGGAACAGTTTATGAGAGAAAAATGTTTTCAAATTTATGAGGCTCTCATGCATTTTGAGAAGAGATTTTCATATTCCACATATTTCCTTCTTTGGATCTTTCTATTTAGGGATCAGTTTAAAAATACAATCCCTCTCTCTGGAGCAAAAAGGTTGTGAACCCTGAGTTTCATATCTCTTGAGATTTTCAGTCACTTTAAAGGAGAAATACAAAGAAAATGAAAGGAAATAAAAAGAAATATAGCTTATTTTTGGCTTGGAAAACAGCACGATTCCATGATAGGCTGCAGTAAATTGGAGACACTGAAAGAAAATTCATCATTTACCAAAACTTATGGGATGCTTTTCCCCTCAAGAAAAATAAACAGTTGCGTACTGGAATTACATCCTTAAAATAGGCCTCTTCAATATATCTGGTTCCTTTTACTGCCTGTTGACCAGATGCCTCTCTTTAAAAAATTATATTGATGTGTGATTTTGCCACATTTTTAGTAACAATGTATATAGCTTTAGAAGCTTAAAGCTCTACTTTGAGGACCTAGAAGTAATGTCCCAAACCCCTTAGAAACAGATGATTCACAGGATTTGTTTGTGTTCATTTGTCCATTTAAAACTAAAGACCTCTAGAACTAGATCAAACCAGAGTTCAGTTTTGTTTTTGTTTTTTTCAAAGATTTCTCTCCCTACCTTTCTGAAAAGACCACACCTTCTGTCAGCGAACTGAAGGCAATTCTTGGCAATGGCATCATTGTTGACTAGGGGACAGGAAATGGATTGTTCAACATCTATGTCTGTTTTCTACTTTGATTTCTTTACCTGTCCCACATTAGAGATACCTGGAAGGACATGAGTGTTTCCTCAGCAATATATACATATCAAGGAGACTTGGCCTCTGTGTGACCCAGTGTCAATCATGAGACTAGTGGGCTGTTCCGAGGTAAAGATGATTGGGTTGTAGACGGGATGCCTGGGCCACCATCTTGTCAATAGGGGAGAAAGAGACTATTAGAAAATGGTGACTCAGTAGTTGAACTTCAGGCCAGCAGGTTCTTGGTATCTTGGGGTCTTGTTCTTCTGAAAGAACTTAGACTCATGTTTTCAAAGTATGTTCATGGGGCTTTAGATTAAAGTAGCACCTTGTGGGCCATGCTGGAGAGATGAAGCAGGTATAAAGGGTTTGGGAGCCAGAGCCGTTAGGCTCTAGACCTCACCCCTCACCATTTCAACCCACACAGCTCTGCTTTTATCTCATTGATAGATTGGACCTTACATCAGATATATTTTTTTAATGTGTATTATTTATTTTGAGAGAGAGAGAGAGAGAGAGTGTGTGTGTGTGTGTGTGTGTGGGCGGGAGCTTGACCCAGGGAGGGGCAGAAGGAGAGGGAGAGAGAATCCCAAGCAGGCTCCATGCTGTCAGCACAGAGCCCTATGTGGGGCTCCATCTCACAAACTGTGAAATCATGACCTGAGCTGAAATCAAGAGTCGGATGCTTTACTAACTGAGTCACCCAGGTGCCCCTACATCAGATATTTTTAATATAATCATATAAGGAAGTTGAACTTACCAGAACTCCTTTCAGGGAAAGTAAGTGGTTAGGAAGACTGCTAAGATGAGTCCAGTAAAATGCCGTCTCAGGAAAGTGAGTCTTAATGACTTCAAAACTTTTGTTCGTTTGAGAAGGATAAGCAGGTTTGAAGACAGAGTTGAATTGCTCAAAGACAGAGTTGAATTGCTTATGGGCATCAAGGACAGGCTGTGTGTGTGTTGTGGGAGGAAGGCCAGACAGAGAATCTCTTGTGCACAGCACAGCCAAAGGGACTTGGGAGAAAAAATGTGTCAAATGGTATTTTATGAAGTGGCACACAGTAGGACATGTAATGTAAAAAATCTCCTTTACTGTCTAATCCTCTGAACACCCACATTCCAAACAATATTTAGTCAAACTTGCTCAGTGATGCTTTGAGGCTTTCATTGTGAGTAGATTCTTCATGGAGAAGGCAAGAGATACTGAGGTTTGTAAACTGATGGTGTAGAGAAGAAACAGACACCATACGTGTTTCATCTGGTGACTCACCAGAAGGACTCCCAAGACTCAATAGCCGGTAATATTCGCTACTGAGATTTATTACAGCAAAGGGTACAGAGCAAAAGGAAGAGGAAAATGATACGTAACATTGGAATCCAGAGAGGTCCGGCACAGGGTCCTAAGAACTTCCTTGTCTGAGGCCACACAGGAATGAGTGCTTTTTTTCTAGCAGTGAACTACAGGGACGCGTGTGGAATGTCTCTGCTCAGGGAAGCCAAAATGAGTCTCAAGGTCTAAGGCTTTTATGGGGGACTGGTTACATAGGCATATTCTGCTTGGCAACCAGTCTTGGCAGCCAAAACTCAGGATCTCAACAATGAAACCAGGTGCACGTCATTAATCTTGGTGTCTGGGTAGAGCAACCTGAAAAGCCAGGATAGCATGGTCCATTGCTTTAGGTATATGTAACAATACCATTAGTCACTAGCATAAAAAACTTTCTGAGGTCCACATTCCCAGGAGTTGGCCAAGAGACATTCATGGTTCCCTTGAAGACATAAGTAGTAACCAACCAGACTTGCTGTGTGAACTTTTCCCTCACAATATGTGGAACACAACCAAGTCTGACTAGGATTCGAAATAGATTTCACCATCGCAAAATCACATGTATGTAGTAGAGGTTAAAGATGGCTTCTGCCACCTGGAGGCAGATCACAGGCTAGGCAAGAAGCCTTCCTGTCATAGGCTATTGGTTGAAGATGAAGAAACTATTATCTTTTAAGTCAGAGTGTTTAATTTCATGGTACTTGCTGTATTTATTTTACAAGCATTTAGTAAATTTTTGCTTAAAACTTGGAGCCTTTTCTCAACTTATGTGTGATGTGCTAGATTGTTGTGAATGTTGGGGATATATTAATGAAAAGACAGGTGTCTGCTCTTATGAAACTTACGACTCATGGGGGGAGGGAAATCAGAAAAAAAAAGTAATTTGAGGAAGATATAATCCATTGATTTGGGGCAGAGTTGTAAAAGAAGACTGGTGTTCTCCCTGGGAGGCTAGAAAAAGGAAATTAGAGAAAATGAGATTATCAGTACTGCAAAGCCGTTTTATCACTTTCCTGCATGCCTTGCTAGCTAGGGTGACCAACCATCCCAGTTTGAATGGACTGAGGGGTTTCCTAGAATGCAGTACTTCTAGTGCTAAAGCTGTGACAGTTGGTGACCCTATTTCCAGCCCATGACCATTTCACTCCTCCTCCTCCTCCTCCTCCTCCTCCTCCTCCTCCTCCTCCTCCTCGTCCTCCTCCTCAGGGAACTGTTCTCCCAACCACGGGTCTGGGTCTTGGTAGCCCTGTTTGTCCTGTGTCACCCTGCCAACCTGGCTATAGTAGAGATCAGGACCCAGTATTAGCCAATGTTTATCTAGAGAAGTTGGCTGAGGAAATTGTTCACAATCTAACTGCAGAGTTCTGTAGTGAAGTCTCACATGTTTCTGTCACTGAGGTCTCTGGAACAAATCTCGTGTTTGACCTTTGGGAAGCCTGTTTTTCTTTTAATTCTCTGAGGTACCTGATCTCCTTCTGAGTCCTCTTCCTTTGCCATCATTTTTGCTTAACCTAATTTAAATGGATTTTCTTTACTGTTACCAGAAACGTAACTAAGCCAATTGTCCAGGAAAGAGTATTTCCAAGTCAGGACAGACTACTCTTGTTCTTTAGTTAGAAGTGTTCCTAGAATATTCCTCAGGTTTACTGGAGAGATCTTTTGGGAATAGCTAACTACCTGGTTATAGAACTGTATTTTCATCTCTTGAGTGGACCTACCCACCAAATATATTCCTAGTTTCAGATTAATTAAATTGGTATTCTGCTTCATTTCGGTATCCCTTTTCTTTTTGGAATGGCTCGTTCAAAGTGTCTGGATTCTGTTAAAACTGGAGTGTGACACACAACCTCATCATCTTTCCCAAGGGCATGTTATTTGTATGCAGTAGGTGTGCAATGAACACTCAGATGAGTAACTGACACCTCTAAGCCTTTTGTTAATTCGGAGGCATTGCATATTCTGCTCTACTTTCTAACCACAAATAATGCCCTCCCACTTAACCATTGCACTTGCGGAAAAATTGTGGCCTTTGCAACCACTCCCAAGCACACCTGGTGCTGTATCTTCTTTTGTTTTGGCCTTGGATATTTCACTGCACATGCTCTAAGCTTTGAAGGCTATCAGTAGGCCATACCTGAACTACCGTGTGTATCTTAGCAACCCCTCTCCCATCTAGTGTCACTCAGATAAACTTCAGCCTGTCTGCAGATTCGTCTGCAGCCACAGTGCTGATGCTTTCCTGGGACCTCACCTAAGCTGAACTCCACGGGACTTCTTCCTAGGCCTATTTCAGCACTCCTTAGTTTTATCTGTGCCTCAGCATCAGCTGGGGTAGGTTTCTGGGGTGGGGGTGGGGGTGACCTGTGGGCTGCCCTCCAGACCTATGGAATCAGACTGTGTAGCTGCACTCATAAAAAGCTCCCAGGTGATCCTGATGCACTACTGGCCTACCCACAGCAGGCCCAACTCTGGGTCCTTGGGAGGCCTTTCAGCAGGTTTTTCCTTCCCTCTTCACTTTTAGGAACTTGAAAACTTCTTTCTGACCATTCTCTTCATCATACTCCTTACCATTATATGGACACCTCAGTAGGTCCTGATGTAAAATACATCAGAGACTGTTTATCCCATTACCTCAAAGAAAACAGGACTACTCAGGATTAAGCATGTATTTATTTTAGTTCAGTTAAAACAAACATACATTGTTTCATTGAAACGGTGTAGCACTCTTTGCCAACAAGTCCTAGTGGAAGTGTTGGCCTCTAACAGTACAGTGGGGGTATTTACACTATATACATAAAGCTAACACACCCAGGTTCTCAAAGATCTTTCATTACACTAGATCACATTTGATTTCATTACACTAGATCACATTTTGAAACTACTGCATTTTGAAAATTAGACCTTATTTAAAATTTAAATAAGAGATCTGAATTTGCACCAAGTTTTCATGAAAAAATGTGATGTTCATCCAGTCTGTTTATTGCAAATACAACTTAAAGAATACTTTAAGGTTTTAGTGTTTACATAATTTGTCAATTTGTTTATACTGAAATCTCTGTACAGGTACTTTGGGGACAATTCTTATAGATACATAATGTGAATTCATCAAAATGCAGTTAAGAAACTTACAGGAATATATACACTTGAACCCAGACCCAAACCTGACATTATATACATTATATATTACAAATACATATGGACAGACAATGTATGTACAGATTATCATAAATATTGAAAAATAGGTTAGCTTTAATGGATTAATGCTGTTCTATAAATAACATTACAGTTATAACTGAAACATCCACGGAAGACAGTAATGCAAAATGAGGTGACAAGACAGTGGTTTTAATACTGAAGACTGCTCATTAATGGGAATTCACTGTTTAGGAACCTCAAGGCAGACAAGATAGCTCCAAGAATATCATGCAATGCAATTTACTCTAGGCAGTTCATTTTGAACCTCAAACAGCCAAAGAGGATTGAAGGAGCCTCCCCACATCAATTCGCTGTGAGAAGAAAATTCTTTTTTCCATTCCTTTCTGGTTGCCATGGTAGTTTCTCCCACATTGAAAGGATGTAAACTGTAGAAAACAACTCTACTTGGTATATTCCCTGGCAGGTCTCAGATACAAAGTCGGCAATCCTTCCAGGAACTCAAGTAGAAGTGCCAATTCTTGGTCTGAACTAGAGGTGAGGTTCTGGATTTGAAGGGAGTGCCAAAGCCCAATTAAATGAAAGCAGTGCTGTAGAATCCATCTTCTCACTGCCTTTCTAGATGGTCCCCAATTACTCAATTTTTGTAGAAACAAAAATGGACCATTGGTTTCACCCAATGTAGCACTACAAGACGTCTTCCAGTTCCATCCACAAGGGTCTTTACAGACACATCCTGTCTGCAATTTACTCACATATAATACAAGAATGTGTAACAAAAACCATGTCTGCCACATTTCTGGCCCTTGCCTACAACTAGAAATGCTTAGTTCAAGAGAAAACCTTAAGAGCCAGATGACCAATTAATGATTCCATTATTTGCTTCCCTCAACCACTAATGGAATTATGTATATACTGGATTTTAGACATTATGCCTGATGAGCAAAGTACCACATTATTTAATATATTCACCATACACCATAACGTACAATAAATGTGCTCTTAAAGCCAAGTAATTTTTTTCACTTCTAACTGGCATTGAAATGGCAGGGTGCACATGCAGTTGGACCAACTCCTTACACTCAGGTTGCACTGGTTTCCCTAGCTAACCACTTGTTGGATGTAAACAATTCTGTGTTGTACAAGAATGAGATGACAATCCAGTGCAAATGAGTTTTTAAAAAATTACTGCATGAGAAACCCAGTGGCCTATACAAAGAGAACTTATACCAAATATCGGTGTAACCTGTGAAATTAGACCTCTACTGTAGACAAAACATGAACACAACTAAGCCATACATTATCAAGTAATTCACACTTCCAGGAGCAGATGAGCATTTTGAAAAGTTGCACTCTCTGGATAGAATAGTTTTGGCCTGTAGCCATCAAATGCTCATTTTCCACTGCTGGAAGCAATGTCAAAAAAGGGCTGGCCCAAAAAACCCAGAGCTGTCAATACAACTCTGGAGACAGATGCAACTGAATAAACCCTGTTTTACCCAATTGCACTATTTGGTACCTCAAAATTAGTTATTTTACTTTCCACAGAAATATTTGCATTGTATCTTCCATTCTAACAGACTGAAGCCATAAATATCTCAGTCTGAATGAAGCAAATTATTTGGGGCCACAGAAGAAAAGTGATGAACAAGTTCACCTGATTTGGTATAACAATATTCAATTATTCTTTAATGGTGAAGTCTGAATGGAAAAAATTATGCTGCTATTCATGGTACAATTTTTCATTACATCATTTTCTCTAAAAATTTTTTGGGTAAAAAAAGTATTTGGCTTATTATGCCTACAAAAAGGCAAATCATTTCATAATACTAACATTTGTTTTTAAATACCAATGAGTTTTTCTTAATGGAATTTGTTGACAGTTGTTTTTGGAGAAGGTTTAAAAAAAAAAGCAATTTTTTTAAAAGTAAAATAGTGCTTCTGAGGTCTTTAAATATTTTTGGTACAAAAACATAATAGTGTTTTCCTCAATGGTTATTTCAATACTTTGCTGTAAATTAATAAGAACTGTTTCTCACATCGAATGGTTCCATTAGGCACATTCAAGTAAAATCATAAAATATCCAAGTTAAACAATGACACAGCCAAACATGTGGCTTGATAAAAGTTAAGAGTTCGTCCATTCTCTGGAATGGAATAAAATTGTCACTTCCATTAACCCGAGACTCGTGGTTTTGTTGTTAATATCCATTTCTAGTATACAGAATAATTTCTTTAAAAAGAAAAAAAAAAAGTTCACTTATTCTGCACTCAGAAGAACCAGCGAGGAATCTGCACTTCAAAAGGAAGTGAAACTGAAAACATTAGGTGAAATTTCATAGTGAGTTGAGTTGACTCAACACTGGCATCAAGTGGACTATGGGAGTTTCAGTGGTGCCAGTTAATGGCCACCTCCATGGGCATTGTGCACCCAATCCAAAACAATCAAGGCCATGCTTCCGGTCATCACCACTATGCCACTTAATAGGAAGAACACAGCCTGCAATGAGCAAAGAGAAATTGATCAGCAAGCAAAGAAATATATCCACTCAACATTCCTTCTTACTTTTAAAAAGTCTTGTAATTACTAAAATTACGCTGACAGCATTTCACATACCTTGCTAACTTGCTAAAGATATTTAAACTGTTGTTAAGGTATCAGGGGGTTACCTGCAGTACAAAATAAGTCTACTTTTGAAATCTTCCAAAGTTTTGCTTTTTCATTCCTTTGTCTCAAATGAAAAGGTAAATAAATGTTCTTTGCTTAATAAACTCCTTCATGTAATAGAATGGGACTGATTTTTTGTTTTGGGTTTTTTGCATTTTTTAAAGCAAAAACTTCAATCACAGAATCAAACCGAAGTCATCCTAAAATGCAGCCTGCATCAGAGCCAGAAGTTTTCCAAAGAGACAGGAGTAACTTTACTCCTAATTCTACCCCCTTCAATTATTGCCACTATATATTTTGAGTAAAACAAGATGGCAGTTTTTTTTTATAAGCAATTCTAGTTCTTTAATCAGACTCGAATTGTAGCAGAGTAACGACTAAAAAGCAGTCTTCTCCCTAAATAGCCCCACCACCAGTTAACATATCATATTCTTTGTAAAATTAGTTGTTATTCCACTTTAAAGTACATTATGGCACTTTGAAGTGTTGTGACAGCTCCCCACAGCTTTGCTTTGAAGATGGTTAGTTCTGTTCTCTCCTTTAAGAAGGCCTATTTGAGTGTCTGTAACAAGGGGCACTCCAGCAAACACCAGTTAAACTACTACTGAAAGCTGAGTCAGTATCTCCACTCTTTATCTCTATTCCTCTCTCTAAAATATCTCAACAGCTTTCTTGCAATGAACTTAGGTTTGTATTAGAAGCAAAATGGTCTTTCACCGCCCGTCCCCCAACCTTCCACCTGTATGCAGAATATACCATTATAGAACTATTTGCTAGAAACTCAGAAGTATAACCACAACAAACAGCTAAGAGACTAAAATTAAACCCAGGTGAGGAAATTCTGGTTAGAAGATTACAGTTTCTGGTAGTCAGGATATCTCACTCACCCCAATCTTCTGTACGGATTTCATAGGTTCTTTCTTCACTAGCTTGATATAAAAGGCAGATGGAAGAATAAAAATCAACATAGCAGCTGCAGATGCACCTGTAAAAGAAAATTTTCTTGACAGATTGTCTTGACAAATAGTGAGTCGCTTGTCATTCATTTTTTAAACTTTAAAATCCCTGATATGTGAAAAAACTTCTGACACTTGCTCAAACTTACCAATGAAACCAAAGATGTCTCTAATAGTTGGGACAAAGATAACAAGCAAATTGGTAAACGCCAAGATAGACACTGTAATGAGACTATGACGCCACCAACTGAAATCTTTTGCTGCACACAACAAGTGAGTTATGGAACTCCGGATCTGCAAAAGAAAACGCATACAGAAATTGCAATTCCAGCTTTGAATTAATGGGAGAAAAAAAAAAATCCCAAATAATGGGAAATGTATCTAAAAAAGCAGCTTTCTAAATTGTTAAATTGTGTCCCTTCCTCTGCTGCTGTTTCCTTAACATCTGGATGCCGGAAGATCATTTTAGATCTTCAATTATGGAAAAAATGCCCCAGGATGTTTGGAAAATCTACGAAGTATTAAAAAAAAAAATCCCTCGAAAACGACCATCAACTTGGTGTTGCTCACAAATCTCCACATGTTTAAAAACGCATTCCTACTGAATGAAAGCAGAGCAGGGAGGGGATTACTTACCGGGAAAATCACTACTGGTACTGTCAGAGTGACAGCCACTAGCACAGCCAGCCGAACGATGAGAAGGAGGATATCAGTTCCTATGATAGTAGAGTAGGTATGAAGCAATTCTGACTCCACATGTTCTATGGGGAAAGACAAAAAAAAGAAAAAAAAAAAAGCTTCAAGTGTGCCATTTCCTCTAGAGATCAGGTAGAAAATCTAACAAATCTAACTTACAGCAAATTTGCACCAGTTATTAGCTACTCACAAAACGACTATAAACTAAGAGGCTAATAAGATTAATTTGGAATTAGGGTTAATGCAATTAAAATAACATTGAAGGGAAATTTTCCTAAATACCAAGCAGATTTAGCCACATGACCCCCATCAAAAACAACAGGAGCTAAATAGCTAAATCCCATGGTCTGGCTTACAGTTTGTGTTGTATAACAGAAAGGTGATTGGAAGAGGAGGTGGGGAGGATGAATTTAGGTGCAAGCACATCACATACAAATGCCATCACATGACTAATGAGATGAACCTGGACTTGAGAAGTCACAGATTAAATACACTATATTCCTATAGTCTAAAGCTCCAAATTCAGGTCTCATCACAGATATGAAATATACCAAAATAGACAGAATACAAGTGATAGATTATACACAAGAACGTATCGATTTTACTTCACAAAGTGTCTTTTTCTGAAATCCAGACATTATTTACCATAAAATGTCAGGTATCCAAAGAGGGCAGCAAGCAGGTACATGAGAAACATAGCGAAAAATGAAATCTTGGACACATCCATCATTCTTCTACGGCTGCGGCTGTGTAAGTTCAGAGAAAAATACAAATCTGTATTTTAGCAGTAGTTATCGCAGTAATCTAATACTTTTCTAACTTTCCCAACGAATGTATATAAAAATAAGTAAAGCACTCACCCTTTCAGCTCTTCATAAATGGGAAGAATAGCAGGATGACAGACAAATGAAAAGGTCAAAATTGGCACAGCGTAGACAGTCTGCAAAAAAAAGTAAAAATTTACTTAAAATCCTTATGGAACACGTTGTGTTACCACAGTTTTGCAGCTTCTATTTTGTATTAATGAATTTTAGGATCAGAACCTCAAAGTCTCCCTTGCATAATTAGATTCCCTTCTAATCTGTTCACTAAGTGTGACCAACATCCTAACTTCTAAATGTGTCAATTATTAACATCATAGGATTAGTTCATTTCTCCATCTATATTAAGATACAAACCTACGGCTTTCTTCTCAGTCCTCAATAATTCAATAACTAGCTACTCATGGTTGAAGAGTAGCTATTAACTCTCCTCCCTTTTCCTTGGGAATTAATTTCTGGTGGAGAGTTTCCCTCTCTTCTTCCCTAAAATCTTACTTTAAGGAAATAAAGACTATATTCAGTTACCTGGGAGTTGAAGATAAAATAACGTGGTTTGCAAGTATCGTCATCAGTCACATTAAATACCATCTCAGGTGCAAAAGCTGTTGGCTGTGTTAAGGTGCTGTTTACAGTTTCATTAATTATCAAGGCAACTTCCACAGGACAAGGGATCTGGAATTTCTTGCAAATCACCTGAAAACATTATTTTGCATTTGTTAAATTGAATAATTTTGCATTTGTTAAACTGAATAGTGTGACTGGGCTCATAAGAGAATCTCTAGTGTTACAGAAAAATTATACCTACCACAATCAGAAAGAACATCATGCACAGTAAGGAAAGGCCACTGGTATATCCCAAATATCCTGTAAGAGGGGCAGAAATTAAACTTTAATTCAGCAGATTGCAGGCAAATATATTTTCTCAACTAAATAACTCAATGCTGCCTAGAAGACTTTAGTATAAACACAATACGAAATTTCTAATTCTTATATACCCAGGTATAGAATTATGTAAAAATAAATAACTGAAAGAGTGGAAACTTTCATTTTGTATGATTATTTATGAAGCAGAGATATTATCAAATGTCAACAAGACATTCTAGCCCCTGGCCACAGGATTTTGAAAGGCCTACACAGGGGTATATTCTCCCGCTTCCAAAGTTATATGTTGGGGACCTTTTGGCTTTCCGTTTCTATTAAGGGCAAGCCAACTAGCTGGTGAGAGGCTCATTTCAATTCTTTCGAGAGGAGTTTGCTCACCTAAGTTTCTCAGCAGTGACAGAGGAAGAATGAGCACCAGCGACACCAGCAAAACCAAATAGTCACCGTTCAGATACCACAGTCTGAATTAAAGAAAAGAGAAACAAGGTCAAAACCAATCACGAAAATCCCCAAAACGTTAGACACATCTTCTCCTGGGACTCATTTTATAGAAATACTATAAAAATAAACACACAAAAAAGACAAGTTTGGAAAAAGTGCCGCTTATTCACAGACAGAGCATAGGCAGGAATAAATGTCTAACTCTGGGCTAGCTGAATATTCACTCAGGTTAGAAATGGGGTGTGAACAGTATAACTTTTGTCCCACTGTCTGCTCTGGGAAGGCTGCCAGCTGATTCATAACATAAAATGCTTCTTAAAGGCTTGATACTAATGTAAGGAACAAAGCAGCATTGTTAGGCCAGTAATCTTATCTTGAAGCATTTTTAGAAGAATTGTACACCAACTCTGTAACAGATAGCTTTAGAGCCTGTAATTTTTAATGCTAGAGACAAGAAAATTTAAAACAAGTTTCTTTCAGACATCCATTAGCACAAGTACTTATTCAACACGTCAACAAGGAGACTTTTTCATACTTAGGTAAAATACACAGGCAAAGAAAAGACAACAAAACCCAATTCCCCAAACCAGGATTTATTCCAGGTTGTCAAAAGTATGTTGTGACACCTTGACCCACCTTGACTCCAAAAACAGTCAAAAGGCCCCTTCTGAACTTAGAGAAAAGATTACCCATGTGTCCTAAGAGTTCTAACGAGGTCTCTTCCTTTCTAGGTAATCAACCATACCCTCTTTTAAATAGCCGTTTCCAAATTCTAAATGCCCTGTGAATTCTACTCCACTTACTTCGGCAACAAAGACCCCACAGAAAACTAGTGTTTAAGGCTTATTAAATTTCTCAAGCCAAAGAGATAACCACATTGCTCTACTTTGAGATAATGAGCTGCAGGCGGGCAAGTGAATGATCCTTCCCCATGTTTACTTTAGATAAAAACCTGTTCCTCCACTGGGAGGAATAACTTTGCTACAAGGATAAGGTTTCCACAGTGTGGTCATACATTTTCTGGTATTATACATTTTGAACAGATTTAAGCTTTAAGAATTTCAAATTTACAAAAAATCAGACAGGACTGGTCTTTAACATTACTCAAAGCTTCAACCTTAGGTTGGAGTATGTGTTATTCAGCTACAATCTCTCAATGAATATAAAAAAGTGAAGTTCTAGAAAACCTGTTTTCACACACAGGTTACAGAAGTTATTCAGAGTTACAGCACTAGCTTCAATCTGCCCTCTTTCTTAAGAGTTCGGCTCAGTTGATGGGGGACTTCTTGCTCAATTTCAACAGGAACACTTACGGAAAAATTATTGGTAATTATTTTGTATCCAACTTTGATAAAATGTATCTAACCATTTTAGACTATAATTTTTCTTATGAGTAACCTTACTTAGCACCTACCCAGTTGTATCTTCAATGTTCATTAATGCCTGGATCACCAAAGGTAACTCATATTTCACTATGAAGAGGTAGCTTGACATAGCTGGAGGAAAACAAAATTATACCATTACAAGTGCAAAATGTGGCATGTGACACCGAAAGTAACGTGTCACCACTCTGTGCTACACAAAGAGCAAAAAGTCTACCCAAATCACCTTTTAAAAATCCTTACCTCCAATGTTCTGCATTGTAATTGATCCAGAGGCCGCAAGCTTTCCAACTAATCCAAATGCTTTATGTCCCAACTGTTCGTATAATAAAGACCCTGTAATATGAAGAACACAGAAGCATGAAGGGAGAAAATCGTGACAGGCATAAATTGTTTTAGAAATCTCAAGAATGCTACCATACCTCCTTCATTGGCAGTTTTCAAAAGGAGATGAACAGAATACAGGGAAAATATGGACACAAATGTCAAGAGAATTCTGATGAAGAGAAGGAAAAGGCACAGGGTTATCAATAAGCACAGCTGTATTTAAAGACCATTCTTTTGCTTGTAGCTACACATTAAATATGGAACGTAACGTGTCCTAATAGTTCTTGCGCTAGACAGAAAGCCTCCAAGGACTGGTGTTTACTCTCCTGGCTAGAGTGTCATCTTTTCTTACCTGGTACTAAAAACTTGCACTGTGTCTCAGGTGTTAGTTCTACAATACTGGTTAAAGCAGGGGTTTACCTACTGACTCAAAGGTGTCGGGAGACCCAGGAAAGCTCAACTTTAAGGTGGTGGACTCATGAGACTTGAACTTTGATTCTGGCACTGTAATATTTAACTGTATCCTTGCCACTTCTCTGCATTTTAATAGTTCCTTTTATCTATAAAATGGTGGTAATTATCTGCCAGTAAACCCAGCCCACAAGGCACTTGTGAAATGCAACCGAGACAGGTTCAGGAAAGATCTTGAGACCACTTGGACTACATAAATAAGAGGAGGAATGGGACTATAAAAGGAAAAGAGATAGTCAGGCACAGCTTTACAAACTGGGCACAAGTCAGAGAAGTAACCACTGTGACAATATACCATATTGCCCACCATGGTGTAAATACAGGCCCAGTAATATGACAAATTTAAACAATGCCTGTGCTAGAACAAGCAGGCTATCAGTTGACTGGGCTATCTCCTCCCCTCCATCTGGTGGAACAGAAAAAAAGTTAAAAAATAGGGAGGAACTAAAGGTTCCCTAATGTCACTTAGTTTTAAGGGCACAAGTTCTTTCTCATTGCAGCTTTACTTTCCTCCCCTCCTGGGCAAGCCAAGAAAAGTATGGATTTCTTTTTATTAAAAAGGACAACAACAAAAAAAGGCAAAACCAGAGAAAGCACAGAAAACTCTGCAAACAAGAGAGCCCCTTTTTTTGATTCTGTACACGAACAATGAATATGGTACCATATCAGGTCTGGCAAAGAACCGGATGTCTATTAGTTAAAACCTAGGTGGTTGCATTAAAACTGTCATTCTCATGCCACAAGTTTCATGGGGTCTAGTCTGAGGTGGAAAAATGACACCATCAGCCTTACTTTTACTTCTAACTGTACAAAGTTGTTGGTTTAATCAAAAGCAATGTTCAAAGTATGTTGACAAATTCAGCCCTTCTTTCTTACACTGAAATTACAATGAGGGATGAATGGACTTCATAACCTTTGAGGTCACTTTCAATTTCAAGACTGAGTCTGCCTAATAAGCGGAGCTAGAGTTGTTTAACCAGACTATAGCAGCCACGTGGCTTTTGGCCCATTTACCTGCATACCTCTATATCCTCTAAATATACCTTGTAAGATACTGATGGGATTAAACACTCACTTCATCACTCCTGATGTTATTTAACCATTTATTAAAAAGGTTAATCAAACACAGAGACTTTACCAAAGTATAGGTAATTTCAAAAGTGCAAGGATAACATCAGAATTTTGTTTTCACTTATGAAACAGGTGCCATTTTGTCTTGTGTAATTATAACATATAACCATACCAGCAGCCTTTAAAGACTGTCTCTAGTTTTTATAAGAGCCAGGAAGGACTTCAAATATTTAACAATGACGCCATTTAAGCTCCCCAGTAAAAACTTTGAAACTCTAGGGTCCTTTCGATGTAAATTCCTGGTCCTTCCCCTTAGTAAGAATTCTCAAAAGCTTCATGCTAAAGAAGCAAGCTGCTGGAATCCTAGCTTCCAATGCTCAAAGCCAGGCTTAACTTCAGTGTGGAATTTCACCACGAAGCAGAACTTTGCAAAGTTCTGCTTTTCCTTTCATGAACATGCTATTCTGCTGGAGAAAATAACTTGAGTAGATGGCACCTGTCAGCTAACTAAAACACATCTGTCACAAAAGGGACAATTCCATACTCCCTGTAAGGTATAGTTTCCTCATCTGCACAATAAATCACACTATCTTCCACAGAACTTGCCTTAGCCAGGAGCCCATAGGTACTTAACAGCTATGATACAGACATCACTGAAAATGTATGGTCAAATTTACATGTACTTTTGTACTTCTTCTTTTCTGGACATAATGTCCACACTTGTCTTATTTTCCAAGGATTAGTGACCCCACATCAGTTAACAACCACTGTCTTCTATAGCCCCAAAATTCTAGTCTAGGCATTGATGCTAGAAAGCACTGGAATAAGTAATTTTAATTGGGCAACTAGGGGGAAAAAAAAAAAAAAACATTTAAAAGCAAGTACTTATTAAAATATTTATTTCTTTGCTATGGCATGTAGCAACCACACAGACCTGAAAGAAATAAATATTAAAAAGGGAAAAAAACAAAAACAAAAAAAAACAAACCACACCACATATGGGTTCTTTCAGTGTCCAGAAAATTATGACTCACTTTTCTTAGAACAAACATGTTCCAGGTTAAGCAAATACCACCACACCCTATATATTTTAAAAAGTCTGTTTTCCTTGTGCAAAGGTTCTTGGGGAAACTCATTTATAAACCAATTTGGAAGTACCATGCTTATTAGTATTTTTGCTTTCCATTTTGCCAGAACAAAATTTCTAACCACCTTGGATTTATCAATAGTTCTTCTTCACAATCCAACCCGTTACAACTTTTAACTATTCCAATTGATTTAAAGACTGTTGGTTTAATTATTAAAGTGTTGTCCTACTTCTTCCTAATTGGCTTTCTTGGTATCATGCAGTTACACATCAGAATAAAGAGGTTTTTGGATTTTTCATTTTAAATTTCACACAAATGATTTTTAAGTCAACTACTTCAACTGTAAATTCCATCTCTGGAGCCAAAAGTATGTTTTATCGTCATATTAACTGCCCTGCATGGCAGACTCACTACTTACACATACTTACATAAAAAGAGCAATTCCAGTATTAGCCATGGCATAAGAAAGCCCAAGGATTCCACTGCCCACAATCGCATTGCTCAGATTAAATACTGACATTCCAAAGGAAGTAGTACCTGGATGCTACATAGAGGGAAAACGATAACCAAACATATAACAATAATTAAATGGAGAAAACCAGCTTTGGGCAAGTTAGATTGAAATCTAAACGTAAAACTATTCTTTTACTCCATAAAGCCACAGACACACAAATTATTATTTTCAACTTACAAAGTCTGTTTCATACTTCTTCTTTCCCAAATTCGATTCAAGTAAGAAGTTCTGGTTTTCAGGATCTACATCTGCATAATGGCTGTGAGGTTAAAAAAAAAAAAGGGTAAACCTGAACTGTTTTTGAAATATACAACGGAATGCTTGAACACAGACTGCCCTTTAGTGCTGTCACACACCTTTACTAAAACGCCTAAGAATTAAGTAGGAGTCGACTTTCACACGAAATACTGTCACTGCGACAATCGGATACTCTTTCAGAGATTACACACTCTCCAAATGCTACAGTAAATTAAAGCAACAGAAGCAGAGTCGGGGGTAAAGAACCCCGGACCCCCCCCCCCCCAAGCCGTTTTAAGAAAAAAAGCACACAACTTCTCCTACCTTTTCAGAGCAGCTTGCTTGGTGGGGTAGGCGTAGTTGAAGTCGCTGTTGGAACTGTAGCTGCTGCTGTCCTCATCCGGGGAAATATTGAACCTTCCCATTTCGGCTTTCTTCATGCTGGCACCGGGAGGAAATAGGGTACAGCGATCAACACTGGGCTCCTTTTGTCCTTGGCAGTGCACCGGCCCGCGCGGCTGCCTGCGAAGAAGGTAGAGGCGGCGCGTCAGGACTGCAGCGCCCGCCCGCCCGCCGTGGTCACGTGACGCCGCGGGGAGGCGCAGCGCGGCTGATTCATCCCCGGCCAGGCGAGTGGAAAAGTACCAGCCGAGTGAGAGGGGCGGGGGCGCGCCAAGGGGCGGAAAAGTACAGACAGCGAAGCCGCGAAGAACAAAGATGGTCCCACCGCGGCGATGTGCCCGCAGAGGCCCGTGCCCTCCGGACCCTCTCCAACGGATTTTGGTACTGCACCCTCTCCATTATCCCAAGTGTGAGGAGTGGGGTGCAAGGGGGCTGTTTTGCTTTTCCTCCAGCCTCTCTGGTCGTGCACAGGCACGCCGGGCATTGGTTAGGTGTGCGCGCACCCCAGGCGCACAGCTCCCCGTTTCTAGGATTTGCAACAGCAGTGCGCGTAATCCGTCCTTTCGTGCCCAGGGTCCCCACACGGGGAAATGCCTCTGCGGCACATAGCGGACTCGAAGAGGGCATAAAGGGCTGACAAGAGTCCTCTCTCGAGAAGGGGAGAACACCCGTTCCCCAGCAAGCAGAGGCGGCGAGGGTTTGTTTACACGCGCACGCCCGTGCCCTCGAGCACACTCGTCTACAGGCATTTGGCTCGCTAGCGCTTCGCCCGGCTGGCCCCTCCTATGCCCGGAAAGGAAACTGATGCAATATCGATCGCCGATTATCAAATGTTCCTGGCCCGTCTTCCCCAACCGTGGCCTCTGTATACCAGAAGCCCGAACCCACCTCTGCTGCTCCCAAATTCCAGGACCCCTCGATTTAATTTTTTTATTAATGCAAATCAGTCACAAGACTTGCCGCAGCGGGGCCGCGGGCCGGGCTGGTTCCCCTCCCCCTAACGGGAGGATGCGGCTCCCCTCCCGGCGGGCACGCGGCCCCCGCGCCGCGCCCCTCCCCCGTCCGGAGGAGGGCGGCGACCCCCTTACGGGCCGGGGTCGAAGACGGGCCCCGCCGACCACAAACGCCAGTCCTGGGAGGAAACGACCCCCGCAGCTGCCTTTCACCCGCGGCCCCTCCCGGACGCCCCTCCCCCACTCCCGCTTGGGCCCGCGCCCTTTGCACAGACGCCCCCGCGCGCGTTACCTCGGTGGTCTCGGCTCTCGTATCCCGGAGACGTCACGAAAACGCCTTCAGTGGGGTTTTCTCAGCTAAACAAAAATCGCAAAACAAAAACAAAACCAAAAAAAAACCCCAACAATAGGCAGGGAAAATAATTTTAGCAAAAAAAAGGAAATGGCAAATTGCCGCCCCAATCGTCCGGCGTCCGCCGTCTCAAGGGAAAGGCTCGAGTGTACGGGAACGCGTGGTTCGGCTGCCAGCGGTGCTGTAGGTAAAGTGCTCCAGGACGGCGGCGTCGCGCGGCTCTGAAGCTGCCCGCGGAGCAGCGGGTTATAGCGGCCGCCCAGGAGGACGCGTTAGGGGGCGGGGCCGCAGCCGCCGGGGTGCTGTCTCTTTGTATATCAACACCACCTGGGCTCCTCCCCCGGCCCGCCCGGGCCCGCAGGCCCCGCCCCGTCCCACCCCTCTACCCGCGGCCCATTCGGGGCCGTAGCTCCGCCCGCTGGCGCCCCCAGCCCTCCGGAGAGCCAAACCCCACTCTCTCCGGTCTCCTAGTCAGCCCGGAAAGACCCCCCATGCTCATCTTGGCCTGTTCATGTCAACCTCGATATGTGCCCAACACATGCGGTTGTCTTTAAGGAGCCTTCTGCTTCATTTCCCTTCCGTCCGAGTTACCAGCAGTCTTTGCTTTCTCCTCCAGGCTTTTTGGGGACACATCCCGCCCACCCAACTCTCTCCTGCCTGTTATTTTGTGATTTACTTGGGGTTTTTCTCTCGCAAACTTGGACTAACGCAGCAACGTTGTCTCCATGGTCGATTTCTGTTCTCGTTCTTTCTTCTCCGTCTAGACCTGCTTTCACTCTTCAAAACTAGCCTGGTGGGGCCAGCTCCATGTCGGTCTATCCTTTTTGTATGAACGTGGAAAACCCTAGGAGGGGAAAAACTACATGCCGACCAGCAAGCCAGAGACCCTTTGAAAGGGGATCCCAGATGGGCCTCCGGGTGGGGGGAGCCGCTCTTCTGAGAAGGTGTAGGAGTTCCCAGTTTTCCTTTCGCAGACACATTTCGCTCATTCCACCACCCCCAGACCCAATTTGAGAGCACTTCTCACCTCGCCTTTCTTCCCTCGTATTTACAAAGGCGCTGCCTCCACTGGAGTGCTAGTCTGGGAGACTTTCTCCCGACCGAGCCGTCCTTCCCTTCCAGTGGTGATGTGGTCTTGCTGAGCCAGGCAACTAGGGGGCCCCTTCGCTGCGGAATACTCTGTGCTGCCGAAAGGCAAGAGTCCATCCCTTGCTGGAAACAAAGGCCCCTTAGGAGAAATGCTTGTTGAATGAATGAATAAACAAACGAGTTTGACCTACTGCTGTCTTCCTTTTGGGGACGTGGGAGAGATTGGGCAGGGCATAGAGGAAAGAGTTGGGTGTGATCACAATTTTTGCTTTCAATGTTTTCCTGAGGAAATCTGTACAGCTGTCTATTTCCGTGGCACGTGAGGCTGCGGATGCCCTGGGCCTGCACCAGTGTTCGTGATTGACAAGGGAGGACCCGATTTCCCCTTTGCACTCCTATGTTCTCCACCCCTTCTGGTGGTCAGACCAGTCTCACAGAAACAATATGCTTTCTTGCTTTAGTGCCCAACTTGCCCTCACCATCACCCAAGGCTTAGTCACGGAGCCGCAGGCTACCCCCTCTTTCTGCAGGAACTCTTTTCTAAACCATGTGGTGCTGGACTTTTTAAACCTGTGCTGTCTTGTACTCAAAATTGTTGGAGTTTGTTTGTAGTCTGCTCTCCCCGGGGAGATGGTGAACTTCCCCAAGGCAGGTTTGGCATCTGACACACAATCAGGACTGAAAAAACTTACCTTTCTTCCACATTCTTTCCCTAATAACACCAATCAACTCTTCTTGTCAGGAGAGCAATCTTAGTGGTGGGTTAGAGAGGACTCCCTGCAAGTTTCTTTATATCAGGTTTCAACTGATAAAAATCAAAAGGTTTGAAACCACTTTTTCATCCAGGTGAGTCCCTTTGCCCAGTCAGATGTGCTAAGGAAGCCCTCAGGGTCTGTGGTTATGGTTGGCAAGGTGCACCCTCACAGCTGGATCTCTTGTCCTTTGGACTTTTTGGTGGTTTGTACTGCCACTCACACTTAGGCGAACCTGCAAAATTCAGGGTGTGTGTGTGTGTGTGTGTGTGTGTGTGTGTGTGTGTGTATGTGAGTGCATATGCTGGGGGGGAGGGCTGTAGTCTTGTTCTGACTTCTGTATAAGAACCTGAACAGTAAATGATGAAAAAGAGAAAAAGAGGGGGAGGTACTGAAACATCTGTTCTTTTATTGTTTTATTGAAAAACATCTTGTTTTTCAAAGGCCGATCTGAGGTCTATCTGCTAAGTCAAGTGACTTCCAATGGAGGCCTGACGTGCTTAGGTTTTTGCTGTTATGCTTTCAGCTAAAATGCATGGGGCACCATGCATTACTAAAAGCAAACCTAAGACAGAAAAATAATCACAAATATCGGTTGTCAACTTTAGATTTTCTTTTTTTAATTTTCATTTTTTATTTTATGGGGGGGGGCAGAGGAAGAGAGAGAGAGAGAGAAAGAGAGAGAGAATCTTAAGCAGGCTCCACACTCAGCTCAGAGCCCTACAAGGGGCTCCATCCCACAACCTTAGAATCATGATCTGAGCCAAAATCAAGAGTCGGATGCTCAACCTACTGAACTGCCCAGGCGCCCCAGCTGTGGATTTTCAGAAATGCATTGTCAAGGTAGGGTGTTAGAACTTTCTAGTGAGGATAGGTAGTTTTCTTCTGTAGAATTATTTGACCATTATCACCTGACAAAACACCCGGGGGGTTTGTTTCCTGAGGGCATAAGGAGTTAACTTTCCCAACCAGTTGTTAAACAACTGACCTTTAAGATGTTCCTCAAAATTCTATTTATCCAGCATTGTACTTTGCCTCAAGTGGGCTGAGATATTTACTTCTTTCTACCCTACCATTTCCAACTATGGAGTTTCATTCTCAGGTGGGCTTTCGTGGCTTTCTTTCATCTGGCCGTGGCCTATATTTATAGCCTCCACCCTTAGTATTCCTTGTGGTAGGCAGCTCCCTGCCACTACCATATGTCCAAACTCTATCTTTCCTTTGAGGTTCAGCTTGAATACCACACCTTTCATTAATTTTTCTTTATTTGATGCTATCATTTGAAATTGATTGCATTGTACTTTGAACTTCGTGCTTTAGAAGTATATTTTGTGGGACTTCTTTTTGTGATGTCTATGTACCAGAGTTTATGTTAGTGTCTTTTCAGGGTAGAATCTGGCTAATCATACCCAGCCTAGTCGCTTGTAAAGAGAAGGTCCTTTCTGAGTAGATGGATGAATTAAATAAGTTTTTTTCTCTATAATCACTAACTGAATTATATTTGTTTATTTACCTATTTATGTGTTTAGCTCCCTCACTAGAATGGAAGCTCCTGAAGGCTGGAATTTAATCTTGTGAAAAGTAATAAATGAAAACTTTACTATATGGATTGGGGATGCTAGAAGGGGAGGTTGGTAGGGGGTGCTGGTACCACTCAGTGACAATTACGGAGAAGAATTGTCAATTACAGACCAAACAGAAGAATTCTCAACAGGAAAGAATCATCATTTACAGGCCCCAACATGAGAAGAAGTACATTGCATCTTCTATACGAGGTTAACCACCCCTGTAACTCAGCCGATGAGAAACTGTCATCACTTGAACTCTTGCTTCTCTCCAATGGACTTTTGTTCAAAACAACCCCTCCCAACTTCCTCCTTCTTCTCCATAAAATAAGGTTCCTCTCTTTTGTTTGTTGGACTTGCCTATGGTTTTGCCTTGGCTTGCGTGTCCTGGATTGTAATTCTCTGCCATTCCCAAATAAACCCATTTTTGCTGGTAAAATAACTGGCAGTTTTATTTTTAAGGTTAACAGTCTGCTTTGATCACTGTTAGTGCCAGCACCCAGAACAGTGCCTGACAATACTTTGTCGAATGAATAAATGGAGGAGTAAAGAGTTTGTGAGGTTTTCTAGGACCAGGAGGAAACATATTATCTAGTGTATCTATAGGGCAACTCTCTCATCCATTACTGGCCCAAGCAGAACTCTTGATTTCCCTAGCAAAACTGTTCCTCTCCCATTTTTATGATTTAGAAGAGTAACACCACCATGCATGACTTCCTCATGGGGCCTTAGGCCCCAGACCAGGGAGTCATCGTGAGCCGTTCTTTTCCTCAAATAGCCAATCCATCAGCAAATCTTGAGGGCTCTGCCTCCAAATAAATTCAGAATCCTGCCACTTCTTACTATCTCCACTGCTCTGGTCCTAGTTACCTCTCTCCTGAATCATTGCAAAAGCCACAGTCTAACTCATCTCTGGGCTTCCATTCTTGGTGCTCACAGTTCATTCTCCCCCCCCCCCCCCCCCAGCAGTCGGGAAGATCTCAGAATATAAATAAAATCCCTTGCTTAAAGGGATAAATTATTTCCCTTACTTAAGGTCCTCCAGTGACTGCTTTTCGCAACCAGAATAAAATTCCATATTTCTCATTCACCATGGCATTGCCTGGTTGTGCCCTTGCCTACTTCCTCAACCTTACCTCCTACCATTTTTTCTTTTCACCACATACTAGCCACATTGATTTTATTTCTGTCCCTAAAACACTCTAAGTTATTCCTTTTTCAGGGCTCTGCACTTGCTCTTTCTTCTGCCTAGAAATCTCCTTGCCTGGATCTGTGTGGTGGTCTTCTCATCACTTAGGTCTCAGTTGAAATGTTACTTCCTCAAAAAACAAAGAAAGAAAAAACTTCCTTGACCATTCCCTAGCAAAAGTTGCCCCTTGCATGAAATCTCCATTTCACCACTGTCCTATGTTATTTTTGATTGCATTTTTTTCATGGTATGAAAACATATTATTTGATCATTTGTTTATTTGCTTATGATCTCCCCCTTCCTGCCTCTCTGCCAGACCCCTTTGAAAAATAACTCCAAGAGGAAAAGTCCTTTGTTTTGCTAATCACTGAATCTTTAGTGCCTGGAACAGCACCTGATATACAGAAGGAGTTCTGTGAATTAGTGAATTCATATATTTAACTCAGTGCCTAGCAAATAAGAAACTGAATAAACATCTGTTGCAATAGCTTGATGGTGGAAAAGGGCAGGTTTTTCTTGAACCCAGTCTTCTGTAAGACAGTGTGAGAACTGATCCCAAGACTTGCTTTCTAATGGCTTCATTTCACCTAATTAATATGACCTTTTGCAATGTACAGAGGCTGACATTCTTGTCTGGATAGTATTATTCAAAATTCTGGTCCTGATATTAGCATTGTGAGGAAATACCCTTCCCCAGCCACAGCCCTCCCTTTATTCCAATGACTTACATATTTCTTAGCATTTGCCTTTCCCAAGTTCCTCAACAAATTCCTCACTTGACTCTTTACCCCTTTTTTTCCTTTTCTTATCATTTGGTGTATTTTATTCTTGGCATTCTGTTTTTAGTAGGGGCTCAATAAATGAAATGTTGTATTTATTTTATCTTTGTAAGACAGCTCTCAAGCCCAAAGCAATACTATTAATTGTGAGCACCCTGGTGACTTTAGGCATGTTTCAATTTTGTGTTTTGGCTTGAAGTCTCCTATGAGGTTGCTGTCAGTCAGCTGACAGCTAGGTCTGTAGTTATCTGATGGCCTGACTGGCAAGCCCTATTCAAGATGTGAATGCCAGGAGGTGAGGATGGTTAGGGCTATCCTGGAGGCTGGCCACCACGGAGATGTTGTGAGCAGCAGAAAACCTTTTATTGCAAGAAACACAATATGCAATTAAAAATGGTTTAAGTTATAAGGACTCATATACTATTTCATATAATAGGAAGTCCATGGACAGGGCAGTCATAGGGTTAATTCTTGGCCTTGATAACCTCCTCAAAGATTAACAGCTCACCATTTCTTCACTTTGACATCTTTGACATGCTGGAGATGTCCCCTATCATGGTCACATGTTGACTGCAGTGGTTTCAGGGGTCATATGCAGACAGGGCCACATCCACTGACAAGGAAAGGAATGTCAGTTCCGTGAGTCAATTTTATTATGAGAAATAACATTCCCTGGAAGTACTGCTGTAGATGTCTCAGGTCGAAATGACCAGAATTAGGTAACATAGTCATACATAAAAAACATAAGATGTCTATCGTGAAGCCATATGTTTGGAAGCATTACCGTTGTGTGAAGTACACACCTCATTTTTTCAGTCAGAAAAGGAAAATCTTGGTGCCCACAGAAACTCAACTTTAAAAGTGAAAAAAAATTTAGAGAATTTTACATATATCTTAGTATAAATGTATTCAATTCCGTCAGGA
Source organism: Panthera pardus (assembly GCF_024362965.1). NCBI lineage: Eukaryota > Metazoa > Chordata > Mammalia > Carnivora > Felidae > Panthera > Panthera pardus. The sequence goes on along the minus strand of NW_026526991.1, from coordinate 68,121,105 downwards.
CTGTAGAACTTCCCAGAGTATCAGTTCGCTGTTTTTCTCATCTCCCCAAGCAAAGGGGGAAGGAATGGCTTGAGTAATGACCTTTTTGTGGTATTTACCCATTGGCCTTTTCATGTGACCCTAGGATGGTCTATTTTGCTAGATGTGGTATATAATAATGGATGTGAACGAACACACTGCAGAAAGATGAAGGATTTATTGACCATAGTTCCTTCACTGACACCTGCTAATTAGCAGTAAGTGGCTTGGAAAGTGAAATGTGAAAACAAAATCGCAGACGTGAATTCTCACGTACATGCTTCCAGGTTATTCAGAACGTGCCAAGTTTTCACTGAGAATCAAGAATTAAGCTAGAAGACAAGACAACATGGGCATATACTTAGTAAAGAGAAGATTTATGTTTTACCGAATAGTATACTATGCTCCGTTCTTTGAAAATTAAAAATTTCAGACTCTTAACATTTTCCAAAATAAGGCGATTTAAAAATACCTTTATTTTTATGCTTGTTAGTGGTCTGTTTTCTTGTCCAAAGAGAAACTGAATGATGAGTTCTGCTTAAAACACTCTTAGGCCACAATGGACTTACGTTCGTTCGTTCTCGGCCTTCAGTGAGTTTCTGAAACTTTCTTTGCCCAAGGCTAAGATACTCAAATAGGGGTTTATTAACATTAACATACCTGTAATTCTGGTTCTTAGATGAAAAGCCTATCTGAGCTCGGTTCTGGAATCCTTACTCAGGTAAAACTCCCAGTTTTGGCTGAAATCTTTGGCACCCTGTGTCTGATTAAGACGCCTGCATCCAGTTCCAAGTAACCCCATTTTGGGACAACTGGCGCTGATACCACTTCTCAACCCCCCACCCCATTCAGTGTCTTCCACCCAAAAGGACAGTCCAGAACCAACCAGTCGCTAAAACCGTTAAACGTTATTTGTTTTCTTGAGGTGAACCACGCGCATAACACACCCCTTTTGAGTGAAATAATGTCATTGTGTAGCCATTTGTCACCCCTGGGTGGATGAGGTCAACTAACTCTCCAAAGTTGCTGTCTCAGGAATAAATTTCATTCGTGGTTGGAAAAACCAAGTGAGGAATGTTATGGGAAAGGGAAAATAACTTTTATTTGCCTGGTGGTTAAGTAGGGGTAAGTAAAAATCGAGCCGAGTACGTGCTTTGTTTGAGCGACGACGCAGTGCGTGGAGTGGAAGACAAGACGCCCATCGGAACCGGCTTCTCCCTTTGTCTTTCACTCCACCCGAGGTGGGGGGAGGGCGTGTCATGCGGATCTGGGGTGGCGGGACTGAGGGGGCTTGCGGCGCCCCAGCGGCGAAGGCGGAGGCGCCAGGACGCCGCTCCTGGCTTCTCAGGATGCCAGCCGGCTACACACAAGGTCGGGGGCAAGGCCGCGCCGCGGCTCGGAGCCCCAAGGAGGGGCGCGAAGGAAGTGAGGGCTGCCAACCCGAGGGCGAGCGGCGCGGGCGGCGCCAGCCCGGGGGCTGCAGCGGGCGGGGCTTGCGCAGCGCGGCTCCCGGGGGAGAAAGGAACCTCTGCAGTGGCGGGGCCGGGCCGCGGCCGGAAGACGGGGGCAGGGGGGCAGCGAGGAGGGAAGCGACGGCGGGCGGGGCCTCCGGCGCGCAGCCCCAGTAGGTCTCCGGGAATTTTCCACTAAGGCGCGGAGCGCCAGAGCCGCCGAGGCGCAGCCCGCCTCTGCGCACCCGGGGCCCACGTGACGGTGATTCACCAGGCGCCGCCTCCCGAGCCCCGGGCGGGGAAGCGACGGGGTGAGGAGCGAGTGAACAGTGGAGGAGAAGGAGCGGGGGAGGGGCGAGGACGGTGCGGAGAGTGAGGAGGGATGTGCGGGGTAAGCGGGTGGAGGAGGACGTCGGAGGTGCGGAGGCCCCTCCCGCGTGGCCGGGGCCTGCTGGGCGGCTGCCGTGCGCTCGCGGGCAGTGCTCGCGGGCCACGCTCGCCCGGGGCGAGCCCAGCGCCTGCCTGCGACGGGGAAACCTAGATAGCCCTCAAACGGCAGGTTTCTTCCGGGGTGCGTTGAGGAAAGCTACAGGGGGGCTGAGGTCCTGCGGGGTTTTCGCGAACGCGCCGGGCGGCTGGGGGATGCCCCGCTTGGGAGATCGCAGTGTGGGAAACAGTCACGCCCTGTTGGAGTCTGTCTGTGCCTGTGTACGTGGCTCCTGACGTGGACAGCCGCGGCGCTGGAAAGCGGGCACCGGAGGGAGGCAGAGAGGGACAGACGGACAGAAGGAAGGGTGCGGCCTTGGGCCATCATCCGTGGCCTGGGAGACCCACAGGCACCGGTATTTGTCCGTTTAAACCCGCAGACCCACCAGGAGACCCTTGAGGCTTCGGTGGACGTGGGGGTTGTCGTGCAGCTGGTTCCAGATGGTTCCCCCGTGACGACTTTTGGAATTGGCATACCAAAGATTTCCTCTTACCCTTCTGCTGTGTTGATTAGACATTACACAGACACCCCGCCCTTATCGCTGCTCTTGCAAGGAAACATTTATTACAGAAGTACTCCCTACTGTTTCATCTCTCGTGTCCTTTTAGGTTCTTTCGAGTAATTGTGACCTTTTCCTTTTCCTCAAGTTCCATCAAAGACTTGGAAACAATATAAAAAGAAAAAGAAAAAAAACTAGCCTGAATTAGAAAGTTAAGATCTTTGTTTACCAAATGCGTTGCCTGGGAAGGCATCCTTGTGGGTTTGCTCTGTTGAGGTTCCCCCAAGGCCTCTTCTGGGGCCTTTTCCTCTCATTTCCACCTCGAGGCAAAAGCTGCTGAACTTGCTGGATGCCTTTTCCACTTCGGTTTTAACTTTTGTGCCCGAACTATGTATATTGTTTTCCCATAGGTTTCTGCAATTAGAATTACGGTAACTAAAAAGAATAGCTAATGTTCGTGCACTGCTTGGGATAGGTGCTATTTCAAGTTATTTATAAATGCGTGAATATTTAATTCATCAACACTGTATGGTGGGGATTATTACACACCTTACCTCATGCCTTAGAGGTCGGGAAATTGAAGTTAGATAACTTGCCCAAGGCCATCCAGTTTGTAGGTGGAGGAACTGGAATTTGAAGCCAGACAGTTGGAGATAAATCCCATGCTAGTGGTCACTACGGTGTGGAAATTTCCCATTAACAAACATAATTGTCCTGAAATATTAAATGTACATTTTGGTGGAATTCCCTCCCCCCCCCCCTTTATTTATTTAGCCTTCCTGAAGTTTATTTTGAAGAGATGTCTAAATTTAGTTGGGGTGGAAAACCACACACAATTTTAAAAAGAAACTTATGAAGAAATCATGCATTCCAGGGCAGTATTATTACATTTTTCTTACATGGAATATTATTGAAATATTTGAGTTAGGAACTTCTTTTTCTCGGAAGGGTTTGTCTTCAAATACCTTTAACCCCTAGTAAATAGTAAAACCTCCAGGAAAATGAGGATGAGACTCTTCAGTTGTCAGTGTTTGATAAATATATATTGATTGAAATGTGCTTGAGAAGTGAATACCCTTGAAATGGTTGATGACATAATGCGAAGTGAAAAGGAAATTTCCAAAAGAAACATGAATGTTGGATAGTTCAATAAGAAGATACTATGGATTTCTTTCCTTCTTCTCTTCCTCCCTCCCTCCCACCTTCTCTTTTATTTTTATTTAAAAAAAATTTTTTTTAAATGTTTATTTTTGAGAGAGAGACAGAGTGTGAGTGGGGGAGGAGCAGAGAGGGAGGGAGACACAGAATCTGAAGCAGGCTCCAGGCTCTGAGCTGTCAGCACAGAACCCAATGTGGGGCTCGAACTCATGAACTGTGAGGTTATGACCTGAGCTGAAGTCGGGCACTTACTGACTGAGCCACCCAGGCACCCCTCTTCCTTCCACCTTCTTGTAAAAATATACTGAGTTGGGATTTAACAGAAACCAGGAGACCAATGTACGCATGGGGAACATAGTCTCTGTCCATTCTTGGTCCGTAGTGAACTCATCCAACTTCCCTTCTTTCTTACTTTTCCTTGTATTTTGTATATATTTATCTAAGTTTACCACTAGATATTAACTACCCAGGGCTAGGAATACACATTTTGTTTGAGTGGGTGTATATGCCATTGGCCCACTTGTTATTTTGCATGTTATAGTTTTTTGATGTTAAATAACAAAAACAACTGAAAAATTTTGTGTCTAGTTAGCCAATTTTATTTCAGGACCCAATTAATGGTCAGAGGTTTAATAACCATAGGCTTAATCCTGACCTCGCAATTTGGGATCCTTAGAATGATAGAATCATAGGATTTTTTGCTGAAGGGGACCTTATTACTGCTCTGTCCAATGCACATCTACTAGCCACACAAAGCTATTTAAATTTAAATTAATTAAAATTAAAATTAAAAATCAAGTTCCTTATAGCATTAACTACATATATATATATGTATGTATATACATATTTCAAGTACTCAATAGCTATATGTGACTTGTGGGTACCCTATTGGATGGTATTGAAATAGACATTTTCATGACTGCAGAAAGTTTTTTTGGACAGAACTGATAAATGAAAAAAAATAGGTAGAAGAACACTTTTATTGGCTTAACTATGTCACTGTAAACTAAAAAATATTTCAGATTGCTTAGTTCTTTTACATGCAAAGAACATCATATTTGGGGTGCCTGGATGGCTGAGTTGGTTAAGTGTCCAGCTCTTGGTTTTGGCTCAGGTCATGATCTCACGGTTTTGTGAGTTCGAGCCTTGTGTTGGGCCCTGCATTGGCATTGTGGAGCCTGCTTGTGATTTTCTGTCTCCCTCTCTCTCTGCCCCTTCCCCACTTATGCTATCTCTATCTCTCTCAAAATAAATAAACTTAAAAAAAAAAATCACACATTTCAAATGTTTATTTATATTTGAGAGAGAGACTGAGAATGAGCAGGGGAGGGTCAGAGAGAGAGAGAGAGGGAGACACAGAATCTGAAGCAGGCTCCAGGCTCTGAGCTGTCAGCGCAGAGCACAACACGGGGCTTGAACCCACGAACCATGAGATCATGACCTGAGCTGAAGTCGGACGCTTAACTGACTGAGCCACCCAGGCACCCCAGCATCACATATTTCAGATGTCTGTTATTTCATATAGAATAAAATTTTCTTCCTTAACAGTTGTGTTTAATTTAATGCAAATTTAAACATATTCAGAAGAACTGATGGTTCAAAAGGACTCCTCTTTGTTTCCCTTAAAGTGAATATTCCCCCCCAACCAATCCTTTGTGAATCTTAGTTTTTTTCTGTGTAAAAGTGGTCTAATCAACTTGAGTCACTGCACAAGTTTGACATTCATTAGATTTGGCTGTACATTTTAAGCTTGCATGATTGAGAAACTCAGATTCTCAGTAATGTTGGTAAAGGACAAACGCCAGATCGTTTTGGAATGTCCAAATCTATATTTAATGACATCACACGTGCAATACAGACAGTTCTCAATTTACAAACACTTTATTCAGAAGCAGCCGAAATATAAAACATACTAGCATACCTTTTTTAAACTCCTCCTTAGAACAGTATTGCCAAGGTAGTCTGTGCGAGTTAGTATATAAAAAAATAAAGGTAAATCTTGAAGTTCTTAGAGAGTGTATAGCTTGAGTTATGGTGGCAACGAAAAAGCTGTGAAAAGCCCTGGGGAATCAGTAGAGGTTGTTTCCACAGTGGCACAGATTTGCTTAAGCGGTAACCCCCTGACAAAAATAGTCCAGTCCCACCTTTCCCCAGCAGACCCCACCCCTTCTTGCTCAAGATCTCTTCCACGCCCCCTGGGTTCAAAAATCCTCCACTTTCATTTGTACTCCAGTTTAATTTCTGTCAGTTCGAAGTTTTGTGGTCTTGGGCAAATTTGCCAGCTTCTCTGAGCCTCAGTTTCCTAAACCCTACAGAAGGAATAATAGCATGCTGATTGTCAAGAATTAAAGGAAAATTTATGTAAAAATACTTAATAGATTAGAAGACTAGTATAAAAACAAGGCATTATGGGGGTGCCTGGGTGGCTCAGTTGGTTAAGTATCCAGCTCTTTTTTTTTTTTAAGTTTATTTATTTACTTGGAAAGAGTACAAGCTGGGAAGGGACAGAGAGAGAGAGGGAGACAGAGAATCTCTACCAGGCTCCACGCTGTCAGTGGGGAGCCTGACACAGGGCTCAATCTCACGAACCCAGGAGATCATGATCTGAGCTGGTCGCTTAACCGATTGAGACACCCAGGTGCCCTTCTTCTGGCTCTTGTTTTCGGCTCAGGTCATCATCTCACAGTTCTCGAGATCAGCCCCCTCTTCTGGCTCTGCGCTGACCTCGTGGAGCCTGTTTGGGATTTTCTGTCTTTTTCTCTCTCTCTGCCCCTCCGCCTCTCTATATTTCTCTCTCTCAAAATAAATAAATGAACTTAAAAAAAAAAACAAGGCATTATGATTATATATTGATTAGTAAAGCTCAAAGACATCCCCCCCCCCCACAAGGTTAAATGGTTATCAGTCACCTGCATATGATGGGAATCTGGTTCATTGGAATATTTAAACGAGTTGGTGGCGTGAATGTTCTTGGGGAATGAGGGGTGTTGGAAGACAATGAAAAATAATAGGTCAAAATTTCAAAGGAGGTTGGGTAAATACCACGTTTTCTTTTAAAGAGTGAATGTAATTGCTTGCATTTTCTCTCTACTTCCTTCTTCTGTTTCATTGATTATTCCTAAGGCTAAAGTTTCTCCTTTACATTTTAATTCACCCGACATAGCATGTTTTAAAAAATTTAGCGTCGCTCGCTTTGATTTTCCAGTTGTCTTTTGCTGATGGAGCTTCTGTGAAGGGCAAACTCAAAGTACAGCTGGCTGCCCCAGCACAGGGGAAGGGGAGTGGCGGTTGTGAGCGGGGACCCAGCAGCTACACCTTTAGCCCTCGCATGAGCAGTGCCAGGTACAGCTGCTTGCTGGCCCTACGGCAGATGCTGCAATAGTTAGACCAGATCAATCAAACCAAACCAAGCAAAAAGGAGAGAGAGACTGAGAAAGAGAGAGAACAAGGGAATGGAAGTAGTGAAGAGGAAGGGAAGGACACCAAAGAGAGTGATGGATAATGTCAATAGTTCTAAGTACAGTACAGGTACCAACTTATTTAAGCCTCAGGACAATCCTATGAGGTAAGCTGTATTATTATTATTATCCCCATTTGATAGTTGAGGAAACTGAGGCACGGAGATGTTGAGCAACTGTCCCCAATGTCACACAGCTCCTAAGTGATAAAAGTGGGATTTGAACTCAGTCTGGATCTGGAGTTTGTGATTTTTTTTTTTTAAGTTTATTTATTTACTTTGAGACAGAGAGGGAGGAGAGAGAGAGAACTTGCATGTGCTTGAGGATCGGGAAGGGAGAGAGAGAGGGAGACAGAGAATCCCGGGTAGGCTCCATGCTGTCAGCGCAGAGCCTGAGGTGGGGCTCCATCTCATGACCCGTGAGATCATGACCTGAGCCGAGATCAAGAACTGGACACTCAACTAACTGAGCCACTCGTGCACCCCGGGGGTTTGTGATCTTAACCACTGTACTAGCTGTTCTCAAACTTTCTGGTCTTAAGACCCCTCCCCTCTTAAACTTCTAAAAATTATGGAAGACCACAAAGGGTTTGTTCAGGTGAGTTATATCTGTTAATATTTACCGTATTAGAAACTTAAACATTTAATTCATTAAAAAATAATAAACCAATAATATGCTGATATAAATAACATGTATGTATGTATATATGTATGTATGCGTTTTTTTAATTTTGGGGGGGAGAGAGAGAGAGAGCATGAGCCTGGGGGAGGGACAGGGGCAGAGAGAGATAGGGAGAGAGAGAGAATCCTAAGCAGTTTCCATGCAGCTTGGAGCACAACTCACAGGGCTCGATCTCACCACCCTGAGATCATGACCTGAGCTGAAATCAAGAGTTGGACGCTTAACCAACTGAGCCACCCAGGTGCCCCTAACATAAAGAACATTTAATTTATTTGTTTGTTTGTTTGTTTATTTTAAGTTTGTTTATTTATTTTGAGAGTTTCAGGGGGCGGGGGTGGGGGTGGGAGGAGACTGGGGAGGTGCAGAGAGAGAGGGAGAGACAGAGAATCCCAAGCAGGTTCCACATGGTCAGTGTAGAGCCTGATGTGGGGTTTGAACTCATGAACCATGACATCATGGCCTGAGCTGAAGTTGGAAACAACTAACTGAGCCACCCATGCGTCCCATAAATAGCATTTTAAAGTGAAAATAGCTGTATTTCTCAAAATAAAAACATTTAGGGAGAAGCATGGCATGGTTTTACAGTTTTGCAAATTTCTACACTATACCTCTTTTGGTGTGATGGTGGTTAAGAAGTGGGAAGGTAGGCGCCTGGGTGGCTCAGTCGGTTAAGTGCCGACTCTCAGTTTCAGCACAGGTCATGATCTCGTGGTTCGTGGGTTTGAGCCCCGTGTCAGGCTCTGCACTGGCAGCATGGAGCCTGCTTGGGATTCTTTCTCTCCCTCTCTCTGCCCCTTCCCTGCTTGTGCTCTCTCTAAAATAAATAAATAAATAAAAAAAGCTTTTAAAAGAAGTGGGAAGGAAATGAGAGACCGGAGGGCATAAAGTGATGGGAAGTCAAGGCCTGTCTCAGTGAGTACCCCATGTAGCCTGTATGAGGAAGAAATGGTAACAAAGAATTGTCTGAATGGGATAGGGCAGCATCTGGATTTTTATGCCTGTCGTACTCTTCAATAGGTTGTTTGGCATCTGTCTCTCTCTCTCTCTTTCTCCATATATGTATGTATGTGTGTGTGTGTGTGTGTGTGTATAAAATATGAATAATATATATATACTTATACACATATATATTTACACATACACATGTATATGAGGTTCAATATAAAAGGTTGAGTGTAAGATTCTGAATTGGAAGGGGTTTTAGAGATTTGACTAATTTTATGAAGGGAAGCAGCTGAGGCTGGAACATAACATCCCTGGTTGCACTACTGATTAGTGGGAAGACTGGTGGTAGAACCCAGGTCTCCTGTCTTCTCGTTCCACTTTAGAATGTCATGTCATGGGAATTAATAAATCTAATCATGCAGCTGTTAGATGCATTGATTTCCACCAGAAAACTTGTGAATTGACAACCATAAAATCTATGGTAAATTCACATGCTTCATCAGTGACATTGTGAAAAATTGCTCTTCTTTCCTTTTTTTTTAATTTTTTTTTTTAACGTTTTATTTATTTTTGAGACAGAGAGAGACAGAGCATGAACGGGGGAGGGGCAGAGAGAGAGGGAGACACAGAATCGGAAGTAGGCTCCAGGCTCTGAGCCATCAGCCCAGAGCCCGACGTGGGGCTCGAACCCATGGACCGCGAGATCGTGACCTGAGCTGAAGTCGGCCGCTTAACCGACTGAGCCACCCAGGCGCCCCAAATTGCTCTTCTTTCAAAAGTGCCTCTCCCCAAATGTCTTGGTCTGGTATTTTGTTAGGGCCCCTTACAACTTTTTTGCTTCTTGTCTTTTGTGTCACAAGTAGTGCTGGAGAGAAGATGGGCTTGATGTTGGAAAGAGGGTGAGGGGAGGAGAACCGGCAGTTCTGAGACGTCTGAGAACACCGATTGGCCAGTCTCTGTTATCTGCAGGATCCACTTTTCTTAAGGATGAGCATATTTTCGTCTATAGGTTTCCAAGACAAGCACATTCCTGCCAACATGATCCCTGGACAAGCTGTTCTGGAATTTGAACTTGCTACTGAAAAGGGGTTAAGTCCAGGGCACACACACTCATTTCGGTGGGGGGTGAGCCATAGTTGGCTATGTTAGCACCTCATTATACAACAGTTTCGGGATAAAGTGATTCCAGATGTGCTCTCAGCAAGTACCTAGCACTTAACGCTTTTAATCCATTAGGCTAAAAAAATCCACCCTTCTGAATTTTGGAGGAGCCAGAAGTTAGTTAATTAACCAGTCATTCTTAGTTTATAAAGTTGATTCTCCATTGGCCATAATTTGCAGAATGCTTCAACCTAGCCAATTACAACCATATAAAATGTATATATTTACACATACATACATGAATTCACACACACATGTATCTGACGATGATTAGAAGTTCCTTCTGAGTACTGATTTAATGAGCGTTAAGTTCCTCTGTCCTGGAAATTTCATTTAGAAAAGTTAAGAGCACATGTATCTAAGAAGTAGTATTCTAGTTTCCTTCTTCCAACTGGCGAAGCTGCTTGTGACTCTGAAGAGTAAACTTTGTGGGAAGTCCTGGTTAAAGACTTACCCCCTCCCTTGCCTTTTTAAACACAATTGAAATTTTTGCACTTCATAAACTTTGTTACCTGAATTTACAAAGAAGAATTGAAGAGAAAAGGTGCTGAATGTCTTCTCTGACAAGTCAGATTTTTGTGAAGAATATGGGATTTTTGCATCACTTGGTTCTGGAAAGTGGGGAGCTCAGGGTGAGCATTTCACTTTGCTTTAAAATACGGTAAAACCTTGGTTTGCAAGCATAATTCGTTCTGGAAACATGCTTGTAACCCACAGCACTCATGTAGCAAAGCAAATTTCAAGAAACCATTGGCTCAGCTGTGATCGCATGACGTTCGGCAACATGTACTACCCATATTGCAAGACATTGCTTGTTTATCAAGTTAAAATTTATTACAAATGTTTGCTTGTCTTGGGGAACACTTGCAGAACAAGTTACGATCCAAGGTTTTTATTGTATTTCAGATTTGACTGCAGAAAATATGTGGGGTTTTTGTTGTTGTTATTGAATGCAAAGCAAACCTGGTCTTTGCTTACCATAGTTGAGAACGTTGCATTCTAATATGCTCTTTTGATATGATATTAAACATATTTTGAAAAATTTAGGTATTATATCTGGTTTTAAGGACCACAGTATGTATTTTTCAAAGACGTTAGGATGTTGTTCACTGGGTGGAAGTATTGGAAAATATATTCTTCAGAGGTACTTGTTTTGTTGCAGCTAGAGCAGCAACCACAGCAGACAGTCTAGATAGGAGAATGGACTCTGGATCTAGACTGCCTAGCTTGATTCCTGGTTCTGCTTTTTTTTTTTTGCTAGCTGTGTACGTCCGCTTTCACACATGTAAAGGATGAATGATGACTGGTGAGGACTTAATGCTTGCAAAGAAAGCACTTAGAACCCTGCCTAACACATATTAAATACTATGCAAGTGTTTGTTTAAACAAAAAATCTCAAGCTTTGTCTCTGCCGTGCCGTAGATGCTAATATCGAGTGCCAGCAGAAGCAGCGTATCACTAAAGTGAAAAGAGAGATCTTCCTTGGGATTGATCTTCTCTTGTGAAACATCTTCCACATGCTCCCATCCAACTGGGGCCAAAGCTGGAGGACAAGAAGGTGAGGAAGGTATAGCAGAGTGTAACGCCATTGCTCAAAGTCTCAGGTTGGGGACTTGCTGGATCGCGATTTGTTTATGTTATTTCCAATTAAAGATAAAGACCCTTGGCGTTACCCGGCAGCGGGTGATGGACAGAGTCCGGGTGTGGATTGTCAAGCATTTGTAGTTTTATGATGTGAAGGGCTTACTCTGGACAAATTGGAAGAGTTGTGAGTCATTTAGGGAGTCACTAGTGAGTCAGCCAGGCAGGGCACACAAGTCCAGGTGACAGTTCTGTGTCAGTTAGCCTTGTGCTGTTGCAGCCCTTCAGAGGCGTGAGGCCTTTCACTTGAAGAAGGTTCCTCGTCATGCTGGCTGACAGAGTCCCATCCCCAGGGACAGAGCTTGAAAGTGGAGTACAGGCTGGATGGCAGCCCCTACCACCTCCTCCGCCCAGGGTTTGGTGCAGAACACAAGCTACATTGAATGCAGTAGCCCGGAAGGCAGGTTTTTGAATGTCCCCTCCTAGGCTTCAGCTCAGAATATGTGTTGTTCATTCTGTTCTGTCTTACTTGACTTAAATTGCTGGAGTTGGGGAAGAGCTGGTTTCGTGATTTTTGTCATCGAATCCAATGGACAATTGCTAATCACAATTTATAATAATCCACAAGCATCTTGCTGACAGTCCAAGGCTGTTTTTCACCAGAGGTTTTATTAAGGCACTTAATTTAGGGTTAGGGTGCTGCTGAAACTTTCAGGAGTCTAAAAACAAAGAAGGACACACCAGAGTATTAGACCCTTTTAGCCATAAATCATATTTCTACAGTACCATTGGTTCTTTTTTTCTACCTACGCTTATGATTTAAGATGATGCATTTTCTTTTATTTCCAATAGTTAGCAAGCTGTAACTGAAAGATTGAGAGCTTGGGAAAGGCCCTGGGTAAACCAGTCCGTCTGTTGACATAGAATCACATCAGGAGCGGCCTCACAAGATTTGTGAGTTTTGGCCTCTCCTGTTTCTCATCAAATATTTCTTTTCGGTATTATCTGCAGTCAGATTCCTCATTGGATATGCAATAGATTAAAATCTCATTGAAGTTTGGAATTCAACCAAACACAGCAGAAAGTCTTGGTTCTTTGACACTACCTCCCCAGACTATTTTCTTACAGTTTGAGTGGTCCTGAAATTTGGAAGGTAGTATCTCTACTATCCCCCACAAAGAGACTACTCCCTATAAAAAGTTTTATTGTTTCAAATATATTTACTCTCATTCTTAGGGAAACTTGAAATAACTTCTATTGTTCTAATCTTACCCTTTTCTTAGAAACCTGTCATTTCCATTCCCATCTCCTGCCCTGGGTTTTTTCCATTCTAAAATGAGCAGGAAGCCTGCTTTTTTAGCTCACTCATAAGTTAGTATAAGCCTAACTCCAGAAACAGGTGTTTTGATGATCATGCTTCTATCTAATAATGTTGCATGCATTCAATTGCAAATTGAATGCAAAAATGCATTACAATTTCCAAAGTACTTTTCAAATGCATGATCACATTTAATCAACCTGAGCTTTTGAGATGGCGGTTATGATCTCCATTTTTACAAACTGGAAAACTGAAGCTCAGAGATCCACATACTGTGCTACCCAAAGGCTATGAAGAGAACCAGGCTTTTCACTTTTTATTGACTAAAATTTGAGATTTCCCCCCTCCCCATACTTTCCATAGACTTAACCAGTAGTACAACTTTAAAACCTCTTTTGCTCACTTGATGATATGTAGCACAATTCACGTAGTGGGAAATATCTACATTGGTAGCTAGCCTGTGAATTTGTCCCGACTTATATACAGAATCTTTTGGAATGGTTTAAAATTCTTAGGATTTTCAACTCAGACCAGACAAAAGGACAATATACAATTCTTTGGCAAAATTGGTAGTAGTTAGCATATCTGCAGCCTCTCAAAGTAATCAGTTAGAGAATCTTGAATTTCTGTTTGTTTTGCTTGTAATGTGTCCTAGCTAATTCGATATTTTCACTTTTTCTAACTTTTTTTCAGGGTGTGTTGACACTCAGGTTAATTTTGAGTGGCTTTTAAGAATATCCAGGGCATGGAGTGCCTGGGTGGCTCAGTTGGTTAAGCGTCTGACTCTTGATTTCAGCTCAGGTCATGATCTCACAGTTTGTGAGATCGAGCCCTGTGTCATGCTCAGGACTAACAGTGTGGAGCCTGTTTGGGATTCTCTCTGTCTCTGCCTCTCCCTGATCTGGTGCGCGCGCTCTCTCTCTCTCTCTGCCTCTCCCCCTGCTGGTGCTCTCTCTCTCTCAACATAGATAAATAAACATTAAAAAAAAAAAAAAAAAAGAATATCCAGGCAGAGTGCCATATAATAGGCACTTAATGCATTTCAAATAAATGATTGAATTGTTCACCATATAGGCATATAGCAATTTGTAAGTAAGTATCCCTAAAATGCAAATAGTTATGTTTATTGTTTTAAACTAGAAGATTTTAACATAGTCTGAAGTGTTGTAGGAAGGAGCAAGGACTTTGGAATGTGAAACTTTCTGGGTTTGAATGTTCATCACTTACTGCGAGTTACTGCACCTTCCTTAGGCAATAACTTCTCTGGTATTCAATTTCCTCACCTGCAAGTTTGGGATTGTATTACCTACCTTGCAAGACTGCTGTAAGGATAATCTGGAAAGATGTATGAAAAGTATTCAGTAGTATGCTTGACACATAAAATGTGCTCAAAGTTCATGCCCAGAATTTGATGAAGACAGAGATAGCTATGGTGGCTCTAAATGATTGTGTTACTATATTTTTAAAAAGATATTTCTGAGCACTGTTATGTAGTAAATATGTGAGAGGAGTATAAAGATACATATAACATTATCTTAGCCCTGCAAGATTCCTACATCTGCTATTGAGGCAGCGACAAGCCTGAAGTTTCCAAATGTGCAAAGACTAATTTAAATCCTATCCTAAAAGTGCGATTAATGTTGAGGACTCTGAGGGGCAAGCAGCATGGAGGCGGTAGGGGAGTAAAGTAGATGATAGGGGACATTTTTCGGTCTCACCTCCCACACTGGCTAGTAAGCCAGTGCTGGGGCCTCTGCTGGTGTCTTCAGCAACCATGGAAGCTGCTGCCAACTACTGACACTGATCCAGAGGGGAAAGAATTAGCCACAGACTGCTGATGGGAGCTTTATACAAAGTAGAGTGAGATGGCTGAGTCTTTTTCTGAGGAAAGACCCAAAGCCTGTCAGTATTCATAATCAACCAAAGTCATACAGCAATCTTTTTTAAAATTTTTTTTTAATGTTTATTTATTTTTATTTTTGAGAGACAGAGAGACAGAGTGTGAGGGTGGGGGAGGGGCAGAGAGAGAGGGAGACCCAGAGTCCGAAGCAGGCTCCAGGCTCCGAGCTGTGAGCACAGAGCCCAACGTGCGGCTCTAACTCACGAACCTCGAGATCATGACCTGAGCCGAAGTCGGACACTTAACCAACTGAACTACCCAGGCATCCCTTACAGAAATCATTTTTTGACATGATTTTGGGGTATGGCATTTTTAGAATTTGTGTATGCAACTTAATTGGCAGCCAAGCTGCCAATGATAAGGTTGTATATTATCTAATTAACCTTTGTATGTAAAAACAAATTGCATAATCTGTAGCATAAAATCCTTGTGATGATGATACCAGTTCAATAAAGTATTATACATTTTACATGTAAGAGCAAAGAGCCCAAAATAGTTAAGATAATTTTGAAGAGGAAGAGGTGACTGGGTGGCTCAGTTGGTTAAGCATCCAGATTCTTGATTTTGGCTCAGATCATGGTCTCATGGTTCATGAGATGGAGCCCCATGTTGGGCTCTGTGCTGACAGCACGGAGCCTGCCTGGGATTTTCTCTCTCCTTCACTCTCTGCCTCTACCCAACTCTTGCATGCATATGTCTCTCTAAATATAAATAAATAAACTTCAGGGGTGCTTGGGTGGTTCACTTGGTTAGGCGTCAGACTTTGGCTTAGGTCATAATCTCATGGTTTGTGAGTTCGAGCCCCACGTGGGGCTCTCTGCTGTCAGCATGGAGCCTACTTTGGATACTCTGTCCCCCTTTCTCTCTGCCCCTCCCCTGCAGGTTCTCTCTCTTTCTCTCAAAATAAATAAGCTTTAAAAAAAAACCTTAAAAAAACATAACTTTGAAGGACAAGGTGCAGAATTTAACCTTAATACATATCAACACTTATTATGAAGCTAGGGTAATCAAGGCAGCATAGTAATGACAAAGGCTTAGCCATACATGTTGATGGGACAGAATGGAAAATTTAGAAACAGATCCATACATACATATATGAAAACATGGTATATATGAGAGGCCAGATTAGGGAAAACTTAATGGTTCACTAATGGATTTAGGTACAACAGGGAAAAAAAAGGAAAATTAGGTTTCTATATCATACCATAAACAAAACTCAGTTATGGCTGGCTTAAAGACATAAATGTGTAAAGCACAATTTTTAAACATCTAAAGGAAACATGTTATGCACTTGAGATAGGATGTCTTAAACAAAGTACAAAAATCATAAAGACATGGACAAACGAACTTGACTATGTTAAAATTAGAAACTCCTAAAATTAAAAGACATGTAAACAAGTGTAAGACCAGTGAGCAACTAAGAGATTTAAACATATGGAAAAATTCATGTATGGGATATATAAAGAATCCCTAAAATCAACCCAGCAGAAAAATGGGTAAAGGATGTGAATCGGCAGTGTGCAGAAAAGAAAACTCAAATGGTCGATAATCATGAGAACTTAGTGATTGGGGCAATGCAAAGTTAAAACTGTCAGAAGGTAGGATTTTGTATCCACCAGAAACCAAATTTGGTGGAGATGTAGAACAAACAGGAATCTTCTGCATCGCTCATGGGAGAATTTCACTGGCACTACCCCTTTGGAAAACAGTTTGATAAAATCCAGTACTGTGGATGAGCCTGCATACTACCTGCACCTCTGCTGCTGGGTTTAATCTCTAGAGAAGCTTTCACAGCACCAGCCACAGTCCTAATGCAGAGTAGGGGCTCGGGAAATAGATCTTAGAAAAAGGAAAGAGGGAGGGAGGAAGGAAGGAAGAATATTTATGTCATTGGCTTCATTTTTGCTTTGTTCTTAGTGTTGTAGTACCCTGTACATGCCAGGATGTATCCGAAACCACCCTACAGGTTTGTCAAATGCCTGCAATTTTGAGAATCTCAGATTAGCCTCTACATCTCCCAGACTCTACTGTGAATGGAGATAACAATTTTCGTAACTGATGAATTAAATACATTCCATAAATGTATTTTCTTACGGAATTCACAGGGGTATAAATACCAAGCTCTAATTGCTTATTGAAAATGAATCTAATATATAAAATGAGATGTGCCAGTATGTTACGGGTAGCATAAAACATTAGTTATCCCTAGATCCTTACAATTCTAATGGCAAAGAAAGATGAGACCTGATGCCCTGAAAAGGTAAAATGTCTTTTTCGGGCATATGAATAATCAACAAATATTCTACTGGCTTATGGAGAAATGGGTGTTCTCTTTAAATAGTAAATATTCATATGCACTAAGCCAATCCTTTTATAACTATATTCCTAAGAGCATAGAAAACATGGCAGCTCTTCCCATAGCTGGAAGAATGTGTGGTTACCCTGGCAACAGCATCTTAGTTCCTGCTTCCAAGTACCACCTGGTGATTTCAAGTCTAACAGCTGTGCAGCATCTACATTTCCATTGAGGAAATAAAATGCATTCATGCATCATCTCATGGAGCATTTAAGAAGAAACAAGCTTGCAAATTTGGGGAAGGAGGGAAAGAAATAACACTACATACCAGCAGAGCCAATTGAAGTTTAAAAGCCCTAACTGCAGTCTTGGAAGCTGGCCGAAGCAGCCAAGGCTACCACATTAGAGCTGTAGGGTCTTGAGGCAAATTTTCCATCAGAACACTAACAATCACGTAGGCCCCTTAGCCCAAGCACGGTTTCTTACCTCTTACCCAAAATATGTACTCTTAAGTGGAATTGGCAATCTCTGTCCTAACAGGCAGTTACACAAAATGGCTGTGTATGCATCACAAGAGAAGTAGAGGAAAGTGAAGAAAACACTATCCTCCGTTTCATGCTCGTTTCTTAGTGCTCCCACTTTTACCCAAGGGATTAGGACCTTTCTCAGATCTAGTCATATTAAATTTTTTTATGTTTATTTTTGAGAGAGGGAGAGAGACAGAGACAGAGACAGTGAGAGAGAGCATGAGCAGGGGAGGGGCAGAGAGAGAGACACAGAATCCAGGCTCCAGGCTCTGAGCTGTGAGCACAGAGCCTAATGTGGGGCTTGAACTCACGAACCATGAGATCATGACCTGAGCCAAAGCTGGATGCTTAACTGACTGAGCCACCCAGACACCCCTTGATCTAGTCATATTAAAAAAGCTAAATCCTACAGTGACTTCCAATAAAACAAGTTTTATGGGAATTTCTGGATTAAGTGGTTGACTGCCAGAGGGGAAGAATAGCGTTGCTAGGCTGAAGGGACACAGCGGGCTAGGGAATAATTTCCCTGTCCTCTCAAAGAAAAAAAACTATAAACAAATAATTTAAGATTTAAATTTAATTTTTTCCTTTCCCTTTTTCCCTGATTATTACGATTCTGCACATATGTTTGGAGAATTTAGAAAATGTAGAAAAAAGTATGTAGGAAGGACAACTAAAATCACTGAAGATACTGACGTTGTTAACATTTTGGAAAAGCACTTTTAGTCTTTTTTTATGCATTTTTTCACCTTTGTTCTGCATTTTGGAAGGGCTACTAAAGTGATCCATCCACAGCACAATTAATTTTCTGCAATACCCATTATGATTGTTATTGCTTCAAAGGAATACTTTAATCCTGGAAAATGCCTACACGGCATTTTAAGTTTCCTTGCCTTTTTTTTTTATACTAGTAGCTTCATACTCATTTCTCCTGTCATCTTAGTCTATCTGTTCTTGAATTTCTTCCTTTCATTTTATAGAGCTCACATTTTCATACACCTCTGTTTAGGACACCAAACAAGACATGAACATCTTCTCTGGTACTGTAGAAACTTTTCAAAACCATCATGTTGCTTTCGTCCTGCTTCACCTTCCCACAGGGAGAGATTTATCCAGTCCGATTGAAATAGGGTATACAGAACATCTCTAGCACTGTCCACCTCTATTCTGACAATTCCTCCTCTTCGAACTAAACATTGAAGGCTGGCTATGTGCACAGCCTCTGTCCAGTTTCCAGGGCTTAGGATTACTTCACTGGATCACTCCATAAATAACTAAAGTCCTACTATGTGCACATACTGTCGTAGGTGCTGGTGAAAGGGCAGTGAACAAAACAAGCTTATGTAAAATAAGTAAACATACACTTGTACAATGTAGATTATAATATTAAGCTTCTAGTAAGGGAGACAGGAGGTTAAAGAGGCAGTTATTTTACCTACAGGGCCAGGGAAAGACTTGCAGACTGAGAAGGTGATATTTGAGCTGGTGAGATTCAGGAAGTGAGTTCTTTGGTTATCTGGAAGAACATTCCCAGAAGAGTAGTCAGAGAGGGCCTTTTAAGCCATTCTAAGGCTTTTGGTCTTTATTCCATGTGAGAGGGATTGCCCTTCTAGGGTTCTGAGCAGAATGAAGTTCTAGAAACCAAGTGAACCAAATATTTTAAGAAGAGAGTGAGCAAGTGTGTCTGGTGTTGGACAGGGTGAATGGGAGGAGGCTGAGAACAGACCTTTGTATGTAGCACCATGGGGAGGGGTCAGTGGTGACTTCTACAGGAACTATTCCAATGAAGTAAGGAGGGTGAGAGCTGTTTGAAATGGATTCTGGAAGGAGTGGGAGGGGCTGGACAGGAGGCAGACTACGACTCTTTGAGGAGTTGGAGTTTTACTCTTAAAAGGAAGAGAAATGGAACGGTAGCGGGAGGAGGATGTGGGACCAGGAACATTTTTAAAAATTTTTTAATGGAAGGAGTTATTACAGCACATTTGTGTGCTGGGAATGATCCAGTAGAGAGCAACAACTCAATGATGCAGGAGTAGGTAGACAATTGCTGGAGCAAAGTCTTGGAGTAGGGTGAGAAGGGATGGGCTCCAGAGCGCCAGTGGAGGGACATGAGCATTCACGTGACTACAGGAGGGAGGCTGCGGTGTGGGCTCAGAGGGACCTCCGTGGTCGGGAGCACAGACGTCCACTTGGTATGGCTCAGCTGGCCTTCGCGGGCAGTTAGCATATTTGACAGACTAAAGTGCCATCTGCCGTACATCTGGTGAACCGTGTGCACCGGTGCCTCTCCCCCCTGCCCCAATAGACACACACCTGTGGGCACTGTTCCCAGGGCTGTCCTTATCTTCGCCACTTCATGTTGGTAAAGCAAGCACTATATGTATGTCAGTTTAAATGCACTATATGTATTGTGCAGTTTAAAAAAACTTGGGGTCAGACCAGTGTAGCCACTAACGTAAGGTCACGCGTTGATAAAGAGTAGGGCAGGGGATTGAACCCAGACATTTTGACTGTTTCTGGGTTCTGTGGACCCAGGAAATAGGGAAGGGGTATTTACTTCCCAAGATTGAGATTCAATGTCTTTTTCCTGCTCTTGTCTCCAGAGGAGTCCACCACGGGGATGACTGTGTGAATGCACAATCCCTTCAGGTACACAAGGGTGCCTTCACCAGGTGGAGGGCATCTCCAGATGCGTGCAATGTACAGATGGCCTCGTTACCCCATTTACTTGTGCAGAGGCTTAAAGCACCTGGAACCTGCCTCTCCCACCATAGTCTTCGAGGGGCTGCATTTGGACTGCACCCTCCTGCCCGTTCATCCACCAAACCACCTTTCCGTTAACATTCCACAGTTTCCTCTTGCTCTTTAGATCTGGGGAGAAGCAGGGTTTTATGCTCATTCAATTGCCCCGAACCAGAGGATAATAGATTTTTCAACCTGGAAGGAATCATTCCAGGGAGACCTCTGGTTAAACTTCTTTGTATTCACCCCATTTTCTTTATCCGCTCTGTTGGCATCTCAGGCACCAGCTAACATGTACTTCTAGAACCTTCTACCTTCAACCCAAGAAAATACACACATCTGCTTTGTTTTCTTTTGGAAGAAGCTCTAAGAAAAAAGATGTGAGAGTTCAGCTGGCTCCCTGCTCTTCCAAGGGCTGTCACTGCAATCATGTGGGGCCACTGGAGGTAGGGCTTTAACATGTACCAGGCATTTTCCTCAAAATCTGCTACTTTATGTTAGGTGAGCAGTACATTCCAAGTGGCAAGTGCTTTCTATTACACATTCATAATGTATATTAAGTCTTTGTAAACTATCATGTCAGGTCATGGTTAATCAGTTAAAACTCCTAGTTATAAGGAAGTGTTATTACTTAAAAAGTTCAAGGATATAGGCCACTGGGTGACTCAGTGCTTAAGCGCCTGACTCTTGATTTCAGCTCATGGGATTGAGCCCCACCTTGGGCTGGTAGTGCAGAGCCTGCTTGGGAGTATCTCTCTCCCTCTATCTCTGCACCTCCCCTGCTCTCTCTCTCCCTCTCTCCCTCAAAATAAATAAATAAACTTAAAAAAAATTTCAGAGATACAGAGGAATGAAAAGAGTATTTTAAGAACTAAAATAAAACATGAGTAACCCAGGAGTATATTTAGGCGGTACTTAAATACACCTTAAAAATTAAATGTTAGGTTAAAAAGTATTTAGAAAAAAATACTAAAGTTTAGAATGTGTGTGTATATATATATACATAATATTTTCAGATGCACCAGTGGCTCAGAAGCATACCCACTGGAGAACATCATGGAATGAAAGATGTTTCATTCTATCCCCTCAGAAAGTTTTACAGGACTTCTCCCGTCGATTTGCTGCCCTTGGCAATCCCTTGTCCTGAAGGCATGCTTCTTTTGTGGAAAAGCCCAGGCATGGAGAGTCATTGGGGAGAATCAATCATTTCAAAGATGATAGCTTTACTAATATCTCCATATATGTTGATGGTGTGTATGTGTGGGGGGTGGAAGTGAAGGCTAGGCAAAGCTAGAATTAGTCATATGAATGATGTACTTGTCTGGACACTGGGCCACTCCGGCCCCAATCAGTGCCAGTAAATCGTGCAGACTGCTCCAACACCACCACTCTGTTTCTATCCCACTCATATAAAATTCCATGCCAAGGTACAAACCACAATCCTCCCTTTCTTGGTTTTTCATGCAAAAACTATTTTAGAATAAATTTAAATGTCAAACCTTCAAGAACTCTGAACAGAGGGAACTTCAGCTCACTTAGTTCCCAACATGGCTAAAATCAAAAAAAATTCTGATGAGAGTACTAAACTTTTAGAGGTCTATATTGTTCATTGATTTAAGTTCCAAAGAAAAGCAAAATTGCTATGTTCAAGCAATAGGATATAAGAAGAAACAGTGAGAAAAGCATAAATATCAACAGCAGCACTTTTGTGCCTGGGAGAGGTCCTGAGTCCCTGTGTGTGAATAACTTGGCAATGACTGCTGCATGCAGTGTGTAAACAAATATGGTCCCCACACCATTTAAAATATTCAACATTGACCTAAATAGGCATAGACACAGAATGCCAGTCCAGGCAGACATTTGTGAATGTACACACAGAACACAATGCAGGAAGAACTTGGTGCTTTCTTTCCCCCACTATTTTATTATACACACATTTCAGATTCAATTCACATTCGAGTGTTCATAGTCTGAGCAATAGAAAACACATTTTTAATCAGTCCTAGACAGCAGGAAAAACTTCCTGCAGGAGTTCTAGGAGGTTTATTCTTCATTTAGCAGATGTTTATTGATAATAGAAGGCAGGAAGTTATATGACATGTCTCTAGTTTCAAAGAGCTTAAAATATGGTTGAGATCTATAGGGGAGTTGGTCATCAGGGAGTTTAAGAGAACTTTTATATAGTTTTGTGAGAAAGGTATAAAATCATAAAGAGGAAAGAGAAGGCCAGAGTTTTGATTTCAGAATTACAAACTAAAAAGGAATGTCCAGGCAATCTGGAAAAGTCTTGAGGTAGAAACAACTGAACCAAGAATAATAGATATGCATTATCTAATCCAGTGTTTCCCAGGTTACGGAGTGGGACTCTAGGGGATCCCTTTGAGGATCTGGTGAAAGTTATGGACCCCAAAATAGCCATCTACCCTCAAACTTTTATATAGAATATAAGAGATTTGAAGTCTGAGTCCATGGACTTTATATTGTAAATCTAATACAGTTACATTTACCGTGGTTAGTGAATGGTCACTGTTTATTCACTTCCTTGTCTCCTCTAGTAGAATAGAAGTATTTCTAAGATGGGACTGCACTATGTTTTATCTTTCATTCAAACCCTTCTCTGTTTAGCATTGTGTTGTTGTGTAGAAGGTACTAAAAGAGTTGGGTCCTGTCTCAATGTTTAGGTATTAGGTTAATACAGCATCTTCCAAATGTCAGTCATTTGAGTAACTTTCTCAATTTTTGCCATGGCTGTTTACCATCTTGGTTATTATTTAGTACCTATAGCTGCAAAATAATGATTTTTGGTGATAGAACACTAAATAATATCACATATCAGGATGAGTGAGCATGTTATTTTCATTCTATTTTCTTTCAGTCCAGTTTACACCAAAGAGAGATTTCCAGTTTACTTCCAGTGTACCTTTTAATACTTTTCTGACATTTGAGCATCTTCCTTTGGAACTAATGCAGAGGCTTTTGTATGCAGCAGTATTTGGCTAGAAGTGAATAACATTGCTTTCTTCTTTTTTTTTTTTTTTTTCATTGTGTTTAGTTTTATGAAAAGTGATACTAGTTTTCCCTATGGAAGTGACAAAAATTTTCTTTCAACATATACTTGTTAAAAAAAGTTTATTTAAGGAAATACAGTAAATCAGTTCTCTGTTGCTGTGTAACAAGCTACCCCAAACATAGTGGCTTAAGAAACAGTGACTTATTAGGATTCTGTGGGTTAGCTAGACTCAACTGAGCAATTCTTCTCCTCCACATGATATCCGATGGGGTCATTCCTTCATCTTGAGAACTTGGATGAGGCCAGAAGGTCCCAGATGGCTTCCCTCATGCCTGTCAGCCCAGCTGGAGTGGCTGGAGTGGCTGAAACTGGCTGAGCCTCTTTCTCCATGTGGCCTCTCATCATTCAGTAGTCTGACCTGGGCTTTTTCACATCATGGATGGATCTCCAGAGATTACAAAAGAAAGCTGCAAAGTTTCTTAAGGCCTAGACCTGGAAGTCAAAAAGTATTACTTCTGCTATATCCGACTGGTTAAAGCATGTGACTGGACAAGTCTAGATCCAAGGGGAGGAGAAATAGACTTCACATCTTTTTGGGAGATTAGAGGCACTCATGTCCAGAGATGGAAAGAAGCTTTGGCAATAATTTTGCAAATAATCTACCACAAATGGCAGGTAAGTAAGTAATAGGACAAGTTGTGGCAGATATGGCAAAAATTGTGAGAGTGTTACTCAAATGACTAGTATTTGGAAATACTGTATTAATCTGATACCTGAATATTGCACTAGATAGTCCATGGACATTTTTTAGTATCTTGTGCATACTAAACACAGTGCTACATGCAAAGGGATTAAAGGAAAAAGATAAAACATGATACAAACATGTCCGAGGAGGACTTACATTCTAGTGAGGGAGATAGGTGTATAAGTAAATAGTTTTAAAGGGGCACCTGGCTGGCTCAGTTGGTAGAGCATGAGAGTCTTGATCCCGGGGTTGTGGATTCGAGCCCTGTGTTGGGTGAAGAGATCAATTAAAAATTTTTAAAAATCTTAAAAAAAGTGGTTATAACAAAATAACCATGATGCTTGTTGCAGTAAGTATTTAGAGTCCTGACATTTTTTTTCACATTCTAAATATTTTTTGTAATTTAATTTTTTATTTTTTAAAATTTACATCCAAATTAGTTAGCATATGATTTCAGGAGTAGATTCCTTAATGCCCCTTACCCATTTAGCCCATACCCCCTCCCACAACCCTCCCATAACCCTCAGTTTGTTCTCCATATTTATGAGTCTCTTATGCTTTGTCCCCCTCCCTGTTTTTATATTGTTTTTGTTTCCCTTCCCTTATGTTCATCTGTTTTGTCTCTTAAAGTCCTCATATGAGTGAAATCATATGATTTTTGTCTTTCTCTGACTAATTTCACTTAGCATCGTACCCTCCAGTTCCATCCACATAGTTGCAAATGGCAAGATTTCATTCTTTTTGATTGCCGAGTAATACTCCATTGTATGTGTATATATATATATATATATATATATATATATATATATATATATACACCACATCTTCTTTATCTATTCATCCATCAATGGACATTTGGGCTCCTTCCATACTTTGGCTATTGTTGATAGTGTGGCTATAAACATGGGGGTGCATGTGTCCCTTCAAAACAGCACACCTGTATCCCGTGGCTAAATGCCTAGTAGTGCAATTGCTGGGTCGTAGGGTAGTTCTATTTTTAGTTTTTTGAGAAACCTCCATACTGTTTTCCAGAGTGACTGCACCAGCTTGCATTGCCACCAACAATGCAAAAGAGATCCTCTTTCTCCACATCCTCGCCAACATCTGTTGTTGCCTGAGTTGTTCATGTTAGCCATCCTGACAGGTGTGAGGTAGTATCTCATTGTGGTTTTGATTTGTATTTCCCTGATGATGAGTGATGTTGAGCATTTTTTCATGTGTCGGTTGGCCATCTGGATGTCTTCCTTGGAGAAGTGTCTATTCATGTCTTTTGCCCATTTCTTCACTGGATTCTTTGTTTTTTGGGTGTTGAGTTTGATAAGTTCTTTATAGATTTTGGATACTAACCCTTTATCTGATATGTTGTTTGCAAATATCTTCTCCCATTCTGTCGGTTGCCTTTTAGTTTTGCTGATTGTTTCCTTCGCTATGCAGAAGCTTTCTATTTTAATGAGGTCCCAGTAGTTCATTTTTGCGTTTGTTTCCCTTGCCTCCGGAGACGTGTTGAATAAGAAGTTGCTGCGGCCAAGACCAAAGAGGTTTTTGCCTGCTTTCTCCTCGAAGATTTTGATGGCTTCCCGTCTTACATTGAGGTCTTGCATCCATTTTGAGTTTATTTTTGTGTATGGTGTAAGAAAGTGGTCCAGGTTCATTCTTCTGCATGTCGCTGCCCAGTTTTTCCAGCACCACTTGCTGAAGAGACTGTGTTTATTCCATTGGATATTCTTTCCTGCTTTGTCAAATATTAGTTGACCATACGTTTGTGGGTCCATTTCTGGGTTCTCTATTCTGTTCCATTGATCTGAGTGTCTGTTCTTGTGCCAGTGCCATACTGTCTTCATGATTACAGCTTTGTAGTATATCTTGAAGTCTGGGATTATGATATTTCCTGGTTTGGTTTTCTGGAGTCCTGACATTTTACAGAGAAGTTTAAGGCATGTGGATTTTCTTGGGCCCATGACTTTTATCAGATTCTCAAGAAAGTGTGAGACCCTAAAAGGACCTAAAACGCATTGATTGACTCAAGAGACACACTGGTGTGATGCACAGGGGTGACCACTGCTAGCTGCAGTGTTAAGGAAGAGGCTTCACTGAGGCTCTAACACAGGTGGGCGGGATTGCTTGAGGAGGAAGAACTGGCTGGAGTTGAAAGTCAATTAGATGTGGTGAGAGGATGGAGGAGGTGAGATGGGTGGAGGGAAAGGAGGAGGAAAGTGGTGAAAGAGGAGAGGAATGTGGGGAATTGGAGAAAGAAGAGAGAGAAGTTTATTCCAGGATAACTGGATTTTCTGGCTGGCCAGAATGGTAGGTGGTAGAAAATAAGTGAGGAAGAGTAGATTTTCTGGGAACTCTTTGCAGAATTCTGCTTTTTCCAAGTTGTCATTGAGATGCCCATATGATAAAGCAATAAACAATTGGACATGCAGATCTGGAACTTACTTACCTTGTGCCAGGCACCTTTATAGAAATTGGTTATAAAACAGTGAATAGCCGAAGAGAAGTGATGCCTATGTTCCCATGGAGCTTATATTCTAGTAGGGCTGGGGTCAGGGGGAAGATGGACAGAGAGACAATTAGTATGTAAAAAAATTCATATAAATTTTATCTAATGCTAAATTCTAAGAATGAAAAAAATTAATTAATGGAATAGAGAGGGTTGGGGCAGCTACTTTATCTAGGGTAATATGGTAATTGAAGGCAGCTTTTTGAAATATAACCCAAAGCTAGGAAGAAGGCCTACCCTCTTTTAACTTAACAAGGTAGGAAAATTATACTAGCAGGAGGTTAACTTTTGCCATGTAAGGTGGTCTCACCCAGAGACCAGATGGATGTGAGGGACTCCTTCCCAACCACCTCTACCGAATCTTCTGAATCTTCCCTATCTAGCCATAGAACCATGTGGAGTAGATAATGATAACCCGCTCTGATGGTCAGGACACCAGAGATGTGGAAACCACAGGGAGAGAGGAACTCTAGGGGAGAGGGAGAGAATGCATAGAAGGCTGGCAACAGGGGTGGTCACTTACTGACTATTGATGGGGTGCCATTTGGGGCTCCCAAACATAAGGGAGCAGGTCTCATTCCCACAGTTAGTACCTAGGAATGAGTTAGTCTAGGGATGCCACTCTCTATTCCTCACCACACTTTGATGTGGTACAGGATGGATTCCATCACTGTATGAGATGGACTACATCACTTGGAGTTGAGTGAAGAACCAATTGTACAGTCTTTTGGGTTTGAATGTGTTGATTTGAGATAGTAGTAGGACCTGATCCTCTCTCACCATCCACAGGCAGTTGTCTGAACCCCTACAGTGGGCACAATGGGTTGAGAACAGAATTGCCTGTGGATCAATCCACGACCAGGCACACGTTGTCTTCTGACCATTTTACTCCATCTACACCAAGGTAAGGACATACATATTTAATTTTTTAAGGACATTTCATAGTATAATATTATTCTTTTACTGTTATAATTTTTCAGTTACTCATTTCGGAACACATCTCCCCTCATCCTATGAAGAATGTGTACAATGCTAAGTAAATCAGTCGATGTCAATGATTCTGACTGCAACTACTTCGGTTCCAGGATGTCTCTTTATATTTAGGGTGAACAAAAATAAATTAGGTTAAGACATGTGTTGAAATGATAGGATCCCATAAAATGAAATTTTCAGTGATCAGAACATATTATTTTAGAGCCTATAAAGATTTCAAATGTTGGATGAACAAAAAAGAATATAAGTGATTGGGTCTATTATTATTTTAAGCCTTAGGCAAAAGATCTCAGAACCCCAGCCTTTGAGTGTTACTAGAAATTTGGGGCAGAAGAAACAAGTAATGTGCCAGTCTATTGCCACAGCTCTACACCTCATTCTGGGTTTGGGAATGATTTTAGATAATTATTTTTCTGCCACTTGCTGTCACCACCCTGATTCAATCTATAAGCTGGGATGTTACACAAACTACAAAATGTAGTCAGGGAACAATTAATACATCAAACGCAGACAGTGAATAGGACTAAAATCCTAAAAAGTACACATTACAAAAAAGCTGGGTAAATCTGGGCTTGGTATCACGGAGCCGCTCTCTTCCTCTGTCCCATTGTTTGTGACCTTGACTATTTCCATCATGATGTAAACCCATGGAATCAAGTCACTGACATGTTTACGATTCCCTCATCACGTTTTGCAGTTATTAATACCATAGTGGTGGCAAGGACACTTTCAACATACAGTGCCTCCTGTCAAGAGAAAATGAAAACCTTCCGGTAAAGGTCCCAGAGCACTGGCAGTAGGCTCTGTTCTTCATCTGTCCCCTACGACAGACTCTATTCACTCTCAACCTAATCTAAAGGAGGGACAGATAACACTATTGGGGTCCCTTGTGTCGGTGACAGAGAATACTGCCATTACTACTACTACTAATATAAATGATAGCAATTATTTGGTGCTTACTATGTCCTAGGGGACTGTTGTAAGCACATTCTCTACATGAACCAATTTAATCCTCACAGCAGCAGTAGACCCCATTACTACCCTCCTTTTGCAGATGGGGAAACTGAGGCCCAGAGAGGTTCCCACAGCTGAGAAGTGGCAGAGCTGGGATAGCCGTGGGTGTTGACAGGTGCAGAAGATTGAGAAGCAGAAGTGAGGAATAGATGATTTTTCTGTAAGGTGAGAAAAGTCACTTGGGAAAAAGCTGTTCCATCTTGGAAGCCATTGCTATCTTTGAAGCCATCTTTGAAGCATCCCCGAGGAGAGGGAGTGATGTCAAGTTCCCAGCCCCAGGCTCTGCCCCGTCACGAAAAGAAGGGCAAAGGACCAAGCTGGAGGGTGTGGGGCTGCTGCCGAGACTCTTCTTGCCTACAGCCATGCACCCCAGAATCCTACAATGAACTGGAAGGATGGCTGAGGGCACACTAAACGCCCCTGGTTGACAGAGGGCCCTGAGGTGCCACAAGCGCTTCCTGCTGGGTTATAGGGACACTGGTTTTTATTTATTTTTATTAACCTCCTGTCACTGATAGATAGGAATGACAAGGATAAAGCCTAAGACAAAAGGGAGGGGATCCTACTAGATTTTATGGAGACCTATGTGAACAGGAAGGAGACCTTCAGGTAGAATTTATTTACAGCTCTGCGGGGTGTATGGATTTGTGTTTATGGGTATGAACATTTGGGAACTGTGGTATTTAAATTCCTTTAATGTTCTTAGAAGGTACCTGGGAGGATTCATTATTTTAGTTTTCATATTGATGCTATTAGGAAATGTTCAAAAACTCAGAATATCTTATTTCTTCACAGAAGTTCTTACTGGCACCTCTTCATGTGCTGCTCACTTGGCATCCATTGATGCTCCACATTTTGGACACGGAACCATCGCTCTCACCTGGACCCTTTGGAGGGGACTGGGTTCCACGCAAGCGCGTTGGAGAGGACGCACTTTCCCTTGCTGCCATGTTTTACCCTAGCCCCTCATTACTGTGTTCGGGAAATTATTCCTTTTTCCACCCCTAATTAGGCCTCTGGGTACTTTATGGTAAGTGTGACATTTTTCTCTTGACAGGCAGTATTATAGTGTAGAACTGTCCTTGTCACTCTTTATTGCTTTTAATAACTATGAAATCTCTTACAAGATGTCTAGAGCCTCATCAACATATGTTGATGGCACTGTTTTATCAGTCCTGAAATGGTCAAGGTCACAGACAATGTGCCAGAGGAAGGAAGACAGTGAACACATTATTATAAATAGATATGTGACTTGAAAATGACCCTTTCAGGCATGGGGACATTAGTTGGCAATAGGAAGGAAGTGATGAGATGCAATAATTTTATTTTGCTTAGGGAAGTCTCCAGGTGTATGTCAGACGCTTGCTATGTTTAATCTGATTGGCGTGTTAGCACATCAGAGGTTGAAACATTTATCATAGTTATTTCATGATAATGAAAATGAATTAAAAGATAAGGTAGGGCAAAAGTATGGTTTGGATAGTCAAAAGCTAGCATCTGACACATTATTTTAACTGAGGAAATTTAAGTGAAACATGTGAGAACAATGTACCTTACATTTTGTCATTCTGGACTTAAAATTTTTTTAATGTTTATTTTTGAGAGAGGGAAAGAGAGTATGAGCAGGGGAGGGGCAGAGTGAGAGGGGGACACAGAATCCTAAGCAGGCTTCAGGCTCTGAGCTGTGAGCACAGAGCCTGACGCGAGCCTCGAACTCACCAGCCGTGAGATCACGACCTGAGCTGAAGTCAGATGCTCAATTGACTGATCCACTCAGGTGCCCCTGTCATTGTGAACTTTTTTAAAACATAAGCATTGGGAAGCATTTTAGGTAGTAAGTTGAGATACTAGTACTGAATCCCATTTCCTTCCCTCTTGATGTCTCATTCATCCTCAGAAGATATATTTTAACAACGAAATATCTAAAAGGTATATTGGTTTTGTTACTTGGGGCTCAAAAATGTCCCCAAGGCATCGGTTTAGACTTGCCAGTGTATATATGGGTCGGTGATTTGTGCTTAATAGACTTCAGAATTCCCAACATCTGGAGGTAGAGAAAAGCAACAAAAACAGTAACACCGTCAACAGCAATAGCTGTTAAAAATACTGACAGTAGCATTAATTGGTGTGCATATCCAGTAATGTTAACCTTTCAACATCCCGTTTAGACAGGTATTATTACAATAATATAAAGGATCAAGAGTCAAGAGTTCAGGCAGCGAGGTTAGACCTTGGGTTAGTTAATTAACTCCTCTCAGAATTACAATGTCTTCATCTGTAAAGGAGACAGTATTATCATACTTATAATAATAATTAATACTGCCTTGAAGTGTTTTTTCCTGAAGATTACGTGAATAATGCATGTGAGGCACTTAGCACAGCACCCATTTTATGATGGCTAGTTATCATCATCATCATCATCACTGTCCCCATTTTTCAGATGAAGAAGCTGGAGCACAGAGGTTCTCCAAACCCTTGCAAATGGGAGGCAGGGATGGAACAAGGGGACACTGGATTCCCAATCCCCTGCTGGTCACTGGCAGCCGCCACCTTACTTCATTAGGGAATGTCGCTTTGTGGGAAAGGAAGCCGCGGGGGTATGGTGTAGCCTTTGGCCAGGAATCTAACTCTAACTTTGGGAAGAGGCGACAGGGACATGGGGGAAAGCGGTTATTTATAGTCAGGGCCTCTGGGGCCTCGGATGCTGCCTGTGACTGGCTCCCTTCTCCCTCCTGCATTCCTCCCTTCTCCCAGTGGTGTTGCCCTTTCCATGTGTTGTGGTTGCCCAACACTAGAACATGTTTGTTAGGTTACTCACCCAGGTCCACTTTCTGTGAACTCCCTCAATTCCCTGGGTAACTAAAAGAAGGGAAGGAGGGGAATGACCTCCCAGTCAGATATCCTGCCCCCTCCACCCACCCCCCCCCCGCTTGCTTTATGTTGTGTAGACCTACGTGTTTAGGCAGCTTTATTTTGTAGTATCTTGCAACAAATTAAGCACTATTCTTTTTTGTTTTTTAATTTTTTTATGTTTATTTAATTTTGAGAGAGACAGAGCATGAGCAGGGGAGGGGCAGAGAGAGAGGGAGACAAAGAATCCGAAGCAGGGTCCAGGCTCTGAGCTGTCAGGACAGAGCCCTCTGGCAGGGCTTGAACCCACGAACCATGAGATCATGACCTGAGCTGAAGTCGGACGCTTAACCCACTGAGCCACCCAGGCACCCCCCCAATAAGTGCTATTCTTGAGTAAGAGTCACCACAGGTGGGAACACAGCATTATAAGCAGTTGCTCTGGTGTTCTATCGGTATACTTCCTGCTCTGCTAAAGCATAAGCATTTGTACTGTGCAGTGCCTCACCCGTTTAAAAAATTTGGGAGGAGAGATGCTTTTTGAGGTTGAAGATTTCTTTGTATGATATCCAACAAATCTTTGGTTTACACTTTTGTCTGTTTAAATGTTTTTAGAAAAAACCATTTTTTTTTTTTTCCTGCAGTACAATCCAGTAGCATTGGTGAAATCACCATTCATTGATCACCACAAATCACTCCCCTCTGTATTTTCACCTCTGGGATTCTCTTTGTGTTAGATTTAGTTGTTTGTATGTTTGTTTTCCTCTGTTGGGACATAGACTTCTTGCAGACAACGACAAGACTTTCTTCTCTTCACTGGTACAGAGCATTGCTCAATAAACATCAGGGCACATAAAGCTAGTGGATCGCTGTATACTAATTTGGGCCAAATCTTCTTGTTGGCCACCAACCTGACAAATGAGTGAAAAGGAGAAGGGAGCTCATAGTCTTGACTCCAGGAGACAAATAATTTTAGTAAGTCAAGTGCCTTTGGGAGTTGCTAATTGACACCTGTGGGAGTCCCTAATTCCCCACAGGGTGGGGAAGGGGTCAAGAGGAAGAGAACAAAGGGAGAAAGCAAAAAACATTTTTCTAGATGAGTCTCCTGAGTCAAGGGAAATGAATGCAAAAATAAACTATTGGGATGATATCAAAATGAAAAGCTTCTGCACAGCAGAGGAAACTATCAACAAAACTAAGACAACCTACTGGATGGGAGAAGATATTTGCGAATGCCACATCTCATAAGGGGTTAGTATCCAAAATATATAAAGAGCTGATACAACTTAACACCCCTCCCCAAAATAAACCAGTCAAAAAAATGGGCAGAAATCATGAGCAGACATTTCTCCAAAGAAGACCTACAGGTGGCCAACAGATACATGAAAAGATGTTCAACATCATGCATCATGAGGGAAATGCAAATCAGGGAAATGAGATATCACCTCACACCTGTCAGAATGGCTAAAATAAAAAACACAAGAAACAAGTGTTGTCGAGGATGTGGAGAAAAAGGAACCCTCATGAACTACTAGTGGGAATGCAACCTGGTACAGCCACTGTGGAAAACAGTATGGAGGTTCCTTAAAAAACTAAAAAGAGAACTACCACGGGATCCAGTAATTGCGCCATTGGATAGTTATCCAAAGAATAGAAAAACACTAATTCTAAAAGATATATATACCACTCTGTTTATAGGAGCAGTATTTACAATAGCCAAATTATGGAAGCAGCCCAAGTGTTCATCAAGAGATGAATGGATAAAGAAGATGGGGCACATATACATGGAATATCATTCAGCCATAAAAAGAATGAAATCTTAACATTT
This sequence comes from Panthera pardus, assembly GCF_024362965.1. Classification (NCBI taxonomy): domain Eukaryota; kingdom Metazoa; phylum Chordata; class Mammalia; order Carnivora; family Felidae; genus Panthera; species Panthera pardus. The sequence goes on along the minus strand of NW_026526991.1, from coordinate 68,087,940 downwards.
GCAATACTGTGGATGGATCTAGAGAATATAATACTAAGTAAAATAAGTCAGAAGAAGACAAACTGTATGGGTTCACTCATATGTGAAATTTAAGATCCCAAAAGATGAATGAAGGAAAAAAAAAATAGACAAACAAAAAGCCAGACCCTTAACTATAGAGAACACACAGATGGTCACCAGAGGGAAGGCGGGTGGGGGGATGGGTGAATTAGGTGAAGGGGATTAAGAGTACACTGATGATGAGCACTGAGTGATGTCTAGAATTGTTGAATCACTATACTGTACACCTGAAACTAATCTAACCCTGTATATTAACAATACTAGAATTAGAATACAATTAAAAAAAAATTTTTTTTAACGTTTATTTATTTTTGGGACAGAGAGAGACAGAGCATGAACTGCGGAGGGGCAGAGAGAGAGGGAGACACAGAATCAGAAGCAGGCTCTAGGCTCTGAGCCATCAGCCCAGAGCCTGATGCGGGGCTCGAACTCACTGACCGCGAGATCGTGACCTGAGCTGAAGTCGGACGCTTAACCGACTGAGCCACCCAGGCGCCCCTAGAATACAATTTAAAGAAAAGGAGGAGAGGGCAGGTAGATGCAGAAGAAAGGACTTGAAGATACAAAAGAGGGTAGGAAAGGGAACATATTTTACATCACCAATTATTTCTACCAGTTCCCAGCCCCTGTCTTGGGCCAGTGTGCTCTGCCATTACAAACGTCTCCATTTTTTTTTTTTAAACTTAATCAAGAGATTAGATTTTATTGGACTCTCAATTGGAAAGGAGTCAAGGCTGAAACTTTGGTGGTGAAAAGTGTGTCACTATTTTTCTTCCTTTAGCCAGACCAAGAGTTCTGGTATCGGCAGGGAGCCGGAGCTGGTAAATCTGAGTATCTGACCTCCTGGGCCCAGACTAACTGATAGTGGTGATTGGGAGAGGAAGCGTGGGATCAACTGTGTAAATAGGGGTAGGTACACAACAGGTCACACATCAGTTTGGGGGAATTATACATATTTTGTTCAGAGCGAGGCCGAGTAGGTAGATAGAAATCTCCTGGGAATTTCAACAGGCTGCCTCTTGCCTGAGCACTGCTTTGAAAGCAATGTCCTTACATCTTCTGTTTTTATATATGTTTTTACCTTCTTGTATTCTCCTCTGATGTCTTCCTGGACTAATAGAAAAAAAAAAAAGAAGGAGAATAGGAAGTAAGGGAATACATGGCTGTGAGAAGAATAAGCAATTTTCCTAAAGCCAGGTAACATAGTGTTAGCCTTACTTTCTTTCAGAAAAGGTCCTCAGACCTACTTTTGCCATTCCTAATACTCTTAGCAATACTTTTATTTAAATTTAGTTTTGTTTTTAACCAATCATCATGACTTTCATGACTTTTCATGGCTGCATTGGGTCTCTTAAACCTTACTGTAAACAAAAGAACTTTCATTTCAGAGTGTTCTGCAGAATTTAAATGTCAACTGGTTGAGGGCTACGTGTTTCTTTTCTAGAGACATCTCTGAAGAGAAAAGAAGGGATAGGAAAGGAGAAGGAAAAGTAACGGGCAATGACTGAAGTTAAGAGGAAACCTTTTTTAAAAAGCGAAACATCGATCACGATGGATAGATTTGATTCTTGTGACAGAATGAAGGAGCTTCTTCTTATTTGGCTTGTTCTTCGGACACATGGCTGTAGTCAGCTCGGGTCCACTGCCAGCACTTCGGAGTCACTCCTTTCTTGGGCTGTGGGGCCTATGAGCAATGCAGCATTCCCCTCCTGTTCCCAGTGTGTTCCATCTGTGGCTCTTTCTGTCCTATAGTTTCCAATTTGCTTGAAACACTCTTATTTACTCTAAAGTAGGATACAGTTATGTTGCCAGGGACGGGCTCTGCAGCTCTATCACCACAGAAAATACTGTCAGCGTAGTATTAAGGAATAAAAAGCTAACAGGTGGAAGTCAGATAGAGCCAGCAGCATGCACAGATGGCAATACAAAAACCTTCACTTTATTCTACTTTGGGCAGGCTTTGTATTTCATACTCCTGCTAAGGTGGCCCAAAGCTACCATAAGCATGGCTCTTTGTATCCATACTGATGGAAGAGGCAGCCCTAGAATTTCAATTTAATGATTTGGTTTCAGCATTTTTTTCATCTGGCCATGAAATCTGGTACCCACTTTATTAAAGAGTAACACAATAGGTACTAAAGATCAGTGAACTGGCCCAAAGCCTCAGTTCAGTTCATGTTTATTGCCTTCCCTTATTGTGTTTCACACTGGGGTTATAAAGATGATAAAAGCATAGTTCCTGATCTCACCAAGTTCACAGGTTAGCCAAGAGAGGCAAAGACAAAGGAAGCACGGGCTCAAGTTGAGACACCGTCTATGCCTCATAATATTTTTGGAAGAAATGAATCAAGTGCTGGCTTTCTTGAACAGCACCGAAAATCCATTTTGGCAAGAAGGATGGAGATGGAAAGCCACATGGTTGAGTAAGAAGGAAGGGGAAATTTGGTAGTGATGTTGTGTTAGGAGCAAAGGGAATTTTTCTCTTCAAATTTTTAATTTTTAAAATTTTTAAAATTTTCATTGTTAAAAAGTTTTATTTTATTTTTTAAATGTTTATTTATTTTTGGAAGAGAGAAATATAGAGCACAAGCAGGGGAGGGGCAGAGAGAGAGGGAGACACAGAATCTGAAACAGGCTCCAGGCTCTGAGCTGTCAGCACAGAGCTTGACTCGGGGCTGGAACTAACGAGCTGAGCCTGAGATCATGACCTGAGCCAAAGTAGGATGCTTAACAGACTCAGCCACCCAGGCTCCCCTATTTTATTTTTATTTTTCAGTAAACTCTACATGCCATGTGGAGCTTTGAACTCTTGACCCTGAGATTAAGAGTCGCATGCTCTACCAAGTGAGACAGTCAGGTGCCCCGTCCTTCAATTTTTTATTTTTTTAAGGTTTATTTATTTTAAGAGAGGGAGAAAGCATGAGTGGGGGAAGGGCAGAGAGACAGAGAGGGAGAGAGAGAGAATTCCAAGCAGGCTCCGCATTGTCAGTACAGTGCCAGATACTGGGCTCAAAATCACCGGTGGGTGAGATCATGACCTGAGTGGAAATCAAGAGTCTGCGGCTTAACCAACTGAGCCACCCAGGTGCCCCTCCTTCAATTTTTAAATAGAATATTTTCAGATTTATAGAAAGAAAAATAGTACAATGAATACCCATATACCCTTCACATATATTTATCAATTATTAACATTTTGTCACATTCATCTGCACTATTTGTGTATTTTTTTGAACCATAAAAGTAGGTTGCAGACCTCTTGACATTTCACCTCTTGGTGATCAGGCATGATCACACCCTTAAGATATACAGTGGTTCTATAATATCATCTGATCTAGAATCCATATTCAAATTTCTCCAGTTGTCCAGAAAGTGTCTTTTACAGATTTTTTTCCCCTCCCCAATTCAGGATTCACACATTCCATTTAGTTGTTGTGTCTCTTAGTCTCTTTGCATTTATATTTTTGTTTTACTTTATTTTGTAACATTTAATATTTGAAGAACTTAGGCTGGTTACATAGAAGACTGTCCTATATGTTGGATTTATCTGATTATTTCTTCATGAACAGATTCAGCTTAAACATTTTTTGGCAAGAATCCCACAGATAGATGTTGTTGTAGTCCAACAGCTTTGAATCTAGACTTTATGGACTTCTATTTTACTGTGGTAAGAACACTTAATATGAGATCTACCTTCTCAACAGACTGTAAAGCGCACCATAAATACTGTTAATTACGTACAACATGGCGCAGTGTTGCACAGCACATCTTTAGAACTTCCTCATCTTGCATCACTGGAACTTTATACCCGGTGATTAGCAGCTCTTCCTTTCCCCTCCTCGCTGCCCCTGGCAAACACCACTCTTCTATGAATTTGACGGCTTTAGAGACCTTATATAAGTGGAGTCACACAGCATTTGTCCCTCTGTGACGGGCTTATTTTACTTTCTATGATGCCCTCAAGATTCATCCATGTCGTTGCAGACTGCAGGATTTCCTTCTTTTCTATGGCTGAAGAGAGCCTAGCTTTTAAAGACTGTGTTTATCACACAACATGGCCCTTAAATGGAAGCCTGCTTCATCTGATGTGCAACTGAAGAATTGAAATGGCTTTCGGTGCCAGAGGAAACACCAGCTCTATGCAGGATTTACTGAGAGAGGGTTTGTAAGCCACCCGACTGGCACTGCTCCAACGGATCTTCAAGGGACATTTGGATTGTGTGCAATTCCAGCCCTTACACACTGACTTGAGAACCCTCTGCTCCTTGTTCAGTTTCCTGCTTTTAACAGAGTTAACAGGGGCGCCTGGGTGGCTCAGGTGATTAAGCGTCTGACTCGTTATCCACTTAGGTGGTGATTTCCCAGTCATGAGACTGGGCTCATGCTGAGGGTCGGGCCTGCTTGGGAGTCTCTCCCTGACCGCCCCCCCCCCCCACTTGTGTGTGCATGCACAGGTGCTCTCTCAGAATAAATAAACATGTTTTAAAAAGTTAACAGAATATCTTGTTTGTTCTACACCAGCACATAGAAACCTAATTTATTCTTTTAAATAGCTATTCAGTTCTCTATTGGAGGATATTTCGACTGTGTTCAGACTTTTGCTACTACTATTATAATGCTGCAAGGAGGGATGTGTCTTTTTATAATAATACCTTTTGGGGATCTTGAATGACCAAGTCATTATAGGAGAACAAATAGAATATTTTTGCTATATTTTTTGGAAAATAGGGGCTTTATTTTCTTTTCTGGCTACTTTTGTATTGATACTATTTTGGTACTAATTCCTATGATTTCAACTTTTCAAAATTAAGCTTAAAAATATCAATTACACCTGAAAAATATCCCAGTTAGCATAATTTTAAAATCCACTTAATGGCATTTGGATCCCAAAAGACAAGTTACCAAATATCTTTAGTAGTTAGTGTTTATTCAACAAATATTTATTGAGTGCCTCTGTGTACCAGGGACAATATTAAGGGTTTTAATAGATTTTATGCCTCCTAGTATCATTGAAATTCTGCTGAAATTCAAGACTAAGAACTATGTACAAGATAATTGCTCATTTGTTCCATTAAATCTATAACAAGACATTTGTATAGTGGTAAGGTGGACAGGAGGGGAAAAGTAATATATTTGTATTAAAAATTGTATTTTAATGTATTTCCTAGATAGCACTAATAGAAACAGTGCTTTTCTTTCTTTTTCTTTTTTCTTTTCTTAAAATGACTATTCTGAATGCTATGGCTTAATGTGAAATGGTTTTGGAAGACTTGACTGTTCTAGATTCTAGAATGAAATCTTCAAAATATAGCACATTATAAGCTATTTTCTATTACAGAGGTATAAGTAATCTCTGACTAAGATTGTAAACCTGCTATACATAAATGGATTCCAGATAATTCAATGCAGTTGATAATCCTTCCCTTAGTTTGATAGAACAGAAAATTATTACAATCTTTATTTATCCAATTAACATCTAAATATTATAATTATTTTATTTTTTACATTTTACGTGCATTATACATGCATATGATATAAAATTTTTAAATGGTGCAAAAGGCATATACAGAGCCAACCAGTGTTGCCAATTTCTTCTGAGATGTTCCATGCAGATGCAGGCAATTATATAGACTTACATTTCCACCTTCTGTCCTTCCCTCCCTCTCTTCTCTCTTTAGTAATTGGTATGATCAGTCCTTCCTAATTCTTTTTATTTTTCCCTAAATACTTTCTCCTGGCTCTTATTGCTCATTTAGTTTTATGATAGAACCTTAAAATCAACTTGTCTAGAATGAGAAAAAAAACCCTACTAATAATTTTAGAAGTGGGATGCACAATATTTATAAGTTAGCTTTGAAATAATTGACATCTTACAAGATGCCGAGTCTTTTAAGCCAAAAAACATGATATGCTTTCCATTTGTTTTAGTCTTTTGAAAAATGGCCATTAAGCTTATCTGGAGGACTTTGTATCTTTTTATAAATTTTTTGGGTAGTGATTCCTTCTGTTATAGCTTCTGGTTGCTTTTTATATGTATGAAAACTATTGCTTTTCCATATTATGTTTTTTACCATACTGGATTTTTTCATTGTTTATAGTAGTTGTCTAGCTGATTGTCTTGAGTTCTCCAGCTAAGCAAGAATTTTATCTGCACATACCTTCAGAACAATATTAAACTACGATGATGTGTATGGCTAGGTTAACTGCCTTATGTGTGTATTTTCCAACCAAGTCTCTCTGGCAAAAGGCAATATGAGCTATTAGATATGAACACAGACAAAACAACCAAATCTACAGTCAACCATAAAAACCAAACCAAACAATCAACCAACAAAAACTCTTCTCATGTGTAATCTTGTGAATCAGACTTGTCTCAATTTAGTGAAAACAAAACAACAAAATATCCAAATGAGATAGTTGGATACTGAGGTTAAGGTCTGTATCATTACCGTGAATAACCTTCAATTTCAAATTTTTTTGTGTGCCTTAAAACTCATTGTTCTCGTTTTATTAATCTTATGTTAAACACATGTAACAAATTTGAGCTGATAAAATAGTTTAATAGAATATTACTTTTATTATCTTTTTATGTTGTAGATCCACATAAGATTTAATAAGAAAACCGAGTCTAGTCGACAAGAAAAGTGAAAAACTCTGGATTTAGTTTTCTTGCCTCTCTCACTTTGCTGGCATGGAGCCTGTCATTGTAGACCCAGAGTCAGTAGGTCAATGGCCTGATACAATAGTCCTTGTCTTTTATGCTAGAAATATCTGTAGAGAGGGAATCTTAGACTCCTATAAGTGAAATTCTTAACAATACTAATTGTTTGCTTACCTGCAACGTAGGGATTGTGAAGATAAAGCAGGGTGGGAACCTGACCTACCCGGGCATATCTTTCATCTGAATATGAAGGAAATGATTCATTGATACTCAACCTGAAAGACCTTGCCTGGAAAACACAGCTCATATTGCATAACCAAGCATTTGAAAACAAAGTGTCCGAGAAAACAGTTTGGAAATCAGTTCCCATCACTTTCTCTTAGTTCAACTATCCTTTGTTAGCGTTCATAGTAGTAACCGCGGCTGTGCTTTGTTTTGCAATTTGGTGTTTTGGGGGTAACCTCTTGAGGTGGTGGGGGGGTAGGTAGTCTCATTACTCTCATTTAACAAGTGAGGAAAGGGAGGCTCGCAGAGGTTCAAGACTTGCCCAGGGTTGCGTAGGCAGAAAGTGGTAGAGCCAGGAATTACTAAATCTAGGTCTGCCTAGGGAGTGAGAGGGCATGGATTGTATAACTTCATCTTTTAGAAACTCAGTTTTTTGAACTGTAGAATGAGCATAATAGTCATTTTGCATGCAGTATTGCTATAAAAATGAAATGAGGTAATGTAGGTAAAACATCCATGTCGGTATTGAACATATGCACGGAGCTTAATACATATTTATTTCAATTACTCTTTAGCTCTTTATTCTCATTGCCATGCTTATAGTTCTATGGCCTTAATCAATACGTTAAAATTTCCACTAATTCCTTACATACGATAATAGTAAATTAGGGTATTGAGTCCTCAATATAATACTTTTCCTGGGATTTATAGCAAGTTTCTTTTGGTATTTTAGTTTACTGACCCCTTCCCCCACTCTTGGGCTAAGGGCCAGGAGTATTTTGAAGGGATTAAGATGAGCCTACAATTTATTGAATCAGACCATTAAGTAGAGCTAGAGTGAAGTTATAATACATTTGCAAGGTGACATATCTAAAGGCGCCATAAGCAGGGGGCGTAGGCAAAATCATAAAAATCCATTTATCTGCCAGCACATTTATGTAAGAGATTACACTACTGGGCAGGAATTTCCTGCCCTGTGTCTTTTTCTTTTCTTTTCCTTTTTTTTTTTTTTTTTTTTTATGGAAGTTTTCAATAGCTTGTAATGGGCTGTTGTGCTTCCTCTTCAGGCCTGGCTGTTATCAGTTCCACTCAGATATTCCTTCCTCTTCAGTTGGGAGTATTTTGTGACACTTATGAATGAGTGCATCTATTTCTTAATGATTAGAGTGTTGATTTATATCACAGGAGGCTCATCATTTCTGCTTCCCCGCACACAGGACTGTTGTAAGAATGTACTCTTTTCAAGCATACATTAATTATTTGAACCTCCAGGAAAAGGGTGCCATAAAATCAAAAGCCACACGTGAATGTTATAAGAAATAACTTCCTAGTAAAATAATATGTAATGGTAGCAGTCGAGAAAATTTTGTAAGTAGGTGAGAAAACATGTTTGAGTGTTTCTAATTACATGCATAATGCCAAGTGGAAAGAAAAGCATGTAGAAAGAATGTTTGATGAGTAACGGAAAATCAGAGTTTAAGTCTGAGCTCCATGACCAGTATATTATGTGAGCATGGGTAAGATATGTAGGGCTGCTCAGTCTCATTTTCTTTAGCTGTAAAATGGGTGCTGTATCATGGCCCTTAGTCTCTGTTTTATTTTATTAGGACAAATGTAACTCCCCAGAAAATCTTAGTTTACTGATGTGGCATAAAGCTTTCCTCATGGAGCCTTATTTCAGTGTGGTTAGAGATGCAAATTAAATCTTTGGCTATCGCAGTGTTTGTACCAGGAATTAGTAAATAGCAAGTAATATAAAAGAAATAAGAAGATTTAATATTTTCTAACTTTCAATGGAGAGACATGGTTTTATGTTTTATTTCAAAAACAGATTCAGCAGTAGGTGATTCAATGAATTAATTAGCCACCTAAACATAAACCAACTTCAATCTTCTTTTCTTTTTATCAATTTTACATCAACAAGCTGCCAGCAAAGAGAAGAAAATTAAGATTTTGTCAAAATGATCTGTATACCAGTTGCATACAATTGATGTCAATTGTATCATATCAGATATTTGGATTCATCTAAATTAAAATTTCTGGTATATTATACAGGCCTAATACTAAAAAAAATTCCTTTTATGACTTTTTTCCTTGACTGTAAAAATACAGTTGACTTCCAGAAATTCAAGTGTGGGTAAATACAGGGACTATTGGAAAACATCACTGTGCTAATGGATAAAAGAAGAAAATGGACCAGAGGTGTACATCTTTGGAAAGGAGATACAAAATTATCACTATGTGCAGGTGATATGATTGTTTGGTAAAGCTAGAAAATCAATCATAATAATTTTGGAAACAAGAGAATTTAATAAGAAGACAGGTTAAAAGTAAGTGCACAAAATTCAATAGCTTTCTTATATACCCAAAATTACCAGTTAGAAGATAGAAGAGAGGGGGCGCCTGGGTGGCTCAGTCAGTTAAGCGTCTGACTTCGGCTCAGGTCATGATCTCTCAGTTTGTGAGTTCAAGCCCTGTGTCGGGCTCTGTGCTGGAGCCTGCTTCGGATTCTGTGTCTCCCTCTCTCTCTTCCCCTCCCCCACTCTCACTGTGTCTCTCAAAAATAAATAAAGAAAAAAAATAATAAAAAAAATAGAAGAGAGAAAAAAGTCCCATTCTCACTAGAACATGAACTCCACGAGGATAGACCTCATCTTGCTCACTACTGCCTCCCCATCTCCTAGAACCATGCCTGGTACATAGTGGACAGCAATAAATATGTATTAAGTGAGCAAATAGCAATAAAAACATCACTAAAGATTAGGAACTATCATAATATGGAAATACATAGGGCCTTTACGAAGAAAATTATTAAAGTATACTGAGGGACATAAAAGAAGGCTTGAAAAACAAAAGGAAAATAGTGGGTTCTTACTTGGAAGTATTCAATGCTATAAAGTTGTCAATTCTAGGGACGCGTGAATGTGAACAGTCGGTTGAGCCTCTGACTTCGGCTCAGGTCATGATCTCACAGTGAGTTTGAGCCCCGTGTTGGGCTCTCTGCTGACAGCGCGGAGCCTGGAGCCTGCTTCGGATTCTGTGTTTCCCTTTCTCTCTAATCCAACCCCACTTGCGCTCTGTCTCTGTCTCTGTCTCTCTCTCTCAAAAGTAAATAAACATTAAAAAAATGTAGAATCTTACAAAAATAAACTTGTCAATTCTTCCTAAAATAATCTTTTGATTCAACATTAATCATATCCAAATCCCATCGATTTTTCTTTTTTTAGTTGATCAAATCTATTCTATATTTCATGAAAGAATCATTGTGTACAAAAAAGTTGTTGAATTCTCAAAAAAAAAAAAAAATTAGTGGTTGTATGTAGGATGTTTTTCTCTACCAGATAGCCATTCACTCAACAACTATTTTTGAGCATCTATTCTGTGCTTGGTAGTGTTCTGGGCACTGGGGACACAAAAGTACATAAAACAGACCCAAATCCCTGTTCTTGTGGAACTTAGTTTAGAAATGCAGACAATGTGCAAATAAGTAAAATATGTAAGCTGTCTGATGGTGACGTGTGTTAAGAAGAATGAGGCAAAGAAGGGACTAGATAATGGGAGGGTGCAGGGCAGGGTGGGGGTAGACAGAAGATGTGGTTGTAAGTAGGGTGCTTATGAAAACTCTCACAGAGAAGGTGGTATTTGAGCAAAGACCTGCAGGAGGTGAGTCATGAGGTTCTCTGGGATATAAAAAGCTACGGTAATTAAAACAGCATGGTCTTAGCTCCAAAGAGCCACAGAAGGATGGAATAAAATCTTGAGATCAGAGATTGCCCCAAATATGTATGGAGATTTAGCATGTGATAAGGCGGGCCAAAAGATGGACTTTTTATAAATGGTGTGGAACAACTTGCTAGCCATTTGGAAAAAAGAAGTTGGGATTGTACATCACATAAAATTTACAAATGGATAAAAGATTTTAATGTTAAAAGACACACATTAAACTGCTAGGTGACCATTTAAGTAAATATTTTTACACTCCTACTCTTTGACTAGAGCAGGCCTATTAAGCCGCGATAACAAAGCCAGAAAACACAAATGAATGGCTCACAAATCCGACAATAAAAGTTGAATGTGGCAAAAACAAAATAAATCAAAATCAAAGTCACTACCGACAAAAGTTAATTTGTTTGTTTGTTTGTTTTTTTTTAAACAACACATATCACAGAAACGCTATAGTTCCTTACTCTAATTTTTTCATCCTTTCTGAGGTTAGTGTATACATTCATGTGATAATGTCTCTTTCCTTTTGGTCTTCAGAACTGTTAAATTAATAATGCATATTCTAATAAACTACCTGCTAGAAACCAAAAATAAGGTATACAAAGAGTTTTTAGAAAGCAAAAAAAAATTTCTCTTGCATACTCCAAGAGCAAAAGTAAAAAGAATATGAGCACAATTCACAAAGAAATACAAACAGCCAACAAAAGTGAAAACATGTTTAATCTTGTGAATAATCAAAAAAAAAGTTAAGCCAAAACAACACCGAGATGCATTTTTCTACCAATTGGGCTGCTAAGGTTGAGGAGGACTAATTATGAGAAGCAAAGGGAGTACAGCATTCTCATTTGCTACTTATGGGAGTGCCCATTTATATAGACCTTCATCAAAACTAAATATGTGCAAGGCTTTTACATTTTTTCAGATTGTTTTCCAGATATAATTGGACAAGTGGTCAAAGATGTATGTGTAAAAATGTTTATCTCAGCATTGTTTGCAATAGTAAAAAACTGGAAATGACCTTGATGACCATAAGTAGGGAACGTCTAAGCTACAGTATCTACAAACTCTGGAATACGATGCAGTTATTATTTATATGAAAAGATGTCTACAATAAATTGTTAATTAAAAAGCAGACTACAATAGTCACTTTGGAAGACAGTTTGGCAGTTTCTTACAAAGACAAACAAACATGGTCTTACCATGTGATCCAGTAGTCACCATTCCTGGTATTTACCCAAAGGAATTGAAAACTGATGTCCACACAAAAACCTGCACGTGGATATTTATAGCAGCTTTATTTATAATTGCCCCAAATTGTAAACAACTAATTCTTCAGTAGGTGGATAGGCAAGCAAACTGTGTGGTGCATCCAGACAATGAAATATTATTTAGTGATAAAAAGAAATGAGCTATCACATCAGGAAAATAAAGAAAAGACATGTTGCTGAGGGAAAGAAGCTAGTCTGAAAGGCTACACAATGTGTGCTTCCAACTATATGACATTCTATAAGAAACAAAATTTTGGAGACAGTGAAAAGACCTGGATTTGCAGGGGACTGGGAGGAGTAAGGGAGGGATGAATGGGTGGAGAACAGGGGGCTTTCAGGACAATACAGCTACTCTGTATGATACTCTAATGATGCATACATAACATTATGCATTTGGTAAAACCCATGGAAGAGTGAATCCTAATGTAAACTTATAATAATAATAATGATAATAATAATAGGTTCATCAGTTGTAACAAATGTACCACACCAGGGCAGGATGTTCATTATAGGGGGACTGGGTGGAAGGTGAGAAATGAGTGTATATAAACTCTCTGCACTTACTCTCTGTTCAATGTTTCCGTCAACCTAAAACTGCTCTAAGAAATAGTCTATTAGTTTTTGAAAAAACAGACTATAAAGAACATGTATGGGAACGCCTGGGTGACTCAGTCGGTTAAGCATCTGACTTCAGCTCAGGTCGTGATCTCACGGCCCCTAAGTACAAGCCCCGTATCAGGCTCTGTGCTGACAGCTCAAAGCCTGCATCCTGCTTCGGATTCTGTGTCTCCCTCTCTGTCTGTCCCTCCCCCACTCATACTTTGTGTCTTTCTCTCTCTCTCTCAAAAATGAATAAACATCAAAAAAAACAAACAAACATGTATATACAGTTCTCTTTTTGTAGTGTGTATGTGTGTGTTTACACATGTATGTGTGTATATAGGGGGACATGTGTAGAAATACTCAGAAGGGTTACATCAAAACGTGAACGGTAGCATTTTCCAGTGTTGCGACTATAAGTAATGTTTGCTTTTTAATTGGTGTCTTTCTGCACTATCTAAATATTTTATGGTTGTCTTGTTGTCTTATAATCAGAAATAAAAAAGTATTTTCATTAAAAAAAATAAGACAACATCTGAAAAAAAAGAACATCACACCACCAATAAAAAATAAACATAAGTAAGGTAAAAAACGGTCTATGATCCTACCATCTAGGTATAACCACTTTAACGTTTTGGTGTATATATATCCCTTAAGGCTAGTTATAATAAAATATGTGATATGTGAATATATACAGATACAAACATTACATGTAATTTTACAACGTATTTATACTTTATATATATATATAAATATATATATATAAAATATATATAAATATAAATATATATAATATATATATAATTGTGTTCCCTTTGTTTTAAGCTTACTTTATTCCTATTAACATTTCTCATGTTGTTAAAATCCTTTGAAAGCATCATTTAAAAAAATGTTGCATAATATTCTATCCTAGGAAACCCGCTCACTTACTGAATTTTTTCCACATTTTGATGTTATAAACCACATTGCGATGAACAACATTTTATAAAGAGCTGGTATTACATCCTTGAAAAATAATTTTCAGGGCCAAAGATATTTCAAAGGTGATTCACGACATCACTTCAAATAAGTGGTAAACCAGGTAACTAAACCCTTGAGATTGAAAGGGATATTAAGAAACTATTTAATCCCATCCCTGCTTGCATGGAAACATTGCATCTAACCAGTTTAGAGTCAAGTTTTCTTTCTGTCCTTAAACATTTCCAAATGTACATGAAGCCTTTATGAAAAAAGTCCTAAAATAGAAATCTGAACTTCTGGACATTCGAAGTGGTTGTTCAATTTACAAAAGATGTGATACACAGTTCAGTCAAGGTACCAAACATCTTTAGAATGATTGCACTTCACTTTTGGGGGAAGCGGGAGGAGCACGAGTGGAACTAAAGATCCTTTGGAAAATCTTATGAAAACTATTGTTCCTCCACTTAAAAAAAATGTCCATGTGTGGGTACGCCCGTGTTTTTGCATACTTTGCTGGATGCCATGATGGTCCATCTGTGAACCTCATGTTGAGGCTCCTACTATAGCATTTGAACGTGACTTAGGACTTTGGTTTACTCATGCATTTTAAGCAAAATCACCTTCTATTTATATAGTATTTTGTGAAATCTTTTCCATACAGTTTTCATTCAAGTGCCCCAATTGACTGAAATAAATAAAGGATACAATGTTCATTTCAATTTTAATAGCTAAGAAAATTAACAGTGCAGAGAGGTTAAATGACTTACTCAAGGCCTCTCTGTCACAGAGGGTTTGTACCAGGACTCAAGTCCTTTTTTTTTTTTTTTTTTTGACTTTAAATCTGATCTTTTTCTCCTTCATTCTGCTGGACCACTCTACAGGCTTTGGACTACCTACAGTTTAGAAGAATAATATTTAGCTGGGCCTTCATGGTCTTAGATGTTGATATCACTGTAGCACAGTATTTTAGTCTCTACAGAGTAGGTAATCAATGTTGATAATATTTAAGCTTTGTTTAGCAGCAAATTCTGGTTAAATGCTTCCATTACTTTACTTAGCTACATAAAGTCAGGGGTTTGGTAATCATTTGGTTATTTTGACCAAGATAGGTACCTGGTAATTGATGTTTAATGCATTGATTTTTCTCACTAAATTATTGGACACAGTGAAATCATGGAAAATTAAGCAGCAACGAACATAAGGTGTACATTTCTGATGATAAGATTTTTAAAAGTAGTTTTACTATTGAGGCTTTTTTGGGTCAAATATTTATGAAGAATGTTAAAAGCTACTGGAGAGGAAAGATGTCACAGAGAACAATTCCCCTAGAGTCTAGGAGATTCATGCTATATATAAGGTGCCTCTTATCAGAGAGTTACCAATGACACCATTTCCTCTTTCAGTAAAGCAAGTAAGTGTTTGTTTGTTTGTTTGTTTGTTTTTAATATTTGACCTGTTTGACTTACTTACTGACATCAGAGGGGGCAACCCTAATGTATTAATAAATTTCCAAAGTACATGAAGCCCTCTCTTACCAAAGGAATTGTTCCACAGAAACCCAAAGCTCGAGGGTATTCCTTTTTAATGATATTTTATTGACCATTGTGGATCAGAGATGAACTGAGTCTATACCCAGAGATTAATTTGGAGGAAGTGATGAGGGGAATGGTATACGAATGGAGTGGAGGGAGAGCAGGGAGTGTTGGGCTATGAGGGTTTGTGAGCCACTTGAGGGATGTGCGTACTGCTCTGAGGCTCCCCCTTCTTCCCAGGCTTGGTGCTAAGTTCTCTACATATATCTTCTTGTTATTCTCCTTAACAAGCCCGTGGGGTGGCAAAATTATGATCCACACTTAAAAAATGAGGAAACTGATTCAGAGAAGTTTAAGTAAATGACCCAAGTTCTCACAGCAAGTAAATAGCACAGTCAGAATTTAAACTCAAGAATGTTTGGACCCCAAGCCTACCTACATGCTTCACCATGATGCACAGCTCCATCTAAGCAATGCCGATGTTATGTAATCTTTTCCAATTTAGTTTTTGGTTAACTTCCCAGAACTTAAAAAAATACAAATGGCACATGCTCCAGTTTATTTTTATTCAAAGGTAGGAGGGAGTGATGTCACCAAGATGGCAACATAGGCCATTCCTGACTTCACTCCCCATCATAAGAAGAACAACTCACAACTATTCAGAAACAAGACACCACTGAGAGAATCCCAGAATACGAGGACAAGGCTGAAACACCACCTTGTACTTCAGAGACCAAGAAGGATTGTATTAGAAGGATGAGTGAAGTGGATACATGTTGACTGCATTTCTCAACAGGAACTTTTCAGGCCAGGATAGAATAAGATGAGTATTGAAAATAACTGTCAACCAAGAATTCTATACCTCGGGAAGCTGTCCTTCAGAAACAAAGGAGGGATAAAGATTTTCCTGAACAAACAAAAGCTGAAGGAGTTCATCTTTATAGGAGCATTATTTACAACAGCCAAAACATGGAAGCAACCTAAGTGTTCATCGATGGATAAATGGATAAAGAAGATGCGATATATATATGTGTGTATACACACACACACACACACACACACACACACACACACACACACACTGCAATATTATTTAGACATTAAAAACAAGGAAAGCCTACCATTTGCAACAACATGTATGAACCTTGAAAGCATTACGCTAAGTGAATTAAGTCAGACAAAGACAAATATTGTATGATCTCATTTATATATGGACTCTGAAAAAACCATACACACACAACAACAAAACTCAAAACTCCTAGAAAAAGAGATCCACCTGAGGTGGAGCTTAGGGGGAGGGGGAATGGAAGGAAGGTTGTCAAAGGTACAAACTTCCAGTTATAAGATAAATAAATACTAGGAATGGAATGTACAACATGATGACTATAGCTAACGCCACTGTATGGCACAGAGATATATGTCAATTATTTCTCAATAAAACTGGGGAAAAAAACTGGGAAAAAGACTATATAGACAGATGTAGGCCATTTCATAGTTTGTCAAAGATTATTCTGCATTTAGTCATTACTTAGCTACATAAAATCAGGAATTTGGTAATCATTTGGTTATTTTGACCAAGACAGGTACCTGGTTAGTCCTGGACCACATATTTGTTGAGGGCAAGTTCACACATCTCCCCTACAGTTTGTAAGGCACAGAGCCTGGCACCTAACAGACATCAGACAGGTATGTGGTGAGCAAATAGGAGGGGAGAACCGATATCCACTCCACACCTGCTCTGTGCCCAACACCATGTGAGGCCTTTAGTTACATGGTCTCAGGCTACCTGCATCACAACCCCCTGAGGTAGGGTTTAATAGTCCAATTTACAGGCAAGAATACAAATTATCATCAAATGAAGTTCAGTCAAAGACTGGCTATAGGCAGGAATGTGAAAAAGTGAGAATTTATTCCCTTCTTTTGTCGTGCATCAGAATGACCTTACTAGTTGAAAATTGACTCCTTAATTCTTGTGTAGGATTGCATACATGTACTCTGTATCTCTGATTTTTCCTTTTCCTGGAGTGTGGTAATTTGCATTTTCCTCTATTCCCGTGCTTTTGGCAGAACCTGAAGCTTCAAGTATTAAACATCAGTGAATGACTGCATATGTGTATTGCATAGGAGAAAAATAAAGTGAATCTGAGGGACAGATCCTGGTAATGGGAGGTTCTGGCTGGAGAAACTCGCAAAAATTTGCAGATTCATAAGATGGCCCTCTGCCTATACCAGCTTACTTGGCACTATCTGGCGAAAAGCACAGGGAGAACACAATGGCAGGATCGAGTGGTTTCTTTTCTGCAGGAGAATACAATTTCACAAAATTGGGAATTTTAAGAAAAGTATCCCCACTGTCTGGTAATTATTTATTCATCAAATATTTTTTTGGTAGTGGATGCTGGAATACAATGACGAATTAGTCATTGTTCTTGCTTTCAAGAAGGAAAGGGCCATAATCACAGGGCCTTAAGAATGCACCTAGGAGAGGTGCTTGGCTTTATTGAAGGGGACACAGAGAAATTGTTCCAGGGGAGGGAACATCTATTCTGAGCAGGACTGGCTATGTGATTTGCGGAGCCCAGTGCAAAACAAAAATGCAGATCAGTTTGTTCAAAAATATTAAGAATTTCAATATGGAGACAACAGGATTAAATCAAGCATAGGCACTTCCAATTGAATTTCCCTTCAGTTAGACTTCAACACCCAAAATGGGAAAATTGCAAACCATTGTTTAACAAAATGCATCCAGTCTGGGCACTCATGCCATTTGTTTCTTTTAAAGCCTCATTATTACACAACTAACATCTGTGGATCCAAGAGCATATATTTAAATCAGTTAGGTGTCGCTATCATTTTTGAAAGAACCATAGAATATTAAAACAGGTCCTGATTGTTTATTATTTATTGCATTTCTCTCAGAAAAGGACAGGAACTTTCTGGGAACTTCAGGGAATATTTAAATACTTTTAACAGTGGCATGCACCTCTGAAAGAAATAATTTATGTAAATGATAAAAAGTGTCAATATGTTTATCAGAAACAAAAAAAAAAAATTGTACCTGTTGATTACCAAAAGCAGGGAACATGGTATCTGTGGAATATGGCGTTATTGTTGATATTTTACTGTACCTTTTAATAGCTTATACATGTCTGTGGACAGCCATATAATTTACAGTGCTTCTCTGTGGGAGGAGTCTACCTCTGGGTCCCATTGGTATCATGCTGAGCCATGTGATTTGCTTTTGGCCAATGGAGTGAGAGAAGTCAGTATGCCACGTCTGAGCAGAAGTTTCTGGCAAACACTAAGGGCCACTGCAGTTCGGCATCTCTTTTCCCTCCCCTGCCACTGTCCAGCGTGTCCTGTAGAGAAGCCGCTCCTTCAGCTGGATCACGCGTAAAGTCACATGGAGCAGAGCCATAGCCAACATATGAAATGGGAATGAGAAAAAAATCTTTGTTGTTGAAAAGCAACTGAGATTTTGGGGTTATTAATGACCCTAATCTAGTGAAAACTGGCTAATCTGGTATCTTATTCATAATAGGGCAATGATTCACAAATAGAACATTTGCCTGCAAGATGTTCAGTGGGGAGTGACATTGCTCTAATAATGGCGATTATGGAGGTTTTTCCAGAGGTGGATCCACTGGGAATTCTGCTGATGGTAGTCTGATCAGCTGGGAAATCAAGTGGAGTCCTGGAGGCAGGAGCAGGGCCTGGTGTCTGACACCCTCTGTCTTCAGTTCCCCACCTGGCCTGGCTGCTTGCTGCCGACTGGACTTTGAACGCATTGCTTGGCCTCAGCTTCCCCATCTGTAAACTTGGGAGGAGGATCATTTATTTCAACAAGTTGTTAGGGAAGAGTCAGTTTCTGCATATTTCTTTTGTATCAGTGCCTCTTTCCCATTCAGTTTTCTTATTCCATTAGCTTTTTGTCTTTTTTACTTCGTCTTTCATTTTTAATATAAAAGAAAGAGGACATTTATGGATTAATGTTGAGCTTCTCTTTGCTGCTCTCCAAGTACCTATTCCTTTACCTCTTCCCAGTGGCAAGCAGTATCTCCTATTTAGTGTATAATACATTACACACTATAATATAATATATTATATTATTAATACAATAATTAATGTAATAATTATAATATATTATTACACATATGATATATTAAATGTATAATGTACATATATACACACATCACATATACTTATTAGAATACATTATTAAATTATATATAATATTTTACATCATTTATTAGTGTACACATATTTTTTTTAATTTTTTTTTTAACATTTATTTATTTTTGAGACAGAGAGAGACAGAGCATGAACGGGGGAGGGTCAGAGAGAGGGAGACACAGAATCTGAAACAGGCTCCAGGCTCTGAGCTGTCAGCACAGAGCCCGACGCGGGGCCTGAACTCACAGACCAAGAGGTCATGACCTGAGCCGAAGTCGGCCGCTTAACCGACTGAGCCACCCAGGCGCCCCAGTGTACACATATTATAACTATATTAGTATATACTATGTTGGATACACATGTTTGTGTGTGTGTATATATATATATATATACACACACACACACAATATTACATACATTAAATACATACATTAAATTACATACATTAAATACATAAATTAAAACATACATATAACCGAGGCGCTTGGGTGGCTCAGTCAGTTAAGTGTCTGACTTTGGTTTTGGCTCAGGTCATGGTCTCACGGTTTGTGAGTTCGAGCCCCACATCAGGCTCTGTGCTGACAGCCTGCTTGGGATTCTCTGTCTCTCCCTCTCTCTCTCCCCCTTCCTTGCTCATGCTGTCTCTGTCTCTTTCTCAAAATAAATAAACTTAAAATGTTTTTAAAAAATATATGCATATAACCGTAGTGTTTACATAGGACACACTTAACAATAAAAGAATTAATAAAGGGGTGCCTGGGTAGTTCAGTGGGTTGGACATCAGACTCTTGATTTTGGCTCAGGTCATGATCTCACGGTTTGTGAGTTTGAGCCCCGTGTTGAGCTCTGCACTGTCATGGAGGCTGCTTGGGTTTCTCTCTCCCCACCACCTCAAAATAAATAAATAAACTTAAAAAAAAGAATTAGTAAAATATTGCCTTTTCCTAAAAAAATACAATGGTGAGGAAAAGTAGTTTCATTTCTCCCTATGAAGTTTTAAATTCTTTTATGTTATTTGCCAGTTTTTTCTGATTGTCACTATAGGTCAAGCCCTGTGCTAGGAACTGGGGATAAAAAGGAGATCAGGACAGATATGGATTTGTCCTCTTTGAGCTTACCTCTTAGTGGGAGGAGGCAGAAAATAAACAATTGAGCAAATAAGTAAACACAATGACAGGCAAGAAAAAATTTAGGGTCATTGGGAGGACTCTTTAATGACCAGAGAAGAATAATGGTTGACCTATAGGTGTTTCGAGGAAAGGAAGTGATATTTATTGAGCACCTAAGTTTTAGTTAATCTGTATTATTTCATTTAAATCTATAATAGCCTTGTGGGTAAGTCCCTTTTATGGATGAAGAAACTTGAAGTTTGCATCAGTCAACTAACTTTCCTCAGATTACCCCGCTGGCAAAATGAAGAGAAGACTTTCAATTCTTACCTATGACTTCTTCCTGCCTAACAATCTCTTTTTCAGTAGGAAGAGCATATATCTTCCTGTCTTCCCTCATTCTCTCTACATCCTCAGTTATACTATTTTCTAGATGGTAAATTATTTCATCTCAGAATAAAGTTAAATTTTGTGCCAGCTTTAAGGTTTTATGGCCTCAAATTTTGAGTGAGTAGGGTCTGGTTTAGTGAATTTTACTACACTGTTTTTTTGAATGTTTATTTTTGAGAGAGAGAGAGAAAGAGAGCCAGCGGGGGAGGGAAAGAGAGAGAGAGAGAGAGAGAGAGAGAGAGAATCCGAAGCAGGCTCCAGACTCTGAGCTGTCAGCACAGAGCCCGACTCGGGGCTCGAACCCATGAATCTTGAGATCATGACCTGAGCCGAAGTCGAACGCTCAACCAACTGAGCCACCCAGGCACCACCCCACCTCCCCCCCCGCCTTTTTTTTTTTTTTTTTTTTTGAATTTTACTACACTTTGCACACCGATATTGCACACGGATGCAGATTCTCTCTCTGGTGATGTGCACAAGGGTTTGTATAACTCACATCACTTCCTCAGGGTAGTGGCTCAGAGGCCTGAGAGAACTAAAAACTTGAATTCCTGAGTCTGTGGAAGACCCTCCCCTTCCTCTACATCTCATTCTCAATAATTTTTCAGGCTGGGGAAAAGTTTGCCTGTGGTACAGTCTGCCCTTGAGGACAAAGGAGGCTCAGGGTGACTTTAAACCTCCTCAGTGAAGGTGGAAGCACTAAGGAATGATTCTTTTCTTTTCTTTTCTTTTCTTTTTTTTCTTTTCTTTTCTTTTCTTTTCTTTTCTTTTCTTTTCTTTTCTTTTCTTTCTTTTCTGTTGTCTGGGTAAGTGTAGCTGTAATAAAGTATGGTTCAGGAGGGCAAAAACCATTTTGGAAGAAGCTTTAAAAGTGATTCAGTTTCAAGTCACAAGATCAATTATGGAAGGTTCTAGAACGACTGATACTATTACGGCAGATGCATGGCACAGGTTCAGAAGGTGATTCAGGATGTCTCCTTCCTTGGACATTAAAGCTCATTACCTGAAAATTACTCAGCCTTGGCCCTTAGGGAAATCTTAAGTACCCAGCCCAAATGGCATAACCCTATTTGAAATACCAAGATCTCATGATAATGAACAACGTAGAAGGAGAGAGGGCACTGGTCCGGGTTAGACCTCATCAGTTTGATCATTTCCAACCAAGAGGACACATCTCTAGATAACTGTATGTCTGTCATATGAGGGATCTGTAGACTTTTAGCTGTGTGCTTAAATTATCTCAAGAAAACTAGGCAGCAGGAAGAAAGAGGGGAATAAATTCTCACTTTTTTACGTTCCTGCCTTTTTTACGTTAGATGGTCTTTGACTGAACTTCATTTGATGATAATTTGTATTCTTGCCTGCAAATTGGACTATTAAACCCTATCTCAGGGGGTTGTGATGCAGGTAGCCTGAGACCATGTAACTAAAGGCCTCACATGGTGTTGGGCACAGAGCAGGTGTGGAGTGGATATCGGTTCTCCCCTCCTATTTGCTCACCACATACCTGTCTGATGTCTGTTAGGTGCCAGGCTCTGTGCCTTACAAACTGTAGGGGAGATGTGTGAACTTGCCCTCAACAAATACGTGGTCCAGGAAGGAAGAGAAGATGTGTAAACAGACAATTTACTGGTGGAGTTTGAGGGAGACCAAGAAATAGCACCCCTTTTCCCGGCTGAGTTGGGAACTAGGAGACTCAGAGAGGGACCCAGGCACTGCGTGGACTGTGGGCAACGTGGCATGGATCTGTTTGCCCAGGAGACTCACTAGTTCTTCAGTCAGGCATTGCAATGGCCCCAGGTGCAAACCGCTGGCAACCAAAAGAAGCCCAGGCCTCCCGTGGGAGAACAGAATGTGCAGGAGGCTGATCGGCACAGGTGGGCGGAGGGGCTTCTGGAAGCTGGCTCAGAGAGAGGGGACTATTGCTGCTGGCGGGGCCCTTGCACATGGGAGCCTGAGACCGGGGGTGGGGGGGGTGGGGTGGGGGGGGTGGGGGGAGGTCTAACGAAAGAAAACCCTAATAGAGTTTGTTTTCCACTCAAGTGGGAGGACTAAGGACAACTGACATTAATACTAATACCTCATTACTGGTTGATTTATTTGGTTCCCAAATCCTGACTCTGTCACAGTCACCTGTGCAGATTTAAAAAGTTATAAATACCTGGCTCTACCTGTGGGTATTCTAAATTAGAGGATTTGGGATGGGGCATTTAAAAACCTCTCTACAGGTCATGTAGATGGGCATCCAGGGGTTTGACCCACAGTGTCAGCAATGTTGGTTTGGTTAATCTTTTTTTTTTTTTAAGTTTATTTTTATTTATTTTGAGAGAGAGATAGAGAACAAGCGGGGAAAGGGCAGAGAGAGAGGGAGACAGAATCTCAGGCAGGCTCTGCGCTGTCAGCACAGAGCCCAATGTGGGACTCGAACTCATGAACCCTGAGATCATGACATGAGCTAAAATCAAGAGTTGGATGCTTAACCGACTGAGCCACTCAGACGCACTGGTTTGGTTAATCTTAAAAACAACAACAACAACAACAACAAAACTCTTTAGAAGAGGACCAACAATGATTGCATCATGCTTCTCTGTGAACAACTCCTTCAGATCTATCTGTCTGCCAGAACAGATAAGAGAACCTCAAGAGAGCAGATAAATCAAAAAGTTAAGTCCTTCCTCTTCATGTAGTTTTTTTGTAGAAATGGCCCCGCAGATACATTTTTGATTATCTTTGTTCCATACTTTGAATGCTCAAAGCCAGCATTTCAAAAGGCGGTTTTCCCTAGAAACCTGGATGGGATCGTAGCGGATTCAGCTGCAGAGTTACCTAACCTTTAGTGAGTACCTACTCTATGCTAGCAGTGGGGCTGGGCAAACTCTTATGTGTTTCCTCCAGGAAGAGAGTCAGGCTAAAAATGTAGTGGGACTAATGAAGACACTGTGAACTGGTGAGAAGGTTTAGGGACCAGGACTTAATGGAAAGTTCGCCTCAATGCTGATGACAACACGGTGATGCTGTGGCATGAGAACATTACTGGAGGCACTGAAAGTTGGTACAACTTCTGAACATACCTTTGGTTACGTATTTTGAGAAGTAGGTAAATGTTCTTACCGTTTTGCTCATGAATCCAATTTCTGAGAATTATATGAGGGAAAAACTTTTTAAGAAGTAACATGCTGTGGGTAAGAAGAGAATAATTACCATATTTAAAAATTATGGCCACACCTACAAATTGCATAAATAATAATCATTAAGGATATAAGTAAATTATTTCATAGTGACTAATGACTTGGTCAAATGTTATATAGACACTTAAAAGTGATCGTTATAAAGTCTATGTAGCAATTGGTAAAATGCTTGTGGCAAAATGTCAAATGAACAAATGAGCCAGGATATTGTATAAGAGTTATTCACTAGCACTGGAAGGGAATGTGAAGATGGATAGTGGTTTGTTTGTTGGATGAGTAGAATTCGGAGTGGTTTTTTTTTTTTTTTTTCCATTGTGGTTGTGGTAGATAAATATTGTTTGGGTTACCCTGCATTCCTTTCTACCCTATATGGACTCAGGAGGAAAAAGAAACTTTCCACTCTTGGCCAGGGAACTGGGGTGATGTATGCCTGAAGTTTTGGTGGCTTTGCCCTTTTTCCTCTGCCAAATGAAGAAAACTTGCCTCCAATAAGAGATAATTGAAAGCTAGAGAGACAGATCAGGAGTCAGAGAGATGGATGGATGGATGTACAGATAAAGGGGTGGGTAGATTGAAGGATCCACCTAATAACAGTTTATAAGTTCCTGCAACAACCCCCTGAAATTGTCACTTATATGAACCCACTGAATTCCTTTTTTATACTAGTGAATCTCCCCTTGGTTATTTGTAATTCAAAGAATTCTGACAATAGAATTGATTTAATCGCAAATGTTTTTATTCCACGTTAGAATTTGCCAAGGTTGTTATGTGTTTTTAAATAAACCTTTCCTACTTTCTGAAGTCACTGGAACAAGTTGTACTCGTGTGTAAATACTGCTTTTGTGAATCATTTCCCATTAAATTACTGATTGACTTTTGGTTTCTATTGAACTGTAATTTCCTCTCCTGTCTTTCTTAGCTTTTCCTGCAACATCAACCACATTAACTGTTTTCCCACATCCTGCTTCTGACAATAGATACCCTGAGAATGCTTTCAAAAGGGTGATCTGAAACACAGTGTGAACCCAAATCTCTACAAGGCAGGGATATATGGGGAGTTTTGAGATAAACCAGCAAACATTAGTTGAGCACCTACAATATGCCAGGCATTGTAACCACAACAATGAAAATAAAAATGGACAGAGCCCTACCCTTCAGGTGTTTCTACGTGCAAACGCATGTGTGTATTCACTGGAGGTACAGGGCAGGTCTGGTCTGGGAGGGAGTGCGTTTAGTACTTATTAGTTATTTGCTTTATGTCTCTGCCAGGGGCAACAGGATAATAACCAGTGTTTATTGAACTTTTACTCTGTACCACACCTATATGCAATTATTATTATTATTATTATTATTATTATTATTATTATTATTATTTCGCTTCATTGTTTCCCCTCGATCCACGGTTGTCGGAGGGGCTCCAAGCGGCTGAAAAACTGCCTCGCGGCCGCCCAGAGAGGCTCAGGCAGAAGCCCCGGACCCAGGCGGAGGCCCAAGGGGCCCCCAAAGGCTGCCGGGCTCCTCGTCGTGCTTGGGGGGCGCCTGGGGCAAGGCCCCGCGCCCAGGCCCGCGGTCGTGCGGGCAGAGAGGAGCCCGGCGCGTGCGCGGGCGGCCCCGGGCCTGCACGAACCGCACGAGGGCCTCCGCGGGCGCTTCTCCGGGGCCGCAGGCGCTCCCACGGCGACCAGGCTTCGGGCCCTCGCAGCTCGGGGAGCAGGGGGCTTCCGCACGCCCTCTGGGTGTGCACGCTGAGGGGCCGCGGGCGCCGTCGGGTTTCTCCCGGGCCACTCGGGGGACGAGGCGCCCGCCGTCCGGAGCCCGGGCCTGGCGGCAGACGGGGGCCCGAAGACCCGTGAGTAGGGGGCCGCGGTGCGCGTGCAGCGGGTGGTTGTCCCGGGGAACGATTCCGGCGAGTCTGGGAGCTCAGGGGTGACTGGCAGTCCGGAGCCCGGCTGAAAACAGGGTGCTGGCTGATCCCCGGGGCCGAGGGTGGCTGAGAAGATGGTGGCGTGGGTTGTGACCGGAAAGGAGGTTGGAGGGTGGCGGGAGGCTGGATGAAGAGGCGTCCCTGGGTCTGTTCTGTCCCAATACTGTTGCAAGAGACAGATCTGGGACCCCCAGGGCCACTGCTTATATGCGTTAGTTATTATTTTCCCATTTACCGGATGAGGAAACCGAGGTGCATGAGGATATTTCGTGTGCCCAAGTGGCCAAGGTGGATGTCACCTGAGGCAGTCTGGCTTCTTACCACCCAACACCGCTGCTTACACAATATTGTGAGAAACGTAGTCGGAATTGCTGGATCTGAAGCTTACATCCAGTTTTGAAATTTTTTGAAAAAAAATTATTAAGTCTTGGTTGTGAGATAGCCAGATATCTGGCCAGGATGAGATGAAGGGGGAGTCTCTTCTCAACTTGTTATACTTTGAGTCATAGAGAACAAGGATCTGAAAAAAATGAATCCATCCTTCCATTCATGTCTTCAGCAGATGTTTATCGACTGTCTGCTACTGAGCAAATTTTGCCGGAAGCCCTCAGTTTAGTAAGGGTAGATGAAAAATAAGCAAATCCAGGGGTGCCTGGGAGGCTCAGAAGGTTGAGCGTCTGAGTTGGGCTCAGGTAATGATCTCAGGGTTGGTGAGTTCCAGCCCCGTGTCGGGCTCTGTGCTGACAGTTCAGAGCCTGGAGCCTGCTTCAGATTCTGTGTCTCCTCTCTCTGCCCCTCTCTTTCTTTCAAAAACAAACAAACAAAAAGAAAAATAAGCAAATCCTTAAAATACGTCACAGGTGGTAAGTCCTATAATAAAAAAAGTATTACAGAGGCATAGCGAGGGTATTGAGAGGAGGAGGGAGGGTGGTTGAGTGTAAGCTGAGCATAGAAGTACTTCTTCCTGCTAAAGTGAACATGGGGGATGGGAGAGGAGCAGTGTGGAGGTGGTGTTGGAAGAAGGGCCTTCTAGTGGGAGGGTCTGCTTGTTTTTTTTTTTTTTCCTTCTATTTTTCCTTTTTAAAGTAGGTTTCTTGCCCAGGGTAGAGCCCAAGGCAGGGCTTGAACTCGTGACGCTGAGATTAAGACCTGAGCTGGGATCAAGAGTCCTGGTGCTCAACCCACTGAGCTACCCAGGGGCCCTGGGAGTGTCTGCTTTTAAGCTCACCCTTGAGAATTCCAGGTGGCTCCAAGTGCAGGACTGGAAGGAGAGGTGGAAGGACTACACACTAAAGGAAAGCATTTGGACTTAACTTTGAGGTCAGGGGCATATAGATGTTTTCAGTTGCATATACCTAATGGTAGAAACAGCTTGAGTGTGAATCTTTTTTTTTTACTTTTTTTTTTTTTTTAACGTTTTATTTATTTTTGAGACAGAGAGAGACAGAGCATGAACGGGGGAGGGGCAGAGAGAGAGGGAGACACAGAATCGGAAGCAGGCTCCAGGCTCTGAGCCATCAGCCCAGAGCCGACGCAGGGCTCGAACTCACGGACCGCGAGATCGTGACCTGAGCTGAAGTCGGCCGCTTAACTGACTGAGCCACCCAGGCGCCCCTTGAGTGTGAATCTTAAAATATGTAGTTACGTAATACTTTATATGGATATTTATTTATTTATGTAAGCACTCTCATACTAGTCTGTTGTACCTCTTACAAAATACATAGAGATAAGATTACATGGACAATATTTAACGGTAATCTTTATTTTTGCTCCCATTTAAAATATTAAAAATTAGAATGAGCAATGTGTGAACATTTGAAAACTTTGGTTTAATACTTTGTGATAGGGTAATTTAAAGGACTGCTTTTAAACTCAGTTTGTTTTGATTCCTGGGTTTAATCAAAACAAAATATTTCAAAAAGGGGTAGAATTCTGGGGCGCTTGGGTGGCTCAGTCGGTTAAGTGTCCGACTTCGGCTCAGGTCATGATCTTGTGGTTCATGAGTTCGAGCTCCGTGTCGGGCTCTGTGCTGACAGTTCGGAGCCTGGAGCCTGCTTCCAATTCTGTGTCTCCCTCTCTCTCTGACCCTCCCCCCATTCATGCTCTGTCTCTCTCTGTCTCAAAAATAAATAAACGTTAAAAAAGAAAATTAAAAAAGGGATAGAATTCCAATCAAAGAAGTATTTATTGGCAGGATTATCTAAATCATGCTGGTATTTTTTTTTTTTCCAACTCTCAAGCACTATGTTCAGATTTTTCTTGAAATTTGATTACTGACTTCCTGTCATCCCTGATATTAGTAAGTCATTCTTGCAAAGTCTTTGGAAGGTGTTGCAGTTTGCATTTTTAGCAATTAGTTCAAACCCATGCATAGTCTTTATCTGGGAAAATTTAAATAGCCTCAGGAATTCTCTTTCTAGTTTTTATAAATATGCAGTTAGGAGAGTTTTTTTGTTTTTAAAGTGAAACATATTCACATTATTTTCAGCCATTGACTCGTTAATGATGGGGAAATATTTCCCCAATTGTATGAGTTATCTCTTGCTGTGTAACAGACTGTCCCCAAAATTAGTGGCTTAAGACAGCAGACCTTTATCATCACATCATTTCTCTGGGTCAGGAATCCAAGAGTGGCTTAACTGTGTTCTTTTGTCCCAGGGCTATAATTGAGGCGTTGGCCTGTCCTCCAGTCAAGGCTGGATTGGAGGAGAAGCTGCTTTTAAGTTCGTTTCCATGCCTATTGGCAGGCCCTAGGTCCTCACTGGCTATTGGCCAGAGATAGTAGTTCCTTGCCAGGGGGTTTCTCCATAAAATGAGGATGAGAGAGGTCAAATAAGATGGAGATGAGCTTTTTTGTGACATAATCTCAAGTAACTTTTTAAATACTCCGTTTGTTAGAAGTGAGTGCCTACATCCAGCCTACACTCAAATGGATAAGAACATGGATACCAGGAGGAAAGGATGAAAAGGCGGGTGGGAGTTGGGGTAGTGAGGGGATGCGGGTGAGGAGGGCGTCTCAGAGATTGCCTACTACGCCCATTTTCAAGATAGCAGATTTATTTAGAAAAACAGTTGCTTATTTATGATGAATATGTCATCTTTACCTTGAAGAGATATATTAAGCATATCTGTTTTTCTGAAAATATCTGCATAGTCCTGGTCGCCACTAGTCATCACAGGAAAGGTCAGACAACCTGGGAGCGAGCCTCTTCTTTTGCAAATAAAATATGTGTAAGTATTGACACAGCATGACTAGCAAACTGGTATGGGTGTAAGCTTTTTAAATCTCAATTAAAAGAATTGTTGGCTCGGTCAGTTGAGCACCCAACACTTGGCTTCGGGTCAGGTCATGATCTCATGGTTCCTGGGATCGAGCCCTGCTTTGGGCTCTACCCAAATGTATGGGGCTGTGGTCTGTTAGTTATTAAATAATTAATAATAATTATTATTTATTAAATAATAATTATCGCAAAGCCTGCTTGGGATTCTCTCTCTCCCTCTCTCTTGCTGTCCCTCTCCCACTTGTGTACCCCCTCTCCCTCTCAAGTAAATTAAAATAACTTTAAAAGTATTGCAAAGAATCTACTTCATAAATGACTTAATTTTATAAAATTAACCATGGATGGCACCATATCATACATAGAATGCACTTCATTTCTTCCTTTTAGAGAACCTTAGGTATGTTATGAGTGATTCACTTTCAAGGAATGAAAAACAGTAACCAAAGCTCTAATCAGGTATCCACAAAACATTTAGAACCTCTGCTGTAGGTAATGGGTAGCCATTGAAAAATGGTCAGAAGGAGAACATGAACTGATTTAAAAGTTAGAATGCTGCTTGGGTAGCAAAGTGGTGGGTGGCTTGGAGAGTGTGAGCCTGGAGGCAGGGAAGGCAGTAGCTGTTAGCTCCCCAGTGAGACAAAGAGTAGCAAGGGATGGAACCGTGAAACCACTGCTGAGCGTATGTTCATAAAGGCAGTATAGAAAGAAATCATGTCCTCCAGAGGAAATCAGAATTCTGATCTAAAAACATTTGAGGCACTCTTCCCGTTTTTAAAAAATCATCCTCTCCTTTATATTATTATTATTTTAAATGTCTGTTTATTTTATCTTTTTACGTTTATTTATTTATTTAGAGAGAGAGCACACGCAGGGGAGGGGCAGATGGAGAGAGAGAGAATCTGCACTGTCAGCATGGAGCCCAATGCAGGTCTCAACCCGAAGCCAAGAGCCTGAAGAGCCTGATACTTAACCGACTGAGCCACCAGGTGCCCCTATTTTTTATATATATATATATATATATATATATATATATAAAATATATATATATATATTTTATATTATATGTATATACATGTGTCATCTCCGTGGCATTGTTGTCACAGTGGCTTCCCGAGGTGGTGGCTGTCGTCCTCCTGAGGTTCACGGAAGAAGGTGAGGGGGCCGCAGGAGCCCTGGGGAGTCACGTGGGGAGAGAGGAGAGGCAGTTCCCTCTCAACAAGAGCCTCTTTCAGCCTTTGCCTCATGTTTCCCGCGGCCCAGACTTGCTAAACCGATCCAGAAACAACAATGTGAACACGCGGGCCTTTCCCTGCTGCCTGTGTAGAGGCTGATGTTATTCCTGCGTGCCGGCCAGGGCGCCCTCCCAAGGAGCGCGGGGCCAGCGTGCCGTAGGAGCCCAGGCTGGTGTTGAAGTTGGCGGCCGGTCTCCACCCACGGGCACTTCCCACCGCAACCAGGGCGGGGGCCGAAGGGTGGGGCAGGGGGTGCCAGCTCGAGATCCACCTTTCTGAGTGGCACGTGTCCGCAGGACATTGCGGATTGTTCCCTATGAGATTACCTTGACAAGTAAGAGCTATTTTGGCTGTCAGTGGCGATGAGGTGAGCCCTCATACTGCAATGGTTTTCGCCTTGGCTGGTGTTAGGCTTCCACAGCAGAGCTCCTGGCAGGTGGAGGAAGGTGTTTGGGAGCTGAAGAAATCTGACCTGCTGTCCAGAGCTGTGTCTTATGAAAAGAGCTCTTCCTTGGCTCAAGGGTCTGGTTTCAATCTTGTGTTGGAGCTTATGCACTGGGTGTTTCATTTAATTTTCTATTTGAAGATTATGGGTCTACAAGGACAGTGGTTTTTGTTTTTTTGTTATTTTGACATAGAGGCATGAGAGATTCTCCCCATAATCTGTCTCATTCTTGAGCAAGACCCCACAACTGCAGTGTGGAGTTAGGTAGAGCTGCACTGTAGTCTCCTTCGGTGACATTAATTGTGTGACGTAGGACCGTTGCTTCTCTTCTCTAGGCCGGTTTCTCATCTGTAATGACAGCTGCTTTATCATAGGATGGGATTCCTTAATCATCAAGGACTGGAAGGGATGAGTAAAGTACTAGAATAGTGCCTGTCATGTCAAATGCACTTGTTAAAGGAGAAATGTTATTTTACTCTGGAAATTGTCACCCATGGGGC
Source organism: Panthera pardus (assembly GCF_024362965.1). Lineage (NCBI taxonomy): Eukaryota > Metazoa > Chordata > Mammalia > Carnivora > Felidae > Panthera > Panthera pardus. The sequence goes on along the minus strand of NW_026526991.1, from coordinate 68,056,672 downwards.
CTGTAGGGCCTTCATGGAGGAATGAATCAAAGTTTCTTGAAAGGGATATGTGTGTGTCTTATGACCTGGGTAAGGAGTGTGACCAGCTTAGTCAACAAGTATTTATAACAGTGTCCACTGACAACACTGTGCTGCTGTATTAGGGATCGTTGTCCAAAAAGCAAAAAACATAAGCTTGTGATCTTAGGTGGCAAGACTTGTTAAGAAAAACATTTATAAAAATGTAATTTTTTTATGGGGCACCTGGGTAGCTCAGTCGGTTGAGCCTCCAATTCTTGATTTTGGCTCAGATCATGATCCTAGGGTCGTATGGATCTAGTGTTGTGTTGGGCTCCGTGCTGAGCGTGAGGCCTGCTTAAGGTTCTTTCTCTCTCTCCCCCTCTGCTGTTCTCCCCCCCCCCAAAGTAAAAATTTTAAAAATATAGTTTCTTAAAACCATACGTAGGTTTGTAGTTCTCTAGCTCTTCTTATGGTATTTAGTAGTAAAAAAAAAAAAAAATCTGCCATTGCTCCTGGATGTCGGTACCTTTCAGTGATCTAGATGAGGCCAATAATTTACTTCTAGGGTTTTGAAGTTTGGGGTTTGGGGCATTCACATTCCCAATTATCATAAAGGTAAATAGGAAGCTGACTCATTACCTGATTAATCCAGATAAACGTGTGAGGTGGCAAAGTGTGCAACATAATTGACGTCTGCCTTCTAATCTGATTCAGCTCCCGGTGCTTGTTGACTATGTGAGTGCTAAGGTATTCTGGAGAAGTTTGCAAATTCCCTCACGTTTGCCCTCAGTTACCAAGGGGTCACTTTTTCTGCTGCCCCCTACAGTCTTGCTTTACTGTCTCTTGTCAACTCTGAAGTCTGCCTATCACCGCACTGCCCTTTAGAACTCTTTTCCTTGAAGCCTTTCCAAACAGGTGCCTATCTTTATATAGCCATGACTGCCTTTGTGTCTCCATATCCGTCACTGGGTGTTTACCAGTATTTATCTGATCTCCTCCAAGAGACCTCATGAGGATAGGGATCCTGTGTTGCTTTTCATGGAATGCTCCACATTGTCATGGATTAAATGAATTACAGAAACAATAGATAAAGGGCAAGTTGGGGAAAGCTTGCAATACATTTATTTTCTTTTTTTAGTTTAGTTCTTTTTTAGTTGTTCTCATCTTTCTCTGATATCTTCCGTTAACTAAACACTTATTAGGCAAGGTTCTGAATTTTTCTTGCAGGAATGTGTACAAGTTTAGACTGGTGGACGATTCATAGACTGTAAGGAATTTAAATGTTATGATTTACTGAGAAAGTCAGAGACAGAGAGTTAGGAAGTCCTGCAGCAGAACCAGGACCCCGACAGGAGGCCTTGCCAGGCCCCTTGTGAGTTCCCAGTGGCTCTCCCCATTGATGTGGTCCAGGTGGCAGGAGGTGAGTGCTCTGCGGCCTGGGGATGGAAGAATGGAGAAAAAGGGGCTCTGAGTACTTATTCCACTCCCAGCCTGATGTGATTGGTAGTGGTGATAATTATTACCACTTATTGAGCCCCTTACTTTGTCCACACACTGTGCTATTTAACACACACACACACACACACACACACACACACACACACACACACCACTATCTTATTTAATCCCCACAAAACACCTCTGAGGAATTAACACAGAATTTTACACGAGAGGACAGAGAGAGAAGCCCAAGGTCACATAATTAGTGAACAGTAAGTTCAGGCTGTGCATCTAAGTCTGTCTAATCATTAAAGACTGTGCCAAGGCTCATTGTCACCTATTTATCTGTTCATTTTTTACTTTTGAGCTCCCCCCCCCCCCTCCCGGGAGGGAGGGTAACCTAACATGTTTTAGCTGATGAGAACTTGCCTTATACCCAGGGCCTAGCATGCTAGGTGGGTTCTCAGGACATTCTTGCTGAGTGAATGAGGGCGTGGAAGTTGGAACTGGATAGTGCAGTGTCCGAGAAATAGCTGTGTTGAGGGGTCAGAAGGAGGCTTCTCTGACTAAGCTGTATGATCTTGGGCAAGTTGCCTAAACTCTGTGGGCTTCAGAGTATTACCTGTAAAGCATAAGGGGGCTGAGGGACAGTGTAACTTCTCCAGGTTATGGGGAGGCATATGGGGAAAAAGCTATATCCCTTTGGGCATGTGTATCCCAGTCAAAGAGGGGAGATAGAGTTATCCATCCATGCCTAGGATTCTGCTCTCTCTTTTCGTTTCAGAACCTATATTTGTGATTTATGGTAAACTTGTCTATTTTCCTGTGTCATTTCTCTCATTTCAAAAGGAGCTATAGCAATATTTGCATATTTCCTTGCTTAATACATTTGTTACACTCCTCAAAGTTTCATAGAAGATAAACATTTAGTAATAATGTGATGAGGCTTAATGATTATAAAAAGTGCCTAAATATCATCTAGTGAAAGACCTTTCTTTTTTTTTTTTTAAGTTTATTTATTTTTGAGAGAGAGAGAGAGAGGGAGAGGGGAAGAGTGCATGGTGCAGGGTAGGGGCAGAGAGAGGAGAGAGAGAATCCTAAGCAGGCTCCACCCTCAGTACAGAGCCCACTGCGGGGCTGGAACTCACAAACCGTGAGATCATGACCTGAGCCGAGATCAAGAGTTGGAAGCTTAACTGACTGAGTCACCCAGGCATCCCTAGTGAAAACCTTTCTTAACTGGGAAATGCTGAACTGTGATGGCATTGACCGTTCTGGTTTAACTACAGATGTTTCAATATCCCAAAAATATCAGTACTTGTATAGTGGAAGAAAGGCATCAAGAAAATCACAGATTATTCAGACACAATACACAATTACCCCAAGTCCACATTTAATTGAATTCACTGGCAATTCCTAAATTGAAATAATCTTTAATTATGACATTATTCTTGCTCTATAAAGTACATTTTGGTGAGAAACTAGATATCAGAGAGAGGTGAATATTAATAACATCATATAACCATATATAAAGGGCTGACTTTGTGGTCTTTTTTTCGGGGATTCTGATGATCAGAATGTACATGTTCCAGAAACAAGTGTCCTTAGGGAGTGACATGAAACCATTAGCATGAATGACAAGGTACAGGAGAAAGAAAGACAGTGTGTTGAGTGCTGGATTCTAGATTGTATCAAGAGGCAGACATGAGCAGATTTGAGGAGGAAGAAGGCAGACACAGAGCGGTTGAGTTACTAACACAAGGCTACACAGATAATAAGCGGTAAAATGGAAATAACCCCCCAGATCTTTTGAGCTTCTCTTTAAGTAGTTGTTTACCACACCCTGACGTTGGTCCCTGTTTCTGTGAGAGCTGACAGCCCTTACTTGGATTTGCAAGATTTAGATAGAAGAGAACTTCATTGCTTAAACAGTTAGGAATTAATCACTTCATCTACTCATGAGAGACTGCTGGAAAGGGCCAGTGCTTTTGAGAAGTTGGGTGGGGTGAAAACCTTTGCTGGGAGAAATCTGTTCCTGGCATTGTATCCTGGAATGTACCAGTTAACTTACAGAATGGGTGAAGGTGGGGTTTGCATGGAGGGCAAGGATGAGGAGTACTTCAAGATGGCAGAGAAGGATTTTGTCTCTTGTCTTCTCTCAAAGGTGCCTCATTTAGCAGAGGCCTGTTTCCTTCTAAAGAATTCTAGCATTAGGCGAGCTTGTGATGGATCTTGCTTCCAGGTGTTTCCTTTCGAGACCTATGTAGTCCAGGTTTTGTCCTCCCTTGTTAGTTTCATGTGTTCAGAGGTATTTGCATATGGTCTCCCCTGCATTCTCGCCGCTGGAATTTGAGCTCACTCCCTCTCCTGCTACTGTTGAACTGTTCCCCCACCCAACACTGGTTAATCCCAGAAAAGAGCTTTATTTAGACTAAGCTACCTATTGGAACACACTGTTTTGGCCTAGTGGCCTTCATAGGCCCATTTGTAAGGGGATAGGTTATCTTGGTTTCTCCCACAGTTGGTTTGGAAGACTGCTCAGCTGCCCATGTCCCTCAACTCTCAAGGGTCACTTTTGTCATCCACCAAATATTGAAACAGGTGGAACTTGCCGCCAGGAACAAGACCCACAGTGAAAGAAGATGACTCAGTCCTGGCAGCCCAATTCAGATTTGAGAGAGGTGACCGTGGGAGTCCAAGTGCCTCCTGTGACTTTTGTAGCAGAGGGCCTTTGAATGGCTTCACTCTCAGAGGATGTGCCATTCCAGTGTCATAGATGTGAGCGGTTCAGAGCAACTGGGCATGCCCATCTGCAGTCTCCTCCTCTGGGCCCGAGTCGGCTGCTGGAGAACTGGATCTCCCAGCTCCTGCCAGAGCAACAGGAGAGCTCAGCTTCGGGCTGACATTTAGGCACAGATAACAGAATTCAGGGCTGGAGTGGGAGTTTCAGATGAGGCCAGCGAGGAAGGGAGTGTGTTAGGAAGCACTCCTGTTTCTCGCCTTTTCTGACACAGCTTCATGTTGCTGATCTGTTCCCGGTAGTTTCCATGTGGCTCACTGACTGCCAGGCAACATGCTCAACTCTCTCTGGCTCCCGCCCTTTCTCGCCAGTCTCAGGGCCCCTGCTGGGTCAGGTTAACCCAACTTCCAACAGTCTTCTTGGAAGTTGCCCAGAGAGTCTGTCCTGCCCAGCTGTGCGCTGTGGCTGCTTAAATTTATGTAGAGGAAGAATAATCTGGTGGGATAACACCCTATTGTAAGAAAAGACATGAGTTCTCAGCCAAGTTTCATAAGGTAATAGTTATGTGACTTTGTCTCCTCTGGACAAGGCACTTCATTTCATAGTACCTCCAATTTTAATCTTGTGTGATAAAGATAAGATACCAGTCACATGCCAATGTGCAGGGATGCTATGAAAATGAATAAACAGATGCATGCCAATCTAAGAACTCCTTTGAAATAAATCCTACATCAGGTCAGTAAATCGAGGCTATTGTCATAAATGATGTAAGTGAATGCCCGTGCTCAGCAAGTCTTAACTACATAAACATAGGGAAGTGGAAGAGATACGTTTTTTTTTTTTTTTTTTTTTTTTTTTTTTTTTTTTTTGTGACAAAAGAATAAACGGCTATCCTCCCCCCACCTTTTATCCTTATTTTCAGGGTGTGTGTGCATTAACATTTGTTTAATTGCCTAATTCCTGCTTGTGAAGCTTTTGCTAAAACCAGTAAGTTTAGACTATCTGGTGAAAAGCATATCCTCTTGTTATTGATGTTTTAAAACATTTAAGTATTTTGACCTAAAATGCTGAAGAACAAAGTCAATTGTTAAACTAAAAAGGCAGAATGTAAATATTTAGTGTAGGTATCTGGAGTATCTATTTTCACAATCTCAATACTTCCTTGCAAATGTTTGAGAAAGAGTTGGAATAGGACTCTTTGAAAAGCGTGGGAAATTAAGGGTGAAATAAAAACCTGACCAAGACTTCCTTCCTCAATTTTGAGTGAGATCTCACTGAGGTTCTCCTATAATTGGATGTGGGTTTCATTAGCTTTTTTTTTTTTAATGTTTATTTACTTTGAGAGAGAGCAAGAGCACAAGTAGGGGAGGGGGCAGAGAGAGAGGGAGAGAGAGAATCCCAAGCAGGCTCTGTGGTCTCAGCACAGAGCCTGACACAGGGCTCAAACCTATGAGCCACAAGATCATGACCTGAGCCGAAATCAAGAGTCAGACTCTTAACTGACTGAGTCACCCAGGGGTCTTGGACTTCATTAGCTTTTAATGTGACTTCATACTACTTATTTTTGGAAACTATTAATTGCATTTTAATTTGGACATTGTTTACAGTGAAATATAGTTCTTGGAAAATTAAAAAAAAATTGTGCCTTACATTTTATTCCCAGGTTCTGCAGATCAGTTTAAACTTCACAATTTTGTTTATTAGTCATTCCCTTTCTTGTTTGAGCTTTTGATCATTTATTCCTTCATTAGGCCATCCATTCATTTATTTATACATTTGTCATCAAAAGTATGTACCTGTCACAGATTAAGGTGCATTTATGTTTTATAAAAGCATGGATTTTTATCTAGGCAAATTTATTTTATGTTTGGCAAACCAATTTATTTTATTTTATTTATTTATTTATTTTTTATTTATTTTTGGGACAGAGAGAGACAGAGCATGAACGGGGGAGGGGCAGAGAGAGAGGGAGACACAGAATCGGAAACAGGCTCCAGGCTCCGAGCCATCAGCCCAGAGCCCGACGCGGGGCTCGAACTCACGGACCGCGAGATCGTGACCTGGCTGAAGTCGGACGCTTAACCGACTGCGCCACCCAGGCGCCCCAAACCAATTTATTTTAAAGCACATCCCGAACACTGGAGAGACATATGAATATGCCTTAGTATGGTAGTAAGTGCGTGTCTGCAAATGATCTCTTAACCATGTGGGAGAAGGTGGGCCATGGGCCAGAGCAACAATGATAATAAGCTGATACCAAGAGAACCCTGCCATGGGCACTTGGTGCTAATTTCAGGTGTTTTCCACGAATAAACTAGTTTAATCCTAACAATAACTCTTCACGTTCTCATTTTAGAGAGGAGGAAATGGAGGCAGAAAGCTTCAGTTTTAGTAATGTTCTGAAAGTTACAGAGCTTATTAAATGCTGGATTCAGAAGAAGAATATAACAAATCTCAAGTGTTTTTTGTGAAAATTGAAGTAGAAAAGTCATGTACAGTGATTACAGCTCAAAAACCGTTCTAAAAAGATTATAGAATAATTGTTTTTGTAACTGCACCAGGTGACTAATTCAAGATGTGGCCTCTAGGGTGGATTTGGATCTGCCATCTATTAGCTATGTGACCTCAGGCAAATCGTTTCTCTCCTCTGTGCCTCAGTTTCTGCATCTGTAAATTGAGGAGAGGGATTATGAGGACGAAATGAAATAATAGATGTAAATAATTTATCATGTGCCTAGCACATGATAAACAATAAATATCAGCCATTTATTATTATTATTATTTTGCTGTCACTGTATTTTCCCTCTTGCCCACCAGAGAGGCATAGGCTGGTAAAACAGCAGATAAAAATTTTTGGTTAAAGCAAAGTCAGCAACTTGAACGTCATGCAACTGAAACATCATGTTTTATGAAATTGATAAACTTCCTACAATATATCATGCAAATTGTTGTAGTGCCCAAATGATAAAATCCCAAGCAGCAATTTATCATGAAATAATAGAATGCTTAGAGAGTAAGTGATCCTTTGCAATTCAGTTTGTATCTAGTGAGCATCTTCTGTGCATCAAGCATGGCGGTTGCATTGCAGGGGTCAGGCAGGAGGCTCACGAAAGGAAACCTGTGTATGGTTCCTCCACCTGCAAGCATACGGTTTTATGGGTATGATAAGTTGTATACAAAGCAAAGGTTACATAGCAAAACCTGACAGATGGGGAAAGTGGTGTAACCATTGCTTTAGAACCAAAAGGGAGAGTCTATGGTTGCAGAGTCTTTGGGAAAGCTCCATGTAGGTAATGGGACCACTTTCAGTGGCAAAGAAGTGAGGAGTGCATCAGAAGAGGTGAGAAAAGCTATGGTAACTAAGAGCTGAGGTGATTTAGGAGACAGGTTTGACAGCAAGTCAAGAAAGTTGAAATCATTTCACTTTTTGAACATCTTTGAGCTCAGAATTTATTTTTTTAGATATACATGGCCTAGGGGGAAAAAAAAGCATGCACTTTGGATTGAAAGAGAGTTCTTATGTCAGTCCTGCATTTATTAGCTGCGTGACCATATCAATATGTTTAACCTTCATGAGCCTCAGTTTCCACCTCTGTAAAATGAGAGCATATTTCTTATTCTACCTGGGTAGCTAATTATGAGGCTCCAGGGAGATGAGGGATTGATTAGGCCTCAGGGTTAGGCCATATAGAATTCGGTAAGTGTAGGGATTTTGCAGCAGCATCTGTTTTTAAAGGTCGTACTTCTTACTAGCACTCCCTGACTCGAAAACATGTATAGCCTAAATGGTGTACAGAGTAAAATTTATTTTGTACAGCAGGGGTTTTTTTCCCCATTAGCTACTTCTGAGTTCTTGGTAATTCTTTTGTAAACCACTTCCTTTTTGTTGAAATCTTGAACTAGTCTTGATGTAGAAACTGGCAGTTGGGGCAATGGTGAATGAGCCAGTTTGTTAAAATTATTGCCTGATCTTTGGAGAAGGGTGTTCTCTTCTCATTCTTTGTCATAGATGACAACTCCCTCTCAGGCCCACAGACTCGTCCTTAAATAGTTTTAATTGACCACATCTTACTCTTCTGTAATCCTAGCCTGCAAAATAAGCCCTCCTAAATATATCATCTGATGACTACTCCGGCTTGTGATGCTTTCAGTTTCTTACATCTTGGGTTATTTGAAGATGTTTATATTTACAAAATCCCTCCAGCAGCCCCAAGGGAAAGCACGCTGCCACCAGGCTCCATGCATGCTGTCTGCACTCATTGGCCAGAAGGGACAAGGTTCACTTCCCTTTGTTTGTCACACAGACCACTACATTTTTGACTCAGCTACACATCCCTCCCTTTGTTATACACTAACTTGAATCATTGCTGCTATCGATGCCCAAATGCTGGGTTAGTTTTATTTGCCTCTGTGTTCTTTTCTTTTTTCTACTCATTGGAAAGTCTTAACACCTTGCCCCTTCTCTATCCCCCAAAAGGAGTTAAAAACTAATATAGACTGATCTTTAGGTTATAGGACTGTAGATTTAATTAGTACAATTGGTATTATTCCACATGGCTAGGGGATTGGAGGAAAGAGGAAAGAAGCTGTTATAAAATTGTAATATATGTTTAGAAACAAAGTTATAATTTTCATCTTTTCCTTGTTCTTTGATGCAATATATCTTGTACTTCTGGGTTAAAATGTACCTTCCTCTCCTGGAATCTTGGATATAAGCCCTTGCTTCATAGTCTTTTTTTACAGGATACCTGGCAGCCAAAGGAGAGGTTGGATTGATCAGCATAGGTTGGGCACCCTTTGCTGTTGAAGGAAGATCTTGTTGGAAGTTTTGAAGCTTTAATTGTGGTGTCCTGTCTGATCCATCCTCCTTCTTTCCCTCCCTTGCCCTCCTCTTCTTCTTCCTTCCCACTTTGCTTTCAGCACTCTTCAAACACCTTCTCCCCTGACCCAGTAGGATCTAGAACTCCGAGATGGTGCCCTTCTACCTTACAGTGCTCAGGGCAGTGCTCCTATCAGCCTCAGATGGAGTGGTCTGCAGCTAGAGGGTTCTCTCTAAGCAGTCAGGCCGCTGTGAGTGTGATGTTTTGGTCTGTTTGCACCCGCTTCCTGTTGCAGAATTTGGGAAATGAATCTGGTAACCGCCTGAACTGAAATACTTCTCTGTACTCTCCACAACAAAGAGAAGCTACCTGAAATTGATGCCAACTTTTAGGAGTAAGGACAAAGCGCTGTGTTTTAAGGAGGCCACCATGAACATGGCAAGAACTTCAGCGTTAGCAGCTGGACTTGGCTACACAGCTTAATTTAGCCTGCGTCTCCTCTTATATCAGATGGACAGATACGATCTTCCTTGCATAGTTGTTATGAGAAAGCAATGATGTAGTTAAACAATGATGTAGTAAATGTGCCATGTACTTGGGAGGCCCTCAATGAGTGGTAGCCATTTCTCTTATGGAAAGTATATGCTGTTTTGTATACATGTTGTGGACTCTGCTGCCTGAAGTTGGTTTTTTGAGTTGCATTATTGTGACCCATACTTCTAGTATAGCCCCTGAGCTCTGGGTAGGGGTTGGTGTTCACCTTCACCAGTAGCATGAAAACTCCTGGAAGGAAGAAAGTCTTGGTGTGCTCCTAATTGTGTCGAAGTAGAGAAGTGTAGGGCACAGCGCCTAAAAGCTCAGGCCAGAGCTGGGCTGGCTGGGTTCCAACGTACTCCTCAGCTACTAAGCTGTGTGATCTTGGACAAGTTACTCTGCCTCTCTGAGCTTTAGTTTCCTCATCTGTAGAATAGGGATAATAGTGTATACTACCTCATAGAGAGTTTGTAAGAATTAAAAGAAAAAAATTCACGAGTATAGGACAAAGGCTTAGGACAGTGCCTGGCGCAGGGTTATCTGTTACTAGTCACAACACGCATCAGACTGCCCTACCACGTGGTGAGTGTTCTCCAAATGCAAGCTTGTAGATGAGAGGGCAGTAGAACTTCCCTCTGTCCCTAGGCTCTAAAGGGACCCCAAATAAAAGTGAACTACACATGTTGGTAAGAGGTAAAGAGTAATGAGTAGAATTTAGGCTCCTGTTCGTGGGGGTGCATTGTTGGGAGGTGGGACATTGATTGGGACCCTGCATGCAGAGTCTCGCTCAGCACGGTGTGCCTCAGAGCATTTACTATCCCCGTCATCAATATTTTGGCAAGGACTGTCAACCTGCAAAAGGTTGCTGCATGTAGAGTTGTCAGGATACAATCCTTTTTTTCTGGTGTCTACCTAATTTGGTAATTTGAGTGTCAAAAAAGTTACTTTAGATCAAAAGAGAAAAATGGCAACAGTGACTGATCAACAGAGACTTCCGGAGCCCAGAGACTTAGAGTTCAGATGTAGCTCAGGAAACTGAGGCTGAGAGGGGTGAATATCAGTTTGGACTTACACGTGGGCACACAGTGCTCCTGACTCCCCTTCTTTTGCCGCCAGACTGGGCATTCTGGTCTCTGTCGGAAATAGCTTATTTCTCCTGTTTTGGCCCTCCTCACACATTGTACAGCCCCTGCCCCTTCTCCTTCTTAACTTGGTGAATTCCTACTTGCCCTTCAAGTCTCAGCGCATATGGAATCTCTTCTAGGAAGCCTTTACTGGCCTTCAATGAGCTTCTGCCTGACCCTCTATTTCCCTCTCATTGGGTACCCCACGGTTCCTGGCTGTATCCATGTTGGCAGTCAGTTCTGTGGGGGCAGGACTGTTTCCAACTTGCTGTGCTATATTTGTAACTCCTGGCCTCTAGCATAATAGATTCTAAAAATATGTTTCACAAATGATACATGGAACACTAGAAAGTGCTATGGGACGTAAGCAGTTTGTAAGAGACATTATCCTTGCACTCAGTAAGGTCACCATGGCAGGGGGGTAGGAGGGATACATGAGAACACAGTTTTAATGGGAACATACCCACACATTTACAACTGCAGAAAAAAACCAAGCAGCAGGCTCATAACACCTGATTTAGAAAATAGTCCTGTTATATGGTAGTATTAACCCCAAACCTCAGTATTCAGTTTTAGGGTAGAATTTGGGTTTAAAAATTGAATGGGAGATTCAGTACAGATAAACCACGAATAAGGACTGATTAAATGTTGTACACTTTTTCTCAAAGCTATCTTGTAATAGCTGTTCCTTGCCTATTTATTGATGGTCCATCATCTAAAGGAAACAAACCTGGGAAGTTTATACCATCATATTTTTAGAAGTACTTAAGTGAACTCTTAACAACTCCTTGAGAGTTATGGCAACATCCATAATGTTTTGTGTCTTTGCTGGACACATGATACATTACTGCCTACCAGGCCCAATGTCTTTTAAGGAATTCTACAGATTAAGTGCCAGAACATGACGAGAGACTTATTCTAAGACAATTATCAGCCAGCTTGAAACAACAATTAAAAATGTTTCTAAGTTTGCTGAGAGTGTTGTTGTTCACAATGCCTCCTGTGTATCCTAGAGGTGTTTCCATGGAGGACATGCTCATATCATACATGACACCTGATGGGGCACCATACCAGGTTGAATGGTCTACCTGTAAGCCTTTCTGCTTTAGCCAGAAAATTAAAGAGAAAAAAGAAAATCCTTGTTGATCTTTGACTCTGTGCTCATAATGCCTTTTATACTCCAGAGAATTTATATCTTCCAGATAAAATGTGAACTGCAGTACAAAGACACGTATATCAAGTATTAAAACATGCTTGGACTTTGGAACCATTGTGAGACCACACACAACTGTATATAGTTTTATCATGTTAACAAATTACATGGTATTTTATTCTTATAGATGGAACTTCCAATTCTTATTTTTCTTTGTCAGTTGGAGGAAACTAGAAAGAGAAGGACTATTTTTGCTTTGGGATTGGATTGATTTTTGGCTTATTTGTTGATTTGGGGGTATGTTACAAGCCTATGTAGGGAGAGGAAGGTCCTGAAATGTGCAGGACCAGGCTTTCCATTCTGCCTCTGGCACCAGTCAGACACACACACTGGGGTGAGTCACCTGCCACCTTATGGGGAGTTTCCTTATCTGAAATCAGGGACAGTGTATCTGCTTGCATGGTTGATGTCAGTGTCCAGCACATAACTGGGGAACGAGAATTTTAAAATCTGACTTTAGGTTGCTTTCTTACATACATATCTGTAGAAAGGAAATTGAACTTGAGCCATAAGCCCAGAGTTTTGGTTTTTCTACTTCTCAGGTTTGAACAAGTTAACTCAGAAATAGAAGCTTGACCCAGAAGGATTTTGGAGGATCATTCATTCCAACTCCTTTGACTTACAAATGACAAAACTGAGGTCCAGAAAGAAGATGGGCTTTGTCTAAGGCCATGCAGCAAGCTAGTGATTGGGCGTTGGTCATAAACCAGGAGTTGGGGAATGCCTGGTGCCAGGGTTTCCCAGTCATACTGTACTACCTTTGGTAAAGAGCTATGTAGATTTGTCAGGATACAATCCTTTTTTTCTGGTGTCTACCTAATTTGGTAATTTGAGTGTCAAAAAAGTTACTTTAGGTCAAAAGAGAGAAATGGCAACAGTGACTGATCAAGAGAGACTTCCAGAGCTGAGAGCCTTAGAGTTCAGATGTATCTCAGGAAACTGAGGCTGAGAGGGGTGAATATCAGTTTGGACCTACATATGGGCACACAGTGCTAGAGCTCCTGACTCCCAGTCTTTTTCCTCCCTCACATCACAGCTGCCTTAGTTTGAAGGGAAATGGAAAGGCACATATACCCTGTGTTGTTGAAAACCGTCACAGTGGCTGGTACAACACTAGGACCCCATAAGTTTCTCTAGGTCCTTCTAAATAATATAAACAGTGAAACACTGCTACCGGGAATTTTCAGTATATTGTCAAGTGGCACTTATAAACGGATTGCACCTGTGTAATCAGCACCCTGATCCAGAAATGGAACATTATTAGCATTCCAGAAGCATCCTGTATGCCCCCCAAAGTACTACCTCTATCCTCGCTTCTAACAGCCTGCATTAGTTTCCCCCCACTCTGTTTTTGTAGTTTAAGTATACATGGAATAAAGCAATACATATTCATTTGTGTCTGGCTTCTTTAAGGGAACATTTGATGTTGGCTTAGATCCACAAGAAGTAGGATTCCAAATTGGGGGGGGGCCCACAGTGGAGAGAGAAAGTCTTTTGTGTGCTGCAGTTTCATTTTCATGATGGAAAGCTGGTATCAACATAGCAGTTGATTAGTAAGAGCGCGTAGGTGTAATTGAGTTGAAACTTGTCCTTATTGCCAAGATTTTTTGTACCTTAAATGATTCATTTTACACTAAACTATAATTTTTAGTTATGCCGACTGATGTAAGCAGTAAAAAATTGAGGAAAGTGAAAAATAAAACTCTTTCTCTTATGTGTTTACCTTGAATTTATTACTTTTAAACAAATTTTTGGTTATTGTATATTCAGAAGAGAATAATGAATTTTCTAAGTAGATGGACTCTTAAGTAAGGACTCCAGATGATTCTGTCTTAGTTATCTTTGTATTCTGTCTAACTAAATGTCTGGCACACAGTAGGTATTCGATAAATGATGGCTGCTGGAATACATGAATAAGGGGATGATTAAATCAGTGAAAACAAGATAAGGAACAAAGCATCACAACTTTCTTATTCTGGAGAGTACATATCATCAAAGAGAAGAGTAGCAATAAGAGCCTTAATATTGCTCTTTATAAATATCGGAAGTCAGTTTTGGAAGTAGTTTTGCCTTCGGTATCTGGAGTCAAACAGTTGTTATACCCTAGTCCCCATGGTGGCAGAGACTGATAATAATCTCCTACAGTCCCTTTGCCTCTGATTGTCTTAGTAATGGGATTCCTGAGTATTAACAAGGCACGCAGATACTCAGCTAGACGCAGTATTTCACAGCATCCTTTGTAGCTACAAAACTAAGTTCTTGCCAGCGGATGTCATCAGAGGTGATGTGGCACCTTCCACGGATATTACTTTTAAAAAACGTTTCTTCTGGCTGGGAAATGATAATAGGTTAGCTAAAGGGAGCCCAGAGAGGAAAGTCACATATTGGTAGCAGTCTCCTTGCTTGCCTCTGCATGGTTAGGTGAGAAAGAAACAGACTTCTGTGTTATGAAGACACTGTATTTTAGGGGATCTTCTTTAAGAGACTTTAGCATGTATCCTAATTAATATATAAATTGGTACCAAATGTTGGTGTTACCATAATAAAAGTCTAAATTTTGTGGCATTGGGTAGCAACAGGCAGAAGGTGACACGGGCACAATATTTTAGCTAGGAATACTGGTAGCCCTTGTTATTCTGTGGTGCATCATTTGCCAAAATAGTTACCTACCATAATTTAGAAGATTAGGCATGTGCCTAATGACCTTTAGTTCAAGGAGAATAGCTTAGAATATAGTTGGTATATGTTGGCCAGCCCTCACTACTGTTAATAGTGTAGTATAAGAGGAAAGGGAAGTTGTGTAATTATTAGCCAGTTAGCAGAGCAATAAAGGAATATAGCTCTGAAAATAGAAGTTTTCTCACTTATGGTTTGTAATCTAATATGACTCAGAACTTAAAAGTTTGGGCCATGCATGGTTGGAAAATCTGTTTGTGTCCCCAAATAGCTGCAGGTAAATTTGATGATGGAGGTCTTTTTCATGAGCTTTCTGTTAAGTGTTCTGCTTGCCCAGACAGTGGAAGTCAGCCCAGAGCAAAGACTGAATTAAAGACATTGCCTTCCTAACTGTTTGAAATGGCTGCCACCAAAGGTAGCCAACATTAAGTTGGAGGAGAGAGGAAAAGGCTGAGCATAGAGGCCAGTAAATAAAAGAAGAGGCTTGGCTCAAGAGCTGTGACCAGAGAGATCTTTGGCTATTGTTTTCACATGGAAGCCAACAGGTTAGAATCCTACTTTGGGATGAGGGTGAGTGCGGTCTATCTGCAGAAAGAAGAGTGTGCCTGGTTACTGGGTAGAGTGGTAAACATGGCAGACAGAGACTGGTAAGTTACCCTCATAACCATTTTTCTTCCTTTCTTTTTCTAACACAGTATCTTCACCACCACCCCACCCCAAGTATTAGCAGGGTACATGTTTGCCTACCTACTGACTATATTCCTTCAGCCTTCTTTGTGGTTGGGTATTACTTGTGACTCATTTGTAGCCAATGGCATGCGAAAGGAAGTTTTGTAGGTGGTCAGAAATCACTGGGGATGTACTGTTTCTCAAACCTCCTGGTTTTCCTATTGGCTGAGAAGTAGTCAAAAACTGGAAGCTTCCCTGGGCCACAGAGAAAAGCTGAATATTGATGGCAACAGAGCCATTCACCCTGTGTGATATCGCCCACTTCTGGACTGCTAGATGGAAGAAAAGGAAATTGGTTTCATTTAAGCCACTCTATTTTGGAGGGGGGGGGGCGCTTTGTTTCAACAGCTTCACGCATAGGCTTTTGCATGTTGTCACGTTCAATACAAGAAAAGAGAACTTTATTCTAAACAGGGAGGGATTTAACACAAGGGACTAGGCACTTACAAAAGCATTAGAAGGGTTGAAGAAGCAGGTTCCAGGTTGTTCCAAAGTTGTCCAGGAATGGCTACAAAACTTGACCAAACTGACCCACTGGGGGAGCTCCTACTGCTGAAGTCAGCAGTGGAACTCTGCCAGGATCAAGAACTTGCTGTTGCCACTACGGTTTCTGGACACCAAGGTGCCAAGGTGGCTGTGGAATGGACCCTGCAGCATGGTGCTATGAGCCTTAGTGTCCTTGCCCATAGAAGTAGTCAAGAAGGAGAAGGAAGGGGGTGTCTGCCTCACTCTGCTTTGTGTATCTCCATGTCTCACTTGTGTGTAATCACCTTTTGGGACCCAGTTTACTCCTACAACCCTAGCTGCAAGGAGATCTTGGAAATGTAGTTTTTGTCTTTGTAAGCTCCAGTGAGAATGAATGAAAATTGAGTGAACAAATCCCCAGTCCTAACACTTAGTCATCTCATCTGTGAAATGGAGGTGGTCTGTTACCCACCTCAGAGATCCATTAGGGAAATTAGATGAGATTTTCTCTATGTGAAGCATGCATATATGTCTGGCACATATTAAAAACTCAAAGAACCTGTAGCTATTCTATTATATCGGCTAGGGATTGATAAGGATGACTTTTCTGTATAATAACATACAAGCAGCCACCTCTCTATTATTACAAAAGCTAGCTTCTTCCCGAACATATATTTTCTTTTTATTTTAAGTTTATTTATTTATTTTTGAGTGACACAGGGATAGTGGGAGTGGGGAAGGGGCAGAGAGAAAGAAGGGGAGGAAGAGAATCCCAAGCAGGCTTCACGTTGCCAGCACAGAGCCCGATGCAGAGCTCACAAAACAGAGAGACCGTGACCTGAACCAAAACCAAGAGTCAGACGCTCAACTGACTGCGCCACCCAGGCACACACACCATTCCCCCCCACCCCGAATATACATTTTCTTTAGTGGGTGCTCCTGAAAGTTAGAATATTCATGCTTTGACAATAGGGTGAGGAATAAGGTTGGAGCAGGCAGTAGGGGTCCTATAATTTTTAGACCATCTTCATTATCAAACATTCTATTTTAGAGCAGTGAGAATCTATCAAAGGATTTTAAGTTGGGAGAGGCATCATCAGACTCACCATTCAGAAAGCTCTCTCTGGTGGAACAGAGAATGTATTAGAGGAGGTGAGATGAAGGACAGTGGGAAGTTGCAATAATGTAGGTGAATTATGGTAGCAGCTTGGGCCACTACATTGGTGCCACTGGAAAGGGAGAGGAGCAGTTTGGGAGGTGTCCTCAGCAGGACTTGGTGATTACTACCCTGGAATTCTGCCAGGGGGATTTTAGGGTAATAGAATAAATTTATGCTCTTCAGTTAATATATGCAAAATGACTGTAGGTGCTGTTGTGTACTTATTACCTGGTGTGATTTAAAAACCTGTTTCTGATTCGTATAATGAAATAAGAGGAAAGGAAGATGCTATCATCTTCTGTTGTTTACAACAATGAAGGAAGTAAGTGTTATATAAGATTTTCTATGAATTGGGTGCAAAGTTATCCAGCAGTTATTTCAAGTTTGAGTGTGAAAGATGTTCAAAGCATAATTATGCTGCACTATTACGTATTAGTGACCAAAACGCTGGTAAATTGCTTTATGTTACGTGACCAGACATTGGAATGGTTTAGACATTTTACTCAGGCTATCCTTACAAGATAGCAACGTGATACCTCAGGCAGGGAGGCCTTGCACAGATGAATGGCCTAGCTGTATATGCTGAGGATAATCTTGCTAGACTGCCATTTCAGTAATCTGTTTGGATCTTGGGTCAAAGATAACAAAACCACAGTACATTCTTACGATTTGTTTAAAAAGGAGTAGATTATAAAGTGTGGCATGCCATGTTTTTAAATCAGTGTTGTCTTGGGGCACCTGGGTGGCTCAGCTGGTTAAGTGTCAGACTCTTGATCTTGGCCTAGGTCATGATCTTACGGTTCGTGAGTTTGAGCCCCTCACTGGCCTCTACGCTGACAGCATGGAGCCTGCTCGGGGTTCTGTCTCTCCCTCTCTCTGCCTTCCTTCTTCTCAATCTTTCAAAATACATAAATAAACTTAGAAAAAATAAAATCAGTGATGTCTGGTGTAATTATAGGACATTGCAAAACTGAAGGGACAGACATCAGGTCAATTGAAAAGAAGCCGTTCAATTGTCTAGCAAAGAGTTCTCGTCAGCTCTGTTCTCACATCGCTGGTGGCACATGCCCGTGTGGCCGCTATCATTCCAGGTAAAAGGTCAGTCACATTCCAGCTCCCTTGCTCTGGAGTGTTTCCTGTGCAGTCTAAAAATACAGTGGGAGAAAGTAGCCTCAGTTCACGGGGAGAGAATAGTTTATTTCATTCTGAGGAGAGGGCACACTTTGTTCATTCACTATCTAACTGTGGAATATTCAAATTGTCATTTAAACAACCTCCAAACGGATTCCATTAAAAAAGTAGCTGTAGAATTTGGGGCCTGTTAAATTGTTCTTGCTTCTTTTTCTTCTACTTCTGATCATCTTAGTTAGTTTCCATCTTCCTGATCCTTCTTGAATCCAGTGAAAAAATGTAATTCAGAATAACTATAGGTTTCTAGTATCTTTGAACTATAGCACTTTTTACAAGTTCAGTTTCTTTTTTTTTTTTTTTTTAATTTTTTTTCAACGTTTTTTATTTATTTTTGGGACAGAGAGAGACAGAGCATGAACGGGGGAGGGGCAGAGAGAGAGGGAGACACAGAATCAGAAACAGGCTCCAGGCTCCGAGCCATCAGCCCAGAGCCTGACACGGGGCTCGAACTCACAGACCGCGAGATCGTGACCTGGCTGAAGTCGGACGCTTAACCGACTGCGCCACCCAGGCGCCCCTACAAGTTCAGTTTCTAAAGATGTCAGATATCTGGGTGTTTGGTCAATAATTTTACCAATTTGATTTATTTACTGAATACTTACTGAATGCCTGTTACATGTTGGGCTCTCTTGAACAGTTGAAGTTTTTCAAGTATATACTCTACTCAGGACAAGTTTTCCTGAACCTTGACAGTCCCCACGTTATACATATGGAAACTCTTGCCCAGCTAGGAGAAAAGAGTTCCCTGTGGTGACAGAGAGGGTCACCCGACTGGCATTCCATGGATGA
This sequence comes from Panthera pardus, assembly GCF_024362965.1. Classification (NCBI taxonomy): domain Eukaryota; kingdom Metazoa; phylum Chordata; class Mammalia; order Carnivora; family Felidae; genus Panthera; species Panthera pardus. Next base: position 68,037,792 of record NW_026526991.1, on the reverse strand, counting down.
GCCAGATGAATTGTTTACCAACCCACCAATCTTCCTTAGGTTATTTTCATGTCATGCTTACATGACTTAGAATAATGGAAAGTAGCTACAAGACCTAAAATATTATTTTATTAAAAAAATTTTTTTTAACATCTATTTTTGAGACAGAGAGAGACGGAGCATGAACGGGGGAGGGTCAGAGAGAGGGAGACACAGAATCGGAAACAGGTTCCAGGCTCTGAGCTGTCAGCACAGAGCCCGATGCGGGGCTCGAACCCACGGACCATGAGATCATGACCTGAGCCGAAGTCGGGCGCTTAACCGACTGAGCCACCCAGGTGCCCCTAAAATATTATTTTGAATAAGTATTCTTAAAAACCATGGTAACCTTATGTTTTATAGTCTCTTAAAAAGATGCAAGCTTATGATTGATTGATTGAGAGATTAAAGACTTTCTTTGTAAGTAGTCTCTGTACTGAGCGTGGGGCTTGAATTTATAACCTCGTGATGAAGAGTAGCATGCTCCACCAACTGAGCCAGCCAGGCCACCCCTAAGGATGCAGGTTTAGATTAGATTGTTTAAAAGAATGCAGCAGGAAACAGGAAATACGATGGAAACAAAAATGAGACAAGCTATTTACAAAACTTTTCAGTTTTTTATTAATAATTAACAGTTTACTAAAATTCTTAAGGAATCTATTTCCAGCTTTAAAATCATGCAAAGAAGATAAAATGGGAAGACAAGGAGGAAAATTCAGGAGTCTCAGAGTTCCTTAAACAATGTGCCAAAAAGGAGGCAACTTTTTTTTCCTGTAGCCTTGCTATTCACAACAGACGTAAAGGAATAAATGTCCCTTGTCATAATACAAAATCTCATAAATTATACAGACCAGGAAACACCAGATTATGCCCCCACTACTCATGCACACCTCTTTCCACCAGTTCCACCTGGGAACTAACTGCTGTTCATAGTTTGGTGAGTATCTTTCTCTGAATTTATAAGTAATTCTATTTCTAAAATACTGTTGCATTCTGAGAAGAGAATACTGTATATTTTCATCCTGTTTTAGTGAGAAAGACCCTGCAAATGAATGAAAGAATAGAAAGTAAAAGTAAATTTATATTGGATTGCATGAAATCTGTTCTGAGATTAGCTTTAGAGTTTTCTCTTAGTTTGTTACGGACTGAATTGTATTTCTCTCCCCCCACCCCGTCACATCCCTCACCCCCTGCCTAATTCATATGCTGAAGCCCTAACTCCTAAGGTTACTGTATTTGGAGAAGGGCCTATAAAGAGGTAATTAAGATTAAACGAAGTCATATAGGCCCTGATATGATAGGATTAGGGTCCTTGTGGGAAGAGACACCAGAGTGCTCTGGCTCTCTCTGCACAAGCACTCAGAATAGATCATGTGGGCAGCTGCTGATAAGCCAGGAAGAGAGGAACTCACCAGGAACTGACCTTGCTGGTGCCCTGATCTTGGTCTATTGTTTAAGCCACCCAGTCTATTGTTTAAGTCTGTGCTTTTTTATGGTAGCCTGAGCTGACTAATGCATAGCCCAGTGTTGTTTCTGCCCAATGACAATGCTTTAGGACAGAGCCTCCATCAGCAGGTAGTGTAGGAAAGTGATACACAGGAGCTGAATAGACGGAGATCAAACAGTGTGTGAAAGGAGGAAGAGGATTGGTCCTAAGGGGGTACACCAAGATTGAGAGGCATGTCAGGAGAAACAGACGCTGTTTGGAAAGAGGCATCTGATGATTTCCACCAAAGAGACTTCCCTCTCTCTGAAGGACTGTTGACAAGGTGATCAGAATTCTCCTTCTTCTTGACTTGTCATGGCAAAGATAGTGGATTATTCTAGAATGAAACGACCCCACTCATCTCTAATAATAAATGTTAAGAACAAAAAATACCCGTACTCAAGCCCTCTGCTTACTCAATCCCCGGAGTCTTGGTCTCCACTGGAAAAGGACTTGAACATCTTCTAAGTCACTCACTTTCTGTGGAGCCTCTACCAAGCCACGATGCAGGGAGCGAGCGGGGTGAGGTACATCTACACAGCATAATTGAAATGGGTTATCAGAAGAATGGGACTGCCTTATATTTTAAGTTAGTCTTTTGATATTTTCCCATTTAAAAATTAAAGAAAATATTTCTATGGACAATTAAAATTCCATTTCTCAGTTTAAAAAGTGCTATGAAGCAAAAATGACAACACATAATGATAATCTTGTTCAGGCATGAAGGAACTCCAATTAATTTCCAGAAGAAATAAGTTTCTTCCTATGTTCTTTTTAAGATGAAAAGTTATCATCTGAATGAAGTTTGTAAGTAAATTAACATGCTTACTTTTGATGTTCGCTTTTATTCAAAAATCTATTATATTCGCTTGTCATATTATATGTAAGCTCATCTTTTGTTTATTAATTTGCAAATGTTTTTGTATTTTTAACTTATTAAAAAGCTAAGTTTTAGTTGTTCTAGAATTTTAATGTTTTCCAATGTGTTTATTTCCATTTCTATTAATGTTTTTTTCATTTTTCTTTTCCTATGGATGATTCTTTTGTTATTTCCCTTAAATGAAATTTTAATGGATGTTTAATTTAATTCTTGTCTCACTTTCATTCCTAATAACAAAGAAACCATATTTTTTTGAAAAAAAAAAAAAAACTAACAGAAATAAAATGTCTCATTAGGGTAATGTTTTAACTCTTCTAAATGCCTTCCTGTCTGTCTTCTCATTTGATCCTCAGATCAACCCCTGAAGTTGGAGTTTATAATTATTATTTATCTCCACATGTCAGGTGAAGAAACCAAGAAGCTAATAAGTTAATGAAATGACTTATTTAAGGTAGAATAGCTAATTAGTGACACAGTAAATCTCAAATTTCAAAATGAAAATACTGTAATAATAATGTAAAAAGTCTACCTTGGGAAGGCTAGCCAAAATTATGGTGATATATTTTTCCAATCGAGGTGTTCTCATCCAGTTGCAAGCCTTCACCGTCCAAATGCTGACAATTCCTGCATTTCTATTTCTGCCCTTGACATCCAGGCTCATATATCCAAATGCTCATTGAAGCTCCTCTTGGGTGCCTCATAGACATCACAATAGGAACAGTACCAAACTGTGAGTCCCATCCACACCCCCAATGTGTTCTTCCTGCAGAATTACCCATGATAGTAGATGGCCGCTTGGTTTTTCCAATTGCTTAAGATATAAATCTTGGTGTTATTGTCTCCCCTCTTTCTCACATACCCTACATCACACCCATCAGCACATTTTGTTGGTTCTACCTTCAAGACATGTCCAGAATATGACCAGTTCTGTTATACATTGGGATCCTGGGAAGCTGATGCAGAAAACCACTAGCATGCAGGAAGTTATTAGGGAGTGCCCACAGGGTTGCCCATCTGTGGATGGGAGGGGAAGGGAGCAGGATTGGATAGAGGAGAAGTTCTGCAACTCAGGGAAGGTCTCCGTCAACTCCAAAGGAAGGTCTGAGACTGGGATGAGTTTCAGAGACACCCTTATTGTGGAGAATGGTTCTCCTTTCTACTGTTGCATAGACCAATTGGTGGATACAGACTGACCACAGGAAGGGGGTATAACCTTGCTGAAGCTGCTCTCTCCAGCTAAGGATGGTCAAAAGAATGGTCATTATGGGGGAAATGATCAGAGTGATGTGATAGTTTGGGATTGGGAGGCTACTTTAGAAAGAATGGTTAAGAGATGCTCTTTTAAGGATGCTGACATTGACTTGAGACCTGGAAAAGTGAATGATGGACTGGATCCAGCTCCTCCAAGAGCTGGGCAAAAGAGAAGAGGGTGCAAATGAGCTTGGTGGGTAGAAGGGTCGATTGAAAACCAAAGTGGCTGGAAGGTACTAGGCCAGGGAAGGTGATAGAAGATGGAGTTGGAGATCTAGACATGGGCGTGATTGTGAAGGGCTGGATTAGGGAGTCTGGATTTTATCTAAAGTGTGAAGGAAAGCCATGGAAGCTTTGAGGTACTGAATGTCTCTCTCTCTGGCTGCTATTGGAGAACGGCTTTGAGGAGGATGGGAAAGAAAGCAGAGAAACATATATTGGCAGCTTTTGCAGCAGTCTAGGAGAGAGGTGATTTTTGGCTCAGGCTAGAGTGGTGCGCAGGGAACTGGGGAGAGATAGAAAGATATAGAGTATGTTTTGTGTTAGGGCTAATGGTGGATTGGGTGTGGGATTGAGGGAAAGCCAGGAACCTAAGAGACTAAGTTTTGGGTTTGAACAACAGGATGAAGGGAGATCTGATGGAAGGGTTAGAGACTGTGCATGTAAATGTATGTTAATAGTATATTATAGATAATATTTATTTTAATAAAAATAAGAATTAGTATATATTTGTTGTAGTTCCAGATATTGACACCTCTTATGGAATTTAAAGAGTTGGTGGACATTAGTTTACATTAGATCTATCTTTCCAGACATGGAGGCCATTGAAAATAGAATCTAGCTGGCTGTTTATGTTTAGATTTCACATCTAGTAACTGCTTGACTTCCTTGCTTCACCTCAGATCAAGTTCACACTTCTACGTTAACTGAACTACTCTGTGGAAATTTTGTCTAAACAATGTGGATAAGCCATGTTAAACATTTCAGACATATTTACATTCCAAGATTTACACTTCTCCTTAAGCTCTCCCCCTCCTAAGGGAGTGGGGAGCTAATATACCAATTTACATTGGGTTCTGAGAATTTATGTGGTGCATTGTACACCTGGGAAAAAGGAATGAACTGTTTGCTCTTTTACATGAAGAATCTTAAGAACAGAGGCAGAAATTGACATAAGCCATTGGAGGAACCTCAAAAGGGTGGTGGGAGAGTCCTCTTCCTGTGGCATCTCCTTCTGACTTTGCTCATTTCCTGCTTGTACATGGTCACCACAGCTTGTAGATATAGGAAGTTCTTAATATGGAAGTGGGCCTCTGACAGACCTTGGATTATGTGCCAGGTTGCTCAGAGATCTGACTCATTAGTGCCACGGTGATTAATGTTTATTGCAAGGTTTGCTTGAGAGCCCTGAAGACCAAAGTCTTTCTGTGAGAGCTATTCAAGCATGCACAACAGCGTTGCAAGTGTCCTCAAAAACAGGTCAATGTTTGGGTTCCGTGTCGATTTTTTGGGATTTGAGGTCATGTCATGAGCCATACTCTTTTGATCTTTGGCTCTTTCGCTGAATTCTTAATTAAATTTGTAACAGACGTTAATAGCACAGAAGAGTGATCTGACTAGGAGAGTTATGAAATGTGGGTTTGTGTTTCTAAGGCAGGCAGCACAGTCTAGTTCCCTGATGGTTTTGGCACAGTCCCTCCTGGCACTTCAGAGATGGGAAATGCAATGTCATGTCCACTCTTGTGCCTGTTATACATCAGGGTGGTTTGGGTAGACACAAAGTAAAACATGGAGAGGGACCACCACTGCAGTGTGGGGAACATGGGGTGGTAAATCATATCTCAACTGCTTATCCATAGAAATTTGTCAAAGGAAGTGTTTTGGTCCTAAGCAAACTAATTGGATTTCAGTCTCATGAAGATTTCCATCCATCAGTAAAATATTTATTAATTTCTTGCCAAATGTAAACATTTAACAAAATATAATCAAACAAAATTGAATGTAAGAAAACTTTTATGAGATTTCATATGGTATTTATTTGGATTTGGGTACACTATTTTGAAAGATTCTATTTACCTATTTTGAAGGGAGCCACTAGCCTTCTTTTTGTATACACAGCGTCCAGATTCAGAGTCTCTTTTGCCTGTGAGTTGAGGGAGGTAGACTCATGGGAGACTGGGTTCTGGCTTTCTGACTCCTTTGCAGCCTTCATTCATCTCTGGCATTCTTAGGCTCATCTATTCAGCAAAGGCAACGACTCACGAAGAGTCACAAAACAATCAGAGCAAAGACTAAAATTTTTCCCTTTGCAAAGCCAGTTAGTCAGTCAACAAACAATATCAAGTGCCTGCCAAGCACTGAGGTAGGCGCTGTTGTGATGGCACAGAATCAAGCTATTTACATGGTTATTCAGGTGGTGGCAGGGGAGACAGACTGAGAGGAGACAGAGGATTTTCACATAATTGATGTTTCCTGTTGGGTTAAGAAAGATACATTTGAGGGCTGGGATTCAGCATCCCAATGTAGACTGTGGCGGTGACCAGGAGGACTATGTCTGCTTTCAGATCACTGGTAGAGTGTTCATACAGGGTCCTGTGGGAGGAAGGTGACCGCTTTGGGCAGATAGGGATGGACAGCAGAAAGGGAAGGCGCACAAAATGGGAGAAAAAGACAATGTCCCCAAAGCATTATACGATTGCAATTTTGCTTTTTTATGAGATTATCTGTATACACAGGGAAGGTATGTTTACAAAGAGATTAATGATTGTTAGAGCCGGAAATGACTTCATTTAGAGATTCTCTAACTTTGGTGTGTATCAGAAGAATCTCTTGGGGGATTTCGTGTAAAAAGAAAAAAAGACAGATGCAGAGACCCTATTCCAGTGGCCAAGATCCCTGCTGCCCAGGTGATTCCCGAATACACTGTGGCTTGAGAAGCACTTATGTGTCTAGGTTTCTTATTTTATAGAGGAGGCAACTGGCATCCTGAGGGGTGAACGTGCTTGCCCAAGGTCCGTATCAGTTCCCTCCCTAGTTTAATCTTTATTGGCTCTATGCCCAGGCAAGAAAAAAATGCATCCACTTTAGGAAGTATCCAGAGATAATTTTTTCTTCTGTTTTATGTTAGAAAAGAATATAAATGCATAAGCAAATTAGGAAAAAATTACTACATATGTATTTGTGGGTATAGTTGAACAGATATCTTTTATGCTGTAAAGTTTTGTGATAAGTAAAACTGTATTTTCACTTTCTCATTTTTGCCTATAATTTAAAAAGGTATTTGTTTTATGAGCTATTCCTACCGGAGTTTATATGGTATTAGGCATAGTAGACTGAATTTCACCACAGCCCTAATGTAGGTAGATAAGGCTTTTCTTTTTTTAGATGAGATAACAGACAAAAGTGTCATACCTCCATAGCACAGTAAGTAAGATACATTATTAGAATTATAATGGAAATGGAAAATTCCCAACACTCACATGTGCTGGGGGCTGGGTTCATAGCCTCATTGTTCATAAGACGTAGAGTCCGAGGTTCGGCAAAATAAGTTTGGATGTAGGTTCAAATTACCTGTATTCTGCCCTTGCCTTTCTGGCAATGATTAACACTAGCGTTTAATGCATGGTCTGAGGTATGTTCTTTAAATTCTCTCACCAAACAAAAGTTCAAATTTTTTTTTTTTTTTTTTGTAATGAGCTAGCTCTCCAGATGTTTGTAGCACTGGTAATTGCTTCTCCAGTGGTGGAGATACGGAGCCCAGCTGCCAGGAGAAACAGCCACTTCCTAATATAACTGCTCAGAAATGCTGGAGGAGAAAATGTAAGAAAAGAAATTGCTTCCCCGTTTTATAAAAAGTCAATTGTGTTTTACAACAGTGTACCAGGGCTCCAAATCATTTATCAACTTGAGTAACTGTGGTTGCATTTCACTGTTAGGTTTACTTGGGAATCACATTAATCTTTCTCTCTACATAATGTGCCAGATTTCTTTGATGACAAGCATTCCACAAAGGGGCCTAAGTACAGTCGTGGGAACGAGGTTTTAATCAGACTAAAAGTTAACTCAGAGGCCATTTTGGCTTTTCCTGGAGTGGAGCCAGAAGAAATGCTCCTCCAGATTGACTCAGGACAAGGTGGTGATTTTTTTCTTTGATTGTTTTAATTTTTGTGATTATATCAACATAAATTAGTAAAAAATTAACCTTCAGTTAAGATTGGAATTCAGCCAGGGCACCTGGGTGCCTCAGTTGGTTGAGTGTCTGACTTGGTTCATGAGTTCAAGCCCCGCATCAGACTTGCTGCTGTCAGCACGGAGCCCACTGTGGATTCTCTGTCTCCCTCTCTCTCTGTCCCTCCTCTGCTCACTCTCTCTCAAAATTAAATAAATCTTTAAAAAAAAAACAAGAAGAAGATTGGAATTAAGCCAGAGTCATGTAACGGTGGCTAGCAAGGAAGCTTCCTTGGCTTATATGTCAGCTACTTGAATTGGTCTCTTCTGCTCACCAGTGAGGCTACTGACCGCTGCAAATGCATGTTTTCTGTGTCCACAAGAATGTTAAGCTGTAATGTTCAGGCAGGATTCCTATGTGGAGAAGAACTTCAGGGTTCCCTATTTGGGGATCTATTCTTTCAGAGATGATGTCAGCTGATCCCTGATCAGACTTCCTGTAGTTTTATGGAGTGTTAAGTGTGCTTTAGGTTTATACAGGCTGGTGGTATCCTTGTAAGTTTGCTGGACATTGGCTAGCATGTATTAAAGATTCAAAATGTCCACATAAAGTATGTTGAATACAATATCTCCTTCCTTCTCTTATTTTCCAGCCATCTAATTCCCAATAATTATTACCATTTCTCATATATTTCCAGAAGTCTGTTACATGTTTATAAACATATACATACATTTGTACATATGCATTTTTTCATACAGATATAAATATATGTGTATATATATTTTTCATACAGAGAGTAGCATACTCTATACAGTGTTCTGAACCATATCATTTTCCTCTTTTTTTTTTAATTAAAAAAAGTTTTAATGTTTATTTTTGAGAGAGGGAAAGAGAGACAGAGCATGAGTGGGGGCGGGGTGGTGCAGAGAGAGAGGAAGACACAGAATCCGAAGCAGCGTCCAGGCTCTGAGCTGTCAGCGCACAGCCCGACGCAGGGCTCGAACCCAAGAAACCATGAGATCATGACCTGAGCTGAAGTCAGACACCCCAACTGACTGAGCCACCCAGGCACCCCAATTTTCCTCTTAATTATATCTTGACAAGCTATCCATCTCAGTATATGACAATTCAATCAATTGAGGCTGATTATCTCAATCTTTTGTGGAAGGGCATTTAAGTTGTTTCCAGTCTTTTGTTATTACATAAAAAAGTGAATTTTCACTTGTAGGAACATATTTATGGGTAAATATCCATGAGCCAACTGCTAGTTTGAACAACATGTGTACTTTCAATTTTAGTGATTATTGTCAAATTGCCTTCCAAGAGGTTATGATAATTTATATTTCCACCAGCAATGCAGGAATGTGCATGTGTCTATAAATTATTGCCAACATAGTATTCTCAAATATTTTAATCTTTGCCAGTCTGATTGTTGAATGCTGGTCTCTGTTTGTAGCTTAAGTTTATATCTCTTTTATTTTGAATGGTATTGTGCATTTAAAAAGTTTTCTTCCAGTTGATTTGTAAGAGCTCTTTATTCTTTGACAAAATTTGTTCTTAGTCTGTGATACAAAGTAAAACTTCTTTTGATCTTGATCATGGTATTTTGAGATATACAGAAATTTTGAGATATACAGATTGAATCCATCAATCATTACTTTTGTGGCTTCTTGGTTTTATGGCAAAATTCAAAAAGTCTTTATTCACTTTGAAGTTATTAAAATCTTCTCCAGCCTTTCTCCTCCTCATTCTTTTATGGTTTCCTTTTTCATATCAATCTTGATCTATCTGGAATCTTTTTGTGGGTATGTGGTGTGAGGTAGGGATTCAACCTTCCCTTCAAGAGAGTCATGGGTTCCTTTTGCATACTTACTGACCTTCATGTTTTGGGCATCCCTGAGCCAGGCAGGGTATGGCTGCCGTGTGGGAGAAGATGTGACCCCACCTTGTAGAAGACAAAGTAGGGCATAAGGTAGTGTGCCATCCCATTGTCAGTGTGTTTGCAGTAAAGACATGGTAGGACTCTGGAGGGAGTGTTAAGAGTCTTATGGGAAGAGGAAAATATTGACTTATTGTGGGAGAGGGAGCTGGAGTGAGAGGCTATGAGGGTGGTGGTGTAAGTGGAGCAGATAAACATTGGAGATAAAGAGAAACATCATGGGCTGTTTTTGCCATTGGGAATGAAATTCCTTTTAATATTTTGTATTCCTATTATATCACTACATTGTGATGGACGAAGCTTTAAAAATTTGATTTAGGACAACTCTGAACAGGTTTTTGAAGATGTGAAATAATAGAAAAAAAATATATTGGTCTCTGCCCCCATTCCTGGTAGAGAGCTCCTAAAACCTTCGTAATTTCCTAAGTGTTAAGAGCAGTAGGAGCATTTCTTGTTCTAATATTTAGTCTTTGACCCTGTCCCTGACAAGACTGCTAAAGCCCTTGTAAATTCCTAAGTGATAAGAGCACTATGAGCATCTTTTGTTCTAATGAGGTGACTCTGAGTGGGTCCTGGATGGGAGCTGGTCACCAGAAAGACGAAACCATGGTTGGAGCTTGGAATTTAAGGCCTGCTCCCCATCCTCCTGAGGGGGGAAAGGAGCCGGAAATAGAGTTAACAATTGATCATGCCTACCTGAGGCCTCCATAAAACCCAATTGTGGGGCGCCTGGGTGGCGCAGTCGGTTAAGCGTCCGACTTCAGCCAGGTCACGATCTCGCGGTCTGTGAGTTCGAGCCCCGCGTCAGGCTCTGGGCTGATGGCTCGGAGCCTGGAGCCTGTTTCCGATTCTGTGTCTCCCTCTCTCTCTGCCCCTCCCCGTTCATGCTCTGTCTCTCTCTGTCCCAAAAATAAATAAAAAACGTTGAAAAAAAAAAAATTTTAAAACCCAATTGTATGGGATTTGGATAGCTTCCAGGTTAAACAGGTGGAGGTGCAGGGAGAGTGGTGTGCCCGGAGAGAAATGGCCTCTCAGTGCCTTTCCCACATACCTTGCCTTATGCATCTCTTTCATTTGGATGTTTGTCTGTATCCTTCATCATGCCCTTTTACAATAAACAGGACACCTAAGTAAACTGTTTTCCTGAGTTCTGTGAGCCACTCTAGCAAATTAATTGAACCTGAAGAGGGGGCTGTGAGAGCCTCAGATTTATAGCCAGTCGGCCAGAAGCACATGTGACCTGGACTTGCGATTGGCATCTGAAGTGGGGGACAGTTTGTGGGGGACTGTGTCCTAACCCCTTGGGATCTGATGCTATCTCCATGTAGATAGTATCAGAATTGAGTTAATCGTAGGACGCCAGCTGGTGATGAATAGCTTGGTGTGGGTAAAACCTCCTACACATTTGGTGACCAGAAGGAACGTGTGCTGTGTGAGTAGTAACCAAGACAGGAAAGAAACACACAGTAGAGGAGAACTGGGTTTTTTTCCTACTCAGGAGCTAGACTGAACTGAATTTTTGTAATATGAAGAGGTTATGTTTATCTAACTTCCAATAAAATTTGTAATAGTAGCATCATCCTAAGCACCTTTAAGTGCAAGATTGATAATCTGTAGTGAATGCATATGGTACTCTTATTTGGATACAAAAAAGGTACGACTTTTGTTTGGATTTTTCTGTGCTTGAGGGTCTTATATGTCCCACAAAGTGACTACATTTATTATATTTTTCTTCTGCTCTTGGCTAGATGTTTGTTTCTTTCAGCTTTTAGTGTTCACAGGAGGGATGAGGTAAGGTTCTTATTGCTAAAGATCTGATATATTAAAACAGCTCAGTTAGATTAAGAGATTGTCCAGGCATTTCCAAGAAGTTTGCTGACTGGTGTCACTAAAAGTTCACAGGCTCCAGCTTCCACTGGGTCCCTCCATGCTGCTCCACAGTCCTGCCTTCTGGGTCAGCTCCGTCTTTCATTTTCACCCGATTGGAGTGTACTTCCATCAACATTTTGTATTTCCACTCGTCAGTGTGCTGTGATGGAGGGAAGTTTTGGCTTTCTGATTTAGGAGAACTGTGAACAGGGTTTTGAGGGTTTGTGCACATCTGAATGTTGATAAAGCCTTGTTGCTTATTTAAAAAAATACCTTTTCCACACCTTTTCCACTCTCCATTCGTAGCACAAGGCCTCTCCTTCTGCTTCCCAGAGAAAGAAAAGACCATTGGAGCTTGGAACTGAAAAGACCAGAGGAGCTCCTGTAATGTCCTGCGTCCAGTTGGTCTTATTCTGCATTTCCTTTTCCTTCCCTCTTCCTTGTCAAACAGGAGGGGCTTTCTCTCCATCTCTCACCTGGATTCCATCACCTCCTATATGCTCAGGAACTTTGTTCCTTTCATCACCCCTTCTCTTTATATCAGCCTCTCTGTTCACATCAATATGTAATTGTGCTCAGAAGATCCTATTTTGAGAATAAATAAATAAGCAGAAACTGCTTTGACTGTACCTTATTTCCTTTCATTCACGGTTGAAGTTTCTGGAGGTTGTATATATTCACCTCCCATTTGCCCTTTCAGCCTTGAGTGGTAGGTTCTGAACCTGTTGCTTCACTGAAATTACGATTGCCAAAGTTTTTGACAACCTCTTCAATGCTAAATTTCTGAAATTTCCAGTCTTTTTTCCCCCTGATTTTCCCCTGAAGTTTGACCACTGGGTGTCATTGACCACTCCTTCCTTTCAGATATCTCTTCTTCCTTCTTGAGGCTCCCTCTGGCTGCTCACTTATCTTCGAGCCTCTTCCTCCCTTGCCCATCTCCCAGTGCCAGATTTTCTCTTGGTTCTCTCCATGTTCCTCATGTCATCCCACATTAGGAGAGTCAGCCACGTCCAGCACTTTAAGAGCAATGCATCCATACATAGAGTCATAATATCTCGAGTCCACGAGAGCCAGATTTGGCTCTTAATTCCAACCCTTTTAAGTTTGGTCATCTGGACAGGTCACTTAACTCTCATAACCATAGTTTCTCCATCTTTAAAATAAGCATAATAGGGGTGCCTGGGTGGCTCAGTCGGTTAAGTGTCCAACTCTTGATCTCAGCTCAGGTCATGGTCTCACAGTGGGTTTGAGCCCTGTGTTGGGCTCTGCACTGACAGCACGGAGCCTGCTTAGGATTCTCCTCCCCACCCCCTGCCCCCTGCCCCCCACTAGCATGTGTGCGAACTCTCTCCCTCTCTAAATAAATAAATAAACAAAAAAATAAGCATTATAATTCCTACCTCACAGGGGTATAGTTGGGAGTAAATTAAATAGGATAAACTCTATAAAACATTTCATTTATTTATTGACTCAACAAAGCTTTTGAGCCCATAGTATATTACAGGTACCATGTATAAGTTTTTTTTTTTTTAAACTGTGATACACAATAAGAAATACAATTTATAATGCCACCTAGGATGTACATACATATAAACAAATTTTCCTAAGGAATTCTTACTCTAATGTGATATGTTTTGTTAGTTTCTATTTCACTAACACTTATACTGGTTACAATCTCTATCAATCCATGAGTGAAACATGGCCTATGGTTTGAAAAATGTTCTTCTAGGTTCTACATGAATTTTTTTTTAATACAGCTGAGCTGTCCATTAGAATTTTCTACAGTGATGGAAATTTTCTATGTCTGTGTTGTCTAATATGTTAGCCACTAGCCACACATGGTTCTTAAGCCTGTGAAAATGTGACTAGTGCAACTGAGGAACTGAATTTTAAAATCTTATGTAATTAAAAAATTTAAGTTTACAAAGCCACATGTGTCTAGTGGCTATGGAACTGGGCAACATAGTTCTTTTTAAAAATTTTTTTTAGAGAGAAAGAGAGAAGGCACATGTGCAAATGGGGGAGGGGCCAAAGGGGGGAGAGAGAGAGAGACACAGAGAGAGAGAGAGGGAATGAATCCCAAACAGACTCCACACTCAGCATGGACTTTGACATGGGACTCTATCTCACAACCATGAGATGATGACCTGAGCTTAAGTCGAGAGTTCGACACTCAACTGACTGAGCCACCCAGGTGCCCCTGGACAACACAGTTCTAGAGTGTGGGTCAGTGACAAACAAGAAAAAAACAAATGAATAAAAGAACAAGATAATTTCTCATAGTGATAAGAGCAGTGAAGATGCTATATAGAATAGGGTGGGTCATAGTGACTTTGCTTAAGTCACAGTTGTCCTGACCTGAGCCACTATCCTGTACTTATAAAGCTGATTTCCATTTGTGGGGTCTAAAATAAAGACTAAGACTAGGAGATTTTCTTTAGTTTGGTTGCCTATATCTCAAAAAGGTCTTCTGAAAGTAAGCCCTCTAGGGGGTGCTGACCAAATGCTCCACCAGTGGACTCCTGTGTACTGGAGGAGCATCGATTGGTGGTGTCCATGGGGAGACAGAAGCCAGGAGCTGGGATCTGAAGTGTTGATTGTGTTCTGGCCAAGGCATTTGCATTCTCTTTGTGATCATTAATCCATTTGGGGAGTAGCCTTGTTTTTCATATTTCAGGAACTATCACAGAGTCATCCTGGGGTTTACATTAACACCATAGCTTGGTGGAAATTTTGATAGACTATTGTTTCAGTGCCACTTGGGGATTTATAGCCCAGTTATTTGATGTGACTTTGGAGATTTTCATTATGCCGTTTTGGCCTATGTCTGTCATCTTTATGATGGGTTGAACAGTTAAGTAGAGTGTCTTCCTTTTATAAAACTCCAGGCACTCATCAGATTTCATCTTGTTTATTCTTTGCTACTTCCTTCTTCCGCAAGAGAGTGGCAATTGTTGGCTCTATTATAGTAAGAAGGACAATGGGGGCCAGAGAGGTTAATTGGCTTACCTCAGGGAAACATCCAGGGTAGAGTAGTGCAACAGCATGGAATTATGTTTCTGAGTCAGTGTTCCATCTTACTGGAACTACATGCTTTATATTTAAGGATCCACATACTTCCACATATATTCATTCATTCCACAAATATTTGGAGGGATGCACTGGGAATATAGTGGGGAATAGGACCGACATGTTGCCAAGAAACTGACATTCTAATTGAAGAGGGAGAACAGACAAAAAATGTAAACATATGCATGAAATTTTCATTTAAAAGTTTCTAGAAACTGACTCTTTATAACTCTTACACTGTGCTTTCCTTCATTAACATGCCTCAAATCTCTTGTGTCACTTCATCCATTTAAACTCTTATCTGGTTAATGTCCATGCCTATGTTGTTGCATTGGTTCAAGCCAATTCAACTATTCCCATAGCTTCCTTTTAGTTCCCTTATTCCAGCCAATCTCTACCCTCTCTAGGTTACATTTATCCAGCCTCTCAGTTTAGTTCTTATCCTGATCCTGGGTTACGTTATCCCTGTTCTCCTCAAAAATTATTCCATGGTCCCCATTGTCTCCAGGATCAGGTTCGTTTTTAGTGTGGTGATTGGTTTACCAGTATTGAGGTGTTCATTTCTTGCTCAGCATATTGCTTGTTATTATAGCACGGGGCTTATTTGTTTTTGTAGCTGATAACTCTTACCACATATAACCAGTCATGTGAAGAAATTGGGAACAGGCAGTCCGGCCGATTCAGTTGAACTGTTTAGAAGTCCAGCATGAGCCATGCTAACTACCAATGGGTGAGACATTGCAATGAAGGGCCAATAAGGTGTTTCCATAGCCTCCTGGTAGAGCTTGTTGACCCAGAGCTCTGGGAAGTCTGTCAGCTGGATACATTTTTGTTGGATTCAATTGCATAGAAGGGACATAAGGAGAGGCTTGAGCTCTAAGGCGCATAAAGTCCAAATTAGCCACAGACTACCTTAACGTCTTACTGGCATGCCAGAGGGAAAAGGCAGTCAATACTTGTGAATAGGAAGGAATCACTTAATGAAAAAGTAAATGGAAATTTCTGGACAGAAGGAAACACCCATTTAGTGTGAGACTTACTCTAACCCTATATTCAGTGTTGTTTACGGGCAACAGGTCCCTGTGTGGTGAAACACTGAATAAACAGAAGGCTAAGAAATGGAGGAACTATATGGTTATTTTTGGAGTTGAATCACACCTGTAATTCAGAAATTCAAATCTAGCTGTCAATACCCAGCCACCATTCTGTAAGCAATTATAATCATGAGGCAAATACATGCTGAAGCATTTTCTGACCTCGGCCTACTAAGAATTCCTCAAATATATGGTAGTTTTTCCAGAGCAGTTTTCTTAATTTTTCTTTTTAAGTAAACTCTGCACCCAACCTGGGGCTTGAACTCAGTACCTTGTGATCAAGAATCATATGCTTTACTGACTGAGCCAGCCAGGCACTCCTATGGAGAGGTTTTCTGGTCTGCTAGATAATAGAAAATTTAAGAAAAAATCATTTCGTCTGTCATTCCTCATTGAAGAAAATAAAATTTTGAAGCTGTTGTCAGTGATGTCAAAGGAGATAGATGAATTTCATTTTTGCCAATTTTTTTTTTTCAAAGTTTTTTTTTATTTTTTTTTTTATTTTTATTTTTGGCACAGAGAGAGACACAGCATGAACAGGGGAGGGGCAGAGAGAGAGGGAGACACAGAACCGGAAACAGGCTCCAGGCTCTGAGCCATCAGCCCAGAGCCCGACGCGGGGCTCGAACTCACGGACCGCGAGATCGTGACCTGGCTGAAGTCGGACGCTTAGCCGACTGCGCCACCCAGGCGCCCCCATTTTTGCCAATTTTAAGAACTATGCTAGAAGTTGTTCTCTGTTTTATTTTGCAAAATAAGTAATAGTTTTTAAAGATAAGGTAGCATAGGTCCATATTTTCCATGTTCAGTTTTAGGGTAGAATATAATTTTTAGTGTCTGTACTAATGAATTATGATTTTCTACAATATTTTAAGCAAAATATATGTTTAGCTGGCAACCCTGTATTGTACAAACAATACTATTATGACAATAATAGAAATCAAGCAGGAAGAAAAGAGAGAAAAACATCTCTCTAATCTTGCCATTCTAAAAACCAGCTGTTTTAATGTCGCCTTCCAGTTACTGTCAGTATGTTAGCTCATTTTCATATAGTTACTATCTTAGCATAGACACGACTTTACAATCAGTTTTTTGCTTCTAATGTTACATAAGCCTTTTTCGCAGCCACTTTGCATGTTGAAACGTTAATGTGCTTTTATAATAGAATTGCAAAGCAATAATGGATTTCTCCAAAAAGGTTCACTAAGTTCTGGAATCGAAAGGTTTTCAATGCTATTTTCCACATTACCATATTGTGGTTAATCGTACTTATACTGTTTCAACTAAGACAACAGTCTGCCAGGAGCCAAACAGAGCTCTTCAGATAAACAATCCTAGGAGACCAAGGGACATGTCACACTCTGTGAGTGCTAAGAAGACCTGAGTTCTCCCTTCTTGTTCTATTAAGAGCACAAAACTCTTAGATTTTTACCCTCAAGGCATTGAAACTACTGCTCAGTTTGATGGAAGGGAAGGCACGTAGGGACTTGCGTTTTGCTACCTTTACTAGGTACTCAATAAAAGAAAGGCCATTGATAATAGTTATAAGTTCTAGTGCCAATACAGAATCTATTGTTCACTCAGTCATTCCAAAACTCCCAAGCTGTTCTGCAAGGGAAAGAACATTTTGTTACTAGAAGCAAAGGGAGGACATAAAGGGTTTGCATGCTGTAGGAAAGGCAATCTATGAGCAGTTAGGGGAATCTTTCATCTGCTTTTCTCATATTTGTGCAGGATTGTGTAGGAGTTTCCCAGGGACTTAGTATTTGCCCATTAGCAGACACCAAGGGTATTATTCAGAAAGCAAGCCCTAGAATAAAGTGTGAGCCAAGTTAACAGTCCTCCTTGGAAAAGACCTGGAGGAAAGGTGCCATGGTGGGAAGGGGCGATGCAGAACCATGTGGCCTGCCTCATGAGCCCAAGTGTCACAACTGATGGTCAGAAGACAGGACAGTGTCACACCTAGGTGAGGGATCCAGCTGGACATCTGTTTATGTATCTACAACATAGAAAATTAAGATGGGCTAAAAGAAGCAAGGGAGCTGGCTCTCTGTCTCTGTGTTTCTCATTTGGCACATGAGATGACCTTCAAGAGCTACTGTTCTGTACTTTCTATGTATGAGCCCGATGTGTTCTGGTGCTTAATGTGCTAGTATTCATAAGGCTTGTTAATTATTACAAGATTATTATTGCTGTTGTCATTATCTTCATCAGCTTCGACCATGGATTACCAAATGTCCTTGGTCAATGAGGGCTGCATGAATATGAATTTTATCCCAGACTCATCTGATTTCTAAAAAACAAATATTGCTAATAATTTACTGGTATTCATTGAGAGATGACATGGTGCTAACCTGGCTCCACTCAAGCAGGGATGGATTGGCTGAATGGCAAAATACTGGGTTGTCGCACAGAAGGCAAGCTGGATGTGCTAACCCTCGCATACTCCAACAACAGCAGGGCTGCTCCTGTTTGCTCATTCATTCATTCATTCATTGGACAAATATTGGTTGAGTGTCTGCTCTGTGCAGGCATTGTGCCAGGGACTGGGCTGTGTCTGTGAGCAAGGAGGCAAAGTCCTGCTCTGAACGGGCCTTCAATCTGGTGGAGAAGACAGACATAATCTAAAAATCTTACAACAAATGCAAAATTAAATCTGTGATGGATACAAGGAGGCTCACAGTGCAGACGATGGGTGGTGATCTGGTCAGGGAAGGCTTATCTGGGAAGTGATGATTGATTGAGGTGAGAAAGAAGAAGAATGAAAAATAATGGACAGCTGCCAAGTGGCTATTATGTGCCAGGTCCAGGTTTTAGTGCTTTATATGAATTTTCTGTGAGGTATGGACTCATTAACGTAGGTCAGAAAACTTCGGTGTGGAAGCGTTAAGTTTCCCCTACTACTTACTGTTGTAAGTAGTACAACTTGAGGATAACCCCTACTGGTGAGCAGAGGAGTGTGATGGCAAAGCTGGAGTCCTGACCACTCTGCTATACTGTCTCCCATCCTGCTGCAAGGACAAGTTAACCAGGTGAAAAGAATTGTGGGAGGGGGGTACTAGGCAGGTGGAACAGCACAGTCAGAGCACAGAGGTGGAAGAGAAGTGAGGAAGTGAAGGGAGGGCAGGGTGGTTGGTTTTGTGGATACAGGGAGAGTGTGAGGTGAGGAGGGAATTGGGGTAGGGTCTGGACAGTCACATCAGACTCTGGCCCTGCCCAAGAGGAAGCCACCTGAGGTGTAGGTCAGACTTGGGTTTTGAAAAGGTCAGTCTAGATGTAGGATGGAGCTTCGAAGGGGTCAGAGTCAGATTTTGGGAGAGGAATTAAAACTTTGGAGTGTGAGGGTTTGAGAGGAATAGAAGTGCTGAGGTAAGTCCTAATTTTCTCACTTAAGCGATTCAGTGGATAATGATACTATTTCTTGAGAGGGAACAGTGGGAGGTGACCTTGTTTGGAGGAAAAGGTCATGAATTTGATGTGGGCAGGTTGACTTTGAGGTGCCTTTCTGACACTCAGGTGGATTTGTCTAGGAGATCGTTTTATATATAGATTAAGAGCTCGGGAAGAGGTTAGGCCAGGAAGTAGAAATCTGTGAGTTGTGGTAGAGGTGGTAATCGTGTCCATAAGCATGGGCTAGATAGTCTAGGGAGAGAGCCTTTGTATTCTTACCACCCCCTCTCATGCTTTCTTCTCTTGAACTTGCTTCACAGGTGTATGCACCCTTCTCCTTGCCGTGTTAACCCTCTCTGCAAACCTGAGTCCTTCGTCCCTTTCTCCGTCAGTCCTTCCCTCTTCATTTACATCTTCATTTTTTTTTTTAAGAGAGAAAGAACCTGAGTGGGGAGAGGAGCAGGGGAAGAGAGGGAGAGAATCTTAAGTAGAATTCACACTCAGCACAGAGCCGGATGCAGGGCTTGATCCCACGACCCTGAGATCATGACCTGGGCTGAAATCGAGAGTCAGATGCTTAACCAACTGAGCCACCCAGGTGCCCCTACATCTTCAGTTTATATCCCTCCATCACACTTCCTAAAGTCTACTTCCTTGCTGTCCACCGCGCAGCCTTTACTGTCTTGAGTGCTGACTTTTCTGTTCTTGGCCCCACTAAAGTTTCTTTCTCAAAGGCAGCCAGTGACCTCCTAAATAGCAGATCCAATGATTCATCTCATCTCCTGGTTTCTCCTTAGCGTCTGACTGTTGATACCTCCTCTTTTACACATCCCCCTTCTCTGGGTTCCCTGGCACTGTGCTATCATGACTTTCAACTTTTTTCTCATCTCCCCTGTCTTCTTCACAGGCTTCTCTTTCTGCTTCTACCCTATGAATATAAATATTCTCCAGGAATGTGTTAGTCTTCCTCCTCTTATATCTACACTTGCTACCTCAGCTATCTTGTTCAATTCCATGGCCTTAGCAGCCACTTCCTTGTGAATAGTGCCCAAAATGTATCTTGTTTGCTAGCACCTGATTACCCTACCCATGAATGTCCAGCTGCTTTCTAAACACCTCCCCTCCACATCCTGCCAGCATCCCAATCTCAGCATGGCCCATAGAAAACATTTTGTTTTCAAACAAGTCAGTGTCCTACACTGTATATTTGGGTTGAGTCCCTCTTCTTTTCATTCTCTTTAATCCTCTGTCCTGCTGCCATATTCAGAGCACTGTTACCTGTAGCCTGGGACTTTTGCTGTTGCCTCTGAACCAGTCTTTCTTCCTCACTTCTTTCTCTGAATGAATCTTATGCATTTGCTCTAAGTGAGTCATGTATTTAACCCATCAGTATCACCCCTCAGCCCCAAATCTTTAATAATCCTCTATTGCCACAGAAATTAAGTACTGACCCTTACCTTTGTTTTAAGGACCCTCCTGACATGGTCCTGGCGTAGCCATTTTTATCTCCTACTACCTCCTGACACGTAACTTCTGAGCCAAGTATGCCAGCCTCTCCTCCAGGCCATGTGGCACTTGAAGACAGACATTTGTGCCTCGGAATCTTTGTATCCCCTATACTTCACACCTGAAGCATTGTAAGGGCTCACTGAAGTTTTGTTGTGTGCATGAAAGAAGGCTTTTGCCCGTTCCTACAAATGTCTGGTACTCCCCAGTCTTTGCCTTTGCTTGTGGTATGCTTTCTACCTGGCAGGACTCCTTTTTGTCTTAAGCAATAACATGATTTATGTAACAGTGCCATTGAAAGTGGTGCATTATGTATTTTTGTTATTATTTTACCCATTTATTAAAAGTCTACCTAGCCTTCAGGACTCATTTCCAATGCCACTTCCTTCATGAAACCATTCCTTAGCCCTTTGATTTAAGAACCATCCCTTTGGGGTGCCTGGGTGGCTCAGTCAGTTAAGTGTCCAACTCTTGACTCTTGACTTCAGCTCAGGTCATGATCTCACAGCTCATGGAATCGAGCCCTGCATCGGGCTCTGCACTGACAGTGTGGAGCCTGCTTGGGACTCTCTCTTTCTCTCCCTCTGTCCCCCTCCCACTCCCACCCCCACTCTCAAAATATGTAAATAATAATTTTAAAACCTTAAAAAAATTAAGAGTCATCCCTTTTTGGAAATTTCAAAATACCTCTTTTTTCCTTCCTTCAAAAAAAGAAATTTAAGTACCCCAGTGGGATGCAGGGAAATTTCAAGGGAGATATGTTTCCTAGTTGTTTGGGATCATTAGGTGCATTTTTGTTGTAAACCTTTGATTCTAAACAATAACTCATAGGTTGGTCATCTCTTGCTGCCCCCTCTTCCCAATTCCTTCCCAGAAATCACTCCCTGGATTTAACTTTTTGGGAAAGAAGGCTGTGTCTTGTTCAGATTTAAAGTGTCTTCTCTGGGGCACCTGGGTGGCTCAGTTGGTTAAGCTTCTGACTTCAGCTCAGGTCATGATCTCGTGATGGTCCATGAGTCTGAGCCCCACGTTGGGCTCTGTGCTGACGGCTCAGAGACTGGAGCCTGCTTCAGATTCTGTGTCTCCCTCTCTCTCTGCACCCCACCCCCCTCACGCTGTGTCTCTATCAAAAATAAGTAAACATTAAAATTTTTTTTTTAAAAAATAAAATGTATCCTGCAGCACCTAAAGTGATGCCTTGCCCACAGTATGTTCTCAATGTTTGTGGACCTGACTTAGGTGAAATGATGTGTACGGCTGCCAGTATCTTCCATCATAAATGAGAAATGAGTCAAAGATTTAGAGCTGTGTTTATTTTGCTTGAATAGCCAGAGGGAAAACAATAATGCTTCTCCCATAGAACCATCAAAAGAAGCAATGTACCCCTATGTACCACAATGAGTATCTGTCTCTGCCACTCAGTTTGGGAATAAATAAAATTAAGCCATTATGAAGGTAGAAACATGAATATTATGCAAACATAGGCATGTTTCTTGTGGAGCTAATCTCTGTGTGATCTTTCTTTCCCAACCCACTGGCTCTGCTGGATTCCAGTTGCCAACCAAGCCCAGGGCAAGTACATCAAACATATCACAGCCTTATTTCTACCACAGTGGCTGCGAAGTGAGCTACATAAAATTGCACTTTGATTTCAGAATCCTGTATTTGTGATTTGACATTGGTCCACTCCTCAGTTAGTTAATGGAGAGGGGTATAATTTTGAAATCCTCTTAATTATCCCATTGATTTAAGATGTTTAGGACGTGGTAGGATCTTTCTCTGTAGCACACAATCTACCTCCTTCCCCTTTTGAAAAATAAACTGAGAGATGGCCAAAATTGTAGGATGAAAAAATAGCCCAGATGAAAGTGTTCTGAACAGCTCTCCCAAAGCAGCCACTGAATTACTGGAAAAACATTTATGGGGAGAAACCACAGGGCATGGGCAGCAGGGTCTAATTCACTGATCACTAAGTCCATTGTTTCTATCTGGGAATTTTGTTTTTCCGTGGAAATCCTTGGAAAGGGCTAAAGCATTCAGAGAACCACTTCAGTTCCATAGAGGGCCCCAGACAATGATTTGGGGCAGTGAATGAGAGGAGAGCATTTTGTTCTTGAAGGGGGCGGAGCCAGGCATTGGGAGGGGCTGGTGGACTACAGGCCTGTGTCCAACCATGAGGAGGTTCCTTCTGGACTGAATTGGGGTTCCTTTGTGAGTCAGGAGATCCAAGTGTGAGGACTGTCAACTGTTAGTGGGAAGCAAATTATTTTATTTCTTTGCTCCCAGGATTTTCATTTGTAAAACGGGCACAATAATTCCTGGGCCCCGCCTACTTCACAAAGATGTTACATTGATCCAAGTCAAAAATGAGGAAAAAAAAAGCTAAAGCTGTTATCGAGGCATTTTGAGATGCTGAGAATGTTCTAGAAATAACACATGCTCCTAGGCTTTCATTTCATTTTGAAAGAAGCAATACCATTTTCTGCTTATTAAGTGCCCCCCCCCCCCCAATTAATGAGACATACAAATGCTCTGAGCCCCTGGGGCAAAACGCGTGTGAACACGTGAACTGACAGCCTGGCTTCTGTAAATTGCGAATGGGGGTGAAAATAGGCCCAATTCCAAGATGTTCTTCTTGGATTTGAAGTCTTTGCCTAAACAGGATTATGCAATGTTTTGAGAGTCAGTTCCAAGATCTCTTGAATTGCTTATGAGACATTTTGTTTATTAAGTAATTTTTTTTTTGAAATCTACCAAGTTTTAGTGACTCATGGATTCATGCGAACATATATATGACATTCAGAATTATAGACTTAAAGGGGGAAAGATCATCTAATTTACCCTTTGTTTTACAGGAAAGGAAACTGGGTGCCAGCAAGTTTAAATGACTTGCCTGGAGCTGTAGGGTGTGTCCATGGGAAAGCTGGGGTTAAAACCCAAACCTTCAAGCTTCCCAGCTCAGTGTTTTCTCTTTTGAATATATTTTCTGTGCATATTCTTGTGACAATGCTAAATCCTTGAAAGAAAGTAAGAATGATTTTTTCTTATGATTTCAAAAGACAAACATTTTATAATACATCATGCTTTTTAGGATATACAGTTCTGTATGAAATTTATAAGTCATAAAGTGATTTTTAAAAAATGTTTATTTTTGAGAGAGAGAGAGAGAGACTCAGAGTGTGAATGGGAGAGGGCTAGAGAGAGGGGGAGACACAGAATCTGAAGCAGGCTTCAGGCTGTAAGGTATCAGCACAGAGCCTGATGTGGGGCTTGAACTCACGAACGGTGAGATCAGACCTGAGCCGAAGTCGAAAGCTCAACCGAGTGAGTCACTCAGGCTCCCCAGTCATAAAGTGCTTTTTAAAAACATTTAATCTTTACAACAATTCAGGTGAAGATTGTTATTACACCAGATAGGGAAACCACCAAGTAGGAGGAATGGGCTTGGTCAAGGTTTCTAAAAATCAAAACTGGGACTCAGGAAAGCTTGAGTTTTTCATTCCATTCCTGGAGTTCTTTTTTACGCTACACAAAAGTTGCTATCTACGTGTTTTTAAATATGAGTGACTATTAGTCATGGAGATGAGATTCTTCCTGCCCCCCCCCCCCCCCTCCACCGGCCTTTGGAAATGAGCCAAAGCCAGGCTCCACTCCAGTGTCTCCCAAAATGTTGACTGTAACAGGCCAATCCACGGTGGATTGAGTTTCCCACTTCATTAACAAAACCTTATTTCCTTGAGAAAGGCCTGGCTGAATTATCAATAATAGTGGTAATAACAATAATAAAAAAGTAAAAGCAGTTGACACATATCAAATACTTATTGTTTCCAGGTTCTCTTCTAGGTAGTTAACAAGTATTAAATGATTTGATTTTTCCCAGTAAGTCTAGGAAGTAGGCACCATTATTATCTCAATTTTGCAGATGATGAAACCGAGGCACAGAGAGGTTAAGTAACTTGCTCTGGGTGAGACAGCTAGCAAATGGCCAATATGTAAAATTCACATTTTTCACATTTTTTTCTTATTAAAAATGTTCACAATTTTTTAATCTTTTTTTTTTATTTTTATTTAAATGGGCTGTACACCCAACATGGGGCTTGAACTCATGACTCTGAGATTAAGAGTTACACGCTCTTCTGACTGAGCCAGCCAGGTGCCCCCAGAATGTGCACAATTTTCATATAATAATAACCCCCACTGTTTGATTCTTTGTCTTTGGGCAAAGATTCCCCCATCTTTGAGCCTCAGTTTCTGAAACAAATGGGTTGAACCAGATGATCTTGAGAGTTTAGCCCTAGTTCTACACAACTAATGGCCCACCACTCCCTTTCACATCATACCGTAAGTTCTGTGGACCTGGGCTGTCCTGTCAGACCTTATTCTACCCTTTCCTGCTCCACCTTAGCCTACCTCTGGGGATAAACAAAAGCCACATATCATTATCATTTTCATTTATATATAAACATCAGGTGTGCTAATCCTTCAAAACATTTTAACTTGGGAAAAACAGGGAAAGGAAATAACCCCTCCTTCCCTCCTCTCTCCTACTTATTTCTGAAAATATTCTTTTTTGAACGCTTTTCTCAGAGGTAATACAAAATGCTTTACAAAGAAATATAAATTCTAAAATCCCACAGTTTTTTCCCCTGCCCCAACATGTTTATACAAACAAAATTAGGTGGAAATGAATAGGAGGACAACCTGAAATGGGGAAATAGCAAGGTGACGTCACCAATAAGCATCAGGGCTTGTGTACAAGCCTTTGCAGAAGAGATAAGGCTCACCACTTAGGTGATGCTGTTGGAGTGTGTTCTGAGTGCACGGTATTATTTGACATTAAGGTCTTTTTCAGCATCAGCTGCTGCAAGGCCGCCCTCCTTCCTACCCCTGAAGTATGAAGTCCCAGAAATGCTCTCCATCTGTCCTTTGAGGTGCCCAGCTGTGAGTTCAGTGCTACACCTTGGTGCAGCTCAAAACTGAATCATCACTAATGATAACTTTCTTGACTCAGAATCAATGAGTTTTTACAAACATTTATAGATGTTGAAATTTGCACCTTTTTACATGTGAAGGTTTTATGAGATGCCTTTACCAAGGTTTGATGTAAACCCAGGTATAGGGGCAAAAGAAACGTTCAAACCATCTAGAGTAGATTGATGCTCAAAGGCATAGACATAATTGTTTACATGGCTATTTGATGTTCCAGCCAGAAGGGGTTAAATCCCTGCTCGAGTTGATACATTTTCTTCCTTATGAATTAAGCACTGAAGTATGTCCACTACATCATTTTCCTCACACACCTAACTCTTCCTTTATTATGCCTTGTCTCTACTTGCCTACAGACAGATCTCTCCATATTTTGCTTCTGACTCTAAATAGCCGTGATCACCCATGATGAGAGAGCATGGGTTAATGAGATGGCTGTGAGATGTTGAGAAAGGTCCATTTTGCTTATAAAGACAGGACTGTCTCTTTTATAATGTAACTTTTTTGACAGAGAGTATGGATCCCACATCTTTGCTCAGTATTTGCTCAGTGTTTTCACTCAGTGTTTTTTTTTTTTTTCTCAGTGGTTGATGGTTATTGTTCAAGGATGTAATTCTTCACTCATGGAGAACTGGGCTGAACGTGAGGACATGGGGCTCGGAGGACAGGTGGACGTTTCTCTCTGCTACTCTTTAAGTGTCTCCCACAACCCTCTTCCACAGCAAGGTGGTAAACTATCTCTTGGAGGAGAGAAAGATCTGTCCTTCTGGCATATAATTAACCCACGATTGTGGTAAATGCACAAGGCTGATATACACCTTGTTTTCTTCCTTCTTTTCATATGGGATTTTTGTGACTCAGAACTGGTTTCTGTCAAGTAGGAAGGTGTGTGTGTGTGTGTTGAGTTTGGCATAGGCCTCTTCCTCTAGCAACAGAAGGGCCTCTTAAGCGAGGGTCATGATGACCTTAACCTGGGTTCTAGTTCAATCAATAGGCCAGAGGCAAAAGGAATTACTCGATGTATAATCACCACTTGAATTTTGCTCCGCTGTATTTACAGTTAGAGGAGAGCAAATCCCGCAATATGTACACGCATTCTATCAAGGATGCAGCGCAAATGTAAACAAGGTGTCCTTTTAAGTCAATATTTTCTAGGAAAAGCACAGTGTGTTCTTGGTATTATTATGTTACAGAGGGTTTCATAAGTTAATAAAAACATTGAATTTGGTACGTATTTATACACAAAGTACTATGAAGCTTAACAGGAGCAAAGCAGGCATATATTTTCATAAAATCAAATTCATACATGCTCTGATGGCAAAAAGTTTTGTACTTACATAGATCATGGATGGAGTTTTCTGTCCAGTTTCTTGTGGGGGAAAAAGCAGCTTTGAATATTTCATTGGAAAGAAAATTGTCTTTATTGGATTTCCTTCAGATGAAGCTGAATAGATGAATAATATATATGTCTTATGCCAATAAAAGTCCTGTGATTTGTACAGCTGTGACTGAGAGGAGCCAATTGACACTTGAAGGCAAAGAAGTTGGAAGATGAAAGAATAAATGAGTGGAAAATTCCACAACTCAAAACCCCAATGCTCCCTCAAGGACAGGATTGTTACTTGAGAAGGCTCTGTTGAATTTTTGGCATTCTTGCATTATCTCACTTTGAAGATGGAATGTAAATCATGGTTTTCAGCCAGTATCACTGTTCTCTAAGGAGACTCAGATCTGCTGGGACTTTTTGGTAACACCAATTTCCCTAGATTTAAGTGAATAGTTCACATTTCAAAGGTTTTGGGCATTAACGATCTCTCGTAGTGGAAAGAGCAGTCTCATTTTTGGGAAGTCTATGGCAAATTTCCTTTCCATGGATTCCTACAGTTAACCCAGAAAAAAAACCCATTCTTACCTACAAAGACTTTGATGAATTTTGGCCACTTGTAGATTCCACTGAAATTCCCATGGAATATTGTTAAAAATTCATTTGCTGTAAGAGTCATGAGGGCTGCCACCGGGTGGGCTTGGTGGAGGCTGCACAGGTGCTGGGCACTGGTGGTAAAGATGTTCCTTGGGTCCTTTGCTGTATGCAGAATAGTTTCACTGGTAAGGTGGGCACCACCTGCTAATGGGCAAAACCTTTGAGTTTAAAGTTAACTTTCATTATTATCTGCTGCCCAGTAATATTTGATGATTTTCTAAGAGTTTGAAGCATTTTTTAAAACGTTTATTTATCAGTGAGAGAGCACAAGCAGGGGAGGGGCAGAGAGAGAAGGAGACGCAGAATCCAAAGCAGGCTCCAGGCTCTGAGCTGTCAGCACAGAGACTGGCATGGGGCTCAGACTCATGAACCATGAGATCATGACCAGCATCAAAGTTGGATGCTTAATTGACTGAGCCACCTAGGTGCCCTGAAACATTTTTAAATAAATGTTTATTTTTGAGAGAGAGAGAGAGAGAGAGAGAGAGAGAGAGCAGGGGAGGGGCAGAGAGAGATGGAGACAGAGGATCCGAAGCATGCTCCCCACTGACAGCAGACAGCATTAAAGTTGAGCCTTCAGAGTGTAAGTCTCCTTTAAAAATGGTAGAGGGGTGCCTGGATGGCTCAGTCTGTTGAGCAGTCTGTTGAGCAGTCTTGATTTCAGCTGGGCTCATGATCCTAGGGTTGTGGAATGAGCCCTTCATAGGGCTCCATGCTGAGTGTGGAACCTGCTTGAGATTCTGTCTCTCTCTCTCTCCCTCTCTCTCTCTCTCTCTCTCCCTCTGAACCTCTGCCCCTTTTTCCTACTCATGCTCTCACTCTCTCTTTCTAAAATAAATACATAAATGGAGAAATATTTTCTTTTTTTATAAACTGTTTTTTAAAATTTTTTGTTTTTAAGTTTATTTTTGAGAGAGAGAGAGAGAGAGAGAGAGAGAGAGAGAGAGAGAGAGAGAGATTGAGAGCGAGCATGAGCAGGGGAGGGGCAGAGAGAGAGGGAGACACAGAATCTGAAGCAGGCTCCAGGCTCTGAGCTGTCAACACAGAGACTGATGAAGGGCTCGAACTCATGAACCATGAGATCATCACCTAGGCTGAAGTCAGAAGTTTAACCGACTGAGCCACCCAGGTGCCCCAAGAAAGATTTTCTTCTTGAAATTTAGGCTTCTCACAAGATGCTTTCAAATTATTTCTGTTTTATCCAATAAAGCATTCTATAGCTCATGGAATTAAGTGTCCTTAATAATAGAGAATGTAGCCGTTGAGAAATCTGTACCAATAAAGAAAATATAGTACTGAAAGTTTTTAGTAACACTGCTGCTGCATGAGTTAGAAATGTTCCTTTTGTGAGAAGTCAGAGACAGTGAAGATTTATTTAAATGATTCTGAAGACTGTCACAGTCTGTAATGTAGAGTTGAATAGGTAGGCTAGGCCTTGGTGATTGAAGGTGAGGTACCATAGAAATTTAGAGATCATGTTAAGCGGACTCAGTTCTAGGGACATTAGATTAGCACCAGATTCCTAATTCTTGAAAGACGGTGTCTTATTGGGCCAGTGTGGGTCAGTCCACCTTGGATCTAAGAGCTTGGGTGAAAGGGGTAGGATCAGAACACAGACCTGACTAAGGGGCCACCATGGCTAGGGCCCCCAGAGGGAGCATGCATGTGACTTACTGCACCATGAGAGGGATTGAATTTAGAATTACAGCTTCTAAGTTTTATGTGACACACACACACACACACACACACACACACACACACACACACAGAGGTTTCTTACATGCTCCGTAGCTATAGTTAACACAGTTGTAGGAGAAATTATTGCAATGCTAGGTAATTAGTTTTAAGGAACATTATCTTCATAGCTCAACCCTCTTGTCATATGCTTACCTCAAGGTCATTGAAGTAGAAATGTGATGATTGGGAAATAGTATATAACACATATTTAGTGAATAAACATGCAAGGTAAAATGCAGGAAAAAGATAGGAAATTGAAGGAATGTGGAGTTGGGAGAAAAAATATAAGGCAATGAAGGAATATTTCAGCCAGAATGTGCAAAATCCCTGGGGCAATGGAGGGCATTTTCCACTTAGTGAAAGGCAATTAGAACCATATTTATCGTGGCAAATAAATGGGGAGTTATCATCACGTGAAGCTAGAGAGATCCGCAGAGGTCAGATAATGAAAGGTATGGTGAGTTACATTAAGGACTTTATTTTGATGATAACGAGGTCTTAGTAAGGTGTTTGAAAAGGAGAATACGTGATCATGTTTTTGAATGATAAAAGCTACCATGATAATTGGACCAGAGCCATAGTGGGGATACTAGTTAGGAGAATAACAGGAATCTGAGAGAGAGAGGGCGGTGGACTGAACCAAGGATGTGCTGGTGGCAATGGAAAGAAGTGGATGAAGACAGGTGATCAGTAGGATGTGTTTGGCAGGAAATGGGGTAGGAGTGAGTAAGTGGAGGTGAGGACGGAACCAGGCTTCTGGCTTTGGCAACCCAGTGGACAACAGGCTGGTCACTGAGATGGGGAAGGGCAGGCTGAGGTAGAAAAAGTAAGTTCTGTTTATGGCATAGTGCACTTTAAATGCTTATGTTACAGCCAGCTACAAGTGTCCAATAGTCCTTCCAGGTCTGGTGATCAGGAAAAGGACCTGGGGGGAGATATACATCCGGGAGTCAGGGAGAGTGGATAGGAGTACATTGAGACAGGTGTTCAAGAGAACTATTATTTCTCTCAGTCCTGATGGGGCCTCTAAATGGTGACACTATAAAGACACAGGGTTTTCCTAGCGTTTTTAGGGGAAGGGTGTTGAGAGCTTCTGATATTGGCACCTTTGAGAACAATCAGTGGTGAGACTAAAGCACACCTAAACCAGCCAGGGAAATGGTTCTTTTGCAAGGCACATTTCTGGTGTTGCAAATGCAAGAAAGAGATTTCTCTTTCCTTACATAGTACCACGTGTGCTCAAATGAATTATACCTCTGGTGCATGTTTTCCCTCTGTGTGCATGGGAACTTAGTTAATTATCTGGACATACTGCTTCTCCTCACTGGGCTGGATCAGGCAGAGCTGGGATGCTGATCAAGTAGCTAATATAGGTTAGTGTCCTGTCCTACCTCACAGACTCCCTGATGTCAGGGATTATATTTTATTTTCATCTCTGTAGGTTCGGTTCCTTGACTAGGGCCTACCAAGTGGCAAGTGCTCGGTAAATATTCATTTGACAGAACACCCTCATATTCTAGGAATTCCTTTTTGTGCTGTCCAGTCACTTCTTATTTCTCCGAGTGAAGCAAGGATGGCCAGTAGGGTGGATTGGAGATAAAGTCTGAATCTCCTTGCAGCTTATATTTCTTTGGTATGGAGTGTTTGGAATTCTCTGGCGCTTGAGACCCCAGAATTATGGAAATGACCTCTGAAATTCTATCCAATTAACCTTCAACTTTTGTTTCATATCTTCTTTATGGTAAACTAATTTAAAAAATTTAATGTTTATTTATTTTTGAGAGAGAGAGAGAGAGAGGCTAGTAGGGGAGGGATATAGAAGGGGAGGGATGTATAGAGAGAGGGAGACAGAGAGTCCTGAGCAGGCGCCAGGCTCTGAGCTGTGAGCACAGAGCCTGACGTGGGGCTCAAACTCAGGAACTGTGAGATCATGACCTGAGCTGAAGTCAGACACTTAACTGACTGAGCCACCCAGGTACCCCTATGGTAAACTAATTTTAAAACTTGTTAGTTAGAGGTTACATCCAAGGGAGGACCTGGCACTGATAGCTATATCAGTTACAACTCTTCTAGTTGCAAGTAATAGAATATTTAACCTAAACTAGCTTAGGCAAAGCAAAAATGTGGCCACAGGCATGGCTTTAAATAGGGGCCAAGATAAGGCCGTGGAGAGTTGGTCATGCCCATTTTGGTACTACTTTCTTTAGACTGATTCCTTTCTCAGGCAGTGGGTTTTGGTTCTACTTCCTCAGGTTGATTCCACTCTTCTTTCATGTTTGCAAGATAGCTACTAGGAAATATAAAATCTTTCCAAGCTGAAATCCTGCAGAAAAAAATTCACTGTTGTGGCATCCCCTGCTGAAGTCTCATTAGCTCTGGTCAGATCATTTGACCATCTATAAACCTATCATTATGATCCAGAGAATAGGCAATACTGATTAGCTTAGACCTGGTCTTATGCTCTACTCTGAGCCTGAAGCATATGGGCTAGCTTGGAAACATGGGTTGTTTATTCAGGGGAAATCTGGGTTCAGTTATTCAGAGAAGAGTGAATGAATGTCCAGTAGTAAATAAAATTGAGGGTATGTGATCTACCCTTTTTTCCTTCAGCATCCATGACAGATGATCATCGATCATGGTACGTTTTTTCAACTGTAGTGGACATAGTTTTGGCAACCTCGTCAATGCACTGCTCTAGTCAGCCATTAACAGTCCCTCAGAGCTGACAAGGAAGATGAATACTGGATTTGATGCAGAAAGTACTTGGTAATTCTTCAAGAAAGGCATGCTTTTCTTCATCAGTAAATTGAGGAAAAAGCAGAGTAAATACATTCTACAGTAAGATTGAAATTGATCATTAATGAGCATTTTTAGTCGTCTCCCTCCTTTTTGTTTTTCTCTGTATGTATTCATTTATTAAGAAGAAATATTTTGTTTATAGGTTCTGAGAAACTCTCTGGAATTGTGGAATAGTAATAAATCTGTTCTTTTCAGGGGGGACGTTAAAAGCATTGGAAAACATTCTGTGATTTCAGTGGGCACAACATGGCCAAAATAAGTACATATTTTCAAACAAGAAAAATGCAAAACATAAACAAATGAAATCAGGTTCAAACAGATGGGTTTCCTTCTGGGACCCAGCGGTCAGGATTTCAGGAATCGTGAGTCTGAACCCTGACTCTGTGCCACCGTCACCCAGAACCAGCATGTAAGTGACCACTCGTGTAACCACAGGAGTCCCATGAGGCCCCTGCCTTCCTGTGCCATCATCCCAAATGCTACTAGCACTGGCTCACTTAGGCCAGAAATTCCAGAACTGAACATTTATTTTGGGGAATTTTAAAGCTTTTCTTTCTTTGCTTCCTCTTGAGATGCTCTAAGAAGGGCCCGCGAAGAACAGACCACTGTGTTCTACTGGCTCTTTACAACTCTTATAGCAAGAGTGTTGGATTGTCCTTTGAAAAAAAATTTTTTTAACATTTATTCATTTTTTGATAAAGACAGAGAATGAGTGGGGGAGGGGCAGAGAGAGAGGGAGACACAGAATCTGAAGCAGACTCCAGGATCCGATCTGACAGCACAGAGCCTGACACGGGGCTCGAACTCACGGACCGTGAGATCATGACCTGAACTGAAGGCCGATGCCCAACCGACTGAGACACCCAGGAAGGCGCCCCTTGGATTGTCCTTTGAAAGCAGGTTTTATTATATGGGAAGTGGGAAGAGTGTTGGGGGTGGGGTGTGGCAGGTGCTAACAAGGGATGAAAGTATCTATGAAGAGGAGGTTGGGAAAACCACAGACAAATGTTACTTCTCACTTTATTATGGAGTCTTAGCTGTAGCCTTGAGGATGCAATTTGATAGCCTCTAAATTTCAGTGTGCATTCTGTCCATCTATCCCACTTCAATATAACAGACATTTATTGAGTACTATGTCCAAGGCACTGAAAGGAATACAAAGATGTAATTTCTGACTAAGGAATCTTAATTACCTAATCATATAAGGTGGAAAAATGGTAATGTTGCATTGTCTGGCATAGTGTTTCAAAAGTTTTCAAGGTCATGATCCTAAAGTTACTCTATGATTGTTTGTACTCTCTAGTCTAGAAAAGTATGTTATTTTCTCAATCACAAAATGTACTTTCCCAAAAATTCTTTGGCAGTTTAGCAAGAGAGCCAACATGATAATGCAGAGACCTTTCACTTTGTCTATGGTGTATTTATACCATTGTCCTTACTAATCTCTACCTCTCTTTCCTCTCTCTTCTGCCCATCTCTCTCCAATCCCTTCTCCTCTTTTGTCTCTGCTCTCCTCTCTGTTACCTTCTTTTCTTTCTTCTTTCAACCCTCCCTCTACCACCCCTTTTATATATAACCTCTTCTCTTTTTCATTCTCTCCCTCTTGATCCTACTTCCTTCTCTGTTCCTCCTCCTCTTCCTCCTTCTTCCTCTTCTCTCTCTGTCTCTCTGTGTCTCTCTCTCTCCTGCCATCCTGTCTCTCCCTCTCCTTCTCTCTCTTTGCCTCTCTTCTCCTTTATGGCTCCCTCAGCTTTGCTTCCTTTGTAATTTGATCTTATTTCTCCACACTGCACTCAGACCTCCCGTGGTGGGGTAAAGGAGGAGTTTGGTTTTAGGGAGCTCTGTGTTTACACCAGCTCAGGCCTTGACCCCACAGAAGAAGAAGATATCTCTGCTCTTGTAGTATTCTTCTATAAGTTTCTTTAATTTGCCCACCTTGGGTTGTGTCTACATTCCTGGGTCTGTCTCCCAGGCCAGGGGATGAATACCATGATGTATGTAGCCCATCTGGGCTGTGGCCTCACTCTGAGGCCAGGGCCGTAGTTACTGGGATTGGCAGTTCCAGCAAGGCAAAGTAGAGGCAGGCAGAGTGGTTCCCCCAACAAAGTGGGAATGTTATTATCAGAAGAAATTGGGGGAAGGGATACTGAGTAGGCAAAAGCAACACAAAAGCAAACCAGAGTAAATGGCAATATCTACCATGTCTAGAAGACAATTATTTTTAAGGGTATACAGCGTAAGAAATACCTTTGGATCTTAAGCAACTTTTTCAGGGTAAATTCACTAAAGATAAGCTGAAGTCCATGAATATTCATTTTCATGAAGCTCTACTAAACTGACACGGAATTCACCATTATCTCCTGGTGAAGGGAGTAGCTAACATGTTATTTAACAGCTAGGGGTTAAGTCATTCACTCTGATACAAAGAACAGGATGTGACAGTATCATAAAAAATCAGTTTGTGAAAGCTGTCACAAAGCATTTGGAGATCAAGAGAAAAAATAATTAAAGGATCAATTCAATTCAATTCCACAAGTATTTATTGAGTATATATTTCATGCCAGGATCACCAAATTATATTTTAAATATCCCAGGAAGGAAAAAATAAAATGAGTAGCTGATATACATTTGGAGAAGTAGGGATATGCTAAATATCTTCAGCATAAGTTAAGTTCAGATAAGCTAAAGATATGTTCAGACTTGGAGTGGTGCTGGGGCATGGGGGAGCTGACCCCACCAGGTACCCTGTGGCCACCATTATACGTGCTTCCTCCTAACCTTTCAGAAGTGACATGGTAATCACGCCATTATTTTTTCCTAGAGCCATTCAGCTAACAAAATGCTTTCCCTGTCTTACTTGATTCTGTGTAACTTCTCTGTTGTATTGGCTGGGAGAATCCGCATCATCCCCAGCGAACAAGGGAGTTCTAGGGAAGTGAAGGGATCCATACAGTGTCACTCAGGTAATCAAACAGATAGCTAGGACTCAAGTTGAGTTTTTCTGAAACTGAGGGACATTTCTACACCGCATCACTGCACTGGTCTCCTCAGCGGAGGGGCAGTGGAGGGCTGCCTCCTGGGT
Organism: Panthera pardus; assembly: GCF_024362965.1. Lineage (NCBI taxonomy): Eukaryota > Metazoa > Chordata > Mammalia > Carnivora > Felidae > Panthera > Panthera pardus. Next base: position 68,002,537 of record NW_026526991.1, on the reverse strand, counting down.
ACCCTTCTGCCTTGTCCTACACTGGATTGGTCTGCCCACATCTCTCCTTCACAAGTTCCTGATCTTCCCTGGCTTTCCAAGTGCAGGTATCTTTCAAGGCAGTGGAGCCCAAAGTTCATTAATCATCACAATTCCCTTGGGGAACTTTAATATCCCTTCTAACACCTCCTGACACACACACACACACACACACACACACACACACACACACAGAGTCCCGGTTCCAACCCCCTTCTTGATTTGTTAACATTTTGCTATGGTTGCAGGTTAGGTTATATGTCTGACACACAGGTAGAATTGCAAAAGTTTATTGAGGAGTGGTCTCTGTGAAAGGAAAAGGAGGGGAGGTGCGATCAAGCACAGGGAGCCATCACACTGCACGCCAACCTGACAAAGTGTCTACCAGCCCAGTGGAGAGTCCTGGGGCAAAGATGGCCTGCTAGAGTGGTCCTCATTGGGTGGAAATGCCTAGGCCTTGTACCACCGCATTGCTCAGTTGTCTAGGGGCCTCCTAAGAGGAGCATGACCTTGGCTTGAAAGCTGAGGCAGCTACAGCTGGAGTCCTAGTCCGTTCCCCACAATCCTTGCAGATGGGTGGTGAGTCCTTTCTGGAGGGGGTTACTGAGCTGCACATCCCTATCTGTGCCAACAGCACCTTTTGTATGCTGATTTGTCTTGGTCACTTAATTGTTTTTTTCTTTAGGTGTTACCTCACTGAGTATAACCTTATTAAAAGTCAAGGCCTTAGCACAACAACAAAATTCCAAAGTAATATATGGTAAAAACAAGGGGGAAAAAAAGAGGGCCATTTTATGGATTTTCTTAACCCCCTATGTAAAGCCACATATTAGCTTTCCTCTTAGGTCACCAATTGAATCGGGGAACAAGATAACTGGATGTCTCTGGACATAAAAATATGATAAAAAATATGATAGTCTTAGAAACATCCATAGGAGAAAGATAAATATTGCCTCTCTTAGAGAAGCTTGGCAAGTTGGAACTAATAAAAAAATGATAAACATGAGCTTTGTTTACATTTAATTAAGTTTTAAACTTGTTGGTGTGTTAGATTGGAAATATTTAATGTACTAGTGGAAGCAAACTCTTATACTTGGTAAGACGGATACATCCAGGCCAGTGACAACTCCTGGGTTTAGATCTGATTCACTAAGGGGTACAGTCTTACAAAAGTATCTGGCTTTCTGTCCTCGGGTAGCAGGCTGATCTTGATATAGGTAACTAGCCCTCACTCAGCGGCCTCTAAATACTTGTGCAGTGTGCTTAGCTCAGGGAATGAGCTTAGGGACTGATGGGTGCCATCAGGAATACCTCTTTGCAGGAAATGGGAATTGGAATATTTGTCCCTATCGTCCCTGCACGGCTTTTCTGCATTTTAAAAGGCTCCTGTCATTATCTAGGACTAACACCTAGAGTAATCATTCCTACGGACTTAATTTTGACAGTACAAAAGCTTTAAGGTATGTTTCTCCAGTGGCAAAATACACTTGATAAACAGAACTGTCCTTTAAAAAAAATCAGTTTTTAGAGCACAAACAGCTGTCTTCCATTTTTGGCATAGAAAAGGAACACTAAAATGACTAATCTCACTAAGAATTACAATAAAAGTGCTGATGAAACCTTAGCCATATCCTTCATGTCTTTAGTAGCCCTATAATTACAGATCCAGTTTAAAAAACCGAACTTCTAGGACACATTTAATTACTATCTGCCTTTATCATTGCCTTCCTTCCCATAGGAGTGTTCTACTTACGCACTGCCTCCCTTTATCAGTCATTTATCTGCCTTGAAAAGCTAAATGTGTTTTTTTTACAAGTTTATTTATTTATTTTGAGAGAGATAGCATGAGTGGGGGAGGGGCGGAGAGAGAGGGAGAGAGAGAGAATTCCAAGCAGGCTCCATGCTCAGCACTGAGCCTGATGTGGGACTTGATCCCATGGCCCTGAGATCATGACCTGAACCAAAATCAAGAGTCAAATGCTTAATTGACTGAGCCACCCAGGCACTCTGGTAAATGTGTTTTGAATAAAACTTTTTTATCTAATACAATTTCCATTATCTTAGAAGATAGTCTGGTGGAATAATGAATAGTGGTTAATCAGAAGTGGGGCTTGAAGGGCACCTGGGTGGCTCAGTTGGTTAAGCATCCCCGACTCTTGATTTTGGCTCAGGTCATGATCTCACAGTTCATGGGATCAAGCCCCATCCTTGGCTTTGCGCTGACAGTGCAGAGCCTGCTTGGGATTCTCTCTCTCCTTTTCTCTCTGTCCCTCCCCTACTGGCACGCACACACCCTTTCAAAATAAATTAAAAAAATATTAAAAAAAAACAGAAGTGGGGCTTGAACATGTTAGTGAATATCATGCTGCTATCAATATTCATTAAAGTGTCAACATGAATTTATTTTTACCTTTTCTATAAAAATGAGTAATTTTCATGGTTTTTTTTTAATATATGAATTTTATTGTCAAATTGGTTTCCATATAACACCCAGTGCTCATCCCAAAAGGTGCCCTCCTCAATACCCATCACCCACCCTCCCCTCCCTCCCACCCCCCATCAACCCTCAGTTTGTTTTCAGTTTTTAACAGTCTCTTATGCTTTGGTTCTCTCCCACTCTAACCTCTTTTTTTTTTTTTTTTTCTTCCCCTCCCCCATGGGTTTCTGTTAAGTTTCTCAGGATCCACATAAGAGTGAAACCATATGGTATCTGTCTTTCTCTGTATGGCTTATTTCACTTAGCTTCACACTCTCCAGTTCCATCCACGTTGCTACAAAGGGCCATATTTCATTCTTTCTCATTGCCACATAGTACTCCATTGTGTATATAAACCACAATTTCTTTATCCATTCATCAGTTGATGGACATTTAGGCTCTTTCCATAATTTGGCTATTGTTGAGAGTGCTGCTATAAACATTGGGGTACAAGTGCCCCTATGCATCAGTACTCCTGTATCCCTTGGGTAAATTCCTAGCAGTGCTATTGCTGGGTCATAGGGTAGGTCTATTTTTAATTTTCTGAGGAACCTCCACACTGTTTTCCAGAGCGGCCACACCAATTTGCATTCCCACCAACAGTGCAAGAGGGTTCCCGTTTCTCCACATCCTCTCCAGCATCTATAGTCTCCTGATTTGTTCATTTTGGCCACTCTGACTGGTGTGAGGTGATATCTGAGTGTGGTTTTGATTTGTATTTCCCTGATAAGGAGTGACGTTGAGCATCTTTTCATGTGCCTGTTGGCCATCCGGATGTCTTCTTTAGAGAAGTGTCTATTCATGTTTTCTGCCCATTTCTTCACTAGGTTATTTGTTTTTCGGGTGTGGAGTTTGGTGAGCTCTTTATAGATTTTGGATACTAGCCCTTTGTCCGATATGTCATTTGCAAATATCTTTTCCCATTCCGTTGGTTGCCTTTTAGTTTTGTTGGTTGTTTGCTTTGCTGTGCAGAAGCTTTTTATCTTCATAAGGTCCCAGTAATTCACTTTTGCTTTTAATTCCCTTGCCTTTGGGGATGTGTCGAGTAAGAGATTGCTACGGCTGAGGTCAGAGAGGTCTTTTCCTGCTTTCTCCTCTAGGGTTTTGATGGTTTCCTGTCTCACATTCAGGTCCTTTATCCATTTTGAGTTTATTTTTGTGAATGGTGTGAGAAAGTGGTCTAGTTTCAACCTTCTGCATGTTGCTGTCCAGTTCTCCCAGCACCATTTGTTAAAGAGACTGTCTTTTTTCCATTGGATGTTCTTTCCTGCTTTGTCAAAGATGAGTTGGCCATACGTTTGTGGGTCTAGTTCTGGGGTTTCTATTCTATTCCATTGGTCTATGTGTCTGTTTTTGTGCCAATACCATGCTGTCTTGATGATGACAGCTTTGTAGTAGAGGCTAAAGTCTGGGACTGTGATGCCTCTTGCTTTGGTCTTCTTCTTCAAAATTACTTTGGCTATTCGGGGCCTTTTGTGGTTCCATATGAATTTTAGGATTGCTTGTTCTAGTTTCGAGAAGAATGCTGGTGCAATTTTGATTGAGATTGCATTGAATGTGTAGATAGCTTTGGGTAGTATTGACATTTTGACAATATTTATTCTTCCAATCCATGAGCAGGGAATGTCTTTCCATTTCTTTATATCTTCTTCAATTTCCTTCATAAGCTTTCTATAGTTTTCAGCATACAGATCTTTTACATCTTTGGTTAGATTTATTCCTAGGTATTTTATGCTTCTTGGTGCAATTGTGAATGGTATCAGTTTCTTTATTTGTCTTTCTGTTGCTTCATTGTTAGTGTATAAGAATGCAACTGATTTCTGTACACTGATTTTGTATCCTGCAACTTTGCTGAATTCATGTATCACTTCTAGCAGACTTTTGGTGGAGTCTATCGGATTTTCCATGTATAATATCATGTCATCTGCAAAAAGCGAAAGCTTGACTTCATCTTTGCCAATTTTGATGCCTTTGATTTCCTTTTGTTGTCTGATTGCTGATGCTAGAACTTCCAGCACTATGTTAAACAACAGCGGTGAGAGTGGACATCCCTGTCGTGTTCCTGATCTCAGGGAAAAAGCTCTCAGTTTTTCCCCGTTGAGGATGATGTTAGCTGTGGGCTTTTCATAAATGGCTTTTATGATATTTAAGTATGTTCCTTCTATCCTGACTTTCTCAAGTGTTTTTATTAAGAAGGGGTGCTGGATTTTGTCAAAGGCCTTTTCTGCATCGATTGACAGGATCATATGGTTCTTCTCTTTTTTTTTTATTAATGTGATGTATCACGTTGATTGATTTGTGAATGTTGAACCAGCCCTGCATCCCAGGAATGAATCCCACTTGATCATGGTGAATAATTCTTTTTATATGCCGTTGAATTCGATTTGCTAGTATCTTATTGAGAATTTCTGCATCCATATTCATCAGGGATATTGGCCTGTAGTTCTCTTTTTTTACTGGGTCTCTGTCTGGTTTAGGAATCAAAGTAATCCTGGCTTCATAGAATGAGTCTGGAAGTTTTCCTTCCCTTTCTATTTCTTGGAATAGCTTGAGAAGGATAGGTATTATCTCTGCTTTAAACGTCTGGTAGAACTCCCCTGGGAAGCCATGTGGTCCTGGACTCTTATTTGTTGGGAGATTTTTGATAACCGATTCAATTTCTTCGCTGGTTATGGGTCTGTTCAAGCTTTCTATTTCCTCCTGATTGAGTTTTGGAAGAGTGTGGGTGTTTAGGAATTTGTCCATTTCTTCCAGGTTGTCCAATTTGTTGGCATATAATTTTTCATAGTATTCCCTGATAATTGTCTGTATCTCTGAGGGATTGGTTGTAATCATTCCATTTTCATTCATGATTTTATCTATTTGGGTCATCTCCCTTTTCTTTTTGAGAAGCCTGGCTAGAGGTTTGTCAATTTTGTTTATTTTTTCAAAAAACCAACTCTTGGTTTCGTTGATCTGCTCTACAGTTTTTTTAGATTCTATATTGTTTATTTCTGCTCTGATCTTTATTATTTCTCTTCTTCTGCTGGGTTTAGGCTGCCTTTGCTGTTCTGCTTCTGTTTTCTTTAGGTGTGCTGTTAGATTTTGTATTTGGGATTTTTCTTGTTTCTTGAGATAGGCCTGGATTGCAATGTATTTTCCTCTCAGGACTGCCTTCGCTGCGTTCCAAAGCGTCTGGATTGTTGTATTTTCATTTTCGTTTGTTTCCATATATTTTTTAATTTCTTCTCTAATTTCCTGGTTGACCCACTCATTCGTTAGTAGGGTGTTCTTTAACCTCCATGCTTTTGGAGGTTTTCCAGACTTTTTCCTGTGGTTGATTTCAAGCTTCATAGTATTGTGGTCTGAAAGTATGCATGGTATAATTTCAATTCTTGTAAACTTATGAAGGGCTGTTTTGTGACCCAGTATATGATCTATCTTGGAGAATGTTCCATGTGCACTCGAGAAGAAAGTATATTCTATTGCTTTGGGATGCAGAGTTCTAAATATATCTGTCAAGTCCATCTGATCCAATGTATCATTCAGGGCCCTTGTTTCTTTATTGACCGTGTGTCTAGATGATCTATCCATTTCTGTAAGTGGGGTGTTAAAGTCCCCTGCAATTATGACATTCTTATCAATAAGGTTGCTTATGTTTGTGAGTAATTGTTTTATATATTTGGGGGCTCTGGTATTCGGCGCATAGACATTTATAATTGTTAGCTCTTCCTGATGGATAGACCCTGTAATTATTATATAATGCCCTTCTTCATCTCTTGTTACAGCCTTTAATTTAAAGTCTAGTTTGTCTGATATAAGTATGGCCACTCCAGCTTTCTTTTGGCTTCCAGTAGCATGATAAATAGTTCTCCATCCCCCCACTCTCAATCTAAAGGTGTCCTCAGATCTAAAATGAGTCTCTTGTAGACAGCAAATAGATGGGTCTTGTTTTTTTATCCATTCTGATACCCTATGTCTTTTGGTTGGCGCATTTAATCCATTTACATTCAGTGTTATTATAGAAAGATACGGGTTTAGAGTCATTGTGATATCTGTGTGTTTTATGCTTGCAGTGATGTCTCTGGTACTTTGTCTCACAGGATCCCCCTTAGGATCTTTTGTAGGGCTGGTTTAGTGGTGACAAATTCCTTCAGTTTTTGTTTGTTTGGGAAGACCTTTATCTCTCCTTCTATTCTAAATGACAGACTTGCTGGATAAAGGATTCTCGGCTGCATTTTTTTTCTGTTTAGCACACTGAAGATATCGTGCCAATCCTTTCTGGCCTGCCAAGTTTCAAAAGAGAGATCAGTCACGAGTCTTATAGGTCTCCCTTTATATGTGAGGGCACGTTTATCCCTTGCTGCTTTCAGAATTTTCTCTTTATCCTTGTATTTTGCCAGTTTCACTATGATATGTCGTGCAGAAGATCGATTCAAGTTACGTCTGAAGGGAGTTCTCTGTGCCTCTTGGATTTCCATGCCTTTTTCCTTCCCCAGTTCAGGGAAGTTCTCAGCTATAATTTCTTCAAGTACCCCTTCAGCACCTTTCCCTCTCTCTTCCTCCTCTGGGATACCAATTATGCGTATATTATTTGTTTTTAGTGTATCACTTAGTTCTCTAATTTTCCCCTCATACTCCTGGATTTTTTTATCTCTCTTTCTCTCAGCTTCCTCTTTTTCCATAACTTTATCTTCTAGTTCACCTATTCTCTCCTCTGCCTCTTCAATCCGAGCCGTCGTGGTTTCCATTTTGTTTTGCATTTCGTTTAAAGCGTTTTTCAGCTCCTCGTGACTGTTCCTTAGTCCCTTGATCTCTGTAGCAAGAGATTCTCTGCTGTCCTCTATACTGTTTTCAAGCCCAGCGATTAATTTTATGATTATTATTCTAAATTCACTTTCTGTTATATTATTTAAATCCTTTTTGATCAGTTCATTAGCTGTTGTTATTTCCTGGAGATTCTTCTGAGGGGAATTCTTCCGTTTGGTCATTTTGGATAGTCCCTGGAGTGGTGAGGACCTGCAGGGCATTTCCCCTGTGCTGTGGTGTATAACTGGAGTTGGTGGGCGGGGCCGCAGTCCGCCCTGATGTCTGCCCCCAGCCCACCGCTGGGGCCGCAGTCAGACTGGTGTGTGCCTTCTCTTCCTCTCTGCTAGGGGCGGGATTCACTGTGGGGTGGCGTGGCCCGTCTGGGCTACTTGCACACTGCCAGGCTTGTGGTGCTGGGGATCTGGCGTATTAGCCGGGGTGGGTAGGCAAGGTGCACGGGGGTAGGAGGGGCAGGCTTAGCTCGCTTCTCCTTAGGTGATCCACTTCAGGAGGGGCCCTGTGGCAGCGGGAGGGATTCAGATCTGCTGCCGGAGGTTTGGCTCCGCAGAAGCACAGAGTTGGGTGTTTTCGCGGAGCGAGCAAGTTCCCTGGCAGGAACTGGTTCCCTTTGGGATTTTGGCTGGGGATGGGCGGGGGAGATGGCGCTGGCGAGCGCCTTTGTTCCCCGCCAAGCTGAGCTCTGCCGTCCGGGGGCTCAGCAGCTCTCCCTCCCTTTGTCCTCCAGCCTTCCCGCTTTCCGAGCAGAGCTGTTAACTTATGACCTCCCAGACGCTAAGTCGCGCTTGCTGTCGGAACACAGTCTGTCCGGCCCCTCCGCTTTTGCCAGCCAGACTCGGGGGCTCTGCTTGGCCGGCGAGCCGCCCCTCCGCCCCGGCTCCCTCCCGCCAGTCCGTGGAGCGCGCACCGCCTCGCCGCCCTTCCTACCCTCTTCCGTGGGCCTCTCATCTGCACTTGGCTCCAGAGACTCCGTTCTGCTAATCCTCTGGCGGTTTTCTGGGTTATTTAGGCAGGTGTAGGTGGAAAATAAGTGATCAGCAGGACGCGCAGTGAGCCCAGCGTCCTCCTACGCCGCCATCTTCCCTCCCTCCCGGGTTTTATATCATCGAAACAGAAGCCTAACAATGAACATCATCCCCAGGAAATTATTTTAGAAAATGGTAATTTTAAACAATGTTTACCCCTTAAACAAAGGGTAAACTGAGGGAGGATTTTTAACAATCAAATAGATCTATTATTCAGTATATTTAAAATTGTTCCTCCAAAGGTCATCACTGCTGTAGCTATTTTGGCAGGTGTTGCCATCTTTCCTAACATGGCTTTAATTCCACATTTCCTTTCAAGAGCCTGTGGTGAGCAGGGGGTGGGGCCTGTACGTGTTTGATGTCCTTTGGGACCCACCCGTGGGACACTAGGAGTTGTGAGCAGTATCTGTGGTTGTTTCCATAATTCTCAGTCCCACCTTGGGCATCCCTATTGGTTTGTAGTTCTATGGCCATTCTCAGGAGAGCTTCTGGAGGCCTGTAACCACTGCAGGTGGCAGTGACACAGCTTCCTCCTGCCTTGTTAAATAATATACATAGGAGACAAATCCTGGGGATGGATAGTACAGACTTGGAATCATACTAACTAGACTTACATGTTGGGTCTGCCACTTGGAAAGTACATGACCTTGGGCGATTTACTTCTCAAGGCATCCGTTTTCTTACATGTAAAACAGAGATAATACTGTTACATCATAGGGCTGTTACGAGAAGTGAGATAATCTGTGTGATGCTCTTACCACACTGCCTGGCACAAAAGAAAGTGCTCAGGATGTGATGGCTGTGTTTTTGACTGTTACAGACAAACTTATAGGAGACTCAGACTACAATGCAGCATGTCTGGAGGAACGGTTGTAGACACAGGCATCGATTTTGGGGGAAACTGTGTGTTTCAGTCAAAATTCTTTTGGTTGCAAAGAAACAAAGCCTTGTTTGAGCCAGCTCCAGTCAGAAGGGGAGTGGGTGGAAGTTTATAGTAGAATCTCACAGGACAGAAGATGAAATGTCAGGTCAGGCTCGCAGGTTTTGCTGGAGTAGCTCTCTGTTCCTGTCTCTACATTGCCTTCCTGTCTGTGCTTCCATCCACACCTCACCCTCTCTCTCTATCTTGGCCAGATTCCTTTGCTTACTCGTCTTGCATGTGGCTCCAGTGGCCTCCCAGCCACCATTGATTGCACCATTGATTGCGTGTGTTTCAACACACAGTTTGCCAGAGAGGTCGGACTGGCCCACTTCATCTGTTTGAGCCAGGCCCCATGAGTCACAGCCCACTGCCCAGCCAGTGGATTGGCTCCTTTTTGGTCAGCTGTTAACTTGTGATCCAATCAGCCGAGGCCTATGCAGACCTTTCCCGTGGAGGGTTGGTTAGAGCTGCCTCCTTCGGGCAGTGGGCAGAACAGGTTTTCTAGAAAAGAGTAAGAATCTCCAGGAAAGTCTGCCTCCGAGTTGCCAAGTGTACCACTAGCAGCTTCGCAGTGATGAGAGCTCAGCCGCAGAGAAATTAGAAAGACCTGAAAACTGGTGGTCCCTCCACCTCCCTCCCCAAATGTGGCTGGTGTCAATGTAGCTGCTCAGGGAAAACCTATCTCTCCACCTGTGCCTTCCAGGGAAGTAGGTCAGAATGGGAAGGACTATGTGAGCTTTCTCGATGCACAGGGAAGGGTAAGTAAAGGCCTAGGAGTAGTGGTAGGAGGCAGGTTATGGTGGGCCAGGGGGCTGAGTCAGTGTGGGCTGGCTTGTTGAGAAGCTGTGACCCTTCCAAGAGGGCAGAGGAAAGCAGGTGTGTGTGGGGCGGGGGGCAGTCCTTAGGGCTCAGGGAAATGGCTGACCCAGTGGAGAGAAGGCTTTCTAAATTCCTCTGGTGCAGAGTCCCAGGAGCCTGGTCTTTCTGTCAGTGCTGGCAAGGGAGGTGGCTGTTTATCTGAGGAGCTGCTTACTGCAGGCTCAGCTTTGCTGGATCCTCCCCTGGGGCACTGAGGTCTCTAGAGAGTTGGACCAGGGCGGCAGGTTAGTAAGGGTGCGGTTCCTCAATGTAGCAAATTCTGGGCCAAATGAGTCCTCCACATGCTGTCTATGGTGGGATGGTCTGGAGCCAGCGGCTACAGTTAAAATGCGAGAGAAGGAAGTCTCTTGCTGTGGAGATATCTGGAATGGGGCCTGGCCCTTGAAACAGCTGAATAAAGCGCGTGGAGTCCTCACTCCCAATTGTGGCAAAAGTCTCCACATTTTCACTTTGGTCGGGAGAGATAGGAGCTTGATTACGTGTAAGTCTCCCAGTCTCATTAGTTGTAATTAAAAATAATGTGACCCATAGGTCAAGAGGATGAGAAGAAGGGAAGCTCTTTTTAGTAACCAAATACCCTTGGCCAAAAGAAACAGTAATTTGGGTATGGACCAGTGCCCTGACACCCCTCACAGAGAAGGGAGAGGACTGTGATCAGAACATGGTTGGGGACAAGTCCAAGAAGAGGAAAAGTGATAATAATTAAAGTAACAACAATAATAGTAGGTTCCATCTCATTAGTACCAATTAAGTATCAGGCACTTTGTATACATTTATTTCTCCCCAGGCCCTCCGAAAGTATCTAGTGAAACATCAGTTGTACAGATGAGGGAACCAAAGCCCAAGCGCATACCGCAGCTAAGTTGGAGTCTGAGCCCAGGTCTGTCTGATACTTCTCTTTGTTGAGACAGGAGGTCAGGGAGGACTGGTGGGAATTTTGCCGTAAAAATAACAAAGAGGGTACAAAATAAATGAAGAAAGGGGTTTTACTTTGAGATCTAGATGGAGAGAAAGAAGGGAGGCAAGAAACCAAGTTGGCTAGAAGATAAGAGGAAGACAGAGAGTGGGTGGCCACGGTCAAGAGTTGGACATAATAGTTTCACCACATGGAAAGCTCGGATCATCTGGGTTGGCAGGGTGGAAGGTGTCAAAGATAGAGGAGGTTGAGGACTCCTCTGCTGGGGAAAAAAAAATAAAGCTTGGCTGGAGGGTGTAGAGAAGGGAAAAATTCCTTCTACTTTTTCCAAGATTGCCTGAATTCCACAAGAGTTGAAATTAGCATTCTGTAAGAGTCCAAAAGGAAGATGAACGGTATTGCTCGGGCATTTTTGCCAAAGCTAAGGAGCAATGTACTTCTCTTCACCAATGTTCAAGTGACTAGATGTATTCTGGGCGGGACTACATTTCTTCAAAAAGCTCTGGGTAGGCACACAGGTGCAGCGCCACAAGCAACAGTTGACAGCACTCCCCCCACCCCCTGCCCTGCTCTCCTCGTTCCTGGAGCAGCAAGGCTAATGACTGATCTACAAAGACAGGCAGGCCAAGAACTAATCCACATGTGCATTGCTGAAAAATCCGTTCTTCTTTTTTGGACACTTAACATTTTCATGGCGAAATTTAGGTATTGTGTTAAAAAAGTTTCTAGAGACATTTCTGTGTTTTGCTGATAAAGTGGGAAAAGCCCCAACTTTCCTATTTGTGTATCTTCTCTGTGCTGGTTTTCACAGCAGGGAAGTCTCCTCATTAGGGATACAGTAGGTGAGAAGAGCTTGAGAATGGAAGTTTTCATCATAAAGAGTGATGTCTTATTTCAAAGATAGCAACAAAATCCTAAATGCTTTTAAGTATTTGTAACAACAAGATAGTATCTATATATGACCACAGCCCCGCCCACCAGTTGTATGAATTGTTACACAATGAGCCGGTTCTCTTTGTGATTCCAGGGATGAGATTATTGAGACATGGGGCACAGTGTGGGATGGTGAGATGCATCATTTCCTAGACCCCGTTCCAGAGAAATTATTTACAAGGGAATTTCCTTAAAAGGAGGGTATCACAGTTAAATAAGTTTGGGTACTGCTGCATACAAAAGATCGTCTTTTGGAGGTTCATTATGCACATTAGTTTAGTAAAGAAAATCTGTTTCAATTTGTTTAACCCAGCATTTGCCAGTCTGATTAGACTAGGAACATATCTTGTCACAGTGCTGGTGTTCCACTTGGCACTGGACCTGTGTCCCTACCTATGGCTTTGCAAAGAAACTCTGGGAGACACTGTACAAAATTATACAGTACAATGTATATAGATGATGTATAATTGTATACATGTATATATACATGTGTAGTTTGTATACATATTGTATTCAACATATATATACTATATATTTCTGTTCCTTTTAAAAAATGGATTAATGTATTCTATATATGTTGTCCCATTCTGGCTGCATGGAATATTTCCCATAGAAAAGGCTTTGCTAATTTGATAGACAAAACATTAATATCTCATGATTTTAGTGTGTATATTTTTTGTTTAATAGAGAAAATATGAATATATATGATGATTGTTTGCTCATTTTTTTCCTGCTCCTTCTTAATTTTGAGAGATTTTGGCTTAAGAAAAATGTCACATCTCTAATTTTGACAGTGATCGGTTTTGGGGATTACATCTTTATCCCTCATTCTGGATGCAACCCTTTTGTTTATACTTGTGTAATACATGCCTCAGCATTGCTCCTGTAATTATATCATAGAGATGGAGCGGGGCAAGTTGTCCCAACTTATCAGAAAGAAAAAAAAATGCATTTTCCAAAGTGTCAAAAATACATGAAATCAGTCCCATAATTTGTGAAAAATAAGTCATAGGGCTGTGTGTTCTGGGGCAACATAAAAAAAAATCAATTTCATGAAGACCTACTGCTAACATGTCATATAACCTAAATATTTCAGTTGCATTTTTATGATTGCTGAATACTTTGAGGGGATCACTCAGTTTGAAAGTCTTTCTACCACTCTTAAAATCACTAGAGTACTTTATGGTTGTGTTGTGAAGATTACATAAGAAAAAAAACCTACTGGATGCAGTTATGGCACATAGGTAGATATAGAGATTCCCATTTCCTTTTGCTACCGGTCCTATAGTTCTTCAGTTCTCATAGGCGGCATAGTATAAAGCTGACTAGTTAGTGTAGCCCAAGTAAATTGGGCGGGGGAAGTGTAGTCACATGGCACAAAGTCAATACAAATTCAATCCTTTTTGAAATGTTTAATATAAAATGTATAGAGGATTAAATAATAAGCATCCAGTACATACCATTCAGCTCAAGAAATAAAACTTTACAAATATGGTGGAAGCCTCTCACTGAAGATCTTCCCAATCTCATTTCAGTTTTAATGACTTGCCTGATATCACGACCACTCCAGGAACCACCATCTTGGATATGGTGTTTATGTTCTCCTTCATGACTTTATGCTTCTAATTTCCATTTTTATATACCAATGGAAAACATATAGTGCTATTTTGAGTGTTTCAAACTTTAGAAATGGTGTTACCTTTGTATATTTCCTTCTAAAACTTGCTGTCTCCTTTAACGTTATATTTGTAATGAGTTAATGTAGCTCTAGTTCATTTTCAATTTTGCATAGTCTTCTATTGTAGGAATATATCAAAATTAATTAAATTATCCATTTCCCTGTTGATGGGTATTTAAGTTGTTTCTTCTCTTTTTCTTTCTCTTTTTTCTTTTCTTTCTTTTTTCATTCCTTCCCTCTCTCTCTCCATTATCTTCCATGCTTTTTCTCTCTCTTTTCTTTTTTTTGCTGTTACAGCGTAGCACTGAACATTCTCATAATTGTCACCTTGGGAACATGTGGGAGACTTTTTCTGAGCTAGCATTTCTTAGACATTTTGGTTTCAGGGCCCCTTCACCCTCCTAAAAGTTAAGGACCCCAAAGATCTTTCTTTAGGTGAGTTATGTCTATTAGTATTTATCGTGTTGTAAATTAGACCTGATAAGTTTAAACGTATTAGTTCAGTTAAAATAATGTAATAAACCCATTATATGCCAGTTAACATAAATAACAGTTATCTTAAAAACTATAAAATAGTATAAGGTATTCTATAGAAGGACTATATTTTACAAAAGTAAAACAAAATTAGTGTGAAGAGTGGCATTGCTTTAGATTTTTATAAATTTCTTTAATAGAAGGTAGCTGAATTCTCCTATCTGCCTCTGCATTTATCCTGTTGTGATATTACAGATTGGGTAGTGTCTGGAAAATTCCACTGTACACTTGTGAGTGTCAAAAGGGCAAATAACATTCTAGTATTGTTATAAAAACAGTTTGGACTTTATGGATTTACTGAAAGAGTCTTAGGGACCCTCAGGAGTTTCTGGACTAAACTTTGAGAACTGCTGTTCTAAGCCAGTGGCTTTCAAACATTTTTGACTATGACTCCCAGTAAGAAATAGATTTTGTATATTGTGCCCAGAATACCCATACACGTATAAGTATCTGAATATTTATAACTCAAACAAAAGTTTCACAAAACTAAACATTTACTGTTTGCAACATGCTATGACATATTATAGTCTTTTTACTTTGCCTTATTTCATTTAAAAATAGTTGACTTACTAACTTGACTTCACATGGATTGAGACCCACTGTTTGAAAGTCACTGCTTTAGGGAGCTTATATTTAAAGTATAATTTTCGTGTCTATGGTATACTTTCCAAAGTGGCTATGCCAATTTATGCTCCTTCTCGACAGACTATGAGAGTCATCTTTCCACATCATTGGCAATACTTGGAATTGTCAGACTTCTAAACTTTTTCTAATCTGTACAATGTCAGGTTTTAATTTGCATTTCCTTCATGGCTGGTTCATATATTTCTTGATCTTTTAAAGTTGCCTACTCATACCCCTTGTCCATTTTTAAGTTTAGTTTTTTATCTTTTATTTTTTCTTGATTTATAGAAGTACTTTTTAAGGATACAAATCAAATGCTAACTTTATGCTTTGTAAATATCTTCTCCCATTTATTTATTTTACTGTGTATGGTATCCTTTTATGTTTAGAACTTTTCTGTTTTAATGCAATCATACTATCAATCTTTTACTTTATGGTTTATGCTTTTGTGTCTTGGCACACAGAGAGCCAAGCAAAATGAAGAAATAGAGAAATATATTCTAAATGAAAAAAACAAGATAAAAGCTCAGAAAAACCTTTACTAGGTGGAGAAAGGTAAAATATCTGATAAAGAGTTTAAGTAATGGTTTTTAACGATACTGAACTGGGGAGAAGAGTGGATGAACACAGAACTTCAACAAAGAGGTGGAAAACATAAGAAAATACCAATTAGAAGTCACAGAGCTGAAGAATATAGTAACTAAACTGAAAAATACACTATGGCCTTCAACAGCAGACTTGATGAAGCAGAAAAAAGATCAGTCAGCTTGAAGACAAGACAGTGGGACTCACCCAATTAAAGTAACAGAAAGAAACAAGAATTTAAAAAAAAGATAGTGTAAGGGAATTATGGGACAATGTCAAATAGATAAGCATTTGCATTTTGGGGCTCCCAGATGGAGAAGAGAGAAAGCAGCAGAAATCCTATTTGAAGAAATAATGGCTGAAAACTCCTAACTTGGGGAAGAAAACAAACATTCAGATCTAGTAAGCCTAGAAAGTACCAGATAAAATTAACCCAAATATACCCACACCAAGACACATTAAAATGTCAAAAGTTAAGAACAAGAATATTAAAAGCAGCAAGAGAAAAACAACTTGTTTTGTTACATACATGAGGACTCCCATAAGACTCTCAGCAGATTTTTCAGCACACACTTTGCAGGCCAAAAGGCAGTGGCACAGTATATTCAAAGTACTGAAAGAAAAAACTTTCAACCAAGAATATTCTACCTAGCAAAGTTATCATTCAGAATTGAAGGAGAGAGAAAAAGTTTTCAAGATGAGCAAAAGCTAAAGGAGTTCATCACCACTAAGCCATTCTTACAAGAAATATTAAAAGGACTTCTTTATGCTGAAAAGAAAGGGCACTAATTATTAACATGAATATATATGAGAGAATAAATCTCACTGGAAAAGTAAAGGTGTTAATAAAGGTTGTGGATTAATGACTTTTAAAATTAGTGTGGAGGTAAAAAGACAAAAATAGTAATAATAAATATGACTTCAATTACTAATTAAGGGGTATACAAGATAAAACATGTAAAATGTGACATCAAAATGTAAAACAGAGTAAAAATGTTGAGCTTTATAATGGGATCAAACTTAAGTTGTTTTTAACTTAAAATAGACTGTTATAAATTGTTATGTGGAAGCCTCATGGTAACCACAAAGCAAGAATCTATAGTAAATATACAAAAGATAAGAGGAACAGAATATGAGAATACTACTAATGAAAATCATCAAACCACAAAGGAAGAGAGAGCAAGAAAAGAGAAAAGAAACAGAGAGGAACTACAAAAACATATAGAAAACAATTAGATAGATGGCAATAAGCACATACCTATTAATGATTATTAAAGTGTAAACGGACTAAATTCTCCAATCAAAAGATACAGAGTGGCTGAATAGATAAAAACAGTGCCCATCCATATGCTCCTTATAAGAGAGATACTTTAGAGGTAAGGACATACACAGACTGAAAGTAATAGGAAAAGATATTTCATGCAGACAGAAACCAAAAGAAAGCTGGAATAGCTATATTTATACCAGACAAATGAGACTTTAAAACAAAAACTATAATAAGAGACAAGGAATAGCATTAGATAGTGATAAAGGGGTCAATCCAACAAGAGGATTAACATTTGTAAATATTTATGCACCCAACATAGAAGCACCTAAATATATAAAGCAAATATTAACAGACCTAAAGGGAGAAATAAATATGAATACAGTAATAACAGGGTACTTTAATACCTCACTCACATCAATGGATAGATTATTATCTAGACAGAAGGTCAATAAGAAAATACCGACCTTGGGGCACCTAGGTGGCTCAGTTGGTTGAGTGTCCAACCAACTTCGGCACAGGTCATGATCTCACAATCCATGAGTTTGAGCCCCACATCGGGCTCTGTGCTGACAGCTCAGAGCCTGGAGCCTGCTTCAGATTCTGTGTCTCCCTCTGTCTCTGGCCCTTCCTCTCTTGTGCTCTGTCTCTGTCTCTCTCAAAAATAAACAAACATTAAAAATTTTTTTTCAAAGAAAATATTGACCTTAAATAGCATGTTAGACCAGATGGACTTAGATATTTATAGAATATTCTATCCTACAGCAACACAATACACAGTCTTCTCAGGTGCACCTGGAACATTTTCCAAGATAGATCATATGTTAAGCCACAAAACAAGTCTTAATAAATTTAAGAGGGGTAAAATCATATCAAGCATCTTTATCAGCCACAATGATATGAAACTAGAAATTAATTACATAAAGAAATCTGGAAAATTAAAAAAATGCATTGAGACAAAAAAAATGGAAATATATCATACCAAAACTTATGTGACACAGTAAAAGCAGTTCTAAGAGAGAAGTTCATATCATAAATGCCTGTCTCAAGAAACAAGAACAGTTTCAAATAAACACCTAATTTTACACCTTAGGGAACTAGAAAAAGAACAAATGAAGCCCAAAGTTAGTAGAAGGAAGGATATAATATAGATTAGAACAGAAAACAAATGAAACAACAAAGATAACAGAAAAGATCAACGAAAGAAAGAGCTGGTCCTTTGAAAAGATAGAAGACTTGACAAACCTTCAGCTAGAATTACCAAAAAAAGAGAGAAGACTCAAATAAATAAAATCATAAATGAAAGAGGAGATGTTATAGCCGATACTACAGAAATACAGAAGATCATAAGAGACTACTGTGAACAATTATATGCAAACAAATTAGACAACCTAGAAGTGGATAAATTCCTAGAAACCTGCAACCTACCAAGCCCAAATCATGATGAAATAGAAAATCTGAACAGGGGTGCCTGGGTGGCTCAGTTGGTTAATCGTCCAACTTCAGCTCAGGTCATGATATCGTGGTTTGTGGGTTTGTGCCCCATGTTGGGCTCTGTGCTGACAGCTTGGAGCCTGGAACCTGCTTTGGATTCTGTGTCTCCCTCTTCTGACTCTCCCCTGCTCTCTCTCTCTCTCTCTCTCTCAAAATTAAACATTAAAAAAAATTAAAAAAAATCTGAACAGACCAATTATTAGCAAGAAGGATGAATCAGTTACCAAAGCATCCAATAAACAAAAGTCCAGGACCAGATGGCTTAACTGGTGAATTCTACCAAACATTCAAAGAAGAATTAACACCAAAGTTTCTCAAATTCTTCCAAACAAAATAGGAAAGAGGGGGGAACACTTCCAAATACATTTTACAAGGTCAGCATTACTCTGGCATCAAAACCAGACAAAGATCACACACACACACACACACACACACACACACACACACACACACACACAGAAAATTCCAGGCTAATATTACTAATGAACATAGATGCAAAAATCCTCAATAAAATATTAGCAACCCAAATTCAGTAGTACATTAAAAGAATCATTTACTATGATCAAATGGGATTTATTCCAGGGTTGTAAGGATGGTTCAACATTCACAAATTAGTCAATGTGATACACCACATTAATAAAATGAAGGATTAAAAGCAACCCAAGTGTCCATCAATAGATGGTTGCATAAATAAGATGTTGCACACACACACACTAGAATATTACCCGGCCTAATAAAGATGAGATCTTACCATTCACTACATGGATGGACCTAGAAAGTACAATGCTGAATGAGATTATGTCAGAAAAAGGGCAAGCACCATATGATTTCACTCATGTGGAATTTAAGAAACAAAACAAATGAACAAAGAAAAAGATACAAAAAAACCCCAGACTCTTAAATACAGAGGACAAATTGATGATTACCAGAGGAGGTGGGGAGGTGCTGAAATAGATAAAGGGGATTAAGAGGTACAAACTTCCAGTTACAAAATAATGAAGTCATGGAAATGAAAAGTGCAGCATAGGGAATATAGTCAGTAAGATTCTAATGACATTGTTTGGTGACAGATGGTGACCACACTTATCATACTGAGGATCAAATAATGTATCAGATTTTTGAATCATGTTGTATACCTGAAACTGATGTAACACTGTGTTAATTATACTTCAATAAAAATAAAAAAAATGATCATCTCAAAAGATGCAGAAAAAGCATTTGACAAAATTTAGTATTCATTTATGATAAAAACTCCCACCAAAGCTGGCATAGAGGGAACTTACCTCAACAAATAAAGACCACATATGACAGGCCCATAGATACATCATACTCAATGGCTGAAAGCTGAAAGCTTTCCCTCCAGCATCAGGAACAAGACAAGGATGTTCATCACTTTTATTCAACATGGTGTTGGATGTCCTAGCCAGTGCAATTAGCAAGAAAAAAAAGGAATACAAATTGGAAAGGAAGAAGTAAAACTGTCACAATTTTCAGATGAAATGATATTATACTTCGAAAACCCCAACAATTCCATTAAAAGACTGGTTAGAACTAAGAAATGAATTCAATAAAGTTGTGGAATACAAAAACAATACACCACAACCTGTTATGTTTATACTAATAACAGACTATCAGAAAGAGAAATTAAGAAAATCCGATTTACAATGAAAACCACAAGACATTAATGAAAGAAATTGAGGAAGACACAAATAAGTGAAAAGATATTCCATGCTCACAGAGTGGAAGAATTAATATTGTTAGAATGTCCATAGTGCCCAAATAAATATAGATTCAGTGCAATATCTATCAAAATTCTAATAGTATTTTTCACAGAAATTGTGCAATCCTAAAATTTGTATGAAACCACAAAAGACCCCAAATAGCCAAAGTAATCTTGAGAAAGAACAAAGCTGGAGGCACCATGCTCCATGCTGGTTTCACCATGCTGATTTCAAATCATATTACAAAGCTATAGTAATTAATTAAAACAGTATAGTATTGGTATAAAAACCAACACATAGATCAATGGAACCTAATAGCTCAGAAATAAACCCATGCATATATGGTCAATTAATTTATGACAAAGGAGCTAAGAGCATACAATGAGAGAAGGAACAATATCCTCAATAAATGGTGTTGGGAAAGTCGGACAGCTACATTTAGGAATGACTCTCTCTTACCCCATTCACAAAAAAATCACCCAAAATAGATCAAAGACTTGAACATAAGACCTGAAATCATAAAACTCCTAGAAGAAAACATAGGCAGTAAACTCCTGACATTGGTGTTGGCAATGATTTTTTAAATCTGACATCAAAAGCAAAGCAACAAAAGCAAAAATAAATAGGTGAGACCACATCAAACTAAAAGGTGTTTCCTTCTGCACAGCAAAGGAAATGATCAACAAAATGAAAAGAAAACTTAATGGGAGAAAATAATTGCAAATCATGTATTTGATAAGGGGCTTATATCCAAAATACTAACTCATACAACTAAAAAGCAAAAAGTGAATATGGGAAAGAAGATCTATATAGACATTTTCCCAAAGAAGACATAGCCAGCAGGTACATGAAAAGATGCTCAACATCATTAATCATTAGTGAAATGCAAATTGAGACCACAATGATATATCACTATGCACCCGTTAGAATGGCTGTTATCAAAAGGAGAAAACAAAAAAAGACAAGAAATAACACGTGTTGGCAAAAATGTGAGGAAAAGGAACCCTTGTGCACCATTTGTGGGAATGTAAATTAGTACAACCACTGTGGGAAGTAGTATGGAATTTCTCAAAAAATTAAAAATAGAACTACCATATGATCCAGCAATTCTACTTCTGGTTATTTAGCCAAATAAAATGAAAGCACTAATTCAAAAAGATATATGGACCCTCATGTTCATTGCAGCATTATTTATAATAGCCAAGATATGGAAAATAACCTGTGTCCACCAATAAATGAGTGGATTAGGAAGATGTGGTGTGCATTTACCATGAAATATTACTCAGCCATAAAACTGAGTGAAATCTTGCCATTTGTGACAACATGGGTGGACCTTGAGAACATTATGCTAAATGAAATAAGTCAGACAGACTATCCTATGATATCTCTTATATGTAGAACCTAAAAACACAAACAAACAAACAAACCAAAAAACCAAGCTGATAAATACAGGGAACAAATTGTTGGTTGCAACAGGCAGAGAGTGGAGGGTGGGAGAAGTGGTCGAGCTGTTTTTGTTTTTGTTTAAATAAAATTCTGAAAAAGGAAAACAAGAAAGAAAAAAGCTAAGAAGGAAAAAGGAAGGAAAAGAAAGAGTGAGAGGAGGAGAAAGTAAGAAAGAAAGAAAAAAAGGAAAGGAAGGGAAAGAAGGGAAGGGAGGGAAGGAAGGAAGGGAGAGAAAGAAAGAAAGAAAGAAAGAAAGAAAGAAAGAAAGAAAGAAAGAAAAAAGAAAAGGCAGTGAAAGCTTTCAGTCCACTGAGTCAGAACTGAGAATAAGTCTCTGTATTTTATCTTCCCTCCCTAAATCCACTGGATGGTGACACAGCCCTGTACTCAGATGTTTAACTCAGACAGATACAAGAGGCTATTCTAGAAGTTCTTGTCTTCCAGACCTATAACATAATGATACAGTATTGAGGACTAGATATCAAATGAGATCATGGGTGAAGAGATGCATTTAAAACCCAAAGATGCTTTATAAATATAAGGTGGTGGTGGAATATTGTGATCAGTGACATTATGCCACTTGACTGGTAGAGTTGATGGCTAAGTTGTCAAACATAGGACCCACACTGATGGCCAAGTCATTACAAGTCACCTTTTCCCTGCCCAATTTAAATAGGCTGTGATCTAAGAAAGCAATGCTATTTTTGATATCAGATGTTTTGGCCACCACAAAAACCCATTTAAAACATCTGATTATAATATATGTTACACTAGATTACATATTGGTTTAGAATAGAAAACAGCTCTGACTTTTCATCTTGGGCTCCCAGAAGGTTGTCTACCCATCCCATTTAGTGAGGATAAGATTTCTTCACTTCCTGACTTTCCTTCCCCTCTCCCCTAGTGGAACTGTGGTCTATCTGCGGGGACATATTCCCTGGAATCATGTTAGCCTGGAAAAGAGATGTGGAATTATTTAGTCTAACCCTTTGATGGGTGTAGTGGAGATTAGAAGAGTTCACGCATGTAGAGCCTGTAGCACAATAACTAGCATGAACTAAGCCTTCAATAAAAGTTGCTATTAATGGTACTAATAGTAATATCTTGGAGCTTTTTAGTGGCAGGGCTGGGACTAGAACTCATCTCTACTCTCAATCTGGGAGACTTTGAAAAATTGTTTTAGAAGAGCTGATTATTTCTATGTAATTCATTGTGAATTCCACCATTTATATGTTCAGATAGTCCAGTTTAAGAATATCAATGCATAAAGTTTGATTTACTTTAGATTTTCAAATGATTTTTCCCATTTCCTTTCATAAAAGTAGCCCAGACATAAAAAGCAAATGTGGTGAAGAAAATCCCTGAATGATTACTTTCATTAAAATTGTATTTGCTTGAAAATTAGATAATATACCTTTATATCTCAGGGCTCCAGCTGTATAATTTAACAATAACCAGCACCTACAGACATATTTTAGCAAATATACTCCCACAGGATGCTCCAGGCTATACAAAATGCCATGGCTGCAGGAGAACAGCTAGGAACCATGACTTCCTGAGCTTTATCCAAAAACAAAACAAAACATGAAAATTATTCCAGCCCTCAATGAAACAGTAAAATATCCCCCTCCGCCTGAAAGTAATGCAGGGCATATCCAACTTAGTTAATTTTACTTTACTTTGTGAACAAATAAGTTGAATGATTTGATTCTACCAGACCACAAAAATAAATGTGGCCCCATAACCTCTGTGCCTAAATAACATGATTATGACTTGAAATGAATCAAACACTGGGCATTTAAATTTAAGTAATGATAATAACAATGATAAAGATAATGGCAGGATCACATGGTAGGATTTTACAAAAACAGAGGATAGCCAAGGGACTATCCCTTCCTACCTAAAGACACAGAGAACTCATTCTTTGGAGAAAATGAACCAGAGAACCTGGTAGACATGATTGTCCAGTCTGGTAGAGGTCAGGAGAGAAGTCAGAGGTGATATAAGAGGCAAAAAATGGGGGTTTAATGAAAGTCTGTAAGTGAAAAGATGAGATCCTCCCAGAACACTGGCTGCTAGGCTACTATAAACAAGGCAACAAATTGGAAAGTCTTAGAGAGAAACAAAACAGAACAAAACAAACCCAGATGCTTAGAAAGCCTCAGGTACCGTAATTGTGGGTTGACTGACAGAAAAGCTAACTCTCAGCCCTTTCATCCTACGACGATGTCACGCACTTAGTTCCTAATCAACTTTGTAGTGCCTCACTCTTGAATGGAGAGACACAACTTCAGACATAGGAGGAACACTTCCAATAAATATGAAAAACACATAGACATTAAAAGCTACAATTTAATGGAACTCAAGACGTTTTAGAAAAGAGGATAAAACGCAAAACCAAAACATAAGACATATACATAAGAGAAGATATTAAACCATGAAATAAACAGAATCTGGGGCTGGGAGATAGAGGACAGGAGGAAAAACACCTCAGAGAATCCAAAAAATATCACGGAAATTTAAAAATACTACAGCAGAAAAAAGCCCATAAGAAGTTTGGAGTATAATGAAGATATTTCCCAGAAAGCAGAATAAAAAGACAAAAAACATGAGCCATTGAAAGAAAAGGACACAAAATTAGAAGGATAAACTAAGAAGTAAAAAATCTAACTATGGATGACAAAAAAAAAAAATGAGAGAAAACAGGAGAAAGAATGTGAGAGAAAAATAATTACATTTTTAGATATATAGTTTTTAAAAATAGACTATTTTTAGAACAGTTTTGGGTTACAGCAAAATTAAGCAGAAAACACAGAGTTCCCATATACTGTCTGCACCCACATGCACAGCCTCTTTTCCTTCCATCATTATCTCCCAAGGCTCATTGTTTGCATTAGGGTTCCCTCTTGGTGTTACACATCGGATGGCTTACAACAAATGTATGATAACGTGTACCCACTGTTACAGTATCATACAGAGTGGTGCCACTGCATTAAGAAATCATCTATGCTCTACTATTCATCTTTTCATCTTCCCTACCCACTGATCCTTTTACTGTCTCCATAGTTTTGCTAAGGCTTCTTTTACTTAGTAATATACATCTAAGTTTACTCCATGTCTTTTCATGACTTGATAGTTTATTTCTTTTTAGTGTTGAATATTCCATTGTCTGGGTGTACCATAGTTTGTTTATCCATCCACTTACTGAAGGAAATCTTGATTGTTTCAAAGTTTGGCAATTATACATAAAGCTCCTATAAATATCTGTGTGTAGGTGTTTGTGTGGACATAAGTTTTCAGCTCCTTGGGGTAAATCCCAAGGAGTGCATTTGCTGTACCGTATGGTAAAGTATGTTTAATTTTGTTAGAAATTGCCAAACCATCTTCCAAAGTGGAGTTGCCATTTTGCATTCCTACCACAATGAAAGAGTTCTTCTTGTTCCATATCCTTGTCAGCATTTAGTGTTGTCAGTACTTTGAACTTAGGCCATTCCAATAGATGTGTACTGGTATTTTTAATTTGTACTGGTTGTTTTAATTTGTAATTCCCTAATGGCATATGATGTCAAACATGTTCTCATATGTTTATTTGCGATCTGTATATTTTCTTTGGTCCAGGTGCTTATTCAGGTCTTCTGCCCATTTTTTGTTGGGTTGTTTGTCTTAGTGTTGAGATGTTAGAGTTCTTTGTATACTTTGGATAACAGTTCTTTATCAGTTAAGTCTTTTGCAAATATTTTCTCCCAGTGTGTGGCTTGTCTTCTTATTTTCTTGACAGTGTTTTTCCCAGAGCAAAACTTTTTAATGTTAATTGAACTTAGGTGTATATTACTAAGTAAAAGAAGCCTTAGCAAAACTATGGAGGTAGTAAAAGGATCAGGGGTTGCCAGCAGGTAGGGAAGATGAAAGGATGAATAGTAGAACATAGAGGATTTCTTAAGGAAGTGGCACCACTCTGTATGATAACCATAACAGTGGGTACTTGTTATCATAAATTCATTATAATGGTGTCCAGCTTATCAATTATTTCTTTCACGGATTGCACCTTTGGTGTTTTATCTAAAAAGTCATCACCTTGATCAAGGTCATCTGGATTTTTTTCTGTGTTATATTCTAGAAGTTTTATAGTGTTGTGTTTTACATTTCAGTCAGTAACCCATTTTGAGTTAATTTTTTTGAAGAGACTAAGATGTAGGTCCAAATGATGATGATGAGGAGGAGGAGGAGCAGGATGATGATTTTGCATGTGGCTGTCCAGTTGTTCCAGCACCATTTGTTGAAAAGACTATTTTTCCTTCATTGTATTGTCTTTGCTCCTTTGTCAAAGATCACTTGACTATATTCATGTGGGTCTATTTCTGGGCTTTCTATTCTGTTCTATTGATTTATCTTTTTTTTTTTTTTTTTTTTTCAATACTACACTGATTTGTCATAGTGTCATATTAAGTCTTGAAATCAAGTAGTGTCATTCCTCCAATTTTGGGCTTCTTCACTATTGTTTTAGCTATTCTGGTATTTTGCTTCTGGTATTCTAAAATATAAATTTTAGAATCAGTTTGTTGATATCCATGAAATAAACTTGCCTGGAATTTGATTGAGATTGTGTTAAATCTATAGATCAAATTGGGAAGAACTGACATCTTGACAGTATCAAGTCCTTCTATCCAGGGGCATGAAATATCTATTTTTTTAGGTCTTTGATTTCTTTATGAGAGTTTTGTAGTTTTCTTCACATTGACTACATATTTTGTTAAATTTATACCTAAGTATTCCATTCTTTTGGGTGCTAATATAACTGGCATTGTGTTTTTAAATTCAAGTTCCACTTGTTCATTTCTGGTATATTGGAAAGAGATCAACTTTTACATATTAAGCTTGAATCCTGCATCTTTTGTATATTAACTTTTTATCCTTATAACTTCTATAGTCAGTTATCAGTTCCAGGAGTTTTTTGATTGATTCTTTTGGATTTTCCATGTAGACAATCAGGTCATCTGCAAGCAATGACAGGTTTATTTCTTTATTTCTAATTAGTGTACCTTTTATTTCCTTTTCTTGTCTTCTTATGTTATCTGGGGCTTCCAGAAAGATGTTGAAAAGCAGTGGTGAGAGGGGACATACTTGCCTTGATCCTGAACTTAGTGGGAAAGCTTCTAGGGGCTCACCATTAACAGTGATGTTAGTTATATATATATATATATATATATATATATATATATATATATATATATATATATATTTGGTAGATGTTCTTTATCAAGTTCTTTATGAATATCCCTTCTATTCAAGTTTGCTGAGAGTTTTTATCATGAATGGGTGTTGGATTTTGTCAAATGCTTTTTCTGCTTCTATTGATATGATCATGTGATTTTTTTCTTCTTTAACCTGTTTATGTGATAGATTGCATTAATTGGTTTTCAAATGTTGAACCAGCCTTGAATATTTGAGATAAATCCCACTTGGTCTTAGTGTATAATTCCTTTTATACATTGTTGAATTCGACTTGTAAATTTTTGTTGAAAATTTTTGCAACTATGTTCACGAATGATTGGTTTGTAATTTTCTTCTCTTGTGATGTTTGGTTTTGTTGTTAAGGTAATGCTGGCTTCATAGGATAAGTTATGAAGTATTCCTTCTACTTCTATCTTTGGAAGAGATTGTAGAGAATTTGTGTAATTTCTTCCTTAAATGTTTGGTAGAATTAACCAGTGAACCCATCTGGGCCTCATACTTTCTATTTTGAAAAGTTGTTGATTATTGATTCAATGTCTTTAGTAGATATAGGCCTATTCAAATGGTTTCTTCTTGTGTGAGTTTTGATAGATTAAGTCTTTCAAGGAATTGGTCCATTTCATCTAGGTTATCAAATTTGTGGAAATAGAGTTGTTCATAGTATTCCTTTATTGTTCTTGTAATGTTCATGGGATCAGTAATGATATCCCTTCTTTCATTACTGATATTAATAATTTGTATCTTTTTTTCATAGTTAACTTGTCTAGAGGCTTATTGATTTTATTGATCTTTCAAAGAATCACCTTTTCATTTCATTGACTTTCTTTTTATTTTCCCTTCAATTTCATTGGTTTCTGTTCTACTATTTATTATTTCTTTTCTTCTGCTTATTTTGGACTTAATTTGCTCCTCTTTTTCTAGTTTTCTATGGTGGAAACTAAGATTATTGATTTTAGAACTTTCTTATTTTCAAATATATGCATCCAGTACTATAAGTTCCCCTCTATGCATTGTTTTCACTACATCTTCAAAATTTTGATAAGTTGTACATTCATTTTGATTTAGCTCAAGATATTTTTGAATTTCTCTTGAAATTTCTCCTTTGATGCACAGGTTATTGAGAAGTGTCTTGTTTAATCTCCAAGTATTTGGGGATTTTCCAGATACCTTTCTGTCACTGGTTTCTAGTTTGATTACATTGTGGTCTGAGAGCAGACACTGTATGATTTCTATTATTTTGAATTTGTGAAGGTATGTGTTACGTCCCAGAATGTGGTCTGTCTTGGTGAATGTTGTATGTGAACTTGAGAAGAATGTATATTTTGCTTTTGTTTGATGAGATAGTCTATAAATGTCAATTATATACAGTTGATTAGTGATACTGTTCAGTTCAACTATGTACTTACTGATTTTCTGTCTTCTGTATCTGTCCATTTCTGATAAAGGGGTGTTCAAGTCTCCAACTACGATTGTGGATTCATCTATTTCTCCTTACAATTTTATCAGTTTTTGCCCACATATTTTGACACTTGATTGTTAGGCATATATACATTAAGGATTGTTATGTAAATCAAAACCCTCCTCCAGAGAACTAAGTCAAAGTCTACATTTTCTGTATCCTTGCTAGAGCATCAATAAATGCTTTCTGTCAAAAATATATATGAAATATTCCAATTTTCATATATCTTAAATCACACAGAACTATTAGTAATCCTTAACCCTTGCATTTTTCTTAATTTTTTTTCTAAACTCTATTAGCTATCCTAATGCTTATCTTATAAACAGCCTGAGAGTCTCAAACTAAAATGTAGACATCTATACCTTCAGTAATATTTAATTTTTAATATTTCAGGCAACAGGACTTTTTAACCTGTCAGTATTTGATATCTGAAATGATTTTAAGAATCCATGAGTCGAGTCTAAAATGATGACACTGGAAGTCAGGATTTTTTGATAGATTTTGTAACTCAGAACCCAAATTTTGTTCTTCAAAATGTGTAGATATAATTTTCAGGTCAAATAGGTCTCCTAGCAGCAAATATCATATCACAGTTATATTGAGTCAAGTCCCAGACCTCAAGAAAGTCCATTCTCCTAATCAGTGCCAAACTGTCTCACTTTTAAGGTGGTTTTTTTTTTTTTTTTTTTTAGTAGGCTCTATACCCAACATGGGGCTTAAACTCATAACCCTGAGACCAAGAGTTGAACACTCCACCAACTGAGCCATCCAGGTGCCCCCACCCCAAACTTTCTCACTTTTAAGGTATCTGTGAATGAGACAGAGGGAGAGAGTTTTAATACAGGGTTGAGTACTTATTTATGCCAAGCTAAGCACTCTAAATGCATTAGTTCATTCCTTAAATAACCCTTTTAGATAAATTCTGTTACTCTTCCTAGTTTACAGAGGAGGGAACTGAAGTTTAAAGAGGTTATATATGCTGTCTTAGGACACATGCCTTGAAAGTGGCCAAGCAAAGATTTGAACCTGTATCTGACTCCAGCAGAGCTCAGCTATGTTCGATCAAGTACTGCTTTGCTCAGCAGCAATCCTGGATCTACAGGAATGCAGGATAACAGACAGCCTGGATCAATAATTGCAAATTAAGAGTGGAATCCCTATGCTTTTGCTGTTAAATATGACTCTACCAAGGTGCAGGCATATTATTTGAAATTAACATGACAATTGTTCTACAACCCAACCCACAGGCGTCCCTTACTATTTGTAAAGAAAAGCAGTGTTCTTATGCATTGCATTCTTACCAACACTGCTTGCTGGGTCATCTGCTTTTGCTACTAAGCCCAGCTCTTTCTGCACCCTTTGAGCACCCACATGTATTTTGTTATCTAGCCCATCATCAGAACCAAACTGCTTTTACAAATTCAGTTGGCTCCTCCACTCAAGACTTCCTGCCTTTAGACAAAGAGACTGACACTCTCTTTCAGAGCTTTCAGAGCTCTCCCAGTATCCTTGCTAAGCCACAGAGCAGACCCTGATTTTGTCCTCATCCCAGTTTTAAGTGCTTCTAAACTTAAGAGGAAAAGGATGGTAAATAGGTCCCCCCACCCTTGTTTTCTTTTTGAGAGAGCATGCATGCACGCAAGCAGGGGAGGGGTAGAGGGAAAGGGAGAGAGAGAAAATCCCAAGCAGGCTGCATGCCCAGCACAGAGCCTGATTCGTGACTCGATCTCACAGTTGTGAGATCATGACTTGAACCGAAATCAAGAGTCAGATGCATAATTGACTGAGCCACCCTGGTGCCCCAGGTTTCCCTTTTTACTAAAGCCAATCATTAGTACGCCCTACTGGCCCACCATGTTGAGAGGATTCTAAGATTGTCTAGGCTCACTGGAAAAGAGAATGATGTTTGGCTAGCCATCTGTGGTGGGGTCAGAGAGAAGCAGCACATGTTAACAGGAACTTGCAGTCCCTTAAGGGATTGCTCAAGCACTCCAATTATTGCCTCATGAATTCTCATGGTTCATGAGGAACATGTTAGCAAAATAAAGTAAAAGGAGCCTCGGTACTATATGTCACTATCTTCTTTTAAACTTTCACTTTTATTCCCAAGGCAATTAATTTAAAAATTCATCAAAAACCCTCTTCTCAGGGTGACTAAAAAGATTTTTTCCAGAGGTTGAAGGTCATTGCCACACTCAAAGAAGACATAGGACTGACTGCCCTTGACTGCAGGATGACAACAGCTCCCTGAGTCAACCACAGAGCATGTTACAAGTGAAGGAGGGCAATCAGCCAGTATTTTAGGATGTGGTTATGACACTAAGCAGAGTGAGCTCCAGAGCCCTGCCACATGTATAATCAATTCCACAAAGTTCAGCAGAAGGAAGGAGAAGTGGTGTGGACAGCTGACAGACCTGGATTCTCATCCATGCTGTTTCACTAACTGAACTACCTGTTACACATTCATAAAGGAGAAGACTCGATATTGTGAAAATGTGAATTTTCTCCAAATGCATCTATAAATTCCAGATCAGAACCCCAAGAGCATTTTGATGAGCCGACTCTAAAACATATGTGGAGGAGCAAAGGACAAAAGTTTTGAGGAAAGTCAGGATGCAGAGTTGGGGCAAAAGGAGCAGGGAGATTTCCTAACTAGATATGAAGAGTTTTTGTATCAAAGCTGTAACAAGGCAGTGGTATATTTGTGCGGGATAAATAATTAGAATGATGGAATAAGAGCTGAGTAACAAACACACATGGGTATGGGAGGCTTATATACTTATGTGTACCCATTTATTCATTTTATGTGGATAGAACACCTACCATATGTCAGGTACTGCTCTGGGAGAAGGAGCTAAGCAGTAAAAATCAGGCAAAAACAGATATAAATCTCTGATTTCATAAAAATTTTGTTGGAATATGGGAGAAATCAAAATAATATGAAAATACTTTGCATGTTAAATAGCAATGTCTTAGGGAAAAGCAAGGAAGTATTAAGGAGAGGTTGAGACTTTATTTGGGGTTGCCAAGGAAGGCCTCCCTAGGAAAGGGACATTTTATTTATTAAAAAAACTTTTTTTAATGTTTATTTATTTTTGAGAGAGAGGGAGAGACAGAGTGTGAGCCAAGAAGGGGCAGAGAGAGAGGGAGACACAGAATCTGAAGCAGGCTCCAGGTTCTGAGCTGTCAGCTCAGAGAGCCCAATGCGGGGCTCGAACCCATGAACCGTGAGGTCATGACCTGAGCCAAAGTCTGGTGCTTAACCCACTGAACCACCCAGGTGCCACAGAAAGGGACATTTTTAAAGAATACCTAAGGAATAAGGAAACAACCTGCTCCCCCAGGCTTGAAAGAGTGGAACCTTTTCATCTAGCCTCAGCTTTTGGTTCTCAAACTCCTGTGATTGTGTAAGCAGCCGAATATATTTTCAGTGGTTAAGGATGTGCCAAGACCTGTCAGTGTCCCAAAGGGGAGGATCTAAGCATCTAGATTCAGGCTGACCAGATGCCAGATCCTCAGGCAGCAGCTTATAAAAGTATACAAATATATACAGTTCTGAGGGGCCACACAGGCAGAAGCCCTGCTGCCCCCCAGAACCAGGTAATAAAGAGGCATCTCCTGGCAACACAAAAATTGGGATTCCAGACAGGGGAATGGGCTCCTCCCTGGGGTGACACTGATTATTCCAGTGCCATGTGACAGGAACACAGGCTCCCCTAGCCTCAAAAGCCATGTGATCAAGAGGCAAGCATCCCCTGGGCAGCAGCTGCAAAAATCAGGGCCCTAGATGCATGTAAAGGGTCCCTCTTGGGAGACACGGTTGCTCTGGAGCACAGCAAAGGGAGCACAAAGATGGCACCTGCCAGTGTCCGTCCCTGGAGAACATTCCAGTGGTTTCCTGAATGCGTATGCTCAATCAGACGCCAGTTTCTCAGGCAGCATCTTTAATAGAAGCAGGTGAGCCTCCCTCACTTTGTCTGGGAGCCATGGCCGCCTCAGGGCCTGGTGGGGATGTGGGCCCTTTTTAAGAGCCCTTTCTCAGATCACTACTGTTTTGTGGGTCTTGGGACATGAGCCCTTCTGATTTTCAAAATTAGATTTTTTTTTTTTTTTGGAGGTTCATCTCTCAAGTGTGTGTCTTCAAAGCTGGGATTCATGATGTGGGGTTTGAGCCCTTTGCTCCTCAGGGAGAAGCTCTGGGTTTTGAGTTCCCATCCAAGTGTGGGTTGCAGTGCCAGGGACAGGATTTATGGTGAGACTGTGTCTCAGCCTCTCTCACCCAGTTTTCTTCTCATTTACCCAATGTATAATCATCACTCAGCCAGCCTTGAGGGATTTTTAGGAGGAGACTGTTCCATATGTAGCTATAGACTCAGTCTGTGGAGGAGGTGACTTCAGGATCTATGTTGCCAGATGATTTGTAATTGGCTTCTCTGCATCAGTAGGATGGCCTTGGTCCAAGGGGCCATTCTGGCAAGGGAACAGTGTGACAATCCTATTTATAGTGCAAGTGTCCCAATGTACAATTAGGGAGTGTGGGTCACTTCCGTCTAGATTATGCCTTCTTTTGATGTACAGCCATGATAGAACTCACCATCCATCCATTACGTTTCTAAAAGATCTCTCACAAAACAGAGGGTGCTTTCAGAATTCCTAGGAAAGTGAGCTGAATGTATATTGAACTCTGGTATTCTTCTGAGCTCATCTTACCCTTTAACTTGTTATATCTACTCAGAGACAATTGGGAAAGTTTTTCCTCTGCTCAGTTCTCACTGGGGTTTTAGTGATTCTATTTCCCTGTCCCCATTAGGAAATAACTATGTCTTAAATAGCTGGCCAAAGAAGAAGATAAAATGAATTAGAGTTTAAATAAGATCTTCTGAGTTTAATTTTTTTTAGTAGGTAAAACCTTCCTTATATTTTACATGAGAGGGGCCTTATTAAAAAACCTGAAAACTCTATTTTTTTCAAGTAGTCTCAATAATTTGATAGTTCTAGGAGAATGTCTGGGCCATTCAGTTTGAAGCAGGCTGATTTTCTAGGGTCCAGATCACATAGCCAAGAGTTTATAGAGATTCCGGCACCTCTAACAATCATGAAAAGGCGACTTCTACACAAAATGCCATGGCATGGGTGCAGGGACAGCCTCTGACCAGGCTAAAATCCTACAGTTAGAGATTCATTACTTTGGCTGAAGATTTTTAACACTCAGCAAATAAAAAAAACAAAACAAAACACATGTCAGAGTTGGCATGGTCAGTGTGATGAATTTATCAAAACCTTTAATGAGAGCAGGTCTTGATATTGATGGATGGAACAAAGCAGACAGCCAGGCACTGAGAGAAGGGATTGACAATGGCAGGGAAGTCAGGGCAAGGGAAGGGGAGCTTGGAAGGAAGGCTGAGAAAGGGCAGCTGGGGATGGGGAAGGGTGCAAGAACATGAAAGATCAATTTCACCTGTTTTGTTCATTTATTCAACAAAGATTAGCTAAGAATCTACTTTGTTGATTGAGAAGCACTGGGGCTGGGGAAGAAATAATCATGCTCGCAGGGGGTGCAGGTGTAGAGGAGAGGCAGCCATATCAGCCGGTATGGAAAGCACAATGTACAAACTCATAAAATGGGGCAGAGAGGGTGGTGTGATCCCAGAAGAAGTATGTGGGGGATGGAGTGACAGAGAGCCATCTCAGAGACACTGATGTTTGCATTTGGTTTTAGGACAAATCGAAAAGTTTGCCTGGAGGGCTGTAGACAGGAGCAGCCTCTGTAAGCTGAGGGGGTAGTCTGGGCAAAGGGCATAGAGATGAGCAAGAGTTTATGTAGGAGGTTAAGGTGAGCCATTCCACGAGGCTGGAAATCGTGAGGTGCATGGGGCAGCTGGGGAAGCCGGTGAAACCCAGGCCAAAACACTGTGGCAGCCCTTCATCCTTCCTACAGTGCTTGAACTTGATTCTGTAATTGATAGGGAGCTTCTGACTGAGCAAGGGGCTGGCCAGATTTGCATTATTGAGAAATGGCTTCTGGCACATTCTACAGCTCGAGGCTACGCTGAAAAGGGGACTAGGACTGCCTAAAAGCTGTGTCTATAGCCTGCAGATATACACAAGCCTCAAGCAGTTGTACAGTTGTGTCTAAGTTGCTAGTGTGTGACTTTTAAGCTCTACAATTCAAAGCCTCACAAAACCAGGAAGAGATAATAGAACAAAAGAATGCAATGATTTAAATCTTGAATGAGTTATACAGGTTTATGCACAGGTGTTATTATCTGTATATTCATACTGAACATTTTCAGGTTGTTATTAACACGATTGAATAGTCCATCAACACGAGACACAAGAAATAACAATAAAGTGAAAGTTTGTTAAGCCCACTCAAAAGTAAATGTAATCCTAAGACTGAACACTTCAAGTGTGCTAAATAAAAGACTCTAATGTTTAGTAAAAACTTGTTTTTTAAAATTTTTTTAATGTTTATTTATTTTTGAGAGAGAGAGAGAGAGAGAGAGAGAGCACAAGCAGGGGAGGGGCAGAGAGAGAGGGAGAGGGAGACACAGAATCTGAAACAGGCTTGAGGCTCTGAGCTGTCAGCACAGAGTCCAACACGGGGCTCGAACCCACAAGCCATGAGATCATGGACCTGAGCTGAAGTCAGATGCTTAACTGACTGAGCCACCCAGGTGCCCAGTAAAAACTTGGTTTTACTACAAAACATGATTTTTAGATGCAGTTTCACAAAATGATATGATTTCCCAATCCAAAAGACATAGTCTGATTTGAGGTTGCGTTGTCCCTGCTGAAGCCAGGAGCTTTCTGTCATTTCCCACCCTCATCTGGAATGTTTCCGTGGCTCAGACTCAGTGAGGTATGAGCTCGTGGACCACGGCTCCTGTGACAGTCATACTACGCCAAGGGTAAGAGGCAGATCATGGGAAAAGAAATGTTTAAAAGGGAACAATGTTGCAAACAGAGAGAGAGAGAGACAGAGAGACAGAGAGACAGAGAGGGAGAGGCAAGCCAGATCCTCTTACTCTGATTACGAGATAAAGTCACAGCAGGTGCTGGGACTTAGGTCAAAATTATAAATAGAATGGAAATTCTAATGAGACTAGCAAAGGACACTGAAGTTGAGAGCTAAGACCAGCTTATGGAGGCCTCGTGATCTCAGATAGCATTTTTTCATGATAGCACTTTCCTCATTTCCCAGCTCTACTTTCCTCTCCTCCTGCCTTTATACTTCATTTCAGCAATTATTTACCCTCCTACGCACATTGTTTTGTATTAGATTTAGGCTGACTCTTCCAATGAGTCTACCAAGGTGTTTATTTATCCCTTCTTTTGTCCAAAACAAGATTTAAGTTGGAGCTACGTGGTAAGTCCCTTTAGGACAGGGGAGGTATGGTACTTATATTGGTTTCCTGATAGTTCACGACCTACTGTGTATTAGGTGCTTTGTACAGAATGGCTGAAGATAACTTGGCTTCTGAGAGGTTTGATTTCCTGCTCTGCCACTCACAGCATATGACCTGAGGCAAGGAGTTTAACCCCACTAAACCTCAGCTATCTCACTGTGTTCTTCTAATACATGAAATAATATATTTTTAAAAGATCCCCAGTACCTAGCACATAGTATGACCTTAATAATTGCGTAATATTATTATAATTGTGTATAGTTTTAAAATTACAATAAACAGTAAAACAATTTTATTCCATTATGCTACTCCTACAAGTAGATCATGTTATTTTTACAAAATGAGACCAAAATACTCTACCTAACAGAATTAACAACACACTAATTTTAGTGGGTATTCAAGTGAATAAAAAAGTCATGGTTATACTACCCAAAGAAGTGACAGAAGAAGGAAATGATTTTTAGATAACCTGAGAAGTTCACTGGAGTTACAGAGGGCCCCAACCCAGACTGTTAGTAATGAAAACAATCCTGCCTATTTGCACTTTTCAAAGGACTTCCCTACTTCACAGAGCCTCATTATTTGATGGCTGACAAGATCTGAATTCTCTAGGAAATATCTGTAATGTCGTTGGCACACAGGCAATTTTCTCAGTGTCCTTGATTACTGGAAACAAGGGCATTCTGTTTGGGCCTCAGGTTCCCTATGCAACTTCAGATAGAATCTACTTTTCTCCTATGAGTCCCAATCCTTCTTCAGAAAGTAAGAACCATGGAATGACTAAGAATATGGGCTTTGAAATGATTTTGGGTCACCCTGGGG
Source organism: Panthera pardus (assembly GCF_024362965.1). Taxonomy (NCBI): domain Eukaryota; kingdom Metazoa; phylum Chordata; class Mammalia; order Carnivora; family Felidae; genus Panthera; species Panthera pardus. The sequence continues at coordinate 67,966,294 of NW_026526991.1, read as the reverse complement.
GATCTTACCAGGCTCTGGGACGAAAAGCTTGTATTCAGCTTTTAATTTGGACTTCACACAACCTTGTGAAGTAGATAAGTATTATTTCTCCCTCTTTCCAAGAGCGGAAATTCAGGTGCAAAGAGATGAAATAGTTTCTGTAAGACCACACAGCTCATATGTGGAAAGGCTGGGGTTTGAACCCAGGTTGGTCTCCAAAAGCTAGCTCATAACCGCTATGCAAAGCTGCCTTCCCTAATACCTGGGTGTGCCAGTCACCAGCTGGTTGACACTGGACGAGGCATTAAATCTCCCAGAGCTTTCTTATTTGCACAACTTAAGTAATATTTTATAAGGCTTTTGTGAGAATAAATTTAGGTGGCATTTATGGATGAGTGTGTGTATCTACTAATGGGCAGCTGTTGAGGTTTGAGTGGGAGTTTTGAAGAGAGACATCTTAGGTAGTCAAATCCTGCTCACACTTCCCCATGGCACCAAGGATCATAAAACCACAGGGGACCGTGTGGTGATGGAGAGCAAGCATGTGTCTAGCACCTACCTCAGTGCTTGGCCCAGACTGGGTGCCCATTAAATGTCTGCTGGATGAATTGATTCAGCATCCGTGTTACTTGCGATTCAGATGCAGCAGGAGAAATAGTTTCTCACCTCCAGAAACTGAGTCCTAAACACAAGGAGACAAGGCAACAGAAAATAAAATAGTTTAATATGTGAGCGAGAGTCAGGAAGGCTGTTGGAAAAGGACTCTGGGCACTGAATCTTGGAGGATACCTGGGAGTCCGTTATGTGAAGACAGGAACATGTATAGAGATCAGTATGTTCAAAGGCACTTGGGCATGAGGCCATTGTAAGAAGTACAAATTGTTCTGTGAGGAGAGAACATGTGGTGAGTAGTGAGGGGTGGTGAGATGTGGTCCTAGGTCTTAATGCTGCCCTGAGGAATTGGGATTGCATCCTGAGGGTAATGTGTGGAGCCTGGACCTTAATACAGGCAATGTCAAGAGCACATTCCCATTTTGGAAAATTTAGTGTGCAGTATGGTTGGATTAGGAAGAGGTTGAATATACAAGTTAAAGGGTTATGATAGTAGAAAAGACATTTAGCTATTGCAGCAGGGATGGGGAGGTGGAAATGGATTTTAACTGTATTTAGGAGGTGGAGTTAATTGGACATAAAGTCAGGTTACAAAGAAAAGGAGGAATGCTGTCTAAGGTACCCACTTCATTTGAGCAATTACATATATGGTGGTTCCATTTATAATACTAGCTACCATTTATGGAGTGCTTTATTATATACCTGGCATACTGCTTTGCATGCATTATTCCATTTCATCCTCGTATCAGTCTGCAAAGTAGTGATCATCTCCGTTTTATGGATGAAAAAGGTGGGGTTCAGAGCAATTAGGAAGCTTGCCAGTATTTCATATGGAGCAAATGGAGTTGGGATTTGAACTCGGTATGTGTCTCCCAAGCCCATGCCATCAGTCACTGTGGCAGGTACAGACACTTCCTGTGCTGAGGGACCAGGAAGAGAAGGTTTGGAGAGGGGACGGGAGAAGATGGTGATCACATGGCAGAAGTGTGTTCCCACATAAACCCAACCCGGCAAGTTCTGTGCTGGGTTTTGCTTGCATGGAAGCAGCATTTCTCTTATCTGGGGGTATTGGTGAGTGGGGGGTAGGAGGTGCCAGGAAGGTGCTCCCTATCAGCATCCTGCTGACATCATGGTGCTCTCCTGCCTCCTCCAGAGTAGCTGTTGATAAAAGAGAGATTAAGGAGAAGGATTCTTCAGGTCAGTGTTTCCAGCTTTAGTGGAAATGCCAACAGAAAAAGAGGCCCAGCATCTGAAGCTATAGGCAAGGGAGCCCAGGGATCCAGGGAGGTAGACACAGCCAACATTTCTTGGTTAAGGACATTACCCCCATAGTCTGTTTTAACTGCTGAAATCAGAGCAAATAAACATGCTGCCACAGCAACCAATAAATACATATTGGTGGAACGGATGTCAGTGAAATGTAAGCAATGAGCTGATAGTTGGTTCTTTTGGCACTTGGCCAATTCAAGAGCCAATTCGGAGCCAATTCGGAGCCAATTCAAGAATGTGTGTGAATCCTTGGGTGAGGCAGGCATAATTTCAGAGGCTCCAAGCAGACCTTTCCCCTGTCCCTGTCCTTTTAGCTGCAGAGACCTGCAGCTCTTTATTCTAAACAAGGGCCCACTTACAGCCTCATTAGTCATTTTGTGTCTTTAGGCTCCTTTCTTGTGAACACTTTTTGAGGGAAGGGTGGGAGAGAATACAGTGCCTGTCAGCAGGGAGAGGAAGGAAGCCTGACTTGGGAAATGCACGCTAACTGATCAGGGTTTAACCATTATGCTGTTTTTATGCAGTTCAGTACGGGTTGCTCAGTAAATGACGGGCTGATAGAAATTTATTTCATGAATTTATTTATCATTCTTTGCCATAACTTAGGCTAACTAGAGAAAAAAACATATCTGGAACCATGACCTCTCAGGGTCCCTCCGTGTGCTTGAACTTCAGCACTGTTAGGAGGGTCATTTATGACTCTACCATCGAAACTCCAACGTCTTTGAAGGTATACTGTTTTACGTGGACACGTTAGTACTTTTGCTTTCTCACCCTATGGCATGTGTTTGTGTACGTGGAGGGGTATTGGGCAGGATGGAGAGTGTCAAGAATTAATGGGCATTGCCCAAGAAAATGAATTGGTTGACTATTTAGTGAGCACGATCTACCTGGAAGTAAAAATAACTGTGGAGCAGAAAATCTTATTATCACGCATATCATAATTACTATCTGGGACACGAAGTGACAAGAATGTGTGCCGTGTCCATTTGGCTACTGGTTTTTCTATTCCCTGCCCCCAGGCAACCTAGGAGGAGTCTCATTCTTTCCCCTTGCAAAAGTGCCAAGGATTTCTGCTTCAGCAATGATTGGGGGCTCCCCCACTTTGGTGTTTTACTAACCACACCGCCCGCAGGAAGCCGCGAATCTGAGGAGATGGGCAAAGAGTCTGAATCTTCTGGTGGTATTCCCAGGATCTAGGACACAGGGAATGAACCAATCAGATTATCAACATCAGGCCACATTTGTCCCTCTCCCCCAATCCTTTTTAATTGGGCAAAGTATTTATCTTAAAATATAGCATGTATGGGGTGCCTGAATGGCTCCGTTGGTTAAGCGTCTGACTCTTGATTTTAGCTCAGGTCATGATCTCATGGTTAGTGAGTTTGAGCCCCGCATTGGGCTCTGCTCTAACGGCACAGAGCCTGCTTGGGATTCTCCCTCTCCCTCTCTCTCTCTGCCCCTCCCGTGCTCTCTCTCTCTCTCTCTCTCTCTCAATAAATAAATAAAATAAAAAAAAATCTAGCAAGTGTGATACAAATCAGACACCTAACAATAATATCTATAAAAAAATCATCAAAGAAATCAGTATTTCTGTCCAGCGTTAACAGAGGATTAATATATCTCCTTTTCCTAAGAGTTCTTTAGGCAAGCAGTTCTTTAGGCAAGGCAGCAGTAACCAAGGATAAAACAACCATGACCACAACAGTGGTGTTAAAGGTTAAACAACCTTCTACTGCCCTTGTTTATGTTTTATCATCAGGTGAGCCTTCCTTCCCTTCAAAGGCCTGTACAAATGGCTGGCGACTTTCAATCATCAAATCAAAGCCTTTTGTCGCAATCATTTCTTTGGTGTAATGCAAGATATGCTGTGAGTAATTTGATCGGCTCCGTCATTTCCATAATTAGAACAAGAGCAGTCTTCGTGAAGTATGTGCTCATACCATGGTGTGAAGTCACACAGAAGTGAGCTCACAAAGCCCTTAAGTTGTGTGGACCTAACATAGCAGCTATTTTTAGAAATAAATTTATTTATTTACTTACTTGTCTCTAGCAGTTTGTCCACCACCCAGCTAGACATCTTTACCTTTCTACTCTCCATTTGGCGTATCTCTTGATGACCAATGAAATGCAAGTCAGAGAGTTTCACTTTAAACACATTATTTCGCTGTGTTTAGATAACACACTGTTATCTATGGGCAGTGAGTGATGGTAGAGACAGAATAGGGTATGTAGCCAACCTGTATATAACCTTGGGCAAGGCCAATAAATCCTGTGAGTCTCAGTTTGTTCATCTGTGAAATGGGGGATAAAATATAGGTAAAGTGCCTGGCAGTTGATAGACATTGGCTGTGATTTATTATCCATTTGGAGCTGTATGAGCTTGCGTTTATCGTTTGTTACTTTGAAAATCTTCATGGCTGTTTCATGGGCAGTTCCCAGACAATTGTTAAGTTCCTCTAAAGACAACTTTCATTTATTTTGCATCACTTCCTAGGTCTTTTGTTAATAGACAGAGGTCTGGCTCACTGGATTCTTCATCATACAATGCTATGGTTGACTGCATTTCATTCTAAATAATTTTCTTCTTTAGACTGAAACCTAGTTACTAGGTTTCTATGTTTGAAGACCCCTAAGCTTAGTTACAGGAGGCCAAAACAGAAAAAGCAGCTCTGGGAAATCCCTTTATTGCCTACATCATTCCTATCCCCTTCTAGCTGAGAAAGTGGAGTTTAACCAGTCCTTCCTGTTGTTCCCACCTCCGTATCTTAGCTCTAAGATCTAGGCCATCTTGGGCAAGCGGACAAAGCTTAGTTTTTGTCTGAAAGGGGGGTGTCCCTTGCTGGGTGTATCTTGCTCAGAGCATTCTAATTTATTTATGGGACTAAAGAGTTGGGTGAAGGGGGTGGAGGGTAGTCTGAAGGCACGTATTTTTAATGTGATTCTGGGGCCGAGTAGCGGAGAGCTTCCTGCCCCCAACCAGCCTTTATCCTCCTCATTTACATATTGCTTCCTGGCAGCCAATCACCAATTATTTAGCTTGATTCCCTCCCATTCCTGAGAAAGGCGCACCTGCTTAAAGCTAACATTTTCGAGACAGGTTTAGGAGATTCAAGTTGGAGTTCTGTTAAGGGATGACTGTGTACCCACATATTCTGGTATAGTCTTTTTTCTTAAAGTATTAACTTGTCATTTTAGAGCTAAACTCTTCCTCCCAACTCCCATTTACAAAATAAGGAATAATCACAGCACTAGATGTATTTCACGGACCCAGCAGGTAATATCTGCTGAGAGGAAAAGTGCTTTTATAAATTCTAGTGTTATTTTTGTTTTAGCTGTTTACATATAACAGCTATACACAATTTTCATGTTCTTGATGTTCTGTGCGGTAGTAAAACTCCTGTTCCCAACACATCTTGATGGCAGTTGCCCAGAAGATTCCTGTTTTGTCTTGTAAGCAGTATCAAGCTTAACAACGGTTAGTTGTTTATAGTAATTCTTTATTTCAATATGGGCTTCTGATGTTTTAAGTTCAGAAAATAGTCTCTGTGCTAATTCTCTAGTCATATGAGGAGTCAAATGAGGAGGCTCATTTCTGATGATTGCTTAATCTTCATCCCCCGGAGAATCTTTGCACCAGAAGAAAAAGTCAAAAGGCATTCCACACCAACTTGTCAGAGCACGTCTCCTTTGCTTTGCTCTTTTTTGCTTTTGCTCTTGAAGTCTTCTGGCATGACTGAAGCCTGGGAAGCAGCATGATTTGAGATGAAAATGCTGTAGTTGTCAGCATTAAATGCTGTAGATGCATTTCTAGCCTCAAAATTATATGGAGATAGAACCTGGTCAGTTCAGGGGTGGCTTGTCCACCTTATCGTAGAGTCTCAAGTTTAGATAAATGGCACCATTTCACACTGTATTGTATCAGATTTTAGGAGAAACATTACCTTCAGGGTAGAACTTGCTATCAAACCTATAAACAGCTCACTGTGCAATAATAATGGGAGAAGACATTTTGCTAAAACACGAGCAACTGAGCCTCTTGTTTTCAAAAAGTAATTAGGAAATCCTCTCCTTTTTCTTTTTATCCTAGTAGATCAAATTTCTGACTGAAAGGAATTGAAAGTTTTGTTTTGCTTTGTTTTACGTGCAACTCCCACTGGGAGTTACCAAGTGGAATTTATTCTTTATGTGAGAAGGATAAAGTCACGAGACGAACAGTGAGGGGGCAGAGAGAGGTTTTGAACATATTAGAATATTGAACCCCCAAAACTCAGTTTTTAACATGTTTCAGCAGACCGACTATATGAACAAGAGGTGGTACAACATGGTGGTTAAGAGCACAGACTAGGTTTGTAGTTTGACCCCACTTACTGGCTGTGTGACAGCAGGTAAGGTATTTAATCCCTCTGTGCCTCAGTTTCTTTACCTGTAGAATGAGGATAACAATACCGCCACTACCAATACCTACCTCAGAGGGCTGTTGCAGTGATTAATGACTTAATATTTATAAAGTGCTTAGAATTGTACCTTGGCACATAGGATGTGTAGGCTGCCACTATCACCATAGACGTAGGACTCTTTATTATAAAGACTGAAAGATGGCTTTTCTGTAATTATGCTGGAAGTTCCTTTAGGTCCCGGCTTCCTATCTTATGGTTTTAAATTTATACCAGCATTTCTTCTGTTTTAGTGAATGAAGGCCCAATTCCACCTGAAAACCTCAATTCTAATCATTACCTAAAAGCCTGAATTGATAAGTTATGCACTATATCAGGAAAGTATTTTCCAAGACTCACTTGATGATTAAAGTTAACTGATAAACAAATTGGAGAACAAACAGGTATATTCAATCGTCAAAATACAGTATTTTTTGGATCATGGTAAGAGTGTGTTGTAATTATATACATGCCAGCTTGTAATTCTCAGTGTGTGTGATTATTTGATCAGTCCGTGTCTTCCGAATTAGACTTTAAACTCCACGAGGAAAGGTACTGTGTTTTGCTTACCATTAAGTTTTAGCAACCAGTGTCTGATGTATAGTAGGCATTCAAAAGTAGTTGTCAAATGTATGTATGAATGAATGAATGAATGAATGAATGAATGAATGGCTTGGTAATTACCAAATGATACTTTGAAAGCCATTGTGTTTATGTAATAGACTCCTAAGAAATTCACATGTAGTTACTAGGGTTATTCATACTGTTAGTGTTTCTAATAAGAAAATAGAAGGCTGACAGAGAAAGTAAAGTACACAGAAATTCATTAATTCAGCAAAGAGGTGGGCTTGAGGATGAGCTTCCAGTCTTCTGAGTCCCAGTGTGGGTATCTTTCCACTAAGATGAAAAGGAGAATCAAGAAATGCCACCTTCTTTCCCTCTTCAATCTTTTTCTTACTTCTCCCGTATAATCATTCCATGACTTGCGTTCTATAGATGCAGAAGGAAGAAAGGAGAAAACCTTGAGACGTTTGGTTAGTACTCTCCTTCTGGAAGGAAAGTAGACATCAAAGTACAGAATTGCTACATACCTATGACGCACAGCCCTGTCTCTTAGGGCCCAGGTCCTTGTGACAGTTTCTGACATTCTGATAAAGTTAGAGTATGCTGCTGGCCCCCAGGCAGGTGGCTCCAACATCAAAGGGTTGGTATCAGCAGTGACAATTTAAAATGAATGTGCCATTTTCCTAAAAAATTACCATGTAGGCAAATGTATAACTTTTTATTTAGCTCCTGAAAATACTGTACATAGAAAGACATTCTTAACCATCTGGAAACTGTTTTGAGGAAATTAAAGTTTAGGAGCTCAACTATATCAATGATTCCCTCTTGCCTTTATTATTATTATTTCCCTGTTGCCTTGCCCTTAAATCAGGTCTTAAAACTTGTTTCCTATAAAATAGCTTCCAGCAAATTTGTAAGTCAAACTCTTTGCCCTTTCTCCTCTTTGACTTTCAGACATTCTTCTGGTTTTGTTCCAAGTTACGTGTATGTATCATAGGCATAAATGTTCTTTCTTTTTTCTTTTTCCTTTTTTTTTTTTTTTTCTACTCTTAGCACATGTGGAGATGATTTAGTTTCTGAAAGAAAATTCTTTGGACACCTACTTTTTTACAAAATCCAAATCCTGTGGAATCAGAGTGAGGTTTTTCTGTCTCAAAGTGTAAACCAGAAGCATAATCAAACAAAATTTTTAAAACATCAAATTAGGCCATTAGAGCAATGCTCTCTATCACTGAGATGAGAATTTAATGTTAGACAACTTACAGTCATTACTATTACTCCATGCACAACTCTACCCAGTTTGGTTATGTCACATGGAGATGTGATTATCTGTTGGACCTGTTGGCTCTCTGGTTTCAGTTCAGCCTCTGTGCTGGATTAAGTTTCCATGAAACCATGATTAACTAAAATGCTTCAGGAATGATGACTTGTGTTTCACTTAATTTTTTTGGTTAGCTGAAGTTTAACCAGAAAATGTTTGGCTTTAATCCTTGCTTAAAAACGTTCTAAAATCATTTCATTTTCTTGCACCAAAAGGATAGCACAGTGGAAGAGTCTGTCATTGGTAGTTAAAAATATTACAAGTCCCACAGGGTCATTTTCTGATTATTAGAAAATGTTCCAGATGGAGGGAGACCTGAGAGGTTGAAGTGAACATGGAAATCAGTTAAAAACTAGACCCCTGGGGTCAAATAGTTGGTTACCTCTATTTTTAAAGAATGGACAATAAGCTACTATTTGTTGAGCACCTTCTATTTATTTGCCAGGCCTTAGACTCTCCACTTCAGGAGCCCAGTTATGGTGGAGGAGAAAGGAATATGCTTACCAATAATGACTGCACAATGTGATAAGTGCTTAAGAAAGTATGCAGCAAGTGCTGTTGTAGCACAGAGCAGGGAACTTCTGATGGCCTGAGGAAGTCAAAGACCTCATCATGGGGCAGATGACGGTCTGGGTCTTGACACATGCTTAGGAGTTAAGTGAAGAGGAGGTGGGGCATCCTTGGCCGAGGGAGCAGACTTTGAAATAGACAGAGATGTAAATGAGAAATATCTGTCTAGGGACCGGTGTGTATGCCTGTGTGGCAGGCTGGGGGAGACTATAAAGGGCCATTTATAGAATTCAAGTGCTATTTTATAAGTAACATATAATAGTGGAGTTAAACAATCTGATTTGTGTTTTAGAAAGGTTACCCTGGCAATGGTGGGAAAGAGCATTAGAAGGAGGAAGAGACTATTTCGATGAACTCGTTACTATTTCTAAAAAATCTTTTACTGTTTTACTGTTTTATTGACCTGAATTATAGTTTGAAACATTATTTTACCTTTAAGTAGGAAAACGTTTCTGTTTTCTTCTCTCATTTAGGTTCTCATAATATTATTCTCTCATAATATTATTATGATCTTCCCTTTGAATATTGGGAAACTGAGGCACAATGGCCATGTCACTTCCTCAAGGTTCTGAATGGAATCCATTGAGAAATTGACTCAAAGCCAGGTCTCAAAGTTTTTTCCAGCAATTGCTAGACCACACTCCCCACTATTACAGCATATTTATGATATAATTAACTTTCGGAAAGCCATATGGCTTTTGTTACAAAGACTAAAGGAATGTGCTTTTCATAACGAATGGCATATGGCCTCCAATAGCTCTTTGCTTGCATGTTTTAACAAAATGAACATGTACATAAATTAGATGCCTCAGGTCAGTTAGCAAACTGAGGTTGATTTTCTCCTGCTCTCCCTAATTACAATTGCATTTCTAACAAATATCAAGGAGTTTTTTTGGCAGCCTGTGGGTGTAAACATGCATAGTGTGGCTCAGATAATCCTTTTCTCCGATGGCATTGCCCCTTTAAAGAGTCAGCATTTGTCTCTTAGTCACGGTGGAGTGTGCAGAAATAGGCGCATTTCTGATGAAGCTGCATGCTTTTAGAAGAGTGGGAAAACTAGTTGACTTGAAAGATACAGTAGGCAGAGGGAACAGACGAATGAGAACCACTGAGCTGAAAGTTGACATTTCCCTTTTGCCATTTTAAGTGATGCAGGGTTGATAGATACATGATAGATGCTCACGTGCTGAACTAATTTAATAGCAGTTAATCGCGAGTGCTCACACTTAATCTCCCCGATATTTAGAAGCCTTTCTATTTTAAGTAACATGCCTTAAAGTTCTGCCCTCTTAGTTCACACTGTGTCTCATCCTATTGTTGATTTAGCAGGTTTTCTGGTAGAGTCTGAGAATGAGCTCCTTGCAACTTTCACATTATCGTATTACAGTATTCACCACTGATTATTTGTACTCAAGGTCAATGACATTATCTCATTGGAATTCCCTGGACTCTGAATTCATAAGATAGTCCAAAATGCTCTTGTCTGTAATGGAAAAATACAGCACAATTACTGTAAGTCAGTCGGTTCATAAAGGATCTGCGTTTTAAATGTAGCTACTAATCCTGTTGGCAAATCGCTTACTTTTTTTTTTTTTTTTGTGCTTGTGTTTATATTATAGTAATAATTCAATTTTTTGTTAATTAAGTGGAAGTATATCAGCAATAAAAGGAAATTTAAAATACAAACATTTCTTAAGGAACTAAAGTAAATAAGTAAAAATACATTTTAATTAATGTTAAAATATTTAAACCCTTTTATTCAAAACCTTAATTTCCTAAGAGCAAAACCCACATAATTTAAGATAATTTATTCATGAAGAATAAAACAAATATGTTAAATAATAAATTAAACTTTAGGTGTCTCTTTTTCCCATCTAAAATGACTCCCTCAAATCTTGTTCATACAAAAGGAAATCGCTTTTAACTTGTGTTCTAATTCCTCTTATATTTACTATAATATGTATTCCTTTTTTGGACAAGTTATAGCTTCTCCTTTCATAAAATAATATCTTCCATTATGTTATAATTACAAACTGTGGACTCATAGGATCAATGAATCATAGGGCTGGATAGAATGAGCCTTCAGCAATCATCCCTGTCCCCAGGACATCTCTAAACCATGAATTGAATAACAAGGTGAGTAAGAGACACCTCTAGCCAGAAATATGGCTTTAGCTAGATGAAGAAAAAAGGTAAACTGGGGAACTCTTTTCCTCTTTAGCAAAAATACTTCTTCCTTCCTTTTTTTTTCCCCCCAAAGTGTACTCACCCCGAGCTGATATTATTAGGCTAATAATCCCACGAAAAAACTTGTTGTGTGTGAAAGTGTGGAATCATTTAGACTTCTTATTTGAGAATTGAATACTAGGATCTGTAAGACTCCAGACAGTGATGTTTGAGAATGAACGATTCTGCCCCTATCTGTTTAACCATCATTTATTACATGACTGCAAAATATAAACAACAGTATGAGGGTACAAGATTTGTAAACAAATTATTGCTGCATAATCTATAGAAAGCTGAAAAAAACAATTTGGAAGAGAAACATAACACAAGTCAGTTGGAGGTTGGAAGAAAATGTTCTTTTCTTAACTGCCACGATTCACTCCTGTTAAGGCCGTGCCCATCTTGCTTAGAGGCTCGGTAGCAGGTGGAGATAGTTGTATTAGAGAACATGCTTCCAGACACTGAGCAGTATGGCTGTCTGTGTAGAGAAGTTTAAGACTGACCAAACATGGACACAAAACAAGAGACCTGGTGTCTCTTTTGCTCAGGCCCATGGTGGCAGAAGGAGGGGCAAGTGTCACCGTCTTCCTACTGCCAAGAAGCTCCGTAGCCTCCAATGTGATCAGAAGTGGCATGATCAACAGTACAAGAAAGCCCATTTGGGCACAGCCCTGAAGGCCAACCATTTTGGAGGTGCTCCCCATGCAAAGGGAATTGTGCTGCAAGAAGTAGGGGTTGAAACCAAACACCAAATACTGCCATCAGGAAGTGTGTCAGGGTCCAGCTGATCAAGAATGGCAAAAAAACAATCACAGCCTTTCTACCCTATGATGGTTGTTCGAATTTTATTGAGGAAAGCAATGACGTTCTGGTTGCTAGATTTGGTCACAAAGGTCGTGCTGTCGGTGACATTCCTGGAGTTTGCTTTAAGGTTGTCAAAGTAGCCAGTGTGCCTCTTTTGGCTTTATACAAAGGCAAGAAGGAAAGACTAAGATTATAAGTTTTGATGGTGAATATATGACTGTAATAAATTATCATATGCCAAAAAAAAAAAAAAAAAAAAAAAAAGAGAGAGACCTGGCTCACTAGAATTATTTTGAATACTTGGGTGAATTTGAATTTTATAGTCTAAAAAGGGTATGATTTGCAAAGACATAAACAACTTGTTTCTCCAGATTTTCAAATCCTGTGCCAAATTACTTAAACAAACAAATATGGTTGTAATATAGATAGGGGAAATGGCAAGACCAATCACGGCTGGCTTCAAAGGAAAATGGATCTTGTCCCTTGAAGATTTATTTTGTTCTGTTGAGTACCATATTGGGTCTAAATATATTAAGGTGGCCTTAGTATGAATTTTTTGAATGTTAGACATGCAGAGAGCTGAGCTCAAGTTGGGAAGAGAGAGGAAAAGAGGGGGAGAGGAGAAAAGTAGCCAGGGAAGCAGCTGTGATGCTGGATAACTACAGAGGGTGAGGGCAGTAAGGGAAAATTCCCAGGTATCGGGGTGACTGAAGAATCCTTAGGAGCAAGAATGTATTATATGTGATGAGAATGTTTGCGTTTCTGCAGTTGTAAATGATTCCAACTCCTCAGCCTTTAGTAAAGTCTGTCATAAGTGTTTGTGCTTTGTGGGCTTCATTTTGTTTTCAGATTGAAAATTATGGGAAAGGCGTCATTCCACATGGTGTGGGATAGGGTGAGCACAAGCAGGAAGAGCCATCACATGAACAAATTAAGCAGAAGCAGGCATTCAGAGGCAAGGAAGCCCTGAAAACATACCAACAACAGCTTCCTCCTCCCCGCCCCCACCCCCCCCTCCCCGCCCCCAAATGTGTACAACTTTTGGAGAGGACTTTGGTCTTCTACAACCCATGGGATGTTTGAATCAAGGAGGAAGTAGATTCCAGCTGATATTTGGGTTACATCAATATGGCCTGAAATGATTATAATTAACTAAGGGAGGAAGTAGAGGTGAAAAAATTTGATTTCTTGGGCTTCACTTTCTATTGTAGTCTTAATTATTGGTAGCACGTGATGCTGTTGGCATTTTCTTCTACAAACATACCAGTCTTTAGCATTTATTTTGATTTTTCAAGTCAAGTTCAAGCTAGTCAGTTATGCATCTGGTAAACCAAAAGATATTGCTGAAATCTGTGGCAACCGTTTTGAAACTATTTTGTGCATTTGCATTTATTGGAAGTGTAATTATAGGCTGTCTTGCTTTGTAGCATTCCAAATGGTGTGCAGGGGAATTTGTTTGTATGTGGAAATATTTATACGAAGTAGTGCTGTATGTGGCTTGAAGACTGGCATCTACATGTTTGAAGATGCCCACATTTTTTTGGCTTATCATCACTAGTAAATAATGGCCATGGGCCATAGTGAAAAAGTATCAATGACCCATTGCTTGAACTTCCTTTGAAAAGGGCAAATTTCTGTTTTCTCCAACAGAGATCCATGGGGGATGGGAAGTGGGGGGGAAGTTACAGAGAGGGAGGGAGGCAAACCATAAGAGACTTAAATACTGAGAACAAACTGAGGGTTGATGGGAGGTGGGGGAGACAGGAAAGTGGGTGATGGGCTTTGATGGGAAAGTGGGTGATAGGTGATGGGCTTTGAGGAGAGCACCTGTTGGGGAGAGCACTGGGTGTTGTATGGAAACCAATCTGACAATAAATTACATTAAAAAAAATAAAAATAAATAAATTAAAAAAATAAAATAAAAGGGAAAATTTCACAACTGTCTAAAATGAAGGTGAATCTAAAGCTTAACTTGTTTATGTTAAGTTAAAGTTGTTGTTTATGTACTTCCATTATGCTACATTGTTAGAAAAATTGCACATAATTGGAAGAGAGAGAAAAAAAGATGGGCAAAGAAAAGCAGAGATGTTGTAAGATATGGCATGGATAACATGCTTAATTCTTTGTTGGGGAAGTCTCTCATACCCTATTTTTAACAGATATGCCTTGCTCTGCCATATCTTGATATTCTAATAGGGTCTTAAGGGAACATTTATTTGATGGAGCAACTCCTATAAGGTATATCTCACCATTTGAGAACCTTCCAGAAAAAACTGAAGTGTATAAGCAGAACAAGTGCCTTGACTGCTTATCTACATTTAGCCATAACTATGCTATTCTAATGGTTATGGGAAAGGATAAGGGCCAAGTTCTTGTCTGACTTTGAATCTAGTCGAGTCCTTACATGCTATGAAGCTCCAGGGCAAAGCTTAATTTTCCCAAGACTCATAGAACCTACTGTTTAGTGATACAAAATTATATTTCTGCTTAAAAAAAAACACAGTTGAACTGATTTCATAAAAATCTAAAATTGAAGCCAAATATTAGGTGATTTTAATCCAACCAAATATAACTCATAAAAACCTAAAAATTGTTGTATTAAATTTGGAGACTATATCTTTTGTTAACTTTTCAAGGTGAGTCTGGGAACTGTTTAGACCACATAAAGTCACCTTGTTCCAGGTTTTGGAGACCACCTCACTGTGTTGCTTACAAGATCCTAAGTATGTTCTCAAAAATCTGTTCTCATCTCATGTTATCCAACCTTTATTATTAGAAGGGTGCGTGTGTGCATGTGTGTGTGTGTATAAAACTATTTTATACTTCCCCTTATTGAACTTCATCTTCCTAAATTGGGCCTCTTTCCTGTAAGCATTTGGGGGCATTCTCATTTCTTCCAACTTATTATTTAATTCTTCCCAGACTGTTGACATTCACAAAATAGCAAGAATACCATGTACAAATGTAATCATTGATGAAATGGTGATGTGGGTAGGATAAGTAAATCCTGTAGCATGGCACTGGTGCCCTCCCTCTAGGGCAATATGGGTTGGTTAATCATCACTCTATGGGCACAGTTGTTCAGCCAGTTTAAAAATTATTTATTCAAGGGGCGCCTGGGTGGCGCAGTCGGTTAAGCGTCCGACTTCAGCCAGGTCACGATCTCGCGGTCCGTGAGTTCGAGCCCCGCGTCAGGCTCTGGGCTGATGGCTCGGAGCCTGGAGCCTGTTTCCGATTCTGTGTCTCCCTCTCTCTCTGCCCCTCCCCCGTTCATGCTCTGTCTCTCTCTGTCCCAAAAATAAATAAAAAACGTTGAAAAAAAAAAAATTTAAAAATTATTTATTCAAGAAATATTTATTGAGTGCTCCCTGTGAGCCAGGTTTTATGCTCGGTGTTGGAAACGATGAATGATACTGTTCCTGACCTTTAAGCACCTCAACAGCACAAAAGGCACGGGAATGAAGAGTTGGTATGAAGTGTGATAGTGTCAGAGGTATACATTAGGTATACGTAAGAGGCTCAGACCCTGCCTAGTATTGTCTGAAAGAATAAACTAAAGAGTAAATTGGTGCGGCCACTGTGGAAAACAGTATGGAGGTTCCTTGAACAATTAAAAATAGAAATACCATGTGACCCAGTAATCCAACTACTAAGTATTTACCCAAAGAAAATGAAAATACTAATTTGAAAAGATATATGCACCTCTATGTTTA
Organism: Panthera pardus; assembly: GCF_024362965.1. Classification (NCBI taxonomy): domain Eukaryota; kingdom Metazoa; phylum Chordata; class Mammalia; order Carnivora; family Felidae; genus Panthera; species Panthera pardus. The sequence continues at coordinate 67,950,800 of NW_026526991.1, read as the reverse complement.
TTGCAGTATTATTTACAATAGTCAAGATATGGAAGTAACCTAAGGGTTCATTGATAGATGAATGAATAAAGAAGTTGTGATACACTAAAATGAAATATTATACAATGGAATAATATATATTATTGCAATGAAATATATATGAAGTGTATATATATAAACAGTGATGTCAATCAAACATCACTTTATATATATACACTTCATATATATTTCATTGCAATAATATATATTATACACACACACACACACACACACACATATATATATATATATATATATATATATATATATATTCCAATATATATATTGGAATATTACACTGCCATAAAGAAGGATGGGGTCTTGCCATTTGTGACAGCGTGGATGGATCTAAAGGGGTACTATACTAAGTGAAATAAGTCAGAATGAGAAGGACAGATACCATATGATTTCACTCATATGTGGAATATAAAAAATAAAACAAATGAATAAACAAACAAAAACAGAATTAGACCTATAAATATAGAGAAAAAACTGATGGTTGCTAGAGGGAAGGGGGAGGATGGGTGGAATGGTTGAAGGGGAGCGGGAGATACAGCCTTCTAGGTATGGAGTGAATAAATCATGGGAATAAAAGGTACAGCATAGAGAAATTAGTCAGTGGTATTGCGATAGTGTATGGTGACAGATGGTAGCTACACTTGTGGTGGGCTTAACATAACATATAGAAATGTTGTATCACTAAGTTGTACATCTGAATGTAACATTGTGTATCAACTATATACCACAAGAAATTAAAAAAAGAATAAACTGGGGAGAGTAAGAACTTTCTGTATTTGTTCAAAATGTATTCCATTTATTGTATAAATTTTAGAAACACTTAATCACATTACCAAGGAAATCCTATCAGAATGTTGACTGTAATTGCATTGAACCTTTAATTTTATAAATTCAATATTCTTACCTAGAACTATGATATAGCTCTCACTTAATTCCCATGTATTTTAAAATGATGAGTTTGAGGTATATTGTTTTTTGTTGTTCCTGAGAATAGAACTTTTTTCATACTTTATAAATGCTTTTTTTCTGTGTTTCCAAGAAATCTGTGGGTCTTGACTACTTTATACCCGTTTTTCAGTTGGATTCTATGAAGACTGATTTCTAAATCAAAGTCTTTAAGTGCGGATAATGATAATTTAATCCTTTTTAAAGAATGTCCTAGTTGTGTATTTCATCACACTCCAGATCTTTTAAAATATTGTAATGTAAACACTTGCCATTAGTCACATTCGCTTGCATTTCAAACACCTACGTAGGGTCCAGCTTCCCAGGATACTTAAGCAGACTTAAATTTCAGCAGGAAGTAGAGACAGGCAGTTTTGTACCTCACATCCCATGGAAATGCAGCTTTCTCCTTTTCCAAGATGTGCTTACTGCTTAGGGATATCACAGATGTTATTGACATTTTACTTTTTTTTTTTAAATATAAGACACATAATTGGAAAATTTAAAAATTATTGAAACTAAGAATAGATATAAGAGTGAGAAAATATGGAGTGTAAAAATATGGAGAAACTCTTTCATGAGACCAGTTTATGATGGAGGTGATGTAATTCACAAATGCTTCATCAGGGATACATATGGATGTTAGCAGAGTTATGTAATCTTGATCAACAGATATTACACGTGGTTCTGTCCTATCATACGTTCTTTTCCATCTATGCCCCTATTTCCTGAAATAGGACTCACTGTAATGGCAGTAGCAGGCATCCTTATTTTAGTTTTTCCAACATGGAGGGCATATGTACATATTTACATTTTAGAAAGGTCACACTGATGGCATGGTGAAGGATGAATAGAGGTAGACAAAACTGACAAGAGTCTGTCTGGTTAGGGACTGAAGTAATATTGTAAAATAAGAAAGTAGAGCAGATCTCTGAGGTGTGAGGAGGTAGAATCAGTTTTTCTGACTGGGTGACTAAGAGGCCTGTGATACTAATATTGGGAACAGAAGAAGAGAAGCAGGTATGGGAGAGGAGATAGTGGGTTCAGCTGTGCACCCTTTGGGTTTGAGATGCCTGTGTGATACCAAGTAGCGATGGTAGCAAACTGAAACTTTGTAACCATTAAACAATACGACCCCCCCCCCCATTTTCCCTTACCCCGAACCCCTGGCAACCACCATTTTATTTTCTGTCTCCATGAATTTGACTACTCTAAGCACCTCATATAAGTGAATCATACAATATTTGGCACTTTCTGTCTGGCTTATCGCAATAGGCATAATGTCTTCAAGGCTTATCCATGCTCTAGCATATTAAAGAATTCCCTTCCTTTTAAAGGTTGAATAATATTCTGTTGTCTGTATTTGCCACATTTGGTTATCCATTCGTCTGTCAGTGGCCACTTGGATTGCTTCCACCTTTTGGCTATTGTGAATAATGCTACTGTAAACATTGGTGTACAAATATCTGTTCTGGATCTTTGCTTTCAGTTCTTCTGGGTCTATACCCAGAAGCAGAAGTGTTGGATTATATAACAATTCTATGTTTAATTTCTTGAGGAACTGCCATGCTGTTTTCCACAAGAACTGTACCATTTTACTTTCCACCAGCAATGCGTAAGTATTCCGATTTCTTCACATTCTCAGTGACACTTGTTATTTTCTGTTATCTATTTATTTATTTATTTATTTATTTATTTATTTATTTTTTTTTTTATTTAATAGCCATCCTAAGGGGTGTGAAGTGGTACCTCATTATGATTTTGATTTGCATTTCCCTAATGATTAGTGATGTTGAGCATCTTGCCATGTGTCTTGTTGGCCACTTGTATATCTTCTTTGGAGAAATGTCTGAGTCCTTTGCCCATTTTTAAAACATGGTTATTTATTTTGAGAGAGAGAGAGAGCGAGAGAGAGAGAGAGAGAGAGCGCACATGGGAGAGGGGCAGAGAGAGAGAATCCCAAGCGGGTTCCATGCTACCAGCACAGAGTCTGATGTGGGGGCTTGATCCCATGCACCATGAGATCACGACCTAAGCTGAAATTGAGTGTGATGACTGAGTCACCCAGGTACCCCTGCCCATTTTTTAATAAGGTTGTTTTTGTTGTAGTTGTTGTTGTTGTTACTGAGTAGTAAAGAAGATTTACAGTCCCTAAGGAGAGGGATCAAATTCTGATCATTCACAGAATTTTGATTTCCATTATTTGCAACAAACAACCTTATTCCTTTAGAAAACAGCATATGAAAAGTTGAATTAAAATATGATTAAGTGGAACTCATTTTAGGTACATTTGGCAAAGATCTAATATTTCTAGCTATCTTTGCCTAGCCAGATGCTTGAGATAATTTTTCCACAAAATGAATCAATGCGTATATCTGTTTTGTCCACATTCATAACTATTTCTGAACTCACTCAGAAGTTCTAAGAACTACTGCAGACTCTCGTCTTGTCTACAAAAATACCAGATAAATATATACAAATGACAGTGTTTTTCCATTTTCAGGATATATTTGGCATTAAATTCAAGACAAAAGAAGACACAGACTTTAGCTTGTGGTTTGAGTCCCCCAACCCTCACGAAGGTGTTTGTTGCCATTGCTCTATGCACATCTGAATCTGTTTATAATTTGAGAATAGAGGTGAGAAAGAATGTTGTTTTTCTATTTTGTGACATTTTTGTGGTGGTGTAGATATTTTTATTAAATCCAGCCATGAAATTTCCTTTTTCTGAAGAGATAACACATGAAGTATTTTAAGAGTAAACTATTTAACTAACTACGCTTATATGCGCTAAATAAATCTACACTCAATTGTTTGTAATTGGTTTAGCTGGCTGATTTGTGGGCAATAAATTTTAATAGATTTCTATGATATTCAGCTATTTCTACATCAACAAAAGGAACCATATTATTTTAAGATGCCCCAGAGTATAAAGTAGTGTTTATAGAGGCACTCAGTAAAATGCTGCTTTGTAAATGTCCTAAAATCATTTTCATATGTTATCATTTATTTATTCCCAAGCAGATTGTAAGCAACTCAAAGGAGCTGTTTTTAATCCCATTTTATTGCATAATATAATGGTCTTTGTACAGTGATAGCTAAATAAATGTTGCTGACTGATTGATCTGGCACTAACTGAAACTTTTTTATTGGCTATTCAAAAGTTGTTTTAAATTTTGGGTGGAAGGAAAAGAGACTTTAAAATGTATAGTATTTCTGTTAGATAACTAATGCTTTAATGCTTTTCTGAGGATTTCAAATATAATGGGTGAGTAGACCCATGGGTTCTATGTTGTAAGCATTCCGAATTGCTCTTTGGCCATATCCTATCCAGTTTTATTTACCATAACATTAATGAAATCAACATTCATCAGCCTGTGGCAGACAATTCTATTTTTAAAATTCACTTGCTCTTCTTATGCTATACTCTGAGTTTTTCTTAGTGGTATCTGCAGTTTTGTCCCTGCCACGGCACTTGGTTAGAGCCGGGAAAATCTTCAGTCTAATAAGGTTGGGAGATCACTTTTCTCACCTCTTATAACTTGGAGAGAACCAGCTGTTTCTGTACCAACAAAGTGAGATATGTATTTTTAATTCTCTGGAAACTACACTTTCCAATATGGTAGCCACATGTTACAGCTTAGTACTCAAAATGTGGCTAATCCAAATTGAGATATGCTATAAGCGTAACATACACAATGGATTTCAAAGACAGCGCCGAAAGGGAAAACATCTTCATTTTTAAGATACTTATTCCAGGTTGAAATGACATTATTTTGCATATATTGGGTTAAATAAAATATATTATTAACCTCTCACTTCTTTCCCCTTTGTTTTAATGTAGCTGTTAGAAAATTTAAAGTTACGTATGTGGCTCAGATTAAATTTCTGTTGGACAGGACTGCCCTAAAGCAGATTTCTCAACTCCACCGGTGTTGATGATATGGGTCAAGTAACTTTGTTGTAAGGAGCTGTTCTTTGCATTGTAGGATGTTTAGCAGCATGTCTGGCCTCTACTCACTAAATGCCAGTAAACTCCACCCTCTTCAGCTATGACAACCAAAAGCGTTTCCAGACATTTTTCCAAATATCCCCTGGGGGGCAAGGTTGACACAGGTTGAGAACCATCCTTGAGCGTGTAAAATAGCAATTGTAGTGGCATTCCCTAGAATGTTGCTTTGTACACGTTCTAAGATTCTTTAGTAGGTTTAAAGATTGTTTTATCCAGTACATCACACACAATTTATGGGACCTATTTTTAACCTCACTTTGATGCATAATATATAGTGTTCTGTGCACAGGGGGAAGTCAATAATTGATCTTGATTTTTTTCAACTTTTTCAGTCCTAATTTTCACCACCCCCAACTTTTCTAGGCAGTTAGTTCACAAAGTAGAAGGGGCTGTTGGTCATGCATTAGTCCTTTCAAATCTTGGCATTTAGTGACTGCTGCCAACAGTGCTGTTTTCAGATCCATGAGCAGTGCTATGAGTCAATCAATCAGACCAGACTTATCGCAGGGACAAAGCCTGCATCACCATCGGTATACGAACTGTCTGGGGAAGTGTTGAAGACCAGCCGGGACCCCTGAAAGAGCCCAAAGATACTATAATAGAAGCTCGCTAATTTTAGAAGAAATGATATTCATTTTGGTCACAGCTGTTGGCATTCCAAGTGGTTCTTGTTCTGTCTGTTGAAATGAGGAGGCTGTGTTAGAGGTTTGGTTCAGTCTGAGGATTTGGTGACATCATTTAGAGAATCATTTAGGCTGTCAGTGAATATGTTTTATGTATAGTGAATAACTATTTAAAACTGGTTTATGAGGAAAGGGATGGGATTCCAAAAGCTGACTGGGGGTTGGTTCTAGAAAAAAGTGCCTCATTTATGAGAGGATTTTCTTAAATTGAAGTGGGGACATTGTTTTGCTGAAGAGCATCCAATGTCACTGGCCACTTGTATATAGAAATCTGGGGCCACGGCAAGATTTGCTGGCCACATAGCTTTATCTCTGACTCTTTCCTTTCTTCCTCATATTTCAAGCATTTGAGTGACTTGCTACCAATTTATATGGTCACGGTGATGGCATTGTCTTTTGAATACCATGGTTGAGATATATTTGTAACTTAAGAAAGCCCCTCCGTCCAGTGCCACAAACTTTGTAAATCTCATGTGGCTTTTTGCAGGGGACCCTAGCAATTCTGTCTCACATTGGTTAGTAGGTCAGTTTCTGGCTCATATTGTGGCTTATTTCCTGATATGCTGTGAAGCCACTCGGAATGTGATCATGGCCTATTTATCACAGTCAAATCTATGGGTAACTCTGGTTGAACTCAGTTAAATTTAGCCCATATTTTACAAAAGAGAAATTTTCAGCGTGCCTAGGTGGCTCAGTCAGTTACGCGTCTGACTTTTGGTTTTGGCTCAGGTCATAATCTCATGGTCGAGCCTCACATCGGGGCTGTGCTGACAGCAGAGAGCCTGCTTGGGATTTTCTCCCTCTCCCTCTCTCTCTGCCCCCCTCCCCACTGCTTGTTCTCTCTCTCAAAATAAATAAGTAAATTAAAAAAATTTTTTTTAAAAAAGAGAAATTTTCTATTCCCTGAAAGCTAGATTCCTTGGCTCCTTGATCTTTCTTCTAAACTATGTGCTAATTTCCTTAAGGCCAATATTTATTACCAGGGCTTTAAGCATAGCTAATTCACTATTGACCCCTGACGTATACACTTTGTTACCGAGTGGAGAAAAGTGTTCAGGAAAAATTCTACCCAGAATACAGCCTTTTTCATTTAGAATTTAAAAGTTGGAGAGCTTCAAATCAGGCTGCACGTAACAGTTAGTTGTTCTTTTGATTATGACCTTAAATTATTAGTGTACTTATTTCTGCCAATAGACCCAGAGTGCAGTAAGTGAAGGAACCATGTCTTCACTCAAAAATGTTTGCAGTAAGCACTTTAATGTATCAGAAGGCAGTAAGTTTTTCACGGTATTGGAAAAGCAAGGAAGCCAGATACAACATGGCTTCACATGATTTCACTTTCTGGACTTGTTGATGATAAACCATGTTGCTATCACCCAGACCTGGCTTTTAACAAATATGAAACACAAAAGAGCAAGCTGTGTCCACTTGCCCTGCTAGAAGTAATCTAATTAGGGTACTTGAATTTACCTCCTGACTTGGTAGGTCTTCTTCTTTTTTAAAAATAAATCTTGAAATGATGTTTTTAACTTTAGAACAATAAAAAAATCCCACTCATCCCCTGTCCCCTCACCCCAAAACACTGTCATTATTGCTTTTTGAGCTACATGAGGAAAAGACTAATTTAGAAATCATCATTGGAAAACAGTGAGACTGGGAAATTTAATCAAGTAAATTTAGTGTCAGGCATTCTGCAAATGGGCTATGGTCTAAACTTGGACATAAATCAAACGCATTTGGAAGTCACTTATACTTGGCTGCATAAAATACAATTTTGTGTAATTTGAATACTTTGGCCAATATTAATCTGTAACTGGCAATATGATTTTTTAAATAGTAGGGTTTCATCAAAGTCTCAGGGGCCACAAAGTGCTATTTTACTCTGAATTTTAGTAAATTATAGAGTATCCTTTTTTGAGCAAGCAAATAAGCAATAATAGAAATAACCCACCCTATCTGGACCACCCTATTTTGTTTCTACCATTTTACTCAGTCCTCACATTCCAGAAAATTGTTTATTAAAAACTTCGCTTGCTCAAAGAGAGATTTATTTATCAAATGTGCCTGCTAAGTACAAGTACATTCAAGTTTTTTGGTTTTTTTGTTTTGTTTTGTTTTTAGAGAGAGAGAGAGAGAGAGAGAGAGAGAGAGGGGCGGGGGGGGGGGGGGAGAGAGCACAAGCTGGGCAGAGGGAGAGTGAGAGAGAGAATCTTAAGCAGTTCCACACCCAGTGGAGAGCCCAGTGTGGGGCTCAAACTCAATACCATGAGATCATGACCTGAGTTGAAGTCAAGTGTCAGATGCTTAACCGACTGAGCTACCCAGGCACCCCTATTCAAGTTTTTTGAACTCTGATTACCTGAGCCACTTGTTTTGTCTCAAATCCTGTTTTGCATTGTTTTGCTTTATGTTGCAATGAGCCACTTCATAGGTGTATGTTTTATTTTCATTCCACCTCCATGGCTAACCAAGATTATAAAGCACCTGAAGATCAATGCCCAATAGCTTTGATATAGTTTGTATTCCCTATGGCACTGAGGAGATCATTGTAAGCACATAGCAGACCGAATAATATTGAATTGCCAATATTAATTTCATAAAGAAAGGGCTTTTCATTGGTTTTGTTCCTTATTATATCTTTGATGCTTATAACAGTCCCTGACATAGTGTAAGTAGCCAGCAAATAGTTTTTGAATGAATGAATGAATTGACCCCAGTGATAATTTATACTAATTAGGTCTTTCTTAAAAATGCAGAGGATAGTTCATACTGGCACTATTGACAAGTGTTACTAGAGTTTTGAGTATTATTCACTGCTTTTTCTCACACTGATTTAGTGGACTTTTTAGATCACTACTATATAAATTACTTGATAGATTACCACCCCCCCACCCCCCCACCCCCCCCCGCATTTTAATTTTGCGTTAGTCTGAACCTGGCCTTAGAATCTTCATTCCAAAGAAATTTGCAATCAAAGAAAACAAGGAAACATCCCCCTGCCCCTAGGACCGTGAGCACTCTCTCAGGCAGAGCTGGGGAAAGGACAACAGGCACCAGCTCAAAGTAAAAGTAATCCCATTTTTCTTGATGTGAGAGTGGGAGATAATTCCCTCTTTAAGCTCCGTTGGGTAAAAGAAAGCTGGTTTAACTTTTTTCCTTATCTGTTGTTTATCTATGTATCTACCTACCTACCTACCTACCTACCTACCTACCTACCATCTATCGTCTATCAAGAGAGGGCCAAGGATTGCACTTGCTCACTGTTTGCAGGGACAGCTATTCAAACCACCTAATATGTATTCAACTTTGTGCATGTCACTCATTATATAATCATAGCAAAATTTATTAAATTCTTACTAAGTATGCTAGCCATTTTGACTCACATGGAAAAAACAATCTCATGCAACCCTTAAAACAATTCCTGAAGTTGATACTATTTTTTATCACCTCTATTTTGAAGGTAAGGGAACTGAGGCTCCGAGCAGTCAAAGTACAAGGTTCAGAGGCTAATAACACATGAGCATCCTCTCTCCGCCCGCAAAAGCAGCTCCTTACCCTTCGCGGCTTCTCGCTCCCCAAATTCACCTCTCCGAGCCTTGTGCCTGCTTAATTCTGCTGAATTCAGGTTGTGCAGATCGTTGTGTTAATCCTCCAATCAGTTTTCTAGGTGTGTAGGATGGTTTAGTCTTTGTCTGGCTGTATTTCATTGATGCGAGACACACAAAAAACTTTCATGCTGTTCTGCCATCTTGGCTCCTCTCTAATAACACATGACCAAAGTGAGATTTCAAACTGGGAGATATGATTCCAGAGTGTGGACTTTTAATACTAGGATAAAATGCCTTAGTGGCACTTATATTGTTGTTTTTGCTTTTCTTACTTGATTGTGAGATTCTTTAGGGCATGAAAGGAATCTTGTTCATCTTTGTATTCCTCACAATACCTTTAGCATACCAACACCTTGAACATAGTGGATGCCTAGGAAATGTATGAGATGGAAGACATAGCTTTTAGAGTTGAAACATGGAGACCTATGTGCCATAGCAATTAACAAATGACCCTGTGTTTTCTCTGAATCTCACTGACTTGGATGCATTTACACATATATTTTTAATTTTTAGCAAGTTAAAAAAATATAGAAGTAAGAAGAAAGCTCAAAAATACTATGACTCACTTTTGAGTCATCTTAATTTACCGCTTACTTTTTATCTTCTTTTCTTCATAGCAGGTAGTGTGAAAACCAACTTGGGAATACTGGTAGTTAAGAATGTGGGATTTGTTTGCTTTTGCCTTGGAAAATAGAATCTGCTGCACATGATTGAGTGTTCTCAAAGATGAGCTTTGACCTGGGGGTACTCAAAGAGAAGGTGAATTGTGGCTGTTGTTACAGAGGTGGTGAAAATATTCTATGAAAACATTTGGATGAGTTGGACTCGAGAATATTTTTTCCTTCGCTTTGGAGTCAGATGGGAACTGGCCAAGAAGGTTTGTGTAAAGTGGCCTTCTCTAATCTGGGTGTCTGCCAGTGAGGTCCTGGGGCAGTTAAGTTTTTATATTGATTTCAGATTTCCCATATCTTGTATCATAGTTACATTATATGGCTATGAGCATCGGTAGCAGCATCTCTGCAAGATGATAATGATCATCATTGTCTGAGGAGCCACTGATGTGATTGGTTATAGTCCAAGAGGTTGACTAAGCCGTGTTCACCGGAAAGCTTACTGCATTAAAAGGCAATGCATATTTATGCATATACTCTTCTATTCTGCCCCTGCTCTTATATCCTTGGGTGAGGGAGTGAAGCCAAGGTCTTTTGTAAAGATTCAACCTCTTTCTCCATCTGAATTTGCTGGTTCTCAGATTGTCATTTGTGATAGGAAATAGGTAGTCCCCCAAATCTAAGACTGGAAGCTATTTCTTGGTATTTAAGGTCTTTGATCAACTCTTGGTAGCATGGAGCTCATTGAGTATATGCTTCCTCATTAGTGTGCAGGGAAGAAGGATGTTTGGTAGAACAGGATTTGGATATTTTTGGATTTCTGGTTATCATAGTATCTAAACTGTATCAGTTTTATCTTCTCTAAATATTGTCAAAGCTTATGACATTATTTTGGATGCTTCAGGGTTAATAAAATATAGATAATTTCTATCTTAACGCATATTGATAAAGAATAGTGGGAGTAACGTAATTACATGATGGTGGTTTGACAAGTACAGACTCAAAATAAGTAGGTTTTTGGTGGATGGGTTTATATTAACAGGATTAATTTGTTGTATAGCCCAAGGTTATTGTTCTTTCATTCCTGAAGGTCTCGCTAGTGGAAATAGATAGAGAAGTTCCCCGTATAAGATGCATTTTAGATCAGAATTCTGCGTTGATTATGGAATGTTGGTGAGGTAGAAAGAGAACAGGTCTGAGGGTCAAGAAACCTGGGTTTCTCTCATCAACTCATTTTTTTTTGGATTGGGACAAGGGACATTTTTGTGTCCCCATCTGCAAAGTAGAATAACTGACTCTGGTTTCTATGTTGCTTTTCCCCTTCTAGTGCTCTGTGCTTGATGTGTCCCTGTTTGAAGGCAAGCCCATCTTAGACTGAAATACACTTGCTGGAGAAAAGATTGGATTTCAGAAGTGGAAAATTTTTATTGCTCCTAATATTCCCTTGTCCCTCCTTCTTTCTCCCTTTTGGTGAAATGTGGATGGCATAGTAAGGAAACTGTGATTCAATAGATTAACGTCCTTAAGCTTTGTGGAAATCATTTCTCTTCTTCTTCTTCCCCTGGTCAGCTAAAGGTCAGTGCCGTTAGCTTGTTTATCACACTCTCCTTTTCCATTCCTCAGCCTCTCCCTTAATTAAGATCTCAGTGATAGGCTAGTTGATTGTCAAAAAGTTCCAGAAATGGCTTGGTGTTAGTTGTAACACCCTATATGGGTGACAGTGGGAGCTCCAGGGGTCTATTATGAGGGTCAACCAGCCACGATGGACAGAATATATTCCTGGAATGAGGCCCAATGCAACATGGACAAAAAAATGTTAAGTGTATGTTCCATTTGAGGCATAGGAGTCTCTCCAGAAATAAATGCATGTGGCTGGCATGTGCTTTTGAGGTTTGTGGGAGCACCAAGGTGGAAATGCTGGACACTTAAAGAGTCAGAGCCCATATATACTGACTCCTTCGTTTCTCATTCTGTGAGTAAAAATAGCCTTACGACCTGGTGATGATCTCAGTCAGTCCTTGCTTGTCCTTCTCTTCTTCTATGAGCTATTGTTTATTCTGTAGAATTTTTACGAAGTCTCTTATAAGCAGGGTACCTAGTGAAGTTTTATTTTAAAACTACCACACAAACTTTACAGGAATTTGTCTCCACATTTAAATCTGGCCCAAGATAGACTCCCCCTCCACCTATTTATATTAGTTAGAGAAGAGTACTCCTGTGTACTTTTTGGCAATGCAGTGTGCAAGTACAGTTTACACCTCCAATTTTGGTAAAGCTGGATCTTCTGATATATTTCTCAATTAGAAACAAGCTAACAGGGGCGCCTGGGTGGCTTATTCAGTTGAGCGTCCAACTCTTGATTTCTGCTCAGGTCATGATCCCAGGTTTCATGAGTTCGAGCCCTGAATCAGGCTTTGCTTGGGATTCTCTCTCTCTCTCTCTCTCTCTCTCTCTCTCTCTCTCTCCCTCCCTCCCTCCCTCCCTCCCTCCCTCTCTGTCTCTTCTCCGCTCACACTCATGCTCTCTCTCAAAATAAATACATAAAAACTTCAAAAGAAACAAACTAAGAAATCAAAACACACAGATTTTTTTTTTCCTCATGAGGAGTGAGTGTTGAAATGAGAGGTTTTTTGTTTTGTTTTGTTTTTTCTTTTCAGAACCTTACAGGATAAATAGACTGTTCCATCTCCATTAGATTTTAAATCCCATGGAGGAATCATTCATGCTTTCCTGTTTGTTGAGTGGGTTGTCCATGGTCACATGATGACTCCAGTTCAAGGATGATGTTCCATGTGGTGCTACCACTTCCTTCAACAGTCACAGGCACATCTGGCTTTAGCCTAAGGCACACAAATCTTCTGGAGGTTTGAGGGAACAGCAAGACCACAGCTGAAAGCACATAAAAGTGAGAAAGCTCTTGAGATTCTCTAGACAGCCAAATATTTACTGTGTGTCTTTCTGAATACGGTGTTGGGCTCGTTGCAAAGTAAACACCTCAAGGCCAGGCTTGCATCAACCTGAAAGAGTGGAACATTTTCCTAGTGATTCAGTTCTTTTCAACAAGGATTTATTGAGCTACCCAACACTGTTTGCAATGGAAAATACAAAAGAAGTCCAGCAATTGAGGGCATGATCACAGCTCTTGAGCAAATTTTGATCTGCCTGAGAAAACAAAATTTAATGATAAAAAGTATAATGCAGTATTTAATTGATTCTGAAGGGCAGATACCTTCCAACTTCCTAACATTTTTCACGCCATGGTGCACACAGAAAAAAAAAATACTTAAATAGTATATGGATAAATTTGGAAGTAATTGAGGGTTACATATATGGGATTTGAGTGAAAAAAAACAAAAACAAAAACATTTTTATACTGTGTAATTGTGGTAAGAAAAATGTAATGCAAAAATATTAGAGGATATATCAAATATTGAATTTGTGGAAACTTTCCAAAATTTTTTTTCAAATATTTTAAGGAGACTTGAAATTGCTTTTATGAACATAATCATTTTTTTTAACATTTATGTTTGAAATGGCTGCATATAATTCCTGATTAAGACATTCTAATGATGCTAACTTCAGAGTTTTGAGAACCACCATTAGTGAGAAAATTGGTTCAAACACATATGTGAAACAAAGTTTAAAACAAATTTTAGCACAATTGAAAAGTTGATATTAGCTGAAATTATATTTAAAGACTGTAACAGCTCTTCCTTTGCTTTTACTGACAAATGAAGTTAATTTTCCAGGTTTTTCAAACAATAATGAAACATTAATTTGTAGAATTCTTGTGAAGTTTTTTATTGAGATGAAATTCATAGAACACATTATTAGCCATGTTATTTTATTTTATTTTAGTTTTTAATGTTTACTTATTTTTGAGAGAGAGACATGGAGTGTGAGTTGGGGAGGGGCAGAGAGAGAACTGAAACATTATACCTGTTGAACAGCAATTCTTCATTTTCCCCTTCCTCGTTCTACTTTTTGTTTCAATGAATTTGACTATTTTAGATACTTCATATAAATGAAATTATGCAGTATTTGTCTTTCTGTGACTGTTTTTTTTCAGTTAGCATAATGTCTTCAAGATTCATTCATGTTGTCACATATGGCAGAACTTCCTTTCTTTTTTTAAAGCTGAATGATATTCCATTGTGTGACTATATCACATTTTGAAAATCTTTTCATCTATTGATGGATACTTAGGTTGTTTCCACATGTTGGCTATTGTGAATAATACAGCAATAAACATGGGAGTGCATGTATCTCATTGAGATCCTGATTTTAGTTCTTTGGAAAAATACTCAAAAGTGGGATTGCTGGATCATATGTATGGTAATTATATTTTAATTTTTTATACTGCTTCTCATAGTGGCTGCACTATTTTGCATTCTCACCATCAGAATAGAAGAGTTCCATTTTTTCCATATCTTTGCCAACACTTATCTTATGGTTTTTTGATAATGGATGACCTAAAAGGTGTGCGATGGTATCTTGTGATTTTGATTTGTATTTCCTTGATAATCAAGAGTGTTGAGAATCTTTTCATATACCTGTTGGCCATTTAAATGGCTTTTTTGGAGAAAAGTCTATTCAAGTCCTTTGCTCATTTTAAACCAGGTTATTTGGTTTTTTGCTATTGAGTTGTAGGGGTTCCTTCCTTATATATTTGAATATTAACCCCTTATCAGATATATAATTTGTATTTTCTTCCATTCCAAGGTTGCCTTTCACTCTGTTAATTTTTTTTTTCTCTGTAGAGGCTTTTAAATTTAATGTAATCCCACTTGTCTATTTTTGCTTTTGTTACCTGTGCTTTTGGTATCATATTCAAGAAATCATTACAAGACCAATATCGTGAAACTTACCCCTTTATTTTCTTCTAGGAGGTTTACAGTTTCTGGCCTTACATTTAAGTCTTTTTTGGGTTGATTTTTGTGTATGGTGCAAGATTGAGGGTCTCAATTTCATTCTTTTATGTGGATATTGTTTTCCCAGAATCATTTGTTGAAGAGATTATTCTTTGTCCACTGAGTATTCCTGGCACCCTGTTGAAGATCAGTTGTCCATATTTGCATGGATTTATTTCTGGGCTCTCTATTTTGTTCCATAGGTCTCTATGTGTATCCTTATGCTAGTACCACACTGCCTTTTGATTACTTTAGCTTTGTAGTAAGTTTTGAAATCAGGAAATGTGCATGTTCCAACTTTGTTTTTACTTTTCAATATTGTATTGGCTATTCTGGCCCCTTGCAATTCCATATGAATTTGAGGATTGAATTTGCATTTCTACAAAAAAGGACTTTGGAATTTTGATAGGGATTGCATTGAATCTGTAGATAGTTTTGAAAAGTATTGCCATCTTTATACTGTTTTCTTCTAATCCATGAATATGGGATGTCTTTCCATTTATTTAGGTCTTCTTTAATATCTTTCAGCAGTGTTTTATAGTTTTTCAGTGTACAAGTCTATCATCTCTTTGATTAATTTTATTTCAAGGTAGTTTATTCTTTTGGATGTTATTACAAATGGAATTTTTTGGATCTTGTGCCCTGAAAATGTGCTGAGTTTCTTACATCTGGTAGGGGTTTTTTTTGGTGGAGGGGGGAGGGGTAGATCACCTTTCAGATTTTCTCTCTGTATAATCATGTCATCTACAATAGAGATAGTTTTACTTCTTTCTTTCTAATTTGGATTCTTTTATTTCTTTTTTCTTGCCTAATTGTTCTGTCTAGGGTCCCAATACAATGTTGAATAGCAGTGGTGAAAGCAGGCATCCTTTTCTTGTTCCTGATCTTTGGAGGAAAGCTTTCAGTCTTTCATTATTAAGTACCATATTAGTTGTTGATTTTTCATAAATGTTGAAGTCTACATTATGTTGAGGAAATTCCTTCCTATTCGTAGTTTACTGAGTGTATTTTATTGTAAAAGGACATTGAATTTTGTCAAATGCTTTTTCTGTGTCTAATGAGGTAGTCATGTGTTTTTTAGCTTTATTAATGTGGTATATTACATTTATTGTTTCTCTTATGTTGCATTGCCTTAGCAATCCTGGGTTAAATCTCACTTGATGGTGATATATAATCCTTTTAATGTGCTGAGGATTTTTTGATAGTATTTTGTAGAGGATTTTCACATTTATGCTCATAAGGGATATTGGTTTATAGTTTTCTTTTCTTGTGGTTTCTAGCTTTGGTAACAGTGTAATGCTGATTTCATTGAATGTATTAGGAAGTATCCCCTCCTTTTCTATATTTTGTGGAAGAGTTGAGCAGAACTGGTGTTAAGTCTTCTTTAAATATTTGGTAGAATTCATCATTGAAGCTATTTTGTTCTAGAATCTACTTTTTTGGGAGGCTTTTGATTACTGATTCAATGTTTTTTACTTATTGTAGGTCTATTGAGATTTTCTATTTCTTCCTGAGTCACTTTTGGTAATTTCAGGTTTGTAGGAATTTGTCCCTTTCATTTAGATTATCTAATTTGTTGGTGTACAGTTGTTCATAGTGTTCTCTTGTAGTTCTTTCCATTTCTATAAGGTTTAGAGTAATTTCTCCACTTTTGTTTCTGATTTTAGTTATTTGCATTTTTTCCTCTTTTTTTCTATAGCTAAAAATTTGTCAATTTTGTTGATCTTATCAAAGAACCAACCTTTGATTTTGTTGTTTTCTATTCTCTATTTTGCTTATCTCCATTTTAATCTTTCTTATTTATTTCCTTATGCTAGCTTTGGGTTGACTTTGCTCTTATTTTCTAGTTTTTAAGATACAGATTCTTCCCTCCCTGCCCCTGCCACCACCCTGCCCCACAGGATTGTTAAGGGTTGCAGTTACCATTGGTTTAGACACTTTCCCAAACCATTTTTTTCCAGAAATAATATTCCTTGTTATGTGTGGTCACTAGATTCTCTATTCCATTGTCTCTGTGGACAGCCAGTGATCTGGCAGAACTTTCCTTAAATTCCTTGATTCAGTAAGAAAAGAAGAAAGTAAAAGGGTGCCTGGGTGGCTCAGTTGGTTAAGCATCTGACTTCAGCTCAGGTCCTGATTTTGTGGTTCATGAGTTTGAGCCCTATGTCAGGCTCTGTGCTGACAGCTTAGAGCCTGGAGCCTGCTTCAGATTCTGTGTGTCTCTCTCTCTCTCCCCTTCACCCACTTGTGCTCTCTCTGTCTCTCTCTAAAATAAATAAACATTAAAAAACTTAAAAAAGAAGAAGAAGAAGAAAAAAAAGCTGTTTGACTCTATAAATCCTTTGACAGATTCCATCAGGGAAGCTAGCTTCAGCCTAGAGGATTATAAAATAATGGCCACCCTCTGTGGTTGTCCCTTGGTGATCTACCAGAGAGATCAAAATGTACAAGCCACTGATGTTTGGGGTATAAAATCTTTATATCCCACCTGGGTACCAGCAAGCCAGATTTGGAAATTAGGCCATTGTAGTCATAGCTGCCTGTTGCAAAGCTGTAGTAGGAGATAGTATTTGCTAAGCGAAATGTCAGTATTCACTGGAATTTATTAGCCTCTTCTTAAAAATTTTGTCCTTATTTTTTTATTTTTCCCAAGTTTTAATTTGAATTTGAGTTAGTTAACATACAGTGTAATTAGCCCCTTTCTTAATTGCACACACCCCCCCCCCCACCTTGGATGCTGTAGGTGTGGAACTAGACCCCAGAGTTCCCAAATAGTTGATTCTGATGGTTCTTGCCAAGGATTGTTTTTGGAAGAGGTACTGATTCCTGGAGCTTCCTATTCTGATATTTTCTGTGGTGTCACTCTTCACATGATGTCTTTTAAATAAATATCCTGCAACTGGGTTGTATAATATTAAAAAGTTAAGATCAACCTTAAGTGGACAAAGTATCCAAAATAGGTGAAGACAGAAATTTGGGTCTGCTGCTTAGATATAAGCCTTCCAGGAGTTCCTGTCCCATCTAATTTCCCATCTCTGACCCCACCACTAGCCCAGGCTTGGACTACCCTTTGCAACTGTTTCATCCATTATGGATGATGGCTAGTCCAAAGCTGGCTGCTGACACAGATGACCTGGCAGTAGAGGACCCTCCTCATTGTGCTGTGCATGCCGGGTGGAGCAGCACATGCTAGAAACAACTAGTCATGATGCTTCTTATGGGAACCAAGGGGATTATAGCTGCTCATGGCCAGAAGTGGTAAGTCTGGAACACTCCAGTCACCCCAGTCTCTCTGGATGCCCCAAGTGGTGAAGAGACTGATTATGACCAGTGTAATCCATTCTTAGGCCATAAATGTGTTTGGCATACTGTTTGGAAAGCCCTGGGTAGGCAATAATGCTAAAAAGATTTGGTTTTGTTTTTAAGCTAAACACGATATGAATAAAACATATGATCTTACTTCATGGATAAGTAACACTCATAAGCCTGTATACTTGGTAAAGAGAAGATTTGGGGTTCAGACCTGTAGCTGTCTTACTAAAACCCTCATTTGTCTCCTCTGTGCTGTGCTGCCTCTGTCTTGGCGAGTGTAGGGGTGTTGAAGACCAGAGTGATCAAAGAGGGCTTCCTGGAGTATTGTAGTTACTACTTACCATTGTGCTTACTACTCCAAGTAGGCCAAGTAGATCTTGGGGCAGCAGAGAGCAGGAGAGGGTGCATTTTACGTGAAGAGAGCTGCAGACATTTCCAAAGGTATTAGAATAGCGTTTACAAATAAATTTGGGGAAGAGAAATGAGGGTGGTGCCTCATCATGTATAATTCTCTTCAATCTAAGTGGGATGTTTTCAGCTTTATGGTGTCTTATAACATTTCGTTCCTCACTAAACTGATGTATCTGTTCTTTAAAGCATGAAGTTCAAATGGTGGAGGGGAAAGTGCCCCCAGTAGAAGTCAGAGAACCTAGTTCTTGACAATGATGGGCAAGTCATTCTTCTCTATTTTGATATCCCTTCAATACTCTCAAATTTGGTTCATCTGCTTCTCAGAGTGATTAACCCAAAGCAGGCCTCAAAGTTTTTTTGTGGATTCACTGCTGGGAATATTAATTTACTGATTTTAGTACTTTAGCCCGTGGATGTGTAAAATAAATTAAGCCAATAGCCAATCAAGGCTACAAATGAGAGCAATAGACCTTTCCAAAGTGTATTGCATTGTTTCAAAATCTGTACAAATAATCTTCCTCTGTTGATAATCCATTGATTATCAAAAAATAATGTTGGTGTGGTTGTCTACAAGTAATACCATTATTGTTTATTTTAAAAGAACAATTCTTAATCATTGGTGTGTGACCTTTAAGTAATCTCTTGGTGGGCTTACCAGGAGTAGAGGGTTTTCAGTATGTGGCAGTTAGCAACATGACTGCTCTGAGAATCCATCCTTTTTGTCTGTTGTTTTTGCCCTTTGTCTCCGAAAGTTGTGGCTTCAAAGGAACAAGAGGCCTTATTAGCAGTGGTAAAGGCACTAGAGTGAACGGCATGTCATTGTTGGCAGGCCTAAGCTTTGGGAAAGTTCCTGGCCACAGAAGGAAGCGCTGCTCCCTTTATTGCTTGTTTTAGGCGAATTATTATGTTCAGTGCAATGAATAGTTATGGTTGGAGTAGGAAGCTGGGAAGTGTGTTTAAATTAGAATCAGATGACTAAGGGCAAGTGAGTACACATATTTCACACGCTTTCTCCAGTGAGGTGGAGCAGATTATACATATGGGTTTAGAGACAAGAAAATAATTTCTAGAAATTGATCAAAGCTCAATATTTTAATACCATAGCATGAAGGAATTCATACTTACGGAACAAGAATGTAGCTTGATCCTTGGTTCCTTCAGAAGTGAGTAGCTGCCTTTATGGTTCCTGTGGATTGTCCCTGCCAGTGGATTCTTCCTGCCATCCCCCTTGTGCTGGCTTTTAGGTCCTTCACTTGCTTATTACCTCCTCTAGTGAAGAGGATTGGAAGCCAGCACTGGGAACAGGGCAGGAAGAGCAACCCCTGGTTGGAAATTTAGTTTCTCATTTTTAGTTATGAGACAGGGTTTGCAGTGGAGGAAACTGATGCTTATAACGTAGTGTGTGGTTTGGGAGGCAATCAATAGGTAATTTACCCATGCTGCCCTTCTTTCTCTCCTGCCATGCCCCGCATGATCGGGACCTGACTGTATAGCATTCTCTTATGCTCTGGAAGATGCCCTTTGAGGGTATATGGAAGGGGGAAGAGGAAGCTTTCCTCAGTCTTTCTTGATATGGATCCCACTCTTTTAAGTGTATAGTGTCCTCTTGGCTGGGCTGTTATTATCAGACCAGTGGCTTTCCTCTTTTATAATTACGATGGAAATGGGTGCAGAGAAAACAGATTGCAATTTGGAGAGTTGTTACCGAGTTTCTTTGCGAAGTGGTAGCTGTTTTAGGAGATGAAAATGCTAGTTTCCAGCACTGGCCTGCTGCTGACCTTTGGCTCCTAGTTAAGAGTTATGATTTTGCCCCGGTCTGGAGTTATCTGTTCTCATTTCTGTCCATGGGAACTACTTTTAAAATATTTTAAGTGACATACATCTTCCTGTCTATTGTTATCGACAGGTACATTCTGGTGACTTGGGTCTTTGTGGGCAGATTGGTCAGTGAGTCACAACTTTGTAGATTCTGTCTTTAAATATCATGATAATGGTGATGGCAGTAATGAAGATGATAAAGATAAATGAAACCTGTAGCCCAAACTAACCTGTTCTTGAAGTCTGGACATTCACTGGACGTTATGGTGACTGAGGGGAGTGGAGCATTACTGGGGTTAGATAGACTGAGTGGGCCACTTCCCTCTCTGTGACCTTGGGCAAGTTATTTAACCCTGTGAGGCCTAAGGCTCCTGATCTGAAAAATAGGGATTCTAGGGATTCTTTTTGGTTGTCCAGCATGTGGACTCTCCTTCCTGTGTTTAAGGCGTGCTTTCACCATATAACGTCAGCTACTTGCTCTCTCAGCCTCTCTTGCATCTAGGATGCAGGTCAGAAGGAACCTGTCACAGGGATGATGGCAGAAGGACTGAGTTCCGAGTTCCCAAGGCAGCCGTGGCAGCAGGGAAGGCAGTGCCAGTGGTGGCATTCAGGAGCCAGGGTTAGGACCGTTAACAGTACAGCCTGCACTAGCCACTTCCCAGAGCAGCGGTGGCCGCCTCATCAAACCAGTGTAGTGGGCTGATTTTAGGTGGTGTTCCTGTCTGTAGAACCCCAAAAGTGGTTCTGTAGCCCTTCTGGAAATCCTGTGAGCTGCCTGGTATCCTTAAATTAGCCAAAATTGGTTTTTATAGCTTGCACTACAAGTTTTGCTTGGCATACTGTCTCAGAGAGGTGAATATTAAATGAGATAATACAAGCACTTGGCACATGGCAAGATCCATGGTGGGTACTCAATGAATACTATGTTAGTAATAGAAATACCAGTAGTAGTAGTAGCAGTAAGTAGTGAGTGACCAGAAATTAGATCTGAAAACAGACCTAAGGTGGTACTTTTTAGGGAGAGATTTTGAAGGTAATTGCTGGAAGGAATATATAAATACAAACTTAATTTTTGTAGAATTAACTGGAAGGGACTGACTGGATTTAGTCCAGCTTTCTCATTTACAGGTAAAGAAGGCTCAAGGATGTTGAGTGAATTACTCACTACCACCACCAGCGAGTAAGTGGCAGAACTGAGCTGGAACCAGAGTTTTATAACTTCGGAGTTTTTTGTTCTTTACCCCACACACTGCTTGCAGCTATTTCAATTTAAGGATTTAATAAACATACGTGTCTGGTGTGGGTTAGGTCCTCTGAGGAACTGTAAAAGAGCTATGGGTGCTACTTGGCCTTGTTCAGTGTTGTTTCTCTTTATCATAGTTGAACCTGGTGGGGCAAAACGTACACATAAGGAGAGCAAATGGAGACCGGAGTAGAAGGGCACAGCACAAGCTGATCCCTGTGGCTGTGGGGCTAAAGCCAGGGAAGGTCTCATGGAGAGGATAAGAATTTGAAGTGGGTGTGTGGGGGTGACATTTATTTTATTTTAAAGCGTAACGCCAAAGTAAGACATTTGCTTGTGGGTTTATTTGTTTGTTCTTGAGAGAGCATCAGGGCGGAACTTTTAAAAATACCATGGAAATTATAGGATATGGATTATGATGCCTAAATAAAACAAGGTTTTAAAATCTCTGTTGTAAATTCTTAGAGGGACATTCTATGGATTGTTTGTCTTAACCATTTTTGGAAATTTAAGTCATATTCATCATGAATTGAAAACATTAATGCAAATCTCTTCATGGCATTTTTATGTCGTTTGGTGTTTTTAAGGAACATTTGTGTGTGTGGCCTTTGGTCACTATGACAGCAGTGAAACATAGGTAGGCTAGACATCTTTTTAAATTTGAAGATGAGGAAACGGAAGCTTGGTGTGGTGAAATGGCCTGCCCGCACCATGAAGCAAGTTGGTTTATTTAAGAAAATGAAATTCAGGTGTCTTGACTTCTAGTCTAAAAGTCTATCTGCTGAGAATCTCCAAAAAATTCCTATGTCAAAAAGCAACTTTAGGAAAATTGTATACCGTGGTAATAGCCTCTATTTTCATTTCTTGGATATGCCCCTCTCCCTATTTCAAAGCTGGTTTACCCCTGAGAATAGAAGAATTTCTATACACATCTCCAGTTGTCAGTTGCCCAAATGATGGTTATGAAATCAGTGCATCGGGTTACAGACTGCTAACTGTCTTAGGCGCTTCAGGCTATAGAGATGTCATGAACTGGATCTTATGGGGACTGAAGATGCTCGCTGAGCCTGATATTTCCTTCTGGAGTATGTTGATGTAAGTGGTGATAGGTTGTAGTTTTTTTCTTTTTGAGCTAGACAATCTCACATCTAGAACTCTTCTCAAGAGACAGCACTGACATAATTCTGTCAAAAGGTGAAGAAAGTCATTTTCTGCTTGCTAGCCAAAGAAGATAATGAGAAGAAGAATCTGAAACTTGGAATCTCTAATCCATAGGTAGAGAGTGCCAAGAATCAGTCATGCCTCTCTCTCTCTCTTTTTTGTCATAAGAACATGTCTTCTTTTCTCTCCCCCTCTCTTTCTCCCTCCTTTCTTACCTCCCTCCCTCCCTCCCCCGTTTCCCCCCCCTCCTCTCTCTTTCACTAATAAGATTTTCCTTCGCTGGAAACTATATCCTATTATAACATTGTTGTCCAATCTAGTTCTTATTTTGCTTGACTTTTCAGCAGCATTTAACACTGTAGATCACTCTGCCCTCAGCTTGAAACACTCTCCTGATTTCCTTTCTCTACTGGCTCTCCAACTTTCTCTCCATTCTTCCTTAATTCCCTTTTAGGCTCTTGTTCTTCTATGTAGCCATTAAAAGTTGGAATTCCTAAAGGCTCAGTCCTGGGCCCCGCTTGTTCTTTTCTTGCTCTTCTTTTTCCTTTGACAAGCTCTCTGACCAAGGTTGAATTCTTGTCTACATGGCTGTGGCTTGAAAATTTATTTCTCCAGTTTAGGTCTCTCCTTTGAATGCTAGGACACATGTATCTTTACGTATCCACTTGATGGTCTCAAAAACACCTTAAATTCAACACGAATAAGACAAATGAACCATGTTGCAATTGCAGTGACCTGGCATTCATTATGCTCTCTCAAACCCCATATCTAGTCCATCAGCCACTGTGACATTCTCCACAGGCATCCACTTCTCTCCGTTTCTGTTGCTACCACTGGTCGAGACTTAAGTTGCCTCTCACCTGGAAGATTGCAGGAACCTCCCAGCAGTCTGCTGGCATCTTTTCAGCCTTCTTAAGTTATTACAGGTAAACCATCTGGTCTAGGTTGTGACAATATTGACATAAAGAGCCTTAAATATATTCAAGTCCAGGCATCCAATAAGCACATGGTAAATACTTGTTAGCTATTGTGTTTCCCCTGTGATGTAGGATGCCTGTAGTAGGGAGAGGTCATCATGCTAGCATTACTTCTAACCTCAGTTTCCATCTTCTCCTTCTTCAAACTTCTGAGCACAGGCCAGAGAAATTTTGTTTTTGCAACTATACCAGGGACAAAATAAAGTGCGAACTGGTTGAAATAATCAGTGATTCATAGTTTCTGTCCTAGCTCAAAAGATACAGGGAGAAGAGTAAGAGCAATTATAGCTTTCATCTAAGTTTACATACAGATGAGATAAACTAATACGTAATTGTAGGTATGTTATGCACACCAAGAACACACACACACACACACGCACACACACCCCTCATACCCAGTGCCTAATTCAGGCCTGGTACATAGTAAATATTTGTTGAATAATGAATGAAACAAAACCAGCTCCTTATCAAGTTTGTATGAATTATTAGCTGCTTGTATAACCCGTTTGTAGATCAGCAGACAATGAAATCAAAACAAAGCAAATTTTTTAGTTAAGATGCATTCTTAAAGAATAGTTTTTAAAAATTATTTTAGGAATACACTTATCCCTCACAAATTCTTAGAATCAAATAGGACTCTATTTCTTAAATTCTTTTCTACTCTGTCCCTCCAGTTGCAATCTTCAGAGGGAAGTATCTTTCTTTTCCACTTTATAGATTAGGAAACTGAGACATATCCAAGTTGAGTTTAGACTTGAATCTAAAATTTATAAAACTAAATTGAGAAAAAGGCAAATAATTACACAACAGGAAATTTCCTTTAAGTGTGATATTTCATACGGGTAATCCCACAAGGTCAATGATGGTATGAAAAATACACAGCCAAGATGCAATATTTTTAAGTGTTCAGTTTTCCCTAGATTGATCTATAGATTCAATGCATTCCCAGTCAAAATCTCAGGAGCTTATTTTGGTAGAAATTGAGAAAATGATTATAAAGTGTCTATAAAAATGAAAAGAACCTAGTTTGACCAAAATTGTATACTTATATGGGGCAATTGTATATTTGCAAGGAGAAAGTAAACCTTGGTTCTTACCTCAAACCCTATACAAAATGGTTCTTAAACCTAAGAACAGAAAGGATAAAAATTCTAGAAGAAAATAGGAAAAAAATCTTTGTGTTCTTGGGGTAGGTTCTTGGATTGACACAAAAATCTTGAATATTAAAGAAAAAAAAACATTCGACTATTAAATTAAAAGCCATTGCTCTCAGGGGCACCTGGGTGGCTAAGTCAATTAAGCATCTGACCCTTGATTTTGGCTCAGGTCATAATCTCGCAGTTTGTGAGGTCGAGCCCCACACTGGGCTCTGTGCTGACAATGTGGAGCCTGCTTGGGATCCTCTCTGCCTCTCCCCCACTCACATGCAAATATACTCTTTCTCTCTCTCTCTTTCAAAATAAATAAATAAATAAATCAAACTTAAAAAAAAAAAAAAAAGCCTTGCTCTTCAAGTGACACCCTTAGCAAAATGAAAAGATAAGCCATAGAATGGGAGAACATTTTGCCATGTATATATGTTAGTTATCTATTGCCACACAACCAGTCAGCCCCAAACTTAGCAACTTGAAACAATAAACATTTATTATCTCACATTTTTCCAAGGGCTAAGAATCTGGGACATTGCAGGTAAGGTGGTGGTTGGGCTTGTAGTCATGTGAAGGCTTGACTGGGGGAAGATTCACTTCCAAGCCCACTTATGTGGCTGTTGGCAGAATATCCACCAGCATATCTCAGTTCCTAGTCATGTGAGTTTCTCCATAGGTTGCCTGCCTGTTTTCAGGGTATGGCAGCTGAGTTTTCCTTAACTGAGTAGCTCAGGAGAGAGCATGAGAGAACACACTGGAAACAGCAGCTGCAGTCTTTTTATGCCCTGCTGTCCAAAGAGGTATCTCATAACTGTCATATTCTATTCACTAGAAGTGAGACCCTGAATCCAGCCCACATTCAAGGGGAGTTTAACTAAGTTTCACCTCTTGAAGGAAGGAATATCCAAGAATTTGTGGACCAACCTTGAAAGCAACAATAACAGATAGCCTACAAAGAATTTGTGTATAGAATATACAGAGGACACTTAAATGCTTTGATAGGCAAACAACTCTATAAAAAATGAATAAAAGAATTGAACAGGAACTTCACAAAAGAAGATATTATCATATCTAATAAGCACATGAAAGGATGTTCGACATCATTGGTCACTGGGGAAATGCAAATGAAAACCATTATACATCTACCAGAAATGGCTAAAATTAAAAACATTGAACATTTTGACTAAATGTTGGCAAGGATGTGGAGAAATTGGAACACAACATTGCTGGTGGGAATGTGAAATAGTGTAACTACTTTGGAAGACTGTCAGTTTCTTAAAAAGTTAAGCATGTACCTAATGTATGGCCAACCCACACCACTGTGGGGTGTACCATAAGATAGGTACCCAAGAAAAATGAAAACAGATGATAGCATAAAGGTTTGTACACATATGTTCACAGCAACTTTATTCATGATAGCTAAAAGAACTGGAAATCACCCAACTGTCCATCGACAGGTAATGGAGAAACTCAATGTGGTACATCCATGCAATGGAGTACTTACTACCCAACAATACAAAGGAACAAATTACTATTACACAAAACAACATGGATGAATCTCAAAATCATTATGCTAAGGGAAAGAATTCAGACACAAAAGAGAACATACTTTGTGAATCCAAATATATAAAAATCTAGGAAGTGGAAATTGATCAAAAGTGACCAAAGCAGGGGTACCTGGGTGGCTCTGTCGGTTAAGCGTCCGACTTCAGCTCAGGTCATGATCTCACAGTCCGTGAGTTCGAGCCCCGCATCAGACTCTGTGCTGACAGCTCAGAGCCTGGAGCCTGCTTCAGATTCTGTGTCTCCCTCTCTCTCTGTCCCTCCCCTGCTCTCACCTGTCTCTGTCTCTCTCAAAAATAAATAAAGATTAAAAAAAATTTTTTCTTAAAGTGAACAAAGCAGATCAGTTTTTGCTTTGGGCTGTGGGTACAGGGAAGAGGAGAAGAACACAAGGAGTCTTTGGGGATGGGTGGAACTATTTTGTATCTTGATTGTCAGGGTGGTTTCAGGAGCATATACATCTGTCAAAACCTATTGATTTGTATACCTTACATGGTGAGGTTTTCTGAATATGAATTCTATCTCAATGAAGTTGACTTTAAAAAGATGAAATGGGGGAATGTAAAAATAATTTTACATTTTAAAATTATTAAATATCATTTTCTATGAGTACACTCACCATTTGCATAACTTGTGGCTTGGTGGAGCATTGAAATGATCTGATTTTTGGTGTTCTGGTCTGTGCAATATGTGTTTTTGGCAGAGTTGTAGCCAATGGGGGGGGGGGTGAGGTTGTTCTGTGCTCGATTAGGCAATCTCTGAGGCTCCTTCCAGTTGATGCATAGTCCTGTCTCCTGTCCCCACCTGGACAAGAGCCCAGGCCTTGGAATTTGACAGACATGGATTTGATTCTGGCTCTGCTATTTCTAGCAGTGTGACCATGGGCCAGTTACTGTCTCAGTTCCTCAGAGGTAAAATAAGGATATTATTCCTACACTGAAGTGAGTTGACATATAAAACATTCAACACACAAAAAAGAAGGCACAGAGAAGCTGTTTAATAAATATTCATTTTTTCCCCTTCCCTTCCAGAAATGTCTTAACACTATCAAGTTGGAAATTATGAGCCCAGGACCATCAACAATTTTTGAGATTTGTCAATGAAATCTGTGTCCTTTGACTGTGTGGGCAAAGTATAATGGCAAACTGATTAATAAAAATATATTGAAGGACATTGGGCACCTGGATGGCTCAGTCGGTTGAGCGTCCAACTTCGGCTCAGGTCATGATCTCACGGATCAAGAGTTGAGCCCTATGTTGGGAGCCCCGTGTCCGGGTGCAGAGCCTAGAGCCTGCTTCAGATTCTGTCTCCCTCTCTCTCTGCCCCTCCCTGTCTTGCTCTGACTCTCTGTCTCTCTCTCTCACTCTCTCTCTCTCTCAAAAATAAACATTAAAAAAATATATTGAAGGACAAAAGTAAAATAAGAGTTGGGTACCTGGAAGGCTCAGTCAGTTAAACATCTGACTCTTGGTTTCAGATCAAGTCATGAACTCATGGTTTCTGAGTTCAAGCCCCACATTAGGCTCTGGTCTGACAGTGCGAGCGTGCTTGGGATTCTCTGTCTCCCTCTCTGCCCCTCCTCCACTCATGCTTTCGCTCTCTCTCTCTCAAATAAAAAAAAAATTAAAAAAAAGTAAAATAAGGGTTATATCTTTTCTTTATTTTAAGTCCTTTGTTTTTTTGAATCAGTACTTCAAATTCCAGACACAAAAGTTACTTCTTCGAAATAGAAGGCTCTGTAGTTTATATACATATCACTAGTTTATTGATGAGGCTAACTTTAAAAGTGGAAGATTATGGGATAGTTAGTCCCATTAGTGCCCTTGCCCGTGAAACTATAAAAGGAAACCTGAAGCAAAGGCTCACAATAAAACAGAAGCTCAGTGGCAGTGTTATACCGTCCATTTTACCTCTATTGATGTTTTCAGGGTTTTTTTTCCCCAAATTGGTGAATATTACCTATGAAACATATATAAGCTGTGTAATGTTTGTATTGGAAAAGCAAATAGTAGATATTGGATATGGAGTGAAAAATGCAAGAAAAATAATTTAGAAAATAGGTTATTTATTTGACTTGTTTTAATTGGTTTTGTTAGTTTGTTGAATATTTCACTGAAGAATTTCAAATGTTAATTAGGGTTGTTTTTCTCATCTCATCAATCAGAGCACACATCCAGGAGTGTGTTTTTGCTAGTTGGTGCAATAGCTTATTGTCAGTTATGTTAAGACCCATTTCAACCAATTAAATGGGAGTAAATGTTCCTTAAAAACAAGTTCAGCTTTCAGCAAATGATTTAATTCAGCTAGTAGATATTGAATGCCTACATTGTGTGGTTTGTGGTTGACTCAAAGTCTCCCTGTTTCTGTTCCATCCTCCACTTCTTCCTCATGTCATTTCCTTTTGTTCACCTTTCTCTGTTACAACACACGCCCCCATTGGGAAGCAGGTTGGGACTTATGTTTCCAGCGGACACCCGCACTTGTGAATGCCCTGTATACCCAAGTGACAGCGGGCAGTTGGAGTAGAAGCAAACTACAAGTCCAGTTTCCCTCATGTCTCATGTCTTCTTGTACCTCTTCTTCTCATCTAAATAGGTACAAGGTGTTGGAAATGGATGCAGGTGGAGTTTAGGACCCTGCCTTGGGCACATTACCAGGTAATGAATACACTGTCCACCCAAGGCTTCAACTGCCTAGCAACTTCTCTGTTGGTGAGCACAACCATAGCGGTAACTGCCAACAAGCCAGGGGCCCCATGTAGATTTCAGGGACTTTAGAATGGAAAAACATCATATTCACACTAAACCACCCTTTCCTTTCCAGTTTTTCCATTAGAGTGAATGGAAGTTATAACCAGGACCAATCTTCTGAAACATTGAGAGGGAATTCAGTGCCTCAGCTTTGCAAAGACATAAATATCCCCCTCTGAGGTTGAAAATGGAACAACCAGACCGTAAATTTGAGCTCTGTGATGTTTGCCCCAGCCTCTAAGGAACATGCAATGAACCTTGTGTAAATAGAAAGCTGAATAGCTTGTTTTGTCTGGGATGACTTATGGGTAGGGCTGCCTTCAAATGACAGAAGTAGACCAGATGACCCCTCAAATTCTCCCCGAAGCCCTTTATTTATAAGCCCTTGACAGGACATTCCAGGTTTTCCCCAATTGTCTCCAAACCATCTGCCCAAACTCATGAACTTGATTCTCTCCTGTAAAATTTCTATTTCTGTCAATTTGATATTTTCATAATAGCCCATTCATCAACCCCTTTCTCCTCCATAGAACTTATTTATTTATTCAACAAATGTTTACTCAGTCAGTACTTACTCTGTGCCAGGCACTGTTCTAGGTGCTGGGAATCAAGTGGTAAACAAGACAAAATTTTCTGCTTTGTAGAGTTTACATTCTAGTGGAAGAAACATTGAATAAGATAATTAAAATATAGATTCGATAGTGGTTAACACTAAAGAGAACATCTAAAGCAGGAAAAGGGAAAATGAAACTTTGGGGGGTGGCAAGTGTTGAAATTTTAAATAAGGTTGGCAGGGAAGCTCCCACTGAGAAAGTGGTTTTTGAATAAATACCTGAAGGAAGTGAGGGGGTGAGCCACTTGTATATCTACTGGGGGAGAATTCTAGGCAGAGGGAACAGCACATGCAAAGTCCTTGAGGTGAGAACACACAGGGTGTCCCTGTAACTTTGCCCTCCACATATGCTTTTCCTGTCATGCACCTCTTCTTTCCAAACTGTACTTCTTTGTTTTTACATGTTTATTTATTTTTGAAAGAGAGCATGCATGTGCATGAGTGGGGAAGGGGAGAGGATCCCAAGCAGGCTTTGGGCTGACAGTGCTTTGTGAGTTTGAGCGCCGCATCGGGCTCTCTGCTGTCCGCACAGAGCCCACTTCAGACCCTCTGCCTCCCTCTCTCTGCCTCTCCCCAACACACACACACACACACACACACACACACACACACACACTCTCTCTCTCTCTCTCTCTCTCTCTCTCTCTCTCTCTCTCTCTCAAAAATAAATGAACATTAAAAAAAATAAAAATGTTAAAAAAATCAGTGACAAGCAGATTGAACTAAAGCACTGTTAGAGGTACCATTAAACTATGCAGAACATATAATGAAACTTCAAGTATATTTTGGGTAGTTTCATTTCATTATTTAACAAAAGGAACGTTTAGGTTTAAGAGACAGTCTTCTTTTAGTTTGTTAAGACATGTTTGATGGTTAAAGTCTTAGGTCTGGACTTTTCACATTTTCAGATAATTTAAGATTTTTTAAAAAATTTATTTTTATTTATTTTAGAGAGAGAGAGTGAGTTGGGGAGAGAAGCAGAGAGAGAGAGACAGAGAGAGAGAGAGAGAGAGAGAGAGAGAGAGAAAGAGAGAGAGAGAGAATCTTAAGGAGGCTCCATGCTTAGCGTGGAGCCCTATGCAGGGCTCAATCCCACAGCCCTGGGATCATGACCTGAGCTGAAATCAAGAGTCTGACGCTCAACAGACTGAGCCACCCAGGTGCCCCTAAGGTCTTTTCTTTTACTCCAGCCATTGTTCTCACTTTTTCCTCCATGTGGCCTTTGTGAGCGGTCATCCTCAGGGTGGGTCCTCTCATCCATGCAGCTGTGAGCTAAATCTCCACTAGGAGAACCCCTTTCAAGAGCCACAAAGAGAGAATCTTATTGGGACTTTCAGTCATCTTATTGGGACTCTTCTGTCATAGAGAGTACCAAGAAATCTTCAGATAGGTAAAAACATTTTTCAGTTAAGTGACTCCTAGGACTGTGTGCCCAGTTGAAGATATCTCAATGATGTCATGTCAGGAAATGAAACTCTGTGCTTAGGATGCTGCATTGTTTATACATTGGATTCCTGGAGCATTATCTCGCACCAACTATTATGACTTTGTTGTTACTTCAGTTCCCTCTCTAGATATTTTTGAACTTTGTCTCTTGCCTTCCCTGGAGTAAAGGGCTCTCCTACCCCCTATTTACTCCATCCATTTATTTAACCAATATTTATTTGCATCTGTGAATATGCCCTGGGACTATGCAGAGATGAAATGACAGTTTCTGCTCCCTCAAATTCATAAGGCTACAGGACAGATTGGCAGGAAATTTCAACACAGTATAAGAGCCACTATGGTGGGGATTTTGCCAATGGAAGCAGAAAGAAAAGGATGCCTTAAGCTTATATGGGGAGTCCCCAGGAAAGACTTCCCCAAAGAAAGCCATGGTTAGCCAAAACTAAAATTAAGTAGGAATTACTTGGAAAATTCCAAGTGAGGGAAGGGTGGGATGGTAGGAAATTCCAGTCAAGGAAATACAGGCTGATTTAATCAGGGACTGGTAAATTGTTTGGGATGACTATGGCTCAGTGCACAAGGGAAGAATGGTAGGAGAGGAAGCAGGATGAGTATGTGGAAACTTCTTTGTGAATGGCATAGTATGCTTAGATTTTATCTCATAGGGAACAAATGGAAGAGTTTTAAAGAGGATAATGACTGAAATATAGTTGAATATGAAAAATAATTATTTTGGAATGGATTTCCAGGAAGAGGGTGGAGAGACTAGAGGCCAGAAGACCAGTTAATAAGCGATCACTACTAGTAAGTGGCAGAGCCAGATTCAAATCCAGGTGACCCGTCCCCAGAGTGAGTGCTCTTAACCACCACCTAGTCTGCCTGTCTTGCACAGACTTAAGGAGTAGAGGTATAGGATGCCACGTAATTAGGTTAAAAACTCTGCTCTGACCCTCAGGAGCAGTGGGATTATTGGCAGTTCACTTAATCTCTCTTTGCTTCAGTTTTCTGATCTATAAAATGGGAGAATGCAAATATAGTACCAACTGTGTGATTTTGTATGCTATATAAAGTTCTAACGACAGTGCCCGATATACAGTAAGCATTATGTAAATGTGGGTGATGGGGATGGGGATGGTTTTGGGATGATGATGATGGCAGTTGTGTCCCACAGCAGTTCCCATTGTTGGCAGCTGAGCTGGAGTTGAGATGTTGTGTCATCAGTTGCCAGTATGTAATGGATTTCTGGACATTGTTGGAACTGATCGTTTACTCTGGATAGAAAACTGGAGTCATTTCTCAAATTCTCCAGTATATTGGCAGTATATTGGCAATGAGTTTCCAGAACACTAGGTACACCCATATCCAGAAGCAAGTTGAATTTTTTCAGAAGGTAATATAAATGTTTACCTGATTATCCCCTGTGGCAAGGCTCTCAAACACTGCTGTGCACCAGAATCACCTAGAGGATTTGTTAAGACAGATTGCAGGATCCTACCTTTAGAATTTGTGATTCAGTAGATCTGGGGTGGGATTTTCTTTTTAAGGATTTCTTTTTAAACAAGTTCTAGGGTGTTCTGGTGCTGCTGGTACGGGGTCCAGACTTGGAGAACCTTTCCCCTGTGAGGTGCTCTGCTGCCTTGCATTGGAGAGAGTGAACGGGACACCACATGCCTGACTTCCTGCTACCTTCCAGACCCTCCTGCTGAGCAACTCTGGCTTCCCTCACTGTGTCAGATGCACGGGCTTTGCCAGCTCCTAGTGTGTGCACGCTGCTTGGATCTTTTCTTCTTCTGTATAACCAAGAGCTTGGACCGCATCCCTAGGCCTACAGAATCAGAATTCCGTACTTCTGCATTTTATCAGAATTAGATACTGCCAATGCCCCTTTCAGTTCCAACACTGTGGGATTCCAGACTCCCTTGATGGGCAGCTCCCCTGCTCCTTCTGAGGCTAGGTGCTGTCTTCCTAGAGGCAGACCTCCTTGGCAGAGTTCTTCCCCTTTTGGACCTGCTTATATCTGTGGCCCAGGCCTTTTCCACCCAGGAGGTGGAAAATAATCAGCCAACTCAGCTGGAGTCTCACTGGTAGGCATCCATGTTGCTAAACACCCTCTTCCAGCCCCGTGTTCTGACACCACCTTCCTGTTCATCCCCCATCTCTTTGGTGTCCCAGAGTATGTTTGCTTGACCTGCTCCATCTGTCTCTGCCTTTTGCCATGTACTCTTTTCTAGCAGGCAACCACGGGCCTGACCACCTACACCTACAATAGGCTAGCAGACCTTCGTCACCTGGTGACTCGTGCTCAGCTGGAAGTTTGGGGCAGGACCAGTATAGATGCGTATGGCTGAGGAGCTAGCTAGCCAGCCAATTAGAAAGCATTTAGTGTGCACATCTATACGCCAGCTTTGTTCTAGGCACTGGGGACACAGCACTAAAAAGCCACAGACCCTGCCTTCAAGGGAAATATTTCCCAGTGGGGCGGAAGGCAGAAAATAAATATACAAACCACAAATAAAGATGAAGATTTCACATAGTGCTCACCAGGAGGGAATCCATGAATCCCTGCTCTGCAAATGGCTTCTTTCTTACACGCTCTATAAGCCTGTGAAAGCGGCATCATTATCCTCATCTTACAAAGAAGAGATCCGAACTGAAGCTCAGAGGTTAAATAACTTACTGAGGGAATACATAAATACTGGAAATCCAGTTCCCACAAGTAGGGAACGCCAAAGCGTGTTGGTGAATTACAGTAAATTGCTGAGGAGTATTTACAAAATGATTTGCTAGATAGATGATAGGTAGGTTTTGGTCATATATTATGACTATATATATATTATATATAATATATATATATATATAAAATTGTTATGTAATGTGTGTATATATACACACACCAGGAAAAGATCTGGATGGACATGCACCCAGAAATTCCACTGGGAATATGTCTTTGGAGAGGAGCGTGAGATTGGTAGGAAGAAAGGAGGACTCCCTCTTTGCCTGATATTGTTCTGTGTTGTCTGAGTTGCTTAAAATGAGCTCATATTCATATATTACTTAACTAAGAAAAGAAATTAAAAATTTAAGAAACATTCTTCTTGTCAATATCCTTATCCAGTCAGTGTGCTGGAGAGGGATTTGAATGTGGATCTAGTATGCTTTTAACTACACCACATGTCATTCCTGGGCAGACATGGAGGCACCATCACACTCTGTCTTGGGCAGAGGAAGTGTGGGTAGAACGCCCTGATGGGAGAGGCGAGGACATCAGAGGCTGGTTTACATGATTCTGCTACCCATTTCTCTTTCATGCTCACTGGAATCACCCGCTGATGTGCCTACAGCTCTTTGTTTCTGAAGAAAACAGGTAACCCTTTGTGACATTTTTCATTTGTGATTTTGGTTTTGCATCCTATAGCTAACTAAAGGATCACAAACCGAAGTTTATCAACATTACTAGTTCATCTGGATAATGAATGCAAAATGAACTATTTTGGCAACTCAGTGATTCTGATAACTGTAGTCAGCCTGGGTATGATGGGTTTGTGTATCATTCTCTAACTCGGATTTCCAGGATCTGGCTCCTGCCATTTGGCGAGTTTGCTGGCTGCACCTGTCTGCAGTGCTGTGCTGGGATGAGTCCCTGGAACGAAAGCCTGATGGAAATGACAGGGCAATTCTCAGGATGAGATAGAGGGAGAAATTTAATATACTTCAGGGTGGTGAGCGGCTTCCGTATCATAAAACACTTAATTTTTGAGATGGGGCAGGTAGGATTTCAATGGCATGGTACATAATCACCCTCTAGAGGGACAGCATGGACATTTCAGTGGCAGAAAAAAAATATCTCTATTCTATCATGGTTAATTGTTATTAATAATTTAAATGTTGCCTTACCATATTATATATCTTTGCCAACATCTAGTGACCTACATAAGGAAGTCCTTAAGTACTAGGTTTTTGGTCTAAATAATGCTTCCTTTAAAAAAGGGTAAAAACTCAAATTGAATCCTAACTGAAATAATTTTTTCACTGGGTTCTATTAGAATACCTCTTTTTTATTTTGTATTTTTTAGAGAGAGAAAGAGAGCGTGCCAGTGGGGGAAGGGGCAGCAGGGGAGAGAGAGAATCTTAAGCACGCTCCATGTTCAGCGCAAGCGGGATGCAGGGCTCCATCCCATGACCCTGGGATCGTGACCTGAGCCGAAATCAAGTGTCTGATGTTCAACTGACTGAGCCACCTAGGTGCCTCTAGTATATCTCTTTTTGAGGTTTTCAAATATGTTAGAATGATAGATGGAAATATTAATCTTAGCAACATACCAGTGATGGTGGCAGACCAAGTGTACTCTCTCTGTTCAATAAAACAAATACTTTTTTTTAAAAAAATGTTTTATTTATTTTTGAGACAGAGAGACAGAGCACAAGCAGGGGAGGGGCAGAGAGAGGGGGAGACACAGAATCTGAAGCAGGCTCCAGGCTCCGAGCCGTCAGCACAGAGCCTGACGCGGGGCTCGAACCCACAAACTGTGAGGTCGTGACCTGAGCCGAAGTTGGATGCTTAACCAACTGAGCCACCCAGGCGCCCCCAATATAACAAATACTTAATGAGTTCCTATCAGATCAGGGCATAGCAGTAGGTGCTGTGGAAGTAAAAAAACAAAAACAAAAACCTCTTTCTTTTTTTACCATTTAATAGGGATATTAAACAATCACATATTTTTATAATGCAAATTAAATATTTAAAATATCATGAGCAGTACAAAATGCAGTGGAGGCCAAGGAGAGGTAGTGTTTCATCTGGTTGTGGAGATTTAGAGGGATGTTAAGGGAAGGAGGGGGAGGATAAAGTTTCAAGTGTGGCTGAGGGAAGGGCCATCTGTTCTGGAGTCGGGGAAGGCAATGCTTTGGCTCCGTGAGAAGTCACTGCAGGACACAACCACAATGAGGCTGGTCTCAAAACGCTTCTCATTCCCAAACTGGCTGTCTACCAGCTCCCACAGACGCTGTGTCTCGGAGGGAGCCGTCACACCCCAGAGCTTAACGTATGTGAAATGCCATACCCTTGTACCCTCCTCAAACCATTCCAAAGCTGGAGTTTTTGATGAATGGACATGTCCATTGGTAGCGTATAGAAGGCAGCTTTGGCCCTTTCGAACCACCGGTGCTGCACATCTGCTGGGGTTAAAATAAGCCTAGAAAAGCTGGGCTTCTGCCATCTTCTGGAGCGAGTCGGGTGAGGTGGGTGGGTATGGCTGTGACTGGGAAAGCTTGCACTGAGGAGAAGGGAGGCCCTGGTCACTCAGTGCAAGGGTGATATTTATGAAGGGATGTGGGGCACAGAACTGTCAGGGCTAAAGGCAAAATGTCATTGATGCCGATTTCTAGAAGTGAGGTTGGTCTGCAGTAAGCATGCTTAAGTGACAAACATCTTTAGTGTACAGATTCATGTTTAGGAGAAGCCTTGCCTCCCTAGTTTGTGAGTGAGGACACTTCAGAAGTCATTCAGGAAACCCTGTTTCCCATAAAAGTGAGCACCAAGGTTGTTTCTGGCCATTCCCCCAATAGGTGTGAGGCAGTCTACATGAGAAATGGTTCTCAGGAGAAGTGTCAGTCCCCTAAGCTTGCTCTTTTCATCCAAGTCACCAAGAAGACACTGAACAGCACATTTCTGCCTTTATAACAATTCCCAGTAGAGCTAGGAGGCCCAAAGCACCCAGGTGTTGGACACGGTGTCGAGAAAGGTGGTTAAACTTTTACTCTTGGGTTGAGATGGGAACAGAAGTGTGCATCCTTCAGCAATGAACCCAGGGACCATCTGGAAGGAGAGAAATCATGAGTCTTGCCATATCACCGCAGGTCATGGATGTTTCTTGTGTGTGTGTGATAAAGTCTCTATATCTATATTGACCTATTTGTTTGCTTTTTAAAACAAATAAGTATAAAATGTATTAGGAGGTGCCTTAGGTGTCCTCTGTGGAAGGGAGTAAGAAATGAGGGAGGTACCAGATACCAGGGTCTCCTCATTAGTTCCTCTTACATTTTACCTTAACGCTTAAATGTGTTCTCTAAGCTTTATTTAATTTTCTGCATACATCTAGCATCGATGCTTTTTTTTTACTACCTTTATTGATTGTAACTAATCATCAAGTCTAATTGATTTATAAATTATTTTGTATCATTTTGAGGTGCTACGTTTTTAAAATAATTTTTTGATTTTTGATTCCAAAAATAGGCTTTGGGTTTCAAAAGATAGGTAATTTTTTGTAAATATTCTTAAGAAAAATCGGTAACTCTGACATTTTTCAGTTGTGATTTTGATTCCCACTCTATCATTAACTAGTTTCAAGAATTGCAAACTAAAGTTTACCAACACCGATAGTTAATCTGGATAATGGATGCAAGATGAACTATTTTGACAACTGAGTGATTCTGATAATTGTGTAACTCCAAAAAGCACTTTAGTCAGCGGGCAACAGAAAACCAAGATGGAGAGTTTGGTGAAGTGAAAATGTGAAATTATTTTCTAGCACTGATGCTAGCATTTAATTACCTAGTACTTTCCCTTATATCAATTCTTTCTTTATATCTTCAAAATAATAATTTCTGGGTTCTGCAATTTGTTCCAAGGAAAATAACTTAATCTCCCTTCTTTAAAGCCAAATCAGAATGTGATCCACATGTTACCTTTATTAACCCGAATTTATCTGGTGTGTGAAATTTAACCCCAGCGGCTATAAGCACAACCTTCTGACATTTATTGTCTTGCTGAAAGGTGAGTAGAGAAATAGCTTTGCTGTTGCCTCCATGATTTTAGAGATTATCTCTGGTTGACAACTGACCTGGACCCTAATGCTTTTTTAGGTGGTTGTGTTTGTCTAGACAGAACCGGGCAGAGATAGCATCATTCCCATCGCGCCTGATTGAACTTGGCCTTGGATGATATCACAGACAGGGTTGGAACCTTTCACAGTAGATTACATCAATTTAACCATTATTTCAAGATTTTATCTTTTTGTTTGAACAGCTTAGCTCCAGAGATAACATTTTATAGACCCATGCTCCTTCTACACAAATGTTACTGCCATTTGGTCCTGTTCTGATGTCTCTCCCATAGACAATGGATTTTACTGAGTCATCCTTGGTCTGGTTTTCCCTGATCCTCACTGGGTTATTTGTGATAGAGCTGGGGCTAGCAGTGAAATCTCTGATTCGACCACTGATTTTATCTGTGCAAAGCAGACCAGAATAGACAAGGATGAAACTGTTTATAGAAACTCTCAGCTTCACCTCTGTGCTGGGGAGCACAGGCTTAGACTGTATTAGGATGATAAATATACGGGGAGGGGTGTTGGGGGGTTTGTTGACATCTAGTTTGATTATAATTACATGGTTACCTTTAGTGTTATTTGGATAGGATAAAATCTCTAAAGTAACATCCACAGAAGTAAATAGCTATTGATAAAACAGTTTTCTCTGGTTCTTTCACCCAGATCTCTGAACAAAATCTGGTGGTAAGGGTTAGGCCATGATACTTGGGTTCCTGGTGAGAGGGTGCCAACTTTTCATTCTTGAGATTGTGTTTATTCCCCACTTCTTATTTGGCAACAGAGAACAACTCCCCTGGGTTAGCAGAGTCAGAGTCAATTTGGAAGGTCAAAATTTAATCTATTTAGAGCGAGAAGAGCCAATTCTGATAATTTAAGAAAAGCTTATTTTCTTTGAGTATAGACTATCCAAGAAGACTCAAATTCTGTGCATGGCTGTGCTATTTTGCTTTGGCTGGCTGACTTATAGGTTCTGGTTTCAATAGCTCCCCCCACCCAAAGTAAAAATATTGACACATATGAATTCAATGAGATGACTAGGGAAAGGGGGTGGATAGGATGGTAGGCAGCAGATTCTACAATTCCATAAACATCCTGCTGTTGGAGAGGTCTTGGGTATGACTAATGTCTTCTAGTGGCAAAGGGAAGTGCCCTGGGTAGCCAGTGGAGCTCTCCACTGTTGGTCTGCTCTGTTGCTTCTTTCCTTCTCTGAAATCTCTGGGCTGTGCCACTGCCGCCTAGCCACAAAGTGCCACATGCGTGCTCACTTCCTGGCCAGCAGTGTTCTGGTTCTCATGGGGCTCTGGTTCTCAGTGATGCCTCCAGACTTGCTGGGGCTTATGCATATATCCCACCCCTAGGACCCAGAAGACATGCCAGGATATTCTGGCCTCCATCCAGCCCAACTGAACCCTCAATAAAAATCTGAGCTTAAAATGGGAGCATCCCTCTGTGAACCAGCGGACTGTTCACTTGATACAGGAATTAAGGAACCTGAGTTCTCTCCCCAAATCCGATCTGGATTTGGACTCTCTGCTTTTAGAGTACTGATTAATTATGGGTCATATTGCACAGCTCATTATAAAGTTGTTCTTTATCCTTAGTGCAACGCTTGTGTCTAACTATTTCAAGAACATTGAGTTCCAGGTACTAAGGTCGGGGGAGGCAGTTGGAACCTCCTAGGTCTTGGCTTCCTATTTTTCTGTGGAAAGACTGCCATTGGTCACTCTCTAGGTGCTCTCTGCTTGTTGTTATTGAGTAAGGGCTGTCAGCCAGGTATGGAAGGGCCCTTCTTCTCTGTCCACACACGTTATGGTCTGCTCCTCCAAGTGCTACATTTTAGGGTGGAAGCCTGTGGTTTTCCTGGTGTTGTCCATGACCAGAGGATCAGTACGGCTAACTCTGGGGTTCAGCACCGGGAAGCCCGTGGTTCCTTCTTCAGCCAATATTTCTCAGTAATGAAGCTCATATTTTCATCTGTATCTGCCTTACTCTTTTGTCTTATCCCTTATTTAGTTTGGAACTCAAGTGGGGAAAACAGAAGTATACTTTATTGGGCCCCTACTACTGTTCCTGGTGGGCAGAGATGAATAAAATTTAGTTTCCACTCTCAGGAAGCTCACAGAACAGTTGTGGGGGTGGTGGAGGTAGAAGCAAAAAGTTGTGAATTGGTGTAACGGGGTTAGGGGAGGGCAATGCAGAGTGGAATTCAGGAGTTCCTGTTCTGGACTCACTCAACCTTGGTTGCATTCCCAGATGGGCCAAGGACTAGATGGGTGACCCTGGGGAAGTTACATTATTTCCATGCCTCATTTTCTCATGGGTAAAATGGGGGCAATAATAATAACCACCTCACAGAGTTGTTGTAAAGCTTCAATGAGATGATAGATGTCAGTCGATTAGCATAGTGTCAAGCCTGCAGAAAACATCTTATGTTTTAGCCACTGTTACTATAAGTACGATGCATATGCTGTGGAGTCACTCTTCACATGAGTACTATTATCCACAAAGAGGTAGAACAGAAATTTGTCCATAATATACTTTTTTTTTTTTTTTTTTTTTTTGAGAATCACTCTGTAGTTTCTGGTTTGCTTTTTGCTAACAATAGTTTGTGTTAATTGAGTGGTAGTTATTATCCTGATTAGTGTTAGGCAATAGAGGGAAGGACAATTGCTGAGTAAGTATGGCACAAGCCTATATTTGTTTACTGAAACAACTATTTCTCAAGTGCAAGAGAAGAAGAGAATATGGAAAAGAAGAGAAAAAAGGAAAAAGGATGAAAAACGAAGAGAAGGGAAGGAGAAGAGGAGAAAAAAGTATGATTCTATTCCTTCCCATAAATACAGTTGTGTAATATTTTATATTAATGTCACCAAAGTAGTGAAATAATAGAAGTGTAATAATTCAGAACTGATATGAGAGTGTCACATCCCAGATTAGGATGAACAGAATACAGGTGGAGAGAGGGGTAAGCGTAAAAGAAGAGGGAAAAAACCCTCATGAAAAAATATGGGAAGGGAATGGAGAACTCCACTACCATTCTCTTTTATTTGTTCATTTTTACTAAGATATCTGTAATCTTCCACTTTTTAAAAAATTTTTTAAGTTTATTTTTAAGAGAGAGAGAAAGTGTGAGTGGGGGAGGGGCAGAGAGAGAGAGAGAGGGAAAGATAGAGAATCCCAAGTAAGCTCTGTGCTGACAGTGTGGAGCCTGATGCAGGACTTGAACCCATGAACCATGAGCTCATGACCTGAGCCAAAGTCAGATGCTTAACCGACTGAGTCATCCAGGCATCCCTGTAATCTTGCACTTTCATCATATCCTTATAAAATTCACATACACATTTTCTCATCTGTACCATTTCAGCAAGTCCTTTAAGACTTATCAGTCTTATAAGATGACTTTGTTCATCTTCAGGTTGCTCTTATTTCGGTGTTCTGATACTTCCATGATTTTGCAGTGGGAACAAGGAGGCCCTGTGATAGTCCTCTTTAATAACCAACACCCAATCATCTGCTTACGACCACCGTCCTCCCACCTTCCCCCTAACTGCTTTATCCCAGCCTCCTTCTAGCTCTTCAACCATGATAAGCACACTTGCTCCTCACTGCGAGGTTCCCTCTGCCTGGAATGTTCATGCCCAGACTTCACTTCCTTTAGGTCTCTGCCAATAGCATCTTAATGGAGAAGTATTTCCCTAACCATTTTGTCTAAAATAGGACTCATCTCTACCAGTATACCCCTCCATCTTTCCCTTGCTATATTAATTCTCCATCTGATATAGTGTACGTTTACATGTTTCCTTGCTTATTATTGTCTTCCCTTCTTGCTTAGATTGGGTTTCCTAGAAGCAGAGGTTGAGGGTAGGATTCAAATGCATACCAAAGTAATTCTGTTCAAGAAGAACCTTCAGGGGAAGAAGAGAAGCAGGAGAGCATGAGGGGAGGCAGTCAGACAAGGAGGTGGTGTCAGGCAAAGTCTAGTCTCAGGAAAGAATTTTTGGTGCACGAATTGTACCTGGATATGAGGAGCTGGCCCTTTGTGCCCTATAAGTTAGTCATTGGCTGTGGACTAGGGAGGGGGCATTGTGATTTCCTGGCTGAGGCAGTACCCCTCAGCTGAGAATAGTTCTCTTGGGAATGGGAACAATTGGGAGCTGGGAGCCAATACACAGGAACAGGGAGAGGATGTACTGACTCAGTGAAGGGAATCTGAGATAGGCAACGGAATGACATCTTCTACATCTCCGCTACAATAGCATCTCCATGAGATCTGAGTACTTGATCTTTTTTGTGTTCACACTGTGTCTCCAACACACAGAACAGAGCCTGGTACAGAGTAGGTCCTTAACAAACACTTGTTGAATGAATTAATGACCTTGTTGAACTGTCACAGTAATAGTTCTAGAGGTACAATGGTGAATGAGAGAACATGTTTCCTGTCCTCACGGAGCTTATGGTCTAATGGGAATTTCAGACCTAGGCAGTTAAAACACAGTTGGGTAAATGCTGTCATCGGAAAAACAGAGAGAGTTAAGAACACACAGTAGGAGCACTTAAAATCCAGAGTTTGGGAGGAGCAGGTATTACCCACCTTGGGCTCTAATGAAGGGCTGTGTTTTCCAGGGTAATTGAAGGATTCCCTTGAACATCTGGTAATTGGCTTTTTTTTCCCCCTTCTAAAGGAACCAGTATGGTATTTAGGTTTACTGCTCAGTAAGTAGGTCTGTTTTATCTATTAAAAAAACTTTTTAAAGATTTATTTATTTATTTTGGGAGAGGGGGAAGTGAAGAGGCAGAGAGAGACAAAGAGAGAGAGAGAAAATTCCAAGCAGGCTATGCACTGTCAGTGCAGAGCCCAATGTAGGACTCGAACCTGTGAACCACAAGATCATGACCTGAGCTGAAATCAAGAGTCAGACGCTTAACTGACTGAGCCCCCGAGGCACCCCTAAGCAGATCTGTTTTAAAAAAGAGAACCCAACTGCCCTGAAGAATACAGCCACAACAGTGATTGATACCTTGGCCCTGGTTGATGCTCTGTAAACCCTGGTGATGAATTCCCAGCCTGATCTACTTGAGGGATTCTGATTCTACACTGGATAGACAGAAACAACTGCCTTCCCTAGGTTTTTCCAATTTGTTTTTTTTTTTTCAGTTGTGTATAAGGTTCCACATATTTTAGGGAATGGTGTGGGTGTGTGTCCATGGGTACAAAAGGTGGTGGGAGATGGCTTGGGTAGTGTCTTCAGTTACAAGATGACTTTCAATGTCTGAGTCATATGCCTTAAGATGCTTTCGTAATTCACCTTGGAAAGTGGGAAAAATAGTTTTGGTGAAACATAAAAGGGCCATTGAAATGTCACAGAGTGGTTATGTAAGTGTGAATTATATAATGCCTGAAGGTAGTGGCTGGGGAGGGGACATTGTTCAGAAATTTCTAGTAATCTGAAGACATTCAAAACAAAAATGTTCTTGGGCATTATTGTGTTTGTTGCTAGCTTTTGGCAGAGCTATTTTGAGGGCTGTTCACCCTGTGCAGTCTGGGAAGTTAACCTGAACACAGGGGTGGATCTCTGGCTCTGAATATCCACCTCTGCCCCATTCTTGCACTGCTTCTTCGCCCCCTCAGTGGGTGCCCTTGATTGGCTGCTCTCTTACCCACCCCTTGGGACAGTTGCCTTGAGGCCTGCCATGTTTAGTGGGGCCCACCCTCCTAATTTATTTTTCCGGCTTTGTGCTTGAATTTCTTCTAGATTTAGAGCTTTGATTAAAGGGATATAGTATATCAGAAAACTAGGTGGTTTGATTTACCAAATACTAAATTTTTGTAAGATGATAGTTCCCTAAATGCTAGTTATTAAATATGTTTTATGTAAGTTTGTTGAATGTTAGAATATTTGTGAAAATAAAGAGTGGGTGCATTATGGTTCACAGATCGAATGCTGACCTAAATAATGGTGATATGGTGTAAATGTGGAGAGTCCTGGATGAGGAGGCAGGAGAGATTGGTTCTTGGTGCTGTTTAGTTGAGCCCTGTTGGAAGTTGTTTGATCTCTCTTGGCCTCAGTTTCTCCATAAGACTAGGTAAATATTAAGAATCCTTTTAACTCTATGAGACTGGCTGGTTTCTAGGTCGACATAGCTGGAAAGCTTGCAAAATCAGCAAGGATGTGTTTTTGTTCAGGTATCTTAATCTCCAAATTTTGGGTCAA
The DNA here is from genome assembly GCF_024362965.1 of Panthera pardus. Lineage (NCBI taxonomy): Eukaryota > Metazoa > Chordata > Mammalia > Carnivora > Felidae > Panthera > Panthera pardus. Next base: position 67,906,514 of record NW_026526991.1, on the reverse strand, counting down.
ATTTGGACTTGTGAAGAATGAAACCAAGCAATGGAGGCTCCAGACTATGAGACACCCTAACTTAATTTTGATCAAATATTGTTTGTTTTTTTTTTTTTATGAAATAGATTACTACAATAATAATATGCTTGGGTGGAGGGCACTGGCTCCAGACAGAGAGATTGTTTCTTGGCTCTCCCAGTTCTTATAAGGGAAAGCTAATATTTTCATCGGAACAGGGATATGTTCTCCCTCAGGAAGGCCCATGCCATGTAAGCCAATACATATATTGTCTTGGGGCTTAAAGGGAAAGTCTATATTGGAGACAGTCAGAAGTGTTCACATATTTCTTTTTTCTTAAGCAAAAACAGAGCTTCACCAATAAATTTGGGAAGTTGTCATATTTGAATTTCTTTCCTTTTTAGAGGAGAGATGTACAGCAAGGCAAGAAAGCCTTTTCCAGGAAGTTTTAACTTTTTTGGTGGTGGGGAGGGAGAATTCGCTTTTGAGGCATAATGGTCATAAAATGTCATTTATAGTATGACCCATATTTACAAACTCTGTCCCTTAGCAGATAGGCATGGCTGTTAAGTGACAGCCAGTTACATTAGCTCTTTACAGCCAGAGATGCCATTAGGGCCATTAAGACTTACTAAGAAGAATAGAATAAACAAAAACAAAACTGGCAATAAACAGAAAGATGTGACCAAGAAGGATTGTCATTTTTTGCCTTTCAGGGTCCTTAAAGGGAAGTTCTATAGGGGCTGAGTGGTTAGATTGGGTTAGATGTTGAGGTTATTCCACCAGGCCTAGATCAGAATTACTTTCATACCCTCCTTGTCTTTCCAGCATGCTCATATACTCCAGGCAGCACCCAGCTGACCTACAGGTAAGGAAACAACCAGGCATATGGACATTTCCCAACGAGGGCTTAAATTTGGCATAGAGACATTTCGTACAGTTTCAGGGTTTTTTTCAACATGATAATTTTGACTTAAAAACTAAAAAGAATTGGGGGCGCCTGGGTGGCTCAGTCGGTTGAGTGTCCGACTTCGGCTCAGGTCATGATCTCAGGGTCCATGAGTTTGAGCCCTGCGTCGGGCTCTGTGCTGATGGCTCAGAGCCTGGAGTCTGCGTCGGATTCTGTGTCTCCCTCTCTCTGCCCCTCCCCCCTCATGCTCTGTCTCTCCCTCTCTCTGTCAAAAATAAATAAACATTAAAAAAATTTTTTTAAAAAGTTAAAAAGAATTCAATTAATTTTAAACATTGCAGTTTATTTAATAGTACAAACTGAGCCTAACTATGCTTTCAGCCATTCTTTTGGGCATGAGTACAGCAAGGTGAGATGACAGGCAAAGTAAGGATTAACACACTAGAAGACAGGGAGCAATTTGTAAGGAGGAAAAGGCTAAGTCCTGGATTTTACTTCCCTCCTTGATTTATTAGATTTTATGGGAAATTTAACATGGTATGCCCTTTGTATCAAATCACTGAATGAGGGTTATTTCACCTTGAGGAAATCCTATACACTAAAAAAGGAATTTCACAATTAGGTGGGGTAAAATTCACACTACTAGCAAAAGTTTCTTGTTGCCTCACAAAAGGCTCTTTTTTGTGAACCACTCCCAGTGCTTTAAAAAAAACATGCTAAGTGAGGAGCATAAGCCTGTTTCTTGAGTAATGACTTTAGGTAAATTGACACAAACATGGCCAAATGTTGTTCGTGCCCAGCAGGACCCAGGAGAAATCAGCTAATTTATAATTATAATGCCTATGTGCACTGGCATCAAACCTTTCACCCCTACTTGGATGCAAAATTGTATTTTAGTGCTCAGAAGTGTGTGTGTGTGTGTTTTGTTTTTTATCCTTGACCACCTCTATGCCTCTAAACAAGAGGCTCTTTTGGGTAACACCTTTTTATTTATGAGAAAAACATTTGCAAATCTTTTTTGTTTAACTTTGTTTTTACCAGAAAATAGGCCCCGTGTATGGTGTATTCATGGAGACCAAATTAACTAATAGGGTTTAACTGTGGGTTGAGTGTTCTGGGGAAGTGTTTGGTAACTGAATTTATAAACAGAAGTCCAGTGTTCAGGGTCCCTTGAGAAATAAATAACGACGGGTCCTACTCACTGAACATTTTGTGCTTCAGGGCAGGCTGAAAGGGGTGGAAGATGAAAAGAGACTAAGTGTGTGTATAAGTCAGAGTGATGTTTCGACCAACCTGATTGCTAGGTATTTTTTAAAAACAATGTCATGTAGAAACTGTTATTAGAATAACTGATGACATCATATAATAAATATATTTGTAGGTGATTGGGGTTGGCTGTTAAGGGACATGTAGAGCTGTTTTTAAAAATGCCTTGCAGACGGCTAGATTCCTTCTGGAATGCTAGTTGTAAGCTGCTCACAACACAGCTACTGCCTAATTGAAACTCTTTTTGTCTCTGAGCTAGTCACCCTGGAGAATTTTTTTTTTTTTTTTTTTAAGTTGTTGTGGTGGAACCTTCTATTTTGAACAAATGGGCAAGTGAGAACAAAAGTAGAAGTGCCTCTTGCTCAAAACAGAGAAGACGTAGCCCAGAAAACTTTAAACCACTTTACTCTTTTCAATATAGAAGGATTTTGTTTTTATTTTTTACTTTTCTGTTACACATCTAGATCACCTCTCACTTGAACTAATCGGGGAGGAGTTCGAAGAATCAAGACAGTTTTCTTTTTAATAACAAATATTCTAACTTTTTTTTTTTTTAATTGCATGCCCAGGAAGCAGAGAGAACAACAAAGTGTGACCGTTGTTGTTGGTCTTCTCTTGGTCCATTACTTCCTCTCTACTTCCTCATTTAATGTGAATTTTAATATGTAATATTCAACACACTTGTAATGCTCACTTCCTTTCGGTGGGACTTTCCAGCAAACACACTGACATATTGTTCATAGGAAATTAGCCAAGTGGAGGTGTGCACTTGTGTGATTTGACATACATCAACAACCCTGGGAGCTGCTTCTTGTCTCCAGCTGCCAGATTGACTGATTCAACACCCTATCTCTGTCTCTATTTCTGCGCTCATATTAAACAAGCACAATTTTAGGGGCACCTGGGTGGCTCACTCAGTTAAACGTCCGACTTCAGCTTAGGTCATGATCTCTCAGTTCACAAGTTCAAGCCCCACATCGGGCTCTGTCCTGACAGCTCAGAGCCGGGAGCCTGCTTTGGATTTTGTGTCTCCCTCTCTCTCTGCCCCTCCCCTGCTTGTACCATGTCTCTCTCTGTCTCTCAAAAATAAATGAACGTTAAAATTTTTTTTTTAAGAATTTACTTTTTAGGGGCCATTAATTGAATAATTGATAGGTCATTTTCATTCTTTGAGAAATGGATTGTAAATGTTGTTTAGAATAGGAAACAATTTTTGTCTTTTGAAATGACAATAACTTAGAAGCATTTGAAAGCAGTTACAGATAGAAGACAAGTGTAGTTGTGTAGAGTCTGTCTGGGAGGTCAGAGGAGGAAGTCTAGAAGAATGTAGTTACCAGAGAGACTCTACGTGAAGAAATGGCTCATAGAGTTAATAGACAAGGGAGGGAGGGAGAGAGGGAGAGAGATAAATGCCACTCATTTCTAAGGAGGCAGATACCAACTTGTCCTGGGAACCAAGCCAGTCTTGTTTGTATAGAAAAAGCACAAATAATTTTTAAGTAAAGAAATTGCCTAAGGAGAGGGTTTTTTTAAAGGTAAAATATTGAAATAGTAAAAGTTTTAGTGGGATGGTTTCTAGACACAATTAAGCACAAAGTGATCACAACCTCATCAGTTTATGTCTGTTGTCTATCACAATTATTAACATCCCCCCCCCACTCTCAAAGATAACTGTTTGTGTCATAAGTTATATGGTCATGCTAATGCCAATGAAGACCAGCCTTTGAACATGGGACCTTTATTGAATTAAACGTTCGATCATAGAATTCCATCTTTGCTGTTAAAGATTTTGCAGTCTAAAACAGAAAATTCTGGAAATAGTATTCAGTATAGAGGGAGAGTAAATACTTCTGTCTTATGTTAAGGACATTTACAGGGGATGACCTCAAGTTCTCATTTCTGACTTCCTTTCCTGGTAATGCCTGCCTAAATATGTCTAAGAGATTTCATTTTCTTTTGGACAAGAGTCAGGAAAGGAACAGGGGACAAGCTTGTATACATGACATATGCACATAAATATCTTTTACATGAGCAAGGCAAATAAAATTTTCCTGCTAAACTTACACAGTGAAGATGCCAGAAGTTTCCATCTCAGTGTATTAGTGAAAGTACGGAGAGAGATCTCTGATCATTGTGATTAAAGCCTAGAACCCAGTATTGTTAGAAACTTCAGGGGGATTGTTGTCTTTCTGTGGCTGGTGTAAGGATGATGAGATACCCTCGTAAATACTGATGCTGCCATCTAATCACAGCATTGAAATAGAATTGTTGGTCTTCTTAGTGACCCTCAGAGGACATCTGTCCTCTGGAAGCCTCTCCCACAGGGCAGTGTGGTGATTACACATGCAGTTCAACAACCCATAGTAGGGAGAGGCCACTAGCTCTACTAGGTGTCTTGGTTTCCTTCAGTCTCGTTCTTTCTTAAGCTTCCTGCTAGCTCAGTGTCCTCTAGTGGTAACTCGTCTGATTAGTGAAGCAGCTGGCACAGCAGATGGACTGTGAGGTCCACAGAGATGAGATCTCCTCATTAGTGTTTTAGAATGAGTGCAAGATCTGCAGGCCTACTAAGTGCCAGATAGTATGTCCTCTCAGGAATGCTCTGAGTAAGACGCTGATCACACCATTATGTAGATAAGAAAACGGAAGTTCTGGGAACCTAAGTGTGGTATGTTGTAAGAGTCAGAGGCAGGACTTGAAATAGAATTCTTGAGCACTCATCCTGATGTGTTTCGTCTTGTTGGTTTCTTTTCACCGTACTCTACCATTTCATGATTCCAAGAAGACAGACATTTTATGGCACAAATGAGTCAGAGAGGCAATCGATTAAGGAGTCTTCAGAAGCGTGGTCTGTGTGCTTCACGTGAATTGCCTCTGAACTTCCTGACCAAGTGAGTACTGAGAGGCCACAGAGCAGAGAGAAAAAAGAACTGGCCTTGCACCCAGATACATGCAGCTTTAAATCCTAGCTCCACCGCTGCCCAATAAATATTTGATGTGCTATGTTCTAGGCCCTTGAATTATTACAGTTTTGTACCCGAGAGAAATTATTGTTGGTCAAGTTTTTGTTCTAGCTGACCCTCAGTCTGTCATCTCTGAAATAGGGGTGGGTATACCCCTAACCACTTGTGGAAGGCAAGTGTTTAGTTATTCAACATATTAGGGAAATAAGGATAAGTGGTAATTGAGGGCTAATGATGATAGCGGTGACCCAGTGTAAAGCAGGTTTTGCAAGCTGAGGACAATCTGACTGCTCTGATGTTTTTAGAACCTTCTTTTTGGGTTAGCTGTCTGCAGATGTAAGGATGTACATTATCACATATTTCAATTAACCAAGTCCTGAATCCTTTTTATGACATTAAAGGAATGAGCTGCCCCTTCCCCTACTTTGTAGAGCCCGAATGTCTATATACCCTCAAAATTCTTATGTTGAAATTTCCCCCTCTGCCCTCGTGTTATGGCATTGGAAGTGAGGTCTTGGAAGGTGAATAGGTCATGAGAGCAGAGCCCTCATAAGTGGGATTAATGCCCTTATAAGAGAGGCCCTACAGAGTTCCTTCACCCTCTCTGCCTTGTGAGGTCACAGCAAACTTATGTCATCTATGAATTGGGAAGGGGATATCCCTGGACACAGAATCTGCTGGTGACTTGATCTTAGATTTTCCAGCTTCCAGAACTGTGGGGAGTAAGTTTCTGTTGTTTATAAACCACCCAATCTATGATAAGAACTTTTTCTTTCTTTTTCTAATATAATGATTGAGAACACTGGCTTAGGAAACTGAAGAATCATAGACTGTTAGAGCATGAGGAGAAGTTAAAAATTTTCTAGAAATTTTCAAGATTGGAACACAAGTGGGATTGTGTGTCTTATGCAAGCTCATTCCTTAATTCATGCATTCAGTGAATATTTATTGTGTGTCTGTCATGAGCTAGGTTCTGTTCTACCTGTTGGAGTCATAGTAGTGAGCAAAACAGATGTGGTCCCTGCTTTCATGGATTTATATTCTAATGGGAGGGGGAAATCCAATAAAAATTACACAAATAAGTATGTAGTAGGTCAGATAATGGTAAATGCTAAGAAACATAATTAAGCAAGGTAAGAGATAAAGGGTAATGAAGGAGAGTACTCTTATATATAGAATGTTCAGTGGAGGGGACATTCAAGCAGAGTCCTGAATGAGGTGAGGGAGTGAATCACATGGATATCTGGGGAAGGAGCATTCCAGGCAGAGAGAACAGCAAATGCAAAGGCCCTGAGGTGGCCTCATACCCAAGGTCAGTGTGGCCAGAATGGATACAGGAAGGGAAGAGTGACAAGGAATGTGATTTGACAATAGCAAGGGAAGAGTTGCATCACATAGGGCCTGGTGGATATGGTAATGGTTCTGGGCCTTGAGGCTCAGGAGGGTTCTGAGCAGAAGAGTGACTTGATTTGTTTATGTTTGAAAAGGATGACTTCCAAATCAAGATCAGCCAGAACACAGGTCTATTTAAGGTAGAGCCACAGGTCCTCCTATTATACCATGCAGCTCTGTATGCTTGCAGGTGAACCTCAGGAACAGATCTTGGAAAATTTTAGGAAATCTCTGTATTTACATATAGTATTACCAACATGGATACTTCCAACCAGAGTTTGGTAAACTCAAAGTAATAAAAATTATGTTCACACCTTTTCTTTTCCTCATCTCACTGAAAAAAATAGCAACATTTAGATTTTTTTAATTAAAACATGTTTTATTTAAAATTCTTTTTATTCAAGTATAATCAGCATACAGTGTTACCTTAGTTTCAGATATACAACATAATGATTCAACAATTCTATACATTAGTGCTTATCACACTAAGTGTACTATTTTTTTAAAGTTTTATTTATTTATTTATTTTGAGAGAGAGAGAGAGAGAAAGAATGAGTGGGGAAGGGCAGAGAGAGGGAGAGAGAGAGAATCCTAAGCGGAGCTTGAACTCATGAACCACGAGATCATGACCTGAGCTGAAACCAAGAGCCCGATGCTTAACTGACAGAACCACCCTGGTGCCCCCACAATAAGTGTACTCTTAATCATCCCCTTCACCTATTTCACCCATCCCCCCCACCTCCTCTCTGGTAACCACCTGTTTGTTTTCTCTATTGAAGAGTCTTTTTTTTTTCTCTTTTTTCCTTTGTTTTGTTTCTTAAGTTCCACATGTGACTGAAGTTCTATGGCATTTGTTTTTCTCTGGCTTATTTCACTTAGTATTATACCCTCTAGATCCATCCACGTTGTTGCAAATAGCAAAATTTCATTCTTTTTGATGGCTGAATAATATTCCATTGTATATGTGTGTACCACATCTTCCTTATCCATTTGTCTATTGATGGATACTTAGGTTACTTCCATATTTTGGCTATTGTGAATGATGCTGCAATAAATACAGGGGTGCATGTATCTTTTAAAATTAGTGTTTGCGTTTTCTTTGGGTAGATACCTGATATTGGAATTAGTGGATCATATAGTAATTCTAGATATGTCTCCTTTGGCAAGGGAAGTAAAAGCAAAATTAAACTATCGGGGCAGTATTTCAATGTTCTCAAACATTTCTTCACCAGGAACTTCATGATAAAGAAAAATACAGAAAATAAAACAATGTGCTTCCTACTGAGAGATCAGGCCCCCCCTTAGTTGGGATTGAAATGAGTGGAAAAAGAAACTATCCTCCAAGACCACTCTGTCATTTCTCAGCCCACCCACCCCCTGTGGTTCTGCACATCACTAGTCAAACTGTGTTTGTTTCCAGCCAGAGGGTATCAATTTACACTCCCCTCTATAAGATTTGAACAAACAGGTGTTTAAGCAATTTTGAAAGATGCAAAAGTTAGAAGGACTCCACACTTGTAAAGAAAGAAGTTTGGTACAGTTCCTTAACGATGAGGTTATTATTGTATTCTTTTCACCCCTTATTTGATTTGGTCAGTGGTTTTCTCTTAATTAAGGCAGTAAAGTGTATCAAGTTGTGCTAAATCCGAATTGCATTACTACAAATGGAATGTTGTTTTCAGACTTGATGGTAATCATAATAGCTGCTGTGGATTGTGAATCTCTGGAGCTAGGCCCCTTGTGTATGCTCTCTGCAAGGTGCGTGCTGTTATCCCCATTTTACAGGAAGCTGAGGCTTCCAGAGGATTAATCCACATCTGCTCAGTCAGCAAGTTGTAGAGCCAACGTCTGAACCCTGTCTGGCATCACTGCTGGTTAGCTTTCTGTCTATGCCATGTGATGCCATGATTAATGGAGAATTTCCATTAATTAGGGTGGTTGAATGGAGTAAAGATATCAAATGTGCCCTCACGTTCTGCTGCTTTTAAATACTTGTTTTAGAGTAGAGGAATCACAGAATTCAGGTTGAGAGAGATGTTAAAGGTCATTTAGTCCAAACTCCCCACTGATTCCTGCAAAAGCCTTGTCAAGTGATATTTTCCTCCAGCTGTGTTTGTGCTTCTCTAGTGATATGAAACTCCTAAAGCAATGTTTCCATTGTTGGGCTATTTTGAAAATTATGAAGTTCTTCCTTACACTGAGTCATGCTCAGTCTCCCTGTTGGCCTCTGCAGCACGTAGAACAGAGCCGGCAATGCATTGGAGGCAACGTTCGTGTTCCCATTGGACTTCTCTGCTAGATTACTTGTTTACTTGATTTTTCTCATATGATATAGTTTGAGGTCAAGTTTCCATCCTGCTTAATGTCTTCTGCATGCATTTGAGTTGGCCTCCATCCCTTATAATGAGGGAGATCCAGGGCCTAAGCCTGTTTCCTTGGTGGGATCAGACCAAGTGTCTGCTACCTTACAAGGTCACATTGCTGTTGACTCATGCTGAGGTTACCACTGACTCAAACTCAGCCGTCTGTTTTACCCACATTACTGCTCATAAAACACGTCTTCCTCATCCTACATTAGTTCAGTTTTTTTATCCTACTTGCCAGAATTTATCTTTATTCAGTTCCTTTCATTACTCAGTCCATTGCCCAACATTATCAGGATATTTTGAATTCTAATCCCAACACAAACAAATCCCGCTTAAAACCATCTTGCTTCGCAGACAAATTTTTATTCCTTTGGCATGATGTCACTTATTTTCATTATACAAATAATGTTTTGTAGCGCAGATGGAAATTTGTGTATGTGTTGTTTTTAAGGTTGTGGGAGATGCTGGACCATCTCCAGGTAACTTCAGTGAGTAGCCTGCATGTAGGGGTCTAAGAGATGCTATGTCCACGTAGGCGTCTAATAGATGCTCTATTTCCTGGCAGATCCACGTGCAGCAGTTTGTTACTTTGCTTGCAGCAAAATGTTGAGCATAGAAGAACTTGGGATCTCAAAAGAGATGTGAAATTCTTAAGAGCCTTGCCAATGTCTCATCCCATTGTGAGGTTTCTCTAACTTTGCAACCATTTGGAACAGGGATGGAAATGGTGCTTTGTCAGTACTGTGACACAGAATGGTGAAGTTCTTCTGGTAGCTGAATTGTGACTTTATACCAAGAGAGAAATCCTTAAAAGGCAGAATGAGAAAGATAACAAACACAACCTATAACTGAGGTTTAGCCATTGACAGACGTAGCAATTATTACCAAGGCCACAGGTAGGCAAGTGGTCATGACCTTAAGTCTAGGTGATTTTTCCAAAATCTTGAATAGACATTCATAATACCTTTATTTTTTACTCTTGAAGGAAATATATCACAAAACAATCTCATGTAAGGAAATATTTTCATTTCTGCATGCTTTATTATTATCAGCGACATTCTAGGTAGACATGTCTAGAATAATAGTGCAAAAAATTACACAAGGCTGCCATTTTGTTATCTAGACATTGGTTCCAATGATCTCTGAAAATATTTTAAAATAGAAAATTTCTCAAGATAAAAAATAAAAAGGAAATCTGGTGGTGACAGTACTTGAGTTCAGCTAAGAAAGATAGATTGAAAGGAGTAACAACTTATATAGTAGCCTAGGTCTACAAAGTGAAATATTCTTGGCAAAGGTCACAAAATAGAAGTTATCCTTAAGCTTATCCATTACATTTGTAGTGGATTTTTGAGCATGCTAAAAGTGAATCTTTTGAAAGCTACGAAGAAATACATATTTCTATCATTTTTATTTCTCCATTATTACCATCGTTTTTATTATTATAGCTTTCTAGTATATATTCTAGTGAACTAATATGTTGATGGAAGTCTCTTCATTGTCCTTTACTTTTTAAAATCTAGTTATTTATTCTTATTTATTTTCCAGATGAAATTTGTAATTATTTTTATGAAATTCCCAAAAAAACCCTTATTAAGATATTGAGTAGAGTGTCATTGAACATATACATTTTAATAATTTTAATCTGAAAGAATTGACAACTCCACAATACAATGTCTTCCCATCAAGTTAAAAGGGATTTTTAAACAGTTATTTTTAGTTTATTTAATGTTCTGTGGTAAAATCTTGACGTTTGCTTCAAAAAAAAAATACACACTTCTATTAAGCTCATTGCTATGTAAGGTCTTGTTTCTGTTATAAAAACTATCTTCTTAAAATAATGTTTTCCAAGTTTTGTTGGCATATACAAAAAGTACTTTATGTCTTTAATAAGTGATCACCTTTATAAGTTCTTATTATACTTTTTTAGTTAATTCTCTGGGGTTGTGTAGGCAGGCAACCTACCTCTTATCTGCAATTCACTTTGAGAATATCAAGTTTGTAAGTTTGGAACTAAAGCCTGACTGGCATGGATGTGAGGCAGCTTATGGTCTCTATGTTTGCATTTTGTGTTCATATCCATACATTTTTATTTATTTATTTATTTTTAATTTTTTAAAAGTTTATTTGTTTATTTTGAGAGAGAGAGAGAGAGAGACAGAGAGAGTGAGCAGGGGAGGGGCAGAGAGAGCGGGAGAAAGAGAATCCCAAGCAGGCTCCACGCCATCAGCGTGGAGCCCAATGTGGGACTCGAACTCACGAACTGTGAGATCTTGACGTGAGCCGAAACCAAGAGTCAGATGCTTAACTGACTGAGCCACTCAGGCACCCCTTATTTATACATTTTAATAGAGAAATAGTGTTGATTATAGAAATCTGCGTCTTCTTCTGTTATTACATGACAGATAGTAAATGAACTTTTCTAAAATATCAAAACTTCTAAATTTTGGAACACATCCAACCCTAGAGTCAAAAAAAGAATGTGGACTATATTATTATCTCTTTTTCTTTTACTTTTGTTATTGAATTGGCTGGTATTTTCAGTGTTGAGTAAGGGATAACTTCTGTTTTTTATTGTTTTTGACTTTAATGAAAAGGTTATGATTTAGTATCTTAGAATTGAGTGTGATAATGGCTAAAATCTAGGTGGGGAATCTGGGTGGCTCAGTCAGTTGAGCAACCGACTCTTGATTTTGGCTCAGGTCATGATCTCACGGTTTGTGAGTTTGAGCTCCACACTGGGTTCTGTACTGACAGTGGAGCCTGCTTGGGATTCTCTCTCCCTCTCTCTCTGCTCCTCCCCCACTCATGCACGTTCTCACTCTCTCTCTCTCAAAATAAATAAATAAACTTAAAAAAAGTTACTTTATCATAATGGAAAAAATATCTTTCTTAAATTAATTTGCTAAAAGAGGTGGACTTTTTCCTTCAAATATATATTTGCATTTATTGAGATGATTATCTTAAGAAGAATATGCCTTTGCCAGTCCGCTGGTCCAAATGAGATGAGAGACATGTGGAACAGAGCTTCTCTAGCTGAGGCTAGCTTAGATCCTCCAACCCCCAGCCATCCCACTGACACTTGAACACAGCCTATCATTGTATGCTGCTGAGATTTTATAATGGTCTGTTATTCAGCATTATTGTAGCAATGGTTGGCTGATGCAAACATATTATTGGCTGATTATATTGGTTGAAGTTCTGGGATGAGATGATTTTACATTCTTGAAATAAATCTGAAATTCCTAAAATAATAAATATTTAATATTATTTTAACATAGGTCTGAATTCTATCTGCTTAGTTGCTCATTTAGAACTTTTGTGTCTGCATTCATTTGTTATATTGGTCAATTTTATCTTTCTCAGATTAGGATATTAAGGTTATACTATCATCATAAAATATGTTGGGATATCCTGCCATCCCCAACTCCCAATGAACAATAGCGTATTCCAAGTGCTGACCCATAGAAAAGTTCTCTTAAGTCCCTAGTATGAGAAAAATAAGGAAAATGTAATGGATTTAAAAACCTAATTTGATTTAATTTAAAGGATAGTCCTTAATCCTGAGATTATGTGCTTCTTATATTCTCAGTGTTAGAGTTTTTAAAATGGAAGTGTATGACATACAATGTTATATTATCAATGTTAGAATTTTTATTCTCTTACAAAATGATTGTAATGATAAGTGGTAATAAAAAATAATGTTTCTACTAGAAAAAAACCTAAAAGCTGGTGATTCCATGATGGTCTCTCCAACTTTTTTCTTCAGCTTTCATAGTTTGTGAAATCCAGAAGTTCGGAAACCATTGTCTAAAACAATTCACACAGCATGTGATAAATAGGAACTTATTTGTGTCTTGGGAATTGGATTATTCTGAAGCAGTGTAAAACATTGAGGACATGGGCTTTGAGCTCTGTGACTTCTAGCAGTCACTTTCCTATTCCTAGAATCATTTTCCTCACTTGGAGAATAGGGCTAATTAGTAGGTATCTCATACGTCTGTGGTGCAGTAATATGTTACAAGATGCTTAGCGTAATGTTATGCATATAGTAAGTATATTAGCTATTTACATTACTAATATTTTGATATTTTCTCTTCATTAAATATATTTTGCCCTTAAAAAGTGTTGTTTCTTGATTATATTAAAAAATTTTTAATTGAAATATAACATATACATTGAGAAGGACATAAATCAAAGTGTATCACTTGATGAATTAAAGCAAGTTGAATATACCCATGTAACCACCCAGGCCAAGACATAAAATATTACCAGCATCTCAAGAACTTCCTCATAGAGAAACACACAGCACTTTACCAGTGAAAGTTAACCATTATCCCCAAAGGTAACCAGTATTGCGATTATTAACACCACAGATTATTTTGCCTGTTTTTGAGGTTCTTGCATATGGAAGCATATAATATATATTCTTTTTTTTTTTTTTTTCTGGAGTCCTTTGCCTAATGTATTTTTGAGATTCAAGTGTGTTGGTGCATGCAGCTGTAGACTTTTCAGGTTTGTTACTGCATAATATTCGATTGTATGCAGAGAACATGGTTTATGTATTCATTCTGATGTCGATGGATATTGAATTTGTTTCCAGTTTCATGATCAGTACCATCAAGCAATGATTATTTTATCAGTTCTTTTGAGAACTGACTCTTGGATTTGTTGATATGCAGTTTAGTCTGCTGGTTTTAGGCTAATAAAGATCTGCTCTTATCTTTATTAATTTGTTTCTCCTCTTCCCTGCAGTTCTTCCCACTACACTTGAGTTGAATGTCTTGTTCACTGACTTTCATTTGGTAAGGATGTATTTGCTTGTCTCAAGTGGACTCTTTCATGAGGTGAAGTCTAATTCTGTTAGGAAGAAAACTTGGGCATATTTTTCTGAACACAATTGCTTGTATGTATTTATTTATTTTTTAAGTTTATTTATTAACTTTGAGAGAGAGAGTGAGTGCAGGAGGGGCAAAGAGAGAGGGAGAGAGAGAGACTCCCAAGCAGGCTCTACACTATTCAGTGCAAGGAACCTGATGTGGGGCTCAAACCCACGCACTGTGATATCATGACCTTAGCTGGAATCAAGAGTCGGACGCTTAACTGACTGAGCCACCCAGGTGCCCCTAGATTGCTGTTAAATATTAGCATATGGTGTTGTGCGTTTTCACCTTTTTCTTTCTTTACACTCGTTTTAGTGGGGAGTGGGGAGAGGCTCCACAGCTGCCACAGCCAAGTCCTGTGTGAAGCTGGAGATCTGCTAGTTGTGTCCACCCTTTCACCTCTCCATCAGTCCTCCCATCCATCCTCCATCCATTCTTCCACCCATCTGCCCATCCCTGCATCCATCCACCATTACTGTGTGTGAGAAACACCATAAGGTGCTATAACATTTAGGTGAACAAGGTAGGTTTTCGTGAGGACAAGAGGTAGCTGTGGAAGGAATTAAACAGGGACCGATAAGACCAGTGCACATTCCAGAGAGGCAGTTCTGACTGTTGTGGAGAATGGATTTGTATTGAAGTCAGTTACAGTTGAGGAGCAGTTCTTCAGAGGAATGGGTGACCTTTACGTGCTTACTGCTCAGTAGGGGCTGCTGAGAGATGGCAGTGGTGCCCAGAAAGGAACACTTTTTATTATACGAAGGCTTTGCCGTGTACCAGACATGGATTTTTGGCGTGAGAATCAGAAACTATGTCCGCAAAAGAGACGAGGTCTGTAATTTTTTTGTAAGTTTCTTATTCTAGCCCTCTCAGAGAAATCATTACAAATTAATATCTTTCTAAATAGAGGCAAGTAACAGTTATAAAATCTTGAAATTTGCAAAGTTGCTTTAAGCTGAATTTTAGCATTAAGCTGTTTATTGCCTTTTTCTGTGACATTTTAAATACAAACGTAGCATGCATGGCTCTTTTCCAGAATCCAAATTGTATTTTACAGGGAACACTTTAAAGTCTTTGAGCCACCCTGCTCATCCAGAGCATTAAGAGTTTAAACTAGATAATTTGAGATCAGTGAAAAAATATGTGACTATGAAGTAATGGAGTCAAATCCACTAAGCCACCTACGTAGGTTAATTTCATTAATTTAATTCTTTTTCATATCATCTAATCTTTAAAAAATATCTTTTAGAAATAAAGACACTGTCCATACAGACAACTAGTCAAAGCCAGAGTGCTTGGCAGTGATCTGAGGGGGATTAGAAGAGACGTACTTTTGAATAGGCGTCCTGCCGGATACGCTTGCTGAAGGGGCAGTTCGTGTCTAGGCTTCTGAGTCTGCACTGCTATGGCCTTGTGCTTACACCCTGACTTCCCTGAAGCAAGGAGGCTGGCTGTATGCAGCCCAAGATTAGGAAAGTGCCAAAAGTGCCATGAAAGAGGACTTGGTGATTCGGCAAAGCCCTGAGTTAGTCCTTGCTCATAGGTCTGGTATGGCAATGGCAGGCCATGGTCTGTTCCAGACTTCAAATGAAGTTACAAAAATGGAGGTCTTAGGCCTGGATCTCCTTTTCTGTATATACCATTTTCATGAAATTAACTGAAATGCTCTAAGAAGGTTATAATTTGTAAACCGAACCAACTCTTTTATGGTTTGGTGCTGAGTTTTTTCTATATTTTTAATGCATTTAGTAAAGATGTTAAGGTGTGCTTTCCACTTGATTTGGAAGTGCTGCTGGAAAGGTGTACAGATACTGATCTTTGGGTGAGCAGAGGCGGGGAGGGGGATGAGGGCAGAATAGGGGAGTGGGAGGCAGAGGGCAAGAAGAGAGAAGAAATGGCATGCTTAGTTAAATACCTTTACAAAACTGAGTTCCTTAGGAGAAGTCTGTTACAACAAATGAATGGATCACGCCATGGTATCTCATGAAGCCAGTACAGTAACTGAAAAAAGGAAGTGAATTATTAGTGTACTCATACAATCAGAGTTAAAAATTCTTATCTTTTTCTTCAGTATATGGTTTTAATAAGAATTGTAAGTCAGAGATGAATTGTTCAATGCTTTTCCAGAGTTTATGAAGAAATTATGAAATCAAAATAACAAGCATTGGCGAATTACAGTTGAAAGCAAGAGGAGAATATTGGAATTCTCAAAACAATTTATCACACCTCAGCGAGGGGATTTTTTATCATCTGTTTGTCAGGCTACTACTGGTCTGAAAGTACCAATAGCTTCCAGTAGAGGGGAGTAGAGGGTCAACTCATTTGACTTTGGGGCTTAGAAGATCCAATTAAAAAAAATAAAAAACTCTAGTCTCTTAGGACAAAATTTCAGAAAAGCCCTCCTTTGTATACTTACCATATCTAATTCTTGCTTAATTTCGTAACTAATGGTGCTGGTAGATTTATTGCATAATCTGCTATAATGCTCTAACCCACTGAAACACATGGTGATCGATTGTAATTCTGCAACACTAAACAATATTAAACATAAGGAGATACATGCAGCTTCATGTACACAATTCTGTGAACACTGCTTCGGTCATCCTTCCTGGGCTTTTCATTATTTCAACACGGAGTCTACATTCATCTAAGTCATTATGTGCCTCAATTCAAAAACGATGTAATTCACAATGTAAATATCTGTATAAGTATGAGCAACTTAAAGCCACATAAATAATAGTGTTCTATCCATTGCAAGTATCTATCATGGAATATTGCCAACAGCAGATATTAATTTCTTTACCTGATATATGTTTTGCCAAAAATGAAGCTGAAAGCTATTTTATCGTAGAATAAACCCTAGATTATCAGAGAAACTGTCCTATTTAAATACTTACTTCTCTGGCATTTGTGATATCTTTGCCTTCTCAATGCATTTCTAACACAGAATGATGTCCTTGAAGGGTATTTTTGAATATAATAGTTGATAGGAAGTCAGCTAGTAGAAATAACTAGTGCATGCCCTTCGATATCATGCCTTGACTCACAGAGGAGAGGATCATAGCTTTGGTATAAGCCATGTCCACTCTTGCCTGCCAAGCTATGTGATGGCTTACTGAACTAAATCTGTTCCTATGGGGGCTGAGGAACCTCCTGGAGAGGTCAGGCAAGGAAGTTAGATCTAGTCCATACTGGTGTAGAACTCTGAATAAGGACTGACTCTTTGGTTGAAGAAAAGAAACTAGATGTAGATCCCCATGAGTGAGCTTTTACACAGAAAGCATAAACTTAGAAGGTACAAGTGAAACCCGAGCAAAAAACTAATTCAGCAAGAGCAATGGTAACAACCGAGTCCTGATGCACCCAGCTGCCTGAAAATGGCCTTTGGGTTGTCTAATCAGGGGCCAGATCTGACTTAGCTTGAATAGCCAGGCATTCACAGGCTAGGCCATCCTGGCACAGGTAACCCGACAGTCCTTGAAATATATAGAAACAAAAGCCGGTCATTTTTATGTTTCAAACCAAACACTCAGATTGAAGTTGCTGATTGCTAATTTAAAATCAAGTTGCCCCATCCAGCTGTATATTTAAGGGCTATTGGTTCATCTAATTTGTGGGGTGACCCAGTTGGGTGGAGGCCAGCATTGCAGGCGGTGAAGGAATTTATCCAAGGCAAGGCAGAACAAAAGAGATAGAAGTTTACTGAATACACTGCAAGGGAGCTGTGGGTAGGACAGCAAAGGAGAGACTGTCTGCCAGAAGGCAGTGGGGGGTCGGGGGGCGGGCTATGGCCATGTATAACAATGTATGGAATGTTCCTTTTTTGGTACCTGTGCCCAGTTGTAAGTAACCCTTTGGTCAGCTAGGGCTTATGGCTATTTTGAGGTGGGTCACCTAATGATCCTGTGTGCCTTCAGCCCGGTGGTCACTGTGGGCCCTATTACTTTACTTGGGTTTCCATTGCTCAAGCCTGTTGCCTAACAGCAACTTCTACATAATTTAGGTAACAGTGGGGTGACACCAAAAGAAACTCTTTGTTAAAAAGTTCCAAAGAGACTTTTTTCCAGGGACGCTATCAAGTCCAAAGGGAGAGGCTATTTTCATGACATCTCTGAGTGCATTTTGGGGATTTGTCTCTAAGCCCAGCCCCCAGAGGAAGGATACCCAGATACTATTGTGAGAAGGGGACAGAGTGAAGATTGAAAGGGCTGTTTCTCTAATTTTTTTTTTAACGCTTACTTATTTTTGAGAGAGAGAGAGAGAGAGCATGAGCAGGGAAGGGGCAGAAAGAGAGGGAGACACAGAATCTGAAGCAGGCTCCAGGCTCTGAGCTGTCAGCACAGAGCCCAACGTACGAATCAAACCCACGAACGGTGAGATCATGACCTGAGCTGAAGTCGGAGGCTTAACCGACTGAGCCACCCAGGTGCCCCTGTTTCTCTGAATTCTAAGACTCTAGTGCACTGGCAGCCTGGCCTCTTTAGTTCCCTAACAGAATATGACCCCAAAGGACACAGACAATCTGCCTCCTTTCCAAGAGAGCAGTCTGAAGCATAGGTCTCCCCTCTAGGAGAGGACAGGAAGCAAAGCACCCAGTGAGCATAGCGTTGGCTGGAGGATGCACTTTGGGTAGAAAAAACAGAGGCAGTAGCTATCAGCAAGACTGGAGTTGTTACTGAGCGAAGGTGAGCCACCTACTGGAGATTCCCAGAAATATTTGTGTGGTGGTAAGGGCTTTGTGAGAGACTGGATGGAAGTCATATGATAGTTAGCACTTGAGGCCAGGAGTCTATGAAGTATGAATCAAAGTTACACCTTCACCCCAGCCATACCTATACTATAAACTGGCAAGATAGGTTTCAGCTGTGTGTTACAGGAATGTAATTATGGTGCTTAGGATCAATGAAGGTGAATTAAAAATAGGAGCTCTTTAGCTTCCTCTTGACATCTCTGGCAAAAACCTTTTGGATCATACTAATTTGAATTTAGACGTTGCAGTGCAGAAGCGTTTCCTCGGGGGATATTTATTGACTATTATATTTTCAGCATCTTCTGGGTGCTTTAGAAGATGCAAGAAAAAGATAGCCATCCTTGCTTATGGTGAAGTAGGGGAGATAATACAGTCGCACAAATAACTTAGAAACAAAGTAACTGTGGGAGTTAGGAACATACAGGTATTTGGTTGATATTCATAACTAGCACTTGCAATTAGCCCAAATTGGTAGACTTGAGGTGAACATTCCCCTAAGCTGACTTGAAATGAAAAAACAACAGTAGATATACAGGTCTCATTCAATCCATCTTCTAAACTCCTTTTCTCTTTGCTGGGACTTTATGCTTAACTGTCACTTTGCTTAATCACCATGCAAGTGAAGATGTGCTGGGGATACATTATTTATGGCTAACATTGAATCAGCTTTACAGCTGAGAGGCCACTGCTTAGCCATTTCATTATGCTGGTGCCAACTTCCTAATTTCACTATGTTCAAATCCTTCTGATGGATAAATTGAATTGAATTTATTTTATTTTATTTTTAATATGAAATTTATTGTCAAATTGGTTTCCATACAACACCCAAGGCTCATCCCAACAGGTGCCCTCCTCCATGCCCATCACCCACCCTCCCCTCCCTCCCACCCCCCATCAACCCTCAGTTTATTCTCAGTTTTTAAGAGTCTCTTATGGTTTGGCTCTCTCCCTCTCTTTTTTTTTTCCTCCCCCCCCCCCCACGGTCTTCTGTTAAGTTTCTCAGGATCCACCTAAGAGTGAAGACATATGGTATCTGTCTTTCTCTGTGTGACTTATTTCACTTAGCGTAACACTCTCCAGTTGCATCCACAATGCTACAAAAGTCAATATTTCCTTCTTTCTCATTGCCAAGTAGTATTCCATTGTGTATATAAACCACAATTTCTTTATCCATTCATCAGTTGATGGACATTTAGGCTCTTTCCATAATTTGGCTATTGTTGAAAGTGCTGCCATAAACATTAGGGGTACAAGTGCCCCTATGCATCAGGACTCCTGTATCCCTTGGGTAAATTCCTAGCAGTGCTATTGGTGGGTCATAGGGTAGATATATTTTTAATTTTTTGAGGAACCTCCACACTGTTTTCCAGAGCGGCTGCACCAGTGTGCATTCCCACCAACAGTGCAAGAGGGTTCCCGTTTCTCCACATCCTCTCCAGCATCTATAGTCTCCTGATTTGTTCATTTTAACCACTCTGACTGGCGTGAGGGGGTATCTGAGTGTGGTTTTGATTTGTATTTCCCTGATGAGGAGTGACGTTGAGCATCTTTTCATGTGCCTGTTGGCCATCCGGATGTCTTCTTTAGAGAAGTGTCTATTCATGTTTTCTGCCCATTTCTTCACTGGATTATTTGTTTTTCGGGTGTAGAGTGTGGTAAGTTCTTTATAGATTTTGGATACTAGCCCTTTGTCTGATATGTCATTTGCAAATATCTTTTCCAATTCCGTTGGTGGCCTTTTAGTTTTGTTGATTATTTCCTTTGCAGTGCAGAAGTTTTTTATCTTCACGAGGTCCCAATGGTTCACTTTTGCTTTTAATTCCCTTGCCTTGGAGATGTGTCAAGTAAGAAATTGCTGCGGCTGAGGTCAGAGAGGTTTTTTCCTGCTTTCTCCTCTAGGGTTTTGATGGTTTCCTGTCTTACATTCAGGTCCTTTATCCATTTTGAGTTTATTTTTGTGAATGGTATAAGACAGTGGTCTAGTTTCATTCTTCTTCATGTTGCTGTCCCAGTCTCCCAGCACCGTTTGTTAAAGAGACTCTCTTTTTTCCATTGGATATTCTTTCCTGCTTTGTCAAAGATTAGTTGGCCATACTTTTGTGGGTCTAATTCTGGGGTTTCTATTCTACTCCATTGGTCCATGTGTCTGTTTTTGTGCCAAAACCATGCTGTCTTGATGATTACAGCTGTAGTAGAGGCTAAAGTCTGGGATTGTGATGCCTCCCGCTTTGGTCTTCTTCTTCAAAATTACTTTGGCTATTCGGGGTCTTTTGTGGTTCCATGAAAATTTTAAGATTGCTTGTTCTAGGTTCAAGAAGAATGCTGGTGCAATTTTGATTGGGATTGCATTGAATGTGTAGATACCTTTGGGTAGTATTGACATTTTAACAATATTTATTCTTCCAATCCATGAGCACAGAATGTTTTTCCATTTCTTTGTATCTTCTTCAATTTCCTTCATAAGCTTTCTATAGTTTTCAGCATACAGATCTTTTACATCTTTGGTTAGGTTTATTCCTAGGTATTTTATGCTTCTTGGTGCAATTGTGAATGGTATCAGTTTCTTTATTTGTCTTTCTGTTGCTTCATTATTAGTGTATAAGAATGCATCTGATTTCTGTACATTGATTTTGTATCCTGTGACTTTGCTGAATTCATGTATCAGTTCTAGCAGACTTTTGGTGGAGTCTATCGGATTTTCCATGTATAATATCATGTCATCTGCAAAATGTGAAAGCTTGACTTCATCTTTGCCAATTTTGATGCCTTTGATTTCCTTTTGTTGTCTGATTGCTGATGCTAGCACTTTCAACACTATGTTAAACAACATCAGTGAGAGTGGACATCCCTGTTGTGTTCCTGATCTCAGGGGAAAGCTCTCAGTTTTTCCCCGTTGAGGATGATGTTAGCTGTGGGCTTTTCATAAATGGCTTTTATGATGTTTAAGTATGTTCCTTCTATCCCGACTTTCTCGAGGGTTTTTATTAAGAAAGAATGCTGAATTTTGTTAAATGCTTTTTCTGCATCGATTGACAGGATCATATGGTTCTTATCTTTTCTTTTATTAATGTGATGTATCATATTGATTGATTTGCGAATGTTGAACCAGCCTTGAAACCCAGGAATGAATCCCACTTGATCATGGTGAATAATTCTTTTTATATGCTGTTGAATTCGATTTGCTAGTATCTTATTGAGAATTTTTTATCCATATTCATCAGGGATATTGGCCTGTAGTTCTCTTTTTTTGCTGGGTCTCCGTCTGGTTTAGGAATCAAAGTAATGCTGGCTTCATAGAATGAGTCTGGAAGTCTTCCTTCCCTTTCTATTTTTTTGGAACAGCTTGAGAAGGATAGGTATTATCTCTGCTTTAAATGTTGGTAGAATTCCCCTGGGAAGCCATCTGGTCCTGGACTCTTATTTGTTGGGAGATTTTTGATAACTGATTCAGTTTCTTCGCTGGTTATGGGTTTGTTCAAGTTTTCTATTTCTTCCTGTTTGAGTTTTGGAAGTGGGTGGGTGCTTAGGCATTTGTCCATTTCTTCCAGGTTGTCCAGTTTGTTGGCATATAATTTTTCATAGTATTCCCTGATAATTGCTTGTATTTCTGAGGGATTGGTTGTAATAATTCCATTTTCATTCATGATTTTATCTATTTGGGTCATCTCCCTTTTCTTTTTGAGAAGCCTGGCTTGAGGTTTATCAATTTTGTTTATTTTTTCAAAAAACCAACTCTTGGTTTCGTTGATCTACTCTACAGTTTTTTTAGATTCTATATTGTTTATTTCTGCTCTGATCTTTATTATTTCTTTTCTTTTTCTGGGTTTGGGGTGTCTTTGATGTTCTGCTTCTGTTTTCTTTAGGTGTGCTGTTAGATGTTGTATTTGGGATTTTTCTTGTTTCTTGAGATAGGCCTGGACTGCAATGTATTTTCCTCTCAGGACTGCCTTTGCTGCATCCCAAAGTGTTTGGATTGTTGTGTTTTCATCTTCATTTGTTTCCATATATTTTAAAATTTCTTCTCTAATTGCCTGGTTGACCCATTCATTCTTTAGTAGGGTGTTCTTTAGCCTCCATGCTTTTGGAGGTTTTCCAGACTTTTTCCTGTGGTTGATTTCAAGTTTAATAGCATTGTGGTCTGAAAGTATGCATGGTATGATCTCAATTCTTTTATACTTATGAAGGGCTGTTTTGTGGCGCAGTATGTGATCTATCTTGGAGAATGTTCCATGTGCACTCGAGAAAGAAGTATATTCTGTTGCTTTGGGATGCAGAGTTCTAAATATATCTGTCAAGTCCATCTGATCCAGTGTATCATTCAGGGCCCTTGTTTCTTTATTGATCCTGTGTCTAGATGATCTATCCATTGTTGTAAGTGGAGTATTAAAGTCCCCTGCAATTACCACATTCTTATCAATAAGGTTGCTTATGTTTGTGATTAATTGTTTTATATATATGGGGGCTTCCGTATTCGGCACATAGACATTTATAATTGTTAGCTCTTCCTGATGGATACACCCTGTAATTATTATATAATGCCCTTCTTCATCTCTTGTTACAGCCTTTAACTTAAAGTCTAGTTTGTCTGATGTTAGTATGGCTATTCCAGCTTTCTTTTGACTTCCAATAGCATGATAGATAGTTCTCCATCCCCTCACTCTCAATCTGAAGGTGTTCTCAGGTCTGAAATGAGTCTCTTGTGGACAGCAAATAGATGGGTCTTGTTTTTTTTTATCCATTCTGATACCCTATGTCTTTTGGTTGGAGCATTTAGTCCATTTACATTCAGTGTTATTATTGAAAGATATGGGTTTAGAGTCGTTGTGATGTCTGTAGGTTTCATGCTTGTAGTGATGTCTCTGGTACTTTGTGGTCCTTGCAACATTTCACTCACAGAATCCCCCTTAGGATCTCTTGTAGGACTGGTTTAGTGGTGATGAATTTCTTCAGTTTTTGTTTGTTTGGGAAGACCTTTATCTCTCCTTCTATTCTGAATGACAGACTTGCTGGATAAAGGATTCTCGGCTGCATATTTTTTCTGTTCATCACATTGAAGATTTCCTGCCATTCCTTTCCAGCCTGCCAAGTTTCAGTAGGTAGGTCTGCAACTCTTATGGGTCTACCCTTGTAAGTTAGAGTCTGTTTATCCCTAACTGCTTTCAGAATTTTCTTTTTATCCTTATATTTTGCCAGTTTTAGTATGCTATGTCCTGCAGAAGATCGATTCAAGTTATGTCTCAAGGGAGTTCTCTGTGCCTCTTGGATTCAATGCCTTTTTCCTTCCCCAGATCAGGGAAGTTCTCAGCTATGATTTGTTCAAGTACACCTCAGCCCCTTTCTCTCTCTTCTTCTGGAATTCCTATGATAGGGACATTGGTCCATTTGATTGCATCATTTAGTTCTCTAATTCTCCCCTCGTACTCATGGATTTTTTTTATCTCTCTTTTTCTCAGCTTCCTCTTTTTCCATAATTTTATCTTCTAATTCACCTATTCTCTCCTCTGCCTCTTCAATCCGTGCTATGGCCGCCTCCATTTTATTTTGCACCTCATTCATAGCATTTTTTAGCTCCTCATGACTATTTCTTAGTCCCTTGATCTCTGTAGCAATAGATTCTCTGCTGTCCTCTATGCTTTTTTCAAGCCCAGTGATTAATTTTATGACTGTTATTCTAAATTCTTGTTCCATTATGTTGCTTAAATCATTTTTGATCAGTTTGTTAGCTGTCGCTACTTCCTGGAGTTTCTTTTGAGGAGAGTTCTTCTGTTTCGTTATTTTGGGTAGTCCCCATGGTGGCTCCAAACTGCAGGGCACTTCCCTTGTGGGGTCCGGAGTAACTTGTGTTGGTGGGCAGGGCTGCAGTCAGACCTGATGTCTGCCCCCAGCCCACCGCTGGGGCCACAGTCAGCCTGGTGTGTACCTTATCTTCCCCTCTTCCAGGGGCAGGACTCACTGTGGAGTGGTGTGGCCCCTGTCTGGGCTACTTGCACACTGCCAGGCTTGTGGTGCTGCTTCGATGGGATCTGGCCAATTAGCTGGGGTGGATCTGCAAGGTGCACAGGGGTAGGAGGGGTAGGCTTAGCTCGCTTTGCCATAGGCGGTCCCCTGCAGGAGGGGCCCTACAGCACCAGCAGGTAGGCAGACCCGTCAGAGGGATGGATCCACAGAAGCACAGCATTGGGCATTTGCGTGGTGCAAGCAAGTTTGGTGACGGGAACTGGTTCCCTTTGGAATTTCGGCTGGGGGATGGGAGAGTAGATGGCACTTGCCAGCACCATTGTTCCCTTGCCAAGCTGAGCTCTGTCTTCTGGGTCTCAACAACTCTCCCTCCCGGTGTCCTCTCGCCCTCCCGCTCGCTGAGCAGAGCTGTTGACTTTTAACATTCCATATGTTAAGTCCCGCTGGCTGTTAGAACTGAAGGAGTCTGGCCGCTCCACTTTTGCAAGCCAGACTTTGGGGGCTCTGCCTTGCCCCCGGGGGAGGGGGGGGCTGCCCCTCCACCGCCCTGGCTCCCTCCTCCAGTCCGTGTAGCGTGCACCGCCTCTCTGCCCTTCCTACCTTCTTCCATGGGCCTCTCGTCTAAGCTTGGCTCCGGAGAGTCTGTTCTGCTTGTCTTCTGGTGGTTTTTTGGGTTATTTAGGCAGATGTGGGTGGAATCTAAGTCATCAGCAGGACAAGGTGAGCCCAGTATCCTCCTGTGCTGCCATCTTCTGAGAGTCTCCTATTTATTTATTTTTGAGAGAGAGAGGGTGGGGGAGCAGCAGAGACAGAGAGACAGAGGAGATAAAGCAGGCTCTGCGCTGTCAGGATGAAGTCCAATATGGGGCTCAAACTCACGAACCATGAGATTGTGACCCGAGTTGAAGTTGGATGCTTAACCGACTGAACCATCCAGGTACCCCTGGATAAAATGAATTTATAAACAATCACCTTTATAATATATTTCATATAATCTAAGAGGCCATTGACTGTAAAAATGCACCATTATTTTGTGTATCACTAAGGAAAACACCTGCCAGTTAAACTATGCCTCTATGCTTTCTTATTATTTAGAATTTTAAATTGGTGTTTATTTATTTTTATTTTTTTATTAAATGTTTTTTAGCATTTATTTTTGAGAGACGGAGTGAGACAGAGAGACAGAGCACAAGCAGGGGAGGGGCAGAGATAGAGGAAGACACAGAATCTGAAGCAGGCTCCAGGCTCTGAGCTGTCAGCACAGAGCCCAATGCAGGGCTCAAACCCACGAACTGTGAGATTATGACCTGAGATGAAGTCGGACACTTAACCCACTGAGCCACCCAGGTGCCCCAAAATTGATGTTTATTAAAAGAGCTCTTTAAACATTATTTATATAGAGAATTTAATCTTTTTTTTTTTTTTTTTTTTTTTTTTAAGTAGGCTCTATGTACAGCAGAGAGCCCAATGCAGGGCTTAAACTCAGGACCCTGAGGTCAAGACCTGAACTGATATCAAGAGTTGGACACTGACCAACTGAGCCACCCAGGCACCCTTATCCCTCTTGTACTTGTATAAAAAGGAATATATAAGCCACATTAATTGCTTGAGATATTCTGAAAACTTCTAAGTCCAACTCTTCTGAATCGCGTTTTAACTTAGAATTGTTGGTGTTTTTCACATAATGCCTCCTTTGCACATCAAAAGTACTGGGGATGGAGCACCTGGGTGTCTCACGCAGTTCAGCATCCAAGTTCAGCTCAGGTCATGATCTCATGGTTTGTGAGTTTTAGCCCTGCATGGGGCTGTCTATTGTCAGCACAGAGCCTGCTTCGGATCTTCTGTCTCCCTCTCTCTCTCTGCCCCACCCCCACTTGTTCTCTCTCTCTCTCTCTCTCTCTCTCTTTCTCTCTCTCGAAATAAATAAATTTAAAAAAACTACTGGGGATGTATCATTACTTCTTTTAAAATGTTTTATTGAAGAAATAATACATATTACATAAATGTACAGCTGGATGGATTATCCCAGAGCAAACGTCCATTAAAGCGCTAGCTAGTCAAGAGAGAGCATTGTCAAGCGACCAAGAAGCACCAGGTGCTTTTTCCCAGGCACTATCCCTGCTCCACCACTACTGATTTCATTAGTTTATCATAATAGATGCATTTTGCCCATTTGTGGTATTTATTTATATAAGTGGAATCATCTAGTATGTATTCCTTCTTTTCTAACTTTCTTTGCTCAATTCTTGTATTATGTAGCATGGTTTGTTCACTTTTATTGCTATGTAAGATTTTTTATATGAATATACCTCATTTTATTTTTTCATTTTCTAGTTGATGGACAAGCGGATGGTTTCCATTTTATCCTATTATAAATAATGATGCGATAAATAGTCTTGTACACATCTCTTGGTACACATGTGCATGTATATATTGACATATATCTAGGAATGGAAATACTGTATACTTTAGCCTTTAGCACATAATGTCAACAGTTTACAAAATAGATGTATCAATTGGCACTCCCACCATCAGTTTATGAGAATTCAGCATGTCTTAATATCATAGTCCTTTATAGGCTCCAGAATTTTCTTCATAGCTATTGAAACTTACTCTGCAAGCTTTGATGCTGGCACTTTCTTGATTTTACCAGGAAGTGTGAAGTTAACCCAATAATTAGCATTCCCTCCTTATGTGTATTTCACCAAATAACAATGTACTGTGGAGGTAATCTTGCTGTTGTTATTATTGTTTGACTCTTGGGCTTTCAATAGACTTGTAAATGCTCATTAAAAGAACCATGAAATTGTGAAATAGTAGGCATGGACTAGGTAAACACACACACACACACACACACACACACATACACACACAATCACACTGGGGATGGTGTAAAAATTTTGTTTGAAGCTAAACAGCAAAAAGAAAAAAAAAGGGTTGAGAGGTGCAGTATTTGGCTTTTAGCCATAGGCAGTAACATCCAAATCGAGTATCGAGTAAAAGCTCTGATATTTTTTAATTTCTCTGAATTTGTTCACGTTCCTCTTTAGATATATTTTTTTGTACACATAGTATTTTGCCAACTGAATCAAAATCCAAGGTCATTTCATTTTTATATTAACTGAAATTATAGCATAATCTGGAGAAACCTCTATAGCATAGTAACTCCTGAAGCAGTGTGTTCTTGTAAGCGGGGCTGTGGGAATATCAAAGGGTAGAAGGGATCAAAATAAGTAAAGCAGTGCCCGGGGCTCTCATTCTCTAAGGTCACTCTTCTGCATAATGAAAAGCAATTTGAATAAAGACGACTCAACAGATGGCAACAGTGCTTATCAAAATGTCTTTATTTGGCACTGATGGAATGAATTTGCTTTTGCCAACTGATCAGTAGTGGCCAATGTTTTTATTTCAAACACACCATATTTTCAGGGACTCTCTCCCCCCACCTTCCCTTTCTCATAATTTTAAGTGCTTTTGGTCCTATGGTGGGGAGATTGTTGGGAAATGTTCACAAGAGATCTGGCACTTCGAAGGAGGAAGGTGGCTGAAACTGCAGGATGATCCGTTAACAGTTGGAAAAATCGTCAGCATTCAGGGCCAGTCATCCAGAGAGGATGTTATGGGAAGGATGGGCAGCAGAGGTTTGGAGCCATCTGTGGTTAAAGGTATCTGAGGGAGAAGACAGGAAGCCTAAGGGGTTTGGAAGGATCCTCCCTAAAGGGGTGCAGTGCTTTTCCTTGCAAATGAGAAGTAGGATGGAGAGAGCAATTTAAGAAATGGGTCTCCTTGCCCTTTCAATTACTCTGCTTTGTTTTCCTGAAGCCACGAGTCTGTATGAGAAGAACGAGAATGTCTTTAGTTAAACATAGGGATTTAAGGTGTTATATTGTCATATGGGCTCTCTGAACTTAAGGACCATATCCAAAGTTTCTTTTTGTCCCCTGTGTTTTCTACAGATCCTGGCTCACACGAGGTAGTCAATAAATGGATTCAGAAATACTGTTTTCAGTTGACGTTTATATGTCAGACAACAGGTAATGGTAGAAGTCCTCTTGTTTGAAATTACTGAGGTAGTTGGTTAGCTAATGGAAGATTTTTATTAGGGCAAGGAATTGTAATGTTTGCTATATATATTCCTTGAATCTTTAATTTAGAACAGACTCGTGATTGATCTTCAAAATGCAGCACCAGGGCCTTTTCCTAGGTATGGGTCTGTTGGTCTATTTGTCACCCTGTGCTGATGCCACAATCTCTTGATTACTATAACTTTATGTAAGGTTTAATGTCTGGCATGAAAAAAACCCTCCCACTTTGATCTTCGAAATTGACTTGGCCATTTTTGGCTCTTTGACCCTCCACCTAAATTTTAAAATCAGCTTTTCAAGTCCTCTCCCACCCACCCCCCCAAGAAATTTGGGATTTTGATTAGAATTATGCATTAACTGTATATAACATTGGAAGAAAGCAACATGTTTATGACATTTAGCCTTCTTATTCATGAAACTCTTTTCCCTCCATTTTTTCTTGTCACTTTGAGGTTTCTCAGTAAAAATTCATTATTTTCTCCATAAAGGTCTTGACTTTTGGGATAGATACACTCCTAGGAAATTTATGCTTATAAATGGTATCTTTTCAAAAATTACATTTCCTAACTTCTTGTTGCTGGTGTTTATTAAGGCAATTGAAAGTACATTTTTATTGAATATACATGCAGAAGAGTGCATAATTTATAAGTATACACCTCAGTGAATTTTCACTAACCTTTTAGCACCAGGGTAAATAATCTGAACATAACCAAAACCTCCAAAGCCCACTTCATGCTTCCTTACAGCTCCTACTACTCTCTTATCCAAAGCACAACAACTAATGTAACTTATAAAAGTGCAGAGTAACTTCTGCCTACTTTTGAATTAATGGAATTAATGGAATTGTCCAGCAGGTAGTTACTTGTGCCCAACTCTTTTCAGTCAACATTATGTTTGTGAGACTTATCTCCTTTGTTCTGATTGCTGGATAGTACTCCATGATATGGATATACCACAGTCTATGTATGCATTCTATTATTGATGGACTCTTGGGCTATTTCCAGTTTGGTATGATTACAATGATTGATTCTGTGGACCTTCTTGTATGTACCTTTTGGGAAACATACGTACACGTTTAAGGGGAATCGCTGGATTGTAAGATTGGAGTATGTACAGCAACAGTAGATCTTACCAAGTGGTTTCCCAAAGGGGTTTGGAAATTGGTGGTACTAATTTACACTTCCACAAGCAGTGTGTGGAAGTTCTCAGTGTTCCACATCCTCATTAATGCTTGACACAGAATCTGAAGCAGGCTCCAGGCTCTGAGCTGTCAATGCAGAGCCTAACACGGGGCTCAAACTCATGAGCTGTGAGATCATGACCTGAGCCGAAATCAGACGCTTAACTGACTGAGCCACCCAGGCACTCTGTCAAATAGTCATTTTAGAAATAATCCACTTTATTCCCCTCAGATTGGCTTTTTGAACCTTTGACTGTGAATTGTATTTGAATTGCCTACGTTTGGATTTATTTTGTAATTTTTTTTAATGTTTATTTATTTTTGAGAGAGAGAGACAGAGTGCAAGCAGGGGAGGGACAGAGACAGAGGGAGACACAGAATCTGAAGTAGGCCCGCGGCTCTGAGCTGTCAGCACAGAGCCTGATGTGGGGCTCGAACCCACGAATGGTGAGATCATGACCTGAGCTGAAGTCAGATGTTTAACTGACTGAGCCACCCAGGCGCCCCTGGATTTATTTTATTTTGTATTCATGATGTCTTCTGAACCTGATGACTTTTGTCTTTATCACTTATGGAAACATTTCACAATATTTTCTCTTCTCAAATCTCCCTGCCTTCTCTTCTTGGAACCTTTCCTGGACATACTTTGTATCTTCTCATGATCACTTTTATATCTCTAACTCCTCTCTTCTATTTTCCAACTTTTAATTTCTCTCTGGTGACTTCTTTTTTAATGTCTTTAGATTTATATTCTAGGTCATGAATCTTCTTGCCAGCTATAGCTAATCTATTGTTTAATCCAGTCTCTGAATATTTTATCTGTTCCTACACTGTTTATTTCTATAAGTTCTATTTTAAAAGTCTAATATTATTATGGTATCTTGTACATTGCTTTTATTTTGATTCATCTCCTGTTTCTTTTTAACATAGATATTTTATAGTCTTTATCTAACAATTATCTTAGCTTTCCTGAGGTCTGCCTCCTGCTTCAAGATGGCTTTTTATGCTTGAGGTTTTTAAATGTTGGCTTGTGAGCTCATTTTTGACAAGGCTGTATTTGTGGGGCTTGTGTGGCCAGGATTGCGAATGGCTCCCTTCTTGCATTTGTTTCTGCTCTCAGTCTCTTGGGTTTTATCAACCCAGGGCCAGTTTTACCTCCTTATTATTCAGTTCTTCAGATTTCATTTTGTTTTCAGTTCCTATGTCTTTCTCTAGTTTTCTTGTGAATTTATGCATTTAAAAGAACATTGGTAATATTTTATCTAATATTTCAAGGATTTCACTGTGGGAAGATCCTGTCTTTTTGTTTTGTTTTGTTTTTTTTTTTATTTATTGTCTCCCAAATAGAAGCTCCAGGATAGCTCTTTTTCTTCTAATTTTATGTTTTAGAAATAAATTCATTTAAAATCTGGGTATAGTTTTAGTAAAACTTTAACCTAGAGTGTACTTGTTATTTCTGATCCCAATTACCAACTCTACAAATTCTGTTCCTTTGTTTTACTCAGGTACCATCTTAGTTTGGCTTCCACCAAAAGTAGCCCCTGAGGCAAGCATTTGGGTACAAGTGGTTTCAGAGGTGATACCAGGAAGTGTAGTGAGGCAGTGAGACAGGGAAGAGAAGAAAAGGTAGCAAGTATATTAACAAGTGAGCTCCCACCATGGACAGCCAGGGCGTCAGCTCAATGTATAGAACATACCTTACAGTTGTCTCACCAAAGGCCAAGGAAGCTGGGGTATCTATCCAGAAACTCCCACTCCTGATCAGATGATGATTGCTGCTGGGAACATTAACTCCCTGGCACTTTCAGCCTGCCCTGCGCATGGGCAGAGTCTGCTCCTGATGCTCCTGCCCCAGGAGATCCAGATGTTTGAGATAGGAAGTCATTGGCCTATACAGGGATTGTTACAGTGAAGTGGCATCTAACTTTGAGGTGGGCTGAGGGGGGTGTGGGTGGAGCACCCACAACATCTTCTAGATCTTCTTGCATTCCACATTAAATTCATTTGATTTTATAAGCTGCAGTTTTCCCCCAAGAGTGTAACTGATAATCATTATCACCCTCCTCTATCACCATTTGAGATTTCTTCATCTTTGGTCAGAATTCTGCTGACCTAGGGAACTTGCCCAATGGAATGATCCCAGATCTTCATCCCTGAGGGTCTTTGGTTACAGTGTCCTTATCAGGCCATCATTGCTATAGATATCATCATGCAGGGAAGCACTAAGAGATGCCCCAGTGAATATTCCTCCTGCACTCCTCTTTTTTTTTTTTTTTTTTTTTTTTTTTTTGTAGCAGCAATCTTAGTCACTCATGATGATTGGAGTCAGTTATTCTTTTTAGTATATTAACTTCTTTTTTTCTCACTACTGGTCTATCAGTATGAGGAACACAAATTAAACAAATGGTAAATGTAATTTTAGGTTTGATGGAAACTTTACTATGTGCTTTGGTTAAGGCATCTCATTCCCACCTTTTCAAGGAAGCAGGACCTCTAATTCATCAGAGGGTAGTGTTTTAGGGACCAGAAACGTGTTTCCCAGGTAGGTCCCTGGAATTGACGGTTAAGAAAAAAAAATTGCCCTTGGTTTCCAGACCTATCTTCTAGCTATGGAGGACAGCACAATATGATGGCATTTGGCTGAACATAGATATATCATTATCACACATGAATACCACCAATCCAGAAAGGTGTTATCTTCAAGCCAGACGCCATGTCTATTTTCCATTAGGCCAGCAGCTTCCAGGTGAAGTGCTGTCTTATAGAATCAGTGGACACATGCTCATTCTTGTACCTTATTAACCATAAATTGGGTTCTTTGATGTGAGGAGGTAGTATATTGGCTCCTTTGTTGGTACCTCAGACATTCTTTGTGCCTTCAGATAATGGTACTGGCAGAGGTACTGTGTCCTGGGAAGGCAAGCCTATTCCTAGAATAAATTATCACTCTCATATAGGAAGAATTGCTGCCCTCTCCAGGATGGAAGGATTTGATGTAATCAACTTGCTGCCATGTGGCTTGTTGGTCTTCTTCATGGGGGTCCCTTGTCAGTTTTTGCTGCTGACAGGAGGAAGGTCAGTTCTGGCGAGAGGAGGTCTGTGTGGTTGATCCTATACATTAGCCACTATCTCTGCCAGCAGAGCTACTCTGTTCATGGACCCATTCATTCTGCAAGCACTGGGGAGGCCAATGAAGAAGTTGGCTGATACCCACTGTGTGAGTCATCTGCCCAACAGATTGTTCTTTACCTCCTCTGAGGCAGATGGGCACTTGGTAGACACCGACACGAAAAAGAAAAGAGAAATCTGCACACTTTATGACTGCTGCTAATAGTCTATCCACATGCTTCTTCCCCAGACTTTCTGGTCTTCAGCGTTCTTGCTTTTTCCAGATCCCTAACCAATCAACCAAGTCATTTGCAACTGCCCATGAGTTTATCCTTCTCTCAGGCCATTTACCCCTTTACACAATGTCAGTGACCAAATTAAAAGCTCTGCATGCTGGGAAGATTTCCCGCCATGCCTATCTTTCAAGGCTACACTTGAATGTGACTAATGCAGCATCAGTCTCTTTTCTGCTCATACC
Source organism: Panthera pardus (assembly GCF_024362965.1). NCBI lineage: Eukaryota > Metazoa > Chordata > Mammalia > Carnivora > Felidae > Panthera > Panthera pardus. Next base: position 67,873,178 of record NW_026526991.1, on the reverse strand, counting down.
ATCATGCATATTGAGCTGACCTGCCTGTGAACCATGCCTGAGTATTTTCCTCTTCCCCTTATCTGGTTATAACCTCTTCCCCTTATCCCCTGTCTCCAACAATGCCATAGGTGTGAGCTGAGAGAGAAGCATTGATGCAGCATGCAGGTCAAGGCCAACTGTTAACGTTTCATACTTCTGCCCTGTGGACCTGCTGCTTACGCCTGATCCCAAATATACCTGTCTCATCCAACAATTGATTTATTTTGTGCATATCTAAATTTATGACTTTATGAATCTGATAATGCCCAGGTCATGATTGGAAAGCTCTGGTTTAGAGTCATCTGATGTCCTGTGGCCAGGTAATCAGTCTACCCAGTAGCATGCCTAAAGCTGCCTTTTGAATGGAGAGCATTTATCTGCTGCAGACAGCATGGACTTGCTCCAGAATTCTGAGAGGGTCTGTGCTAAGAAGTTCCCACTGGGGTCTGGCAGAGGCTCCACACAGCATCCTTATCTTTCTTCTGTCTCATAGGATCTGCTGGGTCATGTGGCCTGGGTGGCAAGAGAGTTCATATTCCAGACTGAGTGTTTTGCAGAGCTCTTTATTGCTCTGGACACCACTCAAAACTAGAATCTTCTCTAATAAAAGTGTTGGAGCTGTATTTCCCAATATGACTGATGCTGTCTCCAAAATCCAAAGAGCCCTACGAAGGGCCACGTCTCTTTCATAGTGGTAGGAAGTATAAGGTGTAATAACTTATCTTTTAGCTTAGAAGAGGTTTTCCAAACATGCCTCCAGATAATGGGACCCCTCTTACTGATTTAAAAGGCCCCTCAGTGTTTGAGGGATTTATAACTCTCTACAACCTTTGACATAAATGTATCTTTCCCAAGCATAAAAAAGAGAATTTGCCGTTTCCTGCTCACCATGTCTAACATAATGTATAGGGAATCAGCATGATATCCATTTTCATTACACCTTCGGGGACAAGATGAGTGTGTGGGGTCACTGGATCTACTGTCAGGTACTTGGGCCCTTGTCAACTGACCTCCATATGCCTCTCTCTAACAGGAAGACCATGATGGCATTTTGCCCCTTATTAGTATCAGCTCAGTTTCTATAGATAATAGCTATTGAAAGATCTGGGTGTTACCCTCCAGAGGGCTCTTTGGGGAAGTATTGGGGTATAATTATTGTATATACTTAAATGGTGGCATTGCAGAGTTGTTCGTCAAAGGGACAAAGCGCTCTGGACCTGAGCACTGACTCAGGTCTGCAAACTGGATGAGGGTTCATGATTTTCCATTACCGAAGGTTGCATAAGCTTTCTTCTCACCCAGTTTTGATCTCTTTTGATTACATAAGCCAAGCAATACTCTCAATGGCTGCCCATCTGTCTCACTTCATGCTTTTTTAAGTCATCGCCATAGAACTCTGTACATCAAGGCCTAAGTTGACATTCTGGTGTTGCTTGCCATTATGGAAATTGTGTCTTCCTTGGCCCTGATGGTTGTGTTCTTTCACTAGAACTCTGATATTCCAGAATCTTCTCATCCTGTTGCTATGGGGGAACCCAGTACAGCAGCTATAGCCCTGGTCTACAGAAGTTCTGAGCCTCTCAGTGATGGTGATGCTTTCTTCCCTGGTACGGTCTATACATTATTTTGGTGAAGGAAGTGCCCTTTAAGCTCTCTCAGGAAATATTTGAAGCTAGTAAGTTCTCCGGTCTTCTAACATAAATCCATTCTAACATGTCCACTCTCTGATTCTTCTGGCAGCTTTCTCAAGCTCTGCCAAGGAAGTTCTGGCATCTTTGCCTCATTTTACTGGTAAGAAATTCAAACAGTGTAATGAGGACTGGCACTGGGTGTCCTTGCCAAGATTTAGATCCTGAGTCATGGGAGAGGGCCCCTACAATCAGTCAGTTCTCCCCTATCCCACCTATACTCCAGTCCCTCAATCCAACACCCTCAAGGTCTCTTCCAATGTATGGTATCTTGCTTTATTTGATACATGTCATCCAGGCCCATTTCCTCCCACAGCAGGGGCTGTACATTCTCACTTAGGTCATAATAAACTTGACACTAACTATTGGTGTAGGATAGTTGAGGAGAGGTGAGGTTTGAATTTTGAAGACAAGAATTATCTTGGAAGGATTCTACCTCATTGCTTTCTCCTGAATTCTTGGAGTCATCCTGGTAGTGAGTCTTCTCTCTCTCCTAGTGTCCTTGACAGGGAGGTAAATCTTATATCCCAAGACAGCGCCATTAAGTCAAGTCAGTTTATATTTCTGACCTCCTAGATTAAGACCATTAGAAACTAATCTGGTGGTTACTCCCCTGGCTCCTGCTGGTGGATGCTAGCTAATTCTTGCAGCTTTGGGGTGGGTAAGCTGTCTTCTTCTTTATCAAGCCCATCATGTCCCCAGATGGGCTATGTTGGGATTTAACCCTGTTTATTGGCCAAAGCCACAGAAAAAAGTAGAGGTAGCTTCTGATGGGGGAATCTGTTCCCTTGTGTGGGAGAGAATCCTATAGTATCTTCCTGCTTGGAAATCTTCCAGCTTTTAACAGGGAAAGGCAGGCCACCACTGTAGACTTTGAGGGTTAAGGAGACTTTAAAGAGCCATTGTAGCTCTTTTTTGTATCTTCAGGGATATTCAGCCAAATGTTTTATCCTGTGTTTCGGGTCCAAGATTTTCTCAACCAGGGCCCTAATCTTGGTATAACAGACCTGTCTTGACCGAACAATCTTTTTTGAAGCTCTGCAACATTAACTCTCAGATCCCGAGTTTTATCCCAGGCTGTGTTTGCTTTCCTACTGCAAGAAAATTATATATATATATATATAATTACCCTTATTCTTCTGTAGGGGATCAATGTACCCTGGTGTAACCAGCCAGTCCCATTGTCTTATATGCATTGCTTTCTACATACTTTTTAAATGATTCAAATGTGTAAATCATTGAACTGGTGAAGGCTTTATCCCCAAGTCGCCATCAGTAAAATTTTTAGCTACTGAGCCATCATCTTGTGCCAAGGTTTGTATGAGCCTCACATACCCTGTTGTGATGGTTAGTTAGTAATCAACATGACTGGGCTAAGGGACACCCAGATAGCTGGTAAAACATTGCTTTGGAGAGTGTCTGTGAAGGTTTCTGGAAGAGACTAGTAATTGAATTGAGTAAAGATCTGCCCTCACCAGTGTGGGTGGGCATCATCCAATCCACTGAGAGCTGGAATAGAACAGAAAGGTTGAGGAGGGGTGAATTCTCTCTCTTTTCTTGAGCTAGGATATCTATCTTCTCCTGCCTTTCAACATTTAGAACTCCTGGTTTTCTGGCCAATGGATTCTGGGACTAATACTGGGCCTTCTGCTACCTTCTAGGCCTTCAGTCTTGGACAGAGAGTTATACCATCTATTCCCCTGGTTGTCAAGCCCTCTGACTGGTACAAATTATAACACTGGCTTTCCTGGCTCTCCAGCTTGCAGAGGGGTAGATTGGGGGACTTCTAGCCTCCATAAATATGAGAGCCAATTTCCAAAATACATCTCCTCTTATATATAACCTATTGGTTCTATTTCTCTGGAGAACCCTAATATATACACGAATGGGATATTCTTGACCAGCTGGGTAGACACGTGATTCAGTTCTTAAACCTCATCTTACCCCCTGCTGCCTCAGACCACTTTTGGCACCAATTGATTTAATTTGGATTCTCAAGCAGGCTTTGAGACAAGGATTTGGTGGCACTGGTTTATTTGAAGGATGATCCCCAGCTTGACAAGTGAATGAGGGAGTGAGAGAGGGACAGGAGGAAAGCCAGTAAAAGTACAGATAATGAGCAGGTTATCACTCACGAGGTGACTGAGGCTGATCCCACTGATGACCCTGAGAGACTGTAGAAGGCACCTTGCAATTATCCCATTAAAAGCAAGGGGGCTGGCATATTTATCCACTAGCTGCCCCATTGTCTTGGGCTTGCTCCTAGGGGTGTTGACTTCCCTGCTTTTCTGACTGCCCTGCATGCAGGCACAGAAGACTCTTACCCAGTGAGACACAGGATCTTGAGGAGGAAGTCACCAGTGTGTATGGAAATTGTTCCCCAAAGCTGCACATGACTTTCAGAACAAGAACACTGACCGTTCTGCTACAGGTACAAGATTTCTGTTTATCTTATTTAAAAGCACTTAGCCTTGGGGCGCCTGGGTGGCTCAGTCGGTTGAGCGTCCGACTTCAGCTCAGGTCACGATCTCGCGGTCTGTGAGTTCGAGCCCCATGTCAGGCTCTGGGCTGATGGCTCAGAGCCTGGAGCCTGCTTCCGATTCTGTGTCTCCCTCTCTCTCTGCCCCTCCCCCGTTCATGCTCTGTCTCTCTCTGTCTCAAAAATAAATAAACGTTAAAAAAAATTTTTTTTTAAATAAATAAAAGCACTTAGCCTTGTCACTCTCTCTGAGAAGTTTTCATTATTCTTTCATTTATCCAATAAATACTTATATTGAGCTCCTACTATTAGACCATGAAGCTAGCTCAATGTTTTGACCTTCTTTTGGCTTCTTTAAAATATTTTATAAGGCAGGATTGTTCTTTTTCTTGTTCTTCTAAAAAAGAATTTTTTTAAACGTTTATTTATTTTTGAGAGAAAGAGACAGAGCATGAGTGGGAGAAGGGCAGAGAGAGACACAGAACTGGAAGCAGGCTCCAGGCTCTGAGCTTTCAGCACAGAGCCTGACGCGGGGCTCGAACTCATGAGCAGTGAGATCATAACCTGAGCCAAAGTCAGGTGCTTGACCGACTGAGCCACCCAGGTACCCCTTTCTTGTTCTTAGTCCTATGAATTGTCTTTCCAATCAGTACTAACTAACAAATGACCTTGAAAGTGGATACTTTGAATTCATGTAATATTTTTATTTTTACATCTCTCTTCTGCATTATAAAACAGTGAAAACCAGATCAATGTGTTTAGTCTCCAGGCAACAAAGAAAATACCAATGAATTTAGTCAGAACATTTTGTAAATCTGATTCTTAAAACCACTGATTTTTAAAAAAATTGATAAATGGAACCAGTTTTTAAGCATTTGTTTTTCTTGGTATTGTTTTCTACTGTAGATAAGAGGTCTTAGGAATATAAAGCACTTAATAAAGAAGTTGGATCATCAATGTTGAAAAGTTATTGAGGAGAACTAAACATTTTCATCTTCTTTGTCTCTTCAAAAAATAAAACCAACTAAAAATGTGAATGTCATGAAAGTCAAAGATAGGCTAAGAATTCATTCCAAATGAAAAGAGACGAAGGAGGTATGTAAATTAAGTGCAGAGTGGGTCCTGAAGTAGATCCCGGACAAAGAAAAAAATGCTACAGAGGAAATGATTGGGACAATCAGAGAAATATGAGTAAGGACTGACGATTAGAAAATAGTATGGCATTATGTTAAATTTCCTCGTGTTCTTAGATAATATACTCTGAATATTTAGGGGCAAAGAGAGAGAGAGAGAGAGTGATAAAACAGTTGAGACAAATGGTCACACCTAAATAGCAAAATTTGGTGATGAATATCAAAGAAGTTCTTTGTAATAGTTCTGTGAAATTTTCTGTGAATCCTAAGGTATTTCAAAATAAAAAAGCAAAAGCAACAAAACAACAAAGATTTAAGGGTGGTACCAGAAAGGAGTCCCTTGGTGGAACTCAGAACTCAGCTGTTAAGTAAAGCTTGTGTTTCACTCATCTACTCTTCTTATTGTGGATAAATATGTTACATTATCCTGGGCTTAATGTAGCATAAAAACTAATTTAGCTTTTTTATGGTTCATGGTGATTGTAAGTTTTAGAAGTTTAAATTTAATTAGGGTAACATGTGGAAGAGCCTGACACATATTAGACTTGCACTAAATCCTAGCAGCCTTTCCTTTCTTTTGAAGCAATTCTCGACTGGATGTTGGACACATAAATGTGGTATTATCAGTAGTGATGCCTGCAAGTGATGGAGGAGAATTATACATACTGTTCAGACCCAACTCAGAAGCAATTACACCAGTGTCTATGCCCATGAAAGTGTCTCATATATGAATCTGAGTCAAGGACAGAAAAATCTTGAGGATGGCTTTTCCACGATATTGATAAGCCTACCATCATATTTCTTTTTCTGGAATAATTTCATATTTATTCCACATCTTAGAGCTAGGAGTGAAGGAAACAAAATTGTTTCTAGTGACTCTAAATGGTTTTCTTTTATATTCTGTTTTCATTTCCTTTATTTACATATTTTTAAGCCTTTTCTGAAATATAGGTTAAAACTGAAAGAAAGCAGAATCAGTATTTTCTCTCAAGGTGGAAAATAGGTTATCTGAATAAAGTGGTCCTTGTTTTCTAAATAGAGAAGCAGGAGAAATGTCCTGACAATATGTTGTTTAAGAGATGGTCTAGGAGATAATATTCAAACTTTAAAATGTTGGGAGCTTGAGGGCATTTCAAAGGTATGGTGGGGGAGACAATGGGGAGACTTAGGTTTTGCCTAGAGAATTTGGGCTCTATTTACTTCATGTAACAAGTATTTCCTAAACAGAATTTACTTTCCTTCAGTGTATTCCCTTCATTATTTCTTTAGTAGTATGGTAAAGGCAGTGATGACATATTTATATTTCAGTTGTGAAGAAACAATTTTATGTATTTGTTTAAAAGTTTCTTAAGGTCTATATAAATATTTCTTTAAATGTTATGATATTATGCTTTAGCCCAGAATATTCTACTTCCAGTCTGCATCAGTGACAAATTTGAATCACATTCTATTAGTTGTATGTACTTAACAAATCATTTGGTGCAATTTAGAAATAACTCTAGATATTTTTTAAGGACAATATTTATGAAACAGAATATGTAGTGTTCTGACTGGAAATGGGCAGTTGCTTGATTTGTTGGTAGCATTGTAGAGGTGAGCTCTGATTCGGCAGGTCTGAGGGTGGAGTCACATAGAGTAGACCCCATTAATATTGTCTAACTAGCATGGTCACGAGTTTAAAAATACTCCCCAGAAGAGTCTATTTTGAATTAAGTTTGGGTAACATGGGTATGTACTACAGATCTTCATATCTTTCAAAATATTTTTTGGTTGCCATATTTATATAAGATACTATGTTAGACCTGATATTTGGGAACATTTTATTAATTTAGTTCAACAAACATTAAATATCTACACTGCTGGGAAGTTTAATGTAAGACATTATGATATTCAGTACAATTATGTTCACTGAAGGGAAATAAGTCTGAATAAATTCAAATAAGTTAAAATCATACTGAGTATGGTTTCTGACCACAGTGCAATGAAATTAGAAATTAATAACAAAAATAACTAGGAAATTCACAAGTAATGTGTAAATTAGACAATACACTACCAAACAGCTAATGAGTTAGAGAAGATATTACAAGAAAACTTAGAACATACTTTGAGATGAATGAAAATGAAAACAATGTGCTAAAACTTATAGGGTATAGCTAAAGCAGTGAGAAGAGGGAAAGTATAACTGTAGATGCCATATTATAAAAGAAAAAGAAGAAGAAAAAATACCTTAACCTGCAAATTTAAGAAACTAAAAAGAGAAGAGTAAACTAAACCCACAATGAACAGAAGGAAAAACTAAAGTTTAGAGCAAAAATAAATGAAACAGAAGAACAATAGAGAAAGGGAACAAAATCAACAAAACTAAAAATTGCTTCTTTGAAAAGATGAACCAAATGGACAAATCTTTGTCTAGACTTGCCTACATAAAAAGAAGTAAGACTCTATAAATCAGTATCAAGGGGTGCCTGGGTGGCTCAGTCGGTTAAGCGTCTGACTCTTGGTTTCAGCTCAGGTCATGATCTCACAGTTTCGTGAGTTCGAGCCTTGTGTTGGGCACTGTGCTGACAGTGAAGAGCCTGCTTGGGATTCTCCCTCTCTCTCTGTCCCTCCTCACTATCAAAACAGGAACATTCCAACCAATGGAAATAAAAATTATTATAAGGGAATAATTAAATGCCTATAAATGAGTTAACAGATGAAATCAACAGATTCTTAGATACAAACTGATTCAAGAGAAATAGAAAATCTGAATAAACCTTTATTAATTAAAAAGATTGAATTAATAAGCAAAAACCTTCCTACAAAGAAACACTTGGGCTCAACTGACTTCACTAGTGAATTCTATCAAATGTTTAAAGACAGTTAACAGCAAACTTCCACGAACTCTTCCAAAAACTTGACAAGGAGGGAAAACTTCTCAACTCATTCTATGATGCTTCTATTGTTCTTGTACCAAAACCTAAGAAAAGAAAACAATAGACCAATGTTTCTTTTGAAATATTGAAAATACTAGCACATCAAACATAACAATGTATAAAATGGATTATACACCATGGCCAAGTGAAATTGATCCCAGGAATGGAGGAGTGGTTCAACGTATGAAAATTGATCAATGTAATATACTGAATTAATAGAAAACAGGACAGAAAACACATGATCATCTCAACAAGTGCAGAAAAAGCATTCAACACAATCCAGTACTCATTCATGATATAGTGAACAGACTAGAACTAGAAAGGAACTTTCTTTGTTTCTTTTTTTAAAGTTTTTATTTAAATCCCAGTTAGTTAATACACAGTGTAATATTAGTTTCAGGTATACAATATAATAATTCAGGACTTCCGTACAGCACCCAGTGCTAATCACAAGTTCACTCTTTATTCCCCATCACCTATTAAACCCATCCTCCCCACCTCCATTCTGGTAATCATCAGTTTGTTCTTTGTAATTAAGAGTCTTTTTCTTGGTTTGCTTCTCTCTTTCTTTTTCCCCCCTTTGCTTATTTGTTTTGTTTCTTAAATTCCACATTTGAGTGAAATCATATGGTATTTGTCTTTCTCTGACTTATTTCACTTAGCATAATACTCTTTACCTCCATCCATGTTGTTACAAATGGCAAGATTTCATTTTTTATGGCTGAGTAATATTCCATTTTGTGTGTGTGTGTGTGTGTGTGTGTGTGTGTGTGTGTGTGTAGCCATTCATCAGTTGATGGACATTTGGTCCCTTTTTATAATTTGGCTGTTGTAGATAATGCTGCTATAAATATGTACCCCTTTGAATTAGTGTTTTTATATCCTTTGGGTAAATACCTAGTAGTGTAATTGCTGGATTGTAAGATAGTTCCATTTTTAGCTTTTTGAGGAAACTCCATACTGTTTTTCACAGTGGCTGCAATAGTTTGCATTCCTACCAACAGTGCAAAAGTGTTCCCCTTTTACCACATCCTCACCAGCACCTGTTTTTTTCTTGTGTTGATGATTTTAGCCATCCTGAGAAGTGTGAGGTGATATCTCACTGTAGTTTTGATTTGCATTTCCCTGATGATCAGCATCTTTTCATGTGTTGGTTGGCAGTCTTGAATGTCATGAGAAAGGAACTTTCTTAACATGATAAAGGGCATGTACAAAAAAACCACAGCTAACATACTTAAAGGTGAAAGATTAAAAGCCTTCCCCCTAATATCAGGAACAAAACAAAGATGTCTGCTTTCATTCCTTCTATTCAACATTGTACTGAATATTCTACCAAGCGCAATTATTCAAGAAAAAGAAATAAAGGGTTCCAGATTAGAAAGGAAGAAATAAAACTATTTCTTTTCACAGATGATATTTTCTTGTATATGTAAAATGCTTATAAATCCACAAGAAAACTATTAAAGATAATAAACAAGTTAAGTAAGATTGCAGAATACAAGATCAATGTACAAAAATAAGTTGTATTTCTATACAGTGACAATGAGCAATCTGAAAATAAAATTAAGAAAACAATTCCATTTGCAATAGTATCAAAAAGAATAAAATATTTAAAATTTAACACAAGAAATGCAAGACTTAAATACTGAAAACTACAAAATTGTGTTGAAATAAATTAAAGAAGACCTAAATAAATGGAAAGACATACCATCTTTATGGATCAAAATGCTTAATATTGTTAAGATAATAATACTTCCAAACTCATCTACAGATTCAATGTAATTTCTTTTTAAAAAATTTTTTAAATGTTTGTTTATTTTTGAGAGAGAGAAAGAGAGAGAGAAAGCATGGGAGGGCAGAAAGAGAGAGGGAGACACAGAATTTGAAGCAGGCTCCAGGCTCTGAGCTGTCAGCACAGAGCCCAATGTAGGGCTTGAACCCACAAACTGGGAAATCATGACCTGAGCCAAAGTCAGACACTTAACCAACTGAACCACCCAAGCGTCCGAATTCAATGTAATTTCTATCAAATTCCAGCCGTCTTTTTGTTCTGTTCTGTAGAAATTGACAAGTTGTAAAATTCATATGGAAAGGGACCAAGAATAGTCAAAACAACTTTGAAAAAGAACAAAGTTTTGAAAGCTCTCAATTTCAAAATTATTACAAAGCCACAATAATCAAGATAGTGTGGTATTTGTATAAGGTTAGACATATAGATCAGTGGAATGGAATTGAGATTCTATAAATAAACACTTACATTTATGGTTAATTAATTTTTGACAAGGACATCAAGACAATTCAGTGGGGAAGGGGTGGTATTTTAACAAATGGTTATGGGACAATTGAATAGGCACATGCAAAAGAATGAAGTTGGAACCCTACCTCATACCATATATAAAAATTAACTCAAAATGAGTCACATACCTAATTTAATGACATAAAATTATAAAACTTTTAGAAGAAAACATAAAAGTAAATTTTCATGCCTTTGATTAGGCCGTGGTTTCTTACATCTGATATCCAAAGCAGGAGCAATGAGAGAAAAATTGATAAACTGGACTTCATCAAAATTAAAAAACATATGTGTTTCAAAGAATATCATTAAGAAAGTAAAAACAAACTAGTCATAGAATTGCAAATTATATATCTGATAGGACTTACATCTAAAATGTATAAAGAACTCTTTCAATTTAATAAAAAGACAACCCAATTTTATTTTATTAAAAAAATTTTTTTTACTGTTTATTTATTTTTGAGACAGAGAGAGACAGAACATGAACAGAGGGTCAGAGAGAGAGGGAGACACAGAATCTGAAACAGGCTCCGGGCTCCGAGCTGTCAGCACAGAGCCCGATGCGGGGCTCGAACCCATGGACCGCGAGATCATGACCTGGGCCAAAGTCGGATGCTCAACCGACTGAGCCACCTAGGTGCCCCAAAAGACAACCCAATTTTAAAAAGTAAGCAAAAGATTTGAATAGACATTTCCCCAAAGAAGATATACAGTTTGTTAACAAGCACATGAAAAGATGTTCAACATCATTAGTCATTAGAGAAATGCATATCTAAATCCTATGAGATACTACATTATACACATTAGAATGGTTATAATATTTTTTGGAAAAAAAACCCCCAAACAATAAAATGGAAAGCAACAAGTGTTGATGAAGATTTGGAGTAATTGGAACCCTCGTACATTACTGATGGAATCATAAAATGATTCAGCTGCTTTGTTAAATAGTTGGACAGTTCTTTGAAATGTTAAACATTGAGTTACCTTATGTCTTAAACGTCAAGTTACCATATATCTTAAACATCAAGTTACCATATATCTTTGCAATTCCAATCCTAGTTATCTTCCCAAGAAAATTGAAAACATATATCCACACAAAACTTGTATATGAATGTACATATTGGCATTTTTCCTAATAGCCAAAAAGTAGAGACAAACTTAATGCACGTTAACTAATGAATGGATAAACAAAATGTGGCATATCCATGTGATGAATTATTTACAATAAATGGAATGAATTCTTGATACATGCCAAAATGTGGATGGGCTGTAAAAATATGCTAAGTAAAGAAGTCAGACACAAAAGGCCACATATTATATGATTCCATTTATATGGAATGTCCAAAATAGGCAAAATCATAGGGCAGAAAGTGGTTGCCAGGGTTTGAGGGGGAAGAGGGAATGAAGAATAACTGGTAATAAGTATGAGGTTTGGGGGAAGTGATAAATATGTTCTGAAATTAGATAGTGGTGGTGGTTTCACAGCTTTATGAATATACTCAAAACTATTGAATTTTACACTTTAACAGGGTGAATTTATGGCATTTGAATTACATGTAATTTTTTTAAAGCGGTACCTAGATTTTTGTTTTATTTCCTAGGAATCTTGCCCAGCTGTATACCTTCTGGGAGAATCATTTCCCTTTTGCATAGAGAACAGAGTTAGAATAACAAGACAAACATTACCAGAAGGAATATTTCATGTCAGTACCATTCAGTCATTCAAAAAAAATACTTAGCGATGAATTCTCTCTTGCTAGACTCTAGGGATGTACTTTAAACAAGACAGAAATGCACACTTCTCTAAATGGGTATTCAGTCAGAGAACTTCCTTCATTTGGAGTTGCCCAATACAATGGTCTCCCTCTAGAGGAGGTAAAATGTCCTCCAATCACTGAGGTGGTCAAGTGGAGGCTGTTGGGATGTTGTAGATGGAGTTCAAGTCCTGATTAAGTGTCCAAGACCTTGAAGGCCCCATTAGATCTGAAATTCTAATCCTCTGACAATCCCCATTAATGGCCAGTGGGTGCTTCTGGATTTTGGTCTTACATTTAAAAATATTTAGTGCAGAATTGGAGGCATTAAAAAGGGAATGCAGCATATCTACTGCAATTACAACTACCTACTTTTCTCTTTCTCAGACACTGCTTGTTCCCAGTCTGCTTAATCTATGTCTAGGTTTTATTGTTTTGCTTCTGCCTGTGTAATTTGCCTACTCTGTAATATTCATTGCAGTTGTCATTGTATAAGAAAGAGAGTGGTCAGGCTGCAAGGATCTCTTCCAATGGATGTTATTGGAAGGATGTTATTTTTGAAGAAGTTTGAAGTCCAATAGACTGGACTTTAAATCATGGCTCCTACTTTTAATAAGTGAATAATCTTCCTCAAGTTATTTTATTTCCTGAGTCTCAGTGTCTTCATCTGTAAAAATATTTAACTTGCAAGTCTGTTAAAAGTTTTAAAAATTATTCAAAATCCTGGCACACAAGAATGACAGCTAGTATCATTAACAAGATTATTTTGATAGCACAAAGGTGAATTAAAAACCAAGGGTGGTCTCTCTCTCCTTTTTTTTTTTTTACAATATTTTTTATTCAAAACATGTATCTAATTTTGAGTATAAAAACCACTCAAATTACTTTTCCTAGAATAGAAAACTAAGCATTCAAGTATAGAAAAGTTATGTCGGACATTAGGAAGAACATTGAATCTGAATTTGGAGATTTGAGTTTTCCCTCTAACTCTAATGTAATTAATAGTGTGATCTTAAATAAGAATTTTATATTTTTGAATATCAGCTATTTCATTTCTGTAATGCAGGGTTACCCTAGGTGAACATTTTCCAACCGGGTTCTTTAATTAAGTCAATTTGCGAAACACCGAGTTGAACAAAATTAACCTTAAAAAATATACTGCAATACTTTTCAGAGCCTTTTAATGCCAACATATATTGTGATTCTCAAGTAGGGAATATAATATGCTGTGTTTCTTAAATTTACTGGAGCACTCAACCACTTTTTATAGAGCATCTCACAAGATCAATGTAGCACAGGACATATACTGGGAAATACTGCCTTATATAATATCTAAGGAAGGCACTTCAAGCTCTAATATTCTGAGGTGAGCTGCCTCCTGTTCCTATGAGTTTCTAACTCAAGGGAATCTTAACCTCTCTGAATTTCAGTTTTATGTGTATAAAATGGGGACAATTGCCATCTGCTTGCCTCACAGCTTGGTGGGAAGATTAAATAATGCACTTGAAAGTGCTTTACAAACTGTAAGACACTACACAAATGCAAAGATACCTTCATATTATTATAAGAGTCTTTACAACATGAAATTTTACTAAGAATATTCAAGAGACTATAAATTTTTTTTTTAAACGTTTTTATTTATTTTTGAGACAGAGAGAGACAGAGCATGAACGGGGAAGGGTCACAGAGAGAGGGAGACACAGAATCGGAAGCAGGCTCCAGGCTCTGAGCTGTCAGCACAGAGCCTGACGCGGGGCTCGAACTCACGGATTGTGAGATCATGACCTGAGCCGAAGTCAGACACTCAACCGACCAAGCCACCCAGGCGCCCCAAGAATATTCAAGAGACTATAAACCACAGAGGTATGCACAGGTTTATAACGAATTTAAGACAAAGAAGTATGCATACTTTCTTTCTCTCATACCAAGGGAATTTCCTGACTATTGTTTGGGTGTGGGTTTAATTAATATGATGCATTTCATAAGTATCTGTGATTTCCCCTACGCTCAAAATGTCAACTGGTATAATTAATTAACAAGTAATTAAATTGTGAAGGCGCACTGGGCTCTGTAATTGCTGAGGGACAGAATCTCTCACAGAGATTGTGTTTCTCATGTGCTGCTTTTATAGAATTTGTATCTGGGAAATAGAATGCTTATGGAAGATTGGGGAGGGGGTAAAGATGTGATACAGATATGTGACAAAGTGGAAAGAATATGTTTGGAGCCAGAAGACTGGAGTGTGGTTCTAATTATTCCAGGCACTGGCTGGGTGATGGTTGGTAATAACCCTCTGAGAATCAGAGCTTTCTTCTATAAAATTGGCTTTTTGATAAAACATTGGATAGCTATTGTGAAGAAAAAAATGAGCAAATCCTTTGTAGTTCTAATTTGCTATAATAATATTAGCTTTATGGCTTTGATAAGGTATTTAAAGGCTTTGATAAGGTACTTCAAATATGCTGAATTGATGAACAAGAAACCACCAGAAGATTCTGATCACATAAGCCTCTACCAGTTTCTTTGACCCTTTTAGCATTAAAAAGCACATGAAAATATAATACACCATAATTACATAAAATATATATTATGTAGAAAATATAACTACTATGATATGCAATTCAACTCCATTTAGTCTATGGAAGACTTTATGTAAATCTGCTTTTTTATATTCTTAACAAATATTTTTTTAATGTGTATTTATAGAGAGTGAGAGTGCATGTGCACATGTGAGTGGGGGGAGGGTTAGAGAGAGAGGGAGAGAGAGAATCCCAAGCAGGTTCCCACTGTCAGCACAGAGCCCGATGCAGGGCTCCATCTCATGAACCATGAGATCATGACCTGAGCTGAGATCTAGAGTCAGACACCCAGGAGCCCCTGCTTTTTTATAGTCTTGATCTTCTAATATGGGCAATCCTTTAAGAGTGATTCTACTATAATACAGATATAAAAAGAGAACATTTAAAAACCCCTAAAATTTCTAGGTAATATTCCATGCACCTCTTCCTCCTCTACCTTTAAGACACTGTATATCCACAGACAAAATAAATACTAACTTAAAAATTATAAAGTATCATCATTAATGTTTATAATATGCTATATTTTCTCATAAGCTGTTTAATCTGATTGTTGTCCCCACAGAACTAGGATTGAACTTAGCTATTTTTCTGAAAAGGAATTGGTCACCCAATATTGTAATTGGCATTACAATAACCACTTATATAAAACTACATTAGCAATTCAGCCTTGTTGTAAACCATATAACATTCTTAATTTTGGACAACTTTTTAGTACAACAAACATGAAAGTAGAGAAGTGCCTTTATGAGGTAGAAGCAAGGGATCCATGATTGTATATTTTGTTCTTTTTTCTTATAGTGAATTTCAAGATCAGTTGTTGGACTTTGAAGGGTTTGGAATCAATTTTCTCTGCAATGATGAGTACAATACATGTGAAAAAGCCATTGTGTTAGGATAGAAGCTGGCGTGGACAAATAAGATATGGTTGATATGGTTTGTTAAGAACTAGTGTGAGCTGCCTGCTGATTGGACAGAAATCTAGAACACGAAAACAGATAAGTCTCTAAAAATGTGAGAGCCTCAGTAGCAACTTGAAAAATAGATATGACTCATTATAATTTAGAATGGGCCTATGCATCTGGATCCCTGGGTAGAGCTTCTTGTGCAATTCCAGTATTGCTAAATTATATGATCAACTGCGGGGAGAACCTAAAGATATCAATAGATCAAATAAATATCTAAAGGGTGATATATACTGGAATCCTTTCTATAGTCTTAGGCTCCAAATGTGGAGGCAACACATCACCTTATATGTGAATCCAGAAAACTTGCCATGTGTTCCTAAAATGAGGGTGATTGCAATGCAGTTCCCAAAGTTCATTAATGGAAGAGAGCTGTTTTGTAATAACAGGAGCAAATCCCTTTGGAAGATGGGTTTCTTGATGTTTCGGCGAGATTTACTTTTGTGACTTCAGGATCATGTATGTATATGCTTTCTTATTTTTGTGAACACTGTATGTTTAGACACTTATAGGAACTCCATTTATTGTTTCTTATCCAAATGACATAGTTTTGCTCATCTAATCTTCCTTTTTAGAGCAGCCCTATAATTCTTTAACTTTCTTTATAATTCTTTTTAACTTTGTGAAATCTTTCCAGCTTACTTATAAATACTTAGTAATGCTTGGGATGTTCACCTCTTTTCTTTGTAAAATAGAAGAAAAAAGAGGAAATGCCATTTGCTGTTATTTTTGTCATTTTTTTTATTAAAGTGACCACAAATCCTTCACTTCACTGCAGCCACATTCTTGTAATGTGACATTGCAGATTTTCCCTTTAAAGGGCTAGTCTCTGTCCTCACCCTTTGAATATGGGTTAGTCATGTGACTTGCTTTGGCCAATGGAATATTAGCAAACCTAATGCAAACACAGACTTGAAAAATACTTGCATATGAGGGCTTGCCTTCTTGCTGGGTTTAGAACCCTGAGAGCTAACCTGCTAAAACATGGAAAAGAAGTAGAGAGGCCTACACAATGGCCTGCCAACCATCAGATGCAGGTAAAGCCCTCTAAGATGATTCAGTCACCATCAAATACACCAGCTTATCCCAGATGCATGAGAAAGTCCAGTGATGATAAAATGAACTTGCCCAGTTCAAAAGAACTGCCCAGCTGACTCACAGATGATAACTAAATAGTAAAGATTTTAAAAAGTTCACATGCCATATGACTTCTGCTATATAATAAACCATCCCCAAGTTTAGCAGCTTAACACAACAAACCTCTGTTTTCCCACAGTTTCTGTAGGTCAGGAGCCGGGCACAGCTTATCTGGGTGCCTCTGACTTGATACTGAGGTCTAGGTGTTGGGCTGAGACTGCAGTCATCTCAAAACTCCGCTAGGGAAGAATCCACTTCTAAGCTCACTCACTTGTCTTTTGGCAAACCTCAGGTCCTCACTGGCTGTTCATAGGAGCTATCAGTTTCTTGACACATGGGCCTCTCAACAGAGCTGCTCACAACATGGCAGCTCAGTCCCCGCCAAGGTGAGACATCCAAGTGAAAGCAAGTGAAAGAAGACCCATAAGGCAGAAGCCATAGTGTTTTTTATAACCTAATCTTAGAATTGACATTGTATGACTTCTGCAACACTCTATTTGTTAGAAGTGAGTTACTAAATCCAGCCCACATTCTAGGCGAGGGAATTACACAAGGGCATGATAACAGGAGGCAGAGGTCATTGGAAGTTATTTTTGAGGTTTCCTACTTCACATACTCTTATAAAGAGAGCAATTTTTCTGTAACCATGGAAACAGATATCTACCATACCAATTTTGAATCCATTTAATAGATCAACTACAACTTTCTCATTAAACATACTTTTGTAAGCCCAACCATTCAGTAGGAGCCTCTTATTTCTTTGGAAAAATCAGTCAGGAGTGAATTCACTCAAATAGGCACACCTCTGAGTGGGCCAGCTAATCAACAGAAGTCTTGTCAAAGTAACCATGATTCAACAAGTGATGTCAACTCACTTATAACTCTGAAAATCAACCAAACTTTGAAATTCATGTATCCTCCAAGTCCTTTATAAGATCAGTAGTCTGCTGATCTTTTTGTTTATTTGATTATCTTTTTGTTTATTTGATTTATCATCCTCTGAAAATCTAGTAGATGTTTTTAAGCTAAGTTTGGGTAGTAAGTCATTAAGCAGCAAAGAAAGCTAACTTACACGCTTTGGCAAATAATAGTTCTATCACAAGTCATTCTGTTTTTCATCCTCAAAGGAGTAGGATCCTGGCTTATTTGACATGGAAGTTGGAGAGTGTAGAGATCGTCAATCATTAATGAAATGCTGGCTTGTAAAAGTGCTTGAGAGTCAAAGTTATCATGGTCATGAATTCAGATTAATTTGTGATTCAGTACATTTTACTGTGTCACTTGTATTAAAGTCCAGAATGACAGATGTCTTAAATGTTTTTGCAGGAGTCTTTTCTACTTGGCTTTTAAATGCATTCAGGAGGCTTGATCTTTTCTCTTAAAATACTAAAGATGCTGGTGTTGATCTTGTGAAGGCACATACTGTCACATAACTGCAGAATGAATTCTGAGAAACTGGTATTTGGAAGGCACATTTTAAAAGCTCTGATTTATTATTATGGTGAAATAAAGATGAATTATTAAGAAATTCTTGGAAATGGGCTGTGACTAGATTTTTTTCCCCTGCCACATTTTACAGACTTTCATGTGAAGCTTCCTCAGTGCGATAATGGTCAAAACTCGCTCCATGGTATCTTGTGCTAATTTTCCTGAAAACCAGCATGTTAAAAAAAAAATCTGAGGTCTGTCACATGCTTCTCAACAACCAGATGATCAGTAAACCCTAAAAAGGAGAAATATGGCAAGAAATAGTCTGAGAAGTAAAACTGTTTTCTCCAAAGCCAATTGCATTCAATACACATTTTTTTTTTAATGCTAGGTTTGATGAAGAATGGAAAGATATGATAAGCCCAAGAGTATGAGCTGAGGGTAGCAAACTGGGGAAAGCTTAGCAAGGTCTGTTTGGATTCTTCTTAGTGTCCCTGTCTTGGACATAAGGATACTCCTTTCCTTTGGGTATAGGGAGGGCACCTCTCACATGAAGATCTTATGACCTACTTCAGCGGAGAAGGGTTAGGGGGGCGGTTAGAGAGACCTCCCTGCTTCTGCCTTTTACTCAGACTCCTTCAGCTTAAAATATTCACTATGCCAGAGTGCCATATTTGGGGGTAGTGTGTTCTGAACCCTGTTATTATCTACTACCTCTAACTTAGAAATGGCTATAAAGTCCCAGAGGTAAACAATACCTCTAAAAGTTATTTAGTCTTTGTCAATCAGCCATCTCAGAAGCTGTGTTTAATGAGGGTAGGAAACTTGTATTTTATTTTATTTTTTTCAATATATGAAATTTATTGTCAAATTGGTTTCCATACAACACCCAGTGCTCATCCCAAAAGGTGACCTCCTCAATATCCATCACCCACACCCCCCTCCCTCCCACCCCCCATCTACCCTCAGTTTGTTCTCAGTTTTTAAGAGTCTCTTATGCTTTGGCTCTCTCCCTCTCTAACCTTTTTTTTTTCTTTCCTTCCCCTCCCCCCTGGACTTCTGTTAAGTTTCTCAGGATCCACATAAGAGTGAAAACATATGGTATCTGTCTTTCTCTGCCTGACTTACTTCACTTAGCATAACACTTTCCAGTCCAAGGGATACAGGAGTGCTGATGCATAGGGGCACTTGTACCCCAATGTTTATAGCATCAATACACATTTAACATCTTGATGTATATGAAGAACTGGGTTGAGGGATTGGAATTGGAAATAAAACCAAGAAAGTTGAGTCTTAAATGCCATTATAAATAATTGTAAGTATAGTGTTAAAGAACACAGGAGCTTTTGAAGTAGTTTAATACAGTAATGACATAATCAGAGCTATCTTTTAGAAATATCAATCTGGCATATGTGTAGGATTAATAGTATTAGGAAGATAATGGATGGAAGGAGGCCAGATGGGAAACCACCATAGGACTTCAGGTCATGGGTTCATGTCCCTGTTTTACCACTTACTGACCGTGTAAGATGACAACTAGCAGTTGCACCTCAAGCTCTTCATCAGTAAAATGAGCCAAGCTTGATCCATATGGTCTCTAAGGTCCTTTTTAGAACTTGAAAAACCAAAGCAAAACTCTAATTCTAGGGTTCTATGAAGCAAGATTAAAGCAATGGAAGAGCTTGGGTCATTGAAAGAGCAAAAACAGCCTTGGTGAGAGTTGGTCAAGGATAAACCTTCTTTGTTTACTTCAGCCATCTCCCATTACAGAAATCACATCTACACAATAGCTGACAGATGGCCCCCAGTCTGGGCTTTAATACCTCCAGTGATAGGGAACTCACTCTTCTGAAGGCCAATACTTCGATCTACTGCTGGGCAGCTCTCATTATGTTTTCATTTGCTTTTATGTTGAGGTAAAATTTACTCATTATTATGAGGAATTATACTAACTAAATCCACTTTTTCTTGTGTGTGACCATTAAACTTGAGCTTAGTCCCTCTCGGCCAAACGTTGCAAAGTATATTTAACTGTTTTCTGAGGATGTGAGGATATGGCTTTCGGACTCTTTGCCATCTCGAATATCCAGAGCAAAGTGGGTGCAGCTTATATGAGTGTCTGAATGATGCTGCGACAGCTGATGGATTCTCCTCCTCAATCTCCCTTTCCATTGCTGTTGGAATCAGAGCACAGCTTAGACTCTCCCTTCCTGATAAAAACTTGTTCTCCAGTGTGCGGGCTCCAGGGATGGGGCTTGTGGAATGACCTAGGAATTCTTTGTGGATTGTTAACGATGAATGGGCTGGGACTGAAGGCCCCTGTTTCCCAGTGGATAGGGATGCACCTGAACCCAGCTTGCAAAGGACATAGTGGTCTCTGGACTAGTGGTGTCTTTTCCACAGCAGGAGGGAGCTGCGAATTCCTATGGACCCTCAAGGTCTCCAGGTCCTGGATAGCTAACATTTCTCAGTACTCCCCTTATCAGCAAACACTCAAGTTCAGGTGGCTCAGCATCAGAGTCTAAAAGTGTTTGTTCCCCTCACTAGTAAGTCCACTTTTAAGCTTGTAACATTAGGAAGGCAGGGGTCTCCAAACTTCCTTGGATTACACATTTCTTCACTAAGTCTTGTACCTTATGCCTATTTTGAACTTTTGGAATTCACTCTCATCTACTTCATTATGGTTATAGTGTAAACACACACACACACACACACACACACACACACACACACACACACACCCTGGTGCAAATGAGTGATTCCCCTTCTAATTTCTTCCTTTTGTTGAGGGATTGAGGGATTAGGTCCTGGTTTCTGTTGCTGTTGTTGTTTTAAAGTTTATCTTAGAGAGAGAGAGAGAGCAAGAGAGAGCAAGAGAGTGGGAGCAAGGGAAGGGTAGAGAGAGAGGGAGAGAGATAATCCCAAGCAGGCTCCATGTTGGCAGTGCAGAGCCCAACGTGGGACTTGATCTTATGAATCTTGAGATCATGACCTGAGCCAAAATCAAGAGTTGGAAGCTTAACCAACTGAGTCACCCAGGCTCCCCAGGTCCTGGTTTTTGGATATAATTTCTCTTCTCAAAGCCATGTGGATTGAATTTTTCACTTACTAGGTTTTTTGAAGACAAAAGTATTAATTCCAACCACCTGTTCCTTACTCAAGAGGCAAGACATGTTCTTAGTCCAAAGGACACAATGCTACCCCACAAATATGCCTGCCAGCTAAAGATAAGGTCTGGGGGAGGGAGGTGCAGGGGCCACCCAGGGCTTTCAGAACATCCCTCTCTGGGTGGCTCCTCCATTCAGCCTCTGGAGCACAGCCACACAGAGATCAGGAGCTGGTGCTTGTCCAGGCTGGTCTCTAATCTCTGAACCCAGGGTTCCCTTAGTTTCTTTGTGAAGGTGAGGCTTTTACTTTCTCCAAACTTGATCGATCATTCCTCAAGCTAGCCACTGGCCACTTAGTCATCTTTCCATCCAACATGGTGCTTCTGTCACCAGCAAGCAATAAGGGGACATGTTTTCTATTGGTAGGACATTCCAGCAGTGAGGGGCAGCTGTCTATCTCCCTACAGGAGTGGAATTAGGGAACCTCATGGAGTTGAGGAGCTACAGGTATCAGGTAAAGAATAGGAAATCCTAGGGGACAGTTCATACCTATTCTTTATCATTTGTTAAGAAACCTCTATATCACCTCAACCAGGTAAAAAGGCAGAGCTGTTTCTCAGATCAGAAAGGCCCATTTATCTTATAAAAACAGATTAAATTTCCTCTGCTTGGTTAGCACTTGTAGCATGCCTCCTGGCTATGACACTTCATGATGAATATTTCAGCCTGCTAATAATAAGAGCTAGTTAGTGCTTATTGGGTATTTATTATGTGCCAGGCACATTTCTGATTGTTTCACAAATTTTAACCCTTTTAATCCACAGAACAGGAATATGGCAAAAGCACTCGTATTAACTCCATTTTATAGGTGGAGGAACAGAGGCGCAGAGAGCTGATAGCTTGCCCCAGGTCACACAGTGAATAGGTGTGGCAGAGCCAGGACTGGAACTAAACAAATGTGGCTCCCAAACCCAGGCCTAACCACCGCACCACCCTGCCTCTCCAGGTATTGCTGCCCCTTCAGTAAGGCCCGAACTTCCCTTTCCAAGTCCATCTCTTTACTTCCCACGAGTAAAACTGGCGAACATTCACCGTATTCTCAACAACATTCATTTCCCCCACCTCTGTGTCCTCTCACGATCTTTCCTGTGCCTAAAAAGCTTATCTCCATGCCCCAACCCCTGCCTGTAAATCTCATACCCATTTAGGGGAGAATCTATCTCAAAGATACTGGCAAAGAAAAGGAACATTTGCTAAGTTCCTTCTATCTTTTGGGTGCTGCACTGAGGACAGTCACATAAAAGATGTTTAGTCCTCAATCTAAATTTTTGTCATGGGATAATAAGAAAAGGCTTTGAGTTGAGTTCTCTCCTCAGCTAGTGAAGGGCAGAGCTGCGCTGTCCCCAGCACTGTGCACAGCAGTGCTGCAGACACTAAGCCTGTCCTCTCTTTTCCTGTCCCTCCCACGGAGCACTTTGTGTGTTTCTCAGGACTCTTTGCCATACCTTACAGTACAGGTGTTTGTTTACTGCCCCTATAACAAGACGACTTACAGCAGAAATTGTGTCCTGCTCCTTTTCCTCCTTGGGGTACCCAGCCTGATCCTTTGTACCGAAGTCAATTAATAAATATTTGTATAATTGAATGACATTGAATTGAAGATCAGGGAGGCAGTCTTCATGGGGAAGACAGGCTCATGCATGCCAACCCCAACACTTCTTCCAAGTTCTGAAATAATGAGCTGTCAGTTTCCTTGAGTTGCTAAGCCTTTTGGGAAGGAAGAAGTGAACTGAAACAAGCAAGTACCTGCCTCAGTCCACCAGAAAGAGGAAGCTCCTGCTTTCAGACATGACAAATTTCCAAAATATGCAGTGTTCACTCCAATAGCGTGCATCTAGCACAACTTGAGACTACACAGGCATGTGTGAACCAGCTCAGGAACAAAGAGACATCCTAACCCCAAAGGGGCCAGAATATATGAAAACACCACAACAGCAACATTAACTTGAATATTACATGGTGTCTGCAAAAGAAAATAATTTGTTAATTTTCTTTTATCACATGCCATGTTTTTACTTAAGTATGTCTAATTAGCCTGGGTTTGTTGTGTGCCAGCTGTGTAAGTAATTAGATATGGAGCCCAAGGCACCATGTCTGTTCCACCATGGCTGGATCTTGATTTCAAAAAAATAAAAATAAATACTTCTCTCTTCAATTCCTGTTGCTTTTTATTCTCTATTTTGAAGCCGAAGGCTGAGTGCCATAACGATGATCCTGCCATTCAGGGGCTGCAAAAGAGCTTCAAGTTGCCAGCCCTCTTTGTCTTGTCCTAATTCCAGATGGCTGAAAATAGGAATGGCTTTAAAATGCATAAACCTGATGATACAATTGCCAATTAAGTATTGGAGGAAGAAAAGGAGGAGGTTAGCTTAACATTTTATCCTATACAGAAGAGCACGGGGAAGATAAGGCAGCATGATGTGGTAGAAGTTGGATTTGAGATTGATCAAAAAGGCTGCATGTGGGAGTGTTCAGTTTCAAGAGGGTGAAGAAGTGGATGCAGCAGGACCAAGAGAAAACTATTGTGATCATTTTCTGAAAGATGATAAGGGCACCCTGAGTCAGCGTTACAAGGAATGATGAGGTGGTGACAAATCTGAGAAGTGTTTGGGATGTACTGGAAAATGTGGGTAATTGATGGAGGATTGGTGTGTGATCAAGGATGATTCCCCTTTCTGCAGGGTGGCTGGGTAGTTAGTGTTGTCACCACCTGAAATGCAAACTATAGGAGCAGCAGGAGGTGTGAGGAGACGATGTAGATGTAGCAGCTTAAGCCTACTTGCTCCAATGTACTGGGTAAGGTAGGAAACACTTTTGAGGCAGGGAAGAACACAGGGTCTGTTAAATCAACCCCCTGGGTTCAAATGCCAACTCTGCGTGTAAAAAGTTGTGTGATCTTGGGCAAGTTACCTAACCCTCAACTGTAAAGTGGAAGTAAGGATTTTAGTTAGTTATACAGTTATTGTAAGAATTAAATAGGTTAATACACGTGCAGGGCTCAGAAAAACTGCCTGGTACATAGTAAGAACTCAATAAATATTGGTATTTTCTCATATATATTTAACCCAAATGTCATCATCCCAAAGAGTCATCTTGTTCTTGATATTAATATTAAAATGACCAAAGATCCTATCTTTAGCACCTCCCCCAGATTCATGTAGATTCCAGCAGCTCTTGCTTATTAGACCTTCACTTTCTTTCTCACCTCCTGTGCCTGTTCCTTTTTCTACCTGTGGGTCCAAATGTAGAACACAGCCCCTTGTCCTAGATTTCCCCAAAGTATCTCCATCACAAGGCAAGTTGGAAGAATTTTATCTGAGGCTTTGAGGATAGTAGAGTGAGGGCTTGTCGCACAGCCCCGCAACTCACCACAGACTATCAGCCACCTCTGCTTTCAAAAGTCCGCTGGACATTCCCATTTCCAGGAACGTGTTCCTGCTTTGTCCTACATGCCCGGTTCCTGAGCTCTTCCTCTCTTCGGGCTTCACCATCTTCGTCTCCCTTCCTTGTTAGTCTAGTCTCCTCCTGTTCTCTTTCCTGTGCTGCCAAAGGAACACCATCTCTTTTTTCTTCATTATTCACAGCAATTAGCTTTTCTCTTTGTGTCACACCTCCACTTTCCAGAACCATGTCCTATCAGAGTGTTTTTCAAATAAAAAATGATATGCTTACTGGGAAAATGCGGCTATTGACTCTGAAATGATTTTTTTCATTAAAAGTACTTATGTTAACAATAAATGCCATATAGTGCTGTTCTACTATTAATGAATAATTCCTCTGTAGATCAATGATTCACAAACTCCAGTCAAAAGTCTCCTTTTATTCAATTTGCTAGTATTTTGGAGATGGAGAAGTTTTCCATCTTTGTTCCTGAGAGAGATTGATTTGCAGTTTTTTTTCTTTATTGTAACATTCTGGACAGTTTTTGGTGTCAAAGTTATCCTGGCCTCAGAAAATGAGTTGAGAATGCATATTCTTTTTCTCTTCTCTGGAATAGTTTGTATAAAGGACTATTATTTCTTCTATAATATTTGGAAGAGTTGTGAGTTCGAGCCCTGCGTCAGGCTCTGGGCTGATGGCTCGGAGCCTGGAGCCTGTTTCCGATTCTGTGTCTCCCTCTCTCTCTGCCCCTCCCCCGTTCATGCTCTGTCTCTCTCTGTCCCAAAAATAAATAAAAAACGTTGAAAAAAAAATTAAATAAAAAATATTTGGAAGAGTTCACAGGTGGGAACATTGGACCTGGATTTTGTGTGTGTGTGTGTGTGTGTGTGTGTGTGTGTGTGTGTGTGTGAAGGTTTATTTTTGGGAACTCAAATTGTTTTTATCTTAATGTTTCTTATACATGCAAAAAAGAAGAACTAGTTACAAGAAGTACAAATGTGAAAACAAAATTTATATACTAAAAATCAACAAATCATAAATAAAAACCATAATAATCAAAATTAACAATATTATTTCAGTGTATTGGATAATTGTTTTCTTTGGCTAAGTTGCAGTTTGAAATGTGAATGCAGTGTTGTTTGGGTCTTCTGAGTTTGCTGTACCTAAGCTGTCTTGTGCCAAGGGATGACTCAAATCTCTCATCCCTTTTCTTCATCCAAAGTATGAAAAAGTTTTCTCATAAGGTACACAGTGACATCATTTGGCTTTCATTTAGCAGAAATGCCCCATCTATGCATTAAATCCTCAACTGCCGTTTTTTACAACTAGTCTTAATCTTTAGAATAGTCCATTATATTACTTGGTGGCAGGAGGTTGTTTCAAGTTGTCAAATCAATCTCATTATTAACTAATACGTGAAATCAAAATCGCATGCTATTGGAAAAATCTTTTAATTGAAAACTATCATTCAAAAGAGAACTTGCACGTTCATAACTGGTAAAATAATTCACCGTGAGTGTAATTGAGAATAAGGGGTAGTCAGTCATTTCTGTTTTGATATTAGGACACCTAAGTTCTGGCTGTGTGGTCCCTTAAAGTGACTCCTTTGAGCTACTGTAAACACAAATGCAGGTGCTGGAGCTAAAATTGCATGGTAATATCATTTGAGGATAACATGGTTGTCTAGATGATTACTAATATGTTGATAGTATTTTTTACATTGATAGTATTTTTTAATAGTTACTCATTTTTGAAAGAGAGAGAGCGAGAGCGAGAGAGCGCAGGAGCAGGGGAGGAGGAGAGAGAGAGGGAGACAGAGGATTCAAAGCGGGCCGTGCGCTGACAGCAGAGTGCCCAATGTGGGGCTCAGACTCACAAACCGGGAGATCATAACCTGAGCCGAAGTCAGACGCTCAACCAACTGAGTCATCCAGGTGCCCCAAAGTTGATAGTATTTTTAAAGATTATTATCAAAAGGGAAATATAGACTTAAAAAATTTCTGCAGGGAACACATAGGCCATTGAAAATGTACTTACAGACCCCCATGAGTCCAGGGATCCTAGTTGAGAAACGCTGTTCTATATAAGGAATGAATTTTTAAAAATTCTGCTATTGTCTGGTGGCCTATTCATCATCCAGTTCTGTTGTTCTTTCCTGTGTGCACTCTACTGTACTCTACCAAAGCCAATGTTTACTTTTAACAGAGTTATTACTATTGAGCAGAAAGATTTTAGGCTCTGCATATGCACATGCAAAGTTTACTCCAAGTGTTGAGCTAAGAAGACTTTGTTGTCCTGTAACAAGTGCTGTAAAGGGAATGGCTGCCTACTATGGCAGGATCGTATTCGTCCATGTGGTTTTTGTTATTTAGGTTATTTGTTTATCCTGTGACATGCCCCTCTTGGGGCTGGACCACAGGCTTCCATTGTCCTGAGCGGATGTCAGCCCAGCAGAGTCAGAGGATAAAAGCATTAAATCCTTGGTATTTAAGTGTCATAAAGCCTATCCTATTAAACCTGCGGACTCTGTTCATTAGCCCTTCTGCGCCCTACAGGGTGGGGTCTTAAGAGTTAGGGGAAAACTTAGAGTAGAAGCAGAGAGCAGGATGATGGTGAAGATCTCTAAACAAGTGTGGTATGCCCTGCTCCCCTGCCTTGTGGTTAGCTCTAACATGGGGGGAAAGACAAAAACTAGAACAACTCTCTAAAACATGAGAAACCTTGAGTAGAGGGGACACATGCTCTGCTTCCTGTCTAGAACCCTGGGAACTATTCATTCAGGAGCATCCCATGACCATAAACTTAGGGACAGAAACATGGGGAGCAGGGTTGGACGGGTATGAGGTAGCCCCAGTGGGTTTCCTGCAACCCATTGTATAAGACAAAGGAGTTAGAAGGAGAGCAGAATTTGTCTATAAAAAATAGGCACAAAAATAGCTACAGGCCAACTGGCAGACCTAAAGTTGTTCTATCAGTTGCAAGGGGATGTCATCAAAAGACATCAAAGGATGGTATGTCTCCAAATCACTAAGAATGTGACTGCTTAGAAGCTTCCAGCAAGGAAGTGGGACAATGACCATGGTTGTGACTGGGCAGATGGCTGTGGACAGATGATTAAAGACTAGATGTCTACCCTCATGCCATGATGGTACATGAACCCCAATATAGATGCCACCTCAGCGAGAAGGAGGGGCAAGGGACAATCCCCAATGACTGAACCTAGGGGAACTACAAAGCTCTGAGATTGACTAATCATATTTTAATAAAAATTATTTTTCAGTATCTAAATCTGGCAAAACGTTCAGAAGAATCATAAAGTTAATTGACAAGTTCTGTCCTCTAAAAATATTCATCAAAGAAATAGATCCTGAAGGCAGGCCAAGAGATAATTTCTGAGAAAATATCTGGGCTTCTAAATTTGCATACTTCAATATAAAAGTATTGACTTAAGAGTATCCCAAATTTAGCAGAATTTGCTCTGAGCTTACCAGGTACCTCAGTAGAGAGAGATTTTATCAGGTAGAGAAAATATACAGAACAGGATTATTTTAAAGCATCAATAATTTAACACTGAATACCCATAAAATATAAATTTGAGGAAAATTGTAGGCATTTTAATTTTTGTAAACACCATAGTTAAAAAGATACATTCTAGAAAAAATAGCCAGACATGATGCTGAAAATAGGTAATGTTAAAAAACTGATTAAAGTTTGTGAATATATAGAAAATCAATAATTTTTATATATTTTATAAGGAAACACATTTAATTTTAAACGTGTTTAATTTAAACACATTTAATTTTAAATTTGAAATAACGGATCTATAAAGAAGCAAAATACTAAGTGTAGAGTTTATTGAATTTACATAAACTGTAATCAGCAACCAGATGAAAAAAACAGAACACTCCCAGGACTCCAGAAGCCCTCTCGCAGTGCCTGCCTACCCCTCTCAAGGCAACCAGTACCCTGGCTTCTATCAACATAGATTAGTTTTGCCTCATCTTGAATTCTATTAATGCATTCTTTTGTGTCTGGCTTCTTATGCTCAGTATTAAATTTGTGAGATTGATCTGTGAATTTGTATGTAGTGGTAGGTTATTTATTCTCATTACTGTGCTCTTCCATTGTACAAATATACCACAGTTTTTTAGCCATTCTTCTGTTGATGGATATTTGTGATGTTTTTAGTCTGGGGCTTTGGTGAATGGTGCTGTAAATGGTAAAAGCGTATTTTTGTGAGAGTCTTTTGGTAAGTATATGTACACTTTTCTGTTGTATAGTCTTATGAGTGGAATTACTGGATCATATGGTGTATGTAGATTCAGCTTAAAAAGATGATGCCAGACAGTTTGCCAAAGCAGTTGTACCGATTTACATGCCCATCTGCAGTACCATCAGAGTTCCAGTTGCTGACGGCATCCATAACTTGTGCATTTCTTCTTCTCCCACTTCTTTCTCAGTCTTTGTGGTCTACTTTTCTTCCTCTTCCTCTTTCTTTTTCCTTCCCTTCCTCCTTCATTTTCCTTCTCTTCCCCTCCATCTTCCTCTTCCTCCTCCTTTCCCCTCCTTATCCTTCTTCTCCTTCTATATCTCCTCCCTCCTATCTCCTTTTCCTCCACCTCCTCCACCTTCTCCTCCTTCTTTAGCTCTTCTTTCTGATAGATATCTGCTGGTAACATATTGTGGATTTAATTTGTATTTCCTTGATGTCTAATAACTTGATCGTCTTTTCACGTGTACTGGCCATTTCAATATTCCCTATTGTGAAATGCCTGTTCGAGTCTTCTGCCCATTTTTAAAAGTTGGATTACATGCCTTTTCCTTATAGCTGTGGAGGTCATTATATATTCTGGATATGAGTCCTCTGTCAGATATGTGTATTTAAAATATATTCTCTGACTTGAAAATTATTACCATTAAGTATGATATATGCTATACAGTTTTTATAATCCTCTTTATCAGAAAATGAATTTCCTTTTGAGTCCTAATTTGCTAAAAGTTTATCATAGAAAAGTGTTGCATTTTATTAAGTGCTTTTCTGCATCTTTCAAGTTGATCACAAGCTGTTTCTATTTTTTTCTGTTAAAGTAAGTGAGACACATTGATTGAATCTGGAATGGTAAACCAACTTCCAATTCTTGGAACAAACTCAACTTGGTCATTATATATTTTCTTTTCCTTCACATTTCAGAATTTCATTAAAATTTTTTTTAATGTTTATTTATTTTTGAAGTAGAGAGAGAGCGCAGGCAGGGGAGGGGCAGAGAGAGAGGGAGACAGAATCTGAAGCAGGCTCCAGGCTCTGAGCTGTCAGCACAAAGCCCTAAGTGGGGCTTGAACTCATGAGCCGTGAGATCATCACCTGAGCCACAGTCAGACACCTAACTGACTGAGACACCCAGGCTCCCCAGAATTTCATTTCTTAATGTTTCATTCGAGGTTTTTGTATCTATATTATTGCAAAAATACTAATCCATAATTTCCCTTTCTTTTTATGTCCATACCCAGGTTTAATGTCCAGGTTATATGGTCCTATAATACAAGCTGGTAAATATTCTTTCTCTATGCTCTGAAAAACTACATAAAATCAATTGTTGTTGCTTCCTAAAATGTTTAGAAGAATTCATGAGTAAATCTATCTGGGTGGGGGGGCACCTGGGTGGCTCAGTCGGTTAAGCGTCCGACTTCAGCTCAGGTCACGATCTCGCGGTCCGTGAGTTCCAGCCCCGCGTCGGGCTCTGGGCTGATGGCTCAGAGCCTGGAGCCTGCTTCCGATTCTGTGTCTCCCTCTCTCTCTGCCCCTCCCCTGTTCATGCTCTGTCTCTCTCTGTCTCAAAAATAAATAAACATTAAAAAAAAAAATTAAAAAAAAAAATCTATCTGGGTGGGGAGTTTCCTTGGTGGGATGGTTTTAAGTTACAGTTGCAACATCTTTAATAAACATAAAATTGTTTAAGTTTTCAATATCGTTTTTCAAGGAATTGGTCTAATTCATCTACATTTTCAAATATATTAACATAAAGTTATTTAGAACTTTTCATTATCATTTCAATATCAGTAGGATCCATAGTGATGTTTCTTTTCCATTTCTGATATTGTATTTGCACTTTTTTTCTCTTTATATTTGATTAGTCTTCTTAGGAATTTATTCTTTTCATTAGTCTTTGCAAAGATCCACCTTTGAATTTCTTGAGTATTTCTATAATGTACCAGTTTTCTATCTTAACAATTTTTGCTTTTTATTCTTCTTCTTTTTTACTTCCTTTAGGTATATCTGCATTTAACACAATAACTTTTCTTACAAGCACAGCTTTAGCAGTATCCCACATATTTTGATTTGCCATATTTTTATTAACCTTTAAATATTAAAAAATTATTAAAATATCAATAATTTATAATTAATAAATTATTTATAAATTTATAAATAATTAGAAACATTAAAATTTTAAAAAGTTAAAATATTTTCATTTTCTACTTTTATACCTTCCTTGATTTGTAGTTAATTTCTGAGCAGTTGGATATTTTTAACTTCTATTTTTGTATTGTTTTTGAGCTTAATTCCACTGTGTTGAGAGCATACTTTGTATGGCTTCAATATTTAAAATTGTTTGAGGTCTGTGAGTAATTAAGGTAACTATTCCATAGACAATTGCAAAGTAGGTATATTCTGAAACTGTTGGTGCAGAGTTCTGTATGTGTAGATTAGGAAAAGTTTGTTAATAAGCATGTTATTCAAATTGTCTATATCCTTACAATTTTTTTTAATCATTATTTTTATTTTTTTTCAATATATGAAATTTATTGTCAAATTGGTTTCCATATAATACCCAGTGCTCATCCCAAAAGGTGCCCTCCTTAATACCCATCACCCACCCTCCCCTCCCTCCCACCCCCCCAACCTTACAATTTTTTAATCTGATTATTGTATCAGTTACTTGGAGATACATGCTAAATTCTTCCATTATATTTATGGATTATGTAAATTTTCTTTTAGTTTTATAAGTTTTTGCTGTATGTATTTTGAAGCTAAGTTATTAGATGATTACAGGTTTAGTATTTTATGTGTTACAGTCAATTAACTGCTTTGACATGAATAAATGCCCCTTTTATCTTTTGTAATGCTTGTTCTCTTAAATACTATCCTTCTGATAATAGTTAAGACTTACCAGTATTTTGATTAGTGTTTGTATGGTTTATACTTTTCCATTCTGTTTAATCTTATTCTTTCTTTGTTCTTATATTTAAATTGTATTTCTTAGGGGCACCTGGGTGGTGTAGTCAGTTGATTTCGTCTCCGGTCATGATCCCAGGATCATGGGATCAAGCCCCATATCAGGCTCCAAACTGAGCATGGGGCCTGCTTGGGATTCTCTCTCTATTTCTCTCTCTCACTCTACCTCTCATCCCCACTGTGTTTTTTTCTCTCTCTCTCACTCTCTTTCTCTCTCTCTCAAAAAATGTATCTCCTATAACCAGCATGTATTTGTGGGTTTTTGAAATTGGGTCTGACAATTTTTGTCTTTTAGTCAAACTATTTGTTCTATTTATATTTATTATAATTACTAATATATTTAAGCTTATAATGACTGTCTTACTACTTGTGTTTATCTGACCCACCTGTTCTATTTTTCTCTACTTTTAACTTCCTTTGGATTAATCAAATTTTTTTTTATTCCACTTTTCTGCTTGATTATTTCGTTAATTACATACTCTAATACTATTCTTCTACACCTTGCCCTAGAGATTACATCATGCGTTCTTGACTGACTGCAGACTAATATAACTTGTCACTTTTACTTTTTGGGTAATGCAAGAACCAGAGAACTGTTCAACTTTGTTCACCCTTCCTATCCTTTATGTTATTCCTGTATTTTTATTCTACACATATGCTAATCCCCTTAAGACAATATTATCAGTTTTTGTAGAAATAACATTGACTTAGATTTACTCCTAATACTCTTCATTCTTCATTTCTGTGCTTCCATCTTGGGTTATTTTTCTTCTGCTTAAAAAGTCTCTTAGTGTTTCTTCTAGTAAAGGGTCTACTGGCAACAAATGCTTTCAGTTTTTGTCTAAAAAATGTCTTTGTTTCAATTTCATTTTATAAAACAGTATTTTCTTCAGGTTGTGTGTAGTTTTTTAAAACAGTATTTTCTTCAGGTTGTGTGGCAGTTACTTATTTTCAATACTTTGAACATATTCTATCTTTGTCTTCTCAATTCCATTGTTTCTACTGATAAATCAGCTCTCAGACTTATTGTTGTTCCTTTGAAGGTAATGTGTCTTTTATCCTGGCTGCTTTAAATTTGTTTTTCAGCAATCTGATTATGATGTGCCTAGGTGTGGTTTTCCTGGATTCATAGGATTTTAAAATATGTGATTTGATATCTTTGGTCAGTTTTAGAAAAATCTCAAATATTCCTTCTGCCCCATTCTTTTTCTGGGTTCCAATTATATGTGTCTTAGGCCCTTTCATCATATCCCATCTCTGTCTTACAAATATATTTTCTGTTTGTTTAAACCTTTTTTTCTCTCCTTGTGTTTTATTTATTTTAATGTTTATTTATTTTTGAGAGTGAGAGAGAGAGAGAGTGCAAGCGGGGGTGGGGGACAGAGAGAGAGGGAGACAGAGAATCCCAGGCAGGCAACATGTTGTCAGTGCAGAGCCTGACATGGGGCTTGAACCCACAAACTGTGAGATCATGACCTGAGCTGAAATCAAGAGTTGGATGCTTAACCGAACGAGCCGCCCAGGTGCCCATCTTCTTATGTTTTAGTTGCTGCACTGCATCACACTCACCTTTCCCAGTTACGATTGATTGAGAGGCTTGTTTTCCCAGCTGCTGGGTATGTTGGTGCTGACAATTCTCACGTGTTGGTTCTTTCCAGGAATTTAATTCAGCTGAAGCTAACCACCTCCCTGAAGTCCATGCCCTCATCCTGGGAACAGCCTATCAAATGACTGATCAATGCAGGAGTATAAAAGATGGGCCCAGTTGCCCCCCCCTTGCTTGAGCGTTTCCCGTGAAATTGGCTGACTCTATTGAGATGCGATTTTTCTCTCTGCCCTTCACTTTCTTTACTTCCCTCCAAATGTTTATCCCAAAGAGCTCTCCCCTGAAAATTTCTGAATTCTACTCTCTGTTTTAGAGTCTGCTTCCTAAGGAATCTGACCTGCAATATTATGCTTCAGTTTGTAATTTTTCTCTTAATCTATCTTGTAGTTCACTAATCCTGTCTATTGCTATGACTAGCTGTGGTTAAAGAATTCTTGAATTTTTAAGTTTAGTTATTTAATTTACAGTTCCATTTCCTTTTTTTTTTTTTCTTTTAAATAGACTTCACTTATTTGGAGAAACTCCTCATCTTCTTAAAATATAACTTGATAATCACATCTAGATCATCTGTAGATTTGTTTCTGGGTTTTTTTCTTGTTCCTTTCTGTTAACATGCCTAATAACTTTTTAAGTTGAATGTTGAACAATATGAAAAACCATGAAGATTTGGGATGAGGTCTTTTTTCCTCCCAAGAGAATTTAATTTTCTTCTGGCAGACAGAACAGGGTAGATTACCTCTATGCAGTCAAGTATAGATCTGACTTGAAGGTGGATTTCACCATTTGTAGAAACCTGTTTATTTCTGGTTCACTCTTGCTCCTACATTTAGCTGTATAATAGTCTACCTAGAAACATGAAGTTTATAACAGCCTCTTACTTTTGTGGGTCCTGAATTTTGTTCTTTCGACAAGTGAGACTCCTGAAAGCTGTTTGTCTTCTCAGACTGTTATCTGATGCTTTCTGCTCATTCCATGCTGCTTATGTGAAACAAATGCTCCAAAAGAAAAAGTATAGATCTACACCCTCTCTTGGTCTGCTCTAGCACCATCAGAATCCATTTCCTTATTTTTTGCCACCTTAGTTTGATTGTCACTTGTCACCGTAAACATATGGTAGTTTTAAAAAGGCCTACAAATTATTTGCCCCATTTCCATCAAGAAGTGGAATCTGGGGCACCTGGGTGGCTCAGTCGGTTAAGTGGCCAACTTCGGCTCAGGTCATGATCTCAGTTTGTGAGTTCAAGCCCCGCGTCAGGCTCTGTGCTAACAGCTCAGAGCCTGGAGCCTGCTTCAGATTCTGTGTCTCCCTCTCTCTTTGCTGCTCCCCCACTCATGCTCTGTCCTCTCCCTCTCTCAAAAATAAACACTAAAAATTTTTTCTCAAAAAAGCGGAATCTATTTCTCTACTTCTTGACAGGCTTCTGACCAGCTTCAACCAAAAGAATGTGGAGAAGGCAACATTACTCAAGTTCTGAATTTGGGCTTCACGAAGGTTTGCAGCTTCTGCAAACCCAAGCAGTGGAAACCATCCCAAAACCTTTGGGCAAACCCAAGCAAGCCTGTTCGTGAATTAGAGACCATATGAACAGTGCACTGCCATCTACTTAAGATCCCAGACATGAGTGAACTCAGACATGAAGAGCTGATCCTGACCCAGATCAGAAGGACCACCCAGGTCTTCTCAGCCCCGCTTGATAACCAGACTCATGAGCTAGATAAAACTTTTGTTACTTTATGCTGCAAAGTTTTGGGTTGGTATGTTATGTAGCAATATGTAAAGCTAATTATGTAATTTTTTTGGCATTTGAGTGTTCTTCTCCTGGATTTGACTTTCTAATTGGTCTCCTGGGGAATGCTGGGCTATAATTAAAAGTCTGAAGGCAATGAGAGGTGGAATTGATGGAACCTGAGGAGACTTCAAGCAGGAACAACTTTCAGCAGTAACTCTGCTCTCACAGGGTGATTAATAGAGTTTGGATAACTCAGAATCCTTATTCCTCCCAAACGTTACCATTCTAATTCTCATGGTTCCACTCTTTCTCAGTCAGTGCTGTTTCACATAAAATACACTAGAAAATTTACTTCCCCACCCTGCACAATGACACTCTGATTTTTATCTGTTTATGGATCCATTTATGGACCAATCGATCTGCTAATGTAGTCTGCCAGTTGATCGATCTGTTGTATTCTGTCGATCGATGTGTTATATTTTATCCAGCTATGTCATTCATAAGATTTTTTTTTTTTAGAAAATGCAAGAAACTCCATGATTCTGTCTTTATCTAAAAGTTGACACTAAGCCTCAATTTTCTTTAAGTTCTGAAGCGTAGTTAAAAGCATTTAATGCCCAGCACTCCTCTATTTCTTGTGATTCTCCTACCGTGCTGTGGAGGTAGGCCCCATATGCCAAAATCTCTTTAATAGGCACTTTCTCCGTATGGCTAGGATGGCTTAAGTAGCTATTTTGCCACTGCCACGTTGTGAATTATAAGTATTCTATTCCTTAATGGCAAATGAATCTTCACTACTGTGTAACCCAACCAAATCAGATAACCGGTTCCAGTCAGCCAAGGTACCTCAATAAGGATCCAGTGGTAGACAACAGAATCCACTTGAGCCAGTTTAAGGAGAGCTTCAGTTGGGGGATTAGATGCTTATAAAACTTTCAAAGAGGAAGCAACAGGCTCCAGGCAAGCTCCCAAAATGGTACTGCAGAATTGGTCTACGAAGTGAGTGAGCTTATGCTCTGTCATTATTAGGAAGCTGGGGAACTCGGAAGCTGCCTCCACAACTGCCGGTTCTAGAAACCGTCTCGCTCCTGACTTCTGCCATGATGTGGACTGGGTGAATGAGTCCTCTGCTCCTTACCTCTCAACCCCGTAAAGCTACGGATACTCCAAAGAACCAGCTTCTTCTAAGTCTGATACCGAAATACCCTCGTGGCAGTGATTTCCAAAAGAAGTTAATAGAGCACAACTTCTATCTTTGTAGATACCCTAGAATTTGAAGCTTCCAAATTTCATGCAGGTGTATCTGCTTGGCCTAAGCTATATGACTGGCTAAACTATAAAGGAATCAGGGAAATGTAGTTTTTCACTTTTCATCTTCTATTTCCTGACTCACAGAGTGTATCTGTTGCCCAATGGCCTCAGCATCCTCTGTAAGGGAATAGAGATGAAGGAATTTATCTGCTAAAATGCACGTGATCTGCTTGGAAACGTGCCAGAAACATGGATAATGCTCAATTCACGCTGTTTTTATTGTTGGTCTGGCATTGCTCAACAATGGGGGAAAGGCAGACTCCAGGATGGGGGGAATCTGAGGCTGCTTCAGGCCAGAGTAGAAACGCACCTTTGTTTTCTTCCTGCTACCAGTGTTGTGCTCTTACAAACGGCTTTCCCAAAATACCAGTGCTGGAAGGGGCTTGGTTTTCGATGAGCAACTTTGCACACCGTCTCTCTCATCGTTAACCCCTTCCATCAATTACCTCAATTTCCCAGTGAAAAATTCCACTTTCTTTCCTCATCTTTGTTAATTTCCTGGTTTCCTCTCTTTCTTGCTTTTCTCTTCCCTCTTTGTCTCCCTTGCCTGCCTTTAAAAATAAGGTTTTTTACATTATTAAAAGCACTTTATATTCTTAAAGTCTTTGACTTCACCATAATGAGTTAATATTTGTAAAGCATTTAAAACAATTCCAGGCACACAGTAAGCATTGTTTGAAATACTTTTATTTACTAACTTAATTTACTAACTAAAAAATGGACCTACCTTAGGCATACTTTGGGGCCCACCTTGCCTTATAGTGATGTTCTTTTAAAACTTCAGGAATTAAATCACTTTGGCTGCGATCCAAGATGGACCTATTTTATACTAAGTCTTGTTCTGGAGAGGAACACTAGAGGATAATTCAGTGTTACTATGGCAAAGTCCCAGCCCCCCACCCCCCATATATGCTGTAGAGAACAAGCTAATGCTGAGCATCAGGTCTAATTTCATGTGGTTCAACCTAAGTATTATAAATAAAAACAACCCGGTTGTACATGCTCAATTTTGGATTTCTCTTAACACGTTGTTTCACACTTGCTTGTACTTCTGCTTAATAAGATTGGATATTGGTGGTGCCTGGGTGGCTCAGTCGGTTAAGTGTCCAACAGTTGGTTTTGGCTCAGGTCATGATCTCATGGTTCATGGGTTTGAGCCCTGCATCAGATCCTGCTGAAGATTCTCTCTCTCTGCCCTTCCTCTGCTTGTGCATGCACCTGTGCTGTCTCTCAAAATAAACTTAAAAAAAAAAAAAAGACTGGATACTGGCTTTCCAGAAGAATCCAGAAATAATTGAAAGGGAATTACAC
The DNA here is from genome assembly GCF_024362965.1 of Panthera pardus. Lineage (NCBI taxonomy): Eukaryota > Metazoa > Chordata > Mammalia > Carnivora > Felidae > Panthera > Panthera pardus. The sequence continues at coordinate 67,835,052 of NW_026526991.1, read as the reverse complement.
ACCTATTCATCATATATGTTTATATTTTGGACAACTTTAATTTTATCTTAAATGTGTCTTTTTAAGGGCCTTGAAGACAGAAAGGGGTACACTGACATAGAACACTTTAAAATCTGAGAGGATGTACTGGAACCTGCATTCAGAGCCCCAATCCTGGGAAGACCATATCCGGGAACGCCTTGCTTGTAAAGATGTTATTTAAGATTTGCAGGACGCAAGTCAGGAAACCCTGATTCTGGCTCACCTGGGGCCGTTACAGCTATTAGCTGCTTTGTTTTCCTGCACTTCAGGCAGGGTTTAATAAGGCTATTTGGTGGTCTTTTTGTCTACACACGCTTCCTTATATTTTCCTTCGCTATGACCAGCCCATATGGATACTGCAGAACTCTCCACCTCTGAGATAGCAATAATTATCTCTTAAGTCCCTTGAAAGGAGCATTTACAACTTCTGCCTGTCAGTTTTGGAATGTGAGGAAATGATTATTCAGAAATTGTGTTTAATATTCATTTTTGAGAGAGCATGAGCAGGGGAGGGGCAGAGAGAGAGGGAGACACAGCCTCCAAAGCAGGCTCCAGGCTCCGAGCTGTTAGCACAGAGCCCGATGCAGGCCTTGAACCCACGAACTGCAAGATCATGACCTGAGCTGAAGTCGGGTGCTTAACCGATGGAGCCCCCCGGGCACCTCAGGAAATGATCATTTTAAACAAGGGTTGCAACAGACCTCAAATGTGGTGTTTTTTGTTAGATTTACTTTGGGAATAAACATTGTGGCAGAGCTTGATTCAAGAACAGATCCTGATGTTTGCAAACCGTCCCTTACATAGAATGCATAGGTTGGAATGCAAGTTCATCAACAACACTGATAAAAACCCATGATTTGCTGCCAAGCAAGGATCCAGCTGTTTTCTCCAACCTGAGCATACCCTATCCAGCCTAGTCAGTGTAACTGACCGATGACTACCTTACAGGTAGGATGACTATATATCTTCACTTTCCAGGACAGTCCTGCATATTGTGCTGCATTGGGCCAGTTCATAGTCCCGTTCAATCTCAAGTATATCTAGATTTGGATGATAAGCTTTATGGACAACTTATTCTTAAACAAGTAAGAGGTCAGGAAAAAGCTACACAGGATACACAGATCTGCTCTTGCCCTACAGAGTTCCTGGAGGCCTGATAAATAGTCGGCATTCATGCTAGTTGAATTGGGAACTTAATGGAATCTTCAGTGACAATGGGCTCCCCCTCCTTCCCACTAATCTATACCCTTCTAAGCACTGTATGCTCCCCTTCTAGCCTTCCCTTAAAACTGTTCAAGAGCATTGGCATCAATTAGCTCTTTTCTGCCCTCCCCAGTCCGCTCCATCTCCTACCTGCCGCTGCTGCTGCAACTATCGTTCCACATTGTTAAGTTACATTTTCTATCTTGGGACTCTTTGCTCAACAATTACAATACATATTACGGCCACCCTACAAGAATTTATTTGTACCAATTATATGCTTTACTGGTTACTTGTTCAATTCTTCTATTCCTGTTCTATTTCTTGTGTCCTATCTCCTTCCCATTCTTGGATTACATTTTTATTTTGAGTAATATTTTCAGAAGGTTATGTGGGTGGCAAAATCTCTAAATTGCTTGCATGTTCAAAATTATCTTCATTTTGCCTTCATACTTGAATGCTAATTTGCCTGGGAAAAGTTTCCAAATCCTTTCCTCTCAGAATATTTTGGCAATTCCTTCATGATTTTCTAGCTTTTCAACTTGCTAGTCAGAAGTCTGGTGCCAGTTTCACTCTAAGTCCTTTGTAATTTTTCCTTCCCTTCTACCCTTTTTCTGGTTTTAAAAGTTTGTAACGTTTTTATCCTTGGAATTCATAAAAATCACCAAAACGTGTTTTTTAACATTTGCATAAAGCACATGGTGGGCCATTTCAATCTGAACGTACATGTCCTTCTTTAGCATATGGAAATTTCTTCCATTATTTCTTTTTTTTCCCCCTCCATGCTCTGTTCACTTATTGGGTAAATATTAGATGTCTGGATATAGCTCCATGTGTATTAACTCCTTTCATAGTTTTTCCTTATTTTTGAATGGTGTTCTTGGGGAAAGTCCTTAGCTCAAGCTTCCAGATTGCCTAAGACACCTCCCGTCGTCTGTAGTCTTCTATTCGGTCCTTCTACTCAACTTTCATTCTAGCAACCAGAATTTTAGCTTCTGAAAGTTATTTAGTGTTCTCATGCTTTAAATTTCCTACTGTTCCTTTCTCATTTAATGGCAATGATTTTCTTAAATTGTCAGACACTTCTATAAGTTTAAGATTTTAGTTTTCTTGCATTAATAGTGCTTTCCTTGAGGACAGTTCCTCTACTTGGTCCATTTATTGACTTTTTTTCTCCCCTCAAATACTGGGGCCTGAATCCATATTGGGTGGGTTTGTGTGAAGGCTGGAGAAGCCCATCTTTGGGGTTTGGGGCTCCATGTGCATGGAGGCTGGCAGTGATCTAGGACCTTACCCTACTTCTCTTTCCACCTCCAGGGCTCGTGCTAGGCATTCCCTAGAAGTAAACTCACTTATTTTGAGAGGTATTCTTAGGTCTACAGTCCTAAGAAGAGGCCCTAAGGGGCAAATGCCATAGGCAACTGTTTGGAAAGTAGATTCCTACATACTGTTTGGTTTTGCCAGTAACCAAGTCCATTTGCTTTATATCATTCATACAGAAATTCCTTAGTATTTTGGTCTGCTAATGACATGGCCTCTGGTTTTCTAGTGCTTTTATGGATTTTTGTTCTGATATTTTGGAGACAGCAATAAGTAGTCCATCCATTTTGAGCTTTAAGGAATACCAATTCACCAACTACTCTAATCCCATGGAAGGTTTGCCGAGTCTGAACTGTATGGACTTCCTGGTTGATAAAATTGACCATAAAGCACCTCTTAAGGTGCTTCCACTTACCACTTTCTAATTGTCTTTTATAGGTCTTCTAATTCCTAATGCATGTTGAAAGACATCCTATCATATGCTACAACATGGATGAACCTTGAGGACATTAGGAGTGAAATAAGCCAGTCATAAAGATACATACTACATAATTCCTCTTACATCTGAAGTAGTATCTAAAGTATGAAATGCTTAAAAACAAAGTAGAATGGTGGTTGCTAAGGGACTGTGGGGAAGGGGAAAGGGTTGTTCAGTGGGTACAGAGTTTCAGTTTTGCAAGATGAGGTTCTAGAGATCTGTCCTACAACAAGGTGCTTATAGTGAAGGCTGTAATCTTAAAAAAATGGTTAAGATGGTAGATTTTGTTAGATTTCTTACCACAATAAAAAAATCAGAGCTTTAAATCTCAGTTTGACAGAAGCAGTGTGTGTAACTGCTCCAGGAAGAAGGAAACGATTGGCTTAAATTTAGCCATAGCTATAAATGACTAGAATCAGACCCTAGTTTAGCTGCAGGTTTTCACAGAAGCAAGGACGGCAGAGAGTTTTGCATCTTTGGGGCTTCTGACGGACAGGGTGGGCACATGTGATGCCAAGAGGCCAGATGCTAATTGTTACATCAGAATCATGTTCTGATGGTGAGGGGCACATTTAGAGATTCAGCAATACAAGTTTAATTGGTAGATCATATTCCTACAAAACTCTTTCAGGAAGTCAAAGAATGCATGGAAAACAAATTTCTTGTGGAATCCGGTATGTAGTTCATGAAATTACAAGTGTTTTGAAGGGTATATTGTATAGGTGAATGTGCTGTGAAAAGCTAAATATATACAAGGTAGGTATTAATCATGATGAAATCAACAAATTGTTTTGAACAAGTGTTGGTGAGGATGTGGAGAAAAAGGAACACTCATGCACTGTTGGTGGGAATGCAAACTGGTACAGCTATTGTGGAAAACAGTATGGAGGTTCCTCAAAAAAAAAATTAAAAATAGAACTAACCATGATCCTGCAATTGCACTACTGGGTATTTACCCAAAGAATACAAAAATACTAATTCAAAGGGATACATGCAACACTATGTTTATTGCAGTCTTACTTATAATAACTGGATTTTGGAAGCACCCCAAGTGTCCATCAGTTGATGAATGGATAAAGAGGTGGTGCATATATACACAACGGAATATTATTCAGCCATAAAAAAGAATGAAATCTTGCCATTTGCTATGACTTGGATGGAGATACAGAGTATGATGCTAGGTAAAATACATCAGTCAAGAAACACACGTACCATATGATTTCACTCATACGTGGAATTTAAGGAACAACAAAGGAGCAAAGGGGAAAAAGAGACAAACCAAGAAACACTCGTAACTGTAGAGAACAAACTGATGGTTACCAGAGGGGAGGTGGATTGGGGATGGGCTAAATAGGTGATGGGGATTAAAGAGTACACTTGTGATAAGCCCTGGGTGTTGTATGGAAGTGTTGAGTCACTATATTGTACACCGGAAACTAATAATAAAACATTGTATGTTAACTAACTGGATTTAGAATGAAAACTTAAAAAAAAAAAACGAACAGATGACTTGATCTTGCTATTTTTACATCTCCATTTTGACCCTGCTGTCTTGACTCCGACATTTTACTTTGGAGAACTTTGATCATGCACATGCAAAATTTGTTTTGATTCTGTGCTTAATAAACATTGAAATCAGAAAAAAATTTGCTTTGACCTGCTTTTCTTCCATCTGCAGTCACCTAACTTTTCTAAAAGCTAAACTTAGAAAAGCTCCATATTGCACGATAACTCTTTAGGCTCCTCTTCTCGGCATGTGCTTCCTATTTCATAGTAATAGCACCACACTAAGTATTAGGGAGAAATTATAAGATATCAAAATTCCAAATGAACTAACATACGAAAATTTGGAAATACTGATGTTATCATTTGCGAGATAGTGAGAACAAAAACAATATACAAAATTTTAAGCTGCAATTTTCTTTGGAAGGGAGATTTTCCTTACATAATTTTTAAAATCTCAGGACAAACTATTTAAATAGTTAACATTTTGGGGTGCATGGGTGGCTCCATAGGCTAAGCATCCACCTTCAGCTCAAGTCATGATCTCGCAGTTTGTGGGTTCAAGCCCCACATCAGCCTCTGTGCTGACTGACAGCTCACAGCCTAGAGCCTGCTTTGGATTCAGTGTCTCTATTTCTCTGTCCCTCCCTCCTCTCACACTTCTGGCCTCTCTCTCAAAATAAACATTAAAAAAATAAGATGTTACTTTTTAAATTTTTATTTCAGAAGGGTGTTGCTTACATGGTTTTCTGTCCTATCTTCTCATTATTTTCTTAAATATGTTCTCATTTGTAATCAAATCAGGTGACTAAATTACTACCTGTGTTAAGATACCTGCATTCAGAAGACTTTGTGCAAGTCATTTCTGTTAACTGTCAAAATCCTTATTTTAGTTACAACAAAGAAAATACAGATAGAATGGATTTTTAAATTAACAAAATCCTAGATTGCAATTATATATATACATATATATATATATATATACACCACATCTTTCCATTCATCTCTTGATGGACACTTGGGCTGCTTCCATAATTCGGCTATTGTAAATAAGGCTGCTGTAAACATAAGGGAACATGTATCCCTTTGACTTAGTGTTTTTTCTATTTTGGGGGTAGATACCCAGTAATGCAACTACTGGATTGTAGAGTAGTTATTTTTTTTTTTTAATATTCATTTATTTTGGGAGAAAGGGAGAGTGAGAACCCCAAGCAGGCCCTGCACTGTCAGTGCAGAGCCTGACATAGGGCTCTATGTTATGAAATGCAAGATCATGACCTGAGCTGATCAAGAGTTGGTCACTTAACCAACTGAGCCACCCAGATGCCCAGGGATTGTAGGGTAGTTCGATTTTTAATTTTTAAAGAAATTCCATACTGCTTTCCAGAGTAGCTGCACCAGTTTGCATTCTCACCAACAGTGCAAGACGGTTCCCCTTTATTCACATCCTTACCAATGCCTGTTGTTTAGCCATTCTGACAGGTGTGAGGTGATCTCTCAGTTTTTTTTTTTGTTTTGTTTTTTTGTTTTTTGCATTTCCCTTATGATGAGTGATGATCATCTCTTCATATGTCTGCTGGAAATCTGGATGTTTTCTTGGGAGAAATGTCTGTTCATGTCCTCTGACCATTTTTAAATTGGATTTTTTTTTTGTATTGAAATGTTTCAGTTCTTTATATATTTTGCATGCTAACCCTTTATCAGATATGTCATTTGAAAATACCTTCTCCCATTCAGTAGGTTTCCTTTTAGTTTTGTAGATTGTTTCCTTTGCTGTGCAGAAGTTTTTTGATGTTGTCCCAATAGCTTATTTTTGTTATTTCTCTTGCCTCAGACATAACTAGAAACATGTTGGTACAGCCCATGACAAATATTACTGCCTATAATCTCTTCAAGAATTTTTATGGTTTCAGGTCTCAAATTTTTAGGTCTTTAATCCATTTTTGAGTTTATTTTTGTGTATGGTATAAGAAAGTGGTCCAGTTTTCATTATTTCACATGTGGCTGTTCAGTTTTCCACAACACCATTTGTTGAAGAGACTTTTTCCGATTGCATATTCTTGCCTCTTTTGTCAAAGATTAATTGACCATATAATTATGGGTTTATTTCTGGGTCTTCTATTCCACTGATCCATGGGTTTATTTTTATGCCAGCCCCACACTGTTTTAATTACCAGCTCTTTGTAATAAATTTGAAATCTGGAATTGTGACACCTCCAGGTTTGCTTTCCTTTTTCAAGATTGCTCTGGCTAGTTGAGGTCTTTAGTGGTTCCATACAAAGTTTAGGGTTGTTTGTTCTAGTTTCATATTGGCATTTTAAGAGGGATTGCACTAAATCTGTAAATTGCTTTTGGGTGGTATAGACATTTTAACAGTATTCTTCCAATCCATGAATATGGAATGTCTTTCCATTTCTTTCTGTTGTCTTCAGTTTACTTCATCAGTGTTTTATAGTTCTCAGAGTATAGATCTTTCACTTTTTTGTTTAGGTTTATTCCTAGGTATCTTATTTTTGGTGCAATTGTAAATGGGGTTGATTGCTTAATTTCCCTTTCTGCTGCTTCATTCATTATTGGTGTATGATTTTTGTATCCTACAACTTTACTGAATTCGTGTATTAGTTTTAGCCATTTTTTTGGTGGAGTCTTTCAGGTTTTCTATATAGAGTATCATGTCATCTTCAAGTAGTGAGAGTTCTACTTCTTTCTTACAGATTTGGATGCTCTTTATTTCTTTAATTTTACCTCCTTGGTTAAGTTTATTCCTGAATGTTTTATTGTTTTTGGTGTATTTGTAAATGGTATTTTCTTAATTTCACTTTCTGCTCCTTCATTATTAGTGGATAGAAATGCAGCAGATTTCTGTACATTCATTTTGTATCCTGTGACTTTACTGAATTCTTCTATTCTAGTAGTTTTTTGGTGGAGTCTTTTGGGTTTTCTAATGTAGTATCATGTCATTTGAAAATACTGAGTTTTACTTCCTGACCAATTTGGGTGCCTTTTACTTCTTTTGTCTAATTGCTGTTGCTGGGACTTCCAGTACTATGTTGAATAAAAATGGTGAGAGAGGGCATCCTTGTCTTTTTCCTAACCTTAAAGGAAAAGCTCTGTTTTTCTCCATTGGGTATGATGCGGGCTGTGGATTTTTCACATGAGACCTTTATCATGTGAAAAGGTGTATTCCCTCCAGACCTACTTTGCAGAGGGTTTTTATCATGAATGGATATTGTACTTTGTCAAATGCTTTTGCCTCTATTGAAATGATCATGATTTTTATTCTTTCTCTTATTGATGTGACTTGTTATGTTCTGTGAATATTGAACCACCCTTGCATCCCAGGAATAAATTCCACTTGATCAAGGTGTCTTTTTTTTTTTTTTTAATGTATCATTGGATTTGGTTTGATAATACTTTGAGGATTTTTGCATCTATATTCATGAGAGATGTTGTCCTATAGTGTTTTTGTTTTGTTTTTGTTTTTGCCTGTTTTCTTGTGGTGTCTTTATCTGGTTTTGGTATCAGGGTAATGCTGGCCTCATAGAACAAATCTGGAAGTTTTCTTTCCTCTTGTATTTTTTGTAATAATTTGAGAAGAATAGGTATTAACTCTTTAAATCGTTGGTAGAATTCCCCTGTGAAGATGTCTGGTCCTGGACTTTTGTTTTTTGGGAGTTTTTGATTCTGATTTCATTGCTGGTAATCAGTCTGTTCAAATTTTCTATTTCTTCCTGTTTCAGTTCTGACAGGTTATGATCAGGTCATTTTAAACTCACATCAGCACAGTGTGTATAAGAAACTGTTAATACAGATTAATGGAAAAAATATTCTAATAGAAAAGGGTAAAGAACATAAGCAAATTTCCAGTGATGAAACAGTGGTTATAAACATATCTCTAAATATGTATAAAATTTGTTAATTAAAACAACAAAGTTCTGTATTTCCCCATCATAAAGACAACTATTAAATAATGACAGTATTAAGGAGTTATCAAATTATAAGGAGATGAATACTATAATATACTACCAGTGAGAGAATAAATTGATAGTTATTTTGGAGAATAATTTGACAGTTTGTATTAAAGTTGTATGTGGTCTTTGGCCTGGCTTACGTATATCAATAATGAACTATGATCTACAGTATTTTTGGAATGACTAAATTACAAACAAATGACTGTGACTCCAGAAATAGTGTAATAAACATACTATATTAAGCAATGGAGTTACTGTAGTTAAGGCAATAAATTCAAATCTATATGAATCAACAAAAATTTTAAAAATTATGCTGGGGTGCCTGGGTGGCTCAGTCGGTGAAGTGATCGACTCCGGGTTTCAGCTCAGGTCATGATCTCCCAGTTCATGGGCTCGAGTCCTGCAGTGGGTTCCACGCTGACAGTGTGGGGCCTGCTTGGGATTCTCTCTCTCTCCCTCAGCCCCCTTCCATGCTCTCAATCTCTCTCTCTCAAAATAAATAAACTCTAAAAAAATATGCTAATAAAGTTATAGAACATAGTATATAAACTTATATTTAAAAATGACAAAACAATTTTATATTTTTATCCATGGTTAAAAAAAAATGCATGGGCAAAGTCTGGAAAGATACACAGCAAGCTCGTAATACCAACTCCCGCTGGGAATGTGAAAGTAGAAGCTTCCAGGCCTCTTAGAGAACAGGTATACGATCATTTCAACTACATGCTCTTGGTCAGAGCAAGTCTCAGGACCAGCCCAGATTCAAGAGAACCTCACTTCTTAATGGGGCAAGTGGCAAGCATATGGGTAGAGTTGGTGGTGGTAGGATTTATGACAACCATCTTTGTAGACTGCACACCATTTCCCTCCCCTTGTTTTGGCCAATTAACATCCTTTGGCTCTCGGCTCCTTTTCCTGCTCCTATATCAAAGCTTACTTTTAAAGGAAAATTTTATAGGATTCTTCTACTTTAATTGAGAATTTAAAACAGATACAACATTCTAACAGGACAGTTATTTATATCTCTTTGGTCGTGGCAAGAAATAATTTATCTCTTAGGGCAAGTTCAGGCATTAATAAGTGGGAGAAGTGTTTTCCAGAGCCTTGCTTTTGAGTCTCACTTCATAGTTTTCTAAGTGCTGCACCTCTTCCACCCTCTTAAAAGCTGGCTGGGGATAAAAGGGTATTGTCACCCTGGAGGGACTGAGCTCTCCATTCACAGATGCTGCCCAGAGCCTGGCTCTGAGCTTCTGAAGAGGTGTTCATTGCCTGGAATAGAAGTGTCTTTAACCACATTCTTTTCTGGGCCACAGTTAGGTTATTGGCCATGTCAGATATACAGGAGGAGGGGAACAACAAGAAGTCATCCATTCCAAAATATTTGCTGACAACAGTGTAGCTGGATACTATGCAAGGTACTAGATGTACCAGTAGTGAGCAAGACGGGCAAAATCTGCCCTTATAGATGTTGTAGTCTGGTGGGTTGTAGAGACGAAGAACCGGCAAGTGTAAGATGTGTTAAATACGATAAAAGGAAGGTGCTACAGGAGGACTGCAGAGGGATCTAAAAAGTCGTGTGCTGCTAAGTGTTTAAAGACTGATTTTACCAATAAAACAAAACTGAACTAAAAGGAACCCCCTCCCCCTGACTTGCAGTATTTGCCAATTTTCATGGTGTAAAGATTTCCCATTAATGTCATGCTACCAACATGATCTCACCGAATGGAATTATAGAGATATGGCTCTTGAAGGCCATATTAGCCAATTGTGGTACATCCCTGGGTCTACTAAACAAGAAGGAGGAAAATACTTTCATAAAGCTCTACCAAACGGTGCTTCATTTCATAACATGATCAAATTAGAAAGTGAACCATGTGATGAATATCCTTCACAGGTGAATTGTTTGAAATAGTCCATTTTCTGTTCATTTTCTTGCACAGTGAGAGGACTGCCATCTCAGCAGCAGCTCTCCTCCTCTAGCAATGGCTGGCCCTCAGTGGCTGGCCAAGGTGTATACCTTTAGGAAAAGAGCTAAATGCAAAGCTGCAAGTGGATTTAGTTCTCTTTGAATTGCATAGGTTGAAAGAAATGCTGATTAACCATCTGGGAACAGAAGTTTGGGCTGGAGACCAGGTTTAGACAATCTCTTACCAAGTAAAAACCTGGTGATCTTCCAAAATTTTAAGTTACAAAGCTGGCAGTAATAAAACAAATATGCCCATCACTATCTGGAGAACAGTCAAGTTTTCCTTTTGAGAAAGGTAATACCAAGAACCTGACCTTAAAATAATCATTCTTGAATAGCTTATTCACAAATGACCCTGATAAAATGCTCTAGGATCCAGTGCCAGGGAGGCTGAGCCATGACGAACAGGGAAGAATCAGGTTTCTGTCTTTCTCCCTGCACCTCCCCGGGCTGGTGGGAAAACTCCAGCTTAGTGACACGTACACTTAATGTCAAACTAAGCATAAAGCTTGCTGTCTAGGAACCTTATTGTTAGAGCTACACGCTGCCTGAACCAGACCTGGGACTCAGACCAAGAAGGCCAGTTGCAATGTGGAGGTCATTTTGCTATTATCCTTCCATTCCTGGTCTCAATTTCCCTTTGGTAAAATAGCTATATTTTCCTATGAGTCCATTAAGCTACCCAGTTTGACCAAAATTAGGCTGATCTGGAAAAACGCAGATTACAGTTGAGTTCATGTTTTATTTGGTCACCTCTTGTAACCTTCGTCTGGTCTGGCCTGCACCCATCCAGACCACACGCATGCAGGCATACGTACGCACACAACCATTCTGGAACTAACGTGGCACGTGGTGATGGTAACCATAACACTCTGTACTACTATGGACAGAATCTCCAGATGGGGTGGGGGGGAACTGAACCCATCTCTTTGCATCAAAGAATGTTAATAAGGTTGTTGGGTTTTTTTTCCTTCACAGAAAGTATTAAAGATATTCTTACATTAAGATGCACCATTATTTCATGTACCAATAGAAGAGGAAAAATGCCAACTGAGACTTAATGCTTTCTTTTCTTAAATCTTCATCAGTCTTGGGGCGCCTGGGTGGCTCAGTCGGTTAAGCGTCCGACTTCGGCTCAGGTCGTGATCTCGCGGTCTGTGAGTTCAAGACCCGCGTTGGGCTCTGTGCTGACAGCTTGGAGTCTGGAGCCTGTTTCAGATTCTGTGTCTCCCCCTCTCTCTCTGACTCTCCCCCATTCATGCTCTCTCTCTGTCTCAAAAATAAATAAAAAGGTTAAAAAAAATTAAAAAAAAAATCTTCATCAGTCTTGCTAGCGGTTTATCAACTTGGAGTTTTCCAAAGAGCCCACTTTTGTTTCACTTTTTTCTTTTTCCCCTATTTTCCTGTTTTTGGTTTCATTTATGTTTATTAACTTCCTTCTGGGATGCCTAGGTGGCTCAGTTGTTTGGGCTCTGTGCTGACAGCTTGGAGCCTGGAGCCTGTTTCAGATTCTGTGTCTCCCTCTCTCTCTACCCCTCCCCCGTGCGTTCTCTCTCTCTCTCTCTCTCTCTCTCTCTCTCTCTCAAAAATAAAGATTAAAAAAAGTTTTAAGTAAATTCCTTTCGCTTCCATTTGGTTTATTTTGTTCTCTTTCTAGGTTTTTACCTTGGGAACTTAGAGATTTGAGACCTCCCTTCATTTCTAATATAACTTAGCACTACAAATTTCTCTCAGCACCACCTTAGATGCATCCTACATATTTTGATATGTTTCTTTTAATTTTTATTCAGTTCTATGTACTTAATTCTCCTTTGATACTTTGACCCAAAGATTATACAGAAGTGTTATTTGACTTCCATACCTTTCTGCTAATAGTTGCTAGTTGATTCCATCATGGTCAGAAAATGCACTCTGTGTGATGTCACTTCTCTTTAATTTGAGGGTCTGTTTTATGACTCAGGATATGATCTGTGTTGGTAAATGTTTCATGCATACTTTGGAAAAAAAAACTGCAGTGTGCTGCTGCTCGTGGAGTGTTCTGTGTGCATCAGAACCTTTTGATTGTATTGTTTGGATTTTCTAGATCTTTGCTGATTTTCTGTCTAGTAGTTCTATCGATTTCTGAGAGATGGGTGGGGAAGTCTGCATCTATAATTGTGGATTCATCTTTCTCTGGTCAGTTTTCACTTCATGTATTTTGAGGCTCTGTTCTTTGGTGTGTGTGTACAAATTTAGGATTGGTAGGTCTTCCTGCTGGATCGATCTTTTTATTATGTACGTGGCAGAGGCAAAGGAACACCTTTTTGTCTCTAATAACTTTTCTCTGAAGTCTGTTTTATCACATGAATATAGCCATGCCTACTTTTCTGGGTGATTTTTTTTTTTTAATGTGTATCTTTTTACTCCTTTTTACTTCCAACTTACCTGTGTCAATGAAATAGAAGTGAGTTTCTTAGCATGTAGTTGGGTCATGATTTTTACTCATTTATTATGTGTCTTAAGGTTATTTACTTGTCTTGAGAGCTCATGAGCAGGGGAGAGGCAGAGAGAGAGAGAGAGAGAGAGAGAGAATCCTAAGCAGGCTCTGTGCCGTCAGTGTAGAGCCTGACATGGGGCTTGATCTCACAAGCTGTGAAATCGTGATCTGAGCCAAAATCAAGAGTCCGATGCTTAACTGACTGAGCCACCCAGGTGCCCCTATTCATTCTTTTAACTTTTTTTTTTTTTTTGATTAATGTACTTCAACCACTTACATTTAAGGCATTTGTTGTTATTGCTTAAGTGTGCCATTTTATTGTCTTTTTTTTTTTTTTTTTCTGATTCTCATTCCTGTTTCTCTTTTCTTGGCTTCCAGTGGATTACTGAAATATTTTTGAGAAATTCACCTTTACTTATGGTGTTTCTGAGTGAATCTTTGTATAGTTCTTATAGCGGTTGCTCTGGCTATTGTAGCATGCATGAGTGACTTCTCACAGTCTACTGGTAACATTTTACCACCAGCAGCAAATTGTGAAAACCTCATTTCTGTTTAAGTCTTTTTTGGTTCTCCACTTAAAAAATCATTGCCTTGAGTATTAGATGATACATTTTCTGATTGAAGTAAAAATTATTTATGAAGCTTGTGAAGAAAAGAATGGTCTACTGCATGTATCCATATTTCTGGTCTTTGCTCTTTCCTGATTCTCTAATTTTTTTTTTTTTTATCACTTATTTTCCGTTTGAAGAACATTCTTTGCCGCATCTTTACGGGTAGGCCATTCACTTAATTTTCCTTTTTCTGAGAATGCTGTTTCCCCTTTCTTCCTGAAAGCTAGTTTTGCTTGATACAGAGTTTACGTTGAAACTTCTTTTCTGTCAGCACTTGAAAATGTGCCAGTTCTTTGTGACCTCCACATGTTTTGATAAGAAATCCTCAGACCTTAAATAAGTGTTCCCCTATAGGTAACGTGTTCCTCTCAGGATGCTTTCAAGCATTTGACAAGTATTTGTGGGGATTTCTTTGGATTTTCCTTTTGGGAATTCACTGAGGTTTTAAAGTATATAGCTTGGCATCTCTCACCAAATTTGGGAAGTCCCTCAGCCATTATTTCTTCGAATTGTCTTTTAGCTTTAATCTATCTCTTTTCTTTCTGGGACTCTGATAATACAAATGTTCTAGGACTCTGTTAATACAAAAATGTATGTGACATTTTTGTCACAGAGGTCAATAGTCCAGTTCTGTTCTATTGTTTCTTTTTCTAGTCTCCTTCCTCTTTTTTTTTTTTTTTTTTGTTCAAATTGGATGAATTCTATTTATATTTACTCAGGTATGCTGATTCTATTCTCTATCTCCATTCTACTGAGCACACCCAACAAATTTTTCTTTATTTAAAAAGAATTTTTTTAAATGTTTATTCATTTTTGAGAGCTAGAAAGAGCATAAGGGGGGAGGGGCAGAGAGAGAGAAGGAGACGCAGAATCTGAATCAGGCTGTAGGCTCTGAGCTGTCAGCCCAGAGCCCGACACAGGCCTCGAACTCAGACTGCGAGATCATGACCTGAGCGGAAGTCAGACTCCCAACTGGCTGAGCCACCCAGGCGCCCCTGAATTTTTCTTTAAATTTCTGTTATATTTTTCCATTTGTAATTTCTAATTATTTTTATAGACTTCAGTTTTTTTGCTGGAATGTTCTATTTTTTTGTTTTAAGAGAATTTATGATTAACATTGAAGTATTTTTAGAATGGCTACTTTAAAATTCTTGTTAGGAGGGCTGCTCGGGTGGCTCAGTAGGTTAAGCGTCAGACTTTGGCTCAGGTCGTGATTTTGTGGTTCATGAGTTCCAGCCCCGCATTGGGCTCTGCACTGACAGCTCAGAGCCTGGAGCCTGCTTCAGGTTCTGTGTCTCCCTCTCTTTCTCTGCCCCTCCCCTGCTCATGCTCTGTCTTTCTGTCTCTCAAAAACAAACATTAAAAACAATTAAAAATTCTTGCTAGGTAATTTGAACATCTGATTCATCTCTGTGTTGGCATCAGTTCATTTTATTCAAGCTGTAATTTTCTTGGTTCTTGGTGTGGTGGGTGACTTTCAATTGCGTATCAAACATTCTATTAAAATCTTTTACTGTAGCAGGCAGCCACTCTGTTTAGATTTGATACACAGGTCTTGACCTACTTTGTGGCTGTAGTGCTTATCAGTTTAGTTTTAAGAATCTTTGTTTTACTTGGTCTGCTTGGTTTACTGATCCCTGCTGGAGCCGCCTATAAGATGATAAAATGTGTTCTTTACAGTCACTAAGACTATGGTAATTTGTTATAGCAGCAAAAGGAATCTAATACAGAGTACGTGGGAGGTGTATGCATACATGTGTCTGTGTGGAGTGGGGAGTCAATGGGAGCAATCATTTTTTTGTCTGTGCTGTTCTGCTTCTCATCTTTTATCTGATAACTTCAGTGTGTCCTTTAGGATTCAACTGCCAGGATTAACAGGCATCTGATGCCAGAAATCAGAGTACTCTTCACTCCCCAAGCTTGACTTGGGTACTCCCCTTAGAGACTCCATGGGATCATATGTATGTACATACACACACACACACGTACACACACACACACATGTAATTAGTTTTACTTTTTTTTTCTTCTAAGATTTTATTTAAATTCAAGTTAGTTAACACATAGTATCGTGTTGGTTTCAGGAGTAGAACTTAGTGATTCATCCACCATATACAACACCCAGTGTGCATCGCAACAAGTGCCCTCCTTAATGCCCATCACCCACTTAGCCCATCCCCTCTACCCTCCAAACCCCTCAGTTTGTTCTCTATCATTAAGAGTCTCTTATGACGCGTTCCTCTGTTTTTACCTTATTTTATGTTTCCTTCCCTTCCCCTATGTTCATCTGTTTTGTTTTTTAAATTCCATAGGAGTGAAATCATGTGGTATTTTTCTGACTTATTTCGCTTAGCATAATATACTCTAGTTCCATCCAGTATTTTCGATTTTATATTATAACTGTCTGCATACATGGGCCCCTTCCTCTATAAGCTCCTTAAAGACCAGGACTACTCTGTATTCTTGTGCCTAGGACAGTATCTGGTGCACGGTCTGCACTGAATAAGGGTTTGTCCATTAAATTATTCAGCCTGAGTGGCAAGGTGGAGTGTTCCCCGGGAGCAGTTGACTTAACCTAACTCCCACTTTCAGAACCCAGCTGCAGAAATCATTGCTGCAGGGTATGCTTTGGAGCACTTGGAGGATCCCTTCCTTATGGCTGACAAGTATGTGCACTAGAGATATAAGGACTTTCTGATACTCCCAATGATTCTAAGCTAAGTCATCTTGGGAATTGCATTATGTAGAAATTACACCAACAGAAATGAAAAAACTGAAGCTCAGTAAAATTGAATGACTTTCCCAAACCATGGATCTGGGACTGAAATCCTGGCCTACTGGCTCTGCTGTACTGTTTTCTTTATGTCCTTCCCATGCCTCCCCTCTGGCGAGGGTCTGCCCCATCCTTTCTACTTCTGCTTCAGTCATCCGTGACTGTTCCCCCAATCGTGAATTGTATTCTCCAATTCTGCCTTTAGATTCAGCTGAAAACATAAAAATTGGCAGCATGTTTTAGTTATTTCCAGAAAATCTAAATTGACAAAAAAATGTTTCTCTGAGTTTTTCATAACTGTAAAAGGAATGGTCTCTGTAGAAAATTTAGAAAATAACAAATCTAGGTTGAAGAATAACCTCACTTATCTTGTTATCTATCATATCTACTCTTAACGCTTATGTCTATTTCCGTTTTCCTATTTCTGTTCTATTCCATGCATTTTTAATATGTAAAATTGGTATAATGAAGCATGCATTCTTTTTTTTTTCACTTTATACCATAGTTTCTCATTTTGTTGGTAATGATTCAAAAGCATTTTTAATGACTATGTCCTATTCCAGGCTGTGAAGCTACTAGAATTTATTAAATCATTCCACAATTTTGGACTTTTGGAGTGTTTCAAAAATGTATCCCATTATATGTTGAAAGAATACATTAGTAGACAGAAGTCAATTCACTTCTCTGATTTCTTCCTCAGAATAGTTTCTTAGAAGAGTTAGTGGATCAAAAAACATGAACATTATTGTATTTCCTAGTTTCCTGTTGCTGTAACAAATTGTCACAAACTTAGCAACTTAAAACAAGCCTCATTTTACTATCTGCTAGATCTGTGGGTCAGAAGTCTGGCTAGCTAGGCAGAGTTCTGTGCTTGGGGTCTCACAAACTTCAAATCAAAGCATTGGTGCCCTGGGCTTCTATTTGGAGACTCAGGAGAACCATTTTCTTGGCTCATTTAAGTTGTTGGCAGAATTCATTTCCTTATGTTTCCACATGGTCTCTTCTGTCTTTAAGCAGCAGTGGCAGTTTGAGGTCCCTCTCATGCTTTGAATCTTTCTGATTTCAGCTGAAGAAAGTTCTCTGATTTTAAGGGCTCATGGGATTAGATCTTTTGGGGTCTGTCTGCCCACTACAAACATCCTTAGGGATCTTTAAGCGTTGCCAGCATGCTTTCCAGATAAGCCAAGCCAGGATTTCTGCCACCAGCATTGAACGAGTGTTCAACTCCCTGCACTCACCAGCACAAAGGATTAATTTTTCTTATTTTAGTAATGTGACAGACAAAACAATTATATTTGTGTTTTTACTTGTTTTTGACTCATAGGTCAAATGACTTACACTCATTCACCATTTTTCTTCTGTGATTTCATGTCCATTGCCCATTCTTCTATTAGATTCTTAGTTTCCTTTTTTTTTTTTAAGTTTATTTTGAGAGAGAGAGCATGGCAGAGGAACAGAGAGAAAGGGAGAGCGAGAAAATCCCAAGCAGGCTCTGCTCTGTCAGTGCGGAGACCAATGCTAGGCTCGAACTCATGAACCACGAGATCATGACCTGAGCTGAAACCAAGAGTCGGGGCACTTAGCTAACTAAGCCACCTGGGTGCCCATCCTTGTTTTTTTTTTTTTTTTTTTATGTATTCATACATTAAGGGTATATTGGTTTGTATTTGATACTGGCTGGTATTTTTTTTTTTTTTAATGTTGATTTATTTTTGAAAGAGAGCGCACAAGTGGGGAAGGACAGAGAGAGGGAGACAGAGCATCCAAAGAGGGCTCCGTGCTGACAGCAGCGAGCTTGATACGGGGCTGAAACTCACCAACTGTAAGATCATGACCTGAGCTGAAGTTGGTCACTTAACTGACTGAGCCACCCAGGCACCCCAGTAACTGGTGTTTTCTAAATTGCTCTTTAATGTACTACTGTATAGTCCCACGATCCATCAATGCCCTTGTAATTTCCTCCACTGTGTCTTACTTCCCTGGGCAGCTGTCAGGTCGTTCTTCCTAAAATGTCGCTGCTTAGGTTTTTGCCTTACTTACTGACTTTTTCCACTTTTGGTGTATGATGTGAAGGAAGGGTCTAAGCTAATTTTCTTTTTTCAATCAGTTTCTTCAATATGGTCTATTGGATAATTAGTACCCAATATTTTCTTGGGAAAAGACCATCACATGCCATAGAAGCAGACGCCCTGCGGACTGCTTCTGCACATGAAGTAATTTCTCCTGTTTCATCTGTATATGCCTGTAACAAGGACTGAGAAAGCTAATGAACTTGATTACAAGTAGCCAGGAAGGGTTTTTGATGTCCTGGGTCTATCTCAGTAGTACTGGGTCTCCTAACCTAGAGTCAAAGTGACTTAGCAATTAGTCAATTATCTATTAAAAAAACTACATTAGTATACATTCAATAAAGCTCACTAGAAGGCAAGAAAACAGATTATGCTCTGCCTGAAAAAGAGAAGAAGACCTCCTCTCCAGATCTGAAAATCTAAATGTTAATTATAACAATACCATCCTAACTAACTTTATTCTAGTAAGACAGGAATTATTCTAGTAAGCTATACAGACATGGCCCCAGAAAGATATAATTAAGATACCTCTAGGTAAATGAGTAGGCTTGTCCTAGACTGAGAAAATACATTGCCATCTGACAAAGGACATGTGTCCAGAATATATAAAGAACTGACAAATCCACAATAAAAAGACAAACAACTTAACTCTTAAAATGGCCAAAAGATTTGAGCAGGCACTTCACAAAAGGAAACATGAATGGCCAGTGAACACATGAAAAATTTCCAACACTAGTCAGCAAGGGAATGGAAATGAGATACCATTTCATGGGGCACCTGGGTGGCTCAGTCAGTTAAGGGTATGACTCTTGATTTCAGCTCAGGTCCTGATCTCATGGTTTGTGAGTTCGAGTCCTGTGTCAGGCTCTGTGCTACCAGCATGGAACTGCTTGGGATCCTCTCTCTCAAAAATAAATAAACTTAAAAAAATACAATTCCACACCCACTTGAAAGGCTACAAAATACAATGCCACAATGCCAAATGTGGGCAAGGCTGTAGAGCAACTGGGGCTTGTATATATTCTTGATGAAAATGAAAATGGTGGAAACACCTTGGAGAACTATTTGGAAGTTTCTTAGAAAGTCCAGCACTCAACTTAGCGTTTGACCTGATATCCCAGCAATTGTCCATTTCTACCTAATCTGCTGCACTCCCGTGTTGCTTTCCCTTCTCCAAACCTTCCATGTCTCTATTTTACTAATCTTCATATTTCTTTTATTCTTCTTCCATCACAAATGAATTCCTCCTGATCAACTATATAGAGACTCATTCTAGGAGATACGTATGTGATGACATAAATAAAAATGATTTAGGGGGTGCCTGGCTTCTCCAGTGGAAAGAGCGTGTGGCTCTTGATCTCAGGATTGTGAGTTCAAGCCTTATGAGGAGTGTAGAGATTACTTAAATAAAAACTTAAAACAAACTTCAGGATTAGCTGTGTATTTTACCAAAATAAGATGGCAACTATGTTTTGACAGCTACAAATTTTAGTTATGTCAAGACTAACAATGAAAATGGAACATATACCAGTAGAAGACAATATTTAGACTTAAAAATTTTTTCTCATGTACAAATAATTTATAGCCTTCAACAGTAGAAAGAAAATCAAATCAGTCATTTGAAAAGTTCATTTATTATATACCAATATACACTTTCTGTAATAAAAAAAAGCCTCCCAGTACATTGAACCATCTTATAAATGAAATAAGAAAATAAAACTTTCATCTGTTTATAAATGGGGTTAAATTAACCAGTACAAGATACCATATGTAAGCCTGCCCTGCAGTCTATGTGAGCTCTAATCCTGAAAATTGCCATGAGAAAAAAATGGTGCTTTATTATTTGGCACTGTAGTATTGCTCTTGAATATCTGTATAATTACAGACGTTGATATTTTCAAGTTCGTAATTTCAAAGGTAAAGTATTCAGACTAATACAGATTGGATACTTCCCCAATTTTTGAATCAGTCTTCATCTTTATATTTAAATACATTCAGATTAAACCTTTAACACTCAGAAGGTACCTTTTTCCATTTTCTTATTTTGACACACTCTCTAGGTGACCGTTAATAGAAACCTATCTTGAAGATGCTATTTGGCAAGTATTTTCCGATAATAGTGACTCCAAAGTTATGATAGTGTCTAGTAATGCTCAGTTTCCATAACAAAGTGCACCATTTGACAGTATTATGCCTCTAGAAAATAATATATAAAACAAATGTACGTTTTCTTAAGGCACAATACAAAAAACCCTATTGAAATATGATTTAATATTATACTTAGCCGATACTTGTATTTCATACTTGGCTTGACTAAAATATAAAAATCTACAATAAATGTTCTTCCTACCGATTTAGGGGGGGAGGAAGTGGCAAAGTCTAGAAATTCTGGGCAGCAAGTGCTAGTTTTTAAATCCATTTTATGTGAGCATGTTGTTGAAGGGAGCAAGAGTACCAGTTTGCATCTCTGTAGTGTTAGCACTTTTATGGAGAACCATTCAACATTGCATTAAATGGCAAATGAATGTCAGACTCCTGTGCAAGCTAAAATGAACTAAATCCTATTTTAGACATGCTTAGTTAGAAGAACAACTTTGGTACTGACAATTATTTGCAAACAAGGAACTTATTTTCTTGTAGATGATTGTTGTTTTTGTAAACATTGAAGAGCATTACTGAACTATATATAACTTAGGTTTCAAATTTAAAATATCCCCAATAGGCAGATACATACAAATGGATTTTTGAGTTTATCAACATAATTCCCTGCCCCCACCCTCAATAACATAAACGTTTTGACTGTGAAGAGAGAAAACTACACATGTAAAAAATAAAAATCAAATGTACCATACATCAAAATTCTGATGACTACAGAATAAGATTATATACATACACATATAGCAATCACAGTTTCCTGCACTGAATGTTTATCAAATAAAAATGTATCAAACAATACTGGGTAATGTAGCTCCACATGAATCGTGGTCTATCTAAAAATTATGAATGACAATGGAAGACGAGAGGGAGAGCATTGTTCAGTGACAAAAAAGCATGACAAGAGGACTAGGAATAATATTGAAGAACAAATGCTTCCAGAACAGGCAGTTGAGCAATAAGCATTATTTTTGTTGTTGCTCTGTAATTTAAAGCCCCTCTCTCTGTTTAGAAGATGTTTTAACATTTATACATAAAAAAAATTGAACGAAGAAGGCACTCCAATGTCCCAAACAGAAGAGGCGAAACATTCCTTTACTGTTGACAATAAGGTGTACTGGTGTCTGATCTTTCATGTATGTACCTTTCAGGGACAGTTGATAAGACATGTAGGCATACCTCGGAGATATTGCAGGTTGGGTTCCAGACAATCCCAGTAAAGCGAGTATTACAATAAAGCAAGTCAGATAGATTTTTTGGCTTCCCAGTGTCTATAAAAGTTATGCTTATGCTATAGTGTACTAAGTGTGCAACAGTATTGTCTAAAAAAATGTACATACCTTAATTAAAAAATTGCTAAAGAGTGCTAACCATATCTGAGCTTTCAGCAAGTCTTAATCACTGATCATAGATCACCATAACAAATATAATAATGAAAAAGTTTGAAATACTATGAGAATTACCAAAATGTGACAGAGGCACAAAGTGAGCAAATGCTGTTGGAAAAATGATGCTCCACGCAAGGTTGTCATGCACCAATTTGTAAAAAAACAAACAAACAAACAAACAAAAAAACCAACAGGAAAAAAAACCCGCAAAAAACCTCAGTGCTAAGCACAACAAAGCACAAGAAACGAGATATGCCTGTGTTTAATAAGATGTCTTTAACATTTACCAAAAATCTATTGAATGAAGAATTCATTAATTCAGTGTTACAAACAAAATGGGCAAATATTCCTTCACTGTTGACAATAAGATGTTCTAGCCGGCTGTCTGATCATTCATGTACCTTACGGGGACAGTTCCTAAGACATGGCTTTTGCCTCTGTTATTAAATAGACCTAGAGTTTTTGGTGCTGGATTGGGGGAAGGCATTAAGCGGTGATAGCTTTGCCACCAGGGCATTTTTGTTGGATGTTCTGAGAATACAAGTATTTGGTAATTTGAGGGGGAGGGGAAAAGGTATTATCTGATGACCATTCCATGCAGCTACCCTTATTCTGCTTGTGCAACAGCAAAAATGCATCCTCTCACACTGTTTTAGGAAAACCTGGGTAGAAATGTGCACCGCAGGTTTTAAACCTATAAACAGCAATTCTTGACAAAAATGATGCTTTTTTTTCTTCCACAGGTGCCTGGTGATGTTACTATAAACATCTTTGGAATCTTCCCGTTATTTCCTATGAATAACATTCCAATCAATAGAACTCAAATGTCTTTTGCAGCATAATTTGCAACCATTTCCAATAGAAAAGGTATTTTTTTGGGGGGTTAGTGATGCTTGGAATTTGGAGGGTTGTAAATCCAGTCAATTATAATGAGTGCCATGCTTCCAATCATGAAGATGATTCCAACCACAAGGAAAATTAAAGCCTGTAAATCAGAGAGCTTGTTAGGGAACACAGAAACCATATTTAGCACAGTTTGCTCTTAGAAATTGTTTACCCAAGACAGCAATCTGATTGGCATATTGAATTGTATTATTCTTATGGCTCAGATGTCTATGCCTAGCAGTTCAGTGAATTTAGAAGCCAAGTTGAGGAAAGAGGGTGAATACAGTGGAGAGATTTAATCTAAGTCTTCAAAATAGATAAATGGTTGATTTGTTACATCAAAATGATGGAATACTCTGTAATCATTAAAAAAAAAAGTGACAGAAAAAGATACAATGACATTGAGTGTGCTCACAATCTTTTAGGTGAAGGGCATATTATAGTCTATAGGACAGGATTAAATTTACAAAGTAAACAGATAAAAACAAAAGCCTAATCTATGTTACATATTCCTTTAAAAACGTGTGTGTGTGTGTGTGTGTGTGTGTGTGTGTGTGTGTGTGTGTGTGTGTAAAACACTAGAAGGGGCCTTATATATTATCATCACTGGGATCAACCACCTCATTCAATCTATGAGGAAGCAACAGGTGAAGTTTTTCACTAGAAAGGATCCAGGGGACAATTTTACTCATTTTTACATCAAACTCAGAATGGGTCACAAACAGGATAAATAATTTGTCATGGTCACCCTTCTGTAAAAGTCCAAGCAAAATAGACTGGAGAGGCTAGGAATTCGGGGGCGGGGGTGGGGAGGAGATGTTGGGAGGAGCTTTGGATACCAAACTGTCCTGAAGTCCCTGAACAGTCCTGAGGAGTGAATGACTCTCAGGCAACATTCAGCATAACTTAGTAAGAGGCACTGTTTTTAAGCCTTAAATGGAAGATATACTTAAATATTATCAATGACTATTTGATAATTAGAAAAACAAGGGGAGCCTGGGTGGCTCAGTGGGCTGAGCATCTGACTTTGGCTCAGGTCATGATCTTGCAGTTTGTGGGTTTGACCCCTGTGTCGGGCTCTGTGCTGATAGCCTGCTTCAGATTGTGTGTCTCCCTCTCTCTCTGCCCCTTCCTTGCTGACACTCTGTCTCTGTCTCTGTCTCTCTCTCTCTCAAAAATAAACATTAAAGAAATAATTAGAAAAACAATTCATTCTGGCGTGTGTTTCTATAACATCATTTTGGAAAAGAAATATGCTCTCGCTTAATAAAATTAAATTTTATATCTAAATAGGTTAACTGGAAAACAATGGTTTTGTTCTGGATCTCAGTCCACTCCAAGGTACTATGGAGGGGGAAACCAGGCAGCATCTTTTCTTTTGGCCTTCCTAACCTAAAAAAATATGACTAAAATGTTTCAATTATTTCATAACACTGTCAGGGAGCCTCATTCCTTCCCACATAATTTCCTATGGATAGTGCTACAATCTTGGTGGTGGAAACTGGTATCCATATATGCCTGTGGGAAAACTCTTAGTGTTTGATGGGTAGAAAGGACTTAACACAAGATTCTTGATTTATGACGGGAAGAAATCCTGGAATCATCTCAGTACCAGAGATCTACCCTCCTTTCTCTCCACTAAAGTTCCAGCCCATCTCTGATTTTCAGTTCTTGGTCAATCTTTTTGAATTGTATATTTTCGGTTTACTCTCAGTTAAAGAGCAACTTATAACGGGGGAGATTGCAAGCCTTACTTACCCCAACCTTTTGTGGTGACCTAAGAGGTTCTTTCTTGACAAGTTTAAGGTAAAACACTGCTGGAAGTATGAAGATCAGCATAGTGGCAGAAGAAGCCCCTGAGGGGATAAACACAGGACAGGTCAATGTCTTACTCAGCAAGGCAGAGACTCAAGGTCATGCACTTTAAAAGTCTAATGCTACCCTAATCTTAGCACTGAAAGTACTATAAACTTGTCTTGGTTGCTTATTCAAATGTTTATCAAGAAAATTAAAATATACCTAACATCATAGTTGTATCCTAAGTACACATAACATATAGTAAACAAAAAAAAGGCTGACTTAAAAATTTATAGGAAACTGACAATAGAAACACATACTAAGGAAGCTGAACTCATCATACATCCTTCTTATCCACTTCCAACTTTTCAAGTTGCTGACACCTAATCCAAAAAAATGTTATATTGTATTTAAAATTTGAGTAATCCCTCAAATCAGCAGATGAAAACTATATTAACGGGCCACACAGTTAAGGAAATCTGCTTTACAAGACCAACCTTCTCCACCTCCAAAGATGGCCATCAGTGCTCAGCTGATACTGACAGACTCGAGAAAGCATCCTATAGGTAGACTGTGTCTTCCTTACTTTTTGATGCAGAGTTAAGACCTAAATTCAAATCCTGCAATAGTCCAAGATACAGGTATTCCCCACTTTGCAAAAGTTCATGTTATGCCACTTCACTTTTAGGAAGGACCTATGTTAGCACCTACCTTCCCTAACTGAAAGAAATCCAAAGAAGATTTCTGTCTTTATGGGGAAAAAAATTAAAAGGTGAAAGTTGCACCCAGAATTTGTTTTGCAGTGAACATTATGGAGGCAGCGCCCCCTGAGCAGCGAGAGAGGTGTCTCCAGGTCTCTTCCTTGGGAACTACACTCCATCTCAGCATTAAGTTGCCATGGCTTTTGAACCGTTGTGAATATCTGTGTTTTAGGTCGATTTATTTTCTGCATTTGTTAGCAATATTGTGTCGTAAGTTATCAGAAGAGTCCAAGAGCGGTTATCTTTTGTGTCTAGGATGCTCAAAAATGCTTCCATATGAATGAATCGTAGTTTCTTCGTAGCTTTATGCCATCAAGGCTTACAAAAGATTTCATATAATGTTCTACTTTTGGATGGAGGGGAAGTGGGGAACTGTATATGACTTGACTTCTGTGGGGCTCCATTTCCATCAGAAAAGGCAGCTGGACTAGATGACCTATAAGGTAGCTTTTACTGTTGACATTTTCTGATCCTGTGATCAACTTCCAGAGTCACCTGGGAGGGAGGGGAGGTGACCAGGTGGCCTGGCTGGGCTCACAAGAATCCCATGAGTCAAAGATGGAGCAGGGATCCTTGACTTCCCCTCCACCAGCTCCCTGTCTGCCACTTAAGGAGGTATCCACTTGAGCTGATTAAATAAAAACCTTTCTCAAACTTACCTATGAATCCAAAGATGTATTTTATAGTTGGTACAAGGATGACCAGAACATTATTAAGTGCAAGAAGTATGGCTGCAATCAAGAAATGTCTTATCCAACTGAAGGGTCTTTTGGGAAACAAGAGTGTGGTCACTGATGTACGAATCTGCAACAAGAAAGTTCAAAGGCAAGGTTACTAATTTGTTGTTGATTTTCGTCTACTATTTCAAATATTCTTGTCACTCTAAAGCACTTTGTGTTTTTCCTTTTTCTCCCAGAAAAGATCTTGATGCTGATTTGTTTTTCAAAATTTCATTAATGTGGTAAAATATTCATAATGTTAACTATCTTAACTATTTTTAAGTGTACAGTTCAGTTATTAACTATGTTGATATTGGGGCACCTGAGCCCCGACTTCAGCTCAGGTCATGATCTCATAGCTTGTGGGTTTGAGCTCTGCATCAGGCTCTCTGCTGTCAGTGCAGAGCCCATTTTGGATCCTCTGTCTCCCTCTCTTTCTGCCCCTCCTCTGCTTGCACGCTCTCAAAACTAACCATTAAAGAAAAAAGGTATGTTGATATTGTTGTGCAGCCTTGATGCTGATATTTCTTTGAGATAGTTATTTTCCTTGTGCTCACTTTCTCAGCTTTCAGAATGTTTTCTTAAAAGTTATCTCAGAGAAAATAACAGGTAAGACAGAATTCAGGGACACAGTAAAACCCTTATTGATTTCTAAACATGTGTTGTCAAACAGGATTAAGTATTAAGGGCGAGCACTGAATTGATTTGCACTCCTTGTGATTTTTACAAATCTGGGTTTTTTTTAAAAATTTGGCATCGTATTTAGCATATAATGCTTATTTTGCCACATAATGTTTTTTAAAATGATACTCTTTGTATTTCTTTTTGCCCTTTTGCCCTCCGTTCCCAATTACAGATTATAAATGCACACAAAACGCAAAGAATAGGACCTGATAATTTTAGCATTCCTCAGAGTTTCTCGTTTGGTGTCTTGCACACAGCAGGCACTCAATACATGTTGAATTAAGTTGAACAGAATGAATCCCTTCCCACCCTTCGGGAGCCTTGACAGACTTCAGCCCTATTTCAGCAGCTACAATAAGTAGGTGAAGGGTCAAGAGAGGCTCCATTTGTAGCAGTCTTTCAAGTTACTGTGCTATAACTGGATAATAAAAAGATCCTTGTGGGTGGAGGGAATGCCCTGCATGTTTGAACAGCTTAACAAAGTAGAAAATACTCTCATCTTTAGAATCTTTTAGAGGACACTTTTGACTCAGTGGCATTATTCTATTGGCTTTTCAATAAGGGAACACTCCGATTAAGCTCGGACTTCACATTTTTAGAAATGCTGGCATTGATTTTTCCACTTAAAATTTTACTTCTGAAGTCTCTTACTGGTGGAGAGATGGGAACTCATGTAAAAGCAAAAATGTAAAATACATTTTTGAAACACATGTATGAACGACGAAAACTTTGAGCCGAATTGCTTGTAGTGTCTAATGTGACATTCCTTTCATACTGGTCCACCAAAATTAAAGCCATCTGTTTAGGTTTCAAAAGCAATTTCATTTCCAGAATGGCAAACCAGATAGTCTCTGGAAATGGTTTAAGAGTGACTTTGTAAAGGATTTTAAAAATTGGATTAGTGAAAATTATGAAATTCGCTCTGAAAAGTAGGCTGAAGAAAGCAAATGCCTTGATTACATTTTCCCCAGCTGTCCATTAATTCTACATTATGATCCACACTCCATGCTTATTGGATATTGTCCAAACCAGTCTTATTAGGCTTCAACATAAGCTTTCCATGGTACATCCTTATGGCTTAAAGATTTACTTGTCTGAAAGTGCGAAATTTACAGAATAAACAAGTAGAATACAGGTTATTTTCAGGCAGAGGACTTATATATGTGAGTTTTTTTTGTTTGTTTTTTGTGTTTTTTGTTTTTGGTCTTTTGTTAAAGGAATACTCTATTCCATAAGCTGAGTTAGAGGTAAACCTCTAAGTGCAGGTCCCCTGAATGTGAATGTGGTTTCCTAAGGTCTCATGGCTCCCAGAAAGACTAAGATTTGGCTTGGTGATGTAAGAGTACAGAAGGTTTACAGGAATCATCATTGGAATAAATGGTGAAAGCTTGCTCTTCACAGCAAATAAAGAAAAACAAAATCCCGAACAGAACTGAAAGCATGTAGAATTACCAATGCATTCCTAGAAAGGATCATAGGGCAAGCAGGGAGATAGTAGGGGGCTGGTGGTGGTGGAAAAGAATAGAAGAAAACTTGCCGGTCATTCTATGTTAAAATGCTGCCTTGAGAGGTGAGCCTGGATCAATAGGTCCTGAACAGTTCTATTTACCTATGTCAGGACTGAGGCAACTCTGGCGTGTTACCCACAAAGCACTGCCTGCTATTCCACTTATCTAAGTGCCTTTTCTCCACTGACACAAACTGATAAGAACCTGGAAATGTGGGTCAGATGCTGTGGGTGGGGAAGTCCTTAGCAACAGCCATGCCCTCTGACCCAGAAGGATTCCAGAAAGGTCCTTTGCAGCTCTAGAGAAAACATCTGTTATTTCCAGAGAGAGTATTCAGAATAGGAGGTGCTGCTATGTTCTAATCTGGGGACCCACTGGGAGGCAGAGTAAAAAGTGGGAACCTTAGGTCTGAACTCTTAAAAAAAAATCAATCTTATTGTTTAGAAGCGAATCAGTTTCATTTTGTAAGACTGCTTAGGGTAGGAGTGTTGGAAATATCTGTGGACCACTACTCTATTCCAGTTCACAGCAACATTTGCCATATTTCTATGCCTATATCTGCATATGATTCAAAACAGATCTGATGGCAACATATGTGGGGAAAAATGATTTCACCATCACAGAATAAAAGAGAAGTAGCTAGAAAATCTGAGATGTGAATTTTTTTTTTTTTTAAGGTATGGCAAATGGAATGTGAGTCTGTGTGTTCTTGATAAACTCCTTAGGATGATCTGGTTTTCTGTTTTTCATGTAATGGGTGAACTTTACTGCATAAAGGGGAGTACAAGCTGAAAATGGAATTAATAGTCTTTGGGAAGGAGGTGTAGTCCCATAATAGACTACTCTCCCATAAAACCCCCACCCCCAACAATAGCAACAAATGTTGAGCTACTAGTAAAAAAGTAATTCACTTCATTTATTCATCTGTTCAATAATCATTTCTGCACTCAATATGTCTTTTATTATGGAAAAAACTAGCCTAACTGCAGAAAATAAGGTAATAGAGTAATCAAAGGAAAATCCATCTAGTCAACCAATAACAGCAACGCCCTTCCTTATTGTGTCTTCTTGGGCTCCTAAGAAAAAGAGCCTATTATCCTCTGTTGAAAGAAGTAGAATATACAATTATGCCTAAAATCGAGAGATTTTAATCCAGATTAGGTTTTGTTTGTTTTTGATTACTTGTATATGGGGATATCAAAGCAAAGTAAATAAACTTCTTATTGGTCAAGAGTTTCTTAATTCAAAAAAACTACCGGGAGAACCCTGCTGTGCATGGCTTAGCGTTTGACATGTTGGAAATCATGGCTCTAAATCATAAGAAACAAACACATCACTAATAACTTCTCTCACTTTAGGGAGAAAGTGTCTGAAGGTAGTCTTGTGGGTTTGACTGGGACGAGGAGACTTTTTTGTCCTCCATGTTTACTTTTATGTTCTGCATCATACCCATGGACACTTAATTCATTTAGCCCAGCTCCTGACCCAAACTAAAGTTCATGGCAAATGTTGGCAGGGCGAACAGCTTATGCTATTGCTAGAAAAAGCAGTTTACACATCTCAAAAGGCAAGATTCATTTGGAGACCATTTTTCTGGGCGATTGTTGTCAAACTTCTCCTGCACCAGTCACTGTGCACATTCCTAACCTTTAAGACTTTTAAACCAGGAGATAAGGTGGACACCTACGCAGATTATCTCAATGTAATAATGTTCTAGGGTCAAAGACAGAATTATGTGCAGCATGTTTCGTAAATGCTAACGTTGGGTACAAATACTTAAGGATGAGTTATGTTTTGAAATTTTGGTTCCCGTGATCCATTTTGATTCTAAGGGACATCTAATGGGAGACATTTCCAAACCACTACTGTTCCTGATGGTCAAATTTATATCCGTGCCCTGTCACAAGAGAAAGAACTTCTATGGGGAGATCTGGATTTTAAATGTCGAGGTAAAATGACCATCAGTGTGACTTCCACTTCCTTTATCTTGACCTTTATCTTGACCTCAGACATCAGTGTCCTTCTGTGAGCGGTGCATTAATCAACTGTGACTAACTGCATGACCACAGGCAAGTCCATTTATCTCCCAAGACCATGACCTCAAAGTGCTATATTTAGGGCTTATGAATAAAGCAATACAGAGCCACATAACAAATTTCTTCTATAAAATGCTTTGACTCGATAATGATGTGAATACCTACTGTGTGCCAAAAATTAGCTCTTTACACACAAAAAGGGCTTTCAACTTTGGTTCCTCAGAGACACTGTTTGCTTAGAAATTTTACCTTATGGTACACTTTCTGTCAATAGCTGTCTTCTGCCTCGTACCCATGATGGAGCTGATTTTAGGCTAACGCTGTATGCATGTCATCTGAAATACTTTCAGACATGTGTGAGGCAAAATATTATTTAGGAGTAAAATATTAGCCCTCATAGTAATAAGGATCTGATTTCATGCACTCATGAAAAAGGAATGTGTTAAAAAATATTTCAGCACACAAGCTGCATTTAAAGTGACCACACGGGGCGCCTGGGTGGCGCAGTCGGTTAAGCGTCCGACTTCAGCCAGGTCACGATCTCGCGGTCCGTGAGTTCGAGCCCCGCGTCAGGCTCTGGGCTGATGGCTCGGAGCCTGGAGCCTGTTTCCGATTCTGTGTCTCCCTCTCTCTCTGCCCCTCCCCCGTTCATGCTCTGTCTCTCTCTGTCCCAAAAATAAAAAAATAAAAAACGTTGAAAAAAAAAAAAAATAAAGTGACCACAGTGTCATTATATGAGTAGTCCTTATATGCTGGGCCCTGTATGGAACATTCTGTACAGTATGGTGCTGGTTACTAGGTCGCTTATTTTCCCCCCTTAATGAATGAGTAAATTGAGTATTTATGAAAGGAGAAGAGCTGGCAGGAGAATGCGGACCTGTGTTTGTCCATAGGTGGTGGTTTTAACTCAGGCAGCCCAAATCTCTTCAACCAGCCCTGCTCTGTGATCCCAGGACAAGTGATGCCAAAGGCAAATGCCAAGAAGGGGTGATCGCAGTATGAGTCTAGTCAAGGGCATGTATCAGTGTTAGGGATAGTAGAAAAGATATACAGTGGAAAATATAGCTATTTTTCAAGAGATTTAGTTCTAGTAGTAATTTACGTAATAAAATTCCCCTTCTCATTGGTCTTCAAGGAATCAGATTAAATAAGGCAACATTTGAATGTGACTGCAACAAAACTGTAGGGGAAATTTGAATACCTTCAGAACTGGTGAAAATGCAACAAATTGAAAAGTAATATAGTTTTTGCCTTTTAAGTTCCAGAAGTTCTATGAACTCCTACTCATTTCTGCTAACCCACAAGATAGAAACCCAAGATCTTCTTTTTGAATTGAAGTTTAACAAAAAACTTTGACCTCAATAAAGTTGGAAAATAAATAGAAATTTTGTGATTATATTTTTCCTCCTATATTTTAAAAGTGTTTAACATTTGAGGCGCCTGGGTGCCTCAGTCGGTTAAGCATCCGATCCTTGATATCGGCTCAGGTCACAATGTCATGGTTCATGAGATCGAGCCCCGCATTGGGCTCTGTGCTGGTAGCATGGAGCCTGCTTGGGATTCTCCCTCTCTCTCTCTCTCTCTCTCTCTCTCTCTCTCTTTCTCTCTCTCTCCCTCTCCCCCCAAATAAAGACTTTTTAAAAGGTGTTTAACATCAAAAAATATTTGTTGAATCTACGTATTAAATTGTCCATCTTAAATGGCTCCAAAATGCTGTGTGAAAATAACGTCTTCAGGCATTGCAAGTGCAAACTCACATAATTAAATCCATGTCAAATTGGAACATATCTAAGCTAGGAGATTAAGCAGGATTCTTCCATCAAAGCTTCAGGTACTTACTGGGAACAGGACAATGGGCACAGTTAGTGTCACTGCCACAAGGACTGCCAGGCGTACCATGAGGAGAGGGGTGTCAAATGTATATACTTTGCTATAAGCATGAAGTAATTCGTCTTCAACTTCTCCTACAAAGAAGAAGAGAATGGGTCCAGTTTGGTGTTTCCAAGTCAGTACTGATTACCAAAATCAACATTTTACAAAGGGAACACAGTACAACGGAAAAAAACACCCAGGTCTGGGAATCTAGACACCTGTTTTTATCCTATCTTTGAGCTTATTTATTATTTGTGTTGATCTTTCTTCAAATGGACAAGGGGGCCAGTGAAGCTTATGAAGTTAAAGAAGCTAGAATAAAATTGTGAAGATGCCTCTCTGGCTCATTTGCTTCGTGATAAGTCTATCTCAGTTTGTACAGAAGCCTCACAAGAGACGGGAAGCTGAGGTGCTCTGGTTGAAGGGGATGAAAGGTCCAAGCCCCCACCAGCCTGTCCCTTACATCCTGCCCACTCCCCCCTCTATTCCCACCTGCTAAGTGAGCCTTGATGCAGCTTCTCTGAATCTAGTATGGAAACCTTATGACAAACGATTTTTAATATTTTTTCAAGTTCAGTAATTATGAGTCTATCATGATACCAATACAGATACTTCCGGGGATTTTTCAAGCTTATCTTATGAAACTCATTAGAATCAGTATAAGTAACATTCAAGGATGAATTAGCATGATTTTAACAGGGTCTCCCAATGAATACTGATCTAAGATTAAGATGCCATGCTCCTGGAAAGCTTATTCACTCAGAATTCCAGACACAAATGACATGGAGATGCTTATAGAATCAGATGTAGTTGGATTTTTCTCCCTACGCCCCTCCAAATCAGATGAAACGGGGTAAAAATACCTTCAGTGGTATTGATCTAACTTTTATTAATTCACAACCAACAAGCAGTTAATGCCCAATCTAAAGTGAATGCTTGGTTAATAGCCAACTATTAGTCAAATAGAAAAAAAACCAAGTAAATGGTGCTCCCTCCCCAGTCTTTTCCTCCACAATTTGTCTAGTAATCAATTTAATTTAGTGAATCAGAAGAAAAAAACAACTAAAAAGTTAGAGAAGTTTAAACAAAAGGTTTATTTATGTTGATTACACTGATTAGTGGTAACAGGTCAATGTTTAAGTCCCTGAAATTTGTCTATTAGGCTATGCTTCAATGGAGTGCAATAACAATCCTACTTTGGTGTCCATTAAGATGCCATAGACAAATTGTTTTAGGCATAATCTAATGTGTCCATAGTAACTTTTTTTGTTTCTGGTAGTGCACTCCCAGATTGAGTGGAACTCTGTCATGTCGTCTTTTCTCAGGAAACTGTTCACTATAACAGAATAGAATGGGATAAGCCAGAAAATTTACCTAATGCTCCAAGCCCCCAGATCCCACTTGACTGGTAAACAAGAAGCAGGTTCCAACTCAAGGACTTTGCACTTTCCCTACCATTTGCTTAGTAGTTATTTATTCCACCAAGAAAGCTTTACAACATACGATTGGATTCACTGTGATTGCTTCTAGCATGAGATGGCCTAAGAAGTGTAAGTCAAGGAAATATAATCTATCCCGTAAGGAAAATAATGTAGATTTGAGGGCTGGTTTTTCATAAAACATGTATGAATTCACAAATTGTTGTAACTTGTTAGCTAGACTGGTTCAGGTCCCATTTTCTTAGGTCAAGTGACAAGGCTAAAATAGCATGTTAGTTGACTACATGGACTATAGATCATGCTGCTTATAGAGGGTAATTAAAAGAATTATACCTACCCGGGTTAATGATCAGTCCAACTAGGATTTGCACAAAGAGAATGACTTTGACAGAGTGACCTACCATAGAAGGTTAGGTAACCAAAGAGGGCAGCAAGCAGGTACATGATGAGCATTCCTGTGATGGAAATATTTGACACTGTTTGCATCTTCCTCCGGGACCGACTGAAATGAAAAAAAAAAAAAAAAAAAAAGCTCAGTGTTTTTTTTTTATCATTTTTTTAGTAAAAAAATGTCTAAAATAGTGAAAGAATGTGTCTGTGTACTATTATAAAACCACATATCTCATACAGAAACATAGCTTCTTTAAACTTGTCCTAGAGAGCTGTGGGGGGTTTGTTTCCATTTTTCTTAACTACTACTCTGTCAGTCTTAGAGACAACTATTTTCCTAGAAGAAGACTGGTTTATTTTGTGTTGATAAATATACTTGTCTACTGAGTACGCAAGAATGTAATTAACACAAAGATCAAACTGTCTGCTAATGTAGGAAGCTTTCATACTTCATAGTGAGATGGGATTCATATTTCATGTGGGAGGACACAAACCTACTAGAATCAGCAAAGCACAACTTGCATGAGTCCAGACCACAAGAGAGCCTAGAAGCGTCTGGAAACCATTCTGGAGGGCACCCAGCTGCTTAAAGTCAATTGCCGGGCTTCTGGAGTAACTGCTATCACTTCTTGGTCTTCGGTTAAGGTCAAGTGTAGAGTAAATGCCACATGTGATTTTCCAAGTAAAGCGAAAATAATTGAAAGTGTTCCCCAAATTTTTTATAAGTTAAATCAGAATTTGTGAAGCAATTATTGCTATGTACTGAGAATAAAGAGTGAGGTTACTGATACCCGGATTAAATAAAGTGAGAATTACTATAGGCCACCTTTCTCTAAAGGTAAAGGGGAAAGCAGTGCTAGAGGGCTCAGACACACTACATACCTAAGTAGATGTCAACAGCCTCAAAGGGAAAAGACTACAAACGAATCCTAGAATTTCAGCTAGAAGAAACAAGATTGTCTAGCCATTGTCTCCATTGTACAGATAAGACAATGAAGGCCAGGTTTTGGCACATCCCTGTGGTGAATGTCTTCTAGACAAGGGTTAAAGACAGAGCACAAGTGACATCAATGGCTTAGCGAGGTCACCTTAGCCATAATTTTTGGTCTTCATGGGTGCGGTCATTTATAGCTGAGGTGACATCATTCCTAGCAAATTTCAAATTCAAATTTCTCATTCCTGCCAAAATTCTTCTAGCCATTGGCTCTTCCTCCCCCTGACCTAAATTCCTCTTGTGGACCATTAGGATGAAGAAATGGGAGAGAAGGAAGCAGATACAGTAGTGTAGGGAGGGGGCTAATTCATACCTTTTTGGTTAAAATACATTACTGATGAGTGGTATGTACCACAAACCTTCTCTGAAGAGAAAGCCATTAACCATGCTTTTGTATAAAGCACCTCTGAACATATGAGCACATTTTCAAAACAAGTTAGAATGTTAAAATGACGGCTGCCTTACTCTTTAAGTTCACTGTATATGGGAAGGACCTCAGGGTGGCACACAAAAGCAAATGCTAGGATGGGAATTGCGTAGGCCGTCTGAAAAACAAAGACAACAACGCATGTGTAGCTTTTCAACACAGATGGCAATCCCAAGCCATCTCAGCTTATAAAATGAAGACCCAGCCATTTTGGTAGGCTCATCACTTACCCGGGAGTTGAACACAAAGTATTTGGGTTGACACTTGTCATCACTGTGTGCTTCATACTCTACTCCACTGCCATGAAGAGAGCCCTTGGCCTGGTTCTCATCTAGCCCTGCAGGATTTTGGTGGGTGTAATCCATCATGAAGTTCACGCCATTAATCTCAGAGTTGTTAGGCAATATTACCATGTGCACTGGAAGTGTATTGTTGAATGTCAGATTTCCAACATTGTGATCCAGAACAGGCAGAGGGCAGGGTATTTGGAATTTCTTGTAAATCACCTAGGCCCAGCCATTAAAAAAAAAAAAAATCAGCTTTTTGAGGAGAACAGGGAAACAAAAATCAATTTATATAGCTTATGGGGTAGTGGTGAGGGGCCTCTGCTGAAGATTCCCTTTAGGCTAATAGACAATGGAGACTCTCTAGCCTCTGCTCTAAGGAAAGAGTTGGAAGGATGGTTGTCCCTGAGAATCAATAGGACAGTATTTTGCATGAATCTCTTCTAAGAATCATCCATATTCTTCTGTGATAAAGATGATCATTTCCTTGCTATATTTCATATCTTTTATTTCTTCAAATTAATATGGATTATCAAAAAATTTCCCATCTTCTTTTGCCTTTTTTGGGGAAATGCTATATACATTTTGGCATCCAGGATATTACAAAAGTTTCCCTTTTTGGCAGGGAGTGGGGGCAATGGGGAGAAGGATCTCTTCTTTAATTCCACTGGGATTACCCTCTTTTCATGGGTGGAATGTGTAGGAGAAAATGGCTGACTGATGTAGACATGAATAATTCTATAGCTCACTGATTTCTGGGACTCTTCACGTCTTCCTCCACCTTTCTAAATACTAGATCATTGTCATGTTACTGCTTGAAGGGTTCCTTTTGTCCAAATATATATCCAGTGTGCTTAGAACATACTATTAGCAATGGCCTTGACATTCTAACTCAACTATTTTTAAAATCATGACTGTTCTTTTCTCATTCCAAATTAGAATATAAGAAAATGGCTTGTGATGCAAGAAGTATTTCATGCTAGTGAATTGCTTGAACAAAAATGAGGACACTAATTCAGGGACTATGTGTCTCATGCTCACCAACCTACAAGGATCATGTCAATAAATCACTTACCACACTGACAAAAAACACCATGCAGGTAAGAGAAAATCCACTGGTGTAACCAAGGTAACCTAAAAGTTAGCAGAGAAATTCTGTTAGGTGAATACAGTATCTACAATTGACTTACCTATTGGAATAGGAAATGAAAATAAAAACTAAAGATGACTTTACCTAAATTTTTAAGAAGAGAAAGTGGAAGAATGATTCCAACAGACACAAATATGACGAGGTAGTTGCCATTGAGGTACCATTCTCTACAAGGGAAAGAGCGTCAAGAATGTTAGTAGCAGAAAAGACCAAGTAGAATCAGCCAAAGGATGTTGTAGAGAGAACATAAGACATACCCAGTATTTTCTTCAAGTCCCATGAATGCTCTGATTACTTCAGGTAGCTCATATTTAATGATAAAGAGGTAGCTTGACATTGCTAAAATGGAAAACGTGACAGCTTAGTGGTGCACATAGCACTAAAGTCACAGGCAAGTTGTGAGAAGTCCTGGCCTTTGGGACATTCAGTCTTCCCGTCAGATGTGCATCTGATCCCCTGAACAGAAAGAAAAGCCACCCAGTATATCTTGTACTGCTTCCACGTTCTTTTCAAAAACAGGTATTTGGCCCTCTGGCTCTTACACATGGACCTTTGCTGACAGTATCAATGCTGATTCTGTTTTTAATCCAGCTCTGAGGTTTTTAGTAAAGTTGTTCCATCAGTTAGACGTCATGATGGCCTGTACTAAGTGTGCCTGTTTTTGTGTCCATCATTTGGGCAGGGGCCTGGCAACAACAGGCATCAGCCAGAGGAGAGAGGGCAGAACTGTAGGGCGGTGCTGTGTAGATTATATGTCACTCTGGCTTCCCCGGGTGGGTGCTAGTCTAGTCCTCTGTAACCTCCCTGATGGGCACCCAAAGCCTCAGACCACTAATTGTCTAAACTGGAGGCTGACTGGATTGATAAAAGAATGAAAGAGATGATAGCTTTCCCACTTTTGTCAGTGAATTTTCTCTTCTCTATATCCCAGTCTCTTCTTGACCAAATAAGAAATTATACCAAGTGGCAAAAGCTCTTGAGCATCTTGACAAATGATCCACGTGTGATCATGTACTGTTCTGAAAATCTGATATAATCTATAAACCCTCTCCCTGGAAAAAGATGTATGTATACATATGCATAACATATAATCTTGCCAAAAGTTATAGGGATTTATGCAACATCTTTTCTAAGTCCATCCACTCCGTGAAGTAGAATGCTAATTTGACACATGGTCCAGTAAATTAAAAATAAACTACATTTTGGGGCACCTGGGTGGCTCAGTCCGTTAAGCATCTGGCTTCTGCTCAGGTCATGATCTCATGGTTCATGGTTCGAGCCCCACATCCAGCTCTGTGCTGACAGCTCAGAGCCTGGAGCCTGCTTCTGATTCTGTGTCTGCCTCTATCTCTGCCCCTCCCCTGCTCACACTCTGTCTCGCTTTCAAAAGTAAATAAACATTGAAAGCATTTAAAAATAAAAATACATTTTATTAACTTAAAAACAAAACTGACGGGTTTTGCATTGCTAAAAAAAAAAGTGTGTTCTCCATCTTTCTGGTGAAGTTTTGCTCACAGACACGTAAAGCAGATTTCTAGGTTGCAAATTGTGCTATTAGTAGTTTCAAAATACTTAACCTCGAACAAGTAATAATGGTGATAATAACTCCCTGTGTTGTTTAGTACTGCACTTCACTCCATTTGATCAGCTGAAAAGCCTTGTAAATCAGCAAGATGTATGTTATCTTCATTCCACAGCTGAGGCCATAAAGGTTTGAAAGCTTAGATGACATACCCAAGATCACACAGATTGAAAACGACAGACCACATCCAAAATAGAAGATCCCTGATCCCCAGGCCAGTGTTTCTCCTCTATTGTGAAGTGAAATGATTTTTACAATACCTGATGTGTCTTCTGTAAATATTATTTGGTTAATCTTTACAAAGACCTTGGCTAAAGCTAAATCTTACGGTGCGTAAACAGAGGAGATATTTCTGATTAACTGGCTCAGTGAGGTACCATTCAATTTTAGAGCTATTAATTGCTGACTTTCAGTGATGTCACCACTGTTAATGTGTTTGGTCTTCGAAAATTTAGAATGATCCAGACCTGTCTGGGTAATGTCAACATTATTCTGCTAATGTTGAAACATCTGTGGTAAATGTTAATTTTTCAGGGGATTGAGAAAGTTAAATGTTCTAAATGTGGAGTTGCTAAATACAGAAATACAAGTGATTTCCCTTAGGCTAAAATAACTACTAATCACACAGAGTAACCAAAGTGAGAGCATTTTCAGGAATGGTATATGAAATTTTGTGTTAGCGCCTTAAAGCCATACTTCCTTCATGTGTGTGCATCTTGAGAGGCCATTTTATAGTTTATTCCATTACTTAGTAGCTACACTTTGAGCCACAGATGTTGTGGTTGTCCCCCAGCCCTTGGGGTTTAGGGCCAGATATGTGTCAGGGTATTTCAGTTATTCAAACAAATAAGTTAGATCAGCTATGAGGTGATACTATGAAATGCTTGATGTTTTAAGCCTTGAAAAGGCTAAAAATTTGAACCAAATGTAAAGCGGTCTATTTGGTGGGGATGGGGAGCTTCTATGCTTGTGGCCCAAACCCAGTAAAATGAATGAAACAATCCTGGAATTCCTGCCAAATTCTACCCGGAGCTGTGATCTTAATATATACAAATATGAAAAGAAATAAATACAAATCATGAAGGTATGCCTGGATTTTATTTATCTGCTTACTGACTGTCCTTTAGCAGGAGCAGTTAGAATTGAATAAAGGTTACTAAAGGAATTGCTGAATTTGGGAAATCCTAGATAACTCCAGTGACTTTATTATTTTTCTTTTAATGAAGAAAACATTTTAATGTTTATTTTTGAGAGAGAGACAGAGTGCAAGCAGGGGAGGGACAGATAGGGAGACACAGAACCTGAAGCAGGCTCCAGGCTCCAAGGTGTCAGCACAGAGCCCGATAAGGAGCTTGAACTCAGGCTTAACCAACTAAGCCACCCAGGCGCCCCTCCAGTGATTTTATTAAGAAGGGTTACCTCCTTGCAAGATTGCTGTGCAAATTTATTTATTGTAGTAATTGTTTGGATGGTTTCCAGTTTTTCACTATTACAATGTCAATAAGGGATTCAGTAAACCAATTATGGTACATTTGTACAATGGAAAATTCAAAGCCATTAAAAAGAATATGCAAATACATTCAAGGCATATTGTCAGGTAAAGAAAAAAGGAAGCTGCAAATCCGTATTATAAGATGATCCAATTTTAACAGTAACAATATACTTATTAAATTTTGCATAGAGAAATTATTGAAGTAGTTATTTCTAAGGGTGACTTATATAAACATCTCTTTATAATTTACATATATCTTTATAATCTACATAAATTTATGTATTTATGTCATGTTCCAGTTTTTCACAGTTAGTATGTATTTGTCTTATAATTATGCCCATTTAAAAAAAAATCAGGAGGGCTCCAGTGACATTGAATCTGAGAACTGGGGAGGAAAGGATGTACTGAACCCTCATTATGTGCCATATGTTGTCTGATTTCATCCTCAAAATGACCTTGTGAGATAGAATAATACTCCCATTCTCATAGATGGACAAATTAGACTCACTGGAGTAAAGTCACAGTGGCAGAAACAGACTCACATTTGGGTGCATCAGACTCTAAAAGCCTATTCTCTATTCATTGGTTTTAAAATATTTTTTAAAAACAATAACATATCAGATATATATAAATGGGGGCGCAAGGGAGCCCAGGGGAACTAGTACCTTATAATCTGGAGAAGTCATGGGAGCAAACAGAATGAGTGTGTGTGTGTGTGTGTGTGTGTGTGTGTGTGTGTGTGTTAGGGTGGCAGGCCTACGAAAGTAGGGGAACTGAATATGGTTTGTTATGGTATGACAGGACATATAGAAGCTAGGTAGCTAGGTAGATATGGGGGTGATAGGAAAGGTATCAGAAAAATAGGCAGATGAAGACCCTTCTATGTCAGACCAAGGAGTTTAAACTCTACCCTGAAAATAATGAGGGCATGCTAAAGAATTTTATGTGTGTGAGAAGCAACACTAGATTTGAATCTGATCTGGAGATCAGAGCAGGAGAAACTCAGGGCAGGAAGCCCAGTTAGAAGGCTAATGCAAGAGTCTGAGCAGAAACAATGATCACCTGAACTATGGGGGAGAGACTTGAAAGAGAGGAGAGCTTCACAAGGCAGGTAAGATAATAGACTGGACAGGAGGTGGTATTTGGACATTCAGGGTTAGGGAGAGAGGGAGAAGTTTAGGATGATATGTAAGATTCCTGGCTTAAGAAACTGGATGTTGCTGGTATTCATTGAGAGGAGAAAGAAAAGAATAGAATGGCAGGTTTGGGGACAGGAGAGGTGAGGAAAGAAGTGCTGCTGTGTGATGATAGCTTCCAGGCCAAGCAAGAGGACATAGACAGTAGGACATAGGAAAATGGGTCTGGATGCCTTCTGGGGGTCAAAGACTCCACGGGACCAGTGAAGCTGGTGGGCAAACATATCACCTGGAACACTATTACAAATGCGTATTTCTAGGCTGTGGAAATTATAATTTAGTAGGAATTATAAGAATCTGTGGAACCAAGGATTTGTGGTTTTATCATAATGCTTCTGATGTCTAGCCGAATTTCTGCTTTGGCACAATTTCTCGGGACACACTCCAATGGGCTGGTTCTGTACAGGCTATCTGAAGGATACCCCATACTTGGATATACCCCTCAGATACTTAATTTTCAGTTTGACAAAATAAACCCCATCATACGTAGGAAACCTCAACTGTTCGAACAATGAAATAAGCACTAATGCTTTAATTTTTCTAAGTAAAATTAAGGCCATGATAGCATTTGATATCAAGAGGTTTTGTTCTATACTTCTAGAATACATTTGGTGGGATCTTATATAATATTTTCTTAGATATTGTTTTTGATTAAGGAACAGTAAATCTACTTAACAATCTTCTTGTCTTTTAAATTTCTGAATGTAAAGCAGCTGTTTTTCTGTATTTAAAGTGCTTGTTCATTGCTGTAAGAGTTTTCTTATTTATTGAACATTCTCTCGAAAGTGTAAGTGGTAGGGAAAGCTATATGCCCTTACCTCCAATGTTCTGCATTGTAATGGAAACAAAAGCTCCGATTTTCCCAGGCCATCCAAATGCCTTTTCCCCTAGTTTTTCATAAATTAAAGACCCTATAATAAAAAATAAAACACCTTTTAAAAGGATTGTTTGTTTGTTTGAGAGAGAGAGGAAGAGGGGCAGAAGGAGAGAGAGAGAATATTAAGCAGGTTCCATGCACAGGGCTCGATCTCATGAATCGTGAGATCATGACCTGAGCTGAAATCAAGAGTCAGACGCTTAACCGACTGAGCCACCCAGGCGCCCCTAAAAGGATTGTTTTAATGACTAAAATATTTCTATAATTGCACACTGGAGTCTCAAATGTGTACATAAACACCACACAGAAATTATAAACCCAAAAGATGCAATCTCAAAAGCCAATACCAAATATGTTACATGTTCTCCAGACAAGAAGCAATGGCTTCATTCATCTTAGCTCTGTGCAGCACGTCAGAACTGTTATTTCTGTCATCCATCAAGGCTCCTTTTTTCTATTTGGCTTAAACCTGAGCCAGTTGCCTTTCACTTCCCTGAGCTGCCCAAATTACTAAAAACATTGAGAGGCCGTGTCATTGGGGTCAGAGAAAATGCAATGTGAAATTAACTAAAATCATCCTCCAGTTCTAGAGCTATCGACTGAAATACCTTTAACAAGAATCAAAATAGGACGTCTTGGACTTAAGGGGTAGCATACCTCCTTCCTTGGCGGTCTTTAATAAAAGGTGAACTGAGTACAGGGATAATATTGCTACCGCAAGCAGCATGATTCTAGGAAGGGAATAGAGAGTAGAAAATAAATGTCTATAATAAAGAAGACACAACTCATGTTAGATATTATAATAAATTATCACATGGGCCCTTTCAGTCATTAACCTTCCGAAAGTATGTGGATTGGGGGGAAGCTGAGAAATTCTTTTCAGAACTCTACACATACCCTTTCCTGTCACACAACGGGAATTTGCTATATTTTATGTGCTAAAACGTACCACCAGAAGTTCCTAAACTTTCCACTAGTGGAATCTGGTTTACAACTTAGATGCTGAATGTATAGCAAAATTAGCAAACACTATGCCTACTTACTCAGCATATGGGTATATGTACATCAGGTGTGTGTGATAGTCTCAGCCACATTTATAATTTAAGGGCTATTTGACGGCCTGGCTAAATTTTAATGTAAAATCTAGAAATACAGACACCAAAGCATACAGAGTCTAAACTCCACTACTGATCCTGCATGTTAGATGGCAAGATACTTGTGAGCCACAGCTCAGGCAATTGCCTGTAAAATAGAAAAAAAGAGAAGGAAGTATAGGGTGCAGGAAAATGCCTTTATATGTGTTCAGAAAGAATCCTTTCTGGTTCAGACTCCTCCACATGTCCACAGGCATGTAGGGATTCTTGTACA
Organism: Panthera pardus; assembly: GCF_024362965.1. Lineage (NCBI taxonomy): Eukaryota > Metazoa > Chordata > Mammalia > Carnivora > Felidae > Panthera > Panthera pardus. The sequence continues at coordinate 67,791,661 of NW_026526991.1, read as the reverse complement.
GTGATCAGTGTTTCTCCAAAAACAAGATTTGGAAAGCAGAAATAAGAGCATAGATAGAAGCACCTATATAATAAATAAAGGAACAATACTAACCTTTACCTAAAACCTAAAGAACAAAACAACAACAACAACAACAACAACAACACCCTTATTCTTTATTTTACACAACAATAAACATTTTGCCACAATTGATCTAATTCTTTGGTAATTCCTGACGAAGTCAACTTTGCAAATGTACGTTTGGGCCACGAGTTTCAAGTGTTTCTAACTAGCTATATTGTGCTCTTGCTTTCCACAAAGTCTGTTTACCGGTACTGTAATCAATGACTTATTCGTAAATTTTTCCGTATGCCCTGTGAACTTCCCTGTTTTTAAAGATGCAATTCAGATGGCATAATTTTGTTTCCTGGAAAAATAATGAGCATTCCCTGTATTCTAAACATATACTTGCTTTGGCCAAAAATACTAAAAGTAAAACCAGTGAAATCCTGTGTCACTTGTTGAGAATTAAGGGAGACGGCTGCATTCAGTCTGTGCCACTTGGATACACAGAACAGACCCCATCATGTATAACAGTTTAATTGCTCTGGACATCTTAATCTGTTAAATGTTGTTTAGGCCTGAAATGAGGCTGTCGGTTTTAAAAGTGAAATACTCTTCTTCCTTGAAAATAATCTTGTGGCCCTAGGATCGGGGGAAGAGTTTCTTATTTCTGTTCATCAGTAAGCGATGATAACTTCTGATTGTAATGGCATGTGTAATTAATAAGGAGAAGGCAGTCTTAGAGATAGCATACATTACAGAAGTATATGACTATGTATACGAACACATCTCTAAGCCATTAAGATTCAGAGAATTAAAAAAAAAAACCCTTTATTTCAAACATGACATAAAGAGTGGTTGACATAAAAATCCATTCAGCTAAAAAATGTTATACCTAAAACAGGCCAAAGCACTAACACAATATAAATATTTATAGTCCTGCCTGATCCTTAGCCCTCAAATAGCTGTGTGATTAGATAATCACAAATGATGTTCAAAACATAAATAGCATATATTTATATATAATATAAGCATTGCATTCTTAGACAGTTATTTAACACCCTGGCATTGCATTAGGGGTGGCAATCTGCATTCACACGGATGCCTGACTAATATTAGACTTTATCCCTGTGAAGAATTTCACTACTGCCAACTGTGTCTTGGAAAATACCAGGCTGTACGTAAGGTACACAAACACCTGTGGCCGTCTGTCATAGATGATGTGATATCCATCCTCCAGGTCAGCTATGTGGCGCTGCTGTCCTTAGGCAGCATTTGACCAAGTACATAGGTCTAGGAATACATTTTGGCTACTCTGCAAATATTTCCATGTCAAGCACTATGCTGGGTCTTGGGGATACAGACATCTAGTGGGTGAAAACAGACATTGGCTCCATCCTCTGGAGATTATAGTCTAGCAAGGAAGAAGATAGACACTAACCAAATATATCAGACAACTGCACTAAAATATTAAAACTGTGGGGAGTGTTTGTCCCAGTCATGGAAGTCAGGGAAGGTATCGATGAGGGGGAGGGGGAGATGTGCTATGAGGAGTTAACTAGATGAGGAAGAAAGGGAAAAGGATACTAGGACCATGTGCAAAGGCCCTGTGGTGAGAAGGAATATGGCAACTTCTGGGATGGAGAGAAGGCCAGTGTGCCCATCGTTATCAGGCATTTAGGGGGCGTAGGGGATGGGGCACAAGAAGAGATCGGAGCATGCAGGGATCTGTAGGCCTGGATTGGAATGGGATCTTTCCTAAGAGTGTGATAAAGCCAGATCTGCTGCTGGGAAAGATCTTTTTATGGTGAATCACTTTGTGAATTGCTTTCTATGGACTGGTAGGGCTGTTCCAGCACTCTAGGTGGTTGAGCACATATACTTTCTGCCATTTGGTTAGGGGCAGTTGGTTGAACAAGCACCAGGATTGGTATGCTCTGATCATTCCTCAGGTTGCTGTTCTATCTATATAAGCCCAAGAATATGCTAATACTTTCTCAGAGCATTATTGTTCACAAAGATCAGACTTGAGGTTGTTAACTGAAAGAACACCAGGTGTGCATGGGCTTTGAACCAAATACTTACATAAAAAGTATGATCCCCGTGTTGGCCATGGCGTAGGAAAGGCCCAAGATCCCACTTCCCATGATAGCATTACTCAGGTTGAATGAAGACATTCCAAAGGAGGTGGTTCCAGGATGCTTAAAGAAAAAGGGGCACGTTTGAAGCAAATATTTGCCAAAAGGGTGACCTTTTTCAAATTATTCTTATTCTCACATTATCTTTGCTGGAGGAGATTATGGTTCGAAATTGAAGACTAAGATAAAATCACAGTGAACAAAAGCTGTTACTTCAGTAAAAGCATGTAATTTTCAATGGAATGGAATGCTTGGTTTTAGCAGGGGTCTCAGTAAAAATAAAAAATACAGGCTGAGTAACATAAAGAAAGGAAAGCATGTATGATTGCAGACTACATTTGGGTTAGAATGATTTCTCCAAAAAACAAATGAATTTCATAAATGATTTATGTAGCCATATGGCGAACAGGAAAAACAAGTCCTTATTCCAGTAAGGGCCTGAATAAACAGAGAATGTGCTGATCAAGGCTTGGAAAATTTCAGTCACATTGTTTTCCCACAGAGACCTAGGTAGATCAGACACCCTCAAGTCCTGTTTACTGCCTGAAAGCAGAGATTCACTTACATGTTCATCATCGTAATCTGCCAGCTTCTTTTCCCCCAAAAATCCATTTGTCAGGAATTTCTGACTTTCAGCATCTTCGTTAGTAAATTGACTGAATGCACATAAAAAAAAGAAATAAAGTAAAAACATCTAAGTAAATGCTCTGAATTGTACTTGTTTCGGGTGACCTAAGTAACTGGATCAGGGAGGAAAAACAAGGCGCTGAAACCTTTTCCCCCCTTCTCTTCCTTCTCTTCCTTCCCTTCCTTCCCCCCTTCTCTTCATATCAGTGGTCCCCCCAGACCAACAACTGCCCTCCACTTATGAATGTACTTTGGGAAGGAGAGATGAAGTTAGGAAAGGAGAAAATAGTTTTTCAGTTGGCACCTTTTTTTAAGCCACATTTCTTCTTCCCACATTAACTCTGCAAGAAAGAGAATGACAGCTAATGCGGTTTCCATTTAGCACCCTCATAAAGAGAGGGTACCGGAGCAGTGACTGAGTTTTCTCAACTCCTGCCCCACCATAATCAGATGATTCTCTCAATTCAGCAGATATTTGCTAAGGGCCTAGGCCTTTGATCTTCAACTCAGTCGATGCTCGGATATCCCTGTGAGAGGAACTTTCACGCCCCTACTCTGAGGATGAGGTGACCATGGCTCAGAAAAGGGAAGTACCATGCCTACACCCACTAGGCTCCAAGTCTAGGGTCTTCCATGGCGCCCTGCAGCCCCAGGCAGGGCCCTGTAGCTGGTATTTTTTCCTTTTTTTGTTTTTTTTTTTTTTTTTTGCTCCACCTGTGTATTCACCTATCCCGTGCTGGAATGTAGTTCAATGGTAGCTCTGTGTCGTGTTTGGTTTTTGTGTCTGAGTGTGAGGATTTTAACTGCTCTGGAAATACATTTGGCTTATTAGACGATGAGAAAGGAAGAAAAGCATTAAAGACACCCATGAAATTGGAAGAGCCGGGAAGGAAGCAGGACCTTAAAATGTCATGATCTGTGAACACCGTGGTGATTGTGGGCTACTTGGGCAGAGGCTGGCAACTGCACATTGCCTTCCTGTACAGGTCCCACAGTTGTCTGCCAGGCGTCTTGAGGATATAGATCTACTACCACCACGTTTCCAAAAGGCTTGACTAATAATTACAGGCGATCTGTACAAATTATCCTTTGTAATAGAAGCTAATCCTGAAAATATCTTGCGAGCAAGAGGGACAACCAGGTTCCTTTTTGAGAATGTGGAACAACGCAAAGTGTATGCAGGACCAGCTGACAAAATTACTAAGCTTTATGTGCTTTTCCAGATGCTTCCTGTGCACAAGTTAGGAACATTTCCTGGCATCCTCCTATTTCTTATAGGGAGCGTCGTGCCCTCAGATGCTGCTTTCTTTCATCCCTGCACTAACCCCCGCAACCCCCTGCTCCCTTTTGGTGCTTTATTTTAATCGTCGGTAGTTAATATACTTGCTGCGTGGAGACTGGTACCTAATGCTCATAGTTGGAAACAGACAATAAGATGAAATGGAGCCTAAAGCAGGCCTAAGGATTATAAAGCAAAAGTGTCGTCTGGATTTAAACTCTGGAATGCCAACATTCTTTTTTTTTTTTTTTTAACCTTAATCAATACATTAGAATCCTTCAGTCCAGGAGTAGTTTTTAAAATGTAAAATGTAAAAGTAAGTAAGAGTTTCTTTCTTGAGTCATTCGTAAGTTTTTATTTTGGCGTGTGATGAATTATAATAACACATGACAATATTGGATAAAATATATGAGAAATGTTTTGAACGTCTTAAATGTTTTGATACTGAACCCAGCCTGTATTGAAAACATAAGTATAATGATTTCAAATAAATGAATTGTGAACTTTTGGGAAATTAGACATATTTAGGGGAACAATCCAAACCAAATGTAAGCAAAACCCATCTTTTAAGAGTGATTGTAAAATTGCAAAATGATGACCTGTGTTTGAGTCAGGAGTTAAAAGCTAAGGCACTGTAAGTGGCCCAGAACACTCGATACAGTTTTAACAAAAGCATTCCTGCTCTTTCCATTATGGCTTTCAGAGCCCAAATCGAATGACCCTGTAGGACTGTTCTCGGGAGGGCATCCCCTTCAGCTCGGCCACCTCTGCAGAGATCACATCTATGCTCATCTTTCTCAGAAACAAGAGCCATCAGAGTTGATCAGTTTACTAAGGGTGACGAAGTGGAGGACAAAGAAACAAGGTTTACTGAGTATCAGCGATCTTTCAGGTATTCACTTCACCCCGAGAATGTTAGGTGCTGGTTTGTCATTCTGCATTTTTCACTGAGGCTTCCAGAAGATACATATCGTCTCCAAACTCAGATATCCACTCTACAGATTCCAGAGCCCTGTGTTCTGCCACATCGTGCGTTCTCAAGGGTTGCTCAACCTAGAAAACACCACGATTTGCATGTCTGTGGCCTCTCTGGTCCAACAGCATGAAAGTTTACTCCACTGGCTCCATGGAGGAAGACCAGTGCTTCCTCCTGCGGCCTTTCCTGGATGTTGTGAAATGAAATGAGCTGTCCTTGTCTAAGGATATTCTCTACCTCAGGCCGAGATTTGGTCAAAAATTTCCTTCTAAGTGTCTTAAGTCGTGCATCATTCATGTTATATACCATATGGTGAGGAGTTAGTTTACTTTATCAAATGGCTATTGTGCACGTATCACATTCCAGGCCGTGTGATTTGTGCTGGGGCCACAGAAGCCATTAGCCTGTTGTAGCAGTATAATGACGAGAGAGGGCACACAAAGGAGCCGGTGGTCACTTCCACCTCTGGACTTCATAAGAGTTCTGACTTTGAGCTGTGTCTTGAAGGATGAATGGTATCAATAGAGAGAAAGGGGCAGGTAGGTGGGTGATACTAAAAGAGGACATTCCAGGCAGATGGAGCAGAATGAGTGAAGGCACAGGGAACTGGGAGTGGCTCAACAAGGCTTCCCTACAAAAAGGGAGCAGAGCAAGAGATGAACAGGAGAGCTAGGCAAGGGACAGATCATTGCCAAGCAACGTGTAGCCCAGTCTTTGTCTTATAGCTAATGGGGAACCACTGAAAGGCTTTACCAAGGGATGGAACAGCAGTCCCTTGGCAACTGTAAAAGATGACTTTTGCAGGGATGTGAAGAGCTAGTTGGGGGAGAGCAAACTGTAAGACAGGGAGACCAACCAGCCTGTTTTAATAGGTGACAGATAAGGACCTAAAGTGAGATGGCAGTAGAATGGGTACACAGAAGTGGGTGGATTTCAAGTATTCAAAGAGGTGGAACCAACTGACTACAATCAAACATTGGATGTGTGGTTCGAGGGAAGGGACAACTCAGGGTTGTTAATCGGGGTCTTCAGATTGTGTTGCTGTATGATAGTGGTGACTTTCACTGTGTTGGGGACTCCTGGGGGAGGAGCAGGTTTGGAAGAGAATTATAGGAGTTCAATATTAGACATTACAAGTTTGACTTTATACATGAGGCAGTTCTGACATGTGAGATACCCCATACAGATGTGTAGCACACAGTTGGGTATAACGATCTGAAAGGAAGTGGAGATGTCTAACAGGCCCAAGACGTGGCACACGTTCAGTGGGTGAGACCGTGATAGTTGTGAATGAGCTTGCTCACAGGACACTTTTAGTGACCAAAGAATCCCTACAGAATTCTGGAGACGCAGCAGCATTTAAGGGGAAGTCAAAGGAAGAGGGATAGAGAAAATAGTCCAAGAGGTAAAAGAAACGGTAGGCTAATATAACTCGAAGTATCCTATATTAATGGTACAAGAATGCTATAACTTCAATTCTAAATTAGTCACACACAGTCTAAATCAGAGACACAGAATAATGATGTAACAATGAATACTTTAGGATCAGAAAGTTGATGTGTTAACATCGATGTCATTGTTATCTCTCAAATAGGTAATGAATTGAAAAACATTGTTCTCACATCCACAAACCTCTCATTTTTCCATGGAACCTGGTCATCTTTAACCCCATACCTGCTCATTGCTGCCTTTTCTAAATTTCCCATCCCAGTGTAGCCATCTTGAACACTTTCTCCACTGATGCTCTCATCATCAGGTTCGATGTTGACATTTCTCAGTTCCATGGGATCCATTTCAGCTGTCAGCGCTTCTTGTCCACACACAAGCTCCTTCAGTGTAAACAGTAGGCTGTACCTTCAGCTTAAGGTTCTTCCTCTTTGGGCTGATGTTCAGAACACTCTGTTCTGTGAGCGGAACACAAAATAAACCATTGTAATTTTCTTTAAACTAGATAAATGAATATAGAATCACCTACTTTGTGTATGGTCTCTATAAAAACATGGAAAGAAAATAAACTCCTGAAACTGTCATATAAATATGTCTGGCAAGTTTCCTTTACCCAATACAAAAAAAGGGAAAATCAAAGAGAAGAAGGAAAATCATTAATAAATTGCTCAATCAGCAGATATTTATAGAGTGCCTATGTATATCAACATGGCAAGTGTTTTACTATTCACTGTGGGAAGAAAAAAAAATAACACCTGGCTGTGATCTTCAAGAAGCTTTTCTGTTTGTAAGCAAATTGCATGGTTTAAAAGAAAGGAAAAGTGAATTGTTGACAAAGACCTAACAAAGCAGAATCTAATGGTCTGCTTGAATTTGCTAATTGGGCATGAAAGAATTAACATCACTAAAATGCTTGATAACAGGCAACACAGGATAGGAGGATCATGCTAAGGGAGCTGCTTTCCAGGCACTTGGATCATGAAGCCAAGATCTTTGAGCAAGCATCAGTCAACATCCATATAAAAATTAAAATGCATTTTAACAACAAAGAGACTCAGCTTTTAGGTTCTATTCTGCCTTTAATGCTTTGAATCCCAGCACTTTTCTTTTCTTTTCTTTTCTTTTTTTTTTTACCTCACTTTCATAGTAACATAAAAAGGGGTGGACTGGCATTGTGTTTTTAAAAAAAAAAAAAAAAAACTGTGAATCCATCATATGTTGTTGACACAATTTTTTAAGTTTTTACTATTAGAATCAGTCCATTCTTTAACTGTTTTTTTATTTTTATTTTATTTTTTTTTTTTAACGTTTATTTATTTTTGAGACAGAGAGAGACAGAGCATGAATGGGGGAGGGTCAGAGAGAGGGAGACACAGAATCTGAAACAGGCTCCAGGCTCTGAGCTGTCAGCACAGAGCCCGACGCGGGGCTCGAACTCACGGACCGCGAGATCGTGACCTGAGCCGAAGTCGGCCACTTAACCGACTGAGCCACCCAGGCGCCCCCGTCCATTCTTTAACTGTTATAGTGGGAGAAATACTATCACTCTTGGGAGGTGTTCTCAAATGTGCACTACCTATTTGGTAAGAAAATCCTGAGCACAGAAACTAACATAAAAATTGCTCAAACTCATGAAATCCATAAGTCCCCTGACAGATATAAAACAACCACATGGAAATGCCTCTGCAATCCAGTACTCTAGTAGCACATCTGTGGAAGAAACACTTGAGTTCACAACCCTAAATTACAAAAGCCACATGAAAACTCAGGAAGAACATCAGTAAGCATGAGATATAAGATTCATACTTAAGTAACTAGAGATGGCAAAGCAATTTACTTATTTCTTTTTTAATTAAAAAAATTGTTTTTCATGTTTATTTTTGAGAGAGAAAGAGAGACAGAGCAAGAGCAGGGAAGGGACAGAGAGAGAAGGAGACACAGAATCCGAAGCAGGCTCCAGGCTCTGAGCTGTCAGCACAGAGCCCGATGCGGGGCTCAAACTCACGGACCGTGAGATCATGACCTGAGCCGAAAGTCGGACGCTCAACTGACTGAGCCACCCAGGCGCCCCTGAGATGGCAAAGCAACTTAAAAGAGACTTTACAACATAATAAAAAGTAATAGGAAGATTCAAAATAAGAAACAAAATTCATAAAATAAGAACATTGTAAAAGATCAGGCTTATTTGAAAAAGAGCCAAAAAGGAATTCTAAAAAAAAAAAAAAAAAAAAGTCATTGAAATAAAGAGAACTCAGCTGAAGGGAGAGTCATGAAACTGGAAGATAGGTCCGTGGAAGTCACTCAAATCATATCACAAATAGGTAAAGACAAATACAAAGTTAAGAGACATGGTGGGGGGAAGCAAGAATAAGAAATCTAACATATTCTTTTTTTTAAATTTTTTTTCAACGTTTATTTATTTTTGAGACAGAGAGAGACAGAACATGAACGGGGGGAGAGTCAGAGAGAGATGGAGACACAGAATCAGAAGCAGGCTCCAGGTTCTGAGCTGTCAGCACAGAGCCTGACGCAGGGCTCAAACTCACGGACTGTGAGATCAGGACCTGAGCCGAAGTCAGACGCTCAACCGACTGAGCCACCCAGGTGCCCCGAAATTTAACATATTCTAATAGCTCTCCTAATATGAGAAACATGTAAGGCCAGGGAGAAACAAAATAGAAAGACATAATGGAAGAGAATTGTCCAGAACCAAAAAAAAGATAGTAGCTCTCAGGATTAAGAAAAAAAAAAACCACATAGTGTATGTATTTTAAGTAGAAGAAAGAAAAATGAATATATTCATGAACATGAGGTAGTGTGTGTGTGTGTGTGTATATAATAACAAATGAAAAATTATAAAAAACTATAAAAGTCAAAGAAAGAAGGGAAGACATGTGTATGGTTAAAGAAAAAAAATAGAAACTTGTATTAAATGAGTAAAAAAAGTTTCTCACCCATCACACAGACCAGTTTCGCTTGAGAGCAAGAACCATTAATGACCGTTTCTATTTTTAGTTCTTTATATAAAGTTAGTCCTTCTAAATTATTCACTAAAACCTCTGAGCTGGTTTATCAATTCTAGACTCGTGCATATGACGGATGAGGAAATTAGCGTACTTCTTTCTATCCATCCTCTCACGCACTTCTAATTGTTGTGGTTAATGAAATGCTTTTTATAATATTGAGACTCATAATATTTTCATATTATTCTGTAAAACAACTAAGTCTCGTAATTTTCTGTAGGTTGTTTTGAACACTAAAAACCAACAATCAGCATTTACAACATTATGATTGTGTTAATACTATGCTCCAAAGAACCAGTGGTATATTTGACAGCATAATAAATGATATAGAAGTCGTCTGTGATTAAAACTTTGAAAGTGAATTTTTCATCACTGTTACTTTCTGAATGGTCTCCTCCTCCACACTCTGGGTCTCACTGAGCTGCCAATGTCCTCTGAACACCATTCTATCTTCTTTCTTCAGTTCATTTTGCATCGTGCTGGAATCCACCTTGATTGACTCCTCTTACACAGTGTGTCCATGTTTGTAAACAGAATTTCTGAGTTGTTTCACATTGGAAAAATGACTTGGCTTTGCCCTCAGACTTGGTCTGAAGAAGTATTAAGTAGAAAAACAGTTTATTTTGTTAAGTTTTTATTTAAATTCCAGTGAGTTAACCTACAATGTAAATATTAGTTTCAGGTGCAGAATTTAGTGATTCAACACTTCCATACAATACTTGGTGCTCATCACAAGTGCACTCCTTCATCCCCATCACCTGTTTCACCCATGCCCCCACCACTTCTCCTCTGATAACCATCAGTTTGTTCTCTATAGTTAAGTCTGTTTCTTGGTTTGCTTTCTTCTTTTTCCTCCTTTGCTCGTTTGTTTTGTTTCTTAAATTCCACATATGAGTGAAATCATGTGACTTTCTCTGACTGACTTATTTCTCTTAGCATGATACTCCCTAGCTCCCTCCATGTCCTTGCAAATGACAAGATTTCATTCTTTTTATGGCTGAGTAGTATTCTACTATATAACACACATTACTTTTAAGCTATATCTATTTTATTTATTTTTAATTTAATTTTTTAATGTTTATTTTGAGAGAGAGCGAGACAGATACACTGCAAGTAGGTAAGGGGCAGAGAGAGGAGACACAGAATCTGAAGCAGGCTCCAGGCTCCAAGGTGTCAGCACAGAGCCCAATGCAGGGCTCGAACCCACAAACTGTGAGATCATGACCTGAGCCAAAGTCAGATGCCCAACCGACTGAGCCACCCAGGTGCCCCCTATTTTACTTCTTGACCTGTCCACTAACTATTTTTCACAGTCATGTTTTGAGTTTATAATAACTTGGTTTTGAACTTCTCCCTCTTTTTTTCATCCTATCTTTTTATATTTGTTTTACAGGTGCAATATTTCCTCAAATCTTTCTAAGGACATTGATTGGAAGTTTTCAAAAGCTTCTTTTGCTCCTTAAATTTATGTATTTTTTTTTTCTGGAGTTAATTCTGTTTGTTCAACTTGGTCCTTCTCTTGCTTGCTGGTTTTCCTTAAATTCTTAGTGACCTTAGGTTGTCTATCTTTGTGAATGAAGGGGATGTGGGTTAACTTAGGTAGTACTTGAGGTTGCTCTTAAATCTTGCAGGTTTCATTGATGGGTTGCTCTCTTGTAGGTCCTGTAAGTGGCTTCTCTGCAGATGTCTGTGTATGGAGCATCCCCTGAGAACCCCACTCCCAGCCACGGGGGGCACTCTAGGAGAGGTTTCTGTGGGAGCAAAATGCTGTCATGTGTTTTCCTCGTGGATGGAGCTTCCATTCCCGCTTGTAACTCCTCTCTGTCTGCTGTGGAGGCCCTAGTGTCTTCTGTAAAGGCCCTAGATCACAGCCTTATCCTTTGAGCGAAGGCGGCAGCCCAAATGGGCTAAAATGTCCAGATCGAGGTTCATTGGTGACCCCCTGGTCAGTGGTTGCCAGTGATCCACACCTTCTCTTCATATACGTTGATTTAACTTGGAGCTGCTGCCAGGCTTATTCTGGGGGAAAAAAGCCCACTTACCCTGGTTTACCCTGGCTTCCTTCTCTCTTTCACAGACTTTTCCAGTGAAAAATACCTGCTCTCTGCCTTCGAAGAATGCTTCCAAACTTGTGTTTATTAATGACACTGATATTTTTTGGAACTTCTTGGTTTTTTTCTTTTAAAAAGTATTTTGCTTAACACTTCATTGCTTAAATTTCTCAACATTAGGTCCTAAACCCCCCAGTCTTCCAATCTACTCCCAAGACTTCATATCCCAAGGACTGCTCAAGTGACATCCTTATCCAGGCCTCTCTTCTCCTCTCCAGCTGCACATGTCCAGTGTCCTAACTGATGTATATACTTGGATATCTCAAAGGCAGTTTAAATTCCATGTGACCCAAATCTAACTTGTAACAGTGTCCTCTTCTTCCGATGTTTCCTAACCGGAGAATATCGTTACCATTTATCAAGTTACTCAAACCGGAAGCATGAGTCTTCTCTTAAAAGTTTTCCTACCTTACCCCCCACATCCAGTCCTTTTTAAAGTCTGGTTGATTTTACACCTAGTCAGAGTATTTCTCAAGTTAGTCTACTACTCTCTATTTCTGCCATCAGTCATGTCCAAGCTACCATCATTTCTTCTGCTGTCAACTGTAACAGTCCTAATCCCTGTCCTTGAACCCTCTCTTGCCTCTCCTCTCCCTCAATTTGCTTTTCACACAAAAACGAGAGTGACCTTTTAAAAACAAAACCTGGATCATATTTATTTGCTTAAAACCCTTTCCTGTCCCCCCCCCCCCCCTTGTTCTTAGGAGAAAATCTAAATTCTCAACATGGTTCTGCAGGGTTCACCCTCTTTTCTGGTTCCCTCTCCTCCCCACCTCGGTGTTCTAGCTTCATCAGCCCTGGTGCAGTTGCAGGAACTCAACAGGTTCTCTACCGCCTCAGGCCGTTTGCACAGCTGAGTCACGGTACCTGGAATGCACTGTATTCTGTGCTTTAGTCAACCCCTCTAGGGGGTTCCCAGAATATATGTGGCAGTAGGCCTGGGGGCTTCAGTTAAATTCCATTTCATTGCATATTTATTCAAAGGAACCTCACTGATTTTATTCATATTAAGCTAACCTGATATAAAAAAGTATATAAAATGCGGCAGTACTTACCACATGCCGACACTGTTATAGAGCTTCATATCTATTAACAAGGAACAGAAACTCTGGCTCTGATGATAAATATAACCGGGCATAAATCTTGGCCGAAGTAACTAACTTCTGACATTTGCGTCTTCCCGTATGTAAAATGAGGGTAATATTATTTACCACAAAGCAGTGCTATCAGGATTTAGGAGATATCATGCTCCTCAAAGTTTGGCACGGAGTAGTAGTAAATTCCTGTTCTTTCTTTTAATAATCAGAATTTAATTGCTATTTTTATCAGCATGCCAACATATATAGCATCTTATATGTATATCTACAGTTTTCATAAAAGAGGACTTTAGAGTTCTCCAAACTCAGAAAAAATGTAAGCAAGGTAGGTATCCTTAAAAATATGGGAATCGAGACTTAATCTCGTGCTGTTTGTACCATATATAAATCATTACATTCTCTTTTGAAGATGAGATAATATAGCCCATGAAGTATGAATTAGTGGTTTAAGATTTTGGCCCCTAATCCTGATTTTGGTCCTGGCGAAGGGATATCTTCTCATAAAAGCTGGAACACATCTTCCTATCTCATATCTTTAGCTCTAAAGATTGTATGACTGGCCACTCAAGGAAACAGCCAAGAGCAAAATTTAAAAAGAATTAGAACATGAGAAACTAAATATTCTGCATCATGTGCCTGTAGCAGAAAGTACATACTTTGAAACACTCAGTGCATAATTATTAAAGTTTACTAACATGATTATACTTCAGTGTGGAAGTATTTTACAGATGGTATTTATTCATTCAACAAATATTGAGAATGAAATGTGGGCCAGAAACTCTGAAAGATAAAGCACGACTAAGACAGAATTGCTGTAGCTGATGAACTGTTTAGTAGAAAAAACAGATTTTGAACTATTAAAACATAATTTACATTTTCACTTTTTCTCTAAATAGCTACTTCTCGAACAATCAATGAATCATTGCATGGGCAGACCAGAAAAGAATGATGTTGGCATATACCTTGATTGAAAAATATAATATATGTAATATACTATATACGGTACATTATATGTGACATTAAAATAGAATAAAATGTTCATAGACACACATTCTCCTGCCCCCATCTCAGTACACAGCACTGTCATTAACCCAATTGCTCACAAGAAGAATCTGGCTATAACAGGTATTGACACCTCTCATTCTCTATCCTGAATCTTTCTATCCATGTCCAATCTATCACCAAGTCCTATCAATCCTTCTTTCAAAATTAAAAAAAAAACGATTTTTTTCATTACTCATTAGAATCAAGTCAAATTTCCTACTACGTTACAGAGATCTGCCTACTTGAACACACATGTTGCTCTTTAGGCCCAAATTGAACGATACCTCCCTTCATTCCCTGGGCCCTTTTCATTTCTCCTTGCCACCTCGGGACCTTTTAACATGCTGTTCTTTCCACCTGGAATGTTCTTTCCCACATTCTTAAACCCAGGTGTCTGCCAAAGTTAAAAGAATCTGGAAATCTTTAAATGTGGTCAGAGAGGCCTGCCATCTAAACTAGATCCCTGTTATACGCTCTTGTGGTAGGTTCTCCTTTCCTTCACCTACTTATCACACTTTGCACTTACGTTTTATGTGATTCTTTGATAAAGAACCGTCTGTTCCACTAAGTGGCGAGCTTCATGAAAGTGGGAACAGCGTGGGGAACCTACGTATTCCCAGCACATGTGGCACCGTGCCTCGTATTATATCCTCCTAAGGCCATTGCAACCGTATATGCTCTCCTTCATAGTTACAAGTATGCATTCTTGCTACCCCTTTACAGGTTAATATTTCAAAGTGGCATGGAAGTGTTTCCCTCTGGTCATCACGAGAAAGAACAGCATCGTTGCACAAAGAATGTTCAAAATTATTCTAAAAGAAAAATCAAATTTGGTTTGACAGAACTTTCTGTAGTCTAGCTTTGCTCCTCAATGAAGGGAAGTTTCTCTGTGATACAGAGACTTTGCAGAAATGGACTAAACATTCCGGGGGGGGTGGTCATCTGCATTGTTGCTTCACTCATTCGTGAAGATACAAAATCAGAACTTGAAACGAAGGTATTTAGGATACTATTACTATTAGAAGGCTTTGTTTTTTCACATTTATTAAGTGCTATCTTAAATGTCATCATAGCTGATTCCTTATATCCAAATTCTAGTTACTAAACATTGTGCCTTGTTTGAATAGGTGCCCAAAAAATGCAGGCTGGAAGATTCTCAGAAAAGCAAACTTGTGTGTTACTTATGTAGTTCAACGTCAAAGAAAGACCTCAAATCTGGGAAGCCAAACTGTCCTTGAGTCAAGAGGCAAAAGTTATGACCTTTCCTAGTGACTGTAAACATTTATTTTACCTGATAAGGGAAAGGGAAAAGGAAGCTAGCACTGGCAGAGCATTTCCCACCATCCAGTCTGTCTAGTCTTTCATGCCAAGTTCTGATGAATCTACCCTGAAATCTAGGTTTAGGTAGCAGATAGCCTGACATCTCATTTACCCTTTGGTTGAGCAAGTGGGAAGTAGCTGGTCATACAACTTCTAAGAGCCAAATGATCTTTGCATCCAAGCAATGGACTTAAATCCACACCCCAAATGTACCTCAGGTAAATGAATACAGCGTTAACAATGGAGTCAATCTAACATTATTTATATTAGATTCTTTTAAACAGTTTCCCCAACGGTGTCTTTCTGGTCACATATTGACAGTCAGATGGCTTGTTAGTCTGTGGCATGATTTTTCACAGAAATTAGCTTCCACAAAAGCATTTGGTATCATTCAGTCTGAGGTACCTCTTAGAAAAGAAACTGCCAATGACAGCAAAACTGTTTACTTGACTACTTCTATTGCTGGTGCTAATATTTTAACATTTCCATTCCTTTCCCCTACTCAGCCATAGCTTAGAAATAGTACCTGGGGAGAACTAGAAAAGTTAAAAGAAATAACCCTATGTTGAGATCTTTTCCTTTTGTAAGAAGATTAAATGCTTGCTGATATAAGCATAAAGCAGTCATTTGAATCATATAAAGGACAATTCATAAAATCTGAATGTGTTAAATGTTATTTTCTTATATTTTAT
This sequence comes from Panthera pardus, assembly GCF_024362965.1. Classification (NCBI taxonomy): domain Eukaryota; kingdom Metazoa; phylum Chordata; class Mammalia; order Carnivora; family Felidae; genus Panthera; species Panthera pardus. The sequence continues at coordinate 67,775,866 of NW_026526991.1, read as the reverse complement.
AAGCAAAATAGCATTTCTAGCTCTGTTCTTAGATGGTAACAGAGGTTCTCTATCATCTTAAACATGAAGAAGCCTCTTATATTCGTGCATAAGTTTCAGTTCCTATTTCCTCAAACAGTAGTTTCCAGGAATGTAGAAAGATCTGTTCCATATGATATATCAGAGTGAATTCTGTATGCTTCATGTATTAAAGCATGATATTTCAGAACCTGAATTGTGGATGCAATAAATTCTAAAATGTCAACATCCTTCATAATAGATACTAGATCACCCTCAGAGGTACTGTTTTAAAATAATTTATTTTACTTTTTGTAAAACAACTCATATTAAAACATGGTTATAGAAAACTCAAGAATTTAGTCCTCAAAACTGCATTTCTCAGTACTTAAATCTTACTGATATACTTCATAGGAGTAGAAAAATAAAGACTTTCAAGAAAATCTGAAAACATTATCTAAATATAAATCTGAACAACTGGAGGGGCTTGGCCTATAAAATAAATGGTAGTCTTTTCTAGAAAACACACCTAAATTTCTTCAGTGTGTCAAAAATCAAACTTTCAGCCAACTGACCATGAATGTGATATATATCATCAGTTTAAATACTTTTTTCAATGAGTTAGGAAACACTCTTTGCTATCACCTGGGAATTTAGGTGAGACCCTTACTTGATGTTCAGCAAGATACCCAAAATATGCAGATACTTAAATCCATGGAGAATTTCCCCCATCTGATTGATAAATTTGGGGAATATAGCTTTATTTTTAGATCATTGATTCTAGTCCTTCAAAATCTAAAGCTATGTTTCTATTCTTATTCTCATATATATTCTTATATTCTATTCACTTTTCCAGTTTCTTTTAGTAAATTTGCTCTAAAAATACTCCTTCATTAAAATGGACACATAAGAAGCAAGGTAAAACACAACTGTGTTTTTTGCATTTACCAATGGTGCAGCCCAAACTCTTAGCCATTGATACCTGCTGCAGTCATGGGATGTTCCTCCTTTCATTGGTTTTTGTGGGCATTTTTGTTTTCAAGACAAGGAAAATCTTTAATGTTATAGCATTTGGAATGTACTTCTAAAACCTTATAATTTTACTAAGACAAATTATGTCAACTCTTTACTCAGTGGTTAACCAGGAGATGTAAATAACTAAATACTTGTTACCTAACCCTTTTTTCTCTTTTCTATTATCCACTGTCCTAATTTTATGCTCAAACCTAAAATTATCTGCAAAAGAAAGCTGCAGTCAAGATATGGGTAAATAATTCCAATTTTATCTTTTTTAAATGAGAAAAGAATTGCCCAAGTACTATTTTCAAACATCTGATTTGTAATAAATAATCAACACCATAAAAAGAAGAAGGGAAGCATTATCTTAACACTGCAACTATTCATGTAAAAAGAACTTTACCTTAATTATTTATCCAGTCCTGTGCGATCTTTCTGGAATTGTTTGAAATGGCAGACCCCTGCGACAGTGTTGACTTATATGAACCTTTGGGGCTCTAGACAATGATTTAAAGACCAGTGGGCGTGAATGAGACAGGCCAATCAGACCACCACCACCTTGCCCCAACGTCTCCCTCTGTCCAACTTGCGTCAGCTCTCAAAAAAAAAAAAAAAAAAAAAAAAAAGAGGCAGCTAACTCAGTTGACTGTTGTACATTTGGATTAAACATCAGTTACACCAATTTCTATTTGTTTGTAGAATTTTGGCTTTTATACAGCAAAATACTCATTTACTGAAAGTTTTATCTTGACTGCTCTCATTCTGTATGAAGATCATATAAGTCGGTTGATAAAGCTTTTGGAAAATTGATGTTTCTAGGTGTATGAACTGAAGCCAAAGCATAATAATACAATAATAATAGTTATGGAGTCTGATTGTTGACTGAAGCATTATAATCAGAATGCATAGAAAATATTAGGTATAGGGGATATATATTCAAATATATTTGAATTTCTGGCTTATTTGGAGGAAATTCTATAGAATGACAGACACTTCCAAATGGCACCAACTTACTTAAGGCACCGCAAGATTGAAAATCGTAAGCTCTGTCTACCACTGTTACCATTCCAAAGGCACTGTGCTGAATAAGCACAATGCTATCTGGAGTTTTTTATTTAAAAAATTTTTTTAGAGAAAACACGAGTGGGAGAGAGGGGCAGAAGGAGAGAGAGAAAGAGAATCTTAAGCAGGCTCCTCCGACCCTGAGATCATGATCTGAGCAGAAATCAAGAGTTGGACGCTCAACCAAATAAGTTCTCCAGGCACCCCTGTTTGGAGTTTGTAAAGAACTTCTAAATGAGCATTTCCTCCTTTTCAAAGAAATCTATTTGGCTTTCCACAAATTAGAGAAAGTCAAAGTGTGTTGGCATATAATTTGTTCTGTTATGAAAATGTATCAATTACACATATCAGAGTGAGGTGAAAAAAAGATTAAAAATCAATCCAGAATTCAGGGTTCTTTGCCTTTTAAATATTTATGACATGAGTGAACAATCTGATGACCAATCAGAAGAAATGTTAGATTACAACACATGGGTCAGCTCTCTATTTCTATAAAAACACAACTAAGCATTGTTCTTTGAGTAAGAAATTCTTAATAGTGCCCTGCAGCAGCTTAAGTAAAATGTCCATTCACCCCTTTCTAATTTCCTTTTCAAATGTGCCCATTTGGTCTATTAACTTTAATATGGTATCTTGGCTTGTATTTGTGTCTTACTTAGCTTGTTCTTTATTTTTCAAAATCACTCTGTAGATTTGTTTTTTTGTGAAAATTATTATGGTCTAGGGAAAAATTATAACAAATATATTAATTTTAACTTCAGAAAAATTTAAAGACTATTCCTTTTCAAAGCACTTCCATTGTTTAAACTGTGATCTTTCCAACTTAAGATTTTTCTTTTTGAAAAGTTACCAGATGAGTATAAGATTAAACAAGCAAAAACCTGCACTAATTGTTAGAAGATTAAATATCTGTATTCTAGTAACATTCCATTTCATAGTGGGTCAGCTGAAAAAAAATCTAATATGTGAATTTCATTCCATGGTATCTTCATATTAAAAAGGATAGAGATAAATGTATAAATAACTAAAGTTTACCTCTCTTAAAATTTTAGTTTAGATTTCATTTATAATTCAGATCTTCTTCAAATACGCTAAATTATAGTAAACTAGCATATTAGATTAAAATAAAAAACACACATAAGAGAGGTCTATATTTCTTCTGAATCTATTCTAATTGCAAAATTCTTATCACAAACTTTGCTAACACTGACTTAAAACTCAAATATATACATATGAAAATTAATTTGATAAAAGTTAGCTGAATTAAAACAGCTTGGGAGCTTGTTTGACTATTTTCTTCCCTCAATTTTTGACATGTTTAGGTATTTCAATTAATGAAAAAACATATAGTCTGCTTTTGATGAAACTCATTGTAACTTGCCTTTCATCAGGAAAACAGACTTAACGCTATAGTTTCATGTTCTACATATTTCTTAAAATCATTCGTGATGTAATTTTATATACATTTGGTAATAGGTCTTTGCTCTTTTGATTTTTAAAGCATGGCAAATGCAACATATTCATTTAGTCTCTGATTTGGCTCCAGTACCACTCTAGGAAGAGGTAATGAACCAGAATATGTACCGACTTTAAAAAGTGAATACAATGAAAAATCTGTGGGTAGTGAAAAATGAAGCAAGTCTGGGCAAGAAGATGACAAACACTTTAACTGATCCTTCATAAAAGGAATTCATATAAGTGTTACCAGGAGCAGATATAGGAGACTTGGTACGTGGGTTAAGGGGAAAGGGGACCCAAGGGATAAGATATGTCCACATGAAGGGATACCTGACTTCCCAGACTATAACACAGTTAATGTCAGCATAATTGCACAGGACTCTGGAAGATGAAGAGTCCCCTGGGACTGAAACCATCCAAGAAGGAGTTATGGAGCCCATGGACTTTGAGGAGGACCTTCAAAGTCCACATGAGATCCCAATAGGTAGAAAGAAAAAGGAAAGGCATCCTGGGTGAAAACTGTAAACAGACTAAAGCGTGTTCTGGCAAAAAAAAAAAAAAAAAAAAAAAAAAAAAAGGCATAGAATGGAATAGTCCAGACTGTAAAAGAAGCTCAGAATTTTAATGATAAGGATCTCTTGAAGGCTTCTGAAAAAAAAAATTATAAAATCAGCAGGAAGGGGAGGCAGGTAGGAAGAAGGAGGAGATGGAGGCAGGGACACGGAGGTCAGTGAGGAGGCTGAATGATAGTTTGGCTTTGGTGGTATTTACCTATCTGAGGATAATGGCAGAAGAAAAGGCAAATGGAAAGGATTTAAACCAAGGTCACTGGTGGTTTGACTCTTTCTTATACTACTGTTCCGATTTATCACTCTTACTAGCTCACCATACATGCCATGAATTTTATGTGACTATCCTATGAAAAACAAGAAACTTGCAATACAATCTTCATTTTTCTTTATATACAGGAAGAGACTACATGGTGATAACGCATCCATTTTGGCACCTCATCCATCCATCTATGGCTATCATTTTCAGATAGTACAGAGAAGGTCTTAGAGCGTATATCCCAATATGTTATCTATTCAAAGTACAAAATTGTTGGCTCAAAATAAGTTCAGATCCTACCTATACATTGAATTAAAATTTTTCTTGCTTATATTTAAAATCACTGATTATCTTGTTTAAAATTTCCACTTTCAGTGCTGTCCTCAGAAAGTTCCAGCTGGATCAAGTCAAAATGAGTCAACAATTAAAAAAAAAATGCCTTAGCCAGACCATCATGGCATTTTGCAATGACACTGAGAAAGATAACCTCTTGTTCTCATCAGAACTGCACCCAAATTTCTAATTTTAGTCATGGGACAAAATAATACTTGGAAATATGATCTGATTATAGCCAAACTGGCAGAAGAGGGTAGAAACAGTATTGACTAAGAAGAAACCAAATTACCTAATTTTTAATAATTTTGTATCATGTCTGTACCTGCATTCCCTTCCTTTTCTTTTCTCCTGTTTTAACTTCTCTTTAGGTCACCTACCTTTTTCTCATCTTTCTTTTTATCCTTGCTAAAAAAGTGACACTCTTTTAGAGCAGAAAAGAACTACGTTCTTTTTGTGATGCCTTATTTTCCAAGAAGTTACTTTTTTTTTTTTTATCATTTTCAGCCTTTAGCTTCATAAACTCAAACTCTAATAAAGTAGATCAAGTCCCGAGACTATATGTCCATCATCCTACAGTCAATATTAGTGCTTCCAAATATGGGCACTTACATTAATCCAACTATTTCCTATCGTATTGTGGGTAAATGTCTACCTGATTTACCAAGTCATTCTTAAAAATAGATACTAGGACAACTGCAGTCAGAAACAAGATCTTGATTATTTCTTTTTGATGGAGTTTTTACCCTCTGGATTTTCATTTTCAGGCTTACAGTGTTGAAGAGAATTTGTGATTTTTTTTTTTTTTTGACGTCATGCTTTGGCGCTCCAAATTCTTCATTTTATCTCTCAATATGGACACAAGAAAAAAAATGAAAGAAAAAAAATTCCGTACAGAAATGTTACAGAAATCTTCCTAAATAATTCAAATAACAGAATTCTATGATCCCGAAGGTGAGTTGACTGTGTATATACTTGAGCTACAATAGTCTTTGTATCACTTGCAGAATGATGAAAGCTTAGGTATTGCTGTAGGTGTCTTTTTCTATGGTTTTATAGTTATTAACCTCAACTCACAGAATAAAAAATACAGAATAAAGGCAGATAAAACTGAATACCCCCAAAGAGCCACATGCCAAATTAATTGCAGACGCAGAGCTAAAGATTAAGGGGCGCCTGGGTGGCTCAGTCGGTTAAGCATCCGACTCCTAATTTAGGTTCAGGTCATGATCTCATGGTTTGTGAGTTCAAGCCCCACATCGGGCTCTGCACTGACAGCTTGGAGCCTGCTTGGGGTTCTCTCTCTCCCCCTCTCTCTGGCCCTCTCTTCCTCACTCACTCTCTCTCTGAAAAATAAATAAATAAACTTAAAAAAAAAAAAGAACTAAAGATTAATGTTTGTCTAATCCTCCTTCAGCACAGCCTGTCACATATCCATCGAATCTTAGGCCACTTCCATTTTTTAAGGCTCCAAATATATTTAAAAATTTACTTAAAGCCCAAAACAGGCTTATTAAATGTAGTACATTATCAACGTGTCTATTTAGCAAATTAACACCTAAACCCACATACCATACAAACGACTTTCAATAGCCTCATTTGGGGATACCTTCAGAAACTCGAAACACTCTCAAATAAGAGACCTCAAAGGACTTCCCAGCCCAGGCCCCTGGAAGAGACCTTGCTTTTCTGCTCTAAAAAATCCCTGACCAAGAAAAATGCAATGACCCATGCATTCTGAGAAAGTGACTTAGTTGATGGCCTGCCCCTCTTTTCAACCCAGCCTACAGCACCTTTACAGTTATACAATGGAATGTTTTGGAAATGTTTGCATAGTCAACTACTATGTTGCAAAATTAGCAAACAAGTTTGGAGCAGGTTGACAAATTTAAGAGACTTTGCCACAGACCTAAATAGAAGATTCCTTTTAGCCTCAGCTGACCAAAAAACAAAAACAAAAACCAAAAAACAAAATGAAACAAACAAAAAACAAAAATAAAAAAACAAACCCAAAAAACAAAAACAAAAAAACAAAAAATCTAGTTAGAAGACAGCTCATGTTGTTATTTTTGCTCTCTGCTATTTGTCTTTTCAGCAACTCAAATTCTTGTCAATCTTTATTTTTTGATCCCACATTGAAATGATGCAAAGAAAACAGTATCAAAAGTTCATTCCAACTTCTGCCTGAGCAGATCTGTCGGGGTAAAAGATAACAAGGTCTGTGAGGCTATGGCTGGTTACGATTTAAAATAATATACCGAAATTCTAAATGCTAAATTAGAGCTTTTAAAAGTTTGCTTTGAAGAATGAGTCCTACCCTTTACAATGCCTGCTTGAGGAGTCAGCCCTGGGAAGGAAGGTGATGTAGAACTATAATGATAACAACACTTCCAGCTAAATCACCTTGTTCATCTCAGTTCTTTGTACAGAATGCAGTATTAACACAATGGGAGCTTGAGTTGACTGCCTTTCTAATGAAGAGCAATTGAGGGTTTAAAAACTATTCTTTGGGGGCCACAGCACAGTAAGTTCCATTGCTCTCCTTTATATTCCCATCCATCCCTTTCCTTTAAAAGCAAATTCTCTACCACAACATTTTCTAGACATTTTGATTTTGTAATTTTATCATTGATTGGAGATTGTAAACCTGGTGCCATCTTGCCTGAACTTGGACTCCCAACAGTATCTTGAGCTGTGACCCAATAGGCTGTAAGGAGGCAGAAGAACACTCAATGGGATCTTTAATGGGAAGGGGGCTCCCAAAAGGTGAGGACATGAACTTGTGCTGTAAAGGAATCAGTGTCCCTGTTAACAAGCGATATGGTCAGGCTGGCCTCAATGTTGAAATAAAGTGTGCATGTCTACCACAAACTGTTTTTCAAAGGAATCTGAGCAGAGTGAGATCTGTCACAGTTGACAATGACAGTTCTCACGGACCTGAGTCTCTCACGGAGGATTTCCTGCGTCAGGTCTGTGCAGTAAATGAGGTGCAGGTTTCTGCCAGGAATGTTCATCTCTCCTGCTGGGCTGTCAGCAACTCCAGGGCAGGGCCACAGGCTCAGAGCTCTTTGCAGGGCGCTTACAGACTGATACACTCATCCTCTCTGCTACAAGGGTTACCAGTGCCCAGCGGCAGTAAGACTACCTGAGTTTTTTTGTACTTTGTGGGTGGCTTGAACGAGGAATTATAATTCCTGGAAAGCTGGGTGTAAAGTTGGTAGCATCAATCTTTCTTTAAATATAGGAAAATTGACTCAGGTAAAGTAAATGTCTTGACCTTACTTAGCAGGACAGCAGCAGAGGGGGGACATTCAGTCAGATGGTTTAGGAGGTTTGGGGATGGATTCAAGTATGTCTAGACAGCCAATTTAGTTGTAAACAATTTCTTTTGCTTGCTTACCTTGATTAATTTTAGCCTATGCTTGGGTTATAATAGGCACTGTATAAATGTTGAATTAATGAAAGTCTCTGTTAAGGACAATGATTTCAATCTGTGCCTCCAAAACCTTTCTTTGGAACTTATATATGAGGTTGCAACAGGAAACATTGTAATAATTATTTCAATTGATGGATCCTGTGATATGTTAAAATGCAATAGTTCCTGAGTTGTTCTTCTCAGAGACAATGGTAAGGTGGGGTAAAGCGAATGCTCATATTATATGCATTAGTCCTTTTATAGAGAACTGCCTTCCCAGAATATAAAGCAATAATTACCAGTCATGTGTTCAAAGAATATTCAAGGAATAATAAAGGTATGCAAAAATTGTAACTATAGGTTTTAAAAGCAAATCACAAAATCTAATAGTAATATGATCCCTGTGTTTTTAAACTTACATATATGTACACAAACAGATTCAAAGGAAAAATGCCTGAAAGAACACCTATCAAAATACGAATAGTGGTTATCTCCCAGTTGGGGAAACATGGATAATCTCTTTCTCATCAATATTTGCAAATAATCTTTAAAAATTAGGGATTACTTTCACCATAAGAAAAACAATAAACGTGTATTAAAGACAAAAACAATATGAAGAGTTCCTCTCCTAGGTTTTGTAACAATTCTTTATCCCGGATAAATGTCTATTTCTGGTGAGAGTATTTTGGGTGCTTGACCAGCAATAATCAACCCTCTTGAAAAATCTTCGATTCTGAATGGGCACTTATGAGTTATTTAGAGTCAAGACAAAATTATACATGTCCAGTTTGTTTGAAAGGAGGGATTGCTTTTTCCCCACCAGCAGGAGGTACGCTAATAGATCTCAAAATATTGTGGAGAAAAATGGACATCACTATTTCTAGCATAATGCTGTGAGATAGTCGATTTCTATTACAGTGGAAGGAGTTATCTTCATCTACTCACTCATTATTGAACACCTATGAACCAGACTTTGTGGGAGGGGCTAAGGCAACAGAGACAATAAAAAATGAAGATCCAGTCTCTGAAGCCCTGGACTCTCAAGGGAATCCACTGCTTATGTAGGTCAGGCCACTGTAAGGTAGTAGGTGAGATGCCTGTAAGAACTGAGGGGAAGGATAAGTGTGGCACCCAACTCAGTTTGAGAAAGATGGACAGGACTTCCTGGAGATGACAGCTGGGCTCAGACTAAAAGAATAAACAGGAGCTGGCCAGGATCCGAGGGATGGGGAGCAGACCACCAGCGCAGGGACAGCATGAGCAAAGGCAAAGGAGGCAAGAAGCAGCAAAGTTGGAGGCAAGCGATGGGAGAGGTAGCAGGTGGGATCTCACCAGGCTTTGGGTGCCTTGTCTTTCTGTTGTTGTTTTGTTCAAATGAGCTTATAAAAAAGAGCAGCCGAACAGTGCGGACACTTCAGATACGTGAAGAAAATGTGTTAGAAATTGTGATAATAAAGATTGCAAACAGGAAACACACACACACACACACACACACACACACACACACACACACACCACTAGGGTAGCCTGGGGCAGTTCTTGCCTGCATTACATTCTTGGAGAAAGTGTTCAGGTGGGCTGGGGCCTCTGCTTTGTGTTTAGACCATCAGGATTGTTATCATATAATTTGGCTAAGAGCAGAAAAGTTTAGGTTTATAGGTATTTTGCTTCATATCATGTAAAATACATGAGAAAGGAGCTAATTACAAGTCTTACAGAAATTGAAGTTTTAACTATAGAAATCTTGACTCTTTCTATTCTTTCCTAGCTATTTGAAGGTTATTTTTAATTTTAGAATCTAAGGTTCAACATATCTAAACTTAATTATTTTAAAATACATCTAAGTAAAGATTGATGCATAATTATGAGTAATTTATCCAGTAATATTGGTATCTTAATTTGTAAGTATCTATATTCAAATTCCTTTTTATAGCATCTAGAGTAGTATGATAAATAACAGCTTAAAGACTGATACTTCTTAATTATGGGTGATCTGATATTTACATGTGCATAAGATAATCACATAGATTCAAATTATTGTGCTTGTGCTCTTAAGTTTTAAAGCTGATGGCACTTCCTTTGAATCTTGCATAAGACTTTTAACGTTAGTTTTTTCATAGGAGGCCTGAAAAGAGCTTCACATTTTTGTCTTGAAAGGATCCCTATTCATCCCTTGCAGTCTACCTGGAGAAAGTTTTTGATACCCAAAAGGATCTGAATGGCTGAACAAGTTCTTCTTCCTTTGTTATGCTAGCACTTGACATTTGCAATTCGGGAAATCTGGGTTCAAGTTCTAATTCCATCATTCACTAGCTATGGGAACTATCAACAAATTGGTAAACTCTCTGGGTCTTCATTTTCTCATTTATAAAAAGTATATAATTCTTGGGATAATAACAGGACCATTGGGAAGAGCAAATGAACTTCACATTATCATTTATTGGGGACCTACTATGTGCCAAAAATACACTTACAAATACAACTACTATGTGCCAAAAATACACTTACAAGTACACTTACAAACTGGCCAAATATTTATTTCCTGTGGAGTTCTTTTTGCCACTGCTTGGACTACAAAACATAGAAATGTAAATAGTTGGTAGCCACGCTTATACAGTGGTCAAAGAAATATCAAAATGGTTGTCCAATAGAGACCTGTCCATCATAAAATTGGTATGTTGACATGAAATCCTGATTCTAAATGTTTCAATTTACCTAATTCTCATCAAAATTTTCAGCAAGGTTAAAAGGTGAGCAACAGAATGCATCATCTCTAGTCTTTTTTCTTTTTCTTTCTTGTTTTCAGTAAATCAATCAGTCAGCCAGTAATCGCTGAATATCTATTATATGCCCAGAATGATGCTCATCACTGTCTCCATGTCTTTAGGCCTTTCTCCTACTTTCGAGTAGAATATCTGTTGTTGTTTTTTTTTTTCTGAGTGACTGCAAGCCTTAGAATAACTGAGGAATTTTGCAGTTGATTTGATATACTTGAGAGTTCTGCTGGTATCTACATATATATTAAATTATGTGTTGTATGTATTATACATGTATGTATTACACAGATGATGAGAGGGAGATCTGTATACCTGTATCTTATATCTGTTAGGAACCACAGTGCTTTCTTTTTCCTATTTAGAGAAGCATGGTCTTTATCCTTTGGTTCACATGCTATGTTCCTATAAGTGCATTGCTTTCTTATTGTCATTCTAAACCCTTTTATCAAATATGGGCCTGCCCTATGAAATGGACAGCACACGGACTCTGGAGTCCAAATTCATGGATTTGGATCTGATTCCCATTCTGCCGCCTGCCAGCTGAGAGCTTCTGGACAAGTTAGAGTTAATCATCCCTCCTCCGCGCCCTCTGCTTCCTGCGAACTGTACTGACACGTTTGTCTACATGTCTGCCCTTTTAGACTTTGAAAGTCCTTGGGAGCAGATGCTGTGCCTTATTCAGCATAGCACAGGGTCAACTAGTATAGATTCTGGGGCTTGAATGCCTGGATTTAAATCCAATTTCTGTCACTTATTAGCTGTCGGACTTGGGGAAAGTTGGCCACTTCCCTGCCTCAGGCCCTTCATCTGTAAAGAGGAGGTTATGATAGTGCCTGCCCTACACCGCTGTTATGAGGAATAACTAAGTTCATATTTGTAGAGAATTTAGAAGAGTGGCACATGGTAAACATTATGTGAGTATTTGTGTCTTTAAAGAATTGTCTCTGACTTCAAAACCCAGTATCACCCACTTAATACATCTTTGTTGAATAAGCAGATAAAGTCACGTAAATATTTTGGAATTCAATTTTCTCTTTCAAACTGGTCTAACAGAAACCATTATCCCAGGTTACTTTGAGAGGTAAATGAGATAATGGATATTTAATCATTATAAATGTAAAAGGTAGGTGTGTTTTTTTCTTTTTTGCTGTTTATAAGGGCAATAGGACATTAGCAAAATTGATTGATCATAAAATAGTTTCGACACCTTTGCTTTGGAAGTGTATTGTCACTGTTTAATTAGACCGTTATTCCACTTGTTACACTATTGATTAGCCCTGTCGAAAAGCTAGAAAATGGCAGGTTTTGACCCTGACCCGTGGAATCTCAGAAAACAACCTCGTAATAAGACATGATTTGCAATATGTGTTTGTTTAACATTAACCAACCTGTGAAGCTGAACAGCCCCATGGTACATATTTACCCCTGAACCTGTCCTCAGAGCCAGTGTTTAAACATGTAAATGTACTGGTAGACTTGGGTGAGGGAGAGGGTTGGCTTGGCTTGGCTTTGGGTTATTTATTTATTTTTTATTTCTTTGGTGACACTAACAAAACATGAAGACCCACAGATATACCGAGAACACATTTTCCAAATGCCAAAGGAAGTGACCTACATTTTGCTTATACTCTGGGATTTGAGATCTTGCTGGGCATTTTTACTAATTCTGATACTAATACTAATTCTAATACCGATTTAATACTAATACTAGTATTAGTTTTAATACTAATTTCTACGAATTCTCAACTATAATTTCTACTCTCCTCAGCTACAATTCTGATCCAATCGTTGTCACTTGATTCAGCTGCAAGATCCTTTTCATCATTATCAATCAGTGCATGGCTGAGCAAGCAGGCAACATGAAGGGCTCTCTGAGGCAGCTTCTTGATCAAACAGGACCCCATCACTTCCATCTTTACATCTCTTCAACACGAACAAGTCTTACGAGCATGCACATAGGCTCCTTCTCGTTAATTTGAGGCTCACCTGGATACAACTGCTTAGAATTTGAACTGAAGTCTTTGAGACTGTGCTGTCAAATCCTGTATGAGTTCCAGTTTAATTCGGTCTTTGTTAGAAATGAGAAAGCATACATGCAGGTGTTTTCATACAGAATGCTTTATAGACATTAAAAATAACATTTGATTACAATCTTTAGTGTTCTTATAAAATATTCTTAACACTATTTGGGAAACATACCAGGTTTTTTTGTTGTTGATTTTTTTTGTTGTTTTTTTTTTTTACCCATTAGGTGGTATGGGTACAAATGTGAATGACCGTGTGCTGCTGATGGAAGTTGGTGATGTGTACGCTGGTATTTTACTTCCTTTCTACCTCTTCCCCTTTCAGATAGTTGCTCTTTGGGCGCCTGGGTGGCTTAGTCAGTTAAACGTCCGACTTCAGCTCAGGGCATGATTTCATGCTTTGTGAGTTCGAGCCCCGTATCGGGCTGTCAGCGCACAGCCCACTTCAGATCCTCTATCTCCCTCTCTCTCTGCCCCTCCCCCCCTTTCTTTCTCAAAAATAAGTAAACATTAAAAAAAACAACAACAGACAGTTGCTCTTCCAGTTGCTGACATACTGAGCTGTTTCCACACCAGTGTGAATATACTGACATGAACAAGTCCCTGTTGTCCTCCAAAACAGTAATATTGAAGTATATTTATTACATGACTATAGATATCTTTAGGCATCGTTAGGTGTCATTATGGTAGTACCTACCCAGACTACTAAGATTCATGGTCTCAACAACCCAGTTTAAATGTCATAAGGGAGGCACCTGGGGGGCTCAGTCGGTTAAGCGTCCGACTTCGGCTCAGGTCATGATCTCACGGTTCACGAGTTCGAGCCCCACATCGGGCTCTGTGCTGACAGCTCAGAGCCTGGAGCCTGCTTCAGATTCTGTTGCCTCCCTCGCTCTCTGCCTCTCCCGGGCTCATGCTTAGCCTCTCTTGCTTTCAAAAATAAATAAACATTAAAAAAAACAACAAAAAAAAAAGTTTTAAGGTAAAAGGTAAATTTAGTTAAAAAAAAGAGTCAGCCCCACTATTTGGTGGTAGGATAACAAAACGAATCTGCTGAATTAGTTACAGCCCAATGTATACGCTGGTTTGCCTGGGGCAATTGTTAAGTACACAATGTTTGTATCACTCCCATGCGCCATTGTCACTGCCAATGCCCCTTTAAGAAGAGAAACAATAGGAGCAAGAGCTAAGTAATGAAAGAGAAGAGAAAATGAGGAGGCCAGAGTGAATTGTTGAAAGACTCCCTAGGATTGTACTCAAGTGTGTTCTGGTCAGGTTTTGGATCACAAGAAACATTATTTAAATATTTCTTAAATATCCGACACAACTTATTTTTATTACACTAATATAAGGATTGAGAAATATGTGGCAAAAAGATGAAACACATTTTCAGATGTCTTAGAGAAATCTCCTCATGATGACCTCAATAAGCTGAATCATTCCAGCTGGAGTGAAAAACTGAGGGCTCTGTTTATTCTTTTTCCTGGGATTTCAGCAAATAAAAGCACTCAGTTTTTATTATATACGTGGTCACAGATGTCTTGATATCCCCAAGAGGAATATTTAGGTGTATAAACAGATTCACTTTTAGTATGCAGAAAAAGAGGAGGTCGTATGGCTTTGTGGCACATGCATTCTCACCTAAAATGTTTAGGAAAGGATTTTCTTTTAAAGCACTGCATTATCTCATCTAACCACCATCAGTTATTCCATGTTGTGGTCACTGAAATCATTTGAAGATAATTGGCACAACTGATACATAAGAGAGGATGCCTGCATTGACTAGATGGGGGAAGAAAACAGTTTTTCAAGGGTTCTTGGTGTTCAGAGGGCATCTGTCTCCCCCTCTGACTCTGTGAATCTTATGGAGATGCCCTCACTTTATGTCTTAGGTAGATGGGTAAATTAAGACCTCTTTTTATTTTTTAGTTCCTTCCTTATTTTTGCACAGAACAGTAACTGATTAAAGAAGGCATACGTATGCTTTATGTTTCCCCAAGTAAGATAATAACATGTAAGGAGCTGAGAATAGGACCTGAGATACAGTAAGGACTAAATAAATATTATTTATTGTTGGTGGTGGTTGTATATTTTTAAATCAGTGAACCACATAAAATAGCCTAGGTCCTTAAAATTTTTATGAGAACCTACTCTTAAGCAGGAGATTATTTTTGATTCAGAAGAATAATGGTCATGTACAAACCGCAATTGAAAAATTTTAGTCTGTATTCTTGGCTGAAAACCAGTTGGCAAGTTGAATTTCTAGGCCTACTGGCCATTTCAGGAATGGTCTCCAAACTTTTGTTATTTATAATATTCACAGATCTCCAGAAGAAATGGCTTCATTTTCTTTCCTATTTTAGGGCCCCTTAAAACATTCAGCCATTTGGGCAATAGCATTTGTTGTCTTGTGTTAACCTTGTTACAGAGTTAACATTTCACATGTAGGAAACCCTGAAAAAATATATATTTATAACAGACATGCTGACAAGGTCTTGATGCCCCTAGCACCACCTCTGTTGCAACGTCTGTTTGCTCTGGTCTGGTATTTAATAAAATATACAGACTTGTCATAGCAACCACTGCAACACAAAGCGTATATGTGTTTCTACGATAAGGAGAGCTTTTTTTTTTTTTTTTTTTTTTTTTATTAAAGGAACATTCAAAAAAGTATGTTAGATGTACAGATAGTTTAGATATTTGGAAAAATGGAAATGTATGCAGTGATATTTTCATAGGAGACCATGATAATCCTGAGAAATACTTAGAATATTCCTAAGTACTTTTCATTACTTTTTTTTCCTCAAAAAGAATCTTAAAGGTTTAGTATATTGGGCTGCATAATAGGGACTCTGGCAAAGAAGACACAACCACAGCAGTGTAAGAGTTTGGGCTAATGACTATCATTTTATTAAACGCATGACATATAAATATGCCTTATTTTTATTTTGTCTGATAGTTTCTATACAAGTTTGAGTTTGTTAAAAGTGAAACCCACAGAATCCAAAAAGAACCCCAAACAATTTCTAAGGAGCAAATGTAAAACATTTCTTTATTTATTGTGAGAAAATTATTTGTTTTATGGCTGATGGGCAAATGACTGGGCCTTCTTTTGGCCTCAATTAGTGTATTTGGTGACCAAAGTCCCGTGGAATTTGAAGCCCATCCCACTTGACTATTTCTGTCCTGTCCCTACTCAAAAGTGTGCTTCCTAATTTATTTTTCTCAACTAATTTTGGTGGAGAATAAAGGAGTAATAACAATGTACTCACATGGGCTACTGAATTGTTTTCCTAAATCTTTTGCCAAATTTAAAATGTTTACAAATCTGCAAATTCAGAAATGGATACATAAATAATAATTTTGCTGGATGAATTATGATTGGCTTTTTATTTCAATTCTGATTAAAAATGTTTCAAAAAGTGACTATGTAAGAAGTAACAGCTCAGAGGCATTGGGGGATCTGAGTGCAGAATAACCTCTCACCCGCTGAGAGGATCAAATTCTTAGTCTGTGACAGGAGAATTCCAGGTCGGGTAACTTAATAGCTTACAGAGAAGATATAGTTTGGGATTAGGGTCAAGCCAAGCCCGTGTGACTCTGTATAATATTTTTATACTCATAAAAGTAAAAGTGTTACCAATGATATTATTGCGTATTTTAAATTGGTAATCATGAGGATAATTAAATTTAGACTTGTCACCTTTTGTTCATGAAAATGTCTCTAGGGCCTCTTCCAGAGTTCCAACAATTGCAAACTCCCACTGCTTTGTTGTATATAAATCTACATATACCAGGGTACGTTTTCAGTGTATGACCTCATTCTAATAAAATGTCTAATGTCTTTCTGATCTTACGGATTAGAGGCATTGTCTCCTGCTTGCTATCTCTCAGTGTGGGCCCAGAAACAGGACTAACACAGACGCTTGAGATGGAGAAACTTCTGGAAGCCTTTCAGTAACATACTAGGCCTAGAGGAGTAGATATTTCTGAAGCCTATTCCTCTGTCTCTCGAAGCAGGTATTTCTAACCTGAGACATGAACACACGCTGCCAGCCCCCCTTCACGCTGCTTGTAGCTCCCTCCCCTCAAAGTGAGAACCCAGCAAGCCTTACCCTAGGACCTATGTTCCACTTATGTGTTCCAAGCCTTCACACAAAAGCATTTCTTCTTACTGTGCATCCGTTTTCCTTTCCTTTCCACTTTCAGCCTCAGTTCTTACTCTTTCCCTTAATTATTCTCAACTGGACTGCCTGGGAATTCGTATATACCGTATGGGATTAAATTCATGCAACTTCAGAAAAGATGTAATGAAGCAGGTCCCTATATACGAGAGTTTTGTAGTTGCATGGCTGATTATAAACTTGGATGTAAGTTTAAAAAAATAATAAATGCCGGGGCACCTGGGTGGCTCAGTCGGTTAAGCGTCTGACTTCAGCTCAGGTCACGATCTCACGGTCTGTGAGTTCGAGCCCCGCGTCGGGCTCTGGGCTGATGGCTCAGAGCCTGGAGCCTGCTTCCGATTCTGTGTCTCCCTCTCTCTCTGACCCTCCCCCGTTCATGCTCTGTCTCTCTCTGTCTCAAAAATAAATAAACGTTAAAAAAAAAAAAAATAATTAAAAAAAAAAAATAAATGCCATCATAAATTATTTTACTTGTATTACATTTAGTTAACAGAAAATTATTGATAAAGGCTATATGCCCTTTAAAAGGCATTTCCTAGTATATATGACTAATGTAAGCATAA
Source organism: Panthera pardus (assembly GCF_024362965.1). Classification (NCBI taxonomy): domain Eukaryota; kingdom Metazoa; phylum Chordata; class Mammalia; order Carnivora; family Felidae; genus Panthera; species Panthera pardus. The sequence continues at coordinate 67,758,208 of NW_026526991.1, read as the reverse complement.
GGTGCTAAGTTCTCTTTTCAACAATTGAACAAAATAAAGAGAAATCCGACTAAAGTTAAAAGCTGATAGGTTTTTGAAAAAGTTTGTGTTTGACTTTTCACCTTGGAAAATAGGACCTGCACGTTCCTCTAGCATAGTAGCAGGGAGAGGTAGTGTGACCTTCATAATCTATCCTAGAATCTTTTTTTATGGGATAATCAAATAAGTTGGTTCACTCCTCTTCTGGGAGTCTTTCGTTAGCTATTAGTAGGCTCCAGGGGCACGTCAGTGAGTTCTACCACACCAGAGTCTTAAGACAGACCACAAAACCTATGAAGCACCTCCGCATGAGTCCTGTTTCAAATCATTCCAAACCATGTCCCCATTTTATTTAAATATTACTTATCTGATGATTTCATTTTACTTTAAAACTGATTTGTTTTTAGGCAAACCAGACTTCCGGAATAGGATAAGCAAGTGCGTGTTCCTTAGGCACAATTTTTTTTAATGTTATTTATTTTGAGAGAGAGAGAGAGAAAGGAGGTGAAGGGCAAAGGGGGAGAGAATCCCAAGCAGGCTCCATGTGCAGCATGAGCCTGATGTAGGACTTGAACTCACGACTGTGAATCATGATCTGAGCGGATATCAAGAGTTGAACGCTTTACTGACTGAGCCACCCAGGCGCCCCCTTAGGCATGATTTTTTTGATGATTTTTAGCAAAGGTGTCACAACATAGGCCCCTAAAATGTTTCATTATTTAGCTTGGGTAATATAGTATATGTCATTTATTATGGAAAACCTCAAATTTATACAAATGTCGATAGGATAATGTAGTGAAACGTCACAGATGCACTATCTAGCTTGAACAGTTATCAACTGTGGCAGTCTTCCTGAATCCAAATCACTACTCTTACTCCCCTATGATTTTAAAGCAAATCCCAAATACATAATTTCCTAGTAAATATACTTGTATATGTCGTAATCAAAAAGGACTTTTTAAAAAGCAGTCATGTGGCATGATTTTTTTTATATTATTTAACTTCTTTTTTTTTTATTTTTTAATATATGAAATTTACTGTCAAATTGGTTTCCATACAACACCCAGTGCTCATCCCAAAAGGTGCCCTCCTCAATACCCATCACCCACCCTCCCCTCCCTCCCACCCCCCATCAACCCTCAGTTTGTTCTCAGTTTTTAACAGTCTCTTATGCTTTGGCTCTCTCCCACTCTAACCTCTTTTTTTTTTTTTCCTTCTCCTCCCCCATGGGTTTCTGTTACGTTTCTCAGGATCCATGTGGCATGATTTTTAAATTCAAAGCAACCTAGTGTTTACTGGTGATGTCTTGAGACAATACAGAGAAAGCTGAGTAAGCACCTGGGTGAGGAGGCCAGTACACATTTTGAAATCTGACCTAAGGGCATTCCAGGTTGGACAGGTTCTATCAGGAAGAAGTGTTAGGTAAATCATAGGCATTAAAATGAAGGATATTTGGACAAAATTAGGCAAAATGTAGGCTGGAGGATCCTCAAAGAAACAGGCAAAGAATGACAAGGTATAATTTTTCTTTAAAAGAGAAGCAATTTAGGGGTGCCTGGGTGGCTCAGTTGGTTGAGCATCCGACTCTTGATTTCAGCTCAGGTCATGATCTCGCTCTTCATGATTTTGAGTCCTGTGTTGGGCTCTGTGCTGACGGTGCTGTGGAGGCTGCTTGGGATTCTCTCTCTCCCTCTCTCTGTCCCCCCCACCCCGCTCACTCTCTCTCTCTCTCTCTCTCTCTCTCTCAAAATAAATAAACATTTTAAAAGAGAGAGAAGCAATTTTATGAGGGTTAGATTTAAAGAAGGCAGACTATTAAAACTTGAGGATGACATTTTAAAAGTTTGGAAATCAACAAAATTCAGAGTATGGGAAATTTCATAGGACAAATGACTTGGTTTCACTGTCCAATAAATTGCAAGTGAGAAAAGAGATGAGGATTGGCTGAACTTATGTCTGTCTCTTAAACCTCTTTTAATCCATATCAACCAAAGAGTGTGTGAAGCCCATTTCGATTCTGATTCAAACAAACTAGGAGTAAAATAAAGAGATAATCAGACATATATGAACACTGCTTGGAAATTTGGTAATATTAAGAAAATGGCTTATTTAAGGTATGATGATTTGGTTATTCTTCAAGACTTATCTTTGTGAGATACATATTGAATCATGTATGGATCAAATTATTTGGTGACTTGGATTCTCTTGGAAATAATGTAGTAATGGTTGTGGTAAGGGTAACAGGGAGGAAAGATATGGGTATGGATGAAATATAACAGACAAGTATTAATAACTGTTGAAGTTTTGCAAAGATGCAGTATCATTGTCTATATTCTACTTCGGAATATGTTAGAAACCATATTAAAAAGGTTTACGTTTCCTAGTTTAGAACTTTTCCATATGTTTTTCTTGGTATTCCTACCAAAAGGTTGAAAGCAGAAGGAAGATACTCTAAATTCCTTCAACTAACCAGAAATTCCTATTACCTAGCATTTTTGAGTTTTGCCATTATTGATGACGTCAACAAAAGATTAAATCATGTTGAGTAAAATTCTAATTTTAAAATGGATCTTGCTGTATTCTGATTTTTTGAAAATTGACAATCCATGATAGGTATAACTTCCTCTGAACCAGAACACTGTGCTAATTATGTAAGAGTTTTTCTATCTCCTTAGCTAAACAAATGAAACTTGTTTTTATATTTAATTTCTTTTGAGAGAGAGAGAGCAAGTGGGGAGAGAGGGAGAGACAGAATCGCTAGGTGGGACGATCTCACAGACCATGAGATCATGACTTAGCTGAAATCAATCAAGAGTTGGATGCTCAACCGGTTGAGCTACACAGGCACCCCAACAAATGAGACTTTTGAACAGAATTTTTCTCTTCTACACCTGTGAAATTTATAAATATCCATGTGTACATGTGCACCTCACCAAATTTTTGTGGACATCTTCGGGGTTGGGGGGTTGTTATTTGCAATACTTGTACACATAGAGTTTCTATTACTTGGCAAAAAGTAGTATTTAAGGTATGGCCCCAAGAACAACATAAAATCAGAATCTGTATGTGACTCTCCCCCTCCCACCCCATCCCAAACTAATCTACTTTGCTATTTATTTAAAGTATCCCCATTCTGTTTGTAATTGCATGCTGTGGACTGAACCCATCATTTTTAGATCTGTAATTCAAGACACAAAAAGGGTTTGTTTAGAAACCCGTGAACACAGAGTGCACTAATGATTATGCCCTTGATTGGACTGAACCTACGCTTCAGTGAAATATCAACCAGTTTGTAAGGGAATATCAGAAAACCTACTAATTTGGCATTATGCAGATTCAACAACCGGTTAATTCATCGAACTTTTCACTTTTCTAAGGCTACAGATTGTATTGGTAATAGCTTCGAGGATGGATGACTACTTTCATTACTCTTTGAAGTCAACATCTAGTATTTGTTCCCTTCATAGAAATGTACTCATCATTTGATCACTTCTTACTAAAAATAAAATCGATGCCAAGCTGCACATAGTTATGTTAGATCTAAGAAGGAAAGAATCTCTCTGCTTCACTCTGAGTTCCATCTTAGTGGGCGGGGATTAGAGATTGCCTTCCTTGATAGGCATAAAGGGACACTGTCCCTTCCTATGACAGCAGGTAGGGTTGAGAGACACAGAGAAGCCTGAACTACTAAGTTTTCTAGTCTGCATCCTCCACTCAGACCATAAGCCTGTTAATTTTGTAAAGTCTGAAAGCTCATTTTTAAAGTTCTCATTAGTAACCATATACATGACAGCCAGCCCTATGCTAAGCATGTTACATGTATCAAATCAGTAATACCCTAACCTTTGAGGTAGGTAGTATTATTATCCCCATTTTACATGTAAGGCAACCGATGCTCAAGAAGACTGAGTAATTTACCCAGAGACCAAAGCTGGTGAACAGGTGACTGAGCCGGGACTCACCCCCACCCCCCACATCTGACTGCAGAGCCCAGCTCCTGACAACATTCCATCACTACTGGGTACCTACTTTTTTGTTGGACACTATTCATAACAGGATACCTGTCTTCAAGACCTGGAACTGAACTGGAGGGCTCCGCATGGGAACTGGGACAAATGGAACAGGTTTCATAGAGGAATAATGGTATGACGCCAGAGAGAGGAGGGTGGTTCCAGGCAGGAGAAATGGGATCAGAAGTTTGGCCCCAGTAATACCAAGACAATTGGAGTCTACTGCAGCTCACATGGAGTGTTTGTGTAGAGTCTGGCTGAGGTTGACCTTGACGGCCACGTTAAGGAGTTTGAACTTTACGGAATTCTGGTATAAAGAATAATGTAAACCATTATATTTGGTGTCATTCTGTAAAGTGTGGATACTGCCCTAGCATTACAAAATTGTTCAAAAGTAATTGTACAGCTGTTTGGGTTTTGTCTACACTGATATAGTACATGAGGCATTTCTATTTTTCTTTCAGAAAAGCTCTGGGTTTTTTTTCGCTTTAAAGAAAGAGTTTAAGAAACAAACAAACCCCCTCAGTTATCCCTTAAAAAAACCAAAATCCGCAATGTTGGGAACCGTAGTCTATGTCTGCATTTCACATCACACCCTTGGAATGACTGTCATCATTAGTTAAATAAGTAATACCGGGGCGCCTGGGTGGCTCAGTCGGTTGAGCGTCCGACTTCAGCTCAGGTCATGATCTCACGGCTCATGAGTTGGAGCCCCGCGTCGGGCTCTGTGCTGATAGCTCAGAGCCTGGAGCCTGTTTCAGATTCTGTGTCTCGCTCTCTCTCTCTGACCCTCCCCCCGTTCATGCTCTGTCTCTCTCTGTCTCAAAAGTAAATAAACGTTAAAAAAAAATTAAAAAAAAAAAAAGTAATAGCATAATAGCAAGAGAGGTGAACAAAATTCAGCAAGCCTTTTGTTCAGTCTCCTGACTTACAACAGAGTGTTCACTCCCTCAAGATTGCTAGGCTGCATTCTGTCCTACCACAGGCTGTGGGACCTTAGGGTCCCCATAAAGGAGATGTAACCCAGCAGAACAGCCTGCAAAGCGATGTGAGGTATCTAACATTCACACAAAATAAAATAAATTACATAGATGGTACAAAGATTCTGCCCCATTTTGAAAGATTCAGGAGAGCAGATGTGCCTATAAAAGGAGTTCTAAATTATTTTAGCTATGACAGTCCATCTATGTTTATGCTTTGGAACCAGCATCCTGTACCTACCCTCTATCCTCTGGCAGAGTTTGGAATAAGGAATATGTTTCTGGTAACAGAAATCATTAAATTGGTGACTTAGCATGATGCCTTCAGTTAGACTTGGATCTAGTCAGGGCTCTAGACTGTTATTTTGTGAAATGACAATATGTCTGTGAAAAGTGTGAAATTCTAAAAACACAAATGGGTATTTATACTTTCAGATGCTGGTAGATAATTTGTTCCCTCCACTGTTTGGGGAGGACAGGGCGGGGGGAGAGAACTTTAGGTGCCAACGAAAGGGGGGGTGGTGTAAGCCTAACTCTTCTAAGTACTATTCAGAAGTGCTGCACTTCCCTGAGCTAGTTACAGCTGTTGGAGTCCAGGTTCCCGATGCTTCTGGGTGTTCAGGTGAAGAAGAACATCCTTGTTTCAAAACCTGACTTAGAGGGGCACCTGGGTGGCTCAGTGGTTGAATGTCCTACTTCTGCTCTTGTCATGATCTCGCAGTTTGTGGGTTCAAGCCCAGCGTCGGGCTCTGTGCTGACAGTTCAGAGCCTGGAGCCTGCTTTGGATTGTGTCTCCCTCTCTCTCTCTCTGACCCTCTCCCACTTGTGCTCTCTCATTCTCTCTCTCTCTGTCCCTCTCTCTCTCTCTGTCAAAAATAAAAGAAACATTAAAAAACAAAAACAAAAAAACAAAAAAACCTGACTTAAGTGAACTCTGGGAGATGCTCCCCCCACTGATAGATGGGGTGAATGCCCAGAAGAGTATAATGCTGACAATCTCAGGACCCTTGATAAATGCCCTGGGGCTAAAGATGCTATTTTGACTCTCAGCGACCCCTGTCAAACTGGAGAGCCACTCAGTCATTTCCAGCCATGCCCCCTGAGTTATCAGCTATGTGACTGAGCACAGACTGGCAGGGAAATCCCTACTGCAGAAGCATTTTTAAAATTAGCTTCAAGAAACCAGAGTTATCCTAACTAATGATAAAGGCACAGAACACATAATCCTATCGGTGTAGAAATCTTAAAAAGTGCCATGTTTTATATCTTATTGTCTAAATTCATAGTTTTTTTTCTGCCATATTCCTTTTCTCCTTTCCAGTTGGCCAGTCATCCCTGTTTTACATAAAAATGTAGTTTATACACATCTTTTTGCCCTGTAACACACACATGTCATTTTGAAGTTAAAAACTTATCCAAATTTGTCCTCACACTTTCCCCAAGTACCCTCAGTATCCCTTTAATCCAACTGGCGTTCTAGACAAGTCCATCATTTGAGAAGAAAACTCACCACCAAATATGGCGAAGCAGCCGGAATACTACTTCACAACGAAAAGGACCCAAATATTGACACAACTTGAATAGATCTCAGGAATGGTATGCTGAATGAAAAAAAAAAATCACCTGCAAAAAGATCACATATCCTATGATTCTGCTTATGTAACATTCTCAAAACAATGAAAATAGGGAGATGGGAAACCTCTCATTGTCAGGGAAAGGGAGAAGAAGGTGAGTGTGGCTATAAAGGAATCACACAAAGGAGGTCATCCGGGTCATGGAAGTTCTAGGTTTTGTTTCTGGCGGTGGCTGCACAAATCTGTCCACATGATAAAATGACACGGAAACTATACATATTGTACACACATATTGTACCAACATCGATTTCCTGGTTTTGATATTGCCCGGAAGTTGTCAGATGTAACCATTGGAGGAAACTGGGTCAAAGGTGTATGGGGCCTCCCTGTGCTACCTTTACAGCTTCCTGTGACTCTATAATGACTTCAAAATAAGAAGCTTAAATGTATGGAAGTCCACCAACAGCACGGACTCCTCTGTACAGCAAGTATAATGACATACAGCGTCGTGACACATGCCAAAAAAAAGTGTCAGATTTTTTTAAATGTGCTGTTTCTAAAGAATTGCTTCAAAAACCACAAAGGAGTAACACAGTGATGAAATGTGTTCTCTGGACTATAATGAAATCGCTCCATTTATGTCGTGCTGTGAAGCATAGGATTGCTTTTCAGGCATTCATGAAGCAAGGTTGGAAACACGAATGTTTTTAGTTAGACCACTTTAACAATCAAGATCAGTTTGATCATACAGTTCATAAGAACATTCGGCATCTATGTACCACATTCCTCCCATTTGGAGAAATTCCAGAAAATAAGACTATAGCATGGGTAGCCCCATGTCGCATGCAGGAAACCTTTCTTAAAAACCAGAAAGGGCTGCCCTCCCTCTCCCCTCCTTTTTCAGTTTTTTTTTTCTACTTCTCTTTCCAAGTCCATCTCCCTCACTCGCCTGGTTTCTCTAGTGAAGTCTCAGCAAAAGCAGGCAAAGTCGTGAGCAGCGCCTGTCCCTGACGTGGTGGCCTCCCGCAGTCCTCCCTGGCGCCGCGACCCAGCTCATGCTCCCAGCGCGCAAACGGGGGTGGCTGAGCAGGACGCGCGTCGCCCATAAGCCACCGGCCACTGCCAGAGATGCTCTGGACAGCACACTCCGCACTCCGAGTAGCAACACTGCAGACACAGCGGTGGCCAAAGTTGCCTCTTGGGGGGATTACATCTTTTTTTTTTTCTTTTTTTTCTTTAACATTTTTATAGTGCCATGAGTGTACCCAGTGGTATGAAATTATGCCAAAACAAAGAGCAAAGTCCTTGTCCTGAGGAGTATGCAGTGTGAAAAGCGCATGAATGACGCAAGGCAAAATGACAGGACAAACACAGGGTGGGTGGGGAGGAAAAGTTACCCTGAAACAGAAGGCAGAATCAATATGATTTTCAATGGACCAAAAAATGGAAAAGCCACGTCAGGGCCCCAACTCCTCATAGCAGAAACATAGAAATAAGGATTTGCCATAATAGCAATAGTCATGGTAACATTACCATTTATAATGTGCCGTGCAGTATCATCACCCGAATTCTATAAGGCTGGTATTAGTATTACATCGAATTCGAAAACTAGTCTCTTTAGCTGCTTAACAAACACTCCTAAATTTCACCATGTGCCACGTATAATTGTTTTATCCTCATGAAATCGTTATGAAGTGGGAAACGTTTCCCTCATTTTATAGAGGAAGAGAATGAAGCCGTGAGGTTAAGTAACTAGCTCTATCTGGGCCACTCAGGTAGAAAGCGGGAGAGCCAAACTGGAAGCCAGCACATCCAGATGATAGAACCAAGACCTGAATCCAGGAAGCCCAGCTGTATGATGGAGCAGGGGTTCCTGTCCACACGCCCTGATTCCCTGCCTGCATGCTTAATGGTGTGCAATAATGCACACTGAATAAGTAATTTATTTAAAAAGGTTTACATTGATGGTCAGTAAGGCACAAATTCACTTTGCAAAAGCCTTTAATATTTCAGTGAAAACATGCTTGCTTGAAGAGTTGCTTCAAGAGTTTGCTTGAAGAATAAGTTGTTTTGAGGTGCTTGGGTGGCTCAGTCAGTTAAGCGGCCGACTTTGGCTTAGGTCATGATCTCATGGTTCCTGAGTTCGAACCCCGCTTCGGGCTCTGCGCTGACAGTTCAGAGTCTGGAGCCTGCTTCCAATTCTGTGTCTCCCTCTCTTCCTGTCCCTCCCCTGCTCACACTCTGTCTCTCTCTCAAAACTGAATAAATGTTAAAAAATTTTTTTTAAAGAATTAAATACTGTTTTTTTTTTTAAAAAAACAACAGGTTTTCCTTCCTTCCTTTCTTCAGCAGACATGCATGAGTATTTGTTTGTGCCAGGCACTGTGTGAGGCACCATGGAGACAAAAATAAGAGAAAACAAGGGAATTGGAGATGATGTTCATTTTGATGACGGATACACACGAGATTTATCAGGAGAAATAAGGGCAAATAGCCAACAGGAAATAAGGGAACATTTCAATCTTATTATGCAGGGAGTGATGTTATTCTGGGCTGGACCATCCTGTTTATTATTTATCCCTTTTTTCATTTCCTCTCTTCTGCTTCCTTCATTTTAGTTATGACAGAGGAAAACACATGGTCAAAGAACATATAGACATTTGTTAGCATTTCAAATAATGCTTTGGGTGGCAGAATAAATAACATTAACAATAATAGCAATCCCATATTGAGTGCTCACTATGAGTCAGGCATTAGTCTAAGCATTTTACATGTGTTAACTCATTTAATCCTCATAACAATCCCATGAGGTAGGTGCTATTATGATCTCAATTTTGTAGTTGTAGAGAAGCTCAAAAAGATTAAAAAAATTGCCCAGGGATATAATGCTAAAAAGTCGAGGATTTAATGTATTAACTGAAATTAGATTTTGGATTATTTGTAGATTTCATTTACCCTTTGAATTCCCTTCCAAATAAGAAGAGTTTGAGTAACAGTATTTTACAAGTGTGGAAATGGTGAAGAGGCAGGCAGACCTCTGAGCCTGGGATGAAAAACTGGCATAAAAGATCCCTAACAAAACAAGAGACTGTGGGAGTTAAATTCTCCAAGTCTGTTATCAAAAGCCAGAATCTAAACTGGCATAAACATCTACTTTGGAGCTAGGAGGTTGACATCATTACTGTCACTCCGTTCCCTATCTCACTTTGGGTTTTTTTTGTTTTTTTTTTTTTTAATACATTTTCCTTCCAGACTCTTCTGCAACACAGTAAAATAAATAAAACCACTAAAAACTAAAATAAGGAGACAAATCCTCCCCAGCTACCCCTCCCCGTCAGAAAAACACAGAAAAGCATTTGTTTGGAAATAGTTTTTTGTGATTGTGTAAATTGTATCTTTGTTAAAATGGAATATCCCCTCAAGAACTAGAAAAATAATTGATTTTCCCATACAGAGGACACCAAAGTCTGGTCTTTCCATTTGAGCACAGTGTTTCAAACCCTAACATTATAAGGAGTCTAAAAAATTATAGTTCTCTATTATATGACCATAATCAAATGATAAAATAATAAAATGTGTTGCCAATTCCTGTATTCAGTCATTTTGTTCCTTGTTGGGACAGTTCACTTCTGAAATGCAAGGGCAAGGCAGAGCTTTGGGACCCCTGCAGACAGAATGAGTGAGGACCTCACAGGACACTCCTCCCTCCCAGCCTCTTCCCTTACATGTTCCACTTCCCAGTACTGAACTCCTAAGCTCCCTAAGTGGCTCACACTTTCTCCTTTCTCCCTTCAGGCTGGTCTCTGTTGAGAATCTTCTCCCACTTCCTTCACTTCTTTGCCTGCCTAACTTTTATTTCTACTTCATAACCTAGCTCAGGTGTTACCTAGTCTTGAAATGTTCTCTGGCCCCCTCCCTAAGCCAGCTTCAGTGGTGCCATACTCCAGTCTGAACTTTTCCTGGCCATCAACATGCTGTTAGTGTGACTGTTCACTTGCTTATTCTTTCCTTGACTAGACTAATTCATTTATTCAACAAACATCTCTTGGGCACATTTGCCCGGGACAGTGGTAGGTGTTAGGGAAACAGGGATAAAAGAAACTCCTTAACAGGGTTCCTGGAAGGTAATGATACTCAGTGACTGTGGAATGAACGAATGGAATTAAGTCACTACAAAAATAGGAGAAGGAGGACCAGAAGAAGGTTAGCAGTCATACAAAAGGGAATTGGCAGTTCATTTCTCCCATCGTGCATATCCTACCCTATGGTGCAACATCTTTCTAAACCTCTTTTTTCCTTAAGTTTTGGTTTTTCTAGTCCTCTTTCTTTGTGCTGGCTCAAATGGAGGCAGGAACTCAGGCACGGAAGGGACTTAGTTCTGATGCCAGCACTGTCACTTACCAGCTGGGTGACCCTTGGCTCTTTCCTCCATTTCTATGAGCTTCAGTTTCCTCCTCTGTAAACTGGAGATAACAAACACCTATACCATGGAAGTCTGTGTGAAGATTAAAGGTGATTCACATTTGGAACATAAGGACTTAGCTATAAAAGTCTGGCTCTTAACAGAGTTCTCCTCTCCTTTCTTTCTCTCTCCCCTACTCCCGCCCCTTACCCTTCCTACAAGATGTCCCCAGGGCAGTTGTGGCAAGGAGGATAACTTCAGGTGATACATGAAGCACATTCAAAAAAAAAAAAAAAAACCAAACTGTACTATTTTGATAGATATCAAAAATATATAAGTAGCCATAAACCCCATTATTCCTTTGATTTTTTTTTTTTTCATAGAAGTCATTGCTTTGGAGAGTAAAAATTAAATTAAGCCCTTCTTGGTGTTTTTTTGTTTTTAAATTTTTTTTTTAACGTTTATTTATTTTTGAGACAGAGAGAGACAAAGCATGAATGGGGGAGGGTCAGAGAGAGGGAGACACAAAATCTGAAACAGGCTCCAGGCTCTGAGCGGTCAGCACAGAGCCCGACACGGGGCTTGAACTCACGGACCGCGAGATCATGACCTGAGCCGAAGTCGGCCACTTAACCGACTGAGCCACCCAGGCGCCCCTTGTTTTTAACAATAGTTAGAAAATATTAGTAAGTCAGTACAAAAGATAAGGGGGAAGAAAAAGAAATAGATGCCTGAAAAACACTGAGGAAATAAACAATGGCAATGACATGAAAGAAGAAAAACATTTAACACAGAAGTCCACAGCAGCTGTATTTATCATGCTCGTCCTCAGCATTTGATAAACTGACAGGTAACCACAGGCATACTATGCATTTCTCAAATGTCACTTATTGAAAAAATCTAGTTCTGGGCCTGCGAAGATTCAGTCTGTAGCTGTATGATCATGCCTTGGCTTTCTTAGCATCGGTTTGGTCTGTAACAGGCCAAACAGCCAGCTTTGGGTCCCTGAAAGTCACCTGTCCGGTTCTGCCCCTGATAAAGTCCAAAGTGAAAGAGAACTGTTCGTTTAGAGTTAAGAACAAGTAATTGCCCAAATAGGACTTCCAAAGAGGTTCTATGTTCCCTGCACTGTATATGTCCCAATCTTGCTTTGTAAAATGAGTATAATAATAGAGTCTATTTCCTAAGGTGGTTATGAGGACTTCACATAAAAAAGCAAAACAGAATAAATATAATAACGGATATATATGTGTAAGTCATTGTCATCACTAATCCAGTACAGACTAGCCTCCTTGGAGCACCTTGCATTACATACTCACCCATCCCTGCAGCCTTGAAAACCATTTGTCCCCTTACACCAGTCTCCCTTCGTTTTAGTGTTTTGTGACAGAATCAACCCAATAAAAGCTTTCTGTCTCTGAACACATGGCATTCAATAATTTGGCAAAGTTCACATAGTCTTCAGTTTCTCTGTCCTTAACAAACTTCTACCCAGACTGTGGATTTTCTGTAGATTTCATGTGTTAGCATTTGCGAAGCTACATACACATGTGCACACGCACGTGCACGCACACACACTTCTTGTGTTCCAAGTGAGAGAGTCTACCAACCTCGATGACTCCTTAGGGACTTGTTTGCAGTGGGGCTTATCCCCCCCACTTCACCCCCAAATTAAGTTCTATAAAAGGCTATAACCGAAGTTGAACCAAACCCAAAGTAGAGCCCTAGCTACCGGCCCTGGAGATTGTGATCCAGGCATAGCGTGTTCTTTTTACAATGTAAGACAATTCAGTCATAATGACTGTGTCTGCGCTGCCGGGAAGCAAATACGAATATAAGAAAGCAGTAAACTGGGAAACGGGCCAACTCTCCTTCCTTCCCCAGGGGTGAGAAGCTGCACCGCTCCCAAATGCATAACAAAGAAAGCCGGCCCAGGAGCTGGGGGTGGGGGGAGGAGTGGGGAGGGGCCCCTGGCGAATAGGTGTCTGTGGGACGCGCCTGGGCGGCCAGGGTCTGCTTATACCTTCAGGGCCACAGCTACCCCTTTGCCTCTTTTCTCAGGGTGTAAGATGCCCGGAGACAGGTAGAGATGCACTTTTGCCCTGAGAAATTGACATCCAGACACACTCCGTCCTCTGGTGAAACCAGGACCAGGTCTCTAAACACTCGGCTTAGAACTGAGGCTCGGGATCTCTAGGTCCTCGCCGAGTCTCTCAAGGACCCAACTACTGCACCGTCACTGCCCGGTGCCACCCTGGCACACCAGCCACCAAGCCTCCCAGGCTGGGCTTCCTAGTTTATCGCTTTCTCTGACCAAGTCAGCAGGCGGGTACGCATCTCCTGGGCCGTCCTGGTGCTCACGGCACCGGAGGGGCGTTCTCCCTACCTGTCCTTGCTGGATCGCTAAGAGAAGCTGGGGCCCCCGAGGGGTGCACCGCGTGCCTCGGCGCCTCCACCCCTGCCAGCGGCCAGGGCGCAGCGCCCACCGGTGCCACTGCCTGTGAAAAGCCACTCCCCGTGCCGCTCCCAGCACACAGCCCGCTCGTCCCCCCGGTCACCTCTCTCCTCTCTCGGACTCCGGACTCCGAGGCTCCCAGGTCACCCCCAGGAGCTCCCTGCGTGTGCGCTCCCTTCGCTCTTCTCATTCATTCTCTTTTCTCCATTTTCCCTCCAACCCTCACGCTCTCCGGGGCTCTGGCCTCTTATCGCCTCTCGCCTTCACCCCTCTCTCTGATGTCCCCTCGACGTCCCCTCGATTCTACTCGCCTTTCCCGCTCCGCGTTTCTGCACCTCTCCTCCCTTCTCTCCTGTGCGCCCCGGGCTCTCCGGTCCCCTGGAGCGGGCGCTGGACACCTCCGTCGGAACTTCGGCCTCAGTGTTCGAACCCGCTGCTGCCGCCCGCAGTCAGGGCCCCCAGACCCAGCAAGGCTCTCGCCTTCCTCCTCCCCTCAAGCAGACACTCTCGGGACTCCTCCTGGGGCCACAGCCCCCCACCAGGGGAACCGTGCTGGCCTGGCCCAAGCAGCCCAGCTGTCAGGGACAACGGGTCTATTTTAGGTCCAGCACCCAATGTCCCCGCCCTGAGGACACCGGCCCCGGCCCCGCGACTTGGGTAGCACTTGCCAGCACTGATCGCAAGCCGACCCGACTCGAGCGAGGCTGGTGGCAGGGCCACCGCTGTGCAAGGCGGTCGCTGGACACCCAACTGGAAATCCCAAGGGCCTAGGAAATCCGGGGGGGGGGGGGGGGGGAGGGCAAGCCCCAGCCACCCCCTCCCGCCTCCTGGGAATGGGCTACCTTGGAACCGCCACCTCTCTTGCAAAGAGAGCCACACACGAGCCTTCCCAGCTAGTTCCCTTTACCTCTGTATGCCCTGGTTTACTTAATTTCTAGTCAATCGGTCATTAGCCTGCAATAACCCACCCAAAGCATGATCCTTTAGAAAATCTAAGAAGAATTAGGGTCAATCAACAAACAAGTTACGAAGAGCCGCAATGCCTAACCTAAGCCCCAGAAGGTTGAGCAAACGGACCTCACACGCGTGCGTGTCCCTGTGCGCGCAATCACACACGCGCACCCACACCAACACCGGCTGGGATCCAGCCACCAGTTCGCACACTGACAAGTCTCTAAGTCTAGCAGAGATTAGAAAAGTGTCACTCACCTGAGTCGTTTTCTACTTCTGCCGATTGGGATCCGGGGGAAGTATAGGAAAAGGGTGGATTGAGAGACCCTCCTTTCTTTTCTTTTCGCCTTTCTAAAGAGTGGAAATTTCCATCATGTGATAGGGGGCAGCATCCCCAGTGTCGCCTTTCCTGAGGACCCTCCCTTCCAGCCCAGCCACCAATCGCCAGGCGGCAACCTGAGATGTAAACAGAAGCATCCTCCCAGGTGGGCTGAGTTGCCCAGCTGTCCCGCAAGAGTGAAGCCTGGGAGCCGCCGGCCCCTGCTCCCTCCTCTCTGGGTCCCCGACAGCGGAGAATACCTTGGTGTGAGTTCGGGTTTTCGCGGTTGTTGTTTGGTTGTTTGTGGTTTTGTAATGAAGTCTCCTCAATAGTCAAGGTTGCATTTGTTGAGTCTGCCCTACATGCAGAAATGCATGTTGATCTTCCCTTCGAAGTCAGGAAAAAAGTCTTTCGGGTAGGTATCCCTAAACTGCCTCCAGGTTTGGGGATGTCGAACCTGAGCCTGACGTAAAAGGGGGGAAAAATGGAGGAAGGGGTATAAATGAAAAACCCGTCAGTCACCATTAAAGCCCCTTCATGCATCAGTGAAGCTGGGGGTGGCTTGGTAGTATTTAACTATGAGTGGCGATCTTCGCGGCAATTTCTTTTCTGGGATTTCAATTTACGCATAACCCTCAGTATGTATGGAGAAGGAATTAGGATATGATAAATAGCACTATAATTTTAATTCTCTTCACTAAAGGCATTAACCTGCCATTTCAAGGAAAACCGTTCATGTCAAAGCCATTTTCTGATGGTAAGCAAAATTCTTATTTCAAAGAAGGCCTCTGTAACCCATTTGTTCATAGCCCTGTGTTTATTTTCGTACTCATGTGTCGTTCTTTGGGGAAAAAGATACTCTCCAATGGCGATCTGACTCCACAGTGCAGCAAACTCACCAGGCAACACAAATTGCTTTCTGACCTGGCCAGACACATCGAATTGTACTAAAACCGCGCAACAATGCAAATTCAATAGAAGGATGATGCAGCAAATACCTTCACTGGGGTTGCTGTGTTGGACACGAAACATACATAAAAATCAGTATCTAGAAAAATCCTTGTTTTATGAAAGCTGATGATCGCCCACCTGACCGCCCACCTAGTATACCTCCTTAGTTTGTCATAACAAGAAATTTCCATTCTGAGAAATTCGACTACATCAGAATAATTTTCAGGTCCCTTTAAACTTGTTGAAACTACATTATCTTTATACTACCACACTTTCCGCTGATTCTTATTTAATAAACATAAGCATATTTTGTAAAGCTACTGAACTGTCAAAATTGGTAGGCTTGAGAGAGGGTTAGTGGGAGATCAAGACGGACGTACATTTCTCTCTGCCTAATGCTTACTAAAGACAAAACCCAGGGGGCACCTGGGTGGCTCAGTCGGTTAAGTGTCCGACTTCGGCTCAGGTCACGATCTCGCAGTCCATGAGTTCGAGCCCCGGGTCAGGCTCTGTGCTGACAGCTCAGAGCCTGGAGCCTATTTCAGATTCTGTGTCTCCCTCTCTCTCTGACCCTCCCCTGTTCATGGTCTGTCTCTCTCTGTCTCAAAAATAAATAAACGTTAAAAAAAAATTTAAAAAAAAAAGACAAAACCCAGGTTTCTAAAATGACAGGCCTTTTCAGAGACAACCAGATGAAGATGACATCACGCAATTGTAAGGCAGATACTAGTTAACTGTGCCACTGCTCAACTTTGTAATGAACAGCTTCTTATTCAGTTCTTGGCATCCATATCTCAGTACAGAAAAGATAAAAAATGGTGTTTCATTGCCGAATTTGCTGGAGTCCTGTGGGTTACCCACCTATATAAACTCTTAATGTCAGGTGTGGGTTGAGGTGAAACGAGCTGCCTTCATCTGTGAATCGGTGCCGTGCTGAACAAGGTCCAAGCGTGTCGTCCCTTGGAGCTACGGTCCATCATCAGAGTCTACGAAGAGCTCAGAGAGACTTCTGGATAGTACGAGACAACTGACAACGCTTTATCTTCCCTGATACAATCCAAACCTTGAGCCGTTGACGGCTCTGTTGAATCTTCCTGCCAATCTTCCGAGGTCTGTTCTCAACCAGTCTTGGAAACAATGAGAAGCAGCCCTCGCCAGCGACATGAATACACCTGCAGGACCACAGTGTAAAACACATTCTGATTTGTTGTCAAATCATTCACTGGCTCTGGAGCAGTTAGCTTAGGTTTAAATCTCAGAGCCACCACCTACCAGCTATGTGACCTTGGCCAAGTCACTTAAGCTCTTGGTGACTCAGTCTCCTGAAAAATGGAGAACATTTCTTGGCACATTGTTTTCCTGACTTGTTATTTTCAGACAACACTAAAAACTCACCTAGGGATGGAGACAAATGAAATGTTTGCAATCAAGAAAAACTTACGCGGCAGATAGCATTTAGTACCATTTGGACAAAGCTCACTCGATGGAAACTCTCTGCTCTGAAATTATATTGACCTAAGAATGTTATTGGTTTAGTTGGGAATTCTTTCATTTTTAAGAAAAGTCTATATGGGGAAATACTCCCCAAATATATTCTTTTGAACCAAAATTAATACTTGAAAACAGAGTTCTCTGCTCCCATAAGTTTGGAAAACATTGTGGTGAAAGTTCTTGTGGGATTCCTCAGAAGTTTTAATCAGTCTCTCTAGGTTGGGATGGAGCACGCAGTATTTTTTCATGACTAGAGCCCTTTGGGGGGAATATCTCTCAGGTCTGATGATCCAGAGTATACCCATTGCCAAATTTTAGCACACATGAATGCCTGAGGAAGGAAATAGAACACAGTTATTATCCAAACACCCCGTGGCAAGACTCTAAATTTCCTTGGTTTATAGACTATTGTTGAGAAGTTTGATAGCAGTGACTTTAGCAGACGCGTATAAACTTTTTTCTTTGATAGTAGACTTTTAACATGGATTGTTTTTCCAATTAATAATTATTATAAAAAAATTTTTAATAAGTTTATTTATTTTTGAGACAGAGAGAGACAGAGCATGAACGGGGGAGGGGCAGAGAGAGAGGGAGACACAGAATCGGAAGCAGGCTCCAGGCTCTGAGCCATCAGCCCAGAGCCCGACGCGGGGCTCGAACTCACGGACCACGAGATCGTGACCTGGCTGAAGTCGGACGCTTAACCGACTGCGCCACCCAGGCGCCCCAATTAATAATTATTATGATTCTAAACTGACTTTAGGTTATGAAGCACCTTAATGTATATTATGGTACTTGGTACTAAAATAACCTAAGTATTATTTTCCCCATTCAGCGAGAAAGGGAAATGAGGTTAAGTGATTTGTCCAAAGACACAGAGCTAATAATTGACAGACTGGAATATGAACCACTGGCTTAAAATTCAATATCTCCCACAGCTCACCTCCCTTTACTTCTGAGCATTTTCTTTTCTAAGACTGATAACTGTTTTCCTGCCTACAATGTAGTCAACCCTAAATGGCATGCTTAGCGAAACTATTATGATTTTTAAAATAATTACTATAAAAGCAATGATCTCTTCAGCATAATTGCATGAGCCTTTGTAAATTCTAATGTCTTTATAATGACATTATTTTATATGAATCTGAATTTGATTTATGTGAAACACTGAGTAATACCAGGAATTATATTTGTGGTTGAGTTTCTTTTTAGTGTTATGCTCTCTAAATGAGCTACTATTTCTTACTGGCTCTAGGAAGAAGATACCTGAATAGATCACTTACCATCTCAGTTTCCCACCTGATGAAACAACTAGCATCTGGATCTCAAAATGAAATATCAAACTAGATCTAGGATCCTAGAAGATCCAAGTCTAGTGGCCAATATTGGGATGTTAGGGACCAGACTCGAGGTCCCATCCAGGAGGTGACAGGGAGAGCAGAGCCCATATGTTGCACATGGGCAGCTCAGAGAGGAGAATTGTGCATTGTGTGGTCAGCATTCAACCCCAGCCCCAGGGAAGTCAGCCTTTGGAAATGGCATTACAGGCAGACACCCGACCAGTTGTATTTACCAAACACACCACCTTCCTTTTCCAACTTGACACTCAAAGCACCAATCAACTATACCTGTCTACACAGCCCTGATTCTAAACCACTTACTGCCCCCCACCCCCCAGCACCAATACCATGGTTTTCCATGCCTTAGAGCTTTTGAGTGCGCTATGCCCACTTTCTGGAATCCCTTGCCACTGGCTCTGCCTGTCAACTTCACCTTTTACTCACTGTTCAATGTCGCCACTTAAGTGAATGAAAGAAACCCTTCTCAACTCCTCCAGTTCTCTTTTTTCTTGGTAGGTTGGGGACATGGGGTGGGAGTGGGGTAGAGTTCTAAGAAGGGTAGAAAAAGAGAACCAGCATGTTTGGGCATGGCATTTAGTACTTACAACCACCCTGTGAGGTGGATGTTTTTATCCCCACTTTTCAGATGAGAAAACTCTCTGACTGAGTCTGAGTTAAGTGGCTTGCGAGAGGCAGAATCTGAATTAGGACTCAGGTATACGTGACTCCAAAGCTCTCCTCATTCTGTCCCATGATTAAACTTGCCCTCATCTGGTCTCCAGAGATAGATCATAATACATTATTTGGCCCCATTAGACTTTGAGCTCCTCAGCAGCCAATCTCATTCTTATCTGTGTTCATGGCATTTCCATTGCATCGGATACCTAGGTACTCAGTCGCTAGAGGTCGAACGAGTGAGAGAATGAATGAAGGATGCCCTGTGATTTGCATATTGTAACAAACACTGTCTATTTCAGAGTTATTAAGTAAAATCACCTGTTGTTTGTCCCTACTGATAATTTGTATCTTTTCTGTTTGTTTTTTTCTCCAAAGTTGAGAGGCACGATGATTAGGTGTCCCACTATAATTTTGGTGCTCAGAGAGACAATGATTAAATCTGCCAGGCTACCAGCAATGCTGACATGTTTTGCACAACTGGTGTTTGAGCAGAGATTGACATTGATTTGATGTCGCCAGGTAACACAGTAGCATGACGGCTTTGAGAAAATGATATCAAATTACTCTAGACGCAAATTTTACCCTTTGTGACATTCCTCCAAGAGTTAGTAACTTAGTCATGTCAGTCTTCACTTCGTATTTGCTTTATCTGGGAAAATCAGATGAGAGGACTTATCACCAAAACCCAGACATGTCTAATGAGACTTACCACATTAAATACATTTATATGTACAAATATATGTACAAAAGTCCAATATACACATGTACAAAAATATATGCACAAATTCCAAATTTAAAAGAGACAGAACATGTAAAGTTAAACAAATTAAACACTTGTTGTTGTTGTTGTTGTTGTTGTTGTTAAGTTTATTCTGAGAGAGAGAGTGCAGGAGGGGCAGAGAGAGAGAGAGAGGGAGAGGGAGAATCCCAAACAGCCTCCATGCTCTTGGTGCAGAGCCTGATGTGGGACTCAGACTCATGAAACAGTGAGATCATGACCTGGGCCCAAATCAAGAGTCAGACGCTTAACCAACTGAGCCACCCAGGCGCCCCAAACACTTGGTGTCTGATTTCTGGAACCAGATTCCCTAGGTTTGAATTCCAGCTCTGACACTTACTAGCTAATAACTAGTTATTAGTTGTACGATAATTAGGCAAGTTATCAGCCTCTCTATCCTTCAGTTTTCTCATCTGTGATTGGGGATAACACTTTGTACCTATTCATAGAGTTATTTTGAAAAGTTTAATTAAGTCACACCACATACCCCTTTTCAAATGGAAAATGCTAACAGTCATATCATTTGTCAGTGAAGAATTCTTATAATTACCCCAGAATTTTATTCTATTCCCCTGGGCCTGTTTGCTCATCCCTAGTACAAAAGGGCAGACTATTTGATCCTCGCGTCCTGTGTGATCTACATTCTACAAACGAATAGCTTGTGGGTGTTCTTTTATTCCCTTGTCTCCACAACAAAACTCCAGTGTCCTATTTGCCTTCTGAAGAGATGGATGGCAGGAAACTATTATTAATCTACTTCCTAATTTTCAGAAGACTGAATCTGAAATAAAACAAAACTTGCAAAGTTCCATGAAAGCATTGAACTTGTGCTCAAATGGAGGAGAGAGATGGTGTGAAAGAGGTCAGAATTATGTGCTGATTTCCGCATTGACCTCTAGCATCTGGCCATCCCAATGCTGTAGTATTGCTTCATTCTTTCTCATTGAAGAATAGGTTGTTTGCACGGTTCCTCTTGAGACTGTAAGTTCTGTAGCTGTTTTTGTCAAGATGTATTTGCTGAATAAATAAATGAACGGAGGGGTAAATCCATTGATGCTTCCCTTGTTTTTGTTTTCGAGAAGTTGAAAAGTTGAGTAATAATTTACTGAAAGAATGGGCTTTTATCAAAAAGCATTTCCAATTAAAATACCACCATGAAGATGACTTTGGAAATTATTGGTCTTAAAATTTGGTGTTACTGAGGACCTATCTTATGTCATTCTGGAAGGAGGATATTCCTGACCTATATGGGACATTAAGACTCAATATTGAGATCATCTTCTGTGTCACTGCATGTAAGGCCACTGACCAAGGGGGGTTCTTCCTTCCATTCTTCCCAGTGGGGCAGTGCCCTTCCAGTCCCTTCTCTGATGAGACTCTCAGCAAAGTAGGAGGTCTGGGCCTTTCCCTTTGAGGCAGCCCTACCTGGCCAGCTCTCAACAGCCACAAACACAGGACTATGTAGATATGTTAAATTCTGAAGAGTGAGGCACATCCCAGAAGAGTATTCCGAAGTGGAAGTTTGAAGGCTGAAGTTGTGACAAATTTGACTGTACAGAGGAAGGCCCTGACACAAAGCTTCTCCACTGCTGCCTTCACTGGAGACTCTCCTCCCCTCTGGCTTCTGCCTGCGCACAGAGAGCCCTCCATTCAATCCTGGTGACTCCATCTCCTCCCTCAGAAAACCCAGTCCTGTCTGTATCTGCTCATCTTCTGATTTAGTGGACATTTATTGGGTGCCCCCCCTTGGTGCTGGGTGCTAGGGACAGAACTGTGAGCCAAACAGACATAATCCCTGTGGAGTTTATAATTTGGCAAGAGAAAACGTTTTACTCAACGTGCGACACAAATAAATATAAAACGACAGAGACTGCACTGGGGGCAGGGAAAGACTTCCCTGAGGAAATGACTCTTGAGGATGAGTGTGAGGAAAGTTTTTGTTTCTTAAGACAGTAGTCACTTTACCATATTTGTATGCCCATGCGAAGCCCATGCCCGCGTTTGAACTGGTGCGCTTGAGAGAGCGGAGGGGCAGATCCATCTCGGGTAGCTAGAAGGACTCCTCTTCAGAGGCAGACAAGCTCCTCTCTCCAAAATGAGATAATGTGGGATTCTGATTCCCTGTTCTGTCTCCCTGCCAGTAAGAGCCATGGGCTGGCCGGTCTGTTTCTTGGTCCCCTGTGAATCAACACGTCTCAGAGACGTGCTTTACTCACCTAGGGATGACCAGAGTTACTTTTCCTTTTGCTTGATTCTTTAGGAAGAATAGAAAATCTCATCCCACCCGCAACACGGTGCTTTTGATTCAGCCACATTGCAGTAAACGTCATAGTACGTTAGTTGTCAGTGGCCTCTCCCTTTGCTGTCTGGAAGGAATGATCAAGCTTTATGGAATCTTTTTGATACAGGACCCTCTGCTAATGATTGAGGCAGGAGAGGCAGGGATCTGTTAGTTCAACTTGCCACGAAGAGTTCACGAGGAAAAAAGGTTCTGGTTCTTGTAAAAAGTCTGACTATAAACTGGAGGGGGCATCTGAGTGAGTCAGTAAGGAACAAACCCCAAACATGGGACATTGAGTACCTCCATTTACAGAAAGAAAAACAGGGGTTCCTTTACACCTTAAACAAAAATGGTAAAGTCAGTTTGGAAGTGAGATTTACAGTCATTCCCTGCATTTCTGCTTCAACGTATGTTGACATATTGCAGCATGTAGTATGTTAGGAAAGATGTGTTGCAATATTCTGCAATATTGAATGTGTAAAGGACAAAGTCACACCTCAATCCCAGGTTCTGAGCTTTGTGGAGTGTTTTGTTTTTTACTCCATCACCCCATCACCTAATCCCACTCATTTCCCCTCTGATGGTCATAAGTTTGTTCTCTATAATTAAGAGTCTATTTCTTTCTTCTTCTTTTTAAATGTTTGTTTATTTATTTTGAGAGAGAGTGAGAGAGAGAGTGAGAGAGAGACCAGGGGAGAGGCGGAGAGAGAGGGAAAGAGAATCCCAAGCAGGCTCTGTGCTGCCAGTGCGCAGCCTGATGTGGGGTTCGAACCCATGAACTATGAGATCATGACCTGAGCCGAAAGCAAGAGTTGGATGCTTAAACAACTGTGCCACCTAGGCACCCCAAGAGTCTGTTTCTTAATTTGTCTTTCCTTTATTTTTTCCCTTTGCTTGTTTGTTTTGTTTAATATATATATATAATGTATGTTATAAATTCCTTTATCCATTCATCAATCGATGGATACTTCGGCTGCTTCCATACCTTGGCTATTGTAAATAATGCTGATACTATAAATAAAGGGGTGCATGTATCCCTTTGAATTAGTATTTTTGTATTCTTTGGGTAAATGCCCAGTAGTGTGATTGCTGGATTGTAGGGTAGTTCTATTTTTAACTTTTTGACGAACCTCCATTCTGTTTTCCACAGTGGCTGTACCAGTTTGCATTCCTACCGACAGTGAAAGAGAGTTCCCCTTTCCCCACATCCTCACCAACACCTGTTGTTTCCTGTGTTATTGGTTTTAGCCATTCTGACAGATGTGAAGTGGTATCTCATTGTAGTTTTGATTTGCATTTCCCTGATGATGAGTGATGTTGAGCATCTTTTCGTGTGTCTGTTAGCCATCTGGATGTCTTCTTTGGGAAAATATCTATTCATGTCTTCTGCCCACTTTTAATTGGATTGTGTGTGTGTGTGTGCTGAGTTTTATAAGTTCTTTGTATATTTTGGATACTAACCCTTTTTGGATATGTCATTTGCAAATATCTTCTCCCATTCCATAGGTTGCCTTTTAGTTTTGTTGACAGTCTCCTTCACTGTGCAGAAGTTTTTTATTTTGATGTAGTCCCAATAGTTTAAGTTTCTTTTTGCTTTTATTTCCCTTGCCTCAGGACACATCTAGTAAGAAGTTGCTATGGCTGATATCAAAGAGATTGCTGCCTGTGTTCTCCTCTAGAATTTTTATGGTTTCAGGTCTCACATTTAGGCCTTTTATCCATTTTAAATTTATTTTTGTGTATGGTGTAAGAAAGTGGTCCAGTTTCATTCTTTTGCATGTAGCTGACCATTTTTTCTGACATGACTTGTTGAAGAGACTGTCTTTTTCCCATTGGCTATTCTTTCTTGCTTGCCACAGATTAATTGACCCTATAATTAGGGGTTTATTTCTGGATTTTCTATTCTGTTCTATTGATCTATATGTCAATTTTTGTGCCAGTGCCATGCTATGTTGATGATTACGGCTTTGTAACTATTACTTGAAATCCAGAATTGTGATGCTCCCAGCTTTGCTTCTCTTTTTCAATATTGCTTTGCCTATTTGGGATAGCCAAATACGAACATTATGATTGTTTGTTCTAGCTTTGTGAAAAATGCTGTTGGTATTTTGACAGGGGTTGCATTAATTGTGTACCAAGGATCACTTTGGGTAGTACAGACATTTTAACAATATTTGTTCTTCCAATCCATGAACATGGAATGTCTTTCCATTTCTTTGTGTCACCTTCAGTTTCTTTCATCAGTGACTTATAGTTTTCAGAGTATAGGTCTTTCATTTCTTTGGTTAGGATTATTCCTGTATCTTATTTTTTGTGCAATTGGGATTGATTCCTTGATTTCCCTTTCTGCTGCTTCATTATTGGTGTATAGAAATGCAACAGATTTCTGTACATTGATTTTGTATCCTGCAACTTTGCTGAATTCGTGTATCAGTTCTAACCATTTTTTGGTGGAGTCTTTGGGGTTTTCTATATATAGTATCATATCACCTGCAAATAGTGAGAGTTTTACTTCTTCCTTACTGATTTGGATGCCTTTTATTTCTTTTTACTGGCTAATTGCTGTGGCTAGGACTTTCTAGTACTACGTTGAATAAAAGTGGGGAGAGTGGATATCTTTGCCTTGTTCCTGACCATAAAGGAAATGCTCTCAGGTTTTCCCATTGAGGATGAGATTAGCTGTGTAGGTTTTTCATATATAGCCTTTACTATGTTGAGGTATGTTCCCTCTAAACTTACTTTGTCGAGGGTTTTTACATGAATGGGTGTTGTACTTTATCAAATACTTTTTTCTGCCTCTATTGAAATGATCATATGGTTCTTATTCTTTCTTTTATTGATATGATGCATCACACCGATTGATTTGCGAATAATGGACCACACTTGTATCCTGGGAATAAATCCCACTTGATCATGGCGAATGATATTTTTAACGTATTGGTGAATTCAGCTTGCTAGTATGTTGTTGAGAATTGTTGCATCCATGTTCATCAGGGATATTGGCCTGTAGTTCTCACTTTTAGTGGTGTCTTTACCTGGTTTTGGTATCAGGGCAATGCTGGCCTCATAGAATGAATTTGTAAGTTCTCCTTCCTCTTGTATGTTTTGGAATAGTTTGATAAGGATAGGTATTAACTCTTTTATTTTCTCCCGTGCTGAAACATATCCCAAGCATGGGTTCAGCAGTTGATAAAGTCATGCTTTGGGCTTGGTTGCTATCAGTCTGGAAGCTTCCAGGTCCCAGCTCCTTCTCCCATCCTGCCCCTTGTCCCATTTCCTGCCATTAACATGTATGTGTGTGGAGGGGAGGCTTTTATGGCCTGAGCGCTAGAGGCTGAGCTAGAAGAGGAGGAGGACAGGGGGGCTGGTGTGGTCTCTGTTCCTGCCCAGGGCCCAAGGAACAGAGAAGTCCCTTCTTTCCACCACTGCCCCTGCAAATCTGGGCCCTGAGAGACACTGGTATTCATTCCACCCTGTGAATGTGGGCCAGGATGTCCTCTGAGCTTTCCAAATGGCTCCTTGAACACGTATGGTGGAGTGGGTACCAGGGGAGGAAAGGAGGAACAGGATGTTGACTGAGGCAGACCACAGTGATTGGTCTGTGGAAACGTGTGAGGTGTCCCCTTGGACCTACTTGGAAGTGACTGGGGCACTTTAAAAGAAAGGAACCAGCTCCTTCTGTTACTTTGATAGATTGCATTTACACATATATACATATATATGTACATATGTATATAATATGTAACACATATGTATAAATGTATATGTGTGTATATATGTATATATCATGTAAATAACATAATATACATTATGTAACAAATGCTATAACATGTTATGTATTACATTACATGTCGTACATTGTATCATATCTGATAATATTATTTGTCCTCTATTCAATTTAGGCTTATATGGTGGTACATCCAACACTGTATCTTAGGATAAATTGGCAATAAATATTTACGAACATTTATGAATGAAAAACCATAATTTTTAGGATGTTAAGTTCTGTCTAATGACTTTATGTATTAGACATGCAGAAAGAGACATTGGGTGAATTTGTCTTTTTGCTTAATTTCACATTAAAAACTTTGTTATTCTAATTTCCATAACACAAATTACCAACAAAATAATTAAAAAAATTTTTTTAAGTTCCTCTAGAGTGACATTGTTTTCACTGCCATCTGTTTCTACTTAGTTATGTGCTATCCTCTACGTTCTTTTTTACATTCCTTTTTGTTATTAAAATGGGCAAGGGTTTTGCAAATTAACTTTATTCTCTCTATAAAGCAGCTGCTCTTCATAAGTGAAAATAGAAATGACAGGGTTTTTTTTGCAACATCTCAAGATTCCAAGGCGTGCTAAGTTTAAGGTGTATGCCCAGAACCAGACCCTGAATGTCACCTGGGGGAGGAGGGAGTGAGAGGTGTCCTAACCTGATGCCTTCATGCAGGCTTCTATACCAAAGTGCCGCAGACTGGATGGCTTGTGAACACTAGAAATTTATTTCTGAGATTTATAGTCTGAGGTCAAGGTGCCAGCAGAGGCCCCTCTTCCGGTTGCAGACTGCCCACTCCTCAGTGTGATCTCTTAAGGCAGAAATAGGGCTTGTGAACTCTCTGGGGTCCCTTTTATAAGGGCACTAATTCCATTTATGAGGTCATAATCATCAAGGTGATTATCATCACATTGTGGGTTAGGATTTCAACAGATGAATTTTGGGGAAACACGTTCAGTCTATAACACCTGAGTCTCAAAGAATCATGAAAGATGGAGACTCACGGCAGCGTGGTTTTGCTGACAGACCAAGGTTAACATAGACCCCAGAGGAATCTCTCCCATCGGACCAGAGTCCCACAGAACAATATTTCATTGCAAAAATGTAAGAGTTTGGGTTTCAATTTAGAGGAATATTTTTTTCTTACTCCTTGAGGGGCACTTACCAGAATGTGTTTTCACCGGACAGGTTTATTTAAAATAGTTCAGGTATCTGGGGTGCCTGGGTGGCTCAGTCGGTTAAGTGCTGACTTCGGCTCAGGTCATGATCTCACGGTTCATGAGTTCGAGCCCCGCGTCGGGCTCTGTGCTGACAGCTCAGGGCCTGCAGCCTGCTTCGAATTCTGTGCCTCCCTCTCTCTCTGCCCCTCCCCTGCTTTCTCTCCCTCTCTCTCTCTCTCAAAACTAAATAAACTAAAAAAAAATTTTAAATAAAAAAAATAGTTCAGGTACAGTTAATCGGTTGCTTAGTGACTTGACAATGGAGCTACATCTGAAAACATCTTGATGCTACAATTAGTGATTGCCAAGTTAGAAGGAGAAAATTCATGACTGCAAAAGAGAGACTTGCTTCTGTTGATAAATGAAGTGAATGAACACCTGTGGAAAACAAGGTTTCTAGTTTGTAAGTGCCACTTAATCAGTCATAGTAATGAAACCGTCTCTGAAGAGCACCGTATCCTTCCCCAAAGGGCTTTTTCTGTACATTCTCTCATTAAATCTGCTGATTTTACTGAAGAGCATCCTGTAGCAAGAACTTCTATAAACCTATAGTTGTTCACTGGCTGTTTCCTATGTGCTGGGCACCAGGGCCAGCACTTTGCACGTTGTCCACCCTGCTCTGACGCTGCCTCATGAGATAAAAGCTCTATTGTCCCATATTCCAGGTCCCATGTTAGGAGGCTCACACAGCACATTGCACCGGGAGAATTCATCAGTGCCTCTATCATCCCCGGCCTATGCCTTTGATATTATCCCTTCAATATTATTTACCCCATCACATTCCAACTATTTCTAAATACTACTCTTCCTTCACTGGTTGTTGGATCAAATACACCTTATTAGTTTAAAAAGAATCTTTCAGGGGCGCCTGGGTGGCTCAGTCGGTTGAGCGTCCGACTTCGGCCCAGGTCATGATCTCGCGGTTCATGGGTTCGAGCCCCGCGTCAGGCTCTGTGCTGACAGCTCGGAGCCTGGAGCCTGCTTCGGATTCTGTGTCTCCCTCTGACTCTGGCCCTCTCCCACTCGCACTCTGTCTTTCTCTGCCTCTCAAAAATAAAGAAACGTAATAATAATAATAAAAAAAAACTTTTAAAAAGAATCTTCCCCTACGGTGTCTGCCTATCTTTCATTCGGAGAATCCTACGTGAATACCTGCGCACTGCAGTGGTTCTGGGTAGCCCCCCCGGGCTTGTAGCCTGGTGCCACCACTTTCCAACTGAGCAAGTGACTTTACTTCCCTGTGCTTCCCTTAGTAAAATTAGGGGAATGATGGTGTATTTCATGAGGTTATGTGGGGGGGGGGGGGGGAAGACAGTACCTAAAATGGAATAAAATAGTGCCTGATGTAGTAAATACTCAGTAAACATTAGGTTTTCTAATATTACTGTTCCTATTGCTGTCATTGATTCCCAATACTTTCTCACATTTGCATTTTTAATTAAGTCTTTTCTCTAAATCTATTCTCTCTCTTATCTATATTTATATTAGATATGTTCGTGTAATATATATTCATATTATGTATATCATTTACATCTATAAAAATAACTTGCTGTCTTTCCCACCATCTGCCTCTAAACTTGTTACTCATCTGCAGTACTGAGTACTGAGTACTGCAGTACTCTTTGCAACCTTTCCTGACCCTCACTCCCTTCGGAGACGCCACCATGCTTCGTGACCTCCATCTTTAATATCCTTTGTGGCACTCATTACAGTTAGTTGCTTCCATATCTATCTCCCTAATAACTATGGACTCATTAGGATCAGGGACCATGTCTTATTTATCCTTTTAATCTCAGTACATTGCAGATTTCCAATTATTTTCAGTTAACGAATGGATGATTGAATTAACAATGCTTGAGGGGTGATATTATTCATTTTTAAAATGAAGTCTACACAACAGAGCAAGAAGAGGCTTTTAAAAATAATTAAGTCCATTCCCTCCCTTCCCATTATCCCTTCCTTTAGAGACGGGGAAGCAGAGGTACAAAAGGGTAAGACTCGCCTAACGTCACATTGATAGTAAGTGGCCAGAGTATGCGTGTAAAGTGCTCGGCCCTTGGCAGACAATCAGAAATAGTTGCCAAGGGCGCCTGGGTGGCTGACTCAGTTAAGCATCTGACTCTTGATCTCAGCTCAGTCTTGATGTCAGGGTCATGAGTTCAAGGCCCACGTTGGGTCTTGCGCTGGGCGTGAAGCCTACTTAAAAAAAAAAAAAAAAAAAAGAGTTGCCAAACAAGAAATCCAAATCCTGCGTCTTTTTTACTGTGTTTCGTCCCTTTTCATCATTAGTCATTATATCAGTGAAGATGCTTTTAGCTACATACAAGTGACAGAAAATGCAATTCAGATTGGCTTAAATAATTGGCTCCTTTGATTTGAAAAGCTTTCTGTGTCTCCGTGTTGCCTCCTGTGGTATGAGCTTTATGCTAAAGCTGCCTTCTTCTTAAGGGCGGCTGCCACCTACCCTCAGGGCTATCTGCTTTGCCATCCACAACCAGAAAAGAGAGAAAGCGAGGATGAGGGGACAGCTGTGGATGGGGGTGGGGGTTACGGATATGGTGGGGAGGTTTCTTTTGGCGGGGATGAAAATGCTCTAAAATTGTGGTAATTGCTGCACAAATGTGTGAGTATCCTAAGACCCATGAAATGGTACACTTTAAGTGAATTGCATGATAGGTGAATTATCGCAATAAAGCTGTTTTGTTGTTGGTGTTTTTAAAGCTGTTTTTTGTTTTAAGTGAGAAAAACGGGGCTTCACTTGACAGTTCATCCTCTGGCAAGACCCAAGACATTTTGTGTGACCTTAATAGGAATTTAAGCTTGCTTTAGCCCACGTCATTTGTAATCGTCAGAACGACACGAACGTGGACACATTGAGATGCATGGCCCCACTGTGCATGAAGTCTGAAGGTCGTCAGAAGAGAGGAGGAGTCAAGGACATCAGGGACACTCCTGTACCTGAAGAGGATTCTGATAGAGCTCAAGCATCAGGTATCCCTGGTCCCTTTGGCTCCCCTCCTTCCAGCATGGTGGGCAAGTGGGGGGAGTTCACTTATGTCCATTCTAAGCAGTCTCCTTGGCTGCTCACTTTCCACTGGTTCCTCTGTCGTCCTCTGCTCTCGGTCCCAGGCTGCTGCCTGCTTTCCTGCTCTTTACAGCCCGAAACTCAAGGACCCCAGTCACTCTCAAACAAATGTTGCCACCCTCGCCAGGGCATTTGTGGAGGTGTGGTAGTTTCATTTCATTTGTGGAGCAGGTAGTTAGGCCTGTTCTAACAAATCGTCTCGAAGCGGGTTGCTTAAAACAGCAGCAATTTACTCTTTCACAGTTCAGGAGCCTGGAGGTCTCTCATCAAGGTTTCAGCAGGGTTGGTTCCTTCTGGAATGAATTCCACGCCCGCTCCTAGCTTCTGAGGCCTGCGGGCCATGCTTGCTGTTCCTGGCTAATGATGGGTCTCTCTAATCTCTGCCTCTGTCTTCACATAGGCGTTTCTCTTCATCTGTATGTTTTCCTCCTTCCCGTCTGTTATAAAGGACACTAGTCACTGGATTGAGGGCACACCTTATCCAGGGTAATCTCCTCTAAAGATCTTTGCCTTAGGTATACCTGCAAAGGTTTACTCCAAATGAGATCACATGATGAATCTCCAGGGGGGCATGAGTTATTGGAGGACACTATTCAACCCATTACCAAAAGTGAAGAAACACTTCCATTTGGGGCCATCCTCTTTTGCCCCGCTACAACATCACTACTCACAGTTACGTGGGCTAATCAGATTTTGCTGAAGTCTTGGCGAAAGTAAAAGGGAGCTAGAGCATATAAAGGGAAAACAACTATATGCTAACTGTGATTTTTTGAAATAAAAGGTTCCTCTAGAAATCAAACCTTTCATAGCCATCACACGAGGAGTAACGGATCTTCCACCTCAGGCCCATGAAGCATGGAGGAGGGCTCCCTTCTTCAAATGTCGATGGTACAGCTGTCCCTTCAATACTCCAGGGATTGCCCTCACCCTAGGGACCTTCCCTTTCCCCAGAAGGTAGTTCAGGGGACCCAGTCATCATTAATCATTTTCCTAAGTCTGAGTTATTTACTACTAGAGTCACCCCATGGGGGTGAGTCCAACAGGATGGTCCAAGGTAGGGTTGACAACATGGAGTACAGTAGAAAAATCGGGACTAGGCACAGCACTCCATACCCAGTTGCTTTTGAAATAACACCACCCTTGAGAGTTACGGCTATGCCTCTTTCTTTTTCTAATTGTCTCCACATCTCTCAAGCATAGTTTCCCAAAACAATGGGGTTTGTAGTCATTTAGGTACCGTGAGAAGAGGTTCATTACTGAGCCATATATCCCTTAATATAAAGGCCAGAGTAAGTTTTTAAAGGTGATATCCTTCTACAATCCTCCCTTACCTTTTCTTGGGGGTAGTGGAGATGGTGGTGGTTGTGGTAGTAGGTGATATAGGTGAGGGGGACAGTGGTTCATTGTCCTGTCATACGACCAAAGTCATTTCTGATTAGAGATCACTTATAAATCACTAGTCTTATTTCAGACGTAGTTCGCTTCCAAATTTTAAGTATATTCTTGCATACACAGGGCTCACAAAAGTACCATCTATTCATGAAACACACTAATGACTTTTACGTGCAGCCCAAACAAATAGTATTGGCCAACTTCTTCCTTCCCATTATCCTGAAATGTAAACAGAACCAAGATTTTATGTGTTATGGTCTCTATAATGTTGGAAATTCCTACACACGTATCAGCAGTATCTTTCAGGGCACATCTTCTTGGGTTAAGCCAACACCTTTCCTACTGAGGCCAAGGGGCTTCTTGGCCATATCTCCAATCCTTTATTTTCCCTTACCTGCTTCTTGTATTTAATTTCTGGCCTGAATTTTTATTGGCTTCGGCTTTATTTCCTGGAACAATTTCACTGTCACTGTTTTTGTTTCATTATGGAATATTTCATTCATATGAAAATTATGGAGACATATAACAAGCAACCATTGTTCGACTTAAACAAACGTCAATATCTTGCATGCTTTGGGTTTTTTTTTTTTTTAAATAAATAAAACATTACGGATTCATTTGGGACCAGATAGGTGCAGGGTTTCCTTTCTTTTTTGTAACCTTCTTACTTATGTTAGTGTTTTAAAATTTGGTTAAGAGAAATTTTATTTTAAGAAGTAGCTAAGTTTCTTCGGAGAATGTTTTTCTTTTAAATGATGGGAAAGTGAGTCCTTTGGATGGTGGAGTCTGGCTGTTTCCATCCTAACCTTTTCTCATCCCGCAGCCCCTCCTGCCTGTCTCCTCCACCGATGACTCCTTACTTCCTATCTTCAACCCAGGTCTCTCTTTGGAATTCCAGACTTGTACATCCAGAGGTCACCTTGTTGTGCCACAGACCCTTCCATCTTAACATAACCCAGCAAACCCGTGATGTCCTCCAACTGCTCTTCCCCATCTCAGTGGATGGCACCATCGTTCATGCGATTAGGCGTCTCCGACACGTACAGAACTGTGGCGCTTTATTCTTTGTTACTTCTCTAACTCTGTCAGCACGTCCTACTGATTCTGCCTCCTCAAATAGGTATCACACTTAGGGACTTCTCTCTTCCTCTGTGACCACCACGCTAGTCTAAGGTGTCATCTACTTCTCTCACTGTAGCAACAGCTTCCCAACTATCCTCTGTCTTTCCTGGGGCCTCCAGCAGGTTCTCCACACAGCAGCCAGAGGAAGATTTTCAGAACACAAATCTGGTAAGACCCCATCCTGCTGGACTCTGATTCTTAAGATGAAAAAGAATGCTGCGTGGTCAGGGTAGTCCGGCCCAGGCTACTCCTCTCGGCCTCTTCTGTGACCCTCACTCTATGCCCCAGCAGCTAGGCTGTGAAAGCAATATGCCTAGGGGCGTCCGGGTGGCTCAGTTGGTCAAGTGTCCACTTTGGCTCAGGTCGTGATCTCACGGCTCATGAGTTCCATCCTGGCAATGGGCTCTGCTGTCAGGACAGAGGCCACTTTGGATCCCCCATCCCCCCACTCTCTCTGCCCCCTTCCCTGCTAGCGCGCAAGCTCTCAGAAATAAATAAACATAAAAAAAAGAGAGAGAGCAATACGCCTATTCTACCCACAGCCTCTGCATGTGCTGTTGTTCCCTCCTTATGAAGTACTCACCAATTTATGGGGTTAACTTCTGTTTATCATTTAGATCTCAACTCACATGTTATGTCCTTAGGAGACTTCCCTGACCCCACCCCCCCAATCCGAGTCAAGTTTCTTTAATATCTGTTTGTATCTTTTCCTCCCGGGACTTTCCTCAGATATAATAATATGCTCTCTTGTTTATTTGATTAAAATTGATCTTCCCACCTCTCCATCCCCTACAAATATATTGTAAGATCTAATGAGGACGTGAATAAATAAGTGAATCTCAAGCTACATGATTTATAGGTAGCCTCGTTGGGACCATGCAGAAACAAGCGTGATAATGCCGATAATAATGTTGTGGCATTCGGGGTGTCCATTGCTATGATCTCTCCTTCCTCTGTTTCAAAAATTACATCAAGGGGCACCCAGGTGGCTCAGTGGGTTACGTGTCCGACTTAGTCTCAGGTCATGATCTGAAGTCCGTGAGTTCGAGCCCTGCGTCAGGCTCTGTGCTGACAGCTTGGAGCCTGGAGCCTGGGTCGGATTCTGTGTCTCCCTCTCTCCCTCTTTGTCCCTCCCCCACTTGCACCCTGTCTCTCTCTTTGTCAAATATAAATAAAAATTAAAAATTAAAAAAAATAAATGAGGTGTTTCAAAAATAACATCAGGCCATAAGCTAATGATACCACTTGTATAATAAGATAAAGGAGAGGAAAGCTCCTGGCATAAGATGCTTGATGAGAGATAGACTATTAATTTTTGGTATCTTAGCAAAATGTATGTTAAATCTTAGCAAACTCACTTGCTGTGAATCCAAATTCCTGTTGTACCTCTTGAGTGTTCTTGGGGCGTCAGCCAGGAGTGACAAATGCTAGCCTCAGTGTCAGCCTCTCAAGCGACAATATGCTATCTTCTAAGTGAGTTGTAATCACTAGAAATGATACATCCACAGCGCCTGTACCATAGTAAGAGTAGGTAAATATTTGCAGACTAAAGAAACAACTTAATGCATCAATTAGTGAGAGTGAAACACCCTAATAGCAAATGCTCAGTGAATGGTAACCATAATAAGATGACAAAATGACTGGAAAGAATGCTTTCTTGTAAGAAAAAGGAGGTGGCGAGCCGATGTGGGAATAAAGGATTGAAAATCGGTGGAGGGCAATCAATCCTGGACAATAATGCAGAAGAGGTTTCGTTTCCAGGCCGGGTGCTTGAGCAGCTTCACCGTGTTAACGGCTCTAGGATGGGCCGACACCCACAGCCGGCTGTCTATCACGCAGTGTTACCTGATGTCCATAGGCAGCTATAGACAAAAATGAGTGGAGAGCCTCACAAAGGAAAGGATGAGCTAGAGACAGAGAAGCGGAACCAGCAGAGTAGTGGGGGGAGGTGGGGCTGGGAGGCTGGGGTAGGTCAGAGAGGCCAAATGAGGAGGCGGTGGTCAGAGCTCCAAAGAGCAGTTCGGATGGCAACAAAACCACATTCTCTGTATCTAATGATAGCCATACGAAGGTCAAGGATGACTTTGGCAAAGCCCGGTTTTCAGCAAAGCAGGGGTGCAGGAGGCAGAAACAACTGAGCTGGGCAGTGAGTGGGCGGAGAGGACTACAGGCAGGGAGATTCTTTCAAGAAATGTGTCCCGAATTGGCAGAGGAGAGACCGGGTGTGGTAGTTTGAAGGGGAGTCAGGGTTGAGAGAGGGGTTTTTTGTTTATTTTGTTTTTAGGTGAGGAGGCGTAGCATCGTTACAGCCTGAGAAAGGAATTGGAAACAGTGGCCTGGAGAAAGAGGGGATAATGAATAGGTTGCAGTTCTAAAGAGGCATCAGAATGCCAGGCCTGCCGTCGTCAACCCCGTGGTACACCCCAAAATAAAAGAAAATGCATTCTTGATCTCCCTCCTCCATTCATCTGTATGGCCCTGGACCCTCTCCCTTGGCCTCCGCTTGCACTTACATTCTTGACCTCCTGCTGCATTGCCCTGACCTTTTGCTTTGCCTCTTATTTTCTTTAGCCTGCTCTCACCCTTAAGATCTGATGACTGATTTAGCTTCCCTGGCGCCCAGCCACTGTTCCCCTTGGCCGCACTACTTGCCTTCACCCTCAGCTGTTGCAACTCTTGGCCACCCTGAGGAAAGGCCCTGCCAAGCCCCCCTCCCTGACTCGTCCACGTGGAGGAGAAGGGTTTCCTGGGGGAGCTCACATCAAGAGGATGAAATCTGGGTGCAGGGGAAGGTGAGCTTTGAGGCCGGCGGGGAGGTGAGGAGGGAGCCAGAGGAATTTCCCCAGGAGGGTGACTTCAGTCTTCTCTTCAGTCTGATTCTGTACCATTCTGGCGTGTTTTGTTTTGTTTTGTTTTGGTTTGGTTTTTACCACGAGGATGTATTATGGAAAAAGCACAACTTTTGTTTTTAAAACAAAAACTGATAAATGAGGGGGAAGGAAGTGTGTTCATTCATTCATTCATTCATGCATTCATTCAACAGATACCTTTTGAGCCCCAGGCGGGCCATGTGCTGGCCACACTGGTGAACAGGCTCCATCCCTGATCTCAGGGCGCTTGCCACTGGGCAGGGGAGATGTGCAGACATTAAGCAAATAATTACTCACCTATTTACGTCAGTGCAAAAGTTGGGACTCTGGGAGGGTTGGGCCCTGAGTGCTACTGCTTTCACTGAAGGGTAGGAGGCAAGGTCATTTGCTCAGAAAGGAGACGGAGCTGGGTAGGGGGCTGGAAAGCCTGCTGAAGGTTAGGAAGAAGTGTTGCAGGAAAGGGGTCGGGGGGAACGTGTTAACAAGAGCAGAACTGTGCATACTTTTTGCTTTGAAGGTTTCCAGATTCAAGTGCCAGAACTTGATTTTAAGCTGGCCATGTGTGTCGCATACTTGCTTTCAAAAAGCAAATCCCTTTTCTTTAGACTCTGTTAGTCATCATTCTCTTTTTAACATGGCCAGCAACGATCTCCTTTTGCAGAAATATCTTCTCTTCACAGTGATTGTACCAATAGCCAATCTGGGTCTTCAGGACCGTTAAGTGACAGGATAGATTTTTAGATTAAAAACAACACAACTGTGTCCTCATTAGATTCTCGAGAGTCCTTCATCCCTCCCCACTGGGCTTTGGCAAACCCGGAACCGTTGGCTTCCCAGGGCATTGGCACCTGGTTGAGCCTCAAAAGTATATTACCAATAAATTGACTCCAGCTTTACCTAGCATATTTAAACAATAACAGCTTAATTATATTCTTGCAAATTATAGGTGCCCCACAACATATTTTTCATCTATTGTGCACCTTTCTTCGTATCATTCACTATTTTATGAGAATATATTTTCCGAATATTGGAGAAGAGAATTAGAAATAAAACCGGCATCTCCTAGGTTTTTCTCTTGCTGGAAGCAGTGCTTTATTTAATTTACCCACAGGCTTTATCGTCTATGTAGTGATTTCCAAATGTATTTCGAATTTGCTAGTGAGTGGTGTACAAAAATCAGGGTGTCTTCAGATATTAAGGGATAAGAAAACAAGAGAGTGTGACAAAGAGAAGTTATCTCACTAATAGTTTCCAGATAACTGGTTCATTTGTTTTGTATGTACCTTGCCTGCCTCCCTCCATTCATTTTGTTTGTGCTGCCCCGGATAGATATCTCCTGTAAAAACAATCTATTATGAGCTGTAAGGAGGGAGACAAGGAGAGACAAGATATGTCACTGAATTTTAAAAAATATCTGTATGTGTTTCACCTAATAGGCAAATAATACATGTTTATTACATTGAATTGAATTGAACCAGGATCAAGGGCATGTGGCTTACAGTTGAAATTCGGTTGCCTATGGTATCCGGTCGGATCAATAGTACTGGGGGAGGAAAGAGAAAGGAAGGAGGCAAAATATGAAACAAAGTGAGAAAACAAAAGCAAAGTGAAGAGCAAACAATTACAAAGATGGATATTAGTACATATCTACATTAGGTATACAGTTACATACGTTTATATGTATATATGCTCCTACACCTATGTGTATATGTGTAGCAGTCTCCACATGTGTGTGTGCAGCAATAATAACATTACAGGGTCAAATGTTAATAAGTAAGAAATTGGGGGGCACCTGGATGGCTCAGTCTGTTAAGCCTCCAACTTCGGCTGAGGTCATGATCTCATGGCTCAAGTCATGATCTCACAGTACGTGGGTTCGAGCTCCGCCTTGGGCTCTGTGCTGACAGCTCAGAGCCTGGAGCCTGCTTCAGATTCTGTCTCCCTCTCTCTGCCTCTCCCCTGCTCGTGCTCTGTCTGTCTCTCTCTCTCTCAAAAATAAATAAACATAAAAAAATTTTTTTAAATAAGAAGTCGAGTTCAACTTCATCATATTCTATTTCTTTCATTTTTTTTTTAAAGTTTATTTATTTTGAGAGAAAGGGGAGGAGGGGCAGAGAGAGAGGAGACGGACTGAATCCCAATCTGCTGACTGCACAGAGCCCCATGTGGGGATTCGACTCACAACCGTGAGATCATGACCTCAGCCAAAATGAAGAGTTGATGTTTAATCCACTTAACAGGCTGTGTCACCCAGGCGCCCCTGTATTTCTTTCATTTAAAATTTTTTTTAAATTTTCATTATTATTATTATTTTATTTCTTTCATTTTAAACTAACACCTCAGTTTCTGGGCCCCTCCTGTCACACTGTCATCCTCCTTGCGTGTGAATAGAAGGCATATCCGTGACCTGAAGCACCGCCACTTCCTGCAAAATACTTTCTCCTTCCAGTGAAGGGCCCCACTCATACGTGGGCCGATCCTCTTAACTTCGTACTGATTTCCAGAGCCTCCTATTGCATTTAGGCTCCGTGTCACCTGTGCTGTAGAAGGCCAGGGTGAAATCCAAATAAAGGTTTAAAAAGCCAACAAGGACAGGAAACAGTCACAAGTTAGTGTTGTGGCCAGTTGCCCAGTGTCAGAACCCCTTTCCTGTGTTTGAGAGGTTCCTCACCTTTGAGTCTTGGTCGGGTGGTTCAGACACTGATTATTACAAAAGCTGAGTAGGTCAGCCACTTGCTTTCCTCACCTCCTTTGGAGCGAGGGCCAGAAGGAATGCGTGGGTCTCCAACACGCCCCCGTCCAGGGGCCACAGAGACTTGGGGGACGCGCTCTCTGGCTGCAGCAGCTGCAGGAGAGCCAGTGGCGTGGACAGAGCCCACGCTCGCCTTGTCCCCCACAGGCCGCAGTGCTCGGAGAGGGGGCAGTGACGGCTCACTTAGACCAGCCCTCCCGTGGAACAGGGGCATTTTCTAGCTCTGTCACCCTGCACCAGATTCCCCACCCAAGGCCTTAGGGAGCTCCTGGATTCCTTTCCATGGAGAAGAAAAAGCTGCCCCCTGCTGGCAAGTGCAGGGCTCTGCCTCATCCCTTCAGTTGGTCCCGAGCGATCTGTGCTCCTTTTCATGGGTTTCTGTTCTGTCAAAATTCTTCAAGGTTTGCCGTCTACAGCTACAAACCCTTGCTGGTATAATAAGGCTACCCACGTGTCCAGTTATACCCATAAGCCTTTTTGTAGTATTATGCACCTCTTAAAATATAGAATTCTTTTAATATAATTTTATTTTTGAGAGAGAAAGAGCAGGGAAGGGAGAGCAAAGAGGGAGGGAGAGGGAGAGAATTCCAAGCAGGCTCCATACTGTCAACACAGAGCCGGTCGCAGGGCTCAATATCACAAATCGTGAGATCGTGACCTGAGCCGAAGTTAAGAGTCCAATGCTTAACCAATTGAGCCACCCAGGAACCCCTAAAATTCTTTTTAAGTCATTCTGTTATATTATCTGGCATTACCATAGGA
This sequence comes from Panthera pardus, assembly GCF_024362965.1. NCBI lineage: Eukaryota > Metazoa > Chordata > Mammalia > Carnivora > Felidae > Panthera > Panthera pardus. Next base: position 67,719,002 of record NW_026526991.1, on the reverse strand, counting down.
CCTCTTATAATATCCTCCCCAAATAACAGAACTAGCCAACATTTGCTATTTAATCTAAAGCCTCGGTCTCCTGACCCAAAGTAAATCATTAGCTTACTTACACTTTTAAATGTCCACCTTCAAGATTAAATGGCTCAGCTGCCAAAGCCTAAATGAGATATTTTAAAAGTTAAGCTTATCTCATCGTGGGAAAGAGGAAAAGGAAGACAGTAGTTATCAGCTTGCACCTGAGGGAACCCTTAAAGTATACGTAAGACAACACCCATTCCTGAGGAGAATACACTGGGGCACCGGTGGCCCCACTCTATCTTCCACTGACAGATTACAGCTTCACACTTGCTGGGCATCTTTTCCAACCGGACTACGGTCACAGGAGCAGCCACCGCCAGTGAGATCGCACCCGGCTCCCACTATACTCACTGGGCTTACTTCAAGGACATGGCCAAATCCTACTAAATCTTGGCGCTCACCTCCTCCGTTAAACCTCCTAATTGAGTTTATGGGGCCAGGTGAATGCAGGCAGGCGTCTTCTGGTCACCTGCCATCTCCTGAGGGCTCCTTTCCATACTGTTTTCTATATCCTATCGGTTAACCGAAACCTGAGCCTCTCCCTCCCCTTCCGCTCACCCCTGGGACCTCTAGAAGTCCTGCACCATAAGCCTCAATCTTTCTTACCTTCAACTTCTTTCCTGGACAGTTGCTTTACCTCCTTCACATCGCTGAAATAACCCCCAGGTGACATCATTTCCCTTGCAACCTGGGGGCTGCTTCTTTTTGTGCTCACCAGAGTCCTTTCTGTATTAACAGAAGGTGGTGTGGACAAGTGTTGCCACAGTTATCCGAAACAGGCATCTCCTGAAGTGCTCACACCTTACCTCCCCAAAGGCCTGGAGCTGGTAATGATCACATCTCCTTTTATGTGGGTCCTTCTCGAGAGAAAACACTAGTCTCTCCCATCTTGTTGATGGCTTGTTAATATCCTCTCCCAGTGTGTGGATTGTCATTTTACTCTGTGCAGTGTCTTTTGATGAACACAAGCTCTTAACTTTAGTGTAATTAAGTCCATCGATCTTACCATCTTACGTGGTTTATGCACTTTATACAATATTTACAAGGCGACTTTTATTTACAGTTTGCAGTTGACCTTTATTTACTTATGACTAATATTAGAATTTATGACCTTGAAGTCATAAAGATAGTCTGTTTTATTACATTTATAAAGCTTAATAATTTTGGCTTTCTCATTTAGATTTTTAATCTACCTGATTATTTTTTATTTATGTTGTGAGAAGTGCACTCAATTTTGTTTTTCTTTAAAAGGATCATCAATTTCCCAGGATGATTTATTGAAAAGAAAATCATCATTTCCCTGTTGACCTGCAATACTACCCCAATCTTATTTCAACAGCCTGTATATTAATGTATCTGTTTGGGAAGTCTAATTTGTATTATTGGTCTATTTTTCTCTGCCTGCACCAATGTGTGCTTATGTACTTTAATTTGATAATACCTTATGTAAACGATGTCTACTTGTCATCTCACCTTTTTTTTTCTTCAAACGTATCTTAGTTATTCTCAGCTCTTTGCATTATGCAGAATTTATAATTAGCTTATTAATTTTCAAAAAAGAAAAACATGTTGGATATATGGTTAGTATTTCACTGAATCAATTTAGAGAATTGACCTTTTTTAAATATTGCACTTTCCACTCAATGAACATCGTTTATCTTTCCATTTTCTTAGGCCTCTTTAAACATCATTCGGTAAAATTTTATGCATTTATCCAGAAAGTTCTTGCCTATGTTATGTCATTTTTGATATTAGATACTTCTTTATGTGTTTTATTTAAATTCAAGTTAGTTAACACAGAGTGTCGTCATGGCTTTAGGAGTAGAACCTAGTGATTCATCTCTTACATATGACACCCCGTGCTCATCCTGAAAAGTGTCCTCCTTAATGCCCATCACCCATTTAACTCATTTCCCCTCACCGCCCCTCCAGCAACCCTCAGTTTGTTCTCTGTGTTTAAGAGTTTCTTACAGTTTGCTTCCCTCTGCCTTCGCTTCCCCTATGTTCATCTGTTGTGTTTCTCAAATTCCACATACAAGTGAAATCATATGATATCTCTTTCTCTGACTGACTAATTTGGCTTAGCTTAATACCCTCTAGTTCCATCCACATTGTTGCAAATGGCAGGAATACAAGATGCTTTTCATTGCTGAATAATACTCCTATATATATATATATATATATACACCACATCTTCTTTATCCATTCATCAGATGATGGACATTTTGGATCCCTCCATAACCTGGCTATTGTTCATAGTGCTATAAATGTGTTGGGGTTCATGTGCCTTAATGCTATAAATATTGGGGTTCATGTGCCGTACTGCTATCAATATTGGGGTTCATGTGCCTCTAGAATCAGCATTTTTGTATCCTTTGGATAGTTCAGTTGCTAGTCGTAGGGTAGTCTATATTAATTTTTTGAGAAACCTCCATACTGTTTTCCAGAGTGGCTGCACCAGTTTGTGTTCCCACTAGAGGTGCAAAAGGGTTCCCCTTTCTCCACACCCTCACCAACATCTGTGGTTTCCTGAGTTGTTAATTTTAACCATTCTGACACGTGTGAGGTGGTACCTCATTGTGGTTTTGATTTCTATTTCCCTGATGATGAGTGATGTTGAGCATCTTTTCATGTGTCTGTTAGCCATCTGGATGTCTTCCTTGGAAAAGTGTCTATTCATGTCTTCTGCCCATTTCTTCACTGGATTATTTGTTTTGGGGGTGCTAGGAGTTTGGTAAGTTCTTTATAGATCTTGGATACTAACCTTTATCTGACATGTCATTTGCAAATATCTTCTATTCCATATGTTGGCTTTTAGTTTTGTCGATTGTTTCCTTTGCTGTGCAGAAGCTTTTTATCTTGATGAGGTCCTAATAGTTCATTTTTGCTTTTATTTCCCTTACCTCTGGAGACATGTTTAGTAAGAAGTTCCTGTGGCTGAGATCAAAGAGGTTGCTGCCTGTTTTCTTCTGTAGGATTTTAATGGTTTCCTGTCTCACATTTAGGCCTTTTATCCATTTTGAAATTATTTTTGTGTATGGCATAAGGAAGTGGTTTTATTCTTCTGCATGTCACTGTCCTGTTGTCCCAACACCATTTGCTGAAGAGATTGTCTTTTTTCCATTGGATACTCTTTCCTGCTTTGTTGAAGATTAGTTGGCCATGTATTTGTGGGTCCATTTCTGGATTCTCTATTCTGTTTCATTGATCTTTGTGTCTGTTTTTATGCCAGTACCATACTGTCTTGATGATTACAGCTTTGTAATTAAAGTCTGGAATTGTGATGCCTCCAAGTAGAATTTAACAGTACATTAAAAGAATTACTCACCATGATCAAGTGGGACTTATTCCTGGGCTGTAGGACTTGTTCAATATTCACAAAGCAATCAATGTGATATACCACATTAATAAAAGAGAGGATAAGAACAATCTGATTCTTTCAATGGATGCAAAAAAAGCATTTGACAAAATACAGCCTCCTTTCTTGATAAAAACCCTCAGGAAAGTAGGGATAGAAGGAACATTTCTTAGCATCATAAAGCCGAAATGGAAGGCCCACAGCTAATATCATCCTCAATGGGGAAAAACTGAGAGCTTCCCCCTAAGATCAGGAACACGACAGGGATGTCCACTCTCACCACTGTTGTTTACCATAGTGTTGGAAGTTCTGGCCTCAGCAATCAGACAACAAAAATTGTCAAGGAAGAAGTCAAACTTTCACTCTTTGCGGATGACATGATACTACATGGAAAACCCAAAAGACTCCAAAAAACTGCTTGCACTGATACATGAATTCAGCAAAGTCACCGGATATAAAATCAATGTACGGAAATCGGTTCACTTCTATATACCAATCATGAAGCAGCAGAAAGAGATATCAAGGAATCGATCCCATTTACAATTGCACCCAAAACTATATTATTTTAAAAAGTGTCTGTTTAATTTTATTTTTCAACTGCTGCTGGCATGTGAAATGCATGCCAACATTTATTGGCAGCAACTTTGCTATAAAAGCTCTCTGGTTATTTCAATTTTTAAAAATTTTTTTGAATGTTTATTTATTTTTGAAGGAGAGAGAGATGGAGAGTGAGTGGGGGAGGGGCAGAGAGAAGGAGACACAGAATCCGAAGCAGGCTCCAGGCTCTGAGCTGTCAGCACAGAGCCCAACATGGGACTCGAACTCTAACCGTGAGATCATGACCTGAGCCGAAGTCGAACGCTCCACTGACCGAGCCACCCAGGCCCCCATCTCTCTTGCTGTTTCTAATTTTCTGTAGCATCTTTTGCGGTGTTTCTGTACAAAATCACATCACTTGCAAATAATTTTAATTTTGTTTCTTCCTTTCTAGTCCTTGTAGTTTTCCTTTTTTTGCATATAGGCATGCTAAATTTGAAGGAACTGTGTGGTGTTGTAAGCAGATGTGTTACAAAATTCCACTTTCATATATGTATTTCTTCTCAATAGTTCATTGTTAGTGAGTGGAGGGGTAAACATATGATGATGAATGCTCAACAAGACTATTAAATGTCATATTAATGAAAATTTCTAAGATGTTACAGATATTACAATGCTATCTCATCTTGATGCCAGTAAGTAAACTTTACAGAACTATCAAGTGGTGCCTCATTAAAAACGCCATTTGAAGGTTGTCCAGTGGCAAAATGTTGACTGCTATGACATCTGATTTTCTCCAACTAGCAAGCAAAATTTTGATGTTAGTAACATCATTTCTTACAACACACTTGAGAGCAGGTGTTTGCCTTTGTATTGTTGTTGCCAAAAAAAAAAAAAAAAAAAAAAAAAAAAAGACAGACTGCATCTTTCAACTGTTAAGTCAAGCTTTGGCAGTTGAGTTTCCGTGAAACAGTTTCTTCTGCAATAGCGTATTAACGTTCTAAGTTTGAGTGGTATGTTTCTCAGTGTTTAATTTGTAAATTTATTTGCTTTTATAGTGGTATAAGAATTATGATTATGCATTCTTTGTGCCTAGTTTTATTACATATTTAAGGAATGTTGTAGTTAAAATAGTTTTAATAAATCTTGGTTGCCTCTGAGGATTTTTCCTTTTGAAATAGTCTCTCATCTTCTTACTTACGTGTGAGAAATTCTGTTCTAATGAGCTGGGAGGCTCTCCTTGCTCTCACCTTGGAGGACCCTGGCTTTGCTGCCGTTCCTAACTGTGTAAGTTACCTACTCACATTGGATGGGTGTACCTGACTGCATCTGTTTCTCCACTGTGGGGCTCCTGAGTGCTCTTTTTAAAATGCAGATCTGATTGTAATCTTTGTCTCCTTAAAAGTATTCGTTAACTTTCCTTTATTTTTAAGATAACACCAAAAGTTATTTTTTTAAGTTTTTTTGAGATCTAATTGACATACAACGCTGGGTAAGTTTAAACATACAGCATAATGACTTCACGTGCATATATTGCAAAATGATTACCGTTGTAAGTTACCATCAACTCAAACAGTTAACAAAGAAAATTTTCCCCTTGCGATGAGAACTTTCGGATCTACTCTCTTTCAAAATTCTTAACGTAACTAGGAAAGTTGTGCATAATGCAGTGCCTCCCCACCTCTCTAAATTTATCTTTGCACACTGCTCCATTTACAGGTGACTTCATCCTTCCAACTGCTCAGTCAAAAAGCCCGGAGTCACCCTCAACCACTCCCAATTATGTACCACATCAGTAGATCGTTCGGGCTCTACTTTCAAAATATATAGACTCTGACCATTTCTCGTCTCTCTCATACTGTTGTGTGGTCCATTCCACCAACACCTAGTTACAATTCCAGAATCATGTCTTGATTCGTGTCCACGCCCTTACTCCTTTATTAGTTTTCTGTTGCTGTAACAAATTATCACAAACTCAGCATCTCAAAGCAACGCTAATTATTATCCCACAGCTCTGTGGCAATCCCGTAGGTTTGACTGGTTTTCTGATCCAGGAACTATAAAGTCAAAGGTGTCTGGAAGCTCTGGGGAGGAACCCACTTCAAGCTCATGCGAGTTGTTGGCAGAATTCAGCTCTGCGTGGATGTAGGCAGCCCGGTGTTTCTGCTGAGAAACAGACAGGCTGAGGGTCTTTGCAGCCTGGTGGCTGATGCTCCAACGGCTGAGCTGGCTCTCATTGAGCGTGGGGGAAATACACGCACCCGCAATGCACTGCAATGGAGTGTTTACTATATAATGTGCTGTGTGTGTACTTTAAGGAAACTGTTTTAGATATAAATGGTGTTATAACGAATAAGTGCTACATACATAGGCTGGCTTTAAAGGATGTATGTGTGCTCTCGTATGACTGGTTAATATTAGGCTCTGCCCCTGCCATACTGTAAGCTTTGACTGCTCTATCCTCAGTGCTAAACACAGCGCCTGGAGCAGAGGAAGTACTCAGTAAGTATATATTGAATAAATAAGTGAACAACAGTTTTATATTGGTCACTAAATCCAGACTACAAAAATGTTTTGAATCTCAGGATCAGTTCAATGTTGTCTTCATGATCAAGATAAAATCGTTGAGCCTATAATATTTCTGAGTGGATTGGGGAGAAAATATGTCTTTTGGATGTAAATTTCTGCTGCTGATGCAATAGTCCTGGGGCAGATCAACCAGAGATGAGCAGGTCCTGCCCGGAGAGATAGATGCAGGCCAAGACCTGAGCCTGTGGCAGGCTGGGGCTGCTGTTATACTTGGCTCACTGGTTTGGGTGATACTTTGAGACAGATCTGTTCTTTAGATCTTGTCCTTCTGGCAAGAACGCAAGGATGGTGATCCAACAAGGACGGTGATCCAACAACAATCAAGCCTTGGTCTAACAAGGAGGCCTACTACTGCAGTCAGCCCAAACACAGTCACCCCAAGGGAGACTGTGTAGACTTTCAAACTATATTACCTTAGAACTTCTAGAAGATACTAGAAGGTATCGTGTGGGGGATGAGCTAGTCAGCCTTCTTTCTGAATTTTCTTCCTGAATTACCACTCTCTTTGAGGAGGGCTCTTCTTCCTTTTGTGAGGGCTTGCTATGGAGGGCTTGAGTCCATCTTTAAATCCACTCAGCTAGTAGAGAAGACATCCAGATTAAATTGTGCGAAAATTAACTACTGCCAATTGTGAAGATTTTTCTCTGCTTCCAATGTCATAGAAGCTACAGGGTTAGGGTTATACTAATACTAATTATAGAAGCTATCGTATAGGGTTATACTAATTTGCGGGACCTAGTCCATAAACTAGAAAATACTCAGTAAGCTAGTGAGGAGCAGGACTCATAATAAGCCTACCTCTTTAAACAGGAATACTCATTCCACATAAAAAAGTAGGCTCGTATTTGTTCGATTCGTACACTCAACAGACATTTAAAATAATCATTCAATTTTTGTCAACAGCCTGAAAAAGACAGTTATATTGGATAACCCCCCTCTGGGTGTTCCCTGGGTTTCCATGGATTTCCCCAATACACATCAGGGTCAAAGCCAAGTAGACAAAACCAGTTTGTGGTGAGGGCTAATGATTTGCCATACGATTTTAGGTGCAGTTTTCTGATCTTTCTGGGCACAGTTCCCTGATCTCTTACAGAAAGGGAACATTTCTCCTTCAGGGTTTTGAGAAACAATCAACAAGCTAATTATAAAACACTTTGCCAAAAAAAATACCATGCCACACACAAGCGCTCAATAATAAAGGCTGCTTTGTAACTTCAGAACGTCTTGAAAGTTGATCAGATAGGATGAGGGTGATGTTGAGTTTGGGGCTAATGTTTGGGTTAGATTTTGCTTTCTTTTCCTGAGGGGTGGTCCTGTGAGGAAGGCTGTATTTCACCGGGGTTAGTGACTTAGGTCTAGCCGTATAGTGTGGCAGGCATTTCTACAAGCAAAGGAAAGACAGCAATGACTAAATAGCTCTTGCCTTCAAGGAGCTTAGCAAATGGGGAATGTAGAAAAATGTGCATTTACAACTCCATGTGAGAAGTGCTTTGAGAGTATTGATGCTTGTGCTGTAAAATATACAGTATAGCAGCTAAAACCTGAATTTGTAAAGGGAAGAAGATAGGAGAATATGGTCCCAGAGGAAAGAAAGAGAAAGCCAGATATCTTAGAGGAACTAAAAGCAGTTCTGTTTGGCTGAGGTGCAAAGAAGAGTGGCCTCACTCTTGAAGGCTTTACTCCACATTAGGGATTTTAACTTTATCCTAAGGACAATAGGTACCCATTAAAAGGTATTAAACAGGGAAGCGACATAATCTGATCTGTGTTTTAAAGGGTCACTGTAGAAAGGTGTTTTGAAAGGTCACTATGTTATGTGTATCTTACCACAATATAAAGAAAAAAACCTCACTATGGGGTGCCTGGGTGGCTCAGTCAGTTAAGTGTCTGACTTCGGCTCAGGTCACGATCTCACGGTTTGTGGGTTCGAGCCCCACGTCGGGATCTGTGCTAACAGCTTGGAGCCTGAAGCCTGCTTTGGATTGTGTGTCTCCCTCTCTCTCTGCCCCTGCCCCCCCCCCCCAAAATAAACATTAAAAAAAACTTTTAAAAAAAACCTCACTATGGACAATTTTTCTATGAAAGGAGATAATGGACTTTACCGAAATTAAAACCTTTTGCTCTGCGAAAATGTATGTGAAGAGGACAAAGAGAGAAATTATAGACTGGAGGAAAAAGTTTTTCAAACCACACAACCAACACAGGATTTGTATCTAGAATATGTAAAGAATTCTTAAAACTTGACAGCAAAAACAGCAACAACAAAAAATAATGCAGTTAGAAATAGACAAAAGACGTGAGCAGTCATGCTACTGGGGAGGATATCCAGATAGCAAACAAGCACATGGAAAGAGGTTCAAGATCATTAGCCATTAGGGAAATGTATGTTCAAACTCTGGTGAGGTATTACTACACATCTATCAGAATGGCTAAAACAAAAAATAGTGAGAACACCAAATGCTGGTGAGGATGTGGAGAAACTGGATCATTCACACTTTGCTGCGAAAATGTAATTGGTATAGCCACTCTGAAAAGTAGTTTGGGAGTTTCTCGTAAAACCAAACATGTAACTACATACCACCTAGCAAGTATATTTTTCGATATTTATCCCCAAATAAATGAAAACTTATGCTCACACAAAAACCTCTCTGTGGATGTTCACAGCCATTTTCTTTGTAATAGCCAAAAAGTTGGAGTCAGTATAGATGTCCTTCAACAGGAATGTTTAAACAAACTGTCTTACATACTCCCCCTAAAAACTCCTCAGCAATAAAAAGGAACAAACTATTGATACACCCAACTTGGATGAGCCTCCAGCTAATTATACTGAGTGAAACAAAGCCAATCCTAAAAAGTTACATACTGTATGATTTCATTTATATAATATTTTTGAAATGACAAACATTAGGAATGGAAAACAGAAGAGAGACTGCCAAGGGTTAGGAACCAGGAAGGTGCAGGCTGTGCTAGAGGGAACAGTTTAAAAAGAAGGACAGGGGCGCCTGGGTGGCTCAGTCGGTTGAGCGTCCGACTTCGGCTCAGGTCGTGATCTCGCGGTCCGTGAGTTCGAGCCCCGCATCGGGCTCTGAGCTGACGGCTCAGAGCCTGGAGCCTGTTTCAGATTCTGTGTCTCCCTATCACTGCCCCTCCCCCGTTCATGCTCTGTCTCAAAAATCAATAAACGTTAAAAAAAAATTTAAAAAAAAAAGGACGAACCGAAGGGTCTTTATGGTGTTGGAACTCGTTTGTGGTGGTTGATGCACCAATAAACACAGGTAATGAAACCGTATAGAACTTAATATGCACATGCGTGTCTGCCCACCACAGACACATTACTACAAGGAAAGCCGCTGAATTCCAAATAAAAGAGGTGCATTGTATCAATGTTAAAACCTCAGTTATGACTGAGTTATCGTTTTGCAAAATGTTACTTTTCAGGGGAGCTGGGCAAAATGTACAAGAAATCTCCCCACAATATTTCTTACAACTGCATGTGAGTCCACAATTACCACAATAAAAAATTCAATTAAAAGCCACTCTGCCTTGTAGACGACAAGCTCTGGGGAGCTCGGAAAAGAGATTGCGGGGCTGCACCTCCAGAATTTCTGACACAAGTGGTCTGGGGTGGGGCCTGAGAATTTGCATTCCTAGCAAGTCCCTGGGTGACACTAATACTTCCGGTTGGGGAGCTGCACTTTGAGAACCACGGAATTAGAGGGTCGTTGTGGCTTTCCCCCACTTAGGGGGAAAAACAGAGTTTGGCTTTTCCTCAGTGTTGCTTTTCACAAAGCCTTGAGTCTCCTGATGGGTTTCTGCAAGGCTAGGTATCTGTGTTCCAGAGCAGAGTTGAAGTACCTGGTTGGTGCGCAAAGAATGACCTGGCTGGTAGCATTAACATAACCTAGGAACATGCTAGAAATGCGTAATTTGGGGCTTCCACCTAGATTTAGCGACTGGGCTGGGGCACTACAGTCTGTGTTTTAACAAGTCTAGCAGGTGCATTCTGTGCATGCCAAAGTTTGAGGACCCCTGGATTAGAGAGAGGCAAGAGAGGACGTTGCGAAGCTATTTAGGACCTTCTGAGTTAATATTAACAAGCATAAAGGGCTTTCCAGGTGTATCTGATTTCAAAACAAGATACGGCAAAGGAAAAATCAAGGTGTGGCCTCCGCAGGGTAGTGGATATTGACGTCTAGTCTCAAGAGTAGACAGAAGGCAACACTAACTTACCTCCTTCACAGCCAGCACTGGTCTAATCAACCAATTAAGGGATCATAAAGCACACAGAAAGAATAAGCCCAAGATTGACACTAAGTGGCAATTAGGGGTATTAGGCAGTGCCCATTATATGCTCAGAAACATATCAACATGTTGATTTTAAGAGGGAATACGACCAGACAGTGTTCATGAACTGCCAGGCTTTCCAGGGCCTCTTACTTACTTCAAGTCACAGGATCAGTTGGCCCTTGAACAATCACCTTTCAGGTTGGTTAATTCCACCAGCCCAGAATTCAGTCTTTCAGCTACCTATTGAAGGCCTGTGCTGGTTTTTCCATTATGTGCGGTGAGGGTTCTGGAAGTAGAGCACAGTATCTGATTTCTCAGTTCCCTTCTATTCCTAGCTGCGATTTTAGATGTGGCTGGCTGTCAACATTCAGAGACCCGTTAAGTCACTGGGGACCACAGCTCAGGGTGCATGCGTGAGCAAGTGAGTTTATTACCAACTTTGTGCACATGAGTCATCACTGCTCTATTTGTGGAACAGGGCAAAGATTGCCGGGTCATCACCAACGCCTGACTTGGTTGGCTCAACAGCTACCCAAGTGGATATGAAGTTGGAATAATTTTACTCATTTATTGCTCTGCTTGCAAAGTAACCAGTAAAATGTCTAAAATTTATAACACTTTCTCAATACATTGTCTCAATACAATACAAGGGAAGGGGCGCCTGGGTGGCTCCGTCGGTTAAGCGTCTGATTTCGGCTCAGGTCGTGATCTCACGGTCTGTGAGTTCGAGCCCCGCGTCAGGCACTGTGCTGACAGCTCAGAGCCTGGAGCCTGCCTCAGATTCTGTGTCTCCCTCTCTCTGACCCTCCCCGTTCATGCTCTGTGTCCCTCGGTCTCAAAAATAAACATTAAAAAATATTAAAAAAAATACATTGTCAAGGGAAAACAGCTCTCAAAAATGCTCCTTTGTGGAGAGTTTCCCCATGGTCTTCTGAAATCTCTTACTAACTTCTGACTTCATAAAGAAATAGTATGGTGTAGAGGAAAGAACCCAAGGGTTGAAATCAAACAGATTTATGTTTAAATAGCAGAGGTGGCACTTAATAGTTGTTTAACTGGTCAGGTGCTTAAATTCTCTGAGCCTCAAGCTTCCATCCATAATATGGGCTCAAATGTGTGGTTAACTTGACAAAAACAAAATGATAATGTACAGAGCCTGGCATGCATTAAGGCACAAAAACATCTTGGTTCATTTCTCCTAGAGTTGAAGGTAATTGCTTGGTCTTGGTGTGAGTCTTTCCCCCATAAACTTAATAATATCTGGGAAAATTCAGGTGGCCGTATGACAGGTCCACTTTTCTTTTTCTTGTTTCCTTTTCTCCACTGTTTCAGTCAGCATAAAGTCCGTTCTTTTGAGGTTCAGTCCTCCCTAGTCCATTTGCCAAGGATCCTGTCACTCCTTTTATGGTCTGAAAAGTGATATTCATATCTGGGAGGCATCCAAAACGTAATGATACTCCAGCTCATGTTTGTCAGACAGAGCTACAAAAAGCAGACTATAAAATATTAAAAGGAACAAGATTGTTTTCCTATACCCTCAAAAGAGCTGAACAAAAACACCAACTGAATGTTTTCACCAGTATGACCCAAATCATACTACGATATATGAATCTAACAAAATAATGTAGTAGGACACCAATTGCTAATATCCAGCTCTACAGATAATAGTAAAACTCACTCTCTGTGGTGTGCGTTATTAGGCCTTTGGTAAACCTGAAAATAAGTTGTCCTGTAAAGTAAATATTTAAAATATGTTGGGAGAGTGGAAACCGGCAGATATAGAATCTAGCCGAAAATCAGTTTTATTAGACAGCCGTAATATTTTGCAAAATTTCATGCAAATGCCTTTCGGCTGGGTGTGCATTTCCTACCACCCTCGCTGTTTCAGGCCCACCAGCCCACCTGCTTCATATATTTCAAGGCTTACCAAGCCCTGTAGGCATTTAAATTTGCCGACCCCAGTCCCAGGGGGGATATTTAGATCAGATTACCGGGTTCCTGCTCAGACAGCTGGGCTTCAACAGCAGGACCCTTAGCAGCACATCCGAGCTAGCTTTGGGTAAAGTTTTGCCTCCTCAAAACAGAGATGGTCACAGTTTCCTATAGTTATTAATCTTCAAGTAACTTGACTCTACTGTCTTTTGCTCCTCCAGACTTTCCAAAATTCTTGTAAAAAATGTCTGTATTAACTGTGATCTATGTGAATGTTTACCATGTTTAATGTGCTTTTGTTTTCCTGTTTGGACTCGGACTGATGTAGAGCCAGATCGAACACAACTACAAAGGAAACCCAAGCTCAGTATGTGTGTCTACCAACATCCATACACAATAAAAGGAAATCAAGGGTCACCAGGCATTTAAAGAAAATCCACACCGTGGAAGAGAAAGACCAAGATGAACAGAAGAAATACTCTAGAAAAGAGGAGATAACTTGATGAACAAAAAAGAACTTATACTTCAAAAAACAATTAATATTAAAATTGAGTTTGGGGGAGGTAGGCGGGGTTGGGGAGGGACAGGTGATGGCGATTAAGGAGTGCACTTGTGTTGAGCACTGGGTGTTCTATGGTGTTGAATCACTATATTTTACAGCTGAAACTATTATAACACTGTGTATTAACTAACTGGAACTTAAATAAAAACTTAAAGTTTTTGCTACCAAAAATGAGAACAAGCTGCTATGAAAATGGAACAATCAGAAAATGGGACAGATATTATTGCACCTAAAAATACAACAGCTCAGGGCCAGGGGGGCACCTGGGTGGCTCAGTCAGTCAAGCACCTGACTCTTGATTTCGGCTCAGGTCGCGATCTCAAGGTTCATGGGATCAAGTCCCAGGGCAGGTTCAATGCTGACAACACAGGGCCTGCTTGGGATTCTCTCTCTCCCTCTCTCTCTGCCCCTCCCCCACTGGCTCACAAGTGTGCATGCTTCCTTCTTCTCAAAATAAATAAATACTTAAAAAAATACAGTTGCTCGAATGAAAAAAATAAATGGTCTGAATAATGAAAGGGACACCTAGAAAAGTTGATAATACAGAAAGTAAATTCAAGGAACTCTGAGAATATACAGACAAAGAGCCAACGAAGAGGGAAATAATAGTAGTACTTAATATGTGCCAGACTGTTCTAAGTGCTTTAGTTGTTACATATTTAATTTGTTTTTTTTTAACGTTTTATTTATTTTTGAGACAGAGAGAGACAGAGCATGAACAGGGAAGGGGCAGAGAGAGAGGGAGACACAGAATCGGAAGCAGGCTCTAGGCTCTGAGCCATCAGCCCAGAGCCCGATGCGGGGCTCAAACTCACAGACCGCGAGATCGTGACCTGAGCTGAAGTCGGACGCTTAACCGACTGAGCCACCCAGGCGCCCCACATATTTAATTTTTATAACAACTCTCTGAGCTGAGAACTATTATTACTTACAGAGAAGTTAAGTAACATGCCCAGTCACACAGCTACTGGGGCAGCAGAGCTGAAATTAAAATCTAGGAAATCTGACCCCGGAGACTTTGCTCTTAAACTAATATTCTCTATTGCCTATTTTAAAAATAGGAGAGAAGTTAAGAGATACAGCAGATTTTTAGGACGTCCAATAGCCACCTAATCAAAATTCCAAAAGGAGAAAACAGGATGAATAAAAGGAAATAAATAATTGAGAAACAAAAGTAGAAAAAGGTACTGAGCTGAAGAAAGATTTGAAAGACCCTACTAAGTGTCGAGAATAATTAACAATTAATGCATTTAGATACATACTTGTGAAATGTTAGAACTCCAGGACAAAGAGAGAAACTTAAAAGCCTTCCAGACAAAAGTTACTAGCTACAGAGTACTTGAATCAGGTTAACAAAAGATGTTACACATGTAGCGATGGAATAATGGTTCCTAAATTCTGAAGTTTTGGATTTAGAATTCTCCACCCAGACAAATATTAAGTGGGCAGGCAAAATCAAGGCATTATTGAACATACGAGAATTAAGAAAGGATAGCATTCATTGCTATTCAAACAGACAGACCAAGAAAATATGTCTTCGTCAGTTGGGGTTACTGTCACAGAATTCCATAGACTGGGTGGCTTATAAATTACAGACACTCATTAATCACAGCTCTGTAGGCTGAGAAGTCTAAGATCAAGGTGCTGGCACACTCAGTGTCTGGTGAGAACAGGCTTCCTGGGTCTTGACAGCTTCTTCCTGGAACCTCATGTGACAGAATTGGTGAGGGAACTCTCTGAGATCCCTTTTGAAGGGCACTAATCCCAGGCATGAAGGCTCTGCCCTCATGACAAAACCACCTCCCAAAGGCCCCAACTCCAAATACCATCACATTGGGGATTAGGTTTAAAACATATGAATTTGGGGAGGATATAAATATTCAATTTATAGTAAAAAATGGTTCTAAGAAACAGGAGGACTTGAGATACAAGAAACATCAGCAGTTGCATATGAATGCAGAAAGATTCCAGAATAAAATTAAAAGTGAACTCATTAGGCTTGCGCCTGTGAAAGAGTCTCTTTAGAAAAATATAAATGACAATAACTATTTACTTCTCTGTAACTCCAAGCTGAGTATCTAATTCTACCAGTAAAATATTGATATAACCATAGTTTAAGTAATGTAAATGACATTTCAAATTGTTAAGTACTACTATTATTTCCCTCTTCGTTGGCTCTTTGTCTGTATATTCTCAGAGTTCCTTGAATTTACTTTCTGTATTATCAACTTTTCTAGGTGTCCCTTTCATTATTCAGACCATTTATTTTTTTCATTCGAGCAACTGTATTTTTTTAAGTATTTATTTATTTTGAGAATTTGTTTAAATTTGTTTAAATTTGATATTTAAAAAATGATGTTCCTGTAATTTATTCTATTTTTTTTTAAACACTTACTCATTTTTGAGAGGCAGAGACAGAGCATGAGTGGGAGATGGGGCAGAGAGAGAGGGAGACCCAGAATCTGAAGCAGGTTCCAGGCTCTGAGCTATCAGCACAGAGCCAGATGCAGGTCTTGAACTCACAGATTGTGAGATCATGACCTGAGTTTAAATCGGACGCTCAGCCGATTGAGACACCAGGCACCCCTGTTCATGTAATTTTTAAACTATCTAATGAATGATAATGAAGGAAACCAGCAAGTGTCACTAGTTATGAAGAGATTTAAGCCAAAACAAAGAAGGAAAAACACCGAAGAACAAAATAGATAGTAATTATCAAGTAGAACGACTGAGATCAAACAACTTTCCCCCCCACTTTGGGGAGGAAAACACTTTGCTTCTACATTTTTTTCAGAATAATGGAAACCTACTCTTTTCTTGATCATATCTCAACTATTTTTAAAAAGGCAAGAAACAACATCTTCCAGAAACCCTAGAGAAAGTGCTGGGCAACAATCCAAGGCACAGGCAATGGGTTGAAACCAACTTAATTTAGATGTGCTATGCCTAAAAGTTATCTGAAACTTTCTCAGCAAGCTAAGCATTTTGAGAAGTCAAATCACCAACATCTCCTATTTTGCATTTTCTATTTCCAGAGTTTACTAATAGATTAACTTGAAGTAGAGTGAAATATGATGAGTAAAACCATATAAAGTTATAACCATATATATTATGGTTTGTCTATATGTATTTTGCTTCCTCAACTCCAAATAACTTACTTTCTTTATAGCTATCATGTGTCTTGGTGACCTTGTACAACAAAAATATTAAATTCAGAGCAAATACTTCTAGGTGGTGTGAATCTACATATCTTAGAATTTTCAGAATAAAATGAAACAAAAGCTCACCCCAAAGACAGTCATTTCATCTCCTATATCTCAAGATAATTGTGAAACAGCAAGATAATAAACTAATATTCTGTTATAAGTTTGATTATAGTTTATAATCACCAAAATGGATGGATTTAATTAATTCAATTTAAGTCCTATCGGTGAACAATGACATTTCATCTTCTGCAGTTGGTGGGAAGAATGTGGGAAGATTGACTTAAGAGTAAGTTTAACTTGCTTTGAAGTCAGATTTCTTTGAACTAGGAGTAAATTTTTCTACCTCATCAGTCTGTGTTGACTTGCATATGAGTAAAACACAGCTTAGCTTTGGACCTTACAGTTGAGAAATTAATGTACTTCATCTACTTCCCACATGTCAGGATGCAAAAATCAGTCAAAATCAGCGCTGTAAGTGCAGAAAAATATTACCATTTACCAGGAGGCTACTCATGGTCATTGGCAACTTTGATCAGTATCATATGACTGCTCATTAATTCTTCCATTCCTTTATAAAACATTTATTGAAAGCTCCCCATGTATTAAACTCTGTGGTTGGCTCGGAGAATTCCCTGGGAGAAACAGAGACAAGGTGCCCGCCATCAAGGGAGTTTAAATTTGTCAATGGGATGGCCTCTAATATGGACCATAGACTTGAATTTAGAAAGATTATTCTCTCTCTCTCTCTTTTTAACTGTAAGTTCACATTTATAAAATCAGATTCTCCTACTGAAATTAGCTATATTCTGATTTGAAATGCAGTTCTTTTTAAAGCCGTGCACAGTCAGAAATGAAGAGAAATTTCCTGTTAAACGTGGCATATTTATCACCTGGTTATCCTCTTTTGCTCCAGAGCATCATTAAAATGATAAATGACCAAAACAAGAAAGGGAGATGAGTCATCAGCAGGCGAAGTCTTTCAATAGATTTTCAGAGGGTACAATTAAAAAGAGGCATGGTAAGTGACTTGGCAGAGTGGATGAAGCCAAAACTCACATACCTGCTGAAAGGTCCACTGATGAGGAATGAGTCAATTTGCTCCACTGAAACTCATAAAAAGTCTCAAGACTTGCAGGCACCAAGGTGTGGATAATAGCAAAAGGTTAAAATCCAGGGAAATCTGCATTTGAAGTGACTAAACCCTGGTGGGTCTCCACCAACGTACACTGGACAGGTGTCAACCTTCTCCTACCCACCCATCCATCACCTATTTCCAAGTGACCACAGGCTAATTTTTTGTAGAAATTAAGCAAGAGATGTTCTGGACCAAAGCAGCAGGTGCAGTGGGGGAAGGTACAGGGTTGAGGACAGAGTGACACATCTTTGAATACTACCTTTTTAGGGAACTCCAGGAAAAGGCCAGCTCACTGCCCAGTAACCCTAGAGGAGAGCCTTCCAGGTGCTTAGCTCCTCTCATGCAGCTTACTCACATCCTCATAGCACCTCCAATTAGTCGTCCAATGTTTCACTCTTAAAGATGGGTAAACAAGTCTTTTCAGCAAACAGTGTGAGGACAATTGAATCCTCACACGCAAGAGGATGAAACTTGACTTCTTCTGAACACCATATACAAAAACAAACAAACAAACAAACAAAAAAACTCCTCAAAATGCATCACAGACCTAAATATAAGACCAAAACTGTAAAACCCATAGAAGAAAATATAGGATTAAATCTTTGTGACCATGCCTTCTTAGAGATGACACCAAAATCACAAGACACAAAAGAAAAAAAAAATAGATCTATTGGACTTCATTAAAATTAAAACCTTCTGTGCTTCAAAGGATACTATCAAGAAAATGCAAAGATAGCCCACAGAATGGGAGAAAAAACTTGCAAATCATATATCTGATAAGGGATTTGTGTCCGGGATATATAAAACACATTGACAACAACAACAACAACAACAACAACAACAACAACAAAACAATTAAAAATGGACAAAGGATCTGAGGAGACATTTTTTCAAAGAAAATATACACATAGCCCGTATGTACACGAATAGATGTTCAATGTCATTAGCTATTAGAGAAATGCAAATCAAAACCCCAAGACATCACTCCATACCCACTAGCATGGCAATAATAAAAAGGATGGATAATCACAACTATTGGCGAGGATGTAGGGAAACGGACACCTGTATACACTGCTGGTGGGAATGTAAAATGGTGAAGCACTTCAGCAATGTTTCGGGCAGTTTCTTAAAAATTCACACTTAGAGTTATATGATCCAGCAGTTCCGCTCCTAGATGTAAACCCAAGAGAAATGAAAACATATGTCCACATAAATACTTGCACATGAATGTTCACGCCAGCCTTATTCATCATGGTCAGAAAGTGGGGAAAATGTCCATAAATGGATGAATGGATAAACAAAATACGGCATATCCATACAGTGGAATATTATTTGGCAATTTAAAAAAAGTGAAATACGAACACATGCTGCAACATGGAGGAATCTGGAAAACATTTTAAGTGAAAGGAGTCAGTCACAAGAGACTGTATGATTCAGTCCCCATTATGAAATGGCCAGAATGGGCAAATATGTAGAAATGGAAAGTAATGAGTGGTTTCCTAGAGCTGAGTCAGAAGAAGCAGGGGAGAGAAGATCAACCGAGGAGAAATGGGAAATGACTCCTAACGGGTAAGGGGTTTCTTTTTGGGGTGATGAAAATGTTCTAGGGGCGCCTGGGTGGCGCAGTCGGTTAAGCGTCCGACTTCAGCCAGGTCACGATCTCGCGGTCCGTGAGTTCGAGCCCCGCGTCAGGCTCTGGGCTGATGGCTCGGAGCCTGGAGCCTGCTTCCGATTCTGTGTCTCCCTCTCTCTCTGACCCTCCCCCGTTCATGCTCTGTCTCTCTCTGTCCCAAAAATAAATAAAAAACGTTGAAAAAAAATTTAAAAAAGAAAATGTTCTAAAGTTTAGGTGGTGATAGTTGCAAAACTATACCTGTAAACCATTGCTGTGTTCACTTTAAATGGGTGAGTTGTGAGGTGTGTAAAGTATCTCCCAATAAAGCTGTTACAGTAATGTGAATGGACAGCCACAGATTACCAAACACCTATGGGCCTCCAACCTGAGAGACACTGATGAAACAAACAAAAAATGAACTTGGATGGCAAAGATGCAATACAAGAAATAAAAGAAAAGGTAAAATATTTTGGGGGCGCCTGGGTGGTTCAGTTGGTTAAGCAACTGACTCTTGATTTTAGCTCAAGTCATGATCTCGTGGTTCGTGACCTGCATTGGGTTCTGTGCTGTCCCCACAAGGTCTGCTTGGGATTTTCTCTCTCCTCCTCCCCCCCCCCCGCCCCCGTCTCTCTCTCTCTCTCTCTCTCTCTCTCTCTCTCTCTTTCAAAACATAAATCAACTTAAAAAAATTACATAGAAAACATTTTTTATTAGTATCCTCAGAGAGAAGAGAAAATATTGCAGGCCATTATTTTCATAGCAGACCAAACTGCTATAGGGAAATAAAGAAAGAGCCTTGAAAATACAAATATGATTACAACCAAATCAAAGAAACTATCCCAGAAAGTAAGATAAAAGATGAAGAGTTGTAACCCAATAAGATAACAAAGAGAGCAACTCAAAGCTGTCAACAATAAGATTTCTAGAAAAAAAGAGCAGAGGGTATGGAAAGCAGGAAAAACTCCTATGGCTAGAAGGAGGAGGCTTGAGAGGAAGAGAGTGAGAGGGAGAGTGACATGAGTTTCCAGATTGAAAAAACCCCACAGACCACTCTCAATAATGGATTTTTTAAAAATTCATTTCCAACCATCTTGAAATTTAAGAACCCCAGAATATATATACTATATATATAAAATATATATTTTATTTTATATACAGCTCTTAGAGAAGGTTTAAACACCTTGAACATCTACATGAATAAATGTCTTCAAAATCTGAGGGGGAAAAAAAGACTTTAGGTCAAAAGTTCTATACTCAGCCCAACTATCAATCATGTATGAGAGCAAGACATTTTCACATATGCTTGGACTAAGAAAAAGAACCACCCTATGCATCCTTCCTTAGGAATGTACTAGAGAAGGGGACCTGGGTGTCTCAATCAGTTAAGCATTTGACTCTTGGTTTCAGCTTCGGTCATGATCTCAAGGTTCATGAGCTCGTGAGTTCGTGAGCTCACAGTTCCCGAGCCCGTGTCAGGCTCTGCACTGACAGTGTGGAGCCTGTTTAGGATTCTGTCTCTCCCTCGCTCTATGCCCCTCCCTCCCTCACTCTCTGTCTCACAAAGGGAAAACCCAGAAGAAACAGTTAAATTGAAAGTTATTTGGGGGGTTGTAGTTATGAAGAGAGGTGGGTTAACCAACTGCTGACTTTTACTAGAGATGTTTTGATACAGCTTTGTTTTTAAGACCACGTGTATGTATTAATTGGAATAAACTACTTTTAATCCAGTTTTTTAATGACAGCGCTGCAAAAGCAATGTGACGTATAGACACAGGCTGTCAGAAATCTTACACAGTAGGGGCTCCCGGGTGGCTCAGTCGGTTAAGCATCTGACTTTGGCTCAAGTCATGATCTAGCGATTCATGGGTTTGAGTCCGCATTGGGCTCTGTGCTGACAGCTCAGAGCCTGAAGCTGCTTCAGATCCTGTGTCTCCTCTCTCTGTCCCTCCCCCATTTGCACTCCGTCTCTCTCTCTCTCTCTCTCTCAAAACTAATCATTAAATTTTTTTTTTACTTAGTAAAGGCACGTTCTTTTCTTTTGAAGACCACATTAAACTGAAAGCCAAACTGCAATATAGGCTAAGTTTTAACTTGGAACTCTCTTGGAAATGCTCCTTACTCACGATATATCTAGACCTTTCACAGACTTCCTTATCATCCAACGACAGTAGTTCTACCTTGCAAGAAAGATATCCCAAGAGAAATAAGAATTGTCCCCAAGCCGATTCTGCCAATATGTTTTATGACCAGGAAAAGGCTCCCCATAAATAGCTGGTGCCTTTTGGAAGGAAGCCAAGAAAAAAGAAAGGAGGACAAAGTTCATGGGCTCATCTCAAAGCCTGGAGCTGCCAGGTGGAAAAGTTAAGAAAGACAGAGTGAGAGTATTGTAGGGCAGTTCTGGGGAATTGGCTCAGCACTGTTGCCAGGGGCTGTTTTAAAGATACCCACGCCTCAGGACCCACGATGACCTCATTCATCTCCTCTGAACCTTGCAAGTCCAAGATCCACAGGACAGTAGAATTCTCCTCTTTAAACCAAACCTCTGAGGGGTGCCTGTGTGGCCAGTCAGTTAAGGGTCCGACTTCGGCTCAGGTCACGATCTCACGGTTCGTGAGTTCGAGACCTGTGTCGGGCTCTGTGCTGACAGCTCAGAGCCTGGAGCCTGTCTCGGATTCTGTGTCTCCCTCTCTCTCTGCCCCTCTCCCGCTCATGCTCTGACTCTCTCTCTCAAAAATAAAGAAACATTAAAAAACATATTAAGCCAGGGGCGCCTGCGTGGCTCAGTTGGTTAAGTGGCTGACTTCAGCTCAGGTCATGATCTCACGGTCCGTGAGTTCTAGCCCCACGTCGGGCTCTGTGCTGACAGCTCAGAGCCTGGAGCCTGTTTCAGATTCTGTGTCTCCCTCTCTCTGACCCTCCCCTGTTCATGCTCTGTCTCTCCCTGTCTCAAAAATAAATAAAACGTTAAAAAAAATTTAACAAAAAACATATTAAGCCAAACCTTTGAGACCACCTTAGATTAACAATCATGTTCTATCCTTTCAACCCGTGCTTTCACCCTACATCCCAGCACAAGGACAGAGTAAACGATCAACTCAGCTACAGCATAAGGAATTCTGTGGGACAGAGCGTATCTAGCTTAGCAGAGTAGAGGCATTCATGTGAGCTCACCAGCCTGCCTGGCTGGGGCAGGCCCTGTTGCCCAGTTCCACAGCTCTAGAATTGGAAGATACTAAGTGCATTCTGCCTTGGCTGAATTGCCAACTGTGGGTTTTTCCACAGCTCCCGACTAGGAGGGGAGCTAGTTGTTCCTGATCCTTAGTCCCCTGGATGCCGCACTCTTTGACGACCCCTATCTACCTACCCCTGTCAGGGTCCAATATTGTCCAGGCTTCCTCCATTCTTAGTCTCATGCACTTATTAACCTCTTGTTATCAGAAGAGTGAGTTTCTCAGACCAGGTTCTCACTCTGTACTTTCTGGGGCTCCCAGTTTTCCTCCTTGTGATGAGCTGTTTACTACATAATTCATAGTTATCAAAACGCCTCTGTTCATAGAATCTGATAGCGTGGCTCTTGTGTAAGGTGGAGAGGGCCAGAATTATAACATTCATGTAATTATCCAGCTAAGCAGAGCACAGGGCTGTTAAGAATCCGACTTGGGGGATATAATTAAGGAATGGATTTTGAGAGAGACACCTCTTTAGGGATATGAATGCTCTGACAAGAGTAGATGTGGTTTCCAGGCATTCACTTCAGCAGCTATTTTCCCAGGGCCATCCTGGTACACAGATTTTGCGTGTTATACCTCACATAAGGCCCCTAACGTGCAGGAATTTCTAAACTGTGGAAAGGGACTGGACCAAGATGAGAGAGTAAACTGGCATGAAAAAACGTTAAAATGAAGCTGTATAAGGGACGTGCTAAATGTTGTAGAAGGTTTGAGGAGAAATAAGTTCTATCTAGTGGGAGGTACAGAGTTTATTCAGTAATTGTAGGCAGCATCTGGACAGCATCTGCTGTGCGCGGTACTAGATGCTGTCTTAAGGAAACCAGAAGTACAAAGAGAGTTGTGCTGCAGGGATGAACAGGTGCTAGAAGGTCGCAGAAGAGGGGCTCATTCATTCTCCTGGGCGTGGGAGTAAGGGTGGGGTGTGGGACGCTGGTTGGCAGAGACGCGGAAAGAGAGCATCGCAGGTGCGTTGCAGCTTGAGCAGACGCCGGCAACTGTGGAACTCGAGGCAACTCATTCAGCCTCTCTGTCTCTTGCTTTCCATGTCTCTATGGAATCATCGATAATCACTAAACCAAAATATTGCCTTTTGTGAGAATTAACTGCCCTGCGCATGTGAACGACAGAGCGTATCTCATACGAGAGTTTCGCTTAGAGCAATACGTGCCACAAAGTCAGTGCTCAGTATACGATGGCTGTTATCATTATTGTCATTATTTTGTGCAAAAAAGGCCAGTGCTGACCAACTTAGCGACTGGCATATGTTTTAAGGGAGAAAAGCAGAATGCTTCCAGTTTCAACAGAATAATTTAAAGTTTCTTAAGAATGTCACTCGAACATGGACTTTTTTGTGTGAATAATAACTCATTTCCTGTGTTTCTGATGCAGCAGTTCACGTTAGATCTAACAAGCATATTTTCAAAACTACAGACCAGCTTAGAGGGACTTGCATAGAGCAAACTTTGTGGAAGCTTCCATTGGTGAAGGTGGTCTTAGGGTCTGAAGGATGCTTTGGGTTTTGGAAATGGCATCATGTAGCTGTCTCGTCTATCTGCTTTGAACGGTTTTACATGTGACAGAAATATTGCTTTTAGCGTCTAAAGTTTTTTATTAAACATTTTTTCAACATGTTGGGCAAAATGTGGTGACAAAAATCTTGCCCTTAATGCACACTGGGAAGATCGACAGATTTTTTTTTCCCCCTGGTTCATTTTATACTGACTCATTATGACAAGGCCTTATTGGCCGTGGTTTTCTAATTCCGGGAATGATAACATCGAACCAGATTCCTGTCTTGTGTAACTCTATTAGGGGCTTTGCCTGGAAAGTGTTCTCTGATCCTCTTTCTGAGTATGTCTCCCTCTTGATTTCTCTCTGTCTCTGCCTCTCTGTCTCTTCCTACCTCCCTCTCCTCAATTTGCTAATTATTTCCAAACAGTTTGAAAATTCCAATTCTACGGGCACTGCATTTTCTGGCTGCCTGCTAAAGTCCCTCCTGACTTTCAGTGCCCATGTCCAGCCAAGTAATGAAGGGGTGCTAGTGTGCCTAAAGCGTGAGGCACGGGGTTTCAGCAGGAAGGAACCGCCCGTCCCCTTTCCTTTGACACCTTCAATGCTCTCAGCTTGGTATTTTCACTTACCTCTCTACTTCTTTACCTCCATTCTGACCTGTTCCTCCACACTCAAAGCCTCTCGATCGCTTCTCTCAAAATAGAGGAAATGTTTTCTTATGTATTGCACCCATGTACAATGTAGTTACAGTGATGATGTTGATAGTAAGTTCCTGTAAAATACCTCCTATTTCAGGCTTTTTGATTGATGATCTGGCAGGTAACACCTGCTATACCATATTGAGAATGAGACCGGGGGCCTGGGTGGCTCAGTTGGTTGAGCGTCTGACTCTTGATTTCAGCTCAGGTCGTGATCCCAGGGTCGTGGGATCAAGCCCGGAGTGGGGCTCCATGCTGAGTGTGGTGCCTGCTTAAGATTCTCTCTCTCCCCACCCCCCGCCCCTCCTCTGCTTACACTGGCTCACACACTCTTTCTTTCAAAAAAATAATGAAGACATTCTTTTAAATCTTTTTTCAAAGGGGATAATACAAAGACTCCCAGGAATAAAATATTTCCTCTGCAAATGTCGCTTAGCTATCCTAACCATTCGGACTTTCCTGACTGCCATTTACAAAAATACTTTAAATATGATGAAGATCTCCTTGAATCTGCAATACAGCTTTTAGGTACTAATTGTCCCACTTGCCAGTTTCTGAGCTAACATATATTAAAACCCTGTCAAGTTTCATTAAGAAAATCAATAGTACCATAAAATGGGTTTAAAGGAAATCAAGGTTTATAAATGTCATGAAAAGTACAGATTATTGTCTCTGATATGTAAACATGGTAACCAAGTTGATTTAAATCAAGGAAAATGAGAATAATTATGGTTAAACCAGGGAGAAATAACTGGGCTGGAGATATAAATTGTGAGCAGTGTTGGCATGTGGATGGGGGTTGAAGCAATTGGGAACAGATGCAACCATTCCGTTAAAGTAAATCCAGGGAGAAGACAGTAGGGAGGAGGATGGAAGCCCAGAGAACATCCACCTTATAAGACAGAGAGAAGAGCCAGTGAATGAGCCTGAGATGAAGCAGCAGAGAGAGCAAGAAGCAGAGAGAAGTCTAGGAGACAAAGGGGACAAGCCTGATGTCACTTGTAGTCCTCTCCCAACTTCCAATGACAAGAAGTTACCAAAAGAAATAAATACCAAATAAATAAAATTAAAACTCCCAGTTGGACTGCAAATTAAAGATTACAAAAGAAGGGTTTCTGCTACTTTAAATATTGATGAGGATGGATTGATGGATGGAGTAGGGCAGGATTCTAAGCTGGCCTCTAAGCTTCCATGCTTTATACAGTCCCCTCCCCCTGAGTGAGAGGCCAGGACCCCAGGACCAGTGAGAAAGGTGGAGCTTACTTCTGTGACTAGGCTATGTTATATCGCCAAAGCAATCAAGTTATTAACATTTTTTCACATAAAATACCTAAGTATAATTAAGCCTATCTTTAATGAAGTCAATAAATATCACATCCAATTTATACAAACGAACATAATATTTATAGAGGGGAAAAAAACCTCAAGATATAATATATAATAATCCTGAGCTATCATGTGCCAAGAATACTAAGTAAAGAGATTGAGTTAGGGGCGCCTGGGTGGTTCAGTTGGTTAAGCATCCGACTCTGGCTCAGGTCGTGATCTTGTGGCTTTGTGAGTTCAAGCTCTGCATTGGGCTATGTGCTGATAGCTCGGAGCCTGGAGCCTGCTTCGGATTCTTTATCTCCCTCTCTCCCTGCCCCTCTCCCAATCACGCTCTGTCTCTCATTCTCAAAAATAAATAAACACTTAAAAAAATTAAAAAAAAAAAAGAGAGAGATTCAGGAGTAAACAGCTATATTGTTATAAAACTCCATACCTAAGTCTGATGCAGGTTCCCAGTTGAGAGCAACTGGCCTAAAAGGTGCTACCTCCAAATTAAAGGAGCAAGGTTACAGCCAAGTAGATTTGAAACAATAACTGATGTTATGACTGATAACACCATAGTTGCCTGGCTTCATCAGGTCATCAGGTAGAGCAATACTCGGACTGGTAAACACAGGAAAACCCAACACGGCTATTTCTTAGAGTTTTGATCAATGTCGTCCATGAAGGTTAAAATATGTTGTGGACAGCAAAGATATTGAAAAATCGCCATGGATTTCCTAGAAAGCAGGCCATTTCTCATAAATTTATGTTAATAAAATTTTCCTTCTACAAAGTTAACCTGGGAATGAATGTCTCTCCTGGTCTGACAACCCTCCCCATGCAACTCATCAAACAAACCTAGTTATTTCCAGCATCTCTCTTTTCATACGGTGAAAGAATCAATATTTATAATTTCTTGGGGGCCGTCTGGGTGATCTCAAAGATAGTTTCAGATATGAAAAGTAGCTTGAGAATTTGGGGTTTTAAAAAATATTTGGGATTCAATTTTTGGAAGACAAAAATAAAAAAAAATTTCAGAATGAACTGGTAACTTGGTTAAGAGACAGTAACGACACTTGATTGTCTATTTAATCATGGTGACAATAAAATATTTTCTGAAAATAAACATGGATGGTAACACGACTGAAGAGGACCTTAGCTTTTTCAAAAGTGAGGGTGAAGGGCCTTTGTTCTTTGCCTCCCCTCTTCTCCAATAATCAAGGATTTGGATAGGAGGAGACTGTGGGGAGGTTGGGTAGGGAGAGAAGAAACTAAGAGCAGTTTGAGGTGGAGTAAGGAAGAAGACCATGACCACGGGGCTTGCGGTTTGGGCAGTGACCCAGCCTGGCAGGGGTGTGGAGCTAGGTGGGATCTACCCGATGCAAAATTCCAAATGGTACTCTGGTGTCAGGTACTCGAGGACCTGGATAGTTCGGGCCAATTTAGAGCATTCCTGAACTAGACCAGAGTTTACAGAGGCTGCGCTATGAAGTCTTAATATGTCAACACAACAAAACTCGCTTCATGGTATTCCGTACGTTGTTTTCCTTAGGACTATTTAAATCTCGTCAAAAAAATGTTCTTTTGTTCTGATGTATACCACTTAAAAAATACAATGTTTCTTTCTGTAGCAATTTCTGAGGATTTGTCCATTTTGTCTATCTTTTGTGTCCCCCTTCTGATTAAATTAAATACGTAATAAAAGTAAAAAAGAAAAAATCCTGCTTGAAGAGTACCCTGAAAGAAGAGAAGATAAATCTTTGAGACACCAAAACCTCTTTCCAGAGCATCAACCTGATAACTTTGGATAGAAAGTGTTGTGATTTTGGCTCTTAAGCTTGGCAAATCAGGCGGCAACTGTTCCCTGCTGAAATATTTTTTTTTTAATGAAAAAAAAATCAGTCGATGTTTCCACAGATTGGGATACTTGGCATTATGTATTTGTAACATCTGCACAATTGATTGAATTCTTCATCTGGATATTTTGGCATCATGACACCAATGGCTTTGGAATCCTTTCTTTTCTACTGCTAAACACACATACACTCACACACGTATACACACACGATTCAGTGCTTAAAGTGTGAAAGACAAGAGGTATTGCAATCCCATTTCTTTTCCCACTGAAATCTTTTTCAGAAGTCAAGCAAAGAATGGATAAATTAATACCCTTCCACATTTTTCTAAATAAAAAAATATCCAACTCTCCCATTTCCTCCTCACACTCCCTCCACCTTGTCACTTTAATCCTTCTAAAGATTCTATCATCCTGGTGTTATGGACCAGGATGTTGGAGGGTGGGAAGAGGAAAGAGTTGGAGAATACAAGGAGACACATCATCCCAAATATAACAAGTTTATCTATAATAGTGTAAGAGATGTTTGTGTCTACGGCAGCAAGCATGTGTTAGCTTGGGTGGAGAATAGAATAGGATTTTCTTTTTTTGTTGTTGAAATTTATATATTTAAATTCAAGTTAGTTAACATACAGTGTAGTTTTGGCTTCAGGAGTAGAAGCCAGTGATTCATCACTTACATATAACACCCAGTGCTCATTCCCAATAAGTGCCCTCCTTAATGCCCATCAGCCATTTAGCCCATCCCCCACCCACCTCCCCTCAGCAACCCTTTATCAGATAAAGGATTAGTATCCCAAATCTATAAAGAACTCATCAAACTCAACACCCAAAAAAACAAATAATCCAGTGAAGAAATGGGCAGAAGACATGAATAGACTCTTTTCCAAAGAAGACATCCAGATGGCTAACAGACCCATGAAAAGATGTTCAACATCACCTCATCATCAGAGATATACAAATCAAAATCACAATGAGATGCCACCTCACACCTGTCAGAATGGCTAACATTAACAACTCAGAAAACAACAGATGTTGGTGGGGATGCAAAGAAAGGGGAACCACGCTGCAAACTGGTGCAGCCACTCTGGAAAACGCTATGGAGCTTCCTCAAAAAGTTAAAAACAGAACTACCCTACAACCTGGAAATTGCACTATTAGGTATATATCCAAAGGATACAAAAATGCTGATTCAAAAGGGCACATGCACCTCAATGTTTATAGCAGTACTATCAACAATAGCCAAATTATGGAAAGAGCCCAAATGTCCATTGATTGATTAATGGATAAAGAAGATAAAGAAGATGTGGTGTGTGTGTGTGTGTGTGTGTGTGTGTGTATACATACATACGTATATGTGTATATATACATGTATATATACATATATATATATACACACACATATATATACACACAATGGACTACTACTCAATGATTTAAAAAATGAAATCTTGCCATTTGCAACAATGTGGGTGGAACTAGAGTATATTATGGTAAGTGAAATAAGTCAGTCAGAGAAAGACAAATATATGATTTCACTCCTATGTGGAATTTAAGAAACAAACCAGATAAACATAGGGGAAGGGAAGGAAAGATAAGATAAAAAGAGAGAGGGAGGCAAATCGTAAGAGATTCTTAAATACAGAGAACACACTGAGGGGTCGGAAGAGTTTTCAAGATCTCTTTCCATTCTACCGCATGAACATGATTCTGAACTTTAAATCTGTTTCAGGAGACTCAGTCAGGTAGTGCTCAGACCATCAGCATTCAAGGAGCACCCACCATAAGCTCCTCTTGGAGTTTATAATCCACTGGGGAGTCGGGATTTACAACAGGAAAGAGTGAACAATACAAAGCTGAAGCTCTGTAACAGATTGTACACTCTGCGTGTTTGAAGGTGATGAGTAACAATGGAGACATGGAATTTGGGGAAAGGCCCATGGAAAAAGGAATTTGGAGCTGGGGCTTAAAGGACGGCTGGGAGGTGATTATGGAGAAAGAGAGTACTCTGTATGGAATCAACAGAGACACATGAATGGTTAATATATGAACTTGACTGAAGAGTGCTATGTGGTCAAGCGATGGAGAGGAGGGTGGCAGCTCTTGGAGATGATTAGAACATTTTACCCAGATGCTATGTGGCATAAGGAACCCTGTTAGGTGGCTCAGCAGGACTCAGTGACTGTCACTTACCTCTCTGTGTCTTCTACCACACTTACCCTCACTAGGTGTTTCCTAAAAATTCCTTGAATTGAAGTGTGGCATGATGATAGAATCTTTCCAAGACTTCAATACCATAATTAGGACCTAGAATTAACCACTTAAGCTGCATTTTTTGCTATTTTTTCAGAAAGGAAGGAAAGGATATTGCTTGTTTTGGATATAAAAACTACAAGCGTTCTGAATGTACCTCATCAAATAAAGAAATTATGGAGGTAATATTTCTTATGTATTTACTGAGGGTCAAGCACTGTTCTAAGGCTCTTGGGATTTCACCATGAACGAGAGGCAAGATCTCTGCAAGATCATTTCACCCAGTGGTAATTGCTTTGAAGACAACAAACACAGGTGATGGGAGAGTGACTGGACAGGGGTAGGCTGATCATTAAGAAAGGGCTCTCTGAGGATGTGACATAGAGCAGAGTCCTGAAGGAGAAGAAGGAACAAGGCAAGGTTAGAGCATTCGATTAGAGGGGAGGGTGAGGCAAAGGCCTTAAGGAAAGGACACCTTAGCATGCTGTAACCCATCACTTGATGGATTTTCTCTTTAGAATTAAGCTTCGTTTAAGCTGGGTCAATAAGAATCTGGCAGAATAATTTCTTTTTCTTCTTTTTATCTATCTGTTCTCTTAGACTATTTTCAAAAATAAAATTGAGTCCTTCCAAGACCCCATAGTAAAGGAATACATATTTATAACAGCAAAGAAAACAGAAAGTAGGCAAGCATTGAACAAAGTTCCAAAATACATCTGGAAGATTGACAGAGGACGGAAGACCAGTGACTCAGAGGGAGGAAGGCTGTGGCAGGGAGGGGCAGAAGCCAAGGAGAATGAAGAGAATTGTTCTGCTTGTTAGCAACACAAAGGCCTACCTTACACACACACACACACACACACACACACACACACACACCCCTCCCTTTCTCCCTTCCTCCATGGAAAAGAACCTGGAGATAAGCCTTAAAAGGTAGCTTGGAGTGAATAGTAGGACCTTGACATTCTGACTCAAAGGGACTCCAAGGAGGTCAGTATGCATGGGTAGAAATTGTTTTAAATTGTTTTCTTGCAAAGAGAAGAAGGGGATAGGGAGAGAACAATGTGCAGTGGCAGGCAGGGGTTGTTATGGTAATGGTGATGGTGGTGGTGATTGCTTTTCAAAGAAGATGGGCTTAAAGATGTTGCAATGGCGATGAAAAGCTCCAGTGGAAGGGATCCTCCTAACCAGTGTTCTACTTCCTGGTCTCCCTCTTTTTGCTCTGCTGTAGTTGATCTCAGCTCATTTTTCTAAAATTCAGCTCCAAGCACACTGGACTATCCCCTCCAGCTCCTCACGCCTACCCTAATCTGCTGTGGTTATGCCCCTACTCGTGTTCATTCTGGTATTTTAGATATTCCCTTCACACGTTTACCCTTGAGAATGCCAGTGAACTTCAGGCTGCATTTCAGATGCAGCCTTCTCTCACATTTTCCCTGCCGGCAAGCACTGGAATTTATTTCGCATTTGTTTTTATTTCACAGTCTGGCCATGTAATAATATAATAGATGATGAGTGAGCATTTGTTGATTCTGCCTCCCAAAAGGTTGTCACTTTTTTTGACACCCTTTCTCAAACAGTCATTCACGTCCTCACTTCCCACTCACCACGTTCTGGCTGCTGCATCCAACGCACCCCTGAAAACGCTGTGTGGAAGCTCCTACAGGCTCTTTGTTGCTGATCCAAAGACGCTTCTCAATTCTCACCCTGTGTTGGATTTCAGCAGGGTCTGACTCTCTAGACCCTCTCTAGACTCTCTAGACAACTTTTCCTTGAACATTCTTCTCTCTGGACTGCAATAACACTTCATCTTCCTGGCTTTCTTCAGACTTCTCTGCTTCTTTTCAGTTGATCTTTCAGGATTTTTTTTCTCCCTGCCTTCCCCTCAGTGCCACACTCAAGGGTCCAGCCTAGTTTTTCTTCTTTCCTCCTCCTGCCTGCTCCCCTGAGTATGCTCAACCACATCAGTGTCACCAAGTTCATCTTTCTCTCCAGCCCAGATCCCTCGTCTCAGTACTAGGCCAGCAAGTATAATTGTTTCCCAGACACCCTCTCTTGAACATCGCAATCACCCTCTAAATGTAGTATACCCCAAACGAATCCCATCACATGTGCGCCACTCCTTTTCCACCTGCCTTACCATCACTCTCTTCCCTCCCTCAGTGAATTAAAATACCAGCCATCTGGGTTCTTAAATCAGATTTTGACCTGGGCATCATCCCTGATTCTCAAAAGATGAGTCAACTTATGTACCTTGGAGTGGTGCCTATAACAGTGACTGACAGTTTCAGGAAAAGTATTGGGTTATTTTGTTTGTTTCCTTGGAAAGAACAAGAAAAGTTGATCTATTTGGATTAGATAGGTTGAATTGGAAGTCATTGGGATACCCTTGTAAAAGGATGTTGATTGGGCATTTTTAATTTTTTTTTTAAATGTTTATTTACTTTTGAGACAGAGAGAGACAGAGAATGAATGGGGGAGGGTCAGAGAGAGAGGGAGACAGAATCTGAAGCAGGCTCCAGGCTCTGAGCTGTCAGCACAGAGCCGGACGTGGGGCTTGAACTCACTGACCCTGAGATCATGACCTGAGCCAAAGTCGGACGCTTAACCGACTGAGCCACCCAGGCGCCCCAATTGGGCATTTTTTAATGTAAAGACTGGAATTATGAAGAGATTTCAGAGCTAGAGTGACATATTTGCGAGTTATCTGCCATACACAGGACATTCAGTGAAGCCATGTGAGAAGATGAGATCATCATGGAAAAGAGTACAAAGAAACAGGATAGATGGAAACAAGTTATAGGAGCAAGTTGTAACTCTTTAAAAGGTGATAGGACCTTACAGATCATCTGAAACAACTTTTTCTTTCACCTGAAAATTGTATATTGAGAATAAGAAGAGAAGAGAGATATTAAGTTCTAAAGAAAAATCATCTACTCAGAAGGTCTTTGATGCCAAGTTGAAGTTTCAAAGCTCCGACCAAGAAAAGATTCAGAGTGAGCTGGCTGTTCTAGAGTCAAAAGCAAGGATTCAGAATCAAGCCAACATTTTTTGTTGGCAGGCACAGAGAGCCAGAGAGAACTTGGGTCTTTCATGAGTTCCATGAACCCATAGATAAGCAGGCTCTAACGCTTACATGACCCTTCAGATTTCCTGTAGTGTAAGCCAATATATCCCTTATAGCGTGAACCAGTTCGATTTGCTACTTCTACTGGAGGGACAGTAAGTGCTAGGACCAGGTCCTGTGGGCTCACTAGAGCTGATAGTGTGTATCTCTTCCCAACTCTGTATTCGGTGACATCGTGTTGTTAGCTTGAAACTGGCCACGACGGCACTATTTAAAACTCAGGAATTGACAAATGGTGCAAATTAGGGTTATTCTCTCCTCCCCTGGAAATGTGGTTGATAAACATTTTCTGGCACATCACCGGTTACCACTAAAAGCGTCCTTGCCGATACACATGTTGAATCAAAAACTGCTGGTCATTGTTTGTCACTTAATAATTCATTTGGAAAAGTATCGATCGATGCCAAGTGGCTACAACCCAGTTGCTACAAGATATCTATCGACAGTTTATAATAGAATGTTAAGAAGTGATTGGGAGGTTGGAAATCTGGGAGTTTGCATTTCCTTAGAGGGGTTGTGGGTGTAGGTCACCCCCCTTCAGGAGCGAAGTGTCACTCTCCTACCTCGGGTCAAAGGAGAGGTTTTAAGAGAACCACTTGGAGAACCTGATGTGAGCCCCATAGAGTCTGAAGGACATAGAGCCTCACATATTTAAGTTCTGAGGGAAGAGACTGTGGCTGAAATTGCCTAGAAGCAAAGAGATAGTTGTTTTTGAAAGGGCAAAGGTGCAGAAGTATTACCATGGGCCTGAGTGAATCCTTCCAAAGGAGGCTTATTGGATCATCTTGAGAAGGATTCTGGCTAAGAGGATGGTCTGGAGGCCAACGTGACCCGACATCCTGGGGACCAGAGGGCTGAGGGTAGAATGGCAGTGGCTCACCAAGGAGGCATCTTTATCCAAAGGAAAGAGCTATAGGCAAGAGACCACTTGGGATGATGTGGGGGTACTGGATAGAGGCAAGGCTGCATCACAAGAGTCCACAATTACGCATTTGACATACCCACAGGGCAGTAAGACCAGATTATGACTGTCTACTAGTATAGTTAGAATAGGTTCCCACTATTACTTCTCTCTTTTCCCATATGCTCCAACCCTGGAGGGGTCCACAGCAGCAGCCAGTGCATGGGTGAGGAGGTAGGAGGCTAGAAGGAGTAAGGAAGAAGCCCACCTGTGTCTCCTAACCCCTCAGATTTCCCAGCCACAGACCGACCTTGATGGGAGAGGCAGAGCCTTTAAATTGGATAAAAGATGGACATTTCAAGGTTAAAGTGGAAGACACTTTTCAAAACTACTGAATGCCGTTGCTCTTGTGACCGCAGGGGACTCGAAAAGTTGTGGAATATGTTCCATATTTGCACCAGGGATAGGAAGAACAGGCAAGAGAGGGTTTGAAGCATCCTTGGGGCAAAAACGATCTCTGTGCCCTACTGGCTAACTCAGTAAGCGTTAGATTTGTATAGATGATTGCAGCATTTAATAACTTGATTACCTATAGAGCAGCACAGTCAATGTGCTTAACTGATGTCTGTTCAATGAATGAATAAAACTCCAACTTGAGTAAGAAAAGGATTTAGGAGGAAATTCTCCTATCTGGGCAAAATGAGAAATTGTTTATATCTGTAGCACATCAGAGAGAATCTTTTCATTCTTTCTGTATTTCACAGAGTACGTACTAGGATTCATGGGAAAATGGTGGTTTGGGGATAGATATCTATAACACTTTTTCCCTTTGGCCCTATAAAGCGAAATATGAGCACAGAATTTCCATCTCTCTTCTCAACCTCTGCCCTGTGCAAAAGTGAAGAGGAAGATTCCTCTGCGTGTCTTTCGATGGTTTTGCTTTTCTCAAGAGGCAGTGAGCACTGTGGTAGCAATCTGGACTCTCACTTAACATTTAAACAGGGAGGATTAGAATCTGTGGCTCTTACGGTCTAGAAGCCCTTTGATCTGCAGTACCCAAAACGGCAAGCACTGACCACAGGTTATTATGTAATTTTACACTTAAATTAATTAAAATTAAATAGAATTTAAAACTCAGTTTTTCTGTCATACTAGACCCATATTAAGTGCTTATTAGATACATGTGGCTAGTGGCACAGAGTTAGAATACAGTAAGCACTTCGTTTGCCAGCATAATTTGTTCCTGAAACACCCTTGTAATCCAAAGCACTTGTATATCGAAGCAAATTTCAAGAACCATTGGCTCAGTTGTGATCATGTGATGTTCGGCATCATGTACTACTCGTATTGCAAGACATCGCTCGTTTATCAAGTTAAAATTTAGTAGAAATGTTTGCTTGTCTTGCAGAACACTCACAGAACAAGTTACTCACAATCCAAGGTTTCACTGTATTTTAATCATCACAGAAAACTCTACTGGACGGTGCTACTCTAGATCTTTATTAGACAAAGGCATAAGATATTTTTGAAATGAATTTCTACCTGGTATGATTCAGGCTCATTTAAAAAAAAAAGATAAACTTTCATATTTAAGTAAGTCAAGGAAGTAAATAAATCTAGACTTCAAATTGAGAATTTGGAATACATCTAAAGGCAGACTTTGACAGAAGTGATCTTTTGTGTGTAAATTTCATTCAAATGCTTTCGATATGACTGTTTAGGTGCCTTATTTTTGTGTTGTAATCTCAGAAAATGTCTTTTGGGATCATTCCCAGAGAATCCATCTCCATTTTTATAAAGCATTCCACAGCTATTTGATATTGGCAAAGAGAAATTAAAATTGCGTTTAGAAAAGAATATTTACATTCACCATGACTAAACTCTTTGGACAAATCTGGACAAATTAGATTGATCCTTACCAGGAATAAGAAGGCTGCCTAGTTCCTTCCCCGCTCTGCATGTCAACAGTAATTTATAGCCGTTTCACTCCCACCTTTGAGCTGGTAACTGGGGAAAAGCTATTGTGTCAGAGAACGGCCCATTGGATTTAGCATATAGCAACTTCAATAGAAAATTGTTACAATGAAGTATAATTATAACAATTTTCCATAGCATAGGAATTGCCAATGGAGAGGGACAGGGATAGATGGGGAAAAAGGATGGTGAGACTAACATTTTCATTAGACTGAAGACAGGCCCCATGAGAGTAGGCATCTTTGTTTTGTTACCCACGTGCCTCAGAGCCTGGAATACTGCCTGGCACATAGTAGGTGATCAATATTAGTTGAGTGAAATGTACAGAATACTATCCTCTGTATTATCTCATTCTCTGTGAGGCAGGAAGTGGAGATTATATGAGCCCAATTTAGAGATGAGAAATGAATAAAGGGAAATTATGTAGCTTTCCCAAGGGGACACAGCCAGCTCTAGAGTTGGGACTTAGTTCTATTTGGCAAAGGGTAAGGGAAGGCAGGGCTTTCTTCGCCTGTGCCTCTTCAACCCTGAACGTGCATTTTTCATTTGCTTCTTTCCCACAGCAGTGTTTGGAGTTGGAAGAGTCAACTTGTTACTAATTGGCTAGCGTGGGGTGAGTCGATAAATGAATGAATGAAGGATAAAGAAGAAAATACTTTGTCCTGTCTTAATGGAGAGCAAAATTTAGGTATCAAGCCTAAACTAGTGTGAGTTCTGTGTGTTTTACATTTTCCCCCTGCAGTTTCTGGTTGTCCAAAGTTGGATTTCTTTAAACTAGAGCTCTAGACAAGGGAATGAGAAAATATTTTCTGTAAAGAGCCAAATAGTAAATATTTTGGGCTTTTGGAACCAGATGGTCTCTGTTGCAATGACTCAGTTCTGCCATTGTGGTGAAAAGCATCCTGGATAATCCAAAAATGAGTGAGTCTGCTGTGTTCTTATGACACTTTACTTATGGATGTTGAAACCTGAATTTCATATAATTTTCAGGTATCACAAAATGCTCTTCTTTGACTTTTTTCCAACCATTTAAAAATGTAAAAGCCATTCTTACATATAATAGGCTCGATTTGGCCCACGGGCTATAGCTTGCCCAACCCTGCTAAAACTCCCACTTCGTAAGTTATAGCATCAAAGCAAGATTCTCTGAGCACAGACCTGATCATATTCTTTTTCAAAAACTCCCACTGTCTCCATATAGACGATGCAGCGGAGTATAAACTGATTGACATGAGCACCACACCATCCATGACCGAGGCCCATGCTGCATTCCCAGCCCTATTCTTCCTCTTCTTCCAAGGTTGAGCTCACCCAAACTCCCCCTGAGCAGGTCTACTCACCGGCCCCCATTCTTTTGCCTACTTTGTTCTGTCCACCCGAAATGCCTTCTCTGTCCCTTCCTTCTGCCTTTGTCTCCTTCTTCCCTAACCCATCAGCCCCTCCCCAGCTGGACTGAACCTTTTCCTCCAGTGTCCCACCTCGGCAGCATGGGCTCTTTTTTTCCCCTACTCTTTAGTAGATTCCATCTTTCATCATAATTGTGTATGTGATCTTCAGCCTTACAGAGTTATCAACAATTGAGTTTAGGACCTACATCTTTTATATTTGGTCAGGTTCCATACTAGTTTTCAGTGAACATTTGTGGAATTTAAATGAATAAGTCATCTGAGAAGGATCAAAATGGAATCACTTAAAGTATTGCTCTTTGCAATTTCAGAAAATGAGTAACTTTGCTTTTTCACAGCAACTTATAAAATGAAACTCTTGAAAAAGAGAAAGACTTCTATAATCCTCATCCTCTATTTCACCCATCCCCTGCCCCCCACCTCCACTCTGGCCACCATCAGTTTGTTTTCCATAGTGAAGAGACTGTTTCTTGGTTTGTCTCTCTTCTCTCTTTTTCCCCCCTTTTGCTCATTTGTTTTGTTCCTTAAATTCCATATATGATTGAAATCATATGGTATT
The DNA here is from genome assembly GCF_024362965.1 of Panthera pardus. Classification (NCBI taxonomy): domain Eukaryota; kingdom Metazoa; phylum Chordata; class Mammalia; order Carnivora; family Felidae; genus Panthera; species Panthera pardus. The sequence goes on along the minus strand of NW_026526991.1, from coordinate 67,680,886 downwards.
TGTCTTTCTCTGACTTATTTTGCTTAGCATGATACTCCTGAGCTCCATCTACGTCATTGTGAATGGCAAGATTTTATTCTTTTATGGCTGAATTATACTTCATTATATATGTATATACCACATCTTCTTTATCCATTCATTGGTCGAAGGGCACTTGGGCTGTTTTCATAATCTGGCTATTATAGATAATGCTCCTATAAACACTGGGGTGCATATACCCCTTTGAATTAGTATTTTTGTATTCTTTGGGTAAATAACCTAGTAGTGCAATTGTTGCCAGTAGGATAATATATTTTTAATTTTTGAGGAAACTCCATACTGTTTTTCCAAAGTATCTGCACAGTTTGTATTCCCACTAATAGTGCAAGAGGGTTTCCCTTTCTCCACATCCTCACCAACACCTGTCGTTTCTTGTATTGTTGATTTTAGCCATTCTGAGTTGATAGCTAATTGCAGTATTGATTTGCATTTCCCTGATGATTAATAATGTTGAACATCTTTTCATGTGTCTGCTGGCCATCAGTATGTAAGTGTTGAATCAGTATATTGTACAACTGAGAGTAATATTACACTGTATGTTAATTAACTGAAATCTAAGTAAAAACTAAAAAAAAAATAAAATTGCAACCTCAAAAAAATAAAAGAGAAAGAAAAATTGTGTCTTTTACTAAATATAATTCTTTTTCATCTTATGAAAAAGATTTTTAAAAGTCAATTTACTGGGGGTGCCTGGGTGGCTCAATAGGTTAAGCGTCTGACTTTGGCTCAGGTCATGATCTCGCGTTTGTGGGTTCAAGCCCCGTGTTGGGCTCTGTGCTGACAGCTCAGAGCCTGTAGCCTGCTTTGGATTCTGTGTCCCCCTCTCTCTGCCCCTCCCCACTTGTACCCTCTCTCTCTCTCTCTCTCTCAAAAATAAATAAACATTAAAAAAATTTAAATCAATTTACTGAAGCTTAATTAACTGTTATAATTGGCCATGAATGAAAGGCTTCCAATTAGCTGTAAAATGAGTGATGGCAAGGAATCTTCTTGTCAAGATATGACTTTCAAGAACTTAGTAACAGCTAGAAGCAAATTAGCCACACCTGCTCATGAGACAAGCTAGAGAAACAAGCTTTAGCTGAGCAGACCAAAGTGCAAATGATTTAAACTTGGCAATGGAGACTGACAAGGCAGAGATCTTAGTTAAAGCAAAGAGGAAATGAGGGACTGAGCCTAGTATGAAGGTGTGTGTTGTGGTAAAACTGGTCAACTTTGTTTGAATTAATCTTTTTTTTTTTTATGTTTATTTATTCTTGAGAGAGAGACAGAACATGAGCAGGGGAGGGGCAGAGAGAGGGGGAGACAGAGAATCCCAAGCCGGCTCTGAGACATCAGCACAGAGCCCAATGTGGGGCTCAAACCCATGGACCCAGAGACCCAGAGCCAGAGTAGCATGCTCAACCCACTGAGCCACCCAGGTGTCACTCTTTGAATTAATCTTATCTGCATATGTAAGTTGTCATGTGGTATTTTGTTATCCTTTCTGGAACCATGAAGACATCCCAACTATTGGGAAGATTCACTCATTGTTAAAAACCCAATGTTTATTTAAAACCTGGCTATCTTAGTGCAGAAGACGGTGGGTAGCCAAGATGTGAAACCTTTGTTGGGGTTACATCCGCCTGTCCCAGTGCCTAGGATCACAGAAAACTAAACCTAGGTCTGTGCCCTCCTCCACTTCCTGAGACACGATGTTAGGGTGGATAGAGTTACAGAGAATGTAAATAAATCTTTTTTTTCCCCAAATGTTTACTTATTTTGAGACAGAGAGAGAGTGGGGGAGGGGCAGAGAGAGAAAGAGAGAGAGAATTCCAAGCAAGCTCCATGCTGTTGGCACAGAACCTGATGCAGGGCTCAGTCTCACAAACTGTGAGATCATGACCTGAGCCGAAAGCAAGAGTCAGATGCATAACCAACTGAGCCACCCAGGTGTGCTGAAAATGCAAATAAATACTAACAATAAAACAGAAGATTCATTAAAGGGTGTTCCAAACGGGGGGAGCAGCACATCTAGGTGGAGTGAGGTCAGGATGGGAACAGTGACTAATCTCATTAATCAGAAGAAAGTGTTCATTGAGAAGAATGTCGAAGGTGTAATTTACAAGTTGTATAAATGGTGGAGGGTAGGTTAAGTCAAGAAATGTGCTTTGAGGAGTTGAAAATGATATGGAGCTTTTCCTTGGAAAGGAAGACTGATTTAGGAAATAAAATACTGGTGAAGCATTTGGGGAAACTTGGGGTGATGGAAATACAGAGAGACTTATGAGAGTTTCAGTTTACCTATGTTAAACCAAGGTCACCCTTTTAAATTTATGGTCTGCAGAATCTGAGTCTTATCTGCTGAAGGTTTAAAAAAAAATGGATGTGGGCAAATAGGAAAGGCTGACTGAATTTTAAGTGTATTTTCAAGGTATTCTATCTTTTTAAATTGCTTGTACATTTAACTTATTAGATATAATTTGAGTTCAGCTAGGAGACTGAAATAATTACTTTGTTACCTTACAGTATAGGAACCTGGAATAATTATACGCCATAGTGGAATCATATTTTGGAGTATTAAGTTTTTCTCCTGGTCTTTATGACTGTTTTCTTTCCCTCTCATTCAAAGAGAAAGACAGCATTAAATCCCACTGCCTTGGGAAGTAAATGTGACAGGATGGAAGACAGAAGGGGAAAACCATGTGCAGAAATGCAGAGGTGGTCAGTGATGGTGGTCTATGGGATGAGGTGGAAGAATGAGGATGGAATGTAGGAAGAACTGGAGTGACTAGAAAAAGGAAGCTTCCTTGAGAGTAAGAGGGTTTCCCTAGCCGTAAAGGAGATAAGAGAGGTCTGCACTTTCCAGGGGAAGAGGAGATCAAGCTCTGATTCCTGGAGGTGACTCCCAGAGAATCAGCAGGACAGCTGACAGGGATAAAGCCTCAGAGCAAGGACTGGAAGTCAGATGTCTTCAGGGGCAACGAGGTAACGTGAATTGGGAAGCATGGGCACAACAGTGTGTTGCATGTGCATAACAGTAAGGTATGCAAAACTGTCTTCTGTTTTTGGATTTGTTGTTATTGTGTTGTTTGTTCTTTCATAAAAGCTTTGCTTGCCGCCAAAATATTTGCGAACCAAATTTGCATCTTCTGGGCTACAGGGCAATACAGAGTCATAATTTGCTTTACAATCAAATGCTATGGTTATGGAAGCCACAGAGAGAGGGCCATTGTCCCTGTATGGACCATGGGGACGAAGATAGTTGTCATCTCAGTGGTAAGGTAGGGACAAGTAACAATCACTGGAAGAGAAAGATGTCCTCTCCCCATGTTCCCCCTTCATTTATACATATTTGGACACTATTTATAATCCTAGAGTCTTGCTATGAACCCAAGGAAGGGGAAGGAAGCTCCATGAATGCCTGTGGTTAGGCTTCTCGATTGTCTTCATGTTAATTTGAAGGTGATGGGGCAGGATGGTTCTGTGGTACAATTTGGGGCTAAGAGGTAAACACCACTTAGTAAAGTCAATGAACTACCGAAAGCCAATTTTGAATGACAGTTTCTCGACGACACGTATTAGATTCTGAATTGCTGGTAGCCAGTCAATGAAACAGAGACATTTGTCCAGATGGAAATGGAGGCTGAAGACACCATTGACTTGTTCTAGCAGCAGACAGGAGGCATCTCCCAAGTAGGAAACCTGTTTCTTTACTCCAGGACTGTTTTTACAGACCAAGAATACATCCTCAATTAGAAACTGCAGTTTGGTTCCACTACCTCCTGATGACTATAGTATAGTTTCTCTATTATTTTGTCTCTTCTCCCTCTCTGTTCTGTTACTGTACATAAAATAAGCACAGGCATATTGCTTTTTAAAAAAAAAAACCACAAATGGCCAATGTTATGTTTTGATCAATATCAAATGGAGATGGGATGGGGAAAATACTGGTTCTGTGATAATACCTGTGATAAAGAGTGGCATGCTCGTTCAGCTCTTACATTTATATTCCAGTAAGTTATTTTGTGCTCAGAGTTTAACAACAACAGATCCCAAAACATAAAAATCCTTGCGTACTTCATTCAACTGAAGAATTTTAATGCTCTTCATTTGTCGTTGTAAAATCAAGGACAACTTTATAACTTTTTCATACATTGTTGTTACATGTAGGGCACCCTGTATTTAAATAGGGATGAATTATGCTAAAAGAAATGAATCCTGAACAGTTTTCCCTTCAAGTCAAATGTCTTGTTATTTAAGCACACTTCTTGTTTAAAACGAAAAAGGAAGAAAATGGGAGCTAGCAATTTCCTGTCGTCTATCTTAGCAAGCATTCATTGGCTGTCTAATCATAGACAATTATCTATACGGTGTAGGGGGATAAAGTTTTAGCAGGAAGAAACTTGAGCACCCAGGAAACTTGCAATCTAGCGGAAGAAGCAGCGAATACATTAAATACAAGGGAAGGTATGGGAAGTGCGACTTGAAATGAACACAGTCCTGTGGGAACACAGAGGAGAGAAGGGGTTTTATCAGTGTAGAAGGACTAGGTGATCGAGGGAAGGACCCAGAGTTACTTCAGCCCATTTTAAGCATGTACCGTCTTCAGCAGAAGCTTAAGAAACACACTTAAGTTGGATAGAATGTGAAGACAGTTCACTGCTCCTTCATCCCTTATCTTTCCTGCAGTCTTGTCACCAACCTTCCTGACTTGTCTACATCACCATTTGATTTGTTGGTTTGATGTGCCTCTTGCAGAATTAGAGGATTCTTTCCTGATTACTTCTGATCACACCTGTTAAAAGTACATTCAGCTCGTAAAGTAAGAGTCTCTCTTTCTCTATATATTTATATTTATATATTTAGCCAAAATGAGTAGTTCTTAACCTTGGGCACATGTTGGAATCATATGGGGGAACTTGAAAAATACAGATAGTTGTCATTTGTCTCCTGGTAATGATGCAGAGAGGACACAACATCTCCCTCGGGTGTTCCTGCCAGGAACACAGAACTTGAATTTAATCGTAAGGAAATATCTGAAAAACCCAAATTGAGTGACAGTCTACAAAATAACTAGGGTTTAGTTAAAAAATTTTCCGTTCACAAAAACCATGAGGAACAGTCAATCCCATTTTAAAGGACACCAAAGAGACGCGAGAACTCAGTGCAATTGTAAATTTGAATTGGACCCTCGATCAGAAACTGGACCAGAAAAATGACATGAGTGGGGCATTTGAAGAAGTCAGAATGAGGCTTGTAGATTAGATAATATAACTGTATCATTGTGCTGTGATTATGTAAGAGAATGTCCTTGTTCTTAAGAAATGCACACTAAAATATTTTGAAGGATAGGGGTGTCATGTTTTGACTTTCAAATGTTTCATATATATATATATATATATATATATATATATATGGAGAGAGAGAGAGAGGTATATATATTTACAGAGAGATTCAGAGAGAGGAGAGAGAGGGAAAGTAAAAGTACTGTGGAGAATCTGGATTAAGGGTAAACAGGATTCTTTATGCTATTTTTGCAACTTTTTGGTAATTTTATTTTATTTCAAAATAAAAAACTATTTTGAAATTAATTTACAAAAACATTGGTGCCTAGGGCCCACCCCCAGAGATTCTCTTCCTTCATTTAGGTTGTAGGCTGGGCATCAGGGCTTTAAACTCTCTCCAGCTGATTCTCAGCACAGCCAGCATTGAGAACCACGGGCCTATGTGAGCCCTGGTATCTAGACATACAGAATCACTAATCTACCCATCACTTATGGAACTTGTTGGAGTGAAGGATTTTGGTGTTGGGGATCTAAATAAAGAAAAGAAGAAAAGAAAAGAAAAGAAAAGAAAAGAAAAGAAAAGAAAAGAAAAGAAAAGAAAAGCCTCTCTGAGAAGAGTAGTTTATCAGGGTCCTAAATACAGATCCCTCAAGGGCCTAGCAAATAATATAAACGTGTAAAGCAGCAGAACTCAAGAAAATGGACTAGTGAGAACATGTCTGGATTAAAATTTAACTCAGATTTTTAAAATATTCCCCTCAGTTGGTTCAACGTCTGACTCTTGATTTTGGCTCAGGTCATGATCTCACAGTTTGTGAGTTCAAGCCCTGCATCGGGCTCTGTGCTGACAGTGTAGAGCCTGCTTGGAACTCTCTCTCTCTCTCTCTCTCTCTCTCTCTGCTCATCCAGTGCTGACTCTATCTCTCTTTCAAAATAAAATCATAAACTTAAAATAATTAATATTAAAAATGAATTTAGGGGCGCCTGGGTGGCTCAGTCGGTTAAGCGTCCAACTTTGGCTCAGGTCATGATCTCACAGTTCGTGGGTAGAGGCCCTGCCTCGGGCTCTGTGCTGACAGCTCAGAGCCTGGAGCCTGCTTCAGAATCTGTGACTCCCTCTCCCTCTCTGCCCCTCCCTTGCTCACACTCTGCCTGTGTCTCTCAAAAAAAAATAAATAAATAAATAAATGTTAAAAATTATATTTAAAACAATAAAATAAAATTTAAAAATAACAAATTATTCTCATAAGCGATCCAAAATAGGCAGGCCTCTTTTGGGGCAACATGACATCATATTGTAATGTGCAGACCTGAAGGAACAGGGAACTATGGTCACCATTTGCAGGCACAGAAATTTGGCAGTAGTTAGATTCTCTGAGTATATTCCTGTTGTGAACTAGACACTATGTTGAAGCATTACTTTTCTATTGAATTTAAGCAAAGCATATATCTAAGACAAGTTTGGAAATAAGATAATTTGCATTGAACTGCTTCTATTAGGCTAACTATGGCTGCAAGTAACGTAAAACCTCACCTTCAATGGATTTAAACAATAAAGCAGCTTAACATGTAACATAAGGGGAAGTCTCCCAGCTTAATGGCCTCGAGGATCTGGCTTCTTTCCATCTCTCTGTTCTGCCTTCTTTGGTGAGTCATGTTTGCCCTCTGGCTAGCTCCCCTGATAGTCCCAAAAGGGCAGCAGAAACTCTAGGCCTGGCGTTCAGATGTGGCAACATCCAAGAAACTATCTTCTCTTGCTTTTGCCTCCTAGGAGCAAATAAATATTTTCCTGAAACCCTTAGGTAGAATTGCCCTGAGTCCCAATGTCCTGAGGGTTGCGTGTTCACTCCTAAACTAAGCATTGGAAAGAAAATGGGATTTCCAGCTGGGACTTGGACTAAATAGCATTTGCCTTGAGGATGGGGTCACCATCCCCTGAGACTTGAGGGAGGCAGGATGGATACCCTGTAAGCTTGGGGTGAAGGTGGGGACTGAGCATGAAGTAATCAAGCAGTAGAGTCTACGGTAGTAACCGTTCTCGATCACACTCAATTTCTCTGAGATTAAGTCAGATGCACATAAAACAGGGCTGTGTGCAACTTAATCCAAACAGAGAGACTGGCAAATTTAGGAATGTCAAAGTCGAGGGATGTGGACGGTAATGAAAAAAGCATGAGACTGATCAAGAAATTTGGCTCTATGTTAACCAGCTGAATGGTCTTGATCAAGTAACTTAATTTTCCTAGACCTCATTTATTTGTTCACCTAAAAAAATAGGGGGTGAGCTGGATGGTTTCTAAGATCACTTCTAATTAACAGCCTGTTAGTCTACAATCACTGGTTTACTCAGCTCTAAAATGTAAAGGAGCCGAAGAACTCGGTATTTGTGAGAATGCCTCTCAGAGTAAATCATTCTTAACCATCTAGACCCCAAATAAGGGAAAAGCAGATGTTTTAACAGCATGATTAGGACGTCCGGTTTCTGGTCCGGCACATTAAGGACTTGGAAGTCATCGCTCCATCCTAACAAGTAAAAGGCTGAACAAACACAAAACCAACAAGTCTACTTAGATCTGTCAGAGAAGTGAGATCATAGGGCAAAGAGTTGCCTGGGCAGAAGCAGAGAATCACAACTTACTGAAACAAAACCCCACATGCAGAAGCATGTGAGAAGATGCTCACCAGCATACACCATTAGGGAATGGCAAACTCAGACAGGAATGAGATGCCATCGCACACCTATTAGGAGGGCCAAAATCCAAAACACCGACAGCAGCAGTGCTGGAGAGAGTGTGGAGCAACAGGAACTCTCATCCACTGGGGGTGAGAAAGCACATGGCGCAGCCACTTTGGAAGACACTTTGGAAACAAAACTATCGATAGTCTTACCATGTGACCAAGCAATGATGCTCCTCGCTGTGTACCCAAGTAAACTGGAAACTTATGTCCACACAAAAACCTGCACACGAATGTTAATAGCAACTTTATTAATGACTGCCCCGACTTGGGAGGAATCAAGATGTCCTTCAATAGGCAAATAAACTGTGATGCATCCAGACACTGGAATATTATTCAAAGCTAACAAGAAAGGAGCTATCAAACCATGAAAAGACATGGAGGAAACTTACATGCATATTACTAAGTGAAAGAAACCAATCTGAAAAGGCTATACGCTGTATGACTTCTAAGTATTTGATGGTCTGAAAAAGGCAAAACTATGGAGCCAGTCAAAGGATTAGTGGGTGAGAGAGGTAAGGGGGAGGGAGGGATAAATAAATGGAACATAAAAAATTTTTAGGGCTGTGAGACCACTGTGCATATCACTACAATGGGGAATGCATGTCATTATATATTTGTCAAAACTCATAAAATGCACAACACCAAGAGAGCAATCTGTGGACTTTGGGCGATGATGATATGTCAATACGAGCTCATCCATTATAACAAATGTACCACTTGCGTGCAGGATGCGGACAGGAGGGAGGCTGTGTGACTGGGGCCGATAGGCAGAATCTCTGTACCTTGTACTCAGGTTTTCTGTGAACCTAAATCTGATCTAAAAAATAAAGTAGAATCTTTAAAAACGCATAAGAAGTGCCTGGGTGGCTCAGTCAGTTCAGCATCTGACTATTTCAGCTCAGGTTGTGATCTCGTGGGTTTGTGAGTTCGAGCCCCACATCAGCCTCTGCACTGGTGGTGTGGAGCCTGCTTGGGATTCTCTCTCTCCCTCTCTCTGTCTCTCTGCAACTCCCCCACTCCCTCTCGCACATGCACGTGCCCTTTCTCTTAAAATAAATAAAAAATTAAACATTTAAAAATTTTTAAAAAGTATAATTAAAACTGCCAGACCCTGAGATGTAACTTTGATACAATAAAATTAAAATTTTCTCTTTTTCACTTCAACTTCATCTGTTACTGTCTTCACAAATATCGTAACAACTAGATTTGTCTGGGAATTTGATAAGCAAGTAAAGCTATCTGAAAGGAGGCAAGGTTTCCTCTTGCATTTCACATGTCTCTGTGAAGGTGGGCAAAGTCTTCAACCTCTTCCTCCAGGAGGACTTTTGGACTTTTTTTTTTTAAGGTAAACATCTAACTATCTATTTTCTTAAAAAACAACATTTTGGAGATTTCCTGTCCTTAAAAGGTTGCCATTGAATATATAACAACCTGAACTGTGCTCCCGGCAAAACAGATGCTGAAATGAAATGAGCAAGGTCAGTGCTGACATCTACTGTTAGAGCCCGAGAGAGCTTGGATCCTGCTCCCGCAGGCAAGCCGTCCTTGGTGAGAAACCAGGCTCCAGAGCCACCAGCTGCAGGTGTGGGAGTGACTGTAGGAGAGCATCACCCAAAGCTACGTTATCCAGAAAAAGGGCAGCGAGGGAATGCTTACCACTTCTTGAGATAAGCATGTTGAAGATTCTGGAGGCAGAAGATAAATTCTCATCCTGGAGTCTTCCTGAGGCTCTGACATCTGTATCAAACTTCCCACTTTGTTTCTCTTGTAATGTTTCTGTCTCTGGTGCTTTAAAGAAAAGGTGGCTATAGCCATAGCTGGGTTTCAGAGCTCTGGGGGCAAGGTGGGGGGGGGGGAGGAAGGAGGGAGGGGGGGAAAAGGAGAATAGAAAAGCTCCTCTGACTTTGGTCTTTCTCTTGCCCTGTGGCATTGCTATAGTTTATAAATCCACTATCTACCTTTTGTTTTAGTTATCTTTATCTTCCTCTGGAAATATTTTCCACCCCAACCTGGAAGTAGCTATGGAATTAGTCACTCTGACTATTTTAAAAGGTGTGCATTATGTGAGGTCTCGCACTCCATCACCTCACCCCAGTTTCTTATGGGTCTCATGAATAGCTAGAGCCTAGATTAGGGAGAAGAGACCCAGAGTGAACATTCTCCCCGTTGGAGAAAAACACACTTATCCTTGTTATGTGCGAAGGAAAACAGCTGTGTGTTGCAACTGTTGTTAGGCAAGGAATTCTGTAAAACCCAAGAATGACAACGTCAATACCCAACCTCGACGCAGGGCAAGGTCATCCAGGCCTGAGAGGATGGACAAGGAGAACTTGGGAGCTGTTAACATCATCCAACCCGCTAAACGTACAGTTGATGGCTTTGTGGGGTCTTCTGCTCTTGCTCCCATTCTTTTTTTTTTTTTTTAATGTTTATTTGTTTTTGAGACAGAGAGGGACAGAGCACGAGCAGGGGAGGGGCAGAGAGAGAGGGAGACCTGAAGCAGGCTCCAGGCTCTGAGCTGTCAGCAACAGAGCCCAGTGCAGGGCTTGAAATTACGGACCGAGATCGTGACCTGAGCCAAAGTCAGATGCTCAACCTACGGAGCCACCCAGGTGCCCCTCTCACTCTGCATTCTTATCCCTTGCTACTGTGCTTCTTTATTCTGATAGATGCACATTCCCTAAGAACAAGAGGGTCCTAAGATCCGTTGTGAAGGACTGACTGTGCCCCCACGTGGAGAACACAAAGAAATCGTCTATATTTTTGCCCTCTTACTCACTTGCTTTCAAGACAACTCAAATAGGCTAATTTAACTGCCACACTTTTTTTTTTTTTTAGTTTTTCTATTTATACAGTAAGTTATTTGAGTGTTTAAAATGGGAATCATTTTAAGAAGGATTGTTAGTGGTTGCCAACATTCTTCCTGGAAGTTCTAAATAAGTTTCAAGGATTTGTGTTCTTTTGAGCACACTCATAAAAATACTTCTCCTTTTATTCATACAGATATAATCAGAGCACATTTTGTACAACTTTTTCTTATTTGGTTGGCATTTTGGAACTCACGATATGCTATGACACTTTGTAAAGATCTGGTTCATCGAAAATCGTGTTATGTTCAGTGAAATAAAAAACTTTACAAAGCATGACAGAAGAAGTGTGTTTGACTGCTGATCAGCTGTGAACCATCCACCCCCAAGATGTTGTTACAAATGCTAATAGGGCAGGACAGCCCTTAAAAACATGGACCCGTGGCATCACAGTGCCTGGGTTCAAAGCTCTGTTCTACCAGTCTTGCCCTGGATGAGACTCTGGATAACTTCATGTTCTGTGACTGTTTCGTCATGTGTAAAATGGAGTAATACGTTAATATATGTCTAAAGTAGTTAATAGTATTTCAGGGACTTGGCTTATATTAACTGGTAACTGATGTCATCACTATTAAATGTAATGAGTAAGTTACTGGTTAGATCCTTGTATAAAAGCAACATTCCAAATCATTGGCTTGGGTTTCCCATTTAAATGTTGTAAATTAGGAAGTGCCAAGTTTAGAAAATGTTTGACGGACTGACAGAATCTCCTTATTTAGAGGATATGAGTATTCCCAATTTTCTGTAGGGAAGATATTTTTAGCAAATGTTTCATCAAAAAAATAATTGTGAAAACTTTTGTTGTCTCGATTCTGCTTTATTTTGGGTTTTTTGTTTTTGCTTTCCTCTACTATTTTCAGCCTGTTTTGTGCTCCCATGTTCTTGTCATTTAAGGTTGTTTCCAGGCATCCATCCCCTGCTTTGACTAGCTTGGGCTGCGGCCCCCACTGCCAGGATTTTAAGCAGGGCTCCCCCTAGGCCTTACCATGAAGAGTTCGCCACAGGGCCATGTGCAGAAAGAGAGCAAGAAGCTTCTTAGCCATCAGCAGCTGCCCCTTTCCTGGAGAGGAACAGGGAAGGGAAAAGACGTGGTGCCAACTGACATTGGATTGAATACATGTGAACCCCTCAGCATTATCTCCTTTTCCCAGCCCCATTGCCTCTGTGAGGATTGCCCACTAACCTGGTGTCTACCCGAGATCCAGATGGGCACCTGTATTTTCTGTGAGACGTTTACATTTTTTTCATCCAGCCTCTTTCTCTTCTTTAAAGTATGGATAAGTACATATTAACTACCTCTAGGAGAAATTTAGAAAAACATGTGTGTGCATCCTCCCCCTCCCTGGGTTACTAGCCGTTTTTTGTCTCTACTGATATTTGTTAATGCTGATAATGGGAATATAATTCTCGACTTCTCTGCCTAGGCCGCTGCCTCACCTCATCTTTTCTGAGACTTCTACTTGGTCTACTCCGCATTTGTTTTCTCCTTTCTTTCTTGCCTTAACTGAGGCTCCACTATATTGAAGGCACACTGGATTTTGGGGGACCACACTGAGTCACATGTGGCCTTTGTATGGTAAAAGATCCTAAATGAATTGACTCAGCTGACAGTGGTTGGTTCGGGCTTGATTCTGTACCTAGCACTACAGTCAGCTTATGCCCTTCAATGATGAAAGAAGAACACGATAAGATTAACCAGGAAGGGGGTTTCATGTCACTGTCATCACTCTGGGGCCATGTTGTCAGTGTCCCTACTCCATATGATGGGACTCTTACTGTCCTGGGTGGCTCAGAAAAATATCCAGCACAAATCCACTGCACTAAAGTGCCCTTTGTGTTTTTGGTGTAATATATATATATATATATATATATATATATATAGGCTATTATTGGGTCCCCATTTTTTCATAATTTTAAAATATATCTCCTATAGGCATACTCAATTTGAAACTTAGTATTCATTTAGAAACCAAGGGATTCCACTATTTCATTGTCCATCCAAAATGAGACAGCCTGTGACATTTCCTTGGTCAAATTTTCTTCTCACATGATTCCAAAACCCCAAGTTAGATGTCACCAACAGCCATGGAGTCCTTCAGAAACCACTGCCACTCTAACTATCAAAGGCCTTAAAAATACATACAGCCTTTAAGCCAGTATTTTTACATCTAGTAATTTATTGTAAGGAAATCATTAAGCCTCCAGAAACAAATGCGTAGCTGAAGCTGTTAAGGCAGTGCTAATTATCATAGTGTGTTATTGAAGACAGCTAGCTGTTAAATGCAGAATAATGATTAAATATTCATCACGCCTGATACCAAAAAATTCTATGCCTCTAGTAAAATCATGTAAAAGAATACTTATTGACATGGGAGAATATTAAGTGTAGGAATTGGGTTAAAGGTATCTGTATGGAGTATTACACTGTGCTCCCATTTAAAAAGAAAACATACATATATGCCTAGAAAAAGTATGAAAAGCTTTCGGATAGAATATGCCAATAGTGGTGAATTCTTGGGTAGTAGAAGAACTTAAATTCTCTTATGTTTCTTAATTTATATTTCTTTTACAATGACTGAGGGGTAATTACATATTTTGGAAGGCCCCTCAAAAATTGCTGCTCGTCTTGGGAGAACCACCAACAAATCTCACTTCAGTCCTTCCGCTGTGAGAAGTGTTCAAGGTATTATAGAAACTATATGGGATACGAAAGAAATGTACATGAAACCCGTTCAGAGGATTTAGATTTGTAAACCATCATCAAACTCTTATTACAAACGAGTTTAATTTTATTAAACAAATCTATCCAGGTGGGATCCTTGTTTGTGAAAATGTTCCTACTGCTAGAGCTTTCGTTACCAATGTTTCACGGTTCTGTGTAATTTGCATTAGGCACTACAACATTCTGCTATTCCGTTCTTCAACCCAGTTCTTCAACCCATAGCAACACTTAAACCTGTCATGATGCTGTTCTCAAGGACTACAACACAGGGGCTACAACGAGGACTACTATAACGGGGTTTTGGGGACGAGTTCCTCCAGAGACCCATGTGCTTAAAGAGGCTTTATTGGCTCTGAGCATGTGTAGAAATTAGAAACAAACTCTAGGTGAGGAAGGAAGTATGAATGTGGTAGAATGGGGAAGGGGGTCAGTACAGTCTCCAACTGCAGACATTAGGAGGTGTGTCCTGTCCTGACCCAGGCTTGGCATGGAGGGAACAGAACCCCAAAGATCCGGATTCAAGTCAGCCATGTGGATGTTAAACATGTCAATCAAAAATCTGGAATCCCACTATAGGTTATTACATGGTCAAGCCAATCATTTATAGAGAGAGCATTCAATAAAACGATAAGCACACTCTTTATATCTAAAGCAGATAAGAAAAAAAGAACCCAACTCCCTGGTGATTTATTTTCTCCCCATAGAATTTTCATTTCTGATGGAATTCGGTACGCACATGGTATGTTCATCTATATAAGAAATTAGATTAAAGGCACCAATAGAATTGAAGTTTCAGACGGACAATTAAGAGAATAGCTGAAACTCATTTACAAAATTGGAATGAGCCCCAAGATAGAGAACGAAAGAAACTGAAGCTTCTACCGATGTTTTCCAGAATGTCTAGAATCCAGGATCCTCTTGTTTAATTCCCAAAGCAGCAATTTCTAGCAGCATAGGATCCCTGAAATACACAGAGGAAATGATGCAGAAACAAAGGGCAATACATCATCTAACAAATAATTAAAATTGAGCCTCATGTCAGTGGGTGGCATGCATACATTCATTTATTTCACAAACATTTGTTGAGCACCTGCTTAACAAATCACGGGGCCCTAAGATGATTTCCTGGACAAAGAGATGACTCAAGAGTTTTTATTCTATACGTGTCCTCTTTAGCTTATACACATTCTGTGTACAACGCCTCATTTGAATGAACATCAAGGGCAGCAGTGAGAAAAGAATGACAAAGGTGCAACATACAGTGTGAGGTGTGTGTGTGTGTGTGTGTGTGGGTAACGGAGGGAGAGATGGCAGCAAAATGCAGCTGTCCTTTCTTTCTAGATCTCTTTGTTCTCTTTCTTCGGCTCCCACCTCCTCAAATAAACCATAGGACCTAGAATCATTTCTCTGCTCCACTAGGATCAGATCCCCCAGGATAACTGGGGGAGCAAAAAGGTGGGCACAAGAAGGCACAGGAAGGTGGGCACAGGTGCTCTTGCCTCCTGGGAACTGACTGAATGGCCGCTGACTCGGATGCTAGCTGCCGTTTTCCATGTACTGAGAAATAAAGCAAAGTCGAGGATAACTAGAGGAGAGAATCTGGTTAATCCACTTCCTGGTGTGCTAAGACTTAACTGTCTAAATGGCACAATCATTTGTTGTGTCTCCTCTTGTTGAAATTATTTACGAAATCGGTCATTTTATTTCTTGCCTTAGCAAATAGAGCAATGTACCTTAAGGTTCGATAACACAATTTGCAACTGTAAGCAACTGAAGGTGAAGAATATTAAAATCACCTTAGAAGTTGTGATGATTGTTTACTTGTATCTTTTTCCCGTAAAATGAGTGTGCCAACTGTGAAAAAAAATTGATTGTTTGAAGGTTCCAATGATTTGGGTTATTATTATTCTAGACTTCCCACCCTGTTTGTGAACTTGAGGTAAACTTGACGTGTAGGAGTTTTTTCTGGAACTAAAAGAGTGACGAATTCCCAGATTAAAAAGAAGCTCAAGATATATTTGCTTTTTGCAGGTCAGATTGCTTTGCATTACATCAGATCATTGAAAAATATTCTGAACAAATTATAAAGGGGGAAAAAATAGAAAATATACAGAGGAAGTCTAATCATTGAAATGACATTTTCACATTAATTGAATAAAATGAGTCATTAGGGCCAAACTGATTTTATGTGAAATAAACTGTATTACATAAACCACCATGGGTTAAAAAAAAAAAAAAAAAGGCAGCCCAAACAAAAGAGGAATGGGTCAAGAAGAAATTAAGTAATTTATCTAAAGTTAGATAATACACCAGACAACAATCCAAGATTCTTGTATTGCAGAGGGTGTTTTTCATTGCTTCCCTTGCCTCGTGGGTATTTTGCACTTCACATCATTTTGAAAGCAATCCATTCCCAGAGGGTTTGGACATATAGTCATTTCAGTGTCACATGTGTTCTCACATGTCCTCTGCATGTAATGTTCACTGATGAGGCAGAGCTGTGCACAGCATATTTTTCAAAAGCTATTTGGACAGTGCTGTAAAAGTGGTGTGCATGGTTGTTTATGTCACTTGTTCTCAGTACTGAGAGTTGTGGAAATTACTATTTCTGAGGACAACATCTGTTCTCATTAAAGAGAGGGAAAGTGTTCTTAAGACCCAGGTAGGTGTTTCATTAAATGTGATCTATGCTGCAAGGTATAAAGTGTATCATTTATTCATGTTGAGATGCTATTATGAATGTGCATTTGTGTAATGTCTAATGGATATAATACAGTGCAGTAAAACAGGATCCTTCGATTTAAAAGCTATTTCACTGTGGGTTTAGGAAAGTTACATTTCTCAGAAAGCGTCCAGCTCAATGGCCTTCTCTCCCTTTTTTAAATGTGGTAGTATATCTTAGATGTGTGTGCGTGTGTGTTTACAAATATATAATAGGTGCATAGACTAAAACCAGGTAAGTATTATGAATACTTGGAGATCACGCCATGGTGAAGTTTATTGCGGGAGGTAATATTGCTTCTGGCAGTTAAATTTTAAGTCAACACATTACCAAGGTGTGCCATTGGCTGCCTCAAAGAAAAAGAGTGGCTCCTAAGCTCTGCTGTACCTAAGCTCTGGTCTCCTAAGCTCTCTGGGCCATGAGAATATTTCCAACTACAACGTAGGTAATTGACCAAGAGTCCTCCTGCTGTGCCCTGAAATCCTTCACCAACTCAGCACTGAGGCTGAACCTCCCATGTGCTGTTCCCAGCCAATGACTGGGGGGAACTCCTCCCACACCCACTTTACCCGCAGTTGTCTCCTCCTGCCTTACCCACCCCTGCCTCCAGTGGCAGTCTAGGACACTTCCCCCTTATCATTCTCTCCCTTTTTCTCTCACTGGGGTCAGGTTTGCCTCCTGCTCCAATGGTCCTCCCAGGCTTCTCTCGCTTCCTCTTCCAACCAAATCCACGCATGATTAAAAATAATATAAAAACAGGGAGGGAGACAAACCACAAGAGAGTCTTAAATACAGAGAACAACCAAGGGTTACTGGAGGAGTTTTGGGTAGGGAGATGGGCTAAATGGGCAAGGGGCATTAAGGAGGACACTTGTTGGGATGAGCACTGGGTGTTATAAGTCAGTGATATCACTAAATTCTATTCCTGAAATCATTATTATACTATGTGTTAACCAACTTGGATATAAATTTAAAAAAAAATCCATGCATGTTTAATCCCATCTTGAATTCTGCTTCCTGGACCAACATACCAACCTAACTGTAACATGATTAATTCATATATTAAGACACTAAGGAAAAAATGTCAGTCTCAGAAAGAGGTGGGTCAGCTTAGGGAGCTCCACAAAGGATGCCAAAGCAAAGCTCTGAACATCTTAGCTCATGCTCCTCTGACCACAGGAGAGGATGGTGACATTCCAGCCCAAAGCCTATCTTCATCGTGAAATGGATATGCCTGTGCCCTTAGCTATTCTGCTAATCAGATGAACATACCTGGCTCTGAGTTCGTGCTCCCCAACTGATGTTCAACTGATAATTTCACTTCTCAGGATGTCTCCCTTTAGGGAGAAAATATGTGCCTGGACAGAATGAAGTCTATAAGGAAATGCTTGGAGCTTCTGAGAATTGCGTACTGGAGACTCAGGATTGTGACTGCCGAGTGGGTCAAACATCCATTGCCAAGAGTGGCATCATTGGAAACCTGAGTAAGGGTGAAGGGCACCTGGTTTCTGCAGGAGTGCTCAGGTAGGCTCTGTGGAAGAAACCTTGATGGTCTCTGGTCTGGCATGTATTCAACAAGTGGTAAATGTTGGCAGTCATTCTTGTTACTAGGGTTATGGGTAGAATTGTCATCCAGGCAGAGAAACTTTGAGGTTTCTTCCAAATATGAGTGTCTTAGCTCCCTGGGGCTCTGTACTGAAAGCTGGGTAACTTAAGTAACAGCAATTTATTGACATAGTGCTGGAAGCTAGAAGTCTAAAGCCAAGGTGCTGGCAGGGATTGTTCCTTCTGAGGGCTCTGAAGGAGAATCTGTTTCATGCTCTCTCCTACTTTCTGGTGACAGTTCTTGGCATCCCTTGGCTTGTAGATGCATCATTCCAATCTCTGCTTGCACCTTCACATGGCATTTTCCCTGTGCATCTGTGTGTCTTCACATGGCTACCATCTTCTTACACGGACAACCATCATGTTGGATTGGGGGCCCATCCTACTCCAGTGTAGCCCCATCTTGACTTATTACAGTTACCCCTGCCCTATTTCCAAATAAGATCACATTCTGAGGTATTGAGGGTTAGGATTTCAGCATATATTTTTGAGGACACACAATAACAATCAAATTTGATTGTGCTATAGAATTCCCCAAGAGCGTAGTTCCATAATGGATGATAAATATAAATTAGGATGTAAGGAGGGACATGACTAGCATTACACTTGATGTTTGTTCAAATTGGCTTAAAGGAGGGGGTGGGGTATATAGGAGAGGAATAGAACCCAGAGGAAGGGGGCCCTGAGGGCACGTGGCTGATTTCTACATAACAAAGGATTTTCCTGCTGCTCTTGGGGCTCCTGACAGACTTAGGATGGGGACTGTGTACAGAATTGCTCTCTCACTCCACACCCCTGCCCAACTTTGTCCAGCAACCCAGTCTCCACACGTTTTCTTCTAATCCTTTCTCTTCATACTCTTTGTCCCTCCAGTCCTCTGTAAGGTTAATGCAAATAAAACATATCTATTATTTTGTCATATTTGAAAAATGAAAAAGCACTTCTAGTCTCTACATTCAAATTTCTTTGCAATATTAGATTGCTTGCTCTATTTTAGCCTATTAACTATGGGCGAAATACATTAATTACATTTTACTTCTTTATTTTGCGACATTAACATTTGACTTTCAGATAATCATTTAAATGTGTGCCCCTGGAAAATATAGCTTATAATTACCACAGTATTTACATTTCTCAGGGTTGAAGCATAGCAATCTGAGTGGATGCTGTTTAAGAATTAATACGGATAGATGAAAATGACAGAGAATTCTAAAAAGGCCCAGTGGTTTGGGAGGCTATTCTCTGGCAATCCCTTGTGTTTGATTTAAAAAAAAAAGCAAAAAAAAAAAAAAAAAAAGCAAGGCAGCTGTTAGGTGCTCTTAGGCTACTGTGCAATTACGGAATTTTCCATTGGGTTGTATGTATTCAGGTCACATACACAGTGAGATTTCCTGCAGTGACAGTACAGATAAAAAAGCTGTGCATCTTGGTGATAATTGTGCTCCATTTAGGCAAACTGTCAACTGGTGCATTTTTACATTGTCTTGAAAGCATGGAAGATGCTTCTGTATGCATGCCTTAAATATGAATTCACGAGCACCCAAAGAACAATAGGATGTGTTTTGAAATGTATTTTAATGAGAAATAGGCATTGAAAGGCCTTCAGAGTTCATGTTTCTGTATCGCTTTAAAGCTATTAGTTAATTAGTGGTTATCTCCTCAGTCAAATTTAGGAATAAATAAACCTTTTCTCCCCATCTTCTGAGTGGCTTCCCAAAAACATGATGACATATTTTGAATGTATATTGTTTCTAACGAGGAGGATGATGATGATGATGATTTAATATCTCCTAATTATAGAAAGAGGGGCTGGAGATTAGGGGCTGGAGAGAAAAGGAATATTAAGGTCATTCATTTTTGGTTTTGTTTCTCTCTCTCTCTCTCTCTCTCTCTTTTTTAACTTCAAGGTGTGCCTTAGAGCCCTGGAGTCAAGATGAAAGAGTATGTACTGTCCATGAAATAGCTAAGGTTCTCACCACTCCTAGTTACAAAGCAGCAATGTTATCTGACCCTTTGTGGCATAGCCCTTGGACTTTTAAGTCTTTCTAGAAGATAATGTCTTTGGTGTGCAGTACTGGGCTAATAGAAGTGTTGGTTTTGGACTCACTGCATACCGGCAAAGCTATCTTGAGGTCTACTCATAGACATGGAAACCAGTGCAAATACGCTTGGCCTCGTGAAGCTAGAAGTCAGCCACTGCAAGGGAAGGATGGACATGACATGGAAGCAACGAAAGGTTTAAAATGTTCCTTGTGATAAACAAGATGGAAAATGTCTAACACAATTGAAAATGCCTAACACTGATTTCCAAAGAAATTATAGAGATAAGCTAGACTAATCCCTGGGAGGATGCTTTTGCAAATGAGATCATTATTAAAATATTATATAAATTCCCAAAGCTTAAACAAGTCTAAGAGGAATGACTTTCTATATATAGGCTGTCTGGGCCAAGGGAAAGACTCTTCTCTTTTCTCTCAGTACTTCATGGTATCTGTAGTTTTCTCTTCACCTCTACATCATTCTCTGGCTCTCCTTGTACCTGGAGAGCCACTAAGCATATGTAGCTATTTAGATGTAAATGTAAATTAATTAAGATTAATGTGTAAGATTCAGTTGCTCCAGTCACATTACAAGTGGATACTGTGATGGATGATGTGAATCACAGATCATTTCCGTCACTGAAGAAAGACTTGCCCTCCACTCTCTAGCCGTTTCTCAACAATCCAGGCAGGAAGCCACTCCTGTTATTCCATTGAACTATTAATCTCTACTTCTTATAAAACTGAGAATCAGGGAAGCAAAGGTTTGTGGTTAACTTCACATATTAATAAGCAGCAGAACACTCAATCCTGGCTCAATTGTCTCCAAATTAAATTTTTTTAACTACCATATCACTTCTACTCTAAGTCAGTAACACGTTTTCTTTCCATTTCGGAAATGAAGAACGAATAGTCAAAAATACCAAAATTTAAAATAAAATCTCCAAAGTTAAAGTTAACATTTAGTTTAATCAGAGAAAATCTGTGTTATTACTGAAGTTATCAGTGTATTGATAGCCTCAGTGTTGGGCTCAAAATGGCTATTGCCTTTTGAGCCTTAAAACTTCCTTTTGATCTGATGGTCAAAGAATGGAATTTTTTGTTTAATTCTCTTCCTGGAACATCCAGTATGATGAAAAGAGCAGAAGATTAGGAATCAAG
Organism: Panthera pardus; assembly: GCF_024362965.1. Classification (NCBI taxonomy): domain Eukaryota; kingdom Metazoa; phylum Chordata; class Mammalia; order Carnivora; family Felidae; genus Panthera; species Panthera pardus. Next base: position 67,659,725 of record NW_026526991.1, on the reverse strand, counting down.
ATACCTAGGATGTAGTTCAGGTTATAAACTAACTGGATAAGACTTTGGATAAGTCCATTATGTTCTGAGTCTGTTTCTGTTTTCCGGGCAGTCAAAGGATAACTTAGCTGAGTTTCTGTATTCAGGGCTGATATTTACTTGGTGTGCTCCAATGTGACCACATGGTTTATTGAATTATTGAAATAGTCCCATACCAGTTGGTAAACGGCACCCCTTCTCAGCCAACCCAGATCCTCTCCTGGGATCCTCTTATCTCCCTATGATGTAAAAACTGCAGAGTTAATGGCTGGAACAATACGGACCTTCCAGGACCCTGCCCTAGCCCACAATTGGCATTCACTCTGATTGTCAGTTTTCATACCATAATGGTTATTAAATATTTTGCATAAAAATGTATCCTGCATGCATCCAAATATATATTGGCACAATCTTCCCGTTTATTATGTGTGTAGGTTGTCTGTTTGGTTCAATTTAAGTTTGACTTGAAGTATAGACTCAAAGTTGGTAAATTATTTAAGGAGTCTATCAGACTTTCAGGAAATGAGTCAAGAAGCCTCGCCCCTCTGAGAAGTAGAAAGGCAGAGAAACAAAGACAGGATTGCAGTGTTCATGTTCTGGATTGCTCTCCATATGTTGATAACAATATGTTCTGTGAGCAAATTCAGGTTGTCTGAATCACTCCACATCAATAGCCAGTTTGCCTCTTAAAAGTATTTAGATAATGGGTTGTCTCTCCTCCAAAAAACTAGGAAGAAAGAGTTTAAATGATCATCTTTGACACTGAATATATTTCAAGATCATTGAACGAGATTCTCTTCCTATGACTCACTTTATACTTCCTGAACCAACATTAATTTACCGCTTAAGACACCTGACAACTTCGGGGAAAGAAGTATAGAGCATATAATAATTTATTCATAAGGTTCCAGTCATTGCTGATTTTAAAAGATGTTAGTTTCTTATTCAGAGGTCCACCCTTTACCTCTTTCCTCCTTTTAAAGTTAAAAATGCCGTTTCTTCAGAACTAAAAAGGAACAATTTTTAGATTATATTTCAATCTAAATTCTCAAGTTCCCAACTGATTTTTCTTTTCTTTTTTAAATTTTTTTTAATGTTTTATTTATTTTTGAGACAGAGAGAGACAGAGCATGAACGGGGGAGGGGCAGAGAGAGAGGGAGACACAGAATCGGAAGCAGGCTCCAGGCTCTGAGCCATCAGCTCAGAGCCCGACGCGGGGCTCAAACTCACGGACCGCGAGATCGTGACCTGAGCTGAAGTCGGACGCTCAACCGACTGAGCCACCCAGGCACCCCATCCAACTGATTTTTCAAAACTTTTGCTGTTAGTCTTCCAAATACTGCTTTTGCTAAATAATCAGAGTCTCCTGTCATCTTTCCACATAAATGCTCTCAGTTCATCTGTTGGTTTTTCTCATAGCAGCAAGATGGCTGCAGAGGTCTTAACATCATGTCATCACAAACCAATATGAAGCAATAACAAACATTTCCCGGAAGTCACTTTAACAGGCTTAGCCTACATCCCATTGTCCAATATTGGGTTTTTCCTGAGTCAATTACTGGGACAGCAGAAGGAATCACCATGATTGACTAAGATGAATCAAGATCCACCCAGTGGGGTAGAGCCAACCTGCTGTAGAGCAAGGAAGATGATGCGAATGGCTTTTGGGTAGGCAATTATCATCTGCCACACAGAATGGCCCTGTGGCACAGACATTATTTCTCCCATTGCGTAGTTGAGTGGACTATAATTTGACACAGTAGACAAGGTGCCTGAAGATGAAAAGTGGTCAGTAGTGCAGCTGTGATTTGAGCTAAAGTCTGAACGATACTAACGCGGGAGCTCCTGACCACGATGTTCTACCTTCTCTTGGTTGTACTACATTCACTGAAGCTTTCAACTTTTCATTCACAGTCTTCACAGTCTTCGCCGTCATCTTTCTCATTTCCTGGGGGATTTTGATATTGTGTGGGTGACCCATTGAATTCTAGCCATAACATTTCCTGACACCAACTTTAATGGCCTTTGTTTGTAGCCTCCCATCCCCTGGGTCTTACCTCCAATAACTATTCCAACGTTGCATCTTAAATTCTAATATCTCATGTTCTGACACAGCTCTCGTCCTTCCAGCCTTTCCTTATTCTTACTCCTTCGTATTTCTCCTTCCTTATTCCTACTTATTTCTACACCAATTCTTTAAGCTCCTGGAGTCCTCTAACCTCCCTTCTGTCTGGAATGTCTACTAAAATTTGTGAACTTGCAGACTCTCAAAGCCCCTGTGAAGCCTTCTCAATGGGGTTCAGGACATGCTACCCCAAATTTATGGCACTTTGGTGTATTAAATATTTTAAGCTGAAGGAGTTTGATAAAACACAAGAAACAGGAAAGTCACTTTGGTCTTCCTTCCAACCTTCTCCCTGAAACAGGTCATAAAACTCTCATGTGAGTGGTGCCCTCTCTCTACCTAGAGTAAAGGAGTGTCCTTATCTTCAAAGACCAATGGACCCTTAGAAGAATCCTAGCAAACAGATCTTGCTAAGTTTCCCCCAAATTTGCTATATGTACCTCATACGTTTTATGACTTCTGAGATCTCCCCATGACTGCCCACTCTTCATCGAACCTAGCATAAAAATACTCAGGTCTAACTATTTCTTCCGGTCTTCATTTCCTTATGAAGTCTCCCATATCACAGAAAACCTATATTCAAAATAGGGGCACCTAGGTGGCTCAGTTGGTTAAGCATCCAACTCTTGATTTCAGTTCAGGTCATGCTCTCACCATCGAGCCCCAAGTCTTCAGCCCCTGTGCTGGGTGTGGAGCCTGCTTAAGATCCCCTCTCCCTCTTCCTCTGCCCCACCCCCACTCCCTACTCACGTGCGCTCTTTTCTTTTCTCTCTCTCTCTCTCAAAAAAAGAAAACTTATATTAAATAAATGTGGATGCTTCTTTCCTGCTAATCCGTCTTTGTCAGTTTAATTTTTACACCCAGCCACGATCTCTAAGAAGGTTTTTCTTCCCTCCGCCTGTATCTAGAAGAGAAGGAAACGGAAGATCAGAATGCCAACACGAATTGGAGACCTCATTATTAGCAATGATTGGGTTGGAACTCTGGTCCCTTCTGGTTCTGAGCCTGGGCCAATGTTTTGTTTTGTTTTCTCCACGCTGCCCCTTGCAGTTGTGTCTTTCCTCCTGGTAAAAATGTAAAAATACACAGGTTGGAACAATGTTTCAGGACACTAACCATATATACATAAGAATATTATACTTTAAAAATGATTTTACAGCATGTTTTGTTAAGGTTTAGGAGAAAGATACAGTGTGAGAAGCCCCAAACATAAAGACCTCTGCAGACTTCTCTGCTGACAGAAAGTCAGTAATTGAATGGTCAGAGACAGACAAATACTCACACTTAGAGAATTCCAGGCAGATAGTCAAAAGATAGCTGAAATTCTCTAAAGTTCTCTTCAGAGTAGATATTGTTGTGGATTAAATTGTTTTCAGATAAAGATGAAGGCTTAAGAGTGGACCTCTTGAAAGCATTGCTTAGATTGCTACTTTGTAGTTTAAAAAAAAAAAACCGGCACACAAAAAACCAGCATAAATTGCAATATGAAAATACTGCCTCCTGCTCTATTTCCTGCAAAACAGGATTTACTAGAGTATAATTGCTTAATTTTATTGATCTGAAATTACGAATTTAGATAATCTAGAGATGAGACTTTAGTATTTCCAAACACATGCAAATGTTGCTATTTCGTAATGCACTAGCTGGGTCTTTGTTATGTTTACTGGCTTGATCAGAATCCTATTGCCTCATCCAATGATAATCACATAAACTGAAATGAACTTCAGGAAAACACGAAAGTGTTGATTTGAACAAAAAAAGTGATAAGGTGTTGAGGGTCAAGACAAAAAATTCCTGCTGTGGTTTAATTTATATCGACTCTGACACATCTTCCGAGGCACATTTTACCTGTGTAGTCAATGGTCTTCCAGTTTGGTGTGAGGTGATATGCTAGGTGTTTAAAAATCATTTTGTGTTTGAAGAAACTTGATAAGTACCCATTGGAGGTAGCTAGGCTAGAAACAGAATCCTGATCATTTAAAGTACTTGTTTATACCGTATCTAATTACTGTGGGAACATTGGGAACAGATCTATATCACAGCTTCAGTTACCCTCCTCAACCCCACCCCATTGGGTGAAAGAGGGGAAAAAAGGAAGAAGGAGAAAAAAGAATGAGGGTGCACGCTTTTCTGTGTTTAATGATGGCTGTAAATGCCAACAGGTGACTCGATATCTGACAGAAGGGTTCACTGTGGATCACAGGGGGGAATGTGAGAAACTGTTTCAGAGATGGCTATATCCGTGGGGGATTTTTCTCCGCGGTCGTCGTGCCAGCAGCCTCAGATCCAGAACGTATGCTGTCAGGTGCACTGGTCTGTGGTCGCTTCTGATCTCCTTAGGGTCTGGTGCCTTTTGACTGTGTGGACATCATAGACATATTTCACGGTTGCTCTGCTCCAAAACTGGTCGATCTTTTAGTCCTAGATCTTGCACACAGACCATGGGGAAAACAGAGGGACCATGGGGAAAACAGAGGGATGGACCTCAAGAATTTGGAGAGAAGGGAACTAAGATTGTTATTTGAAAATTAAGCTAAGAAATAAGTCCATCCTAATTTGAAGTGAAGAGAGACACATAAAGGCTCATTAAAGTTAGGGCCAAATCTCTGTGTTTCTACCTCACCGTCTTTTTAGTTTTGTTAGACGAAGGTACATCTCTAAGTTCACAATCTGTGACAGGGAACTTTGTGGATTGTCTTGATTCCATTTGTCATCCAAATGTAATTTTGTGTATGTGACCAGAAAGTGTTTCTAAATATTAAACGCTCAAATTAGTGTCGAGTGTCCAAATGTGAAATCAATGTAAGTCCCACACCACTTGGGAACTTGTGTCAATGCTTCCTTGATAATAACACATGAGAGCAATATCTTTATTTATGATAAAAAATATTTTTGAAATAAAGAACCCTAGGTGTGGGGTGCCTGGGTGGCTCAGTCAGTTGAGCATCTGAATCTTGATTTTGGTTCAAGTCATGATCTCAAGGTTCGTGGGTTTGAACCCCATAGCAGGTTCTGCACTGACAGTGTAGAGCCTGCTTGGGATTCTCTCTCTCTCTCTCTCTCTCTCTCTCTCTCTCTCTGTCTCTTTGTCTCTCTCAAAATAAATAAATAAACCTGAAAAAAAAAAAGAACCCTAGTTGTGTATGTCACCTGGAGTGTAGTTCCCTTGTGGATCACACTCTCTGATTTCAAAATTCCAGAGCCTCTCCTGATCTATCAATCATTAACTGTTGTTTTTTTAGCTACTAAGAAGACAGTGTTATATAACAGACTGTCCCTGGCCACTGAAATGATTAATTTGGAGGTGGTGTGGTGGGTGGGGAAACCTTAAAAAATATAAAACCTACTGAATTTGAGTAAAGCTACTTTATAACACCTCAAGATCTAGTATTTCATAACCAACTAAATCTATGCAGATTTATTTAATAATCAGAGAAAAGAAGAAGAGAGTTACTGAACCAATGGGACTCGAGCAGCATTTCAGATGGTCTGCCATATGTCCAGCGTTGTGGGATATAGAGAGGGCTTCAAGCATTTCACACAGAAGACTCCTAAAAGAGATGGGACACTGGGGGCACGGCGGTCACTAGCACAGCAGTAGTCTGCCTATCCTTGCATTTCCTATGTTTGTGTATTTCTTTCCTCCTGAGATGGTAATGGTCCTGGGCAGTAGGACTTGAATTCCTCTCTATTTCCACCATTGTTAGCTCCCCTCTACCTGGACTCTCCATTAGCTCTTAGCACAATGATTGGTGTGAATAAACAGGGCCATGAGAGATGAAAGGGATCCATAGAGACTGCAAACTACGGTGCTTCCATTTCCTCCCACAAAGTAGATGCAAGAAATAAGTCTTCAGGAATTAGAGTCATTTCCTACTTTTTCCTCAAAAGAGCCACTGAGTAATCAGTGCTTTCTAAGTTCCTGGAAGTCACAATCCATAGCTCAGCCTGGGACTCCCTCCCTCCTCTCTCTTCTCCTTGTGCCTGTGGAGTGACCACCTCCAATCCCATGACTGGATGGGCTGATCAGTTCAAACAACTAGTCGATGTGGCTTTTAAAAATAACCACACTGGGCTTGTTGGCAAAGCCCAGACTTCAAGGAAGATGAATAGACCACTGTCTGAGTCAGCTGCTCATGAAATTCAAGCGGGCAGGCAGAGTGATAATAAGGAAAGAGAATTGATGGTGACCAAAATGTCCCCAGATAACACATCACCTCACTGAGGAAATGGAGATAGAAATAAATGGGTAAACAGAGAAACGTGCCAGTGGATTTTCAAAGAAAATAATTTCTGCTGATACTATAGTTTAAAAGGTGATGTTGACCTGCATTTACTGGAACAGAAATAGAATAATTAACTTATTGAGTTTTAAATATGAAATGTAACATGATGATGAAAGTAAGATAAGTTGCCCTCAAAAATTCTTACTATTACCAGAATTTAATGTTTTAGCAATAAACCCCACAGGGCTTTGGGAGAGTCTGTAGTGGGACCAATGTACGGACTCTTTTCTAAAGCCAGAAGAAAGATTTTATTTTCTGTCAAGGTTTCTGCCTAGCCAGTAGGTTTAATCACAATGCATGTGTGATAATTGGTCTCTTTCATCTATTTAATACCCATTTGACTTTAAGAAATTAACAGTCAACTTTGGGGCCCCTGGGTGGCTCAGTCGGTTAGCGTCCGACTTCGGCTCAGGTCATGATCTCACGGTCCGTGAGATCAAGCCCCGTGTCGGGCTCTGTGCTGACAGCTCAGAGCCTGGAGCCTGCTTCGGATTCTGTGACTCGCTCTCTCTCTGCCCCTCCCCTGCTCACGCTCTCTGTCTCAAAAATAAATAAAACATTAAAAAAATTGTTTTAAAGTAAAATTAGTCAATTTTGTTGAAAACCACTAGCTATTTTTGCACGACTGACTGTGTGCAATCACATACACCTGTGACTAGTGTGTCGATACCCACTGTGCATTACCCTCACTAGTACCTAGTCAAAAAGTGCAAGAAGCCAAGGGACAAAAAGTAAACCAATATTTGGAAAAGTGACTCACATGAAAGTGGAATATTTATTTCCACTGGTAGCAGCTAACAATGTTTGCATATTTATGCCAAAGGCTCTTACGACTCTGTGATTAGCTTCCATAATTAATTGGTCACTGTGAATGCTTTTTGTGCTTTTTAATACTTGTAGTGTTGTACAATAATACTTGTTGTAACGTATACTTTTGAAGGTTTTTTAAAAAATGTTTTTTAACATATGTTTTTGAGAGAGAGAGACAGAGAGACAGAGAGACAAATGCGGGAGGGGCAGAGAGAAGAGGAAGACACAGAATCTGAAGCGGGTTCCAGGCTCCCCACTGTCAGCATAGAGCCCAGTGCGGGGCTTGAACCGCGAGATCATGACCTGAGCTAAAGTCAGACGCTTCACCAACTGAGCCACCCAGGTGCCTCCTTACTTCTGAAGTTTGAGAAGAGACCCCATGTCTCCTGTGCAAGAAAAAAAGTAGGTTAAGGGTAGTTGCCTCAATTTCTTCTTTACTATCAGGGACAGACCCCACTGTCCCAGGGCATCCCTTCTTTTTTTTTTTAATTTTTTAATGTTTATTTATTTTTGAGACAGAGAGAGACAGAGCATGAGCAGGGGAGGGTCAGAGAGAGAGGGAGACACAGAATCTGAAACAGGCTCCAGGCTCTGAGCTGTCAGCACAGAGCCCGACGCGGGGCTCGAACTCACGGACCGTGAGATCATGACCTGAGCCAAAGTCGGCCGCTTAACCGACTGAGCCACCCAGGCACCCCTCCGATTTATTGATTTAAATGGGAAATGAACATTCAGCCTAGAATAGCTTTAGCATTTTCAGAATAACATGTATATACTTCTGAAAACATTCTCAAAGCTGCTTTTGGAACCAGAAGTTTATTGGAATATTAATTAAATAAACGTGGAAAAGACCAGAGATGCTGGGTGGAAAGAGGTGATTAGATCTTTTGAAATTACACGTAGGCTAAGTGACTGGAGAAATATAGTATTTATCACAGTGACACCCAGTCTCCTCATACGTTAGGATATCAGCCAGGGCCAGAAATTTGCTCTGTGTATCATAGGCTTTTTGCGGAATAGTCTTCTAAATGATTGAAAAATAATTTTGTCATCTTCAGAGAAGAGAGCAAACTAATGTCAGGTTTTAATCTAAAGGACACACACACACACACACACACACACACACACACTATCCTCCTAGTTGTAGATCCTATGGGGATGAATTTGGTAGACAAACCACCTCTTCAGATCATTCTTTTTAAAAGTCAATTCAACGGGTGCCCGGGTGGCTCAGTTGGTTAAGTGTCTGAGTTCAACTCAGGTCATGATCTCGCGGTTCATGGGTTTGATTCCCACCTTAGGCTCTGTGCTGATAGCTCAGAGCCTGGAGACTGTTTCGGATTCTGTGTCTCCCTCTCTCTCTGCCCTTCCCCTTCTCATGCTCTCTCTCTCTCTCTCTCTCTCTCTCAAAAATAAACGTTAAAATTTTGAAAACGTCAATTAAATTGCTTTTTTAATTTTTTTTTTACTGTTTATTCAGTTTTGAGAGAGAGAGAGAGAGCGAGCATGAGTGGGGGAGGGGCAGAGAGAGAGGGAGACACAGAATCCGAAGCAGGCTCCAGGCTCTGAGCTGTCAGCACAGAGCCTGATGTGGGGCTCGAACTCACAAATCATGAGATCATGACCTGAGCTGAAGTCGGGCACTTAACCGACTGAGCCACCCAGGTGCCCGGATAAATTGCTATTTTTAAAGACTTTTCTCTTTGAAGATCCCTGTGGTAGTGTGGAAACGAGGTGTAAAAATATGCCTAGCACATAGCAGATGCTTATTACATATTTCATGTCTAAGTGATTAATACAGAGTGGATTGAAGAGGAGAGAAAGGAGACAAGGAAGCTAGTTAGGTGACTATTGCAATAGTCCAGCAAGGTGATGGGGACTTATTTCGGGGTAATAGAAAGATGAGGGCAGACACCAGGGCCATTGTACAGGTAGAGTTGACTCGTTATTAAATATCTGGTAGCTTCCCAATCTGGAGAAACTGTTGAAAACTCGGCACCACCTCCCCTATCTACTTCTCTAATTTCACCTGCATTACCTACTTCTCTACTCATGCTCTATGAAAAGATTTGTTCTCTCCTAATCATCTGGGAAGTAAACAAATTTAAAACGCTTAATTAATTGAAATCAGTTATATTCCAGGAAACTTGGAGGCAACTGCTATACTCTTCACGATATATTTTACAGACAAATATTTATTTAATACATTCAGATCTGCATAGGTTAAAAACATAATTAAAAGAAGCATTTGTCTTCAGGAAATGAGATAAGAAAAAAATCAGACTATCACTTATACAAATTCTGGAGGTGCATGTGTTTGCCCATTACATTTTGCTACTTTGCAGACTTAAGGAGAATGACCCCCAAAGAGGTCCAAGACCTTTTGTTGAGACTGGTTCTTGGGTGAGCCCAACTGGATCCTATAAACAGTGTGTCAGTTCCCTTTGAATTTGGGGACAAATGTGGAATCGCATCCTTGGTTCCCTCTGTAGACTCACTCTTATGTACGGAATTGATGACTGTCTGCTAGGATTTATCCTCAAAATTGCATTGGCCTCATCTGATGATGCCTGTGGACTACTCTTTGTTGGGGAGGTAGAGATAAAAGGAAAAGAGGTCACCTGCAATCCTAGGGCATATTCTAAAGAACTCAGAGAGTTTAGGAAATGAGAACAAGTTGTGAGTTCAATTCAGTGATCATGTACCAAGCGCCAGCTCTGTGTTTATCGATGAACCTTATAAAACAAATCTTGCATTACATTTTTGTCAAAGGATTTAAAATTTTTGTCCTCTGTGCATTTGACTTGTTTCCAGCATTCCTTCTTTTGATGCATCCTAAGTTCAAAAAATACGTTGCCTTCATTCTCATGAGTAGTTAGCAAAAGAAATCTCCTCCTTGTTCCCTGTTAGCGCTTACGTGTGCCTTCTTAGCAGCTGACTAGAGCTGTTAAGAAAGAGTGCCATTCGAGGGGCAGGATTTGATATCAGGAAGAAGTATCTGGTAGAGAACTATGTTTTACTGCAAACGCTTAGGTTTGGAGTAAATAGTGGTCATGTAATGAAAGAAACCGGAGGACAGTTAAGGCTACGTAAGGATATTTTTAAATTATGGCTCATGTGCAGCAGGTGAAAAAGTATGTCAGTGCTCCTTCCACTCCCGTGACCTGAGACTTATGTCATTGGCTTCAAAGTTGAAAATGACTTTGTCAGTCTTCTGCTTTTATTTGGGGGATTTCAACCCGTTCTTCTCCCATATGCTCCTATAAATGAAGCATCGTTTGTTGGTGGAGGGCAGGCGAGGGGAGATGAGTTCTCCACCGGTGGAAACAAAGCATTTGAAATATGCTCCCAGGTAGTACCTGGGTAAGTCGTGTGGGGACGAGGATTGCAAACAATTCCTCCTAAGGGCACTAAGGACAAGCCAGAGTGACTTCCTGGTGCCTTTGAGGTCCCTGTGTATTCCAAGTTCTGGAAATAGAAAGGGTTTCAAAAAGTTCTGCCAGATGCCTTGTCCTGGCAGGTTTTGCCCTTATTATTCCCTTTGACTGCCAAGGAGCAACCCCTGCCCGTCGCCATGTGCAGGTCAGCGGCTGTGCAATCAACAAATCAATCAAATAGGCAGCAATTGGCTTTTAGGAACGGGCGCCAGTCCTGCCGTGAAGCCTCCTGTGGGGATTATGCTCAGCCAAACCTGCCAAGGGCACATTGAGAAGGATCTGTACTGGGACATGTTATTGTTCTGAGCTCCCAGGCATTTCTCTATGAAATGGGCAGGGGTTGTTTTTGACAAGGAAGTATGAATTTGGGGCATTAGGTATGAACTCAACATCTCTGCATTCCTCGGGGTTGAAATGATGAAAGCCCACATGTAGCAACTTTTTTTTCTGGATTAGGACGTGATGAAAGGGTGGAGATATCAACCCTGGTGCTTCCGACTACCCCATCTGTACCCGTGGTGGCTACTGCTCATCCATCATGAAGTTCTTGCTAAACCCAGCCACCAAACTTTCTCAATCCAACATTCCAGGAATTCTATTGGCATTAGTTTGTGAAATACAACCGATTTGCCTAGATTGGGAGCTCCAGTTTAGAGCTGCCCAGAGGGCTTATTCTAAGAAAGCTGTATTTAACTTCTTAGCTGACCCCTGGCTTGCCCTGGAGAGAAGACCAAACCTCCGAGGGCTCCAGCAACACACCCAAGCTTCCAGGAAGTGTCAAGACAAGCAATACCCACTGTCTTGGTGTCATTCTATGTGGTATTAATCATACTAAGTCTGGATTTATTTCCAGAGAAGAAAAATGCCAACTTTACCTTTATTCAGGTTTTATTGTCTCATTTTAGACTGTGCTATAATAGAGTTCATCATTTTTGTTTTAGTGGGGAAAAGAATGATTCTTTGTGACTAGGCATTCTCATCAGTAATTAGGTGAAAATTGCCTTAGGAGGTTGTCTCTCTTCTCTGGAAGTAATGTGATTCATGCAAGCAGGAGTGGTGGAAGGAGAAGTTTTGTGTATAAAACATTTTGTTGAGATAACAACATGCATTTAACAAATACTTAACTGGGGCGCCTGGGTGGCTCAGTCGGTTAAGCGGCCGACTTCGGCTCAGGTCATAATCTCGCGGTCCGTGAGTTCAAGCCCTGCGTCAGGCTCTGTGCTGACAGCTCGGAGCCTGGAGCCTGTTTCAGATTCTGTGTCTCCCTCTCGCTGACCCTCCCCTGTTCATGCTCTGTCTCTCCCTGTCTCAAAAATAAATAAAAACGTTAAAAAAAATTAAAAAAAAAAAAACCCACAAATACTTAACTAAATGCCAGACACCATTCTAGTTGAAGGTGAACAGAGAAGAGTGCAAGGTCCTCCTTTTCAGAGGATGGAGGGTAAACCCTAACCAATAGCCACACTGGAGTGTAACTCTTGTGCAATATGGATGATATGTGCAATGAGGAAAGTATGAGCCAGTTGCTGTGAGATCACAGAGAAGGAAATGCCTGGAGCCCAGGGGCTCAGGAAAGCTTCTCAGAGGAGGGAAGTTGTTCATCGTATAGTATGGTTTTACATTAGACGTTCTGAGGGTGGGGGCATGGAAAGAACATCAAACAATTCCAACAAGTCAATGTGTGTGTGACAAAACTGTTGGTATTTAAAGCCTGCCCTTGGTTGCATAACAGTTTGTAGCTGAAGAACTCAGAGAGTCACAAGGAGTAGGCTTTCCCACTGTCACACTGCCATCCTGGTTTAACGCTACCTTGGATTATCCTGACAACCTCTCAATCTGGTTCAGTTTTTGGTTTCGGCTTTGGCTTTTAGCATATAGTGTATTCGTCTTTGAATATAATGCATTCTGGTCATGCCATGGCCTGGTCCAAACATGAGGGCACCACTGGTTTCATAAATGACTGAAGCATGGCTCGGAACCTTCAGGGAACAAATCAGAGGGTTGTCTCGGTTGGTCTTTGCTCTTGAGATGGCTTGGCTTGTCCCAATTGCAAGCTATTGAAACTATTCAGGATAAGCCTTGGCAGTCAAATCTGGAAAGCCTCAGGAGCCATTGAGATGATCTTTGCAGAGTTCCCACTGGTGCAGCCAGGGGGAGGATCCTGACTTAGTAGTTTCTACTTTGGGCGAGGACACATGGCCCTGGTCAAGCATCCAGTGTGGCAATGCAGTGAGTTATACATGTGAAGCGAGTGCTGGCAGGTGCTCCAACACAAGCCCAGCTACCGCTGGAGGGATTCCACCAAGTAGCCCAGGCTGTCCCATGGCCAAGGGCACCTGGCAGGGTATAATTTCACGGCTGTTCACAATGGCAGAATTTTGAATCACTTATTTTTCTCTCAGAAGAACGCACAAAATTGAGGGGCTTTTTAGTTCTTGCCAAGCCTGGAGGAATTCTTGTCACCTGGTTCTTTTTTATCTGAGGCTTCTCTTTGCTGAGAATGATTTCGCCCTGCAGGTAGATTTGATTTTTTACTGGTCTATGTGTTTTATCACTTGTCAAAGCCCACCTGATGTGGAAGCCACTTTGTAGGCCATTTCTGTAGTATATGCTGGAAAAAGCTTCGTAATTGGAGCCTAGGACCCTGCCTTTACGCCCCTAGCTCTTGCCACGTATTAAATATGTGCCTTCGGGCAAGTGACGTAACTTCTCTGAAATTTGGTTTCCTCACTTGTGGAAGTAGTCCTTAGCTATAGAAAATAGAAAGAGTTTTATTCGTTATGGTCCCAAACTAAAAGTGCTTTCACCACTGACATGTTTTCGCTAGCTAGCTGATTATGAATGGATCATGGGCAACCACTCTAAGCCCCAACTGTCATTTTGGTAAGAGAAGGTCTCCAAACTTGTGATTGTTTTTCCTACAAGTATACAAGTATACAGCAGTTTGCCTTCTTTAATTTTTTCAGGAAACATTTTACTACCAATTTTTCCTGCTATGTGACATGATATATCTCATAGGAGCATTACGGAAAGATTTCTTTTGCCAGTGAGCGAGGCATTAAGTTAGATGCTAAGGACACTGGCCCTGTCCTCAAGGACTTTGCAGTCTTGAGAGGGAGAGCATCATGTAAACAGAAAACTGTAATAGAATATAATAAAGCTGTGATAGATCTGTCCACAGGCTGTCAAGAAGGCAACCAGAATATATGTTCCTCTGTTGTATATATCCAACACCACCTTGGAGGAAGTCTTACAAAATATTTAATCTGAATTTGATCAAGCCTCCATCAACTTACAGGAAATATGGGGGACAGAGACATGAGTTAACAATACCCCGGGAATGCGATCAAAAAAATCCAGATGGTGGGAAACTCTATAGGACAAAACATCTGTTTCTTCAACAACATAAATTGCAAGGAAGAAAAAGACAAGGCATCTATAGAGTAAGGAGATCTCTTAACAATTAAAATGTATGGATTCTTATTTGGACCCAGGTTCAATAAACTATCTAAAAAAATAAAAAATAATATTATGGGAAAATACACTGATAAGGTATAAGTGATACCAACAGATTGTTGATGTAAGATTATGATGATGATAATGTGATTTTGTTTATAAGGCAGACCATTTTCATTTAGACATAAACATGAAAACATTTACAGATGAAATAATATGAACCTGTAATCTGCTTTGAAAGTGGCAGAAGAGTGGCGCCTGGGTGGCTCAGTCAGTTGAGCGTCCGACTTCGGCTCAGGTCATAATCTTGCGGTCTGTGAGTTTGAGCCCCGCGCCGGGCTCTGTGCTGATGGCTCAGAGCCTGGAGACTGCTTCCGATTCTGTGTCTCCCTCTCTCACTGACCCTCCCCCGCTCATGCTCTGTCTCTCTCTGTCAAAAATAAATAAAACATTAAAAAAAATTAAAAAAAAAAAGAAAGTGGCAGAAGTAACTCAGAGTTTAGAAGAAGGTAAATGGAATCCAAGTAGATAATTGTCGAGGCTGGTTGTTGGTTATATTAGTGCTTATTGTATTATTCACCCTGTTTTTACGTATGTTTGAGATGCTCCAAACTAAAAATCCAAAGAGAAAGAGCAAAGCTAACTGCATCATGGACTGCTGGACTCTCCATCTAGCAACTTTCTGAGAGCAAAATTGGCTTAGGTTACCAGGCAAAGCTTCTCTGTATCAGCCCTGTTATTTACGGACACTATAAACTGAATGTCAAGGGGCAAGTGCCGTAACAGGCCCTTGGCTAGGACAACTTTTGCGCCATGTTTGAGGAGGGAGCCAGATGGTTTAGGCTGAGAGTTGGTAAGGGACTGGAGACAAGTAATGTAGACTCCTTTCTTAAAGAGTAGGGTGAGAATAATTTGAATTTGAAGGGAATTTGGACCAAAATACCCGCCCCCCCCAAATAAAAATGACTGAAGCCATTGCAAATGCAGACAAGAAGGAGCTAGTGCACTGGCAGAGGTGGTCCAAGTAGAGACATGTAGGGCATGCAGTGACATCACAAAGGAGACCAGAAGAAGGGAGAGTGAAAGGCTCGGGGTGTGAAAACCCTGGTAAGTACCTGAGAGAGCTGCTGTGGGCTTTACACCACACGTGAGAATTTTGTGTTACATGTGTCTGTTTGGTACTATCAGAACTGACTTGCAATAATTTATGCAAAAGATACTTTACCGCGGGGACTCCACGGCTGCTGTGTGGAAATTGGCAAGAGAGATGCACCCTGAGTGTCAAAAAGGGTCCAAGCCAGGAACTGCACCCACGTTGTTCTGTCCTTTGTCTCTGTGAGTCTTTAAACACATGATTCATTCTTGCCATGAACTGGTGTGGACTATGGCTACTCCATAGCTCCTCAGAATATAGGTCCCATCTACCCATGGCACACTCCCTGTGTTCCATCATGTTACAAATTCCCAGGAAGAGTCTGTTGTCATTGTTCTTCTAATCTAATCAACTGCAATCAAAAAAGCAAGATCGTAAAGTAGGAAGAGGCAATCTGAGGCCCACAAAATTCAGGTTGGGGGGGGGGGGCGGGTGCCTGAGTGGCTCAGATCGTCATCTCATGGTTCATGGGTTCAAACCCCACATCAGGCTCTGTGCTGACAATGTGGTGCCTGTTTGGGATTCTCTCTCTCTCTCCCTAACCCTCTGCCCTTTACTCTCCCTCTCTCAAAATAAATAAATAAACTTAAAAAAACTCACACAAAAAATTGGGGTAGAGAGGGAAAAGATCGTGAAAGGAGACAGGCTGGAAGCCAATTACAGTATTTTCCACTGAAGACTGAAATGTAAAATAAACCATGATCGCACAGCTATGTAGCTGGAAAGGGAGGAGTACTTTTATGGCCTTCCAGATAATTGTGGGTATTCTACTCTGATACTATAACAAAACTTGGCAAATGGCATTTTTTTTTAAATTTATTTTGAGAGGGGGGGTGGGCAGAGAGAGAGGGAGAAGGGAGAGAATCCCAAGCAGGCTCCGAGCTGTCCGCACAGAGCCCTGTGTGGGGCTTGAACTTACGAACCATGAGATCATGATCTGAGCCAAAATTGAGTCGGATGCTTAACTGACTGAGCCACCAGGCACCTTGTCAAGTGGTATGTTTTGAAAGATTAGTTGTAATATGAAACACTGAATTATATCAATGAATATTTTATATCTATTTTAAAATCCCGTGGCCTATCTTTAAAACGAAAACTCCTAAGTGCTAAAATAGTGTAACAATAAATATTTTGTGAAATTTAAGGAAGGGCTTCCCAAGCACGACAAATAGAAAGCTTTTAGACAAAGGATATGACTAGGCAACTGACTAAAGAAGGAATTCAAATGGCAAAGAAACGTATGAACAATTTCAAATTGAGTACTATATTCTTTAAAATGAAAATTAAAGGGGTGCCTGGGTGACTAGTCAGTTAAGCATCTGACTTCAGCTCAGGTCATGACCTCACACGGTTTGTGGGTTCAAGCCCCGCGTCGGGCTCTGTGCTGAGAGCCCAGAGCCTGGAGCCTGCTTCGGATTCTGTGTCTCCCTCTCTCTCTGCCCCTCCCCGGCTCGTGTTCTGTCTCTCTCCGTCTCACAATAATAAATAAACGTTAAAAAATTTAATAAAAAATAAAATGAAACTTAAAGAGGGGCTCCTCAGTGCCTCAGACCGTTAGGTGTCTGACTTCGGCTCAGGTCATGATCTCACGGTTTGTGGGTTCAGGCCCCATGTTGGGCTCTGTGCTGATGGCTCAGATTCTTGTCTTCCTCTCTGTCTCTCAAAAATAAATAAATGTTAAAAAAATTTTAATGAAAATTGAAGCTATGAGCTACCCCTTTTGACTCATCAGACCAAAAAGTAGGTGGAAAGAATGATAACACTGTGTTGGTGTGAATGTGGACAAATAATAACAAGTACTCTTTTGGGGACTGTATTAATTTTCTATTACTGCTAAAACAGTTTGCCCTGGAGCGCCTGGGTGGCCCAGTTGGTTAAACGGCTGATGCTTAATTTCGGCTCAGGTCAGGATCTCACGGTTCATAAGATTGAGCCCCACGTGTGCAGAACCTGCTTGGGATTGTCTCTCTCCCTCTCTCTCTGCCCCTCCCCAGCTCACATGTGCACACACGCGTGTGCACTCTCTTTCTCTCTCTCAAGATAAATAAACGTTAAAAAAAATTAAAACAGTTTACCCCAAACTTAGTGGCCTAAAACAACCCAGATTTATTTTCTTACGGTTCTGATGATCAGAAGTCTGAAATGGGTCTGTAGAGCTGTGCTTCTTATGGAGGCTCCAAGGGAGAATCTCTTTCTAGGCCTTTTCCAACTCCTAGAGTCTTCCCTGATTCTTGGCTGAGGGCCCCTTGTCACTGCACCCTCTGCTTCCTTCGCCACTTCCCCTTCTCTAACTCTGACCCTTTGGCTTCCCTTTTATAAGGACACTTGTGATTACATGGGGCCCACCCAGACATGATAGAATAATCTCCCCATCTCAAAAATCCTTAATTTAATCACATCTGTAAAGTCTCTTTTGGCTAGTAAGATAACACATTCACCAGTTCTGGGGATTGGAATATAGACATCTTTTTTTTTTTTTTTTTTTTTAATGTTTATTTATTTTTGAGACAGAGAGAGACAGAGCATGAACAGGGGAGGGGCAGAGAGAGAGGGAAACACAGAATCGGAAGCAGGCTCCAGGCTCTGATCCATCAGCCCAGAGCCCGACGCGGGGCTCGAACTCGCGGACCGCGAGATCGTGACCTGAGCTGAAGTCGGACGCTTAACCGACTGAGCCACCCAGGCGCCCCCGGAATATGGACATCTTTGAGGGCGAGGACCATTACTCAGACTACTATGGAACTAATCTGGTATAAACTTTGTAGAGAAAATTCGGCAATACGTATCAAAGTCCTTAGAAAGTACATATCTTTGGTGCAGTAATTCACCTCCTAGGAATTTATCCTCAATATTAATCAAACAAGTGCACAAAGCACAGGATGTGTCTGCGATAATGTTTTAATAGAAAAACATATAGGTGTTCTAAATATACAGGAATAAGTAAATGGCAAGATTTGGGCTAAAAGTATTGTAGTTCATCCAAATATAGAATACCACACAGCCATTACTAATGATGATCTGATTTATATTTATTGATATGGAAAGACCTCCATTGTTAAGTGAGAATTCCAGGTAACAAAAAGGTAGACATAGTATGATTCCACTCTGTAAAGATACATTATGTATATATTTGTACATGTATGTTTGGATGACAAATTAGCAAATATAGGCACAAAAACTCCCATGCAAAATATTGGTGAGTGGAGGGATTTATTACTTTTTTTTTTTTTTGCTGTGGAAAATAGAAGTGAAAATTAACTGGGGACGTGTAAAAGGATGGGCAGGGTTTAGCTGAGTTTGGAGACCACAGATCTGCAGTGGAGATAAGGGAAGGATCCTTGAGGATATTGGCAAGTGGTTGGATCCTAGAAGCTGGTGAGAGAGGGAAGCGAGAAAAGTCAGCAGGTGGTCTGGCAAACTACGAGAAAATGGATGGCTGGTCTGTTCTAGCAGAGGGCATCCTGTACTCCACTGCAGCCCTCCACACTGACCTGATGCCCATTTAGACAAGGATTCCCCTGCTTCCGCTCATACATACTTATCTTTCAGGCTCAAGGTGGTCTCGGAACTCATCGCTCACAGAACCAGTGTCTTCTCATTTGCAGGCCTTCCTCCTTTTTTAGATTCTCAAACACAAAACGTGTGACCATTCACTTTCTCAAGGGCTTGATTTATTGCAGGAATACAATGGTGGTGGTGGAGAGGGGTAAGGAGTTAGTGTAATCTTCCACACTTCAAAGGCATTCACCAATCCTAGGATGACCAAGGTCACACACACACACACACACACACACACACACACACACATGAACACTCTGGAAAACCATGTCATCACAGATTTACAGCTCTATCGTTACCCTTGAATGCACCCAGTCTCTGGGCAGTGTCCAGGGGAGCAAGGAGAAAGAAGGTAGATTGCTCATCCTGTCAGATGCATCACTGGATTGGGGCAATTATTTTAATCCCCATGATAGGAACACCTTCATATTTCCATGTCTGTACAACTCTTCCGTCTACTTAAATGGGTATCCAAGGACACTATTAGTCAATATCCAATTTAACAGTTTTATAAAAAAGACAGTAACAAAATGAACTCAAGTCGAATAGATGGCCTCGTATAAATGGTATCTCCAATACCTTCAGTGACCAGGCATATGACGTATGATGCTATTGTCGTTTTCTTTAGAAAGAGCACCAGAAAAACTTCATCTCTAACACCCTCCCTAAGATTGCTAAATAATAGCTGATAAAATTACATCCCCACGGAGTACTCAATAACTCATTTTTTTTAAACCTTAGATAAATATATTCTTGTTTCATGGGTTTTTAAAAGGCCTTTGCCGGACAATAAAACCTGACCAACATCCTATCGCGGGGATAATTCCTGAGTGTTACTGGGGCTTTTTTGGAAACTTACCAACATATAACCAGTGAAATTTCACTTGAGTTAAAATACATTCACAGAGACTAAAAGAATGCAAATGTGACTGAATCAGAAGCACCATATTTCCTGTTTTTAAAAACTGAGTTTTAGAAGTGCTTTGCTTTTCAAAACAGGCAAATAACACAAACAGATATAAACGCTGAAGTGTTGGCAAAGCTTGCTTCTTCTTTTGTAACTATTTATTTATTTATTTATTTAATATTTATTTACTTCTCTCTGGTAGAAAAACTGCAACCTATACATTTGAAGACTAGAGCAAGAACCAGGATGGAGGGGGGAAAAATGAAGGACTTTGTGTAGAGAAGGTTGTGACTCCCTCCGGAGTCAAGGGAGAGACTGTGACACTCACTATCATGGGTAGAGCATTGCCTGGAAGCTGTGCCCTGCAGTCCCCATCAGCATTTGGGGACTTTCCCCCCATTTCCACCACCCCCCCTCACCTCCATGCTTCCTCTTCTCTCACCTGCTCCTCAATCCCCACCCATGTCCCCACTTCCAGCTCCATGTCCTGGCACAGTCTGGGAGCAGTGCCTAAGCTATGTCTGGCTGATATCTCTGGCTTCCAGGGTTGGGCTGCCTCCTCTGGGAAGCCCTCCCTGATGCCCTGCTCCAGTAGAGCTGCTCTGTGATGGATGGCCTAACGCCTGTGTCATTTCTGTGAAATGTAGAGGACATATGGCTCCCCCAGTAGAGATAGAGGATACCGCAAGGGAATGTGTGGGCAGCTGGCCGAGGAGGCAAGGAGAACCCAACACAGATGCCTGAGGAACTGACTGAAACCTCACCCTCTCTGTGATTGGAGGTCTGTCCCCTCCCCATTACCTGCTCTTGGACCTCAGTTTGCAACTGGAAGCACACAGAATGCTCAAACGTTTGTTGAATGAGTGAACCAACGGGAAGAAACCAGGGCGGCAGAGGGGGATCTGAAAGGCCCTGGGTCTCAGTGTCTGCTCTCTAAAATGGGCTTACACATGCACTACCAGAGATTTTGAAGAGATGGTGAGGGTCTGGCCTGGGGATCTCCTCTTCCCGCAAGTCTTAACTGAGGCATTGTTTGCCCCAGGAAGCCTTTTTCATTCCCCCACTTTGCCAGACACAGGGTCCAAGGTCCCTGATGACCCGGAGAGGGGGAACCATGCATAAGCCTGGTTGTTGGAGGGTAGTTATTGGCATGTTCCCTCAAATTGTATAGTTGTGGAAAAGTAAAATGCTCTTTGTTTTTCTTTGCATATTCTTGGGTTTTGCTTTCACTCGATAGAAAAATGAGATTTTCATCCTGAAAACCCCTCAAAATGGACCAAGTTCAAGAAGTTCCATTGCAAGACAATAAGAGTCAGGGAAGCAGGGTGGCCTCATGGGCTTTGCCTCAAAAAAAAAAAAAAAGACTTGTAAAGTTAAAAACAGTTTTCAAAAATCCTTTTAAAAAAATCTTCTCCGATAAAAAGTTCTTCCTGCTAGAGTTGGAATCTGTACTTCAAGAGTATTTTCTGCGTTCTAGAGTGAGACCTGGAATATATCTGGGAGCAGACCCTCCTTTTATTCTATAGGAAACCAGTTCTGTGGGGCAGTTTGATTATAGATCTATAAGACTTTCCATTGTTTTGGGGGAAATTCCCACAGAAAGCCTGAAAACAATAAAGTGATACTAATGCAGATGTTTCAGAATGATGTGTTGAGCACTTTCCTTAGTGGCGTACCTTGGTATGTATTTTTGACAGAAGGAAGTCTTGGCGGAATCGGAGCCATGGCAGACGCTCACATAGAAATTGGGCCCCACGGGGGGATTTCAGGCCAGAAGACACGGGCAAAGATCTTAGCAAGATGGCGGCAGTCTCAGGCTCCAGGAGGAAGAATACCATTAGAGGATGATCTATAGAAGGGTATGGCTAAGGACTTGAGTAGTGATATTTGGATCCTTTTTGACCATATTGCAGCCCATGCAGTAGTCTGCAAACCTTTGATGAAGTGAAAAAAGAAAAACACCCTGACTTTATTTAGCTATGCTGTGGAGAAATAAAAAAGATGTCTGCACCCATGTGTGGGGTGCAGGTATAAGGTAGAAGCCCCTGCATCCTGGACAACGCATTACACGAGAGGGGAGCAACGGTCTGGGGAAAAAAATGTCTGGCTAAAGAGACAAATGCGGTGGAAACATCTTTGTGGGACATGTGTGCCTCCTTTGAGGCATCAGAAATACTTGGTGAGGGCCACTGGATAACCTGGACTGCACGCAGTTGTTCAAGTCAGGAGCTTGGATTCAATAATGGGTATTAAAGGAAAAGTTAACCTTGAAAGGCTAAGGGTGGTGGGGAAATGTGAGATACCCAGGGAAGAATGAATGGCCAGAAGAGAAAAGACCGTGGTATTGCTGACTCTGGAGCACCACTGCACATCTTTCTCTTAGACCTTAAAGGGAAAAGCTGGCCGTTCCGATTCCTATAAAGGGGCAAGTATTTTGCTAGATACAATCTTATTTTCATTTCTTCTCTGTTGTGACTGAAATACTAATTATAAACATTTGGGCAAGAACAATTGATACTCAGATTCTTAAAGAATTAAATGTATTTTCTTTTCTCTTTTCTTTAAATGTTTATTCATTTTTGAGAGATAGAGCGCGAGCCGGGGAGGGGCAGAGAGAGAGGCAGACACAGAATCGGAAGCAGGCTCCAGGCTGTGAGCTGTCAGCACAGCGCCCGATGCAAGCTCGAACTCATGGACCCTGAGATCACGAGCCGAGCGGAAGTCAGGCACCCAACTGACTGAACCAGCCAGGTGCCCAAAATTAAATGTATTTTAAGATTGAAAATATTCTTCCAATACACATGCAAAGACAGAAAAATCAGACTCTGTATTTCTTTTGATATTGACTCGTACCTACCTATTTTCCTGTCATCCAGACATCGTAGCTCAAATGCCTACAAAAATCCAATACTGCCTATTTAATATAAAATAAGATAAAAAGCCTACTTCAGAGAGTTGCGTGTTACTTGATTTTAAATAAAACTGCAAATTCCCAGATGGTCACGTCTAACCCAGGCAGAGACTTATTAAAATAATGCATAAAGTCTGAAGAAAACAAATAAGACGTAAAAGCAGAAAGAATAATTATTAGGGGGCACCTGGGTGGCTCAGTCGGTTAAGTATCTGACTTCGGCTCAGGTCATGATCTCACAGTTTGTGAGTTCGAGCCCCTCATCGGGCTCTGTGCTGACAGATTGGAGCCTGGAGCCTCTTTCAGATTCTGTGTCTCCTTCTCTTTCTCTGCCCCTCCCCTGCTCACACTCTGTCTCTCTCTCTCTCTTTCAAAAATAAAAAAAACATTTAAAAAGTTTAAAAAAAATAATCTTATTAGAACACTGATTCATAATTTCCCTGGAATGCTAGTGATCTGAACTAATCTAAGGAAATGTTTACTTTGGTCAACTTGCAACTTAATATTAACCTAACCTAGTTGATTTGAAGTATTAACACGAAGTCAATGAAAGAAACATCTGTGATGAAGTCATGGATTTAATATTCCCACTGCAGTGAACCACATGCATAAAATTTTGCTCTAAAACACCACTGCCAAGCACTATGGGGGCCGCTCCTCTCTCTTTGTCTGCAGCAAACACAATTTAACCTAAATTGTAGGTTTTAGCGAACTAATATTTTTAATGAATCAGGAGCTAGAAGACCGTGAAGACACCAAAATGGATATTCAAATTAGTCCTTATGCAAGTATTTATTGAGTGCCTTTTATGGGAGGGCACAGAACTAGATGCTGGACTTGAAGATGTGTGCACAACATGTGTCATTTCTGTCTCACGAGCCTGATTGTCTACCCTGACATTAAAGAACTCAATGCAGTTACACGAAAGTGTGTGGGTGACCCAGATGTGGTTGACATGAAGGAAGAGGCATCAGGGAAGTGTGGGCAACCACAATGCCCTAACCTACATCTAACTGGAGTCCCTGAATAAGAAAGGGAGACATAGAAAATACTTGAAGACATAATGGCAGATTTTTCTTAACCAAATTTGATGAAACTATAAACACACAGATTCGAGACATTCAACAAATCACAAGCACAAGAAACATAGATAAAACTACACAAGACACCTCATAATCAAAGTTTTCAATAAAGCAATAAGAAAGGGAGAAACCTAAAAATAGTGGGGGCCCCGGAACGACATTACATACAGAGCTAAGGAAGACAGCACATTGGTAGTCAGACAGTGCAAGCAAGCAGACCGTGGAACAACATCTTTAAAATATTGGGGAAGGGGTGCCTGGGCTCAGTCATTTAGGCATCCGACTTCCTCAGGTCATGATCTCACGGTTTGTGAGTTTGAGCCCCGTCTTGGGCTCCGCGCTGACAGCTCAGAGCCTGGAGCCTCCCTCTCTCTCTGCCCCTCCCTCTCTGTCTCTTTCTATCTCAAAAATAAATATTAAAAAAAAAAAGTAAATACTGGGGGCAAAACACCTGCCTACTGAGTATAATCCTATATCCAGTGGAAATATCTTTCAAAAATGAAGGCAAAATATATTTTCAGACATATAAGAGCTGAAATAATTTATCACCAAGAGAGCTGTGCTACAAGAAATGTTAAAAGAAGTCCTTCAGGCAAATGAAAAACGATACCAAATTGAAGTCTGAATCTACACAAAAGAATGAAGAGTCCTGGAAATAATATTATTAAATAATAATTTTCTTATTAATTAACTCTTATTGAAAGATACATGACTGTTTAAAGAAAAATCATAATATATTGTAGGGGTATAAAATATGTAGAAATAAAATATATGATAACAATAGCATAAAGAAAATGGAGGGGAGAAATAGAGGTACATAGATACATTGTTCTTATACTTTACGTGTTATGGTATGATGTCACCGTAAGGTAGACAGTGATACGTTAAAGTTGTATACTATAAGCCCTAAAGCAACCACTAAAAACACAATAAATAGTTATATCTAATAAGTTCACAAAAGAGATCAAATGGAATCAATAAAAAATTAATCCAGAAGAAGGCAGAGAAGAAAAAGAAACAGGAAAAAGAACAGATGGAACAAATAGTAAAAGCAAGATGACAGGTTTAGACACAACCACATCTACAACCTATTAAATTCAAATGATACACACATCCCAAATGAAAGTCAGAGACTGTCAGATTGCATTGAAAAAAACAAAACCCCAAACCCAATTATATACTGCCTACAAGAATACTGCCTACAAGAAACACACTTTAAAGTTTATTATTTATTTTGAGACGGAGAGATGGGCGGCGGGGGGGGGAGGAATCCCAAGCAGCCTCTGCAGTGCAGAACCTGATGTAGGGCTGGAACTCACCAACCGTGAAATCATGACCTGAGCCAAAACCCAGAGTCAAATGCTTAACTGACTGAGCCACCCAGGCACCCCAAGAAACATACTTCAAAATACAGAGACAAAAATAGGCTAGTAGAAAAGGATGGGGGAGGGCACTTGTTGGGATGAGCACTGGGTGTTGTATGTAAGCCAATTTGACAATAAATTATGTTAAAAAAAAAAAGGATGGGAAAAGATACATGTATTATGCTAACAAAAGTCAAAGGACAGCTAAGGTGGCTGTGCTAATACCAGATAAAGCATATTATCTGGGATAAAGAAGGTCATTTCATACTGATCAAGGAGACAATTTATTAGGAGGGAATAATAATCCTAAACAATTACGTACTAATAACAGAGCTTCAAAATATATGACACACACGCAAAATGAGAGTACCAGAGTAATCCACAATTACGGTCAAAGATTTAAACAATACTATACACCAACCTGACCTAATTGACACTTATGTAACACCACACCCAGGATCAGCATAGTAAACATTCTTTTTAAGTGAAGAATATTTACACAAAATATTTACCAAGATATGCTGTATTTTGGACTGTAAATCAAGGCTTAATAGACTTTAAATCATTCACATTGCATAGAGTATGTTCCATTTGTGGTAAAATTAAATTATAAATAAATAGCTGAAACCTATCTGGGAAAATCCTCAAATATTTGGAGGCTAAGTGACATAATTCTTAATGACCATGGGTTAAATAAAAAGTCAAAAGGAAAATTAGAAAGTATTTGGAACCGAATGCAAATGAAAGCACAGCATTTTAAATTTGTGGGAGGCAGCTAACATAGTACTTAAAAAGAAGTTAACAGCATTAAATGCCCATAGGAGAAAAGAAGAGAGATCTCAAACAAATGGCTTCGGTTTTCACCTTAAAAAAGAAAACAAGTGTAAGCTAAACTTGAAGTAAGCAGAAGAAATAATAAAGATCAGGGTGAAAGCCAATGAAATAGAAAACAGTAGAAAACCATCAATAAAACCAAAAATTAGTTCTTCAAGAAGATTGACAAAACTAATAAACCTCTAGACTAATCAGGAAAACAA
The DNA here is from genome assembly GCF_024362965.1 of Panthera pardus. Lineage (NCBI taxonomy): Eukaryota > Metazoa > Chordata > Mammalia > Carnivora > Felidae > Panthera > Panthera pardus. The sequence continues at coordinate 67,633,580 of NW_026526991.1, read as the reverse complement.
AAAACTGAGCCATAAATTACCTATATTAGTCAAGAGGTGGCATCACTATAGACACTACATCACTATGGATACTACATATATAGACATTACCAAAGAAAATATTATGAAAAACTTTGTCAATAAATATGATAGCTTAGATGAAATGACACAAACTACCAAAGCTCACTTAAGAATTAGATAGCCTGAAGATTTCTATATCTATTAAAGAAATTGAATTTTGGGGTGCCTGGGTGGCTCAGTAGGTTAAGCGTCCGACTCCTGGTTTTGGCTCAGGTCACGTTCTCACAGTTTATGAATTTGAGCCCCGAGCTGGGCTCTGTAATGGCAGTGTGAAGGCTGCTTGGGATTCTGCCTCCCTGTCTCACTGCCTTGCCCCTGCTCACTCTCTCTCTCTCTCTCTCTCTCAAAATAAATAAAAATGAACTTAAAAAAAAAGAAATTGAATTTTTAGTTAAAAACCCACCCACGGACCAGCAGAATGGTGGTTTAATATTTGCAAAATGCTATTCCCTATTACATTACACCCAGTCTAATATTAACTGTGTTTAAAAAATACATGGAAAAAGGACTGGCAGGAAATACTGAAATGTTAACAGTGGTTCTCACTGATTAAATCTTGACTAGAGGATTCCATTTTCTCTTGCATAAGTGTCTATATTTTACAAAACTTTTACAGTGAGTGTTTTCTACTTTCTAATATACAGAGATAAAATTATTTTTTTAACTGTCTTAAGCTCAGAAGTATTAAGCGGTGTATATGAACTTGAGCACATCTGTATTTGAAGAGAAGGTATCCTCCCTTGAAAATATAAGCCCATGGAAAAAGCTCTAGATATTAATCATTATTTCCACCCTGGTTCACCTGGGAGATGTACACCTTTACAAAGAATTGTTTCCTGACACAATGTCTTCTCCAACTTTTAAAAATTAAACCTCAGTCCAGTGTAGATTTGACTCTTTTGGGTAAGAAAGAAGGGTTCTTAAATAGAGATTGTAAAAGCCCCAAATTAACACAATCCTCAAAGAAGTGGCAGGCAGGCTAAGTTCAAGGTTGCTGGTGTCCCTTTGCTTGTAGGATCAATGTAATATCAGGTTTTGGAGAATCTGTCTTGGAGTGACAACACATTTATCAGTGAGTCTATACATGTGACATTTGAGTAAACAGGCAACAGATAGAAGGAAGTTCCCACAGCTGCTGGTGAACTCGATGTCCTAGTGAGGCATTCCACGTACCCTGGTTTGATAAGCTACTGATTGAAAACCTTGGTCTGTGTGGCTGCTGTGACCAGAGGTCAAAGTGAGATGCAAAAGGGAAATGCCTTCTTCACACCTGATAACACTCACTTTTCTTGTTTCCCTTCACCATCTCAGAAGACTACCAAGGTAATTTTTTGGTTGGTGCTAAAAGAGTATTTCGTCCCAACCAAGCAAGCACTCAGCCATTTTTAAGTTAATAAGACATGGTAAAAACCAAACCAAACCAAACCAAACAAAACAAAACAAAACAAAAAACTGGCTCTCAGATCTTCACAAGTGTCTTTGGAGTTAGGGAATACTTTCCACAGCTCGATTATATCTATCCCTAACGAGCTGTGTCCTTCAGCAAGCCATTGATCTTCCCCAACCAGCAGATTCCTAAGATAAAGTGAGGATTTAGAGTAGATGGTGTCCCATTTCCTTTCGATCTCCAACAGTCAGAGACACTGAGTATTTGATATTGATCCGTAGAGGGTCATTATGATCCCATTCAGCCGTCCGATTCAATTATTTTGCTCAATTGGTCTTTCTTAATAATAAGACCAAACAACTCAGACAAATTTCCAGGTTAAGTTTCAACAATACCTAAGTGACCTCCTCTCAATTTCTTGTTAAAATACCCATGAAAATATACAAAAAGATACAGATCTGACACCAGCTTTGTAAAGTAAAAATAAGAGAAGGAGACATGTCAAAGGTCAGAGGGACTTTCCGCTAACTGCATCGTTGATGGGAGGCATTGAGAAACATATTCTTGGACGGCACAAACACTACCCTTTGAACCAGAGCAGCAAGAACAACCCCAAAGCAAGAGGAAGACTTTGACTCTCCCCCACTGCCTGCCCTTAACTCCAGGACAAGGGGAGGCACTGGCCAGAAAAAGGAGAGTTGTTATCTGAGCCAGGCAAAGTCATCACCTCTCTTTTTCCCCAATCAACAATTCCATTTTGATATCCGTGTAGAAACTACATTACCCAGTGTGCTGCTCAGCCTGAAGCAGAGGAGGTTGAGTCTCAGGGTGATTAAAACCAGGTAGGGGTGGGGACAAGAATCATATAGAAAATTGTGTGTGTGAGTCTTGGGCAGGGGTAGGAGAGCTGCTTTTCATGGACACTCTCAGAGGAATCATGCTTCATTCACTGTCAGAAATCCCAGCTCCTCCCAGCAGATGTATGCTGTGCTGATAAGGTATCATGTGCAGGACCTTTACTCCTCTTTGGCTAGAGAGGGGAAGGAGAAACTGCCAGTTCCAGAGTGAGCAGTGAGGGAAACTAAGAGCAGTTCATTCACCCTGCCTGCTGGTAACCCAACACTGACGTCTATGAAATTATTCAGGGACAACAGAAGAAAACTATTTATACTAAAGAGTCAAGGGAGAGCGTATTTTTAAAAATTATTGCTAGGAAACCAAATAGAGTAACTCTTTATTTTAAACCAATGGCTTCCATGTTTTTACTAGATAAATATTCACGGGCTTTTTTAGTGTTTGGGAGCCATGTCCTCGTGACCCTGCTCACACGGGTTGTTTCGAGCATAGCTTTTTTGCAAGAATTATCCAGTTACTGGTTTTACTAGCATAACCATTTCACCTTTAATGGTTCTGTCAGTTGGAATATAGCCGTTGTAATTCGTCAACTCTATGATTGAATGTATTCTTAATTTGAAAGTAAAAACCAATGGAGATTTCTGGCGCGTTCAATAATGCATTAGACACAGTACAGAATGTTACCGGAAGGATTTTGTTCTGCCTTTTCTTCAACGGGTCCTGTTGAAAGAATGACTGCAATAGTCTAAGCTGTTATATCATCGCAATCGAGCCGGTGCTAGAAAAGTTTAGAATCTACATAGTTTCTTACCAAATAACAACACGAATAATCGAAAGGCAATTCAGAACTCTCACATTTTGCACTTTCCTATCAAGACAGCAGATAGCTATATTTTAGATCTTTTATTTCTCCGCCTAAATTCAGATAACATAATGTTTCAGGAATGTTAATGATTAAGAGACTTCCCCCTTTCCTGTCCTTTGAATGCTTTCCCTGTAGGAATCCAGCAGTTGCAGCAGCAGTGGTCATAGCTAGCCCTGGTTGAACACACACTGCTCATTCGACCATGTGGCATGCACTGTGCTCAGCTTTTCACATGCATTTTCTCATATAATCTTGTTTCTTCTTCCAAGATTTTATCCACATTGAAGTTAGTTAACATACAATGTAATACCGATTTCGGGAGTAGAATTTAGTGATTCATCACTTACATATAACCCAGTGCTCGTCACAAGTGCCCTCCTCAATGCCCATCACCCATTTAGCCCATTTCACCCCCCTCCTCCCCAGCAATGCTCAGTTTGTTCTCTGCAGTTAAGGGTCTCTTATGGTTTGCCTCCCATGATAATCCTAGGAAATAGGTATGTGATAATCTCCATTCTATACATAATAGATGCCAATATCAAACATTCTGGAGAATGTTCTTTGAGAAAGAAAATCTGTAAGAGTACAAAGGTATTGTTTCAAAGAGAACGTTATGGTAAATTAAATCTTATGTGTGATCAGAGAGTTTCTATGTTTCATTAATTAATGAATTAAAATAAACAAATATTTATTGTGTGCCTACTATGACAATTTTTTCGGCAATCAGGGGTATGGCAATGAACAAAACAAATAATGCCATCACAATAAATATGAGTGATGAGTAGACACAGGCCATAAATAAGCAGTGAACAAGTTGTAGTTTCTATAAGTAGAAATGAAACACGATAAGGGATTTGATGGTGATGTAAAGTGATAAGAGATATGGAGGGTGCAGAAATGGTGGCTGCAATGGTTTCTCTGAGGAGATATTTTTTAAGCTGAGAACTCAATGAAGTGAGGGAACCAGGCAAGTGAAAATGTGAGGCAAAGAATTCCAGACAGAACAAAGAGCAATTGCAAAGACCCAGGGGTGAAAACAGACTTGATAAGTTCAAGGACCAGAAAGAGGGCCACTGAGGCTGGATCTAATTTAGCAGGAGGAAGGCTGAAGAAAGTTTGGAGTTTAAGTCTGATAAGGACTTTGGATTTTATTCTGTGTGGGATGGTAAGCTTGCTAGGTAGTCATCCAAATCTCTGTTCTCTTTCTCCTGGGCACAGAGCCAGACCAAATGTCACAGTATGTATTGCCCTTAGATGTGTCCTATGAATGAGAACCGGGCAAGGGAACATGAGTGGAAGTGATGTGCCCTACTTCCAGGACTGGCCAATAAAAATCATCCACACATGCATCTTTGCGCCATTTCTCCCTTCTTGTTCTCTGGGATGGAAATGTTGATGACAAACCTTAAATATATATGTTAAAGATGACAGAGCCACCATCACCTGGAACCCTAATGACCATGTTGAGAAAAGTCTGGCCAACAACCTGTTCACTCTCCCAAAATGCTTATGTAAAGAAAGAAAAAAATGAACTTCCATTTTGTTGAGCCATAATGTATTTGGGTCATTTTATTACCACAACCTAGTCTACCATAACACCCCTGAATCTCCATTCTCCCTTTTTGCTATTTTGATAGAATCCATACTTTCCTGCTCAGTAATATATCTCAAAGATATTTCTAAGCCTCGCTTGCAGTTAAATGTGGCAACACAACCAATTACTGGCCAATAGGATGTGAGTGAAAGTAATATGCATATTTCCAAGGTTATAGCTTTATAGAAAGGAACATGCCCGCCTCTTTCCCACTTCCTACCGACCTGAAAGCAGATGTGGTAATACTGATGCATCTTGAACCACATGGATGAGGGGGACACGTTATGTATAAAAGAACAATAAGATATGGGTCACCAGGGTCTCTGGCCTGTGGAGTCCTCATTAACAGCCCTTTAGTCTTGTTAAACTACAGTTATTTGGGAGTCTCAATGTCGACAGTTGCCTATATGCTAAATAATCCCGAGTCACTAGAAGGTTTAATGTAGGGAAGACATAATTAAATATAATCTGGTTTATATTTGAAAACTCTGGTTTCTGGGTAAAAACAAACTGTGGGGGCCAGCATAGAAGCAGGGAGACCAGTTGAAGGCGATTGCACTGATCTAGGTACGATGATGGAGCAGGCTGAGGGAAGTGATGGGATTCAGGGTGTTTTGCAAGATTGAAACAATTTTATCTGATACAGATGTGAGGTAAGGTGGTTGCCAGAAGGAGAAGAGGAGAGAATGACTCCATGGTTTCTGTTTTGAGCAATTGTGTGAATGGTGGTGAAATAGGGAACATTAAGGAAGAAGTAAGATTGGGGGGTTGGGAGGGGAATTGAAAGTTCTTTTTTGGGGGCGCCTGGGTGGCGCAGTCGGTTGAGCGTCCGACTTCAGCCAGGTCACGATCTCACGGTCCGTGAGTTCGAGCCCCGCGTCAGGCTCTGGGCTGATGGCTCGGAGCCTGGAGCCTGTTTCCGATTCTGTGTCTCCCTCTCTCTGCCCCTCCCCCGTTCATGCTCTGTCTCTCTCTGTCCCAAAAATAAATAAAAAAAAAAAAAAAAAAAAAAAAAAAAAAAAAAGAAAGTTCTTTTTTGGCTACTTATCCAAGGGGAGATGCCAAGTGAGTTTAGGAGCATCCAGTCTGGGGTTTAGGGAAGATGTTAGTACTAGAAACATAAATGCAACTTAATGCGTTTCTAACACAATGTAATAGTGTAATCTCAAGAGGTCTGTCTAGAGTCCAGAATACAGGTAAAATACAACCGTGGGAGGTTAGCCCAACGTAACATTGGATATTTTCTTAACTGGCAGTAAAATAGGACTTAACGCTTAGTATTTTTATTTATTTATTTTTAATATTTTTTTCATGTTTATTTTTGAGAGATAGAGTGAGACAGAGCATCTCATTTATTTTTGAGAGACAGAGTGAGACAGAGCATGAGCCGGGGAGGGCCAGACAGAGGGAGACACAGAATGGGAAGCAGGCTCCAGGCTCTGAGCTGTCAGCACAGAGCCCGAGGCGGGGCTGGAACCATGAACCGTGAGATCATGACCTGAGCCAAAGTCGGGAGCTCAACCAACTGAGCCACCCAGGCACCCCTATTTTTATTTATTTTTAACTGACATGTAGGTAATTGGTACTCAGCTCTGAGTCCTTGAAGAGATGGCATACTATTTTAAAGCAAATAGAGAGGGAAAAGAATTATTGGCCTGATACCCAAGAAGACCATAGATAATTATCTTTTACTGATTTTTAATCATGTTAACTATGGAAGTGTTACTGTCTGTCTTGCACAGTCTCCCAAAGAGGAGAAAAGCCTTTACTACTGGGAACTATTCTTGCTAAAGAACAGAAGGAAATGGCATTTGCACCTCCAAGGGCACAGAGTAAAAGCGATACCTCTCCCCCTTCATTTCCCATTCTCTCAGTGGATTCGTATTCTCTGGGTAATTATCTATTGACTCTGTTTTTATTAACCTCACCACTAACTGCCTAAACTTGCCACAAGGCATTGAATTGTATGTTTTCCCAAGGCTCTGGGACTCATAAAACCTATGTGCACAATGGGTTTAACTATATAGACTTGAATGACCTTTCCCAGTTAATGTAAATAGAAATTTACAAGTCTGCTCAATATTTTTGAAATGGCTAATGATGCAAAGATGGAGTTTTGAATGGTGCAAGACCAAAATCAAAATAGACTATTAAATTGTGAGCATTCCTGAGTGGCAAAAAAGAAGACCTATATTATTTCCAATTATTTTCTGTCTCACTCCCATATTCAATCCTGCCTTAATTTCTTTTGCTACTTGATATCATCTAAATCTGTAGGTCCTTGGATACAGCTTCCTGGGGAAGCTGTAACAAATTACCACATGTGTCGTGGCTTAAACAACAGAAATGGATTCTCTCCTTATTCTAGAGGCCAGAAATCAAGGTTTTGGCATGGCTGCACTTACTATGAAGGCTCTAGCAGAGAATCCTTCCTTGCCTCTTCCAGCTTCTGGTAGCTGCACGCATTCAGTGAAGTGTGGTTGCCTAATTGTAATCTCTGCCTCTGTCTTCGCATCTCTGTGTCTCTTATAAGGATACTGTCACTGAATTTAGGGCTCACCCAAATACTCCAGGATGATCCCATCTAGAAATCCTTAGGTTCACTGTATCTATAAAGACTCTTTCCAAACAAGGTCACATTCATAGTTTCTGGGGACCAAGACAGATCTTTTGGGAAGCCATCATTCAACCCACTACAATCTTAAATCTAGTCCAATCACTAGCACCACCTAGGTAACTTTATAAAATGCAGATCCCTAGGTCCCATCCTTAAAGATTCTGATTCCATGGACCCAATTTGTGTGCATGTTTGAGTTTTATAATGGAAGACGAGAACTAATTAGGATTAAAAAACCACAATTCTCTGGGTAATTTTGATGGTTGTCATTCCCCAATCCTTTCAATAGTTTGATTTTTGAAAATGTCATTTTTATCTGTTATATCATCAATGCAGTGAAAAACAATGTGATATCAAGAATACCAAGAAGAGGGGAATTTCTGGGCTTAGGAATCATAGAAGCCTGAGTTTGAAATCTGGCTCTGTCTTGTCCTACTACCTAAATTCTCCAAGTTTCAATTTTCTCATCTATGGAGTGGAAATCTTCATTTACATCAGAGCATTATTAGGATTTATGAGATAACTTATATAAAACTTCAACACATGCTTAGTGATCAACTAAGTGAAAACTATTATTATCAAAAGATAGATTTGGGAGCCTGCTTGATTCCATACGGTTATAATATATTTACCTAAAATAACTTATTAATCATGTATCATGTTTTACACAACTTTAATATATAAAAGAATAGTCTTTATCAGTTTTAGGATTGTTAAAATAGTGAGAGAATGTAGTAGAAAATATTATGTTTTTACCTGCCACAATGATGATTTGGCAACTACCACACTATTTCCCAAATCCTGAGTAAATGAACAATCTTCAATGTTCATTTGATTCAGTGATTGCCCCTAACTCCCTGCTATGGACTAAACTGTGGCTGACCCCCCAACAACAACAACAAACCATATATTTAAGGCCTAACCCCCCAATGTGACTGTATCAGGGGATTAAATGATAAATGAAGTCATAATGGTGAGCTGTAATAAGACTGTAGCCTTAGCAGAGGAAGGGAGTTATCTTGCTTTCTTGTTCTCTCTCTCTCTCTCTCTCTCTGACATTTGAGGACACATCAAGAAGGAAGGTGTCTACAAGCTAGGAAGAAAGATCTCACCAGAAATGGAAGTGGCTAATACCTTGATCTTGGACTTCCCAGCCTCCAGAACCATAAGAAATAAATTTCTGTTGGTTAAGCCATCTAGTCATTGGCATTTTGTTATGGTAGCCGGAGAAGACTAATACAGCCCCCATTCTGCCTACACCCTTTTTTAGCACTATCCTGAAAGGCTATGTCCTCAGAGTGTTGATGAATATTCTCCAGGCCTGATACTTCTCCTTATTCTAATAGGTGGCAGCAATAAAGGACTAAGGGGCAGGCAACAGGACCTATTTCCTAGAGATGAGTTTGGAAGAAGCCCAGCTCATCAAGCATAAATTGAAGTCATTATTATAGATTTCTTTAATGGGAATATCAGATCCATAGTTTCTCTTAAATCAGAATCAATACTTTTTTCCTTGAGTAGTTTTTTTTTTCTTTTTCCATGAGTGAATTCCTCTATCAACAGGTGGGTTTATTGTTCATCCCCTGTTCTAGAAGCTTCAAGATTCATCATTGTTTTCAGAAGAGTATAAAGACTCATCAATTCATGGTTACGAAGGCCTACCTTAACCTTGGCTCCTACTCTTTTTTACGTGAACTTTCCATCAGGTCAACTGGTGCACTGATGTCCTACTGGCCCGTTTTGTTCTTCCTACCTCCACACATTTTTGCATCTCATTCCCTCTACTTCACATGCTCTTCTAGCCCAGTCACACAGATCTAATCTAAACAGCACTTCTGAATTCACCTCCTACCCTTTCTGAAAAGGTTTTGCTGATCACTCCACTTTTTTTATATTAATCAAGATAACTTTATTTCATAAATGTATAATGGTAAGCTGTCACAACTCTGTACTGAAAGTGCAACCATTCAGTACCATTAAGCAGAATTAAAAAGGGTACAAAATACGAAGACATGTAAGAACTAAGTAACTGTTCAAGTTTTTATTTTGATACACAGTGTGAGATGAGAACTTTTAAATCAACTGAATTCAATGGAAAATGAAATGGCAAATAAATTAGACCTATGTTAAAATAGAAGATCAGTTAAATGTCCAAAATTAAGGATATAAGGGCCTGGGGTACCTGTGTGGCTCAACTGGTTAAGCATCTGACTCTTGATTTCAGCACAGGTTATGATCTCAAGGTTTCTGAGATGGAGCCCTGTGTCAGAGCCTGCTTGGGATTCTCTCTTTCCCTCTCTCTCTCTCTCTCTGCCCCTCTCCTCTTTGTTCTCCCTCTCATAAATAAACAAATAAACATTTAAAGGATATAAGAGCCAAAGATAAAGTTAGATTCCACAGTCTCCTTTAAGAGGTCAAGGTGGGTCAAACACAACTTGGTTGTAAACTGGTCCAGAGCTCAAGAGCATATGGGGATGCTTACCAGGGGTGGTGATGGTTATCAGGGACACTTTTTCTTGGTGCTACTTGATAATGTCCTCAGGTAGAATCACCTCTGCTGCTTCAGCTACACTCAAAGAACTTGTCACTTTGCTTAGGAACTTTCTGTTATACTCAGTATTGCCACATCTCCAATGGCACCTTTCCGCATATCCAGGAAGGATATGTCTTCATTGACTCATATTGGGTTTTTTTTTTTTTCCTTCCCGTGTCACACCAATCCCAGCATTTTGCACAGGGTTAACATTAAAAAAATGTTGATATAAATCTATCTGTCTACATAAAGGTAAATGGGAAAAAGAATGACAGCTTTAAATGACCTTGTAAGGCCTCTTCTGACTTGAGATGCCCTGATTCTATGAACTTTGAAGTGTATCAAAACACAGTGCACAGAGGCGTCTCAGTGTTGAACAATAATGTTCTTTAAAGTAGCTACTGCATTTCCCACATTTTTTCCATTGTCTAGAAGAAGGCTTGATAAGCCCACTAAAATGATTTGGAATTCGTCCAGGCCTTGTGAGCCCATTGTTTGCAGTTTTCTAACTGGCACTTTATAGTCATTGGACCCAAAGGAGCCAGTCTGAAAACTTGTTGAAAATGGTGGAATTTTCCAGTTGTGGAAAATGCTAACGATTCAGAGACATCTCACTCCTGTATATGTCCCAACAAAAGGTTAATGTGAATGCAATTGCCTGTCGAAATTTTCCAACTATAGAATGGTTACCTTCTTTTGAGGACACCTCAAGGTTGTTGTATACAGTCTCAAATTAATGTTCAATTTAGATGATCTTAACCAAAAAATGAAGCCCAAAGAATCTTCTTTCTCGATTCAAACTTGAACATTATACTTCTTCAATTCTCCTTTCCATATATTGGCTCCATATATGAGAGGTTAATGCCTTTGTGGGACAGTGACATGGAGAGAAGTCCCTGTTGGCAATGCTGGGAGGCACAGAGGCTGAGTGATTTCGGGGACATCCAAATCCCTGTTGTTTCCAAATATAGCTTCTTCTGGTCTTCACTCAGCCCTAAGTTTCCACGTTTTGACAGTATTTATTTGATAGTAGTTTTGATGTTTTATGCATCGATTTAAAATAAACATGCATGCACATATATACATGCACATACACATACAGAAATGAAATGCAAAATTTAGAAAGTTATGGAAGTAGACAAATAGTCCTGAAAAAGAAGAAGAAAGTAAACTTCTAAAATCCTGTTTAAAATTTTCATTTGGTTTGTCCCCATGTAAACCCCTAAATCTTTTCTGCCCAAAATCTTAAGAGCCAAAGCAAGTCTTTATATTTCTGTTTGCCCAGGGTTATATTAATATCTACCATTCTTATGAGCAATACAGCCTTCATGAAATCTCTCCATCCCCTCCTCTTGTCTCCTAAGCCCAGTCTTTGTTCAGCATAACATCTCTTGTTAGAATTTTAGAAACAACTTTCAGATCTCCCAGCCTCTACTTTCTCTCCATTTCCATCCAGAGCTAAACCAGATCCTCTGCTCTGCTTAGCAACCCCCAAAGCTCTGTACTGCTCAGCTCCTTTGAGTAGCCTGCAGTGCCTTTGTGTGAAGTCCTACACAACTCCCAAATGCTTAAGCGTTCTGCATTCCGGGTCCCAAGATCTTCCCAGTATGCCACCTACCCCCATTGGATTGTGGAATCCAAGTTCTGACTTTGAGGCAAGGGGTGAATAGAAGTTGTGTTCTATGTGGCTCAGTTTCTCTTTACCCCACTTTGTCCAGCTAGCACAAAAAACGCTGGCCACAAGGTGCCACTGATGATCCCCACCACCTCTGCCATTGTCTTTCTAAGTTTCTCAAAAGGGCCCAAGTCTGGTAGGTCAGACTCAAATTTAGAATTAGGCTTCCACACAGGAATTTTGAAGAGCCACTCCCCCTTTCCCACACTGGGTCTATCTACCACCATAGAAACCTTAGGCACGGGCATGTGGATACCCTAGCCTACATGTCCAAACTCAGTCTATAGCCACCCCCAAGCACCGTCATTTGGAAGATGAGGCTACTTGGGCAAAGAATTCCAGGGTCATGGTACCTATAATATGGTAGAAGAGAGAGCATGGGCTACAGGTGGCCATATCCCTGTGGTCCTAAGACCCCTTGCATTATGGGAGAGGTATGGCCACTTTCAGCTGGGCCTTCTGATAAAAGAAAGGGGTAGGGGGTGGGGGCCAAGGCCAAGGACTTCCATTATCCTGATTTAAGGGGATGAGGCAGTGGTATGTTTCCAAACAAAAACAAAGACAAATCTCACTTGGTGAACTATTTGTTTCTCTAAAACAGTGGCTCTCAACCAGTGCTGATTTTGTTCCTCACAGGCTACTTGTCAATGTTTGGAGATATTTTTGGTTATCACAATTTGAGGAGGGTGGGGTTTGCCTCTGTTACTTAGCTGACAGAGACCAAGGCTGCTGTTAAATATCCTGCAATGCAAAGAATAACCCTTCTCTAAAAGTTAATTTGTAAGTTGGCTATATATAATATTATTGCCAAATAAAATTTCTGAAAGCAGGGATTGGCTCATGTCACTTGACTGCACAGAAGACTTAATAACACCCCTCCCTCCAACTGTCTATAGACCAAAGTCCAAATTTCTTGGCTTGGGATTCAATATCATCCTACCCCCCCCCACCCCAAGTTTTACTGAGATATAATTGACATACAGCACTATGTAAGTTGAAGGTATATTTGACTTCTATATATCATAATTACTTGACTTCTACATATCATGAAATGATTACCACAATGAGTTTAGCTAACATCTATCATCCCCTATAGATAAAAAGAGAGAGAGAGAAAGAAAACTATTTTTTCCTTACGATGAGCGTGCTTAGGATCTACTCTCTTAACAACTTTCATATATACCATACAGTATTGTCAACATTCAATAACATTTTTGATCTGGAGCCTACTGTTTATCAATTTCATTTTTTCTCTGTTACCTCTTTATGCAGCCTGAAGCTTGTATCTATGGTACAGCCAGACTTAAATACTTTAGAATGCCATGTGGCCATCTCCCATATTTTCCCCATCAATCTTTGGCTTACTCAATCCCATCGCTGGTGGTGAATTAAGTCTTCAGCTGGACCTTCTAATATGAAGTGTTCTCAAGACAGAGACTGTCTATACTTAAACAGAGTTACCCGATAATAAAAGTCAAGGTCAATAACATGATAATGACTAGCTCTTGGGGTTGGGAAGATTTGTAAAATGATATCATGTCTAAATCACCATGAGGGTGTTACCATTGTGATATCCCTAACATATAGGTACCTAATAAACAACCAGTCTCTGTATCCCCTTCTAATGGAAAAACCATTTCAAATAGTAAAATGGCTTTGCAAATAAATTCGTTAAGGCTACTGGCTGTATTTTAAAAAGAAGAAGAAGAAGCAACAGCTTCACGACTTAGCATAATAGCAACTTATTTCTTACTCCTATAAATCCAAACCAGAGATTCCTGGTTGAGTAGCAGGCGTGGAAGGCAGGGTAGGGTGGAGGAGTGGAGGAATGCTCTGCTTTACATCCTCATTTGGAACCCTGAGCTGATGGAGTCTCTGTCACCTTCCATATGCGGCTTCCATCATCATCCAGTGTTAATATCCACTTGGCACACGGGGAGAGAGAAAGCACAAAGAACACTACTCCTTAATCATCTTGGCCACGAAGTGACACACGTGATTACTTCTCACATTCCACTGGCAAGAACGAGTCACATCGTCCCACCTGGATGCAAGGAAGTGTGGGGGCTGGTCAGGGTTTCCCAGCAACAGGCCTACACTATGAAAAGGGCCTTTGCCATCTTTGGCACAGCAGAGCACAAGGGGTGACAGAAGATGGAGCTAATACTCAGAACAGCAAGCAGGCTTGCTGGCTGGAGCCTCATGGCCCGTGAGAGTAGCTAGGGGAGAGCAGAGAGCCAGATGGTGGGGCACCTAGGACCCCATCAGTATGAGTTTTATTTTGACTTAAGAAACAGCTGTAAATCAGGCCTTGAAGAAGAGTTATTTGATAAACAATGATGTCTAAATAAAATACCGTAGCTTTAGGTCTTGGTAAAAGAGACGCGTTTATTTCATTTTAACACGAATGTGGTTTTCATTCAGGCATACCTTCATAATTAAAAAAAAAAAATCACTGGATCACTAAGGACTCTTGCACAGAATTCCACATCCCTTCCAACTATCTGTTTCCATCAGTGTGCTTTCCCACTGCCCCAACAGCTTCTGTGGACTTCCAGGATCTGCTGCGTTTGTACATCTGCCGTCCTGCTTTCATTGCTGCCTCTGCTGTGTTTCGTTCTCCTCCTTCAATTCGGTCCAGACTATTTATTTCTAAAACTTCTCAGCATTCAGGGACTATTGGGAACCCCTTCAGAGAAATGCAAAGGAATTATGTCTGGGTGATTTTTAGCCCCACGTATTTAGTGCAGTTTAGTTTTCTAGACTTGTATGATGTTACGTCAAACATGAAATTAACCGGGGCGCCTGGGTGGCTCAGTCAGTTGAGCGTCCGACTTCGGCTCCGGTCACGGATCTCGCGGTCCACGAGTTCGAGCCCCAAGCCGGGCTCTGGGCTGATGGCTCAGAGCCTGGAGCCTGCTTCCGATTCCGTGTCTCCCTCTCTCTCTCTGCCCCTCCCCCGTTCATGCTGTGTCTCTCTCTGTCTCAAAAATAAATAAACATTAAAAAAAAATTAAAAAAAAAACATGAAATTAACCTTAACTATGAAAACTTTGAATTTTGACATTTTAATAGCTTTATTATGTTTTTAACATTTAATAAAAGTATTAAAATAGAATTTTCCTTTGAACACATTGATACAAGAGACTTTGTTTTCCTACATGATAATTTATTATATCACCCACATCAACTTTTATCTAAAAGAAACACATTATCGGGGTACCTGGGTGGCTCAGTCCATTAAGCATCTGACTTCGGCTCAGGTCACAATCTCATGGTTTGTGGGTTTGAGCCCTGCACCGGGCTTTGTGGTGGCAGCTCAGAACCTGGACCCTGCTTTGGATTCTGTGACACACTCCTTCTCTCTCTGCCCCTCCCCCACTCATGCTCTGTCTCTCTCTCTCTCTCAAACTAAAAAAATATTTTTTAAAAATATAGTAAAAATAAAAATAAAAAACACATTATCGAGAGAAACACATCTTTGATTTTATAATAGAAGTCAGTGGGAAAAGAAAATTTATTGTATATGTAATTCATATTTACGGTCAACTTTTTGATGTTTGCATTTATCCAATAATATAATGTGTATCCATAGAATCTGTTTTAACTCTGTAGATTTAAGAAAGGTTTTATTTTACTTTTTTATCCTCCTTAATGCTGCGTATTACTGCTATTAGTGTGCCATCTTGTGGCTCATATTGTGATATTTCCTATTCTGTGTTGAGGGTAAAGCCACTTGAAATGATATATGGAAAGGTCCAATAAGAAAGGTACAACAGAGGGAGAAGACTATTATATAAAATAACCAGTAGCAAAATGTTGAGTCATCCAAAAATTTATAGAAGATTATGTGTAAATTTTAATTTAGCCTTTATAATTAAGAAATGAAAAAAAATATGTAACCATGGATGGTGTGGGATGTTAACTGGACTTATTGTGCTGATCATTTTACAATATATACAAATATGGAATCATTATATTGTACACATAAAACTGATATGTCAATTATAGCACAATAAAAAAAATAAATGAAGCTTTCAGAACATTGAATATATTTGTTAACTTCTTGTTTCAAGATACACAAACCATACGCACGTTGGCAATGTACCAACAACCAGCATGCTTGACCCGAAATTTAAATTAGCTTTAATTTCACTGTTTTTTATTCAGATGATTCTTTAGAGTCCTATAGGTCTATGCTTTGAATATTAAAAAGTACATGTCTCAGCTTTTTATTTGCTTGGATCAAAAGTTAAATGTGATTCCCTATTTATAAAGAGCCAAACCCATGAGAATAGTGTGATTGGTGGAGAACACACCATTTTAGTTGATCCTTTGTAGAATTACAGCCACATGATCTTATATATTGCATTATGCCTAATGAGTATTAAATAAGGGTTGAGAGATAATGATAATGATTTTTATGATTTAATTCTAGAAATGCCTTGTTTTCTGACCATCTCAACGTGATAAAAGAGATGCTTCTCATGCCACATACATTTTCAAAGTTAGGAGAGTTATAACTGATGAGAGAGCGAGTGCGTTTGCTGTCGAAGATAAAAGTACAAAAAGCAAAATCATACTCTCCAAACATACCCAGATAATATTGGAAAGAAGCATAATTAAAAAGAAGTATGGGAAGAGTTCATGATAGCACATTGGCCCTTGGAAACAGCAGTTATTACAATGAGACACGTATTATTATTTGTTATTATTAAAGGGAGAGTTATCCCAAATACAATCATTTCAGAACTTTTTTTGAATCAGACATGGCTAAACCACAATAATGACTTGCTTACTAAGTTCTTACTATATGTGGACTGCTTTACTTACTGGTGTCATTTAATCCCTACCATGACCTGACAAAGTATCATTTTACAGGTGAGGAAATTGGGGCTGAGTCATCAAGAGACCCGTTCAAGGTCACATTGCCAGTAAAGGGCCTCCTCTGGATAGAACCTGAGTGTGTCTGATTCTGGGTCTTGTGCTCATAAGTGCGACCGAAAGTATTTTATAACCATGTTCTCAAAGCCTGCCTTGTCCCCGCTTCTCAACAAACCCCGGCCGAGTGCAGAGGAGCCATGCATTCCCCTAGTGGCCATAAGCAAACCAAGGGGACAGCGAGGCATGAACAGTAGTTAACCCAGACGACTCCATTACTGAGAGCTATAAGGTGGCCCGCCTGCCATTATTGCTGAAGCAAGGCTACCAATCATTTGAGTAACATGATTGTTAAGTACCAAAGTAGGTAAGTGTCACATCGGATTTTTTTTTAATTTAAAAAAGTTTTTTTTTAATGTTTATTTATTTTTGAGAGAGAGAGAGAGAGAGAGAGCACAAGTGGGGGGAGGGCAGAGAGAGAGGGAGACACAGAATCCAAAGCAGACTCCAGGCTCCAAGCTGGAGCCCAATGTGGGGCTTGAATTCACAAACCACAGATCATGACCTGAACTGATGTCAGATGCTCAACCCACGGACCCACACAGGCTCCCCGACACATCTGATTTTTTTAAGGATACAGTCATCGCCACAGAGGAGTGTACTTGTTTGTTTTCTTGGCTTCCTCAAAATAACCAGCATTAGGCATTTTATTCAGAAAAAAAATTATAATATAATATATATTATCTTCTTTCAACTGTCTGTTTGGTTAAGGTGCCAGGTCACTGATTTCACCTGAAGTCAGGGTCCCTCTTCATACTTTTTTTTTTTAAAGCTCCCTGCCTAAAGCTGTAAACAGACCACTGTGCCACATACACATCATAGTATGAGGGCTAACTAAGCTTGCAGGGATGGATTGCAGTATTCGGATCACCTAAACCTTGCAAAACTGATGTGTATTACTACACAGTTTTTTGAGCCGCATGCTAACTAGACACAGCGCTAAGCAACATGCGTAAAAAATTATATATAACATGTAGTATTTTACACATTTATACCCAGAAATGGAAAATCTCATCAGAGCTTCTGAAAAAAGCCTGAAGATGTCTGGGTTCATAACCAGAAGGGAATTGTGAGGGCCACCACTTGTCCTCCCTATAGCCACTCCCACCCCCTCTACTGTTCCCAGCCAATGGCCCCGCAGCACACTCAGGGGGTGGCCGGGAGCTCTTCCCCTCCCAGAGAGTAGGCTCCTACGCCAGGGCCAGGGGTGAATCACAGTTGGTCTCCATCTGTTTCAGTGATCTCATTCTTCTCTGTCTGGGGGTGACCACGTGACAGATTTTGGCCAATGAGATACAAATGGAAGTTTTTGAATGGGGCACCAGGGAAGCTTTTGTCTTCCTGAGTAACACCAATCACCTCGCCTGACCTCGCCTTTCGCCTTCCCTGTTCTTCTGCCTGGAATGCAGGTAAGATGCCTGGAAGCACAGCAGATGGGTGACCAGGAGATGACAAGTATGAGAACAAAAACCCATTTTCCAAGGGAAACAGGGAAGAAAAATAGAAAGATCCTTGGTCTCTGAGAGCATCATTAAACAGCTGTATCATCCCAGGATGGGTTGGTACGTGTGAGAGATTTTACTTATTTGGGTTGCCATTTGTTGGGTTTTCTGTTACCTGCAGCCTGTGTATTAGGCTGAGCCATATGAAAGTCCATTTTCATAATTTAAAAATTGTTGAAGATCAGAAGTTTCATGTGGTTCAACCAAGACGATGCATTGAGGTGGAATTCGAGATCGTTTCACTGCTTCGATAGTCGAAACCTCTCCTTTCCTTCTGTCCTGCCCCCTGGAAATACAGCTTTGCTTCAATATCTCTGGTATTTAATCTGTGGTAAGCTGGTAAACTGGTTGGCCCGGGGGGGGGGGGGGGGGGGGAGGGGTTGGAAGGAGAAAAGCCCTGATGCGTAGCCTTTACTGACCTCTGTGGTGTAAATGCTCCCACCGTGGCCCTACCAACTTGAGGCCCTTTGAACAAGGAAAGAGATGTGCACCGTCAGCCCTCCGGAGCTGGAGCCACAGCTGACGACAGCGCCACCTCCTGCACGCTGGCGGCAGCTCTCTGCTGAAATGTGCTAACGTTGTTGCAAAGAGATTGATTATCCCTAATGTCATTTTCCTTCGTAGGGTTGAGACAAAAGTATGAGGAATAGGATATAATTAGGACTTGGGGAAATTGGACAGTGGAAAGAAATGTCTTTACCCTTTGATTCGTTTAGCTCTTGTGAGAAAGAATAAAGAAAATATGTAGGGGCACCTGGGTGGCTCGGTGGGTTAAGTGTCTGACTCTGGATTTCAGCTCAGGTCATGATCTCATGGTTAGTGAGTTCGAGCCCTGCATCAGGCTATGCGCTGACAGCATGGAGACTGCTTGGGATTCTCTGTCTCCCTTTTTCTCTGCCCCTGCCTGCTTGTGTGTGCACGCTTTCTCTCTTAAAACAAATAAATAAACATTCAAAAAAAGAAAAAGGAAAAAATACGTAGCTAAAGAAGATAATAGCCACCAGGGAAACATAAAATACTACTTAATTAACTCCATTTTTATTTATTTATTTATTTTTTACCAACTAGCATTTCTATTGCCCAAATCTATTAATTGTCTCTAATCGAATAGGTAAGAAAGTGAAAGAAGACATCTCTCCTTTGGTCATTCACTTTTTTTTAACAGCAGTATTTTTGTGGCTGTGAAAGAAGATGAAGCATTTGGCTTCCTTTTGGGGCAGTGACCTTTATTAAGCTACAACAAAACTCATCTCCTCTAGCTGCTAAATGCCAAGTAACTATGTAGTTTTCAGACACTGAATTTTTCATTAGTTTCAGGTGATGGATCCAAGGAATGATTAAAATGCTTCCCAGGTTAAGCCCGTCCACAGCCTAAGGTGCTCCAAAAGACCACCAGTATCAAATGCAAACTCTTTGCATTCCTTGTTATTTGAGTCTTCTTCGGAGACTGATTATAGAATTATTTTACTGCCTTGGCTTTCCCTTTAGACTCAAGAGACCTGCCTTGAGGAGTGGAGGAACAGAAGCTTTATTCCTACGGGGGCCATGAAACTGAAAAATGATGCAACAAGGGCTTCCTCTCAGTTAATTCACACTGGCCCTTCAGATGTTACAGGGTGCCTAGTCTACCTGGGCATTAAACAAAACGCCTTCCAGTCCTGAAAGTGGTTTTGTTTTATTTATTTTTTAATGTGTTTATTTTACATTAGAGCTAAGTACACTTGTGCCGTAAATCAAATTATTTGTTTTCTTGAGAAAAACATCTGATACCAATTGATATGATCAGACACACTTATAAAAGAAGAAAGGTAATCAATTAGAGAGGAGCAGAATTAACATGGGTTTGTGGCTGAGACGTTTTATAGAGATGAAGCTATCTGATCAAGGCTTTGAAGGATGGGGAGCGATTCAAAGATTGGAGAAGCAAAGGGGTGTGAGGAGAGGAGAAAGGGAGGTAACAGACAGGCCATGTTTTCTCCCGGTGGCTTTCTGTATCTCAGGAGCATCATCCATTTCAAGAAAGGTACACCAAAACAACTTCTAAAACCCATCCATCTTTCCTGTTGTTTGTAGCCATGACTTAGGATTCTAATCTCTGAAACCATGTATTGTGCCAATGACCTTGAGGTCACTGACCTTGAGAATGAGGAACCATTGGGTGTGATTGCCTGTTCCAGGAATGCTGTGGGTATATGGGCCCATCAGGTGTCTTTCTCCAAATCGCCTCTCGTATATTATCTCTTTTTCTTCTACTTAAATACTGCTTACAAACAGGAACAACCTTTGATTTTCTGTCTTTTAAGGTAATATATTATTCAAAATATAATAATGTACCTTCTGTCTCAAAAAGAATTAGCAAAATTTCTCTTACACGATGGTAATATCAAGCCTTCAAATCTTAGATGGAGACCGAGTTTCTGGAGTCACTTCCATCCAGACCATTCTTTGGTTATGTCCTCTTGAGGTTCAAGTGGAAGGTACATCCCTCCCTAATACTCTTGGTCATAGGATCTCAAGTCCCGGTAAGGAGTGAAAAAGGCAAAGAGCTAAGTGGTCTTCATGTATTGTCCTCTTAAATACACACAATATTCCAGGGTGTGCAGTTACTACCCTCACTTCACAGAAGAACCAACTGAGAATCAAAGAAGTTAAGCAACTTGCCCGAGTCCTGCCACAGTAGCCGAACCTGCAGCATTTGAACCCTGGCGGTCTGCCTCCAATGCTTACCATCTTTACTGCCACGCTTCACTATGTTTGTAGAATTACAGGTCATTCTCCTGCTTAATTACCTCCCAAAGGCATGCATCCCTTCTTTGATACATGTACTAAGTTAATGCTATTTTATTTCCTTGTCTGTTCTTGCCTAGATTTACTGTAATAACCTCCTAACTGTTCTCCCTGTTTCTGATCTTTTCCCCACTCCCTCTTGCCTTCTTTACCCTGCCATTCGTATGTTT
The DNA here is from genome assembly GCF_024362965.1 of Panthera pardus. Taxonomy (NCBI): domain Eukaryota; kingdom Metazoa; phylum Chordata; class Mammalia; order Carnivora; family Felidae; genus Panthera; species Panthera pardus. The sequence continues at coordinate 67,612,594 of NW_026526991.1, read as the reverse complement.
TCCAAACTGTCAGTCATATCATCCTCCTCCCTATGGCTTACAGGAGAAATCTGATTCTTCATCTCTCAGTAACCCTGGCTGTGTGGGTTGTGAACGCTGCCTTCCTCTATTCCCACTCCCCTGCCCATCTGACACTCCAGTTCTAGGAAACCACCTGAATTTTCCCAAAGATGCCATGCTTTTGCATGTCTTTGTCTTTGAGCCTACTTTTCTTTCTGCCTGGCATATGCTGACTCTTTTTCCCGTGTAGCTAATTTCGACTAGTCCTTCCAATCGTCTAGTCGGGCCACATCTGTCTATTGCAGTATCCTGGGCACGGCCCACATTGCAGCTGTCTTCGGGGAGCTTTTAGTCAGTTCAGGAGGTTCAGGACAACTGAACCAAGTAGTAGACAATTCCTGTTTTTAAGTCACAGGTCTTACTATCTCACAGTGCCCAGTCTCATGATATTCACAAAGGGAAACATCATCCTTTGGGTTGTGTGCTTTACAGGTGTATGATACTTGACTAGCCAAGGAGTCTTTACCATGACTCTTGTGCCTAGGTGCACCTGTGCACCTTTCCTCATTCGTCAAGTCTACTAGGAGGAGAAGTCTAAAGTATTTTTATGACAGAATTAATTTCACGTCTTTATTTCCCTTGGCAATCGTGGCTCTCTGGCTTATTTATTTCTCGGTGTCCTTTCTTTAATTTCCTAACAAGGCCGGAGATAAAAAAAAAATAGTTTAGAAAGGAAATCTCAAAAGACATTTTATTTTTGAAGCAAACTCAGCCACTACCTATCATCGGTAAGTTTTATTTTGAGCTTTGACTCTGGACATGAAGTAGGAAGAGGACGTTGGCCAACCGTGGAAGAGGCAAGTGCATTTTGTGGGGTTGGCAGTGCTGAAATAAGATGAGTCGATAATTAAATGAGGAGTAAGAGATCAACCTGGAAGATGAGGTCAGTCTGTGCTTTTAAGCTAGACTCTAGCAGATTATGAACCTCTTCCTGCCCCTCAAATGCCTCTCATACTCCCCTCCCTCAATAGCCATTTTGGTATTTGACATTTTTGTGCGTGCAGCTGACTAATGCTCATGCAGATGAAAGGCCCAGAGAGAGTGTGCACTCATACCAGAGCTGAGTCTGGAGGCCACCTAGATGTAGATCATCCAAAATGTTTTTATTTTTTTTTAATTAAAAAAAAATTTTTTTTTAATGTTTATTTCTGAGACAGAGAGAGACAGAGCATGAGTGGGGGATGGGCAGAGAGAGAGGGAGACAGAATCTGAAGCAGGCTCCGGGCTCCGAGCTGTCAGCACAGAGCCTGACGTGGGGCTCGAACCCACAAACCGTGAGATCATGACCTGAGCTGAAGTCGGTCGCTCAACCGACTGAGCCACCCAGGCGCCCCTAAAATGTTTTTATATAAAGCACATTCAGAGAGTGCCAACTAAAAGACATGATAATTGACAAAGGTATGGGAATTCTCTGGAAGCAAAGCAGTGAATAGGAGCAGAAGGTACCAAACTTGCAAAACATTGGCCTCTCGCTACTCTAGGATGCCAGAAATACAAATACATATGGAGTGACAGAGAAGTTGCAGGTTTTAGACAATGGCTAAAAAGTCTCATGACCTTTCATAAGACTTGCAACATTTGCACACATTTGGTCAGGATATTAGCTGTTCCTGCTTGGCCTTTAGTTCCAACTTCTTTTGCATGCCTGTTGTATCTTAAGAGCCAGAAGTCGAAGACCACATTTTTCAAAATCACTTGGAGCTGAAGTTTTAAACGTGATTTAGGTCCAAATAATGATATATCCTCATATAAATATAGAGAGTAGGATTGTGGGGAAGCCCACGTCTGGGTGTGTGAGCTGGCAAGCAGGTCCCAAACTGCGAGAGCTGGTCTTCATGCTCTCATGGTGAGGCCTCAGCTTCCCAGATGTGAGTGGCTGCGGTGGCAGCTGTGAAAGTGACACATTAGCGGCAGGGGAGGCTAGACCATGAAACCGACGGTGCAATGGTAGCCCCATGACTTTCCAATGGATTTGTAAGTGCCTAATGGCCTACATTAAATTCCCTTCTAATCGGAACAGCTAAATTGGTTTCTGGTTCACGCACTGAACTTGAACATAATAGCTGAACAGCGAGCAGAAGCAACTTGATTTGTTAAAGAAAGCACATATAATTCAACCCCTCTGACTAACTCCATCATACCCCACGATCCTGTGTTGGCAGATAGATCCCCAAACTGGGGGTAGGTTTACTGAACGTCTGTTTATGAGTGTAGTGCTTCCGAATGCATCCTGTGGTTTCGAAGTGTGTGAAGCAGAAACTGAGGAGTTGGTGGGTAAAACAGGAATCTGGATTCCTGTGGAAGTCTGTGGAAAGAGTGGCTTCTGCATTAATGGAGGATCGTTAATGAAACGGTGTTTCTTATAATCATTAGTAGTTCTCTCCTCCTCACCCTTCATCATCTCCTCTGCCGGATTCTAACTTTGCAGACCTCCGAATGTTGAAGTATCTGAAGGCCCACACTTTGAACTTCTCTCTGCACCTATACTCATTCCTTAAATGATCTCATCTGGTCATATCATATAACTTTAAATGACATGATTACGATGATGGCTGTAAGTCCTCAGGTAAGACTTTTTCCAGTTCACCCGGTGGTTGCTTTGTTCATGGATGGGTTAGGGAGAGGGCTGTCGGGAGGGGTGGGTAATTGACTACTACTCAGATTCTTTGAAAATCCATACGACTGAGGAACAAAGTCTTCTAGAAATCATTCACAATAGGCCTTTCTGAGATTGAGAGGTATAATCTACTCACATTACACTGAGTCTCTTAGCATGTTTAATAACAGAAAAAAAGACAAAACAATGTTACAAAATTGGGATGTATTTCAAATGTTTATTCAAGAAGTTAGTGCTTTAAAGGCATTCATTTATTGAATACAAATACAATGACGCTGCTGACAGACTCATTTGGCATGGCCTCTTGCTCCTTCCTGCCGGTGGCCCTGTAGCCACGTGAGCTGCTAATACCAAGCAGGACTTTGGGGAGGTGAGGAGCACTTAGATCAGAGGTTGTTCTTCCTTGGAACAAAGAGAAATGGAGTTGGGCTCACCACAACTCATCCACTGACTCCTAGTGTTATTATCTTCAAATATTCCCATCTTTGACAAGGACTATAACCTTGACTAAATTGTAATCAGGCTCTTCTGAGCATCTTCTTGGCTGGGCTTGGCCTTGGTCTGCTTGGCCAGCTTGACCATAGGCTTCCCCTACTACAAGGATCCCAGAAATGCAAATTATGAAGAGAATCCCACAATTTGTGATATCTAATCACACTCCTCTTCCTCCACCTTTGATATCTAATCAAGTCTCATTCATTTTCCATCCCCAGATCCCCTCCCCCTCCCCCTTGGCTATCAATCCCCAGGAGCCCTTGCTGTCTCTGGAGTTGATCTCAGTTCTGTACTGAAGTCCCTCTCCTCTACTGCAGTGGCTTGAATAAATCTCTCTTGCATTTTTAACAAGTGTCTGATGTAATTTTTCTTTGACACCTTACACTTTTTTCTCTTTTAAAACCATGGCCTGCTTAAGACTGGAAGAAGCACGCTAACTTCAGAAAAGCGGTTGATAGACTAGAATGAGGTCATCATGTTAGATGTCGGCTGCGGGGCGGGGGGGGGGGGGGGGGGGCGGGGAGTCGGGAGAGTTCTTAGCACCATATACTTCATGGTGGACACTGAATTCTGATTTGGTGAGAGGATGAGGGTAAACCCCAAGCAACACTGGAGTCAATATTTTGTCTTCTGCTTACTGCCTCCTTCAGAATATTGTTTACCATGCACAAAATACCAGGTTGGGGAGTCCATTGTGTCTGCATGGCAGCCCCATAATCCTGAATCGTGGCATCCTACCTACCTGCCAATTTTCTACACTTAAGATTTTCTTTCTAGCTGACACCATGATCAAAGCCTATCAAAACTGTGTCTGCTCCTTCAGGGAATTGTTTCTATTTAAATGTGCTGATAGAAAGCAATGGTAGGGGAGGGTAAATTTTCTTTTTTTCCCCTTGTAGGTTCTTTGGCTGGTCTAATAGTTAAATTGACATAAGACAGAGTAACAGAACAACAAATTTCATATGTATGAGAACCCCATAAAAATTGAGATTTAAAGAAGTGACAAAAGCAGGAAGCTTTTATACCTTTTAGGCAAGGAAACAATAAATTTGTAACGAATTGACAAGATAAAGGGGTTTGGACTCAGTGTAGTAAATTAGTGAAGGAACAACTTTGTTTATACAGCTTTCTTTGCCCTAAATTCCTTGTTTCTGGTGATAAGGATGCCTTCTGCCCTCCCGGTGCTTTCACAGGGGCGGGTGAATTTCACAGGGGAAATTCATCTGCTGCTTTCAGGGACACAATGGATGGTTGGCTGTTCTGTTTCTCAAGTAACTTTACTTCAGAATAATCAATATGCAACTATGTGTGGTAACAGATGGTAACTAGACTTACTGCCATGACCATTCCACAACAGATACAAATATCTAATTATTATGTTGTACACTTGAAACCAACGTAATGTTATCTGTCAATTACACCTCACTTCAAACCAAACCAAAAAAACCTAAACTAATCAGTATGCCAAAGTGGCGTATTTCGGAGTGGCATATTCTGCTCTCCTTCAAAATCCTAAAATAGAGCCATTCTAAAGAGTGAACTACTCCAAATTTATGTATTGTTCCTCTCAGTGTTCGTTTGTTTAACAGGCAATATTGCTTTGCCACGTAAAGACTTCTTAATTGCTGAAGGTTGCTAAAAACTGAAACTATCTCCTCTCATACTCAGCCTGGACACCAAGAACCTAAATCACACCTACTATCTACATTAGCATGACTTTGCTCTTTCCCTGTCTTAATCAGCAAGGCTTTGTAGTTCCTGGAGTGTTCTGTTCAGGCAAATGGCTTCATTGTTTATTACAGGAAACTCCCCATAGACCCATCATCTCTTCAGCGAAAAATATCAATAGAGAGTTTGAACTGAAGATTCTTTGAACCCCTGGCCTTGATGTCTCCACCAATACTGGACTGTTGTGTCCTGATCCGTACCCAGTTCTGAGCCCTGTTTTGAAAGACCCACCTTAAATCATACTTCCAGGTCTCAATAAATTCTGTCCTAGTCTTTCCCCACTCCGAGACAACATCAAAGTTTTGCAAGGTGGTGTTTATCCTTACTGAGGTAAATGATAAACTCAAATTTGTCTTATCACCGGTTTGCGTTGGTGATATCTGGGGAGGCAGCTTCTGACAGTTCAGGAATTTTGCATTGAGAGAAGTCTATAGCAACACCATTAAATCATCAACACCACTTAAATGTGAGGATGACCCTTGGCTGATTTCTTTCAAGATGGACAGTATAGAAAGACACAAAAGTTGGTGCCAGAAAATTATTTTAGTTGTCAGGATAGATTAAAACCCAATAAACAGTCCACAGGATGCCAAAATTTTGTCATTTCCTCAAAAATCCAAGAACTCATATGGGTCATTGCCATGTCCATATTATTCGAATGTGCCAGTTAAAAAGGCAAAATAGGTCTTAACAAAGTGCTGTTGCACAAGTGAAACATGTTAATTCTAAATATAAAAATATTAGATCTCTACGTTATAATTCTTAAATGGGGAATGATTTTCATATGTAGCTATTCTGGGAACGCAGATCTGATAACATATTTCATTTTGGAAGAAGAAACAGGATATGTATGAGCTACAAGTTTTCCAATGTCTGTCTTTAAAGCTTCTAAGAGCTAATATGTAACAAATTTAAAGGATTTTTTCCCCTTGTATTCAATTAAATGGTAATGTTTAGTATTTAATATTCAAGAAGCCACTAGAGGGCCCTAAAGCCCACCTTAAATCCAGAAGATGTCTGTTTCAAAGGGAGCGATCAACACACACCGTTATGTATACGTTGGCAAGAAGCAGAAGAAAAAAAATCTAGTCATTTGCTCATGAGTAGAAACCGGGAGAAGATAATAATTCATACAAATGCATCATATCTACCCTGTGTCAACTTAATTGTTCACGAGTATCAAGTTCTTTTTCTCTAGCACAGTAGCATTTGTTTCTGAGAACATATAGGTCCATACCATAATAACCAACCTATCTTCCATGTAAGACATTTTTACAGGTACTAATATATGAAGGTCTTGTGTCTCAGCGTTGGCCTGATTGTTAGAACTTCTAGGCAGGAATTTTACACTAAGGAAATCAATTTATAAGAACGAGTGAATTTCAGTGAGGGCGCAACTCAGTTGATCAGCCCAAGAGACAAGAAACTACACAGAATCTTTTGCAAACGTGTGCCTGTGCAGTGTCCACAGAGTGTTCCTGGCTCTCCTGTTCCACAGTATTCTACCCTGCATTGCTATTCCTGCTGGCCTGGCTGCTGCCCTGCTGGCCCTTGGTCACAATACCTTGCAATAACCTACTTTACTCAATCGGTCATCAAAGTGTCCCAGGCATAGGATAGTGCTTAATATACATTCACTAAGGAAGTCTTACACGTTCCTTAGAAGGAAGAAGTCACATTTAGTGCTATAAATTAGTTGGCTTATTCAAAACAGAAATACAAGTTAAGTAATGGTCCTGAGGTCCACTGTGTGTGGCTGCCACAGTAAAGATAAGGAGTCAGCACAAGTACAGGCTGGAAAGCACTAATTCCTCAGTGCTAGTAAGTGGGAGCCAGCAGTGTCCGCGAAGCTGGCCATGAGCCTCCTGGGAATGATGAGAAATCTTGGAGAAGATACTAGATTTTCCACAGGGCACGAAATGGGCATTCAAGCCAATCTGATGAAAATCTTCAGGAATCAAAAGACCCCAGCAGACCCGAAGTTGTTATGTAAGCATTTTAAAATAGAAACTACCCTGAGAAGTGGGCAGCTGAAATGCAAATGACAGAAAGGCTCTGGAGAAATTGGCTCAGGAGCCTCGTGATGCTGAAGGAAATTAAATCAGCCTCGGGGACAGGAGAAGGCAAAAGGGGAAAGACAGAGCCCAGAGAAATAACCTTTTGCAAGCACATCGGCGTGGTGAGGCAGGGCCTGAACATTCCCTAAATGAAGCCGATAAGGTCAAGAGTGGGCATTTCCGAAGCAGTCGTGGCTCCAGAGTCTTTAAAATACAAATGCCTAGATTTTTCCTGGCGAAAGAAAGGTTCGTGTCATGAGTGAGCAGCCACGTTAATAAGGGGAGAAAAATTATTTTGCCCTTTCCTCTGTTTTGTTGTTCCTGTCGCTCCTTCTCCTATTAAGGTTCATTCTATGTCTGAGAAGAGCATATGTTTTCATCATCTGGTAAAAAAAATGTCTGAATTTTTATGTGTATTAGCATACTTCATTTGTTTTTGTCAATGCATCCAGAAATAAAGGAAACCACAGAAGTTTTTTGTTTTTGATGGCTCGTGACCCCTCATTTCTCTCAAGTTAACCCCGGTTTCTTTACCGAAGCACCACCCTGCTCCTGGCTGGACCAGAAACCTGGAGAAATCCGTCCACAGCACCGGTTCCTGAGTAGCAAGCTCACCAATCATAATACGGCAAATGAAATGGATTCGCTCATCAAACATCTACTAAGCGTCTACCATATGCTGCAGATAAAGAAATAAATAAGCCCAGATCCCTGCTCTCAAGGAACTCAGGTCTAGCAGAAGTGAATGAAGACCAGTGATTACAAGACACTGAAGTAAGCATTGCAGTGGAAGCTTACGTAGTCTAAAACTTTTGACTGCAGCTAATTTGCCAGTTAGGAGTACGTTCAAAGGCCAGAAAACCCAGCCAACACTGACCTGAACAAAAAGGGGTCTATTTGTCTCAGATAACGAGGTCAGAGGTGAGCAGTCCAGGGCTGAAACGGGGGCTCCGTGATGCCATCAGCCTCTTCTATCTTTCCCTCTACCATCCGTCGTAGCTTGGAGGCATTTGCCTTTAAGGCAAAGTTGGGGGGTGGGGAGGGGGGACAAAGGGCAGAATGAGGCATGCCTCTTCTTCTATCTGCCTCTTCTTCTATCTGCCTCTTCTTCTATCTGTCTCTTCTTCTATCTGGAAAGTATTGAGGAGGAAAAATTTTATTCTACCCTTCAAGGTTCTTCTAGCTGGTCTAACAATCAGATTGGCAGACAGATTAATATGAGAAAAACCAAAGTTTCAATGATGTATGCATGGAGACCCAACAATGCAATTAAGACTCAAAGAAATGACCAAGGCAGGCACTTTTAAATACATTTTTGGGCAAAGAGACAATAAATCGGTGAGGAATTGACAGGACAGAGAAAACTCATGTTGGGGAGCTTCAACTAGTATGAAATTCCAAGCAGGATTTAGGCTGTGGTAGTTAGTTAGTAAAAGTACAAGGTTTGTTTACACAGCCTTCTCAGCTCTGAATTTCCTATCTCAGGTGGTAAGGGTGTCTCTTCATCTCCTGGTACAGGGAGGGTATGTTTCAAATGGGAGGTTTATTTCCTGCTTTTCTGGTGACAAACGTGGGGGTGGGGTCAGAGTATTCTTGCATTGGCTCTTTCTTGAGTTAACTTTTAATTCAAGATAATCAATATGCCCAAGTGGCATATTTTGTAGCGGCCTGTCCCTGATCCTTAGAAAAGCAAAAACAAAACAAAACAAAACAAACACAACTTTTCCAGAGGCCCCAGCAGATGAATGTTCTCTTGTGTCTCATCCAGCAGAACTGCAGCACAGGCCCACCCCTGGCTGGAAGGTGGCTGATAAGAAGGGGGCTTGGAGTAGGAATTAGGCTAGCCGACCCACAGTACAGAGCACACTAACGCATTTCAAAGTTCCCCGTTGTTCTTTCTCACCCACTCGAGCCACCACTGTCTCCTCTAGTTAATCTGAACACTGGCAGGGAAAGACGGGCAGATGGTCCCCAATTACGCCTATAATTATTGCTCCTCCAAAACATTTCCCTGGAGTGAGATGATGAACAAGGAAGTTCATCTTTTGGAGAATTTCCTCTTTACGTTCAGTCATTCAGGGTGGAACTAGACATTTAAAGAAGAGTCACTGTATCTCCCTAAATACGTTTACCCTTCCCCAATGTGGAGTTCAGCATCTAGACTACAGGAGAATTAGCAGCCCAACTCCATTTTCAGTTGAGGTGACTGAAACTTCACTCTTTCACTGGTATCCCCACCATCTCTTTACAAGAGAACTGAATGTTCCCTCCCAAGGGGATCCTCTTCCCCAGCTTCCTGGGAATCCCAGGCACTCCAAATATCCCCTCACCTACAGTCAAATAAGGGAATGGCATTCATTAGGCACTCATTATGTGCCAGGCACTATATTAATTTCCTTTAATCCTTCAACCACCACCTTATGAGAGGTGTTAAGGGACACAAAAATTAAGTCACTTGTCCAAGGTCACAAGGATGGTTAGTAGTAGAGTGGGAATTCAAACCTAGGCAGTCTGCCTCTCAGTGGGCACTGGACAGGGGCTCTTACTAGTAAATCACCTCTCCTCATCTATATTATATTCTTAATCTAAGTTACAGCTTAGGGAAAATTATATTCTTAGGAACTCTTGACCACAGACACTAGGACCTTGTAGCCCGCTCTAAGTCAGCTTAGAAAGATACATGATTAGCACTAATAATTCAGGCATGTAAGAAAGTTTAAGATTTTAATTGTTCATTCATTTATTCAATAAATATTAATTGAACCCCTGATGTATGCTAGGTACTACTCCTGGGCTGAGGACTCAACTATGAGCAAGATAGCATGGTCCCTCCCCTAAGGGTTTATAGTTTCTAAGGAAGACAAGCAAATACATAAAATTTGATGAAGATATGATAGGAAAAATTTAAGGTACTATAAAAGTACATTCTAGTCATGGTTCCCATTTTGGGGGTGGAGGAGGGGAGCTGTCACTTCTAGGAGGAAGTGATATTTAAGTCCTTTGAAGGGTTGAAGTTAGCCAGACAAAGAACTTGATGGGAAAGAGTGTTCCAGGTAGAGGGTGTGTGTGTATGTGTGTGTGTGTGCATCTAGGGTCATGGAAACCTGACTTATTGGAGAATTGGAATGAATCACAAAACCTCTAGGGCAAAAGTTCAAGGGCAAGAGAGGAGTGGGCAGAAGTCAAGTCATGAAGAGCTCTATAACCTTCTAAACCAACTTAAGGTCAAGTGTTTTATTTATGGATTTTAGTTTTTTACAATTAGAATCACAATGTCACCAGTAAAGAAACTATAATACAGCTCATGTCATTTTTGTTCCAGATTAGCTCGTTAACTTCATGGTACATTGATCCTTTAAAAATGAGATTTTTTTCTCATTAACTTTAAGATGTTTGGAAATGAATTGCCTAACATTTGAAATCATTTCTTATGCTTTATAATAAAGGAAATAGGTATTCATGTGTTTGTGTTATCTGACAACACATTTTGGTTTTGGCTCTTCTTGTTTCATGATTCCTGATGAAAGACATATATGCCTCAGATCTTTCATTGTACTCAGAGGCCACTTTCGAGGGTGACTTTCACACCACAGATTAGAGCTCTTCCCAGAGTGTAGGATTTTCAGCATTATTTTCAAGAAGATAACCAAGATTGAGCACAGTCTCGTCACCTTTTCTCCTTGTCCCTTGTCTGTCCCTGAGGCATCTGTGCCAATTGCGAGAGTGTCCTGGAGGCCAGTGAGCAAGGGACTCATGGGTCTGCTAAACCCTGGATGGAGAATGTAAGGAGTCCCAATACTACACGGAGGGAGTGGGGAGACAGGGAAGGAGGCAGAGCTGCCTTTGTGAGGAACCAAGAGAGGAGGAGATATGAGTTGTTTGGTATATGCTCTTTAGAAAATGGGGGTGAAGACGGTGCCCAGTCCTGGGGAGTGTGACCCCTCTGCAGCAAGGAGAAATAGCCCCAGCCCAGGTAATCCGGGGGCTCAGGGCTCTCTATTCACAGAGTAAAGAGTGTCAAAATTCTGAGGGATTCATCCATTCAACAAACATGCCATGGGAACACAGCAGTGAGTAAAACAGACCTGCATTCATGAACCTTATATTCTAGTGTAAAAAAGGAATATTTTATGACTAAATTGGGTTTGTTCCAAAAATGCAATTTTGAATTTTGGTCTTACATGGGAAAAATCAATCAGTGTAATTCATCACATTAATAGGATGAAAGAGAAAAATCACATATCATATTAATAGTTGGAGAAAAAAACATTTAGAAAATTCAATACCCATTCATAACTCTAGAAAACAAACACTACAAGGACTACAAGGGGACCTTTCTTTACCTAATAAAGGACATTTACAAAACAACCTTTGATGAATGTCATACGTAATGGTAGATTGTTGAAAGTTTTCTTTTTGAGATTCATAGCAACACAAGGATCTTAATACCACTTTTATTCAACATATACCATTGAAGGACTCAAAGGTCTTAGCCAGTGCATTATGAAATGAAAAATTTAAAAATTGCATAATTACTGGAAATGAAGAAGTAAAACATCATTATTCACAGATGATATGACTATATATGTAGAAAATGGAAAGAAACTGCAACTAAAATAAAAGAATTAATAAGTGAGTTAAGTCACTACAAACAATATTTTAAAATCTATTTAAATTTCTATACGCAAACAACAAAACAATCCAAACTATACCATTTAAAATAACTTCAGGGGCACCTGGATGGTTCAGTTGGTTAAGCGTCCAATTCTTGATTTCGGCTCAGGTCGCGATCTCACAGTTGCGAGACTGTGCCCCTCTCCCCCCATCAGTCCTCACACTGAGCATGCATGGTGCCTGCTTAAGATTCTCTCTCTCTCTCTATCTCTCTCTCTCTCTCTCTCTCTTTCAAAAAAACAAAGTAAAAAAATAACTTCAAAAAAATAAAATTAACTTCAAAAATATTAAATGTCACAGAATAAATCTAAGAAATGATAGATATGTAAGCCCTCAATGCAAACAGCTATAAAATATTATTAATAAACATAAAATAATGTCTAAATAATTGATGAGAAATACCATATTCATGGACTATAGGAATCAGAACTGTAAAGAATAATTCTTCCCAGATGGATCAGTATACTTAATGCAAACTCCCTCTGCTGGGGTTTTTTTTAATGAAACGTGACAAGCTACTTTTAAATTTAGTTAGAAAGCCAAGGACCAGGAATAGTTAAGACAATGTATTTATTTCTTTAGAGAGAAAGCACAGGAGCAGGGGAGGGGGGCAGAAGGAGAGAGGGAATCTTAAGCAGGTTTCACGCTGAGCATGGAACCCAATGCAGGGTCGCAGGGTTGATCTCACCACCCTGGGATCATGACCTGAGCTGAACTCAAGAGTCAGCCAGGCTCCCCAAGACAATTTTTTTTTAAAGAAGAACAAAGCTGGATTTCCGATGAGCAAGATTATGAAGCTACACTTGTTATGATACCGGCACAGAATGGTGCAGGAGAGAAACACTGAACAATGACATAGGAAGAGAGTCACAGGAGACAGCCACATGTGGACACTTGATTTGTGAGCAAGGTGTGGGGGGTATGGAGAATCTCTTCAATAAATAACATTGGGACAATTGAATATTCCTATAAAAAGAAACTTAACTCCTACCGTGTGCCATAGACAGACATTAATTTGAGATTTCTTCTTAGTCATAATGTGAAAAAAATGAAAGAACTTCAAGAAGATACAGTAGAATATTTCCACAGCTTGCATGTTTATTTTATTTTTGAAAGAGAGGGACAGACAGAGTGTGAGCAGGGGAGGGGCAGAGAGAGGGAGGGAGACAAGGAAGCAGGCTCCGGGCTCCGAGCTGTCAGCACAGAGCCCGATGCGGGACTCGAACCCACGAACTGTGAGATCATGACCCGAGCCGAAGTTGGACGCTTAACCGACTGAGCCACCCAGGCGCCCCTCCTCAATTTTAGAGTAGGGAAAGACTTTTAAAATGCAACATAAGAAATGCAAACCATAAAATCACAAATCACGTATTTGGTTACATTGAAGTTAGTAACCTCTGCCCACCAAAAGATACCTTAAAGAGTGAAGAGGGAAGCTCAGAGTAGAAGAAGACAGTTACAACACAAACTACAGCTAACAGGTTATCGCAAGAAGGCAAATACTGTCTACAGATTAGTAAGAAAAAAAGATCATCCAATACAAAAATGAATAAGAGCAAATCACAAAAGAGGCTATTCAAATGGCCAGTTAAGTCTTTTATGCCATCAGAATTCCCGAAACACACACACAAAGTGAAAGAGAAACGTGACACAGAACAGTGGCTGATTGGCAGACATGGAATTCGAGGCAGAAGGGAGCAGGGTGGGCCAGCTCTTAGGCTGAAAGACTTGGTGATAGTCAGTAAAGCAACACTATGTTTAGCTGGGATGCTTGGGACCAGCCTCTGCCATTGGAAAGCTTACCAGTTTTCTGTGGGTCTTTGGGTTTTCATGGAGTCTTTCCCTAGCCCCACACACCAACTCTGCCCTCAGTCATGGAGCCCAATTTTTCTCTATTGGCTGCTAAATATGATCATTCTGAAGGAGGCTTAAGGCTGTTTCTTTTTTCATTAGGAGTGTCTTTTGGGGCTGAACAGAGATCTACAGTTGATTTGTCAGCTGGCGGAAAGGGAGTGCGGAAAATGTAAATTGCAAATTGAATTTTTCTTGAAGGGACAGCCATTGCCTCACATTTTCAGATAATCAGTTATGATGCTGTCAAATAAAGTCACTCACAACAGGGGCCGACTAATAATAGCAAATGCGGATGACCTCACACTAACTCCTTAAAAATGCTTGTGGCTTCAGGTACATCTCTTGTGAGAAAACCTTGCAATAAGATTTGACCTGAAATCAAATGATTTGATGATGGAATCTGTAGCATTTTAAGAGTAACTGTGCAAGAAGACAACAATTATAGTCTTTCTTCTAAACACTTCTCGAGGTGCTTGGGTGGCTCAGTTGGTGAAGCGTTCGACTTTGGCTCAGGTCATGATCTCAGGTCTGGTTCGTGGGTTCCAGCCCCAAGGAGGGCTCTGTGCTGACAGCTCAGAGCCTGGAGCCTGCTTCGGATTCTGTGTCTCCCTCTGTCTCTGCCCCTCCTCTGCTCGTGCTGTCTCTCTCAAAAATAAATAAACATTAAAAAAAAATTTTTTTTTTAATTAAACATTTCTCTGAAAGTGAGCTGAATTCTTCATTTGATGTGAAGTTTGACTCTACGATAGATTTTACTCCAAATGTCCCCAGAAGCACTATCTGGGCATAACAAACTACCACACACCTATAAATATTTTAACTTCAGCTATAACTTTATATACAGGGCCCATTGACAAAGTGGAAGCATTATATTAAATAAAAATGCAACCGGTCAGTTTTTGAAGATTTATATAGTGTAGTGAAAGTTTCTATACATTTATATATTTCAAAATATCTTTCTTAAAGTAGATTAGATTTTTTACATTGTATAAAGACTAATTTGGAGCATGGTTCAACTGTACTCAATTCTCGAAAATCAATTTTTATGCATTACCAATTATTCGCATTAATATGTCATAATCTCTATAACTTTAGACACTGACTTATTCATTTTTTTGACAGTAAAAAATAGAGCAACATAAAATAAAATCAGCATTGCCTTGGTGAAATGTTCTAGTAATCTTTCAAGTTTGAAAATGAAAGCCCCAGGAAAATGTCAAGCAATAGAAAGTTTATTAGGGTAATGGAAGAAAATGTACTCTCCTCAATGCTCAGAACTAGGGTATACCCCTGCAACTGTCTTTGGGTAAAACGTTTAAGTGAAGTATTGAATTACAAGTGTGTTTGAGTTAATGTAACAGGAGAAAATGTAGAAAATTCCTTGCCACTAATCACAGAGAATATTGTGTATGGTTGTTAAGTGAAACCACTTTTTTCACATTAGCTGACGCCCACAAAGTTGATAACAACATATAGGCGATTCCTAATAATCTATTATCCAGAACTTGCACTGCAGAGAGACCTGTAGAATGTTCCCTGGTAGGGCTGGCTTCCTGGGCATGTGACATGTGCAGTCACACAAGACCCCAAGCTTAAAAGGGCCTTGCACTTGATTTAATATTCTGGTCACCTCCTTGAAACGATTAATAATTTTTAGACAAAGGACCTGCAATTTCATTTTGTAGTGGACCCCACGTATTATGTTACTGATCCTCTTCTTTGGTGTGAAACTGAATTGTGACTTGGGCCACACTTGATGACCCCCATTCCTTATTAAGGGAAGTCGCTTTGGCCTCGGCCAAATGTATACAGAGATCAGTGATTTCCCCAGTGGTCTTTCAACCATTTTCCCATCCTTTCTCTCTCTTCATCCTTGGATCTTCCCTCCTTGACGCTGACTGTTGTCCACACGTATGTAGGCCTATTATTACCGGACTCTCTAGTCCATTCCATTGACTATCCCTGTGCCATAACACAATGTTTCAACTACTCCAGCTTTATGATAAATCTTGACATATGGTTATACAAGACCTTAGCTTCTTCAGAAGTGTCATGGTTATTCCTGGCCCTTCACTCTTCTAGATAAATTTTAAAATCAGCTTGTTATATTATTGGGATTTCAGAAGAATTAAAATCATTTGATTGACTTGATGATTTTAGGATAGATTAAAATCAGTCAAGGAGAGAAGTACATAGGGCAGAGTCCAGGAGCTACCAAATATGGAGCCTCTGTCATTCTCTTCCCATGGAGACATGCATGCATTTCTCTTCCAGTTTCAATGACTGACAAACTATTGTCAACTAGGGAAGTTCACCTGAGCCCAGCGTCCAGAGTTTTTACTGCGGCTCCATTACATAGGCATGATTGCTCACGTGGCTGATTTTAATCTCTAGTCACCAGTTCTTCCAGGCATGACCCAAAGTCCCCACCCCAAATCACATTGTTGTTCTTTTTGATGTAGCCAGCCACCACTCTAAATCATTCTGCTAGATTATCCAGTTACCCAAAGCTCCAGGGCAAACAAAGGCACTCCTATCGGGCACGGCAGTGCAAAGGCTTAGAGATGACAGGACAAAGGCCAGACCTCTTTTGAGGCAAGTTCAAAATCTTTACTGCATATGAATGAGATGAATAATGTAAGTTTACCTTCTCACATTCAATCAACTTTGTATTCCTAGAATGAATTCAACCTGATCATAAATTATTTTCTTTTTTAGATTACGGAATTTGGGTTTTTTTTAAGATTTTGTGTAGGATTTTTACACCTATGTTCCTGAATGAGATGAGACTGTAAATTTTCTATTGATTATTGCTATAGGGGAGGCAGAACTTTACCTCTACCCACTTAGGGTTCTGGCTGGGCTGAAAATTAAATTGATACGAGACAGAATGAAAAGGGAAAAGCAGGAAAAGCCCACACAGGTTTACATGTACATGGGAGCCCCCATAGGAAAATGGAGACCCAAAGAAGTGACCAGGCCTGTGTTTAGACACTGGGTTGAACAGAGAGTAGCCATCATGGAAAAGTAACTAAAATATGTGGAGAGACTAAAGAAAGATAAGAATTATTGTAACAATGTCTGTGCAGACTTCTCTCTGCCTTGACTCTTCCTCTCCGATGACAAGAATGTTTCTTCCTCTTGGTGCAGAGAGACATCTTTCTCATGGGAATTTTTATCTCATGTTTTTAAGAAGAAAAAGAAATGTCAGAGTGTCCTTCGTGCATTTGCTGTTTTTCAAGCGTCTTGAGCTCAAAATAATCCTTGAGTCAAAGTAGTATATTTTGGGGTGGCATCTTCTGCCCCCCTTCACTGTCTTTGTCTAGTTTGGTTATCAGAATTATGCTAATTTCACAAAATGAGTTGGGGGATGTTCCCGCTTTTTTTTTTTTTTTTTAGAATTAACAAGGGGTTTTATCCAATTGGAATTATTATTTAATAAATGTTTGGTAGAATTTATGCTTTAATACTTGTTAGAATGTGTGAAGGTTTTTTTTTAAACCTAAAAATTAAGTGTTGAATTTCACGTAATGCTTTTTTCTTATATCTATTAAGATTAGCATGTGATTTTTTTCTTTACAATGTGAATGTTGTGAATTGTAATGATAGGCTTCTGGTGTTGAACATTTAGCAGTTTTTAGTTTTGTATGTTGCTGGATTTGATTTGCAAATATTTTTCTAAAATAATGTTCATAAGTATAATTGGCCTACAATTTTTGTCTTGAATTATTCTTCTGTTATTATCAAGATGATATTAAATATATAAAATGAATTAATTTCTTTTTCTTTTTTCTTTTTTTTTTTTTTTAACGTTTATTTATTTTTGAGACAGAGAGAGACAGAGCATGAACAGGGGAGGGTCAGAGAGAGGGAGACACAGAATCTGAAACAGGCTCCAGGCTCTGAGCTGTCAGCACAGAGCCCGATGTGGGGCTTGAACTCACAGACCGCGAGATCATGACCTGAGCCGAAGTTGGCCACTCAACCGACTGAGCCACCCAGGCGCCCCTAATTTCTTTTTCTATAAAAGTTTAAATAAAGTAGAGATAGTCTGTTCCTTAAAGTTTTGGTATAATTCACTTATGAAACCTTCTAGACCTGATGCCTTTTGGCGAGGGATAATTTTGACCACCAATTTATCATTAATGAATGCTGGTATTTTTGCATTTAAAAATATCTTTTTTTTAAAAAAATCTTTCTTGAGTCCTATAGTGGTTGTATTTTTCTTAAAATGACTATTTTATCCATGTTTTCAAAATTAGTGTCATGACTTGCATTTTTGATTTTGATTTTATTCAAAAATCCCTAGTAGAACTTACTCTTCTTCAAGCCTAGTACTAATTACTTATACCTTCTGTTTTTTTCTTGATCAAAACTGCCAGAATTTTTAGTCTGCTCAAATAACCACTTTTGTGTTGATCATCTTTATAGAATTTATTTCATTAATTTATGAATTATCATTATTATTTTCTTTATTTTACTCTCTGTGGGATGATTTGGGAGTTTGTTCCTGCTGACTTTTAATCTTAGGTCATTCATTTTCTATCTTCTTATTTCTATCATAGATGTTTATGAGTCTATTCTTTGAGTCTATTCCTAATACTGCTTTAGCTGTATTCCACAAATGTTGACACATGTTTATCAGGAGCAAGTGCAAATCCCCTGACTCAGAAACGTATGTATTTGTTTATGTATCCATATGGAAGACAGTTGGGCCAGACCCCAGGCAATGGATTGGGGAGGAAATGGGTCAGATCATTTGGCTGTTATTCTGAGTAAGATGAGAAGTCGTGGAAAGATTTTGAACCGTGAAAACACATGATCTGACTCCTTTTAATATGATCACTCTGGATGTATTAACTGCAAATATGAATTTTACAATAAAAACCAGTAAAGATAGGGAAAAAGAATTAGCTCTGCCATTTTGTCAAATAGACTCATAACAGAGTTTTCAAAATCATCGGCTCCATACACATAACAAGTATTTATTGATAGGAAGACTATGTAACCTTTTGTCCAAAGGGGCACTTCTGAACATGGAGGACACTATTCATAATCATGCAAGAAAAACAGAAGATTGCAAGGACTGTGCTAGGGTGACCATGTAACCAGGTTTGCCTATCTACTGAGCCCTTCCTGTGACTTATAGTGTGCCAGTTCCCCTAGGAGGACACGGAGCTTCAACTGAGAAAAAAGAAGGGCCTTGGGAAAGACAAATCCCTTCCATACAATGTGATCAGAGCTGTTGAGGATGACGGAGAACAAGCCAGGCAGCCCCTCTGTCTTCACAGGCTCTTTATGAAGAATAATGTTTTTAAAGTAAAGCCATGCTGGCAACAGCACATTTCCAGACCTGTAACATCTTGCATCTGATCTATTTGACTTTTCTTGATGTATTTTCTTAATGTCTTTGATTATCACACCACTGCTGCCTCAGTTTCCTAGGACTGCAATTACTGCAAACTTGGTGATTTAAAATAGTAGATGTTTACTCTTTTACAGTTCTGGAGGCCAGAAGTCTGAAATAAGGTGTCGGCAAGGTTGGTGTTGAGGGAAGAATTATCCCATGCTTCTCTACTAGTTTCTGATAATTGCTGGCAATCCTTGGTGTTTCTTTGCTTGTAGACATTTATGTCTGATCTCTCCCCTGTCTTCACATTTCCTTTTTTCTGACTCCCGGCATCCTCTCCTCTTCTTATAAAAACACCAGTCATAGGATTCAGGGCCCAGACTAAATTCAGGCTGAGATCCTCAGCTAATTGCATCTACAAATTTTCCAAATGGTCACATCCTGAGGCTTTGAGTGGACGTGAATTTTTAGGGGACACCACTCAATCCACTACAATTGCCTGAAATACAAAAAAACAAAACAAAACAACAACAGCAACAACACCTGATATAATTCTGAAGCATGAAAGAAAAAAGAACTTTCCTAAATGAGACTTTTGAATGTCTTAATACTTTGTCCTGGATCTGAGGAAATAAAGGATATTTGCGGTGGCATTGCTTTAAAAAACACTCAATTGGAAAGAGGGGATGGGGTCAGAGGCTAAAGGCCACAAAAAGAGAGAATTGTTAACAGCTATTGATGGAGTCTTTGCGGGGGAGAACAATCACTTATCAGAGCATCTATCAAGCCTGTGGATAGTTTTAATGCGTAAATGTAAATAAGAATGACAATGTCTCCATGAAGTGTTTAAAAATGCTTATCCAACATTTATTCAATACTGGGTTTCTGCTGAAATACGAACTTTAATAACTTTGTTAGATACATAATAGAAAATGGATTAGCACCAGTAAGCATTTCATTAAGTTGGCTCCAAATCCTTCCAGTGGCAAATGATTTAGAGTGATTTATTGGCATGATTTAGCCTTAATCAGTGCTTGAGAACTGAGTGACAATCTCTTAATATTTAACAATATATTTAAAGACATAACTATGTAAACCTCCTAGATTATTGCCCTTTCTTCAGCATGCTTCTCTGGAAACACTTTTCTTGGAATTCATGAGAGGTCATTCTAGAAAATGAGGTAAACTAAAGAGCAGACTAAGAACAATGGGTACAAAATACAAAGTGACAGAATAGAGCAAGATCTTTAAAAATTCTAATTATATGTGCTTCCAACCCAGGAAGCCCTAAAGCAGAAAACAGATGGACATCCATTGGGGATGCTATAGAATGGAGACTCTTGGGATCCCTTCTACTTCTAAGAGTCTATGATATTCCTGAGTTGTGGAGAAGCGAGCACTGCTGAAAATGCCAACATGCCTGAGTGAAGGGGACTAAGGCAAGTGACTTAGCAGCATGGAGGGCATGGCTTCTAAGTCTCATTGGAAATCCATACCCCAAGCCAAGTGGTGGCCTAGGTAATAGCAAGGCAGAGTAATGTAATAGAAATATACCAGCTTTCCAAGCAGGTGGATCTGAATCTTGGCCCTTCTATCTGTAGCTGTGTGTGTCTGTGTTCCTTTACATACCTCAATTAACATTCAAATGAGATAGGTGTGCCTGGGTGGCTCAGTCAGTTAACTGCCTGACTTCAGCTCAAGTTTTGATCTCATAGTTTATGGGTTTGAGCCCATTGAGCTGTGCTGACTGCTCAGAGCCTGGAGCCTGCTTCAGACTCTGTGTCTCCCATTCTCTCTCTGCCCCTCCCTCGCTCACGCTCTATCTCTCCCTCTCAAAAATAAATAAACTTAAAAAAAAAAAAAGAAAAATTCAAATGAGATAAAATATGCAAAGTACCTGAATATTAGGAACACCACAAATGGTAGCTGGTATTATTCATAACTAGGAAAGAGGAAGGAAATAGTTGCATAAATGGCAAAAATTCTTGCCATAAAACCGTTTACATAGTGTGCATAAACTTTTAATACGTACCATAGTGTCTTTTCTTTTATCATTAAGAAAAATTGTATCGACATAAAGAAGTATAGGATGGGGGTTACTTGCACATTTCAGCATGTCGGCACCATGCCCATGCCATCCTGGACCTGAAAATATATGCTGCTGGTGCTGCTGCTAAAGCATTGGGGTATCACTGGCTGGCCCCCCTTATTTCACTTCCCAAACAAGAAAATATTTTGTGTGCACTTTTGTGGGGAAGAAAATATTTTTTCTTTCTTTGAAAGAATGAGATACTTAGGAAAAAAATGTATTCCCATAATTTAAAAAAGGATCAGAATGCTCTCATCAGTACGGAGTCATTTTTGCTGGAGCGGGTCAAAAATCAGCGTTCTTGCTGCAGAGCTTTACTGAAACAATGTTGAAGTTGATGTCTGATTATCAAGTAATTCAGTTAGGTTAGGCACTTTTACATAACTTTCAGTGACTTGAATATGGCTGGTTTTCATAGATTCAGGCTGTTGGGAGAAATTCTCCGTGGTCTCAGGCCTATAGTCTCTCAGCGACTTTTCACATCTTGCAAACAGAGACAGTGGCTACCTTTGTTAAGAACTACTTTTCAAGGATGTTTATAGAGAGAACCACCTTGACAGATAAGAGACAGTGTTTCTCTCTGGAGAAAGGGACCGGCATGTTTGCTGCCCGGTATAGTAAATATAATGTCTCTGGAGTGAAGAACAGGTGTGCTTACTACCCATTATAAAAGATTCAAGTTTAAGTTCCCCTCCTACAACACAACCTGCTGGGTGTGAAGGTATCAGGCCTTCTTCTGTTGTCCTTTGGAGGTTGGGGCTTAGGTAATGTCCACAAATGCTACTATTCTGGCTACTACTGGTGCTGTGAATAATAAACTGTTCTTTGTCTCTGACATGGGAGTCTTGTGTCTTCTACCAGCATCCATGAGACAGTAGCAGGTGAACTAGTTAGCTGGCAGGTTGGTAAATCTTACATCCTTTGCCTTCTTGACACACACCTGAAATTTTTATTTGATCCCTAACAGAAGGAACTCAGAAAAGTTACATAGTCTAATAAAGTAAGTGAGGACCCGGGGAAGTTCTTTTATTCATTTTGCTATGCTCACAGCGAGAGAAATATCTCAGTTATTTTCAACTCTTTACTACTGAAGGCCCTGGAAGAGGGCTGAAAAGAAAGTCAAATTTGTCGTAAAGTAGGAAAATCTTTGTTATAAAGAGCTCTGTGCCTGGAGCTGGGAATTGCAAACCCTTGGATTCAAATTCTAGCTCAGCTCTTAAAGCCTTGGGCAAGTCACTGAGCCTCTCAGAGGTTGAGCAAGGTCATCCGTAAGGCCCCGTTTCAAGTTCTAAAGACTATGATCATCTACTCTGAAAGTTGCCATGATTCCTTTAAACAAAACTTTGGCTACACAATTTCAGCTGTGTGGAAAGCCATGCCTCAGTTAGCTGCAGTTATGGCACACAAGTCATTAGATTGTCTGTATTGCATATCAGACTTTACTGCTTACACAATGTCAATTGCTAGGAACCCTTTTGGTGATTTGAAAACAATCAGTGCCTTCAGTATGAAGCCACATACAGAATTAGGTGTGAAACTCCACAAGTAATCTAGCTGCAATGGTGAGATTTGGAAAAAATGCCTTCATTTCTGAAGGGTGGGATAGTTCAGTGGTTAAAAGGACACATCTTAAAGCCAAACCATGAGGCTTCCTAACTTGGCTTTGGCACTTACTAGCTCGGCAGTCTTGGGCAAATTACCTAAGCCTCCCTATGCTTCAATTTCCTCCTGTATAAAGTGGAGATAAATATCATATGTACCTCACATAAGGCAACAAGAACGGGGCTTGGTAAAGGTAATTGCTGAATTGGTGTCAGTTATTTTCATGAGATCATGTCACAGGAGATAATTAGTTCTAAAATGTTAAGAATCATTTTAGTCCTAAAATGTTAAGAGAAACAAAGGCACAAACAATAATTCTCCCATGGTAGACCATTGATCCACTGATTGCTTTCTGAAAACCTGATTAGAGTAAGGGGATGAGGAAATAAACATTTTCTGCAGGCCCATCTGTAGCTGGTGGGGGTGGTGGGGGCAGGAAGATGAGTGAGACCCTGATGCTACTCAAATCTGACCTCTTCCTTTCCCACTTTCTCAGCCACCTTAGGTAAGTAAAGGAAAGGTTAAATCTGGGGAATCTTACAGAGTACCAAGAACAAAACCTTTTAATGAGCTTTGGATGGATTGAGAGATTTAGTAGGAGCCCTTTTTTCCCATCTAAAATGTATCTACCAAGAGGTTTTGCAGAGTAACAGAGTGGGGCTTTCTACCTCTCATGGTTTTGTGAACCATTGTGCCCTAGGGTCACATGGGATATGGAGCACCCCCCCCCCCATACCCACCATAGTGTGACAAAATACTAGTTGTGATAACTAGCATGGCAGTGTGCAAAGCTCTTTCACATGGTTCTCATTTGAACCTCACAACAACACTGGGAGAGGAAGAACACATGATTTGAAATCAGAGTTCACTTGTTGGGTAATTTACAAAAAATGTGCTAATTGCCTACCATGTGTCAGGCCATTGCCCTGATTTCCCAGTGGCCTCAGCTCTTTGGCTTTTAGTTAAGCCTCATCATAAGCAAGCCCACTCTTATTTCTAACCCTTTTTGGGGGGCCAAAGTGCTTTGATTAAGAGGGGAATGAGGATTAAGTTGCTGTAAGCATGGACGGGACAGGGGATTTCTGTAGCATTCTGATTATCATGCTTTCCTGCTGGACATTTATATTAGCAGTCTGAGTGGATAAAATGCGTAAGTCAGTGACTCATATTCTAGCATGCCTAGAGCAGACTAGTAAGGAGCAAATGTGACAATTTATAAAGTCATGTGTGTGTGTGTGTGTGTGTGTGTGTGTGTGTAATCAATTATATATTTTTAGAAACCAGAGGAGTGCTTAACACTTCCTAGAATGTGTAATTTTCCTGAAACAAGGTTTCAAGTGAAGTGACATTTTATATCAACTCATGAAGTCAAAGAAGTCAAAACCATGGTAAATTATATTTAGGCTAATATCAGAATGTTATACTTGCAAACACACAAGAGACAATAATAGCTAAAAGCAAATAAATAACATAGATTGGCTCTAAAATAAGTAAATAAGGTGAAAATCATGTATAGTAAAAATGTGTCTTGGAGATACCTTATAATTATTCACACAGTATTCTGATCATACTGACTTTTTGAAACAAATAATTAATTTCATGTCTTTGTTAATGATTGAGAAAACTTTAAAATCACTCGCTCTTCTATCTTTGGGTTCTGGAACTCCTGAAGATGGTTTTCTGATTTGGTTGCATCCACTATGCAAGTCATGGGATTGCTGATACTGAAGAATGCTCACATAGGAATTTTCAGTTAGCTTAACAAACTTTAGATGTACGTATGACATGATTTCACTGTACCTTTCAATACTCCCATCATTCAATGAGAGAAAATGAGAAATAAGCCAATGTATGGAATTTTAAAAAGTGACAAAACAAATTAAGAAAAGGCAGAGCAAGAAAACAGTAAAGCCAAAGAGAGACATTCATAAATTCAAAAACATAAAATTGGTTGAATTAATAAATCCAATAGGTGGCTTTTGAAATTCTAAAACAAAATGGTCCATGCTCATGGATTGAGAGAACAAACATTTTTAAGATGTCCATACTACCCAAAACAATCTACAGATTTAATACAATCTCCATCAAAATACCAATAGCATTTTTCACGGAACCAGGACAAATAATCTTGAAATTTGTATGAAATCACAAAAGACCATGAATAGCCAAAGCAATGCTGAAAAAGAACAGCAAAGCTGGAGGTATCACACTCTTGGATTTCAAGATACACCACAAAGCTATAGTAATTAAAAACAATATGGTACTGGCACAAAAATAGACACATAGATCAATAGAACAGAATAGATATCCCAGAAACAAACCCAGGATTATATGGTCAATTCATCTTCAACAAAGGAGGCAAGACCACGCAATGGAAAAAAGATGGTCTCTTCAAAAAATGGTGTTGGGCCAACTGGACAGCAACAACAAACTGGACCACGTTTTTACACCATACACAAAAATAAACTCAAAATGGATTAAAGACCTAAAAGTGAGACAGGAAACCATAAACATTCTAGAAGAGAGCAAAGGTAGTAATTTCTCTGACATTGGCCAAGCAACATTTTTCTGGATATGTCCCCTGAAGCAAGGGAAACAAAAGCAAAAATATGCTATTGGGACTACACCAAAATAAAAAGCTTCTTCTGCACAGCAAAGGAAACAGTCAATAAAACAGAAAGTCAACCTACTGAATGGGAGAGGATATGTGCAAATGGCATATCCAATAACGGGTTAGTATCCAAAATATATAAAGAACTTACACAACTCAACACCAAAAAACCCAAATAATCCAGTTAAAAAATGAGCAGAAGACATGAACGGACATATCTCCAAAGAAGACACAAGATGGTCAACATCATTCATTATCAGGTAAATGCAAATCAAAACCACAAGGAGATATCTCACATCTGTCAGAAGGTCTAAAATCAACAACGCAAGAAACAAGTGTTGGTGAGGACATAGAGAAAAAAAGAACCCTCCTGCACTATTGGTAGAAATACAAACTGGTACAGCCACTATGGAAAACAGTACGGAGGCTCCTCAAAAAATTAAAAATAGAATTACCATACGATCTATTAATTCCACTACTGGCTATTTACCCGTAGAATGTGAAAACACTAATTTTAAAAATATATGCACTCTTATATTTATTGCAGCATTATTTACAACAGTCAAATTATGGAAGCAATTCAAGTGTCCATGTATCGATGAATGGATAAAGAAGTAGCACACACACACACACACACACACACTGGAATATTAGTCATAAAAAAGAATGACGTATTCCCATTTGCACTGACCTGGATGGACCTAGAAAATATAATGTTAAGTGAATAAGTCGGTCGGAGAAAGGCAAATACCCTATGTTTTCACTCATACATGTAATTTAAGAAACAAAACAAAGAAAGAACAACAACAAAAAAAGACACAAACAAAAAAAACACTCTGAAATAGAACAAACTCGTGGTTACCAGAGGGGAGGTGGGTAGGAAGATGCGTGAAATAGGTGAAGGGGATTAAGTGTTCCCTTATGGTGATGAGCACAGAGTAATGTACAGCATTGTGGAAACACTATTGTACATCTGAAACTAATATAACCATATGTTAATTGTACTGGAAGTAAAAATTTTTAGAAGATACAGTTGGACAAGATGGTTTTGCACTGCACAAATCAGATTTTTTTTTTCAGTAAATACAGTGTGGTACCGTAAATGTAAAAAAAAAAAAAAAAAAAGGAAAAATTCCTATAGCTCACCAATCAACTAGAGTGTAAGCCCCATAAGGATACAATACCTGGCATATAATGGCCACATAATAAGTATTGTTTAAATGAATGAATAGATTAAGAAAATAGATTAAAAAACACTTTGGCTCTTTTGCTTATTCTTTTTTTTTAAATTTTTTAATGTTTTTATTTTTGAGACAGAGAGAGACAGACTATGAGCAGGGGAGGGGCAGAGAGAGAGGGAGACACAGAATCCGAAGCAGGCTCCAGGCTCCGAGATGTCAGCAGAGAGCCCGATGCGGGGCACGAACTCACAGACTGTGAGATCATGACCTGAGCTGAAGTCGGATGCTCAACCGACTGAGCCACCCAGGCGCCCCGTCTTTTGCTTATTCTTTACATGAATAGGGGAAAGAGAGAGAATGGAAACCAGTGGGATATTGAAGGCCAAGACTAATGGTGGCATCCATCACTTCTACCTAAGGTATTATCTGAGCTGACCCTTCCTGGAAGCAGGGGGATCTGGGAAAGGCATTCTTCCTGTGCCCATGGGGAAAAAATGAAATGATTTGCTTTCTCTGCAACTGACAATGCCTGGAAGATTCTCTTGTCTCCTCTCAACTCTAAACATAGTCTGTCCATCTTTTAGGCTTTTGTCACCTGATGTTATGTGCATATTTTTGTGGCTTATCTTTCCCAATCAGATGGTGAGATCCAGGAGAAGAGAAATCATGCCTTAAACTTCTTGTCCTAAACAGCACCCAGCATGGGGCCCAGTGTGCTCAAAAAATTCCTCACTCCTACAGAGTGCATTTCAATTTACAGAGTGTCTTCACAGATTTATCTCACTGTTGATTGCTGAAGTGGAGGACCAGTTTTTCTGACTTGATGATATACGAATGTTTGGATGAGTTGCAGAACGTTGAGCAAAGCAAATGTTTCCATTCCATCCAATTAAGCCAGGCCCACATAGACATCACCTCTCTCTTTCATTCCTAAAATAAACTCTACTGGGTCATGCTGTATTTTTCTTTTATTACTGCTGGCATTTTATTTAAATTTTTTAATCCATATTCATAAATGGGATGGTAGTCTTTTTCTTGTGCTTTTCTTCTCATGTTTTATATCAGGGTTATACTATTTGGAAATTAATAACCCCAGATAGCAGAACTACACACACAGGCGTCCCAATCTCTAAGGTTCTGCTTGGAGAACAGATCCCAGGACAACTGCCTGGCCAAATTGTCCATGACATGAAAGAGAAACAAAGTTTTATTTGGGTAAGTCACAGAAATCTGGGGGTGGGGTGGGGTGGGGGTGGGGGGCAGTTCTTGTTACAGCAGCAAGCATTGCTTTTCCTGACTCATGCATCCTTCTCATCTCAGGTCCCTCCATCACCCCAGATGTCTCCTATGCATGGATGACCCTTCAAAAGCCTTAGCCTCACAATTACTCTTAAGTTCATTAACCTTCATAACCGCTTTCCTTTTAGTGACATTTAATGACAATCCTAGAGCTTGTCATCCCCTAGAGCTTCTTTTCCTTGGCAGTCATAAGCTCCAACAGCCACTCTGGCCCGTGGCTGCCTTTAGCTGCAATGCAGTCACTTCCGTGTTCTTCAACACCCTTAAGAACTCTTACCGCTTTTCTGTTATGGTCTATCTGACTGTACTTCCTTCCCTATTCATCTGCATTAGTCAGCCCAAGCTGCCATAACAAAATTCCAAGGACTAGGAGTCTTAAACAACAGAAATTTATTTCTTACAGTTCAGGGACTAGAAGTCCAAGATTAAGGTTTTGGCTGATTCCGTTTTTGGTGAGAACTCTCATTCTGGCTTGTGGACAGTGACCTTCTTGCTATGTCCTCATATGGCCTTTCCTTTGTGTGTGTGTATGGAGAGAGAGAGAGCTCTCTGGTGTCTCTTCCTATAAGGACACTAATCTTATTGGACAGGGGCCCACCCCTATGACCTCATTAAACCTCACTCACTTCCTTAGATATCCCATCTCCAAATATAGGAGATTCCACATATGAGTTAGGACTTCCACATATGAATTTTAGGGGAGCACAAACATTCAGTCCATAACACCCATTTATTCTGAGTGATCCCTATTCTCAATCATTCTTGGGATAACTAATACCTTGACTGCCTTGAGCACTGTCCTTCCATCACCCCAGTTTAGGGAAACTAAACATGGATCAATCCTAGCATCCACTTCCTTTACTCCCACACCTACCCTGCTGGGTACCACCGGAAAAAAATCACACAAATGTATACACATGTCATTGTGTTCAACTTGAAAACCCTTTACATTTCCCTAGTCATTTTTGTCTCTTATTTCCCACGAAGGGATCCAGAATATGCCACTGTGGCATAAAAATTATTTTGAGCTGAAGGCATTTGAGAATCACCAGATACAAAAAGAGGTGTGTGTGTGTGTGTGTGTGTGTGTGCGTTGTGTGTGTGTGTGTTTTCTGAACTCTCCTTATCTGCCTGAAAGCAGAGTCTTCCAGAAGAACTCATCTGTCATAAATCTACTTACTGGGAGCAGGATCGACTCCTATCACTGCAGACAAGAAGTCAGCACCAGGACAACCCATCACCTAAACAGACATTGTCACAGAACTATCATCTCTTCCATCTGTTCTGCTGGGTGCCCATTTATCTTTCTTAAAAGTCATTTGTTTTCCCAAGTACCCTTCTCTCCCTTTTCTTCCCCTAATAAGATCATATATAAGCCCCAAATTCTAACCATCTCCTTAAGTCACATTTTCTGTAAACTTCTGTGTACAAAAGGCCCCCTTTTGCACAGGGGAGATGTTCCAAGACCCCCAGTATGTGCCTGAAACCATGATAGTACCGAACCTCAGATATGCTAGGTTTTTTCCACACATACATACTTATGATAAAGTTTAATTTATAAATTGGGCACAGTAAGAGATTCACAACAATAACTAGTAGTAAAACAAATAATTATAACATACTGTAATAAAATGAATGTGGTCTTTCTCTTAAAATCTTATTGTATTCTACTCACCCTTCTTGTGATGTGAGAGAATAAAATGCCTACATGATGACATAAAGTGAGATGAATGATACTGGCCCTCTGATGCAGGGTTAGGCTGCTAGGGAGGATCATCTGCTTCCAGACTGTGGTTGACCATGGGGAACTTAAACCTTAGAAAGGGGAAACTGCAAACAAGAGGGACTACTGTGTGTATGCGAATAAACATCTGTGTTTTCTCCTGTGAATCTGTCATTTGTCAGTTTAATCTTCAGGACCCAAGAGATAGAACCTAAGAGGGTAGAGAAAAAATTTTTCCTCCCTGACACCCACAACAATTACTTCAGATCTTCACTTTCTTTAAGCTCCTTCCCAATATATTGTTTCCTCTCAATCTCATCAAATGATCTCCTTTTCTATTTTTCTCTTTATAGAGAACTCGAGTTCCTTAGGCAAAGAGTCTCTCAACTTCCTAGCCAGTGCTCCAAATCCTGTTTGTGTTCATACCTATCTTCTTCTTCTCTCTTCTCTGTTTCCCTTGTGTACTCATTGCCTACCTGCCTGTCTTCCTTCTTTCCCTTCTTCCTCCTTTCCCTCTTCCTGCCCTAACCTCTTTCCCTTCTACTGTCTCATGCCTTTATTTCATTCTTTATGCCATGTCTTAGCTAGAGCTTCCTTCTCTCCTCTCCTGACTTTTCCATACCAACATTTAAATATGCCCACGCCTTCTGAATTTCAACAGCCCTCTCTTGATTCTGCACTCCCCCTACATAGTTCAGCCTCTATCTTTTGTTCTCCTTCCCTCGTATCCACACTTCTTGAAAGAGATGTCTGCACTTACTCATTTCTTATGCATTCCTCAACCCACTGCCATATGTCTTCCTCTTCCACTTAACTACTCCTGCCAAGGTCACCTGTTTCTAAATACAATGAACATTTCCAGGCTTTCTCTTCCTAAATCTCTATAATGCATTTGACCCTGATGGACACCATCTCCTTTTTCTCATTTGGCATCAGTGATTCTACCCTCCTTCTCTACTGTGGCTCTTCCCTTAGTTCCTCCTCTTCCAACTACTGAAATGTTGCTATCTCCATTGTTCTATCCTCTTCTCTTCTCTTCTCTTCTCTTCTCTTCTCTTCTCTTCTCTTATCTTGATACACGGTCTCTGATTTGTGATCTACTTCCGTGGTTTGAACTACTAACTAAATGCTGAATGACCACCAACATTTAAATGTCTGGCTCAGCTCTTTCTTCTGAGCTCCAGGCATCTTCATCCATCTTTGTACTGGACAATCCTTCTTTGATGCCCCACAAGGTACTCCATCTCAACATGTCCAAGATGAAATCCATTTTTTTCTCCCTTCAACATATTCCCCATCATGGAAAATGGCACCATCCTTTACTGTAACACCCAATATATAAGTCAGAAGGTAAGTCTTGATGCTTCTTTCCACCTTCCTCCATCAAATCAGACACTAATCTCATCAATCTCAGCATCTTAACATCTCCCAACTACATCCCCTTCTCCATCTCCATTACCATATCTCAATTCATGCCTTCATCATCTCTTACTTGGAGGATGATCATCTCTTACTTGGATCTCTTACTTACTTACTCTTACAGTATTGTAACTAGTCTGTTACTTACTCCTCACTGCAAACAGAAAGCTCTTTCTTTTTTTTTTTTTCAATATATGAAATTTATTGTCAAATTGGTTTCCATACAACACCCAGTGCTCATCCCAAAAGGTGCCCTCCTCAATACCCATCCCCCACCCTCCCCTCCCTCCCACCCCCCATCAACCCTCAGTTTGTTCTCAGTTTTTAACAGTCTCTTATGCTTTGGCTCTCTCCCACTCTAAACTCTTTTTTTTTTCCTTCCCCTCCCCCATGGGTTTCTGTTAAGTTTCTCAGGATCCACATAAGAGTGAAACCATATGGTATCTGTCTTTCTTTGTATGGCTTATTTCACTTAGCATCACACTCTCCAGTTCCAACCACGTTGCTACAAAAGGCCATATTTCATTCTTTCTCATTGCCACGTAGTATTCCATTGTGTATATAAACCACAATTTCTTTATCCATTCATCAGTTGATGGACATTTAGGCTCTTTCCATAATTTGGCTATTGTTGAGAGTGCTGCTATAAACATTGGGGTACAAGTGCCCCTATGCATCAGTACTCCTGTATCCCTTGGGTCAATTCCTAGCAGTGCTATTGCTGGGTCATAGGGTAGGTCTATTTTTAATTTTCTGAGGAACCTCCACACTGCTTTCCAGAGCGGCTGCACCAATTTGCATTCTGACCAACAGTGCAAGAGGGTTCCCGTTTCTCCACATCCTCTCCAGCATCTATAGTCTCCTGATTTGTTCATTTTGGCCACTCTGACTGGCGTGAGGTGATATCTGAGTGTGGTTTTGATTTGTATTTCCCTGATAAGGAGCGACGTTGAGCATCTTTTCATGTGCCTGTTGGCCATCCGGATGTCTTTAGAGAAGTGTCTATTCATGTTTTCTGCCCATTTCTTCACTGGGTTATTTGTTTTTCGGGTGTGGAGTTTGGTGAGCTCTTTATAGATTTTGGATACTAGCCCTTTGTCTGATATGTCATTTGCAAATATCTTTTCCCATTCCGTTGGTTGCCTTTTAGTTTTGTTGGTTGTTTCCTTTGCTGTACAGAAGCTCAGAAAGCTCTCTCTAATTACACAGAAGAAGAAAAATCATTTCCCTCCTACCTAACTTAGGTTCATTCCTGAGATCCTACAAATTAGAGTGACAAAAGACAGGTTAACAAGAGAAAAACAAAAGCACATTAACAAGTGCATCGTGCATACACATGGGAGTATTCAGTGATGACTAACTCAAAAGAATGGTTAGAATTTTGTCTTACATAGCATCTTAACAGAAGAACAATAATTTTTAGAGAAGTAACAAGATAGAGGAAAAGGACTGAGTTTCTAGGGCAGCAAATAGTGGGAAGGTAAATATATGGGACAACTAATGGAAGATAAAGGCTGATTAGTAAATTTGTGATGTAAATTTTAGTAAAGTTTGTCAGTCGCATCTTGGGCTGATAAGAGTCTAGAGCTATCTCTTGTAATTAACTTCTGTCCTTCCTGGTAGAGAGAGGAAGGCAACCATCTTTACAAATTCATGTCTTGCTTTTAGGCAAATAAGAGGAGGGCAGAGAGATTTTCTCATATCTGCTTCAGCGCAAAATAATTCTTATGCCATAATGGCATTTTGGGGGACATATTTTGCTACCCTTCGGTTACAAACCATATCACTGTAGCTGCTAAATTCATTTACAGCCTGACCTCCTAGCTTTCGGAATAAGAGTGAAATGACTTGGAGTGGTATACAGGATCCTTCATAATCTCACTTTTGCCTACCTTGTCAACTTCCCTTTGGTCGAGTTCCTACTTCTATCCATTCCTAACTGTAGTTCTGGCAAAACCAAACTACTGTATTTGCAACTCACTGGATGCATCACATTCTCTCTAGCCTCTCAGCCTTTACCCATGCTACTCCCTCCAACGGGATAGAATCCCCTCCCTCCCTCTCCACTTCACGTACAAACTCATTCTTCATGGCTTGTCTTGGGTTATTCTATCCTTAGGAAAACTTTTCTGGACACTCAGCTCTGCCACCCTTCTTTGTTCTCCTGTAATGCTTTGTGCATATCTTCATTATTATCCTTATGTGAGCTCGAAATGACTTGTCTAGTTTCAATCAGTGAAGTCCTAAAAATTGTGCACCTTTAATCTCTCTACAAACCTGCCCTACTCTTGCTCCTGGGCCACTGTAAAGGACTCCATTTGGTTTCCCTCCTTCCCATCCTGCCTTCTCCACACTTAACCCATATCAACATCACTACCATAGGGTTTGGGTTTTTTTCCAGATGCAAATTGAATATCCTTCTCCTGCTCCAAAAGGATCTTTTAAGGAGGGCTTAGATCAGAATTAGTTCAGAAAATGTTGCTTTCACCCATGAATAAATGAATGAGGTGAAAGGTGACTTCATAGAAGTGGGATTTTTGCCAGGTCATTTAGGACCAATAAGCTATCAATCAGTGGAACATACTAGGGAGTATATTCTTGGTGCCTCATTAAGGACCATGAGTACACCACATTAGAATGCATTCTTTAGATAGAGGAATTGTGGGGGTGAGCACTTGAAAAATTGCCTGGAGCCAATCTAAGGAGAATTTTAAATGTAGTTCTGAAGAGTTGTATCATTAAATGTATTTTATGCAAGATGAAAATTGAGTTCTGTATCTCATTTCCCTACTTGAGACTAAACACAGTTTAGTAAAGTTAAATGTGCAGTGAAAGGAACTATTTTAATTATTATTATTAGGTGAAAGGCCACACACAATATTTCAGAAGACTGAAAACTCAATGTCATAGCAATGCCAGAAGAGAAGCCAGGAGAGATGTTGGGAGGGTAAGAGCTGAAGGGGCAGATAGAAATCATTTTAAAGGCTGCAATTTTAATATCCTGATATGAAAATCACAGATATAGATTGACCTGGAAAAATATTTTTTAAAAAATTTGTTAATGTTTGTTTTTAATTGAGAGAGAGAGAGAGGAAGAGACAGAACACATGTGGGGGAGGGGCAGAGAGAGAGAGGGAGAGAGAAAGGCAGAGTCTGAAGCAGGCTCCAGGCTCTGAGCTGTCAGTACAGAGCTCAACACGGGGCTCGAACTCACAAACCACGAGATCATGACCTGAGCCAAAATCAGACGCTTAACAAACTGAGCCACCCAGGTGCCCCTGACCTGGAAAAATATTTTAGAAAGAAAACCATTAGCACTGTAATATTTCACCAAAGCTAGTCCTTGTTTTAAATGTTTAATTTTAGAATGTATATCTATGTTTTTCTAAGATCATCTTATTTTCAAAAAATGATTTAACCATTAAGAATATGAAAAAAAATTAGGAAAAAGAGTACCATTATTTAATTTATTATTATTATTTTAATGTTTATTTATTTCTGAGAGAGAGAGAGAGAGAGAGAGAGAGAGTGAGTGGGGAGGGGCAGAGAGAGAGGGAGACACAGAATCCAAAGCAGGCTGCAGGCTCTGAGCTGTCAGCAACAGAGCCAATGCAGGTCTTGAACCCATGAACCATGAGATCATGACCTAAGCAGAAATCTGAGGCTTAACCAACTGAGCCACCCAGGAGCTCCAAGAGTACCATTATTTAAAAAGAAAAAAGGTGCTACAAAAAAGAAAAAAAGGCTACAAAAAGTGGCTGGGTGGCTCAGTCATTTAAACATCTGACTCTTGATTTGGTTGAGGTCACAATCTGATAGTTCCTGAGATTGAGCCCTGCATCAGGCTCTGCACTGACAGCATGGAGGCTGCTTGGAATTCTCTCTCTCCCTCTCTCTCTCTGCCCTGCCTCCTGTTCTCCCTCCCTCTCTCTCTATAAAGAAAATAATTAAAAAAAAAAAAAAAAAAAAAACGGTCTCTAGTGAAAATGATAGATTGTTTAAGATAATGACCTGTTATGTAAAAGCTTGTTTATCAAATTCAGGTCCTTCAGGGAAAGGCTCCTATTCCGTGTGCCACAAAATAAATACTTCTCCATAGATTCTCCCTAATGGTGTGACCTATCTTTGACTGGCTAATAATTAAACTAGTGATTTTCAATTTGTTAAAGCTATTTGAAGAATACAAAAGTTTGAATTAATGTTGTTCTGTTATTATTTTTCAAGCCTTGTTTAAAAACAATGGACTGAGAATGAGAACACCTGGATGAAATACCCAGACCTACAATGACTGAAGAACTTCGTGCTGTTGCATTATGTCAATCAGCCAGCAAATATGTCTTACAAAAGAAAAAGAAAACCCGAGTAACAGTGCGCTAATGATCTACCTATTTTGTAAACCTAGATTAAGGTCATACAACTATTTGTCAGGAAAATACTAAATAT
This sequence comes from Panthera pardus, assembly GCF_024362965.1. Classification (NCBI taxonomy): domain Eukaryota; kingdom Metazoa; phylum Chordata; class Mammalia; order Carnivora; family Felidae; genus Panthera; species Panthera pardus. Next base: position 67,577,392 of record NW_026526991.1, on the reverse strand, counting down.
TAGCTATCATGATTCTGAATGTGAGTTCTGGCAATAATATGGGATATTTTATGGCTGCTAAAGGAACATGTAAGGTTAGGTAAAATGGAGGTTCAGGGAAGTGAATGTGATTATCTCCGTCCTCTTCTCCATTTCAGTAAAAATGACATTCAGTAAAATGACATTTACTGAAATGGCAGCAATCTTAGGAGGAACAGAGAGAGGTAATCTCTACTGGTTATGTATCATTTAAGAAAGACGGGTGCTAGCATTGGTTTAACTTTAATGTTAGAAATTGCCCTGAATTGATAAAACATAATGTGTTTTCAGACTATAAATGGCATATATTAGCAGACTCCCAACTGTGAGATTCTAGAGAATGTATGAGTCTAGGAGGGTAGTAAAAAATCTTTTCTAGACTAAAACTAAAATTATTATGAAATTAGTAGTGATTTAATAAAAAATAAAGAGAAAGAGGGGCGCCTGGGTGACTCAGTCGGTTAAGCGTCTGACTTTGGCTCAGGTCATGATCTCGAGGTTCATGAGTTTGAGCCGCACGTGGGGCTCTGTACCTACAGCTCAGAGCCTGGGGCTTGCTTCAAATTCTGAGCCTTCCTCTCTCTCTGCCTTACACTCTGTCGCTCTCTCTCAAAAATAGGTAAACATTAAAAAAATTTTATAAATAAACAAACAAATAGAAAAAACAGAGAGAGAGACACACACACAAATAGGGGAAAGAGAGGAAGGAAGGCAGGCAAAACTTAGAAAGGAAGAGAGAAAATTACAAAGAACTTACTTCATATTTGGAGCTGAATTCAGTGAGATTTTTTTCCCCTTGAGACAAAACCAAACATAAGACTAGAAACATGAACACAAATTCTACACTTGTTGTCAAAATGATAATGCCGTTCCTATTTTCAGCAATGTTTTTATTGGACACGTTCAGTTAATTTTATCCAGCTGTCAGTAAACACTTTCTGAAAGTTGCCAGAAAATGAATTGAATGTGAATATTTACAATGATGAACAAATAATCACAATACATCTATGAGCATAAAGAAGAGCGTGTGGGCCAAATGGCTTTGATATTTACTTTTTGGCACAGCTATCAAGATGCTACAGGGCCCTCTATGTGTAAGCTATGCTCTCAGAATTATCTTTCCAACAGAAATGTTACATTTATGATGAATATCTTCGATCTTAAAGCGTCTTCCTAATGGCCAGTAACAGCATCTCTTCCTGAGATGGCTGGCCGGGACCAGAGAAACAGTCTGCTGCCTGTGGTAGATGGGCTCAGACCAGCTCAGGTGGGGATCTGGTCCTTGAGCACACACTCAAAGGTTTCCCAATGCGATGATAAGCATTCTTAATTTTTCTATTACAAAGGGGAGAAAATGGCATCACTAAGTTGGCTAGGTATTGGGCAGCATATGACCTTTGCGCTGACAACTGGTAGAGAGAGGACTGTAGGTCAAGCACAGACTTTAGAGTCAAGGGACATAGAATCGCATCCCGTCTCAGCTACCTACTAGCTATGATACGTAACCTCAGGCAAGTTCCCCCATTTGAAAATGGGTTAAAGGGATGGCATACCTCCGTGCAATTATGTCAGCAAGAACCCGGCACTGTGCGAAGTACACAGACCACATTTATGGTGCCCACAACCGTAATTCTCTGCCACTCTAACATGTTGCTGCTCAGGTTTTGATGATTGGCTGTTTTTAAAAAATGAAGCTAAAAATGATAGGATTTTTCTTCCAGCAAGATTTATGGTAATACCAAATTTAGAATATTAACAATGAATAAAAAAAAAGTGGGGTTTCCCCAAAAAGCCAATTAAAACACAACCAGGGCTTTGAAAACCAGATAAACTTAGGTTCTGATCTTGCTACTGCTTAACAATCACATGGCCCTTAGGTGAGTAATTTCTTGCAGTTTTCTCCTATGTAAAATAGAGCAGGAGTATTTACTTCAGCATGGTGTCTAGATTAAGTGAAATGTGTGTGATTCCTGGCTCTGTCATTGTCATTCCTGGCAGCTGAGTGACCTTGGGCAAACTTCTAAATCTCCCTGTGCTTCAGTTTGCTCACAGGTCACGTGGCTTCTCTCAGTAATGCCTGACCCAGAGGCTCTTCTAAGGATTACGTGGGTTGGCTCATGGCAAGCACTTAAAACAGCGGCTGGCACATGGTGAGTGCTCAAGAAATGTTAGCTATTCATTTTCCATTGTCTCTTCTTATTTGTAGATGTTGTTGGAACAGCCAGAAGGGTCATCTAGGTTGATGAGGTGACAGTGGCGTAGACCAGAAAAAACAAAAAGGTTTTTACAATATAGAGCATAATATGGCAGGAGGAGTGGCCTACCAAAAGCAGTGTGTTGACCCCTGTTCTCTTGGGTTCAGTAATATATGGACTTTCAGTGGAACAGAAAGAGGGGCCTAGGTGAAGGAGAGCATAGCTGTTCTTGGAAACACTGACGGAAGAGAGAGGGCCACTCAGCAGTGGTGACCACCTACGAGCCACTAAAACTGGACTGGCTGCCAACTTTGACAATTATCGTCTTGCATTCCACAGTTCACAATCCACTATCACATACTTGACCCTCACTTAGAGTAGGTGGATATTCTGAGTGGCCAACACTCATGTTATGCACCCCACCTCCTTCAGGTCTCTTCTTTTGCCTGGTTTTCCTTGTGGTAATGTAGCTTTCTCATCATACCAGGAGCTAATTCAGAAAACACATTGCCATGGAAGTTTCTGGAAGTTTCCACATGTTGACAAGGAGGGCAGTTCATTGGTCTGCCAGACCACATGACCTCCAGAAAGGTCATCTTTCACTGCACTCAGTATCACCGAGCACACACAACATCTCTGCTGTTTATTCACTAAAGCAGTCAGAATTCCTCATGGCAGAACTGGATTCCAAAAAATCCTGCTCCAAAGGTAGGAGACAGCTTCTTAAATTTGTGTCAGGCCTACTGCCTGGTGCCATCAAGCCCAATCTGAGTCCTTTCAGGCCCTTGACACACGTTAATTGGCGTCACTCTGTTAGCAGATGCTGAGAGGAGACAGACACTGGCTTCCTGCTTCTCATGTACTCAGCATGACATCTTTTCATAAATACCAAATGGGGTGCCTTAAACAAGTGGGAAATATATGCAAAATGGGTACTAATCTGTATTTTGATAGTTTATTCATCACCGAATATGGCAAAACCCCTCTTGTGCTCTTTTGGGAGATGAAGAAGAGCATCAGAAACTGGGACAAAGTAGAAAATGTACCACATGGAAACGATCATGTTGTCAACAGTAGTAACTGTCATGGCCACCCCTGAGCTCGTTGCAGCGGGCAGCCTTACAGCCCCTTCCTAGGCCCGCTTTGTTCATTGGATGAATATTTATTTGCAAATATTTATTTCTTCTGTTCTTGGCACTGGGAACACAACACCAAACAAAACTCATAAAAATTCCTGCCCTCATGGAACTCACATAGTAAGTAAAATATACAGGGTGTCAGATGCTGATGAAAGCGTTGGAGAAAAATAAAACAGGAAAGGGAATAGGGAGGCTGGGTTGGGGTGGGGTGGGGAATTCAGAGTCAAATAGCCTGGTCAGAGGCCTCACCGAGACGACATTTGAGCAAAGACCTGAAAGAGGCAAAGCCAGTCAGGCAGGAATAGGGAAGACAATTCCAGACAGAGGGGGCAGAAGCACAAGGAAGGAGCGTGCCTGGTGTATGCAGAGGCCAATGGGGCCAGAGCAGAGCATGGGACAGAGACATGGGAAATGAGGTCCGAGAACTCTTGGGGTGGTAAGGGCCTGCAGACCCCCTGGAAGGACTCAGCCGTGGCTACATTTTAGAATTACCTGTGGAACTGTAAAAATCAAGTGAACCCAAATATCCAGGGATGGAGCCAGGCCTGGGAGTGATTTTTGATATCTCCACATGTGCCTCCAGGGAGTAATCAGGGGTTGAGACAGCAAGTGCTAAGGTTCTGAGCAGAAAGGCCATGAACTGGCCTACTCTTCAGAGAAGTCATGGTGGCTGCAGTTCTAAGAACAGACGCTGGGACGGCAAGTGTGGAACAAGGAGACCAGCCAGCCCCATTGCAATAAATCCAGTGGCTTGGATGGGGCTGGGGTGGAAGTTGTAAGAAGAGGTCAGACTCCAGATATATTTTGAAGGTAGAGCCAAGAGAATTTTCCAACAGATTAGCTAGAGGGTGACAGCAAGAGAAAAGTCAAAGATGACACCAATGTTTTGGGCCTGAGCAATTGGAAGGACGGGGTTGCCATTTGATGGAAATGAGAAAGACCATGGGAAGAACCACGTTTATGCAACAACCCCGAAGGCATTTCTAGATCAAATATAAACACGTTGCATGGGAATGTCCATAGATAGTAAAGTGCTCAGTGCCTGGCTCTTGCCCAGGGTCAACAATGCCTTCAAGAGGGAGAGCGTGGCGTGGGGCTAAAGGGCCAGTGTGTATAGCTGCATAGCTTTAAAGTGGTTGATAGCAAATAATAAACACATGTTTCAAGCATTTTCCAGAAATAAGTAGAGGAGATGAAGACGTAGTCAGGAGAAACCTCCTATAAATGCCTCTGCCTCCATCGCCTCTAAATCTTTAGACCCTGTGGGAAGAGGCTTCGCTGCCTGGCAGGAATCCTGGCAACCGCCAAGATCCAAGAGATGTATGGGATGTGTGCCATCGGTAGATGACTCTCCTGTCTCCCCGAGTGTGCTGTACTTAAAACTTAAGCAGAATTTGAGAATATCTGAAATGACAAATAGCAGGGGAGTCAGTCAGCCCCCTCGTCATTAGATGTAGAAAAGTCCCTAAAGAGCAATGCCTGCGTCTACTTCTTCAGGAAAATCTCAGACCCCGTGTGAGGCTGCATAGGATTTCATTTTCAAATCCCCTGCCAGATTCCTAAGATGCTTAATGTTAACCAGTTAAACAAGACCAAGAAAAAAAAAGTAACAACATATTTGTCAATCAAATCACTATATTCTATGTAAGTAATGAAGGTCATTTTAAGGTCCTTATTACAAATTATATATAATAATTAGTGATGTGATTTTCAAGTGAATCCTTATGTGAATAAGATTTATTAATATCAATAGCTCCCGACAAACTTGGCCCAGAGTCAAGAACTACATTTCCTCTGGGTTTTAGGAAAAAGTCAAGGTTATTATAAATGGTTGCAGAGGGGAGATATTTGTTATGTTTTCCACTGATTTGAAGTAGGTCAGACTGAGAGCTGAAGGCTTCCCTAAGGTTGTAATTAAGTATGAATATTTTAAAAACAGAGAACAAATAAAAAAGTAAACAACTTCTTTTAGACTTTCACATCACAGGTCTTTCATTATGTTTCCTCCTCAGGCAAGATGCTTTTCTTCGGAAAAGGAATACAGTTGAAAAAAAAAAATCAAAAAAACTTAGCGCAATAGCTCTATACAATCTAGACTTTAAGAAAGATTCATTCAAGCATGAATGCTTTCGAGAAGTATTTAACCAGGCAGAGTTGGGGCAAAAATGCACACAAATGCTCAACAAGCAGCCTGAATTGTAGTAATTTAATTCTGCAGGCCGGTCTGATGTGGGTTCTTCCCCGGCCCCGCTTGAAAATCACATCTTTCTGTCTCTTCCCACCCGAATCATTCACTCTTACAAAACCAGCTTAGTCAAATCAATATCTAGGCTAGCAGTATAAATTTAATTACAGGGAGGCTTGGATAAACATTAGCTCTAAGACATTCCTTGGTCTATAGAGTGATAACTGAATTAAGTAGGATTATTTCATCATTACCGTGTTAAGCCTACATTGTTACACAAAAGAAGCTAATATTTCTAACTCTTTTTCACCTAGCAAAACATGCCATAAGCATTTACATGAGCCAATTTAGTATGTTTTCTCCTTGAAGACCTATGAAAAAGGACTACATTTTCAGTGCAGAGTGGAATGTGAAATGAGGTGGGTTCATACTGGACCCCAACCTAAAGCCTCATATCCAGCTGCTGAAGGGCCCCGTTTTAAGGCAGTTCCCAGGGCACCGGTGTGCTTGTTTCCGACAACTGCTTTAGTCGAATCCCCAGGGACCGGGGTGCATTCACAGTCTCACCTTCCATCAGGCCCACATGTCCAGCTGTGAGAAACAAACTAGATTTCTCTAAACATACAGACCTCCTTGAAGCCTCCACTCAGCCATTACTTTTTCTGGGAAACTTGCCCTGACCTTCCTGTCTTTGGGCATTTCTATATCAGCACACTTGCCTCGTGATGAAGCCATATTTCTGTCTCTTTTCAAAACTTGGGAGCAGCAATATAGTCGTGGTATAGTGTAGACAGTAGTACAGTGTAGACATTAAGAGCCTGGGTTCTGGATGGATCCACACAAAGCTAGATTTAAATCCTGACTTCTTTACTATATGTTCTTTAGGCAAATCACCAACCATTCCTAAGCCCCCGTTCTCCACCTGTAAAATGGACATAAAAATAATACCTTCCTCACAAGAATGAGAAAAAATATGTAAAGCCCTAAGCACGGAGCTTACATGTAAAAAGGTTACTATTGTTACTATTATCGTTGTTGCTGTTATTTTCATTCCTCATGTCGGGGCTGGGATGTGTTCATCCTAACTGCGGTGGGGGCAAGGTGTGGCGCTGCAAGTGTAGAGAGAGAACCAGTGTGAAACGTTGAGGTCTCTTTCTCCTCTGGATTTGGTTTAAAGTGATAATAGATTGGCAGGATCTATTTATGTCTATTCACTGACATTCACTTTAGAGTGCTATTGCCTAGCTTGCACCACCTCCTTACCATACGGGCTTTTTGAAGGTAAGGGTCTCTGCCAGCACAAGGTTGGGGTATCTATGGTATAGTTTTCTAGTGTTCATGCCCAGGCTGCATTAGTCCAGTTGGCCAAAGCAAGGTCTCTGCCAATTATCTTCCTTTTCTCACCTCTTATTTGACAGAATAGTCTCGAGTAGACAAATCAACTCTTACTTTTTTTTTTTTTTTTTTTTTTAATTTTACAGAGAGTGAGAGAGAGAGAGAGAGAGATCGTGCAAGGAGGGGACAGGGGCAGAGGGAGAGACAGCAAGAATCCTGAGAGAGTCCTAAGCAGGCTCCACGCGTAGGAACCCGACTCAGGGCTCAGTTCCAGCCTGGGATCATGACCTGAGCTGAAATCAAAAGTCAGATGCTCAACTGAGCCAACCAGGCGCCCCATCAGCTCTTACCCTTGAATTAGTTTAATAATGTTTCTTCTCTCAGTTGTACTGTAATCTCCTATAAGGGGAGAGAGTAGTTATTACACAACATTTATGGTCTCCATAATATCTAGAGATACTCAATTGTCTTTTCTTGGCAGTAACTGGCCAATTGTCACCAAGGATTTGACCCTTAATCCCATTATACTTGATTCTATGACACTAAGATACAGACACTACAAAATTCTCTGAGAATATATTTCATGCTCTACTGACATATTACCTAATATGGATGTTTAATCAGATAAGCCACTGAGGCTGTCCTGTGAAATAATTTCAAAAATTATTTTGAGAAATCTAATTAAAAAATTTTTTTGAATATTTTTATTTGTTATTGAGAGAGAGAGAGAGAGAGAGAGAGAGAGAGAGAATGAGCAGAAGAGGGGCAGAGAGAGAGGGAAACACAGAATCTTAAGGAGGCTCCAGGCTCCAAGCTGTCAGCCCAGAGCCTGATGCGGGGCTCGAACTCACAGACTATGAGATCCTGACCTGAGCTGAAATCAGATGCTTAACCAACTGAGCCACCCAGGTGCCCCTTGAGAAACCTAATTTTAAAATTAATTGGAAAAGTATCCCTGGCTTTGAATTGTCCCTACCACTCTTCTAGAAATTTAAAACAAACTCTCAGATATCCTCTCCAATTGGACTATTTACTTTGTAAATTTGGGTCATTTTTAATTTAAGAAATTGAATTGAATCATTTATTCATGTAAATATCTTGAATATGTCATTTATAATGATAAAATGGATATTTTTCTTTTTTACATATGAAGCAATTTCATGTGTGAAGGACAACCAGCCTGAAAAGAGTCAGTAGACCAGAGGAAGCCTTGTCTATTAAACCTGTATCTTAAATAGATTTCCAATTTTGCTACTTGTGACACATTGTGTTTTGCAGGGGGAAAAAAAAACTTTTCTACCTTCATTATGTCTAAAGGATTTATGATCTTCTGCCCTTGAATTCCTCTTCTTCCAGATTGACTTTGGGCACTAATCCATTCACTAGTACATTTATGGAAAGTTTACCTATGACCCATGCTTTACAAAGTAGTTCTATTGGTAGAACACCTATAGGACTGTTGTGCAGAGTTATCTTTTAAATGACTCTCATGGTAAAAATGGCTGACTAGCTCACGGTTCATGAGTTCGAGCCCTGCATCAGGCTCTGTGCTGACAGCTCAGAGCCTGGAGCCTGCTTCAAATTCTGTGTCTTCCTCTCTCTCTGCCCCTCTCCCACTTGTCCCCTGTCTCTCTCTATCTCTGTCTCTCTCTCAAAAATAAATAAACATTAAAAAAAAAAAAGGCTGATTAGTCAAGTTATCTGGGAAAATCATTTATCCTTTTGAGCTTCTTTTTCCTGTCTGTAGTGGGGTGGAATCTTGCCCATTTTTTCAGGGCTTCTGTGATAGGGAATGATAATAACCATCACCCCTCACAGTGTGTCTGGCACTTAGTAGGTACTTAAAAAATTAAACCCAGTATAAATACTGTTTATATCACATTTTATAATTTACAAAGGGCCTGTGTTTCCACACTCTGTTTGCTCTGGTCCTCACTATTGAAGGGCTCCCCTCCCTGGAATCTATCCACAAGAAACATGGTCCTTTACAGAGTCCTCTAAATTATTCAAGAGGTTATTACATGAGTTTTTAGTTCTACTTTTTAATATATTACTATGCAATAATGCTTGCAAGGGCAAACTAATCATCTATGCACACTAACTTCCTTATTTTTATAATAAATAAAAATAATACATAAATAAACAATTTTTTTATAAATAAAAAACAGGGCTTTGGGGACCGGCTCTTGGGCAGAGAGTCATAAGAGAACCATGAAAGAAAACTTTTATTTTTAATTTAGGTGGGGAGAGGCAGAGGGAGAGAAAGAGAGAATCTCAAGCAAGCTTCATGCTCAGCGTGTCACGGGGCTCAATCCCATGACCCTGGGATTATGACCTGAATCTAAATCAAGAGTCAGACGTTCAACAGACTAAACTACCCAGGAAGGCCCCAGTGAAAGGAACCTTAATATTCTCTTTAAAAACTATTATTCGGGGTACCTGGGTGGCTCAGTCAGCTGAGCATCTGACTTTTGATATTGGCTCAGGTCATGATCTCCCAGTTCATGGGTTTGAGCCCTGCATTGGGCTCCTTGCACTAACTGTGCAGATCCTGCTTGGGATTCTCTCTCTGCTCCTCTCCTGCTCATGTACACACTCTCTCTCAAAATAAATAAATAACCTAAAAAAAAACTATTATTCTATTATATTGGAAAAACAAAGGAGTTTGGTTTTGTGCAGATGAAATCTATACTCCAACATCCTTGGAATATGGCTTCACTTTACTATGATATAATCAAATCTGAAAGCTTGTAAGTTTATTGTTATCCACCAGATCTGTTCAAATCTGTTTAAAAATAAAAAATATTTTTTGGGGCGCCTGGGTGGCTCAGTCGGTTAAGGCGCCGACTTCGGCTCAGGTCATGATCTCGCGGTCCGTGAGTTCAAGCCCCGCGTCGGGATCTGTGCTGACAGCTCAGAGCCTGGAGCCTGTTTCAGATTCTGTGTCTCCCTCTCTCTGACCCTCACCCGTTCATGCTCTGTCTCTCTCTGTCTCAAAAATAAATAAACGTTAAAAAAAATTTTTTTAAATAAAAAATATTTTTAAAGTGAGAGAATCAGAGATTTAGTCATCTCAAAATAATTATTCTATATTTTATAATTTAGAAAAATATAAATCATAAGTTACAACCAACAATTTAGAGTCCATTTAGTATCAGAGAATCAACTCCTTCGTTTCTCCAACACATTAGAATATTTTTAATATTTTATTTATTTTTGAGAGGGAGAGAGTACAAGCAGGGAAGGGGCAGAGAGAGAGAGATTGAGAGACAGAATCTGAAGCAGGCTCCAGGCTCTGAGTTGTCAGCACAGATCTGATGCGGGAGCTTGAACCCATGAACTGTGAGATCATGACCTGAGCCGAACTTGGACGCTTAACCAACTGAGCCACCCAGGTGCCCCCACATTAGAATTTTTTTAAGAGAGCACTAAAATTCTTTTTATTAACAAATCCATTAGCGAGTAATAATAGTGTATTCTGACAGAGTCCTAACCACAACATTTGCCGTGATCCCAGTTTAGAATATATTTCATCAAAATAGGGAGAATCAGAATGGAAAATGAAATTGAAAATTGAAATGAAAAAACTTTTTTAAGTACAATGCATGGGCCTTACCCCAAACCTTTTCAGGCAGAATCTCTGGTTGGGGAGTGTGGAGAGGGAGTGTGTAGCTGCTGGAAACCCTTGTTTATCTACCTTTCCCTTATGATTCTATCGAGAAGCCTGGTGTCAGACCTATTACTAGATCAGCTGGTAAATACTAGATGACACCAGAAAAGTGGGCAATAATCAAGCAGCATTTATGGCCAAGGAAAAGCCAACGATGTGTGAGGATGTTTAGGCTGTATCCTGTTTTAACAGTACTGAGCAGGGTAACCCAAAATCAGATATCTTTTTGGAATTTGGACTGACAATGTACCTTCCTGTCTCTCTTGTTTCCACCCCAGTAAGTTTTACCTATATCCCTTGTGATGAACATTTTAGAAAAATGTTTATTTGGAAAAATGAAAAGCTGTTTTTTTTTTCTGGGCATATAAGTCAAGCAACTAAAGCCAAAAATAGGGGCACTTAGGTGTCTCAGTCGGTTAAACATCCAGCTCGATTGCAGCTCAGGTCATGATCTCATGGTTTGTGAGATCGAGCCCCGAGTTGGGCTCAGTGCTGACAGCATGGAGCCTACTTGGGATTATCTCTCTCCCTCTCTCTGCTTCTCTTTCTCTCTGTCTCTCTCTCAAGATGAATAATTTTTAAAAAGCCAAAAGTAAGTATATTTACATCTCTTCAGGCCAGACAGTGAAAGTTAATGTAGAAGTTGATTATAAATAAGAAAATGTTTTAGGCCGTTCTTTCAGATTATAAACCTTAAGAAAAAGTATAGTTAAGAAATGTAACTCATGATTACCTATAGGGTCCATTTGCCATAAAACTAGTATCATCTAATTATAGTGGAAAAAATACTCTAAGCCCAGGAAAATTTATCTTTGGTCTCTGCTTGATTTCTCCAATGCATATCCATTTCTCTCAAAACTGTGTAATAAAAAATACTAAGTATCTTAAAAGAATAACCTAGTTACATAATCCAGATTATTACTTGGAAGGAAAATTATATAAAATTTTGAGTGGGACAAACTTAAGGTACAAATTAGTTCTGTTCCTATATTTAAAATACATGTGATCAGGCTGCTACCAGGAAAAAAAAAGAAAACAGTTATACCTAAGAACTTAGAATTCCACATCATAACATTCAGCAACCTGCTTCGTCATCACCATGCCATCCTACTTTTGTTCAAAATACAGCTTTGCTTTTCAGTATTCAGGATTTTTGTTTGTTTTCATTTTGATCGTACGTATGTTAGTTTTGGTCTCAGCTCAGCCTCTCTTTTACCGGAAGTGTATTAGGACCAACCAAGATCGGGCTCCACAAACGCCCCACTCCAAGCACCGCCCGTGTCCTCCTGCCGAATGCAACACATGTTTCCTAGGATCAAGGGTTTTGAGGGATCAAGGTCTGTAGGGATCCTGTCCAGAAAGGGTGCAATTCAGAGACCCTCTCTGTAACTTCCCTGCCAGCGTCTGGCCCTGTTCTTTGGCACTCTCAAAGTCACGGGGATCACGGCCCCTGGAGGCAGCCCCACCCATTGCTGCAAAGCATCAGTGGCTCAAGAGTTTTTCCTTGTGTCCAGACTGTGTGAAGCTGAACAAATCACAGCATCTTTGAGTGAGTTTCTCCAAGTATGAAGGAAGAATGAATGAGGACTTCAAAGGCCATACAAATCACAGTATTCTTCCTAATTACTTAAATGGCAAGAACAGGAATAAAACGTTTGCCAGTAACATCTTTGGGTCTAAAGGGATCTTATCTAACTGGTGAGGTCTGTGTTTTAAAGGCAGAGGTGGTTAAGTTTATTCACATCATGCAACAAAGAATTTTCAACACTGTTGAGTAGCGGCTCTGTATCTATTCCCTGGGGTCCATATCCCGGCCACTCACTCCCTCCTCAACTCCCTGACCCGTGTCTGCCACTGGATGCCTGGCTTGGCACAAACAGAGCTGTCACCAAATGCACACGGTTTCCCCCAAACCCCCATTGCCAAAGTCAGTCTTCCCTCCTCAACTCCTTCTTTGTGTTTTTGTCACTGTTGCCCATTTCCACCTCTTAAAAACTCTCTTCTCTCTTAGTCCCGGGGACCACGCAGCCCTGACTCTCCTTTGCCATTTTCTGACCGCTCTTTTGTCTCGTTCTTTGGCTCGTTCTCCATGCCTACTGCTAAAAGTAAGCATTCTTCGCCAGGAAGAATCCTGTACCCGAGCGCTGTTTCCATCCTGGTCACTAATTCACTGCGTGGTCTTAGATAACCCACAATCTTCTCTGGGCTTCACTTATCTCTGAGGAAGGGAAAGAGCTGGGCTTGATGGTCTAAAATGTGCCTTTGGGCTATGCAGCGCTATGCTAGTCTGTCCTAATCCCATTCCTGTGTTTCATCACCGTGTAGGATAGTTCCTGAGAACCAGTACAAGTCTGTGATGGAGCTAAGGACACTCAGAAATCATCCCTTCCAGTGTGAGAAGGAACCTAAAACATCACCTTGTCTGAAACCTTCATGTTACCGCTAAGGAAACCTGGGTAGAGAACGAGTACACTCAGTCACCTTACAGCAGACATGGAAACAAGGACGAGGTCACCTAGGCCCTCACTGTGTCGTAAAATTGGAGCTGGTCTTCTAAACCCGACTGAAGTGCATAATGGTATCAGAGTAAAATGTCATATGGAAGGTATAAATTGGGTAGAACACTTTAGAGCCTTTCTCCCCCTTTGACAAAATAAACGTATACCGTAACTCCAAAAAATGTGGAGAGATATCTGCTAGAGAGGGTGCTTGAGACAAAGTAGAACAGCGTAATCACATAGAACATCTTAGATTTATGTTTTTAAGTAGCCCAATAAAACAGAACGTCAACTCACACAATACATGTATTTACATTAATTCAAATGTCCAGCGCACAATACAGTAGAATCTATTTAATAGTTCATATAATTTGACTTACATATACACGAGCATATAAACAAATACCAGTCAGCTAGGACAAAGGCTTAAGAAGTTACTCAGACATTTTGGTATTGACGCCTACATATTTATGGTAACAACGAATGATGACTTCCAACTTTCAATAACGTCTTTTGTTCAAGGATAAGGAATGTACAGAATGGAAAGAAGACAGTCAAACAAATGTACCTTTATTGCACTATTTATCTAACACCATATGGGATGTGGCATTATCCAGCACATTTTATCAGTGTCGTCTGTTCACCGTGGTCTCAGGTATGAAATTAGCTGAATTATTCCCTAATCTAACCTCACTTTTGTGTTTTATAAGTACTGGTCTTCCTTCTACAGCTTTTAAAAATGAAATAGGACACGGATGCTTGTCTTTAAAATAACTTTGGTCCTAAATAGCTAGTAAAGTCTCTTCTTAAGGAACACTAATTCACTGAAATTTATTTTTTCTGGCAAGAATCCTGAATAAAAAGACAATGTCACCTCCACACCAGCTCTGAAATGATCAGTGGTGCTAGAGACCAAGCTATTGTCATCTAGAACTTACACTTTGGAAAACAACCCCACCTTTCTCTGGCACATTGAGGAACCAAAAGTGCGTTACCACATTTCCTCTTAACCAGTTAAAGAGACCACTGGGTTGCATTTCAAAACGCAAAACGACACCATTTCGGTCCTGCTGTTTATTTTGCAGACTGCACAGAAAGTTAAGTATGGAGAGTTAAATTACTATACCATACAGATACAGGCACAAAATTAAGTGGATGCCACAAAGGGTGTGTCTGAAAACACAGAATTGACTGAATCTGAGTCAGATTTCACCCTTGCGGACTTTAGGATGCCCTCAGCTATAACCGTCTCACTGGGAAAGAGCCTGACTTTCCCATTCTGCCCTGCTGCAGTATCCTTCAAGGGTTCCAAAAACACCACTCTTTTACCGGCACCTGCCTTCCGTTCATCAGCGGGGGCATCACTAGCAGGACCAGGATTGAGGATAGACGAATGGGCATTGCTTTGGTTGAGAACGTTTTTTTGTCTCTTGCTTTTACACTTGCAGGGACAGGGCGTCAGATAGAGATACAAAAGTACCAACACGATACTGGCCACGCAGGCTGCGAGAGTGGTAAAAGCTGTGTTAAATGCCTCATGGGCATGGGATCTGTTCACGGTGAAGTTGCTCACGTTTATTGTGACATCCACAGTCTCATTTAACAGGCGTTGCCTGTTCATCGCAATACAGGAATACACTCCAGCGTCCTCAAAACGAGGACTTTCTATAACCAGACTTCCATTGCGAAACACGTGAAAGTTTTCCAGATCTTTATCTGGCTCCAGCAGTCTGTTATCTGGACCAACCCAAATGAAATCAGTATTTGCATTACCAGTCTTGCTGTCACAGGGGACGATCAGCCTTTCCCCAACTTGAGCGTCATGAATAAAGCCAAGTGCACGGAAGGAGCCGTTGATGATACTGTCCGAGCAATTCATAAAGCTATCCTGGAGCAGAAGCACCTGGTGGGAGTGCCTAGAGTCAGACCACAGGCGGCAGGTATAGTCATTCTTAAAATCCATCACTGAGCTAAAGTGCCTACGATACCAAAAGATGAGCAATGAATAAAGGGAACAGTCACAGACAAATGGGTTGCCATGAAGATAGATGCCTCTCAGCTGTTTTCCTGGCACTAAATTAATATGGTGCATTGGCAGGGAGGGGATTTGATTATAAGAAACATCTAGAAACATCAGTTCTGCCAGCTTGAACCTCCCAACATACAAATCCATGGGAAACTGCGTCAGAAAGTTTCCACTTAGGTAGAGTTTTTGCAACTGGGAGAGCCCTCCAAAAGCAGAAGGGTCGAGATAGGAGATGTGATTGTTGTACAGAAGGAGCACCTCCAGAACCTTCAACTCCTGGAACACTGCACTTTTCACGGTCTTCAGCCTATTGGATGATAAGTCAAGACACTTCAAATTTGGAGTTGTGGAAAAACTGCCCGTGGAAATGCTGGTGATGTTGTTATGACGAATTATTAGAGTGTTCAACTTAACAAAGGAAACTGGAATCCACTCGGAATCCAGAAGCCCGATCCTGTTGTAACTCAGATCCAGTCTCTTCATCAGTCTGAACAGGTTGCCAGGCACCTTGGACAGGTTTTTGTTGGTGCAGCTCACGATGTCAGTGGCACAGATGCAAGCGGTGGGGCACACCCCGGAGGCGCCGCGGCTCACAGTCACCGTGATCACCAACAAACACAGCAGCTCCCTGCAACCCGGTCTGACAACTCCAGGCAGGGTGGGCAGTGTGTGTAAACGTACAGACATTATGGTCGCCTCCAAGTCTCTTCCTGGCGTCTTTCCACCAACTCAGCTTCCCACCAGTGAACCTGGTAAACAATCAATATTCGAAAGGGGGGCAAGAAAGCAAAGTTAACTACCACCAGTTAACCCTTCAGAGTCATACCTTGCTTTCTCCCCAATAACTTTTGAAATGCAGGCTTGTTTCACGCTGGGAAGCCTCTGATGCCTTTTTACCGTGAAATGCAATCCCCCCTCCCCCCCGGGTTATTACCCCTGCTTACAGACATTTACAGTTACAATCTGTCAACACAACCGTCTCAGCATCAGAAACTGGGGATTTTTGTTAACGTGCATCCTGCGTCGTTTTTTAAACTCCCTCCGACAGACACAAAAATACACAAACGCATCCTACAAACAACTGAACGGAAATACATAGGAAGCAGAGCAACATCCAGAAAACAACTCACAGAGCCGAAAAGCCTCACTGGCTCTGGGGCTAGGCCGCCGAACGGTGGTGTCTGCTGGTCCGTGAGTCCGTCTGTCTCTGTCCGTCACTCCTGCATCTTCCGAGTTCCTTTCCCTCCTGCTCCCGGCGGGCGGCAGCCTCTCGCTGGCTCTCAACTTTGGGGAGTTTCACGCGGCGGCGGCGGCGGCGGCAGCCACCCGGGGCGCAGGAAACGTCTCGGCCGGCTGCGGTCGGGTCTCCCGGGCTCTCTTCATCGCTCGGCTAAAGGTACCGCCTCGGCGCCCTGGCCGTCGTGTGTCCGCGCGCGGGGAGCCCCACTCCGGGAGCCGGGTCCGAGGGGCGGGGGCGCCGGCAGCGGATCGGCCCCGGCCCCGCCTCCCCGCGCTCCGGAGCCAGCGGGACCGAGGGTTCCCGCGCGCCGCTGCCAGGGTTTTATCCCCGCGCGCCGGGTCGCATGCGGGGCGGGGAGACGGCCCCGCCCCTGCGCGTCCTCCCTCCGGCTGGAAGCAGCTCGGAGGCTGCGGGCGGGAGCAAGCTGGGCGCGTGGCGGGGGGCGCGCGGCGCGGGGAGGGGGCGGCGGCGCAGCCAATCGGAGCGGCGGCCGGCGCCCCCCTCCCCCCCACGCCGCGGCCTCACCGCCACATCCCCCCCCCCCCCCCCGCCCCGCCCCGCCTCCAGGTTCAGCCGGGACCCCGGGGAGGGACGGGGCGGAGCGGGCGGCACCGCCGAGGCCGGGGCCCCTCCGTTCCCACCCGTTGTGTGCGCCAGTCCAGCTCCGAACCGGGTGGGAGGGGAGAGGTTAAGGGGGCACGCCCGGCCAGGGAAGGAGAGGTCTCTGTCTCTCTTGAAGAACCCATTTGCCGCGGCCGCCCCGGGTCCCCTGAGCTCTTGTAGCTTGTTCTTTGGGCCAGGGCCGAGGGGGCTTCCGCAGGGCTAAGTGCTGGTGGTTTTACAGGTTCACAAAATAAACACAGACGTGACCTTCCGTCTCCGCCCACGTCTGGTGGGGGACGGGGATGGGTACTTTCCGTCTGGTGCGACAAGGATCTCTTGGGGGGAAAGGAGCCGGGAAGGCGCAGCGGGGACAGGCCGCATCTCCCTGGGAAAGTTCTATCCCGTTCACAACTCAGGAGTTGGCGTCAGGGAAGGTGCCCAATCTGTGAAGGAGAAGAGCAGAAAAGAAGGCTTGGGGCCGACCCCCCGCTGGAATGCAAAGATGAGGGCATTAAGCTTTAAAAAAAAAAAAAGAAAATCCTGAAGCCAGATTTTTTCTTTTCCCTTTCTTTCTTTTTCTTTCTTTCTTTCTTTCTTTCTTTCTTTCTTTCTTTCTTTCTTTCTTTCTTTCTTTCAGGGGGCTGGGGTAGGGAGGTGGTGAGAGCAAATGTGCTCACGCCGAACAGGGACTGATCCTGGAAGGGGTGTCTGCGCCGAGATTCTTCATACCTCCTAAGAGGCAGGGCAGGGCGGATGCCTAGCTCAAGCATGCTAGGCTAGGAAAGGTGCAACACAGGGTGGACAGCACCCCCCACTCACCCCGCAAAAAAAAAAAGAAAGAAAAAAGAAAAAAAAAATGCCAGGTGGACACATAAGAGGTGGAGAGCCTGAGGCTGATGAGCTTTTTGATGAAATCCGTTTTTGTTTAATTCCGAGATCAGTTTTAACGATGGGATTTGACTGAGCCAGATGGCCCATTTGTCCATTATATGTGGATTAAAGGAAATAAATTACTGCCCTGACAAGAGATAACTAACTAAAGCGGAAGGGATAGGAAGACTGAAAAGCAGACCAAGTTGAGAAAACAGGAGCAGGGCACATAACTTGTAAATTAAGAAATAAAACTGATGTCAGGATAACCAACTCCCCCCCCCCCCCCACACACACACAGTTTAGCAACCTTGAATTTCGTGAGAATTGGTCCCTACATTGTCATGAGTGGATTCGTGTGGTAGCACAGATCTGCTAGGCCAGTGCCAAACTTAAGCGGAATTGTGTGCATTGTTAATTTAGTCAGCCTGTTTGTGGAATAAATCTGGAGTAGCACTGGTAAATCAAGATGTTTTCAGGTGAGAGCAGCTTGGTTCCGATCACTTTCAGTTTCATGAAAAGTGGAATTTCATCCCAAGAAGAATACAGCCTGAAATGCTTCAGGAAAGCTTCCTTGCTATGAGCTCCCAGGAGAGGCTGGGGTTGAACGTTTTGAAAGTTAGGCCGTACTTCCTGGGGTTCTCGAAAAACCCTGGTGTCCAGGCCTTCATTTTTATAGTTGGAATGGTTAACACAGAGAAATGGAATTAAAGTTACTCAGATGAATACTTTCTAAATGACTAACAAATGACCAGGTTTTGGTAACGTTTTACTAAGGAACTAGCATCCTACTCAAAGGAAGCCATGAAGGTGGAAGAAAGTCCCGTACTTCTTGGGAAGGTGGTCTCAGAAGAAAAAGGACTCAACCATGGAAGCAAAAGACATGTCCCTATAGCTTCAGGCATAGAAACATCATGCTAAGATTACACAGCATAAATAAACCAAATGCACTCAAAATCCACACACATTTATCTATTTGAAGGCCTGATTCTTGAGATTCTGCCATTTGGCAAGAGGGAAGGAGTTTTCTAAGGGTTGGGTTTACTTGGCTTTGAGAAGAAAAAACTAAGCATTTATCCTAATTGTAGGTGTGAAGTGTGACCCTACGTTGTGGGGGGAACTTTTTCTACATAATTTCGTATCTCCTACCAGATCCCCTCTTTCGATTAGAAGGGAAATTCCACAAGGGCAGAAATTTAATGTCTTAGTGCTCTATTCTTAGCTTCTAAAACTCTGCTTGACACGTGCTTGGCATTCAGTAAATTTTTGATAAATAAACTGAGGAATGAGAAAACTATTCTAGGCTTATTTGAGTTGAGTCTGCTGACTGCCATTCTGCTCTCTATACTTCAAAAGGTTTGTCAGAGGGGCGCCTGGGTGGCTCAGTCGGTTGAGCCTCTGACACTTGGTTTTCAGCTCAGGTCATGACCTCATGGTTCCTGAGTTTAAGCCCCGGCCTCGGCGTCGGGGGCTGCAAGCTCAGAGCCTGCTTTGGATTCTCTGTCTCCCTCTGCCTCTCTCTCTCTCTCTGCCCCTCCCGTACTTGCTCTCTTTCACTGTCTTCAAAAGAAATACATGAACATTAAAAAAAAAAAAAAGCTTGTCAAAAAGACGGAGGAGAAGAGAAAGAAAGAGGAGCAGAGCAAACATGACTTGAGTCCTAGATCCAGTAGTACCTGAAGGCCACTACACGCTTTTACTTCCTTTCTAGTTAGATTCTGCACCCCATCCCCCCTCCTTTCTGCTTCAATCATTTCGAGTTGTAGTCATGCAACTTGTGACTGAAAGAGTCCTTGCACCTATAATGGTGGTAATAATAAATATGTATTGTTATGTGCTAGATACTGAGCTCTGTGGTTGACATGAATTATTTCATTTACTGCTTACCATAACCCTGCAACATTATATAATCCTATAATCCAGATGGTAAACAACTGTGTTCCAAATTATTTGAAAAGGGAATGGGATGAAATTAGCTTGAAGCTCCATTTGAAGGATTTAGATTAAACAGAAGAGAGATGTTTCTGACGGGGTGGCTCCAGCCTGGAATGGTTGCCAAGACAGATGGTTGAATTGCCTTCTCAGGAGTTTAAAATAGGACAGATAGATATTCTTTTGGTCTTTTCCACATGGCACAATCTTTTGGTATTTTGGGCCATTCAGTGACTCCAATGGATAGTAGAAAGTGGATTGATTCTGAATCTAGTGTGCCGAGGCAGGTGTGGACATGTGAGTGCTCAGCTGGGCTTGGAAGTAACCCCTACCTGGGACCAGGGATCTAGGTAGATGAAATCTCAAGGCTTCTGTTAGCCCTGTGATTTCCAGAATGTGTCCTGTTGTAATCAAAGACTTAAGGAATCCGAGGTAGGAGACGAGAAATTGTTACAACACTAGTTTATGATTTAGAGTCATTTTTACTAAGAATGAACACTTTTATACCACTTTATACCCTATGAAGGGCCTTCCCATTCCGTGTCTCCTTTGTTTCTAACACACATCCTGTGACAAGGTGTAGGAGCAGATACCTAACATTGCCTCCTTTTTAAAACTGGGAACACATCCAGTGTTCTTCAGAGACAGCTCACTGGGGTCTGTAGCTCTCCAGGCACCTGAATGTCACGCACAGGAGCTTTCTACTGAGGTCACCTTGCTTTGGGGGCAGTGCTCTTCGTAGGGTTTTTACACTGTAGCTGGAGCCTTGGCCCACGGAAAACACATACCTTTGCCCACCAGCCCTGGAAATATACTCCACCCTTGTAACAGCCTGTTCTTTTGGCCTCATCCAGTTGGTTTTTGTGAATTGCCCAGGACTTGTAGTAGAACCAGATCTCACACCCAGGATTATGTCACTTGCTGTATGGGGATTTGAGCACCAGCCCCTACTCCCACCCCCGTGCTCTCTGAGCTCCAGGCGGGCCTGTGTCAGCTGGTGGGTTGGTTCTCTGGAAGCTGCCTTGGCTAGAAATGGGGGCTGGTCAGTACCCAGTATCCAAGGAGAGCCCAGAATGGGGCAACTCTTTAAGCAATTCTCACTCAGTCATCTGCTCTTTCTATCTCTTGTCTTCATGGACAGAGACTGAAAAGATTCTTTCTTTTGTTTTTTAGTTTAGTTGAGATAAAATTCACATAAACAAAATTCACCTTTTTTCACCTTTGAAGATCATCTGCGAAGGGTACATACTTATGTCATAACAGTAGTTTCTTAAAAACTTTCTTCTTTCCTTATCTGCAGTTTCTTTCTTCCTTCCTTCCTTCTTTCCTTTCTTTCTTTCTTTGTTTCTTTCTTTCTTTGTTTCTTTCTTTCTTTCTTTCTTTCTCTCTTTCTTTTTACATGCTTTTGTGGTAAGACAAAGCACAATGAGTGCTTGCAATTGTTCAGAGTTACTTATGACTAAGTATGTGCCTCAATGCTTCTGTTTTCTCATGATTCCTACTTAATATTCAGGGACTATAGTTTTGGAGAGCAGAACCCTCCTCTGATTTCCAAGGTACGAAGTGACTCCCCTGATGTGAGAAACAATCATGGCTGTTCTGTGTTAGCACACCAATCCTGTATTTAGCTAATATTTACTGAGCATCTACTATGTGCCAGGCACTACTCTTTAGTCTAAGGATTATAGCGACGCATAAATGCTGCCTGAGCCATGCAAGCCTGACTAGAAGGAGAGACATACTGGTCACTCATGCATTTCTTGACCAATTGTCCACATTCCCAGATTTAGGGCTCATCGTCAGATCAACATCCGACCCCAACTAGTTGGGATCAACTCCCAACAGCTGCGAATCCTTCTCTCTCAGCACATTGTCAGACCAACCTTTGTGAAGGTGGCATAACCCCCGGCCCCACGCTGCCGTGTGCTTTCCAATGAGAAGACAAAACAAAAAGGACAACTGAAACCCTTTTTTCTTTACTTTCTTTCTTTCCTTCTTTTTTTTTTTTTTTTTACCTAAAACCCTTTTTTTCTTAAGCCCTAAAGTACTATGTGCTTATTGTAGAAAAATTGGAAATACAGGAAAAAATGTAAAGAATCGGAGAATGCCATCCATGATCTTACTGGCAAATTATGTTTCTACTCAAAGAATAAGTCCATTGTAGTGAGGAACCGAGACGGTTCAAGAGCATGGCTTGTCGTAGTTATGTAATGAGAAAAGAAACAGGCAGACGTGTGTGTGTGTGTGTGTGTGTGTGTGTGTGTGTGTGTGTTTGAATGCCCTGAAATTCTCAGCTTTGGGAATGAAATAAACAGAGGAAAATTTGCTTCACAAAATTCAGTGTGTCAAAGCCATGCTCCTAGCATTATGGTTACCTCTTGCAATTTTGGTCATAAATGGTAGCTGCTCTAATTTCCATTTTGCTCTTTATTAGCCTGAAGGGAATCATCTAACTGAATTCCCAAATGCTATTCTATCCCTCAAAACGGGGGCTGATATTATGTGTCTGATAAGTATGGATAATGTTTAACAAACCCACTTTGGAGAACCATATGAAATGCTCAGGCTCCTACTTTATGTTCTTTAAAAAATATGATTTCCGGTAGCACTAATTACTTGATCGCTTTTCCCAAAGGTAGTATCTGATTCTTCAAAGAAATATCTGATTTGGAGCAATAAGTATTTGCTAGACAAAATTAACACACTTGATCTTAGCCAAAAGGCTGAGAAGCGATGACCAAATTAACACAAAATAAAGTAAAATAAAGTTGAGAGAAAAGATAATAAACTCTAGCATATGGCCAGCACCGTCGCAAATACTCATTCAGTTATTTTCAGCAAATACAAGGCTCTCTGTGGTGGAAGCTCCATGGGTACTTTACTCTGGAACTCTGACCTTTCGGTTTGTGAGAGTGAACAGCAATATTGCATTCATACAGGGGAAGGCAGAAAGACCTCTGGAAAGACCCAAGAAGTGGGCTGGATAATGAGACCCAACACTTACAGCATTTTTACCACTATACACCAGACTTCTCATTTAATTCTTACAAGCGCCCTAAGAGATGGTCATTAACATCCCCGTTTTCTAATGAGGGCAGTGGGAATGAGTTGGTTTATGTAAGTTGCCCAAGATTAGTGGTAGAACCAGATCTCTCACCCCACTCTGTGTCACTCTGACCTCATGCTCTACCATTAGCTCTAATGCTTCCCATTAGGGAGTAGAGGGGTCAGCCCTAATTTAAATTCCATTCAGCAAACATCGTTAGTCCTGGCCACACTCCCAGAGCCATCATATGGTTGTTCTTCTCTAGGAATTGGTAGCGTTATTTGACATAATTATAGGATATGAGACAGTATATAATTCAATTTCAAATTGGATATAGCAAAGAGCCAAAATATTTGCAACAGAATAGGTATTTTGGGCATTGAAAATTCCAATACAAGCAGATTTTTAGATCTTCCTCATTTCTTGTTGACCAAATAGCTGATTCAACAAAGAGAATTTGGATGTAAATAAAAATATTATTTGGGAGGGGGGCGCCTGGGTGGCTCAGTCGGTTAAGCGGCCGACTTCGGCTCAGGTCATATCTCGCGGTCCGTGAGTTCGAGCCCTGCGTCGGGCTCTGTGCTGACAGCTCAGAGCCTGGAGCCTGTTTCGGATTCTGTGTCTCCCTCTCTCTGACCCTCCCCCGTTCATGCTTTGTCTCTCTCTGTCTCAAAAATAAAAACGTTAAAAAAAAAATTAAAAAAAAAATATTATTTGGGAGAAACCATTTGAATGGTCAGGGATGACAATTATCTCTTAGAATTAAGAAACAATAATATGGTTCCTTTTATCCATGGCATTCACAAGGAAGAATTACAAGGAAGGAAAGTAGAGTCTGTCTCCTGGCACGGATAAAAGGTCTTAAACACCTTCTAATCATATGCCTTCTAATCAAATGGCAATGTGTCAAAAAAAAAAAAAAAGTCATGCCGTAAAATAGAGCATTGAATAATGAATCAACTTTCTGGGCTATGGTGCCAGAACCTAACTTCCATTTATTAACTGTATCATCTTAGGTAAGCGACTTCGTCTTTCAGACTCAACTTCTTCACTTGTAAGATGGAAATCTAGCCCTGGGATATGCACTGTCTGATTCCACAAGGACCGAGATGAGACATAGAAAGTTGCTTTGGGAACGATAAGGCTGAAAAAGAGTATTACAGCGAGTCCCCATCATATGCTATTCATCCTTGTTGCCCTGGTGCCCCGGCCATGATCTGACACAGCACAGATGTTTAACAAATGTCTGTTGGACCCAATGGAACTGAAGCTAGGTTTGTGTACAAAATAAACAGAGCTGGAAAGGTACCTCGCCACAGTGATGTTTGTACTAATTATGTGGCTCCCCTGAGCTGACCCAGAGTACGGCAGGTCCTCATTAGAGAATCTAAATGGATCAGCCCTCCCTTGTTCTTCTTGGTACTATCTCAGCTGCTGCAGACTGGAATGAGCTGCCAGTCTGCAGGCCTGGGCGTCTCACAGCCCCGTGGGACTTGAAGCTGGCATGCGGTGGGGAACCTCCTAGGTGGAGACCTTTAGCTAGGAGTGATGATTGGCGATCTCGGTATACACTGGAAAGTACTCAAAGGAGTTTTGAACGATAGGGGAAAACAAAATCATAACAATCATCCCTCTCTCCAGAGAACAGTTCTGACATGCTGTTACTTGCACTGTGATAGAAATGCATGGTAGGAAACCAGGGAAGATTTCCTTGGGAGCTACTGTAGTGTAGGAGAGGTCAGGGGCAAATCCGAACAAGTTGCTGAAGGAGGAGTCTGCTCACTGACGTTTCCTACTTTACAGAAATAGCAGGATGTTGGAAAACATGCTTTTGTGGCACTTGTCCACATTTATCTAAAAGTAGGATTTTTCATTTACTCAATTATAGTTATTAAAACAATTGGACACGTAAATTCCTCTCTTCCAAATCCCCTTGCCTGGGAAGGCCCTGAGGACCTTAGCTCTATTTGCACAAGCAGAATACGCATTTACCCATTAAGTGTCAAAATGTGTTTGCCTTGATGTGGCCTAATCATAGTCTCTGCCTGTAAAAAAGATTTGGGAAGCCAAGTTTATATTCATGAGTGTATATATGTGAGTGTAAAATAATGAAGACGAGTAGGTCGTTTGATGAATTTAATGTTTAGTTGTATCGACTATTATAGCATGATAAATCCATTGCCACAAAAGAGGTGTGTCTGCCAATAAGACCACATATTCAGATTGGCCGAATATGGCACTGTCATCCTTGGGCACAGGGTACCATGCAGTTAAGCGGTGAACTTCTAAGTTACACAGGAAAAACAATGTCCTCGTGTTTCTTCCCCAATAAGAAAATTACCCTTTTTATTAAAGGCAACCTCTCCCTCTTTTTTCATCACTACAATAACAGATTGTGCAGAGGCAGAACATCATAAATAACATCATCAATAAATAAGGCAGAACACCATCCATTGGTGGTCACACAGAAAAGAGGCAGATGAATAAAGAACACAGAACTCTTATCAGATAGAGATATCAGATCGGGCTCCTCAGGGACTCAGTTGGTTAAGCGTCCAACTTCGGCTCAAGTCATGATCTCACCGTTTGTGGGTTTGAGCCCCGCGTCAGGGCTCTGTGCTGACAGCTCAGAGCCTGGAGCCTGCTTCGGTTCTGTGTCTCCTCTCTCTGCCCCTCCCCAACTTGTGCTCTGTCTCTCCCTCTCTCAAAAATAAATAAACATTTAAAAAATTAAAAAAAAAAGAAAAGAAAAGAAAAAGATAAAAGAAAGCAGTCGAGCTACCTGGAGAGAAAAAGCCAGTGCCCAGAACTAAGTCCTGAGACTCAGGCATTTTGCAGAACCTCAAGAAAACGTAATGGTAAATATGTACATTGAAAGTAAAATGAATAATGACATAAACAGAAATTGAGTTCTGTCCAACCATTCTGAAGAAAAAAAATGACAAGTTCCAGCAAAGGCAGTCATGAGACAAGAATCAGGGAGCATGCACAGAAGAAGTTAGCCAAATAAGGGCAATGAAACCCAAATCAAGGAACAGAACATTTACCAGCACTCTAAAGGTCCCATGCTCCCCTCTAGGCACTAACCTCCTGGTGGTATCCACTCTCCTGACTTCTATCAACATGGATGAGTTCTGATTGTTTTTATACTTATATAAATGAAATATATGCTTTTTGTGTCTGGCACTGGTTGCTCAACTTAAGTTTGAGATTCGTCCATATTATTGCATGTAGTTGTAGACCATTTTCATAGCTATGTAGTGTTCTATTGTGTCACTCAATCACAATTGATTTCACTATTTTATTACTGATGAACATATGGGTGATTTCCAGTCTTTTCTGTTACAAGTACTGTTGCCATGAACATTCTAATACATGTCCTTAATGAGCATAATGTACACATTTCTATTGGTTATATACCTCAGAATGTATTTGCTTGGCCACAGGTTATGCACATATTCAACTAGGTAGTGACACCAGTTTTCCAAAGTGGATGTACAAATGTATTCTCCCACAACTATATGAGAATTCCTGTACCTCCGTATTCTCATCAGCACTTATTATTTTCCATCTTTTTCATCTTGACCATTGCGGGGGCAGGGGAGGTCGGGTAGATAGTGGTATTCCACTGAGCTTTTAATTTGCATTTGCCTGAGGACTAATGAACTTGGGCAATTTTCCATATGGTTGTTCTCCATTTACATATCCTTCTTTATAAATCTTTGGCCAATTGTGCTGTTAAGCTGTCTTTTCCTTATTGATGCTTTATATATTCTGGATTTGTGGTTCTTTGCGTCATATATATTATGTAAGTGTACATAAATATACATATTTAATAATTCATGCCACCCTGTGGGTAGCCATTTTGTTCACTTTGATGAGCAGAAGTTCTTAGTTTCAATATAGTCAAGTTTATCACATTTTTTCTTTTATGTTTGTTCCTTTTTATTTCTGCTTAAGAAAGCATTGCCTACTCCAAAGTCACAAAGATGTTTTCCTCTAAAGCTTTATTGTTTTATCGGGGTGCCTGGGTGGCTCAGGTGGTTAAGTGACCAGCTCTTGGTTTCCACTCAGGTCATGATCTCAGGGTTCATGAGTTTGAGCCCCACATCAGGCTCCACGCTGGCTGGCAGTGTGGAGCCTGCTTTGGATTCTCTCTCTCCCTCACTCTCTCTGCCCCTCCCCTGCTCACACTCTATCTCTCTCAAAATATGAACAAATACATTTTTTAAAAAGCAAAAGCTTTATTGTTCTACCTTTCAATTTATTTCTCCAATCCATCTCGCTACGATCTGAATTTGTGGTCCGCTGAAATTCTTAAGTTGAAATTCTAACCCCTAACTAAGATGGTGGAATTAGGAGATAGTGCATTTGGGATATGATTAGTTCAAAAGGGTTGAGCCCTTATGAATGGGATTAGGCTACAGAGAGAGCCTTCATCACCTTCTGCCATGGGAACACAGTAAAAAAGATGCCATCTGTGAATGAGAAAGCAGACCCTCACCAGACACCGAAGTTTATGGTATTTTTTTTTATAGGAGCCCAGACAGATTAAGACACACCTGGAATTGATCCTTGTGTGTAATGTGAGGTAGAAGGCAATGCATATTTTTTCCTTCATGGATATCCAGTTGTTCCAGCATGATTTATTAAAAAGAACATCCTTTCCCCTACTATACTGCATGGTCACTTTTGTCACAGACCACGTGGTCACGTGTGGGTCTCTTCCATTGGACAGTTACTGTTCTTGTACCAGTACCACAGAGTTCTGATTACCATAGCTTTATTTATTACTTGTTAATTTTTTTAAGTTTATTAATTTATTGAAGTAATCTCAACACCTGACATGAGGCTCGAAGTCACACGCTCCTTCAACTGAGCCAGCCCCAATTACCGTAACTTTATAATAGTATTTCCTGATATCTCATAGTGTTGGTCTTCCATATTTGTTCTTCAGGCATGCTCTGGCTATTCTCGGCCTTCCGCATTTCCACATGAATTTTGAAGTTGACTTATAAATTCCTGGGGAAAAAAACCCACAGCTTAGATTTTGGTTGCGAGTGCATAGAAGTGTGTATTAGTTTGGGAAAAACTTACATTTTTACAATATTGAATCATCCAATTCATAACAATGTATAGACTTCCATTTATTTGACTCTCCTTTATTTTTTTCTGAATAGTATTTTGTAATTTTCAGTTAAAAATCTTGCATATTTTTAATTAGATTTATTTCCAAGTGTTTGAATTTTTGTATGCTATTATAAATATGTTTTATGTTCTATTTGCTTATTATCAGTATGTACAAATATGATTCATGTAATAGCTTGGGCTGCTATAACAAAATACCATAAACTGGATGGGTTACAGGCAACATACATTTGTATCTCATGGTTCCAGAGGCTGGAAAGTCCAAGATCAAGGTGCTGGAAGATTTGGTGTATGGTGAGAACCTTCTTCATTCATAGATAGTGGCTTTTCGCCTTGGGGTGAGGGCTTTCTCTGAAGTCCCTTTTATAAGAGCACTAATCCTGTTCATGAAGACTCTGTTCTCATGACCTAATCACCTCCCAAATAACCCATCTCTTAATATCATCACCTTGGGGGTTGGCATTTAAAAATATAAATTTTGGAGGGGATACACTTAGTCAATTTATAACAATTTTAGTATTTTGACTACGTCTGGTGTCCTTTCTATATTCTTTTTTTAATTCTAAGAGTTTGTCTATAGATTCTTTAGAAATTTTCTACGTGCATGATCTTATTGTCTGGAAATGACAGGTTATTGCTTCCTTTTCAATCTCCATGATTTTTCTTTCTCTTGTTTTTTGCAGTGGCTAGACCTCCAGTTACAATGTTGACTAGAAGTGGTCACGGTGGCTATTCATGACTTAGTCCCAATAGTAGAGGAAAGTTTTCAATATTCTACCATTGAGATTGATGTTTGCTATGGGTATTCTGTAGTTCTTCTTTATCACATTAAGGGAGTTCTATTCTTAGTTAGCTAAAAGCTGTCATCACAAGTGAATATTGAATTCATCAAATGTTTTTTCTGCATTTTAAATAACCATGGAATTTGCTACTTTTTCTGTGAGGGTGGTAAACGTTATGATTTTTAAATCAAACCATCCGTGCACACCTAGACTAGACTGCACTCAGTTTACTGCATCACTGGATTTTGGATCTGATTTCCTAATACTTTGTTAAGAATATTCTTAATGTTTATGAGAAAAGTGGGTTTGCAATTTTTTTTTTCTCAGAATATCAGAGTTTCAAAGGCAAGTCTCTGCTCTTTTCATTGTTTGAAAAGTCTTGGAAGCTATGATACTGTTTCTGCCTTCTTGAAGAATTATACAGGAAAAGTGTTATTTTTCCTAAAGTGTTTGATAGAAGTCATTGATAAGCTCTCTGGGTTGGGGTTTTCTTTGGTGAAAGGTTTTTAAAAATAGTTTCATAATTTTCATATATACAGGACTATTCATATTTTCCATTTCTTCTTCTATCAGCTTTGGTAAGATGTGTTTTTCAAATCATTCATCCATTCCATCCAGATAATCAAATTTATCTGAAGACTTGTTTTTAGAATAGTTTTATTGTGCAATCTACAGAGATATCCTCTTTTTCACTGCTGTTGTTGCTAATTTCTGTTTTGCCTACTTTTTAAGTACGGGTCTTGTTAGGGCTTTATCAATTTTGCTAATCTTTTGAAAGAACCAACTTTTGGGTTTGTTAATTTTCTCTATAATATGATCAATTTTTATTTCCTTGGTTTCAGCTTCTGTCTTTATGATTTATTTCCTTAGGTTTGGTTGCTGCTCTTTTTTCTAGCTTCTTGAGATTAATACTTAAATTGTTGAGTTTTAGATTTTTTAGACCTTTATATGTGCATTTAAGACTATATATTTACTGCTAAGCATAATTTTAGCTTTTTCCTACAAGTTTTGAAATGTGTTTTTTAATTATTCGGTTTAAAATATTTCCTAATTTGTTTTTTCTTTACTTCATGGATTATTTTGAGTGTATCATTTAATTTTTTGACAGTTGGGTTTTTCTATTTTTATTATAGACCTCTAGATTAATTCCATGTTGGTTGGAGAGGATATTCTCTCTCTCTGTTTTTTGTTTTTCCTTTTAAGTTTTTATTTAAATTCCAGATGGTTAACATATGGTGTGATATTAGTTTCAGGAGTAGAATTTAGTGATTCATTGCTTATGTATGACACCAAAATGCAGTGTTCATCACAATAAGTGCCCTCCTTAATACCCATCACCCATTTAGTCCATCTCACCACCCATCTCCCCTCCAGCATCCCTCAGTTTACTCTCTGTAGTTAAGGGTCTGTTTTATGGTTTCCCTCTTTCTTTTCCCCCCATGTTCATCTGTTTTGTTTCTTAAATTCCACATATGAGTTAAATCATATGGTTTTCATCTTTTTCTGACTTATTTCACTTAGCATAATATACTCTAGTTCCATATGCACAAATGGCACAATTTTATTTTTTCATAGCTGAGTAATATTCCATTATGTATATATACCACATCTTCGTATCCATTCACCAGTCCATGGACATTTGGGCTCCCTCCATAATTTGGTTATTGTTGATAATGCTGCTATAGGCATAGGGGTGCGTGTATTCTTTCAAATTAGTGTTTTTGTGTCCTTTGGGTAAATACCTAGTAGTGCAATTGCTGAATCATAGGGTAGTTCTATTTTTAACTTTTTGAGGAACCTACACACTATTTTCTAGACTGGCTGCACTAGTTTGCATTCCCACCAGCAGTGTAAGAGGGTTCCCCTTTCTCCACATCTGTTGTTTCCTGTGTTGTTAATTGTAGCCATTCTGACAGGTGCGAGGTGATATCTCATTGTAGTTTTGATTTATATTTCTCTGATGATGAGTGATGTTGAGCATCTTTCCATGTGTCTGCTAGCCATTTAGATGTCTTCCTTGGAAAAATGTCTATTCATGTCTTCTGACCATTTCTTCACTGGATTATTTGCTTTTTAGGTGTTGAGCTTTATAAGTTAGTTATAGATTTTGAAAACTAATCCTATATCAGATATGTCATTTGCAAATATCTTCTCCCATTTTGCTGTCTGCCTTTTTAGTTTTGTTGATTGTTTCCTTCATTGTGCAGAAGCTTTTTATCTTGATGAAGTCCCAATAGTTTATTTTTACTTTTGTTTCCCTTGCTTCCAAAGACATGTCTAGTAAGAAGTTGCTACAGCAGAAGTCAAAGAGGTTGCTGCCTGTGTTCTCTTCTGGGATTTTGATGATTTCCTACCTCACATTTATGTCTTTCACCCATTTTGAATAAATTTTTGTGTGTAGTATAAGTGGTCCAGTTTCATTCTTTTGCATTTCGCTGTCCAGTTTTCCCAACACAATTTGTTGAGGAGACTATCTTTATCCATTGGATATTCTTTCCTGCTTATTCAAAGATTAGTTGACCATAGAGTTGTGGGTCCATTTCTGGGTTTTCTATTCTGTTCCAATGATCTATGTGT
The DNA here is from genome assembly GCF_024362965.1 of Panthera pardus. Lineage (NCBI taxonomy): Eukaryota > Metazoa > Chordata > Mammalia > Carnivora > Felidae > Panthera > Panthera pardus. The sequence continues at coordinate 67,546,128 of NW_026526991.1, read as the reverse complement.
CTATTTTTGTGCCAGTACTGTCTTGGTGACTATAGCTTTGTAATATAGCTTGAAGTCCAGAATTGTGATGCCTCCAGCCTTGCTTTTCTTTTTCAGGATTGCTTTCACTATTTGGGCTCTTTTGTGGTTCCATACAAATTTTAGGATTGTTTGTTCTAGCTCTATGAAAATGCTGGTGGTATTTTGATAGAGACTGCAATAAATATATAGATTGCTTTGGGTAGTATAGACATTTTAACAATATTTGTTCTCCCAATTCCTGAGCATGGAATGTTTTTCTGTTTCTTTGTGTCGTCTTCAATTTTTTTCATAAGTGTTTTATAGTTTTCAGAGTACAGATCTTTTACCTCTTTGGCTATATTTATTCCTAGGTATCTTATGGTTTTTGGTACACTTGTAAATTGGATTGATTCCTTGATTTCTCTTTCTGCTGCTTCATTAGTGGTGTATAGAAATCTAACAGATTTCTGAACATTGATTTTATATCTTGAGATTTGACTGAATTTGTGTATCAGCTCTGACAATTTCTTGGTGTAGTCTTTCAGGTTTTCTACATAGAGTATCATGTTATGTGCAAATAGTGAAAGTTTGACTTCCTTGCTGATTTGGATGCCTTTTATTTCTTTTTGCTGCCTAATTGCTGGAGCTAGGTCTTCCAGTATTATATTAAATATTAAATAACAATGGTTACTTAAGCTTGCAGTTTTTTCCCATTGAGTATGATATTAGCTGTGAGTCTTTCATATATGACCTACATGATGTTGAGGTATATTCTTTCTATCTCTACTTTGTCGAGGGTTTTTATCGAGAATAGATGCTGTACTTTGTCAAATACTTTTCTGCATCTATTGAGAAGATCATGTGGTTCTTTTAATATCCTTTCTTTTATTATGTGGTCTATCATGTCAATTGGTTTGCAAATATTGAACCACCCTTGCCACCCAAGAATAAATCCTACTTGATTGTGGTGAATGATTCTTTTAACATACTGTTGGTTTCAATTTGCGAGTATTTTATTGACAATTTTTGCATCCACGTTCATCAGGGATATTGGCCTATATTTAATTTCCTGGTTGACCCGTTCAAACTTTAGGAAGATGTTCTTTAATCGCCATGTATCTGTGGTATTTCCAATTTTTTCTTGTGGTTGTCTTCAAGCGTCATAGCATTGTGGTCAGAAAATATGCATGGTATGATCTCAATCTTTTTGTACTTGTTGAGGCCTGATTTATAACCTAGTATGTGATCTACTCTGGAGAATGCCCCATGTGCCTTCGAAAAGAATGTGTAGTCTGCTGCTTTAGGATGAAATGTTCTAAATAGATCTGTTGAGTGCATCCAGTCCAGTGTGTCATTCAAAGCCATTGTTTCCTTGATTATTTTCTGCTTAGATGATCTGTCCATTGATATAAATTGGGTGTTAAAGTCCCCTACTCTTATTGTGTTATTATCAATGAGTTCCTTTATGTTTGTTAATAATTGTTTTATATATCTGGGTGGACATAACATATTGGGGCATACATATTTACATTTGTAGGCCTTCTTGTTGAATAGACCCTTTTATTATGATATAGTGCCATTCTTCCTCTCTTATTACAGTCTTTGGCTTAAAATCTAGTTTGTCTGGGGACACCTAAGTGTCTTAGTCAGTTAAGTGTCCAACTTCAGTGAAGGTCATGATCTCACAATTCATAAGTTTGAGCCCCACATCAGGCTCTGTGCTGACAGCTCAGAGCCTGGAGCCTGCTTCTGATTCTGTGTCTCTGTCTCTCTCTGCCTCTCTCTCCCTCTGTTAAAAATAAATAAAAGTAAATAAACATCTAAAAAAATCTAGTTTGTCTGCTATAAGTATTGATACTCTGACTTTCTTTTGATGTCCATTTGCATGATAAATCATTCTCCATCCCCTCACTTTCAATTTGCAGGTGTCTTTAGGATTAAAATATGTCTCTTGTGGCAGCATATAGTTGGATCTTATTTTTTTTATCCATTCTGACACACCATGTCTTTTGATTGGAGCATTTAGTCCATTTACATTCACAGTAAGTATTGATAGATATGAATTTAGTGCCATTGTATTACCTGTATAGTTGCTGTTCCTGTAGTTTGTCTCTGTTCCTTTCTAGTCTTTGTTGCTTTTGGTCTTTCTTTCCCACTCAAAGAGTCCCCTTTAATATTTCTTGCAGGGCTGGGTTAGTGATCACACACTCCTTCAGTTTTTGTTTGTCTGGGAAACTCTTTATCTCTCCTTCTATTCTCAATAGCAGTCTTGCTGGATAGAGCATTCTTGGCTGCATATTTTTCCCATTCCTCACATTGAATATATGATGCCATTTTCTTCTGGCTTGCCAAGTTTTTGTGGAGAAAAACTGCTGCTAACCTTATTTGTCTTCCCTTGTAAGTTAAGGACTTCTTTTGTCTTGCTGCATTTAGGATTTTTTTCTTTATCTCTATATTTTGTAAATTTAACTATGTTATGTCTTAGTGTTGGCCTGCTTTTGTTGATTTTGATGGGAGTTCTCTGTACCTCCTGGATTTGGATGTCTGTTACCTTCCTCAGATTAGGAAAGTTTTCAGCTATTATTTTCTCAAATAAACCTTCTGCCCCCTTTACCCTCTCTTCTTTTTCTGGGACTCTTATGATATGAATGTTATTATGATTTATGGAATAACTGAGTTCCCTAAGTCTACATTTGTGATATAATATTTTTCTTTCTCTCTTCTTTTCAGTTTCATTATTTTCCATAATTTTATCTTCTATATCAATTATTCATTCTTGCTCTTCTTCCATCCTTATGCTCGTTACATCCAGTTGGCTTTGAATCTCAGTTGTTGCATTTTTCATTTTGGCCTGACTAGTTTTTAGGTCTTTTATCTCTGCAGCAAGGAACTCCCTGGTGTCTTCTATGCTTTTCTAAAGCCCAGGTAGTGTCTTTATGGTTGTTGCTTTAAATTCTCCATCAGGCATATTACTTATATCTGTTTCGATTACATCCCTGGGCGTGACCTTTTCTTGTTCTTTCTTTTGGGATGAATTCCTCCATCTTAGCATTTTATCTAGGTCTCTGCCCTCTTCTGTGTGTTAGGAAAGCCTGTTATGTTTCCTGCTCCTGAGAGTAATGGCTTTATAAAGAAGAGGTTACATACTATCCCGGGCCTGGTACTTCAAGCAAGTATTGCTGGTGTGTGCTGTGTGCACTCCGTAGCTGTATTTTGGCTGCTCTGTCCCTCAGGTCAGTCCTCTGCAGAGTTTCTCCTTGCCTGCAGTGGAGAGTGCTTGGACGTAGGCCAGAGTGTGGTAAGTTTTAACTAGGTGTGCTCTGGTCTGCTTGTTAAAAGAGACCTGATGCTATGTCCACTGCAGCTGAAGCTTTGCACGACTGTATGGTCAGTAGTTGTGGTGCACGCAGGGGGTTTGTTCTGGTCATCTGGGGCATGGGCCCACTGCTCTGGTTCTCAGGCACTTTTTTTTTCTTTTCCAAGAAAAGTAGCACCTGCAGAGCACAGGGGATGGGGCTTCGTGTAAGCAATTTACTATTGGTACCATGCTGCTCTCTGAAGTCAGTTTATGCTGAGGGGTGGGGGAGAAAAAGATACCAGCCGTCTCCCACATCCCCAGAGAGGGGAGTTTGTGCTTGCCACTGTTCAAGAAGCCCTTCCAGAAGAGCGAACAATCTCCCCTCATGTTTTCCAGGCATCCCTCAGTTCCCTGTCTTCACTCTGTCTGTGCCGTCTGCCTGCCTGGCAGCACGGTGCACCTGTGTCCTATCCAAGGCAGGCCAGCTGAGTCTTAAAAAACCCAATTGTTAGGATCCTGGCATGGCATGGTGGATCTGCACTGGTCCTCTGGAGGTGAGTTTCACCATGCTGGGACTGATGCAGTTTTGCCCCGGAAAGACAGTGGCACCAAAGCACAGGGGCATGGCATTTGGAGTAAAGCATAGCAAAAAGCCTGTGTTCAGGTTAGCTGCCCTCAGTAGGTGTCTCTGTGCCTATGCTAAGGGGCGGGGAAGTGTAATGGTGACTGCTGGCTCCTTTGTCCCTGAAGAGGCAATGCCACTTCTCCCAAATGCACTCAAAGAAGGGGGAACTGTCTCTCCCATTGCATGCCAGGGGGTCCCCAAATGCACCACCTGCTCCCAGGCTATCTGCTGCCTTCACAGCAGCACTGCAGTGCCCTCAGAGCTCCACACCAGCCACACCCCAGACCTCTACACCTCCAGTCTTTGATCCCTGCTGGTTGTAAAAACTCACAAAAATCAGCCCCTCTCGTTTTCCTAGCCAATGGCTTCGAGGAAGTGGTTTCTTCGTGTGATCCCCTGTGCACTCTACTCTCTCTTGCCTTTCTTCGGGACTAGGGTTCCCTCCCCTCTACAGCACCCATGATCCATTTCTCCCCCAAATCACATCTCCATACCTCCTAACTTCTATGACGTTGCCTCGTCTCTCCTTTTAATTGTGCGGTTTATTCTGTCAGTCCTCAGATCAATTTCTTGGGTATTCAGAATGATTTGATATTCATCTAGCTGTGCTGAAGGGAGGAGACAAGCCTAGGGTCCTCCTATGACACTGCCATCTTAGCTCCTCCTACCCAGAGAAGATATTCTGAAAGATTTAAATAATTTGAAATTCTTGAGACTTTAATTTTTTTTAATGTTAATTTTTGAGAGAGAAAGAGCACGAGCAGGGGAGGGGCAGAGAGAGAGAGGTGGGAGGAAGAAAAAGAGAGAGAGAGAGAGAGAGAGAGAGAGAGAGAGAGAATCCAAAGCAGGCTCCACACTGTCAATGCAAATCCTGATGTGGGGCTTGAACCGGTGAAATGTGAGATCATGACCTGAGTGGAAATCAAGAGTGGGACGCTCAACCAACTGAGCCACCTAGGTGCCCCGAAATTTTCTTTATGATTTTAATAAATGTTTTATGTACACTTGAAATATATGTACCTGGTCATTAGTAGGTTCAGTTTTACCATTTGGTTTGCAAATTGTGCCGTTATTCAATTCTTACTGATTTTTAAAATTTTTAGCTTGTTCTATCAGCTATTGCAAAAGATATATTAATCCCTCCCACTGTGAGTGTTGATTTGGACATAGTTCCTTTTTCTGCCCATTTTTTGCTTGAATTATTTCAAAGTAATGCTATTGGGTGCATAGAGATACAGGATTGTAGTATCCTCCTATTGGATTGACCCGTTTATAATTACAAACCATCTCTCCTTATCTCTGATAATATTTATTGCCTTAAAATTCATATTGCCTGATATTGGTAGAACTATCCGAGCTTTTTCATTGTGGTTTTTGTTTGCATGGTTTGTCTTTCCTTATACATTAAACATTTCTTGATCATTATGTTTAAAGCATACAGTTGGGTGGGGTTTTGTTTTTGTTTTTGTTTTTTACCTAGTCTAACAATCATAGTCTTTTACTTCAAATTTATTTCACTTATATGCAGTGTAACCACTGACCCAATTGGGTTTCTGGGCACCATCTTATTTTAAATTTTCAGTTAGGCTCTTCTGTTTTATGCTCCTTTCTTCCTTTTGTTTTATGTTCCTTCTTTCTTGCTTTTTTTCCTCTTTTAAATTATTCAAAAATTCTTAGTATTTAATGTCCTCATTCTAATAACTTGGCAAATTATACATTACTTTCTTATTCTGATAGTAGTTATCCTAGAGCTTACAACATATATCCTTGATTTATTAAAGAATTATACAAATCATTATTTTTACCAGTCCTATGATATTATTAGACCCTTAAATCTTTTAAACTATTTACCCCTCCTGACTTTTGTGTTCTTGCTTTGCATCTTAGTTCGACATAGATTTTATACTACAAAGGAAATTATAATTATTGCTTTGTACAATCGCAATTTAGAAATATCTGTAACTTACTCCTTCCAATGTTTTTTATTTCTTCCTACATATTTTTAGAAAATAAACTTTGCACACAATGCAAGTTAAGTTTGTTAGTTTAAATATATTTGAGATGGAATTTTGGGTAAACAGTCACCAAAAATAGATTGTAAGTTTGCACAAGAGAACTTCACTATTGAGGTCAGGCAATAAACTAATGAATTTAGTCAAATTCAAACACTTACTGAATGAGATTTTTCAGTTTTCAAAGAGCGTTAACTTTCTCAGTTCTCAGTTGACCCCACTAATAAGTTGATGGATATGTCATAAAGAGAAAGAAGTAAAGATCACAGGGAGAAAGAGACTTGCCCACATTTACACATCTTACATTGAACTCAAGTCCCCTTTTACCTAGTTCAGTCCTCCATCTGTATCAACTAAAAATACCTAAAATAACTCACATGTCTATAAAGATAAGTGTGTCTATAGAAAATACATCCTTCAAAATACACAGTTTAATTATAACTTCTTAAATGATCACCCTCTTCCTTCTTTTCATAGTTCCTTCTCAGTAGATTTTAAAACATCAAAACACCATTCATATCTGCCTATAATAAATATAGTAGGTTTCCTTGCAACTGGAAGCTCACATTAAAGCCATGCATTCATGGGGAAAGGAAAGCGAGGCTGATAATATTATGTTTGCTTTAGACTTTCTGCTTAGTTTTTCTTTCCAGGCACTGGACTGAACTTGGTTTTCAGAGCCAGAAATGATTATTGTTTGAGTATCTAAATTTATTAATACTCTGCTTTTGGAAATTTTTAGGTACAATAGATTCCAAGACTATTTTGGAACTTCTCACTGGTAAAATCTAGATTGCATTCTTTGGAAAGCCCAACAAACACGTATCCCAAAGAGCCATTAATAAGATAAACTTTCAGAGTATGTGAGACTCTGCTGCTCATCTACCACAGGCAGAATAGGTGCTTACTAAGGTTAATTAATTGAATGAGCGAATAAATGAACTAAAAGTACATAAGTGTCTAGCTCTCAGTTTACCCAAAGATTCTCTTAACCCTGTTAACAGTGATGGCTGTGTCACCATTGGAGGAGCAGTTAACTTTCTGTTAAGTTTGTAGTAGAGGGAGAAAAAAGATGGAGAATCAGAAATCAAATTTTTATCCATGCTTCAAACACTATTTGACTTGGTCCTGTGCCATAACCATCAGGGTCGTGCCCTCCCCAAGTAAGACTTGCCCACTGCCACACTGTGAGAAGAAAACACTGGGTTTGGGGTAGTAGTTGTCACGTGTTGGGACACTTGTGCTGCCCCCTCCCCCTTCCTATCTCAGAATTCCTGCTGTTTAGTCTCAGCTGTGAAAGACAGGCCTAAGTGGCCTGACCCCAACCCATGTCCCCCTCACCCCATTCTGAATAGACCAGGAACAGACTCATAGAAAACAACAATCAGACTCTCTCAAGAATTTGAGTCCAGTCATAGAAACTACTCAATGGTTGTAGACTTAGTCTGAGAGTTCACATCCAGGCAGGGCTAAAGTTGGTATCCGTGCACACCAAAGTTGAGCACGACCAAAGTCACTCGAGAGCAAACTTATAAGTAATCAGAGGAAGCTAAGTTTACAGGGAGAAGATATCAGATGTGCTTTGAAAACCAAGAAGACTCAAAAGAGAAAGCGTCAATACACAGAGGGGAGAAAGAAGGAATCAGAGGCAGAGAACAGAGATGGACCAACTGGAGTTGCAGCGTAGGTTGTTGTGAAGTCAACAAAGCTGGACTTTGTTTCCTGCTTCTGTGTGTCTGTAAGATTGCTGGCTTTATCTTTACAGTTAACCCTTCTTTGTAATTTGAGTTCATCGGGACGAGATTTGATTCCTAGCAACCAGCAATCTCTTGACGAATGGGTTTCCTTTCTCCCCCTGGCACCCAGTGCTTTGGTGCAGCGCTTCTCTTTCCTCGAAGGAAAGAAGGCGATCTGAAAAACTTCCATGAGATCAAATGCTTAGTGTGCTGACTTTTCCAGTAACACTTTCGAAAAGCACTGTGCAAGAAGGCAACATTAAATACCAGAGAATAACAATTCATAATACCAGTTTTGGCGATGGTCGGAATATATTTGAGAGGAGTCTTCCCAGAACACCATCTATTAGCTCAGTAGCTCATCACTTACTCTGCCCAAAAGAGCCATGTATCATTCCACATAAACCCTTCCGTAGCTCCCAACTTCTACACACAGGTGCACACACCATATTAACTCTTCTATCAAATTATAAGTGCCTTGCAAATAGGGGTTATGTCTCCACCATCGTTTCACACTCAGCACCGTAGTGACTACAGCACTCATTGAAATGGATACATATGTGTAATTTGAACAAATATCCTTTCTCTACCTCTCGTGAATATTTTGAGAACATCAGGGCCTCATATCCAGATATCACCTCCTCAGAAACTTTTCCTTTTTGCCACTCCTTCTGGACTTCCACATGTCCTTGGACTTCTGTGAGCTCTGCCAGAGTTGTTTGAAGAGCGCGAGGAAGACAGGAGAGCGGTACCGGCCTTTACTCACACCAGGAAAAGAAGACTTCAAGGTGGCCTTGTCATAATTATACGGTTACGATTAAAAGAGCCAATATAGGCAAGGGAAAGGGATTTTTCTGAGTCCTCACGGCCTCCCATTCCATCTGGGCACTCCTGACATTGGCCTGCAAATCCTCAGGCTCACCTCCATTACATGCTGTGATAAATGTGATAAATGTGATAAAAGTCAGTGATAAAGCTGACTTTCTGATGAAGATATAGCAGACGGGTAGCACATTTGTATCAATGCAGGTATAGGTGTATAAACCCAGTGGCTCCAAAGAGCGACACTATGCATTGTTTAACCATTTCCCTGGAAAAGTGGCCATTCACACAGATTTGATCTAAGGCCATAGAGGGAATATTAATAGAAACTCTTGCATTCTGGACTATTCATAAATACTATTTTAGAAAACTATTTTCATGCATATAGGACCGCATTATCTGACAAACTATCATGAACATTTTATTTCCCTTTTCTATATCATTAAAGGCAAGAATAATATTCAGAACACTCAAAAGCCATAGACGAAAATAAAAGAAAATTATGTTTTGAGTGTATTTTGTTATCTGGCATATTATGTATTTGTCTCTCTGGTACAATAGTATGACTTATTTCCTAAAATTCCAACTTTTATAGAATGAGTCATTGTTAATATAGAAACGAACTGAATCATCTATCCAACAATTAATATACTTGCTTTTCTTTTTCTATATGTTTATCATTATGCGAGAAAAGATATTAAGAATCTTTTCATTTAAAGTACTTCTCCCCTTTGGTTGTTTCGTTTGGTTCACAAATATTATGGTAGAGCTATGTTGGTTCAGATTCTTATTTATAAGACTGAGTCAGAAATTTGGGGTACCTCGTGGCTCAGGCAGTTGAGCATCCCACTCTTGATTTCTGCTCAGGTCATGATCTCATGGTCATGAGATCGAGCCCCCACATTGGGCTACAGGTTGGGCGTGAGACCTGCTTTGGATTCTTTCTTTCTCCCTCTTCCCCTCTCCCCTGCTTGCATGCTCTCTCTCTCTCTCTTTCAAATAAAAAATAAAATACAATTTAAAAAAAGAAATAAATTTGAGTGACACATAATCCTACAGTGTCTCAAATTAGATACCTTCCATTTGGGAGGTCAACAGAGTCCAGAAAGGACAAGATAGGAAAGAACTTTTCTGGCCCTAAGAAAGGCCAATCAGACTTTGGATTCTGGTGATAAATTCATATGAGTCAACTTAAAAAGTTATTTGATCATCTTGTTTCAACAAATCTGAAGAATCTACTTTTTCCCATATGAAATATAATTACCTAAGATACCGAGTTCATTTTAATATATTAATTTGTTGGGCACATCTTTTATTATTTGTTCCAGATGGCTTCAATAAGAAGTGTAGGTAGAAAGGAACAAAATATTAGATGATTTTAGGGGAGAAGACATTGGCTGAGGAGTCAAGAGAACTGAATGGTAGTCACTGTGGTATTACCAATGAGTTGAAGGGCTCTGTTGTTTATTTGTCTTTCTTGTAACTCAGTTTCCCCTTTAGTAAAATGAGATTCTTCCCCTGACTGAAATATTCTAAAACTCACTGATCCTTTTCTTACAGTTTATCTTTTGAAACTTGTGATGCTCTATCTTCCTAATTATTGTGCATTTAACAGCCCACTGTTCAGTAGCCATCACATATTAAATGCAATAATTATTATTAGCCACCTTGATATTTCCCATTCTAACCTGTAACAGTGGAGAAAACTGAATTAAAAAGAAAAGTTGGGTTTACTATGCATTATTTCTAGAGGAAGACCTCAGGGAAATAATTTGTCATAGAAATAATACTGTCATAGCTTCTATCTAAACCACTACGCTATTGACTCCCAGGCAGGTCTCAAGAAACTAAATTGCTCTTACCAAATTGTCTTTTTAATATATCTGTGTTGCAGACTCACTGCCTACCTGCTCATTAAAATACATGGTCCGCCCAAACCATACGTTAACATCATTAACTTTTAAATAGTAGAAATCATTTCAATGCTTGGAAAAGTCTGGTGAGCATGATTACATGTGAAGATTTTCAGATAGAATGGATCAGAGAGTATCAGGAGATTAAAGAGTCTTGATATGCTTTGCCATTTATGGTATAGTTGCACATCGTGCCTTTACAACTACTACTACTAATTATTATTATTATTATGCAAAGATAGTAAATTACATTGCCATTCTGCCTCACCCCACAGTACTGCCTCATACAATTTTCCAGTCCACACACTGCCAGTCTGTGAGGCGTCTTTGTGGTGTCAGGAAGAGATTCTAGGTTTCCTTTTAGGGTCACTGCATTGTAGAAGTAGCTTGAAGCATAAAATTGACATTATTGGTTAGAAACGATGGACTACTGGCAGTTTCATAGGACCCGAGCTAAAGAGCCTTAAGTTTGAATTCCAGCCTTGAGAGTCACCATGTCAGCTCATGGCGGTTATTGACTTCGGAGCCTCGGTTTGTGAGACGGAAATCACACCTACGTTGTATGATTGACGTGAGGCTTAGCAGTGACGTATAGAAGTACCGTGCTTGGCGATAGTAAATGTTCAAAAAATAGTTGATAGTACAATATTGTTACCAACGTAAGTGACTGAGGGAATTTCTTCACTTTCCCTCTAGCAATTTCTGCAAGTATGACAAAGGTGACAGTTGCTAAAGAGAAACGGAAAATGTTTGCGAGGCAAGCATAATTTTTAAAGCCCCTTTAGCTTTAAAGGCCTTCTATTCCTGTCCTGTAGGCTCCCGTATGTCCTAGTAAGGTTACAGATACAGTTTGACACACACTCGGCGGAGTATCTAAATAGGAAATGTACTGAAGCAAATCAAGAACAGAGTTTAAAAAAAAAAGAAGAAAAAGAAATCAAAGCGCTAAGCAAACATTCTGAACTTTTGGCAGAGGAATCGGACTGCCTGGATCCCCATGACTCTTTGAGTTATTAATAGTGACTCATTTTGCCATATTTTTGGCAGTTATATATTTATATATCATGCAGCGTGTGCGAGGCTTTCAGGGCTCGATGGCCTTTTGAAAAATGTGTTACTCGGGACTAGAGCGGGGCCAGGAGGACACCACGCTGGCATCTGCGCAGCACCTCGCGCCCCGCGCTCATTAGCTGAGAAGGAAAAGATTGCGGGGCAGGGGTGGGGGGTGGTGAGCAGCCCCGGGAACGCGGCTCCCATCTGCTCTGCCAGAAGCCACGATGAAGTCATGAGTTGCACAACTGTAGTAATTCGCAGCTATTTATGACCATTTTCATAGCGAAGCTCTAGATTAGGAGTCTGTTTACATGCCAAGCAGCAGCATGGTTCCAGAAATCACTCCCACTGTGACTTGTGGTCAAACCAATCAACCAAGTGATGAAAAACCAAACAGTTGGTCCTGAAGCTGCGAGGAACAGGTCCCCGCGTTAGCCTCCACCTTCCGGATGCTCTTCCGCAGCTGAGACGGAATGGCTCCTGCCCCCGCCCCCACGCCCACCGGGTGCACACCCTCCCCCCTGTGCCTCCCCTTGCTGCGCCGCAGCCCTGCAGCCCTCTCTCCGTTCACACTCAAAACCCCAAGACTCAGGCAAGCCAAGGGAGCTTTAGAGACTCCTGAAGAGCACCTGTGACCGTAATTAAGGAAACATGTTTATTTTTAGCACGTGTTTATTTTCTCATTGTCATTGCTCCAGTAGGCGACTTCATCAATTAGTGACCCTGATAGCTCATTTGCGTCAAGATCTGTAAAACACCTTCATTTGTCCGTTTAAACGGACTCCGGGTTTTAGTTAATTATCACTTTCTGACAGCCTGAAGGTCAAACCATTTCCTTTCGTTCCACATGGCAGTTCATCCTCTCATTAAGGGTGATGGAAAATGAATAATTAAACGTGTGCCATTTTCATATTTCAGGTAATGAGAGGCTCTAAGATCCCAGAGGTACCAAATGAGAAGTCAGGACTTCCTGCGAACATGTGCCTTTCTCTCCTCTGGTCTCCTGGTAAAGGAGGTTCCGCCAAGGCTCTTTCCCTAAATCCAAACAAAACACAACGAAAATGAAAACAGTTACCGGCTCAGCTTTGGCTGTGTGGCTTGGGGAAAGGCAGCTTACCTTTTGACATAAAAGACATCCTCAACTGTAAAGTGGACACGATAATAACCAGCTTGGAGGATTGCTGTGAGCATCAAATACACGCATGAGTGAAAAGTTCTTAAAAGAGTGCCTGCCACAGACTAAGGGCGCAATCAATGCTAATTAATCGTAAGATCACTTTCATTATCACCCCGGGCAAGTCAAATGCTGTGGGTATCAGGTGTCAGCCAAACATCCACTTGCAGAGTCCTTGCTTACGACTGGGTCTGGGTCGGGGTCGCTTTGACCCAGTGGGGCAAAGATTAAAGTTAAATTTTGCTGGGCCCTGGAGAAAAACCCAGGTAGCTATGCCTCTGTGGCCTTAGGGAGCCCAGCTTTTACCCGTCCTCTTCTAATTATTCTGAAAATATTTTTTGGAGGGTGGAGGTGGTAGAAGGTAGAAGGACACAACAGAGGGGACCCAAAAGATGGTACACCTGGGGAGGGAAGGTGTCCGTGGCCCTTACCTGGGGGTCTCTGTGAAGCCGGCTCCCAGTTCTCTTCTGTTGAGACTAATCAGAGGGCCAGCTTTGTATATTGACTCTCGTCTCACCGGACTGTGTTGCAGGGGGGGCCTTAGGCTTGTGCCGCCTAGAAGGAGACTCAGCCCTGTGAAGGACATCCCAGCTCCGTGAGAGAATGCCTCTTGGGCTCATGCGCTCATTTCTTCGGCTGTGCCAGGCAGCGGACTGTACAAAGTGGGGATGGTGCCCTTCGAGATGTACGGTTCTGGGAAAGCTCTGTAGAGGGAGGGGGATCTCGTCCGGGTTTTGACAGATCAGTAGAATCCAGGTTGCCGGAAAGAAGGAGTGATGTTCCAAATCAGTGAGGAGGGCAAGCAGAGTGGGAAGGGTCTGGGATGTCCCTAGAATAGGGAATCTTCCCAGAGACTGTACCATAGACTGTGTAAGGAAGTAATGGTCACTGGGCTGCTCAGATAGACATTAACCAGCGAGGAACAGTCCAAGGCTTGGGCCAAGTACTCGGGCTATCCTGCAGCCCAAACAGACATCGGAGGACAGAAGCAGTGTTTCAGGGGGGACAAGTGTCTAGTGCCGTGGATGTGAATTCGGTGGGAATAGATGGCATAGGAGGGGCCTAGGGCCTGCGGTAATGGAGACCTGGGAATGAAAAAGGGAAATGCAGTGGACTGGGCTGCTTATGTGATTAAATGCATTGATTATACGCAAAGGGGGTTGAGGCCATTGCTAAAAACTGAATCTTAAGATTTATTTTGTCCGTGCTTTACCCCAAACTGTCATTCAGGACAGCCATACTTCAAAGATCTTGTGGGTTCGGGTCCAGCCACTGCAGTTAAGTGAGTCGGGTGAATTTTCTGGCTTCCCAGGCACATAAAAGTATTGTTTACACTACACAGTAGTCTATTAAGTGTACAATAACATTATGTCTAAGAAAACAAGATCCGCATCTTAATTAAAAGTACTTTATTGCTAAAGTAACAGCATAGCAAATATTATAATAATGATAAAGTTGGAAATATTGCAGGAATGGAAAAACATGACACAGAGACATGAAAAGAGCAAATGATGTTGGAAAAATGGGCACCGATAGACTTGCTCGACACAGGGTTGCTGCAAACCTTTAATGTGTAAAAAACGCAATTATCTGTGAAGCTCAATAAAGTGACGTGCAATAAAACGAGGTATGCCCATAAATCCCGATTGGATTTTCATAGAGAAAATATTTTGCCCCTTCAATAAAGTTACCGTGTGAAGCAGTTTAAAACTGCTTCTGGAAGAATAAAAGTCACAAGGGAGTCGGGGGGAGCTCAAATGAGTGAGGGTGACAAAGTGGCAGTGTTTTCTGAAAGAACACCCTGGTAGTTGATGCTTACTGTGACAAGTACGATTTCATTCCCTCGTTAATATTGGGAAATACTTTCTGGGGTGCCTGGGTGGCTCAGTCAGTTAAGTGTCTGAGTTTTGGTTTCAGCTCAGGTCATGAGCTCACGGTGGGTGAGTGTGAGCCCCTAGCCAGGCTCCACACCGGCCAAGCAGGTGTGGAGCCTGCTTGGGATTCTCTCTTTCCTCTCTCTCTGCCCCTCCCCCACTCACACTCTCTCAGAATAAATAAGTAAACCTTAAAAATGAACTGGAGGGGCGCCTGGGTGGCTCAGTCGGTTAAGCATCCGACTTCAGCTCAGGTCACGATCTCACGGTCCGTGGTTCGAGCCCCGCGTCGGGCTCTGGGCTGATGGCTCAGAGCCTGGAGCCCGCTTCCGATTCTGTGTCTCCCTCTCTCTCTGCCCCTCCCCTGTTCATGCTCTGTCTCCCTCTGTCTCAAAAATAAATAAACGTTAAAAAAAATAAAATAAAATAAATGAATTGGAAAATACTTTCTATATCTTCCTATTGAGAGTAGAAAAATATCCTAATAATGGTGCAGCGGGCCAGTGTTATCATTTCTAATTAAAAAACTTATATAAGAGTCAGAGAATTAAATCTGGAAGAGAACTTAGATGCCTTTCATCCTTTTACAGGAGGGGAAATGGGACAGGCGAGGAGACAACTCACGGAGAGTCACCCATCCAGCCACTGTGTGGCAGACACATTGCTGGGAGGTCATTGCTTTGACTCCTGGTCTGACGCTCTTTCTGCTTTGCCATGAGAATCCCCAAGGACCATTTTATTGCTGACATACAAGAGTTGGTGCTTGCCATTTTCTTTCTTTTTTTAAGTTATTTATTTATTTATTTAATTGAGAGAGAGAGAGAAAGACAGACAGAGTGAGTATGTGCGCACAGGGGAGGGGCAGAGAGAGAGAGGGACAGAGAATCCCAAGCAGGCTCTGTGCTGTCAGCGTGGAGACTGACTCAGGGCTCAGACTCACAAACCTCGAGATCATGACCTGAGCCGAAATCAGGAGCTGGACGCTCAACCCACTGAGCCATCCTGGCGCCCTCCATTTTCTTTCTTTCTTTTTTTTTTTTTAAATCAGCAACTGTTTTTTTGGATACATTTCTCAGTTTCTCCATACGGCATGATTTTTTTTTTTTTTTCTGTTTATGGAATTAAATGATTAGCTGCGAGGTGCTCTTCGTGTAGACGATAGCATAACCCAGGGGACAAGTGGTGTAGAGGGAAGGTAAGGGAGTGCATACAGAAAAGCACTCTGGCCAGCCCACTCAGATGGTATTGAGGGCCAGGCAAATTCACAAAGCATCAGCACATCGCGGGCTCTGAGCTCACATGGGCCCACACTGCCATCCCAGGCCTCCGAGCCATGGAGCCTCCTGCCAGGGAGTCAAAGGAGTCACTGGCTGCCTCTTCCCCTCTGTGCGAGTCTCTTTGTTCTCAGAGAAGGCCTAAGAGATTCTAGTACCAGTTCCGACACCGGGGACACCGCAAAGCAATTCTCCCTCTCCAGCTGGGTGTCCTGCATTTCAACTCATTTCTGACACTATCCACCTGCGGACAGCGTCAGATCCCCCAGGTTAAGGGTTCACCCCTCCTTAGCCTTCCTGCCTCCACTCTGGACACCAATCACAAGTCCAGGCTGTCCCCTGGGCTTCGACCCACCGCTGTAGATTGGAGGTTCCAACTACCCTCTCCTTGAGTTGATCCATTTGCTAGAGCAGCTCACAAAACTCAGAGAAACGTATTACTGACTAGATTATCAGTTTATTGCAAAATGATAGAACTCGGCAAGTGCCGGACAGAAGAGAGGCACAGGGCAAGGTGTGGGGCAAGGGCCCAGAACTTCCGTGCCCCCTCCCAGAGCACCCCCCTCCCTGCATCTCTGTGTGTTCGCCCGCCCAGAAGCTCTCTGAACCCCCTGCTATTGGAGGTTTCTGGAGGTTTCCTCACGTAGGCATGATCAGTTATTTACTCCATTTGCAGCCCCTCTTTCTTCTCCAGAAGGCAGGGAGGGTGGCGCTGAAAACGCCAAGCTTTAAATCACAGCTTGGTCTTTTTGGTGGCCAGCGCTCATCCAGCTTCAGTAGAACCAAACATGCCCCTGGTGCTCTTATCACTTGGGAATTAACGTGGGTTTTAGGCGCCCTGTATCGGGGACTGGGGATCAAGATCAAACATATCTTTCTTTTTATCTCACATCACAGGGCCCCTCCTCCGGCGTCACGGAAGTCTTGGGCTTCTCCCAGGGCACCGGTCAGCCTCAATTCCCTGTTATCCACTTTTCCCAGAAAAAGTTTAAAGGAAACTAAATTCTTTCTGTCAGAGCTTGCCCTTTCTCTTCGGCCTCCAACCTTTTATGTTTCTCGGGCCCTGCCTCTCGGCTGAAATTGCATTTCTCCACCACAGGGCAGTACACACAGCAGGGCCTCGCTTCCTCTGCCTCCAGGGCCTGTGGCCTCCTCTCTGGGGCACCTTCTCCCCCAGACCTGTTTCTCTGGGCAGATCAAGAACCCGTGCTGGGAGGGGATGCCCCAATAACCTCCGCAGGTAACTGTTGGTGACTCTCTACCAACGTCTTTCTCGGTGATCTGCTGGAGCTCACCAGGAAGTCCTGGTCACAGCAAGCTGCAGTCTTAATTAACAGAAACTCAAACAGTTGTATTTTATTAAAGTGTACAGAGGGCAAGAACCTGGGCAACGGAGAGTCTTTGAAAGGCCATAATTTTTAGCACAGCCCAGTGAAGTACCCAAGTAGTGTGTTTTCATTAAGGTGTTATTCCATTAAACACAGACTGATGGAGAGATCCTTCCGGATGTCTGGCTTGATGATATTTCCATTTTACAATTGGGTCACATAGAAATATAGTGACAGGAGGGAAGTTTCGGAAGCTCGGTTCTGTGCTCACATAATATAAATGTCAACTTTTTTGGTAAACTTTAAAACGTTCAGAATTGGCCGCGACTTTGAACTTTTTTTTTCTGCTTTGAACCTCTTTCCTTTATAAGCATCTTAAGTTTTTGACGTTTAGCTCATCAGACACTATTTTTTGTTATGTCCGTGTCTCTGTTCTGTGGATTCCCTGTCAGGCCGTGGATGGTGAAACTGGTTGGACCTTCTAATTCTAAGTGTTGATTTCATTTCCTCTTTCTTTCGGTTAGTGTTTCTTAATTTAGGATTCTTTTTTTTTTTTTTTTAATGTTTATTTATTTGAGAGGGGAGGGGGAGGGACAGAGAGAGAGGGAGACGCAGAATCCAAAGCAGATTCCAGGCTCAGAGCTGTCAGCACAGAGCTGGACGTGGGGCCCGAACTCACAAACAGCGACATAATGACTTGAGCTGAAGTCAACGCTTAACCTCCTGAGCCAGGTGCCCCTTTACTTAGGATTCTTTAAGTAGCTTTGGAATCATCCAGTGCTGACTTAGATTGAATCTAGCATCGATCATTCAAGGATTGTTGATCAGATCATGCCAGGAACGTTCTAGGTGCAGAGGAAATATTGGTAAACAAAAATACTTGTGACCCCTGCCCTTGTGGAGTTCACACTCTAGCTGAGCAGACAAACAATGAGCAAATGATCATACAATAAGTAAATAATTAAAATTGTTATTAACAGGATAAAGGAAAAATGTGGATAATAAGTAGACCTAATTTCCAACGGTTGCAATCTTATCAGCTGGAATTCTCTCTGCAGGAACCTATTTAAACTATTAAAGAAAAAAAAATGGTGATGGGGTGAAATAAAATAAATGTATGTTTTGCAAACACTGTTTCGTTGTATAGAACCATAATGGTCAGTTTTCATTTTTTGCCCAGCATTCCTTTCCCTTTCTCATGATAACAAAGCCCATTCCAGTTATCCAGGATGGTTGCATGACCCAAAAGAGGACTATTTGAATCTTGCTTTGGGATTTTTTTTTTTTTTCCAGTGGAGCTGGAAAGGTTTTTCCCTTGTTGGGGGGGGGGGGGGTGGAGGAGGTGTGAGCCTGGGCTGCTGTTGTCCGTGCCCATCCTCCCTCCAAACCCCTCCATGGTACCTCTGAACACAGAGTGAAGCTAGCACACAGAGAGGCAGAGATCGGAGACAAAGGAAACCCCACAGTGGGAGTTCCTAGCTTCAGACATACTGAAGTCCAGTCTTCTATGACTTTTTCCATGGTTCACATATAGGAGACTTTAAGCTCCTATTTCCAGCTCAAGTGAGTTTGAGTCCATTTCTGTCTCTCACTAATGATGGGTCCATATTAATACAGAAAGCAAGCCCTTTATGTTGTAAATCTGTCTTAGGATGGATAATTACATGTGGCTGGGCTGTCTGGGCATATCTTCAAATGAGTCCCCTGAAGTTCTAATTTTCTTGCTTAATCTCCTTGAGGCAAACTTCTTTATACCAAGCCCCCTAATTCTTTGTTCAAAGTCTGCGGGGTGAGTGGGATGATGTCAGCCTTGATAGTCTTCATTGATGATGCACGCCCGTGAAAGATTTCTAAAGTTCTGGTTGGTGAACGCCTGCACCAGGTGTTGCAAATCAAGACTCACCGCGCTGCACCCACATGAAGAGGCTGGAGATCTTGGTAGGGAGAGTCTTGCCCACATCCATGGATCATTGTCTTGCTTTGCCAGGCAGGTCTAAGGGACAAAGAAGCATATACTCTGCTCTAGAAAGAAGGAGGCTGTTCTGTCTTCTTCCCAGTGGCACACAGGGAGGGAACACCAAGGTGGTAGCCCTCAGCGCTCAGATTCGAGAGGGTGAATTGAGGCAAACTTGTTGAGGCTTTGGCCATTTTCCCAGACACAAAGCGTGCGATGGATCGAAGTTAGAGCCCTGGCGAGGGCCATGGCATGGCCCTGGACGTCAGCTTGGGCAGAGAGGCCAGATGCCAGCAGGTGGCAGCAGTGACAACAGTGGCCTCTTCATCCAATGAATGTGCGGGGGGGGGGGGGGGGGGGGGCGGGCAGAGGGACTGACATGTGCACACAGGGCTGGCATTGGCTCTGGCAGGGTGGGAGCCAGTCTCTGCAATGGGTACAGTGGCTCAAGGATGAAAGGAAGCAGATCCTAGGGCTTAAGCCTTAGGCATTGGAGTCAACAGCTTGGGGTTAGCATCCCAGATATTAGCCAGTTCTGCAAGGACTTATTCAGATACCGTGGCCTCCGAAAGAAGAAATTGGTAGAAAAGTATGTTTTCATCACCCCCAAATTTTACATGCATGTGACACTCCTGAACCAGAAAAACAGAGACTTTACCGCCAATCACAAGCTGGGTGTTCCTCATGAAAGATATTTACACTTTCTAAATCTCAGTTTTCTCATGTGTAAGTATGAATAAAAATAGTAATTACCTTATAGGACTGTTGGAGGACAAAATGACAAGATGACAAAATGCAGTGCTTTGCCTGACACCAGCAAGAGCTCAGTAAGGGGTGGGGAGATACACATCCAGCAACTGAGCTGGTGAGAAGGTTACTACCCAGGGGTATAGGACTTTCAGACTTGCACAAGGATGAGGTTTTCAAGATGCAGTGGGCTGAGTGAGCATTGCTTTTTCCGGTCGGGAACACTGAGATTCGCCTCTGGAGTGGGCTCGGGGTGAGAACAAGAGGCAAGTGGGAAAGAGAGTCACCCAAACACTGCTGAGCTTCTCGGGAGTTGATTCTGGAACAGCTCAGACACACTAAACAAGGACCTGATTAGGCAGGTCAACGATTTCAGTGGAAAGTAAAATAATGGGGTTGGTGGAGAACAATAGATCCTTCCCAATGACTCCCGCTCCTAGGATCTGACGTACTCTGCACATGCCTGTTATTCAGGCACTGTCTGGAAGCAACGCATTTCCCAAATGTGAATTGGATTGCCCTTTTCCCCACATCTTTGCCAGGTCTGGATGTTATCATTTTCTTGCTTTTCCCTCATCTGACAAATAAACTATGGTTTCATTTCCATTTTCCTGACCACAGTGAGACTGAGCATCTTTTCACATGTTTATTGGTCATTTGCATTTCCTCTTGGTTTTCCGTTACTTGGCTTTTACAGCAGAACGGGCTCATCTTTAGAATCAGTCCTGTTAACTTCATTTCTGTTTTCTTCTCTTCTTTAAACTTCATGCCCCGGGTTAATCTATTTAATTTGAGAAGTGTATAATATCTCAAGATGATATATTAGTGTATAATATCAAGTGTATAATATATCAAGATGATGTTTGTCTTCCTTTGTCAGATTTCTGATAATAGGTAGAATTTTTTCATCTTTTGGATTCATTGCAATTCAGATATTAAAATGAAAACTAAAATAAACCTTCCAGCATGCATTTAATCTCAATTTAAATCTTTCTATGTTGAATAAAAATTACCTACTTGATAATAGTTTACTTATTTTTTTTTTGTACTTTCTAAAGAACACAATACAGTATAAGAATTTCTCAAGAGGTTTAGAGTACTAGATTTGGAATTTTAAAGTCCCTGATTACATCTTTCTACCAATGTCTGTGTCACTTTTGGCTTGTCATTCCCTTTTTCTCTCTCTAAATCCAGTGAGGAGTGTGGGTTAAGCTGTGTCAGCAATTCTTAACCTCAGCTACACATTAGAATTGTTTTAAGTTTGTTTTGAGAGAAAGAAAGAGAGAGAGAGAGAGAGATAGTGAGTGGGGGAGGGCAGAGAGAGAGAAGAGAGAATCCCAAGCAGGCTTCGCACTATCAACACAGAGCTTGATGCGGGGCTGGAACTCACGAACCATGAGATCACGACCTGAGCCGAGATCAAGAGTCAAGCCCTTAACCAACTGAACCACCCAGGCGCCCCTGAAAAAAACTTTTTAAAAAATACTGATGCCCACCTCTCAGCCCAGCTAAATCAGAATATTTATTTGGGAGTGGGATCTATGCATAAGCATTTTTTTTCCCCAAAAGTCCTCGTGGTTTTGATGTGCACTCAAGAATGGGGAATCACTAAACTTGATGATCTCTAATATCACTTCTAGCAACATCTCTATGGCTTTGAAATACACTGAGATTTGGGCAGTGTATCAATCCCTTCAGTGATTTTTAAGCTCATAAAATGGAGAGTCTACTCTATTGTTCTGCGTACTGTAATGGAGTGTAGAACTGGCTCACACAGGTGGCTTGGAGGAGGCTTGCTCATGGCTGAAATCATTCATGAATCCTCTTGCTTTTTCCGCGCCTCCCATAGTGTTCCTGACTTTAAAGGAAACATTATGGTCTTTTGTTCAGCAAAATAGATGAACATAACACTTCTGTTCATAGCAGTGTTATTCACAGTAGCTAAAACATGGAAGCAACCCATTGACCCATGGGTAAGCAAAACAGGGTACATACGTAAAAAAGAAGGCAATTCCCATACATGCTACAGCATGAATGAACTTTGAGGACATTATGCCAAGTGAAATAAGCCAGTCACAAAACGTCAAATACTGCATGAGGTATTTAGAACAGTCAAAATTGTGGAGACAAGAAGTAGAATTGTGGTCGCCAGGCACTGGGGATGGGGAAGGGGGTGTTGGGGAATAATTGTTCAATGGATATAGAACTTCAGTTTCATAAGATGAAAACAGTTATGGAGATGGGTGGTAGCACATTATGGATGTGTCTAATGCCTCTCAACAATACACTGAAAAATGGTTAAGATAGTAAATTTTATGTTTATGTGTGTGTTACCATAATAAGAGCAATTTTTTTCAAAGCAGAGGAACAGAGATGGGAGGGATAAACGAATGAAGTCATGTAAATCACTCATCTAGAGACTAGCCAAATGACCTCTTCTGTCCTCACTTTGAGATGAAAAACAGAAACAATGGATTTAAAATATGTGAAGGAAGTTTTGCAAACGTGGTTGTCAATGAAAAGTACAATGGTTGCAATAGGACCCACTTCAATCGACAATTTTTTATTCAACCAACAGCCATTCCACCAATCAGTTAATTGTAAATTGCAAGCATATTTCACCCATGAAGTGTTTAGTAAATTTGCAGTTGACAAGGGCAATGTGTCCAGTGTAGGGTCTGGGCCAACTTTACCAATAAAATATGATAATTCTGCTGCACAAGGAACTTGGGATATCACTGGGAGACAAAACCCTTAAGACACAAAGATACTCCATAACACCCTTTTTTTATTGCATGGCACAGACCACAAGTACAAGAGAAGCAGCCTCACCTTGAACTTCCTGTGAGAAATGTTTTGAGAGCCCTCTGTACCTCAGCCAGGGGCATAATCAGTGAAAGGGTTAAGAGCCTCCCTGAGAAGGTGCTTTGATCATAAAAACACGAGCGTCATTTTTAGATCAAACTAGCATTTTCTTCCGGGTCATTATTGATCAGGCCCTTCTGTGCTGAGTCAATAACTGACACATGACAGAGTTCGGTGCAGTGCGAAGTTCTATTTCCTAGCCTACGGACACGAGGACACATGAGGTCAGAGCACCAGAGGTTTGAGCGACTCCATTCAAAAACCATAGGGTGTGGGACAACGTGCTGGGGTTCTTTGAAGTTTGACTTATATAACTTCCAATTTCAAAGAGAAGGACCTTACTCCTCCCACTGAATTCAGTCGCTTTAGAAGCAGTCTGATTTTTTAAAAATTAATTTTCGGTAAAATGGAAGAGCCCATTTGACATTTGCGTTGTGTTAATGAGCCCAAGGACATTGTGGACCTCATATTTTGAGCCATAAGGAGACATCGCCAAAGACATCGCCCAGAGTAGCTCACGCTCTAGGGGGCACCAACACTAACGTGAAAAGAGTCTGGTGGAAAAGTGCCTTTAAAATCTCCAGAATGCATCTGCTCTCATTTTACCATAACAAGAACACCTGGGTAGTTTTCACTGACCCGGTTCACGAGTTCGAGCCCCGCATCGGGCTCTGTGCTGACAGCTCAGAGCCTGGAGCCTGCTTCAGATTCTGTCTCTCTCTCTCTCTCTCTCTCTCTCCGCCCCTCCCCAGATCATGGTCTGTCTCTCTCCCCATGTCTCAAAAAATAAATAAACATTAAAAAAATTTTTTAATTATATTTTATTATGTATGTATAGTTAAGTGTTTATTTAACACTCGGTTAAATACACCAAGGGGCATAGAGAAGGGTGTAGAGCCAGGAGAGAGAATCTCCAGCAGTCTCTGCGCCATGAGCGCAGAGCCCGACATGGGGCTCGAACCCACAAACCGTGAGATAATGACCGGCCCTGAAATCGGAAGTCAGACACTGAACCGACTGAGCCACCCCGGTGCCCTGCCTATGTTTTAATTATGGTAAAATACACATAGTACAAAATTTACCGTCAGCGCCATTTTTTTCAGTGTAGTTTAACGGCATTATGTACATTCACACTTTTGTACAAACCATCGCCGCCATCCGCCCACAGAGCTCTTCGCCTTGCAAAACTGAAACTCTGCACCCTTTAAACAGTACCTCCCCATTGCCTTTCCCTAGCCAGCGGCCACCCACCCTTCTACTTTCTGTCGCTATGCACGTGGCTGTTCTAGAGACCTCCTTTAATCGAAGTCACGCAGTATGGGCTCTTTCACCATGAACTTATTTCCCCCAGCTCTGCACTCTCAAGGAAGAGTTTTGTTTTTTGTTTTTTTTTTTTTTTTGTTTTTGTTTTTGTTTTTTTAAGGAGCTAAGTACCGGCCCATCAAGCGTCTCATGAACAACCACCTGTATCTGTTCGAGCTGAGGTGTCCCGATTTATGTACAGATCTTAGTAGAAAGTCCCTTCTCTAGGTGGTAAAGGGAGCCGATGTCATTTTGCCCGGACTTGAGGGAAATCGGTGTCATTCATGAATCGTCTGGACCGATCCGGGGCTCTGGGGGCTCTCCAAACCACCAGCGCGGCTTTTCATAACTGTCTGTGGAGGTAGGGTAGCTCTTCCACAAGAGGGAGAGAGAAGGCTGTGGCCTGACTCAGAACGACCACGCCAGCCCCCCGGCCCACACAGCTCTGCACTTGATTACGGGTGTGTATAACCATCTGGTATGTGGGTTTAGCAGTAAGAATGAGAGGATCAGGCTCTCCGTGTCACATGTTGCTATTATTTTATTTAACGCTTGTTATATGGCCAACACTGCACCCAGCACAGCATACGCCCCAGATTCTTCAGTACGGTCTCTATTATACAAGGTGCAGTTTGGCCAAGTGTGCTTCAGGGGAACGGATTCCTCCAGGCCCCTGAAAAGTAGCCTCATTTCCTAATGCCTTTCAAATGCAGAGCCCCGGTTGTTTAAACTCTAAAAGCTGTGCTGCAGAAATATATTTTTTTTCAGTAAGTGCCACTCCAACAAGAGTCTCTAGGCAAATTTCACTCTACTTCATTAGGTTTCTGTCTTGGAGAAAAATAAATCCCTCCATATTCTGTGAAGTTAGTGCAGAAAATGAAGCAAGCGTTTCCACCCACTCTCCCTCGCTGTTTCTATTTCACAAAGCAGTAATTTTAGCTGAAGATTTGTGATTTTAATCACAATCGAGGTATTTGACCTCAGCAAATAGAAATTTGTGTTTTCTTCCACAGGAAAGCCACTCCCAAGACATGTCATTTTGCCATAATGGCTTCTGGTGTTGTAACTGTTTAACAAAAACTTTGCAGAATCACACTGTTTGTAAATGTTCTTAGCAGACATAATACTTGCCTTTCTCTTAGGACTTTTAAAAGACTCCCCATTCTGCCCCGGGCTCCGGGGAATGTTGGGGTATTCAAGTGCTTCCTTCCTTCCTTCAGCTAGGAGACTGAGGTTCCATTTTTACAGTAAAGAACCTCGACCTGCAGCAAGCATCTTGGGCACACAATAGATTGTCATTGATCTGCCCCCCCTCACCCCCGACACATCCTCATGCCTCGCTGGGTGCAAAAGCGAATGGAGATTCCTTCTCTTTCCTCTTAATTAATATTCCCCCACTCTTGATACATTTGTCCGTAGAGTATATCAGCAAAAACTGCCAACTAGATCTTGCTTTCTTTATAATCGCACACAGTCCCTTCCCAATTCCATAGGATGTCTTATCCGTTCCACAAATGAATGCTGGGCACGGGGCTGAGTCTCCGAGAGGTACTAAGATAAAGCAGACGGAGTCCTTGTCCTGAAGGGTAGGGAGAGGAATTGCACTTGTTTACTATAATACATGTGAGACGTAATGCATGATGTAAGAGAAGGCTGTGGGAACTAAGAAAATGGGCGATTCTCTGAATTCGGGAGTCACGGACAAGGAGTAAAAACAATCAGCTTTTCATGAACACATACCATGTATCAGGCAATGTGTCGGGCGGCTTACATATATTATCTAGTCCAAACCTCACGACCATGATATAATCAGGCATTTTACCCCCAATTTAGAAATGAGGACACGGAGGCCTGTCGGAGTATGATCGTTTGCTCGCTTTGATGCTTTTGACTGCATCATTTCATGCTGGTAGCTTCCTGCTTTCTGTCCATCGTTGATCCTGATTCCCACCCCTCAAAAAAGGAGGGAGAGATTGGGTGGCTTCGGAAAATCAGCTTTTCCCAGATTTGAACTGCCTTCTAGTTTGCATCAGAAATATGTGGGACATGTATGCAGAGAAATATACGTGCCCAAAGAGTGGCCAAAAATGTGATTTTTTTTTTTTTAAAAAAACAGAACACAGTTTTGAGAGTCATGTATTTTATTTAGAGGAACATACTGCATCATTCTCTCTTGTTCCATTTAGAAGGGGAAGAACTAAGTTTGGGACTTGGGTCATTCACTAAAGATTCGCCGAGAACAGGAAAAGATCCAAAGCCAAAGTAAACAGAGAGGCACACGTGCAGCGAGAGCAACTCTCGAAAGTCAGGCTCGGCACACCTTCTTGAGTGCCGAGTATAACCCCTATGTTGTTCTCTTCACAGCAAACCTGGATGCTAATCTCTCCTGGGTGACACATGAGGAAACTGAGGCCCAGATAAACAGGAAGGATGGAGCTTATGTTCAAACTCGGGTCCTCTGCCTCCAAGTGCAGTTTATGACTTACAAACAGCCATGTTTGAGATCTGGGCAGAAGCTTTTAGCTAATTATTATCTGGCCCATCAAAGCTGGAAACGCAGCTCTCCCCACGTTCTGGTTTGTCCCCTTAGCACACTGGGCAACAGACAGAGGACGTTGCCCCCTGGAAACAGATCTCTGTCTGACTCATAGCATATCCGCACACACTTCAATTCTAGTTCAAAATTAGGGGCGCCTGAGTGGCTCAGTTGGTTAAGCGTCTGATTCTTGCTTTCCGCTTAGGTCATGATCTTCTGGTTCATGGGACTGAGCCCTGCCTGGGGTTCTGCGTTGACAATGGGGTGCCTGCTTGGGATTTTCTCTCTCTCTCTCTCTCTCTCTCTGCTCCTCCCCTGCTCACATGCTCATTCTCTCTCTCAAAAATAAATAAATAAACTTAAAAAAAAATTAGGTTGTCCTGGGTTAGCAGAGGCTGCCTCCTTGATGCTCCTCCTACAACTTGACCTATAAAGCTTTCCTCCGCTCAAAAAAAAAAAAAAAAAAAAAAAAGCAAATATTCTGATCTCAGAAGCCTTAAGGTTGCTGCCATTAAGCCCTCCAGCTAAAGCAGGAGTAGAGGCCACTATTAACCAGGGACTGTCACCAAGGGACAGGCCTCAGGGTAAGCCTTTAAGAACTAAAGGATGCCAGGGGTTCCCGGGTGGCTCAGTAGGTTAAGCCTCTGACTTTGGCTCAGGTCATGAGCTCACAGTTTGTGAGTTTGAGCCCTGTGTTGGACTCTGTACTGACAACTCGGAGCCTGGAGCCTGCTTTGGATTCTGTGTCTCTCTCACTTCCTGTACCTCCCCTGTTCTCTCTCTGTCTCTCTCTCTCAAAAATAAATAAACATTGAACAATTTTAAAAGAAAAAAAGAACTAAAGGATGCCAGGATCTGGCTTGCTTTCTTTCGTGATCATTCTACCCCAAGGCACAGTGATTTTTTTAAAAGGTTTTACTGACATGTTTCCTGCTGTCCATTAAGCAAGGTTTAACAACATGGTCTAGAGATTCAGGTGGGAAAAGTTTGGGGATGTTAGACTATGTACAAATTAAGACTATAAGCTTTGTCTAAAATACTCCAAGGTTGGTATCTTTTTCAAAAGTAATAAAGAACAAATATGGCAAATTAAATCAATTCTAGTCCAATTCACTGTGGTCTAAATATAAGCTCCTCTTCCAATGTCTATGATAATATGGGCCCCCCATTTTGCACTTTTCAGGAAACAAACACAGAAGGTTTTGTCTTAAAGCTGTAGTCACAGTCATGAGATACAATTGCAAACTGTTTCAAAAAAGGAAGATGTTGTGAATGTTGAATTACCTTTCCTTGGGCATAATTCTCTTACCTCGTTGGAGATGATTCAATGAGCAGGTCCTTTTCTTGGACACTAGGAGAGTTTTCACAGGAATTTTAAAGACGTCACAAGTTCTATGTGTCGCAGTAAGTGTTTAATGTCCTCTGGAAATGTGTTAGTGGCATTTCAGTGCCATTACAGTGGTCCCGTTTGTTAAGATAATCACTCATTGGGTCATCTGTGTTAGGGGAATCGGACACATAAAGGGGAATTTGACTGAGTCTCTCAGAACAATTGATAAAGGGACGGATTAACAGGTGAATGAATTAAGCAGTTAAGTAAAGCGTATAGGATGGCTTTATTCAACTGGCCCCTAGTTTTGGACCTCCTTTGACCAATCTTGCCTGGGAATGTTAAATCTTTAATATTTTACAGAATTTTTCAATCATGTTTTAGCTCTCAGAATTTGATTATTAAAATTCTTCCTTGGTTTACATTAGTTCAAGTACAACATCGTAGTTCCAGAAATAGCTTATGTTTTTTAAGATGAAAATTCTTTTCTTAGTCTTGATTAGATTTCTTTAAAAATATTCAACTTTGGGGTTCTTTTGTTTCAACCACGCATGAGCTCATGTGGAACATTTAAGTTCTCAGCCTAAGTATACATAGCATTTCTATAATTGAGTCAGCTTTCCTATGTTGGTATTTAAATCGTGTAATGTACTTTTAAACTTTTTTCAAAGGCATGGCCATCTGATGCCTACAAACAAGCAAACAAGTAAAAAAAAGTTCTTTGCTCTATTTGTTTTCTCCCTTTTTAAAAAAATCTCTGCCTCCTCTCCCTCCCCCTCCACTCCCTCCTCCTCCCTTTCTTCCTCTCCTTCTTCTTCTTCTAGAAAGGTTTTCAATTAAAAAATGATCTGTTTCCTTGCTGTTAAGAAATGTAGTATGGGTTGCATCTCTTTATTCGTCTTAGAGATCAGGTTTCGGACTCATCAAATGTGCAACCATCTTTTCTCTAAGTGATGTGATGAGTGTAAGAAATTGGAGGCATTTTCTCAGATTTATACCTCTTACATTTCCATATAATCCTTTTAATGTGTAACTACAATGAAAAACAATGACATACAACAATGTGAACTGCTAGCTAGAATCTGATTCTGAGAAATTGCCCTTGTTGGTTTTTGGCATTTAAAGCATGTATCAGTCAACTTGGATTGCCATAATAAAATACCATAGACTGGGTGGCTTAAACAACAGAAATTTACTTCCATAATTCTGGAGGCTAGGAAGTCTATATCTCATTGCTGATCAATTTAGCTTCTGGTGAGAACTCCCTTGCAGGCATGTTGATAGCTGCTTCCTTGCTGTGGTCTTACATGGTGGAGAGAGAGAGTTCTCCTATCTATTCCTCTTCCTACAAGATCACCAGCCCTATGGGATTAGGGCTCCACCCTAATGATTTCATTCAACCTTTATCATCTCTTCACAGGCCCTGTATCCAAATATAGTCACATTGGGGGTTAGGGCTGCAAAATGTGTATTTGAGGGAGACACAATTGAGTTCATAACAGAATACCAGAGCTTTTGTCCAATATCGATAAAACCATGTTCCTTGAAATTAACACACTAGAAATCTCTGTTAATCAGACTAATGAAAAATTAATATATACAAGGTATACAGAACAAAAAATATTCGCAAACGAATCATTCCATGATTTCTATTAGTTTATGTCTTTAGTGTTTTGTTTCAAAATACGACAGTTATTTTCTCAGTTTGTCTCTCTTTTACAATGATCTTTACTAAGAAGATTTTTTCTTTCTGGGGTCTACATGGGGCCAAGTATCCAGAAGACAAATACAAAATTCTATCATCTAAATATTTGCTGACACACCCTCTGTGTGACGGGTCTTGGCTACAAAAGAGATGTTGATAAACTCTATCCACACCAATGATTGTTTGTTCCCTTTAGAGAGGTTCATAGTCTGTCAAAATACCTGAATTATGTCTAGTCTGCAAATAACTTTAATGGAGCAAATGTTTTTTTAGGTCACACTTTGGGAGAAGGTGGCACTGTTTTTATGAAAAGAGTTCAAGGTCTGATTTCTAATCTGTAAAAACAAAACAACAACAACAACAAAATAGATTGGCCTAGATAATGTCTAAGTTTTCTCCTTCTTCCACAATTGTACAATTTATTTTATTTTGAGATTTTGATTTTCAGAAAGCATGATCAAATAAGGAAATGTGACTTATTTTTGTCATGCAAATTTCATCCTAAGCATGAAAGATAGCATGCGACTTTATAGCAGTTCGCCACTGGTACAGTATAAGTGTTCAAAAAGTGGTTGGATCATTTGAGCCAGATTATTTGGCAGACTAAATGCCAGTTATTCATTTATTGAGAATATGGGAGTTATGAGGTCCTGGATTGCGTCAACCATGAATATTTGTAAAATCTTATTCTGTGTAAAACAACAGTACTGGCATGGGAATAAGGATAGCTATATATAGAATATAGATACATAGAATAGAATTAAAAGTATAGAAAAAAACAATATGTCTATGGTCAACTTTAAAAAAAAAGGGGGGAATGCCAAGACCATTTAAGGAGAAAGAAAAATCTTTTCTTTAAAAAAAAAAAAAGTTTATGTATTTCGAGAGAGAAAGAGGGAGAGAGAGAATCCCAAGCAGAGTCCCTGCTGTCATCTTAGAGCCTGACACGGGGCTCCATCTCATGAACCACGAGATCATGACCACAGCTGAAATCAAGACTTGGCCACTTAACCAACTGAGCCACCCAGGCACCCATTTCAACAAATGGTACTGGGACAGTTTGATAGCCACATGAAAAAGAATGAAGTTGGACCTTGACCTTAAATCATATGTAAAAATTAATTCAAAATGGATCAAAGTTCTCAAAACTCACAGAAGAAAACTTAGGGTTAAATTTTCATGACCTCCCATTTGGCAATGGATTCTCAGATATGGCAACAGAAGCACAAGCAACAAAAGAAAAAAGAGATAAGTTGTATTTCATCGAAACTAAAAACGTCTGTGCATCAATGGACACCATTCGAGAAAGTGAAAAGACACCCCACAGAATGGGAGGAAATTGCAAATCACTTCTCTAATAAGGGACTTGTGCCCAGAATTTATAAAGAACTCTAACGACTCACTAATAAAAAAAGACAACTCAATTACAAAATGGGCAAAGGATCCGGATAAACAGCTCTCCAGTGAAGGTAGACAAGTGGCCAGTAAGCACATGGAGAGATGTTCGACATTATTAGTCAGTCATGAGGGAAATGCAAATCAAAACCACAATAAGATACTACTTTGCATGCCCCAGAATGGCTGGAGTAAATAGGTCAGATAATAAGTGTTAGCAGGGATAGGGAGAAATCAGAACCCTCACACACTTCCAATGGGAATTTGTAACGGTACAGCCACTTTCGAACACAGTCTAGCAATTCCTCAAACATTTAAATGTAGACTTACCATATGGCCCAGTCATTTTTCTCCTGGGTATATACCCAAGAAGAGTAAAAACATATGTCCACACAAAAGCTTGCAGATGAATGTTTATAGCAGCATTATTCATAATAGTCGAAAGGTGGAAACAGCCCAAATGCTTATCAACTGATGAATGGATAAACAAAAAGTGGTATATATACATACAGTGGATTATTATGCAGCCATGAAAAGGGAAGGAAGTAGCAGCACATGTTACAACACGGCTGAATCTTGAAAACAATACGCTACGTGAAGGGAGCCAGTCGCAAAACCCAGCATATTATGATTCCATTTATATGAAATGTTCATGTTAGGCAAACCTATAAAGACAGGAAGTAAATTAATAGTTGCTTAGGGCTAGAGAAAATGGGGCACGGTTTCTCTCTGTTTTTAATTTTTTAAATATTTTTTTTATTTTATATTTGAAAGAGAGAGCACGAGCAAGGAGGGGCAGAGAGAAGGAGACAGAATCAGAAGCAGGCTCCAGGCTTCGAGCCGCAGCCCCCGATGCAGGGCTCCAACTCACAAGCAGTGAGGTCATGACCTGAACTGAAGTCAGACCCTTAACTGGCTGAGCCACCCAGGAGCCCCAGGGGCATGATTTCTTTTTGAAGCTAAAGAATACAAGGTTTCTTTTTGAGGTAATGACTATGTTCTAGGAATAGTGGTGACGGTTTCACCATCATATATCTGGTTTCACCATTCATGTATCTGTGAATATACTAAAAACCCATTGAATTGTACATTTTAAGTGGATAAGCTTTAGATTTTGTGAATTATATCTCAATAAAGCAATGGAAAAAGTGAATTAGAAATTTCATTCTTTATACACTGGGAAAGACACCATTGCGGTGGTACTTTGTGGGGGATGGTTTATAGATGAGGCTTTGACAGAAGGCAGAGGCCTCCGCCTGGTTTCTCCCAATTTCCTTTCATGGCTACAAATTTATGTCACTAATGGGTGCTCATTGCCCTGTAAGATAAAACATGCTTTAAAACCACTGACTCTTTATAAAGGAAGCCACTTCCAGATTTTACAAAATTTAAAGTAAATCGAAGCCCATAGTTAAGTGAGTTTCTGAATTACTAAAAAACAGAGTTGGTTTTTTTTAAATTTTTTTTAACGTTTTATTTTTTTTATTTTTGAGACAGAGAGAGACAGAGCATGAACGGGGGAGGGGCAGAGAGAGAGGGAGACACAGAATCGGAAGCAGGCTCCAGGCTCTGAGCCATCAGCCCAGAGCCCCACGCAGGGCTCAAACTCATGGACCGCGAGATCATGACCTGAGCTGAAGTCGGACGCTCAACCGACTGAGCCACCCAGGCGCCCCTAAAAAACAGAGTTTTTTAAGGAAAATTTCTTTTGTCAGTTTTCTTCAATATGCAAGAATAAGCATGCCTGGTTGAGATGTGCTAATACACTTTCTAACTAAACAATACCCTACTCTAATTAAATGGCCAAAGAGAATATTGTGGGTAAGTTGGCTAACCTGCCTCGTGAAGGGATGGGGAACAGTAGAGGAGTGGTAAAAACAGCATGGACTTTGGCTTCTGTCCTGCCTTTGTCAAAGCAAGCTGTAAAAAGATGATGTCACCTTCCCTTTCCTGAACTTTAAAATGGGTATAATCATAGTTCAGTCTTCATGAAGTTATAAACACATTAATTGGATTAATAAAATGGGGACATTTTATATACAGTAATCACACGAAATGCTTTTCATCATTATTACTTTCAATTAGGCAGTCATCACTTGGCCTACGAAGTATTCTCTCGGAGGAATATACAGAATCCAGAGACTGGCTCTGGCCCTCCTTTTTTTTCTTTCAAGCATCATGGCGGATTTGCCACTGACTTCAGTGTTTATACCACAGAAAATGTGCTGCACTGGTAATTGGAGCCAGCATGATGTTTCCCTGAAGATGGGCAGGAAGCCAGCCACACACACTTGGATGCAGAACTTGGTATTTCACTTTGTCAGGGTGTGACTTACATCGTAATTGCTCAAACCGTATTTTGTTAAGTGCGAAAAACAAACGCTTTCCTTATGTCCTCAGTAATAGAAAGTCATTATACATCTTGCTGCTGCTTAATCTTTTTGTCAGGATATATGGTATGGAAAACTAGATTGATGTGCCTCTCTCCTCCCAACCTCTGCTCTCAACATCTACCGTTCTTCTTTAGAAAATGAACATTTTCCCCAAGCCATTGAGCACCTTCTCTGTAGGCTTTAGTTAAGTCCCTCAAATCTGGAAAATGAGAAATCGGAGACGGGGGCACTGTCCTTGGGACCTGGATGACAAGTGATTTACAAGTTTATCTTGCTTTCATTTGTAGAGCTTGGTTGTACAGTGCAAATCTTGTCAAAAACCTGTTCAATGATTAAAGATTTATTAAGAGCATTGCAATGACCTGTGCATTTTTGAAAAGTCACAAAGGAATTAGTCAGTGAGCTCCTGCAGATTATAACTCCCTAAATCAAAACCAAATATCACAGGGCCATTTTCTTTTCCTATTTTCTCATTAGAGTGGGGAACATCTGAGCTTCATGGTAAGCATACCATAATATAGGAAGCAGATTTCAGAAAATAAGTTTATTAGATTAGAATGAAGACTTTACCATTTGCTGAGTGAGAAATCTTATAGGGTCACTATACAGTTATGTCATAGCCTAAATTATTTGATCAAATATGGAGCTTATTGGGTTTTTTTAAGCTTTTTTTTTTTTAATGTTTATTTATTTTTGAGACAGAGACAGAGTGCGAGGCAGGGGAGGGACAGAGAGAGAGGGTGACACAGAATCTGAAGCAGGCTCCAGGCTCTGAGCTGTCAGCACAGAGCCCGACGCGGGGCTCAAACTCACGAACTGTGAGATCATGACCTGAGCCAAAGTTGGATGCTTAACCGACTGAGCCACCCAGGCGCCCTGGAACTTGTTGTTTTTTCACAAAATCAGGTGTTTCCTTTGATAGCAGTCACATTAAAGAGATCCATATGCAGTTACCATTAGTGGTCAAAAAAACTTTGCTACAACTTTTATTCGGCAAAAAGATGCTTTCGTGTTTCTGAATGCTAAAAATTATTGTACAAGATATAACAGTATTACTTGAGTTCTAGAATGACCCCTTCTAAACAGTGTATCAACACAGCCTCGTATATATCCAAGCCTTCCATGCAGAGGTCAGATAAAGGTGCTTAATTTCTTATGACATCAGTTACCTTTGATGAACAGAGATAGCAAAAACATTGCAGTTTAAAGATTCTATTTGATCTACAGCTAAGATATATACTTCCATTAAAATAACAAAATGATGTACCAAAATTCTATTAAGTTTACCAGGATATAGAAAAGTTTTATATTCCCCTTTCCTTAATATGTTTTATATTTAACTGAAAGCTATTTTTTTTAGGTTGAGAATTTTCCTTTCTATTCCTAGTATACTGTGAGTTTTTTTATAAGGAATATGTGTTGGATTTTGCCAAATGTATCTACGGAGATAATAAATTTTTTATATTAATCTGCTAATATGATGGATTATACTGATTGGTTTTCTAATGTTAAAATAACTTTGGGGCACCTGGGTGGCTCAGTTAGTTAAGCGTCCGACTCTTGGTTTCGGCTCAGGTCATGATCTCACGGTTTCTGGGTTTCAGCTCTGCATCAGGCTCTGTGCTGACAGTGCAGAGCCTGCTTAGGATTCTCTCTCTTCCCCCCCCCCCCCACCCCTCCCCTGTTCTTTCTCTCTCTCTCAAAATAAATAAATGAACTTAAAAAAAAAAACTTTGCATTCCTGGGACAAATTTTATTCACCATGATGTATTATCCTATTTAGGTAATATTGGATTCAATTTGCTAAACTTTCATTACAAATTTTTGCATAAGTTTTATGAAGAATATTGGTGTATAAATTCCTTGTCTTATAATGTCTTCTTTTGGTATTGGGATAATGTTGGCCTGCTAGACTGAGTTGGGAAGTATTCATTCCTCTGCAATTCTCTGGAAGGATTTTTGTTTAAAGTTTGTATTATTTCTTCCTTAAATATCTAGTAAGAATCATTAGAGAAGTCATCTGAGCCTGAAGTTTTCTTTGTGGGAAAGTTTTAACTTCAGATTCAATTTCTTTAATAGATACAGGATTATTTGGGTTATTTATTTTTCGTAGTATGGGCTTTCATAGTTTATGTCTTTCAAAGAATTCATCCATTTCATCTCAGTTGTCAAATTTATTGGCATAATTAAGAAAAAATTCCCTTATTATCCTTTTTACTATCTGTTGAGTCTGCAGTGTTATTACCTCTCTCATTCCTGATATTGTTTATTGTTTAACTTGTTTACTGTCCACCCCATCGCCCCACCCCTTCTTTCTTTCTCTTTTTTCCCTGATTGGTCTGGCTGGAGTTGTTGTGTTTTTGTTTTTGTTTTTGTTTTTTAATGATTTTCTCAAAGAACTAATTTTTTGTCATTCATTTTATGTTGTTTTTCTGTTCTCTCTTTCACTGATTCTCATTCTGGTCTGTATTACTTCACTTCTTCTGTTTACTTTGGATTTCATTTGCTCTCTATTTCCTAATACCTAAAGTGGAAGCTGAAATCAATGATTTTAATAACTGTGTCAGCTATCCCACAGCATTCCACAAATTTTGATATGTTTTCATTGCATTTGCATTCAGTACAAAATATTTTCTAATTTCCCTTTAATTTACTTTATTATGCAGGGGTAATTTAGAAGTGTATTAGTTTCCAGATATTTGGAGACTTTCTAGTTATCTCTTTGTTATTGATTTATAATTTAATTCTACTGTGGTCAAAGAACATACTCTGCATAATTTAAATCCTTTTAAATTTATTTAATCATGTTTTATGGTTCAGAATATTGTCTGTCTTGGTGGATGTTTCATGTGTACCTGAAAAGAAATATGTATTCTGCTGGGTGAAGTGTTCTGTAAGTTGCCATTAGATCAAATGGGCTGATAGTGATGTCCAGGTCATTGATGTATGAAAGCATATTTTATTAATAAAAAACCTGAAAACAGTACTTAGAAATGTTGTTCTGCCAATTTAGGTCTTGAAATGACAGGTTGAAATAGTTGGCTAATCATGCCGGTTGATGGTTTCAGTAAAACCAATCTATGAAATGATACGATTGTATAAACGCCATGACCCAATTACTGATGATACAATAATTTAGCGATTTCAAAAAACAACTGTTGGTTGCAGTCTTTTCCTTAAATAAAATTTTACCAGGAATTTCAATACATATATCAGATATAAATGGAGATATTCAGGTTTTTTCTGGACTTCGATTACTCAGCCTTAATCTGAGCCTTACTCTCCTTCCCCCAGAGGCAACCCCCTGAGACACCCCAGCTGAAGCTTTCAGATACCACAGAAAGTAATGAAAACCATAGATCTACCTAAATACCCTGCTAAACAAGAAAAGAGGAATAATTCCACTCAAAACACTTACCAAAGCAAGAGAAATAGATTTCAACTCCTGCATCAATAATGTGGATAGATAAACCGCTTAGTGAACTGCTTGCAAAAGTTTCCGAAATTGATTCCTGTCCGAATAGTGAAATAAAGGATTGTGTTCAATTATTGATATCTGCTAAGGGTACAGGTGTGGAACTGGAAGGGCACAGAGCCTTACATTTGATATTCTTGGTCCTGAGATATAGACACATCTGGTGTCTAAACTGGGTTGCACCACACATTATCTCCTCATATTGTTTGAATTCATATTCAAACAATATGAATCTGTTTATTCATAATAAACAGATTGAATTATATGTTTATTAAAGTAGGAAAACTACCCAATGGGGTTAGTTACACCTTTTGCAATTTGAAATCCACAGAGCATGCTTAGGTAGCCTTGCAGGATAGAGATATCTCTAGGATATACAGAAAAGTGAGGAACTGCAGGAAGCCATCCCAGAATGTCCTTCAGGGCATGCCAGTGGTCCCAACGGTCTGAAAAGGAAGGTGAAGTGAGGACAGCTGCTTCCTTCCCCAGTGCACTGTGTCATTATGACCTACCGGCTCTCTTCTTTTCTTTCACTTGTCCTGCCGTAACTAACTCCAGTTCACATTGTCTCAAGTCTTCTCCTTTCTCCCTTCTTTCTATACATCTCCCTACTACATTCCTGGATGTACATCTCGAGTTCAAATTCCCCATAGATGATGAAAGGCCAATGAGTGACCTTCCAGCATGCAGTGCCCCTTTGGGCAGAAGTCTCATGCCAAGTTACTTAAATGTCACTGGGCAGCCTGTAGATAACTGTCCTTACATCAGGTGCCCCTACTGGTCCAATCACCTGTGGCTAAGGTGGCAGAATCAAAGGATGGAGGAGGGACCATGCTTCTGGCAGGAACTCTAAAGAATCCCAGAAGAGGGCAGCGTACTTGGCAGGCATGGGTCAGGGCCGATCCATGACCACCATCACCAACAATGTAGTGGACATTGACTGACTTGCTTGGTACCAGATGAAGAACACATTTCCTTATGATAGGCTAACGCAGTGGTTTTCAGACTGTGTTGGGCAGGAAGTCTTGAGTTCTGCCCAAAGGAGAAACTTAGTAGGTAGGACTCTGAGCTCCCTATGCCCTTTTTCACCCAGAGCAGTTTCATATTGTCCACTTGTACATATTGGATTTGCAAACAACCTTTCACTTGAAGATAAGATTCTGCTATTGACAAATACTGAATTGAGAGCCACCAGGTGATGGGAGTAGAAATACCTTTGTTTGGATAATGTTTTTTAGGGAGTGAAGTTTTCACCTTAAAGAATAGAGTTACTAAGATAATACGCTGAAAGTCAAGGGATCACTTAACGTATTTTGCTCAGTTTTCTGTAAAATACTTCTGGGAAGGGTAAACAGGAAAATGGAATAGGGTTACTTAACATCATATTTTTTTATCCCAGTTGTTTTTATGTCTTGGGTGTTATCATGGGAATTGCTTAATCATGACCGTCAATATGTATTTGAGGATAAAAATGTTGATGACCATGAGAAGATTACCCATTCAAAGAGTTAAATTTTTTAAATTTATTTTGAGAGAGAGAGAGAGCATGCGCAAGGGAGGGGCAGAGACAGAGGGAAAGAGAGAATTCCAAGCAGGCGCCACACCATCAGCACAGAGCCCAGTGCGGAGTGTGAACCCACAAACCGTGAGATCGTGACCTCAGCTGAAACCAAGTGTCAGGTGCTTAACGGATTCAGCCACCCAGGTGCCCCATGAGTTAAAATAACACATTGTTCTAACAGTTTTATTTGATTTTGTTTACAGATACAACTGCCACATCAGGGTAAAGCTTTATATCAATTGCTAATTACATTAACAGTTAACTGTTTATGATGAACTGGGATACAGCAATCACTCATATCACTTATATGTTAGATCAATGCATATACTATATTTTATGATAATAAGCATATTGGTTATGCTCAGTCTTTCGCATAGAATTTTTTAAAAACTGAAGGCGTACTGATGGTATTTATAAGTATGGATTACTTGAGGAAACATATTCTTATCCTATGACTCGGGACATCCCAATACCTGTCACATACTTAAAAGATGACTCATCCAGTAAAAACGTCAAGCCACTGTGACTTATTGAAACGGCAAATAAAACTGTCTGAAGCTCTCTTCTCAACATTCCTTAGGTTGAACAAAAATACCCCCAGATCCTTCTCTTCAGAGTGCTCCCCAAATGCCTCTTTAACAAACACAAGACAGCAGCCTTCCTTTGCCTCCTTTCAGACTCTTAGTATCTGGCTTAAGCAGAAAATTATTCAACTGGTTATATTTCCTCGACACTTGTTAGAGCGAACATGGAAAAAGCTTCAGCTCCTTGTCCGACAGAACACCCAGGTGTGCACACTGTTGTTCTATGCTTCCCCAGTCCCGGCTGGGATTATACCAGCAGATTCCAGGACTGCTGATGCTGCTGAGAGCAGAGGGGAAAGAGAAGGAAGGTTGGAGGGAACAACACAGGCATGGATCATCTCCAGTTTTATCCAACAACCTGACAGTCTGACTGGGTTGTCGTGTTATGCTTCATGTTTACATAAAACATGAGAAGGCTGGGGTGAAAGCAGGTGTCCTGAGCTTTACATAGAAAGTCATTTGCATCAAGGACAACTAACACCAGTGGAAACTGCAACTTTTCCAATGCCTTTGGTTTTTTTAACGTTTATTTATTTTTGACAGAGAGAGAGAGAGAGAGAGACAGATGGCGAGTGGGGGAGGGGCAGAGAGAGAGGGAGACACAGAATGTGTCAGCACAGAACCCGATGCGGGGCTCAAACCCATGAACCGTGAGATCACGATCTGAGCTGAAGTCAGATGCCTAACCGACTGAGCCACCCAGGCACCCCAATGACTTTGATTTTTTAATAAAATAGCTGGCTGCCAGTACTCATATTAATAAATAGTAAATCTCTCTTTCCCTTTTCGTGAACTCTCTCATTTGCAAATAAACTTCTTCCGAATAAGTCAGTTAAGACAGAGCCTTGATTTATATAAGTGGCTATGCATCAATATAGTTATGGGGGAAAAAATAAGGATGCCATAAACACATTGCACTAATTAATTTTTATTCCTGTGTATACTTAAGCCTGTAGTCTGGAGCATTGATACAGTTTATTCAAAACAAAAATAAGGCCCTAATATAATTTTAGTAAGATTTTCCTCTGAAACAAATGTCCCTGTATAAATGTCCCAGTGCTATGGAGGAATTAAATGGCTTACAGATGGATTTATAGTTCCAACTTGAATGCTATCTTTATATTATCAAGGAAATCACATCACACCCAGCATGGCCTATGTGAAACTGCAAGGCCAAGGGGCAGGCTTCTTCTGACAATGAGGCCAGGTTAGCCACTGTGCTGTGTTGTAAGTCAATTTTCAGATGGCCCTAACTACATTCTTAACCCTACCCAAGACCTAAGAAACTGTGCTGTCAGTTGGAAGGGAGACTGAAGGGGACACAGCATATGACTCAGCCCAAATGCGTCGCTGTTCCTGGAATGAAACTCAAATCATGGCTTGGCCCTTCTGGGGCTGGCCAGTAATATCTTCTTAACGTTGAACAACAGCCTCACTATCGCAGGAGAACTGACACCCACCGTGCACAGTCAGCATCTGTGGAATTTAAAAGTTAGCTCTTGTTGAGAGAGGGAGGCAAACCATAGGAGACTCTTAACTGTAGACAGCAAACTGAGGATTACTGGGTGGGGGATGTGCTAAATGGGTGACAGGCATTAAGAATGGCCCTTGTTGGGGCGCCTGGGTGGCGCAGTCGGTTAAGCCTCCGACTTCAGCCAGGTCACGATCTCGCGGTCCGTGAGTTCGAGCCCCACGTCGGGCTCTGGGCTGATGGCTCAGAGCCTGGAGCCTGTTTCCGATTCTGTGTCTCCCTCTCTCTCTGCCCCTCCCCCTTTCATGCTCTGTCTCTCTCTGTCCCAAAAATAAATAAAAAACATTGAAAAAAAAAAATTAAAAAAAAAAAAAAAAAGAATGGCCCTTGTTGGGATGAGCACTGAGTGTCATATGTAAGAGATGAATCACTGGGTTCTACTCCTGAAACCAACATTGCACTCTATGTTAACTAGCTAGAATTTAAATAAAAACTTAAAATAATATAATAAATAAATAGGTGGGGTACCTACCTGGGTGGCTCAGTCAGTTAAGCAACCGACTTCGGCTCAGGTCATGATCTCGCGGTTCCTGAGTTCGAGCCCCGCATCAGGCTCTGAGCTAACAGCTCAGAGCCTGGAGCCTGCTTTGCATTCTGTGTCTCCCTCTCTCTCTGCCCCTCATCCACTTGTGTTGTCTCTTTCCCTCTCTCTCTCTCAAAAATAAACATTAAAAAATTTTTAATGAAAAATAATAAATAAAAAAAGGATGATGGGTATTAAAGAGGGCACTTGTTTTTTTTTTTTTTATTTTAAGTTTATTTATTTTGAGAGAGAGAGAGAGTGAGAGAGAGAGCTCAGAGGAGGGTCAGAGAGAGAGGGAGAGAAAAAGAATCCCAAGCAGACTCCACACCATTAGCACAAAGCCCTACGTAGGGTCTGAACCCATGAACCATGAGATCATGACTTGAGCCTTAACCGACTAAGCCACCCAGGTACCCCAAGAGGGTACTTCTGATGAGGACTGGGTGATGTAGGGAAGTGTTGAATCACTATATTGTACACCTGAAACTAATATTACACTGTATGTTAACTGGAATTTCAATAAAAATGCATGAAAAAGAAAAAAATAGCTTTGTTCATAAAGATTATCATTAGAAATATAGTACATTCCAGGGGGAAAAAATGAAAGAAATAGGACACTATGGTAATCTGTAATACTGATGAGTAGAGAATAATGCAATACACCATTCTACCTTTATGTATGTTTAAAACATTTCATATTTGGAGACTTAAAACACAGCTTAAAAAGTAACCCCCCCCCCCACTTTCTTATAAAAGAGACTCTAGGGAATATTTTTTTACATGTAGTCCCATAAAACAATACAAAGTTAATTTAAATCAGTGAGACACAAATATTATTTG
The DNA here is from genome assembly GCF_024362965.1 of Panthera pardus. Classification (NCBI taxonomy): domain Eukaryota; kingdom Metazoa; phylum Chordata; class Mammalia; order Carnivora; family Felidae; genus Panthera; species Panthera pardus. Next base: position 67,504,278 of record NW_026526991.1, on the reverse strand, counting down.
CTGACTGTTTCGCATGTTTCTAAATCTGCACAAGTTTTGGAATTTAATCCTTGAAAAGCCAAACCAAATAAGGTGAGATGAGGTCAGCAAACACACTTTCCAAGTGCCTCAAAGTCTGTGATTTCTGTACCAGGGATTGTACTGAGAAAAGAAAGAAGGCCCTGTCCCTGTCCTAAAAGGATTTGCCTTGATGGATGCCTTGATGTGGTACCCCTCATATGGGGCTCTGAAAGAACAGAAACAAAATGGGAAGATAACTGGACCAAAAGCAGTTATATAATTAAAAGAAAAAATTTTTTTAAGGTTTTTATTTTTGAGAGAGAGAGAGACAGAGACAGAGCATGAATGGGAGAGAGCAAGAGGCAGACACAGAATCCAAAGCAGGCTCCAGGCTCCAAGCTGTCAGCACAGAGCCCGATACGGGGCTCGAACCCACAAACCATGAGATCATGACCATAGCCAAAGTTGGATGCTTAACGGACTGAGCCACCCAGGTGCCCCCAGTTATATAATTTTTAAATTTGATAATAATGGCTTAGGTTTAATTATGGGAGTGGACTGGTTGGGGCCACAGGGAGATTTGGAAGATGCCTGTGGAATTTCTGGGGTCCAGACCTGATCACCTGATATTCCCTGAGATCTGTTGTTAAAGATAAACAAAGCCGGGCGGTAGTTAAAACTATGAGGGCTGATTTTATTCAGTCACAGACTATTGCAATAGGGAAGAGAATCCAGTGTGAACTGAACCCAACTCTTCCAAAAGGCAGAAGACTTTGTAAAGGCTGGGGTGTGCTAGGGAAAAGGCACTGAAGGGTGTTAAAGGGTGTTGGTCCATGCGACTAGATCATCTGGGTTTCTTAATTAGTGCTTATCTGGAAAAGAAGTGAGTGTGTCCTATCTTCATGGCCGACAGGGGGCAGAGGTGCACAGCTCCCCAACTTAGGCCTTGACCCTCCTGCGGAGTCTATACCAGAGTCATCTCCCTGACTGTTCACATTGCAAAGACTCTCAGGTCCCTGAGAAAACAGTTTGGGTGGTAGAATTATATCTCAAAGGGCAGAGAAAAAAATTATAATTGCAAGCTTTCTAAAGAATCGTCTTAAAAATGGGGTTCTGGGTCTGATCTATCACCAGGTTTTGCCCTGGAACAAAGAGTAATTTCTCTTGGAAGCACTGAACTTTTTCAAGAAGTTCCTTTAAGAGGGGCTGAAGTAAACCTAGGAGAACAACCTTGAGCTGTCAGAAACTGTGCTAGAATTGGTTCAAGCAGGATGGGAATGGATGAAAGCATTTGTGTTGAGATTCTGCAGTTTCTATAGGCCAAAGTTGAGGTCTAGCTGAGAAGGGGGCTCAGAGGAGCCTGACCATAGCTTGGTCAAGGAGACAGCCTTCGTCATGGCTCAGTTTGCAGTAATATAATCGTGTTGCATATGAAATACTTCCCCACTCCTTAAGGAAAAAAAAAAAAAAAAAAAGAGGTTAGAGTGGGAGAGAGCCAAAGCATAAGAGACTGTTAAAAACTGAGAACAAACTGAGGATTGATGGGGGGTGGGAGGGAGGGCAGAGTGGGTGATGGGTATTGAGGAGGGCACCTTTTGGGATGAGCACTGGGTGTTGTATGGAAACCAATTTGACAGTAAATTTCATATATTAAAAAAAAAAAAAAAAAAAAAAAAAAAGAAATACTTCCCCACTCCTTGAAGACCAATATCATGGTACAAGCATAAGATGCCTCACCGCAGGTGTGTTATTTGCCAGGACAAAAGAAAGATACAATTTCCAGTGACCAAGATCCCTGACTGCTTCTTGATGTGAATGGTCAGTCCAGATGTGGGCGTCTGCAGATGCTCAAAGATGTATTCCATAGCATGATGGACATTTGATAACACAGGGAAGAATAAGGAGGGGATTTGGAAATGCAAGGCCTTTATTAGATTAGGACAGGAGATACTGGGAAGTTACTTTGTACATAGGACTCTTCATGTGTTCATTTTCCTAATCAACATGAAACCCATTTCTTTGTCCTTTTCTTCCTTCTTATTTTTTTCCAATTTAGTGAAATGGAGAAAAAGCATGCCTTCCTAAAATGTAAACAGAAAATAATACACATATCTGGTTAGCAAATGGAAAATTCAACAAGGCAAAAACACAACAAAATGAAATTATAAGCCGTGTCTCCCCTCCTAAATTGACCCCTTCTCTCCACTATTTCACATCAGAGGTAACTGCTACTCAATAGTGTTTTGTGATTCACTCATGACACAAAAGGATATGTATAAGCATATATGCATGTACGTGTGTTCATGTGTATTTCCTATTTATTTTTCTTCTTTATTTCTTCTATTGAATAGGGATCATACTATATATATATGTATATATATACATATATACATATACGTATATACGTATATACGTATATACATATATATATATATATCTTGTTTTTTAAACTTATTACCAAATATTGAAAAATATTCCATATACAGATTGATATTATCTTTTATGTACCAGTATTTGTAACTATAGATTTACCTTTTATTTTGCCAATTTCCTACTGATAGAAATTGATTGTTTATAGTTTTTTGCCATTACAGATAATGCTGTAATTATTGAAATTTGATGTCCATAGATGTAGGTGAACTTCCATCAATATATCTATGTAGTAAGATCCATGCGATGGGATTGTTCCCTCAAGGATACATGCAATTAAAATTTCTATAGATAATGACAAGTTGTCCTCCAGAAGGGTATTCATATTTACACTTCCATCAATAGGATACAAGGGCCTTTATTCTCCCAAACCTTCACCAGGAGTGAGTACCATTCAACTTTTTTCCCCCCACGCAATAGGTATTTCATTACTTTGCTACTCATTACTTTTATTATAAGCATCTTGCATATATTTATTGGCCATTTGTATGTTTGCACTATAGGGTTCATGATCATATCTTTTACCCATTTTTCTATTGGCTTGCTCACCTTTTAATTTATTGCAATGAGCTCTTTGTAAATCAAGAAAATTAGCCTGTCCATCTGTCAAAAAGTTTCTAATGGTAAAAATAAATTATCTTCCTTCATTTTAGCAGATGGAATTATTAAGCCCTCTTGTAAAAAGAATTTCAGCCTGATCCCATTTTAAAATGAGATATTGGAGATGAGAAAAGCCAAACCATCAGGTACTTTAAAGGATAAGTGAACAGTAAGAAGTCAGCTTGATGTACTCAAGGGAAATTTGATCAATAAGACGTGGGAAAGCAACCACATATTCATGCCTTTATAATCTGCATAAAACTTGCACACTGGAACTTCAAAGAGCTGACTCTTTCATGTAGTTCTTCAATACCTTTCAGAATCCTGGATCTTTCAAATGTTAAGTGATGCTGCTGACAAATGTTAATTTCTGTTTTGAGCAGCTCAGCATCATAGCAAAATAGTATTAAGCAAATCCTTAAATTAAAATGATATTGGGGCGCCTGGGTGGCTCAGTCAGTTGAGCGTCCGACTTCGGCTCGGGTCATGATCTCACAGCTCCTGAGTTCTAGCCCCGCGTGGGGCTCTGTGCCGAGAGCTGGGGGCCTGGAGCCTGCTTCGGATTCTGCATCTCCCTCTCTTTCTATGCACCCCCCACTCGCATTCTGTCTCTGTCTCTCTCAAAAATAAATAAACATTAAACAAAATTAAAAGAAACGAAAAGAAAAGAAAAGAAAAAAAGAAAAGAAAAGAAAAGAAAAGAAAAGAAAAGAAAATGATATCAACGTATAATAGAAGACAAGGCATAGTCTTGCAAGAGGACTATGTTATAGAGTGGCCGTTATGATTAGCGTCAGGGGACTTGGATTGTAGCCTTGCCTCTGTCACTTTCTTGTCACCTAACATTAGGTAACTCCCTTCAGGCCTCTGTGTCTCAATTTTCTTATCTATAAAACTAAAATAATAACTTTTCCACCTATCGAAGAGGTTGTTTTGCAAATTAAAAGATCTCGTGGTAAAGCATTTTTGAAAGCCATATAGCACTCTCAGTTACTTTAATTGTTGGAAAGTAACATATCGATAAAGCACATTCAGCAATGTCTCCTTGGCTTCCTGATTTGCTCCAACTTGTGAAAGATTGTGGGACTGATCACAAAACCTAATATAAAATGTTCCCATGATGTACGTATAAACAGGGTCTTAATTTTATTTTATTTATTCATATTTAAACAATGGTGTGTTTTGATTAAATGTGCACATTATAACTTATCTTATCATGTTTAATATATATGTATTCAAATGTAGGAATGATTAGAATCAGAATCACTGACAAATCCAAAGCAGTCCTTTACCAAGATGATTTATCCATTGGAGGAAATAAAATATTTAAGGAATATAAAGTAAGACCTACAAGAATGCTATTAGAGAGATGTCTATGTAAGAAGTATTTCTAAAATGTTTCTAATTTCTAAACATTTAAGGAAAGCTTTTTTTGTCTTTCAAAAAAGGAAACTTTTTAATGCTTGAAATTATGAGCATTATGTAGTCCTAAAATCTACAGTGTAGCCAGAGATGTTAATACTGAAGCTGAGACGTTTGAGCCACTTTAGAGATTTGGAACTTTCTTCAGGAACACTCAGCCTTGTCATTGAGGAGGGCCTTATTATTTAAGTGCAAATGGCCTATTGTGTGGAAATTGCCAGTGAACAGCTGTGAGGCTCTAAGAAGCAGCCCTCATTCTGGAGATTTGACTAGCATAAAAGCCCAAGCTACCATTTGTAAGAGAATTCTTTCTTTAAAAAGATGATGCGTTGAATTCATTGTACCAGAGGAGGCAGATGGGACATTTCATTAGCATGTAGAGACCTCTCCCAAATATGCCTACTCTTACACACACACACACACACACACACACACACACACACAGATGTTTCCCTTTGGTGCCTGGCTCCTAGATAGAAACTCAAGCATGAGGAGATAAATGGAGTCTGTCTGTACCTGGTTGGCTATTTTCTCGGGAGCCATTGCTTCTTGATCCCTCTCTTTTTTTTCAGATCTGGGCTACCTTTCTTAGCTTTTATATTACTTGGTCTGATCTCATGATGGCATCAGTGGACTGCTGTCATTCTGAAATAAGTATAGGTTGGGACATTCCTAGACGAGTAGTGTGATTTTGCTCTTGCTTTGTGCATGGTCACGTTTGAATTCCTAGCGTTCAGTAGCCTGGCTCCCACTTTTAAAGAGTTGATTATTTCCTCAGAAGATTCTGTGTGTTCCTGGATTTCAGGTCAGCTCTAGTCACTATTGGTAACTGACATTAACTACAGTATCTCAACTCTGTGATGGTTCATTATGCGCAGTGTTTCGAATGGATCCAGTCCAGATTTCACCATTACTTTAACAGCAATTATTGCTACAGTGAAAGTCATCATATCATTTAAGGGTGTTTTACGCCCCACTTGCCTTGAGCCTAGTGTCAGAAACTATACTTCTTTTTTAAATCCAAAGGAACCCCTTGCTAAGCCTTCTGCACTCAGAAGTTAGCCTGCCACTTGGCTACCATCTTGAATGAACAGCTGTTTTAACATCTGGAGAACTTTCAACAGACTTAGCGCCATGTGCCTTTGAGATTATGTTTTTCAACTATTCCTGGCTATTTCCTACTTCTGGCTTTTTTTTTTTTTTTTACCTCTCTGCTTTTTGTTTTGCTTAGCTTTATTTTGAAGCAGTAATCACTCCCTAACTTTCACTGTACATTTACTTGTTTATTACCTGTCTTCCTGAATAGAATGTAAGTTTCCTTCGTCTTTTTTTACCCCCCCAATACCTGGTACGGAGCTACAGTCTGACACCTAGAAGCTGACTAAATATTTGCCGAATGGACGAATGAATGATTTGTGCACAAGTCACTTCTTCTTTTGCAGGTTTCCATTTTGTCGTCTGCAAAATGGGACTATTAGATGAGACTAGTTGATTTCTAAGGACCATTCACATGTCGTGGTTGGGACTGAGAGTACAAATAACTAACGCCGATTCAGAGAGTGCAAGGAAGGGGCAGACACACAGACAGAGAGTGATCTGTGTGCCTCCGTGGGTACAGCAGTCAGGGCAGGGCCTTCTGAGGAAAGCAAAGTCACCCACATATCCAAGAGAGAAGATATTCAGCGGAGGAAACTGCAAGCACAAACAGGAGTGTGTTTGGAGTGTTCAAGAAACAGCAGGGAGGCGGGTGTGGCTGAAGTACAGTAAGCAGGGGGAGAAGGTTGGAAATTAGGTGAGGAAGTTGCCAGCGGCCCGTTTGTGTTGGGGGTGGGTGGGGAAAGGGATGTATGACGCTTGGTGTGAGAGGGCAGGTGCGTGTGTGTTTGTGTATATGTGTATTGAAGTTGCTATTATAGTTATAACAAAAGCTTGTCAAAACTCATGCTGCCAGGGTGTTTCAAAACCTCAGCTTGAAAAGAAAAGAAAAGAAAAGAAAAGAAAAGAAAAGAAAAGAGAAAAGAAAAAAGAAAAAAAAGGAAAGAAAAAAGAAAAATGAAGAGAAGAGAAGGGAAGGGAAGGAAAGGAAAGAATAGAAAAGAAAAAAGAAAAGAAAAGAAAAGGGAAGGAAAGGAAAGGAAAGGAAAGGAAAGGAAAGGAAAGGAAAGAAAAGAAAAGAAAAGAAAAGAAAAGAAAAGAAAAGAAAAGAAATATTTCATTTCTGATCATCTCTTTCTGAACAAGCCCACTGGATTGCGTATGTTACTGCATACTAATAAGGAAACTTGCGTATCGAATAACCCAGATTTTCAATAATGCGTTGATGCTTCCTGAGAAAGAACACTGTTTTGCTTCTGCTACATCATCATGATCATTGAAATCTAATTCCTTATAACGTTGTAAATATATAACGCAGCAAGTCACATGTTCCCAAACAAAGCCATAATACATCTCACGAAAGTACAGAGTTTTAAGATTCATTTGTTATTAATTCTGGTTCAAATGTGAGTTTGAAAGCCCAAGGATTCTTGACCTATATTCTCTAGTCTCTTATGCCCCTGGCAGCTCGAGCTGCCAAGAAATGTATATCAAAGCGTCAGGGACAGCAAAATATGTTGTCACTCTCAACTCTGTTTTATGTTTTAATATCTGTACCCCAAACCTCTCTCTTCGTTTAATCAGTGAAACGAAATGATATCCTGTCTCCATCTCAACCCACGTGGAAAACACAACCAAGATTGAAGTACTGAAGAGGTGCTTCACGACCAAGCGTTCCGTTATGTCAGAAGACACTGGGAAATACTTCACACATCTGACAGATGACATAACAGATTTTCCCCCTAGTCATGATTGTGGCAGCTCTATGCGGAAAGGAAGATCTATCCAAAATACACTGGGTAAACTGGAAAAGGGAACAAGGGCAGGGAATCCCCCTCCTCTTGTTAGTGTTGTTACTAGTGTTAGCGTCCCTAAGTGTCCCAAGATATGTTTACTTGCTGAATACCTTGACCCAAAACAAAAGAGGATCTTCTAAGGTAAGACAGGTGTATTTACTCCAGTGGTCTTGGTCTAGGGATAGTTTCTAGTCACTGTTGGTATTTTCAGATGACAGACTACACATCTCTAACAGGTTTTATACTCAAGAGACTGAACTCTGTGGAGGTACTTAAAAGGATGGAATTGCATTATAAAATGGTTGATTGCCTGAGCTCTTCAACCAGATGGCTGTGGTTTGAGTTCTGGTTTTGCTCTTTATTGGAGACGGAGCCGTGAGAAGTTTGTTAAATCTCCTCCTCACAAAGTTCCCATTTAAGATAGAATACGAAGTTGCTTCTAGAGTGGGGATTAAATGAGCCAGCACATGTCCAGGTCTCTGGAAAAATTCAGCATTCAGTGTTAGCTATCAATCTTCCACTTCTGTGTCAAGTATTTAAAGTATAGGCAACATCTTTACAATTTTCCAAATTTTCCAGTTTGTCAAGTGCATTCTCTGATGCGCTCCCCACACCAACCCGTTGTAGCAGAGCAGATACTGTCCCACTGGGGAAAAGAGGACGGATTAGAGATCTGTGATTTCCCCCAAACCTTGCCTCTGCCATGTCATGGAACCTGAATGTCAATCCAAATCTTCCATGTTCCCAGTGCTCTTTCCAGTGGATCAACTGACCCAGCTGATACACGACTAGAAAGATTATAAGAGATTCCAACACAAGTTCTAGGTTTCTGTGCAGTGGTTGTGTCGGGGATCCCCCAGACCACCCTCAGGCGCAGTGACTCACTAGGCGGACTTACAGACCTAAGAAAAGCCGGTAAACATGTGCTAATTGTTTTTACAGTAAAGAACACAGGTTAAAATCAGTAAAGGTAAAGATGCATAGAGGAGGAGAAACCAGGCATGAGCTTCTAGGTATCTTCTCCCAGAAGATTGTACAGGTCGTGCTAAATTCTTCCAGCAACGATATGTGATGACACGTACAAAGTTTTATTGCCAACCGGGGAATGCACCTGAGCCTTCGTGTCCAGGCTCGTTATTCGGGATCCGTCACATAAGCATGGAACACCTGAGTGACTGACCTTAACTACTCAATCTCCGGGTCTCCAGAGGTCAAACGAATATAGTGTGGCCCAGGACCCTAGGCAAACACAACAGATGTTCACCAGAAATTACGTTGTTAGCATAAATGATCAGACTTGGCCCAAAGAATCTATTATACAAAGACACTATCATCAGGAAGGATATTCCAAGGGCCTGGAGGTTATCTGACAGTTAAGGCCAGTCCTTTCTTTAGAATGTGCGAGGTTTGAGTACTCCAAGTTTGCAGGGCTAATCTTGTAAAGGGATGATATGTCAGAGGTATTGTGTCTGGGAATCCGGAGGATACCAGAGCACAGCACGGGGTAGCTCAGAGGCAGACCCAGCCCAAAGGTGAGCCTAAGAACCAATTTCTAAGTTTGGTCCATGCATCGATCCTCCACACCAATGGGCATTTTCAGCTATTGCGGTGGGCTACCAGAACCTGGAAAACCTGCCTTTGATCCCAGCTGTGATTGGGCACTCCTGTCTCTATTTTGGACCCATTGGCATTCTGGGAGTATCATACGTTTCCCAGAGGAGGGAGAGGGAGAAAAGCCTTACTGTTACTCAAGAACTGACTCGAAAGGAAGGGTTTTATTGCAGGCACATTCAACATTGCATTATAAGAGTAAGATAATGACATAGGCAAAACTCAGGCAACAGAAAACTCAGAATGGCTGAAACAGCTAAGGGATTTATTATTTCACATAACAAGAAGGTCTGAGGTAGTACAACTTCAGTGTTGTTTGATTCAGCACCTTGACAACATCATCAAGAGCCTAAATTCTTCTGCTCTTCCATTCTGATCATGTTGGTTAGCTTCCTCATGGCAAAAGAAAAAAAAAAAAAAAAAAACAACAACAACAAAAAAGTGGCCGTAGCAGTCCAGGTATCACATCTTTACAGTCCATTATCTGAACACAAAAAAGGGGACTTCTGTTTGTATTTTTTCAAAGAGCTAAGAGACCTTTTCCAGAAGCCTCCCCCACCAACTTCCTTGATGTGCCCCTGACCAAATCTTCTTCTTCTTAAGCCAATTGCTGGCAAGGAATGAAATTCTCTCCATTGGCTTAGTGTAACCAAACTTCAACGCCTGAGACTGGGAATGGGATCAGCATTCCCTAAAGCCCATGGTGCCTTGGGAAAGTGTGGATACTAGAAAAAACTCAGGGTCCACTAGAAAAGAGTGAGTGATTGCTATTGGATAGGCAACCAAAGTTGTGTCCTACAGCAAACTCGCAGGGAGATCGGCACAGCAGAGGCAATTCTCCACAGCTTCTGAAACCTCCAGTCCTCATGGGGGAATCCCAGGGGTCATCTGTGTTGCCTTAGTTTCTTGAAATGATTCCTAGGAGAAGAGTACAAAAACTTAAAGAGCCATGTTGGATACTCCTATAAGCTTTATTTTCCTACTCTTTGTCCAAAGGAGAGCCCTTGACTTTAGTAAGGAAGCACACCCTTTGTTTCACCAATGTCTTGATCGGTAATTCAGATGTGCCCCCCCCACTGGTCCCAATGCTGGTGCTTCTGACTAAAGTCCCTTAAATCTTAGACAGATCTCTGTCACCAGAGGGACCACAGAGGCTTTCCACATTTGTCAACTTTAAGAGTCTTTCCCTTATCCCATGAGATTTTACAAAATTAAGACTTTCTGTCCTCTTTTTCTCTTCCCCTTGCCCATTTCACCTTCCATTGTCCATGGGGCGCCTGTGTGGCTCAGTCGGTTAAGCATCTTCCATTGTCCACAGACCCTCAGGTTTGGTAACCTTCCATCAGGAAATGGGATGGCTGAGAACCTTCCCCAGTGAAACTCAGTGTAAGATTCCATTAATCTAACAATCCCTTTGGCCATTCCCAGTCTTTTCAATTTACAGAAATAAATTTGTGCTCTCGACTGGTGGAAACAGCTTTCCAGCTATTATTTCTCAGCTGAAAAACCATTCAATGGCTTTTATAATTTGGTATTTTGTATCTGGCTTCCAAACACTCTATCCTAGAACTGATAATACATTTCACTTATCTTAAGTGCTTCCCCTCCAGAGCCATCCACCCACCCTCCTTATTGTGTTTAAATGCAGGAGGAGACATTGACATCCTGACCCTCTATTAGAGCTCAATTCCTTTTTCTTTGCACTTCTGTCTCCTGTTGTCAAGTTCCCTGAGAACCAGCTCAATAGTTACCTCACACTTTTGGTGATCTGTCATTATTTCCTTATTCAGCCTCTTCCAATTAAATGATTTGGGAGAACTGTCTTTTTACAGGCTGGCTTACACGATAGTGGATGGGCTATCTGTAGGTGAAAATATGCTTCACGATCCTTTTTTCAGACAGATGCCTTAAAAGTCGACTCTGGAGGCTGTAAACATGAAAGATTCCCGAGGAGCATGAGGAGTGAGGGAGGTTATCGCAGTATTCCTTTGACGGGAACTCACACTTTAACATATGAGCTTGTTTGCAGAGGTTTTGCTTTTTTTTTTTCCTGATTATAAAAACAATACAGGTTCATTGTAGAGAATTTAGGCAAAAAAAAAACCCGTATTTCCTTTATATGGACAGACAGCTATCAGAAGAGATGTGGAGGAGTATATTTAAGGCAAACATCCTAATGAATAAGACTGAATCACATACTGTACTTGCACAGTTACTGTAATATGCATTCTAGGCATAAGTCCAGATTGTCAGACCTTATGCTGGCAATTTGTTATCAAATGAATACTGATCACTCACATCTAAAACATTTAAGATATTTTCTTAAAGAAATATGGTGCGGGTCAATTCAACAAACAGTCAACAGCAAATATATTTAAGTTCCTGTTAAGTTCCCGGTACTGTTCTAGGTCAAGGAGTGTGGCAATGAGCAGAACAAAGCCTTCACAAAGCCCTCACGGAACTTACATTTTTGTGACTAACACAGACAAACAAATAAATATATAAGGGCCTCTTGCACAGAAGCCCTGAAGGAAGTGAGAGCCTCGCCTATGCTGATACCTGAGGGAGAGCAAGTTAAAAAGCACTAACTCAGAAGCACATGTGGGATGCTGCAGGGACAGCAAGGAGGCCAGTACGACTGGCCTGGGGTAAGCAAGAGGTTGTGTGGTGAGGAGATGAGGCCAGAGAAGCACGAGGAGGCTAGATCATGCAGGGCTTAGACCTTGGAAGGACTTCTAATTTGACTTAGAGATGGAAAGTCCTAGAGGGTTTTGGGCAGAGATGACCTGACTTAATTTTTTAAAGGAATATAAATGGTAACAAATGGACCATTGCAAAGAACACTATGACCGTGATGAAGAGAATAGAGAAGAAAGGCATTAATCTAAGTAATTTTGGAAAATGGTATTTTCACTATATATTGTGTATTAGTAGTCTAAGTTCTCAAGAGGAACAGAACCAGTAGGAGATACATACAGATTAGATAGATTAGATAGATAGATAGATAGATAGATAGATAGATACAGATAGATACCATGTGTTCTATATCATACCTATCTGTGATATATTATAAGAAATAAAATCACACAGTTATGGAGGATGAGAAGCCCCGGGACCTGCAGTCAACAAATTCCTCACCCAAGAGAGTTAATGGTTCCAGTCTGAGTCTGATGGCCTATGAATTAGGGTAGCTGATGGTATAAGCTCTAGTGTGAGTCTGACACCAAAGGAAGAAGAAAACCAATGCCCCTGCTGGAAGATAAACAGAGAGAAAAAAATTATTTCTTACTCAGCTTTTTATTCTATTCAGCCATTCAAAAGACTATATTTGGCCTTCGCATTGGGGAGGACCATCTGCTTTACTCAGTTTACTGATTCAAATGTTAATCTCATTCAGAAACACCCTCACAGACACATCTAGAAATAATGGTTATCTAAATATCTGGGCATCCCATGGCCCATTCAAGTTGAAACATAAAACTACTCATTACATACTGTAAGGTTAAAAACAAAATGAACTTACGGAAATATTTTATTTGAATTGATAAATTTGTTTTTCACAGAGGTATGAGTTAGCAACTCTGAAACTACTTTATGTCCCATTATAGGATTGTGCAAATAAATAAATAGATTGTAGATAACAAGAACCAGGTATCTTAATAAAAGAGAAAGGAGATACAAATGAGGAAAAAGGGGAGACTACAAGGAGCCTTGTGGTGTTGAATTGGAATCAGATATATAAATGCAAATCATGGTGTTAAATAGAGGGGTGTGTGTGTGTGTGTGTGTGTGTGTGTGTGCACGCATGCACACGCATACAAATATTTCCTAGATCTTTCACTGAAAGGGACTGGAAGTGATGACACCCCAGTAATGATGAGCACACCTTGTACCCCTGCATCCTGATTTCTAAGCATTATTCTCCAATCAAAGGAACTAGGGCTACTTGGAGAAATGGCCGATTCCAAGACAGGAAAGGGAAAGTCAAAGGATAAGCCTGGACTTAATAGAATGCCAATTAATGAATGGTGAAGGAATGATAGAAAAATTATTCTTTTATAAATATCACAGTAATAATTGTCACAAGCTAGTGAGATTGCCAAAATTAACGGGCAACTATGATGAGAAATAGGATATTTGCATAGTCTCAACGTATCTCTCCACAAGACGGTTACTGGTTACAATGAGAAAAAAACATAACTTCACAGTGGAGAGTCCTGGCAGACCACCTTAACCAAATGATCAAAGACAACATCACCAATGAGGAGACATACCGATTTCATTTATTTCCTGATATGCTGCATCAAGAAGGGCATAATATCACTTCTTTAATCTCCTTGCCAACAATGCACAATCTCCATATAATCATGAAAAAACATCAAACCAATTCAAACTGAAGAACTCTAAAATAGCAAGGCACAGAAAATAAGGAATTGTTTCAGATTGGAGGAGATTTTAAAAACTTAAGAACTACATGCAATATGGAACTTAGATTGAATTTTGGACTGGAAAGAACAATTGAAGAAAACTGAATAAGGTCTGCAGATTAGTTACTAGTAGTATATAGATATTATCTTCCAAAATAGAATTAGGCTCCCAGTTAGTCAAAGTTATTAAGAAAATGACTAATACATGAAAGACAGTAATCAAATGTATTATTTCTAGGAAAGGGAAAAAGTGCTTAGAGTTTAGAAATTAGAGTTACAGCTGAGTTACACACTTTAAAATTATGCAAAATGTTCCAATCAGTTTGATATAGAACTTCGAAATGATTCAAGTTCCATTCATCTCAAATCTGGTAACTTTCTTTCTCTCCCAGTTCAAATCCCTGAAGTATAAGGACAAGGAACTGTTAGAGCCAACCCAAAGAAAGGAAAAGCCATCTATGCTGGAAAAGGAACAAGATTAGCACTCCATAACTGAGCTTTGACCCTTGAATTGTCTTTAGGCCAAAATTTTTCCAACTAATTTAAAGCATCCAGTTTTATGCTTTTCCCTGAATTATGAAATGCATGATATGTATGTCTCTGAATAAAGAGGAAAAATAACTACTCTTTGCTTGCTTTGTCCTGTTTCCTTCTCTACGAGTTGATCTTTTTATTCAAGTTGATTTCCATGAGAAAACTAACCCCGAATTGCTCCAGACAGGAGCTGGACCATGTGAACTTCCTACACAGTCTAATCTGCCTCTTCACATTGGTATTCTTTCAGTATGTTTCAATATGTTTGTTTCAACATACTGTTCAATAAGTATGTTTCAATGTCTTTTTCAAGAAGTTTGTTTAGTGGGGTGAACGGTACTATACTGTATTCCACTAGGTCACATCACTATGCCATTGTTGGGAGACAATTCTCCAGGGTCTCTTGTATAGCCACACATCTTGTAAGCAAGGTACTAACTGCTCCTTGTTCCAAACTATCTGATCCGGAAACCTGTGTCCCCTACTAGCACCCAATGAAACAGTGGCAGACAAACTTCCTCGCATGCAAGGAGAGCAAAGTCTTACATCCTTGACAGGTTTTGACAGTTGTTTTAACTTGTTGATCACAAGTACTAATGTCAGGAATGAGATTTCAGGATTGGTGCTCAATCGTGTAACTGCGTTATATGATCTGCTAACAAGCACCACAAAAATACTCACTTGAGACAGGTTTAGCACCTATAGGGAGTTTGGTTTTGTTTCTTTATTTGTGTGTTTTTAACTATTTTTCCCAGAAGTCCGTGTCTCCTTTAGTGGGAATGGGACCAACTTGTGTTTCTTTCAGCCCCAGGTAGAGCTGGTTTCAAAAACCTGACTTAGAAATAAGCCATCCAGAGAAAGACAGATACCATATGTGTTCACTTTTATGTGGATCCTGAGAAACTTAACAGAAACCCATGGGGGAGGGGAAGGAAAAACAAAAGAGGTTAGAGTGGGAGAGAGCCAAAGCATAAGAGACTCTTAAAAACTGAGAACAAACTGAGGGTTGATGGGGGGTGGGAGGGAGGGGAGGTTAGGTGACGGGCATTGAAGAGGGCATCTTTTGGGATGAGCACTGGGTGTTGTATGGAAACTAATTTGACAATAAATTTCATATATTAAACAAACAAACAAAAACACCTGACTTAGCTGGGATCATGGTTCTAATTCATGCCAATGGCATTTTAGCCCCCTTATAGATTGGTTCCCCAAGCAAGTGTCTCCTAACTTGCTCCATAATCTGGTTCTGTTACTTACAAGAGCAAACGTGTGCATGTGTGCGTGTGTGTGCGTGTGTGCGTGTGTGTGTGTGTGTGTGTGTGTGTGTGCAGGAGCATCTTCCTGCTTCTGCCCCTCCCCGCTGAAAGCCTTGCTGCTGTGATCAACATGTTTCTGCAAGCCCAGAAAATTATATTCATTACATTTCTGGGTCCGTTTTAGAAACAGCTCTGAAAATCTCTAAGTCTCTTTTGTTTTTTTGTTCGTTTTAGAGCATCACGTGTGGTGCCGGGAAGGACAGTTGAGGAGACGTGGAAAGGTGGCACCAGATGGTATGGATCACATAGGAGACTGAGTAGGTGGATGGTTGTGATGGGTCTTTTCTTAGGAACAGATGTGTTGCCAGGTTGCAGCAGCTCAGAAAGATGAGATGGGTACTTGCCATCAATCTTATCTTTTCTGTCAGAGATTTCCTGAATAGGAGTAGGGTTTGGCTCTTTCTTTTTATCTGTTGCCCTGTAACCAAACTGAAACGCTCCATTTGCTGGGAGGGACTACTACCCTATATCGTTTAATGTACGATATCGCCCCCTGTAGGATGCTCCATTACTTTGTGATCCACTGAGACGGAAAAATCCCTGCTAATTAACTGTGACACATTGCATATTATAAGACACATCCCTTAAATTAAAAAAAAAAAAAAAAAAAAAAAAGTTTTTTTAAAAAAAGAACACCTCCCAATTTCAGAAGGGTTAAAACTTGAACAACAGTGTGTATCTAAGGATTCATGACATTTGGCAACACGGGTGGCAGGCTCTGGGCCTAGGCCATTTCAGTGTTTAAACACATAATACGCGCCCCTCTCCCTGACATTCATTATCTCCAGCCCTGTCGGCCATGCTGCAAAAGAAGGGGTATAAATCCCATTTTACAAAGCAGGAAACTAAGCTCTTAGAGGTCAGGGGAGGTGAAGGGGGAGCTGCTAGGAGGAGGGGGAGCCAAGATTCAAACCCAGCCCAGTCACCTCTCCATGCTGAGAAGCTCTTGGTTCCTGTGAGGAACTGTCACTTTGACGAGGCTGTACGGGTTGCGAGTGGCTCTGAGGAGGACACCAAATCTAAATATTTGTGGATTTGTTTGAGAAACAATTCCCACCCGCCACACAGCTGTCACACAGCAATGATTGTGAGTCTGCGCTCCTCTCTTGAAGCTCGAGTTAAAAGTGAAAGGAGGGGTGAGGGGGTGGCGATCGCCCCACGGCAGCCATTACTAGAGACCTCATGGGGCTGATGCTTCAGGAAGCAACAGAATGCGGCGTCATTGTTCACCTCCTGTCAAGTCTTTATTTTTAAGGAAAAAGCCCTTTCCGAACTCTGCCTCCATACGGTTTTTGGCCCCTTCCAAGGGGTTGAAACGTTGAAGGCGTTGAAGTCTTAAAGCAGATGCCTGCAGCATTCCCAGTACATTATTGAGAATATACCTTTCTCTCTCCCTCCCTCTCTCTCTCAGCTGTGATGTGAAGAAGTCTTAAGCACAGCCAAGAACAGAATTTTAACTGATGGCAAAAATATAAAGCCTTGAGGTAATGTTTTATCACTGTTTATTATTGTATCCAAAGAAGAGGCCTTGACAAGTGTTGGCTGCTGCTGGGTTGCCATGGCACCAATCAGTCAAGCAGGGATGGGATTTGCAAAGCCTGCTTAACCCTTTTTCTTACCCATTAGTGCCAAGCTGAAAGAGACTTTCATTTCGTGCAGTACTCTTGGGTGAAGCAGATATGCCCCTTTGTCATGGTGTCTCAGCCTTGCTGCCTGGGTCATCATTCTCCTTCACCCCCTGGCTCCAACATTGCCTGGGTGGGCAGCCATCCCCTGGGCCTCTGAGCACAGGCAGGCACGCATGGCTTCCTCCGACCGGAACACCCATTTGCACCTGTCCTTGCCCCAGCTCCTATTCGTGATCTCTTCTGAAGTCAGCACCTCCTCCAGGTAGACTTCCCATCCTTTCCTCCACTCGCTGTAGGTTATGAAGGCGTCCTATGTGTTCCAGTGACATTCCATCTCAGCACACATCACCTTGAGTATAGTTTTTTGAGATAGTCTTGGTGAAGGGCGTCCCGAGCTAGTGTGCTTGTGTTCGGAGCTCTCCTTCACGAGCCACTACTTGGCTGTGATCTTGGCCAAGTCACTTGGTCTCCCTAAGCCTCAGCCGCTCACTATGTGAAAGGAGAATGAGATTAATATTTACTTCACTAGGGGCGCCTGGGTGGCTCACTCGGTTAAGCGCCTGACTTCGGCTCAGGTCACGATCTCACTGTCCGTGGGTTCGAGCCCCGCGTCGGGCTCTGTGCTGACAGCTCAGAGCCTGGAGACTGTTTCGGATTCTGTGTCTCCCTCTCTCTCTGACCCTCCCCCGTTCATGCGCTCTCTCTCTCTCTCTCTCTGTCTCAAAAATAAATAAACGTTAAAAAAAAATTAAAAAGAAAAAATTTACTTCACAGAATAATGGTGGGGGTTAAATGAGATAATCTAAGCAAAATGCCTAGCCCAAGTGAAAGTTCAATAAACATTAGAGTAAAATCTTGTCTCCTCCATGTAAGCTCCATGGGACCGGAGATCTTGTCTTTTATTTTTGAATATTCAGGACCAACAAACATGAAGCACATAGTGGACATTTCCTAAAGGTCTAACACTGTATGGTCAAGGCACGGGTTTCTCCACATAAATGAATTTTTCGTATAACTAAAGGTTACCCCTGAACAAACACAAAGAAAATCTCTTCTTATTTCTGCTTATTAAATTAATCCGTATATATTGGTGAAAAATTGGAAAACATAGAATTGTAAGAAACAAAATAAAAACTATCTGTGAACCTCCCCTCCACTGTTAACACGTTGGCATACACCCTTTCACACAAGCATCCATTCTTTTTAATGCACATGTATACATTTATATGATATTGAAATATTGTAATTTAATTTTTAAAATATTTATTGGATATTTCTTTATTGATGGACAATTTCTCACAGTGCTAATACTGTGATGGACAGCCTCGTGTCACATGTCTTTGCAAACATATAACATTGTTCTTAAGATCATTTTCTTGAACTCTTTGCGCCATCCAGCAGTTTATAAGTAGAGCCACATCATTGTGTCCTTATCAGCACTGGGCTTTATCTTAAAAAAAAAACATCTTTGGGGCGCCTGGGTGGCTCAGTTGGTTGAGCGTCCGACTTCAGCTCAGGTCATGATCTCATGGTTCATGAGTTCGAGCCCCGCATCGGGCTCTGTGCTGATGGCTCAGAGCCTGGAGCCTGCTTCCAATTCCGTGTCTCCCTCTCTCTCTGTTCCTCTCCCCTTCATGCTCTGTCTCCTTCTCTCGAGAATAAATAAACGTTAAAAAAATTAAAAAAAAATCTTTGCCAATTTGATAGATGAAAAATAGTATCTCATTTCCCCCCTCCTTATATAAATTGATTACATAGCTCCTCACTTAAATCTTCTGATGACTCAGTGTGGTCGTTTTGAGCATCAAGTACTTATTCTCTGAATCTTCTTGCAATTCACAGGGGCTAATGAGGTATGTGAAGCACTTTGTCCCTACATTGAATGGCCCCAGATGGCTGGGCTTTTCTTCTTTGATTTTAGTTTCTTCCTACACTGTAACTACCTTATGTAGCTTCTTGCTGCTTCCAACGGGACATCAACTCTCCTAATTCTCTATTTTTGATTCATTGTGTTTAACAAGTTGTTCCTTGTGTGCTTACAGTGTACAAGGTTTTTGGAAAGACTTTGAAGGAGAAAAGAATACAAATGGTAATAGAGTATATTAAGTACCTACTCTAAACGAGGAAATAGAGTTGTAAACAATTATATAATGGAGTCAACTGGAGATAGAGGGAAGAGTCCTAAAATTAGGACTGAGGGCAAAATGAAACAAGATTCCTCAGTGGGATCTAGTATTTCTTTTATTTTTAAGCGTTTATTTTTGAGAGAGAGAGAGAGAAAGACAGAGCGCAAAAGGGGGAGAGGCAGAGGGAGAGGGAGACACAGAATCCAAAGCAGAATCCAATGCTGACAGCTCAGAGCCTAACGCGGGGCTTGAACCCATGAACTGTGGGATCATGACCTGAGCTGAAGCAGATGCTTAACCAATGGGGCCCCTAGGGATCTAGTGTTTCTTAAAACATGCTTTAAAATTCTACCAGAGGGGTGCCTGGGTGACTCCATCAGTTAAGCATCTGACTCTTGATTTCAGCCCAGGTCATGAGCTCGTGCTTCATGAGTTTGAGCACTGCATGGGGCTTTGCACTGCCAGTGCAGAGCCTGCTTGGGATTTTCTCTCTTCCTGTCTCTCTACTCTTCCCCTACGTTTGCTTTCTCCCTTTCTCTTTCAAAAAAATAAATAAATGAACTAAAGAAAATGCTTTAAAATTCTACCATAAGAAATTATCATTGAATAAAATCCTTCTAACCTGTTGGCATGGAAACTAGATAAAATTATTTAAATCCTGTGCTAAATGAGATTAAATAAGATTGATTTGGGGCTCGGTGTGCTTCTTCTGTGATAAGGGCTCTAAACCCTGCTGGCTCTGACTACAAAAATGTCAGCTGGCTCTTCAGAGGACATTCTTGCTTCTTTCTTTGGTCCCAGCTATGTTTTTTTTTTTTGGGGGGGGGGGGTGGTGCCAAGATATTCCAGTTAAATGTTTCTGTATAATAGTAAGAAATAGTGAGAAAGGGTGACATTAATGATATGATTTCTTTGTAACTGAACAATCTGAGCTTCTTTCCTTTTGTTGTGCCTTTGAAAAAGATGCTTATTCAGGGTGATCCAACCAGTTCAAATGTAAATATTACTCAGTATCTATTTTATTTATGTGTGGGAAAAACACGCATCTTGAAAACTTTACTTGGGGCACCTGGGTGGCTCAGTCAGTTAAGCATCCGACTTCAGCTCAGGTGATGATCTCGCAGTTTGTGAGTTTGAGCCCTGCATTGGGCTTTGTGCTGACAGCTCAGAGCCTGGAGCCTGCTTTGGATTCTGTGTCTCTCTCTCTCTCTCTCTGCCCCTCCCCTGCTCGTGCTCTCTCTCTCTCTCTCTCTCTCTCTCTCTGTCTCAAAAATATATAAACGTTAAAAACATTAAAACAGAAAACTTGGCCTAACATATATTTCCTGAATGCTTACTGTGTGCCAGGCACTAAATATTTCACTACCGGTTTGCAAATTCCTAACTAGAATTGTTTTTAATTAATTTTCACCCAGATGTACTGACATACCTAAGCCCCAATGTGATCTGTAATAAGATGATTTTTTTCCTATGGAAGCTTTATTATACAGTATAGAACCAGATTCACCAGAGGAATATCTGATTTAGTGTAACATTTACCCCATTTCTCTATAGCATATTATCCCATATAATGTTTCTTGTGATTGCCAAGATAAAAAAATTTTACAAACAATAATAAATGAATGATGGGCAATTTTTCTAGAATTGCTTTTCATCTTTGTCAGCTTTATGAAGGTTTTCACATTTCCACATATGTAGCTCCAAAGAGTGTGTGTGTATTGGGAAAACGTTTTGATAATGAATCTGACACATATTCTTTTAACAACCCCAGAGAGAACACAGATCATTTATTGCTAGTTGTTTCAATAATTTTTCTACAATGAAAGGATTCATGTGGTTAAAAAGATCCATCCTATATGTACTTGTTCGAGTGCCTATTTATAAACCTTTATGACTAACTCCTTGATTTCCTATCAGCACTTAAAGTTGGTGGGCAAAGCCTGACTTATTTGAGTTATGCATCCACAAAACCTCCCTTCTTTAAAAAAAAAAAAAAGTTGTTCCAGATAGCTGACTCAAGGCTATCCCTTGGAGCCGGTTATGTGCATATTATGCTACTACTAAGCAATGTCTTCAGGGGTGACTGAAGCATAATGTTCTACTGGTCCTCTGCTTCAATTAAAAAGCTCAATGTGTAGTATTAATTTGACTTTATATTAGTAAACAAAATTGTAGGTTCAGTGACAAAGAGAAATCGTATGGTAACAACTGTACAAGATAATTATTGTAGCATGATCTCTTTAGGTTACATCTGAAAACTGTCCTTTATTCTCATCTCAAATGATTTCGTCAACCCCTTCACACACACACACACACACACACACACACACACACACACACACAGATCTTAAACAAACACTATCAAGGCTTCTAGTAGGTCAAAGCCACATCTGTAGAAAAACACATCCCCCCTTAAGCTTCTGCCTAGGAAAACTCAAGGTTGACAAAATAATTTGTTTGTTCTAGTCAACACCTGAAGATAGGACACCTGTTATCCAATCTTCAAGCAGTAGAAGTCCTGTTTCCATAACAGCCAGTTAACAAACCCCAATGGCCTAATCATGTTGACCAATCCCCCGATTTGCTTCTTGTAATTTTCCACTTCTGTGACTCTCACTCAGTCTCTACATCTCTACACAAATAAACATTGAACTCGGTTCTATGCTCGATTCCTTTTTCTCTACTGTACTAGTTACTGAAGAAAGCCTGTTTTTACTGGCTTTAACGAATGTCTGGCTTTTTTTTTTAATAATCCATCTGAAAATTTAAGCTAAACCAATCAAAATGTAGATGCACAAAAACTTTTAGCTTACCTCAAAAACACGTCAATAGCACTAGTCTATGAATTGACCATAGTAGAGTATAACTGGCCAGAGTCAGGACAACAGGTGATTCACAATCCATTCTGTGAAGAGAATTTAAAATAATGTTCTGCTCATCTCAATCATTCCTTCCATAAAATGGATTCCCTTGGGGCGCCTGGGTGGCTCAGTCGGTTGGGCGGCCGACTTCGGCTCAGGTCACGATCTCACGGTCCATGAGTTCGAGCCCCGCGTCAGGCTCTGGGCTGACGGCTCAGAGCCTGGAGCCTGTTTCACATTCTGTGTCTCCCTCTCTCTCTGACCCTCCCCCGTTCATGCTCTGTCTCTCTCTGTCTCAAAAATAAATGTTAAAAAAAAATTAAAAAAAAATAAAATAAAATGGATTCCCTCAATCCAAGAGGGAAGTCTTTTTACAGAAACAAAACAAAACAAAACAAAACAAAAACTAGTCGGGATGAACTGTAGTCAAAATTGAAAGCGTCACCCTTATCCAAAAGATTTTTCTGTTGGTGACGACTTTCATTTCTGTTGGGCATTCCGGAGGCACTTGTGCTAGATTTCCTCACTGACCTTCTGGGAGGTGGAGCTGAAGTGGACCTTGGGGCTGGCTTTCTAACAGTCGCCCCTCAGACGACTTGTCAAAGGCAACCATGCCGCCTCCCTGTGAATGAGCTGAGATGTCAGGTGGGGTTTGCTGGAGTTGTCTGGGGAAGGAGCCAATCGTCTTTGCATCCTGTACGTGGACGAGGATGAAGTTAGTACCATAAATAGAGGGCAGAAAAAGAAGGAAGCTGGATTCCAGATGATGTTGCCGAGCCCCTGAATCAACCACCCCTACGGCCTGCCTCTACTTAAAGTTGTAGAAGAGAATGCATTGTTTGTGACAGTTTGAGTTGGTATTCTGTTACTGGAAACCAGAGACATCTTAATTGAGACAAGAATCTACATAATGTTCTGTTGGGTTTTCTCTCTACCCGCAGTAGCAGAGCCCAGGGAGGAACGAGGAGCTGTCCAGCTCAAGGGAGCCCCCCAGGGGCAAAACTGTCTGTTTGATCTGAGCAGGGGAAGGTGGGTCTCCTAAAACTCAGCTGACCAGCGGCTACAGCAACAGACATTTTGATGACAGAGGGTGGTTAGGGACAAGGCAAGGAGAAATAAGTTTGAAAGCAGCAAGTCCGTGAAGGCAGCTAAATGTGTATGTGTCGGGGTTGGGGGATGAGGTAGCTTCGGGTGAGCTAGAGGAGGAGATGAACATTAAACAGAGGGGGAAAAAATGAAGACAAATATGTAAGAGGATACTAAAGATTTCTTTTTCATTTTTCTGAAAAAGTATGTTATTACTTTTGGATTACCTGGCTTTTTGTTTATTTTTAAAGATCACTTAGAACTTATTTCTGAATCCATCTGGTCCTGGTGATTTTTGTGTTTGATAATAGATCTTTTAAACGGAACACCAAAAGGAAGCTACCTCCATCCTGATGGTCTCCTTGGCTGCAAATGCCCCTGGTCTTTCAGCCTCAGGGATGGAGAAGACTTGGCCCGTTTATTCAGCTCTCTTGAAAGACCAAGGAGCCCAGTAGGCATCCCAGGAGCACCTGCCTGTGCTGGTGCCATCTCTTTCCCTTCAGAGGCCCATACACTCCTTTGGGCCAATTGATACTAGTCCCAAGGCTGTTTGCAGCAGGTCTCCAGGCTCTGATTCAGACTAGAGGGCAGAAGTCCTATGTCAGTTGCCAGATTTCTCCATCCAGCCCTGCTCAGACCAAGGCCATGCTCCCATCTTCCAGGTTCAGCCTGCCTGCTAGCAATAGGAACCATTCATCTCTGGAAGAAAGGCAGCTGGAGTGGTGTGGCAGAGGGACAAGGGATATCAACTTCCAAACTCATCAAATGTTTAGGAAGAGAAAAGCTGGAGGAGTCAGATGGGTCCTGTGGAAGATAAACATAGTCAGCCTTGAAGAATTTGCAAGCTTGGGACAAGAGAAGGGAAAGGTATTCCAGACCAGTAGATACATCCGACTTTGAGACATAAAATCAGGAAAGCTGTATGGTGGTTAGCTTCGATGAAGTTTGAGGATAATATAAAACTGGTTGTACAAAATTGGATCCTGATCAAGGAAATCTATGATAGATCAAAGAAATCTATCAAGGCTGATAAATTTTGAATTTGATTCTGGATGTGGCAGAGCAGGATAATATAGTGAAACAGCATGAACTTTGTGGCCAGAAAGACCTGGGTCTAAGTCTCAGATCTTCATTGCTGGCTTTGTGAACTTGGGCAAATTGCTTAAAGTCTCTGACCCTCCTCCTGTAAAATGGAGATGACAATACCTTCTTCCAGAACTCTTGCTAGGAGATCACGTCTGTAAAAGATAAGGACTGGCATGTTGTGAGCTCTCTTTTCTCTTCTGGCAGTATTGAGGAAGGAAGATAGGGTCTCCTGAGACCCCAAAGGAAACAGAAATGTCCCTGAGGGAACCACGTTGAGGCGTGGCAAGAAGAAATCAATTTGAAACGGACAAGGCTGAGAAGATACCCAACTGTACCTGTGGGTTTGTTCCGAGGCCGTTTTTTTGTCAGAGTTGTCAATAATTTTCCCCCAAAGCTAATATACAACTTACAGTGCTCTTTGGAAAGTTTGGAATTATATATTTTTTTTAGCTTTGTATACAAACACATAATTTTTTTTTCCCTTTGAACATGGGGTGGGAGGAGGAGAGGGACATAATGTCCATGATATTTATAATGCTATTTGAGCCATCCTGCCAAAGAAGATCCACAATTACTAATTTTAGGATGAATATGATTAATCTCTGAAATACTAGAAGAAAAATATAATTCCCAGATAAGAGACACTATTTTTTATCAGTTGTTTAAATATTATTCATCTAAAAGAAAAGATTTCAGATCTTAGAAAAATGATCGTAAGAATCTCACAAATACTTCTCAGGTTTTTCATATGTTTTGAAACACTGAAGAAACCATCTGCGGGAAATGCAGCAGATGCGCTAAAGAGTATTCTCATTGAAACAAATTAAAATAAATATATATGCAAAAGTGTCTAGCGTGATGTCCAGCAAATAAGACGAGCTCAGTAAATGTTAGGGGAATCCGCTTAAATCCTTGAATCCAAATTTAGCTCCAAATGCAATCAGACAGCCCTTTGCTCTGGAGCAGATTTGGGGCCAAAAATGCAGCTGGAGTAAGCCTCAAAGGTAACCATTGCTAATTTGAAGCTCTCAGAGACAGTCTGAGGATTGTTTGAAATTCACACAATTTTTCCATGTGTAGTTTAGTGCGTTTCAAGGAGAAAATTGCTATTGTGCCTTTAAGAGGTCCATGATAACCTAAACACATTGTTGATTGGCCGGCTGTTGGGATTAAGATGAGGTTTCTGCCTGGGGCACCTGGATGGCTCAGTTGGTTAGGCTTCTGACTCTTGATTTCAGTACAGGTCATGATCTCACAGTGCCTGAGATCGAGCCCCACATCAGGCTCTGTCCTGACAGCAAGGAACCTATTTGGGATTCTCTCACTCCGTATCTCTCTCTCTCTCTGCTCCTCCCCCATTCACGTTCTCTCTCTCTCTCCCTCTCTCTCTCTCTTTTTTTTTTAATTTTTTTTAAACATTTATTTATTTTTGAGACAGGGAGAGACAGAGCATGAACAGGGGAGGGTCAGAGAGAGGGAGACACAGAATCCGAAACAGGCTCCAGGCTCCGAGCTGTCAGCACAGAGCCCGACGCGGGGCCAAACTCACGGGCCGCAAGATCATGACCTGAGCTGAAGTCGGATGCTTATCTGACTGAGCCACCTGGACGCCCCTCTCTCTCTTCTTTCAAAATAATTAAATGAACTTTTTAAAAAGTTGGGATTTCTGGTCATAGAACAGTGCGGGTATCCACAAAAGAGAAGGTTCTACACACCTTCTCTTTTAAGCGTTGACTGGCTATCAGATGTATTAACTGGAGATCTTGTGTGTGTGTGTGTGTGTGTGTGTGTGTGTGTGTGTGTGTGTGTATAGTCCTATTAATTGAGTTCTCATTATAGCCCAGGTACTGGCAGACATTTTCTCCTTCAATCCTTGGAACAACCCTATGATATAGGCATTATTATCATCTCCACCTATATATGGGAAAACACAGTCTGAGGTAAAACCAGGGTAGTGTTGGTCGGTCAGCAGAACAGGAAATCGGATTGACCTCAGTTTAAATCTTGACCCAAGACTTTGGCATTTCCTACCTGTCATGGGCCTCCATTTACTAATTGCAGCTTTGCTAGAATAATTCTTAGAAGACTCGCATTGGAAATTGAGGTCATAATTATCTGACAAATATTTTTTAATAACTGCTAAGGGCAAGTCGTGGACACCCAATGCCCAACAAGCAAGGTTTGGGAATAGCTCGCTCAAATTTGTTTTATTTACCAGGTTGTTCAGCATTGTGAAGACTTAGTTTGGATTTCCCCTGCACCGTGGCACCGAGCTAGAGCTAAATTTTTAGGAGCTAGTAAACCCCCATGGATTTAGCGACTTTCTCTTTGCTTCTTACAAAATCCCCTCCCATCACCATCCCCCTCCATGACGCAGGTGTTCTGTATCCTACCTGCGTCCACCAGAAGATACATGAAGGGAAAACTGAATAAACCCATACAGTTGTACCATATTTACCATTTCCGGGACGCTTGTTTCCTTCCTGAAGATCCAAGTTCCCATCTGGCAGCATTTCTTAGTCTTCTGGCAACCACTTCTCTTAATTTCCATGTATCTGAAAATGGTTTTGATTCACTGTTATTTTTTAAGTGTTTTAATCGAGAAATAATTTACCTTCAGCTAAATGCACACATTTCAATGTACAGCTTGATGAATTTTTGTGTAGGTGTATATTCATGTAGCTACCGTCCCAATAAAGATGAAAACATTTCTGCCACCCCAAAACTTCCTCAGTACCTCCCTGTAGTCAATTCCCTTCCTTATACCCCAGACTTGGTAATCATTAGTCTGTTCTCAGTCACTATAGTTTTGCCTTTTCCAAAACTTTGTGTAAATAGACTCGTCAAATATGTACCCTTTCAAGGTACAAATATGTACCCTTTTTTCACTTGGCACAATTCATTTCAGATTTATCTAAATCATTGCCTATATAAGGAGTTCGTTTCTTTTCATTGCTGAGTAGTGTTCCATTGTATGGATGTACCACAGTTTGTTGATACATTTGCCCCTAAGGATACCTGGCTTGTTTTCAGTTTCTGGCAATTTTGGATCGAGCTGCTGTAACATTAGGAAACAAGTTTTTTGTATGAATATGATTTTCGATTATCTGAGTTAAGTGGATGATGGCTGAGTTATAAAGTAAGTGTATGTTTAATACTATAAGGCACTGCCAAACTGTTTTGCAAAGTACTATGCCATTTAATATTTCCACCCAAAATAGTATGAGTTTTGGTTGCTTTGAACCTCCCTAGCACTTACTCTTACCAGTTTCATTTTATTTATTTACTTAAATTTTTTTTTTTTTTGGGAGAGAGAGAGAGAGAGAGAGAGAGCATAAGCAGTGGAGGGAAAGAGAGAGAGGGAGAGAATCTTAAGCAGGCTCCAAACTCTGCTCAGAAACCAACTCAGGTCATGATCCCACAACCCTGGGATCATAACTCGAGTAGAAACCAAGAGTTGGACGCTCAACTGACTGAGCTACCCAAGCACCCCCAGTTTCATTTTATTTTAACCGTTCTAATAGGTGATATCTCATTATGGTTTTAATTGGCATTTTCTTAATCACTAACAATGCTGAGCATCTTTTCATGTGATCATTTACCATCTATATATCCCCTTCGGTGAAGGGTCTTCACATCTTTTTTCCATTTTTTTCCCTAGGTTGTTTCCTTATTGTTGAGCTTTGAAAGTTCTTTATATATTCTGGCTACAAGTCTTTGGCTGGATATGTGTCATTCTACAAACATTTTCTCTCAGTCTGTAGCTAATCTTTATTTTCTTAACAGTGTCTTTTAAATTTTTTTTAACGTTTATTTATTATTGAGAGACAGAGAGAGACAGAGCATGAGCATGGGAGGGACAGAGAAAAGGAGAGACACAGAATCTGAAGCAGGCTCCAGGCTCTGAACTGTCAGCACAGAGCCTGACGTGGGGCTCGAACTCACAAACTGTGAGATCATGACCTGAGCCGAAGTGAGACACTTAACCGACTGAGCCACCCAGGCGCCCCTTAACAGTGTCTTTTAAAGAGAAGCTTTCAGTTATGATAAAGTCTAATTTATTATTTCCTGTTTATTGGTTTGTGCTTTTCTGTCATATCTCAGAAATCTTTGACTAACCCAAGGTCACAAATAATTTTTCCTATGTTTTATACTAGAACTTTTACAGTTTTACATTCTACACTTAGGTCTACGAGAGATTTTGAATTCCTTTTAATATATGGTTCAAGGTACAGTCAAAGTTCTCTCTTTTTTCCTGCATATGAATGTCCAACTGTTCCAACACCATTTTTTGACTCCCTGACTCCATGTGCTCCATTGATTCTCTATTAACAGTTGATTTCATCTTTATTACGTCTTTTGAGAATTTTATTTCATCCTCACTTTGGCCGAGAACTGTGTTTTGAGCTTGAGTAATACAGTATTTGAATGATTTAGGAGGGACGAATGAGAGGGAGGACAGGAAATAAAAAGCAAAACAGAAAGTCCATTGAAAATCTTTGGGCTGCCTCACCGAGAGAGCACAAACCTTACACACGACCCAGGCTCAAGGAAAGGTCTGAGCCTGGGATCCTGCCTGGAGAAGGCGTAATTAGGTGTCTGCCTCAGGACTAGGGCCTGTGGCCAACTCCTGTTAGGACTGCATAAGGCTCTCTTAAGACAAAGAGTGTCAAGAGAGAAAAGAAGGCTCTGAATGGGGGCTAGCAGCTATGAAAGAAACCTCTCCCCCTTTTCAGTTATATCCAGGGTTGAGTCATTGTTTTCAGTGTAAAATACCAAGAACCTCCATACCTGAGTGGGTAATCTCTTGTTCTTGCTAAGACTCAGATTAGTAAATGTGAACCAGGCCCACGGATGTCAATCTGGCAGCCTAGTGTAAAAACCGTGGGCAGAAAGGTTTCCTCCTCCTCCTCCTCGTTCTCCTCCTCCCTCTACAGGAAGGCAACATAAAGGAACTATTAGTCAATGGCCCAAATAATTACTTTAGCTTCGGCTACCAAAAATTGTGTTGTCGTGCTTGGTGGCTGGCAACAAAATGCAGACATGTGGCCCATCTGCACTGTCACTCAGATTGTCGAATGGTTAAGGGGACACCCCGCCATTATTATAGTCACCCTTGCAGACGGAGGTCCCTTTGTTCCCTGTTGCTTCCTAGTTATCTTTGCATTCTAGAAGAGGCAGCGTGTGAGATGCCTCCGTCTCGTGCACCGTCTTTCACATCGTTGTTGTCTTAAAGTCACACACGGTGCCGGTAGGATGAGATACTTGTACATTTCTCATGTATTAGTCCCGGCCATCAACACCCTGAAACAAATCGAATTTACACATTCTGCTGTGACGAGCACGCGTGGTCCAAAGTCCTCAGTCAATCAGCCGGCCTAGTTGCGCTGGGCAGACCTAGCTTCGGGCTGAACGGGATACCACAGCAACCAGATGGCAATGTGAAAACAGAGAGGTTTTGTGAAGATTACGTATACAGGAAACGACACCACTGCTAGAACAATTCGGTGAGTTGCTAAATTTTCTAGGCTTTTGTAGGAGTTTACTCATATCGCCTCCTACTTAGCCATATTCATGCCTGTTTCCCCCACGTGCCACCAGCCCCTTGCTACCTATCAAACCATACATCATGAACACATCTCAATCATCCTTGGATTAGGAAGAGTGACTAATTCACGATATGTGTTCCATAAATGTTTGCTGGCTGTAGTTGAATTTTGCTTAATTTACTGAAGACACAGAAGGCAGTTTACCTTATCCGCAGGGATCACAGAGCACCAAGAGTTTGACACTCTTGGTGTCGATGACACCATCAACTGGCTGGAATTCAACCTGATTTCAGCAGTTTGGAATGTTAGGCCACTAACGCCTCAAAGAAATTAATTTTACCCACGTAAAATTTATTTGTAACTGGGTGTTCATAAGCATAGGATGGATGTCTGGTGGGATAGCTGCTGTTTGAGTGAGAAAGATCTAGCCGGTGTTCAATGGCCACACACTCACTTCAGGCGTGATGTGGCCGTTCGCGACGCTGAGGCGATTTAAGTGACGAGTAACTGAAAGCTTGAGATGCAATTCAGGGAAGCAGCACATTCACTGTATTCCCTGCTGGTCAAGCCACAGGTGGGATGAAACATTTCCAGGACTGCATTCGAAGGGGAGAATTGGTCATTGGAGCATGTTCTGCAAGATGGGAACAGATTGAGGGTTAGCCCAAGGTAGGTACATGGCTCTGAATAATTTGTGATTCGCTGAATTCAGCGAGAGGGGCCCTGTAATTTCTAATGTAGCCAGGAAAATGTTTTCTTTATGGGATCGGACTGGACTGTCTCTGAAATCTGATTTTTGCCCTCGGGACACACAGGGACATAATCCAGTAGAGTTCTGTTGGGAGCAGGGAAAATGGGGAGGAGGGAGTTGAAGAACAAAGCACATCAAACATCCGACTTCCTGGTACTTATCTACCTGGTGCCTTGTAATCGCAGGCTGTAGCCAGGATTTTCTCAGGCACGGATGCTGAGGATCCCTGTTCTGCCTCAGCTTCATGCCTCAAACTACCTGTTTCCACTCCAGTGCCAGCAGCCTAGATTCTGCTGGGACCGGCTACTGATGTGGGGAATTCCCAGACAACGTGGATGTGGGGACAAGAGCAGCCACATCAGGTTTCTGCTGTGGGGACTCCTGGTACCCTGCCTTCTCTTGAAACCCCACTCCCCCGGGTCCTGTGTGTGACTTCCCTGTGGTAGCATCTCTCTGCCCCCTTGACCCTCTTGCAGAGACAGTCCAGTCCGATCCCATAAAGAAAATATTTTCCTGGCTACATTATAAATAACAGGGCCCCTCTCGCTGAATTCAGCGAATCACAAATTATTCAGAGCCATGTACCTACCTTGGGCTAACAACCTTAACTCCCTGAGACTTCTACTTCCTCCCTGTTCTAGTAGACTGCTCATTGGTATACTTCACCCCCTGGTCTTGGCACACATCAGACCCATTTGCTCTCAGCTCCTCCTCTTCTCGAGCATTTACTTTTTCAGAGCCTTAGCTCATCTGTGTGAATGCGACAATTTAAAAAAGAGATAGGAAAGTCATTTTTGGACACTTTGCAAACCTGAGATGTAATCCTTTTTTTTTTTTTTTTAATTTTATTTTTTTTTTAAGTGGCTTCCTGTCCTGACTGTCTCGTAACATGTTGGTTAAGTGCATACTCTCTGGGGTCAGACATGGGCAGGTTCAAATCCTGGGCCTGCCACTAACAGACTATGTTAACTTGGGCAAGTCGCTTGACATTGTTGAGCATTAGTTTCCTCATCTGTAAAATGAGAATTGCAACTAGCTAATGCATCGATTACATGAGATACTCTCAGTAAAGTTCTGGCAAAGTTTCTGGGACATAGTAAGCCCAAGTAACATTTATTGTTATTTATAACACTTCTAACTGTATACCTTTTTATACCTTATTTATAAAACTATGTAATCTTATATAACTAGATACTATAACACTTTTAATTATCTTAAAATATCCATTTAACATCCCTGATCCACTTAACATCTCCTATTCTGTATTTTTGATGTTTAGTAGAGGATACTAAATCACAGATTATGGAAAAACTGAATTGCCAGTTGAGTAGAATCTTTCCAGTTTAACATATGGTACTGGCTTTATCTCAGGAATTTGATCTTAGAAATTTAATTTTCTTTCTTTGTTTTTTATTTTTTTTTTTTTAACACTACATTATCCTAGAAGCAAAGTGGCCAAGTGCCCATAATATCCGGGCAGCAAAACCAAGTTCAATGTCAAAGTACTTATTCACTCTGGGGCGGTCATATTATTTGAGTTGGTAAATCAATATTAACTTGCACAGGATGCTCATATCCGTGAATTAAATTCGTTCAAAGCTTTTTCCAAAGGAGCCAAAACCTCATAATTAATTTTATTGGGTCATTATCTAGGGTATTATCATAATTTTTAGATGTCGGGTCAGACATTTCTAATGTATGGAAATCCCATTTGGGAATTCAGAAACCTATCTATTTGCTCCTTTTAATATAGGTGTGTCCTGTCCGATGGTTCTTTAAATATTATTGCTCAGGACTCTTCTTAAAAGCCTCTGGGTTTCAGGGGCACCTGGGTGGCTCGGTCGGTCAAGCGTCTGACTCTTGATTTCGGCTCAGATCATGATCTCACAGTTCACGAGTTCGAGCCCCATGTTGGGCTCTGCGCTAACAGCTCGGAGCCTGCTTGGGATTCTCTCTCCTTCACTCTCTGCCCCTCCCCCGCCCCCGTTCTCGTTCTCTCTCTCAAACTAAATACATGAATAAACATGTGTAAAAAGCATCCGGGTTTCAAACTCGCTGAAGTCAGGAAAACTTAAGGAAGAGAAGTCAGAGCTATCTGCATGGGATAGCAAGGGGATACCGAGTAAAGAAGGAAATGGAGGAGAGAGAACAAATAAGACCGTCCCCCTGGGGCAGGCTGAGCAGTCCCAGATGGAGCTATCAACTCAGAGAAGCCTGTGGAGAGGCTTAGACTGCATGTTCTCCATGGCCCTGGAGGAGAGGAAAAGGGATGCTACTAGGTGGGGGACACCTACCAAACACAAATACTCACAAGTACTCATCCGGAGGCATGTGAGGAAACTCTGTGTCCCTAAGAAAAATTTCCACAAAGGCCCTTTAGATTCAACGGAGGGATGACGAACCCCCAAGACCCTGGTAGTGCCCACCTAAATGAGGCACTGAAGGAGATTATATTGTGTGCAGAACCCAAGGTTGTTAGATTTGGTTTCGTCACTGCAGAAACAGGAGAAAAAGATTTCCTTCCGTAGGAGACAATTTGGCCAACTGACTACTAACGTGCACACTTCCCCTGTCTTGTCACTGCATGCTCGTCACCCTCGCATTAAATTCTCATGTGCGTGTGGAGCTTCTGCTTCGTGACTGAGTCTAGTTGGAGAGGGAGTGCCTAAGGTGAGGGCAGAGATGATGATTACGTCATCTTTGCCCCGAATGGTGCCTTAGCCCGCCTCAGAGGGGTAGGGGAGGGTGGGACATAGCAACAGGAAACTCAGGGAATGTTTCCAAAAGAATGTTTGAGACTCTAGCTGGGGAATGAGTGCCAGATCCTGACAGAATTATTTCCAGGAGAGAATTTGTAAGATTCTGAGTGAGGGTAAAGGACAGAAGCTACAGGAATACAAAGGACCCCGGATGTAGCCAGATCGGCTTAAAGACTCATGTAAGCCAGTGTAGCAGGGAAAATTAGAGAAATGGCCTTTCTGCCCTCCTCTGCACTAACCCCAGCACCACACTCACACCCTTCTTGCATGAACACTGATATTCTTCGCTCAGACAGTAGCAGTTGGCAGTGGTAGGTTAAGTCAAATGGCAGAAAGATATGGTGGACGCCATGTGGTAACTGTCTAACAGACAGGCCTGGGAGCAAATGTGAAGCACTTCTTTGGGGAGTCCCCAAAATAAATAGGAACGGGCTGGTGGTGAGGTTGGGGAGATACTAAGTTACCCTTTGAGAAAATGGAGTGGTGCCACAAGAAATTTCATAGGCTGCCGAGGCATGATAAGATCGCGTTAACACTTCCAAACATTGCAAAGGCAACAGTCAAATAGGCCGTAGAGCTCTTGTCAGCATCTCAAAAAATAAAGCGAAGAAAAAAAATAGAAAAAAGCGAAAGCACGTCAAGGGTACCAGGGTCATAGATTTGGTATAAGATTGAACCTCTTCATGCCGAGTGATAGAAAAATGCATTACATTTTTTACAAAATGTTTACAAAAAGCTCGTGAGGCAGGGTGCCTTGGTGGCTCAGTCGGTTAAGCGTTCAACTTCAGCTCAGGTCATGATCTCGTGGTTTGTGAGTTCAAGCCCAGTGTCAGACTCTGTGCTGACAGCTCAGAGCTTGGAGCCTGCTTTAGATTCTGTGTCTCCCTCTCTCTCTCTCTCTCTGCCCCTCCCTTGCTTGTGCTCTGTCTCTGTCTCTCAAGAATAAACACTAAAAAAAAAAAAAAAGCTCGTGAGGCAATTGCCTATCATTTTTAGTTTTGACAAGTCAAGAGGGCTTGAGGACACAAATTTGGATAAGGATATACTATCTAGATGACACAAATTACAAACGGAAGCACTGCCATAATTTGCTTTATCAAGTCCCCACTTACCCACCATAAGGTCACAACCACAATTTAGATCCTGACAGCTAATCTCCAGCTTCCCGTCTCTGCTTCTGATCTTCCACATCTCTGAAAGGCTCACAATGTTAGTTAGCCTCAATTAAGAGCAAGAAAATGAGTATGGAGTTTAAACTGGGGTGACCTCTTCTCCGAGATGAAACAAGGGACCATCAAAGTTCACCAGAACATCTGGCAATGCCAGCTGAGGGAGACATTTCCATAAAGTTTTATTATCAAACACAAGGTTTGTGCTGATGGCAATAATTCATAACCTTAGAGTCAGCACTTTTATTCTTTAACTTAAAGCCTCAATTAGTTGAAATCGGTGGACCATTTTGATGAAATAATATTTCTGGTTAATCGGCCCTTTATAAAAAAAAAAAAAGAAAAAAGTCAGTACTCTGTCAGCATCTTTCTAAACACTATAAGCCAACGCTCCGCGTTAAGAAGCCTGGTTCCCTTCCATAAAACCAATATAGTGTTGATGATTACAGACCTTACAATGCCTCTGCCTTGTAATTCTGAATCTCGCTTCTCATTTTTCCGGGACCATGCATTCGTTCATTTATCAATCAATGTGATAAATATTTACCAAAAGCCCACTATGTGCCAAGTGGTCTTCCAGAGGCACAGAACAAAACAGACAAAATCACTTCCATGGAGATTCGCTTTTAGTACAATGATCTGTGTATCAAGAATGAAAGGCTGGGCTGACTTAAGTTTTACTAGTACCTACCCAGGAACTTGATGTTTGATTAATCACTGAGGTCAGCTAGCCTGATGTTACCTCCTGAAAATATATATTTCTAATATATTTAAATATAGTTTCAGGGAGTTGAGTTCTGGCTAGTGAAGGTATTCTCCATTGTATCTCTCTTAATTACAGACAAGGAGAGAGAAAAACCATGTATAATAGAACGAATGCTGAATCTCTAAAGTCTTTTAAATCTAGAACTGTTTTTACCCCCTCAGTCTAAGTTATCTCCTCTACTGGAAAAAAGATTTTTTTTTTAAGTAAAACAACTCAAGTTTTTTTTCCCACTGCTAAACAGAGGACAGAACATCATCACCAACCATCACAACCCTTCTGCAATCTTAGTCCTGTCAAGGAACATCCTGTAATTTCCCCCCTTCAGAATCAGAACTGAATCCAAGATCAGTGCAGAACCGGGTGCTAATAACAGTCCAGTCCTACTGATAACAGGCTGAGGGCTTCGCAAACCTCTCCAAAGAACAGTTTGATGTAACTTTAAAGTCACAAATGGTTCTGTGTCTCTAAGCAGGCGTTTTTTGTTTTTTTTTTTTTTTTTTTTTCCAGAAGACTGAACTCAGTTAGAAATCTGAAAACCAGAGAGGGCCAGTGAGGCTTGAAGGTAGTCCAGAAAAGAGCAACTAAAGTGGCTGAAAGCTTGGGGGGGGGGGGGGGGGGGGGCGGGTGCTCCTGGTGAAGAGAGGCTAGAACAGAACGTATCCCCACGATTGCTTGGGTAACAGAGAGGACTCTGAGGAATTCAAAGGTACATGGCAGTGAGGCGCTGCAAGCCATCGACCTAAATGCTGAGAGCTAAACCTACACTAATACTACAGGGAGTGCTTTACATGTCTCATCTTGTGTTTAAGCCTTTCAGTAACTCAGGAGGCAGATATTATCGCTATTATTCCCATTGCATGGTTGAGGAAAATGGAGGCTTACGTAACTCGCACAAGGCCACGCAGTTAATAATGGAACAATTGGGATGTAAGCCAAGCTGGCTCCAGAGCCCCAGACCTTAATCGCTACACCATACAGCCTGAAGAGGAGAAACGCCCAGCTGTCCGTAAGATGTAGATAAGTGAAGGCATGTAAACGCACAAGAATCCAATACTCATCACTCCCAAGATTGTCCACAGAATAGAATGTCTTATTGAGATGAATGAGATTCAGGTCTGCCTGAAAGCTAAAAGCTAAATTAAAATGGCTTTGGGGGTCTCCTTGTTTCTGGTAATGATTTAAAAGATGGTTTTTACACATTTTGCCGTCTGGAAAACACAGGTGACATAAAGAAAATTAACATCGAATTAAATAACGTATGTGATGTCCTTGGAATGTTAAATATCCAATTAGAGAGTGAACTTTTGTCAGTGAGGGAAAACTGGGGTACTTACAATTCAGGTATCTAGCATTATAATGTCAAGTAAGCGTTCATGTCTTGGTGGTTCCGTATAGGTAAAGGGGTGGGCGGAAAGCATGTAGAAAATGTCTGAACTATCTCTGCTCTGTCTGAGGGTGAAATTCCTAAATATGTTATATTTTGCTTTAAGGCCTTAGAGGAAAAAACCTTAAAGAAATTGGCATGAATCTTTCAAGAAATCTAAGGTGGCAGAAAATGTGCTTGTGTTTCCTGTGAAAAAGTTAATTTGTATGTCGGGGACCTAGAAAATGGGGGCCACTTCAGTGGCCGAGCCCATGTCACAAATCTAAACCTAAGTCAGCCTGTATTTACGGAAAACACCTGTCAAGGAAATTGAGCATACGACAGTTACAGTCCTCCAACCCAGTTTTTGATAGCTTACCTTACCCTAGAAAATATGACCTGCTAGCTTTCCAAAGAAATTCCTGACCTCCTGGACACTTGCAAGAGACAGGCGTGTGCCAGTAAACAACTGAGGGGGAAGGGTTTTGATTTATTATTTGCAGATTCCCACGATACAAATACTCCCGCCATGTTGGATTTCAAGCCAACAAGTTGAAAAGCCATCGAGCCCGTGCCAGAGGCTCTGGCAGATTATTGCTTCTAGACCCTCAAGGCAAGTTCAGCCAACGTTCTTCTTGTCGTAGACTTTTGGATTTCACAAGCAAATATAAAGATTTTTGAAAATTAGAAGAAGAGTAACCCCAAATCTCTTCCTTCCCTTCTCCCTCTCTCCCTCCTTCCTTTGCAAGTGCTAAAAAAAAAAAAAAAAAGACAATCTATAATCACCATCATTTCTTTTAAAAAAGGACATTTTAACAACAAAAAGTGAAAACCGCATAATTTTAGAATAAAGAATAGCCCTTTAAATTTAAGGAATCTAGATCAAGAAAATTTTATTACCTTCTTTTTCTAATCTTGTTATTATATACCTGTGGAATTTTGGTATATCCATTAGGATGTGTTTTGGCTACAGTAATGAAGAACATGGAAGTGGCTTAAATAATGCTTCAGGTCATTTCCTTACATATGAAGAGGTCTAGAGGTTCGTGGTTGCCAACAATAGTTAGTTGTCCTGTGATGCTATCAGATACCTCCCTTACCCCAGCTCTCTTTTCCATTGTCTTTAGCCTGTTTACCTTTTTCTCAAGAGTGTAGCTTCATGGTCATGAGATGGCTGCTGTACTTCCAAGAAGATGAAAGGAAAAGGGCATAAGCCCTCGCTATAAGTTGAATTTTGTCCCCCCAAAAGGTACGATGAAGTCCTAACCCCAGGTACCTGTAAACGTGACCATATTTGGAAATAGTCTTGACCAATGTAATTAGTTAAGATGAAGTCATGCTGAATTAAGATGGGCTCTAATCCAGTAGCTGGCATCCTTATAAGAGAAAACAGACAGATACCGAGAGTATCTCATGGCATGAGAATACACAGAGAAGCCACAAAGGGACACATGAAGACAGAGGCAGAAATTGGAGAGATAAAGTGTAAGCCAAGAACATCAGGACTGCTGGCAGCCATTAGAGCTGAAGAAAAGGCAAAGGATTCTTCCTCAGAGGCCTCGGAGGGACCAATACCTGAGGTCAGATATATAACCTTCAGAACCGTGAGGAAATAATTTATATTGTTTTAGGCCCAGTTTGTGGTATTTTGTTATAGCAGTCCTAGGAAACCAACACAAGCCTCTGCATCACAAAGCCTTGTCTTGGGAAGTCTCCAGATTACTCTTTATAGCCTGTTGGTGAGAACTGGGTCAGATACCCAAACTTAGAAGCATCAACGGCCCAGGGGAAGATTTCCATAACTGGTTTAGATCTATACTGATTCATTCTTGGGCCTGGGGTAGGGTCTGCTCTCCCTGTAATCAAGGGATCTCTCCACACCACCTGAACACATTGGAAGAAGGGGAAATGGCCTTGAGGAAGCAATAGGCAATGACTGTCGTATGCGAAGATGGGTCGTTTTGCCACTTTGCATGTTAGACATGCTGCCCTATTTACCAACGTTTGAGATTCACCTCCAAACAGATCTTTACATTCTCCAGAATCACTCAGAAATTTAGGCTAAGGATCAAGGTAGGTAGTTCCAGCGTAAGAAGTTAGAAAGGTGAGGGTATCTGAGAGGTAGTGTCCACAGGGAGAAACCATGAGATCACATCTAAAACTAAGAGAGAAATTATGGAAGCAGCCCCAGTACCCATTGATAGATGAATGGATAAAGAATATGTGGAATATCTTTAGCCATGATAGAATATTATTTAGGCATAAAAAAGAATAAAATCTTGCCATTTGCAATGACATGGATGGAGCTAGAGAGAATAAGTCAGTCAGAAGAAGACGAAAACCATATGATCTCGCTCATATGTGGAATTTAAGAAGCAAAACAAACAAGCATAGGGGGAGAAAAGAGACAGAGAGGCAAGGCAAAAAATAGACTCTTAACTACAGAGAACAAACTGACAGTTACCAGGAAGGAAGTGGGTGGAGGGATGGGTGAAATAGGTGAGGGGGATGAAGGAGTGCACTTGTTGTGATGAGCACAGGGTGAGGTATGGAATCGTTGAATCCCTATATCGTGCACCTGAAACTAATATAACACTGTATGTTAACTCACCTGGAATTGAAATTAAAGACTTAATTTAAAAAAACTTTTACTTGGGGTGCCTGGGTGTCTCAGTTGGTTAAGCATCCAACTCTTATTTATTTATTTATTTTTGAGAGAGCAGGGAAGGACAGAGAGTGAGTCGGGGAGGGGCAGAGAGAGAGGGAGACACAGAATCTGAGGCAGGCTCCACGCTCTGAGCTGTTAGCACAGAGCCTGACACGGGGCTTGACCCCACAAAAGGTGAGATCATGAACCAAGTTGAAGTTGGATGCCTAACCAACTGAGCCATCAGACGCCCCAAGCGTCCGACTCTTTATTTTGGCTGAGGTCCCGATCTCACGGTTCATGAGATCGAGCCCCACATGGGGCTCTGCACTGACAGTGTGGAGCCTGCTTTCGATTCTGTCTCTCTCTCTCTCCCTCTCTCCCTGCCCCTTCCCTGCTCATGTTCACTCGCATGTGCTCTCTCTCTCAAAATAAATAAATAAACATTTTAAAAAGTTTTACTTAGACAGCTAGTAATAACTAAATTAGGTAACAAACCTTTGCAAGAATACTTACTAAAATGGAGGTGGGGTATATCAAACTCCACATTCAGTATGACCTAGCATCTCTTAGTCAAAAAAAAAAAAAAAAAATGGGAAGAAAACAGCAAAATGTTAATAATGATTCTCCCTGGGGAGTGAGATTTTTTTATATTGTTATAATTTTCTCTGTTATATTTTTCTGTATTTTAAAAATTTTCTACAGTGAGCATGGATAATAATGATATTTAACATTTTCAAATGAACATATGCTAAGCATTGTACTTGAATTTTTTTTTTCATTTCATCTTCCAGTTCTTTGCAGTGGGCACTATTGTTATCCCCATTGTACAGATGAGAAAACTGAAGTATGGAGCCATCAGTTAAATAAAAAAAAAAGGAGAGAAAACCAAGAGAGAGATGGTAAATGAGAGAAAATGAAGTGTCAGGAAACTGGAAATCCAAGGAAGGTGAAATGATCTGGTGCAGATGAAAACCCCCATCCTTACTCCAAGGGAATTACTACCCTCGTTTAACTATAGCAGCAACATATAGTAAGACATGCGTTTTTTTTTTTAATTTTTTTTTTTTTAACATTTATTTTTGAGACAGAGAGAGACAGAGCATGAACAGGGGAGGGTCAGAGAGAGGGAGACACAGAATCTGAAACAGGCTCCAGGCTCCGAGCTGTCAGCACAGAGCCCGACGCGGGGCTCGAACTCACGGACCGCGAGATCATGACCTGAGCCGAAGTCGGCCGCTTAACCGACTGAGCCACCCACGCGCCCCAAGACATGCGTTTTTAATCTTCATTCAGTAACAGGCTTAAACAGTTAAACCCGGCACCAAGTGGTAAAAGCATCAGTGTCATTAAACGTTTTTTTTTTTTTTTCAGAGCTAAAACAGAGACTAAATGTGCTCATGAATTTAGCTCTAAGGACCAGAGGTGATAGAATAGCTGTCCAAGCATTCCATCCACTAGGCAACTCCCAGCTCTACACATTCTGGAATTCCTCTCAAACATTAAATCCGTTGAGTGCATATCTGGGAACTATAGACATTGTCTGGAGGCCAAGTCTTGTAAAGACTGTTACACTTCCTTGGGGCCCCTGGGTGGCTCGGTCGGTTAAGTGTCCAACTTCGGCTCAGGTCATGATCTCGCGGTCCGTGAATTCGAGCCCCACGTAGGGTTCTGTGCTGACAGCTCGGAGCCTGGACCCTGCTTCGGATTCTGTGTCTCTCTCTCTCTGCCCCTCCCCTACTCGTGCTCTGTCTTTCTCTCTCTCTCAAAAACACATAAACAATAAAAAATTTAAATAAAAATAGATAATTACACTTCCACTGGAATCTTCCGATGTGTGCCAGCCAAGCCCCATTCTGCCACATCTACTACCTGGACCTGGCCTTTACTCCAACCGCTCCAAAGATAGGGTTCCAAGAGGCCAACTGATCTATCTGTCGTTTCCCGACCACACCAGTTCTTTGACCATGGCTGCTTTATTCCCACAGTTTGCTCTGCCTGGGAGCACCTCCTCCTTCTTGGTGACCCCTCTGTTCCCCAGACATACATGTGTCGTAGCACTAAGGCAGAGTATAGCATTTGTTACATGTCTGTCTCACCTTACTAAAGACTTTGGAGGCAGTCGCCATGCCTCAGTTATCTTTGTATTCCCAGCATCTAACACAGTTGAGGGTCTATGTGAGATCATGGACCAAGATGGATGGATGGATGGATGGATGGATGGATAAGTAATTAAAGGTTAATCCCAAGGGAAGCAGATAATGTTGTAAATTCCTCAGCTGGGTTCAGTGATGTTCCCACACAGAAGCCTTAAGTCACAAGAATCCAACAAGGGTGTTGGCCACAGGTCTTCCCGGTCTGTGGAAAAGTAAGAGATATACACAGTGAGCATTGGGCAAAAGTCCTTTGAGGTAGTCTGATTTATTTTTACAAAATGCAATGCTCAGTTGTGGCGAACTGTTTTTTAAATTTTCTTTTTAATGTTTACTTTTTTAAATTTTTTTCATGTTTTATTTATTTTTGAGACAGAGAGAGACAGACCATGAGCAGGGGAGGGTCAGAGAGAGGGAGAGACAGAATCTGAAGCAGGCTCCAGGCTCTGAGCTGTCAGCACAGAGCCAGATGCAGGGCTCGAACTCACGGACCACGAGATCATGACCTGAGCCGAAGTCGGACACTCAACCGACTGAGCCACCCAGGCGCCCCAATGTGGTGATCTGTTTTTAATGTGTAAATTCTGGTTTCCTAAGACATTGAAAGGGACCTGCGCAATTACTTACCTCGTTTCAAGTCCAAACTTCTCCCAGTTCAGGACTTCCTTTTGTGAAATGTGCAACTGAGCAGTTAGTGGTCAGAACTGAGAGCGGCAGAGCCCTGCAGATGTGAACGTGATATGGAAGCTTTCATCATCCAAGTGGAGATGTGAGACGTCAGCTGTAGCCGTCGGCCACACGGCGGTGGTGGGGCGGGCAGGGGGCGAAGGGAGTTTGGATGAAAGTGAAAAGCTCAGGGGCTGTCAGAAACACACTCATTTTACATGGTCTCCCTAAAAACAGGCCTGTTGCTGGCAAATGAAATGTTTCCAGCCCCAGTTAAACAATTGCTGGGTTTAGCTGCTAGACTCATGTAGCTTCTTACTGTGAAACGGCTCTGCATTGCATTTTGCCCTGTTTTCCTTTCTTCCATTTATTAGGTCACTGTGAACTTTCTCTCCAAGTTTACTCACAGTACCAGAGTCTACAGGGGTGGGAGGGAGTGCCTTCACCTGTCTTGAGACCTCCCACTGTTCCTCATGATTGACCTCACCGAGCTACTTTTTTTAAATTTCCTATACCTTATATTCCAATCGTTTTTATCTTCTCTTTTTTCTTCCATCATTGGTTTCCTACCTGAATCTGGAAGTGACTTTAAGAAGTGATCTAAGCAGAAGACATGCATCGTTTTCAGACCTTGAGAGGATCCACACTACTTCATGGGATGCCTTTGTGTGAACTGGAAGAAGGCATTCCTTCTGGGCCGATGCAGCCCCACAGTAAGGTACAGGTTTAGTGAGCAGAGAAGCAGACTGATTTCAGGACCAACTCTATTGTGCCATGAACAACCTGCCCAACTGAACAGGTGCAGTCCTGTTCAGAAAAGAACAGTCCGTCATCTTCCTTAAATTGTTATTGTGACCATTCTTCTCATAACGAAGATATTCTTCTTTAAAGTCCTTTTAATGGATGAGTGACCTCGAACACACATTTATTTCTTCGATCTTTGGTAGTTTACAGGTCCTTGAGTGGTGTTGAGGCTACACAGCGGCTTTCTGCTGCCCTAGCATCAGGTGCAAACACCATGGACTTTCTAGCGCTGTATCGCCATTGCACATATTGTCTTCATTTCAGCAAACAACTGATGAGCAGGGACGCTGAGTCAGGCTCTAAAAGCCAGCCATCTTTTGTTTCTCTCCAGCCTGGCATTTTCCCTTCAACTAGCCTTATGACGAAATGGGAGTCCTTGAAATTTCCAAACAGAAAGTTCCCCGAGATGTTTGGCAAGCCCTCCGCATAACTCTCTGCCGCTCCAAGCCTGAGAGCCACAGAAGAGAGCTCTTGGGTTGGCTCCTTCAGCCCCAGCTGGCGCTTGTCTCAGCCGTTCCCCACCCACATACCCACTTCAACACAATGTGCTCAGAAGGGTGCTTGAAGTGCACAGACTGGTTCAATGTCATTTGCAGGAATCTCTGAAACTCCACACAGAAACACAATGACAAGACCTCATGCACACAGTATTTTGTTTCAGAACAATACTGTCATACGCATGAGTTCGTGTAATCTTGAGTTGGACTTCTTGCCCAACAAGCAGAAACGCCTAAACTCGCATTAGCGAAAGCTGTCTATCCCAGCCTGTCCTTTTCTGTGGTTCAGGTTGGTTCATGAGAAGGCACGAGCGAGAGCCCTGCTCCATGGGGCCCCATTCTCTGGGTCTCAGTCTCCAAAATGGGTGCAGATGTCCCCCCCAGTTCCTTTTGGTCTGACCCACTTCTTCCTCGCCCTGAACCCCGAGCCTGTGGCCTCCACACCTCTGGCTCCTTTTCTTCCTTCCAGCTCCCTGCAGGCTAAGGGTGACAGGCTTTCTCTCAATGCCCTTCAACTTCTTCAACTAGAAACCTTTAGGTCTCCACCAGTTTCCAAGGCAAATCTTTACGAGCCGCCACCTAAATCCTGAGGCTGGGATACAGGATTCATTCACACAGAACCTTTATCTCTTTGAAACAACAGTTACATTATCTGATGCCTATTCCTGTCTGTATGATAGCCACGGCATTCTGTGCTTTATGCGTATTCTCCCATCTCATTCTTGCAACAAACACGTAAGGGGGGTACTAAGAGTATGCCCATTTACAAATGAGGAAGCTGAGGCTGAATTTAAGCCGCTTTCCCAAAAGGACCTGGCTGGCTTCACAGCCATGTGCTGTCTGTGTTCAGACTCGCTTTACCTCCTTATCTTCTGATAAAGGTCTGCTTGAAATCCCCAGGTTTCTCCTTAATGCCATACCCCACCCAGCATTACCATTCAGCGATCTACCAGATCTCAGGGGGGCGCCTTCCCCAAACCTTCAGCTTGCGCTTCCCCAGACAAACTAGCATGTTCACAGCCCAAGGCATCTACCTCACTCTCATCCTAGGCAACGTGGAGGAAGCCACGTTTTCATTACAACCCAGAAGAAGAAATATTCACCGCTAGGCCCGCAGCTCTCCACAAACGATGTGGAAATATTCGGGGCGCCTGGATGGCTCAGTTGGTTAGGCGTCTGACTTCGGCTGAGGTCATGATCTCACAGTTCATGGGTTCGAGCCCCACGTCAGGCTCTGCACTGACAGCTCAGAGCTTGGAACCTGCTATGGATTCTGTGTCTTCCTCTCTCTCTGCCCTTCCCCTGCTTGTGCTCTGTCTCTCTCGCTTTTAAAAATAAAGAAACATTAAAAAAAAAAAAAAGACATGAAAATATTCATCATCTAGTCTTTGCCCTAAGGCAGAGGTTTTCAGCCCTGGATGCACATTAGAATCGCAGGAAGCTTTCCTAAAGCATGGATCCTTGGGTTCCCAGGCCCAGGGCAACTGATGCAGGATCTCTGGGGGTGGGGCCAGGGTGCAGGTGGATTTTTCGTTTGTTTGTTTTTACTACCACGTAATTCTAATGAGAACCCTACATGCCCTTCTCTTTGTGATCCATATTCATTACATTTTCCTTTTTAAAGTTTATTTTATTTATTTTGACAGAGAGACAAAGTGTGAGTCAGAGAGGGGCAGAGAGAGAGAGAGAGAGAGAGAGGGTATCCCAAGCAGGCTCAGCACTGTCAGTGCAGAGCCTGAGGTGGGGCTCAAACCCACAAACCGTGAGATCGTGACCTGAGCCAAAGTCAGACACTTAACCAACCAGG
The DNA here is from genome assembly GCF_024362965.1 of Panthera pardus. NCBI lineage: Eukaryota > Metazoa > Chordata > Mammalia > Carnivora > Felidae > Panthera > Panthera pardus. Next base: position 67,459,329 of record NW_026526991.1, on the reverse strand, counting down.
CGCCCCTCGTTACCATTTTCTATAGCTGACTCAGAACCATCAGTTGATATATGGGGCACCTAGCACTTGCCAAAGAGGTGACAGTTCGCTCTCCATATCTCCTCATTAGCTCCTGACCAATAGAACATCCATTCGCTCTGTCTCCTCCTGTGAATATATCCAATCTATCTAATATCATTGTGGAATATCTATCCATTGTTATAGAACTACTGTTTTCTCGTTGCATATAGATTTGCTTTACTTAAACAAACTGATAACTATCTCAAAGATGTAGACTATGCTTTATAATCTTTGCTTCTTTCCACAGGGCCTGCAAATAGCTTTGAAACCACAATAGACAGTAAATGAATGATGATGATAAGAAAACCTATTCTTTTTGCTTTCATTTCCCTTTGATATGAAAGGCAATTAAATAGGCTGCAGGGAACAGGGTGTTTAGAGGCTGAAATAAGAGAAATATGTAGCCTGGACAAAACCAGAAGATGCCCAGGAAGCAGATACAGATAAAGGCTCAGAGAGGTTAAGTAATTGGCTCAAATGTGCACAGAAAGTAAAAGGTGGAGTCCGTTTTGCAACCAGGCATTAGACTGTCCCTATTCTGTGTTGGCATCACCATCCATCCAGTTGTCCAAACCACTTCAGAAACCCGTGTTAAGTTAACCGGACAAGGAGGCCATTAGATTGAAATAGCTTTAATGCCATGGCAACCTGTGTAAGCAAACTAAAATCTAAGCCTGTAAATGCCTCAAGATTACAAAGTTGAAACCTAAGGGTAACCAATCACAACCGGCCAACTAGGCTTTAAGCTAGAGCCAATCAATGACTTCCTTGCTTTACTTTCACCTTTTCTCTACAAAGAAAGTCTCTCTGGGAGCTCCTGTTGGTGGAATTCTCCTGACCACTTCTGACTTGGTGCTACCCCATCAGAACGGATTTTTTGCTCAAATAAACGCTGAACAATTTTAATATGTCTCAGTTTATCTTCTAACACTGGGAACCATTCTCTACAATACTTCTCTGGCCATGACTCTTGTACCCTCCTCCAATTCCGCTCGCCATTTGGTTCATCAGTTTGCCCCCACCCCTCTCGATCACCACCGTAATTCCGATTACTGCCTTTGCACGCCCAGATTACCCCGGTAGCTAGAGTCAAAGATTTGGAATATTGGCTGACCTCCAAAACAAAAAGATTAAACATTGGGAATGACTTTTATAAACTGTGAGCATTTCTTCTAATCTCTTTTAGAGACACAGACCTACTTCCGTACATTTAGTCCTGAATAGCTTAAATCATGGTCCACTGGGAAGTTACAATTGTCTTTTCACCCACTGACATAAATTTTGGTGTGAGGGTCAGCGCACCTGCTCTAGTCCTATAAATCCCATTGAGGCAACCAGATAGCCTCCGAGATTCTAATCTTGTTTGCTGATTGCATTTCACCAGTGTATTTCATTGTCCGCCATTTAGGACCTAACTGTGATGACTGCATTTGGTGTCTTGAGTTGTGGTTGTTTTTAACCCATTTCATTCCTCGGTTTCTCCACGGCTGGGGCCTTGTGTTGCTCTTGACCTCACTAACCTGAATTCCCGGGTTTCCTGCCTACCTATCACTGAATAAATATCCCATGCTGTGATACTGAAGTGGTTTTTTTTGCTGTACTTTGCCACCTGTAGGGGCATTTGGTCAGGCTTCCTTAAGACCTCTCTGCACCACTAACTGCCTGCCCTTTGCTGCCAGCGTCCTTCAGATAACTTTCTCTATTGCCCCTCAAACAGATCTGCCTCCCCACTGCCTTCCTCATCTCAGAGGTGGGTCTTCTTACAAGCGTGGGAACTAGTTTAGACCCATAAGTGTCCCTTTGATATCTACTTATTGCAAACACAAGAGAAACGTCTTCAGGGCAAAGGGAGCTGGTCATTTTTGGCAGACTGCTCAGGCTGTTTCAACAATGAAGCTTCTCTGAATATTACGGTCTCCTGCTCTTCTGGGAACCATGGAACAAAGTACTCTAGTTAATATTCTCAGCTGACCTGCCAAGAAGGAAGGTCACACCGGTAGGAGTTCCATATACTATTTAAAGAACAGACGTTCCTTAGATGGGAGAACAGCAATATATGGCCAGGATTTTAATGAGGCAGGGAAAGGTGGGATGTGGCAAAATGAGATAGCAAATGAAAATTCCCTTCGACCTTCACACTGGCCATTTATTCTGTTTTGTGATTCCATTTAAACTTATTGTCTTCGTTGGGAGTATTGTGCATTATTAGCATTATATATTTAACCTGTTCTATGAAGAAATGTGTACTTGTATGAGATAAAAGAAGCCTGCTTTAGTCTTTGGGAATTAGTCTTCAGGAGTATTCGTCAAAGTTGGAGCTGTGCCTCAAGAGAGAAAATGAGGACGATGAGGATATGAAATGATCTCTCTCCGTATTCATTATGTTTACATTTCAATTCTGTCTAGTAATTGGTGGCTATAAGGTTATTCCTTTCCCTCTACTTATGCTTCTTCCTCTCTGATTGTCTTTCTAAATTCATTTAGAGGCAGAAAATCCCCCCAAAAAACTACATGGTCGTAGGCAGAGGAGAGTTGAGCATTATACTAGAGGTGTAGTTCTTGTAAGCAACACGATGCAGTGAGAGTCAGAAAGACGATTGCTCAGGGCAGCTCAGTCCAGTGTAACATCAGACATGGAGGCAAGTCAGGCAGATCAAAGAAAGTGGTACCTGAGTCTGTCCAAGTTGTCTCATCCACTTTTCCTATTCTCCACGTCTTCAACTTCCATTCACTTTTTTTTGTGTGTCGTTAAATACTTATTATATACTTTACTATACTCATGCAAATAGCATTCATAATTTAATATTGAGTGCACTATGATTACTATTAAATTTCCTTATCATTTGCTTGTTCCCTGTAGTTAATAATTGTCTTAAAAAAAAACTTCTTAGATTTCTTTCCCCATTACACTTCTTCCCACACCTTCTAATATTCTATCAGACCAGTTTTCCACAAGATTAGTCAAACCAGGGAATGTATCAATTCCAGTTCCAAAATAAATGAATTCTTTTAAGTTTGCAAGGAAATTTGAAAATCCTGCCATTTTTGAAATGGAGTCTGTATGAGTGTCTTTTTTAAAAAACATGCAAGGGGCGCCTGGGTGGCTCAGTCAGTTAAGCGTCCGACTTCGGCTCAGGTCATGATCTCACAGTTTGTGGGTTCGAGCCCCGCGTCAGGCTCTGGGCTGATGGCTCAGAGCCTGGAGCCTGCTTCACATTCTGTGTCTCCCTCTCTCTCTGCCCCTTCCCTGCTCATGCTCTGTCTCTCTCTGTCTCAAAAATAAATAAACATTAAAAAAAATTTTTTTAATAAATAAAAAAAATTAAAAATATGCAAACCATAAAAAATATAGGTTGAGCAGGCCATCTGCAAGTGGGAGCACTTCATTAGGGGTCAGTAGAGCTCAGGGGCTAAGTTTCTGGCATCAGAGTGCCGCTCTTCAAATCCTGGCTCTGCCCACCTGAAACAAGATACTCACCTGTTTGTGCCTCAGTTTCCTCATCCATAAAATGGAGATAATAGTACCTACCACAAGGATTGTTTCAAGTTTAACTTAAATAATGTATGTAAGTCTCTTTATAGGATGCCCGACACATAGTAAATTATCAGCACATGTGAGGTATTATCTACCACAATAACAAAGGAAGAAAGTTAAACAAAATCAAGACTTTATTTAAAGTTTATGCATGTATATCTGAGACTAATATAATTCTGTACATTAATTATACTGGAATTAAAATGAATGAATGAATATCGACAAAATACCCACATCTAACATCATACTTAACGGAAACTAGATGTGTTCTCCTGAAGATTAGAAATAAGGCAAGGATATCCCTTCTTACCACTCCTTTTCAATATTGCACTGGAAGTCCTAAGTAATGCAATAAGAATTTTTATCAAGGAAATAAAAGTTATACAGACTAAGAAGGAGAAAATAAGCTGTGTTTGCTTACAAATAACATGACTCTCTGTGTAGAAAATCCCACAGAATCAACAAAAAACCTCTTGTGATAATAGCAAGGTTGCAAGATATAAGTTAATATACCAAAGTAATTGCTTTCCTAATACCAGCAATGAACATTTGGAATTTGACATTTAAAACACAACACCATTTACATTAGTACTGACAAGAAAATAAAAATCCAATGATAAATTTTAAAACAAATGTGCAAGATCTATATGATGAAAACCGCAACACTCTGATGAAAGAAATCAATGATCTAAGTAAATGGGGGAGGTATTGCATGGATAAGAAGACTCAATATTATCAAGATATCACTTCTTTCTAATTCGATCAGCAGATTCAACTCAATCCTAATAAAAATCCCAGCAAGTTATGTTTTGGCTGTCAACAAATTGATTCTAAAGTTTATATGGAGATGAAAAACACCCAGAATAGACAACCTAATAATAATAATAATAAAAAGAAGAAAGGGGCGCCTGGGTGGCTCAGTCAGTTAAGCGTCCGACTTCGGCTCAGGTCACGATCTCGCGGTCCGTGGGTTCGAGCCCTGTGTCAGGCTCTGGGCAGATGGCTCAGAGCCTGGAGCCTGTTTCCGATTCTGTGTCTCCCTCTCTCTCTGCCCCTCCCCCATTCATGCTCTGTCTCTTTCTGTCTCAAAAATAAATAAACGTTAAAAAAAAAACAAAACTAAAAACAAAAAAAAGAAAAAGAAAAAAAAGAAGAAATTCAGAGGACTGACACTATCTGACTTTAATTCTTTCTATAAAGCTGTAGTGATGTGGTATTGGTGAAAAAACAGACCAATAGATTGATGGAACAAAATAAAGAACCCAGAAATAGACCCCCATAAATATAATCAACTTCTCTTTGACACAGGAGCAAAGGCAATTCAGTAAAATAAGGATAGTCTTTTCAATAAATGTTGTTGAAATAATGTACATCCACATGGAAAAAGAAAAGAAAAAAAAGAATTGACACAAAAATTAACCTTTCACAAAAATTAACTCAAAACGGATCACAGACCTAAAAATATGAAACAATAAAACTCTTAGAGGGCGCCTGGGTGGCGCAGTCGGTTAAGCGTCCGACTTCAACCAGGTCACGATCTCGCGGTCCGTGAGTTCGAGCCCCGCGTCAGGCTCTGGGCTGATGGCTCGGAGCCTGGAGCCTGTTTCCGATTCTGTGTCTCCCTCTCTCTCTGCCCCTCCCCTGTTCATGCTCTGTCTCTCTCTGTCCCAAAAATAAAATAAAAAAACGTTGAAAAAAAAAAAAAAAAAAAAAACTCTTAGAAGATAAAATAGGAGAAAATCTAGGTGACTTTGCATCTGGCGACGAGTTTTTAGATTCAGTATCGAAAGCATAATCTATGAAAGAAAGATCCGTAAGTGGGACTTCATTAAAATTACAAACTTCTGCTCTACAAAAGACACAGTTAAGAGAATGAAAAGACAAGCCACAGACTAGGAGAAAATATTTATCACACAGGTGATTAAGAACTTACATCCACAAGGTACAAAGAACTCTCAAAAGTCAATAATAAGAAAACACCCTAAGTTTTAAAATGAGCAAAGGATCTGAACCTCACCAAAGAAGATATAGATGCCAAATAAGCATGGGAAAAGATGCTCAATGCTACATTTCATTAGGGAGCTGCAAACTAAAACAAAAACGGCACACCTATTAGAATGGCCAAAATCCAAAAACAATTACGACACCACATGCTGGTGAGGATGTACAGCAACGGGAACTCTTCAGGGCGTGTGGGAAGGCAAAAGAGTACCGCCACTGAAGACAGTTTGGCAGTTTCTTACAAAGCTAAGAGTTCTGCCAAATCTCTATTTTGTTTTTTTTTGTTTTTGAACGTAAAAGGCATATTGCTAAGTGACAGAGGCCAGCCAGGAAGGAAAGGCTATATATCCTGTGTGACTCCAACCATAGACATTCTGGAAAAGGCAAACTAAGGAGACAATAGAAAAAGCAGTGGTTGCCAAGGTTTCTGGGGGAAGAGAGGGTGAGCAGGTGAAGCACAGAGGATTTTTAGGGCAGTGAAACTTTTCCTGATGATGCTCTAATGGTGGATACAGGATGATACTGTGACACCATGAAACATGGTGGATACAAATGAACATTCGTGGGAACCCATAGAATGTACAACACAGAGGGAACCCTAATGCAAACTAAGAACTTTAGTTAAATGATGTATCAACATTGATTCATCAGTTGTAACAGATGTGCTACACTAATGCAAAATGTAGTAATAAGGGAAACTTTGGAGGTAGAAGAAGAATATGTATAGGAACGTGTACTTTCTTATTCAATTTTTCTATAAACCTGAAACTGCTCTAAAACCAGCTTATTAGTCAAGATACATTTTATATATATCATTTATGTATAGTGATACAACATGTTTCACCTAGGATACTTCAAAATTACTTTTATATTGCAATATCCACTGTGAGGATGAAATCTATTCTCCACTCAAATATACATTGATACTTATACATTTATATATACAATTTGTGTGTGTGTGTGTGTGTGTGTGTGTGTGTGTGTGTGTCCTGCTTTAAAACCTTTATTTCCTTCTCAGTTCCCTCTACAAAACAATCCATATTCACTCCTATGCTTAATAGAACCTGACACGGTGCCTAGTTCATAGCAGATACCCATTAATATTTGCTAACTCAATGTTTGTTGAATGATATGTCGAATATTGGATGTAGATGACTACGGATGCACTAAACTGTGCTATCATGTATCACCTACATATTTCTCCATCTTATTTGTAAGGTTATACTGACAGCCATTTCCAACTGCCTTGCTGATATCAGGACACAATGTACCTACAGCATTCCCCTGGTATATCTAATCTCAGCTTAGCTTGTTAGAGTCGGCAGAAAAATAATAAGGACAGGTAAACAGTAAAGGATATATGACATATGGATTAAAAGGCAGAGTTGCTCATTTAAATTCTATTTCTCCAGTTTCTTAAAAACAAAATAGAGAATTGCTGGAAGTTATCTGGAAGGCTTTTTAAACTTCTCGGTAGTATGGTTATTAATACTGCCCTAACAGTATTACTATTCTTACAAATTACATACATATACTATTATATCTATTATTATTGTTCCTTAACAAAGAAAACACGTATTCTTAAGTTCATCTTTGAGTAAACCCGAACTTCCATCTGAAAATGGGCCATGGAGCTCTGCCCAATTTTGAAGAAATATTAAAAAACATTTGGATCAACTACAATATCAATATACCAGTGTTACAAATATCTGATTATCTATATTCATTGTAAGCACCACAAACAAAATAAAAACTATACCTAGAAGATACTTATGAAGCACTCAGGCTTTGAGAACCTGATTTCAAGGATCCACAAAGACAAAGAAATGAGCATTCATTAAAAACTCCATACTTCACAGAAAGGTTGAAATCTGGGATGCCTGGGTGGCTCAGTTCGTTAAGTGTCAGACTTTAGCTCATGGCACGATCTCGCAGTTCATGAGTTCAAGCCCTGCATCGGGTTCTGTGCTGACAGAGCAGACCCCGCTTGGGATTCTCTCTCTCTCCCCTCTCTCTGTCCCTCCCCCACTTGTGCTGTCTCTCTCAAAATAAATAAATAAGCAAACTTGAAAAAAAAGGGGGGGGGAGGGGAGTTAACATTTTCCACGGCAGGGAGTTACTGCTCTAAAGCACCATCTCAGCTTCCTTTCTTGGGTTTGTAAGACTCCGAAATTGTGCCAAAGTTGCCTATCAAGAAATGTTGCTACATTGCAGAAGCACGTGGGTTTCCAGGCTACGCAGACTGGATGTTGCCTGGGAAACCGTTACTGGCTTCTGCTACAGCTAGAAGGGAAAATGTTCCTGAGGCAAGAATGGCATCAGAATTCTCTCTGGCCCTTCTGTCGTTTCTGCAATCCTCATGGCTTATCTGTCCCCTGTCCACAGCTCCCATTTGACCTGATTTTGTGTGATTCCTAATTCCCAGGTGTTTGCTTGAATTTGACTCTCTCACTCTCTAGACAGAAGTAAAAACCTAATGACTGCAAAGCTGTTTGGTTTTACCTACATGGTGTATGTATGTATGTATTTATTTATTTATTTATTTATTTATTTATTTTGACCGATGTTTAAAAATCAGGCTATATCTCATAAAAACCTTTACAGCTTTGCTTTTTGAAAAATTGGAGTACCTGGCAATAACTGAAACTATTTTCTCTCACAGAGCAGTCTGTTAGAACAGAAGGGCTAGTGCCTACTTAAATGGCACGTGTTCTCCATTTTGCCACAATCCCCACTATTCCCTATTGTCCCCGACAATGAGACTGCGTATTAAGTTTTCATTTACCACTCTACTTTCGCTTTTTTTTTTTGTCTTCATGATCGAGAGGTATTTTTCTCTTCCATGTATTCGTAAGAAGCGGCAAAATGAGATAGGAGAGGTTTAAGAATTTCAAGAAAAGAATAAATATACAATACATTCTCAGAGGATACAAAGACTATTTCTACATGTTTAAATGGAAAATGAGTATACATCCAAGAAGAGATCCTGCTTCACGTACTGTCTTATATCTCACGTCTAATACCTACGGCTATTGGAGTTTGTGGCTCCTGGTATAGTTTTCAGACATCCGGGTTTTCTTAAAGTGGTATCATGCTCTGGATTTATCCCCAATCCTAGCTTGCTGCCTCATTTCCTCAATTTGCCTACAGACCAGGAGAAGTAAGTCATACATCCACAAGTAAAGGTTCTGGGTGGCTCTATTGCTCCTACTCATTGTCTACAAAGAAGCTGATTTCCACACATGGACCATAGCGTTTCCTTCTAATTTAGCAATAAATGCTATATAGTCAATGATTCTTAGCATAAACGAATCTGGACGTCCTAGCTCACTGACCCCCTGATCATTTAATCTTTGTAATCGTGGTTGTGTGTAGACTATGCTAGAACAATCAACGACTTTAGCCGATAGTTTTTAGCTAAAGAGAAGGGAAGGGAAGGAAGGAGAGAGAAGAAAGGAAAAGGAACACAAATAGCACTCAACAAATGTTAACCGTAATATGCGTATTATATCGATGCCGAGTACCCTTAGCATCAGGCTTAGGGTATTTTCCTCTCTTCTTGGTAATTACTTCAGCCTACTGGAGACAAGGCAAAAGTTTACTGCAGTTTTCTGCGCTCTCTAATGAATTGATCACTTAAAAAAAATTTTTTTTAACATTTATTTATTTTTGAGACAGAGAGAGACTGAGCGTGAACGGGGGAGGGGCAGAGAGAGAGGGAGACACAGAATCTGAAACAGGCTCCAGGCTCTGAGCTGTCAGCACAGAGCCCGACGCGGGGCTCGAACCCACGAACCATGAGATCATGACCTGAGCCGAAGTTGGATGCTTAACCGACCGAGCCACCCAGGCGACCCGATCATTTAAAAAATCCTAGGGTCGCCTGGGTGGCTCAGTAGATTAAGAGTCCGACCTTGGCTCAAGTCATCTCACGATCCGTGAGTTTGAGCCGTGTGTGGGGCTCAACACACACAAAAAACACACACAAAAAACGTTTTGTTTTTGCTCTGTACTGACAGTGTGAAACCTGTAGCCTGCTTCCGATTCTGTGTCTTCCTCTCTCTCTGTCCCTCCCCCATTCATGCTCTCTCTCTCTCTCAAAAATAAACATTTTTAAAAAATTGTTTTAATCCTAGGTTTAAGGACCTTGTTTGTTGGAAAGGAAAGCGAGGAAACAGACCTGCATGTGGTCACGGGATGGTAGCAGACCACAGATACCCCAAAATCTTCTTAGAAGGTGCAGACCAAGGTTACCCTGGTGGCCTTCAGGGAAAAAGCTTCTCAGGTCCTAGGTGGCATCCCGTGGTCAAAGCATCAAGTACATAAAGGGACCTTAGCCTGAAGATGACAGACCGAGGGCTAAATGGGTTTAAGTCTCTGTCCCCAAAATGTAAAATAAGTGATTAGGATAGGCAGGGCTGGTCTGAATAGGCACACTGGATTGGTTCAGATGAAGCAGGCTCGTCTGTTAGCACAGATGAGTCAAGGCTAGACACAATTAGGGCCATAAAAGAGGAAGCCCTGAGCCACCTCTCCAGGGCAGTCTGAGGCTTTGGGGACATGCCCTCTGGCTGGCTGAGGCTGCTGCCTCCGTCCAAGCCTGCTGGCAGAAGTGACGGCGCAGCACAGCAGCAAGTGGCCAACAGGAGCTCCGGCTGCCTTTTTCTGCAGGGGTGACAATGTGGCGTGCTTCCTGACCTCTCTTCCTCCTTTGTACCGAATGATGAAGGGACAGGACAATCAGAAAATCTTCCTTGTGCGAACACGGAAGTATGCATTCCTCATCAGACACAATCACAAGGTAAAGAAACCGCATCAGCCTTGTGGGCTGGGTCCTGGCCCTGGCGGTCAACGACATACCCACGCACTCTTGAAACATCCGCTGAGCGCTCACTTAGACCGGAGGCTTTTGCGTTCCCCTCCCCCCACGCTTGGGGGCTTTCCCATTCAAAGAACTAATAAACTCCCTCTCTAGTTTTCTTCAACAGACCAAGCACGTGCAGGCGAGGGCTCCGATTTTTTTTTCTTCGCCTATTTCCTCCTAAAATTTAAGCCCGCAGTTAGCCACACTAAACTGCAAGAGAGTGCGGGCTAACACAGCTCTGTGAAGCATACCCCACGTTTTGTTGTTGCTGTTTTCCTGAGGAGTGCCAACAATCCGAATAAGATTGTAAATAAATAAGGTATAAGGAATTTCTCCCAGGACCTCACATCTGCAATTCCACCCAACGTCAAGGACTTCTGAGCCTGCTGTCCCCAAACATATGCCTGAAACCAAAGCAGTGACATGTTCGGTGGTGAACTGGGTGCTGTCTCCTCAGCTCCAGCCTCTCTCTTCCCCTGATAATAAAACAGCCTGCTTTACTCCACCACAACATTTTAATTCCCCTGTATGTCGCCATTCCCTGTGTGGCACCCCATAGGCGTGGAAGCCGCAGGGATCAGGAGGTGTGAAGGGCCCAGTTTGGGGGAGGACAGACGGGGAGTAGGCTGAGGCAGGCTGGATCTGCAAATTGCTACTTCCTAGCTGACTAGCGTGGCCTGACACCCTGCGGGGTGGTTTAAAAAGTAACAGCTAATGGACACATATGTCTGGAATGTAAAGGAGCCGCCCAGTCCATGGCGCCAGTAATCATTGTTGCTGATTTTGTAAAAAGGGTTAGTGTAAATTGTTAACATTCTGAGCGGTTGATGATGCGCTTAGTGTGCGTTCAGAAGGATCTACTCGGTATGCGCTTGTGATGTATTATTGTGATCTACGGGAACCCAGATGCCTTGTCAATTGGGGAGCCTCAGACCTCACCGAGGCACCGCCGCGTAGGTATTTGCCTAACATGCCTGATGAAGAAAAGGCAAAATGTTGAGTATTTTCAGAAAAATTCTGACAGGATGTAGCCGGTTAAACGCAGCCCCTGAAAGGGAAATGAAATTGTAAGCTACACATCTTTTTTTTTTTTTTTTTTAATGTTTATTTTTGAGACAGAGGGAGACAGAGCGCGAGCAGGGGAGGAGCATAGAGAGAGGGAGACACAGAATCTGAAACAGGCTCCAGGCTCTGAGGTGTCAGCACAGAGCCCGATGTGGAGCTCGAACCCATGGACCGCGAGATCATGACCCCAGCCGAAGTCGGACGCCCAACCGACTGAGCCACCCAGGTGCCCCAAGATACGCATCTTAAAAAGAGCATAGACTGCAGACAGAGAAGGGGATGGAGGAAGAAAGGAACACCTGTGGGAAGATAAATCAGGAAGGCACGCCCGGGTTTCAGATTCGAACCCAGGTAGCGGCGTAGGGAGAGAAGAGGACAGATCACAGAGTGGTCCAGAAAGGAGAATGGACTCCACGCCTGGCGGCTGAAGGCAAGGAGGGAATCACAGACGATCTTGCAATTTCTGTCATGGAGCGATTAAGTAAATATTGACTTCACTTACTGAGAGGAGGAACAAGCTTGGGGACTAATATAATTAGTTTAGAATTTATTTTAAATTGGATACTTACGTCATCGCGGAGTTTATTCAACCAGGAACAAAGAGCCGTTTCTTTCTTAGCTATTTTTGTCATGTGTTTTAAGACTGCCCCGTGATTTAACTAGCATGCATCACCAAGAATAAACGCGTATACAGAAAATAAACACGGTCTTTTGTTCTAATACAAATATATAGGGTGACTGAGTCCACAGTTATGCAACACCTAGAAATCATGACTAAGAAACTAGAACATTGGCATAGAATTCAAAGATTTATGATCAGCGGTCAATAAAACTGGTAATCATCAGATTCAGAGAAGTGAAAGTCATTTAGAGTTCTCCCTTTTCATTTGTTTGAATGTATTTCAGAGATTCCACAACCGACTGTTAAGCAAAAGAATGTCCTCAAGGAGAAAGAGGAAGGTAACAAGAAATAAGCAGTAACACTAGTTTTGTAAATAATAATTTGGAAAAATGTCAAAAAGTCTACTATTTCACTGGTAGAATGGACTAGTGATCAACAACTGATTTATAAAACAAACAATGCAGGGTGCCTTGGTGACTCAGTGGGTTGAGTGACCCACTTCGGCTCAGGTCATGATGTCGCAGCCCGTAAATTCCAGTTCCCGCATCAGGCTCTGTGCTGACAGCTCAGAGCCTGGAGCTTGCTTCAGCTTCTGTGTCTCCCTCTCTCTCTGCCCTTCCCCCACTCACTCTCTGTCTCTGTCTCTCTCTTTTCTTTTTTTTTTTAATGTTTTTATTTTATTTTTGCAACAGAGAGAGACAGAACATGAGCAGGGGAGGGACAGAGAGAGAGGGAGACACAGAATCGGAAGCAGGCTCCAGGCTCTGAGCTGTCAGCACAGAGCCGGATGCAGGGCTTGAACCCACAGACTGTGAGATCATGACCTGAGCCGAAGTCGGATGCTTAACCAACTGAGCCACCCAGGCACCCCGTCTCTGTCTCTCTCAAAACCAAATAAACATTAAAAAATTTTTTTAAAAATAAAATAAAATAAAATAAAATAAAAACAATGCAATTCAGGTCAATCGTTATAATTATAAAGTAAATATTCATTTGAAAAGAATCTGACCAGAGGCCACTTTTTCCAGAGCTATTTTCAATTATTTTATTTTTAGTAAAATTTTTAAAATCCCTTTTCAGTAATATAAGTAATATACCAACATAAGGCCATAATTGCTTTTCCAACAATGAATTGTAGTCATCGGCTTCTGTTTTTCCCTCACTGACTGTGAGCTTCTGAGCACAGAGAACATGCCTCAGTCGACCTTGTAGCTGGATGCCAAGCACTGTGCCTGGGTGTATCTAAGCGAAGGAAGAAAGGGAAATTAGCATGCATCAAAAATATTAAGCAACGTCTGCCTTCCTGGGCAAAGAAACTTCATGTTTAGCAATTTAGCAGTTAATATCTCTTAAAATATTGGAACTTTTTCTTTATAAATAGAGTATGACCAGGTTTCAGACAGCCTCGAAAATAAAGAAAATTATTGCATCCACAATCCCACCATGCAAATATAGGAAGGGTTAGCATTTTGATTTAGAAAGAAAATAAAACTAGCAGTTAGAATTAATCTATAATGCACTTAAAAGCATGTATTTTTTTGAAATATCCGGGTGTTTTCCTTAATTGACTGTGTTGTGGATAGCCCCATACAATGGTGCGCCTGGGTGGCTTAGTTGGTTAAGCGTCCAACTCTTGATATTGGCCCAGGTTATGATCTCATGGTCATGATCTCATGGTCTTGAGATCGAGCCCTGCATTGGGCTCCGTGCTGAGTGTGGAGCCCTGCTTGGGACTCTCTCTCTCCCTCTGTCCCCGTCCCTCCCCAACTCGTGCATGCACATTCTCTCTCAAAATAAAATTTAAAAGAATTTTGAAAACTTAATTAATTAAGAAATAAAATGCAAATCATGAATGTGAAAGGAAGATCCACTCAGATCCTTCTGAGTGGGAAAGAGTTGATGCTCCCAGCATTTTTGGAGTCGAGGATGGAGCTTCTTTATTTGCACAGTTTATGCCAACACAGATCGAGGAAAAGAAGTGTTGTCCCTCCTAAATAACTAAGTCAACTAACCCGGAACATGAAACATCTCAAATAGAGTTTTTGAGAGCTTCTTGCCTGGGATTTGACATAGCTATGTTCTTACACATGGTAACTGGGTGAACTGTGGTGAACTTGGCAATGGGACATTATTCAGCCTTTAGAAAGAAGGAAATCTTGTCACCTACAACAACATGGATGAACCTTGAGGACATCACGTTAAGTGAAATGAGGCAGTCACGATAGACAAATACTGTGTGATTCCACTTGGGTGGGGTATCCAAAGCAGTCACATTCATAGAAAGAGAAAATCCAAAGGTGGCTGGTTGCCAGGGACTGTGGAGATCAGCAAAGTAGAGTCCTGCTTTAATGGATATAGAGTTTCAGATGTGCAACATGAAATGCTCGTGCGATCCGTTGCACAACAGTGTTGTGAATATACTGAACACTACCGAACTGCACACTTACAAGTGGTTAAGATGGTAATAAAAAAGACAGAGAGAAAACTGGAATCAGAAAACTAAGCCAGTGGTTTGGAGTCTTCTAATTAAATTTGATTGTTATTTAGAGGTAAGGGACATTGTTAAATGAATTCAAAGCCCCATTCTCCTAGGATATTACGTTATTCTTTGTAAAAAAGGTTTACAACCTTTTTTTTGCCCCCCTGAAATTCATGAACTGTGACTCTGGGACTAGGAGACTCAGGAGGCCTGATCCTTAGTCCAAGCTCAGTGGTTAGCCTGGCTGTGATTCAGGCAGTTGCTTGACCTCCCGGAGACTCAACTTGGCCTAAGTCCCTGCCATCTTCCCCACTTCTCAGGTCTGTTCCTGCAGGGATAGGGGCACACCGGTTCACAGAGCTGTGCCATCAAATGGAGTACTTGTCAGTATTTACATTTTATTCAATGTCATTTAAAGCCTATTTTTGGGGGGCGCCTGGGTGGCGCAGTCGGCTAAGCGTCCGACTTCAGCTCAGGTCACGATCTCGCGGTCCGTGAGTTCGAGCCCCGCGTCGGGCTCTGGGCTGACGGCTCGGAGCCTGGAGCCTGCTTCCGATTCTGTGTCTCCTTCTCTCTCTGCCCCTCCCCCCTTCATGCTCTGTCTCTCTCTGTCTCAAAAATAAATAAACGTTAAAAACAAATTAAAAAAAAAAGTATTAAAGCCTATTTTTTATAACTAAATTACTAACATAATTTACTAATTATTTTATATTACTAAAGCATGGATACATGTATACTAATTTCTAGAGTAAACTGAGCATTTACTTAGCACTTTGCTTATTCAATCTCCTCTGCTGGATTTGGGCCAGAGAGGCTAAGGAACTTTCCCCAAATCACACAGCTCCCAGGTTTCAGACTTGAACTCAACCTTTCTGCCTACAAAGGCCCTGCTCTGAAACCACTAAGCTACACACCGGAGCAGGGTAGAAAACTTGCACAAAACATAAGAATTCCCAGAAAATTTGCAGAAAATTTTAAGGAGTCCTCACAGAAAGAGGTCTTTTATAAATTCGCCTCTCATTCCATCCGTCCTGCTGAAACCACCAATGTGGCTCTTCTCGACCTATAACCTCCCAAACTCCAATTCTAGCCTCACTCCTCAACAACACAGAGATTTGCAGGCACTGCCTTGGTGCAGAACTGAATTCGGTTACTAAAGTGAATGTGTTACAGGTTTTAATCCAGTCTCAGAACTCTCAGTACACGATCAGAGAAAACTTTGCGCCTCAATAGAAACAAATTATTCGTATGTGCCTGAAAGTGCTAAATGCAAGTGCCTTGAAGAGAAATTATCCAGAATATGCAAACTGTTGCAAGTCATACAAAGAAGACGCATACTGTTTTGTGGTTTGCCAAATGTGATCCTTTTTTAAGGTAGCCGCTCATAGATTTGAGCATAAACACACAGCAGTTTGTTGAAATACGTGTATTTATAAGTACATATTCACTGGGTTGATTTCGGGCCTGCTTGAAGCCCTCCATTCCAAGAAGATAAGAAAAACCACAGTGTTCCTGGAAATAGAAAATGTGAATAAAATGATATCAGCTCATAGAAAGATTAGTTTGCCTTTAAAATTTTTTTTTAATGTTTATATATTTTTGAGACAGAGAGAGACAGAGCATGAACGGGGGAGGGGCAGAGAGAGAGGGAGACACAGAATCGGAAGCAGGCTCCAGGCTCCGAGCCGTCAGCCCAGAGCCCGACGCGGGGCTCGAACTCACGGACCGCGAGATCGTGACCTGAGCTGAAGTCGGACGCTTAACCGACTGCGCCACCCAGGCGCCCTAAGATTAGTTTACTTTTAATTTTTTTTAATGTTTATATATTTTTTGAGAGAGAGACAGCATGAGTGGGGGAGGGATAGAGAGGGAATCCCAAGCAGGCTCCACACCATCAGCACAGAGCCCAATGCGGGCTTGAACTCACAAACCATGAGATCACGACCTGAGCTGAAATCAAGAGTCAGTCCCTTAACCCACTGAGTGACCCAGGCGCCCCAAAAGATCAGTTTAAATTAATCCATGGCCGGAACTGTTAAAGAGCTGTTAATATTAAAAGAACATTATTTCTGTCCTGATATTCATAGTATTTTTCACTGTCTAAAATACTTGGCTTTCATGGGTTTGCTTCTAAATAAATCATAGTTTAAAATACATTATAAACCTGTAATGGCCTATTAACATACATTAATAGAAACCAAAAGGCAAAACCTCATTCCTGACTAAATACAATTTTTGTCTACTCTGCTACCTGCAGCCCATGGGGCTAAAACAGACTAGAGAAAACCAAACATCCATGCTGAGCACTCTTGGTTCAAATAGAGGCTCGCAGCCCAAAGTGAGCCTCCATTCTGTGCGGTAATTACAGCCTCCGTCATCTCCCAGATGACGATTTCGTATCTTCTCCTCGATGCTCAAACCTCTCATAGCACCTGCCTCGGGTTCACGCTCAGCTGGTGACCTAGACTTTGCTGCCTATTTCACTGAGAAAATAGCAGTCAGGAAAACTTCCCAAGCTTGCGCCCCCACACCTACCCGTACTCCGGCATCATGCTCCGGTACTCAGCCTGATATCTAATGTGTGCTCCTATCCAAGGCCAACCCGTCCACTTAGGCACTAGATCCCAACCCTTTCACCAACATCGCTCCAGTATTCCTCCTGCATCACCTAGTTTTCCCCATTTACTGACTTATTTCTATAAGGATACACACATACTATTACTGTTCACATCTTAAAAAGAAAATTAAAAATCTCTTAACCACCCTTCCCCCTTCTTGGGGAAGAAAAATTTTACTCTACCCGTTAAGATTCTCCTGGGTGGTATAAGAATGTTAAATGAACATGAGACAGATTAACGGGGTCTGGGGGAATTAGTTCCTACGTACAGAGGTGTCATAGATGTGGGACCTAAGAAGTGACTGAGACAGGCAGCTTTATACTTCCTAGACAAAGAAACATAAATTTACGAAGAATGGACAGGACAAAGAAAACTTCTGTTTGGGAATTGTCAGTTAGTAAGGAATCTAAACAGAATTGGGCCGAGGTAGTAAATTAGCAAAAGTAACAAGGTTTGTTTGTGTAGGCTTCTTCAGCCTTGAGTTCCCTGTCTCTCATGATAAGGATGTCTCTCTTCCTCCTGGTGTAGGGAGCGTACCTTTCACATGGGAGATTTACGACCTGCTTTGTAGAGCCGGAGGAGGGTCAGACTGTTTTTGTTACACTGGCTGTCTCTTAAATAATCTTAATTTAAAAAAGCATCATGCCATTGTGGTGTATTTGGGGGCAACCTGCCCTGGGCTCCCACACTCTCCCGCTGACTTCTCATTCTTTGCTTCCCTTTATTTATAGTAAAACTCCTCCAGGGTGGTACTGTCTCCGATTCTTCTCTTATTCCTTCTTACCCACTCCAATCAACCTTTGTCGATACTACTCAGTCAAGTCACCAACGTCCTACACTGTCCATACGCTATAGCCAACTGTCAACTGTCCCGCTTGACTTATTGGCTGTCTCTGACACAGACACTCTCTCTCGAGTCCTCCCTTGAAACACGTTTTCCCCTTGGCTTCCAGAACCTCATACTCTCCTAGTTTTCTTCCCGTTTCACTGACTCTTCCTTCTCTGTGTCCTGTGTGAGTTCCTCCTCAGCTTCCTGACCGTCTGCACCTAAAGTGCCGCAGGGTTCAATTCTCAGACCTCTTTTCTTCTCTATCTTCACCTTCGACACTGGTGACCGCATCCAGGCCAAACTGATATATCTCCGGCCTGGCCCTCTCCCCTCAACTCCAGACTAGTATATTCACATCCCCATTCAACATCTCAATTTAGATGTGCATAAGGAATGCCGAACAAGCCCCAAATCGAACACTGGACCTCCACCCCCAAACCTGTTTCTCCTAAATTTTCTCCATCTCAGTAAACAGCAACTCATCTTTCCTGTTGCTCAGGCCAAAAACCACAGGGCTAGACTTGCCTTCTGTTCCTTTTTCTCACACCCCATCTTCTCTCCACAGCAAATCCTAGCATCTCCACCTTTAAAATAGATCTGGAGTCTGACCACTTCTCACTGCTCAGCTGATGTCACTCTGGTTCAAGCCTCACCTCCTGGATTATTTGATGACCTCTGAATTGGTCTCTCTGCTTCCACTCCTGCTCCACACAGTCCATAATAAGGTGGTGGACATTTTCTGCTCAAACCCTTCGTGACGGCTCCCAGAGTAAACACCCAAGTCCTTTCCATGGCCCGCCATCTACCTCCCTTTCTTCTCTGACTCCATCGCTTGTGTCTGACTCACTTGTTCACTCTAAGCTAGTCACACTCACCTCTTTATTGTTCTCTCTGCTTGGAGCTGCCTTCCCCCAGATTTCTACATGGGGTTTCCATCACCTCCCTCCAGACTTTGCTCAAATCTCATCTTCTCTGGGAGGCCTTCTCCAGACCACTGCTGGTCCCTTCTGCCCTTTCCAGGTGCTCAGCTGGGTCTCTGTAACAAAAGGCAGACTGACAAGAGAGGAGCACACAAATTAGCCTTCATAAACAAATGACGCCCCCAAACAAGGTTAAGCCGGAGTGTTTTTTACTCTGGGTTTGATGAAGATCGGTAGGACAAAGGGTACCAGCTAAGGGTGGTGAACTGGGGGAACTTACCCACAGCTGTTTGTTTGGATTCCTTGCTGAGTCCTGGTGTCTTCAGAGATAAGGATGTTACTTTCTTCCCGGTAAGGGGAGGGCACCTCTCCCAAGCGGGCTTTATGACCTGCTTCGGGGCCGGGGGGGGTGGGTCATAGAGTCCTTCCAGCACCTGCCATTTCACAAATTCCTTCAGCTTACACTATTCCGTATGAGGGAGTGCCATTCTGAGGTGATGTATCTGGAACCCTGCCACTACCCTGTTTAAAATTCCAACCCACAGCCCCTGAATCTTCCCCATCCAACAATCACGTTCCTGTTCTACCTAACATATTATTTTACTTATGTTTTTTAGTTGTCTGCCTCCCCCCATCCCAAATGTCAACTCTATAGGGGCAAGGCTTTTATGATTTTTTTTAATGTATTATTCACAGCTGTATCTCTAGCACCGAGAACGGGGTCTACCACAGTATTCCTCCTGCATCATCTAGTTTTCCCCATTTACTGACTTATTTCTATAAGCATACAAACATACTATCACTGTTCCCATCTTAAAAGAAAATTAAAGGGGCGCCTGGGTGGCTCAGTCGGTTAAGCGGCCGACTTCGGCTCGGGTCATGATCTCGCGGTCTGTGAGTTCAAGCCCCGCATCGGGCTCTGTGCTGACAGCTCAGAGCCTGGAGCCTGTTTCGGATTCTGTGTCTCCCTCTCTCTGACCCTCCCCCGTTCATACTCTGTCTCTCTCTGTCTCAAAAATAAATAAACGTTAAAAAAAAAATTAAAAAAAAAAAAAGAAAATTAAAAATCTCTTAACCACCTTTCCCCCTTGCTGGGGAAGAAAAATTTACAAAATTTACAAAGTCTACAAAATTAACCATGGGCCACGGTTAATGATGTGGACATATTTTATTATACACTACTATATCCTTGGTGCTCTGGGTGTATTTTCTCATTTAACCATCACATCTATATAGTGGTTATTAACATTTTTTTAGTGTGTTAATGTTTTTTTTAATGTTTTATTTTGGGGAGAGAAAGACATTTCATGTGTTAATGTTTTTTTTTTTAATGTTTTATTTTGGGCAGAGAGAGAGAGACAGCATGAGTGGGGGAGGGGCAGAAAGAGAGAGGCAGGCACAGAATCGGAAGCGGGCTCTGGGCTCTGAGCTCTGAGCTGTCAGCACAGAGCCTGACGCGGGGCTTGAACTCACAAACCGCGAGATCATGACCTGTGCCGAAGTTGGCCCTCAACCGACTGAGCCACGCTGGTGCCCCTATGTAGCAGTTATTACTGTCGCTATTTTGTAGATGAGAAGATCAAGCCACAAGGAGTTCAGTGACTACCGATGTCATGCAGCCATAAATGACAGAATCAGTTTTCCAACTCAAGTCTGTGTGGGCCTCAGAGTCACTTCATTCACAGTATCGTAGCTCTGGTTTCCATTCACACTGTCAACAGGCATGCAGCCGCCATATTCCAAATCCGTATCAAGGTTTAAGTGGTCCCCAGGCAGGGCACGAAGGCCCAAGTCAATTATAGTGCGACACCACAGGGAGGGCTTCGCCTAACTCCTTTAGAAGCTGTTGTGAGTCACAAGTTTTCTGTACCATTTCAAACATCTGGATATTTGGAACAATCTGGGTGATCGGTTTACCAAAGCCTTTCTGCAGTTTAGCATCTGCTCTGAGTGGGTTTCGTATTCTTTCCAGACGTCTGCCTTAAGTAAAAAGGGAAGTTGACTCTTCAAGAAAGAAGGAAGAGAGAATAAAATATTTCCGAGAGATTTAGGTTATCTGTATAGAATATTTCTGGTAGAATAGATAAGCCAGTGA
This sequence comes from Panthera pardus, assembly GCF_024362965.1. Taxonomy (NCBI): domain Eukaryota; kingdom Metazoa; phylum Chordata; class Mammalia; order Carnivora; family Felidae; genus Panthera; species Panthera pardus. Next base: position 67,438,241 of record NW_026526991.1, on the reverse strand, counting down.
CCATATTGCTTCTGGAAGGAAGAATGAGGGATTAGGAAACCAGAAAGGGAGAGGGACTTCTTGCTTATACCACATGTACCTTTTCAAGTCCTGTGCCATTAAATACCATCCGAAAATAGGCCAAATAATAACAGCAGGGCGCCCTTTCTGGCCTCCCGCTGAGAGGGCAGTGAAGAGGACACACTGTCATCATCGTGCCCCCAGGCTCTGAGCACCCCGTCAAGGTGACAGTCATTCAAGCTCTCTCCGGGTCTCGGCTTCACCATCTGCAAGGTGACCATCATAATTAAAGTTTGCCTTGCTTTACTAGCGGGGTCTGTTGTGAGATTCTAAGTGTAAAACCTTATACATGTGTAAGTGATCACGGCTGTTTAGGAAAAGTGTGGCGGAGAAGAACGCAAGCCAGCTCACTGAGCTACGGGACACGGAGTGGGGCCAGAATAGCAACAGTAACTGTCTCCATAGATAAGTTCTTGGAAGTGGGAAAATCTGTAGAAAAGCTGTTGTGTGGTCTCAAACAGTGTTATGTTAAATTCAAAGAGTAAAACGAGATTATCATTTGCACGGTTCCGGCTCTAGTCCCTGGTCTTGGAATTAGGCCGGTTTTGGTCATCCTCCCTCGAGACCTCACAAGGGCTTTTCACCCTCACGGTGCACAGACTAGCTGGACTTCAGAGAACCGGAGCGATTGAAAACTCATTTATAGAAATAAACAACGGCAAACTTTCAGTTATAGGACATACTAGCCTGAATTGTAAATATCTAGATGCAGCCTTGCCTTGAGACACAATAATAATTGTAGTAAAAGTCATGGAAAAAATGCAAGATAACTTGCTTTATGGCTACTGATAAGAGAATAAAAACAATGTGTAATGGATGCAGTTTTTGAGCCACGCTTTGGGTCGTCAGTGAAGTGAAGGAAAACGGCATTTCTCAAGAAAAGGCTGCTAGGTTGTTTTATAGGCCAATTTACCTAAATAGCACGGTATTGATTTTTAATTGTTTTAAGTTTACTTATTTGAGAAAGAGAGCACACGAGAGCGAGCAGGGGAGGGGCAGAAAGAAAGGGAGAGAGAGAGAGAGAGAGAAGCCCCAGCAGGCTCTGCACTGACCGTGCAGACATGGAACTCGAACTCATGAACCGTGAGAGCATGACCTGAGCCAAAATCAAGAGTCGGACGCCTAACTGACTGAGCCACCTAGGCGCCTCTAACTAGCATAGTATTTAAAAAACTAACACAAACTAAGTGCACAGGGCACATATTTCTGGACTGTTTTGGAGCCCATTACTCTTGATCATTAGTTATTTTATGCCATGGAGAAACGCTCTATCCTAAAGTGCTTAATATGCCGATAAAAGGTTCCCGGTTTGAGGAAAAACTTTTTTAGAGCTTCGTGTCCTTCTTCTTCTTCTTTTCCAATTCGTTTCCTCCTTCTCTTTCATCTTGGTACCTGTAGGGAAGGGAATATTCCTCGGCCTTCAGATCACAGACAACAAAGCACTACGTGTATCTAACCAATCTAAAGACCGCTCTCCAGGTCCCTGCCGGTTTCCCGCGGAACAGCAGAGGAGAAATCGGCAGGTCCTCGTGGGTCGGCCACGGTCTGAGCTTACTGGAGGCCTGTAGTTCTCCATAGTTCTGGGATGGGCTCTTCCACGCACAGGGCGGTGGGAGGGTGAGAGGAGAGGATTTGGAGGCGCTATGTAAACTAATGCAGCACACGAATGTGCATCACAAATCCATTTGAAGAGGGAACCGTCTGCTTCTTATCATCCCCTCCTGTTCTCTTTTCTCACTTCCCCTTCCTCTCCCCTCTTTCTGTCCTTCCCCACTCTGCCTTTTCGGCGGGGCGCAAACTACAAGGCAGGAAGAACCGAGGGTCTGAGTTGTGACAACAAAACAAAGTTTAAGAGTTAGTAAATACAAGCTACACCCAGATTACTGAGAAAAGTGAAATAAAAACCAGCTCAGAGCCAAATTCCGGGAAGATGCTGTATGTTGGACTGACTTCGCGTTTTCACATTTGTTGCCTTGAAGCTTTGGTCATTAGTCTTCCGGTTCCTAATACAAAAAAGTAAATGCTGACTCGTGTCATTGGCCTCAGATACCACCGGAAATGGCATCTTCTCCCCAGCCGCTGGCTCATAAGCATAGAAGCACCCAGGGGTGAACTTATCTGCCTTCCAGCCCAGGCTCTAGGCTCTCCAGCCTGGCCTTCTGATCTACAGCCGAGAAAGGAGCCCGTCTAGGGAAGAGATCTCGGATCAACTGAGAGGTACGTTTTCAAATCACCAGTTACTGTAATGAGTAAGTACTTTCCAGTTTTCCCATTTTATTTTAAGCATTAATTAGGATCCTCATTTCTTGGGCACTTACTGTAGAGAGGAATCACCGTCCTAACCCCCTTCACCCTACCCCCACTTAACTGGACAGCCCTGAAGAGACAACTGTTATTTTGTAATAAGAAAGATTTATGATCGATACACTACCCTATCTCTAAAAACGTACAGTAAAAAGAGACAGCCAGTTGTGAACAGGAGAAAGGATGTGAAGCATCGACTGTCTGTGCAATCTTGTATGTTGTGGTTGACCACAAAGGCTTGGCATCAGTTTTGACTCCCAGCTCTGCTTTTTATAAAATAGACGACCTTGGGCAGACGACTTCATCTTCCAAACTTAATTTTTGAATGTGTAAAATGGAGAAAAATAAAATACCAATGTCACAGATAACCAGGTAAAACACTTAGTATACTGGTGGAGTGGACACCAAATGTTACTGAATAACAAGTGAAATTAGCATTTCTCAGTAATAAATTAAGTCCTTCATTTGACTGGAAAGCTCTCTTAACGAGCAACATCCCAACCCTTGAACATGCAGACGTGGCTCGAGAATAACAACAACGAACATGTGCAAAGTTTACAGAGCATTGCATCTGATTTCCACAGTTAACCCTGGTGAGTGCAGAGCCGTTGACATGATTTTGTCACTGAGGGATAGAGAAGCCGAAAGCCTGGCTGAACCTGGCAGCAGGAAGGGAAGCTCACGGGTCCAAACTCGGAGCTGAAGGGAGGAAAACAGGACTTGAAAAAAGGCAGTGTCAGAGTGAGTTCGCCCGTTCCATTCTCCAGGCGAGCTTCTCTCCTCTTGGACCTTGTCTCTCTTCTGGTTCCAAGCCCTGCAGCTTAAAACTGGCAAAGTCCTTGGTCCCACTGCTGCCAACACACGGAGCGGTGGGAACGCAGGTCTTCCAGATCCGTCTATAGCATAGTGTAGCTAGGGAGCAAGGCGGACAAGAGACTGACTCTTAGAATCCCATTTAATTCAACACCTTTTTTTCCCATAGAAACATATTGCACTTAGTAATCAGACACCACATTGTTAATCATAACAGCAATAATAAAAGAATATCCAACTTAAAAGCTCTTTCTAGGGCCCCGGGGTGGCTCAGTCGGTTAACCATCTAATTCTTGCTTTCAGCTCAGGTCATGATCTCATGGTTTGTAAGATCGAGCGCCGCATTGGGAGCCTGCTTGGGATTCTCTCTCTCTCTCTCTCTCTCTCTCTCTGTCTCTCTGCCCCTTCTTCACTTGGTCTCTATCTCTCTCTCAAAGGACAAAAAAAAATTAAAAGCTCTTTCCTGTGATCTCCTTAGAGGAGCACTGGAGGCCACTTCTCCCATCTGAATGCTGAAAACACAGGAGATGAAGTGAGCTCAGAGGTGGGAAATCCCAGCCTGCTGACTCAGCCTAACGTTCACATCACTGCTGAAAATGGCTGTTGTCGCCATTCCTGGAGACAGAACTTTCAGAATCCAAGCTGTTCATCTGTTGAAAGCAACTTAGTCGTTACTGGCTCCCCATCACCCTTCCTTTCCAACCATGGGAAATTTTTACTCAAATACTGGTTAGAATCTGGAGTAGTCAGCATAAGTATCAAGAATTTCTAAGTACAAACAGAGCTTAGCACAGCACTGAGTTTTCCACTGACCCGTTAGGAGGAGGAATTAACTATCAGTGAATGAAAGCTGAACTGAGTTAACTTCATCCCTGCTGTTTCCTCATGGAGAAATTTAAAGCTGTGTACAAAACATTGCTTTGATTTTTCAACAGAGAATAATAAGGAAAACGGTATGCAAATATTATTTTTCTAGATAAGACTATTTTTTCCTCTTAATTTCAACAAATATTTATAGCTGGGGTTAAAAGCTCAGGTTTTGGAGCCGTAATTCCTCTTAAAGAAACAAAACAATATCTTTGGCTTATCTAATCAATCAGAAGATTCATTGGCAATGACAGACTAGTTATGCCTTTTCCTAGCTGCACCATCTTGGGTGATTTACATAACCTCTCCAAGCCTCAGTTTCCTTACTCATAGAGTGAAGATAATAATAGTCCTTACCTCATGAGTGGGCCCGGCAGGCAGTAACTGCTCAATGAATGCTAACCATTATGCAGAGGGGTAGAACGGTGGGGTGAGACCCACCCTCCAGGACTAGGATATACTGGGGTAGTTAATTATAGTACAAAATAGAACCAAGGACTAAGTCAGGGCATCTATCAGAAGGAGGAGGGACTTTCCTGTCTGGGGAAAAAAGGGAGGCTTTCAGACAGAACTTCATTTGAAACTGGATCTTAAGGCAGAAACAGAATTTCAGTAGAAGGGGTGCCTGGGGGGCTCAGTGGTTTAAGATTCTGACTTCGGCTCAGGTCATGACCTCAAGGTTCCTGGGTTCGAGCCCCACATAGGGCTCTGTGCTGACAGTTCAGAGCCTGGAGCCTGCTTTGTATCCTATGTCTCCCTCACTCTCTCTCTCTGCCCCTCCCCCTCTTGTGCTCTCTCTTTCGCTCAAAAATAAATAATAATAAACATTAAAAAATTAAAAAAAAAAAAAGAATTTCAATAGAGGAGGGGGTTAGGGAGCACTGATGCTGAGCCACAGAGCAAACACGAAGAGGTGAGAAAAAGCTCAGAGTATACACAGGCTCTAAAATTCATCCACAGGCATTGGGGAGCGGCACAGAAGGAAGGATCCTATCTTGGGTTAAAAAACAAAGTTTATAAATACAACATGTTGGGCTTATGCTAGCATATCAAATGAAAGTGAAGATACAAAATTCAAAAGCCTAGATGATCACATTTTATGTGAGAACACGGAAACTAAAAACCATGCCATTTTAGAAGTCTTCAAAAGTAAAAAGACACACTTTCTTTACTTCTTATGTTTATTCATTTTTGAGGAGAGAGAGAGGGAGGGAGGGAGGGAGGGAGGGGCAGAGAGAGAGGGGGGACAGAGGATCTGAAGGGCAGACAGCAGTGAGCCAGATGTGGGGCTCGAACTCACGAACAATGAGATCATGGCCTGAGATGAAGTTGGACGCTCAACCGACTGAGCCACCCAGGCGCCCCAAAGACACACTTTCTTAAGAATTAAGAATAATTTACGGACAGTACAAGAGGTAATCATAAAATCTAAAACAGAGGTGAACTCGATCGCTGTGCTCAGCTTCCCAAAATATATTGCAACACCCTTCTCCCTAAAGCATATCCTCAAGAATCCCATCTTATTTTTTAATGCCAGGAAATAGTTGAACGGTTCTCCATCCAGGCTCTCATTCAAGGATTTTGAGGTTTCAGGAAGAGTGGAGACAGCCATATTCAGAAGCAGAGGTGATTTCCACCTGGTTATCCCCAACCAATGTGGCAAGCCTCAATGATACATCAGCTCTCTGAAAATGCACAGCAAGAATATGCTGCCTCATTCCCACAAAGGATCTGATATTTACCTTTAGGAAGATTGTCCAAAGGTCACAAGAGAATTATCTTAGGAATTCAGCCATGGTTTGATGGTAGGATAAATTGGCGTCTAGAGAATTTGAAAGTGATAAGAGGCCCACACAGAAGGTTACTCGTTGCCCCCTCCCCTTCCCCACCCCCTGGGAACTTCATTCCACTCACCTGAATGCGTCTGGACCTCAGGAGACAAGTTTGGGCTGGCTTAATTTACTGAGCACTTAAAAACGCGGTGGACCTCACGCTAGTGACTTCGTTCATTTAACCCTCACTTCTAAAGAGATTCGTGGTATTATTCTCGTTTTGCTGATGAGGGTTCTGGAGTGCAAAAAAATGACTTAAACGGCCCTGGGTCTCAGAGGCTCGTAAGCGGTGGAACCGGATATAAACCCGGGGAGCTGATTCCGAGCCCCCCTCTGAGCCACTGGGCTTTGCCGCAATTCAGGAGGCATCTGCATACAAATGGTGATTGATAAGGAGACTTGGATAATTTGTTTCCATCCGAAGTGGGACTTTTTCTGGTGGGGGGAAGGGTGCTGTGAATAGTTGCGCTGGAAAAACAGGGGGCAAACCTGAACAGTTTGGGGCAAACAGAAATGAGAGAGTGGAGGGATTTATTTACCCAGGGAAAGAGTGTTGAAGAAAAGAAGAAAGGAGCCCATTAGTAGGTCTTGAGAAAGACCAACAGTAGAGGAGTTGCCCGAGAAAGAGAAACTCACACCGGATCCTGGGGGAGGTGAGCCGGGATACTGGAGTGTCAGCCTGGGGCATTTTCCTCAGGGAGTCACCTGGGGCGCCCCCAAGACCCCAGGAGCTGGGAATGCTTTGGGTGATAAGGCCCACGAGGTGGCCTTTAACAGGAGCGGCCGGGAAATCACTGGTGATTTACTGACCAACATTTCTTGGGTTTGGTGGAGTTGGAAGCCAAATGAAAGTAACAGGAGTGAGTGGGAGGTGAGGCCCCAGCCACAGCCCGTGCAAATAACCCGTTTCCAAAGTGGCCTTGGAGGGGAAGCAAAAGATAGGACTGTCCTGGAGGTGGAGTCAAAGAAGTTTCCTTTCTTTTTGAAAGCAAGAAACCAGAATGCGTTTAGTGCTTAAGGGAAGGAACCAGCCACAGGAGAGGGAAGAAAAAGTAGAATGCGTAATTACCCCCTCTCCAGGGGACAGCGTGGAGCAAAGTTCCTGAGCCGCCAGAGCTGAGGAATTACCTTTACACCTGAGCAGGTACAGCTGTGCCTTTGCGGGAGGAAGGGGGCACCGTGGGCTGGAGGGCTTGATGCAGGGGGACGGGAGCGAGGTGCCGTCTGCGGCTCGGGTTTTCTCTGCCGTCCCAGCGGGGAGGGGTTGTTGTGGTTGAGAGGTGCCTAGTGCGCGCCAGGCGCTGTACTAGGCCCTTGACAGACAGTGACGTGATCTCTTTTCGTCTTCACGGCGGATCGGTGATCGGTAGGCGATCTACCTCACTTTACCTCCAGAGGAGACGGTGGCACAGAACGGTAGGCAGTCAGCCCAAGCGCACACGGCTGCTTGGGGCCAGAGTCCACGCCTGACTTGAGTGTCTCCAGGGAAGGGAAAGCCGGCTGCCTGTCTTTCCGTTATCTTTCGGTCTCAGGGTAATAAGAGGTAGGAAGTTAGCGAATACAGTTTAAATACTGATTGGAGACCGGAATGTGGAAGTTTGTCATAGACTGTACATGATTGAAATAGTATGTTTGTTTATAGGGATTGCTTTGATATTTTTACCCTAGGAGATCCTTTCGTAAAACAGGAGTTGTTTCTTTTTCTTTTCTTTTTTTTATGGGGCTATTGAATAAAAGCTCCATAGTTTGTTTCGTTTTTATAGAAGTCACCTGCATATCAGGTATTATGAAGCCACCCTTCATTTGTAAAGGATGCGACCTGCATTTCTTTCTAAAATCCATAAGAAAATTTTATATTAGACTGTTCCCACAGGGAAAATACGCTGCCTGGCAGGTTTTTACACTTGGCCATTTTTACACTCTAAAAGTGTGTGAAATTCTTCTGTGGATACTTTATTGCAAAAGAATCCCAAATTTAAGATTGTGGCCCCAGGGGGATGGTGCTGATACACCTTGATTATGTCTGCGGTGAGTCCTGCCTCCACCAGGAAAACCTGCAGCCCACTTCGTTGCCTTCCTTCCTTCTTCCTTCCTTCCTTTCACCGTTCACCTTTATTTATTTTTGAGAGACAGAGTGTGAGCGGGGGAGAGGCAAAGAGAGAGGGAGACACAGAATCAGCCCCCAGGCTCCAAGCTGTCAGCACAGAGCCCAACGCGGGGCCCAAACTCACGGACCCCGAGATCATGACCTGAGCTGAAGTCGGACACTTAACCGACTGAGCCACCCAGCGCTCCACGTGGAGCCCACTTTGAAGATCACTATTCTAGGTTTCAGTTTTCCATTTCCATCACTTGTGTTTGAGATTTTAGATGTGGTGCCTAAGGATTCATTCCCTGAATAGCCAAGTAAGAAATATGGGCCATATAGGGATGGGGTAGAGGAACCTTGACAGTAGTTGGGAGATGTGAGTCACTTTGCAGAATGACAACTGTCACAGCCCCCAGATAGACACAGGTGATCTCCAATTTGTACTGAATTAATTAATGGGCTGCAGAGCTGAGGCCTATTTTAGAGGGGAAGTTACCTGGAGTGGGGGATTAGAATCCCAACTTTCTAGGGGCTCATATTTGCAAAGAATTTGCGTTCTTTACCATAGTAAATTATTTACCGTAATATTTCACAGTATTTTATGTATTTTTTTAAAAATTTGCTCTCAGGGGCGCCTGGGTGTCTCAGTCGGCTTCGGCTCAGGTCATGATCTCACGGTTTGTGGGTTCAAGCCCCTCATCAGGCTCTGTGCTGACAGTTTAGAGCCTGGAGCCTGCTTCGAATTCTGTGTCTCCCTCTCTCTCTCTGCTCCTCCCCTGCTCATGGTCTCTCTCTCCTTCAAAAATAAATAAATAAATAAATAAATAAATAAATAAATAAATAAATAAAATTTGCTCTCAGAACCACTTTTAAACACAGTAGGCCGGCATTATTTTCCCCTTTTTTGTGTTATATGGAAAAGAGTGTGTGTTAACGGACTTGCCCCAGATCAAAAGAGCAGTCTCTTGAGAATCAGCAATCCTCAGGCCGTTCATTAAGCTTTCCCAAAGAGAAGTTTGAATTGTTTGTTTTTCTTCTTAGAAAACTTATTGTGACACGCAATTTAATTTTTGACAAGTTTAAATCCCGCTTAGAAAATTCAGCAAATGCCAAGACACAGCGGTAAATTCGTGAAAAATAATCATCTTATTTGTACTATCTGTTCCGTTTAAATAGATGTAAGGGGATCTTGGAAAGTTCCACACATTGATTTGATTACGAAAAATGCAGGTAGAAGAAAATGAACTATTTATATTCCCAACATAATGTTGCATTAAGATGGTTAGTCTTATGCAAGAAATTTTTTAACTAGTTGCAAGTACTTCCTATAACTAATCAAAACAACATCCTAATTGTTAGTGTTTACCTCTGATTTAAGGCTTCTCTGCAGGGCCTCTAGAGCAACTGACCTATATCTGTGTCTGTCTTCCTGTAACTAAAGATCAATAAGAAAAGAAATTAACCTAATTTCTACAACACGTTGATGAATGAAAAACAAATGTTATGTGTTTGGCTCGTGATAGTTATACAAGCAATAGTCAGTGATTTATAAGTGATGGTGCTTATGAAGGTATTAAAAAATTAATTACCCCCAAACAGAAATCTAAGCAAAATACTTGAAAGTAATTTATTGTAGTAGTAGCCATTATTAATGCATATTTCTGTAAGAGTGTTAGTCAACGTCCAAATAGAAAGCATGGAACTAGGGGCGCCTGCGTGGCTCAGTCAGTTAAGCGTCCGACTTCGGCTCAGGTCATGATCTCACGGTTCGTGAGTTGGAGCCCCGCGTCAGGCTCTGTGCTGACAGCTGGGAGCCTGGAGCCTGCTTCAGATTCTGTGTCCCCTCTCTCTGACCCTCCCCCGCTCATTCTCTCTCTCACTCTTTCCCTCTCCGTCTCAAAAATAAATAAACATTCAAAAAATTTTAAAAAAGAAAGCATGGCACTAACTTATGATTTGAGGAATCATCATCAAACTCTTTAAAAAAAAAAGTTTTAATTTGACGTTGGAATCACACCTTGCAATGATCACCCAAATACCTCCTCTCCCCCTCCTGACTCTTCCATCTGGCTTTGGCGCTTCATTTACATATATCCACTGTAGCCACTGGCACCTTCTATAATACTTGCCTGAGTCCGTTTCCTTTCCGCTCCTCTTGAGAGAAGAGACCGCCTTTTTATACCTAGTCCTTCCATCTAGCACAATAGCTGGTTCTCAGTGACCTTTACTGAATGAATGAATGAGTGAATGAATCTATCTATAAAACAGCTACCAAAACTAATAAGGGAATTGAGCACATTTGAAGCACATTTTTAGCCTAGGCCAAAAAGCCCCAAAATCTGTTTTCAGCTCTCTTTTTTGTTTCATTTTTTTTATAAATAAAAACTTTGAAATTGGAATGTACAAGCCTTTTTTTTTTTTTTTTTTTTTTAGAACAGAGAAGATTTAACTCTCAATTTTTCTTCCTTCACTACCTCCACCCCCCAGAAGTCACTTTTGTTTTTGTTAGGTTTTGTTTTTAATGCTTGGTATCTTAGTTTAAATGATTCTTTCCCAGGGCGAGAATCCGAAGGGTGTCTGATTTGCTACTCCTGTTACAGGGGTGGTGCTCTTGATCAAGAATTTCATGAATTTCCTTTCAGTTTAGCTTCTGACTGGAGTGCTCTTTCCCAGTCATTTTCTCCCCCCTTCTTTTCCACAGTCTGATCTGCTCACAGGCTCCATTTGCAGAAGGATGATGAGAAATTCCCAGGGAGACGTTTTGCCCAGTGTTGATGCTGAACCCTTGTAGCTGCATTTGGGTGGGTTAAGTTCACTGGTGGGGACAGAGGGCAGCCAGAATTCCTCAAACACTGTGAGAGGCCTGGGAGTCTGCAGAATTTTGTTTTGGTTGTTCTGAAATCCAGGTCACTTAAATTTTTGCGTGTCTTTTGGTTGAGGTCAAGGGATGGGATGAAATATGTATACTCTCACTCACAGCCCCCCAGCCCCTGAGTACGCATAAACCACCTTTCTCCTGGCTCACAGAGGAAATAGTTGCCTGCCTTTGCATAAAGACCTACCAAGGCACTCTTCTCTCCTGTCTTCAATATCTCCAGGACATGGGCCAAGATCTTGTATGCGCACCAGTCCGCAGGGCATTCTGTTGTAAAGGATGCAGGACATTCTGTTGTAAAGGATGCAGGGCATTCTGTTGTAAAGGATGTCTCCTACCGAGAGACCAGAGACTGACTTTGGCGTTCATGGCTTTAAATTTTAGCTCCATCAGATCACATAGGAATACCCTTCCCTGTAAAACGGAACTAATAAAAATTATCTCATAAATGGGATTACATTTGTAAAGCTACTGGCATCCAGTAGCCACTCAACAAACACAGATTTTTGCTTTTCTTCAAAATCTTTCACTTAGGTCATATCATTTGCTCTTCACAGAACCCTGCTGGGCAAACGGCTCACGTTCTGTAAGCACCCCCACCCTTTTCATAGATGATTAACTTGGTGTTTTGAAACTTGCTCAGTAATAATAACAACGAACTCTTATCCATGCTTGCTACTTGTCGGGCATTGTTCTAACCATTTTACATTTAGTCCTCACAAGTCTATGAAGTGAGCGCTAAAATCCCATTTCACAGATGAGGACCATTAAGGCAGTGAAAGGCTACGTCATTGCCCAAGGACAAAGAGCTGGCGAATAGAATAGTTGAGATTCAAACCCAAGTAGTGTTGCTCGGAAAGAAGTGCTCTTCACCAGTATACTTCAGTGCCCCTCTTTCCCACGGTTTTTAACTAGTAGATTGGATTCCCATCTGTGAGTCCCAAGTCTAGAGCACACTTCAGACTCAAAGGAGGAATGCATTAGGTCCAGTAAACAAAATACCCTCCTGGAGACAGCACCAGGTTATCCGATCTGCCAGCCGGGACTAGGCACACAGTAGGACCAGAGAGCCAGCCCAGGGAAGGTACACACAGCCGAGCAGCATGAGAAGCTGAGACGCCCCGGGAGGAGATTTCCCTCTTCACTTTGCCCTTTAGAGACTGGGGTCTAGGGCAAAGGAGGACTATTTGTTCACAGAGACCCTGAAGGTCCACAGCACCTGTTCATTCAATGGTACTTAGCGCTCTTTGTATTGTACTTTGCCGTGAATATTTCTGAAGGGCTCCTGAAGGGCTCCTGAAGGGCGTGACCAGGTTTTACTCATTCACTACCCTCCATGTGGAGCCCATAGTAGGTACTTAACAAGTGTGAGCTGGATGAATAAATGGTTGCAAACCAAGGAACATCCCTGAGCCCCAAAGGGATTTGGGGTTTGCTTTATGTTTTATTTTGTTGCACCGCAATGAACTACATCTCATTTTTAAGCTTTTTTTTCTGATAGCGAAAACATTTAAATGAAGATTCTTTGGGGACAAATAAGCCAATATTTTCAACTCTTCTCTTAGGGCAACTCTTTTATATTCTACCCATTTTCATGTTTTTATGTTTGTACATTACCCATTTAAAACCACAAATAGTATGACTTTTAGAAACTGAATGTGTGATTTAATAATAGCCATCCACCCCCACCTATTAAAATGCTTCCTAATGCATAAAAGCCTACAAATATCAAGCCACAATGGATTTTATTGACTTCTGTGTAAGCGTATGAAGTGGATGCCATGTTCCTCTCCATCTGAGATTTGTTGGTAATATTGGACTGTGTTTCTCCCTTGTAATCATTAATGGGCATGGTTGTAAATGGCAACTTTAAAATAAACGTAAACTGGGGCGCCTGGGTGGCTCAGTCGGTTAAGCGTCCGACTTCGGCTCAGGTCACGATCTCGCGATCCACGGGTTCGAGCCCCGCGTCGGGCTCTGGGCTGATGGCTCGAAGCCTGGAGCCTGCTTCCGATTCTGTGTTTCCCTCTCTCTCTGCCCCTCCCCCGTTCATGCTGTGTCTCTGTCTGTCTGAAAAATAAATAAACGTTAAAAAAAAAAATAAACATAAACTGAAGTTTTGAAGATGAGTTTCACAACTCTTAACATTTTATTCAATGTGCTGAGGAGGAAAAACTTTTCTTCTACCCTCTTAGGTTCAGTATCTGGGGCCCTGTGAATTAAACAGAGACAGGTTAAAAGGAGAAAAAGCACACCATTTTTGTTAATATTTATGTGCGCAAGAGTTCACCAAAAAGAAATGAAACTCAAAGAAGCAGATTCGGGGGCTTACATATTATTTTAACAAAGGCAAAGGGGCTTGGGCTTCATGGGATGATGAATTGTGGGGAAGAACTCAGAAATATATAGGGGGACTAATGGAAAATCAGGGCTATTTTAGTAAAGTCCCTTTTTTTTTTTTTTAATTTTTTTAACGTTTATTTATTTTTGAGACAGAGAGAGGCAGAGCATGAACGGGGGAGGGGCAGAGAGAGAGGGAGACACAGAATCGGAAGCAGGCTCCAGGCTCTGAGCCATCAGCCCAGAGCCCGATGCGGGGCTCGAACTCACGGACCGCGAGATCGTGACCTGAGCCGAAGTCGGACGCTCAACCGACTGAGCCACCCAGGCGCCCCTAGTAAAGTCTCTTTATGCAAACTCATCTTGGTGTTGACAACTCCCTGTCTTCTTCCTTGACTCTTCTCTCCCTGGTGGGGGAAGGATCACCTGCGCCAAAGGGAAATGTGTACACTGCTTTTAAGCAAATAAGGGAAGTTCTGAGAACACTTCCTATGTCTGTTGATTCTTAGTTGCTTTCAGCTCAAAATAATCCTTACACCAAAATGGCATCTTTGGGGATGGTGTATTCTGATCTGCTTCCTATGGAAAGTAAAGAATATTACAGCTGAAACGTGTGAATTATTTCCAATGTTACTGCCTTTTTCACAAGTCCTCCTCGCAAAACAAAAACGAAAACAAAAAAACCACACACACACACACACACACACACACACAAACAAAAATCCAGCAGCTTCCTTGTTAAGGAAATCTGTTTTCATATGTTTTCTGACCTGGCACCTGTACTTTTCTGTTGTTTGTGGCATTTCCGTGAGTTCTTTTTAAATTATTAAAAGTAAGGTACCATTATATAAAGTCTATTTACAAAAAAGGGGAGAAGGCAAGTCATCCATAGCCCGACCTTTTCTATTACGAACTATGCTTTTGCATATTTTCTTTCAGTGTTACCTACGTGCTATAGTTGGAGTGACGCAGGGCATGGAACATATCACCACAGGCTCTGTGCTGTTGCTCCCTCACGGTGCTCATTGCTGAGCAGCTGCAGGGTTGACCTCAGCACTCTTCAGTCCTCAGACACCTGAGCTGCCTGCCCAGGGGGAGGAGGGCCTGTGGGGTTGGCTGCTTCTGGCCCGGTAGAACTTGGGCCTCCAAGAGCCGCTGCAGAGGCTCACAGGTTAAGGTGAAGCCTGGCCGATGGGCTTATGGCTCCGGGCTCCCTTCTTGCTCTCTTCCCACTTCCCTCCATCCCCTTGCCTGAGTCTTGCCACACGAGGGCCAGCCCAGGGTGGGTCCCTCCCAGCCACTCTCTCCTTCTGTCCTAGCAACCTGAAGACCTCCCGCGTGGAGAGGAAAGACCTAGGCTGCGCACCATGGCCCTCACGGCCCACCTGATGGCCGCCGACGTGCAGCAGCTGCTCCACAACAAGTTCGTGGTCATCCTGGGAGACTCTGTCCAAAGGGCCGTGTACAAGGACCTGGTGCTCCTGCTGCAGAAGGACCTCCTGCTCACTCCCACCCAGCTCAAGGCCAAGGGGGAGGAGAGCTTTGAACGGGACAAGCTGGTAGACGGAGGCCAGCGGGGCCCCATGCACAACGGCACCCAGTACCGGGAGGTCCGCCAGTTCTGCTCCGACCACCACCTGGTGCGCTTCTACTTCCTGACGCGCGTGTACTCCAGCTACCTCGAGGCCATCCTGCAAGAGCTGCAGTCCAGCCAGCACGGGCCCCCGGACGTGATCATCATGAACTCCTGCCTCTGGGACCTCTCCAGGTACGGTCCAGACTCCTGGAAGAGCTACCTGCAGAACCTGGAGAGCCTGTTCGAGCGCCTGGGCCAGGTTCTGCCCGAGTCGTGCCTCCTGGTGTGGAACACAGCCATGCCCGTGGGCAAGAAGATCACCGCGGGCTTCCTCCCGACAGAGCACCAGCCTGAGGATTCCTCCCTGAGAGACAGAGTCATCGCGGCCAACTTCCACAGCTCTGTGGAAGCGAAGAAACACGGCTTCGATGTGCTGGACTTGCACTTCCACTTCCGCCACGCGGGGCGCCACCTGCAGCGGGACGGAGTGCACTGGGATGAGCTCGCGCACCGCCACCTCTCCCAGCTGCTGCTGGCCCACGTGGCCGACGCCTGGGGCGTGGATCTGCCCCGGCCGTACCCGGTGGGCCCCGGGATCCGGGATGGCCCCTCGAGGACCGGACCAGGCCGGGGAGTTGAGCGGCAGCCCCAGGCCAGCCCAGATCAACCGTCCATGCCTCCTGCCGGGTACCGCCCCCTGCTCCCACTTCCCCATCTACCCCCGCCCCCGCCTCCCCTCCTGCCCTTGCCCCCACATCCTCGCCCTTTTCCCTTTCACCCTGTGATGACCAGATTCCTGTTCTGTCCCCGAGATCACTTATTTGCCTCAGACCATCCTTTCCAGTCCGATCAGTTCTCCTCAAACCATTTCCATTCAGATGTCCCCTCACCTACCCAGACAGGATTTTCCTTTGAAGATGATCCCCAGCCACCCAGGCCCCCTTTCCCCAAACCCTACCTGCAGCGAGCCCCTGTGGTTCATAGGGGGTTTCCCCGGAATGTACGTCGTGGCCCCTATGTGCCCTGGGGTCAGCAGCCCAGATCTTCCAAGAGAGGGGCCCCATCCCACCCACAGCCAAGGCCTCAATAAACTGACTTGGAGGCCTTACTCCTCATGGTGGACATGGACTGGGCAGATCATCTGACTCTCCTGAAACAGCCTGACCTTGTTAACAGAAGCCTTTGGTCCCTGCTTGGACTTCTTTTTGGTCATTGCTGTTACTAATAATGGCCTAGAAGAGCCCTTCAACCATTTTTGTTGGCTGTGGCCTTTTCTTCCAATCGCTGGCGGTGACCAAGCATTATTCCTGCCTCTCCACTCCCTGTCCTCTTTGTCTTTTTGTAAACCTAAAATTGAAATAAAGAAGTAGTTTCACAAAAGTAGTTGTAGATTTTGCGTGTGTCTGTATGTAATGGTGCCTCCCCTTTCCATTAAATAATTAGCTTAAAAAGCAAGGACGGTATCTGTTGACTTGAGTGTTTATGGCATCTACTTGACAAACTATTCAAAGTGGAATTTGTCTAAAATCATTCTGAGGCTTTCCATAAAATAGACCTGATTCCTTACGAATAAGCAGAAGAACTTTAATTTTTTGTGGTCTTTTCCAGAGATTCTCAAAGACTCATTGAATTTTAAAACTGGGAAGACTGGGGGCACCTGGGTGGCTCAGTCGGTTAAGCGGCCGGCCGGCTCAGGTCATGATCTCGCAGTCCATGAGTTCGAGCCCTGTGTCGGGCTCTGTGCTGACAGCTCAGAGCCTGGAGCCTGTTTCAGATTCTGTCTCCCTCTCTCTGATCCTCCCCCGTTCATGCTCTGTCTCTCTCTGTCTCAAAAATAAATAAACGTTAAAAAAAATTCTTTTTAAATAAAAAATAAAACTGGGAAGACTGAATATATAATATTTAACGCAAACAAGGTAACTGCAGCTAAGCATGGTGAGTAAGTTGTTCTAGGTCACGCAAGAGCCCTCATCCACCAGTCTTTCCTACTTTATGGTATAACTTTCAAACCACAGGACTAATTTATACCAACTAATACCAAACCAAGAAGGACAGGTTACCAAACATGGTCCTTCTATGAAAATGATGGTGAAAACCCCTCATAGCTCCATAACTCCAGAAGTTTATTGGTCAGGTGTGCAATGAATTACATACGTACACTAGAGTGGATGGCATGCTTGTGACTTTATGATTTTTTGGACAGTCTTGAGTTCGCGACTTGAGAAAATTAGAAAAAAGTAAGTTGCGTTCAATGGCAATGTCTATCGCCATCATAGAATAAAACTACCAGTGGGAAGGGAACACGCAGGACACGACTTGGACAGATGGCCATGGCCAGCTCTTCTCTGTTTTGTGGGAATGTTAACATCACCAAGACTTTATGTTCTAGGCCCTTTATCACCCTAGACTAGTGAAGTGTTAGCACTTAGATAAAATAGCCCAAACAGGTCATGACTAACATTGAATGATAGATTATTTCATTGGGTTGATTTGACTGGTTTATGAGCCCTCCCCTGGACCATTCCTGAACTTGACAAGTTCAAGTGTCAGAAAATGTTATCCCACAAAAAATGAAATTTGTGAAATCACACACACACACACACACAAAAATAGATGAGATCAGCTCTCTATAGAAGAAATACACAGCAGCTTTTAATCTACTAAAAAACCATGAAATTTGTGGGGAATAAGACCTTCGTCTTACTTACTTTGTGTCTTAAATCCCAGCGCACATGTATAGCACTTAGTAAGTACTGAATACTGTTTCTTAAATAAATTAGTGAATGAATACGGGGTGTATAAGTCTTCCTGGTGAAACTCACCCAAGTCTCTGACATCTAATCACCATAGCACATCTGAAGGAATATTGCCGAAACAAACACGATGATGACATTCCAGGACTCTAGAAAGGTGGAGTCTGCATGTCAGAATTTGCCGAACATACCAGCAAACTCAGGACAGAGAGTACCTGTCCAACCAATGTAAATGTGCTAATCCCAAGGAGGAGATTAATGCACCGGGTTGTAAGATTTGGTGAAATTAGCCATCGATACAAGTCAGTTGCCTTCTTCTGGCTTCACATTCCCCAAGCAAGACAAAGCAGTGCTTAGTGATTTGAGTAAGCTCACTCATTTAGTATTTATGTTTCCATGGATAAACAAATCAGTGGTGTGGTTTATATCTCTTAGGAGTCAGGCCAGTGTGTACTATTCCTCTTTAATCTGATCATACCTGACGAGGCAAGGGGAATGAGTTCTCACATATACATATATGTGAGAGGACGAGACATACACAGTGCCGAGGACCAGAGACCAGACACTGAATCAGTGATGAATCCACTATAATACGACATGGATTAAACTGCACCAAGCACTTAACGGTCCTGTTTCTCTCAGAGGAATAGGAGTGCAGGTAGACTCAAGCAGGGACAATCTTTTCCTGCCCGGGTGTATTAATTTCCTGGGGCTGCTGTAATGAAAACCACAAACTTGGCGACCTAAAACAACACATATTTATGCTTTTAACAGTTCAGGAGCTCAAAAGTCCAAGCAGAATCTACCCAGGGTCCCGTGCCATCCCACAGGATCAGGCCTCTGCCTACCCCTGCGATGTCATTTCTTTGCTGTTCACACTGAGCTTCCTTCTGTTCATGTTCGACATGCCAAGCTCTATCAGAAGTTGAGTCTTTGCCCTTGCTATTTCCTCTGCCTGGAATATTCCATATCCCCTGCCCCTGGTTTCTTTGGATATCTAACTCTTCATCCTTCCATCCACATTTTCCAAGTAACCTCCAAAGGCCTTTTAGAATCATGCCATCTAAAAGTACCGTTAGGATCTACCCCGGCACTCGTTCTTTCCTTGAATTGCTTACCGCCCCCCCCCCCGCCCCCCGCCAGCAGTGGCTTTGGTAGCTGGCTGTGTGTTGGCCGCTCCCATTAGAAAGTAAGCTCTGTTGAGTCTCGTTCACTATTGAATCACCAATGTCTAGTACCACAGTGCCTGGCAAGGAAGGTGTTCAAGTATGTTTACTTTAGATAAATGTTCAAGAACATTGGTAGTTCACATTGTGTACTCATGAGAATGCAACTTATATTAAAATTGAGCTGTATATGACCACTTTTCTTTAGAAAATGTCTGTAGAATTCTCCCTTTATCTAAGTCATTCTGGGTGGCTGGCACCCTTGAACTTCTTCACCCCCATGGGATTAGCCTGACAGCACCTTCAGTGCGAATTTCATACATAACGCCGAGCTTTCTTCTTTGCCTATTTTTACTTGCTACCTTGCTCCTTAAGTCAAGAAACCTAGCAATGCAATCAAGCCATTGTCTGGGAAGAAGAGCCTAAATTATTCAACGGTTATGAGAAAAATTATTGTTTCATTGTTAAGACTTAACAATGCAGGATCCATTCGGCCTAGTCTCCAGCCTCAAGAAATGACAGCGCTCGAAGCTTTTTATACTTGACTCTTGTCTTCTGGAAAAAGGAAAAAAAAAAAAAAAAAAGAGTAAAATCAATGATTAAATTAACATTATCCAAGCAGCCTATGGTTCTCACCTTATTCTAGAATCAGGTATACTGTTATATCAAAGGACAAAATTTCACAGCTATAACTATTTTTCCATAAGCACAATGCAAGGCCCAGCATTGGAAATCAAATGGAATCTTATAGCCTTTCATAGGATGGGGATCAGCCCGCCCTCCCCTGGTCAGCCACAGAGCTCTTGTTTCCACACACCCCCGCCCTGCATTGCATGTTACTTCCTCTGAGCTATACGTGGCTGCAGCCCCATCTCTGACAGCTTTGTGTTCATGAATTCTGCAAAGGTAAGTTATTTGGATCATTAAGGCTCATATCTAAGGGATTTGCCATTATTTTAAACTATTAGATGCTTGTCTTTAAAACTCTAGGATCAGTATCTCATTCCTACCACTTTAAAAAAAGGCTTCTTGTCACTGCATCCTTAATTCATAGATACGGTTTTTCAAAAGACTTGACTTTACCCATTAAACTTTAAAGAAAGCTTTCCTAAAACATGTCTCTCTGAGCCATAATCTTTACATGAATGCTGTAGGGAAGGATACTTGTAAGGATTTGTTCTGTAATTGCCCCATGTGGAAATTCACAATGACTTTGAATGGATCAGAAGCTCTGAGAGGTTCTGCGTGAAATGAACTGGATTAAACATGTTCAACCTAGTGGTTTCCAGATGTATTCAACCGCATATGAAAATACCTTTTCATATGTATGATCTCCTAAAAACATGTTTTGGGAAATATTGTTCTAGAGAATGCCACGTAAAATCGGCAGTGTAAGTGCAAAGAAGGCTCATTACTGACATTTTACACACGAAGTCCCTTTTCAATGGAGCATTATAATAATCTGGGCCAAGTATGAGATAATATTCATTAGGTAGGCCTGTGACAAGTCTGAGATTGGCTAGTTGAGCGAAGCGGGATGAAATGGACCAGGAATGATGGCCTTCATTTTGTTCTAAGGTGGGAGGCTGGGGTGAGAAGGGGGCTGTGTGGCCAGTCCAGACGACACAGCAGGGCACGCAGCGGAGGTAATAGTCATTCAACACAGCACCCTCGGTCAGCACTTAACAACATGGTAAGAGGCAGGCCCCAGCTCTCTAAGAAAGAGCCTTTCTTGGAAGAATGAGAGCACCCACAGAAGCTGCTGTGGCCATGTCATGTGGTCTGTGACACGTAGTCTGGGCCCTGAACAGCTTCCCCTGCATCATGCTGCAGTGATGCCTCTCCGACCTGGGTGGTACCTGGTTTCTCATCTTTACTTCCTGCTCCCATGTCTATGTCACATGAACTAGTATTTGATCTTATCTTTCATCTCCGTGATTCTATCACGCTGCCAGATGGATCCTTTCCCTATCACTCATTTGTCCCTCACCACACAGTGCCCCAAGGCACTGGTTCTCAAACTTTATTTGGAGTCTGTCAGAATATCCTGGAGGGCTAGTGAAAACATCACTGCCACCATCTCCTTGGCAGAGTAGAGCCCTAGGATCTGCATTTCTAGGAAGTTCCACACTTGGAAAACCACCAAAGAAACAAAAAATGTAGAAAGAAGCATGTAATCCCCCGATGTAGCCATAACCTAAATTTATAACCATTGTTAACATTTTGTTGTATATTATTTTTTTTCTGAAGTATTTTAAAGTTGGCTTCTTAATTAATATTA
Source organism: Panthera pardus (assembly GCF_024362965.1). NCBI lineage: Eukaryota > Metazoa > Chordata > Mammalia > Carnivora > Felidae > Panthera > Panthera pardus. The sequence continues at coordinate 67,417,285 of NW_026526991.1, read as the reverse complement.
TATTGCTTCATAATATTTCACCCCTAAATATTTCGTATGTAGGAAAGAAGGACATTTTCCTACATAACCATAAATATTACACCTAACAAAGCTGACAATAACTTGCTTATATCATGTGACACTGTTAAGGACTGAATGTGTGGGACCTTTGGAAGACAATTAGGGTGAAATGCGATCCTGAAGTTGGAGCCCTCATGAATGGGATTAGGGCCCTGATAAGAGTCACAAGAGAGCCTGCTTCCTCTCTCTGCTCTTGGCTATATAAGAATGCAATAAGAAAGAGCACCTGAGTGGCTCAGTCAGTTAAGGGTTGGACTCTTGATTTTGGCTCGGGTCATGATCTCATGCTCATGAGATCAAGCCCCCATAGGGCTCCGTGCTGAGCATGGGGCCTGCTTGGGATTCTCTCTCTCTCCCTCTCTGTCCCTCCCCTGCTCGCGCTGCACAAGCACTCTCTCTCAAAATAAATTAAAAAAACATTAAAAAAAAAATACAATGAGAGGTAGAAAAAGAGCGTTCTCACCAGAATCCAACCATGCTGGCGTTTTGATCTTGAACATCTAGAAAAATTTGTTTATCAATTCTAAATTTCTGTCTCTACATTTATAAATTTCTGTTGTTTATACATTTCATTTGTTTTATTGTTGTAATAAATTTCTATTGTTTGTAAGCCACTGGTTTATATACCAAAGTCTATGGTACTTTGTTATAGGAGCCTGAATTAAGACAGATGCCCATTCCCAAAAATGTTTTCTATAGATATCCAGACTGGGATCCACTGAAGAATCACACATTGCATTGATTATTATGTCTCTTGAATCTTTTTTAGTCTAGAAGAGAACCCAAACACATTTTTTTATATGACATTGACTCATTGAAAAGACATATCCGATAGAGTGTTTTACTTTGAGTTTATCTGATTTCTGCCTGACGCCATTTCATTTTTACTCTATCCCCTGTGTTTCCTATAAAGCAAACATTAGCTTCAAACATTAGCTTCAAAGTTTTGATCAGACGTAAGCTAAACATTTTTGCTAGAATATTTCACAGGCAAGGCCATGTTTTCACATCGTATCACAACAAGAAGCATATAAACTGGTTTCCTAGTATTCAGTATGAAGATTGATCGCCAGATAAAAGTTGACAGCCTAAGCCTCCAGTTTTAAAGTTATATTTTTTCCGCTTGCAGTCAGCAAGTGTCCTGTGGCTGATATGCTGGTACCATTGCCAGTATTCCAGTTCCTCATCAATCTTTCAACTAGACAGTTTTAGCAACCACTGATGATTCTTGCTTGAAATGGTGATTTCATTAGGGATAGAGTGCTGGAAACCAAGCTATCCAACCAGCCTGATGGCAGGGCCCGGGTGGCGGATGGGTCGGGACTGTAGGGCGGCCCATGACAGTGAAGCTTCTTGTACTCCCGCTTTTATGTAATTTGGCCTTAACGTTGGTCAGGGCAGCCCCACGACCAATCAGAGTACCTGGGGAATTGTCTTTTGGGGAATTGCCTTCGATAGGCTCCCTGGGAAAAGAACCATTGGGGAAAGAAATAAGGTTCCACAAGGAAATTGTGTGGCCTTACATCTAGCCCTTGCCACCCCCTATAAAGACTCCTCTACCTAAAGGAAGGATAGCCCCATATATTTCCCAGCCAAGGAAGGAACAAATGGATTTGAGAGCCCCACTCTGGCAACAAAGGAGTGTATCTATGGGCACAAGTTACTCCAACCCCTAGGCCCACTGGGCCCCCAGGAGGCATTCCAGATGATGACTGAACCTAGTCGGTTAAGGTACAGAATGGTTCATTAGTTCCTAGGTGCATTGTCTCTCTGGGAATGCATAAGGCGTGGGTTCCTAAGACCCTCTTGGCCCCCTCCTGGCACCTCGGACGGAGGCGAATACTTTTGTTCCTCAAACCACAAATGGTTTCAGGAAACAACTAAGAGGTCATGTCCCTGTAACTGTTCCACTTGAGGTGTTGAGAGATAGATGACCTTTCATGAAAACAGCAAAGCAAATGCTTTATAGATTATAGATAAACGTAGATACATAACGAAAATAATGTAAGAAATTAATCAATGAGCAAAGGACAGGAGGGAACGTTATGAGAAAATAACCATGTTGTTCCTTAATGGGTGATTACACAAAGGAACATTTTTAGAATTAGGTAATGCTAGAAAACATAGATGACGCACGCTGCAAGGAAATCGCTAACAAATATAATGCCACGTTTGCCACAATAAATCGGCCAGTTCAACACACTGCTCTTGCCTGTGCCCATTTTATTTTTGTTGTATTGTATTTTCACTTTTTCGCCGACGTCTTCCATCCTTCGGGAACCCCTGGGCCTGCTGGAGCTGGACCCCAGCAATGGAGAAACACTGATTTTCTGGTTTCGCCATTCCTGGTACAATTCTTAGCCGACATTCTTTTGTAAAAGAGAAATATTTTCACCAACCAGAGTGACTTGGTTCTCTGAGACACGCCTCCTACAGAAAAGCCTGGCTACCATAAGATATGACAATGGGTACAAATGGGTTCTACTCTCAGATTCCCCCTCCCAGTCAGCCGGGGCTTCACTGGCAAGGACCCAGATACAGAGAAAAAGAAATGACACGGCCATCTGAAATGTGGTTTTGGTAAGAAGCCAGGTCTTTGAAACAAACCAAGAACCCCAATATTGACATGAGGAAATAAGCTCAGAGCTAGACTAACGGCAAGGAGATAGACCAGGTGGAGAGGACTACAGATAGAACACAAGTGTGCTTGGTTTTGCAGAAGGGAAGGAGGCGAAGTCTCCTAGAAAATTCTAGAAAGACTCTAGAAAACCAACCAATGGGCCAGTTAATAAATGAATGTTCAAAGTGGGAAAATTGTCTTTGCCTGTGAGTCATCTTCATTTGGGGACTGTATCTTTCCTAGTTGACCAACAAATAAATTATTGCATATCAGAGTGGGGGTATTTATGTACCCGTGTCAATTGGCAAATGATATACGAGTCTCCTATGGTTTATTGGCAAATACATATTTCTTAAAAAAATGTTTTGTATTAGGCAATACATTCCATTTTCATGGCTAGAGATAAACTTTAAATGAGAAAGAGAAATTATATAATATTATTCCAGAAACTTGCTACTTGGGTGGATTAACTTCAGAATGCTTTACTGAGTGTTTTTTTACAGTGCCAACCATGTGCCAATCACAGTTGTAGGAACTTACTACCAAATTCGCAGTTTTTCACTGAAATTCCTCTAATGGTAGAGAAGATTGAACCTATACTTCTGTCTGTCTGTAGCAACTGACCCCACAGATCAAATGTATTTTACACCTCATATTGAAATATTAACTGAAATTCTGTGTTCAAGTCCATACAGCATCATAATTTGTTTTTGTTTTTTTTTTATTTATTTTTTTTAACGTTTATTTATTTTTGAGACAGAGAGAGACAGAGCATGAACGGGGGAGGGTCAGAGAGAGGGAGACACAGAATCTGAAACAGGCTCCAGGCTCTGAGCTGTCAGCACAGAGCCCGACGCGGGGCTCGAACCCACGGACAGTGAGATCGTGACCTGAGCCGAAGTCGGGCGCTTAACCGACTGAGCCACCCAGGCGCCCCTTATATTAAAAAAAATAGTAACAATGCCCTTCAAAATGCTGAGTAGAATCAATGCTACAAAAATACCGTGGGATTCAGGGTCCTAATCTATAGAACTGGTGGTGAGGGCACTATCTCATAGGATTATTACAGATATCAACTGAGGAAATATTTACAAAGTCCTTGCATCTGTGATTGGCACATAGTTGGCTCTACCAAAAATATTTCTTTAAAAAAATTAAGGATTTTTGTCCAAGTTCATCCTGTTGTTTTACCTACCACCATAGCTCCCAGAATATTAGGAACCCAGTTTGAGCGTGATTTTAAAATGTAAGACCATAATTATGGTTGAAGTAAGTGAACGTGGAGAATGTGATTGTTTATTTGGGCTAAGTTAGAAAAGGGATCAAAGAACAGAAGGAAATAGACATGAAGCCGTGGCCATGGTCGTGGCAGAGAGTGTTGGGGTCCAGGCAGGTTGGTGGTATAGCTTTTAGCAAATGTTTCAGAGCACCGGCCCCAGGCTGAGGGCCAGGCACTGAGGACTATGGGAACTACCAATAGTTGTTGAGATGATGTGATGCAGGGTTTCTTAGACTGCTTGCATCAGAATCACCTAAGGTGCTCGTTAAAAATAAAGAGTCTGCGGCCCCAGCCTGGATGTATACAATCAGAATCAATGGGGGTATCCAGAGGTATCAGGATTTTTAAACAAACACCAATTCCTTATGTAGCTAGAATGTGAAAACCATTGTTGTCAGGGATATTCCCCAAGGGTAATGCCCTTTTCTCTTTACAAAGACTAACTTAAAAAAATCATTTAAAAAGTATAATCTGTGCACCATGTCAGAATAGCCTAGAACTGTTGGCCAGAGGACAACGTAGCAATCAGGTAGTTCAGTAATTCCTAACTCTATAACCTGGGCAGTTAAAAACAAACAAACAAATGAAACAATCCACAGGCCCCACCCCAGAACAATTCAATCAGAAATTCTGGGTCAAAAACCTGGACATAAGTGTACTTAAAAGCTCTCTAGGGGCGCCTGGGTGGCTCGTCGGTTGAGCGTCCGACTTCGGCTCAGGTCATGATCTCACAGTCTGTGGGTTCGAGCCCCGCGTTGGGCTCTGTGCTGACAGCTCAGAGCCTGGAGCCTGCTTCCGATTCTGTGTCTCCCTCTCTCTCTGGCCCTCCCCTGCTCATGTTCTGTCTCTCTCTGTCGCAAAAATAAATAAAAACATTAAAAAAAAAATTCTAAAAAGAGCTCTCTATAAGTTTGTAATGGGCAGCCAGGACTAAGAATCACTAATGTGGTCCAGCCTCGTCTTGCAGATGAGGAAACTGAGGACTTCGGAAATTAAATGGCTTGCCTAACATGGTAGAGGTGTCTTTCCCAAGGTAATTGCGTAAGATACGCTTGCTGTGTGCGAGTGCGGTGTTCTTCAACATAAAGGCAATGACCCAATAGTGGATGGTGAAAACAAACTGGTGCATCCCGGCCAGAAGTCTTTAAAAATGAAGTAGAAGATATCAGAAGACTTATCAAGCAGTAAGGGTATTATTTCATGGTGTTTGTTCTGCGACTAGATGTTAGACGTGATTCTCACTTTTGGTTGTTGTCCAAAAAAGTTGGGAAGTCCTGCTCTGGACTTATACTTCTAATATCTGAGGATAGAAGCTTTCATCTGTGTACAGGAGGGGTAAAGCAGCCTCCTCTGCCTAGCGAGTAGCCCACAGAGAGGGTCTGATGTCATTAGGTCAAGAGCACATGCTTGGGGGTGCAAATACCTCCAGATAAACTGAGTCTGTCACCCTTATTGATGATGAAAACATGGGCAAGAAGCAGACTCTTTAGGGCTCAGCTGCCTAAACTTTAAAATGAAACCCACCTCATAGAAATGTTAGCTTTAAATAGCACGATGCCTAGAAAGCATTTAGCACAGCGTCTGGCATATAGTAAATTGTCAGTAAATACATAGAACTAAAAAGGCATTCATGATCTAGCATTTCCAGACCCTGAGACGAAATGACCTAAAAATGGACCAGGGGGGCTCCTGGGTGGCTCAGTAGGTGAAGGATTCAACTTCGGCTCAGGTCATGATCTCCCGGCTTGTGAGTTCGAGCCCGTTGTCAGGCTCTGTACTGTCAGCCCAGTGCCTGGAGCCTCCTTCGGATTCTGTGTCTTTTTCTCTCTCTGCCCCTCCCCACCCTCTCAAAAATAAATAGACATTAAAAAAAAAATTGGGGGGGGGGTGGCACCTGGGTGGCTTAGTTGGTTGGACAACTGACTTTGGCCCAGGTCACGATCTCACGGTTCGTGAGTTCGAGCCTGGAGCCTGGAGCCTGCTTCAGATTCTGTGTCCCCACCTCTCTCTGCCCCTCCCATGCTCATGGTTTTGTCTCTTTCTGTCTCTCAATAATAAATAAAACGTTAAAAAAAAAATTAAAAAAAATTTTTTTTAATGTACCAGCATTAGGATAGTATTTGGAGGGATGTGTGTTCTTCAGTCTGTTTATTTTAGAAAAAACAAAAGTTTAAAAGATAGCTGAAGTAATTGCTTCAACAGGAAAAAAATTAACAAGAACAATTTTCTATTTTCACAGAACTGGAAATCATGGTATCCCAAAGATAACTGTTTATCTTGGAGACAAATCATTCCAATTTTTTTGTCAAGAACTCCTTGTCTTATAGATGTACATCAACTATGTGATGTCATAACTTTAGTTTCATCCTTAGCTTCTTTCTTTCTAGAAAGATATTATTCAGCGTTGGCAGGCAAAAAAAAATGTTTTGCATTTGTTTCTGGTAGCTGGATCCCAAATAAAATGAAAAATTAGGCTGATGGACCCAAACCTCCCTACAGTTGCTCATGGGCCTCACGTGCTGCTCAGATCCTTTGCATGAACACAGACGTGTCTCAGGTACAGCTCTCCACTTTTAATATGCACCTCCTCAACCAAGAAATAAAACCCCGTGAAACTCACCCGTGCTTCAGCCTCCCTTTTGTGAAGAGACAGGAGCTCATCTGGTCCTAAAAAGTAGACGTGCCTGGGATATTAACATCTGTATGGCGGCTGGTAAAAACCCTGAGTGTTCTTTTCTCTTATTCCCGTGAAGGCATATGGATGGTCTATAATGTCATTTGCATATGGGCACATACATACATATGCATACGTACGTACACACCCATGTATGTACATTTACACGCATAAAAAGGACCACGAATGTCTAAGTTTGTAGGACATAAATGTATTGAGCTAGGCATTGTAGAAGATTTAGAGATATATAAAGACCAGCCCTGTCATCAAGGAGCTTATAATCCAGTAGAGAAGATAGGACGGGTGCACAAATAACTCCAGCCAGGAGAAAATGCGGTAAGTCCAGAAGAGACAGGACAGCACTGCGGGGGGGTTGGAAGGGAGCGATTGCAGGCATCCAGCAGACCCGGGAGCAGTGGAGTCTGTGGCCGAGGAAGCATCCCAGCAGCATCCTGAAAGACGGCCAGGGCTCACCTCTGCTGACATAAGGTGGCATGGTGGTCCCCATGAGGGAGGCCGTAAAGGAGGCCTCCAAGGAGGCCATAAAGGAGGATCCAAAAGTACGTAGGAAAGTGCCCAGGGGCCATTGAGGAAGTCACTTTGGCCACAGCACAGAGCCCACAAGAGAGAGAGAAAGAGATTGAGAATTCGGGGAAAGAGGTTATGCAGTAGTTGTCTTGGCCGCTGTAACAAATTGCCATCCGCTGGCGGATTAAGATAACACAAATACATTATCTTACAGTGCTGAGGCAAGAAGTCCAATCGGGGGCTCACTGGGCTCAAATCAAAGTGTCCACATGGCTGTTTTCCTTTCTGGAGGATTTAGGGAGAACCCATTCATTCCCTTGCCATTTCCAGGTCGAAGCTGTTCCCGTTCCTTGGCGCCTGGCCCTGTCCCTCTTCAAAGCCAGCAACGGCCCGGTTGAGTCTTTGTCGCCCCATACTTAATCACATCACTCCGACGCTGCCTCGTCTGCCTCCTGCTTCCACATTTAATGATCTTTATGTTTACCCTGGGCCCACCCAGATAATTCAAGATAATCTCCCCTTCTCAAAATCAGCAATTAGCAACCTTATTTCCATCTGCAAACTTAATTCCCCTTTGCCACAAAACCTAACATGTTCCTAGGTTCCGGGAGATAGGACATGAACATCTTTGGGTGGGGCGTGGGGGGAGGAATTGTTCTGCCTACCATAAACTGTAACCACGGATGAAAGAGTCCTGAATGTTGGGTTTGTCATCCCCGTTTCTCAAGCTGGGGCGGAAAACACAGGGTCTGTTTTCAGATTAAAGATGGTTTCTTTAGAGCAAATATTTTCTTGCTTTTAGCCGGAATTGCAGCAATTCAGGATAGTCACCCACATTTTCTCATACTGATTGAATGTTCCAGTTGGCAGTTATAGATTACTTTGATTAATAAAATATGGGGAAATAAATTAAATATTGATAAATGCGGGTTGGTATGTTCAGTTTTCCAAAACACAGGGCCCAGAGGGAGAGGAAATCATAAAAGAGAATCTCAGTATTGGAAATGTTGGGAACAACTGCCTTAAAATATATAGCCTCTGATTATTCCAGTTGGTTCTACCTGTAGTATATTAGCATTTTGCTCTATTATTGACACATCTCTAGGATCGCAGGATGAAACGTTTGGAGAAGATTAACAAAAATAGATTTGGCAAATGCACGTCACCTTCCAACTTGTTTACGGATTGATCAATAATTCATCCCTTAGCATCTGTTTCTTAAAGACTATCTCGTCTGTTGTCTTTATGGACGACAGATTAGGAGATTGAAAAAACAAAATGCCTTCTTTTTAAAGCACACAGCAACTCAAATGAAATGCCCCAAATGTATAGCGTGTAGATAACAGAAACAAATGGCAAGAAGCTGTACAACCGGAAGAGGGAAGAAATTCTGATGAAGCAGGAAGCACAAATAAGAAAACAGAAAATCCATCTGGGTTTGGGTATGGAGCTGTTCAAATGGCCCTTATTTGCTTAGCCAATTTGAAGTTTCTTCCTTTTAAAATACCATTTCAGGGTGCTTGGGTGGCTCAGTTGGTTAAACACCCGACTCTTGGTTTCAGCTCAGGTCATGATCTCACGGTTTGTGGGTTCAAGCCCCACGTCAGGCTCTGTGCTTGCTGATGGTGTGGAACCTGCTTGGGTTTCTCTCTCTCTCTCCCTCTCTCTCTCCCTGCTTGCTCTCTCTCTCTCTCCCCCTCTCTCTCTCAAAATAAATAAACTTAATAAAAATTTTAAAGTAAAATAAAAAAAAAAAAATCCATTTCAGTTCAAACGTTCTACCGTGAACTACTGTAGTCTGTTCATGGCCCTGACCACGGATTCCTTTCTATTCCAGCTGTTTGTGTGGAATAGATTTCAGATTCCTAGAGCTTGCCTTTGTGATCTGAATTAGAAGTGGTGAAAAGGCAGAACAAACTAGTTCTGTGAAAGACACATCTAGGCAGGGAAAGGGGTGTCAGGTGGGCACCCAGACTTGAGCACTTACTATGCGCAAGGGGCTGTGCAGAATTCCTGACCCTCATAGCCACTCCACGAGCACTGCACTATTATTGATCCTATTCCTGCGCTACTAGTAATCTTGTAAAGAAACCAAGGCTTAGAGAGGTTAATTTGCTTGCCACTGTTAACGAGGGAAGGAGTGGGACCCCCATCCCTGGGCGATCTCCTAAAAACACAAATGTAGTCATTTTATTCTTCCGCTTTGTAACCATTGTCTCCTTAAAACTCACGATCTTGTGGTTCTCCACGTTGGCTTGGCATTAGAATCACTTGGGGACCTTTCACAAAATCCCATTGCCTGGAATCCTTTCAGGACTACTTAAAAACAACAACAGTAGCGCTCATGGTGGCAAAACTTACATTGGGCTTACAACGTGCCACACATTTTCCCAAGTGCTGCGAATATTCTCATTTAAGTCCCCCAAACCACGCTGTGATGAAGATATCCTGAAGTAGCCTCAATTTACAAGTGAGGAAGGCGAGGCCCCGAAAGAGTAACTGCTTAGCCCCAAGTCATGTGACAAAACTGAGATTCTGATCACAGGCAGTCTGGCTTCAGAGTCTGTGCTCAGAAAACAGAAATAAAACGAATTCAACAACCACAACAAAAACCCTCACTGATAACCTCTGAAGGAAGCTAGAGAACCAACCCACTATTATTTAAAATGGAAGATAAACAGGTAGAATTAGGCATTTATCCCGCCTTTATATGTATAAACTGTACCTTCCCATAACCAGTAGATTGAGATGTAACCTCTCTTCGTAGGAGAACTTCGACCAACAAATGAATGAGTAATAAAATTAGAATATCATCATTTTGCACTCCTCAACAAAATAATGTGTAAGCCATGATCATCAACAGATGCCGATTTCTCATAAAGAGATGTCCAGATCCTTCCATATAGAAGCACACTTCACCTCCTATGAAGTGTTCTTGCTAGAAAAACCAAGCTCTTCAAGCTTCTATAACTAAATACCATTTGGGGATAAAACAAGAGACCAGAGGAACATGTCACATGACATTGTGGGAGCACAATCAGCAAAATTCAGCCTGTGGAGAACTTAACAGACAATACATTTAATTTTCTTTACATGTAAGTTGGGAAAGAGACAAAGAGGGACGGAACCTATGGATTGAAAGATTCATATAAATTAATTGCAACATATGAATGCATCACGTTTGGATCCCGATTTTATCAAATACGTGTAAAAAATAAAATTGGGGGACTTTTGAACGTTGAATAGATATTTGATGCTATTAAAATAATTATTAATTTCTTTTTCATGTGATAATTGTCTTGTGGCTATGTTTTTAGATATGCACTGAAATAGTTACGGGTGCAATGGAAAATATAGAGCAATAATTACTACTTAAATAGATATTTAAAGGTGTGTGTTTGAAGCGGAACTGATTTGACTCCAAGTTCAATCCAGCACTTTTATTAACTTCCTCAATGACTTAATTGAAATCGTAATTTTCATCGTCATCGTTTTATAAAATATCCTGCGTGCAGCAGGTTCTTAATTAGTGGTTTTTTTTTTTTTTTTAAATTAATGATAGCAATAACAGATGATGCGGGATTAGAGTACAACACCAAATCCTTTTCTAAAGCCCCTTAAGAGAGTGCAACTCAGAAATAATTGTCAAACTCATACACGCTTCTGGAGAGTTGTCCTCACTGCTCAGCCATCTTGACCTTTTGTTGGCTTCTCTATCACATTCCCCAGGTGGCTGTTCTGCGTCTTAGCTACTGTTTACGATCTCCCACACCTCCTCTCAAGACGCAATTCTTATTTTTAGAAAGCTCCTTTTTTTCCCCTCTGTACTCTTCAGGAAGTCTCTGTGCTATTTTACCTACGTTTTCACTCACTTACTCGTTCACTCGCTTATTCAAACGTGCTTAGTGAGCTCCTATGTTGTGCCAAGAGTAGGTGTGAGGATACAACGGTGAAAAGACACAGTCCCTTCCCCATGGATACGCAGAGACTGTTGGAACATTTCTCGGTATGTTTACCATCTTTTCCTCCTCTCTGCCTTTCAAAGACCAATGGCTTTCCCTTGCAAAACTTAGTCTCGCCAAGTAGAAAATAAAAACAAAAACAACCCCCCCCCCCCAGGCTTAAGAGTTAAAACTGATCCAGGCTCAAATCATGATTCTATCACGTGGTAGTTACACGACGCGGAGCAAAGATCTTCTCCAAGCTTGTGTCCTGATCTGCAGAGTAAGAGGAAGGGCACCTAAGCCATAGCGCTGGGGGATGATGAAAAGTAAACAGAGCACAAAGCTGAGTAAAACCCCTGGCGTGTGGCAGACATTTCATGACAGCAGTTATCATCACCGCACACGGTCGATCTTCCCCACTTTCACAAATACCTTTCAATTTTCTTTCTCAGTGGTTTTTTTCTCCTCTATCGGCAGAAGGATGTGGCCACACCACACAACGTTGCCCAGAGCCATGCAGGGACATCTCTTCCCAGCTCCCAGGTAATCCCCGCTTACATTGGAGAAAAGGCGTTCCCTTCCTGAACCTTCCTCAGAACCACACGTTTTCCCATCTCTTTCCCGGGAAAGGATGAAATGCTGATGACAAACGCATACCCACAGGGCCTCTGGGAGCCCCGGGACCTCAGACAAAGAAGCCTTACTTTAGTGGGTTCTCACCGTGCTCCACTGTGCACGCTTGGCCTTTTTTGGTTACGTGGAAACAACGATCAGCACACGAGCCACGGGGCCTTTATCTTTCAACATTCGAGAAAGTTCACAATCGTCCTTCTATCGTCCACTCACGCTCCACCAGGAGATTCATAGAACTGCACTTGCTGACCTCATTTTGAGTTCCAGTTTGGCTAAGCACCTTGCCCAACAGCAGACAGGATGGTGGTGGTGGAAAGGGTTGCGCCACTCTTTCTGGAGTCCATGCACCAGCAAAGAATTCCCTCTTCTCCGGTCATATCACATACCAAGAAGTTTGCTGCCTATGGAAAAGAGTCTAAAGGGAGAACGAAGTAAAATAAGAGGACAGAGATTAAAGGGGGGGGAAGAAAAATCCGGGTTTGAGAAATAGGAGGAAAAGGCTAACTCAGCATTTTTAGCAGATGGTCTTGGGTTGCTGCACCAGGCTTGGTGTCTATGCTCCGTCTGCAGATCCTTTTAAACATCACTCATTCATTCATCATCAATTGCTCCCCTAAGGGGTGCCCCCTACACTAGGGCTGGGCTTACAGATGCATAAGGAAGTGAGTCTACATTCCAGATCATTCCCTATCTCTGGAATTTTGTTATAAACGTAAGATGCTTCTACTCAGTCTGCAGGGCCTCTCTGTAGAACAGTCACAAATGACCTCACTCATCAGGACGGGGCCCAAGAACTCCACTGCAGCAGAGTTCCAATCTGGGTCTCGGCTAAGTTACCTCTTGTCCTGGAATCCTGGCCCCATCATGGGATTCAAAGAGAATGGTGAAGAAATATGCTCTTTTGTAAGATATTCTTATCTGACTTCATTCCAAGAGCTCAAATTTCCTCCACTGCACTCACACGAATTGACCAAAGAGAATGGAGGATGGAAAAACAGCCCAGGTGGTGTCTAGAAGGCAAGACTCTTCAACCCTGGGTTCAACTTTTAAAATACACATTGGCACAAGGTCATTTGGCTGAGGCTCAGATGCTTCTGGAGAAAGTTTAATATGTATATTTGAATCCTTGATTTACATGGGAGCTTCCTAGGAAGAAGATTTGAGTCATGTATACCCAAGGGGATTACACACACACACACACACACACACACACACACACACGCACACGTGCACACATGTGCATGCGTGCACACGTGCACATGTGTGTATTCAAAGCATGCCAGTAGTTCCAAAGCAGCCAGATTACAAGGAGAACGATGGGGACCACTGAGGGAGAACACTCCATGAGGAAGGAAAGTCTTTGGCCTTGGGAGCTCAGGGCACTGGTGATTCTAGGAATCACAAGGAGCCTTATACTTCTTACTAGTCAGTATTACTGAAACCCAAGTATAGCAGGACTCTATCTCTAACAGCAAAAATATATGGTGGGATTCCAACCTCAAAGGCAGATGTCAATTTTGGTCCCATCAACTTGGCTTTAGGAACAATATTCTAGCTCCATGGCGCCACTGTAGACATGTCAGGTGAGAAACTGAGAAATCAGGAAGTCAGCAGTAAGCAGGGCTGATCCATGGACACGCGTGAGCCCAACTAGAGTGATCCAGAAATTGCTGAGGAAGGGAACACTGTCTAATCAGCTAAGACCAGATTCCCCTGCCGTTAGCCTTTCTCAGCTATTTTAACAGCTAAAAACAAAAAGCACAAAAAACCACAAAACATCATAAATGCAGTTCCCAAAAAAGTTGGTGAATAAGGTTAAGATTTGAAGAAACCTCAATAAATAGCACTCCTCTTCCCCACCTGTGTTCTGAACAAGCTGAGGAAGTAAAATACAGGTAGAACAAATGGGGATCAACTTTGTTACTGCTAGAGACCAGGCTGGAAGACTAGGCTTCAGGTCTGATGGTCAAGTGGGCTGAAATTAGACAGACTTGCCCATAGGCAAGCATTTGCTGGACCAGGACAGGCCCAGGCAAGACAGACAGTACAAAGAGATATTGTACTCTCTTGGAAGGTTTGCTCCAAAAAGGAGGAAGCAGAGCTGAACCAAGAGGCCCAGTAATTCTTCCAAAATTATGATCAGATTACCCACTCCAGTGCCCCAAGGGTGGAATGAGTAAAAGGGTAAAGAGAGACAAGGCCTCTGTTAGGGAACTCCTCATTATAGAATCTGGGAGAGGAGAAAGGTTCCTCTCTCCTGTATCAATCACGGTTCTTCCAGGAAAGCAAAATCCATGTCAGGGTTATTAAATACAGGGTAGGAAACGCAGGGAATTGGTTACAAAGGTGTTAGAGTGGCTGAAAGAATATCCTGGATGAAGGAAGCATCCCAAAGACTAACAACTGGGAAGCCATTACCCATCGTTAGGGCTGGAGGGACAAATGAAGAAGGTGGTATTATTTGAGCCCAGGAGCTGGGGCCACCTGGTAGACCCTTAGCATCGTAGGGACCTATTTAGGCAGGAGCTGGAGCCACACAGGAGTTACAGTTATTGCTGGATAGGCCTCAGGAAGCAGAGGAGAAGGGCGAGAGATACCCCGGCTTCTCCTTTCCTGCCCAATTCCAATCTCCAGCCACACCTCTGGCTGGCAAACCTAGTCTAGAGCTGGTGGTCAAGAGGGCCTGAGAATCAGAGCTTGTGACAGTCAGACGGATGGAACACAAGCAGGGAATGGGTCTGAGTACAAACAGGCAACTTGCCAGCACAACCTTTAACAAGGAGGAATTTGATTCACATTTTTGTCCATAGATTAAAGAGGGATTCGTATACCTATCACACAACAAAACCTTTCTGCGTTCTCTTTATTTCCTCAAATTTCTCTCCTGCAGCAGTCGCCATAGCCATGACTCTCCCTATCTCTCCTCCCTGCTGAGCTCTCTCTCTACCTCACGGGCTGTGCTCTGCTCCCCCACCCCTTTCTCTGAGTCCCCTCCACAAAAGCCTTGTCCAAAAGTCATGGGGACTTCACCTTCCCTATTAAAGCTGGCTCTCCTTGGGGCTCTCCTGGTGACCACTCCGGGCCTCAAGATTGGCTAAATGGCATTAATGCGACCAACCCGGTCATCACAGTTTAGTCAAGGCAGTGAAATTACCCAGCTAAGGAGGGGGTATTCACCTGCTCAAAATAAGGTCATCAGCAGGAACCCTGCTGCCTCCCTTTCCCCTCTCAGTTGAGAGCAAGTGACCACTTAGTTACCCTGGCTAACGCCTAAGTCCAAACGCAGCCCCTGAAGCCCCCACCTGGCCCACATAGGTATTTGCTTTGGATTTAACAGAACTGGAAGGACCTCTCTCTGTTTCATTTTCCTGCAACCACAGAATTTAGACATCCATGGTGTAGCTCATGGGGTCACTGTTGGAGGGTGGTGATCACTGCTATTTCAAGGTGGATGAAA
The DNA here is from genome assembly GCF_024362965.1 of Panthera pardus. NCBI lineage: Eukaryota > Metazoa > Chordata > Mammalia > Carnivora > Felidae > Panthera > Panthera pardus. The sequence continues at coordinate 67,402,090 of NW_026526991.1, read as the reverse complement.
AGGATTAGAATGGGGCCTGGGACATAATAGGAATTTGAAAACCGTGTTTTGCCAGCACATAGCTAAATTATATATGATTGCATTAGTTTGCCATGGCTGCCGTAAAAATACCACACCCTGGGTGGCTTAAACAACAGAAATTTATTTTCTCACAATTCTGGAGGCTAGAAGTCTGAGATCAAGACTTTTTTTTTTTTTCTGGCCAGGGTTACTTTCTTCTGAGGTCTTTGTTGTGTCGATGGCTGTCTTCTCCCTGTGTCTTCACGCATTCTTCCCTCCATGTAAATCTGCATCCTGACTTCCTCTTCTTTGGGGACAAGAGTCACAGTGGATTAGGGCTCACTCTAATATAGCCGATCTCCAAACAAGGTCCCATTCTGAGGTAGCAGGTGTTAGGGCCTCAACATATGAAGTTTGGGGGACGAGATTTGCTCAAAGTTATACTGCATCTCATGCAATAGATGACTAGTATTATCTTATTATCTGAACCACAGAGGACAACATGAATATTTACATGGTTAACTTTATTGTTGGTAGTGACAAGACCAGGATTAGATTATGGATTTCCTGGCACCCTAATCCATCCTTCCTGGCTCTGTTAGAGTGTCTTTCCATCCTGCAGGGATTACAGTGCAGTTATTAGATGATCAGGCTGTATAGCCATAGACCCATGGATCCAAATCCCAGATCTGCTACCTATTAGCTACTTGACCTTGGACCAGCTCCTTAACATCTCTCGGTTTGGTTTTGGCATCAGTGTAATGAGATAAGAGCAGTACCTTCCCCACTGAGACGGATGAGGGTTCAGCGAGATGATGTATGTTGTCCGGGAGGAAAAATTTTCTGTCTACACTCTTCTGTTTCGTATTTGGGGAACTGTGAATTAAGCTAACAAAAGGTAGATTAACAAGAGAAGAGGCACATCTTTTTAATTAATATTTACATGCATGGGAGTTCTTAGAAAAGGAGTGAAGCTCAGAGAAGTGGTCAGACTCGTGGACTTACCCACCATTTTAACTAAGGAAAGGAAGTTTGGGCTTCAAAGAATGATAAACTGGGGGAAAGGAACTAGGAGATATGTAGGGGAACTGATGGAAGATGAGGGTTATTTTAGCAAGGTCTGTTTACGCAGACTCATCTCGGTGTTGATTTTCCATTTCCAAAGATTACAGAGATTACAGCCTAGGGATGGGGGGAGGGGACAACTTCATAAAGGAAAACTTATGCCACACTTTGAGACAGACAAGTGGAGAGCAGAGAACTCTTCCTGGATCTGTTGACTCTCAATTGGCCTTCAATTCAGAGTAACCTTATGCCAATGTAGCACATTTTTGGATGGCGTATTCTGATCCCTGTCGGTGTAACGTGCTTAGTACAGGTGTGGTCAGTCCTGGATAGTCACCTATCATTAGAGTCGAATGTGCAGTTCTGGAGCCCAGCATGGCAGGGCAGCATGGAAAAGGGAAGAAGCAGTTTTGTCTTCTCCTCAGTTTTTCTATCTAGGCTTCCCTACACACGAGCTTTTCCACATTTAAAGCATATCCAATTCCACCCTGAAAGTTCACTCAAGTCTGTCCCCTCCTCGGCATCCCTTTGCCACAGTCCTGGTTTAGGTTCACATAACATAGACTGCCTTCTGTCTACCTTCCTTCCACCCTCTCGTATACCGGGAAAAAAAATGCAGAATCCTTCATGGGCTCCCCACTGCCTTCAGAGCAAAGTTCAAGTGCAAAGCCCAGTGCCACCCACCCTGCGCATAACTTTTCCGTCTGAATCCCCTTTCGCCTCAGGTCACCACTGAGACAGTAGCCATCACTAATCGGGGGTGCACTCTCCTGCCTCCGGGCCTCTGAGGGGGATGCTTCATGCCGTGCCCTCTCTCCCTGACTCACTCAAACATTGTCTGCTCTTGGTTAATATTTCTCAGCTTCTCTGCTGCCGACTCCCTTCCCATTCTGGCTGATTGAGAAGCCCCTCTGTGCCCCCTCTGCACTACAGAACTGTTATTGTGCATTTTCCTCGTGGTCTCCGCCTTTAAGTCATGAGGTCCTTGAAGAAGGGCCCACATTTAGTTCAGCATCCCAGTGCCCAGCACAGGCCTGCCACAGTAGAGTAGGCCTTCCTTGTGTGCCTATTGAATGTATGATGCCACCTGTCTGTGACGGCACAAAAGTCCACAATAACTTAATAGCTTCATTTCTGCCTCCTGAAGTTCAGGGTTTCTGTAAAGAATATGTGAGGTGAGTATGAGGTGACAGAGAGTGATCCTACAAAAATATATGGGTGAAAGAATGGGTATAATGTAATGGAACAGTCTTTCCAAGTTTCCCCGAGGAAGATATATGTTAATTTCCCAAATGTATGAGCATCTGTGTATTTTCATGGAGAATATAGCGTCTTTTCTAACACCGAGATGCCTGAAATGGGATTATTTCCCTTCCAAACGAAAACCAATTAAATAAATTATATTTTTTCCCCTTGGTGCTTACGAAGCGTGGGAGTTGTTGCCAAACATTACTAAATGTTCTAATTTAGTCATAAATGGGCTGAAAGAATGTAGCATAATTACTAAGTCCAAAGTAAGTTGTTCTAAATATTTTATCTTGTTCAGCATATGCTGTTAAAAAAAAAAAACTTCTCAAACTATAATTGTCAACATTCGACTCACAAAAAGTAAACAACAGCTGAGTATAATGGGATGATAAAGAATCTGTCCGTAATTCCCAACATATGGGAAAGAGTATGTCCATTTTGAAGTGAAAGATGATCACGTTGATCAACTGAGCTATTTTCTTTCTTTGAATTCTTCCCATTGGAAAAATATCCCTGGGAATACTAGAGGCATATTCCTAACATGGACGGGAAGACATGAAAATAATGTTTGATCTTGGGCAGGAGGAACTCAGACTCACTGGGTGAAGTAAAAACAAAACAAAACAAAACAAAACAAAACAGCCATATTTCTGTAAGAGCAAGCATTCTAGAGATATCACGCATGAAATGAACAAGCATATATGGAAATTGTATAGGTGAATTTCTACTTATCAGTTTTAGTTTCAGTGAACAAACTCTGACAGGTAGAGCCCATGTTGTAGCTTGTCTTGAGTTGGATTCATTGTACAGGCTGGAAAATATTTCTAAGGGAAGGCTCCTGGGAAGCTGCTTGAAGTATCTTTTTCTAGATCAGATGTTTTGTGTATGTGGATTTCAAGCTCAAAGGAGACATTTAGAAACCTTGTATCTTGAAAGTGCAGCAGGAGAGGAGGGGTTTGGGGCAGTACTCCACAGCAGCCCTAGTAGAGAAAGATGTGGCCCGTCTCTAGAGAACAGGCCTTGCTTGCTGGCTTAGACAAGGAACAGAAGCCCAGCTTGGGGGACAAAGGGCTTTGCGAAGAAACTCGGAGGAACAAGACTGTCCCTTTGTTTATCCCCATGAATAATGACAACCTGCCTTAAATGCTTTCTGGAGTGAGCAGCAGCGTTTGGGAGCAGGTATTGAGTGATTATATTAACAAGTCATTGAACTAATTAGTTATTAATAACCACATCTAGGCAGACAGAAATGAACAAGAGGGCTGGCTCACGGGGAGCTCTTTAAGGAGGAAAGGGCATGTTCTATACCGTCCAACGCGGGGTAAAATACAGCAATTTGGAGGCAAAGAACTGCTTTCTGAACCTCAGTTTTCTGGAGATGATAATCAGGAGTATTGGGAATATGTTTGGCAACTCTAAAACCCCATAAAGTGTTACGTCTCATTCTGCCTGTCTTCTTGACGTGCTGTTTTTAAAAACGATAGCGTGGGGCGCCTGGGTGGCTCAGTCGGTTGAGCATCCGACTTCAGCTCAGGTCATGATCTCACGGTCCGTGGGTTCGAGCCCCACATCGGGCTCTGTGCTGACAGCTCAGAGCCTGGAGCCTGTTTCTGATTCTGTGTCTCCCTCTTTCTCTGTCCCTCCCCTGTTCATACTCTCTCTCTGTCTCAAAAATAAATAAATGTTAAAAAAAAATTAAAAAAAAATGATAGCATTCTAATTAATGAGATTAATCTCACTGAATAAAAAGAAAGGCTGCCTTTTCACAGAGCTCTTCATTGTGCCAGGCAGTGTATTTGTTCACACACAGTGATTCTTTCTGCACAGAGACTCTCTCTTGGACTTCTAGGAGAAGAGAGGTGGGAGCCATAGAGACAGCTCAATAAACAGGCACACAAACACTGCTCAGCTATTTAAGGCTACTCCAAGGAACATAAAACAGAAGAATTCTGAGAAAACAAGGGCACTTCAGAGAAAAACTCAGGGTGACTTGTTTGAACAAAAAGTCTGTAAAGGTCATTCGATGAATTCTTGATGTGAGAGAAGGCATTCCCACTCCTGAGACACAGAAAATGAAAGTGAGGATTCTGGAAGGAAAACATCCCTAATTATATGGCTCAGTCAGTTAAGTGTCCGACTTCAGCTCAGGTCATGATCTCGCGTTTCATGAGTTCAAGCCCCACATCGGGCTCTGTGCTGACAGCTCAGGGCCTGGAGCCTGCTTCAGATTCTGTGTCTCCCTCTCTGTGTCCCTCCCTCTGTCACACTCTCTCCCTCTCTCTCTCTCTCTCTCAAATGTGAATAAACATTAAAAAAAATACTGACAGGAGACCTGTGTAACCAAGGTGTTTGATTGATTTCACTTCTGTCAGTATCTTTTGAAAGCCAGCGACGTTGCTCAGCACCGACCCGGAGGAGTTGAGAAAAGCAGGTGGCAAGCATAAGACCCAGAACGGCTTTCGGCATGATGGAGTCATATGAAGCACGCTACACCCAAGGCAGTCCAGGACCATTGCCAGGTGGAACAGAAAGGGTCTTTTTGGAGAGAAAATAAATAGCAATGGTAGCTGAAGTAGCAGGAAGGAACCTTACTATGCTAGCAGGTAGACATCATGGCCTCTCTTCTTATGAGGCACACAGTAATTCCTTAAATATTGACGACAATGCCGATGACGAAGGAAAGAAAGTATCTCAAAAATAAAATGAAATGAAATAGGAGGAAATGGTGTGTTTTGGTCCCCACCCCACATTATTTAATCAGGAGAAATAACTGTATTTCATTGAATGAAGCATTGTAGGGACACGGGATTCATGGTATGGATCCTGAAAGCAATATCCTAGTCATTGTCTTTCTTGAACGATTTTGGTCATTTTGATTCTTCCTTTTAAGATGTTCCTTTCCGCCTGTTATCTTGTCTGATGGCACTTACCTAATGACTAAGTGTTGAGTTAGGAAATGGTAATTAGATGCCACATCTATTCTCCTGGTTTAACTTGACCTTTTCTTGATGAGGTGTTTTCTCCCCTTGGGTACTGGCATGTGATGTCACCTAGCCAAGCTATTTAAGGTTGTTCCTTGCAGCAGAATTTCTCATATGAAGGGTTTCAATGTGAAAACTCAGACATTTCATTTTTTAAAAATTACCATTTTGGCTGATTGAAACAGGTTCTGCCCAACCACTAGATCAAGGCATGGAACGTATGTGGATATTACATGACAAATAACAATGCTTCCAGAGAATGTGAATATAATTTAGGTTCTAGATCTTTCCCTTGCCTAATTTTTCATTACTTACCTGAGAATCGTAGTGATCTTCTTGCTGATGAGATATTGTTTTTTCTGATTACCGGCTTAAGATTTATAGTGACTTAAGACATATATTTTTGGGAAACGTTTGTTTCTGGTAGGAAGGGTGAATTAGCTACAAGTTTTCTGATTTTTCATGAAAGATTCTTCCTCATCTCATTATCCTCAGAGAATTGTTCATGCTGTGATTTGTATTTTTCAAAGCAGATCCTTAAGTTGGCAGAATAATGATACTTGCATTTGTCTTTTATGCCTAAAAAAAAATTGACAGCACTTGTGGAATATCCATATTTCACATTGACTAATTTGATTATTGGGGATGCTCAGTTTTTTGGTCTATGGGGTTTTTGTTGTTGTTGCCGTTGTGTTTGTTGTGAGATGAAGGTCAGTGGGGCACAGAAAGTCCCTTCCCTGAGATTGTTAGAAAATAGAATTTAGAGCAAACAGCTTCAGAAAGATTTATACCTATCCCTTTTCAAAAATTACCATCTGTAGGCTCGTAGGAAAAAGAGGTCCAAACAGGGAAAAGAGGCAGATTAGTTTCTGAGGAAGAATATGTGTTTGGATGCCTCTAAAACTTATGATTTTAGGATAATTTGGTACGACCATAATCACAATATGACCGTAGATTTTTCGACATAGTAACACCATACTTTAGCTCAGCAAGATTTACAGTTGTTTGCAGATTCCTGCAGCATCTAGAGTCATTCATAAATACTTAATGAGCCCTATCTAGGAGCAAGACACTTCAGCACTATGCAAGAGACACTTTTATATCAAATCTTAGTTGGTCCTAGTTAAGAGCTAATAAAGAGAGTTAGGCCCTACCCTTATGATGTTTATTACATTGTTCTAACGTCTAGCATACATCTGCAATTCCTAAATAAGTGAACTCAAAATAATCTTACCGTAATTTAATCTTTCTGTACAGCAATTTCATCACGTTCAACGTTGTGGTCCTTCTATCTTGACAGTAACTTTGCACGTAGTAGCCACGCAATAAATATTTGCAGATGGCAGACTGACTGGGTGTAGGCATAAAAAAGGTTAATACCCCACCCCACGCCCCAGTGGCCTGCACAGTTGATTGCACCATCATGGGGCTTCTTAACATTTTCTTCTAATGAACTCTCAGTAGATACCAAAGAAATGGGCCCTAGCTCACCTCAAATCCATGTTTATAGCTTTGGCCAGATTGACTATCACTCTTTAAGTGTTTAAGCACAAAACAGTTAAAATAGTAGAGCCCATGGAAACAGGAAGCAGACAATTTTAACCATAGCTGCTGGGGGGGGGGGGGGGGATGGGTGGTTTGGGCTTTACTGTGCAAGACAGGAAGCATCCAGAGAGAAGAAAGGGCACGGACTTGTGTCAAGTGCTAACTCTCATCAGGCACCACGCCAGCTGCTTGCATGCACCAGGCTTGGGTCTCATAGCAGTCCTGAGCCATAGGCATTTCAAGGTAGAAAGGATGAGTCTCAGAGGTAGTTAAGTAAATTGCCTAAATCCTCACAACTCACCTTTGGTAGATTCTGGACTGCTGTTCAGACCAGTATGCTTGGAGGACCATGCCTTTTCCACTCGGCTCAGCTGTGTCCATCCAACCTTCTGTGGTGAGAGGACACCTGAGTGGCAAGCTAACCATTTGAGTTAGGCTCTTTCTATTTTAAGAATAAGACTCAGGTCACTCAAACAATGGAGAATGTGGAGAAATGAGGAAGCAGGGATCTCAGCCTCATGGCCAAGTCCCAGAGAACCCAGGAAAAGCAGAAGAACCAAGTTTCAGGAAGCGTAGAAGCGACATCAGAATTAGGCTCGAGGAGACTGAAATGAGAAAGTCATACAGATGGGGAGACCATTCTGGGAGCTCAGGTGGTGGAATTGTTTGGTCTTCTGGGAGGCCCCCACCAGTAATGTGACCAATTTATTCTCTGCACTTTGCTTCTCTGGGCTTCTCTGATTTTCTTTCACTGTCAACTGGTTGCCCCACCTTTCACTCACCATCTTTTCATACAGTATCTCTGTGCCCATGGATTCTGCCTTTTCTCAACTTCAACTTGCTCATGGGTCCTCATGGTCCCCTTTCTTCTTCAAGGCTCTTTCTTTTGCATATTCTGTACAATTTGCACTGCAAACTGCCCCATTCTTTTGTTTCTCAATTCTAACTCCTGAAAGCTAGACGGCCAGAGCCAATTTATCCTTGTTTGGAAAGGCTTTTCATGTCAGAATACCTCAAGGGCCGTTACCAGCCTATAGACTTTGACTGCCCCTGTTAGGGATCCAGCTGGATCTAGTCATCCCAAGAGAGCTCAGAAACACCCAGTTCCTTCAGGAGTGCCTAGGGACTTGTGGGCAGGGTGGCTGGAATGTTGGCAGTGACTGACAAGAGTGGAAATTAATCTCACATCATTATCAGCCGTGGAAGGGGAAGATCACGAAATGCAGTGACACAAGGTGGTAGCTGCGTAGGGTGTGGGGGACGAGAAGCAGCACTAGGAAGAGATGGAAACACATCCGGTTGGGAATTGAGAGTGTTTGAGGAATGAGCTGCAGACCAAGAGCCATCAATGAGACACCTGCTGGGAACAGCTAGCTTCACACAAAGGAATCACCACAGACGTCCAGGAACACTTCTTCTCTTACTTCTGAATTTCGTGAAAACGTGTACGATCTCACCGACAGTAGAGATTTTCTTACTTCCCCGGTATAGAATTTGAGAATACGACATTCATGGTGTATTTTCTCTCTCAAACTTATTTTGTGAAATTATTTTGTCTTTAATAATTGATATAAAACATTGTATTTATTTCAGGTATAAACCACGATTGGATATATACATATCAAAGTGATCTTTACAACAAGTCTAGTCAAAATCCATCTCCGTACATAGTTACGTGACTTACTTATTTTAGAACTGGAAGTTTGTGCCTTTTGACCCCCTTAACTCATTTTGCCCAACACCCATCCCTCACCACCTGGTCTCTATATCTATAAACTTGGTTTGTTGTCATTCTTGTTGCGGTTTTTAGATTCCACATATAAGTGAGGTCATGTGGTGTCTGTCTTTCTCTGTCTGACTTATTTCATTCGGTATAATGCCCTCAAGGCCCATCCATGCTGTCACAAATGCCAAGATTTCTTTTATTTGTTTGGTACGGCTGAATAGTGTTCCATTGTATGTATATACCACAACTAGTTTGTCCACTCATCCTTCTATGGACACTTGGGCTGCTTCCTTCTCTTGCCTGTTGTAAATGATATTTCAACGAGCATGGGCATCCATATCTCTTTTCAAGTTAGTGTTTTTTGTTTTCCTGGGATAAATACCCAGAAGTGGAATTGCTGGATCATAGGGTAGTTCTATTGTTTTTTATTTTTTTTTAATGTTTATTTCTTTTTGAGAGAGACAGACAGACAGAGCATAAGCGGGGGAGGGGCAGAGAGACAGGGAGACACAGAATCGGAAGCAGGCTCCAGGCTCTGAGCTGTCAGCACAGAGCCTGACACGGGGCGTGAACTCACAAACCCTGAGATCATGACCTGAGCCCAAGTCGGACGCTTAAACCGACTGAGCCACCCAGGCGTCCTGGGTAGTTCTATTTTTAATCTTTTGAGGAACCTCCATACTGTTTTCCACAGTGGCTGTACCAGTTTACATTCCCACCCACGGTGCACAAGGGTTCCCTTTTCTCCGCATCTGCACCAACACTTGTGTTTTCTTTTCTTTTTGATACTAGCCATTCTGACAGGTGTAAAGCGATATCTCATTCTGGTGTTGATTTGCATTTCTCTGACGATTAGTGATGTTGAGCATCTTTACATGTATTTGTTGGCCATCTGTTTGTCTTCTTTGGAAAAACATCTACACAGATCCTCTGCCTATTTTAGTTGGGTTGTTTTTGGTTTTGGTTTCTGCTATTGAGTTGTAGGACTTCTTAGCGCATTTTGGATATTAACTACTTAGCAGATACATGATTTGCTAATATTTTCTCCCATTCAGTAGGCTGTGTTTTCATTTTGTTGATGGATTCATTTACCGTGCAGAAGCTTTTTAGTTTAATGGAGTCGCACTGGTTTTTTTGTTTTTTTTTCCTTTGGTTGCCCTTGCTTTTGGAGTCAGATCGAAAAAATCATCACCAACACTGATGTCAAAGAGCCTTGTTCCTATGTTTTCTTCTAGGAGGGTCATTGTTTCATGTCTTACATTCAAGTCGTTAATCCACTTTGAGTTCATTTTTGTGTGTGGTGTAAGATAGTGGTCTAGTTTCATTCTTTTGCATGTGGCTGTTCAGTTTTCCCAACCATTTATCTATTGAGAAGACTGTCCTTTCCCCACTGTATATTGTTGGCCTCTTTGTCATAAATTAATTGACCATATATGGCGTGGGTTTATTTCTGGACTCTGTTCTGTTCATGGATCTATGTGTCCATTTTAAAGCCAATCCCATATTGTTTCGGCTGCTATAGCTTTGTAATATAGTTTGAAATCAGGGACCATGGGGCCTCCAGTTTTGTTCTTCTCTTTCAAAATTGCTTTTGCTATTTGGGGTCTTTTGTGTCTCCATACATATTTTAGGAGTGTTTGTTCCAGTTCTGTGAAAAAGGCTGTTGGGATTTTGATAGGAATTACACTGCATCTGTAGATTGCTTTGGGTAGTATGGACATTTTAACAATATTAATTCTTCCAGTCCATGAGCACAGAATATCTTTCCACTTATTTGTGTCATCTTCAGTTTCTTTCATTAATATCTTATGCTTTTCAATGTATAAGTCTATTACTTCCTTCATTAAGATTATTCCTAGGTATTTTATTCTTTTTGGTGCATTTATAAATGCGATTTTTTAAAAAAAATGTATCTTTCTGATAGTTATTAGTGTATAGAAATGTAACACATTTTTGTATATTGGTTTTGTATCCTGCAACCTTACTGAATTCATTTTTGGTTCTAACATGCTTTTTGGTGCAGCCTTTAGAGAGTTCTGTATATAATATCATGTTATCTGCTACAGTTTTATCTCTTGCTTTCCAATTTGGATTGTTTTTATTTCCTTTTCTTGCCTAATAGCTCTGCCAAAAATTACTTTATTATATAACTAACGTACAAATGTATTCTCACTATGAAAAATGAAAACAGTCCAGGTAAAGCCAAAGTCTGCCTTGACTCTATTTCCCAAATCCTGTTCTTACCCAGAGGGCATTCTGGGTAGCCTTCCAGAACTGTTTCTATGCATATGGGGCATTCCATTTGATAGTTTTGTATAAATGAACAGCCCTATCCAGCACTTAGCAACCTGCAACCACTTAAACCAAAGTAGGTAGGTGAGATTCTTCACATCTCAGAAATACGGGCATCCAATTTCCACACGCAGAATGCTGAAGGCTATTAAGGGTTAAGAATTTAGCAATCATTTGGCCAAAGGATAAAGAGGCACTTGGATGGTGTTACCCCTTATTCTGGAAGCAGACATGATCTATGGCTTGGCTGCAGCCTGGTTTGGTGCTGTGAACTCTGTACATGTTGCCTGATAAATAGCAGCTGAACTGAACCAGTATAGAGGTCAGGGTCAGCTGATGACAATGGAAGTTCCCTCACCACAAACAACTATAAAAAGCCACACAAGACAATAGTAGGAAAGTGAAGACCTAAACAAACAAATGAAAAATTGGATTCGACAGCCCTCCTGGCCCCAACAATTATTGTTCTTTCCATTCTGGGCCCATCACCTAAAACTCTTCAGGGGAGGGTTGAATCAGGAATTTTACACCGCATGGAATCCTCACTGGTTTATAATTTAAACATTCATGAATTTCGAAAAATTGGAAAAGTCTCATTTTCAAAACTCCCTTTTCCGAAGTGCAGTTTAATTGCTGATTGTATGTAGCAACTTAACTAGTCTAATTAGGATCATTAGGTTTTTTTAAATGATTGGCAATCAGGGAATCAATGAGCAGTATTGATATATGAACATCTGCTGACACCAATTCAAGCACTGATGAACTTGGACTGTAAACCACAGGAAGGCAAGGATTCTATTGTTCTATTCCAACATCCCTCCTTTGCCCTCTGCACACACGTATACACAGCTCACTCACTATATCCCATACGTGGACTTACAACAAATGCACATTGACTGTCAAAAACAAACAAGGCAAGGCCCTGCAGATACAGGAATGAGTAAGACAGACTTGCCTTTGTACTACTGACACCGGAGCGGTTGGTGGAGACAGAAAATAACATTATCATTAAAATCATCTCAGATGGTGATCAATGAATGAAGAGAGCAAACTAAGGCAAAGGGAGAGAATGACTGGAGCTGGGTGTATTTTAGTTCAGAGGCACTGGGAAGTCCTCTCTCAGGGGCTCATTTAAGTTGAGACATGAATGATGGGAAAGAACCAGTCAGGCTAAGGTCTATAGTACAATTGGAGAAAACAAATCCACCTGAAGCAATTAGCAAATAATTGGAGGCTACAATGAGGGGGTGATGGCCACAAGGGCATTAACGGTCAGGGGGGTGAAAGCTATATCTGGGATAGGGAAAGAAACACTTGTCCTCCATCCTCTTAGCCTCCCTGGCTGGGTCTGAAAATTAAATGGACAAAGACAAATTGATAAGAGAAAAGCCTACAAATTTATTCACTGGTAAGTCTTACGTGACACAGGAGCCTTCGTAAGGAAAGGAAGAAACAGTCAGACCTTGTACTTTTATGCCAGGTTTGATGGGGGGTTGGACAGTCGCGGAGGAATATGATCGAGTGAGGAGTATGAGGTAAGTGGGGCAAACTGGGGGAACCTAGAAAGTTCAGTTTGTTAGGCTTCTTCTTGGCATCCCTTTGACATCAGAGATAAGCTTGCCCCCTTTCCTCCAGGTATCGGGATGTAGTGAGGACACACATCTCACAGGAAGATTTTATGACCTGTTTCAGGGAAGGAGGCTGAGACAGAGAGGAGGTCAGAGTCATCTTCCTGTTTTCACCATTTTCTCAAATTCCTTCAGCTTAAAATATGCAATATGGTCGTGTGCCGTATTTTGGGGGACTAGCTCTGAACTCCATCTGTGGTCTCCGTATGTCTGATGAGGGAGCATGGGGCAAGCGGAGGGCAAAATACAGGCTGGCACCCCCCGCCCCAGTGGAATACGTGTGATATTCCTCGGACACTCCTGGCTACCCAAGAACAAAGGAAAGGGGTTTAAGTGCTTGCCATGGTGATGTGGGAAACTAAGGCAAATGAAAAATTAAATTCCCTTACTGCCTACAGCCCACACATAGTCCTTAAAGCCAGCAGAGTGACCTCCCTCTAGGAACTCAGCTGCCTCAAGCATGACACTTTGCTGGGGGCAAAAGAGAATCTTAGCTTGACGTTGTCCCAAACTCGAGGATCCTGTAGGTCTACTTCCTTTATCTGAACTACCCCAAGATAGATGCTGGCAATCATACTCCAAGCTTATGGACCCCTGATATACATGAAGGATCTCATGACTGAGGTTTTATTAAATGGTGATAAATGATGATAAATGGTGTTTCCCCAGCAACAGCTAACCCCTCAAGGTCCTAGAAACCTTGCTTCCAAAATTCCTTAGAGACTGACTCTATCCCTAACCCCCTCCCAATCTGAAGGTGTATAATCAGTTACCCGCCACGACCCCAGCGCATCTCTTTCTGCCCACCGGTCCTGTCCCCCTGCCTTAATAAAATCACCTTTTTGCACCAAAGGCGTCTTCAAGAATTCTTTCTTGGCCATCAGCTCCGGGCCACCCCACCATCACCTCAAAATTTCATCACGTCTACGTCTGGTCTGGGTAGGATTTAGGGTGAAAGAAGAAGGAAGGGCAAGGGATCTCACAGAGCAGGACAGAGGTGAGGCGATGTAGGGGGGTCAGGCATGAAATGTAAGGAAGCGCTCCCTGTCGGGGTCGCGCCAGGGCAAGGTCAGTACCTGAGAGTGGGTGCCTCCTTAAATTGTGTGCACTTCTTGCCTCTCCGGCCTCACCCTAGTCCCAGCACTAAGGATGGGCATAATTTGACGTGGTCAGCAGAGAGCAAGGAAACCTACTGGTTGAAGAGGCAAACCACAGCTCCGACAGCGGAGGGCCGGTCCGGTGCGGTCAGCTGGGCCTTGGTGCTCTTTTACTGAAGGCACACAATATCCGAGACCATCAGCATCGGTCAGGGCCACTCTGTGATTGTGATGGATCAAGATAAAAACAAAACCACTCCACAGTCCTGTCTGAACACAGATAAAACTCAAATCTTGTCCAGGCCACACTACCAAACTTCTCTCCCGGCTGATAACGGAGGATGGTTATTTCTTTATCAGTTAACCCTCCTGGTCTCCCCCCTAGCGTACTTTCCCCATACCTGACATTTATCAATACGCCAATCAGAGAAGGAGCCAGATTCCTGACAACGCCCGATCTAGAGCCCAGCCCTTCTTCCTCAGACACTCCCCCAAATCAGCAAATGCTAGCCTAAGCCCTATAGGCTTTCCTAACATCCACACGCTGGGACCCCCATGGTTTGTACAGGGGTGCGTCTGGTGGTCTTCGCTAGAGGGCACTGACATAGGTGAGCATGCGTCTTGCTGAGGCGAGGAGGGTTGCTGAGACGTGGAAGGGAACAGGGTTAGGCAGTAAGCCTGGGTTGGTTTACGAGGTTGAGCACGTAGGAGGGCTCGGCCTTGGAAGCCAGAGGCCATGGGAAGGAAACTCCCTGTCAGCCCTTTAGGAACTAAGACTGGCCCCAGTGGAAATGATGGTAGTGGAAAGTTGATGTGGGTAATGTGGGGGTGGGGTGGGTGGCCTGAGCTACGGGTTGTTTTTCACAGATAGGAAAACTGAGGTAGCAGCTAAGTGACTTCTCGAATTTTGCATGCGGACTAACACTGGCCTTCTGAGTCTCTTGTTTTTAACATGAGGGGCAGCTCCTCGAGGTCCCATCCTACTCCCCACCCTAACCACATGTAGTCCTACCAGAAAAATGAAACCATTTCTGGGCTTCTTAAAAAGGTCATCTAAGGGGCGCCTGACTGGCTCAGTCAGTTAAGCATCCAACTTCAGCTCAGGTCATGATCTCACGGTTCGTGAGTTGAAGCCTTGCGTCAGGCTCTGTGTGGACAGCTCAGAGCCTGGAGCCTGCTTCGGATTCTGGGTCTCCCTCCCTCTCTACCCCCCGCCCCACTTGCACTCTGTCTCTCTCTCTCTCTCTCTCTATCAAAAGTAAATAAACATTAAAAGGTCATCTAATATGGAAATGCCTGGGAAAAATGGAATAAATAAAACAATTCATTCTCTACCCTTGAACTTAATTTTATCATCCATTAGGCCAGTGAAGAAGGGAGCGTCTTAGCTCAGCGCTCGCTCCTCTTTTCCCAGACACACAAATTTCTTTGTCTCTGACGACTCTTCAAAGACTAGGGCTCAGAGGCAGCTCCACCGACAAGGCTCCAATCATTCAACCCCTAATCCCATTGCCTTTCTGCTGGTGCCTTCCTCCACAGGCAACGGTGACATCCTGAGAAGTCTAGAGGAAAGGGATGGCTAAGAAAATCTGACCCCTTGGTGGAAATGCATTCCCGTGGATAGAATTGCTCCATATTGGAAACCAGAGGCCTGATTTCCAAGTAAAGCCGATGTTCCAAGACTAAATGGTCATGGAGAAAGGCTTCCCGGCCTCAGAAAGGACAAGAAGTGGGCCCGTGTCCCAGGCTCTGAGGAAGGAACTTCCCATTTCTTCCCTGTGAGTCTATGTGGCACCATGTCTCCCACCGTCCTTGGAGTATTTGCACAGGTGTTTCCTTGCCCTTCCGGACTGTCAGATCCCAGAGGGCAGGCTGCACCCCTGATTCGCCTCTCTGTTCTCCACAATGAATCTAGTGCCTGTCCCCAAGTGGGTTCTTGGTTGTTGACTGACTGACATTATATCTGAAATGCACTGAGGAAAGATTTTATTTTTTTTTATTTTTTTTATTTTTTTTAATTAATTTATTTTTCCAATATATGAAATTTATTGTCAAATTGGTTTCCATACAACACCCAGTGCTCATCCCAAAAAGTGCCCTCCTCAATACCCATCCCCCACCCTCCCCTCCCTCCCACCCCCCATCAACCCTCAGTTTGTTCTCAGTTTTTAACAGTCTCTTATGCTTTGGCTCTCTCCCACTCTAACCTTTTTTTTTTTTTTTTCCTTCCCCTCCCCCATGGGTTTCTGTTAAGTTTCTCAGGATCCACATAAGAGTGAAACCATATGGTATCTGTCTTTCTCTGTATGGCTTATTTCACTTAGCATCACACTCTCCAGTTCCATCCATGTTGCTACAAAGGGCCATATTTCATTCTTTCTCAGTGCCACGTAGTACTCCATTGTGTATATAAACCACAATTTCTTTATCCATTCATCAGTTGATGGATATTTAGGCTCTTTCCATAATTTGGCTATTGTTGAGAGTGCTGCGATAAACATTGGGGTACAAGTGCCCCTATGCATCAGTACTCCTGTATCCCTTGGGTAAATTCCTAGCAGTGCTATTGCTGGGTCATAGGGTAGGTCTATTTTTAATTTTCTGAGGAACCTCCACACTGCTTTCCAGAGCGGCTGCACCAATTTGCATTCCCACCAACAGTGCAAGAGGGTTCCCGTTTCTCCACATCCTCTCCAGCATCTATAGTCTCCTGATTTGTTCATTTTGGCCACTCTGACTGGCGTGAGGTGATATCTGAGTGTGGTTTTGATTTGTATTTCCCTGATAAGGAGCGACGTTGAACATCTTTTCATGTGCCTGTTGGCCATCCGGATGTCTTCTTTAGAGAAGTGTCTATTCATGTTTTCTGCCCATTTCTTCACTGGGTTATTTGTTTTTCGGGTGTGGAGTTTGGTGAGCTCTTTATAGATTTTGGATACTGAGGAAAGATTTTAAAAATAGCTGGCTTTCAGGGAGCCTGGGTGGCTCAGTTGGTTAAGCCTCTGGCTCTTGATTTTGGTTCAGGTCATGATCTCACAGTTCGTGAGTTCAAGGCCCACATCCGGCTCTGTGCTGACAGCATAGAGCCTGCTTGGGATTCTCTCTCTCTCTGCTCCTCCTTCCCACGTTCTCTCTCTCTCAGAAGAAAATAAATAAACTTTAAAAAAAAATAGTTGGCTTCCCCTAATGGGGTTTTGCTATCTGGAAGGTGATGCAGGGTAACCTCTCAGCAGGGTTGGAATTTTGAGTGCTTGGGAAAGAGCAGCCTGATTGAAGGAGAGGCGCATTTCACTAGGATACACTCTGTTATCTTCGTTTTACATTTAAATGAAACATTTGGGGCTACTTAAAATTTGGATGACACATTAAGGGCAATTTCCTCAGCGTGATTCAGGTTGCTGATTAGAGATTTGAGGCCTCCTGGAGTATTCTGTTTGTGCTGCTGATTGGTTAAGGGCTGTTTTCCAATGCAGGGTGGGTTCATTCTCCCTTAGAGAACGTGCCTTTCAGGCACAGCCAAGGTGAACCCTCTTCCAAAAGTCTGCTCCTCTGAGCTGAAGCTCTTGCATTCGGTTCTTAACTACACAGGAAGCAAAGAAATGTCAGCTACACCGTGGGGTGAAGAATGAACCACCCTCTAAAGAGGTCTGACCTTTGTTCTCAACTCCGGGTGGGAGGGGGAACGGGGCGGGGGGTAATCTCAGATGTCGTTCTTCTGGTGCAGTGGAGAGACTGCCATTGTGATTGAGATTGGGGGATTGGCCACCCCAGAAAGATCAACAATATGACCTAGGGCAGAGGCTTTGAGTCTCCCAGTATCAATGGCCTGGAGACTGATATCAGCAACATGCAATCAGTTAATCTCTCCACCATACCTGTGTAATGGGGCCCCAATAAAAATTGAACACTGAGGTTTAGGTGAGTTTCCCTGGTTGGCAATACCCTGTGCATACATACGCATTGGCATCACACAACATATCTTGCCTCCCTGGATGAAAGCCCACAGAAGCTCTATATTTGGAACCTTCCTGGACTCTGTCCTATTTGTCTCTTCCTTTGGCTGATCTTAATCTGTATCTGTTCCTTGTAATAAACCATAACTGTGAATCTACCAGCTTTCAGTGAGTCCTGTAAGTCTGGAGAATACCAAACCAGACGATGATTTGGGAACCCCTTGAACTGCGGTTGGTGTCAGAAGGGAGGACAGTCTCAGGGACTATGCCCTCTACCTTTGCAATTGCTCCTAAAGCCCTCACATGCACTCCGTCAGTAAGATCAGACCCCAGACCCTGGGAATAAGGAATTAGTTTGCTCTCGGGGGAGAATCTATACTGAGATTGGGAGTATCCCAGTTTAGAGCATTGGTAGTGGGGGATGAGGGACACTGTGCTCCATATCCCCCTGCAAATCAGACTAAAATCTATCAACAGTAGGTTTATCAGCTAACTAGAAATATTAAGGGAATATACTTGGACAGATTTTTAAGGCACCTATGCGTAACAAAAGCATGGAGTAGAAGGGAGAGCCCTGAACTGGAAAACACGAAACCAAGTCTCTAGCTCACGCACAACCTCTAGAAACCTCTGTTAGTCTGTACAACTCAGTTTCCTGGGCTTCAGTTTTCTCATCTGTAAAGTGGGAATGATGGCCTCTGGCTTGATCACTTCCAAAGGTTATTTGAAAGAACGGATGAAATAATGTGTGTTAAAAGTTCAGAAACCTGTGACGCGACACTTCTAGAACCAGAAACTATTAATATTGTTGTCCTACCCCCCAGCCATGTTATAGATGAGAGCCAGAGGGCAGAAGTGACAAATATTGCAAGTCAATAAAACTGGGGAATCCATATCTCCTAGCTTCCCTGCTGGCGATTTTTAAATAACACTCAGTTGTACAAGAGTATTCCCTTGTCCAGAGGGCAGGCTTTCCATGACCTCGACTGTTTAGAGAAAGCAGGGAAGTGTTAGGACACAGAACAGCTATCACCTACCACTTTCCAACAGGAGCCTCCAACCACACAGCCTGGAAGTTAATCTAAAATGAAGTGTACCGATTTAGCAGTTTACTACTTGTCAGATTAAAAGCTACAGACTAGGTGGGGTAGAGCAGCAGGAGGCTAGTAACCAGATGTAGTACCCGGGAGAATACCGCCAGTGGCAACAATTTCAAGCCCAGCGACGAAACAGCCCATAATCTGTTGACATTGCCAGTCTCTGTAGCGACGTGCCCGAGTCATTAAAAAGAGGCTTGGGGCGCCTGGGTGGCGCAGTCGGTTAAGCGTCCGACTTCAGCCAGGTCACGATCTCGCGGTCCGTGAGTTCGAGCCCCGCGTCAGGCTCTGGGCTGATGGCTCGGAGCCTGGAGCCTGTTTCCAATTCTGTGTCTCCCTCTCTCTCTGCCCCTCCCCCGTTCATGCTCTGTCTCTCTCTGTCCCAAAAATAAATAAAAAAAAAAAAAACGTTGAAAAAAAAAAATTAAAAAAAAAAAAAATAAAAAGAGGCTTAAGTGCTGTTCAGTTTGCCCTGAAAGAAGGCAAAGAAAGGAAATGAAAAGTATAATTATTGCAAAGAAAGAGATGTGGTTACATCTGGTACAGATGATGTAATTACATATAGAGAAAACTTCAGAGAATCAAGCGGAAAACGACTACAATAATGTATTGATTCATCTCAGTTTCCTCAAAGTAGTCGTGAGTTAGCACTTGCACGTGGTCTGGAACATGGTAGGTCCTTGACAAGTGGCAGAGAATAAATACAAGTTTCATATAGAAAAGTCCAGAATTTTCCAGCACACCAGAACTTACCAATTAGAAATTATAATGGGGGGAAGGGGAGTGTGCCTGGGTGGCTCAGTTGGTTAAGTGTCCAACTCTTGATCTTGGCTCAGGTCATGATCTCACAGTTCATGAGTTCGGGCCCCATGCTGGGCTCTGTGCTGACAGCTCGGAGCCTGCCTGAGATCCTGTCTCTCCCTCTCTCTGTGCCCCTCCCCTACTCGCGCATATGCTCTCTCTCTCTCTCTCAAAATAAATAATTAAACTTAAAAAAATTAATTAAAAAGAAAAGAATATAGTGGGGGGGGGGGGGGAAGGATTACATTTGAAATAAAAATGACAAGCCTCAAATCAAAAATCCCAAGGAAGAAAAAGAAATCTGAGCCTCCTATATGAGGGAGATTAGAAAGTTATAGAGAGGGAAAAATGACTTCAACAAATGGAAAAGTATACTAAGATACTCAATGGCAAAACAGAGTATTGTAGAGATGTCACTTTTTTCCAAATCAACTTATATAGTTAGGGTCATTCCAGGCAAAATCTCTAGCTTACAATCTTGGGGACTTGGCAAAAATATCTTAAGATTTCATCTGGAATCACAATAAGCAAGTATAGTGAAGAATATTTGTGAAAAGAAAGAGAGGGGAGGGATGGTCCTAACATACAGAGTATATTACATAATGTAGGGGAGGAAAATCTTTCCTCCACCCTCTTAGGTTCTGTACCTGGCCCTGAGAATTAAGTTGACATAAGACAAGCGAACAGGAGAAAAACATGTACATTTTATTTACTATTTTTACATGCACATGGGAGTTTTATAGGAAATTGAAGACCCAAAGAAGCATCTAGGACTGAGAATTTACATACATTTTAAACAAAGAAACAATAAATTTGTGGAGAAGTGACAAGACAAAGAGGTTTGTGCTAGGGGCAGTAAACTGTGAGTGAGTGACTAGGAAATATATGGGGGAAACTAACGGAAGATCAGTCACTTTAGGAGATTTGTTTGTACAGATCCATTTTGATGTTGACTTCTAGTCTCCTGGGGTAAGAATGTTCCTCTCTAATTCAAAGGGATACAGGCACCCCTATATTTATAGCATTACTATTTACAGTAGTCAAATTATGGAAGCAGCCCAAGTGTGTATTGACAGATGAATAGATAAAGAAGATGTTGGGTATAT
Organism: Panthera pardus; assembly: GCF_024362965.1. NCBI lineage: Eukaryota > Metazoa > Chordata > Mammalia > Carnivora > Felidae > Panthera > Panthera pardus. The sequence continues at coordinate 67,381,551 of NW_026526991.1, read as the reverse complement.
GTAATGGAACATTACTCAGACATAAAAAGGAATGAAATCTTGCCATTTACAACAATATGGATAGAACTAGAGAATATAATGCTAAGTGAAATATGTCAGAGAAAGACAAATCCCATATGATCTCACTCATATGTGGAATTTAAGAAACAAAACAAACAAGCATAGGGGGAGAAAGAGAGAAACCTTAGTAAGTGGTACTGGGACAAAGGGTCTTTTATTTGGGGAAAAATCGATTTCAATTCTTACTTTTAGATTCTATACCAAAATAAATCCAACACAAATTAATTGGACTCAACTTAGGGATCATCTTCCTCCCTCATTCACTGAGGAAACTGAAGCCATTTCAGATACCCACCACCCCCTCTACTTATCCACTAGCATTTCTGCCCTTATGCTCTGCTTTTCCTTTTATTCTTTTAGACAAACTGTCTTTGCTTCTATCTTCTATCATTTTTTTAACTTGGGCTCTAGGGCCATTCTGTCCAATAGAAAATGACATATGGAATTTAAAAATTTTCAGTAGCCACATAAAAAAAGGTAAAAAGAAATACATAAAAAATTTTTTTTAAATTTTTTTAATTTAATTTTGAGAGACAGAGACAGAGCAAGAGCAGGGGAGGGGCAGAGAGAGAGGGAGACACAGAATCCCAAGCAGGCTCCAGGCTCTGAGCTGTCACCACAGAGCCCGATGCAGGGCTCGAACTCACGAACCACGAGATCACGACCTGAGCCAAAGTCAGACGCTTAACCAACTTGAGCCACCCAGGTGCCCATAGGTGAAAATAATTTTAATAATATCTTTTATTTAACTCAATATATTTCAAATATCATTTCAACATGTAGTCAACATAAAAATTATTAATAAACTACATTCTTTTGCCTTTACTAAATCTGTGAGATTTCATGTGTATTTCGTGCTTACAGCACATCTCAGTTAGACTCCACATTTCAAATACTCAGCAGCCACTGGTGGCTCCTCATTCCCATATCGGGCAGTACAGCCCCGGATCCCATTCCTTCTCCACTGCGCAAGGACATGTCCCGTTCCTTGACTCCCCCGCATGGACCAATTTTCACCTCTCTCCTGGGTCACTGCCTTTGTCATAGAAGTGTGCTATAATTTTCCCCATTTTCAAATAGCCCTCTCCTGACCCCACTTATTTCTTGAGAAACCCTATTTGGGCTGCTCCTTTTAAAGAAAAATGACATCTCTAGTCATTGTTTACAGTTCCTTCCCTCATAATCTCCCCTAAATCCACCCTATCAGGCTTTGTCCTTTAGCATTCCAAAATGCTTTTTCTCAAGGGTCCATTCTATTAATCAATTCACTGCTACCTTCTGATTTTCCATCTTGCTTGATGATTTAGCTGATTCGCCAACTGAAAAGACTTTTTTTTAGTTTATTTTATTCATTTTGAGAGAGAGAGTGTGCGTGAGCAGAGGGAGAGAGAAAGAGGGAGAGAGAGAATCGCAAGCAGGCCCCACTCTGTCAGCATGGAGCCCAACGCGGGTCTCAATCTCATGAACTGTGAGATCATGACCTGAGCTGAAATCAAGAGTCAGAGCTTAACCGACTGAGCCACCCAGGCACCCCTGAGTTTTTTATTTTAATGCCAGTAGAGTCAACATACAGTGTTATATTAGTTTCAGGTGTGCAATACAGTGACTTAACACTTCCATATATCACCCAGTGCTCATCACGACCAGTGTCCTCCTTAATCCCCATCCCCTGGTTCACCCATCCCCCCCACCCACCTCCCCTCTGGTAACTACCACTTTGTTCTCTATAGTTAAGAGTCTGTTTCTTGGTTTGTCTTCTCCTTCTCTCTTTTTTTCCTTTTCTTTGCTCATTTGTTTTGTTTCTTAAGTTCCACATGAGTGAGCTCATATGGGATTTGTCTCTCTCTGACTGACTGATTTTGCTTAGCGTTACACTCTCTAGATCTGTCCATGGTGTTGCAAATGGCAAGACTTCATTCTTTTTCATGGCTGACTAATATTCCATTCTTTATGCGTATATACATATACCGGCACCTGTACGACTTTCTTCACTTGACTTGTAGCGTATCACACTCATGCTTTTCCTCCTACCTGCTTCGTCCCTCTCCTTGCCTGACTCCTCTTCGTCTTCCCTGACTCTTAATATTGAGGGCCCTGGAACAATTTGCGATTGTTCCAGATCACAAATGTATACCCCCAATCCAACCTTTTCCCTAAACTTCACCCTCTTGTCTTCAAACACCTACTTGGCTTAGTGTCCGAGGACTGCTGCAACGTATTACCTCAAACAGAAATTTATTCCTTCAAAAATCCCCAATCCAGGTGTCAGCAGCCTTGATTCTTTCTGGAGGCTTGGAGGGAGAAGCCGTTCCCTGCCTCTCCCACAGCATCTGTTGCTTACAGGCAATCCTTGGAGTGACTTGTATTGTAGACACATCTCTCCGATCTCTGCCTCTGTCCTCACATTGCGCTCTCTCCCCTGTGGGTCTTTCTTTTAGGGACCCCAGTCAGTGGACTTAGAGCACCTCCTAATCCAGTATGACCTCATTTTAATTGAAATGATCACATCTGCGAATATCCTATGTCCAGACAAGGTTACACTGTGACGTTCACCGTTGACATGATTTTGAGGGAATGCTAGTCAATCCACTACACTACTGGGCATTGTCATTAACGTCAAATAAGCATCTAATTTGACGTGTCAGAAACTGAGCTAATATTCTCCATTCCTTCTCTAGTCACAGTCTTCCTCATCTCAGTTGGCAACAACTCCATCCTTCCATTGGGAATTCTACCTTCAGCATAGATCCAACGTCTGACTGCTTGTTACCACTTTCACTGTTACACTGTGGTCCAACTATCATCACATCTCACCAGGATTATTGTAATAGCCCCTTAACAGCCCCTCTGCTCTACCCTTGTGTCCTACAATCTGTTTTCAACAGAGCAGCCAGGGTGATTCTGTCAAAACCCACGTAGATCACGAACCTTCCAATGGCTCCTATTTTATTCAGAGTAGATGTCAGAGTCCTTACAATGCCCCACAAGATCCCTTTTACATCTCTGACCACTGTCTCACTGCCCCCCTCTGGTTCAGCCGTAGTGGACTCCATGCTGTTCCTTCAATGCTCCAGCCACCCTCTGGTCTCAGATGGTCTGCACATGCTGTTTCCTTCACCCGGAATGACTTTCCCCCAAATATCTACATGGCTTACTCATTCCTCAAAAAAACAGTCATCTCCTCAAATGTGTTCTACTGTGACCACCTTGTTTATAATTGCCAGAAGTCCCCACCTCCCAGCCCCTGTCCTGGCACTCATCTTCATAGCCTGCTCTGGTTTTTCCCCATCACCCTTAACTACCTTCTAATATGCAACATACTAATTTTTCTCTTTGTCTCCTTCCTCTATAGATAAGCTCCATGAGGGCACAAAAGAGTGCCTGTTTTGTTTTCTGATTTATACCCAGAACACTCACATGTTAGATGCTCAATATTTATTAAGTAAATGAATGAGATTAATTGGGTGGATGAGAAAAAGATGCGGAACTGCTTTCTAGGCATAGAAAAGATAAAAAGGAGGGGCGCCTGGGTGGCTCAGTCGGTTAAGCGTCCGACTTCAGCTCAGGTCACGATCTCGCGGTCCGTGAGTTCGAGCCCCGCGTCGGGCTCTGGGCTGATGGCTCAGAGCCTGGAGCCTGCTTCCGATTCTGTGTCTCCCTCTCTCTCTCTGCCCCTCCCCTGTTCATGCTCTGTCTCTCTCTGTCTCAAAAATAAATAAAACGTTAAAAATAATTAAAAAAAAAAAAAGAAAGAAAAGATAAAAAGGAATCACAAAAAAGGGGATTCTACTTTTTACTGCATACGCGTTTAAAACTTAACCACAGGTAAAACACAAAGATAGGCTACTATATCATATACTTAAGAAAACCCCCAGATCTCTCTCAAAGTAAGAACTTTTTAAATTTTAGAGTAAATGAGGGCTCATAATAAAAATTCAAGTTTTACATCATTTTTTCCAGTTCTGGAAAAAAAAGAGCTGAAGTTATCATGCACTTTTGCTGAAGCCTGCCTACCTTGCTTTATGTTTTTTTCCATAGTAGTGATATAAGTGAGGATGTCGTTATGGGACTTATACCCATTCTTTTCTATCCATGCTTGTGTTTCAAAATTCCTGTTAGCCCCTTGCTCCACATTTTTATTTCTAAGCACTATTTTAAGCAAGGGAAAACTAAAAAATTAGGAAAGACAGTTTGAGCCATCGCTAAAACTTAAAATAAGTTTTTTTTAATGCACATGGAATTATCTTAATGATATTAAATGGCTTTGCTATAAATAATCTGCTAAGGAACTTACATAAAAAGCTTTTAGGTAATTAAGGCTAATTTTTGACATTGTTTTTCAGTCAGAAGGTTTGGATTGAGGCTGAGAACAGAGACTGCTGTCTAAAGCTAACATTCTTGTGGTCTGCCCAGTATGGGAGCTACCCCTACCCAGGGGAGACATCCCAACCCACCCCTCACCGTGCAGGCGATGACACCAAAACTAAGTTAAGCAAGTTCCAAGCTGAGTAGTTAAAACTATGATCTGGGGGACACTTGGGTGGTTCCATGGGTTGAGTGTCTGAGTCTTGATTTCAGCTCAGATCATGATACCAGGGTGGTGGGATAAAGGCCCACATCGTGGTCTGCACTAAGCATGGAGCCTGCTTAAGATTCTCTCTGTCTCTGTCTCTGTCTCTGTCTGCTCCTCTCCCCTGCTCATGAGCGTTCTCTCTCTAAAATTAAAAAATAAACAAACAAACATGATTTTGGTTTGATTGCCATAAAAGCTCCAGAGAGCAATTCTTTATTTCAACTATTTATTAACTGTTAGTGTTAATATTAAAAACATAGGCAGTTAGGAGGAATAAGGGGCTAAACTGTTTTTCTAAAGAAACTAACATTTAAAATTTCTAAACAATTTTATTTCTTCTATAGCATTTTACTGAGAAATATAATGCAAATGTAGAAGGTACATAAAACAGATATACAACTCACAGACTGTTGTAATGTAAACACCCATGAAACCACATAGACCTCTGCCAGCGCCCAGAAAACCCCCGAGTGTCCCTTCTCAGTTCCAAGTGCCCCTCTTCTTCCCTTCCCAGAGGGAGCCGCTAGCCTGGCTTGAAGAGTTTGCTCTAGAGTTCCACCGCCTAAGTATGCCCCCCTAAAAAAATTACACTTGTCTTGTCACTGATCTTCCCCATTCAGACCTTCCCCATTCAGTATGATGTTAGCCGGGGAATTTTCACGGGCACCCTTTATCAGGCTGGGGAAGTGTCCTTCTATCAATCCCAAAGCATCGCGGAATCAATGGATGCAAATCAATTGGTCCACAGTGTCAAAGCTGCCTTCTCCTCAGGACCCCAAATGGTTCCGAGTCCCAAAAACGCTGCAGTGCCTGCTCTGTATCTTGGCACATCCAGGGTCCAGGAAGTGAAACAACATACTTAGAGCCTCATTTGTTCTGTTTAGTTCAACCTGAGGATGTTAGCCTATGTAGAATTTTCTATTTGATGTTCTCTCCTTTTTGGGGAGGAGTCGTTCCAGGAGGGTTGTAAATTAGGTTGTAAATATGGTTTAAATTGGGCACGATGATTTCCACCTTATTCCCCAAGCTTCCTTTCTTTTCTTCTGTTTGACATACACAGGCTATTTATACATGTACCCTGCTCCCATCCGACACCCGTGACTGGGGTTTATGAATGGTGTTTCTGTAACATGCTGGGTGCTATGTTTAAAACACAGAGACAGCTCGAAATAAAAATATGGTGAATTAGATCGACTGATTTTGAATATTGAGCCAGCTTTGCATTCTTGAGAGAAATCCCAACTCATGGTGTGTTATTCTTTTTAAATAATGTTGGATTTAACTTGTTCACATTTTTTTTTTTTTTTTTAGGATTTTGTATCTATGTTTATAAGGAACACTGGTCTGTTGTTTTCTTTTGTTGTACTATCATTGTCTGATTTGGGTACCCACGTGATACAGGCCTCAAAAAATAAGTTAAGAAATGTTTTCTCCTTTTTTACTTGCTAGAAAAGATATGTACAACGGTGTCATTTCTTCTTTAAATGTTTAGTAAAATTCTCCAGTGAAAGCATCTAGGCTGGGAGACTTCCCCCCGCCCCCAGAGGTTTTGAAACTGTAAATTTAATTTCTTTAATAACTATAAGATAACATATATTTCATCTTGACTGACTTTTGATAGTTTGTATTCTTCAAGGAATTAGTCTATTTTATTTCAATTGTTGAATATTTATAATACAGTTTTCCCAGTATTCTCTTATGGACGCTTTTATGAAAAGAAAGATCACCCTCTAACCCAATTCAACTAAGACACATTGACTATCTGCTATGTTGCTGGCGTTAAAAAGCCACAGGCACTTTGGGGCACCGGGGTGGCTCAGTCAGTTCAGCATCAAACTCTTGGTTTCAGCCCAGGTCATGATCTCACAGTTCGTGGGATTGAGGCCCACATCAGGCTGTGTGCTGGCAGTGTGGAGCCTGCTTGGGATTCTCTCTTTCCCCCTCTCTCTGTCCCTCCCCACACCCCCTCAAAATAAATAAGTAAATAAATAAATAAATAAATAAATAAGCATTTTTTTAAAAAGCCACAAGCACTTTACTAATGGTAGTAGTAGCTTATGGTCACGGAAATGATATGTGCTGGCCTATAATGATCAGCTCAGAGTTCCACATTGGCAGAATATTCTAAGACTTGGAAAGAAAGTCAGAACCCTCCCTCACCCAGCTGCATTCTGTGTTAGTGAATCCTATGCCTAGGACAAGGACTCTCTAAATAGCTGGGTTAGAGAAAGCTCAGAAATGAGAACTGGGGGTGCTCAGGAAGGTATAGAATCACCCTTGAATTCTGGAGCCTAGAAGATGGTGTGGCAGTGTGGTGACCCTGAAGAACACAGAGGGGGCCACCGTGCAGCTCACCTGTCCTATTTGTCTTTCAAAAAAGGTTATTTTTCTCTTCTTTCCGCTAGAGGAAAAAGATGTGGATGGGGTTCAAAACATGCTACTCTCAAATATGGTACCTTGGCGTATTGGATATTTTCAGCTAACGGAATTTGAGAGCAGCAGGTGCAGGAAAAGCTCTCTGACCCCTCCCCTTCTCCCCTGAAGCAGGGTGTAGGACCCACTTGTGAGAGGTCTCCTCCCTGTACCTGGAAGAAAGGAGCGCCCTCATCTCCAAAGATGGAGGAAATCCAAATGAACAGACTTTGCTCATTTCTCCCAGTTTACTGTCCTGAACTCACGCTCCTTTGTCCTATTACTTTTTTCCATAACTTTTTTCTCTTTACTAAATCTAGTATAAACGATGTCCAGGCTTAACCTTTTCCTTGTGTTTTCGTTTCCTTGTGAAGCCTCCTGTGTCATGTGAAACTTACAGCATTATTTGCATGCATTTGTCCTGTTAATCTATCTTGGCCAATTTAATTTTCAGGCACAGCTATGGACATGAAGGGGAAAAGGTTTTCCTCCCTGCCTTCCTGAAATGATTACAAAGCAATGTGAATTGTATTTCTTTTTTTTTTTTTTTATTTTTTTTAACATTTATTTATTTTTGAGACAGAGAGAGAGCATGAACAGGGGAGGGTCAGAGAAAGAGGGAGACACAGAATCTGAAACAGGCTCCAGGCTCTGAGCTGTCAACACAGAGCCCGACGCGGGGCTGGAACCCACGGACTGTGAGATCATGACCTGAGCCGAAGTCGGATGCTTAACCGACTGAGCCACCCAGGCGCCCCTGAATTGTATTTCTTGAAAAATTCTTCAGTGCGAGGCTATTTGGATTGGTGAGTTTCTATCTTATGAGTTCTACTAGCTCCTGAGGGCAATGCCTATTTCCGCATTGTGCAATAATTGATGTCTAGATCAATGAACCACAGTCAGTGAGAAAATGCTAACAAGAAGGGATATTGTCCAAATGGCTATCTAAAATATTATATATCTGCATGTGTCATCATAAATGATAGCTATTATAACATAAAATATACTTTTAAAGTTTTTTTATGTTAAGGGTTTGGTTTTAGTAACTTGGAAATTTTACTTATGTGGTATGTTCTTCATTTACTCATGGTTCCATACAAATAAGATTTTGAGAAATATTATTTCTATTGGTAGTATAAAAAGAAATGTTTGCTTTAGAAATCTTAATGCCATCATTTAAATTTTATGATGTGTGCTTTTCTTTTTTTTTTTTTTTTAAATTTTTTTAACGTTTATTTATTTTTGGGACAGAGAGAGACAGAGCATGAACGGGGGAGGGGCAGAGAGAGAGGGAGACACAGAATCAGAAGCAGGCTCCAGGCTCTGAGCCATCAGCCCAGAGCCCGACCCGGGGCTCGAACTCATGGACCGCGAGATCGTGACCTGACCCGAAGTCAGAGGCTTAACCGACTGAGCCATCCAGGCGCCCCAACGTGTGCTTTTCTTAAATAATAGTTCACATTATCCTGAATCTTATTGTATTCGAAATTGAAAACCAAATGTATTCCGAAACGCTCTATATTGAATAAGCTCATTAAAAAAAAAAAAAAGTTCACCTAGACTAAGCATTATAACAGATACACATATGTTAGATAAATCCTAGGAAATGAGCAATGATTCTTCAAGTTGACTATTTTTCCCTCACTCTTATGCTTTTTCCCTCTGATAAACCTTTGTCAGTAATTTCTTCCCAATAATAACACAAATGGCTAACATTTATTTATTCAATACCTGCCATATGCCCAACACCACAGTGTACTTAACATACGTTTCCTTATTTGATCCTTACCACAGACCTACCTCTTGTTAGGTAGGTCCTTAATGCTTACCTACAGACCTCTTGTTAACGCTGGAGAAAACAGAAACTTAGAAATGTTAAATAGCTTGCCTCAGGCCTCACAAATCCGTGGTGCACAAGGATTCAAACCCAGGTCTGTTGGAAGCCAAGACCCCTTAGTAAATTCGTAGGAGGCAGAAATAAATAGGAGATGTAAGGGAGATGCCGTCCAAGTTCTCCTGGGACAAATTCTTACTCCTACACTGATTCCTCCCATCCCCATCTTCCCTACTTGATTTACGTAAGGGAGTATTTCTTCAAGCGAAGAACACTTTCTTCTGACCTATGAAAAAGAAAAAGAATGGAAAGACAACTCATGCTTTCCTTCAGTTTTAGCGAGTATTTTCCAATGACTTTTGCCGGGAGCCGATCCATCCAGCCTTCCTGATGGCACAGCCTGGGTGGTTGGCACAAGGGCAAAGCACAGCGACCCTCCAAATGGGAAGCTACTGGTATCCCTCCTGTTACTCATCATGGCCATCCCCATGATCTAACTGGCACTGATGATTCAAAATAAACCCATGGGGGCAAATTCAGGGATATATTCTGGGGATGAGGGAGAAACCATGAGACTCCGAATATGAATAATGAAACCTTATATCCAGACGGTGCCACCCCCGCCAGCCCGTCCCCTACCTAAAGGAAGGATAGCCCCATATATTTCCCAGCCAATGAGGGGACAAATGGGTTCGAAATCCCCACTCCTGCAACAAAGGAATGTATCTATGGATACAAGTTACTCCAACCCCTAGGCCCACTTGGCCCCCAGGAGGCGTTCCAGATGGTAACTGGACCTGGTGGGTTAGGCTACAGAATGGTTCATTAGTTCCTAGGTATACATTGTCTCTCTGGGAGCACATAAGGCGTGGGTTCCCAGGGCCCTCTTGGCTCCCTCCGGGCACCCCAGACCAAAGAGAATACTTTTGTTCCTTATGCCGCAAACGGTTCAAAGGAACAATTAAGAAGTCATGTCCCTGTAACTGTTCCACTTGAGGTGTTGAGAGCTAGATGACCTTTCATGACAATAGCGAAGCAAACTCTTTATAAACTATAAATAAACGTAGATGCAAAATGAAAGTAGTAAGAAGAAATTAATCAACAAACAAAAAGGCAGGAGGGAACGTTACAAAGAAATAACCGTGATGTTCCTTAATGGGTGATTACACAAAGGAACATTTTTAGAGTTACGTAATGCAGAGAAACATAGATGACGCCCGCTACAAGGAAATTGCTAACAAATACAATGCCACGTTTGCCACAATAAAACGGCCAGTCTAACACATTGCTGTTGTCTGTGTCTGTTTGCATTCTCGCCCACGCCGTTCATCCTTTGGGAACCCCTGGACCCGCTGGGGCTGGACCTCGGCAGACTTCTATCAGTAATTGCAACAAATGACGTCACGGTAGTCTGGTCTGATATGTGCTGAACACTCAGATATGTCCATCTGACATGACCACTCAGAGAACGATGTCTACCTTCCTACTCTGGAGTGATTCCTGTTCTGTGTGGGTGCTGGTGTCACACACAAAAACGGGGATCTTTGACATTGTCATTATACAGATGTACTGTGTTTTCCAGAGGCTGATATTAGATGTGGAAATAACGATCTTGAGCTTCATTGAGGCCCCCCACCCCCACTACGAGCACAGCACTGTAATTTTGCCGGTCAAATTTGCAAACGAAGGTGATCTTATCTGTGGCTTGGCTATCACTGGGGGTGGTTATGCACCTCTTATCATGCCGATGAGAAGCTTGCTTATCTGCCTTTGCTCACCAAGTCCTCCTGCTGAAGGGGAGACTGGGAAAGACACTGGAAATTAACGGAGGGAACAGTTAAGGAAGAGGACCACAGGATCCAGGGCACTCAGCTTAGAACTGTCTCCACTCCCTTGCTTCTTGAGCAACTTAACCATCGACTTCTCTTAACAGCAAAAACAAGAGTAGTCTTTATCACAGTGCCTTACAGATGACAAAGCACTTTCACAAACATTATCTTATTTCATTTAATAAGCACAATGCCCCATGAGACAGGCTTTATTATTCTCAATTTCTATGCTGGAAAAATGGAGTCCTATTGAGTGGGAGCTATTTAATTCAAGCAAAGTTTTCCAACAGGGAATTCCGTGTAATTTCATCGGGCAGGGCTCCCGTCACCTGCGTGAAAGAATGTGATACAAACAGATACTCGGTGCCTCCAGCATTCCTGTGTTCCTCCCCTACCTCCTGACTCGCTGCTTGTCTAACCTAATCAGCTCTTGCATTCCCTTCTCTTCTTCTGCTTCAGCCACCCGGCTTCTCGCTGTTTCTTCAACATACCAGCCACATGCTGGCCTCGGAACATTGGTGCTGGCTGGAATCCTCCTCCCCAGAGAGTGGGTGGCTCCTTCTCTCACTTGCCTCAGGTCTCTGCGCCAATGGTACCTTATGAGAGAGATGGTCCCTGGGAGCCCTATATGTAATAGCGGGCCTCATTACTCCTTATCTCCTTTAACCATCGTGCGCCCAGGGTGGGGCAGAGTGTGCCCTGGGCACAGACCGACAATAAAACTGCCCTGCGCTCACTCTCTACAGGCCCAGGGAAAATTATCCCAGATCCTGAGGGTGGTGAAATACCAGGCCATTTGACTTTTTTATCCTTTCCATTACTGCAAGGATGGGATCTCCTCTACAGACCGACAGGCTCAACGATAAATGTTCTAGTCCCTTCTCTTGAGAAAATGAGAGTGAGGTACTGTGCACAGACCCTGTAGAGTACTTGGATCTATCTTTCACATCAAGAAGACTCGGAGAGAATTTTATTTATTCCAATATATGGAAGGCATGTTATAACTGAAGTGCTCCCCTATGGTGGAATGCAGTGATCAAGGGCCTGGCTGAAACCCTATTGCTGGATTCAACTCCCAGTTCTATCACCAACCGGTTGTGTGGTCTGGGGCACAACACTCCACATCGCTCAACCTCAGTTTCCTCATCTGTAAGATGAGGAGTGTGACAGTCCCCACATCACAGAGATGTCCTGAGGAATAAAAGGTAATTGGTACCTACTTAGTGCCCAGTAAATGGTTGATATCATTGCTTTACTATGTAATTTACATAATTTACATAATTACTTTACCATGGTTTTTTTTCTGTAGTTTACAAACTTTTTCAAAGCAAGGATGTGTCTTACTTATTTTCATACCCTTCTCCTCCATCAAAGAGGAAGGCGGGTGACATAGTAATATAGTAAATCTTTAGCACATGTTGATGTTGGATTGAATAATCTCCTTTATTTTATTGTCTAATAAATTCTTTTTTTTTTGTTTTGTTTTTAACTTTTCTTTTAATAATGAGCTCTATGCCCAACCTGGAGATCGATCGAATTCATTCCCCTGAGATCGAGTCACGTGCTCTACCAACTGAGCCAGCCAGGCACCCTGGTTGTCTAAAAAATTCTTGATTAGATTAGAAAGATGGCTGTTGAAAAACACATTTTGGGACAGAGATCATATTTATCTGTTTAGAGTAATAACATTTTACAAAAATCTACTATATGTATATGAAAAGAAAGCCATCAAAACGTTAACAGTAGTAGACAACTTTTATAATTAAGAAACTAGTTAATCTTTTTAAAAAGTCTACTTGGAGAGCAGTGATTACAGTAGAAGAAAAGGCAATGAGATGCATTTTAGTATCATTTCCCAATAATTTTTGTTGTTCACTTTGTCTTCCAAAAAACACAGTGACCTCATAAAATTGAGTTTGAAAGTTCTCAATACATTAATACATTCTGATAAATCTATAGGAAGGAATGGAGGCACAATCTTTGATCTAGAAAGTATATATCCAATGATCATCTGAGCCAGAAACACCATTTTTCATAAAGTAAACGAATGCAGCTGTTTCTATCATGCTGACTATAAGAAGATTATCATACTCAGAATGGAAATTCCAGGAACCTGAATTCTAATTAACATGGAAATGAAATCCACAAAATAAATATGTATTCAAAGTTTATGCAGTCCCAGGGTACAATGAAGACAGATGCAGATTGATCTAATCTGGTTGCATTAGGAACATGAGTGTATGTTGGGGAACATCGCGTGGAAAGTTGACATTCAATCCAATTAGGAAGGGCAAAACAAAAATGATGAAAGCAATTTCCTTTGTCCAATTAAATTAGGCATCCAAAAAAAAAGCTGCTCTTTGACCTTCCTGGGAAGGGTCAGGATGGCTTCTCATGGTCATTAAGTAAATAGCCAGCCTACTCTTGCAGTTGCTTACTAAATAGGACTTAGGAAAATATATTTAGACTAAGAATCTGCAAAAATTTTCTCTAATGTATTCTTATTGTTTCTATTGATCAATTTTTAATTTGGAGAAACAGGACCGGAAAGAGCATCAGACCAAACTGAATATGGGGCCTATGAAACAAAATTAAGAGGTCACTTTCTGCTTCTTGCCAATTTGTGTTGCAACTTCTAAAGAAAGGAGGTTTTTAAAAAATAGTTCGTTTAGGTGCTTCTCCGAGGTCCCGCTCGAAACAGCTGAGGAACATTGTTGGAATTTGTAAAGATACGTGATTTCTTTTTTTTTTTTAATTTTTTTTTTTTTCAACGTTTTTTATTTATTTTTGGGACAGAGAGAGACAGAGCATGAACGGGGGAGGGGCAGTGAGAGAGGGAGACACAGAATCGGAAACAGGCTCCAGGCTCCGAGCCATCAGCCCAGAGCCCGACGCCGGGCTCGAACTCACGGACCGCGAGATCGTGACCTGGCTGAAGTCGGACGCTCAACCGACTGCGCCACCCAGGCGCCCCAGATACGTGATTTCTTAATTCAGTTGGTGACTTAGTGAACTGAAGTTTAAGGACCCTCTTCATTCTGCCCTTCGTTATAATTCCCAACTATTACGTACAGCAATGGACATGCTGCTGTTCCATCCAGCAGCCCATACTGCAAGTATGGAAGTTAAATCAAATCTTTTTTCTCACCTATTAAATTCCAAGTTTCCCTGATAAAAGTTGATCATAAACACAGAACGAATGGGATAGGTTTTCAGGCTAATTTCCTCTGACTTATATAGCATTTTTGCTCCCATCTTTTCATTCAGATTCAACAAACATTTGTTAAGCGTTTATGTGCTGAGCCCCATGCTGAAGATTTCATAATACTTGCCATTACTTGGCCTTACATATAGTTAAAAGAGGTCTGGAGACATACCCTGAATTAGGTGTTTTGACTCAAAATCACGAATCCTTCAACATGTCAGGAGATTATTATTCTGGTGTGTAACTTAAGTAATACATAAAATATTTGGGACAAGAAGTGCCTGGGTGGCTCAGTCAGTTGAACATCCAACTCTTGGTTTCAGCTCAAGTCATGATTGCAGGGTCATAGGATCGAGCCCTGCATCGGGCTCTGTGCTGAGCATGGAGAAATGATAGTCTCTTTAATAAATGGTGTTAGGAAAACTAGATATTCACATGTAACAAAATGAAACCAGACCCCTATGTCACACTGCTCACAAAAATTAAGTCGAAATGAATTAAAGACTTAAACATAAGACAAGACACCTTGAAACTCCTAAAAGAAAACAGAAACAAAACTCTTTGACATGGGCCTTGGTAGTGAGTTTTTGGAAACCACACCTAAAGCACAAGCGACAAAATCAAAAATAAATTGAGACCGCATCAAAAGCTTCTGCACAGCAAAAGAAACCATCAACAAAGTGAAAAGATAACCTACAGAATGGGGGAAATATTTGCAAACTACATAAGGGGCTAATGTCCAAAATACACAAAGAACTCCTACAACTCAATAGTTAAAAATACAAATAATCCAACTTAAAAAAATGGTCAAAGGACCTGAAGAGGCATTTTTCCATAGAAAAACTACAAAAAGCCAACAGGTACATAAAAAGATGCTCAATATCACTGGTCATTAGGGAAATGCAAATTAAAACCACACTGAGTCATTACCTCATGCCTGATGGAATGACCATCATCAAAAAGACAAGAGATAGCAAGTGCTGGTGAGGGTGTGGAGAAAAGGGAACCCTTGTGCACTGTTGGTGGAATTGGAAATTGGTGCAACTACTATGGAAACCAGTATGGAGTTTCCTCAAAAAATTAAAAATAGACCTACTGTATGATCCAGCAATTCCACTTCTGGGAATATATCCAAAGGAAATGAAAACACTAATTTGAAACTATATCTGCATCGACATGTTCCTAGCAGCATTATTTGCAATAGCCAAGACTTGGAAATAGCCTAAGTGTCCACTGATGGATGAATGGATGAAGAAGAGGTGGCCCACACGCATACGTGTGTGTGTGTGTGTGTGTGTGTGTGTGTGTGTGTGTAAAATGGAAGGTTAGTAAGCCATAAAAAAAGGAAGTCTTATCATCTACAACATACGGATGGACTTTGAAGAAATTATGCTAAGTGAAATAAGTCAGAGATAGACAAATCCTGTATGATCTCACTTATACGTAGACTCTAATGAAAAATTTTTAAAAATCAAACTCGTAAGAAAAGAGATATGGAAAAAGCCTTGTAGCTGCTTGAGGCAAGAGGGAAGGGAGAGGGAATTGGTGGTCAGAAAGTACAAACCTCCAGTAGTAAGATAAATAAGCACTAGGGATGTAATGTACATGATGACTTTACCTACGCTGCTGGATGCTATCTAGGAAAATCGTTAAGATGGTAAATCCTAAGAACACTCGTCGTAAGAATTTTTTTCTTTTTATTGTATCTATATGAGAAGATGGATATTAACTAAACCTGTTGTGGTGCTCATTTCATGACATATGTAAATTAAACCATCATGTGCTACACCTTGAACTTATATAATGATATATGCCAATTATTTCTCAATAAAACTGGGGAGGGGGGGGAAGAGGCCTTGCAACTTCCGATGTTTTGTTCTTGGAAAACTGCAGTCACCAGGTGACCATTCTGGGATAGCCTGCTGGAAGATGAGAAACCGTGCAAAGTAGAGATAAGCCATTTCAACTGAGGCTCTTCAACCAGCTAATCCCCACCCAGAACTATCTACATGCACTCAGTCCAAATGGCCAAACAGCAGGGTTGTGAGCTAAAAACTGGTTGTTATTTTAAGCCATCAAGGGGCAATTTGTTATGTAGTAAACACTAACTGGTAGAAGTGACCATGGGAACAGTTTCTGGTGTCCTCAGACTAGCAGGGCACAGGAACACCTAAATCTATGGAACAATGAAATGCTAATGGGAAGAAGGAGAAATCCTTGCCTAACAGCACCCTGGAGTAGGTACTATTGTACCACCATCACGAAAGAGATTCAAGGGAAATGAGGGAGCGCAGAGACAGAACAAAGGAAGGAGGGGCGTTGATCTTATACAAATATATAAATTCAAGCCTGCATCCTTAAGCCTTAATAGTACTTGCTTCTAGGGCACGGTGCCTACCCACCCACGCGTCGGCTGTCAGCATAAGCAGACTCTTGCTGCCTCAGCTTGCCTGCCTGATGGTAATGCTGTGTGGACGGGTCCGTGGTGTGGGAAGAGGCCGAGAGAATTCTCATGATGGTGTGATGGTGTTTGCAGACTGTATCTGCTTCCAGCAGCAGAAGAAGAGGTGTTGTCAACATCTCCGTGTGCCAAGAGCAGGTTGGGGTCTGTCTCCGCAGATACGCTGGTGTCTGAGGTCAGCTGGCCTGGGCTAAGAAAATCCACACTTGCCACTGCCCAGGACAGAGGATGACTGTAGAGATGGCTCCTTAACCAAGAGGAGGCGGATCCAGGCCAGTGCACACTTGTGTCAGATCTGGAAATGGGTCAAAGGGAGAAGAGGTCACGTTGAATATTTGATAGAAACTTGTAGCAATATTTTCAACGGGGGCAGGGAATAAGAAGGACTGTCAGAGAAGCAATCAGAGGTAAAACTTAGAAGACAGGTCTTTAGGAGCACAGTATCAGCTCAAGTGGAAGAAAAGCTCTCTGTGAGTAGCGAGATTTATAAGCTACAAACAATGCCACTCTTATAACCAATGCTGTGTACGTACATTGATTTTCTCCTTCTCTATCTGGAAGTTCTGGGGATCTTCTCTCCATCCCTGGGGATTCGAACTTTCACAGTGTCATAGCTTTACGGTGGACATATTTTTTATTCACTGAACTAAACAATCAGTCTGACCTTTCAGGCTGGAGACATGCCCTTTATTTGGGGGAAATTTTCTTCTGTTTCTTTAATAAGCTTTCCCCATTATTTTCTCTGTTCTCTCTCTCTCTCTCCCTCTGGAACTCTCCTTTCTTCTTCCTCCTCTCTCCACTTTCAACTTCTATCAGCCATAGCATCAATTGGCAGTTTTCGATGATTAGATTAAAACACATTCTGTTCTTCGAACATATTTTGCCTATCGGTTGATTCTGAAAACAGAACACAACACTCGTGATAGATGAATATACGAACTTTTTTCACGGAAGTGTTCACTGAACATTTTTTTCATCACTTCGCTAAAGTAATATGATTTGATTCATATTAGAAAGGAAATAGAATATGCAGAGGCTCTGTTTTTCCTACATCCCATGGCTGCTCAGAATATTACCACATTTCGGTTTGGTTCGCATTTGAACCGACACTTTCTTAGAAACTTTGTGTTTTTTAAAAAAACATATTTATTTATTTTGAGAGAGACAGAGAGAGAGAGACAGCAGGGGAGGGGCAGAGGGAGAGGGAGAGAAAGAATCTCAAGCAGGCTCCGTGTTGTCAACACAGAGCCCAACACAGGACCCGAACTCACAAACTGTGAGATCGCGACTTCAGGAAATGAAGAGTTGGACACGACCAACTGAGGCACTCAGGTGCCCCTCTTAGAGTTTCTACAGTTGAGGTTGCTGGAGCATGGAGAGAGAGGGAATGTTTATTAGAACATGGGAATTGAAATATTAGTAACTTTTTAAAACCCTGAGAATTAATAGCCTCAAAGATTTTTCAAGAATTTTCCCTATTTGCCCATCTTGCTTCTCCTTGCAGTTAGATGACTATCTGGGTAGAAATTTGACCTGATATCCTCAACCTAATACCCAAATCTGTATGTAACTCTGGGAAACGTACACTGTCAAGTTCAGATCTCCTTTCAAATTCATGAAGAGTGCTGTGAGGCAGAATGTCTTTCAGAATCAATCTCTTCTTTGATATGAAGCATGCAAAGTATTGAAAACATAAAAGGGACAGTGTTGGGGCACGCTTCACGAATCTATTTTTCCGTGAGCCTCTCTCTTGTACATATATTGCAGACATTACCCTAAGACATTGCCAGTAACGTCGTGACGTCAACTCAGTTGGTATTCGTCTTTAGAGAAGTCTAACTAGAAGGCTTTCGTTAACACTTTAACTGTCGTTGTGATTAAGGAGGAGCGGGGAGACCAGCCTACTCTATACCATACACTGCCCTGGTGTTTTACAGATGAATATTAATTGACATAACACATATGAGTACATATTATTACTTATATTATCATATTACATTAAGATATTATTTTCTATTGGGGCGCCTGGGTGGCTCAGTCAGTTAAGCATCTGACTTCGGCTCAGGTCATGATCTCACAGTTTGTGAGTTCGAGCCCTGCGTGGGGCTCTGTGCTGACAGCTCAGAGCCTGGAGCCTGCTTCGGATTCTGCGTCTCCCTCTCTCCCCGTCCCTCCCCCACTCATGCTGTTTCTCTCTGTCTCTCAAAAATAAACATTGAAAACAAAAAAGATATTATTTTATATTTAATATACTAATATATAATATATTCACTTTTAAGGCCGGAAGAGTTAATCCACCTTGCCTTGGGGGTGAGATTGCCTCTCCTCTGCTTCTTTCTGTTAGTGATCATGGCATCTGACCCTCTTCCTGGCATGAGCCACATTCTGGAACCTTGTTCGCCATCATGTCACCCCACTCCCACTGCGACTAGTATTGATTCTTCCTCCCATCTTCTCAGCTCAGATTCGTACACCCTGAAATCTGCCACAATTCACCTCTCTCAGAAACTTGTGCTTTTCTCAGATCTGGTAGTATTGAATGTCAGCTTTCCTCTTGAATAAATGAATGTTTTTCTAAGGACCCCATATTCGCTTGACTTGAATACGAGAATATCAGAGCCTGGAGGGACCTCAAACTCAGCTAAACCGGGGGTTCCAGGCTGTGGAACCCCAGAGATTTGGACCCCCAGAGGTTCTGGAATTATTACAAGTATTGGAACCAGGGTTTACAGGTTTTTTGTTTGTTTGTTTGTTTTAATTTCTTTCACTGGGCAACAAAATCAACACCATATCACGTGTTATCCATAACTTTTTGAAATTAAGAAAAGTTTTCATACTCCAAAAATTTGAGAATCACTGATTAACACAAGCCCCATCATTTTATAAATGAAAAAAGAAAGAAAGAAAGAAAGAAAGAAAGAAAGAAAGAAAGAAGAAAGAAAGACCCAGAAAATGACTTGATTTGTATTTAGTATTTTAGTAATACTAAATATAAATTGTATTTACAAATATAAATTTGTATTTAGCAATCTAATAAATTAGTATTATGTTGGGACCTGGGCATAATCTTTGGGCTCCCAAGTATCAACCCATTGCTCTTTCCAGTAGTCCAATCCCCCGAATGCCATAATCCTCTCAATTACATAGCAGCTCCCACAGACTCTACTGCAAGAGAGAATAAAGGGTCCTCGTCTGGCTCAGACTGAATTGTAAGAAACTTCACCCTGTACAGCAAGTATTAAGCCTTATTGAAAGGTATTACCAAAATATAACAAACAAGTATCCTTAGTGGGGTGCCTGGGTGGCTCTGTCAGTTAAGCACCTGACTCTTGATTTCAGCTCAGGTCATGATCTCCTGTTTCGTGAGATCGAGCCCCAAGTTGGGCTCACACTGAGAGTGTTGAGCCTGCTTGGGATTTTCTCTATCCCTCTCTCTCTCTGCCCCTCCCTCATTGCATGCATGATCTATCTCTCTCTCTCAAAATAAATAAACAAACCTAAAAAAAAAAAAAATGTAAGTGTCCTTAGAGAACACACTAGTATTTTAAACAATTTCCCGGGGGCACCTGGGTGGTTCAGTCCAACTGACTTCAGCTCAGGTCATGATCTCACAGTTTGTGAGTTCGAGCCCCACATTGGGTTCACTGCTGTTAGCACAGAGCCTGCTTCAGATCCTCTGTCCCCCCTCCCTCTCTGCCCTTCCCACACTTGCGTGCTCTCAAAAAAAATTTTTTTAATCAATTGCCCCATCTTTTTTCATATAATCTAATCTTGTGCACTGCTTCTGAGTCAATGAGAAAGCCCTAGATCCCAGGCAGTCACTGATTAAATCACATCGATAGGCTTTCTAGAAGTTTACAGCAGGGCTCTAAAAGACAGTGTCGAGACTGAATTTCTTCCTCGGGGATTTGGAATCAGAACTCTGAGAGACAGAGTCAGGCTACAGGAGGATGTTGGGCGGGAAGGAGATGATGCAGTGTTGGGGCTGGTGGACATTTTGAGGTACAGGTTCACAGTGAAAGAGAATGAAATGACAGGGAGAAGGAGAGAGAGCAAGAGTGAGACACAGGGAGAGCAGATAGACACAGGAGACCACAGGAGAGAGAGAGATCTGGAGACAGCTCCTTGGATTTCCAGCTCCCACTTCCTGTCAGAGGAGGCCCGACTTCCCTAGGATTCCAGAAGCTGTCTAGAACTTAAAATAAGTTCTTTATGCTCAGGCCGAGTGGAGTGGAATTTGCTCTCTGAATCAGCAGCCAGCTCTGGGAGAATAAAATCAAATCTCATGAATAAATACCTCAGAGTCTCACAGCCTGAGATATGATGGTTACTCAAGACTGCTTCACTGCTGAGGCTGCTTCATCAGAAAAATGAAGGATGAGAGCACTCAGACTTCAACCAACACTGTCCCAACACACTTCAGTGTGGATGCCTGGCACTGGTCGGGCAACTGAAATCATCTATTGCAAGACTCTCGGGACACAGCAGACCTCCACGATATACGATTCCACAGGGACCTCATGTTAATCCCAAATATGTCTGAATTCCATTCCTGCCTAGAAGGCATTTCTTTCTAAGTACTTGAGAATAGGAAAGAAGATTCTATATAATCATTCTGGCACCTTTAATTTCAGTAAAAAATTTTCTTAATTGATTTTGAGATTTGTGTTCTATAAGGCATTGGATGTGAAACATTAGTTCTAAGGCAATTTGGAAAAAGAAGAAAGTGTCCTGTGGTGTTGAAATATATTTACCTTTTTTTTTTTATTTTCAAGGACAAGAAATAAAAATAATAATGTGTTTCCAGTGCGATGACAGGAAGAGGCTACCAGCAAAATCCCATGATGGAAATAAAGAAGAAAAGGACGGCAAAGCAAGATTATAGTTTGAGAAAGATGTGGAGGACAGATATAAAACCGGCAAGGAAAACAGGAGATTGTTCATGATCGCCAAGATTCTTCAAAGATGCAGGAGTTCTTACTAATTCCTCTAGTAGAGGTAACAGACAGAACCCACAGGGATGAACAGCATGACGCTATGACTGGAAATCTCAGGGGTACAACCCTGTTAAATTCTACCTTTGGCTGAAACAATCAGAAAAAGAAATGCGAGGGAATGAAAGAGGCAAATTGTGTCAAATGAGTTGTTGATAAGAAAATGAAAGCAAATCCATGAGAAACCTGGAAATATCTTTGAACTGATGCCCCTGTCACATACATTTTAAATTATTAAGAGATTAGTTAAATGGATTTAGAGAAATCCTGACGGTTACGTTCAGGGAACACTTGGAACACTGTATTTCAGAAAACTGTCAAAGTACGTACATTTCTTCAAGATATTAGAGGGAAAAATAAAGGCAGAGGAGCCCATGTGGACCTGATTTTCTTCTTTTCACTCTCCTTCCTAAGGAAGGCCTCCCCAGAGGGCATTATGCTAAGTGAAATAAGCCACAGACGCATTTTTGTGACGACTGCTTTAAAATTTTTGTCAGAGGGGCGCCTGGGTGGCGCAGTCGGTTAAGCGTCCAACTTCAGCCAGGTCACGATCTCGCGGTCCGTGAGTTCGAGCCCCGCGTCAGGCTCTGGGCTGATGGCTCGGAGCCTGGAGCCTGTTTCCGATTCTGTGTCTCCCTCTCTCTCTGCCCCTCCCCCGTTCATGCTCTGTCTCTCTCTGTCCCAAAAATAAATAAAAAATGTTGAAAAAAAATAAATAAATAAAAAATAAAATAAAATTTTTGTCAGATAATCCCAGCACCTCTGTCATCTTGGTGTTGGTATCTATTGCTTGTCTTTTTTCATTTAGTCTGAGCTCTTCCCTGCCTTTGGTATAATGAGCAATTTCTTTTTCTTGGACATTTGGACTATTTTGTGATGAGACTCTGAATCTTGTTTAAACCTTCATATTTTCTGGCTTCCTCTGACACTACTTTGGCAGGGGAAGATGAGGGGACAACTTCAGACGAGATCGGGTGCGCTCAGGGTGCTATGGCCGGAGACTAGGGGACAACTTCATTACTGCCAGCTGAGGGTGAAGTTCAGGTTTTCCACTTGGCCTTTGTTGATGCCCCAGCTAGCGGGGCATGGGAGGATCGCAGTGGAGTGGGCCTCCACTGATTTCGCCCCAGCCGGGCAGAAGAGGGGGTGCCTCATTACCGCTCCTCTCATGGTCTCCACTGACATCATGGCGGGCATGTCCGGAGGGGCCTCACTACTGCTGGGCAGTGCTGAAAGTCCTGATTCTGCATGAGGCCTTCTCTGACACCATCCCAGTCGGGATGGGGAGAGGCGCCTCAGTACTTCCGGATGGAGACAGAAGTCCAGGGTGCCCAACTGGTCTCCATTGACATGACTACACAGAGGGGGCCTCGTTACCTTCGGGGGATGAAAGCCCCGGCAGAGAGGTTTGGGCTCCTTGTTAAAGCCTCACAAGGGTAGAAGTCCAGGCTTCCCTCTGGGCCTCACTGGCATGGGTGAGAGCGGGCTCCCAGATTCCTGTGCAGGGTTTGGCTGCAGGAGAGCAGCTATTGTCGATAAAGATCTCCGTCTTGTTAGGCTGCTCCCTTGGCTCCCAAGAGCAGGCTTCCGTTGGGGCTTTCGGGGGGCTACACTCATTGGCCTTTCCAGGCTGCCAGCTTCTTCAGCCCCAGCTCTGGGATAGATGAGGCAAAACAGAAAACTCAGGTAACTCAAAGCATCCTGCTCCTCTGATTCCAAGGTCCCTAGTTGATCTGCCTTCTCATCTCCACCTTTCAAAGTCTTCTTGTGTTTGTTTTATATATACTGCACAGGCTTTCAGTTGTACTCAGCGGGAAGAATAGGGAAGGCTTCATCTACTCTCCCTTCCTAAATGTGGAAGTTTTTACAAATCATTTTCCGACAGTTAGTAACGCCCCTGCCTCATAGATACCTCAAAGGGCTATCGTGAGGATTAAATGAATTAATTGGGCCTTTGGTATAGTATCGGACAAGTAGTGAGCCTTGTATTAAGTGTTCTCTCGTATTGTTATTAGATAAACAGTATAATGTGCTTGTTAAGGGAATAGATTTTGGAACCAGACTCCCCAGTGTTTAACTCCCAGCGCTTACCCTGAATGAATGCGGTAATCTTTGGGAAATTACTTAATCTCTCTGTGCCTAAGCTTCCCCACTGCACATGTAATCATAATAGTTTCTTCTTCACAAGGTTATTGTGAGAATTAAAATACTTAGTATATCTAAAGCCCTTAGACGATTGCCTGGCACCAAGTAAGCTCTATTTAAGTATTAGAAACTATTCTCTTAAGCTCAAGAACGTCATTTGCTCCTCACCATGCCCTGTAAAGTAAGTAGTAAAGCATCACCATGTCCATGCAAAAAGAAACAGAAGTTCAGAGGCATCCAGTAACCTGTCCAAGGCCACAGAGCCAGCAAGTGACAGACCTAGTCTCGGCCACCGGTCTTCTGATGTCACGTCTGGGGCTCATGCCATCATATGAGCACTCCGTGAGGCTTGGTTAGGAGTGCAAGGTGAAAAACCAGCGTTCATGCTTAGAGAACATGGCAGGCAGAAAAGCACTGAAATCACACCCTGCCAGTAGGGGGTGGGAGGATAGGAACAAGGTGGAGAGAGAGACAGGGAAGAGAGTGGTTGTTGGGCTAGGTCTATGCCAAGAAATGGGTGTTGAAGAAACCACCAAGAGGATGTCTTTTTTTTTTTTTAAGGTTTTTTTTTTTTTAATTTTTGAGAGCACAACCATACACAAATGGGGGGGGGCAGAGAGAGAGGGAGAGAGAGAATCCTAAGCAAGCCCACACTGTCAGCACGGAGCCGGACGTGAGGCTCTAACTCACGAAACCGTGAGATCATGACCTGAGCCAAACTCTTAACTGACTGGGCCACCCAGATGCCCCCGACCAAGATATTTCTGATGAGAGACTTATACCCCAAAAGGAGTTCTATCAATATCTCCTGTTCACAGTGTTTTCCTAATAGCTCACCACCCCCACTCCAGGCCAGTCAAATGCTCTTCAGGGCCAGGGGCCATGCCTTCCTCGATTCAGAATGTCTTTGAGTCTGAATCCTGAAGTGGGGCTCCCTCCTCAAGGGGTTCCCACTGCTGCCACTGCCCAACCTGTCACCTGTATCTTTCTGAGGTCTTCTACACCCAGCCTAGGCCTAGGGCCTGTGTTAAGTGCCACCAGCCTTCCTGGAGATACCAGCCCAGCCTGAGTTTGGCCCTACCTGAACCCCAAGCATTAACCATTTCTGCCGTGTTTTGAGATTTAATAAGTGCCAACTAATGTCTGGTCTTCTAGTTCCCTTGATCCACTTCATGTGTTTAATTGTGCGTAGCCAGAAAGACCATGGCTCTTGAGGGCAGTGGTTGCATCCTACAGGTTTTAATAAGGTGTGGCCTCACAGCATTTGTCATAGAACACGGTACAATGCAGTGAGTCAATTAATACTTATTCACTCTGAAAGAAAAGGTCACAACTAAGCAGAGCTGCCCCATGTGCGGAATATGGCACCCAGGGAAAATTTTTTTGCAAGGCCCTGTCTAACTAAGGACTTTGATTAAATAGTTTTACAAAATGTGTAGGCCCCTGGAAAGTATAGGAATTTATCAATAAAGATGCAGAATAATGGGAAGGAGTGGAAGAGATACTTTGGGGGTGTATTTACTATTCAGTCTGGCCAATGTCCAGGGACCATCTTTTCCTGAAAAGGTCCAGGAATCATCACTCACGTTCTTTATTGTTGGATGTGCCACTTCTGGATAATTTTTTATTTTCCACTACAGCAAAGGGTTGCAATGTTGTTATTACTCACAATGTTACGATCCTTTGGAACTTGTTTATATTGAAACCATACGAATCTCATCTCTGCACTTATTCAATGCCTTGTTATATCACTTACGCATGGTCCTGGAACACGCATCCTGTGACCTGTGATTACTGGTTTCCAATGATTGTCACAAAGTCATCATTGTGCTTCACTGATAATGGCCACAAATGCAAGTCTCACGTAGGGAGAATAGGGAATTCCAGAACATGTGAACAGTATTCCATTTGGGGGTCATATAAAATTCACAGTTTGGAATTTGATAGCATAAAGAGGGAACAGCATGTCTTCCAGATCACTCTGTCTTCTCTTGAACTCTAGGCTGAAATCACCACAATCTCGGAAAGTGACCCCTGTCCCTACTGATCACACGCCTGACTTTCACACATCCCCACCAGCCAGGATAGGCAAGGGGTCTGTGGGCCGAGTGAGTAAAGCTGTCACATTCTGTAAGAAGTGTTGGTCCCTTGCTCCAGGAGAGCAAGGGCCACCGTAGGCATAGGAGGCAAAGCAGGACACTGATCAGAAGGGCCCATCAGCCTTATTCATTCTCAAGCCATGGTCTGGAAAGCCTTTGGAGGAGCTAGGCTAGGCCACCTCCAAGGACAGTCTGACTCGAGGGCCAAGGAACCCAGGGAGAAGTGGAAGACGTGAGCCTTGCATCCCAGAGTACACAGGGTGAAGGATGGCCACAGCCTTCCTACTGCCCTTGGATATTGCCGAGCGGAAGAGGTCACAGTTGGAAAAGAACAGGCAAAGGCTAATCCACTGCATGAAGTCAAACTGTTATTACTAAATTCAATTAGAAAATAACTTTGATTTCAAAATGATTTTTACATTTTCAAAGTTATCTCTTCTCTTTACCTACAGTTGAGCTCCAACATCTAACCTGCTATGACATCGTAATGAGATTGATAACCAAGGTTCCAAGGAATGATATAATGAATTTTTCATATTATCATAGAGATTCTCCATCATAACTAAGAAAAATATGTAAAATGAGTGTCATTTTTTTTATAAGAAACATAACCCTTAAAAAATCTCTAAGGAAAATACCTATAATTGAATTAATTTATTATTGTCACTAAACCTTATTGAATATGTTATTATTGGCTGTCTAAAAGATGATACTTCCGTTTATTGGTTAAACATAGACACAAAACCAAGAAACTTCATGAAAAATTGCTTAATTTTTTTTAAAAGTTTTTTAATTTTTTTTAATTTATTTTTGAGAGACAGAGAGACAGCATGAGTGGGAGAGGGCAGAGAGAGAGAGAGAGGGAGACCCAGAATATGAAGCAGGCTCCAGGCTCTGAGCTGTCAGCACAGAGCCCGACGTGGGGCTTGAACTCATGAGCCATGAGATCATGACCTGAGCCGAGGTCGGATGCTCAACCGACTGAGCCACCCAGGTGCCCCCAAAATTGCTTAATCTTGATTAACACTTTAGAAGAGTTAGCATATACTTTGGTCACAGAAAATTCTAATAACTTATTGAAGTAAAATCAGCCCGCCCCTAACCTGCACAATTCTAGTCTCAGAGATGGCAGAATATGGAAGCTGGAAAGATACTCATTATCTCCTAATTGAATATTGATCTAGCACTGCCATCAGTTGTTAGATTCTGAACACCTGGAAACTCATCCTGGCCTCTTTCCATCACTTGCGTCTAGATTCTTTTGTTTTTATGCAAAGTCACTAAGAAATACAACAGATAAATTAACACGAAAGATTTCATCCAAATCCTTTAAATTAAGTACGGTAACACATTACATAAACGTCATATTCTGTGTTGGCTTTGCATGTCCCAGTAGGTACAGTGACATAAAAAATTAATAAATGTCACTAAGCTTCTTTGGTTTGATAGTCTCTTGGGCATATAGGTAGAAGTAACTTTTATGATGGTGCCTTCTAACACTGTAGTCCAGAGGTGGGCAAACTATAGTCCTCTCCCTGGCCTCCCACTTGGTAAATAAAGTTTTATTGGAGCACAGCCATTTTCATTCTTTTCCCTATTGTCTGAGGTACTGTCACGCCACAGTGGTAACGTTGAATAGGTGCAACAGAAGCATGTGATCTGCAAAGCCTAAACGTTTACTCCCTGTTCCTCTGCAGAAATAGCCAACCTCTGCTGCAGTTAGTGGGGATACTTTGGAAATAAATGCAACAAGAAAAAATGTAATCTCCTTTCTTAAAATATCTACCCAAAGAGATCATTTGTCTTCAATAAAATAGATTCCTAGCACAGTAACACATTAGCCTTACGGTTGGTTTCCCGCTAAGTGCAGATTGCAAATGTTCACCAGCCCTTCCAAATACTTAGTATCATTACAGTGACATGTCCCCCAGCCATGGGCAATGTTCTACTCTAAGCCAGAAGTTGTCCTCAGTTTTACGTTATTCTTGCTTGATTTAAAGAATCAGGCGTAATTTTATTAAGGTTAATGAAGTCCCAGAATCTCATCAGTGGCAAAATAACCTCTCTCTGGGAGCCACATAAATATTTCAGAAGTTCACTGCAAGCACCTAAGAGCCCGTTTTATTTTATTAGAACGTGACATCGACCCGTGTTTATAAATGGATTTCTATTTCTTTAACAAATGCATTTTCGAGTACTATACTTGAGGTACAATTCCTGTGACTTTTTCAGAAAAAAAAAAATGACATAAACCAGGTGTATCCGAGTGGGAAGAGGACACCCTTTGGGCTCAGAGGGACTCGGTTCAGCTCTCAGACTTTCCTCCTCTACCGATGAGGCAGTGTGGGGCGGGCTAAGGGCTCAGTGCAAGCTGCCGCACCCTTCCTCCCCAGGTGGGATAGGTGTGATATTCCCCAGGCACCCCTGGCTCCTCAAGGACAAAGGAAAGAAAACAAATGGCCAACCGATAAGGATCACAGTCATACAGGACATGGGTCTCCATCAGTTTATAAATAACTTAGTAAGCTACAAGAAAAAGGTGATCTTGTCAATAGCCTGATCTCCAGAAACCTATACACTCCAACATCACCCCTCAATAATGATATGGGAAACAAAGGCAAGAGGAAAATGGCAGGTAAAGTTGAATTTCCTCATGGCCTGCAGCCCATTGGTGGACACTTGGGGCAAATGCAGAGTATAGAGTTTCTCCAGGAACCCCCTACCTTCCTACTGTTGATGCTTTACTAGCTTGACAATAACAAGGCGTCAGGTATCTTAGGAGTCCTCTTTGGCATATCAAAGTCCCTCTGGAGGCCTCCTTTTTGACTTTGCCTCCCCAACTCCATAGTGTAGAACCAACCATTCCTCACAACCCCAGTGCATCTCTTTCTGCCCACAAGTCCTGTCCCCGTGCTTTAATAAAATCACCTTTTTGCACCAAAGACGTTTTCAAGAATTCTTTCTTGGCCACCGGCTCCGGACCCGCCCCCCCATCACCCCCAAACCTCACCACTACTAGCATGTGATAACCCTCTGAATCTGTTTCTTACCCTTAAAGGACAGGCAATCCTTACATCATACCTACACAGGAGAGTGGTAAGAATTTTATTTGAATTTATTAAAATTTTTTTAATGTTTATTTTTGAGAGAGAGAGAGAGAGAGAGTGGGGGAGAGGCAGATCGCGAGAGAGACACAGGCTCCGAGCTGTTAGCATAGAGACCAAGGCGGGACTCAAACTCACAACCTGCAAGATCATGACCTGAGCCCAAGTTGGTCACTCAACTGACTGAGTCACCCAGGGGCCCCTAGAAGTGTGGTTAAGGACTTTAAGCAATGCATATAAAAGGCAGAGTCAGAGCCAGGCACAAAGCAGGTGTACAAGGGGCAGTTTACTGAATGACAGTTAAGTGGATGCTAGGTTTGCATATGTCTGAACGTTTGTGTCCCCTCCATCTCCCCAAATTCATATGCTGAAATCCTAACATCTTATGTGATGGTCTGGGAGGTGGGGCCTTTGGGCGGTGCTCAGGTCATGAGGCTGAACCCCTCATGAATGGGATTAATGTTCTTATAAAACAGACCTCACAGAGTTCTGTAGCCCCTGCCACCATGCAAGGACACAGGAGAAGTCCGTGACCCAGAAGAGGGCCCTCATCTGTCCACGCTGGCACCCTGATCTCAGATTCCAGTCTCCAAAACGGTGAGAAGTACATTTTTGTTGTTTATGAGCTACCCGGTCAGTGGTATTTTTCATAGCAGCCCCAATGAACGAAGACAGTGGGCATGGCTAGTTTTCCTTTCAAATTTCCTTTTGACTTAATTAAATTTTCCTAGAGGTGAACAAGGTGCTACTTTCAGTAGTGATACTTAAATTTATTCAGGCAAACTTTAATAAATTTAGGAAGCAATACCTTTAGTGTAAACAGTAGTCTCCAAACACAGTTTCTAGTTCCAACTAGGAAGGGGATATGGAACCAAGGGAACCCAGCAGGCTCGAGCCTGCCCAGGCATGTCCCTGATGTCAAGGACACGTCTTAACCCCATTCCCGACTCCTGCAATGCTTCACCAAAGCTTGCTATCGGTCACACAGTGGCTGGAGAACTAGGGTTTGGATGATTCCCTGCAAAACTTCCATCTCAACAGCAAAGACAATAATCATCCTTACAGAGATGCCACCTAGCTGCATAATGAATGCTCCATCCTTTGTGGGGACTGGCATGGAGTAGAGCACTGACAGCAAGCTGACTTGTACACCCACCTCGACAACTTCAGCTGTGTGACCTCAGACAAGGCTCTCAGTGATCTGAATCCCAGCCACTGCTACAGAGATAAAGGAGATCTCGGTGGTCTTGCCAGATCTCAAAAGCCCTCTCCATCTGTGAAATGTTACATATGCATGGACTTTAATGGACCAGGGGACTCTATGCTCATCTAGAATGTCTGCTTTCGGATTTGAGACAAGTTTCTCAGACCCTTGTACCCTGAGATGGCCCATATTTTCCATTTTTGGAATTGCTAAGATTTGGCCCTCGCAATTCTCTGGTTTCCAGAGGTATTAAACACAATAAAATGACAGTCCCACAATCACTTAGTCACCTATTCTAGAATCTTGCTAGAGGTTGGTGCATTCTAATTGGTTTACTCTTGACAGAAATCACTGTTAGCTCCTCTTTGAAAATTAGGACAATAGTCACTGATGTGGGAAACGAAGGCAAAAGAAAAAATTAAATTTCCTTACTACTTACAGCCCAATGACAAGTCCTTGATATAGGCGGAGTGACCCTCTTCTAGGAACTCAGCTACCTCGATGTTAATACTTTGCTAAGGGCAAAAGGCATGTTAGCTTAACATTATCCCCATCTCCAGGACGCTGTAAGTCTTCTTTAACATATAGAAATTCCTTTGGGAACTTCCTTTATCTCTACCTCCAAGATATATATTAGCAATCACCCTCCCAGCATATGGCCCACTGATAAACATCTGAAGGGTCTCATGATGGAGGTTTTACTAAACAGTAATAAATGACCTTTTCCAAACAATAGCTAACTCCCTCAAGGCCCTGGAAACCTTGCTTCCAAAATTCCTCAGAGACTTTCGCTGTCCCTAACCCCCTCCCAACTTGAAGGTATGTAATCAGTCACCTGTCACAACCCCCGTGCAGCTCTATCTGCCCACGGGTCCTGTCCCTGCACTTTAATAAAACCACCTTTTTGCACTGACGGTGTCCCAAGAATTCTTTCCTAGCAGCCGTTTCCTCTGAACCCCAACATTTTCAAATCAATCACCAGCCTCTAAGCTTTAGTGACCTTTGCCCCTGTGCCCTTAGCTCAATCGCTCCTCTGTGCACTGCTCTGGACAGTTAGGGGCTGAGATCCTGCCGGCCGTGCTTTCCTGGGCCCTTGTCCCCTGCTTCCCGTTGGATGCAGGCTCCAAGGGACCCTGGAAGGTACAAAGAGTAGAGAACCGACTCTCTTCCCATCTTGGCTGTCAGTTTGGGTGGAAGGGGCAGCAGCAAGAGTGGCAGCAGCTACGGCAGCCGGGCCAGCGCCTGGTGGGGGACAGGGGGGTCCCACGGCTGCAGCAGTGGTCTGGCAGCTCCCAGCAAGGCCTGCTCTGGGGTGTCCACTCCTGACTCCTGAGTCACAGCGGCCCCGGCTCGGGGAGGAACTGCTTTCCTGGGGTTGCTCTTTTCAGTAACCTGATTTTTGTTTTCCCTCTTGCTCCTCCAGCCTTTCCCCCGCCCTTGGAACCAATTTTTATATTAAGTTCCCTCTGTTTGAAATATCTAAACGGTTTCTCTTTCCCTAAGTATATCCCAACGAATACTATATATAATTTGTCCGAGCTTGAATCCTTAAACTAATTGAAAGCTTCTCTTATGATCTTTAATTTTGAAACCTGGAGCTTGAAAAGTCTGTATCAAACAGCTGCTCATTTCACAGAATCAACCAACAGAATGTAAAAGAAAAAAAAGGTGTTCTTGTCAGACTCCAGTAAACCTCAAAAACAGGCCCAAATTATTTAATGCATTGAAAAGTGTTCATCAGTTCATCACAGTGCCTCCTCATTTGCGATTTGACAATATACTGGCCATGGAAATGTTTTACTGTGACAATACTCACTATGATGAAATTCATTCTGCAAACAACTTTCTTTGGAGTATTTTTTTTCATCTCAGGATTATACAAAACCAACTGACACAAATAGGCACAATAATTCCTGGGCTTTTAGTTTCGAAGTCTGTTTTCCCATCTGTTAACCAAAGTCTAGGTCTCTACGGCCAAAGTAAAATGGAGGACTGTGTAATTATCCTTTGACTCAGAGACAAATAAGAATATCAGAGTAAGGAAGGGACATCTGTGCTCATTTGACTCAACACCTGTTCAGATGTAAGATTCCTTTGAAACATCTAATAACCATGGAGTGGATATCTATGTTCTGTTTGCGTATCCTCAATGATGGGGCACTCATTACCTTGCCAGACGGCTCATTCATTTGTTGGACAGCTTGAATTTCCAGGGATGTATCCCTTTTATTAAGTCCAAGGAATGAATAGGCATGACTGGAGTTTCTACTCGTGGGTCCTGGTTATTCCATTTAGATTTATAAAGACTAAGCAGATACCCTATTCTGCTTGAAAGCTGTGTGGACCCATGTAGAGATAGGCATGATGTTTCTTTAAGGAAACAATTCCAGTATCAACGGAGGCATGTCAGTGAGATGGAGAAGTTCTCGGTGTCAGGACGATCCCCTGATTACAAATTGAAGGCTTACCTCTTCCCTGGAAATGAAGAAATTGAGAACACGACTGGTCTTCCTTTCACAGTTTTGATCAGGCTCCTTCAGAGAGCATAGCTCTCCACCTTCCACAAAGAGGCAGACTTTCAGAAAGGTTTTAGCCAGGAGTGAGGTCATTGTAAGCCACATTGTCTCTAAGGACCCTTCCCTTTATCCAGAAACTTAAGGGTCAACCAAGAAGCCAAGAAAAACATACTTTTTTGAGAATGTGACCCGGAAATATTTATTGGAAATATTTCTGGCACGTCATTGTGCTCGTGTGAATGGTGGTGGCGGAGCAAGATGGAGACAAAAGGAGACTTAGTGAGAGACACGCTTTAGAATTTAGATGGGGGCTGAATTTTAATTGGCTTTGCACACCATACATAGCAGCTTGACTGTTACCTTACAGCAAAGGGGAGCCGCTGGGGAATGCTAAGCATGATTGCAATTGTACCGTAGAAAGATTTTCCTTATGGCATGGCAAAGCATGAATTTGGTGGAGACAAGATTCGTGATAGGCCAGCTAGTCAGGGGCAATAATTCAGGAAAGAAATGAGAAACAAGTGAATCATATGCTGTCGGTAGGGCTGTACAGGAATGGAATCAAGTCAAAAGGACGGAATCAGCAGGATTTAGTGACCGAATGCAGAGGATAAGGGAGAGGAAGAAATGGAACACGATTCTCAGGCTTCTAGCTTGGGCAACTGGGCAGACGGGGGAGTCACTCACCTCACAAAAGAAAGGAGCGCAAGAGGAAGAGCACGATGAGGTTACTGGGGTTGATGAGTTCTATTTGGGGTATGCTAATCTGAGTGCCTCTAGACCATGACAACACAGATGTCCCACAGGAAGTTGGATAAGTGGATCTGGCCCTCAAGAGAGAGAAGGCAGGAAGTCTGGGTTTTGGAGTCGTGGGCATGTGGGTAGTAGCTCAATCCATTGACAGCATGAAATGCATTTTATCCTTGATTCATGTACCCATTAATCTATCCATGACACAAATATTTATTGTTTATACGAGCAACATGGTATGGGTGGCTGAATGTTTACGCAGCAGTGAACAGAAGGCGAAGGTTCTGGCATCATGGAACTTACATTCGAGTGGGAAGGAGACCCACAATAAGAAATACAATAGCATGCAATGCCAGATATATCAGTGCTCTCAAGAAAAATACAGGACATTAAGGGAACAGAGAGTGGTAAGGGATCACAGAAGGCCTCTCTGAAGAGGTTACATCCAAGCAGAAACCTAAAGGAAGAGAGAGCACCCCATGAGAAGACAGAGGGGAGGAGTGTCCCGGATGGGCAAAGGCTATCAGACTTGTTTGAGAAACACCAGGGATCTTCAAGGAGAGTGTGCAGCATAAGAACAAAAGAGGACCAAGACCAAAGACAGAACTATGGAGCTTATCAACCTTCAAAGTGGGAACAAAGAAGGGAGACTGAGGAGGGCTGATCAGAATTATAGAAAGAAGGGGCTGAATTTTGTATTCTGTCGATTTAACACCATAGTTTGATGATTCTCTTCGTAAATATCCACCACCCCCTATTTATAATGGTGTTTATGTGTATAGCAGTAGAATGAACCAAGAACTTACCTCTCCTTCACTTATTCTTTAGCCACAGAGGTCTTCCTATAGTTTTGTGAATGTCTGCCTCTGAGCCTTTGGTGTTCGGTTGCCTCTTGCCAGAAGTTCCGGGGAAGGGCTGAGGTGGGGACCAACTCCTCCTTCACCTTTGGCATTCCACTGGATCCTCTGGGAAGTTTCATCTGAAGCTTGGAGACAAAGATTGGTTCTTCAGTTATTCACTACTGAAGTCATTTGTTCTCCTTTGGGACTAAGTACTTGTTTGTTTAATGGTCATCTCACTGGACAGTGAACTCAAGGAGGGTGGAATGCATTTCTGTGTTGTTCACCCCATATCCCTAAAGCCTTTGCGACACCAGATACAAAGTACACGTAGAGATCGCTCTGTGTGTTCTAGCCTATGGACAGACTGTACCACTTCCTCTGATGACCAGTTACGCTCACAGCACGACCCAGAAACCCTTCATCTGTCTCTGCAAATGTGGAGAACCCTGCTTCAGTCTCACAGATCCTCAGAGCAGAAATTCAAAAGGACTATGAGTTTGGTTTAGATTCAATCCAGATGATATTTGAATGTTTCCCTTTGGTCCACTACTTCTTAAGCAAAGTAAGTTCAAAAGGACTTACTGTTATTTTTCAATGTTTTATTTATGCGTGTGCGCGCTCTCTCTCAAAAAAAAAAAAAAAACCTTAAAAATAATTATTAGCCACAGATATTCTACCAGCCATATGTGTTTGGGGTTTTCATTCTGGCCATTACTTTATGTCGACTGACGGTATTTGCATCAAAGCAGCCTGGCACACAGCACACACTTTCTCTTTTTTCTCATTCTTTCTTTCTTTTTTTTTTTTTATTGTTTTGCAAAAAATGGCTAAAGCGATATTCAAGTGGCAGAACTTTTGTGAACAGTCAGTTTGATATTAATGCTGCTAAAACGTATCTACCCAAAAGCATTTGTTTTTTCTTCTAACCCCTGTATTTTCCAGGGGATCTTCTCAGTATAAGAATGTGAAGCTTATCTACTTAATAATGTTATGCCTACATCAAAACGTATTCTCAGAAGGACCTGGAAGTTATACAAATCAATGTCAATGGTGCAGTAGTAATTATAGATATTTTCAGTTCTCTTCTGATTGTTTAACTATAGTTTCTAAGATTTAAAAAATAAAAAGTATTACTTATGTAAGAAAAATAAAATTACATTTGCAAAAATAAATAGAAGTTACCTTTGAAATATGTTTTGTACTAGATTTTAGAATGTATCCCAACTGAGCACTAGAATTATATAGTCAACAAAGACCTATATACATATTTTATATGTATAAAAAAGCCAAGGAGGTTTGATAATTAAGTACACTTATAGGATCTGTGGGATTTTATGAACTATTAAGTCCATAACCTTGAGGCTGGATTACCTTTCTGGACAGCTGGGTACTTGTCCTAACTTCACTGAATACATTCTCTGGTTTATTGGGAGGGATGGACAGGATGTTGTTATAACATTGAATTCTGCCCAGTGGAGAGCAAGGAAGTGAACACCATCTATCACACTTTGGTACCAGCATGGGCAGTAGCTGCACAAGTGATCTTCTGGCAAAGTACCAATGATCCGTGATGAAAAAGGAATTTCCATGTTACCTCCTAATTAAGACAGGATTATTATTATTTTTTTAATGTTTATTTATTTTTGAGAGAGAGGAGAGAGTGGAGAGGGGCAGTGAGAGAGAGGGACAGAGGATCAGAAGCAGGCTTTGCACTGACAGCAGAGAACCTGTCGCAGGGCTCAAACTCCCAAACCGCGAGATCATGATCTGCACCGAAGTCAGACGCTTAATGGGCTGAGCGACCCAGGGGCTCCTAGGACAGGATTATTTTTAAAGAACCAAGAAACAAGTTGTTCTGTGCTCCTCTAAGAGGTCATCTTAAGGAGCCAACAAGATCACGTGTCAGAACGCCACCCTCTAGCTGCTCAGGACAGCGTCCTGGCCCGTGGGAAATGGACGTGCGCCAACATTTGAGTTGTTTCCCTGGGTTTGCCTGAACAGAACTCCCTTTTCCCACCAGTGTCAATGCAAAACGGGCTCAGCTTCTAAACTGTTAAGCTCATCAATTTACTCACTCATCACTTACTTGGACAAGTAATTTTTGAGCACCAACTATGAGCTAGACAATGTTCTAGGTGCTGGGGACACTGGAGTGAAACAGAAGTCTAAGATCCTGCTCTCATGAAGCGTACATTTTAGTGGAGAACAGAGAAAATAAAAAAATAGGTACACAACAATGTAAGGCCAGGTATTATTCAAGATCATAAAAAAAAAAATTAAGCAGAACAAAGGGATAGAGAATGACAGAGTTTCCTCCATCCTGTAAGGTATCCAGATACAGTCTGTCTGGGGAGGCGACAGTCGAATGGCCTGAGGGGAAAGCCTTGTGAGTCAAACATTGTAGGCAGTGGGAATAGTAAGTGGGAAGGTCCTGAAATAGAAACGTGTCAGAGGTACTTCAAGGTTGTAGTGTGGGCGACGTGTGGTGAACAAGGGTGAAAAAGGTGCCCAGGGGACAGATGAGGGAGGGTCTTGCACATCAGGGTAAGGATTTGGGGTTTTACAATGTGATTAAAAGTTGCTGGAGAGTTAAAACACTAAATACTGATCTAACCATAAAAATTGCTTGACTCCGTTGAGAGTTAGGGGCAGGAAGTGTTCACGCGTGCGTGAGCAGTGACATAGGGGAGAGGTGTAAGCAGGCTAGATCCATACGTTTCATAAAGAAATCACAGCAATGCCCAGACCTTGGAAAACAATTGAGAAGCAGTACAAGAAAATTATTTAGAATCAGAGACACAAACATTCTTTAAAAAGCTGAACGAGTTGAATGCAGTTACTTGGAGAGTAGAAAATGGGGAAAGGAATGAAAAAACAAATTGTAAGGCTTTCTGGCTCTCCAAACTATGAACATGGATAAAGCTGACCTTAAAAACTTTTTTTAAAAATGCAAGAAAGAGAAATGTAATATGAAATGAAGACAGAAAGTGTAGAGCCGCAGTCTCTAACAGCACTTTCTTCGATGATGGAAATTATATCCAATATGGAAGTTACTTGAAGTGTGACTAGTGTGACTGAGAAATAAATTTAACATGTCATTACGTCCTTTTTAAAAAATTTTTGAAAGTCTGTCTATTTTTGAGAGAGAGAGAGCGAGAGGGAGCGTGAGTGGGAGAGGGGCAGAGAGAGAAGGAGACACAGAATCTGAAAGAGACTCCAGGCTCTGAGCTGTCAGCATAGAGCCCGATGCAGGGCTCGAACTCATGGACTGCGAGATCATGACCTGAGCCGAAATCGGATGCTTAACCAACTGAGCCACCCAGTGCCCCTCATTATGTTCGAATTAATGTAAATTTAAATAGGCACGGGTCGCCACCAGCTGCCGTATGAGACAGTGCCTCCATAGGCAATGACCTGCTCCTGCCTAGGATCTACTTTGTTTCTATAACTGACTCTGCTTTCTCCTTCTTCATCTATTTTTCTATCTCTGCTAGATTATTTCCATCAGCTTGGCTAAAATATTATTTATCCATCTTTTTAAAAATGCAGCTCTGACCCCATCCCGCTGTGACTATCCATCCCATTCACTTCTTTGTTCGCTTCATGGCAGAACTCAAGAGTTCTCTATCCCCGGGCTGTTCTACACAGCAGCTGCTAGCCACATGTGGCTATTTAAATTTAAGTTAATTGCAATCAAATAAAAGGTAAAGTTCAGTTCCTAGGTTGCACCAGCCATATTTCAAGTTCTCCATGGCCACATGTGGCAAGGGACTGGTGTATTGAACAGAGACAGTACGGGACATCTCTATCATCAAGGACAGCTCTCTTGGACAGTGCTGATAAGTGCTGGAGGGAGGGCAGAGAAAACGGGTACAGTTGATGGTAGTCTGGCAAATTTGGTCTGGAAGGATAAGAATGTCATCTTCTAGCTATTTCTTATTTTTCCTCAGTGGAATAAGAAGTAAGGTCATCAAGTGACAGTGAGGAAGGAAGGGGAGGGAGATGTTGCAAGATGGGAAGAAAGGAGATGGTAGGAAATTAACTTTCTAGAGGACAGGAAAGCAAATGCGTAAGGGAAATAAAGAAGAGAGTTTCCTCCAAGGAAAATTGGAATCATTATGCTTTATTTTTAGTTTTCTCAATGTTGTTACTAAGAGGCCATCGTTAAAATTGGCCAGTGTAGGTGGGGATGGAAGCATGAGCCAATATTCCAGCTTCCCCCATACTGACTTTGAAATCAGACCAGTCTGAGAAATCTCATGGGCATGGCTGTGACCACAACCTATGCAGCAGGAAGGAAGGGGTGGTCCCTTCCTGGAGATGTTTTGCAATGATAAGGTATGGGAACTTCCTCTGTTACGTTTTTTTTTTTTAATTTTAAGAACTAGAAACTGACTCAATCAAACTTAAACAAGAAAAGGAGATGGACTATAATGATACAGGGGTGTCTCCTGGAACCCATGGGAATATAGCTGGGGACTTGAACTAGGGGTAGCCGGGGGAGTAGAAAGCTCCCAAGGACCCACATCATATTTCTCTCTCTTTCTCTCCTCCCCTTATAAATATGGTTTCTTATCTCTTCTTCTGCACAAAAAGTTTTTTTTTTCTTTTCTCTAAATTAAAAATCAGCTTTCTCTACAGAATTCTCAGCATGCTTGATGGATGAGAGATGGCCAATCCCCACAATAACCTTAGTTCTTATTACCTCAAAACAAGAAAGCCTCTCAGATTAACGGGAACATTTCGGTCCCAGTCTCAAAATTTCTGATAGAATCAGATTAGGTAAATGCAGGACAACTGCCCTACACTGGTTCAAACAGCACACCATGGGTACAAACACAACATTCCTGGTCCATTCCTGGGCTGTGGGGCAGTTCTCAGAGCTCCTTGGTGCCACATCTGGGAAGTCCTTCCTATTCGATTACCTTCCCTGGTGAAACCGGAAGTGGGCGTGGGGTGGGGGCTGGAGGAGTCCCTCCATAGGGCCACACAGCTCTCCTAGCCCATTTCCTACCAGGAATTGAGGTTGGGACCTCTTTGGCAGTCACTACAACTCTCTCAAAAATGCAGTAGGCTCTGTCTATCTGTGTCCAGACATCTCCGTGAGCAAGGAACCACAATCAATATTCTCTTCGAGGGACTTCTTAAATGAGCTTTATTCCTTTGCTTTTTTGCCCCAACCCTCTCCAACTCATTCTGTTTCTCTTAGTTTCTCTCTCTCTCTCTCTCTCTCTCTCTCTCTTTCAATTCTTTTCCAAACATAACCAGTAGCAACCGCATAAGTTCTAAGGTTCTGTTTCCTGACATCTCCCCCACTGAACTATGAGTTTGGTAAATGAACCACCTTCAAGATAATCAAAAGCAACACCTTTACCGAATGTTTTGCCTTCTTCCCAGCCTCTGATATCAGTTTTCCCATTGCTACCAACTGATTGCTAAGTCAATATTTTAAGTGTATTTTTCAGCAGTGTATCACTTTTGGTACTAATTTTTGTATTGGTCAAGATAGGTTTCATTTTGTGTGTGTGCACACACACACACAAAATGAAACCTATCTTGACCAATACATATATATATATATATATATATATATATATACATACATATATATATACATGTATATATATATATATATATACACACACACATATACATATATTACATACACATACATATATTTATGTTTATGTGTACATACATGGGTATATACGAGTGCATATATATGTATATGTGTGTATACATACATATATGTATATGTATATATATGTGTATATAGGTGTGTATATATACATATACATACACACTTATGGCAAGAATTTCAGTGGCTTTGATACAATAAGGGTTATTTCATATGCATACTAGGTTTGATTATGAGCCAGGTAATTCTCCAGGGCAACTGCCTTCCATGAAGTGACTCAATTATTGAGGAGGGGTCTATCTGTCTTTGGCCAAATCATCTCAGCTGATGGTCTCAGCAACTGTCCAACAAGGGAAAAGATCACAGGAGAAATTTACATGTGTTTTTCTAAGTTTTGACCTAGAAGTGACACACATCACTTTAGC
This sequence comes from Panthera pardus, assembly GCF_024362965.1. NCBI lineage: Eukaryota > Metazoa > Chordata > Mammalia > Carnivora > Felidae > Panthera > Panthera pardus. Next base: position 67,341,460 of record NW_026526991.1, on the reverse strand, counting down.
TCAAAACCCATTGGCCAGAATTAGTCTTATGTCCCCACCTAAGTACTCTGGGGCTAGAAATTTAAAGGAGCACATGGATAGTCATTGAACAGTAAATGTCTCTTCCACAGTCCATGGAGGCCTCGTGTTGAGAAAGCAAAGCTATAAGATTAAGTTGGCCTTGGGGCATCTGGGTGGCTCAGTCTGTTAAGCACCTGACTCTTGATTTCGGCTCGGGTCATGATCTCCCACAGTTTGTGAGTTCGAGCCTCACATCAGGCTCTGTGCTGACAGTACAGAGCCTGCTTGGGATTCTCTCTCCCTTTCTTTCTGTCCCTCCCCCACTCACACACGTGTTTGCTTGCTCTCTCTCAAAAAGAAAAAAAAATCAAATTACTACAGAAATGGACTCCTATCCTGGAGAGCTGCTGAGCTACATTGGAATTTGTATGCTTGAGAAACAAAATTTTGTTGAATTAATCTGCTGAGATTTAAAGCTTTAATTATTCTTGCAGCATAGCCCATCCTATCCCGATTAGTTTCAGAACATAAAAGAAGACAGGAGTGAATGGAACAACACAGCTTCCTCTCCCTGGAACAACCGTAATTCCAATCCAAATGTCAGTAGGATTTCTTTGAGAATCTGATAAAATGATACAAAGCTCATGTGGAATAATAATGGAGTGAAAATAGCCAGTATGAGAACAAACAGAATAATGAAGGACAACTAACTATACCCAACATTAAGACATGTTACAGGTAGAGAAATTACAGGAAACACAGAAAGACATTACACAGAAAGTACAGGAAATAACAAAGATGTTAGTGGAGAACAGAGATCCCAGAAATAGACCCAAATACATTTGAATATAAACAAAATGGTATTTTAAGCCAATGGAAGAATATGAATAATTTAGAAATGTTGTGACAGACAAGGCAAGGGTGGGGGATGCTAAAGTACCTCCCTTCTTCGGTTCAAATAATTTCTAAATGGATCAATAGCTTAAACATAAAACACAAAATTATAACAACTCTAGAAAAATCACAGGTAATTTTTTTCCCCAGATTTTGAACTGGAGAAGGTCAGGAGACAGATACTACAAGACTGACAAAATTACATAAAAATTAACATTTCTGCAAAACAGAGAATACCATACACAAAGTTAAGAAACAAACCACAGGATAGAAAAAAAAAATGCTTGCGATTTATATAACAGGAAGGAGATTAATTTCTTTAATACAAAAACAGATCTAACACTCAGCAAAAAGGAAAGGAAACACTCATGAAAAAAATAGGATAGTTTGTGGCAAAAAAAAAAAAAGCAAATAGACAATAAACATATGAAAAGATTTTTTTCAGCTTTTTAAATAGTCAAAGAAAAGATAAAGATAAAACAGGATGTCACTTTTTACTTAGAATCTTTGTAAAAATTTAATTTTGCTCATACTTAAGGGTATGGGAAACATATGAATTCTCACATACTGTTAATGGAATGCAAATTGCTACAACATCTTTGGGAAGCAATTTGGCAATAACTATTAACATTTTAAAAGCACATTTTCTTTAACTCAGCAATTTCCCTTCTAGGAGTTTTGCCCACAGAAACACTTGCACAAGGAGGCAAATATATACTGTACTGGGGCAGCATGTATTACAAATAATTATATTATTTGTAATGCATGCATTACAAATAATTATATTATTTGTAATATATTACATTTGTAATATAATTAGTCTATAATATTACAAATAATATTATTTGTAAGAGTAAAAAACTAGACAAAATTTAAATGCCCATCAAGAAAGGATTAAATGAACTACAATAACTTATAAAATAGAATACTATATAGCTGTTCAGAAGAATCAGTAGATTTATCCATATTGATGCGAAAAATTATCCAAACTAAATTATTTAAGGTGAAAAAATAAGGCAGAATACAGTATTATTATAAATGAAACTCCAAGGGTCACCTTTTTATACATATATTTATATACATGTACTTACACACATAGAAATTTCTGGGAAAAAAGAAATAATAGCTATGATTATGTTCAGCTGCAATTACATTATGTATGAGGGTGTAGGTAAAGAGGTTGGCTTTCACATTTCATATTTTATCCATTTGTATTGTTAGAATTTTTTAAACTTGTGCATGCATTATTTTATGCTAAAAAACAAAAATTCAAGCCATTAATCCTTCCATGGAAATACCAATTCTACATTTTTACCTGTCAATCTGGATCTAAAAAGATGTTAGCAAATAGAAAGAGGAGGGAGGGGGAGGGGAAGGAGAAGGAAAAGAAGATGAAGGAGAAAGAGGAGGAGGAGGAAGAGGAGAAAAGTGACCAAAGTTAGACATTCACAATATGGTACGGATGAGTAAACCGAATCATAATGAAAGAGGAGAGCCACAAACTTTAGGAACTGTCAAGTCCTGTTTCCACTGCAAGGAAAAAAATCCCCAGGTGTAAATAGTAGCCTTTCTGTATCAATATTTCCAAAAAATGTAAAAAAAAAAAATTTTAATGTTTATTTATTTTTGAGAGAGTGAGAGAGAGCAAGGGAGGGGCAGAGAGAGGGAGATACGGAATCTGAAGTAAGCCCCAGGCTCTGAGCTGTCAGCACAGAGCCCCACGCGGGGCTCAAACCCACAAACCATGAGATCGTGACCTGAGCCAAAGTCAGACGCTTAACCTACTGAGCCACCCAGGCGCCCCTCCAGAAAAATTTTTAATAATAACAGTAGTAGCTCATATTTATTGAATAGGGACTAATATGGATTCAGTGCTAAGCACTTTTATATGAACGCCCTCGTTAAATTCTCACAAAGTTGCTCTCACAAATTCCGCGTGGTAGGAGCACTGCTATCAGCCCCATTTTACCAGTGAGAAAACTAAGCTCTAGAGAGAGAAATTAAGAAACGTCATAAGAGACCCAGGGCTTATGTCTCAAAGCATTTGCAGTATGCTTCCATGGGCTTCCATGCTGACTCCACAACGCTGTGTGTCCTCAGGAAAGTAACTTAACATTTCCCACCAGTAAATTGAGGATAGTGATAGAACCTAGCTCACAGGGTTGTCATGGGGATTAAATGGGACACACACGTGATGCACTTAACTCTGTGTCTCGCACATAGTGTGCTCTCGGTCAATGTTAGCTGCGGTGGCTGTTGTTACAAGGCCTTTTATGATATGGTCTCTTCCTACTGGTCCCATCTCTTACCTTTCTGTGCCCTCCTCCTGTCCTCCTTGAACTCAGTCTCCAGTCCTCCTAACCTCCTTGCGTGTCTCCCATGGCTTCCCGAGGCTTGTGAGCCTCCCTTGTTCCCTCTGCTACAGTGTTACCTTCCATCCCTTCTCCACCTGGCTGACTCCTACCGTTGACCTCACCTTCCTGTATTCGATGCTCCTCCTTGAGTTTCCAGTATCGCCCTGTGCTTCCCCCTCTCCTGGTATTTGCCATACTACGGCACTCAAACGTTCTCATGCTTCGTCTCTCGCCACCCACTTATTTGTGAGGGCTTGAAGTCAGGTTCTAGAAGTTCTCCACCTGGCTTCCTCCAGGTCCAAGCATACAGCCTGGTGATATTTGCTACATGGGTTAAGTGGTGACTGAAAGAAGAGTGAGCTACTTGTCCTGCAACCTCGGTTGACCATTCCCAGGAAAGTCAGATGTAAGTGGGGCAAACGGAGTTCTTCATTCACTAAATTATTATTATTATTGGCTCCTACTGTTGTTCTAGGTGCTGAGACCACATAGAAAGTAAGATCAAACATCCTGTTCCCTGGTGGGTGTAGTCTAATATGAAGGGGAAGGAGATGGAGAACAAATAAATAAGTGAAAAGATCATTTAAATGGTGGTACATTCTAGAACAAAAACAGAACAAGGTTAAGGGTAAAGAGTGATGGGGAGTGAGAGGCTAATTTAGACTCTGTGGCCAGGGAAGGTCTCTGTGGAAGTCACTTTTAAGCTGAGGTCTGAGTGACAGGAAAGAGCCAGTCATTTAAGTCAGGGAGCAGAGCAAGCTGAAAGGCCCTGCATGGGAACGAGTCTGGCTGGAAGAGGGTCCAGGTGCCCAGAGCCCAGTTTCACCAGAAAAGGGCAGAGAGGGGTCATGACTGAGTCCATTAGGGCCTCACAGGCCATGATAAGGTATCTAGATTTTGTTCTGCCCACAACAGGAAGCCATTGGAGGGTTCACACTGGGGAGTGAGATGATCTGATCTAATATTTTTAGCTCACTCTGGCCCCTGTGCGGAAGGCGAGAACAAGCAGGTTATCACAGCAGTTCAGGGAGGTGGCTGTGGCTTGGAGCTGGGGCTGGAGAAAAGCAGGTGGATTTAGGCTTTTCCTAGGGAGGGGATGACAGGACTTGATGAATATATGAAGGGAGGAGCAGGGGACAGATTGTGGTGTCATTCACTGAGGTGGTGAAGGTGAGGAGAAACACATTTGAAGAACACTGGGGGAGGGGAGGAACCAGAAGTTCCATGCAGGGCACAGCAGGTTGGAGATGCTCTAAGACGGTGCCGGGAGCTGGTAGGTTCCATAGGCCTGAAGCTTGGTGGGTAGCTCAGCGTTGGAACTCTGAATCTGCCCGTCACCTTCCAGTGAATGGCATTTAAACAGGGGAGCAGAGCATATAAATTGGGGTGAATGAATGTGGGAGTTAAGAGGGGGAAAGAGGGAAGAGAGAGGAAGGACAAGAGGGAAGAGAGAGGAAGGACAAGAGGGTAGAGGAAGGAAGGAGAAAAGAAGGCCCCACGTCAAACTTGGAATGTTCAGAGGGGAGAGTGAGACACAAGAAGTGATTTAGGAAACACACTGAGGAAATCTTCCCAGGAGAGCATGTGCTGTCGAAGCTGAGAGAAGACAGAGACAGGCTGAGGAAAGCGCTGGGGATCCCGTCTGACAAATGTAGCAAGCGGCTGGCTCTGATAAAATCCTGGTCACTCCTGACTGTGCCTAGAACAGTTCAGTGGCATGGGGGAGGGGTGGTGAGAGGGTCAAAGGCAGTGAGTTGAGAGGGGAAGGATCGAGACAGTGGAGTCAAGTGACTCCACACCACATTTTAAAGATGTTCTGTTGTGGAAAGAGTGGGAAAGACTGTCAAGGAAGAGTGGTTTTGCTTTGTTTTTAAGATGCAAGCTCCCGGAGGCTCTGTATGCTGACAGGGTTGGGGGCGGGGGGGGGAGAATGCTATTTGCCAGAGCGAGGTCCTGACGAGGTGAGTGGGGAGGGAGAGGATCCTGGCGCAAGTGGAGGGTGAGGGCGGGCCTGAGCCAGGAGCCAGGCCATCTACAGTCCCACACAGAAGGCCGCATGGCAGAGGTGGTCACGGAACAGTCTGGCAGCTTCTGTTTTCTCAGTGGATCTGACAGAAAGGCGTCAGCCAGAGCATGTGAGAAGAGAAGAAAACAGGTGTTGGAGTGGATGGGGACAGAAGCTGTGAGGTGCTTCCTTGCAGGAGCAAGGAACGTGTGGGTGGGTCGCCTGGCACTGTGGAGAGCCCATCCCTATTTGTGGTCATGAATTAAAGTGAGACTAGTTTCCATACTTTGACGTTGCCACTTTGAGCTGCTATAGCTAAGAGTGGGTGATTCCATGGTAGGACTTCTGACCAGGACCAAAGAGGCTTCAGGAATGTACATTTATGGTATCTGAGGGAACAGAGCTGGCCTCCAGCCATACTGTGAACTAGGGAAAGCCTATTGTAGGAGTCACTACGTCTTTCCCAGCATCCCGTCCTCCTTTCCTCTTCCAAAATAGAATCCAGTTTGCTCAAGGGTTCACCCAGCTCATGAGATTCACAGGAATAGGAAACTGAGCTCGTCTCCAGCTCCAAGAATGGATGCTGATTTTTTTTTTTTAATTTTTAAAAATTTAAATCCAAGTTAGTTAACATATAACATAGTACTGGTTTCGGGAGTAGAATTTAGTGATTCATCACTTACATATAACACCCAGTGCTCATCCCACCAAGTGCCCATCACCCATTTAGTCCATCCCCCCCACCCAGCACCCCTCCAGGAACATGCAGTTTGTTCTCTGTCTTTCAGAGTCTCTTATGGTTTGTCGCCCTCTCTGTTTTTATCTTACTTTTGTTTCCTTTCCCCTAGGTTCATCTGTTTTGCTTCTGAAATTCCACATATGAGTGAAATCATATGGTACTTGTCTTTCTTGGACTGACTCATTTCACTTCGCGTAATTCACTCTAGTTCCATCCACGTAGTTGCAAATGGCAAGATTTCATTCTTTTTGATTGCCGAGTAATACTCCATTGTATATATATACCACATCTGCTTTATCCATTCACCAGTTGATGGACATTTGGGCTCTTTCCATAATTTAGCTATTGTTGATAGCACTGCTATAAGCATTGTGGACGTGCTCCTTCGAATCAGCATTTCTGTATCCTTTGGATAAATACCTAGTAGTGCAATGGCTGAGTTGTAGGGTAGTTCTATTTTTATTTTTTTGAGGAAACTCCATAGTGTTTTCCAGAGTGGCCGCACCAGTTTGCATTCCTACTAGCAGTGCAAAAGGGTCCCCCTTTCTCCACATCCTCGCCAACATCTGTTGTTTCCTGAGTTGTTCGTTTTAGCCGTTCTGACAGGAGTGAGGTCATATCTGATATTCAAAACCAATCCACGCAGCCATTTCTCTGATGATGGTTAGTAAGTAGTCCAGGGATGGGGCATGGGGCCCAAGTTGGGCCAATCAGATGGAAGGGAAGGACTTGATCCCATTGGTGGACGCCCATTGTTTCTCTCTCCCGTTTAACCAGAAGAAGGAAACCTAACGCTCCAGTATTGGCCGCAGTTGCAAAACGAAGCTGATGCTATCAACAGCAGTGGAGAGAGATGGAAATAATCTGGGGCCCCAATGACATTGTTAAATCCTTGAATCAGCCAGCCTCAAAGCGCATCTTACTTCTAAACTTCCTGTCATTTGAGACAATAAATCTCCTTATTTTTTTAAAAAACCAGCTTAAGTCAGGATTTCTGCTACTTGCAGCGAAAGCATCTTCATGGACACAATTGTTTTCCTGTATTTACACCATATTAGAAATCTTCAAACAGGCGGCCAGTGCTCGCCTTGTGCTCAGTTAAACATACGGTCTAACGGCAGCATGAATGTGTGTGTCCGGGAAGCAGGACTCAGGGTCACCGTGGCACTTCTGCCCCTACAGTTTGGGATCACCAAGAGACACGCATGTTTGTTTACACGCTGGTTTGGCCAATTGAACTTGTTTTTGTTATTCTGTGAACCAATGAAAGATGCGTGAGGAAAAGAATAATTGTATAAAAGCCACACTGAATGCTTTTACTAAACAGTAGAAGGAAAGTAGCTTTACTACTGGCAAGGGTGAGACAAGTATACAATAATTGGGAAATTTTGTTTAATCTAGAAGATTCTGAACTCAGATGGTTTCCTGACTATCTTTGAGTCATCTCTCTACTTTTTAAAGCAGTTGAGACCAGGGGGCCCCTGGGTGGCTCAATCGGTTAAGCGCTGGACTTCAGCTCATGTCATGATCTCTGGGTTTGGCTTGTCAGTTTGACCCCCGCATTGGGCTCTGTGCTGTCAGCGCAGAGCCTGTTTTGGATCCTCTGTCCCCCTCTCTCTACCCCTCCCCTGCTGTCTTTCTCTTTTTCAAAAATAAATAAAGATTAAAAGGAAAAAAAAAGATGCTGGGGTGCCTGGGTGGCTCAGACGGTTAAGCCTCTGACTTTGGCTCAGGCCATGATCCCGTGGTTCATGAGTTGGAGCCCTGTGTTGGGCTCTGGGCTGACAGTGTGGACCCTGGAGCCTGCTTCGAATTCTGTGTCTCCCTCTGTCTCTGCCCCTCCCCTGTTCACGCTCTCATTCTCTCTCTCAAATAAATAAATAAATATAAATAGATATTTTAAAAAGTGGTTTGTTTGGTTTTTTTTCTAAAAAAGAGCTGTTAGGACCAGAAACTTTTAGTTTTTTAAAGGTCTGTACAGGGGCACCTGAGTGGCTTAGTCAGTTCAGCTCACGTCATGCTCTCACAGTTCATAGGTTTGAGCCTCGCATCAGGCTCTGTGGTGACAGCTCGGAACCTGGATTCGGTTCTGTGTCTCCCTCTCTCTCTGCCCCTCCCCTGCTCAGGCCCTGTCTTTCTCTCTCTCAAAAATAAATAAACATTAAAAAAAATTTTTTTAACTCTGTACAAAACTTCAGTCAGCTGTCACACACTTGAAGAAGGGGCTTTGTCCTTTCAAAATATTGTTACATGAAGGTATATTTAGATGTTTTACTTCAATAAAATAGTCACATTGTTTTTTCATTTTTACTGTCTCCCTGCTTTTACTGAATATCTACTATAACTGATTACCTGACTAGTTGCCGGTCTGGGATCTTCCGAGGACACGTGTCCATGGCTCCCCCGCAGCCTCGTCTCCCATAGGGCCACCTGCTGCCCTCTCACGCTCTCCCCCTCTACCTCATCTGCACCCGTTGTTTAAAATTACAAGACAAGGGTATGTTTCATTTCCATAGGAAGTCAGGAAGGAGCCATGTACCCTAAAATGTTACCTGCTATTTCTGCACGAAGAGATTATAGATTTTTTTCCTTCTGTGTGTGAATAATAATGATGTGAACTAGCATTGATTTGGTAATAAGAAAGCAAAAATAGAAGATTCCTCCCCCCCCCCAGGACAAGGAATGCCTTGCCTTTTGATGAGAATTTACTCTTTATGGAGAACTTTTAGATCCATCATATCAGGGGCACTTCATACCGACCTACTGGAGAAACCACTCACTCCCACGTACAGCCAAGGAAACCAAGATGGAGAGGAGGGAGCTGTCTGGCCCCGGATGCCAGCGCTCGTAAGTCGACCCTGTTTAGACGCCTAGGTCCACGATGCCTGCTTCAACTGGTTTTTGCAGTCCTCTACATTACTAAAGGTTTCGTGAAAATAGACTGATCGCGGCGAAATATGCTTCTGGTGCCAGAATCGAGAGTTACATTCATATTGCCAAAACGTAGCAATCTATATAAATATAGTTCTAAATGTTGGAAGCCCAAGTCCCAAAAGGAGACTGGAGGAGAAGGAAGGCCTACCCAGCACAGGTGGCAGCTCCACACAAGGTCAATGTCACATGGGAGATGGTAGTAACCTTTCTCGTCCAACGCCCGCTGAAGGCTTCAAGATAAACTCCATTGGTGTGCACCAGACAACTGAGGCCCGTTGCTTAACCCCTTTGGGCTTTGGCTTTGTGTTCTATAAACTGGGAGCGCTAATACCGAAACACCTAAATCCTCTTATTAGGATTCAAATGGTAACACACGTAAAGCCCTTAAAACAGCCGCTGGTGGAGTCTGTCGTCATCATCATCTTCACTATCACCATCATCACCATCATCACCATTATCATCAATATCACCACCATTACCAGTACCACTGACACAAGTGCCACACTACAAGTGGTACCCTTACCGGTACTGTTAGAAGGAATCGCGGTACTACTGTTCTCATAAAAACTGAAAGACTTCACTGGTGCCGCCTGGTTGATGGCCATTAGAGCCAGAATATGATCAGTCAGAACAGCATTCTTCTGTAAGGATTTGTCGGAGCTGTTGGGCGTCTTCTCTGCTTCACTCAGATCTCTTCATTCTCTTGCTGAGAATTTGGCCTCTCCCGGTGGACTGGGCAACCTCTCATCACCTCCAGGAACATATCGCCTCCACTTTGGCCCCCCTCAGCCCTCTGAGAATGGGAAAATGAGTTCTCTGTGGAGGGATGACCGAGAAGCGTTTCCTCGGTTCTTTTCCATCTTGGTAGTTCGTTTTGACTTCCCATGGCTCTAGAGGTTCCAGGAGGCTGCCCACGTATGCAGAGCCACAGAGAGACTGGCAGGGGTGGGGGGAGATGAGGTTCATTCACCACTGGCCTGAACAGCCGGAGCATGGGCCCTGAGGCTCAGCAGCCCCATGACCTGGTGTCCGTCCCTCCTGACCAAGGTCCTTCCACCCAACCGGCCAAATCCACCGCATGATGACGTGACTACGGTCGGCAAAGTGTTTCCCATAGTATGTTATTTGTGCCACAACCTCGCAAGGAGTTATAACTGCTCTGTCTTACAGTTGAAGCGACCAAATAGTCTTTGAAAGCTGACGCTGAAGAAAACCTTAGAAGTTAACCAAACCCAATCCCTTCCTTTTTCAGATGAGGATGTTGGCCTGAAAGGTCAAGTGGCTTTGTGGCAGTGATGACAATGAGGGTGGCTTGACCAGATATGGCACTAAGCCTTTTATATCTATCATCTCGTTTTGTGTTCCCAACAATCCTACAAGGTAGGACACATCAGATGGCTAGGAGTCACAGGCAGGTTTACCTGATGCGAGTGCAGTGCTGGCTCCCTGCCCCCGCAGGGCTACCCAAGGGGTGTCCCTCTACTCCTGAAGCCAGGGCCATCCAGACAGGGTCCCTGCACCACGGGGAGAGAAATGGACAAAGGCTGCCTCCAGGTGGGCGGGGCCCAGACCTTGGTAAAGCAAGTGAGACACAAGGAAGCTTGGCTAAGGATGAGACTGGACCTGGATAGCAGCAGAGGTGGCAAAGCCATCACGCAACCTCCTACTCTGACCTCCCAGGATCCCTTTAGCAGCCACACAGCAGGAGCAGGGTTGAGCTGTGGTAAAGCCCAAGGAACAGGCCAGAGGTTTGTGCAGGATTTTCTTTTTTGGACATAAACCTCTCAGACTCTAGTAAACTATGAACAGGTAGGACAAAGGTCCAAAGGAGAAGTCCGCTGAATGAATATGAATTTTCACCAAGAGTAAATCACTCGTTCCCAACCCGGGATGACTGTGCCCCCCCTCCAAGGGACATTCAGCAATATCTTGGGACATTTTTATTGTCACATGAGTGGGACCAGGGGTGCTACTGGCAAAGAGTGGAGAGAGGCCAAAGGTGCTACTAAGCTTTCTACAATACAGAGGGCAGCCCCCCTCCACAAAGAATTATCTGGCTCCCACTATCCATAGCGTCAAAGCTGAGAAACCCCAGAGGTAAATGGGGCAGGCCTAGATGTAAACATGACGTCAATAACACCGAACACCTCAGATTCAGAGAAATAGTGAAGTCGGGCAAAGGGTACTGGGTGGAGGTTGCAAGAGCTGACTTCAAGCCTTGACTTGGTACAACTGGTTTGGAGCTTGAGGAAAGTCGTTCACCATCTCTGGGTCTCTTTTTCTTCCTTAGAACGAGAGCAGCCATGTGATGAGGCCAGATCCTTCCTGGGGTTGGCCTGGTGGCACACAGGAAACACCAGCAGAACGTTGTTAAGTTGTAATCACTCAAGCATGTCAGAGGTTTGTGCACCATGGTTTGTTCTAGAAGAGGATTGGTACTTTCTGCCTCCACTTACAAAGGTAATCCATCGTCATTACAGAAATCTAAGAAAATCTACAATAACACAAAGGGAAAAGAAAGAGGTATATTATGATCCCACCCCTTTCAAAGGAGTTCTGTTCTAGAACTCTCCAGATACTGAACTCCACTACTTTGAAAATGAAAAGGAAGAGGAGAGGGTGGGGTCACTGCACTCCCCTTTGGTTGGTTTTTTTGTTTTTTTTTTCTTTTTCACTTCCCTGTAGTGCAGCAAAGCTTTACAGACATTGAGTCATAGGTAGAGTTCAAATCATTTTAACTCTGGCTATTTGACTTTGCAGCGGTGTCTTAACTTCTTTTTTTTAATTTCTCTGTTAAATTGTGGTAAAACACATGTCATGTAAAATTTACTCTTTACCATTTTGAAGTATGCAGTTTAGTTATGTTAAGTATATTCACCCTGCTGTACAACCAATCTCCAGAACATTTTCAGCTTGCAAAAATTAAAACTCTATCTCTGCTAAATGACACCTCCCTGTTTATACCTCCCCACCTGTGGCCCCTGGCAACCACCATCTACTTTCTGTTTTATGAACTGGGCTATTCTAGACTCCTCGGAGACATGGAATCATACAACATGCGTCCTTTCGTGACTGGTTTAGTTCGCTTAGCTTAAGGTCTCCGAGGTTCGTCCAATGCTGTAGAAAGTGTTAGAATTCCTTTCCTTTTGAATAATATTCTAGTGTATGTACGTGTCATGTCTCATTTACCAATTCATCTGTTGATGGTCACTTAGGGCACTTTTATCTTTTGGCTATTGTGAACAAGGCTGCAGTGAACATGGGCGTACAGGTATCTCTTAGGGGCACCTGCCTTGTATCTCAGTGTCTTAACAATTTCTCTACTGTGCATCTCAAAGCTTTGGAAAGTTCCTCTTTCCGAGTAGAGGGTTATGAATTTCTACTTTGGGAGCCTAAATCCAGCCCTGATGGGCCAGAGAGACGTATCTCCAAGGTGCCCTAGTTCCTTCCAGCACTTGACTGACTCCTAGGAGACTTGGGTCTGTAATTCCCCAACTCTACTTTCATAAGCCTGTGACCTCCCTACTCACTGGGACATTAACACAACAATAGTATCTTCCATGTGGAAGCATGTGACAGTTTACAAACCGTGTTTATCTGGACTGCCCCTCTCTGATTTTCACGGTCATACAGGTGGGCACATGGGGATCAGTGCGTCTATTCCACACGAAGAAGGAGGAGCTCAGAAACACAGCCAGGTTGGAGAAGAGCCAAAACCTAATCATGTGATCTGTCTCCTGCTTCTGTGACCCTTACACTCCACCACGTCTAGAAGTGATAGGGTGATGAGCTGGGGGTCATATTGGGGAACTCCCCAGTCAAATAGATAGAGGGGATCGGAATGTCTCAGTCTTTTTAGTCACTCATGGTAAAACATACAGGCACAGAGACAAATACTCGTGTGTGCATTTGCATGCATGAGAAGAGAAAGAAGCACGCATTTAAAAGGTGGGAAAAAAGATAAATAATGCCTGATCAATTACAGACCAGGACCATCAAGTAAATCCTGGAGTTAATTAAATTCGTAGGTGTCCCTACTTAAAAGGATCTCTTACAGATTTATAACCTAGACTTTGTCAACAAGCTTAAACTATTAGCAAAAGAGAAATAGTTTTCTGTTACAAATGATGCATTGGCCTGTTGGGAAAAAATTCGCCACCTGAATACAGCTTGCAGCATAGCCATGAAGAAGAGTTGGCTCTGGACAGAACGTAAATTATGGTAGCTCTGAAGATGGGACCTCTTAGAATCCCTCTGGAATTACAGGCTGCAAAAGGGATTTGGCCGCATCACTGCCGTGCCTGCTGCTGTTTGTTTCTGTTCTTCCGCTTCATTCACTGCAACTAGCCACTCACACGTAAATAAATAGCAACTTAATCAAAGCCTTTGTGCTAGTTTATTAAAATACTTGCATAATATTCCACTCTCTCTTCAGATCCTTCTCCCACAGCTTTTACGCTGAAGCAGTGACTTGTCTGTGTTTTCACATAAGCCCAGAAGCATCACTTCCCTTCTTGAATTGCTCCTGTACAATGGCAAGCCTAACACCCTTTCAAAACGGTGACATCTGCAGATTCCTTGGTCTTCAGACAAAATGCTGTCCAAATTTCAGGAGTTTTCCCTGAGCATGACTCAGGGTTTTTCTATCTTATCTCAACCTCCAGTTGATTAGAGAACTTTTCCGGTCTTACAGCATGATTTGTGAGGGGTCCCTGTTGAGACGAAGTTGAATGTTCCAGATTAAGTATATTGTTCTGCATGAGAAATCACCAGGGCCTGCAGAATGGCTATGAAATTAGCCTCGGATGTCTGACAGCAACGTCTGCCTCAAGGCCAGAGAAAGTCTAGACCGGTTGCCCCACGGGGCTATTTGGTAGTGTTTGGGGACATTTGGGGTTGTGGCAACTGGGGGAAAGAGGTGCCACTACATCTAGCCGGTCGAGGCCAGGGATGTTGCTAACCATCCTACAACGCACGGGACAGCCCCTCAACAAAGACAAATCCGATCGACACATGTTTGCAGGGACTGCAAGAACCAAGTACCACAGCATGAGCACCTTGAACAACAAAAATGTGTTGTCTCGCAGTTCTGGAGTCTGCGTCAGTTCCTCTTAAGGGTGTGAGGGAAGTATCTGTTCCAGGCCTCTCTCCAGGGCTCGCAGATGTCCGTCTTCCTGTGTCTCTTCACGTTGTCTTCCCCGTGTGCATCTCTGTGTTTAAATTTCCCCTTTTTTGTAAGCCGGCAGTCATATCAGATTGGTTGGCCCTAATGACCTAATTTTAGCTTGATAACCTCTGTAAAGTCCCTATCTCTAAATAAGGTTGCCTTCTGAGGTACTAAGGGTTAGAAGAACTTCAACGTATGACTTGGGGGGAGGAGACGCAAGTCAACCCATAACGCAGCCTAACATGTCAACAACACTGAGTTTGAGACACTCTTGTGTAAATGGTTACTTACCTTCCCTGCCTTCTTTTTCTCCTCTCTGTCCTTAATTTGGCTGAATCTTTGGAATAACATACCTAGAAAAAAGATAAGAATTCTCATTTATCATCAGGATATAATCACCAGGCATTTAGGGATGGATATGTAGAAACATCACAATGGTTAGGTAAAAACTCCACTTCCGTGCCCCATCTAGCACCAAATAGACCCCTTAATTTGCCACCTATTTTCCTTTTTTCTCTGGGTTCTTCCCCTTCGACGGGCTTTTGTTTTGAGGCCACTGGTCAGATGCCCATGGAATGCAGCCATCCGTGTCCTATATAAAAAGAAAGCTAGTAGAGGAAGCCTTCTGAAACAGTTTCAAGTTATGGGTAACTGAAATGCCTTTGCAGTACAGAGTAATGTTAAAATATGAGCCTCCAGTGAATCAGATGGGAGCTCGCATCCCACTGGGTCATTTTTGCTGTGTAACCTTTGGAAAGCTAATTAACCTCTCTAAATCTCCAACAGTTTCCTTCCTGGTAAAAGGGGGAGATAATAAGAATATCTGCACCACAGATAGAGCTGCAGTAGCGATTAAAGGAAATAATGCATCCAGTGAGATTAGCTTAATGCCCGGCACAGAGAATGTAGCCACTGAACATTAGCTGCAGAGGTCTGGTCCTTTCCTGCCAGTAAATGTCTCCTTCCATGGTACCCGGGCCACCACCAGTATTATTGGTATTATTATTTTTAATACATTGGTATTATTATTTTTAAAAGAAATGAAAATGTCTCTGTGAATTCATTCCTTCACGCCGTGATGCCCGTGGTGCACTTTCTGTGCGCGGGGCACTGGGCATGCAAATGTGGGTAAGATCCATGCAATCTAGCAAAGGAGGGAAACAAGTAAATAATAATGGCTGTGCATGAAGTGCCATTATAGAACTATACATAACACTTTATGGGAACTTGAAGAAAGATTCATGGAAAAGGCCTTCGGGAAAATACAAAGGCCTTTGCAGAAAATATTTATAGAAACCTGAAGTCATCATGTTGATTCACCCAAATGCAACTCGGGATTTACACCAGCAGCTTTTTTAGAATCTATTATGACAAAATCATGCCCCTTTAACACTACAAGGGTTTTTCAAATATTAAATGAAAAATGTAAAAGAGAAGAGAGAACATTTTTAACATTAACGGTTTGTTTCCGTGAAGAGAGAAATGAGAAAACATCTCATTTGATGATGATGAATTATTTCCAATATTCATGGGTGAACTAAGCAATTAAAAATTTGTAGTGTGTTCATTTCAGCCATAAAAAAATGAAAGATTAATCTGGGAAATCCCACTCATGTTACAAAGACAGTAGGAGTGGAAAATATAGGGACGGCTATTTCTAACAAAGTTGCTTTTAGTAAGAAAATATTTAGAACAAAAGAAATTGCTGAATATAATATTTATGAAAGAGAGCATCTGTTTTATTCACAACTGTTGTTACTGCTTAGGACTGTAGCACAAAGTAGATTCAGAAGAAGCTATTAAGTTGGTTGCTTATCAGTCAAAAGATAATAAATAATAAGATGAGTGGGAAAAAGTCAGCTTTCAAGATGTCTACATTAAAAAAGAGTTTGGAATGTCATGTTGGAAATACCACGCACAGAGAATTTCCTTCTGACCTTTGGAGGCTCACTTCAGATCATTAAATAATTAGTTTAGACTGACGTATGTTGAGGGCCCACTGCTGCTGAGTCGGGGGAGGCACCTGTGAGAGAAAGGCTGCCCTGCTTTTATTTGTTTGTTTGTTTTTAAAGTTTATTTATTTAAAGAGAGAGAGAGTGCGCGTTCAGGCAGAGGGAGAGGGAGAGAGAAAGAATCCCAAGCAGGTTCCACACCATCAGTGCAGAGCTCTAGGAGGGACTCGATCTCACACACTGTGAGATCATGACCTGAGCTGAAATCAAGAGTCAGATGCTTAACTGACTGAGCCACCCGGGCGCCCGTATTTGTTTATAGAAAGTATAGTTGGGGGCACCTGGGCGGCTCAGTCGGTTAAGCGTCTGATTTATGCTCAGGTCATGATCTCGCAGTCCGTGAGTTCAAGCCCCGCATCCGGCTCTGTGCTGACGGCTCAGAGCCTGGAGCCTGCTTTTCAGATCTGTGTCTCCCTCTCTCTCTGCCCCTCCCTTGCTCACGCTCTGTCTCTCTCTCTCTCTCTGTCTCTCAAAAATAAATAGACATTAAAAAAAAAAAGTATAGTTGAAAAGGGTTGTGCTGCTTTAGTGAGGAGGAGGTGGACAGGGACATGGAATCCAGCTGCGAGGAGTTAGGAATTGACTCCTGGAGAACTAACACATTATTAAAATAAAAAGTCTTTCCCCCATCTATCCATTCATTCAATAATCACTCTTTAAGCACTTACAATATGCTAGGCACAAGGTTTGGGACCAGAAAGGAAATGTTGGATGAGATATTGCCATAGCCCAAGAGCTTCAAGGTCTGGTTGAAGGACACAGACATGTAAATAACAAGAGTAATCAAGTGTTAGAGATGTGATAGAAGCATGTGATGGTCCAGGTACCATGGAGGGAGACATTTACTGGCAGGAAAGGACCAGACCTCGGAAGTGGAAAAGCCCCCAGTCAACTCAGGCACCAGGAGAAAGACCCAGGAAGTGAGAAGAGAGAATTCAGAGCAGTTCTGGCCTCCCCTACTGGTCCCCCCCCACCCACTGCCTAGAAACCCCACTCACCAAGGGAAACAGGGTGGGTTACTCAAATTACTGGAAGCTTAGTCTGCCAAAAAATAATTTGTAAAATCATCAGTTCATCAAATGTACCTTTCTACAAAACAAAAACAAAAACAAAACTTGCTTCTCTTAATTATTTATAAACCGTCATAGTAAATTAATTTGTCTCCAATGGAACAGTTTTAGTAGTTTAGGAGGATTTCTGTAGTTTTTATTGACAAGGTTTCATTCTGTCATCATAGAGGCATTTAAAGAAATCTTCAAGTGTTTTTGAACTGTATTTCAAATTCAGAAATCATCCCATAACCGAAATATCAGTGCTTGCTTCCTGCAAGAATTTTTCAGTTTGTACCGATTTCTTTCATGCCATTTTGGTTTTGCAAACATTTCAGCAGTTTTGTGATGATTCTGCCAATTTCTCAAGTATGTTGTCAACCCAACTTCTCCAACAATTTAATAATTCAAGTCTACTGTGTGATGTGATTGTTCCTGTAGCTTGCAGTTTATTTCTCACCTTACCAATCTCTCCAGCATTTTAGGATTTTGTATTTTGTGTTTACAGTCAGTGAATATCAAAGTTGAGGCACTGGTCATAGAAATCATTATGATACAATCTTCTGGGCTGCCTCACTTCCTTTCTGCTGCCTTGGTTTGTTTTGTCTCAATTGATTCTTCTTAGAAATTTAAAATGCCATCATTTTTTTGTAGGGTAGTTTGGACTACCGCTCATTTTTTTGCTCTCAAATTTAAATTTTAAGTTTAAATTTAAATACAACTGTATCTGCAGTTTCTTCCCGAAAATCCCCAGCTAAAACTTCATCCCTTTATCTTAAGCCTTTACAGTTTTAATCTAATTTGACTTAATGTAACATAATTACGTTTTAATTGCTGGAAGTTCAAAATTAACATTCACATGCTATTTGAGGAATTGACAAAGAATACTAAGCATTGAAGAATAGAAAAATGACATTCAAATCATTAAAAAAGACAATCTTTTGGCGCATGTGGGTGGCTCAGTGGGTTGGGCATTCAACTCCTGATCTTGGCTCAGGTCATGATTTCACAGTTCATGAAATTGAGCCCCTGTGTTGGGCTCTGTACTGACAGCACAGAGCCTGCTTGGGTCTCTTTCTCGGTCTCTGCCCCTCTTCGGCTTATGCTCATGTTCTCTCTCTTTCTCTCAAAATAAATAAATAAACTTAAAAAAAAATAAAAAAGACAATCTTTTGAATATCAATAAAATTTAAAAGTTAGTTAAATTGGTCATTGGGAAATTGAAACGCAGTGAATTGGTCTTAAGCCAATTTAGCGTAAAATGTCTTGGGGACTCCATTCTGTTCTTAATCCATAGTCAGCTTTTTCTCTCACTCTTCTACTAATGATTAAAGAGGGGGTGGGTAGGCAGAATAACAGAAGATAATCCCAAATATGTCCACATCCTAATCCCTAGAAGCTGTGAATCTTGCCTTCCTTGGCAAATGGGGCTTCACAGATGTGATTAAATTCCGAACCCTGAGATAGGGAGATTCTCCTGGATTATCTGAATGGGCTCGATGTCATCACAATATCCTTATAAGGGGGAGGCAGGAGGGGGGAGTCAAAGGAAAAGCCAATGAGATGAGGAAGCAGAGATTGGAGCCATGCACTTTGAAGATGAAGGAAGGAGCCACAGGCCAAGGAATCCAGGCGGCCACCACAAACTGGACGGGCAAGGAAACAGATTCTCCCCTCGGCGCCTCCAGATTCTCCCCTCATGCCTTGACTTTGGCCCAGTGAAACCAGCTTAGGACTTCTGACCTCCAGAACTATAAGAGGACAAATTTATGTTGTTGTAAGTCACAGAATTTGCTGTAATTTGTTACAGCAGCAATGGGAAAGTAACACAGGGTGCTGTTGACTCCCCCTCTCATTAGTTCTTCATCCTGTTCCCACACGGGGTTTTACAGCCAGGCATTTGGCCCACCAGGGCCATCTCTAGGGAGAAGACCAGCAGCGCCCTGGCTGGACCTTTGTGAGACCATTTTCCCCCAACTGCTTTCCTGGCCCCTGTATATCTGCCCGGAATCAAGGTGCAGAGCCATTGATGTTGTTTTCGTGTTGTCCTAAGAAGTCACCGAAACACATTATGAAATTATCTCCATTAATCTGACCCAAAGGACACACTGTGCCCTAGCCTTCTCATCCTATTTTCCATCTCCAGCCATGCCTAGCTACATTTTCCTGTAAATCTGACCAGCCAGTATGTGGCCCAGCTATAAGAGCTAAATGATTCAGATACAATATGGGCAGCATTACAAAAAGCTCCCGATTTGCATGCACACCCCTATAAAGCTTAGCTCTACAGATTTCCCCATTTTTCCTGAAATAGCTCTTTATCTTCCCAGCAGCCCCATTAGGCAGGTGGACAGCGTGTAGCCCCAGCAGATCCACGAGGTTAAATGACACCCCTGAGGCCTGATAGTTAGGGACAGACCAGGGGCTCAGACTCAAGTCTCATGACTAGCTCTGGCTTAGTTAGCATCTGTGACTTCTGGAGGAGGCACCAACGTGCAGGTGGCAATAGGTAAAATTCAGTGGCGCTGCTACCAGAAGAAATACAACCCCACCTGCTGGTTCCAGCTTGAAATGCCTCCGTTAGAACTTGATCCCTTCTCAAAGTGCAAATGGCACGGAGGGGAGCTTTGCAGGGCCCCCGGGCTCACTCCAGTCCCAGAGCCCGCAGGTTATTTTAGGACTCAGGTAAATTGCTGCACCTGATCCCCCAGGCTTCGGGGAAAGTCCAGGATTTCCAGTAATAGCCACCATTCGCTCTGCCAGGCTACAGCAGGCTCTTGTTCTGGGAATTCTGGGACCTGGCCACTGCAGTGAACATGAATTGTGTGGGGATCCCTTAAAGTTTGAGGATGTGAGAGGAAAGGTTGTATCTTGAGAGGCTGGAGAATAGCAAAACCCGAGATTCCCCGGCCTCTTCACCTTTCAGAGAAGCTGTGATTTCTAAATTGCAAGAACCCAGAGTTCTGTTTTCTCACAGAGCTAAGAGGGAGTTCCTAAGACTGACTGAGGGAACTGAGAGTCCCTAAGACTGACAAAGCTAGCATTTTCTGTCTGCTGAGTGGGCCGACGACACTGAGACCAAGGGGTTGTCGGCTTCAGAATGTGTGCAGAGGTGATGTGTATGGCCCTCTGGAGGATCCCTTGAAGACAGGGGCTGCTCTAAAAGGCGGCAGAGGGGGAAGAGAAGGAAAACCCCATCAGAGAAAGAGTCTATAAAAAAAACGATATTAGAGAAAAATCCCAGCATTTTGAAAGAAGGATCCTATAAAGCTCTTGTACTCTTTGTTTAAATTGTGGTAAACTACATATAATAAAATTTACCACCTTAACCATTTAAAAAAAAAATTTCTTTAATGTTTATTTATTTTTGAGAGAGAGGCAGAGTGTGAGCAGGGAGGGACAGAGAGAGAGAGGGAGACACAGAATCCGAAGCGGGCTCCGGGCTCTGAGCCTCAGCACAGAACCCGACGTGGGGCTCGAACTCACGAACTGTGAGATCATGACCTGAGAGGAAGGCGGAAGCTTAACCGGCTGAGCCACCCAGGCGCCCCCACCATTTTCAAGCGTACAGCTCAGTGGCATTAAGTATATTCACCTTGGTGTACAATTGTCGTGACTATCCATCTCCGGAACTTTTTAATCATCCCAGGCTGAACTTCTGTTCCCGTTGAACAATAACTCCCCATTCCTCCCACCTTGCAGCCCCTGCCAACCACCATTCCTCTTTCTGTCTCTACGAGTTTGACTGTGGTAGGAAGCTCACGTTAGTGGAATCATACAGTATTTGTCCTTTGGTGTGTGGCTCATTTAGCTTAACCTGATATCTTCAAGGTTCGACCCCGTTGTAGCACGTGTCAGAATTTCCTTCCTTTTTAGGGCTGAGGTACATACCACATTTTGCTCATCCATTCATCCATCAATGCGCATTAGGGTTGTTTCCACCTTTTGGCGATTGCGAATAACACTGCTATTTCAAAATTTGGAAAAGTGAAGAAATCTTACTTACGCAGTGACTGTGGAAACTCATGCCGGAAAAATCCCATCGTACAATGCATGTCAAAATACACACCTCTGTGTGTCACGAGTGCCGGAAAGTTTGTGCACGAACTCAGTCCTTACTCAACATCAAAAAACAAAAGCTGGGGAGACGCCCTTTAAATGTAATCACTGTGGAAAACCCTTTAGGCAGAACCTGTACCTTATTGGAAATCAGAGAAATCTCAGGACAGAGAATCCATTTAAAAGCACGAATGAGGGAAATGGTCACTTACAAGCCACACCCTCAACACGAGGGACTGGATGGCAGAGCAATAGCTTATTTCTTGAAGAGGATGGCAACGCCGGTAACCATAGGGCAGATCATCACACACACGCAGTAAATGTGAGGAAGCCTTTGATCACGCAGACGGATCTACGCATGACCCAGGCAACAAAACCACTCCCTAGCACACATTGCAATTGATACCACAAAATCCACAACAAAGAGAAACCTTTAGAAATGCAGCAGTTATGGGAAATCCCTTATTTGGAGATTCAAATTTTATTACCTACCAGAGTATATGGAAGCGATGGTCTGTGTGAGAAAGCAAGGGTTCTTCCATGTGGCTTACATAGTAGTGGATCTTATAATGGAGAAAATGTGCAGGAAAGAAAGAGAAAGAGGGAGAGAGGGAGGGAGGGAGGGAGAAAGAAGGAAGAAAGAAAGAAAGAAAGAAAGAAAGAAAGAAAGAAAGAAAGAAGGAAGGAGAGGAAAAGAAAAGGAAAAAAGGAAAAAGAAAGGGAGAAAATGGACCTTTGAACAGGACATAGCGCAAAGCTATTCTCTGCTCTGTAGTGCAAAGGTGCTGCGGGCAGATTCACAGGGGCCAGCATCAGAGATCATGGACACTGGAGCCCCAAAGGAGAGAGAAGGATGGGCAAAGGGGACGCGGGGGCCCCCTCCTCCCACATTGGAGGGTCTGACAGAGAGGTAGCTGCGGATCAGTTAAGATCAGACCAGAGCTGAGCCGGTGACGGGTCCCTCTGTTGGGGTCTTTGCTGATGTGCGGCTCCTCCTTTGGGCTGTCCTTACACACCCACACCCCGGCGGACGGTGCTCCTCAGCAACAGTGAAGGAGGTCAGCCGCTGTTCTAGGCAGACTGAGGACTGAAACCACAGAAGGCTGAAGGGCTGTGGGTTTCCCCAGGTCTAAGAGGACCCCTGTACAATGCCTGTCACCTTGACTGAAAGAAGGATGCCTATTCCAGCAAAAGTATACCATTTTTCTTTCCTCCTCACTCTCATCTATGTGCAGGGAGGTCCTGGGTACATCGTGGTGATCCAGGACGTGAATCTGGCCTTCCGTTCCTCCTCCTTCCCTGCCTGCCATGATTGCCCTTCTATTTCCCATCCAGCCTCTCCCACCTTCTGAGGGTGTGGTCCTCTAATAAAGCTAGTCTGATGAACAAGTCAGGGCTCCCTGGCAACCATACATCCGTGTCCTCAACAAATGGCTAAAACTGCCAGCTCCCGGCTGGGTTAGAAGGCAAGGAGGGTCCAGAGGCATGAGTCAGAACTCCTGGCCCCACCACATGGAAGAGGCCTGACTTAGACAAGTTCTTTCTGAACCTCAGTTGCCTGATCT
This sequence comes from Panthera pardus, assembly GCF_024362965.1. Classification (NCBI taxonomy): domain Eukaryota; kingdom Metazoa; phylum Chordata; class Mammalia; order Carnivora; family Felidae; genus Panthera; species Panthera pardus. The sequence goes on along the minus strand of NW_026526991.1, from coordinate 67,318,682 downwards.
GTGAAATGGGCATCGGTTAAACCGTGCCCCCTTTCTAGGGTGGTTCTGAGAACCAGGGAAGACAGGGGACACCATTCTTTAGCTCAGTGAGGGCCACATAAGGAAGGCCCTTCATAAGCAGCAATGAACCAGACAGGTGTGTACAAATGCAAAGCTTCACAATATATTCACAACAGGAGGATTCACAACACTGATCAAGTGTAAGGCATCTACCAATATTGTTCTCAAGTAGAAATTTTAGTCATAGAGCAAGTGGGAGACATATTTTAGGGTATGTGACTCCTAGAGCTCATTAGACCTCTCATTCTGTGGAGCATCACTTGGTCCCCATCTGTGAGTAAACTTATCTTATATCCACCTATCCTATGTCTTTGGGTCCCCACAGAGTCTCAAAGGTTAAAAACATGCATGCATTGGGGCGCCTGGGTGACTTAGTCGGTTGAGCGTCCGACTTCAGCTCAGGTCATGATCTCGTGGTTCGTGGGTTTGAGCCCCGCGTCGGGGTCTGTGCTGACAGCTCAGCCTGGAGCCCGCTTCAGATTCTGTGTCTCTCTCTCTCTCTCTGCCCCTTCTCTGCTCATGCTCTCTGTCTCTCGATAATAAATTAGTGTTAAAAAAATGTTAAAAAAGAAAACAAAACATGCATGTGTATTCTCTGAAAGGAAGGTACTGTCCATGACTTCATTTTTACGAATCAACTTGCTTGGGCCCTCATCAACTTGTCAATCTCTGATTTTGCTAGCACAATATAGAATTTCTTTTTTTAATGTGATCTTATTTCTCAGTCTGTCCTGAGGAAATGTGAAAATACTAGTTATACAAGAGAAAGAGAAATAACCATCAGGGCAGAGATGACAAAGAGCCCAGGGACTCAAGTCAGGGCTTCGCGTGGAGACTCAAAGAGGAAGGAGGCAGGTGGTAGTTAGAGAAGCAGCAGACTGGCAGCTGGCCAAGGTGCGGACTCCCAGGGAGTCTGTCAATCCCCCCATTGTGCCATTTCCTCAGCATTTCTGTGTCTTCTTAAGGCAAGGATGCATATTTCATCTCATCTTTTATTTTCTTTATGGTTTAATTATGAGAAGAGAAGAGAAATCTAGGCATGAAGAAGGGTTCTGTTTTCCCCCCAAGTGCTACATCCGTTAGAGGTTGCATGTAAGTGAATTAATCCCCAAAAATATCTGAGGGGGAAGGCACATATTGTTCTTGGGTTTAGTCACCAGAGATTGCCAGGGCCTCATTCCAGCGTCCTATCCCTGGTTGAAAAATAAGTACTTAACCAGCAATGGATGCCAACACTTAAACAATGAAGAGGAAGTCTAATTTGAAAGGATTCTTTTTCTATTCCCAAATACCACTGCTTACACAATGTAGGAGTCTACTTATGATTCCTTAAGTTATACACACACACACACGCACACATGTACACATTGACCCAGGAAATATTTACCTTACTACAGTTGAACTGGTAAGTATTGGAATAAATATATAAATAAGCAATTTAGTCCTTTTGGCAAGGAGAAAATTTATCCAATAAATATATTTTGTTAAACTATTTGGTTTACACCATAGTAGAACTGTCTTGGAACACAGGGAGGAACAACTTTTAAGAAATTTCTGGGAACAACTCGTGCATATGAATCACCATAATAAAAACATGGTTAATATAATATAAAAATATTAGTATGGACGCCAGTATGAGTTGGTATGTGTACTAAGGCTTTCTTCCTCCTTCTAGTCAAAAAAAGTTTTCCAATAGCCAGACCTACCACCCTCCTCCCTCCCCTCCCACCCTCCCCCTTTCTCAAGAAAATTTCCTCTTCCTCATTTGTTTGGACTTGTGTGATACCAAACATAGGAAGGGGTGGGGGAGGAGAGGAACTGAAGGGGCAGGAGGTCAAGGGGAGGTTTTGGGCCTGGGGATTGAGTGGATGCACTTTGCAAGGCAAGCACAGTATATGGAGAAGGCTGATGGGAAAGAACAGAAACAGGATTTCATCCTGAGGCACCATGTTGCTGTTCACTCCATTCTTCTGTCTCTCCCCAGGTGATATCAACACTGCCCCCTGACCGCCCATAGAGTTAAAAATCATCCTCATTCTGATGATCCCTAAATTTGCAACTCAAACTTTGACTGCTCCTCCCGCTCCCACCCAGCTCCAGACCCACTTAGATTTTAAGAAGTATCTCAAAACCTGTCTTAGCCAAAACAAGACAGCTGATTAACATTCCCCCCAGATTTGTGTCTCCCGCAGTCTTCCCCAGCTCAGTAATTAGCAGCAACCCGGTTTTCAAGTGGGACCTAAAGGATCATCCTTGATGTCTCCCCTTTCCTGTCCACACTTGTAATCACTCCTTCAGGGAGTCCTCTCAGGTGTCCCTTCAAATATAATCAAAATGGCACTGGAGGAGTCGGTGGCATCGGAGGAGTAGAATGGGGATAGCGTTGATGCAAATCTGGGTTCTCCTTTCATTGTTTGTTTCTGCCCGAGGCCACCGTCTGCCTGATCCCAGGTCTACCAGCCTTTAGACCAGACTGTCTGCCCTTTCTTCTCCTCTACCTCCCTCGCTATCAGGTCCAGAACTTTGTCTTTACAAATAAATTGTTGAGCAAGAGTCCAGGTACAAAAGAATGCATACTGTATGCCTGTATTCCTGTAGCAATTCTCAAGCAGGCAAACTACCATCATGGTAGTGATCCATGATGGGGGGCGGGGGGACAGAGGGGGATGGTGACTGGAAGGAATTTCCAGGGGGCTTTCAGTGAGCTGGTCTTTTTGTTTCTTGGTCCAGACACTGTAACACGAATGTGTTCACTTCAGGAAAATTCTTTGCATTTGTGTTCCTCTCTGAACGAGCAGAGATATACTTCAATAAAAAGTTTACTTCAACAAAAATGTTATCGAGACATTTGGAGAAGATTAAACAATTACTTCTGAACCAAAGATGTTCGTCAAACGTCAAAGCATCTGCCTACTGAAGATATATGACTTCATCCTTGGTGCCCAAAGAGATTCCAAAAATGCATCCTCGTTCGCCAACAAATGAACCTTTCCTCCCATAATACAAAATCACTCATGTTCTTAATTCGACTAAAAGAAAAAAAAATAGGAATCAATCACTGCTAAACTTCAGAGACTTATTAGAACATCTGAAATGTGAGCAATGTAACAAAAACTTGGGTAGGGACCGTCTGGGGTAGGTAACGTGACGCATGTAACAGAAGCCAGTGCTCTGCTGAGCCTGTCAAAATAATCCTGAGACTCCCACTGAATCAGACTGTCCTCTTTCTTTAAAGACCCTAGCAGAGCAACTGTGTCTTACCATATGTCTACCTTCCTTTTTTTTTTTTTTTTTTTTCCTGATTGTCTAAAATGGGAAGGATGGAACCCAGAGGAACTCTGGCCAGATGTTCACTGCCCTCCTTGCAGACAGCTCCTGCTGACATCCCTAGGCTCGTCTGCCAAAGGTGGGAACCTGTCTGGGTTGCCAGTGACAACAATGGAACCCCTGCTGGTGCCATTTGAAAAGGCCAGGACAACACCCCCCATAAATAGCCCCCCACCAGCCTGCCTCAGGTACTGAGATCCCACCATCAGTACTTCCTGGCCTCTGCAGCCCCTCTCCACTCCACCCTCTGCCAGCACTCACTAGATCTTTCACTCCGGGCTCAGAAGGGCCCGGCTATCAGTTCTCAGGACATATTGTGACCTGAGGCAGTGCCAAGTTACCCAACTTGTAACCTAAGCTATTCTCAAAGCATCTGCAAGGCAGAGGAGAAAAAAATGGGGAGTTTTATGTTTGATTCATTCACTCAGCAAGTACTTAAGGAGTACTACTTCACCAGGCACTGTTCTCGGCTCTAGAAGCACAGCAGTGAGTTTATACCATTAAATTTTAGTGACAGACAACAAACAAAACAGATAAACACATTATATAGTATATTAGAAAGTGATGAAGTGAGGGGCGCCTGGGTGGCTCAGTCGGTGAAGCATCCGACTTCGGCTCAGGTCACGATCTCGCGGTCCGTGGGCTCGAGCCCCGCGTCGGGCTCTGTGCTGACAGCTCGGAGCCTGGAGTCTGTTTCGGATTCTGTGTCTCCCTCTCTCTCCGTCCCTCCCCCACTCACACTCTGTGTCTCTCTCTGTTTCAAAAATAAACATTAAAACAATTTTTTTTTTAAAAAGAAAGTGATGAAATGTAATGAAGAGGATGAAGAAAACAGAGTAGGAAGAAGCCAGAAACTGGAGAATGGTCACAAACAATGCTGATTTTTTTCTTAAAAAGTACTGATGTGGTCATCATAAGGAAAATCAGAATTTCGTCAGACCTCCACACACTTATGATCAGGTTCAGTATTGTTGTATTTTGAATTCCATGTAGGGGTGGAAAAAGTGAGCATTTGGAGTCCCTAACCTGTCCCTGACCTGAAGCAGGGGTATTAAATGTGCTCACTAGCCTCAGTCTGAGCTCAGTGTGGTCACCGCTGTCCGCCTAGGCCCTTGCGTCCCAGTTCTGATCATTGGCGTTCACCTGATGGTGGACAGACCACAGCCCTCCACTACGGCCCTGTGACTCGTGTGGATCTTCAAACGCCCTGACTCTGAACACCTGTTCTGCTGGTCTTTCTGAGTCCCATCCTCCCCCGATGCTCCAATGCTTATGGCCTGTTTTCTCCCTCTTCTTCAGCTAGTCTGGTTTTGGAAACCTGGGGGCAGGGTTGTGCCCTTGTCCTTGACAGTAGCCATCCCCAAAGTCTAAAAACTCCTCTGGAGTCCAGTCCAGAATGAGGCACCTTGAGGTTGCACAGCCCAGTCCCTCAGCCTGCCTGACTATCCTTTCACGGACATCCACTGATCGCTGCCCATGTTAGGACAAACCGTCTGTTCCGCGGTCCTTCAGGTATGGGAGCAGAGTTTGTCACACCCTGAGAGACTAACTGCTCCTTGAAGCACTCCTTAGCTGGCCTAGACTCTGGCTTCCTGCCACCTTCACACCTGTGAGAAAATCTAATTTAAGACCCAGACCTCCTCTCCAACAGCTGGCCCTTTCAAGTGCACATGTACACTATCATTCATTTCCTTGAGTCACCCCCTCCCCAGCCAGTGTTTTTTTCACAGCTTTATTTAAGAATAATTGACATTTACTGATTTTTTTAAAAAGTAAATTAAGAGTTGTGCACCCATCACTACATTCCAGCATTAGAATATTCCCAGCACCCTCAAAAAGATCCCTCATTTGCAATCTATCCCCACCCCCATCCCCCGGCAACCACTAACCTACTTTCTGTCTCTATAGATTTGCCTTTTCTGGACGTTTTATGTAGATAGAATCATATCATATGTGGTCATTTGCACCTCGCCTCTGTCCCTTAGCGGACTGTTTCTGAGGTTTATCCATGTCGTGGATGTTTCAGGGGTTCAGTCCTTTTTATGGCACAGATACGCCGTGTTTTACTTCTCTGCTCACCTGTCGATGGACATTTGCACTGTCTCAAGATCTGAATAATACAGCTCCATGAACATTCACGACCAGTCTTTGCATGCACACGTTTTCGTTTCTCTTCAGATTTTTTTTGTGTGTGAATATCCTCTTCCAAATATAAATAGAAGTAGTCCATGACGGGTTGGCTTAAATTCCTGCAGCTTAAGAACTGGGGGGGACGTCAGGGAGGAGAAAAGGGTAGATGGGAAAGGAGAGAGAGCAGTGGATTTGTCTCCCTAGGAGGAAAAGAGGGAAGGCAGAGGCAATCACGCTCCCACTCGTATGTTTTGCTCAGTAGTTTGGACGGAAGTAAAATAAAGTGGCCTCTGGGGGGTTGTAGCTCCAGGCAATCATAACATTTCGTGAAAAAGCCAATCCATCGCTGAGATGTCTTCAAATACATGAACCGTCCGCATGTGTTGATTGCAGGCCTGGGTGTCATCCTTGACTTCTCTTTCAAGAGAAGTCCTTGAAAGACTTCTCGTTCTTTCTCCAACAGGTTCAATCTCTCTCAAATGTCCTCCATTCCATGCCTTCACTCTAGTTCAGGCCCTTATCCTTTCTTGTTTTGTTTGTTCTTATCTCCTTGTTTGCTCACTGAATCCTGTCCATACCATTCTCTGCACACTTCTGGAATAGTCTGTCACTCTCCTAACCAAACTGATCGAGATCTCAACACCCCGGCTTGTGTCTCAGCTTCACCTCTCACCAGCAGCCCCCCCCCTTTCCTTCCCGTAAACCCACACTTTACACTCAGCCTTTCTCAAATACTTTGTCTCCCAAATATCCTGCTTCTCCTTGCAGGCTTTTGAAACTGCCTCTGCCTGACGCTTTTTCCTCCTTGACCTGCCCGGCTACTGCCCTTCCTCAAGTCTCATCCAAGGCACCACTTGTCTCTGGAGGCCCCCTATGGCCCGCACAGAATCGGGGCAGGCACCCAGAAGTCATCTTGCCTCGTTGTAACATCTGTCACCTGGTGCACCAGCCCGTTTATATGTCCTTCCTCCCCTCTAGATCAGAAGTCTCCTGAAGACCAAGGCAATGACCTCTTCACCACGCAGCCATCTTGGGCTCCGGTATGGTACATATTTATTGAAAAATGTCACCAAATGTCAAAAAAAAAAAAAAAAAAAAAAAAAACAGAGAGAGAGAGGTGTCCAGAAGAAAGCACTGGAAGGAAAGCATGGAACCATCCACTCTTTTGTGTCTTTATTAATCCAAAAATGTTATTCGCACACATAGGAAGAATGGCAACGACTTCAAGATGGCAGCTATTGGATCAGCTGTGAGAGTATCTCACATGATGCTGTTCATTGAGCAGCATGTGAGTATCTAGGGCTGGTTCCACCGCTCAAGAGCCGGGGCACTTGGTGCAATTTACTCTGCCTCTCTCCATCTGTCCAAAGAGCTGCTTATCTCACAGGACTATTGGGTGAACCTGGTAGGTGAATGCGGATTGTGGCGTTTTCAAATTACAGGGTAATTTATAAATATAAGCGATTACTATGTACTTCTATTCCTCTGCTTTTTCAAAATAAACCTTTGCTGTCTTAGAAATTGCACTTACAATAATTTTATTACTGAGATGAAATTATAAAACAATTCCTTGCATTAGCCTCGTATTTCGACTCTTCCAAGTACTTTCACGTCCATTATCTCATTTGATCTTCGTAAATGAGATGGGGAAAGTAGCAATTAGCATCTTCATTTTATAATTAGTGAAACTGAGACCCAGAGATGAGGCGACTTACCCGACAGAAGCTATTGTAAGCTTCTGAGAAGGGACCCGGTCTTCCGCTTCCTCATTAGGTTCTGCAGCTGCCATATCAGACTTCTGAGGGTTTCAACTCTGAAATGTTTCGTCTCCCGCAACCCCAAACAACACACACGCCCACACGTACACATGTGCACACACACTCCAACCCCTAGGCAGTTGCTGTCAGCTTCACACAAAATTTCATCCAAGAAAATCCAGGGAGGTTGAGACAGAAACACATCTCAGACTCCCCGGCAGTGGGGCAAAGCACACCACTTGTTTCTATATAAAACGAAACCTCTCATTTCAGGAGCCAGTGGGGGGGGGGGGGGGGCGGGGGAGGGGGGGATCAACCGAACTTCTGCATGGAGATAATAAAAATATCTCCTGTTATTCCCTCAAGACAGTGTAGATGTGCTACCTGTTAATTTACTGTCGATTTCTTCATTTTTATGTAATCTCCTCTAGTCAAGGTAGATTTAATTCCATTTTCATCTTATGTACTTCTTTTCAAAGCTCGGTGATTTCTTTTCTATTTTTATTCATTCCTTTTGCTTCCTATCAATTTTTATATCGAGTTCCATTTGGCAAGGGGTAGTAATAAAAATATTCCTCATGCTCTAATGTTTAAATTTGCCATCGCACTTTAAGGGGGTTCTCTTTAAGAGAGAACGTCAGCCCTTCACAGGGCGCACCTCCCGGGCTTGCAGGGGGCAGGAGCGCCGCGTCCCGAACGGTTCTGCACTGTGGTCCGAAATTCTCTTCTTCTGGCATTTTCTTTTCTTTCTTTTTTTATTTATTTTTGAGACAGGGAGAGACAGAGCATGAACGGGGGAGGGGCAGAGAGAGAGGGGGACACAGAATCTGAAACAGGCTCCAGGCTCTGAGCTGTCAGCACAGAGCCCCACGCGGGGCTCGAACTCACGGACCGCGAGATCGTGACCTGAGCCGAATTCGGCCGCTCAACCGACTGAGCCACCCAGGCGCCCCTGGCATTTTCTATTTACTGAGCACCTACCGTGTGCGGGGCACTCTGCGTGCGGGGTAATCCGAGTCAGATGGGAGGTGAAAGAAGACAGCAACAGACTAAAAGCTGTTTGTGATGGCAGCACAGGTGTCATGAGGAAGGCGCCCCCCTGCCGTGCGGAGGAGGTGGCAGACAGCGACAGACACCAGCCGTTGCAAACCGTGTGCTTTTCTGCCCACCTAGATGCAAATGCGGGGTGTGGCACACTGGGACCGTTCTGCAGCGGCTGGCCTGGGACGTAGCAAATACTCTACAGACAAGCGTCTCTGGTGTGCTTGTCCAGGAGCCTGGCCCTGCAGTGGGTCCTGGAGATGTTAAGGGGAGGGGGGTGCTAATACCATTGGAGACCACAGACACGGGTTACAGACTTTCCATCTTCCCAACCTGTCAGTCCACCTCTCGTTCCCCGGGGGTCTGAAGAGAGCAGGGTGGCTCAGAGTAAGGCTCTGGAGCCAGGATGGTCTGGTTCAAATCCCAGCTCTGGGCCATTGGGTGAGTTACTTGACCCCTGTAATTGAGTTCCCTCAGCTGCACAGTAAAGGGGGATCCTTATGAGGACCAACCGAGTCGCTACAAGCAATGCTTAGAACCGCACCTGGCACAGCGAGTATCTGTTACCACGATGCGTGTTTGGTATCCCGAGGATCCCCAGCTTTGGTTTTTCAAGAAGCAGAACCCACAGGTTCTGTGGCCCCGGTTCACCCTTTCCAGGATGCCCCGGTGGACCTGGTGCGGTGGTTGAAGGCAGCAGGTGTGATGCAGCTGGGACCCAATTTTAGTCGTGCTGACATAACTGCCCCACCCGGCGGCTGCCCCCCACCTCTAACTGCCTTACAACTTCTCCGTCCCCACCCAAGCCCCTTCCTCCCATTGGGAAGTGGCACTTGTCTGAGTAAGTTTCCGGTTCGTGTGGTTACTAAGCACAGAACAGGGTAACTGCCTCATAGAAAACACTCGTGACAGAGTCATGAGGTCAGGGTGGTGGTGACTTTAGAGCAATTGACTCAAAACCCTACAGCTGGCAAGAGCCAGAGGAGAAATTGGACGCCACACCTGTCCTGTTTCCAGTGTCTGCTCTCTCCATGTTTCATCATAGTTCAAGTGTTGTGAGAAGACACACACGTATGTCCCTGCACCCCGGGAATAGACTTAAGATCCGCTGTGATCCTACTGCACCTGTATATGATGCAGGAGTGGTGAGGGGTGTTCAGGGAATCATTGCCCCCAGGTACAACTAGGAAAGGGTCACAAAATAACATCGTTTCCTACTTTATCACCCACCCGTATACCACAAACGCTCCTCTCAGGTTTAGTTATCTAGTCACTCTTTCATTCGACAAGCAAGTGTTAGCCCCTACTATGTGCCAGGCACTATTTTAGACACTGGGCTGTGTAGCAGTGAACAAAAGAGGGAAACTAATCACAGTTGGGCTTTACATTTTATTAGTGTACAGGTAGAGGAGACGGACGCTAAACAAGTAAATACATAAGCAGGCGAGTTAATTTAAGATTGTGATGTATGCGGGGCGCCTGGGTGGCTCAGTCGGTCTAGCATTCGACGTCGGCTCAGGTCATGATCTCATGGTTCGTGAGTTCAAGCCCCGCGTCGGGCTCTGTGCTGACAGCTCAGAGCCTGGAGCCTGCTTCAGATTCTGTGTCTCCTTCTCTCCCTGCCCCTCCCCCACTCACACTCTTTCTCTCTCTCAAAAATACATAAACATTAAAAAAAAATTTTTAAAGATTATGATGTATGCTGTAAAAAAGATAAAATAGGGCATTGACATAGAGAGAGTCATTCATCACTCGGCAACCAAAGTGAGCTTTTAAAAATGGGTATCGGCTCATTTCACACCCCGGCTGTCAATTGCGTTGTACTTGAAATAAAATCCAAACTCCTTTTCATGTCTTTCAAGGCCCTACATGATCTGGCCTCCCTCCAACCTTTTTCCTACCATTCTGTCCCTCCTTCAGTAATCTCCAGTTGTTCTGGCCTTCTTTCTGTCCTTCAAAAATATAAAGCTCCATTTCTATTCCAGGCTTTGGATTCGTTGCTTCCCCTTTCTGGAACATTCCGCCCCCACCAAGTCCCCTTCCATGTCCCCAGCTCTTTGAACTCATTTTTTATCTTTCAACTAAAGAACACCTCTTCAGAGAGTCCTCCCTGATTACTCTACAACCATATCATGCCAATGATCTTTCCCTTACTGGGTTTTTTTTTTTCTTCATATCTGAAAGTACGTGATTTATTTCCTTGTTGTCTCCCTCTCCTATTCATGCATGCAGGTTGTAAACTTCATGAGGGCAGGGACTCTCATTCACAGCTGCATCCCCAGTGCTGAGATCAGTATCTGTCACATAGATACTGTGACAATTGATTGAATTCAATTCAATTGATTTCAATTGATTGAATAAATGAAAGCATTTCTGCACACGACGGCCAGGAGGGAATCCTGACAATCAGAAAATGAAACATGCTTTGAAAGATGGCCCTTCAGACACCACAAAATCTTCTATTTAATAAGCCTACATAACCAAAATATTGGGAAGGAGAGACTATGTGAGAATACAAAACACAAATAGCGTAGTCTTCAGATTCCAAAGGCTCTGAAACTGGTGATAATTTGGAAAGTAACTATTTGGAAAGTACAAGCCCTGTTACAGGGCTTGTAAAGGGACGTTTGCAAACTGCTTTTCCGTCCTGGAGACCAGAAGCTGGGTCAGCACCCACCTAGCCCTTGCTATAGATGTCATAATAAACACAAAACAACATCAAAAGCCGGGGGCTGCTTTTCTAATGTGGTTTCTTTCCCTATTTTTTTCTCTTTCCCTGAAAGAAAAGCAACAGGAAATTATATAACTGATTATTCAAAGTAGTCTGTGGATTTTGAGAAGGGCCACAGAATTCCAGAGATGAGAGGAATTTTTTAAAAAACGATGGATTTGAGTAGCAGGACCTTTTGTTCAAACAAAGTATTAAGCGGAAAGAACATGTTCGTACACAGGAGAGAGATGAAAGCAGAGGAGGCCTGCTTGAAGTCAGGTTGGCCCCTCAACCCCCCGGACGCCTCCCTGGTACCCAGACAGGAGCGCAGGGGGAAAGCTCCCGAGCCGGCCTCCCCTCTCACTTCACAGGCCGTGACAAGGAAAACGCCAGCCCGTATTACGAGGGCAAATAAGGCAATCTCATTGCTGACACCCAAATCTAGGTTCCTGAGACTGGTTCATCCTTTCAACTAAAGCAACCTTTCAAAAGGATTGAATAATATATTCAAAGAGAATTCCCTGGGCCAGGCGCAACGGGCTTCCGAGTACCACCCCGTCTTGTGAGAAACACCTCATCCTTCGCTAGTCATCGCGTTGCGTCTGCTGCCGTGTGCCTGGTGGCCCCGGCCAGCCTCATTCTGGGCCGGTGTTAGCATTCATTTTTCAACTGGTCTTTTGAAAAATTGCTAAGCTCGGGATGCCATAGTTTGCAGGATTCGATTGTCTCCTGAAAGCACTGACGAGAGATACGACGCAGAGATTTGTAAAGCTGTGACAAAAGCAAGACAGACCTTAGCGGAAGGCACTCCTTTCTGTATGTTTTGCCACCTCACAGCGGGCACAGGAAGGATGCAGGGTAGAAACTAGAGACATTAGAGACCACGAGCTGGTTTCATGTCTTCATCTTTAGTTCTCCCAGCAAGGACTGGAGTATGTTACTCTACGTGTTCATCCCTTCATTCATTCAACCGATGGGTGTTTATCACTGACCAGGTACTATGCTAGGCTCTGAATATATTTAAACAAGACTGTAACCCATGGCACTTAGAGTCTGGGAAGAAACTAGCAATTACAGCGCTGACCAATGCCCCTGGAGGCTGAGCAGAGAGCCATTGTGGAGGACCTATACTTTGGCCATTCCTCCCGTATTTATACTCTTGTATAGACCCCACCCACACAGACTTCATCCACTGAGAGAGTAGTAAGTATGATGTAAGCAGAAGACTGGCAAGCTTTTGCACATGGGAGCCTTTGCATCATGTAAAGAAGCCCAAGCAAGCCACACAGAGAAAGCCACATGAAGAGAAAGAAAGACAGATAGAGAGGTTCCAGCCTTCTAGCTGTCCTCACCAATCCCATGAATTGGTGAAACATGGAAACTCCATGTTTCCAGACACGTGAGTGTAGCCATCTTGAATGTTTTGGCCCCATTTACCATCTGACTGAAACGGCATGAAGAACCCCAAGTGAGACAACAGAAGAGCCACCCAGCCGAGTCCCAACCAACCCACAGAATGACGAACAAATAAAATGTCACTGTTTTGAGTCATCAAGTTGGGGTAGTTTGCTTATTACATAGCAATGAAAACATAGCCGCCATGTACACCTTTAAAAAAAGATATCCTTGGGGCGCCTGGGTGGCTTGGTCGGTTAAGCGTCCGACTTTGGCTCAGGTCACGATCTCGTGGTCCGTGAGTTCGAGCCCCGCGTCGGGCTCTGTGCCGACAGCTCAGAACCTGGAGCCTGTTTCACATTCTGTGTCTCCCTCTCTCTCTGACCCTCCCCCATTCATGCTCTGTCTCTCTCTGTCTCAAAAATAAAAAACGTTAAAAAAAAAAAAAAAGATATCCTCTTTCGTTAAAATTGATAGCACGTTTAAATTTCGATTGATTGCTTTTTCCACTGCAATTCCTCTTTTAAAATTGTATTTTCCAAGTGATTATTGATATGGCATAATAGTTTGCTGTAAGCATGCAAATTTACTCATAAGAGCAAGAACAATAGATCGACTATTGTCTTGGAAGGAAGGCAAAAATTTCAGAATTTATAGGAGAAAGAGGAGAGGGAATCTTATTTACATTTCCTAGTAAACTGATTAGCTCGTGTCTAGCAAAGGAGTCTGTCTGGACAGTCTGTCCCGAATAGGCTGCTGAGGGTTATCAAAGGAAAGAATTTAACTGCTTATGGATTCTTCCCTGAACCAAGAGCGTTTATCAGGGAGCTCAGAGGACAGGCTGTCCCCGGGCAATGGCTCATGGTATCCCTCCATTAGACTTCATCCTGGTTACGCCAGGTCTGTCCTATTTTCCTCATCACAATCTTGCATGTTGATTTTAATGTATTCAGCTACTGTGTTCTAACCTTTTAATTAATTCTTTTAGATTTTCTCAGGGAAAATTAGATCATCTGCACAGAATCATTTTGTCTCTTCCTTTTATTAATATATAGTCACAGGCAGACCATAGCTCACCGGAGATAAAAACAGTAACTGTGGGGGCGCCTGGGTGGCTCAGTCGGTTAAGCGGCCGACTTCGGCTCAGGTCATGACCTCTCGGTCTGTGAGTTCAGGCCCCGCGTCGGGCTCTGTGCTGACAGCTCAGAGCCTGGAGCCTGTTTCAGATTCTGTGTCTCCCTCTCTGTGACCCTCCCCCGTTCATGCTCTGTCTCTCTCTGTCTCAAAAGTAAATAAATGTTAAAAAAAAAGAAAAAAAAAAAACTAACTGTGACGCACTCAGGGTCCACATCCAGTTGGTGCCAGTAACCTAGGAGGATCCCTTTACCTCAGAGGTAGTTGATCAGTGTGGCTGAGGCAGCTCTCATTTGGACCAGGGAATGTGGGCAGATGGGCCATTCAGAGTTAATTCTCACCATAAAAATTCTTCTGAAATCATCTGACCCCACAGGAAGCTCTGACTTAGAATCTGGGCAGTAACGATCCTTGCTTAGCCATTCAGCAGATGGTTAATTCCTATCACAGTATCCCTCCACAACCACCCACCACTACGGGATGCTGGGTTTATTTCCTGTAAAATCCAAGTGAGACAAGCCCTATTTGGCCGAAAATGGTTGTAATAATATACAACAAAATAGAATGCCGGGCGGGGGGGGGGTTTGAAGCCAAATTTTGTAGGTAAATATTCCACTGTCTCACTCTCCTTTTCATTGCAGATGGATGCACGCACACACACACACACACACACTCACTCAGATTCACCATTTCTATCACTCAGCAACAGCACCCACCCTACATTATACACCAAGCAGTCTTCATATGGGAATCAGGTCTCTACCGTATATTCACCCAAGTTTCTACCACGTAGTTGTAAAAATTATATATTCCGTCTAGGAAATTTGATGTGGTGCCAGGCTCAGAGGTGGAGTTTGTTGTGGAAAAGACTTAAAGCTGCTTCCTCTATTTGAAGAAAGTTGAATTTGGGGCGCCTGGGTGGCTCAGTCAGTTGGGCTTCTGACTTCGACTCAGGTCATGATCTGGCGATGCGTGACGCGGGATCGAGGGCCGCGTCGGGCTCTGTGCTGACAGCTCAGAGCCTGGAACCTGCTTCAGATTCTGTGTCTCCCTCTCTCTCTCTGCCCCTCCCCTGCTCATGCTCCCTCTCTCTCTCTCTCTCACTCTCACTCTCAAAAATAAATAAACATAAAAAAAAAAGTTCTGAAGAAAGTTGAAATTTACTCCACAGGTCAGTGGCTAAATCTCTAGGGAAAGCCCTTTTCTTCCCCCCAACCCTCAACACGTGTTTCTGAGGAAAGTCTGAATCTTCTTCCATTCAGCTAATCCTGTGGCAAGCTATTTGGGCCCACAGAGCAGGCACCCACCTGCCTGGGCGGTACAATCTCCAATGCCAAGAGACCCCGACCTTTCCCGAATACCCGAATAATTGCGACTTTCCATTTGCAAAAAGACAGAAATGTCCTATGTTGAAGATTCTTCTGTGATTCTGAAACAAACCTTCGGGATCCAGGATCAACCACTGTCACCATTAAAAGAAGCTCCTTATCTCTGAACTTTGTTTCCTTTCCTCCAACCCATTTGAAAGGGTGTCTATGCCATTAGCCCCCGATTAAATTTTATTATGACTTGTGTAAAAAGGATTCAGTCTGCTTTGGCCGGGATGGTCAAGTCTAGCCCTTGCCTTCACAAAGGGATTGCAAAGCTAAGAGCAGAAATACCAAATAGTCTGGGCGGGGGGGGGGGGGGGGGGGGGGGAGAAAAGTAAGAGAAAAGATGTAAGACTGATGTATTTTGAATGGGAGGTAGGAGCAGAGGTTAAAGCCTGGGTGGGGGGCACCTAAGGGACTTTGGGCCCCCGGGGGTAAAAATCTAGACACATTGGGGTACAGAGAGAAAGAGGAAGTCATGCAAGCATGGGGAGGGGGGGAGTAATGGCAAGAAAAGGCAAACTTTGCCCCACTTTCCTTTTTTCTGTGTCCCAAGCCTCATTGTAGCCGCCGCCTCTTACCAGGCACTGGTACCGCAGGCTCGTGGAGCTCTTTGCAGGCATCACATCATCCGATCTTTACGTTTCCCAGTAGGTTCAACACTGGTTTGGAGGGAAAGCACAATTGGAAAAATATCCTGTTTTACAGCCTTATAGGACAACGTGAGATAAAGAAGTGCTTTCGCAAGCTCTGAAGCATCACGGAGTAGGTCAGGTGGTACTTAGTTCTACCGTTTTCCATCATTTCACTTGCAGGGACTGTTTCCAATGTCTGTGTGGGAGAAGGAGGTCTTCTGTTCCTATAATTCCCACTCCCCGTTGGGCAGACTGCACTCAGTAAAAGAGCCAAGGGACAGATGAAAGTGATTAGTGCCACGAATATAATTGATCACATGCCATTAAAAATAAAATAGGCTACCATCAATGCCCAGGATGAGCTTAACACACAAAAGATGGATAATCAATACTTGTTAATTGACTCAACGTCAGATTGAGTTATTTTGTGTGCCTGTAGAACGGAGAGATTTCAGACTGGCTCACGCAAGACCTGCTCCAACCCTCTTCCAGGAGACCTTCCTATACCATGAGTAGTTATTATAGTTTCTTTTTCATTTGAAACCTCCGTTCTTCTCCCTGAATGTTCATTCTTTCTTTTGGGCCCACACACCCCACCTCGCCCCTGTTGGCGGGTGCCTTCAAATGTGCAGGAGGTCCTTGCTTGGCTTATGGGGCAGACTGTCTAGATGCCCCTTTGTGAACAATGCAAATTATGGCTTCCTCTGTCCATTTCACACTCCCCATTGACTTCACATCCTTCAGACTTCTGTTCAAATGACTCTCCTACTGAGGCTGCCTTCCATTCGCTTCGCCATTGGAGCTGCAACTTTTGGTGTTTCTTCCTTATATCTCTCCAGTGGACCTTCGGAAGGAAGATGAGCGTGTGTGTTCGGTCTTTGATCAGAAAACCATCCTTAATCAGGAAACCTCTAAATGTACGTCTAGACTTGTGTGGCTCCTGGAAGATCATCTGCTCTTGCATGTCTCAGGGGGAGGAGGGCAGAGGAGGAGCTTCTCATCGAAGAACTAGGAGCGTGCTCAGGTGGATTTTCTTGCCCTGGACTGGAAGCAAGGAGCCGTCTTGGGCTGAGGACCCTCATTCCACAGCTTTCTCACTATGGGAGGGTGAGTCGCGTGGGAGCCTGCTAGGAACCAGGCACAGACCCTGAGGTTTTATTCAGGGCCCGAAGGCCCCAAGATCCAGCATTTCCCAACGTTCCAGAAAAGTGGTTGACATCCCTGTCTGGACCTACTCTGCTTGGGAACATGGAGACTGTGGACTCTATCGACACTTGGAATGTCAATGGGACAGAAAACAGCCCTGCGGAGTAATATAACAGAAGGTGTGAGAAGCCCAGGAGAACACCAGAGAATATGTTTCTGGTTACTCAGGGAGGGAACCCTAGGAGAAAAATTGATTTTGTCACTCAGAGTATTTTTTCATTGTTGTATTGCAATATTAAAACACATATTATCTTAAATTGTGCCTCAAACTGTGGCTATGAAACATATTTGTTGGCAATATTTAAATCTATGTTTTTACTTTGTTACAGACAATCATTGTTTACCTCAGTGCTCTAGTCTGCATTTAGCTTGAAGGACGTTCTCGAGCCACTTTTCGGTAAGAATTTCAGAGCTAAAAGGGAAAAGGGTAATTGTTTAGCAGTTTGAATTTGCTTTGCCCTCCTCGGGTGACATCCAGGGGTGTTGATCAGTGTCACCCAGGGCATGTGACGCTATGGGGAGGGCGAGAAAGCTGTGATGCCACGAGTCCCTGACCTCTGCGTTAGGCTGGCTGCAAATGAAAACTGGTGGGGTGGGGTAGCTATGGAAACCATGAAGGAGATGTTTTTTTCTTTTCTTTCTTTCTTTTTTTTTTCTTTAATGCACAGGAATTAGAACAAAATGACCGGCTTCCATTTTCCTCTTTCCATCTGTAACAAAAGTT
This sequence comes from Panthera pardus, assembly GCF_024362965.1. Lineage (NCBI taxonomy): Eukaryota > Metazoa > Chordata > Mammalia > Carnivora > Felidae > Panthera > Panthera pardus. The sequence continues at coordinate 67,301,193 of NW_026526991.1, read as the reverse complement.
CTGTGTCCTGGTTTCTCCCTTCACTTAGAGTAAATTATCAGGGGAAGAACGTCATGAAGACCTGTTATTGCCACAGTGGCATTTCCTCTTTCCATCTTTCTCTGGATGCATTTTAAAGCCATTTGTTAGAGCGAACAGCAAGTCAGCTCCATTTTCCCCGAGAATTCTTTCCTTGGCACAGGTGATTTTGTAGAGAGGAGCTTCTCCAAGGAGCCTCTTTCAACGCCATGGACATCAGAGGATGTCACTGTCAAGGTGAGGAGGCTGAGGTCTGCAAAGACAAAGTCACCTTCTCAAAGGCCTCTCGGCCCCCAGGCAGGTGTGAGTCCCCAGAACCACATTTGTTTCCATGGCACAATGTGTGAGAGTTTCAGGAAGTCATCTGTCCTCAGTCTGTTTCCTTTTCTATATCGGCTCTTTTTGCCTCAATCAAAAATACACACTTCATGACTTCCTGGCATTTATAACTTACCCCTCTTAGTGGAAACTTTCTGCCTTTCCTCCTTTTGTGGACAACATATCAGCTATTGGACTCTGAATTTTTAAACAGTATAATTTTTGCCTAGCCCCAGGCGATGGTAGCTCTACTTTGTGCCTGAGCTTCCCATCATCAACTGTCACTCTGTGCCCACTTGTTCTATTAAAGTGTCATCAGGGAGGCCCACAGTTGATCCTGGGAAAAGAATCCAGCTCCAGCAGGAGCTGAATCACCCAGTGTTGTGGGTCCACTGGAAAAAAAAAGGGGGGGGGACTCCATGCAGCATATTCATTTTCTTAATTATTCTTACTTATTATGCACTACCATAAATAGGGATTGTTATTAATTCACTCTCCCCAGAGATGCCCCCAATCCATTTCAAAGACTATAGTACTAACTACCAGAGGTAATTTTATATTCACTTTGTTTTATTCTGTTCTACCTTCTAAATCAGAGTACGTCCCGGTCTGTTTATACATTTTTCTGTTGATATTCATGCCATCGATGAAAGAAGTTTGTCCGTACAAGTAAAGTCCCTAAGATTCTTATAGATGACAGAAAACAAGTTCCTGAGGCAGTGGGAGAACATTCTCCAATTTAACTCATGAGCCCCGAAGGCTGGCGTGTCACTAACTAGAAAACAGCAAAAGAACAAAGCCACTCCGGTATCTCTTTTGATCTCATTCAGTTAAGAATTGAGGTTGTACTCCCCAACAGACACAAATATTTTAGTTCTAAGTACCGTGGGCCCCCCTTATCTGTGGGGGATACATTCCAAGACCCCCACTGGGTGCCTGAAACCAGATAGCACTGAACCCTATATACGTTATGATTTTTCCTATACATACGTTCCTAGGGTAAAGTTTAATTTATTAGTTAGGCACAGAAAGAGATTAACAACAATAAGAAATAATAAAATAGAACAGGTATAATAATACATGCTGGTAAAAGTTATTTAGGAATGTGCTTTCTCTCTCTCTCTCTCTCTCTCTCTCTCTCTCTCAAAATATCCTATTGTTCTGCCCATACCTTTCTTCTTGTGATGATATGTGAGAGGATAAAATGATGAGATGAGTGAGGTGAATGATGTCGGTATTGTGACGTAGCCCAAGGCTACTATTGACCTTCAGACTGTATGTCAGAAGGAGGCCCGTGGGCTTCTAGAATGCAGTTCACCATGGCAATTGATACTGTGCGTGAAGGAGAATACCACAGCTGATGCTCAGGAAGAGGAAACCCGCCTAATTTAAGGGACATTTTGAAAGAGGCTTTGTGCTTTGGAAAAGTTTTTTTTTTTTAATGTGTATTTATTTATTTTTGAGAGAGAGCACGAGCAGGAGAGGGGCAGAGAGAGAGGGAGAGAGAGAGAATTCCAAGCAGGTTCCATACCATCAACACAGAGCTGGATGCGGAGCTTGAACTCAAGAACCATGAAATCATGTCCTAAGTCAGATCAAGAGTCGGCCAACTGAGCTAACCAGGTGACCCCTGGAAAAATTTTAATGTATGGGGTAGAGTAGGTAGAAATAAAATTTATTGTAGATTTGTACCACTGTTGGTCTGAAAGAGTGGTCCACTTTTTTTTTTCTTTGTTAAACATTTTTTTAAGTGTTTATTTATATCTGAGATAGAGAGAGACAGAGCATGAGTAGGGGAGGGAGAGAGAGAGAGGGAGACACAGAATCCAAAGTAGGCTCCAGGCTCTGAGCTGTCAGCACAGAGCCCGATGCGGGGCTCGAACTCACGAACCGTGAGATCGGGCCCTGAGCTGAAGTCGGTCGCTCAACCGACTGAGCCACCCAGGCGCCCCAAGAGTGGTCCGCTTTTAATGTTCTCAGGCACAGCTGGGGCACAGATATGGCACCACAAGTAACAACTTATAGAAAAAATCGGTAATTGGATTCCTTGCTCTTTTATTTATTTGACTATGAAGCACTAGTCAGAAGATGCAGTGAGATCAAATATATTGGGGCTTCATTTGGGCGTAAACATGTACTAGCTAATTGACACTAGGCATGTTACCCAGCCTTTCCAGCCCTCGACGTTACAATCATGAGAATGGGGATGATACTAATACCTATTGGACTGAGGTCTTTTTTAATGCCGGTGCCGGTACAGGGTAAGTACTCAGTGGTAGCTATTATTTAGCTCTGGGATTTTACTGAAATGTGCAAAACCTTACCTTTCCCACAGACTCTAGACAGTTAAACACCCTCCTCAGTGTTTTCTGTGAATTCCCTGGGGATGTATATCTTCATGCCCCCGGCTCAGGGGACATCTTTCTTACAGTCCTTACAAGGTGATGCACTTCAAAATAAAGAGTCTGGAAGATCTAATTGCTACTAAGTGCAGAATCCTGGACCTTCCTTAATTGTGAACTTAAATTTGCCATTATGCATTTTTAAACCCATGTTTAAGAACCCCGTTCTATATTCAACCGCTGACATTTTCAGGTCTCTCTTTTGTGGAATAAGGACAGCACAAGTGCAAAATGAAGGACGGTTCTCCAGTGTGTATACTGGCTTTAGAGTTTTCTGAGGGGAATGCCATGAAATGTGCCCCCAGTGTCGCGAGACTTTTGCAAGCCAGCTGGGGGACCCAGGCCCATCCGAGATGACATCTAGTGTGGGAAGAGAGCATAGCGAAGCACCTGCAAGTCCCCGGGGAGCTGCATCTAGCTCTCCAAGTGTTAACAAATGTTGTCGGGATGTTGTGCCTTTTCTCCTCCTCACTAGCTCTGGAGGAGCATGCTGAACAATAACAGTAAAAGAAAGGCAATGACAGCCACACTTCATCCTCAGCCATTTCCCAAGGAGGTGACAGATATTCACCAGCAGTTTCTCACAGTCCTGATTCGGTACTCCCTGGGCCCACTCCTCACAGGATCCAGAAGCACTGGCGTGTTCCACCTGCCTCAGTTATCTGCCAGGATTGGGGTATTTTATACGCTGGTGGATTAGAGACCATGGGACTGTGATTTTGGAGCTGGACTCGCCATTTTAGTGCGTAGGATTCTAATGCCTCGCTAAAGATAAGCACCTCCTCTTGACTTTTAAAACTCTTTTTTTTGTACCATATGCGAACCTTGCCCCAGTGTCCTGCTCATGCTAGATGCTCAGAAGAGTTGGTTGACTGAGTTGAAGCTCTTCTTCCTCTGATGGTACCATCCTGCTGACGCTAAAGGAGAACACACGCACAGCCTGCATGTCGCAGAACCTCTCTCACAGCGAGCATGTCACAATGGAATGACTATGTCACGTTATTACGTGGAGCTGTATTGGTTTCTTTCCTTCATTCTTTGTTTTCAAATTGTGTTTTCTGGGGCCCTAAAAGAATAAAGAATGAGCTCAGGGCCAACTGCATGCCTCTTACAAAAAAAAATTTTTGATGTGTATTTATGTTTCAGAGAGGGAAAGAGGGAGACAGAGTGTGAGCGGGGAAAGGGCAGAGAGAGAGAGAGACATAGGATCTAAAGCAGGCTCCAGGCTCCCAGGTGTCAGCACAGAGCCTGATGTGGGGCTCAAACTCATGGACCGCGAGATCATGACCTGAGCTGAAGTTGGATGCTCAACCAACTGAGCCACCCAGGCACCCCCGAGTGACTCTTAAAGACAACTCCTTTTATGCAGAAATTCGCCAATGTTTTGAGTTTATTGTCTAGAACTCTTAATTTTTTACCTGAAGGGTTTTATCTTTCTCAGTTTCTACCCAAGGGGAGAGAAGTGGATTGGGGTGTGTATATTTTTCAGTTTCCCCGGGCTTCCAGTTACCCAATCACAAGTCAGGTGGTCCCTGTCTTTTGAGATGCTGATTTACAGTGATGTCGTACAGTCAAGGACAACATAAACCCAAAGAAAGAAGGAAGGAAGGAATGAAGATAAGAGCAGAAATCAATGAAGTTAAAAATAGAAAAGCATTAGAGAAAGTTCATGAAACAAAAAGGTGGTTCTTTGAAAAGATCAATCAAATTGACAAACATCCTGCAAGACTGAGAAGGAGAAAAAAGGGAGAAGACACAAAATACCAGTGTCAGGAATGAAATGGAATGCCGGTCAGAACCTGTACACATCAAAAGGGTAATACCTCAAAAACACAGACTACCATAACTTATCCTATATGAAGTAGACAATTTGAATAGCCCGATGACTATTAAGGAAATTGACTTAGTAATTTTAAAACTCTCCAAAAAAAACAAAACAAAACAAAACAAAACAACTCTAGACCCAGATAATTTCATTGAAGAATTCTTCCAAATGCTTAAAGGAGAATGAACACAGATTTCTATGCAATCTCATGTACAAAATAAAAGATAAAGGGAAAACTTCTCGATTCACTTTATGAAGCTAGTATTACCCTAATAACAAAACCAGACAAAGACAGTTCCAAAAAAAGAGAAAAGTACAGACCAATTAACCTTCATTAGTATTTGTCCAAAAAATTTTAACAAAATGTTAGCAAGCAGAATTCAGCGATATATAGAAAGAATTATATACTATGCACAAGTGGGCTTTATTCCAGGAATGCAAGGCTGGTTAAATATTCAAAATTAAATCAATGTGAATCACAACATTAACAGGCTAAAAGAGAAAAGTTGCATAATCTTATCAATAAATGCAAAAAAAATTTTTGAAAAAAATTCAATAACCATTCATGATTTTAAAAAAACTTTCTGAAAGGAGGGGAACTTCCTCAACTTAGTAAAAGATATCTACAAAAAAATCTCTAGCTACCATTACAGTTAACAACAAAAGAATGAATGCTTTCCTCATACAATGAAGAATCTTATCACTGTTGTCTGACAAAATACAGGAAGATCTGTCCAGAGCAATGAGGCAAAAAAAAGGAAATAAAGCACATCAGATTGGAAAGGAAGAAATAAAATTGCCCAGATCTGAAGATTCCATGATATTCTACATACAAAATATCAAGGAATCTACACAAAACTCCCAGAACTTACAAGTTCTGCAAGGTCACAAAATATAAAACCAACATGCAAAAATCAATTCCATTTCTATATACTAGCAACGACCATCTGGAAACTGAAATCAAAAAATACAAAACCATTTACAACTGCTTTAAAAAGTGAAGTACATGGGGACACCTGGGTGGCTCAGTTAAGCGTCTGACTCTAGATTTCGACTCAGGTATGATCTCATGGTTCATGGGTTCAAGCCTCCCATGTCAGGCTCTGCACTGGCAGTGTGGAGCTTGCTTGGGATTCTCTCTCTTTCCCTTTTCCTCTCCCTCTTTCTTCCCCTCCCTGGGTTGCTATCTCTCTGTCTCTCAAAGTAAATAAATAAACTTAAAAAAAATTTTTAAGTGAAATACATGTCCAGGACTCGTACACCAGAAACTACACAACACTGGTGGGAAAAAATCAAAGATCGAAATAAATGGTGTGAGATATTCTCTGTTTCTGGATCAAGAGACTCAACATAATAAAGATGTCCATTTTTCAAAGTTGATATACAGCTTACCGCTATCTGTATTAAATCCCAGCAAGATTTTCTGTAGATACGGCAAGACTATTGTAAAGTTTACATGGAGAGGTAAAGGAACTAGAATGGCTAAAACAATTCTGGAAAAGAAGAAAACAGTGAGAAGAATCAGTCTACCTGATTTTAAGAGTTGTTATGTAGTTGTGGTAGTCAGTACTGTGTGGTATTAGCAAAAGGATAAGACACGTCCATCAACAGAAGAGAGAGAACCAAGAAATCGCTCCATAAAATATGGCTCCCTGACTTTTAACAAAAGTGCAAAAGCAGTTTGATGGAGGAAGGATAGCATTGCCAAGAAATACGCTAGAGCAATTTGATATCCACAGACCAAACAAAAATAAAAAGGTTGACCCACATCTTGTCTCATATATAAAAAAAAATTTAACTCTAAATGGGTTGTAGGCTTAAATGTACAACAACTATAAAAATTTTAGAAGATTAGACAGAAGAGAATCTTTGAGAGTCAAAGGTCAGTAAAGAGGTCTTTGACATGACACCATAACAGAACATGTTAATAAATTGGACTTCATCAAGATTTAAAACTTGTGCTCTGTGAAAAACCTTGATGAAAAGACAAGGCACAGAGCGGGAGACAAAAATGATGAGCCACATACCTAACAAAGACTCAGACCTGGAATAAAGAATTCTCAAAACTTCACATTCAAAAAACCCAAACAATATAATTAGCAAATGGGCAAAAGACACGAAGACACATTTCCCTGAGGAGGGTATAGAGATGGCAACTGAGCATATGAAAAGATTTTCAACGTCACTAGCCATTAGGGAGGTACGAATTAAGACCATGATGAGATATAAAAATGGCTAATATCAAATGTAGTGACAATACCAAATGCTGGCGAGGGTGGAGAGAAACAAAATCTCTCATATATTGCTGATGGTATCGTAAAATGATACAACCCTTCCGGGAAATAGTTGAGCCGATTTTTTTAAAGTTAAATATAGAGCTACCACGTGACTCAGCAATGGTACTCCCGGGCATTTATCTCAAAGAAACGAAAACTTATGTCCACCCAAATACCTATACATGCTTGGTCATAACAGCTTTATTTGTAATAGCTAAAAACTGGCAATAATCATAACATCCTTCTGTAAGTAAATGGTTAAATAAGCTATGTATTTCTACACCACGGAATACTACTCACCAATAAGGAGTGGGTTGTTTTGTTTTGTTTTGTTTAATTTTTAAGGCCTATGTGATTATAGTTCTCCTCGCACCCCGCACTCAAACATTTCATGGTTTTCAGCTTTTGATGGGTCTGGACAGCTGGGCTACATCCTGTTGAGCATTTGAGCCATGTTACAGAGGTACATCTTTACCTTTGTGCTAATGGAAAACCATGAAATGTTTGAGGCTCTCTGAGGCTCCCTAACATCCAGCCCCACTCAACACGTTCACTTAATGGTACATCTACCTGTATTCGGGAGACCATCAGCAGTCTCTCCACCACCGTGGTATTCTCAAGGTAATACCATTCAAAACAAAACAAAACTTCCTCTCCTTCTTTTCATTCTTTCTCCTTTGTTAAATTGGAAAATCCAAGTTCAGGTTATTCACCAAAAGCAAGCCATGTAAGTTCTCTGAGGCTCAATTTTCCCACTTGAAAAGTAGGGATTGGGGCGCCTGGGTGGCTCAGTCGGTTGAGCGTCCGACTTCAGCTCAGGTCACGATCTCACTGTTCGTGAGTTCGAGCCCCGCGTCAGGCTCTGGGCTGATGGCTCAGAGCCTGGAGCCTGCTTCCGATTCTGTGTCTCCCTCTCTCTCTGCCCCTCCCCCATTCATGCTCTGTCTCTCTCTGTCTCAAAAATAAATAAACATTTAAAAAAATTAAAAAAAAAAAAGTAGGGATTAATAATCTCCATCTGACTGGAGTCATGTGACACCCAAATGAAATCGTGCACCTGGAAGTAGTTTAGTATACCATAAAGCACTATAATATAAAGAACTGTCATCCACAACCCAAAACTCATCCCATGAAATCTCTGAGGCAGGAGTGGGGAATTGGGTAAAGAGGGGCCATCTTTGGAAACAACCAGAACATTTGCCACCCAAAGCTAAGGGGGCAAAGGAAAGATTTCTGAGCATCTATCGTGCACCACTGCCAGTTCGAGGTGTTTTCCCCCTTGACTGGAACTCGTTAAATATGTGTAATGAGTCACATTTAATCATAAGAACAGGTCGTTGAAGTTTGAAATAGTGAAAAACTGCCTGACTTTGTAGAAATGTCGGTAGAAATGGATTGCTCTGAACGTCCCATGTGATGGCATCTACATTATCTCTGTTCTCTGAGAGCTACCTGGGCTGGCATAACTTCTGCTGATTTCACATCAAGCCCCAAACATGGATGAACTACCACCCCTGGGGTTTACACTGGCTTTTATACAGCCCCCTTCACCCAAGGTAAAGCATTGCTTCAAAAGGGTCATTATTGTCTTGTCTCCTGGAATGTCACTGTGGTCAATAAATCAATCCATCGAGTGCTAACTGATTACTTTTTACAAGGTGCTATCCCACCTGCTGGTAGAGGAGGTGGCCACCAAGGAGGAGAAAGAAGCTAGGAGGACAAAGAAGGATAGAGCATAGGCCCAGTTCTGAAAAATTTTACAATCATTTGAAGAAGTAGTGTATACACACGTCAGATGTTAAGGTATCACGTCCAACATAAATAATTGCTGAATGAATGCCTAACTGATGGGAAATTAGACCAAAGTTGCTACTGGAGTTTAGAGTATGGCAAGAACTTTTAGTCTGTGACATTTTTACAGAAGAGAAGATATTTGAACTAAGCCTGAAAAGATAGTCTCAGAATTATATGGGAGGAGAAAAGAAGGAAAGACAAGGCCGGTAAGGTAGCAATAGGATAGGCATGATCAGAAATGGAAGGTATGCATAAAAGATGTGTAATACATTGATATGGCTGAAGAGAGGGGATGGAAGTCAGTAAAAAACAAAACAAAACAAAACAAAACAAAACAAAAACTGGAGTTCAAACTAAAAAAGAAGTTAGAGTTTATTAGTGAAGAAATAAAAGAGATTTTTCTCCTATAGGAGACCAAACAAGACATTTGGGGTTCATTTCGTTTGTTGGTTTCATGAAATTCATTATTGCTGTGCTTTTACTATCAAAACTTAAGATCTTGGGGGGCCTGGGGGGCTCCGTCAGTTAAGCATCCAACTCTTGATTTCAGTGTAGGTCATAGTCTCACACTTCATAAGTTTGAGCCCCATGTTGGGCTTGCTCCGTGCTGACAGTGCAGAGACTGCTTGGGATTCTATCTTTCCCTCTCTCTCAACGCTTTCTCTCATTCTCTCTCTCTCTCTCTCTCTAAATATAAACAAGTAAACTTAAAAAAATAAAATAAAAAATAAAAATAAATCACAGGTTCAGGATGATTGCTATATTTGTTTTATATATTCTTAAAATGTAAAAATTCCTGGGGCACCGAATGGATAAAGATGTGGTTTAGGGGCGCCTGGGTGGCTCAGTCGGTTAAGCATCCTACTTCAGCTCAGGTCACGATCTCACGGCTTGTGGGTTCGAGCCCCACGTCAGGCTCTGTGCTGACAGCTCAGAGCCTGGAGCCTGCTTCAGGTTCTGTGTCTCCCTCTCTCTCTGCTCCTCCCCTGCTCATGCTCTGTCTGTCTCTCTGTCTCTCTCAAAAATAAATAAACATTAAACAATTAAAAAAAAAAAAGAAGATGTGGCTTACATATACAATGAAATACTACTTGGCAATGAGAATGAAATCCTGCCATTTGCAACAACGTGGATGAAGCTGGAGGGTATGATGCTAAGTGAAATAAGTCAGTCAGAGAAAGATAGATATCGTGTTTTCATTCATTTGTGGAACTTGAGGAACTTAACAGAAGACCATGGGGGAAGGGGAGGGGAAAAAAATAGTTTCGAACAGAGAGGGAGGCAAACTATAAGAGACTCCTAACTATAAAGAACAAATTGAGGGTTGATTGGCGGGCACGGGGGAGAGGGGGAAAATGGGTGATGGGCATTGAGGAGATCACTTGTTGGAATGAGCACTGGGTGTTGTATGTAAGCGATGAATCACGGGAATCTATCCCCAAAACCAAGAGCATACTGTATACACTGTATGTTAGCCAACTTGACAATAAATCATCTTTTAAAAATAAGTAAATAAATAAAACTCTTAAAATTATTTGAAAAAAAATTACTGGGGCACCTGGGTGGCTCAGTCGGTTAAGCGTCCGACTCCAGCTCAGGTCATGATCTCACGGTTTGTGGGTTCGAGCTCTGTGTGGGTCTCTGTGCCGACAGCTCAGAGCCTGGAGCCTGATTCGGATTCCGTGTCTCCCTCTCTCTGCCCCTCCCCTGCTGACTCTGTGTCTCTCTTTTTCTTAAAGGTAAATAAACATTTTAAAAAATGTAAAAATTACACACATATTTCTTGTGTTTCTGTATTCTACCATTGCTGCCTGAGTGGCAGGAATTTGGGGACTGTCCTTATAGAAATTAGGTGCCCTTGTAGTTTTCTCTTTAATCTTGTGTGGCTTCCCCTTCTCATCGCAGAGAGCAAAGAGTCGTTCTGATGCTCATCTTGGAGATCATTTGTCGAATTGGTTCTTCTCCTTTCATCTTCCACCATGAAGGAAAGGGAGCTCTCTGTTCTTGAACACTTCTTTAATTCTTTAAGAGGTCTGAAGGTAGACAGAAAGAGAGACAGAAAAGAAAAAAAAAATCTGTAAGATAATATACGCAAATGTTAACAGAGGGTCACTATGGGCAGTAGAATTGTAAGTCATTTTTATGTTTTCCCTGATACTTTCCTGGATTTTCTGTATAATGTATAATGAGCATGTACTACCTGGAGAGTCAGAGGAAATATTTTTAAAAGATATATAAATACCTGTGGAAATAAAGAGGATAACTGTTCTTCTAATAGTCGCGTAATCTCATAAACATTTTCCAGGAGGCTACCCTGATAACAAATGAAGAAGCAGGTCAGTAGAGCCAGAGGCCATAAGTGCTGGAGAGCGAACCTGGCCAGCATGTGTAACCAGGGAAATGAGATACTTATTTATGTATCCCCCCACTTCAACCCAAGATGATCTGAGGCAGTTTATACATTTAAAAGACAAGGAATTCTTATTTATCTCTCTTCCCTGCCCATTTCCTAAGGACGTTGGGTTCCTATGCAGAGGAGACATTTTTAGCTGATTCCAGAGATGGGCCGGGTGTGTAAGTTGAAGGCTGAAGGCGGAGAAGTGCTAAATGTCGTGCAAAGAAAAGGGGGATGGGATCATTGGATTGGAGATGAGGGATCAAGTGAAAGGAGATAAGACGCAGAGAGGGCTTTGACACGGGGAAGGACCGAGGAGAATAACCCACCACACTGCAGATTCGGTGGTCAAGAAAGAATCTTGAGAGCAGATGGGTTGGTTGAGAATCATCAATAGCTTGCTGTGAAGTGTATAATATAATCCCCCCCTTCTGTCCCTGCCATAAAGTCTTTAGTGAAATTTGCTTTGCTCACGAATCATTGGTGCCAGCAGATTTCTTTGTAGGGATTATGGAGAGGTTTTGTGTCGACAAGGAGTGAAAACAGACTGTCTATGATAACAGATTATCAACATACATGCAATTTTAAAAGATTCAAAATGGGATAAAGAGAGCAAAATCAAAGAAATATAAAAGTGAGAGTACTATGCTTGTATGGTTTGTTCAGAATGTACAAGCCAGGTGACCTTGAGAAAAGGGATTCATGTCTGGAAACTATCATGTTATGCTTAACACCCTGGGCTTTGACCCAAGGTAAATCCAGATTCTAGACCAGGCTCTTCCCCTCACCACCCCTGTGACCCTCTGAATGCTCGTCTCTAAAAGGAGAAGAGCAACAAAGAGTTAAATGAGACAGCATAAATAATGCAGTTCGCACAATGAATAATTCAATATTGACAGTTACCATCTCATGATAATCAATCAAAAGTGTTCTGCCTTCCTGGGGCCCCTGCTGCTGACTGTACTGGTAACTGTCCTAGCATCTCTAATTCCTTCTCTTTATTATTATAAACAACAGCTGTCACATATTAACTACCTGCATATAAAATTCCAGGTGTGATGCTAACACTTGTTGTAAAATATTTCTAGTGCTCATGACAACCCCCAGGATGCTTATTACTCTTATTTTTCGAATGAGGAAACTGAGGCTCAACACAATGAAACTAATTGACCTTAAGACACACACGCTTGTCTAAGTTCACTGTCCAGACTCCTATCGAGCATTTTAGAGTTAAATAGGAACTCCAATCACATGAGCTAACTCTCTTAATAAATATGCAAAAGGATTTGTTCCAATCAAGTCTCTTCTCCATTTTGAAGCTGTTAATCTCTAGTAGAATCTTGAATGACCCTCGCTTTCCTCTCTGTGTTCTCTTGTCCTCCTCTCCTTGGTCCTTCTCTTCCCGCTCACTGAAGGAAATGGCACAGGGTAATGGGAGAGGTCCAGAGGCCAGAGAGGAATGCCAGAGGAATGCCAGGCAGATGTGGTGGCCTTTGTGATTCACTCCAGCCGTGATCGGTCAACCATAGACATATCATTTTTGTCCGTGCCTGGTTCAAGAATGGCCTATTCTGACCAAGAGCACGAGGAGAAGTGTGCAGGAGGATTTCTAGAAAAGGTTTCCTCTCTTCTAAGGAGATATAGGAAGAAGTAACCGCTCTTCTCCCTCTGAATTTTGTCTTCAGGACTTGTCCAGCCATCTTGCTGCCTGCTTAAGATGGAAGCATGCTCTGGGGATGGTCAAGGGAACATGGAAAGATCTGTGCCCTCAAGGATATTCTTGAGCCACCAAATCAAACAAGTCCAGAGCCCACACACCCTCTGACCTGCTGCTATGAGAGGTGATAAGTTTTCTGACTGTGTAAGGCCGTTTGAATTCAGATTTCTGTTAGGTGAAGTCAAAGCACTCCCATAGAAGATGTGGGTTTATGCATGGTGGTGTTCAGGTTTGGAGAAGGCAGAGGGCTTTGGCAGAAGCATAGGGACATGCTTTGAGAAGACACAAGAAAGAAGTCCTAGAGGGTTAGTGTATACTCAAATGAGTTCCTGGTGGAGATTTCTTTTCTAGGCCTCTAAAAATTGGACAGATTCTCATTCTTCTGGTATGAATTTAGTAACACCTGACAAAACAGAGGGAAGGGCCAGAATATATCTAAAAGGCCAAATTTGGAGAGGTCAAAATGCCTGCTTTAATAACACTTAAAGCTTGAATTTTATCTTGTTAATCTTTTAGCAGTAAATATATCTTGAAATAGCTTTTTTTAATAGATGCCAAGACAAAAAAAAAAAAAAAAAAAAAACAAGAGAGGGATGATCATATTCATAATATTATGCAACCTAGTGTCAGGGAAATATTAAAATATTTTCTACTGGAATGTACTTAAATGCCAGAATCTGATTTTGTTGTGCTTTCCATAAATCTCAATAAACTATTGCAACTCTAAACTAATGTAGTCTACTCACCTCTCCTCCCTATATCTATTCTAGATGGGTTACGGCTAAGTTATATAAGGTATTTTCTTTAAAAATTATATTAATAAAAATGTGGAGCCTTGGGGCACCTGGGTGGCTCAGTCGGTTGAGTGTCTGACTTCGGCTCAGGTCATGATCTCACAATTCATGGGTTCAAGCCCTGCGTCGGGCTCTGTGCTGACAGCTTAGAGCCTGGAGCCTGCTTCTGATTCTGTGTCTCCTTCTCTCTCTGCCCCTCCCCCACTCACGCTCTGTCTCTCTCAGTCTCTCAAAAATACATAAATGTAAAAAAAATTTTTTTATTTTTATTTTTTATTTATTTATTTTTATTTTTTTAATATGAAATTTATTGTCAAATTGGTTTCCATACAACACCCAGTGCTCATCCCAAAAGGTGCCCTCCTCAATGCCCATCACCCTCCCTCCCCTCCCTCCCACCCCCCATCAACCCTCAGTAAAAAAAAATTTTTTATGTGGAGACTTAATAGAGTAAGTTTTCTTATGTCTCAAGGTATACTCTCCGTAGCTGGAGGAACTTTGACAAATACTGGCTCATTTTAATTAAAGCAACACCACTCTGAGCTTTCAATAAATGAGACAAGTGGCTTTGTTTTGGGGTTTTTTTTTCCTAATATAAGGAACCAACTGTATGACTCACAGTTGTGAGCCCCTGCAAGAAATGATCAACAATGTACCCTGATGAATCACAAAACAGAACAATGACCAAATCTGGGAGTATTTGGGCAGTATATTCACCCGGAGCATGCAAGGTAAGAGCCAGGTGAGTAATTAGCCATGACTTTTAATAAGTGACTAATCCCCTGAGAGAAAGCTTTGCCAAAGTAGAGTCAATGTGAAAATGCAGATTGTTATGAAGTCTTTGACGTCTTATTCATTCAGTGGATACTTGTGGAGCTTCTCATAGGAAATTAAATGCTATACACAACCCTAGGGACATTACAAGAGGAGGCATGATCCCTACTTAAGGAATTCATGGCTTCATGGTAGCAGCTGGTATCCTAATGTCAATAAAAATCAGCTATAATACAAATGGGGTGCTACAATCAAGGTACATATGACAAGTTACAGGATATTAAGATGGACGATGCCTAGTCTGTTCAGAGAAAGTCAGGGGAGACTTTAGAGAGGAGATAACTCTGGAACTTACTTTTGTTGTATTTATGAATTTACATTGTATCTATGTATTTAGGGAAGCAGTCATGGGGCTGAGGAGGAGGAAGCATCTTCAGAAAATACAGAGGGAAGGAATCCCTGGACTTCACCGATACTCAGCAGCACATGACCAGCATCTGTCTCTCCTTAAAGCCCTCCTCTTATTTTTCATCCTGGACACGAAACTCATAGTTTGCCTTGTGTTTCACTGGCGCTTCCCTTTTTTCAGTCTCCTTTGCAGCAACTCGTCCTTTTCCTGACCTCTGATGTCGGCAGACCCTTTCAAACAAGGTAAATATCACTTGACAAAGCACAAGCAACATTTACCTTCCGCTTGTACTTCATGAAAAGTGAAACCCCGGTAGCTGTTAGCCAAGGTTTTGTACTGAGTTTTTGCTAACGACTCTAATACGGGACTCTGCTTCTGTTGGCATTCCAATAAATACTGAAGGATCGGCTCTTACATCCCTGGACACAATCTCATCTAGTTAGTAAGAAATATCTTCTTTCCTTTCCACATAGTATTATTCCAATTTATCGCTATTCAATTTCTATTCATCAAGGGCTTGCCTCTCTGTTATTATGATAGATTCTATGGCCTTCAGTGCAATAGAGAGCCACGGTCTTCTAGAACACAAACATTAAAAATACTTACTAAGCTTACAGGTACAGACAGAAATATAGCATGCTCTGTGGTCGATTGACTAGTGACACAGCACTGCTTAGTGTATAACTGTCGGGCATAAGACTCAGGCCCACTCAGGTTTGCATCTTTGCAAACCAGAGCCATGTAATCTGGGCAAGTTCATCTCTGGAACGAGTTTCTCCCTCTGAAAACGAGTTCAAATGCACAGATGCACAAATGCAGATTAAGTGAGGTTAAGATACACAAAATGCTTGGAATCTAGCAGATTCCTAATAATCGGTAGCAGTCTTATGGAATTGTCATTGTTTCTTTTCTCTGCCTCATTGGAGATTCTCAGGCCACCTCATAAATCAGAAGTGGTTCTGTCACAGTAGATCTTCACGGATCATCCTATCCTGGAACACTGAGACTAAGAAATGGTCAAACTCCAGTTCTCAAAATCTAGACTTTGTGATCTGTTTTCAAGAGAAACTGTGCATGACTCAGGAATTAATCTGCAGAAGTAGATGATGAAGTTGTTCCCAGTCTGAGAATAAATCTACACAGGAAATGGAAAACTGAGCCAGCTTAGAGTGAATGCGGAGACATGCGTTGCTACAAAATATTAAAAACAGTGCGTGCATCCATTTGGGCTCTTGGTTTCAAACCTTCCTGAAGAGCTGGGACGGCATATGCTTCAGAACAAAGCGTGTTTCTCTTCTTGTCAGAGCACCGGGAGCATTCCAGGGTGAAAAATCAAACCAACATTTCTAAACTGATCTAAACCTACCTGTGACACAGCCCCAGGTCAGAAAGTCTTGATCTCTCTTGAATGGAGATTCCCTGTTCACCCGACATTCAAAACAAAGGGCTCGGCGCAAAACTATGACTAGTTTCGGCACACCAATTTCTTTATAATAAGATACATCTTCCTATCACAGTGCCTTGATACACACCCTGCTTGGCTTTCCAAACCAAACCTTAGGGGGGTTTAGCCTCTTGATTCTTTCAAACGTAACAGGTGCAAGGAAACTGGACTTGACCCATCAGAAAATGTTCCCTTCCAGAGTTTATCATTCCACCATCCTCCAAAAGACAGGTAGTACTCTGGAATTTTACAATCATCTATACATTATGGGCTGGAGGAGGGAAAATGGAATAACACTGTATGTGTGTTACCTAGTTTAGCCCTATAGTTTGGGTACGAATGAAATCTCTTCCTGGCTGTAATAGCCCTACCACCAGTGATGCATTTGGGGGCTTCCATTATTTCTATTTATTCTCAAACCATCTTATAAAGCTGGTTTCCAGAGAAGCTAGACTCGGAAGTATGAATGCGTAGGCTCCCTAGATCTGCACTGCTCTGGTCCCAGCCCCCAAATGTCGCTTGGGAGCCTCTAGAGATGCCCTGTGGTAGCTGAGTCCTAGCAGATGCCGCAACTCTGAAAACACCCAGGTTGGGGGTTATAGAAGAGGAAGGAAGCAGACCGACCACAAGAATACAAATGGCTTTGAATCCCTTAGGGAAAACCCAGGATGTTACTTCATTTCTGCTCACGGTAGAAAATATAATAACAACCGGTGTGTAAAAACCTGACAGTGGAATATGCATGTGTGGGGAGACCTGGCATTTCCCTGTTGTCATGACAACACTGAGGGCTCCTCTCAGCTTGCATGCCCCATTCAGGTGTTGTATCTAATTTAGGATTTGACTCGTAAGCTGACAGAAGGACTTGGAGATGTTGGAAGAGCTCCCCATTTTATCAATTAACTTGACACGCAAATGTCGAGAAGATACTTAATTGCAAGGAAGCATTCACCTGGTTTCTATAGAGACGCTATTCCCCGGCCAGCACTACCAAAAAATCCGTGTGTACTCATTGAGAACGGTCACAAGCAGGGGTTTCTGAAATGCAGGTCTGAACTGGGGCACCACTGACTGAAAATCCCTTCACGTCTGTTTGCCAATTTTTCATTAACGTCCAACTGAACTACAAGCAATGGAGGGTTCTTTTTCGATTGAGAGGTGGGATCAGAATCAGTAATTGGGACGCAAATGTTCAGGGGGACGGAAATAGAAATGAACTACCGAATGCACCCTTATTTTTCAGGTGGGGAACCCGAAGGAGGCCAGGAGACCTGCTCCTGTCACTAACACACTGGGGTTGAGTCCAAGTGGAGCTCCTTCTCCCAGCCCATGGTGCCTCTCCTGCCCTCAACCCCCACATCCTCCCTTCCAGACCCTTGAGCAAAAGCTGCAGGTAAAGGAACTTCCAAATGCCTCTTTCAGAATGAGTTATTCCACCTAGGGAAAAAAAAGTCTCTTCCCCTTGAACCATCTAGAAAAAATTAAAGCTGACTCTGAATAGTGGCAAATTTTCCTAATTTCCAATGTGAGCTCAGGCGCCCTCCAACTATACACACAGAATGTTGAATATGCAACATGAATTAAACATAAATTAAAGATGCATATGAAAAAGCATGCTGGGCAATGCAATTTCTATTAGAAAAGCACTTTTTCCTCCTCTTCATTCAAGTCCTAGGACAGAAATCATTTGTAGCTGATATTATAAATAAGCAATTTCATGAAAATTTATGAATATTTTTTTTCTAACCTCTGGCTGATTAACCAGGTAACTTATTTATTAATGTGAAGGAAAAAGAGGACTGTCTGCCATATCTTCTCGCTTGGAAGATTTCTCTGCTCTATTTTCATTTTTTCAAGTAAAAATTCTCCCAGTAGGATTTTGTATAACTTAATACACAGAAAAACCTTCAGTATCTTTTTTTTTAAGTAGGCTCCCCACCCAACATGGGGCTCCAACCCATGCCCCCCAGGTCAGGAGTCGCATGCTGTCTCTACTGAGTCAGCCAGGCACCTCAGACCCTTAGTATCTTCGCAAGAAATTTATCTTGTTTCAACTGTTTGCCTATATTAGTTACTTTTATTTCAAAAATACTTAAATGTGCAGATTTAAGGACAATAACTCTTCCATCAAAAGATGTTCATTTCCTTAATGGAGAACATAATGTTTACAGTTATTGATTTAATGTTGGAAGCTTTGAGCTGGCCTTAACTCCTTAACTTCATACAACTTAGGGCAAGGCTTTATTAAGGCTTTGTTACAGCCAGAATTTCAGAACACATACCAAATAGAAAAGTAAGGGGTATACATGTGGCCAAACTAGGGAAAAGAGAGAAAGAAGGAGGGACCCAGCACGTATTGGGAACTCGTTACGAGTAAAGGCATAGCTTTAGATGAGCCCTTTCTATACCGTAGAAAATCCTTGAAATTTGGGGAGGTGATTCAGCGGTGAAATCTCCAGCCTTTTGGGCAGAATCCTCTTGGATTCTTGGTTTCAGTCTTGGTAAGGGAGCGGCCACTTCCTCCTGCAATCTAAAAGGCCATCTCTCCCCTTCCCCCATCCCCTTAGGGCTGATGCACAGCCATGTGTCCAGGACTCAAGGGATCAGGTGCTCACGCCCAACGTTCAACATTCCGTATTTGAGGCAGCAGTGGGCTGGGAAACTGGGTCTCTTGGGAAAACAAAACCCAGCCCTGATTTTTATCATTTGCTAATTTCTGTGGTGTTGATTACAGTGGCTGATTTCAAACGACAAATATTTCAACACCCATTTTGCAAAACTCCTGAATGGTTCACGGTAGTCTCTCACGAGCAGGTTGGATTCCCGTGCGGTACAGCTCTGACAGGGGACGATGCCTAGACACCTTCGGGGAAGAGCCTGGCACCAGTGACTGACAGTGCCAGGTGGCAGCCACGGCAGGAACTGGTGTCAGTGGTAGAGGAGCCAGGGATGGGCTCCACCAACCATACCTGCTGGTGACCTTGACTCTTTTCTTTTGCCCACCTTTCCCCAACGCCCACTCATTCTCTGACCCTGGTTCTTTCACCTTCCTGTCAATTCTGTGAGCATCTCAATAGCCTCCAATAATTGCTTTTCTGCCGATGTCAGCCAGGGTTGGTTCCTATCGCCTGTCACAAAGAATCATGACATTCCTTTAATTAAGCCTAATGATAATCCTGTGAGTAAGGTCCTGTGATTATTACCTCCAGTTTATAGATGAGGAATGAAGCTCAGGGAAGTCAAGTAATTTGACCAAGGTCACACGCAGCTTTTAAATAACAGAACTCAAATGCTCTTCCTACTGCACCAAGTTTCCTCTCACAAACCATGGCCACTTCTGTATATCCAGTACTTACCCCTGGTCTAGGGCTCCATTAGGCCGGCATTTCCCTGGAAACATTATTTGCGGTATAAAATATTTGAATAAAATAAATAACTTTTCCACACACGAGATCCAAGTAACCATTGCCATCTTGGTATCTAGAGATACCCGTTTGTAAAGAGTAGTTGAGGGGCGCCTGGGTGGCTCAGTCGGTTAAGCGTCCGACTTCAGCTCAGGTCATGATCTCACAGCTCGTGAGTTCGAGCCCCGCGTCAGACTCTGTGCTGACAGCTCAGTGCCTGGAGCCTGCTTCAGATTCTGTGTCTCCCTCTCTCTCTGACCCTCCCCTGCTCATGCTCTGTCTCTCTCTGTCTCAAAAATAAATAAAACATTAAAAAAATTTTTTTAAATAAAAAAAAGAGTAGTTGATTTCTTTTTATAGTCTATCTATAAAGGAATTTATCCCTTTTAATAAATCATACCCCCAGAACCTTCCGGGTTAACTCAGGAAGAATAATTCCCTGGTGTGGAGGGCCAGCCAAATAAGTGGCCCTGACTTAGTTTCCTGAAATGTACCTTCCCCCCACCGTGACATTGTCCTGCCACAACCATGAATCTTCCAAGTGTGTTCCGTTCTAGCTTTAATATTCAGGCACAATATAGACAGAGCTTTTCATCTGCATATTTTTAGCTCCGTGTTGATTCTGGGTGGAATAAGAAAATGTGAAGTCTGAGTTTAAGGAACGTTAAGTGGTCTTCTAGACAAAGCAATGAATGTGGTTCTACTACAGCCAGCTTCGTTTCGGTTATGAGTCGCAGGCAGACAATGGAATTCATTCCAGCCAGTTGATGCTAGACATTTATTAAGGGATATTAAAAAGCTCACGGAATCACTGGAAGATCTGGAGGACTAGTGTGAGATTAAGCTTCCAAGGGCAACTCCCAGGATCAGCCCGCAGAGCTGGCCTGGTAACAGAGTAGCTGCGACCACTGACTTCCTCTTCCGTGATCAGGAGGTCGCCTCCATCACTGAGGATCCCAGAAATACCCTATCCTGACAACTCTCACCAGGAACACAGACGCCCCAATGCTCTGCTCGTTCCCCTCAGGCAGTTTGTCTCCAAATCACCCCCATGCATTTGTTTGGAGAATCAAAGGCACACATCTGCATCCCAGAGGCAAGGAAGGTTGGAAAATACGACTACCTTTGATGGACTCTAAGTAGATGAAGAACTACAAAAATGTGAAGAAGTTATTAAAAATCTATGAGGATGTCCTCTTACACCCACAAATGTCACTACTTTTTTCCACGTACCAGGAGACAGAAGTGTCTAGCTTCAAGTTGCTGGCATAATTTCATAGACATATTGCCTGGGTTCCTCACTTTCATGTGAGGAACTGTTTTTTAAACATCTCAACTATTTTTCCCGTCAATTCTAAGATTAAAAGAAAATTGAGAGACAGAAATGGATTACCTTCTGCCTTTGACCTTTTTGTCTCAGTTCTTATTTCTGAACAGAAACCAGCATCCTCCCCAGGGTACTTATACCACAAATGGCCCACCTCTTTTCTGAGATCTTATTCTCCACCTCTGGTGAGGGGTTGTCTATAGCCCCCTTCCAGATTCAGTAGCATAACAACATCATGCCAGAGATGGCTAGCTGCTCACAAAAATCCATGATATCTATCTTCCTGGGTACATAGGTAAACTATATTTCCCAGCACCCCTTGCAGTTTGGGGCGGCCACAGACTTGAGGTCTAGCCAATGGAACACGCACATAATGGCCGGGGCTTCTCAGCCAAAGCTTTTACAAAGTGGCTATGCCAACCCACACTCTTCCTCCTGCCGGCTAGATGCAGATGACAATGAGGGCCTAGGAGGTGACACAGACACAGAATGAGACTGGATCCCCAAGACACTGTATGGAGGGAATATGCTTGCCATCCAGAAGCAACCATTTGGACTCTTGCATGACTGAGAGGTTCATTTATCTTGTGTTTGAGTCATCATCAATTTGGGGGCCTGCTTATTCTTGAACTTAATCTACCTCAGCCAATACAGCATTTGGAATGCAAACAGCTCTAGCTCTTTTCTAGTAAAAACTGCAGACTTCTGGATGGAGATTCTTTCTTCTTGACATCAAACAGAAATACCTGGTTTTGCCCTCGGCTGTAACAGGTTAAAAACCTCACTTCCATTTCTGAAAATGTTTTCCCTGGGTCAATAGCTTTGTATTTTGGGTTCCAAGAGGTCAAGACTGAAAGTCTATATCTCTCATAGTTTGTTTGCCCAGTTCCTAGGATGGATGGCCCGGTACTTTCCAGCCATCTGGCAAACCTGTTCCCTTGTTCATCAAGAGCCATAGAAGAAGAACAGGAATGGAATATAACAAACCCATTATCACTTTTGCAAAAAATCTCTCAAAGTTCCTAGGCTACTGTTAGGTCAGTGGCATCGTTTTTTACCTGTCATGGGAAGCCATCCTTTTACTATAATAATGGAAGTCTCAGCTAGCAATCCTAGCCAATGAATAGCAAACTACAGAAAAATAGTGGGGAAAATGTGCATTATAGTTCTCTTCATATTTCTGAAAGAGGAGTAAATTATTTCCCTTTTGAAGCTGCATTAACTTGGTAAGACTAATGGGATATCATTCAGTGTGTTAAAAGAGGTAGTTTACTGAGTAGGCTCAGGTAGGTTTTCCCCAAAAGACTTAATGTACCTACAAAAAGTGAGCAATTTACTCTTTTTTCATAAGGAGGAAAGTTCTTTTGAGAGATAATTTCTTCACTTCTGAAAATGGAAGAGATAAGAGCCATGAGCAATATCCTATTGATTATATCTGTATGTATTTGAGAATAAGCAAATAGACAAACACATTCTATCTTCATTTATAAATATTCAAGTATACGTGTGCCTCTCCCCATGTGTGTCTGTGCATGTGCATGCATGTGTAAATCCATACATATACATACATACGTAATGTGTATCATTGATTCTAATTATTCTCAGTCATTATGTTCTGTAAACTAACTGTATCTAAAGGAAATATTGGGGCACCTGGGTGGCTCAGTGGGTTACGTGTTTGGCTTTTGGTTTCGGCTCAGGTCACGATCTTACAGTTTGTGAGCTTGAGCCCCATGTCGGGCTCTGAGCTGACAGTGCGAAGCCTAGTTGGGATTCTCTCTCTGCCCCTCCTCAAAATAAATAAATAAACTTAAAAAAATCTGTATATTATACATGTCTATATATACTGTGTATCACAGAGATTGTAATCTTTTAAAAAAGTTTTTTTTTTAATATTTATTTATTTTTGAGAGAAAGAGCATGAGTGAGGGAGGGGCAGAGAGAGAAGGAGACACAGAATCCGAAGCAGGCTCCAGGCTCGGAGCTGTCAGCACAGAGCCCGATGTGGGGCTCGAACCCACGAACTGTGAGATCATGACCTGAGCTGAAGTCGGATGCTTAACTGACTAAGCCACCCAGGTGCCCCCATAGAGATTATCATCTTAAATCCTAAAAACAACTCATCTTGGTAGATTCTATTTTCCTTATTTTATAGAGGTGAAAACAAGATTCAGAAAATGTTGAGTGCCTTGCCTGAGGATGCCCCAGGAGCAGGAACTGGGCTTGGGATTCAAACCTGGCCCAGATGGCCCCAGAGCAAGAGCTTGCACCACCCCACAGTCACCATCCTCTGGTCACCCTGGCAGGAGAACCAGAACAAGCAGGAGCTGTTGCCTTATTGCACCTGAGCTGGGAACATGCCTGTTCAAGCAACTCAAAGTTTCTACCACTCTGCACCTGTCTGCAAATCAGTAGGAGAGCAGTAAGGGTATTGATTTGGGGGTTACAAATACATCTTAGTGAGTAGGCAGATTCTCAAATAAGGAATCCTCAAATAATGAGGATTGACTACATGCATGGTGTATTTTTATATGTTTTTGTAAAATATTAGCTTTATTCATACATACATATATATGAATAAAACTAATATACATATATATGTATATACACGCACACACATACACACACACACACACACACACACGCACAGAATATTCATGTTTTTTGGAAGTAGAAGCCTCATTCTCTGGAGAAAATGGCAACCGGATCCAGACTGACAACTAATAATTCATCTGGTGCAATCCAAGCTGAATAAGTAATGAGGCACAATTCGATAAGAAGGACTGTTAACTTGGTGCTACAAGGCTTTTGAAACATCAGGAGTAATTTCCTTCATAATTAAGCAAGTGATTAGTGGATATCAGTAATTTATCTCATACAATCTCTTTGGCTACCTAATGGATTTTTACAACCTGCTCTAATAGTAATATATTTTTATTACTTCTGTTTTTCCTTGGAACTATTTTTTGCTTTATTGTAACTATAACTGGAAGTGCAGGCCACCTTTCGTGTTGGCTCCTGTGAAGTGAAAATCAATCAACTGCAATGCAATTGATCATCAGCTATAGGCAGAGGGGCTACAGCCAGACCCTGCCATCTCCAAAACAGCCCTCACGCAGCCCCTGATATTCCTACTGAAAAGTGAGGTACCGAAAGATAAGCAGGCTGGGCCAGGGGTATTAGAAGGATCTCCCCCACTTTCTTTTTTCCTGGCCAATTATCATTCATTAGTTAAGACTGTTGGAAATTCTCAGCTTCCCAGAAGCCGTCAGGACAACCCTCTACCCAAAATCCAACCTTGAATTAGGTGTCCGACCCGGGCCCCACCTGCTGCCTCTGTAGCCTCTACCTATCACTGGCGACGTGCTTACTATTGTGTGGCTGCTTGTTCACAGATCCAGCTCTCCTTCTGGACCCTGAGCTTCTCTGGATTGGGAACTGTGCCTTTCGTAGCTGTGAGCCCAGTGTCGAGCACAATGGTGCAGTCTCGGGGAAGGACCTACCTCTCTACCGCTTGTAAGTATTGTTTCTCTGCAAAACATTTTAGTTCCTTAATACCTATATCCGGTGCTGTAGAACACAGTGTCACCTAGGGATGTCCTGTCTTGGGAATTCTAGATAAGCTGGGCTCAGCCCCAAATTGCATGCCTGAAGACCAACCATCAACTTTTGGCCAATTCCTGGAGGGATGTGGGAAAAGATGATATTCTCATGGCTTCAGTTTATACGTATGCAATTTCTGTCCAAGATCACACCGGCCGAAGCCTGAAACTGATCTCCTGACATGATTCCCCCCAAATTTCCCCCAAATCCTGCCTCCCGAAAGCAGCCTTGAGTGCACTTGACATTTCTGAGGACTTGAGCACCATGGGAAGGGGTCTCACCACACACCAACAGAGCAAATAACTTTAAAGCACACATTCCGTTTTTAAGAATTCCCAGCTCCCCTGCTTTTAGGCACAGCCTTTAAACCCAGATTATGTCCGAGCTTCTCCCTGCTCACACTCTCCTCAAGGGAAATAAAAAATGAAATAATAAAATAAGATAATAAAATAAAATGCAATCTTCCTCTTCTTGACATATACAGGGCAGTCTGGGCACCCGCGTTTGTTACCTGGGTTACCACCCACAACAAATTCTTGGCCGCGGCGGGCAGCCCTATCAAAATATTTCCCAGAACAAAAATAGTACATCTTATCGCCAGCTATTAAGATATTGCATTACGTATTTATCCCCTTACTCCTGTGATAGCCTACAAGGCATTTTCACATCAACTATCTCATTCAATCTTAACAATGTTGGTGGTAGTGGGGTAAGTAAGGGTCATTAACAGACTCAGTTTACAAATCAGGGCTGAGGCTCAAGAAAGATGAGATCAGGAAAATGCATCACTCAAACCTGCATCTTTGGATGCTGTAGCAGGTTGAACAGTGTCCCCCTCCCCTAAATTCACGTCTACCCGGAACCCCAGAATGTGGCTATATTTGGAAATAGGATCTTTGCAGATGTAATTAGTTAAGGAGCTTGAGACGAAATCATCCTAGATTTCGGGTGGGCCTTGAATCTACTTACTGGTGTCTTCATAAGAGAAAGGAGAGGGAGATTTGGAAGAAGGCTACATGAAGACAGAGGCAGAATTTGGAGTGATAGAGCCACAAGCCAGGAAATGGCTGGTGACATCAGAAACTAGACGCAAGGAAAGATTCTGGCCTATAGCCTTTGGAGGACATGTGGCCTGATGACACCTTAATTTTGTCTATCTTCCAGACCTGTGAAAGGATAAATTCCTCTCATTTTAAGCCCCCAGTTTGTAGTAACTTGTTACAGCGGCCCTAGAAAACTAATACAAAATGTCACATACTGAGATTTTCCTTTACTCGTTCCCTCCTTCCTACAAGCATGGTGGCCATAGCTCAGAGATGTCCTCAAACCAACCCTCTATGGAGAAAGAGGCACAGAATCCGGCTGTGACCCTCCAGCTTTGGAAGAAATAGCTTCTGCTGCCCCAGTCGTGGGAGAGAGCAATGCACTGAGTGATGCTGAGGCTTTGCTCACAAAAGACATCGGTGCCATTTCCACCCCCAGAGAAATGGACAGGAGCTCCAACCTTGCCCAAGAGCTCACACATAGATGACACTTTGAGAAACTTCCAGTAGTTAAGAAAGGAGAATTTCTTCAGAATTCTTTTTCTAGAACTACATTTGAACAAACTAAAATTCTTGGACCACTCTGAGTAGGAAAATGCCCTAGGAGGGCAGTTTGGTGTTGGAGGGGGGACTGCTTGCTGTTCATATGGAGGGCACGCATGCGTATTGGGGTCAGTCAGTGTAGACTGAACATTGTTCACAGGCACTACCAACTTAAAAAAAAATGTTAATGTGTGTAGTTCTTGCTGCATAGTATTAAAAAATCCTGTGGCTCTCAACTAGGAAAGCATATGTTTTCTAAGCCAGTGGCTGTAAAACTGACTCACGTCTGCATCTTAATTGCATTTTACACATTCTGTGCTTAGCTGCCTATTAATTAAGGTACAAGATGAATATGGGTTGAGAGGCTCACAGAATCCTTGTCTGGGAGTTTTCTTTTTAAGGAGTCCTTATCCAGCTCTCCACCAGCCCTGATGTCTGGTTTTCTTTGGCACACTCTGATGCGAAACAGAAAATGCAGCCTTTAGACCGAGATTTAGCACAGAGGGAGCTTTTCCCCTTACTCATCCCCAACTGCCTACGCACATGAAGGCTGTGGTGTGGCTACCTCTGCCTCAGAGAATGGAAAACAGTGAGGGGAATGTGCCCCTCTCCCAGCTGGGTACCAACTACACAAAGACCAAAACTTTAAGAAAGGTAGATTAGAGGGGTGCCTGGGTGGCTCAGTCAGGTAAGCATCCAACTCTAGATTTCAGCTCAGGTTGTGATCTCACGGTCCAGGAGTTTGAGCCCTGCATCAGGCTCTGCACTGTCAGTGGGGAGCCTGCTTGGGTTTCTCTCTCTCTCTCTCTCTCTCTCTCTCTTTCTCCCTCCCTCTCTCTCTCTCTCTCTGCCCCTCCCACATACGCTGTCTCTCTCAAAATAAATAAATACAGTTGGGGCACCTGGGTGGCTCAGTCAGTTAAGCTTCTGACTCCGACTCAGGTCACGATCTCATGGTTCACGAGTTCCAGCCCCACGTTCGGCTCTGTGCTGACAGCTCAGAGCCTGAAGCTTGCTTCAGATTCTGTGTCTCCCTCTCTATCTGCCCCTCCCCTGCTCATTCTCTCTCTCTCTTTCTCTCTCTCTCTCTCCCAAAAATAAATAAAACATTTAAAAATAAATAAAAAAATAAACTTAAAAAAGAGAGAGATTGATTAGAGGGGAGTCATTTACTTTGCACAAGGGGGTCTCTGCAAGCAGTGAACTTCCTGCAATGACTTATAACACCAACTACCCAGAATTGGGCCAGACTTCACAGGTGAAGGGCACAGTCATCTGCAAGACTGCCCTCACTTCAGACACCAGCAAGTTTGATTCCCAGGACCACCCTCACTTCAAATCATCTGGCTATAAGATTCAGGGGTCCGAACGAACTTTGTTAGGTTCCGTAATTCACGAGAATGACTCACAGAACTCAGGAAAGTGCTATACTTACAGTTATAATTTTGTGATACCAAAAGGATACAAATCAAAACCAGTCAAAGGGAGAGACATATAGGGTGAGTTCTGGGCGGGTCTCAAACATGAAGCTTCCAATCATCCTCTCTCCGTGGAGTCCTGGACAGCATTGCCTCCTCCTGGCTATGATCTGTGGTAATCCTCAGAGTATTCCGAACCATGGAAGCTCACTGGATCGTTAGTGCACAGAGTTTTTGTTGGGGTTTCATTACGTAGGCATGGCTAAGTGAATCATTGGCAAGATGACTGAACTCAATCTCCAGGCCCCTCGTCTCCTTGGACGTCAGACTAACATCATGGCTCAAAGCCTCAACCCTCTCATCACATGGTTGGTCTTTCTGGCTGGCCAGCCCCCGTGTTGAGTCATCTTCTTAGCGCAAACTATCTAGGGGCCCTCGTGAGTCACTTTATTGTCATAAACTTTTGGTTGTGATCTGAGGACCCACTGTGAATAACAAAGACTCTTCTATTGCTGAAGGAAATTCCAAGGGTTTACAAGTTCCCTCCCGGGAATGTAGAACAAAGGCCAGTCAAATCACTTATTGTATACTCCTATACTCAAAAGATTCATCCCTAAAATGGGAATAGTAATATGTCCTCTGCATGGGAGTGTTATAAGGATTAAATAAAGCAATACGTGTTTCTGGCATAGAGTACTCACTCATTCAGTAACTTTAGCTCTTATTATTTTGCTGAATTTGTGGCCACTAAGCTTCTTGAGAACACATTCAGTGCTAACTCCATTGTAGGTTCCTTGAGGGCAGGGGAAACATCTGATCCATTTTTATATGTTTCACAGTAACTATGTCTCGCACAAAAAGTTTCCAATCCATATTTACTGGTTTATCTAAAAAAAAAAAATCTATCTACCTTGCTTTAAGGCTAATATATTCAAGATTAATATCTATTTGACCTTATTTGACTTAAACATCAGAACTCCTTCTTAAGGGAAATGAGAGGAGCAGCAGAATCCGTATTGAAAACAATTAGAACAACAGGTAACTCCCAGCGTTACTGCAAACAGTTGGTGAAAGCAGACCCAACTTCTTGATGAAAAAATGTTTGTATGCATTTCTGCTCACTCTTTTAAAACTTTAAAGACATTTTAAAGTTTCAAATACATTTTTCCCAGCACTGAAAAGAGTAAGTCTTCCTTGCATAGGGAACTTGTTACGAAAAAAAGAATTTAAAAGTACTATCCTTTCCTATAACACATGCAAAAAGCAATTGAAAAATATGCTATTTGCAACAGTAACAAAGCTATAAAATATCTAAATAAACTTACCAAGATGCACAAGACCCTTTTAAAGAAAATTCAAAAGTATTCCTCAAGAATATATCTGATTGTGGGGCGTCGGGTGGCTCAGTTAAGCGTTCGACTCTTGATTTCGGCTCAGGTCATGATCTCATGGTTCACAGGATCAAGCACAGCGTCAGGCTTTTACACTGATGGTGCTGAACCTGCTTGGGATTCTCTGATCCTCTCTCTCTGCCCCTCTGTCACTTTGCTCTCTCTCTCTCTCTCTCAAAATAAATAAATGAGCATTAAAAAAAATAATATATCTGATTGTGAACAAGAAGATTTAGTGTTTGTAAGCATTCAACTCTCCACAAATTAATCTGTAAATTCAACGTGCTTCTAATGAAAATCCTCAAATTATCTTTTTATGTAACTTGGCAAGATCATGCTAAAATTCACATGAAACAGTAAATGCAAGCAGTAATCGAGGTAATTTTGGAAATGAAGAACAAATTCTGGGACTTTTGATATTTCCAGTATCAAACTTTATTATAAGATACAGCAATTTTTAAGCAATGTGGTATTGGAACAGGAATAAAGTGCCTCTCTGGACTAGAACAGAAATTCCACACATATGGAAATTTCTTTCGTATTTCCAAAAGAAAGCATTTCAAATCAGTGGGAAGGTTCCTTAATAAATAGTATTGTGTTGTGTCACCTGGGTAGCTCAGGAGGTTAAACATCCGACTCTTGATTTCGGCTCATGTCATGATCTCCCCACTCGTGAATTCGAGCCCCATATTGGGCTCTGCGCTGACAGCTTGGAGCCTGCCTGGGATTCTTTCTCCCTCTTTCTCTCTGCCCCTCCCCTGCTCACATGCATGCGCACTCTCTCTCTCTATCAAAAAATAAATAAATATTTTTAAAAATAAAATAAATAGCATCAGGTGCACTGGAGATCCATTGGGAAATGAAAAAGATATATTTTCATTTCATGCTAGTTACAAAATAAATTACAACTGGAGTAAAGTCCTAAAGATAAGATCAAAATACATGAAAGTATTCAAAACAAGTAAATGAAAATACATTCGTGACCTTGGGTAGGTAAGTCCTTGTGGGATACAGAAACAAAAAAATCATTAGAAAGGACTCATACACTTAGCTACTTCCAATATGACAATATAACATCATGACAACATCATGCAGAAAATGAGTTTTAAAAAATGATAGACTAGGAGAAGATACTTTGACATGTGATAGGTAAAAGATTGATTTCTGGAATAGACAAAGAAAAAAATCTCTAAAAATGGGAGGGAGAGCAAATAACCCAGTGTAAAAACAGACAAAAAAAAAAAAAAAGTCCCCAAACATGTGAGCAGGCAACTCACAGAAAGGAACTACAAACGGCATGAAGCACCTCAAAAACAGTGCTCAATTCAATTGGAAATCAAGAAAATGAAAATGAAAACAGTAACGTATCGTTTTTTAACCCATCAGATTGGCTAACATTTAAACATTTGATAATATTAGTGCAGGTAGAGAACGTAAGCAAATATCTATTCTGATCCCCAGCTAACAGAATCCACAATGGTACCTATGTTATATCCCAGCAAATCTGTTTTTCAGTATCTTCCCTAAAGAAACTTTGCACATCTGATGGAAAAGGCATGTTGAAGACACGTAAGAGTGAAAGTGGAAACACCCCATGTGTCTTTCCATCAGGAGCTGAATGGTCACATAACCTACGCACGTACTCATTATGGTACATTCCGGATTAGTTCAAAAATAATAACTGACATTTATGTGTGTGATGTGGGGTATACGTTATACGAGAGAGAGTTGCACATACTCACATGGAAATATCTCAAAGGCACATTGTTGATGGAAAAAAGTTGCGGAACGACACATGCAGAATGTTATCATTCGTATTAAAACAAGCATACTCACTAACACAATAACATACATTTTCTATGAGTAACAAATGCTTGTAAACGCAAGTAAAAATATGTAAGAATACACAGAAAAGTCTTCCTGTACAGAGGGCACTAGCATTTGGGTGGCAAGCAGAAATAATTTAGCCTGTGACATTTTAATTCCCACAAGGTGAAGGGACTTATGTTTTACTTCTGTGATGCAATCGTATCTCCGCATCGTGTTTAAAATTTTTTTTTTTCAACGTTTTTTTATTTATTTTTGGGACAGAGAGAGACAGAGCATGAACGGGGGAGGGGCAGAGAGAGAGGGAGACACAGAATCGGAAACAGGCTCCAGGCTCCGAGCCATCAGCCCAGAGCCTGACGCGGGGCTCGAACTCACGGACCGCGAGATCGTGACCTGGCTGAAGTCGGACGCTTAACCGACTGCGCCATCCAGGCGCCCCCCGCATCGTGTTTAACATACTCCATAAGAGCCGGTGTATCTAGCGTTCTATTTTAGGAAGACAGAATGCCAGAAAAATTTTTAATGCCTATTTTTCTCCTTAGCCTCAGTTCACTTGAATAATTCTCTCTCATGATGTGATCCCAGTGGATTTATCCTGAGAGATAGTCTTGAGGAAGAGGAAAATATTTTCTGTATCTCAAGAGGCTTCAGCAGAAGAATCATGGTTTTGTCATCTTCTCCCAGGCTTATATCCATACCTCAAATATTTTAGAGTTGTCTTCAGAACATTGTGTATTTTAAGAATTTAACAAATATTCCCTCCGCCCCCCAAAAAAAATAAATTAATGAAAGCCACTGACCAGTCTGTTTCTCATCTAGACCTAGGTGAAATCTTTGCTGATGATCCAGAAACGGAGGCCCTTCTGGACAGAATATAATACGTCTATTAGTTTTATTTTCTATCCCATCTATTTATTTTTCTGCTTTTGTCATTGTAGACAGCTATCTTGAATCATAGAGAAACTGTTATTTTTTACATATTTGAAAAAGACAGGGATATAATGGACCTCTACTCACACTTTTGGAATAAAACAAACCCACAAATTTAGGCATAACACTGGGAAGGGGGTGGGAAATGGTTCCGTTATTTGGTGAAATGATGCTTTAAGTAGGAAGCACCATGTAAAACTGAACTGACAGGTGATATGAAAATGAGAAGAAGCAGGAAAGCAAGGCATGAATCATCCCAAGGTCATTTATCTCCGGGGGACAGGCTGCACATATCTCTGGGCTCCTGCCCCTCAAAGGGGAGTCCCAGAGGGTGACGGGTCAGCCACCAGGAAACAGCATTACAAGCACCGAGCAGTGCCCACTGGCCCTCTGGAGCAGTGGGCCTGTTGTCCTCCTTCTACACAGAGCCACAGAATTTCCCAGGACCCTGATTCTTTGAGTCCTAACGAATAGGGCTATGATTATTCTTCCCAGTCCATTTCATCCTCGCAGGCTTCACAGCCAGCTTGGTGTCTGTTACCTACAATGTTCTTCCACAGGCCCAGGAATGGATGGATGGCTGGACCCCACCCCCCTGCCCCAGGGCTGCAGATCTGTGCACAACCAAGTGTCAAAATGGAGGCAAGAAGAAATATATACATCTATATATCTATAGATATAGATATAGATATAGATATAGATATAGATAGGCAAAAACCAGAAGTGACTATAGCAGAAAGACTCCTTCAACTAAATTGAGTATTCACAATGCACCGAACATGCCTTGAGGTACACATCTTTCAAGCCTCAGCTCCTGCCACAGTTACCCCTATCTATACCCCACACCCTTGGCTAAAGCTGGCATCACCAGTTGATTGCAACACTCTTTCCAGTGTCAAAGCATCCGTTGCCCCAACTAACACATGCTAGGACAATTCCCCTGCCTGAATGCCCTGTCCCAGCTATCTCTGCCTGCTTCGTTGGTTAACTCTGCCATTATTCTATCTCCTATTGAAAAATCCAAACAACCCCCAAGAAGAATGACACTGAGCTGCTGTTGACCCTTAGTGAGTTTTGTAGCCTCGAAGGAGCGGATCTGGAGGAAGGCAGATGGAGAAGCTCTCCCTCCTGGTAGAATCTGAGAGGTCCAAGCCTGCCAGAGCCTGTAAAGGACAGCTAAGTGGTCACGGTACAGGGGGCAGACTGGATGATGCCAGATCAAGCAAAGGGAAGGAGCAAGGAAGGGAACGGAGAAAGGCAAGGAGGAGAGTACTGAAGAAGACATCACAGTTGGCCAAGATCAGCCCTGGAAAACAGCTGAGAAGGATCCTCCCATGAGGAAGGGAGTTTCAGGAGGTTATGTCAAAGAGGAACCACAGAGCTTTGGAGTCAGAGTGCTGGGTTCAGTCCCTACTCATCTCTTACTGACTCAGTGACCTGTAGACTGTCACCATGTAAAAAAAATAAATAATGCCCCCTGGGAGCAGTGAGAAAGATAGAAGGGTACCTGAGAGCAGGTCTCACACACAGCAAAATCATTGTCATTACTGATGCTTCGGGTAATTCCTGCTATGGAAAGATAAGGAGATTTCTGAGGGTCTCTTCCAAGGACAGATCCAGCAGAAATACACCTTCCCAAATTCCCAAATAGCTTCTCATTTGTGGCCCAGTGGACTTGATTGATTACTTTAAGTCAGCTCCTCCTAGATAATCTTTTTAACCAGTAGCACGTTGTCAGACTTTAAACATTATGTTATGAGAGCTTTTTTCAATCAGTACTCAGAGAATGTTTATTAATAGCAACACACATTCTTTGTAAGTTTTAAAAAGGGCATTCCAGGGCACCTGGGTGGCTCAGTCAGTTGAGCAGCCGACTTCAGCTCAGGTCATGATCTCACGGTTCGTGAGGGCTGGTTCGTGAGTTCCAGCCCTCGCAGTTTGTGGGTTCGAGCCCCTCATTGGACTCTGTGCTGACAGCTCAGAGCCTGGAGCCTGCTTCGGATTCTGTGTTTCCCTCTCTCTCTCGCTCTCTCTGCCCCTCCCCCACTCGTGTGTGCTCTCTCTTGTTCTTGCTCTCTCTCTATCTCTCAAAAATAAATAAACATGAAAAATATAAAATAAAATAATAAAATAAAATAAAATAAAATAAAAGGGACATTCTGATCTTAAGTATAAAGAGTGGTTTAACCAAGGACTGTTCTCTATTCCAGTTTCTGAGAAAACATCATATTTTCACCATATTTCACATATTAGGCCAGGATTGTCTCATCTTTCAGTACATTTCTGTGAACAAGGGACAATAAAGGTCATAGAGAGACAGTTACAGAGTGCTATTTGTGATAATAAAAGATTAATGATGGCTAGATATACAACTGTAGTTGCTAAAGAGTCTTTGAAAAAGACAGGGCAGAGAAAAGAGAGAGAAGAACACAGGAAGCACTGTAAGGGCAGAGAGAATTTGTTGAGGATAGAGTGTTTACTTCTTTCTAATTTGGATGCAAACGAATAGTTATGAGGCCTTTGGGGACCACTGACTTGGTGGTTTTGAACTTGCTGTGTTGGGTTGGTCCATATTTGTCACATAAAGTGACTGTAATGTTGAGATGCATGGATTCTTATAGCAACATCCTCATATACGTTAATCCTTATCTCACAATGATCTCATGAGGCCCATTTTACAGCGAAGGAAACTGAGGCTCCGAAAATCTAAATGACTTGATAAGAGAATGTAAATGCTTGTCTGTTTTAGAACACTACATAAGCTCAACAAAATAACTCAAGGATGCAGCTTGTCATGTAATAGAGTTGTTAGGCTGGCATCGAGCAGTCAAAGGTGCCTAAAGATATTTCCATGATGCTTTGCTATAAGGCAGAACCTCATAACAAAAGCACTAACAAAGTACAATCGTTGTTACCCTTTAGGCTTTGCCATCATTTTTCCCTATTGTGTCTACATTTCTGAAGAACTGATTTAGCAAAAAAAAAAAAAAAAAAAAAAAAAAAACCAAACAAACAAAGAAACAAAACCCAGTATAACACTTTACAACACACAGAGTACTTTAAATATGTGAATTCATTTAGTTGGCTTAGTAAACTGAGTTGTAAGTGAATTCTATAGTGTTAAAGTCTGTGTTCGCATGGATCTGTAAACCTCTTTAATCCTATGCTTTGGATCCTATAGCTATAACTCTTCTGGAACAGAAGGGGCCATTTTCTCTGATATCCCGATATTTACCAAAGCTTCATTATTGTAAAGATACATCATTTTCTGCTATGACTGAAATTCTACACATAGAGACAAAAAAAAAAAAAAAAAAGGAAATAATTTAAAATAGTAGAAAGTGGAAAATGATGGTATCCAACATGAAAGTAGCCTAATGATTATACCTTTTCTTTTTAGCTTCCAGGCCTACGAATCATAGTTAAAATAAAAGCGAAGCTATCACGTATCATTATCCAAAGTAGGATACTAAAATACAAACCAGTCTTTGCAGGGTGTTTGTTTAAGCCCTCTGTTTGGGAGGCAGCATAGCACCTTAAGAGTGTAGATCTTGGTTAAGAATCCAAACTGCCTGGATTTGAATTCCAGCTTCACCACTTTCCTAGTTCAATAATCTCCTGAGCTAGTTAGTTCAGTTAGTTCAGTGCTTTAAATCCATTTCTTCATCCTTAACACAGACATCAGAGCATTGCCCCCTTCATAGAATAACAGAGAGAATTAAGTAAGACCATCTATGAAGAGCTCTCAGCTTAGTGCCTGGACCATGTTAGCTCTGTTGACGTTGTTGTCTGCTGCTGAAGTATTGGGGCAACCAAAAAGAAATATTTGTGGAGAAAAGAACCATATCAGCTGCATTCTGTTCTTTTCTTCCATGGTATAGGGCTTTTATCTCTACTCTGTCCTCTAGGAAGAGAGGAAAGAAGCTGTTCCTGCCTCTCTGTGATAGAATTTAGAAGTAATGAACTTGCCTAAGTCATGGGTTTCTTTTGCGGTTTGTTTGTGTGTTCATTTGTTTGTTTTCCTTAGATTCAGCTATAGATAATAACTTAATTCTTAGGCTGCTCTATAGAAGTTGTGTGCACTCTTTTTTTTTTAATGTTTATTTATTTATTTTGAGATTGGGAGAGAGAGAGAGAGAGAGAGAAAGAGAGAGAGAGAGAATCCCAAGCAGGACCCACACTGTCAGCACAGAGCCTGATGTGGGGCTCAAACTCACAAACTGTCAGATCATGACCTGAGCCAAAACCAAGAGTCAGACGTTCAACTGACTGAGCCACCCAGGTGCCCCTTGTGTGCACTCTTTTTCAAAGCACAGCTGACTTCTACAAATATGCATGAAAAGGAGATGTTTTAATCTCTTGATTTTGTTATATATGAAATCAACTTTGTATTCTATACAAAATCAGTTTGATTTTGCAGTGTAACAAAACATCCCAAACTTAGAGACTAAAAATGATTATTTATTAGTTCGTAACTCCGTAGATCACTCATTTGGACTAGACTTCCTCTGCTAATTTTACTGAGGAGCACACATGCCATTGCAGTCAACTGGTAGACCGGCCAGGGACTGATTGGTGCTGCATGGCTCACTTGTATGTCTGGTGTTTGGCTGGGGCCATAGAGTAACTGGGTCACATATCTCCAGTGTCTTTCAGGCTCCTCTGGGCTTTTTTTTTTATTAGGCAGCTTGGTTCCAAAAACAACAAGACAGAGAACAAGTCCCAGTGAACAAACACTGGCCAAACTTTTGTTTATGCCATGCTTGCTAATGTCCCTTGGCCAAAACAAACCCTATGGCCAAACCAAAATTCCAAGGGGAGAGAAATCGACTCTACTTCTTTATGGGATGAACTGCAAGCTAATATTGCCATTCTGTCCCTACTATTGAAATATAATCCTCCTTAGAGAAAGTGAAAGCCACCTTGTTGCAGAGAGCATGAAACGTACAAAGTGATGGAGAGACTAAGATTCTTATCTCTAGTTTCTGACTACATTGAAAAGACAAGCAGAGTATCTAGGGTAAGGGTGGGGGTGCAATCAGTTAATATTTGTGCACATGGCATCCATCAAGCTCATGTACTACCTACAGTTTAATGTTGGGGGAGGGGCCATGTTCAATTCACAAAGTCATAGTCCCTTCACTCAAAGACACTGTAGTCCATTGATTCCAGAGACACAAAGTCTGCACTACAAGGTAGTTTGTGATAGCATTTTGGAAATGGTGCAGCTAAGAGTTACTGGAGTTCTCTAGAGACAGAGATCACAGTAGTGTATGTGTTTAGGGGGTGGGAAAACTCCTTGGGGGGAACTGAGGCTTAAGCAGAGTTAAAGAAATGGTAGGATTTGCCAATAAAAAAGTAGTACGTTCCAAGGGAATGAATGTCAAGGTCAAGGGTGTTACCGTGGGCATGAGTTCTGCATGTTTGGAAACAGTGAGAAGACCCTACAGGGCTCAGAGAGATGATAAAGGGAATTGTGTTTGTGACACAGGGTAGATCAATTGTTTTCCATGCCTAAATTACACCCAGCACTGAAATTGAAAATTTCAAGTCTCTAAAGGCCAGATTACTCTTCCTAAAATACCGTTCCCATCCCATCCCTCTTTTCCACATTGAAAACCTTTGATGGCCACCTTTGGTACCTAGGGTAGAGTTGCACTGTGGAGCTTAGTGTTAAATGTGCTTTAGTGATAGGCCTCAAATCACAGTGCCAGTCATCTCTCTCACCACTCCCCTCTTCCATTTCCAAAATTTCTCAGGAGCGGTAGCCAATGAAAGTTAAGTGTGGAATCTCTCTTACTCAGTTAAAAAAAAAATGAACGCCTTTCTGACTGTCAGACATAATGTTGGGTTTTGATTAGTAACAATAGTGAGTTTTGGTCTCTTAGAAGCATAATTTGGAATGAAATTACAAATGTTCTTTGAGCAAATAATCACAAGAATCTCTACCAAGTTAGATATATGATATAGTTATAGATGATATAGCTATAGATAGATATAGCTACGTATAGATATATGTATATCTATTCTATACATATATACATTCTATATGTAGATATATCTAGATATATACAGATGGCTGTCTTTCACTGTCCCAGAGACACATCTTGGAGTCAAATACAAGCTTGTGAACTAATCCAAGTCTTTAGCCTGTGAGTAGCAGGATGTATCCCTTTCATCATATAATACAGCAGCAACAGCAACAAAGAGGTTTTATCAGCAAATACTTTCTCAATCAAGCAGCCTAGCAAAGAAATGTTTTTAATATTCAACGTTGTGAGATGTTTCTGGATGGGCTGTGCTCACCTTTTAAAAATAACAAAATCATCTTGGGCCAAGAACCAAGACAAAGTTCAATAAATCAGTCTCTTGATTTGTCTAGGAGTTTGAGTTTGGCAGTGGGTTTTTTTTTTTTTTTCTGTAAGATTTATTAAAATAGTGTGATTCATTTTTGAGAACTTCTCAAAATTCTTGAATGGGAGACACTTTGTGCATGAAAGGGCGGGCCTATGCCAACCGACTCCATCTTGTTCTGTGTCCTTCACCTAGACCACGCCTCCTCCCCTTGAGTAACCTCCCGCTCACCCGTTCAAACTTTCTGATCAAAACACGCCCTGGGGCGCCTGGGTGGCTCAGTCGGTTAAGCATCCGACTTCAGCTCAGGTCACGATCTCACGATCCGGGAGTTCGAGCCCCGCGTCGGGCTCTGGGCTGATGGCTCAGAGCCTGGAGCCTGCTTCCGATTCTGTCTCTCCCTCTCTCTCTGCCCCTCCCCTGTTCATGCTCTGTCTCTCTCTGTCTCAAAAATAAATAAACGTTAAAAAAAAATTAAAAAAAAAAAAAAAAAAAAAAACACGCCCAGCGACCTGCGTAACAGGACTCCGACCCTTCCCCAACCAATCGGCTGAGGCCACGACCCTTCCCCAGCCAATCGGCTGAGGCCACAGCCATTACCTCACCAACTGCCCCTAGACCCCTATAAAACCTTTGTGCTTTTGAAACTCACTCTCTCTCCGGGATCTCACTGCTGCATTGGTGCAGGTAGGGGATTGAGCTCGAGCTAGCTTGAATAAAGGCTCTTTTGCTTTTGCATCGGACTCGGCTCCCTGGTGGTCTTTGGGGATCACGAATTCTGGGCATAACATGCATAAATCTAAATCCCCTTACTGTTTCTGAACAAAACGAGTCGGCACAAATCAAGGACCAGTTCCTAAGACTAGACAGCTCTAAGCCTCCACACATGCCTGCAGAATGTGTTCGTCTCCTTTCTGGAATCAACTGACTGCCATGTCTTGAGCAAAGAGACTATGACTTACATGAATTGAACACAACCCTCTCTAAATAGTGTGGAGCCACAGGGTCCTAGGAAGCTGTGTGCATACAATCCAATTACTGCTCTTTTAACATAAAAATCCCATCTATTCCTTGCAGTTTATTCTAGACTTCCTAGGAAATTGGATTCACTGCTTCTAAAAGGAAAAAAAGATTTGGCAACCAGTCCTTTGGAAAGGTTTGGCTACACTCAATATTGTGTGTTTTAGGCCCCAATTTGGAAGCTGGAAGGCCATTAGTGTGGGTTTCTCTCAGCTGGGACACAACAGGCAAACTCAATCTCCAGAGTGCTCGCTGTTTAATAGGAAGCTTCAAATAATTACACCAAAAGCATTGCCCTAGGGAGCTTCATTCCATGTAACCCGTTCTGAAAGTGTTTTTCTTTTTGCTTAAATGGGATTCCACTTAAGAGTTCTTTGCTCCACTGGCTAATTTCACCAACATTTACCCCTTTTGCTGTGAACCTTTGATGTTGGGTGGTTTGTTTAAACCAAATACTGAACAAATATTTCAAGATAATATTTGTTCTTCCTCTCTGATATGGTAGGATATGTATGATAACATGTTTTTTAAATTTTTGTTCATTTGTTTGTATGCAGAAAGAAGGAGAGTCTTGGAAAAGGGCAAACAAGATCTTAAGAATGTCTTATATTGAACTCTGTCTACAGTGTTCAAGACTTGATATTAATTCCTAAGTGTATGTATTTATTTCATACTACAGCCATGCATAGATGAGTTTTAAGTGATTCATCCTGTACTTAAAAGTTTTTTGGGTTTTGTTTGCTATGTTTCGGTTTGATTTTCCCACACATGAGCCAAGCCAGGTCCAATTATGCAAATTAAAAATAATGGTGCAGGTACCCCAATGTTTACAGCAGCGCTATCGATAATAGCCAAAGTATGGAAAAAGCCCAAATGTCCATCGATGGATGACTGGATAAAGAAAATGTGGTATATATATAATGGAGTATTACTCGGCAATCAAAGAGAATGAAATCTTGCCATTTGCAGCTACGTGGATGGAACTAAAGGGTATTATGCTAAGTGAAATTAGTCAGAAAAAAACAAGTATCATATGACTTCACTCATATGAGGAATTTAAGATACAAAACAGATGAACATAAGGAAAGGGAAGCAAAAATAATATAAAAACAAGGAGGGGGACAAAACATAAAAGACTCTTCAATATGGAGAACAACAGAGGGTTACTGGAGGGGTCCTGGGAGGGGGGATGGACTAAAGGGGTAAGGGGCATTAAGGAATCTGCTCCTGAAATCATTGTTGCACTAGATGCTAACTAACTTGGATGTAAATTTTAAAAATAATAATTAATTAATTAATTAATTAATGGTGCAAGTGAATTATAGATAACTGTCCAGCAGAAACACAAATCTATGTATCAGATACAAAGTGGTAAAGAAAATGTTACTTCTATGTTTGTCATAACTGTTCTTTTTTTTTTTCCATGAACTCCTATTCCATTGAATAGCAAAAGAATAACATAGCACAGTCTGACAAATTCAGTTCTAGCTAATACTTTAAGCATAATCTCTTAAGGAAACTTCATATCATCAGGATAAATGCTCAGAACTTCAGATTTTCTTCTCCTCCCTGGCTGTTCTTCCAGATAAACACCTGGAAGTTTAAGAAAGGGATTTCTGTATCCTCATGATGATTGGTAGAAGGGGACTTGACTTATTCCTGGTTCTTGGTCTCCTGCCTCCTCTGTTCTCCACAGTGATGTCCCCTTGTCCACCTGGTTTCTGGGTAAGGTAGGGGCAAATGAAAGCATTTAGAATTTTCCAAAAGCCAGAGGAGAAAGAGGCTTCAATCCTCTCCTCTCTTGTTACAAGCATTTCTGTGAGAAGCCTAATGTCGGTGAATCCTTTCTTTCTCCCTTTGACATGGGTGTAAATTTTTGCCAGTTTTACAACCTCAAGGTCCTGGGAACCATCCCTTTTGGAACATGAACATCAAAGAACATGGCCCTGTTATCCCCCTGCGATGCTGGGAGTTAGCCTAGGCACTCTGCTCCGAGCTGGAGCCACCTTTTCGTTCACAGAGATACACAGAACCTGAAACAAAGACTCTGAACAAAGGTGATTTCAAGGAACTAGACAAAAGCACTAAACATGCATGAATTGAAGGTGTGGACATTCATTTATGTAAAATTAAGACTGTTGTCTTTGAACAAGAAAGTTGTGTAAGTAATTGAGAGCGTGTCCAATGATAGGCTTTCTCCCCAACGCCTCAAAATAAGGAAAAAGAAGGGTGGTGGGCAGAAGTGTCTTCCATTTGCTTGCTTATGTTATTTACTATTATTCCTTATAGGGCAATGATGGCATTAGTAGATATTTGACTTAAAGCCTCAGGGTAATATTCAGGTACAATATGCTAAGTCGTCATAATTTGGAAGACTAAGCTTTCATGCAGGTTGTGGTTGGATGTCTATGCCAACACAGGTCTACTGAACCGCTCTTCTTGATTTCGTTAAAGAAAACGATTCATAACGAATTCCATAAATGTAATGTATCCACACTTTCACAGTTTATCTCATGTCAAAACCAGTTTTGTTTCATTTAAAAAAATCTGACCAGATGATCTAGCCAAGGAGAAAGAGCCTAGCTTCGAGTTCACAATGTGAAAGCAAAGGGGAAATGATGTAATTCCTGTTTAATTATCACACTCAGGACCTCTGAAGGGTTTATTGGTTTCAAGAGAGCACCACTGGGCTGT
Organism: Panthera pardus; assembly: GCF_024362965.1. Classification (NCBI taxonomy): domain Eukaryota; kingdom Metazoa; phylum Chordata; class Mammalia; order Carnivora; family Felidae; genus Panthera; species Panthera pardus. Next base: position 67,259,470 of record NW_026526991.1, on the reverse strand, counting down.
TTGTGCCCCCAGGTTTTGTAAGCTGTCCTTGAACATCAAAATGGTCAGCTGGTCAGTTGTGTTCAGCAGTTTCCGTTCTCCAACAAACAGCTTCCTTGCCCTTCTATGACTCCTTTCATCCAGAGTAAGGTGTTGACAAGTCCCTCCTAGGAAGCGTTCTGTCTCCTTTCTCCATACAAATCTGAATCGGTTTGTCCTCTGCATGCCTTACATCCAAGTATCCACTTTGATCACAAATATACTGAACTGCACCACCCAAGTATAGATGTTCTTTATAAAGTATCTTAATCCTTGCCTCAAACAAAATACAACTCCTGTTTCCATGTGCAAGTGTTTCTTGCATTCATCTGTTATTTCCTAATAACATCCTCTAATGTTCCTAGAGGAACATTTTCTTCATACTTTGGTAGTTTATCTCTGCACATGGTTATTATGTCAATCCAGGAATAGCTTCTCTCTTTTCAGTTCCCCCTAATTTTGGATCTTTCTCACACATGTCACACCCAGTTTCCACTAAAAGACACCAAGTCAACCCAGTTACTCGAAGCTGACTGGGCTCCTGATTCTCATTGATAAGTTTTCTCTAGTCTGAGAAATTGGCCATATTCCAGGATTCATGATTCTGTGGAACAGGTGGCCTCCCTCCCCTAGAGAAATCCCACACGTCCCAGGTGACATGGCTCCAGCCTCTGTTGTAAGCCCCATCCTTTTACTTTTAACCTATTTTCTTTGCATTAAAAGTGGTTCTTGTAGGCAGCATATGGTCAGCTCTTGCTTTTTTTCTTATCCAATCTGACAACCAAGGTCTTTTTTTTTTTTTTTTTTTTTTTTTTTAGAGAAAGAGAGGGAATGAGAGAGAGAGCACACATGAGCAGGGGTGGGGCAGAGGGAGAGGGAGAGAGAGAATCTAAAGCAGGCTCCATGCTCTCAGCACAGAACCAGACGCATGACATCGTGACCTGAACCAAAATCAAGTGTCGGATGCACAACCAACTGAGCCGACCAGGCACCCCAATAATCACTATTCATTTTTCTATTCGTTCCATAGGTTCTCCATTCGTTTTCCTTTTCTCCTCGTCTGCCTTCTTTTGGATTGAGTATTTTTTATGATATCATTTTATCTACTTTGTTGCTACATTAGCTATCACTTTGTGCGGTTATCTTTAGTGTTGCATTACAGTTTATATATTTGTAAGGCAATGCAGCCTCTCTTCTAGTAATATTACGCCACTCGTATTTCCGTTTCTCCTTCCTTTCTTTGTGCTATCGTAGCCACACATTTCATGTTGCCGTATGTTATAAACCCCACAATACACTGCTAATAGTCTGTATTAAAAAGTCAATTATCTTGGGGCACCTGGGTGACTCAGTTGGTTAAGCGCCCGACTTCGGCTCAGGTCATGATCTCGCAGTTTGTGAGTTCGAGCCCCGCATCTGGCTCTGTGCTGACAGCTCGGAGCCTGCAGCCTGCTTCGGATTCTGTGTCTCCCCCTCTCTCTGCCCCTCTCCTGCTCATGCTCTGTCTCTCTCTGTCTCTCAATAATAAATAAACATCTAAAAAACATTTAAGTCACTTATCTTTTTTTTTTAATGTATTTATTTTGAGAGAGAGAGAGTGAGCAGGGGAGGGGCAGAGAGAGAGAGGGACATAGAGAATCCCAAACAGGCTCTGCGCTCGAATGTGGAGCTCGAATTCACGAACCATGAGATCATGACCTGGGCTGAAACCAAGATGGGGCACTCAACCGACTGAGCCACCCAGGCGCCCTTCAATTATCTTTAAAGAGATTGTTAACACAAGAAAAAGTATTTATATTTATCCATGTGGTTGCCATTTCTGTGCTCTTCAGCCCTTTGGTTGATCCAGATTTCCATCTGATACCCTTTTTCTTCTGCCTAAAGGACTTCCTTTAACATTTCTTATAGGCAGGTCTGCAGGTGGTGAATTCTCTCAGCTCCTGTATGTCTCCATCTTTTAAAATTGAGGGTGAAGGTAGATTTGAATCTCAGGTTGAAAGCTTGTTGTTGTTTTTTTTTCTTTTACTGCCATGCCCATCTTTGTTCTTTTGTACTTCATGTGTCTTTTATCTCTGCTACTTTTAAGATGTTCTCGGGGCGCCTGGGTGGCTCAGTCGGTTAAGCGGCCGACTTCAGCTCAGGTCACGATCTCGCGGTCCGTGAGTTCGAGCCCCGTGTCGGGCTCTGTGCTGACAGCTCAGAGCCTGGAGCCTGTTTCAGATTCTGTGTCTCCTTCTCTCTGACCCTCCCTTGTTCATGCTCTGTCTCTCCCTGTCTCAAAAATAAATTTAAAAAAGTTAAAAAAAAAAATTTAAGATGTTCTCTGCACCACTGTTTATAAGCCAATTGATTACAACGTACCTCAGTGTAATTTTCTTGATATTTCTTATGCATGGGGTTGGTTGAGCTTCTTGGGTTCATGGGTTACAGTTTTCACTGAATGGGAGGACTTTTGTCTCATTTTTTAAAATCATGTTTCTGCCCCCCCTTTTGAAGACTCCAGTGGTTACCTAATGGTATATTAGGCCATTTGGAGTCTTTCCACAGCTCAGTGACACTCTGTTCACTTCCTTTTCAATCTTTTTTCCTCTCTGTGTATAATTTTGAATAGTTTCTATCTATGTTGTCAAGTCACTAATCTTTTCTCCTACCCCAGGGATACTTTTCTTTTCACATATTATAGTTTTCATCTCTAGAAGTTCAATTTGAACCTTCTTTATGCTTTCACTGACTGTATTAAATCTTTCCTCTAAGCTTCTTGGACATGTAGGATACAGTAATAACAACTGCTTTATTGTCTTTGTCCGCTAGTTCTATATCAGTTCTAGGTTGGTTTCAATAAATAGATTTTCTTCTCATCCTGGGTTGTATTTTCCTTCTTCTTTTGAATGTTGGCAAGTTTTAATTAGATGCTAAATGTTGTGAATTTAATCTTTCAGGGTGTTGGATATGTTCATATTTCTATAAAAATTCTTCCACTTTGCTTTGAGACAGAACTAAAGTAGCTGGAAATAATTTGGGTATCTCGGGCCTCACTTTTAAGCTCTCTTAAGTGGGACCGCAAAGCAGAATGTTAATGTCGCCCCACTACTGAGATAAAAATCTTCCGAGTGCTCAACCTGAGGCCCCAGGCATTATGAGGTCTTCCACTCGGGCTGATGAGAGGGAGAGCTATTCCCTCGCGTTGTGTCAGCTCCAGAAATTCATTTAATCCATTCATTTGGTTGTTTCCCTGACCTTGGGTTGTTTCCTCAAACCTGTGCACCGATCAGTCATCAGCTGAGTACTTAACAGGGACCTTTTGCAGATCTCCAGAGTGCATTCTCTCTCCCTCTCTCTCTCTCTCTCCCTTTCTCTCTGTAGTTATTTCCTCTTTAGTACTCTGCCCCATGAACTCCAGCAGCACAGTGTTATGCGCCCAGCAATGTCTCCTCAACTCGGGGAGTCCACCTGTCTCTGCCTGGGTCCCCTCTCCTAGTGTTACAGACCAGAAACTCTCTCCAGGCAGTAATATGGGGCAATCACAGGCTCACGTCATGCATTTTCTATGTCTCAGGGATCCCTGCCCTTCACTGTCTGACGTCCAATGTCTCAAAAACTGTAGTTTCCTATCTTTTGTTTGGTTGTTTAGTTGTTTCAGGTGGGAGGGTAAATCTGTCCCTGTTCTCCATCTTGGCCAGTTGTGGACGTCTTGATGTCCTTGTTTTTTTTGTGGTTTTTTTTTCAACTTTTATTTATTTTTCAGAGAGAGACAGAGACAGAGCATGAGTGGGGGAGGGGTAGAGAGAGAGGGCGACACAAAATACAAAACAGCTCCAGGCTCTGAGCTGTCAGCACAGAGCCCGCCGTGGGGCTCGAACTCACAAACCAGGAGATCACGACCAAAGCCAAAGCCAAATGCTCAACCAACAGAGCCACCCAGGTGTTCCTTGATGTCCTTATTAATAGTTCCCCACTTTCATCCTCAAAAGTAGCTTGCTTTGCACAATATACGACATCATCACTCTACTTACAGATAATAGCGAACACCATCGCAAACGGATTTGCTGTAAATGTATTCTCTTTTTATAACACTTTCCCCAACATTCAGACAAAAGGCTTTCCTAAAGTAGAACCTTTCCATTAAAGTGAGATAGGCAAATCCTTCTCAGACCTGCCGAATTATGAGTGTAAAATAGAATGAAAATATGGCATTCTGAGGATTATTTTTATCTCAAATGTTTAATTTTTCTCCAAAGCCCTACAGGGAAATGAAAGTTGTCCTTGAACCGCATTCTTATCCGGAAGGGCAACCAGTTCAGAGACTGTGGAAGGGCAAAAACTTCAGAGTCGATGTCAAGGACAATGCTTAATATCTTTCATTGCCCTGAGTATCAAAAGTGTTCAGAGAAGTTTGGTTAACCTGGGTTAGTAGATAAGAAAATGTGATCAACCAGACCGCACAATTCTTCAGGCAATGTGATGACGCTCCTAATTCAACTTGACCTCTGGAATAAGTATAACTAGAAGTATTGGGGGAAAAAAAAAAAAGGACACAGGTTCCTTCCAGCCTCAACTAGGGAAGAGAAGGCCTTGTGGGAAAACTAATCAGGCCTTTACAAGTTATAATTTTGAAGCTTTAACTTAGTTTCCAGGGAGCTTACAAAGCAGCCATTAAGAAGTGAATAACTCAGTAATGGCTTCGTCTCTTACTCCAGGCGGGTCTCAAGTGCACAAGTTGAGATTTGAGGTGCAGATAAGAAACATGTACTAAAATGGTCGTGCATAATAATGTACAGAGACTATCATTTCTCTGGGCAAGAATGCCCTGAAGACTCTAAGCTAAGCGAAAAAATGCTGCTCTTCCTTCTTATGAATGACAGTGACTTTATAACATCTAAGAATTAATATTTTCCCTAAGGAATGTGTGTATTTCATGAAGGGAAGAAGAGAGATTGAGGCAGAGAAATAGAGAGAGAGAGAGAGAGAGAGAGATTGATTTTGACCCTTACACTCTCTGCTAGACTCTTAGAAAACAAAGACACCAAAATCAATTAGGTCACTATGCTGTAAATAACAGGAAACATAACTCTGGCTTCAACAATAAAGGCAATCTATTGTCTCACATAACTGAACAGTCAAAAGAGACTTGATATAGAACCCAAGACTCTTCCCTCCCTTTCTCTCTCTGCCTGTCTCTGTTTGTCCCTCTCTCTCTTTCTCCCTCCTTCACCTCACTTTCTGTGTGTGTGAGTGTATCTGGTGTTGACATCATCCCTAGGCAGGCTCTGCCCTCCTGCTGCAGCACTCCAAGGCTATATCCCTCCTCATATATATCTGGTGAGGGAGGGAGATTGTGGGGGTCAAAAGCCACTTCAGAAATGTCCTGCAGGGAGCCCCTGGGTGGCTCAGTTGGTTGAGCATCCGACTTCCACGCAGGTCATGATCTCATGGTTCGGTTGGTGAGTTTGAGCCCCACCTTGGACTCTGTGCAGCCTGCTTTGGATTCTCTGACTCCCTCTCTCTCTTTCTCTCTTTCTCTGCCCCTACCCTGCTCATGGTCGCTCTCTCTCTTTCCCAAAAATAAATAAATAAACATTTTTATAAAAAGTTTTGCAGAAGAAGCCAGCTTTGTCAGAAGCCCCAGCAAATGTCTCCTCTTACCTCATTGTTGGGGACTAGCCTTATGGAGCTCTATCTGGAACCAGTCACCAGAGCCAGGAGTATGGAATAGACTTGTTGGCTTTAGTTCAGTGCTAGATCTAGGGAAGAGAAGATCTTACCCTGACTTCAGGACTGAGTATAGGGAAGGAGTGACTCCCTCAATAGAAAATCAAGGTGGTGTTGGCGATGGGGAGGACAACCAGAAAATGTCCCTTTGAGAGGCACATTTGCCCAGGGGACCTCGTAGGAGACTGGATACGGTCTTCCACGGCCCACCCTGGACTGGGCTGCTGATGGCTCCAGGTGCTACTCTGGCCTGAAAAGTCTGGGGTGGGAAAGTATTCAGTTGGGGAAACAGGACGGATTTGGAGGCGAGAGTTCTGTGGGGATAGAATGACGTTGCCGCAAATCTTCTGGTGGCAGAAGATCCAGAAAACAAAGAACTGAAAATGGGAGTACCCGGGGAGACACGGAAGCCCGAGGAGAGAAAGGAAGTCGGGAAGTGCGTCACTTCCTGTTAGCCCTTAGCTGCTGGGATCTTTCCCCTTGAGTCTCCAGGAAATAATGTTTTGGTTGACAGTTGAAAATTCTCCTTTCAAATTCTGTTGAATCCCCTCCTACCTTCTTAGAAAGCTTCATCCACATCTACAGCTTGGGGCGGTGGCCCGGAAGTATGTGAGACGGGAACCGGAAGACTAGTAAGAGGGGAGAAAGGTGGGCTTTACTGGGGGTTTACCGTGTGCCGAGGCTGCTCTTCGTGCTTCACCTGTCTGAATGCACAGCATCCCGACAAGGTGGCCTAGCTCTTTACCGTCATCAACCCATTTACGCACGAGGACGCTGAGGTACAAAGAGATGAAGTAATATGTCCATCCCTCCGGTTCGTGTCCTCCGGCACCGGGGTAACGTTGCTGCTGAGGTGACGCGGGTCAGACCGCACCTGCATCCTGCTCAACAAAGGACTGAAGTCCGTGGAGTTTAGGGCGGCCGGGTAGGGCCAGGACCGGTGCAGATGGACCTTGAGCCTACACAATCCCTACAGAAAATGCCTCCTGAAATTAAACCTGGGACCCTGGTTGCCTCCCTTGCCCCCCTCGGTACCGGTACCAGCGCTGTGCGCAGCCAAGAGGGAAGAGAAGCCCACGGAGAGTGGACCGCGTTGGTGCCAGCACGTGACCCCGGCTGCCCTTGAATGACACCAGAAAGAGCGTCTGACAAAGACTTCCCTTTTTCCAAAGGCGCCAAAGGAATTCCTTTCAAGGGAGGAGAAAGCTGGCACTTGGGCTCCCCAAGAATGCGCTGAGACTTCTTCCCCTTGGAAAGACCAAAGGCGGCCTTCTGCGGGAGAGGACATGTGACCGGAGGCTCCAGTGGGACTGGTTTTACCGACAGGTCTTCAAGTCTCTACCTCATGGATGCTTAGCTCACTTGAGTAGCCACTCGAGTGCTTTTTGGAATTGGATGGTGTGTGGATGATAAATAACTACCTTCGGCCGGCAGGACACCGCTTCCGCCGGTCTCGACTGGCGCGAATCACCAATAATTTGGTTTACAAATTAGAGCAAATCCTACTCGAAACGCAAGAGATGTCCAAATTTCCAACACCAACAGGGACAGAACGAGCCCGCAGAGAGGCGTTACGTTTTGTTGGTAAACCGTTCTTGGTCGTTATCTTTCCTGACGTCTTTGTGAGCCTCCCAGTACTTGTCCCTTGCCTTCGGTGATCCCACTGGACCTTAAGAGAGGGGATTTGCACCACCATCTGCCTCCATAAAGCAGCTGGAAGCTTATTTGAAGGATAAATTCAGCCTTTGAAAGAACGTGGTGGGAAGAATAAACCCAATATCACAGCCTATGAAGGACATTTATCTTTAACAAAATGCCAGAGTCGTTTTCAGTGTTGATTTCATGTTGGGCTGCAAGCAGATTACTTTGAGGGAACAAAAACAAGAATCGAAATACAATCATGGCAACATGAAGCAGAAAGAGCAACACAGGAGGAAAGGAAAACATTGTTCTGTAACAATCAATGGCTCATCTATTTGAATTATGGGCCACTCAGACGGCTTTTAACGTCCTCAAAGCTGACCACAAAACCCCATGACACATTTAGGAATATAAAAATTTCAAATCTCTTTTTATTGTGCTGTTGGTTAAAGCAGAGAAGACTTAAAAGTGAAGACCCACAGTAGGTACCAAGCAGTGGCCAAGGTGGGGGGGAAGCTCTGGGTTCAGAAACCTGGCTCCATTTCCCACTGACTGTGTGCTCTTGATGGAGCTACAGAACCTCCTTCAGCCTCAATTTCCTCATTTCTAAAATGGGGATAATAATAACACCAGTCTCATCGGATGTTAATAGATTACATAAGGTAATGCCTGTAAAGTGTTCATAACTGTGTCTGAATATGGTAAGTGCTCAATAAATGATAGCTTTTAAAATTACAGTCAACCCTTTTTTTAATGTTTATTATTTTTGACAGAGAGAGAGAGAGAGAGAGAATGTGAGCCAAGGAGGGGCAGAGAGAGAGGGAGACACAGAATCCGAAGGAGGCTCCAGGCTCTGAGCTGTCAGCACAGAGCCCGACATGGGGCTCAAACCCACAAACCGTGAGATCCTGACCCAAGCCAAAGTCGGACTAAAACGTCCATCCAGGTGCCCCTAAAATTACAGTCAACCCTTGAACACCACCAGTTTGAACGATGTGGCTCTACAGATTTTCTTTTTTTATTAGAACTGTAGTCCAGTACCACAAATGTATTTTCTCTTCCTTATGATTTTCTCAGTACATTCTCTTTTCTCTAGCTTACTCCATGGTAAGAATATAATATGTATTCAATTTCACAATGTACATAATACATATAAAACGCCAACTATGTATTAATTGACTGTTTATGTCATTGGTAAGACTTCTGGTCAATAGTAAGCTATTACTTAGATTTGGGGGGGGGAGTCAAAAGTTACACGCGGATTTTCAACTGTGAGGGGGTTGGCGCCCTTAACCCCCCGCGTTGTGCAAAAGTAAGAAGTTTTTAACGTTCTTAGTTTTAAAAATTGAGAAATCCGGTACATATTAATACTACGTGAACAGTTTCATTGCCATTTAAGCACCCAGGGAGCATTTGGTAACCATCCACGAGGCACTTCCATCTCATGCTGAAATAAAACCCCCAGACCCTTTGGGGGTCTTGAATCCTGTCTTCTGCTCCCTGTGTGCTGTGTGCTCACCAGTGCACATGAATGGCCTGAATTTCTCCCACCCCCATTTATTGGTTTATCCAGGCCACCTTGCTACGTTGCACATTACGAAGAGGGTTTTTATAGATCAGCAGCTAACTTTCTGGATAGGTTTGAGGGCAGGAGGCTGCTACTGATTTTACCAGTGTCCTCAGTTTCTCAAGTTATTTACTACAGCACTGACTAGAGCAAAAGGCTGGAAATGACCTAAACGTTATGTTTAAATAAATAGCACATCCAGCATCATGCAGCCAGAGAAACAAATGAGGACACTCTATGCACTCAAAATGCACTGTTCCAGATGCAGCTGTAAGCGCAAGAAGTGAAAAGCTAACAATGTGTATCTGGCCATTTGCGTGGGAAGAAAGGCAAAGAAAATACACACACACACACACACACACACACACACACAGTACAAATTGGGTGTTCTTTTGGGTTTTTTGTTGCTGTTGTTGTTCTGACTTTTGGACCTTGTGCCACGTGACTGTATTACCTCTTTTAAAAACAAACAATATTAAAATAAATAAAAGTTAACACATTATTTTGGCATATAAAATTAAACAGAAAAGAATTAAATAGAAAAAATTGAAATAGAAAGTTCCCGGAGAAGGGATTAATTATATCACGGGTAATGGCAAATGGGCTCAGACACGTGATCCAGAATTTTGTCACTAACCAACACGCTGAGATAAATGTCCTTCATCGAAAAAGTTAGGTAAAGATTACTCGTAATGAAAACACAAATAAGTGCCTTAGAAGCAAGCTAGCCAGAGGAAGGAATCGGGAAAAGCTCACCTTCAGAGGCTTTTCTCTCCTTTCCTCTTAGTTTCCCAACTTAAGGGAAGAGGAAGGGTCATTGAGTGACTGACAAAGACAGGGCCTCTCCAGGGGTATTTGGTAGCCTCTCTGAAGAGAAAACTGGGTCCACAGGGGTCAGAAAGTGTGTGGGGAGACTCCAGCCTCTCCGGGTTGAGTGAAGCTTTCTTCTCTGTTGAACTTCTAAGAAACTTTATGTGTGAATGGCCACTCTGACCCTCCCAGGAAAGGGCGTACATTTCCCAAACACTTGACCACCAAAGCGGAGCCCCTTGGTTGACTCAAGTTCCTCAGAATGCTCACTGGAACCCTGGCCAACTCAGAGTCCTGCTCCCCAAGGCGGATACAAAGGAAGTGCCTGAGTTCAGGTACCCAAACCAGTTCCTTGTACCAAAGATCATCACTTTCTCCCTGTGGGTCTCAACCCTACCTTCTGTAAAATGGGAGACCAAAAAACACATTCACAGCTAACTCTACCTTCCTCATTGTTTGAAAGACTCCAGTATTTCATTTATATTTAAAATGGGACATTTTCCCCCTTCTGTCTTGTGTTACATTGACATGTATCCTAGTTCTCTTCAACTCCAGTGGGCTGTAAACAACTTGAGTGCAGAGATTTCTGCCTTTGTTTGCAAAGCGCTCCAACACGTGCAGTGGGTGAAATGCTCTAACTGTGCAACACAGACAAGAAACCTAAAAGGGGGGCACCTGGAGGGCTCAGTCAGTTAAGCGTCCGACTTCAGTTCAGGTCACGATCTCACGGTTCATGAGTTCGAGCCCAGCGTCGGGCTCTGTGCTGACAGCTCGGAGCCTGGAGCCTGCTTCAGAGTCTGTGTCTCCCTCTCTCTCCGTGCCTCTCCCACTCATGTTCTGTCTCTCTCCATCTCTCAGGGAGGAGCGATGGGGTGTGTCGGGCCAGGCACAGAGGGAGGCAGGCACATCCAAGTGAGTGGAGGAGACACTGAGCATGATGTCTATAGTGACTGCAATACCAGTTTGGGGTATTCTGTTATTTTTTTTTTAATACAAATTTTGTGTCTTGACCATTTCCATGTTGACGTACCAGAGAGTTAGAGGCAAATTTTTTTTAGAAAGCGTTCTGACCACAATCCTCCCTTGGTTACAACCCTTCCAAAGTATGTTATTATTAATCTAAAAATCAGTACACTTCTCATTTCTTGCATTTCTAGTGAGAGTGAGAATACTTTCTTCAGTTCATTAGTCGTCTCTATTTCTCCCCAAACAAGTTTGCTCTCCAGCCTGACTTCGTACCTCCTTACAGCTGTTATCTGGGAACGGGGCTGGGGGTGGGGCGGTGGGGAGGCAGACTAGTCCCTGGCCGTTCTCAAAGTGTGTCCCCACCTCATTTGAATGAGAACTTTTCTTTAATGGTCCTCAAAAATGAATGGCCTCTCCTGAGCTGTGACTGAAGACATTCTTAACCTCACTCGCTTGAAGAGATCCCAGGGATTCCCAGCAGCAAACGCCAACCCATGGCAAAAAAGATGACAGTGTGGGGTTTATCTCTGTCGTGACCCCAACTCCCCCCTTAGGGCTCTGAGCCGCCATGCCCCAATTTCCTAACCACTCTGCTGGCTGTCTGGGCCCCTACCTGAGGAGCCCCACCTGGACATGTCTTCCGGGCACTGTCTCCCACCCGTGTTTCTCTCTGGTAACGCAGCTGTCCTGCCTGCCTCAGTTCCCTCTTAATAAGTTCACTGCGGCTGGAGGTGAATGTACTTGACCTGCTAAAAGACCTATTTACATTTTGACACAACAGCAACAGCTTAACCCAAAGGGATCGGTCTAATGGTAATAATAGCCACCGGTTAGCAAGCGGTTAGCATATGCTAAGTACTTTAAAGACATTAAACCACATTAGGCCCTGGAGTTAGGTTATAATTACTTCAATTTTATACAGAAGGAAAATGAAGAATAGAGAGCCAAGTGATTTGTCCAAGGTCACACAGCTGGCAGTGCTGAGAGCCACATCTGCATTTTAGTCCCTGCAGGAGGTGCTGCGCGGGAGAGGGCTGGGTCTGCAGCATCTTACAAGGCCAAAGAACAAAACGTGGGGAATTAGAAAGGCCTGCATACTAATGTGTGTCTACATTTCTTTCAAAATCTTGGCGAAATTACAACTTCTCTGGCCTTAGTTTCCTCAGCTGACAACGAGGGTAAGTGAGACCTGGTTACCTTAAAAGACTGGAGATAACACCAGTGAGGGGAAAGGGAAAAGCAGTTTGTTAGCTCTCAAATTCTGCACGAACGAAAGGCATTTCTCTCCAGGTAGCAAAGCACTCTGGCTGCTGCGTGTAGGACTAGGCCCTGGTCAGGCCTCTAATTTACTGAGTGTCTGAGCTCGAGACGCTGAGTTTCAGCGGAAAGGCATCTGGGAGCTGATTTCCAATTGCCTTTGTTTGTTCGCCATTGTACATTCACAAATATGATAGTTGACATTACAACATTTCTTCTAGTAACGATAACTCAGTTTATGTATTTTCCCTGAATTGCATTCATACTACAAATAAACCAAAGGTAGTAAATTAAAGCATTTCTTATCTCTTTTTTCTGCACTCATATGGACCACAAAAAGAGATGCTTTTACCTTGAGATGACTTTAGAAATTGAAGAAAAAGAGGAAAACAAGAACACGTCTATGAGTGCAAATTAGTTGGAATTCTGTTTACAAATAGACCAAGCTCCCCTCCCCCCCACCCCGCCCCCTAAAAAGCACTGGGCTCTCACTCGAATACTGGCTCCATGGTCTCCCTTTGGGAATAACCTTGTAAGTGGGGCTGCTTCAGGACAAACCTCCTGTGGCTAGAGTTGAAGCTCTGAGGACTTTAGGTTAATTTTTTGGGCTGTCACTTAATTTAACGTGACCTCTTGGCCACAGAGAATTAGACAAAAAGGCAAACAGGAGTCTGGGCAGTGGCCTACGGTGCAATTGGAAGGGTTTTGACTTCCTGAGTCGATTAGATTTCCTCTCTTCGAAAGTTTGAATATGGCTCCATAGGGAGAAGGCTGGTCGTTGATACTGGAAGGAAATCTACAAGAATCACAGAGGAATAATGCAGACAATGAGCATATGAGGAAGCAGCAGTCTTGTGTCCAAAGAGGTCTCTGAGCAACCAGGTTGAGCAGAGTGTCCCCCACCAACCTGGGTTGGACATGTGTTGGGAATGAAAAAGAAACGTGTGGTGTTCCATCACGACATTCTGGAGCTGTATGTACTACAGTATAACTTGGCCTGACTGATACAGTTCCTTTATTTCCTTTTAGTCAAACTAGGAATGGCTTTTAAGTTTTCTCCTTTTTTGTTGTCTTACTCCTTCTCTATAGGTAATCTCTCTTTAGTTTTTTTTAATGTTTATTTATTTTCAGACCGGGGGGGGGGGGGGGGAGAGAGAGGGAGACAGATACTGCCTTGGAGAATTCCATTAAAGGGAGATGAGGAAGACTGAAAGCATTAAATGCCCTTCTAACATTCCAAACCCCATGAAATCTAAGTTCTTTATGCAGTTTTCATCATCTACCCCAAATATATCTTTCTACTTCTCTAAATAACAATAGTAATTTAGCTAAATTTATTGAGCCTTTAGTATGCAGCTGGCACTACATTAAGCATTTTCACTCACTCTTTCATTAAATTCTTACTAAAATTCCATGGAATAGAAGGATTATTAACCTCATTTACAGGCAAGGAAACTAAGGCTTGAAGAGGTGAAGCAAGCCCAAGGTCAAGTAGTAAGTGGTTTTAAACTGGGGCCCTAAATCGTGCTCCCTTCTGGAACACAGGAGCAGGGATCATACTTCATACTTGTTTGTCAACCCACAGCTTTGAGCACAGTGCTGAGCAAACACTAATTGTGTTTGTAATAGCTACCGATTGATTAAAATACTGTCTCTAATCTATTCTGGGAAAGGAACAAGGTATACTTAGATGTCTGAGATCACCTCTGTGGGGAATACAGTTTCAAAGCAATCTATGTTGGTTTTTATTTTCCTAAAAGGGGCAAGGTCCATGAGAGATCAGAAGGAGGAACAGGTCTGAGCCAGTAGCCTGGAAGTTTTAAAAAGAGAGAGAGAGAGAGAGAGAGAGAGAGAGAGAGAGAGAGAGAGGGAGAACATAGTTATAAAAGAGCCAAGGAGTTAGTTTCTCCTATCAACTTTTTTGTGTGTGTTTGTTTTATATGAAGAGATACTGCCTTGGAGAATTCCACTAAAGGGAACTGAGGAAGGCTGGGTGGATTGGGGGGAGGGGTACCAAGAAAGTGAAATATGATCCAGCCAGTATTTGTGAGCAAAGTTGAGGGACTCTTAAAACCTGAGGTGTGATTCTGAACATTTATGCACAGTCCAAACTAGTCTAATCCATACTGCCCAATTAAAGGTCTTTCTAGGGGCACCTGGGTGGCTTGGTTGGTTAAGTGTCCGACTTCGGCTCAGGTCATGATCTCACGGTCCGTGAGTTCGAGCCCCGCGTCGGGCTCTGTGCTGACAGCTCAGAGCCTGGAGCCCGTTTCAGATTCTGTGTCTCCCTCTCTCTCTCTGCCCCTCCCCTGTTCATGCTCTGTCTCTCTCTGTCTCAAAAATAAATAAACGTTAAAAAAAAAATAAAATAAATAAAGGTCTTTCTAAAAATTCTAATTAAGAGCTTGACATGTGGGGGACCAAAGGATCATGTACCCCAAAAAAGAAATACTTCAATTCCACCAAGCAAAAAAGGAGGACAGCAAAGAAGAAAGAGTGAAGAATCCTCCTAAAATACCTCCTGAACCATTCAAGTATAGAATGAGATGAAAATGAGGTTAGGGGTTAGGAAGTGTTACCAAGTGTAGTAACAAGAGTTGCTCAGTTTTCAGGAAATGGCAAATGATGGAATAATCAAACACTGAACACAGTTTTACCTGTTTATCTCTTGGGTCGTCACTGGAAACCTTAACTATCCTGGTGCAAGTAAAATATGCAAATGCCAACTAATAGCGATTCTTGCTTGATGGATGCTGAATAGAATGGTAAGAGTGGTGAAAAATAAAGTAGTTAGACACAGAGACAGGAGGAGCACAGAGCCGTGATTATATCTGGAGCTTGCCCTGATGACCTCATGCCTGGCACTCAAGGGCATCGATTTCCACACATATAAAACAAGAAAGTTGGGCAGTCTCCGACATCCCTTCCAAATCAAAAAGTATATTATTTGACATATATGACATATCACATATGACAGGTCATGTATGACAGACGCATGGCTAACCTCCTACTCAATGTGGAAAAGCTTTCGGCTTTTTTAAATTGGATTATTTGTTTTTCGGTGTTGAGTTGTATAAGTTCTTTGTATATTTTGGCTATATATTAACCTTTATTGGATACATCATTTGCAAATATCTTCTCCCATTCAGTAGTTTTGCCTTTTGATTTGTTGGTTTCCTTGGCTGTGCAAAAGTTTTTTATTTTGTTGTAGTTCCCAATAATAGTTTATTCTTGCTTTTCTTTTTCTCACCTGAGGAGAGATATTCAGAAAAATGTTGCTAAGTCTCATTTGCCAAGAGATTATTGCAATGTTTTAAAAGTTTTATGATTTCAGGTCTCACAGGCCTTCATTTTGAATTTATTTGTATGTATGGTTTGGCCTACTTTCATTCTTTTGCATGTAGCTGTCCAGTGTTCTCAGCACATTTATTGAAGAGCCTGCCTTTCCCCATTTTATGTTCTTGCCTCCTTTGTCATAGGTTAATTGACCAAATAAGCATGGGCTTATTTCTGGGCTCTGCAACCTGTTCTATTGATCTATCTGTCTGTTTTTGTGCCAGGATCATACTGTTTCGATTACTATAGTATTTCTTGAAATCTAAGATTATGAAACCTCTAGTTTTGTTCTTCTTTTTCAAGATTGCCTTGGCTGCTCAGAGTCTTTGGTTGTTCCACACAAATTTTAGGATTATTTGTTCTAGTTCTGTGAAAGGCTCTCTTGGTATTTTAATGGAAATTGCATTAAATCTGTAGATTGTCAAAAAAATAAATAAATAAATAAATCTGTAGATTGTCTTGGGTAGTATGGACATTTTATTTTTTATTTTTTAAGTTTATTTATTTATTTTGAGAGAGACAGAAAGAGAGAGCACAAGCAGGGGAGGGACAGAGAGAGAAGGGGATACAGGATTCGAAGTAGGCTCTGTGCTGACAGGAGAGGGTCTGATATGGGGATCGAATCCACAAATCGTGAGATCATGACCTATGCCGAAGTCAGAGGCTCAACCAACTGAGCCACCCAGGTGCCCCGACATTTTAATAATATTAACCCTTCTCATCCATGAAAATGGTATATCTTTCCCTTTCTTTGCATTGCTTTCCATTTCTTTCATCGATGTTTTACAGTTTTCAGATTACAGGTCTTTCACCTCCTTGGTTCAATTTATTATTAGGCATTTTATTCCTTTTGGTGCAATTTAAATGGGACTGTTTTCCTAATTTCTCTTTCTGCTACTTTATTGTTAGTGCATGGAAACACAACAGATTTCTGTATGTTAATTTTGTATGCTGCAACTTCACTGAATTTATTTGTTCTAATGGTTTTTTGGTGGAGTTGTTAGGGTTTTCTACGTATTGTATTATGAAGAGGAGCAGAGGAAGAGCAAAGCACTGGGCCCTGGGACTTGGAAACACTCAAGTGACAGCCAGAAAATCCTAGAGTGGCTCTGCATTTTGAGGGATGTTGGTCACATGTCTTCCTGGAGCGTGGTTGTTTTACCATACCTCAGTGCCCATGAGGCCTGGCTGTGGGGCTAAGACCCTAATTATGCGTAGAGCCCTAAATGCAACCTTCCCATGAACACATGAAGCAGCACAAGCGAGTCCTGCAACAGGACAGCCTAACCAGCCCACCTTATGGACGTGACTACCATCCTTTGTTACGTATTCAAGAAAGCCTCCCACCCTCTGTCCTTTGACTGCCAGAAAAATCCACGCTTGGAACATACTTCCTTTGTTGCTGGCATGAAGGGGGAGGCCCTCGTTGGAAGACTTGGCCTGGCTCCTTCTTCGGGGCTCAGGCCCCAAGGGTGCGGCTTCTCTGCAAGAGAAAGACTCCCCTTCAACAAGTCAGAGGAAGGAACTCGGAACTGGTAAAGCAGAAGAGCCTATCCAGCCACTGAGTTTATGATGTCACTCCACTTTTTCCTTTATTGGAAGCTCAAATTGGCACCAAAGTCACTTTTCTCAAAATCCTTAAAATCACATGTTAGCTACCCAAATGCTTTGCCAGTGCATTTGTCCAGGCAAGCCTCCATAAGGGGCCTGGTCTTTGGTTTTCTCCACAAACAATTTTAGAGTGCTGCATAGAAGTTTTTACTGCTTTTCTTTGTCCTGGGTGCCTTGACCCTTCACCTCTGCCCCCTTTTGTCCTTCCAGTCTCTCCCCGAGCACCATACGTACTTTCATTGGGATACCCATTCTGCTCACATGCCCTGAGTGCTACCTGCAGGGAGGGCAATGCTTGAGAGGACCATCTGCAGGTCCGGGGTGAAGACGAGGGGCAAAAAAGGCAGGAGAAAGGCCCAGAGAAATCAAAATCCAGTCTGAGCCAAGTCACCCATGAGCAACTCCCAAGCCCACCGTTACAGCCACCTTAGCAGAGCATTTGACTCAGCTGGGACATTTTTCTCAAAGGTCCCTCTCCTTTGCCAATGTCGAAAAAGCTGTGCTATTAGGGGCTCTGCTCTTCACTCATCAAGGAAGAACTAGCTATACAGTACCAGTCAAATCTCATCTTCCAGTCCTGTCACGCCATTTCCCGATGCTCCCCACCGGGCTGTCTGGAAAAGGTGAAGGACTCAGAGTCCCAAGGAAGGATACTGGGCAATCATCTGGTCCCGCACTTCCAAGGGGCCTGGCTGGTTGAACCGGCTTGTTGAAGTTGAGAGGACACGTGGTGGGCGTAGACAGAGCCGGGACAGGCTGCATGGGGGCCTGTGGTGAAGATACGTCCAGCAGTGCCTGTTTGTCTTCTGTTTTGCTGCGGCAGCGTGGGGCGTGGGTGATCATCCTGGAAACTGCCTGGTTTCGTAATCGTGCTGTGTTTTCAGTATATTCATTTTTGTTTTCCCCTCGTTCAACTTATTCATCAGGTCATAAGTTTGCAGATCTAGAAATACGTATCCTTTTGAACACATCCCTGTAGAAGTAACGGAATGCATCCTTTTCTCTTCCACTGCAGTGAAAAACAGCCTAGTTTGGGGGGAGATCCGGGGAAGTGGGCGATACGCCCTTTGCCACCACAGCAGAGGTTCCCGCTGGCCTGCAGGACGAGACTTATTCTCCCCCCCTGACAGGGAAGAGCAGAGCGGTCCAGCTGCAGCTCCCCAGGGAGAACGGCCCAGCCTGGGCACAGAAGAGGGGGGCTGCCAGCCGGGGGAGGGGAGTCAAGAAATCTTGCCTCGTCATCGCTGCGCACGTGCAAGGAGGCTGGAAACAACAGGCCAGCTTACCATTTTAGCCATGGCCCTGTCACCAGCGGTGGATGTGGGCAAAGCAACCCAGTGAGTACCACCAAGAGGAGCGTCACAGCTTGCTGGCAGGGAGAGAGTCCCAGGGGCTGAGAAATGGCCCTTTAGGAGAGCTGCAGGATCATGCAGGAGAAGGGTGGTGGCACAGCAGGTGTTTCTGACCTTCGGGAACAAGTCACGTGGCACATCCTAGGGCAGTGGAAGCCGACTCAGGAAGGGACCTCAGTCTTACTCCATGAGTGCGGTGAGGTGAAGGCCCAGCAAAGACTTGGGTTTTGTCAGTCATCTCCTGACTTCACGCTCGCCTTTTTCTTTGTAGTCAACCTGTGTATTATTATATACATAACACATATGTGTGCATCATGGAAAATTTGAAACTTGATGCATGCTTCTTTTTCTTACTTACATCCTTCTGTACCTAGACATCATCCTCCCCATGTGCATGCTGTCTGCTTCTGTCTTGACCCTACACCAGTGACGAGAAGCCTTTACCAGTTTCCAGGAACGTTACTGAAGGTTGGGGGCAGGCAAGTCACAAGGGGATCACACTGCAGAGCACATGCCATTTCCCTCTAAAAATCTTGTAGATATCATAACTGCCCCCCCACACCCATTGATATGAAATGATGAGGAGGGCACTTCCACTCTATGGAATTCTTCCCAAGAACCACTAACCTCACTTTATCCATAAGAAAAATATCAGGCCAATTCAAATTGGGATTATTCTACAAAGTGTCTGGTCAGCACCCCTTAAAACCGTCAAGGTCCTGACAGACAAGGGACATCTGGGAAATTGTCAGAAACCCCAAGAGACTAAGGAGACATGATGACTAAATTCAATGAGGTACCATGGATTGGATCCCGGAACCCAAACTGGGGGTAATCATTTACTGTAAAGACTGGTAAAAATCCAAATAAAGTCTGAAATTTAGTTAATAGTAATGTACCAACATTAATTTCTTAATTTTGACAAATTTGACAAATATGCAATATTTGATGTTCATATTAGGAGAGACTGGGTGAAACATACAGGGGCTCTGCATCATCTTTGTAATTTCTCTACAAGCACATGACAGAGGGAGGCCACACCACAGCTTAGCCCCTACACGATTCGGTTCCTGAGACCGGTAGAAAATTGACTAATATCTCTGAGTGTCAATTACAAAGTCCCAAAACTGAAAATCTGGCTGGTTCACCTTGGGTCGGGCATGCTTTTGGAGTCTAACAGTCTGTGACTGAGGGAAGCAATCATGGGGTATATGTATGGGCACAGGACCTATTATTCTGAAAAAATAAGAGGGAGGTCTCAGAACAGAAGTTTAGGATGGGGCAGCCACTCAAAAAGCTGTCTATCTTAGTAGTGCTGCTCAAAGTGTGGTCCATGGGCCGATAGCCTCAGCATCATCTGGGAGCTGGTTGGAAATGCAAATTCTTGGCCTCCTCCCAGACCCCTTGAGTCAAAATCTAGGAAGGGAGAGGTGAGGAGGCCATTAATCTGTGTTTGAACACAAACTCTCTGGCTGGTTCATCTGCATCCATGACAAAGGAAAAAAATCTTAGTATCCTCTAGAAATCCTGAAGGAGAATTAGACTCCCATATGTAGAGAATTAGATGGCTCAACAACCTAAAAGACAAACAACCCCATTTTTAAAACGGGCAAAGGACTTGAATAGACATTTCTCCAAAGAAGATATACAAAAGGCCAACAACAACAACAAAAACATGAAAAGATCTACATCATTAATCACTAAGGAAATGCAAATCAAAACCAGCCACTTCAGACCCACTATGATGGCTAGTAGCAAAAAAGTAAAAAATTACCAGTGTTGACGGGGATGTGGAGAAACTGGAATCCTAGTGCCTTACTGACTGGAATGTGAATGGCTCGGCCACTATGGAGAATAGTCTGGGAGCTCCTCAAAAAGTTAAACATAGAATTACTATATGACCCCACAATTCAACTGCTAGGTATCTACCCCCCAAAACTGAAAACAGGTGCTCCAACAAGGATGTGTACATTTATGTTTATAGCAACACTGTCTACAATCGCCAAAAGGTAGAAATAGCCCAAGTGTCCATCAGCTGATGAATGGATAAGCAAATTGTGGCAAAAATATGCAAGGGAATAGGGGCGCCTGGGTGACTCAGTTAAGTGTCTGACTCTTGATCTCGGCTCAGGTCATGATCTCCCAGTTCATGAGTTTGGACCCCGCATCAGGCTCTGTACTGATGGTGTAGAGCCTGCTTGGGATTCTGTCTCTCCTTCTCTGCCCTCCCCCTGCTTGTGCGCTCGCTCTCTCTCTCTTCCTCCCCCACCCCTCTCCCTCTCAAAATAAATAAATAAACTTTAAAAAATATGCAATGGAACATCATTCAAGAAGGAAGTACTGAAATGAAGTAAGGAATAAAGCACTGTTGTAGGGTTCAATGTTGATGAAGCTTGAAAACATTATGCTAAGTAAAAGAAGCTAGACACAGAAGGTCACATATTGCATGATTCCATTTATATGAAATATCCAGAATAGATAAATTTATAGAAACAGAATTCAGATTAGGTGGCTGCCAGGGGCTGGGGGTCGACAAGATGATGGGGAGAAATGACTAAGTGGCTAAGTGGTTTTACTTTGGATTAATGGAAATGTTTTGAAACTAGATAGAAGTGGTACTTACACAGTATTGTGAGTGCGCTAAATCCATTGAATTATTCACTTAAACCTGGTTAATTTTATGTCCTCTGGATTTCATCTCAATCAATTCTAGGATGATATTATTTTTTCCTGATTCGCCTTTCATCCACAAGTGGGAAAAGATCCAGAGAGATTATGGGATTTTACCACAGCCAGGAGTGACCGTAGTTCAAGCGTGATTCAGTTTAAGACAACATAAAGGTCTCTACCCCCAGCCGAAACTCTTTCCCTCCAGCCTGTTCCTAATTCCTAAAGACTCACTCTGAGACACCTGTTCCTACTGGTTGGCGATAAAGATGAACCAGAGATGATATCTTGAAAGGATGATGTCAAGATTCCACAGTTGCTTGGGAAAAGATCATTGGAAAGGTCACCTAGCACTGTTTATATTTTTGCCATAATTACCAAGAAGCCGTCCCCAGCTGCAGATGAAGTCTATTTCTCTTGAGGCAGAGAACCATGGCAGTGGTCCCAGGAGTGCCTTAAATACAAGACAGCTACTAAATCACTTCCAATTCTCTTTTCTAGGCGAAAGAACGTCAGGTCCTTTATCCTTTTATTCAAAGGAATGATGTTCTGACTCTTTAATCAATGGTGTAGCATTTCTATGGTCCTCACTCCTGTTTCCCCTCACCTGTCAAGTTGCAGGGCTATAAATTATACAAAGCACTTGCATAAGGGCCAGACTAAAGTCAAACAAAGTATACAGAGCATTTCCCAGCTCATACAGTTACATTCCTACAGCGCAACCAGTAAGGTTTTGACATGAAATCATTCTCTTCTCTTCTCTTCACCCAAGCATCTGTTCTAGCTGGTCCTGGGGCACAGAGATCTTCTCATGGTTAAAGTCTTGCCTTTAAGAGTCAACTATTGAACTCCTTAACAGAGGGTTGGTTGTTGCTGTGATTAGGCTGTTTGGCATTGTAGTCCCGAGAAACGGTGGTAAAGTCCCAAATGCATTTAAGAGCAATTTCTGTTTTGCTTCTCAAAGGGGCTCAAATTAAATACTTGGTTTTCTACATTGGATTGAACCATTTGCATTCAGTTCTGCAGTTAAAAAAAAAAAGTCGAATAGCAGCAATCTCATATTGTTCAAACTAATAAAAGAAAGTATGAGCAAGAATTCACAGGCAGCAACACAGAATGTATATGGCATTTCTTCAGAAGTCAGATAGAGCTAACCTGGAAGATCAGGGATGTCATATTGGTGTGATTACAGAGTTTTGGAGCAGCATCCTGCCGGTCAGAAAACCCTCCCCTACCTGTGCCCAGAAACCTCTACCTGGGCTGAACTTCAGCTCAGCCTTTTGGGGATCACTGACCCCTTTGATGATCTGCTAAAAGCTATGGACTCTCTTCATAGTAATTACACTGAAAACATAATTCTATTCCACTGGAATAGAACACAATGACTTCATTTAGCCAACGTATGAATTATACATATAATACTCAATGCTTATAATATTTCATCTTTAATGCAAATAAAAACAGAAAATAGCTTTTCTTTTTTTTTTTAAGCTTATTTATTTTGAGAGAGAGAGAGAGAGAGTGAGAGGGAGGGAGGGAACAGGGGAGGAGCAGAGAGAGAGAGACAGAATCCCTAGCAGGCCCCACACTGTCAGTGCAGAACCTGACGCGGGGTCCAAACTCATGAACTGTGAGATCATGACCTGAGCTGAGATCAAGAGTCAGACACTTAACCAACTGAGTCACCCAGGCGCCCCCCACAAAACAGCTTTCCTTAAGTGATCCACAGGACAGTCCCTATTGTAAACCAGAAGTGAGCAATGCTCTGAGAGCAGACGTTTGTATGAGACAAGATACCAGGGGTGACTCTCCCCTCCTGGCATTCTGCCGCTCAAAAGACTCCTGAGTCCATATTGGTCTTCATAGAGTCTAATGCCTCTGAACTGGGGTACTGGGGTATAACTGCGTTTGTCAAAACCTAGGAAACACAAGAATTCCCTATGATCCAATGGTGCTAAGATCGGAAATAAGGCCTCATAATACTCACCACCCCGGCACACCAGCATTCAGCACCCTGGAGATCCAGATACTTCTGTAGACACAGACGGGCTCAGGGTCAGGACTGCTTCAGAGGTGGAGGGCAAGGAAAGACTCCTGTCTTCTGCCTATCAACCCACCCTGCAGAGGCAACCACCTTTAACGCACTTTACCTTAGGTGTTTTACGTTGCTGGAATCTCCTAGACTCATAATACAGGAACCGAGGCATCAAGCTGACTTTTTCATGCCGCAATTTTTCCCCTTCAGACCGACTTTATATTTTGTTTCTCTTTCTCAGCATTTGTTTCATGTTTTATATAACAGCTGTTTGACTATCTGGCTGTCTCCTGCCGATACAATTTCCTGTTGGACTGCAACCATATCTTACCGTCTTCACTGTGTAGTATCATCTCTGGCATAAACTGGGCACTGAAACCTGTCTTCTGAACAAATAGATAAGTGAAAGATTAAGTGTTAAAGTTGGGCATCTTGAAAATACAACTAGTGTTGAGAAGTAAGAGGGAGGCATGCCAACCATAACTATAGCTTTCATAGCAAGGATTGCCTTCAATATTAGTTTTTAGTTTTGCACGCTAAATACACCGATTGTGCTGATAGTATTCCATCACACGTAACTGTAAACTCTAGCTTTGTCTGCCTCTGGTTCATAATTCTAAAGATGTTCACTGAAATCAGCATAAGTAAAATATGAAGTCCTCTTTACAGTCTTGTCATGCGAAGACTTCCTTGGGAGATTTCATTTCCGGAAACAGAGGCAACTCTATTTAAATGGCCTTAATGTTTTTACTGATTTCCTTTCTTAGCCAAGACTTGTCATCTGGCAGGCAACAGAACATCCCACTCCCTCCTTGACTAATTAAAATGTGTGCCTCTCCAGAAGAGGAGAAAGTAACATTTGGCAACACATTGCCAGATTTAAGCACCAACAAAGAGAAATGGTATGTGAATAAGTCAGCAGCACCTGCCCCCCGCTTGTGTAATAGTTGATAACTACACTGCACTGGAGAATTCACAGCTGCTGAAGGTCTTTTAGGTTAAACACGAGACACTTTATGACTCTCACCATTTTTTCATTCGACAATAATTTTAATCCAGCCACAGCAGCACATTAAAATCCTACTTCCATAAAAATCTGTCCCTGTCATCTTTTTCTCTGCAAGGTGCTCACCATGGCCGCCATGTTCCAAAACACCTCTAGAATGGGCACCTAGAATGGCAGCTTCCAGAGTTTATGGTGCATTGAGGCTAGCTGAACCAAACACGGTAAATTAGAAACAGGCATTTGATCAAACATGCATTTAAAACAAGTGTGTTTGGGGCACCTGGGTGGCTCAGGCTTTAAGCATCTGACTTAGGCTCAGGTCATGATCTTATGATTTACACGTTCGAGTCCCACACTGGGCGAGCTCAAGCCCCACATCAAGCGACCACCAGCCCCGCTTCAGGTGAACACAAGCCCCGCCTCGGGTGAGCCCCACTTCCTTCTCACTCTCTCTCTGTCTCTCTGTCCTTCCTTGGATCTTCTCTCTCTCTCTGCCCTTCACTCACTTGCACTCTCTCTCCAAAAAAATAAATATCAAATAAAGTAAAAAAAATAAAATAACACATGTGTTTTGCTAGCCAATACACGAAAAAATATTCAGTGTTACTTTAACTGAAGAAATAGAAATTGAAACAAAAATGAGGTCATGTAGAGATCTATGAAGGTGGCGGGAACAAAATTAAGTGCTGTATGTAGTATTGTCCAAGAGTTTGGGAAGTGTAAGTTGATATAGTCTTTGTATCAGATAATTTATCAATATTGATAGAAACCCTTTCAAAAGTACATGCCTTCTGACCCAGTAATTGTATCTATAGGAATTTAACCTGAGAAAGCAATTGAACATGTGAATAAGAGATATAACTATTAGACTGTTCATTGCAGCACTGTAGCAAAAAGATGAAATCCACCTAAATTTCCAATAATAGAGAATTAATTGGGTACATTATGCCAGAACAAAATACCACGAAGCCATTAGAAAAGTGCTGTCGAAGTATCTTCAATGACTTGGGGAGATGTGTCGGCAGTATTTTGAATGCAGAAACCAGTTCACAGGAAACTTAGTATGGAAAGATCATATATATATATATATATATATATATATATATATATATATATGAGACACAGCACAAAATACATATGGTGATACTATATCTCAGAGATGGAATTATGGCTGCTCTTTATCTACTTTGGCTTATTTGATTACATGATTTGTCTACAATGAATATAATCCCGCACATAATAAAAGTTATTTCAAACAAAAAGTATCACGATGCAGCTCACACGCCCTGGAACATCTGATAAGCAGAAGAGCTTCATCACCTCTGAAATCTGATAATGACTGAGCACATCCCACAAATCCCCTTACCGTAAGGGTGACGACGTTATCTGGAACAGTTACAGAAACCATGTGAACGAGTTCTGCCCTCATCAAGGCAAAACCCTAGGAATAAAGGGCAGCTTCCAGAGCAAGATTTGAAGGTAAGCCCTTCCTCGCTGTCTGAAGCATTGTGTTAGTCAATACTTTTGAGTCCAGCTTGAAAGTCACTCTTTAAAAGCATAATAATGTTTATGCTTTTACATTTGAAAAAACCTACAAAATTGGTCGGGAAAATAAGTATACCTTATGCGGTGGGCAGAAATGAAACACGAAGTCTCACACCGTTGGCAAAAATTGCTACAACATTGCACGCTCTTTGGAGGAAACAATGTAGCAAATACCTATGCGTGAAGAGGGACTGGGGAGCCTGAGGAGAAAAGCCCATGAGCGTTGAAGTCAGGGAGACCTTGGTTTGAATCCCCAGCTCGGTCACTCACTGGCTGTGTGACCTTGGGCAAGTAATTTAACTTCTCTGGACCTCAGTTTTCTCATCTGCCAAATAAGAATGCAACAGTGCTACCCTTTGTGATATTGTGAAATAAACATAACATATGTAAACACCTGCCAGTGTAGTTCCTGGTGCTGAGCAGGCACTTAATGGGGCTATTTATTGTAACAGATGTCTTTTTTTTTTTTTTTTTTTTTTTTTTTGCCACTAAATACTGAGGGCAGGCTCTACAACTTGCATTTGTAACGGATCCTCAGAACATGTTTGTTATGTAAATTGCATATCCCTAAAATTGTTCTTCGCCTTTGACTCGATTCAATTGTTCGGAACGTATTCTTTGGAAATCATGCAAAAGGAGAAAAGAATCGAAGGTATCTATTTTCAAGGTTGCCAATGGTGGAGAAAAATAGAAATAACCGACATATCCTAAAAAAAAAGCGAGGTTGGGGAGGGGGGAGGGAGAATGGTTAAATAGATCATAATATAACCATGGTGTGAAATATTACATGATCATTAAATACGATGATTCTGCAGTCTATGGCAAACTAATGTAATGGTACTCCGAAAGCACAGGGCTGAATTGTAGATGTGCTATGAGTTCCTACTCTGTAAAACATGTAGCATATGGACAAAACCAGCAGGGAATTCCAGAATGAAAACAGTTGGCATGTGAGAGGCTGAAACCGTGGTGGACTTTTTTTTTTTCCATTTACTATTCTCATTACACTGCTTTACAATAAATAAAATTCACGAGAGAGATATACGATATTATCGTGTGGAACGTTAAAGACATTAGGCCATTATTCTCCTTTATTTTCTCGGTAAGAGTGCAGAACACTACCTTCCTCAGCAGAGTCCCGGATAGATGGGTGATGGGGGACTGAATACGTGGACAAAGGAAGGGAGCCAGGGAAGGTTTGCACCCATAGGAATTCGTGAAAAGCTGCCTTGGAGCACCAGCACAACACGGAGTGGAGTGGAGTGGAGTGGGGGGGGGGGGGGGGGCGGGGGGGAGGGTGGATGAAGGAAGAGAAGGCACCAAACTTAGAAAACAAAACATTTGGATGAGACCCCAAAGACCAATTTGTCCTTTATCACAGCCTAGCCCAGGCCTGACCTTTGTCACCTTGCTGATCGCAGTCTCCAATATTAACAGGAAGGGAGAGGCGGAGCTTCAGCCGACACTGTTCCCTCACCCCAACACTTTCCCTTATTAAACACCTTAAAAATAACTCATTTGGTAATAAATGCTGGGTGGCCATGGCAACACTTGAGTTACTCTGAGAGAAAATCCTATCAGGAGAGTACTCACCTTTCGCCGAGGCCCCACCAGCCACAGGGTGAAGCTGGCATCATGGATGAAGGGGAAGAGCCCGGGGACTGTGTGTCAGGTGACCTGAGACGCATCTTGCCCCCAGACAGCTACTGCCTTCATTCGTCCATCTGAAAACGAGATGTTGGGACTTGAGCCTTGATGATCTCCAAAGATCCTGCCAGATCCAACATTCAGGGGGTTAAATGCTTTTTGAATCCCTAAAAAAAAAAAAACCACATTTCTTACCTACCTGTCCCAGGCCCAGAGTGGGTATTTTATGAAGTCATCACCATGATGACAGGAGCTGTAAATCTAGGTGCTTTGTTATTGCCAACTGCCTCGCACTTCTATAGCTCTCAAAAGCTTAGCAAGCGTGACCACATACATTATCACCCATCACCATTCTAAGGTTGTCACGACCTACTATTATTCCACTTCCCAGTTGGACAAAGGAGAGGATAAAGCAGTTTGAAAGGTAGAGACAAGGCTCAAGCCCAAGTCTTAAATTCCCAGGTGAATCTTCTGTTCATAACAAAGTGGGGTCTCAGGAATTAGGACAGCAGGGGAGTGTTTCTGGAAAGCCCACATGTGCTGAGAACAGGACTCGGGAGAGAGACGAGTGTGTACAAAAGGGGGGAAACTGAGGCAGAGAGAGTCCAGAGGGCAGCCAAGGATGTCAGGGTGGGGCCCAGACACAAACAGACAGCAACCGACCTCAAGTCCTTTCATTTCCCAAGGGCCCGGGGCATCTGATAATCCAACAACAGAGTCCTTATTGAGTCAGGTGATTTTGCAGAGACTTCCCGTTGATGGAAAAATTGAGCACACATTTTTAAAGCCTCAATCTTGTCCCTGCACATTTAATTTAACAGCCATGTAACACATTCTGTTCCGAATCAGATGTCTCATTGTCCCTTTGTTCAAAGGAGGAAATTAAAGTCTAGGAAAGGAGACAAGGGCTGGTCTGCTGATGTGGTTTATATTTGGCCATAAGAAGGTCATTAAAATGCACTTCCAGCTCCTTGCAGGAACATTTACATTTAAAGCAAAGTTAATTTACTTCTCTGCCCAGGGATATCCATTTATTTTCATCTACTAATGAGCTACCCTGTGTACCCTGGATGGCTTCTTCACTCACCATCACTGAGAAGTGGTGATAAACCCACCAAACATGGCAGGGAAGATGTCTCAGATAGAAATGCTAAGGGGAGGGGCGCCTGGGTGGCTCAGTCGGTTAAGCGTCCGACTTCAGCTCAGGTCGCGGTCTCGCGGTCCATGAGTTTGAGCCCCGCGTCGGGCTCTGGGCTGATGGCTCAGAGCCTGGAGCCTGCTTCCGATTCTGTGTCTCCCTCTCTCTCTGCCCCTCCCCCGTTCATGCTGTGTCTCTCTCTGTCTCAAAAATAAATAAATGTTAAAAAAAAAAAAAAAAAAAAAAGAAATGCTAAGGGGAAACACCAACGTGCAAAAGAATATATATAGCAAAATCCCAGTTAGAGCAGCTGCTCTGACTGGCCCCCAGTTCTCCCACCTTCCGGGGCCACCCTTTCCTGCAACGTCCAGAGAAAGATTCAAGCCTTTGTCCTCTGCCGGGATAGTAGGCTCCCAACTCCAGTGGCCTCCCCATATTTTCAAAGATCCTTAAGGAGCCCAGGGTCATACCATTCTCCACTTACTGAGGACATCTTTTTATTTTATCATGCAAAGCGGCTTAGTGATGCTTAGTCTCAACCTCTCCCTGTGGATTAGGCTCTTGACCTTGGCTCTGCATTTTCAAAAAGCCCATGAAAGGGTTTTGTTTCCCTGAACAAAAGATCAGTCTCCATTCCTAGAACAAGGGGCACATATATCTGACGGCTTTGAAAGATCAGTTTTCCCTGTTTCTGCTAAAACTGTAAACAGATCTAGAAATCAATGATTACATTTGAATAGAGGAGAGTTTAGAAGGCTCCAAGACCATCTTTTATAGGTGATCTTGGAAATCTGTTGAGTGAGATTGGGGGAGAAGAGGGCAGGAATAAATGTTAATATTTTACTTAACACTTCTGTATTATTTGAATTATAATAGAATAAAAATATTAAACTATAAATACGTTATTTATAGTCATTTTCTCTCTCGTCTCTTTTAAGGAGGCCGAGCCCGGAGATTGTATATTTGGAGAAAGGGTCCTAGCCAGAGGGTTGGTTGACCGGGAAGGGGGTGGTGTGGGGAGAGAGACTGGGGATAGTGCAGCGTAGACATGACAAGAGAAGGAGGGGAGACCATTTGAGGGCAGCTTTCATGTGATTTGGGGGCAATGAAGCCCCATGCTGTGCTGTGTAACATCCTCCCCAGGACCCTCCAGGCAGGTGTTTTTCTTTCTCAAGAACAGACCTATTTCACCTTAAAAGAGCTCAAGTACCTGCCTTTGTCTGATGGAAGTGGTAGGGATTTCAGAAGGAAACACTTCTCCATCCGTAGCAGCCCTCCAGGAGCTCAGCCTCTGAGTGCAAAGTGCTGAGATGCACCGGACTCGGTGGGGTGGGCTTTGCACGTCCAGCTAGTATTTCCTCTGGCCTCCAGGGCATCTATACACAACTAGTTTGGAAGGAAATGCATTCTGATAGGCAGCTACCTTCAATTTTCCTTTGAACGCCCCCCCCCCCCGCCCGCCCCCTCCCACCCTTGCCTTTCAGAGTTCCCAGGATATTGGTATCTTCTGTGTTCTGTGCAGGGAGCTGGGTCTTTGCAGTTAGCCATACCTGGATTAGAAGCGCAGTTCTGCTGACTTCCACCTGTGTGCTTTTGCACGAACTGTTTTTAACCTCACTGGGCCTAAGTTTACTCATCTGTTTAATATTGTAATACCTCCTTTTCCAGTGGCTTTTCAAGATTACAGATAATGTGTTAAAAAAAATCATTTAGCACATAGCAGATATTCAATAAGATGTAAGTTTCGGGCTCTGTGCTGACAGCTCAGAGCCTGGAGCCTGTTTCAGATTCTGTGTCTCCCTCTCTCTCTGCCCCTCCCCTGTTCATGCTCTGTCTCTGTCTCTCTCTCAAAAATAAAAAAATTTAAAAAAAAATTTTAAGATGTAAGTAATCATGTAAGCCCTACAAAACAATCAGAACCGGCCACCAAATGAAGGAATATTTTTCTGAATCCCTCTCTTATCTGAGACCCACCATAGTCATGGAGGCAGAGTTTTAAAAAAATAAATAAATAAGGATAAGGGGAAAGTCCCTACCTTCTGGAAGGTTTTAATCTAGTTGAGATGAAATACATACATGTTAAATAATAACAGACAACACAGGACTGTAAATGCTGGGTGTCCGATAAACCATAGAAAGCATCGTTGAAATGGAAGTCCAGAAACTGGAAAATGAGAATAACAGCTGTAATGTAAGAAGCATCACCTGAGAGTTCTTTTGGGGTTGGGTTAGCTCTGTGAAGATTCTAATGAAGAAAATTGGGATTTTTTTTAATCTTTTTTTTTTTAACATTTATTTATTTTTGAGACAGAGAGAGACAGAGCATGAACGGGAGAGGGGCAGAGAGAGAGCGAGACACAGAATCGGAAGCAGGCTCCAGGCTCTGAGCCATCAGCCCAGAGCCCGACGCAGGGCTCGAACTCACGGACCGTGAGATTGTGACCTGAGCTGAAGTCGGCCGCTCAACTGACTGAGCCACCCAGGCGCCCCGAAAATTGGGATTTTTTTTAAATAAGGGAGTAACATTTCTGACTTCAGTCTGTTTAGTACTTTTTTTTAAACTTTTTTTTACAGCAGTTTTAGGTTCATAGCAAAATTGAGAGGAAGGTACAGAGATTTCCCATATCCCCCTATCCTCACACATGCACAGCTTCCCCCATTAGCCACATCCCCCACCAGAGTGAAATATTTGTTACAACTGATGAGCCTTACACTGGCACATCATAATCACCCAAAGTCCATAGTCCATCCATATTAGGGTTCCCTTTGTTATTACACATTCTATGCGTTTGGACAAATGTATAATGACATATTATTATAATATCACACTATTTTCATCAGCCTAAAAATCGTCTGTGCCCTG
Organism: Panthera pardus; assembly: GCF_024362965.1. Classification (NCBI taxonomy): domain Eukaryota; kingdom Metazoa; phylum Chordata; class Mammalia; order Carnivora; family Felidae; genus Panthera; species Panthera pardus. The sequence goes on along the minus strand of NW_026526991.1, from coordinate 67,228,302 downwards.
CCTATTCATCCCTTCCCACCAGCCCTGTATCAGATGTGTCTTTTGCAAATAATTTCTCCCTTGTCTTCTAATTCTCTTGACATTACTTATCACAGGGCCGAAGTTTTTTATTTTAATGAAGTCCATCTTATCAATTATTTCTTTCATCAATATTGTCTTTGGTATCGTATCTAAAAAGTCAGAGCATCTGACTTCAGCTCAGGTCATGATCTCATGGTTCATGAGTTTGAGCCCTGCATCGGGCTCTGTGCTGACAGCTCAGAGCCTGGAACCTGATTTGGATTCTGTGTCTCCTTCTCTCTCTGCCCCTCCCCTGCTCTCTCTCTCTCTCTCTCTCTTTCAAAAATAAATAAACATTAAAAAAATTTTAGGGGCGCCTGGGTGGCTCAGTCGGTTAAGCGTCCGACTTCAGCTCAGGTCGCGGTCTCGCGGTCCGTGAGTTCGAGCCCGGCTTCGGGCTCTGGGCTGATGGCTCAGAGCCTGGAGCCTGCTTCCGATTCTGTGTCTCCCTCTCTCTCTTCCCCTCCCCGTTCATGCTCTCTCTCTGCCCCCAAAATAAATAAACGTTAAAGAAAATTTAAAAAAATTTTTTTTTAAATAAAATAAAATAAAATAAAAATAAATAAATAAAAAGTCATTACCATACCTGAGGCTATCTAAATTTTCTCCTGTGTTTTCTTTTAGGAGTTCTATAGCTTTGTATTTTATATTTAGGTTTACTGACTTTGAGTTAATTTTAGGGGAAGTTGTAAGGTCTATGTCTAGATTCATTTATTTGTCAAAAGTACAGGGTTCAGGGAGCTTTCAGGTTGGTGAACATATTTATGTGTCAGGAGGGCAGTACAGCCCAGCTCCACAGAAACAGAAGCTCCTGTGAACAAGACCCCTCCAGAACTCACCCTATGTATCTCTTCATCTGGTGTTTATCTGTATCCTTTATCATATCCTTTATTATACAATAGAAACTGATGAACATAAACATGTTTACTATACAATATAAACTGGCAAACATAAGTAAGTGCTTCCCTGAGTTCTATGAGCTGTTCTAGCAAATGACTGAATCCAAGGAGGGGGTCACAGAAGCCTCCAATTTGCAGCGAAGTCAGCAGAAGTTGTGGATGACCTGTGGACCTACTATTGGTGGTTGGCACCTAACGTGGAAGGCAGTCTCGTGGGACTGAGCCCTTAACCTGTGTCTTCTGGACTAACTCATGTTAGTGTCAGAATTAAATCAAATTGTAGGACAGCCAGCTGATTGATGTCCTAAAATAGTTTGATGTTTAGACAACCCTTACAACTGGTATTATAAACATTGGGTGATAATAGTGTGAGCACAAAGGAGAAACAAAGGAATGATTTCCCAGTTTGCAAGATACATTTACAACTCATAGAAGTCCACTTTCAAATACCATATCACTTCATGAGTAGCGTGAGTACTTTATACTAACAAATAATTTTTATTTCTCTCTCCCGTCCCTTGTGCTATTGTCATTCATTTCACTTATATATAAGCGTAGATAATTATAAATATTAGTAGTATTATTTTGAACAAACTATTTTCTGAGAGATCAGTTAAGAATAAGAAAAACAAAAGTTTTATTTTACCCTGACTTAATCCTTCTGTGATGCTCTTCCTTTCTTTATGTAGATCTGAGTTTCTGACCTATGTTATTTTCCTTCTGTCTAAAGAACTCCTTTTAACATTTCTTTCAAGGCAGGTGTACTGGCAACAAATTCCTCGATTTTTGTTTGTCTGAAAACAATGTATTTCTCCTTCACTTTTGAAGGATGCAGAATTCTACGTTGGTGGTTTTTTTTCTCTCAACCCTTTCAATATTGCCCTGCACTGTCTTCTTGTTCATATGGTTTCTGAGTAGAAGTCAGCTATCATTCTTATCTTCGTTCCTCTGTGGCTAAGGTGTTTTTTCCTCTGCCTTCTTTCAGCGCTTTATCTTTGATTTCCTGTAGTTTTAAAATGATACACCTACGTGTAGTTTGGGGGGCATTTATCAGGCTTGGTGTTCTCTGAGTTCCCTGGATCTGTGGTTTGATGTCTGATGTTAATTTAGGGAGATTACCAGTCATTATATTTCAAATACTTGTTCTGTTTCTTTCTCTCCTCTCTTCCAGTATTCCCATTACCTGTATGTTACACCCTTATAGTTGTTCCACAGTCCTTGGATATTCCGTTCTGTTTTTTCAGACTTGTTTATCTTTGTTTTTTAGTTTTGGAAGTTTCTACTCAGACATCCTCGAGCTCAGAAACTCTTTCCTCAGTCATGTGCAGTCTACTAGTAAGCCCATCAAAAGCATTCTTCATTTCTTTTACAGTGTGTTTTTTTCTTTATCTCTAGTATATCTTTTTGGTTCTTTCGTTGGATTTCCATCTCTCTACTTATATTACCCAAATGTTTTTCAATGCTATCTACTTTCTCCATTAGATCCCTTCACATATTAATCATAGTTGTTTTACATTTTAGGGCTGATAATTCCAACATCCCTGCCATGTCAAGTTCTGGTGCTTGCCCTGTCTATTCATATTGTAAGCTTTTTTGCTTTTTGGTATAATATTTTCCTTGATAGCCAGACATGATGTACCACATAAAAGAAACGGCTGTAGTAGGCCTTTAGCAATGTGGTGGTAAGGTGTGCACAGGAGGGAAGCATTCTACAGCCCTATGATTAAATCTCAGTCTTCAGTAAGCCAATGTCTCTAAACTGTGAATGGTCACATATGTTTAAATTTTTTCTTTCTCTCCCACAGCCCACTGTGTGAAAGAAGATGGCTAGAGTAGACAAGAATGTCCCCGGGTCAGTTAGGCTATGAAAACAGCCCAGCAGGTTAGGCTCTCATTAACCTAGTTTCTCCTGAGGACAGACCTTGTTAAGGACAGAGTGCTCTGGTGTATCTCAAGAGCATGAGGGGATTTCCTTTGATATTTACTTTGAGAACCTGAACAACTCCTGGAGGTAAATCTCACAAAGAGAGAGAGAGAGATCCTCGCTTGTCCACACGGAGGCTCCAGCAATTAGCCAACTGCTGTTGTGGTTTGCCTACCCCAGCACTGGTTCCCATGGTGGTTTCTGAGTCTCTGGTCAGTACACTGTTATTCTCTGTATTCGTTGCCATGCTTGAGGGCAGCCATTAGCCCTGTTTCATCACCATTCTTACAGCTTCTAGAAAGTTGTTGATTTTTCAATCTGTTCAGGTTTTTCCTCGTTATTGGGACAGAGCATATGGAACCCCCCAATTAATTTTTCCTGTGTAATGTCATCACTTCTCTAATTGCCTTTGTTTGCAATATTGTTATTACAGGAAATGTCAAAGGTACACAACAGCTGAGAGACTGGGACAATGAACCTCATCACCCAGAATCAACAAGGAACCTCATGGCCATGTTATGAACTCATGGACAAATCCAAGACGTTTTGTCTATAAATAGTTCAGTAGATATCTCTAAAAGATAAAGACTTCAAAATATCACCACAATATTACCACCACACCTAAAAATAATGGTAATTCCATAAAAACCACTAACATTCCCCTATTGTTGCAGGGTTTCACAAATTTGTTGAACACATTATTTGTTCAAGTCAGTATCCAAATAAGGTCCATAAATTGCAACCGGTCAATATTTCCACAAAGTCTCTTTTAATCTATAGATCTCTAAGGATACTTTAAATGTTTTTTTTTTAATTCAATAACCTTTAAAGCTGTAGGTAACCTTGTTCACTTAGGACCAGAACAGTTTGATTTAAGTTCTCAAATTGTTCAGCAAATAGAATTATGTCAGATAAAATAACTTCACAATTTTCATCTTTAAATGATTTTTGTCATAAATGGAGCAACCAGCTGCTGATCTCTAAGGAAGATGTCATCTTTAATTTTCGCCAAAGTGTGAGAAGCAGGAAAAAACCTTACACGTGAAGAAATCATCAAAATTATAGCAAAGAAGAAAAGCATTCTGTTTTCTGACCACGATCCCTTCTGTCGTAACAAACACATGTCAAGCAACCATTTCAGAAAAGGAAGTGAGAGGGGGAGAAAAACACATTTCTTTATATTCAACCTGTGTTCCATGAAGGTTTGCCTAATCTGTCCCCCGTTCTGAGCTGTCCCAATACACAATTTATGGGGGAGAGGCAGGATCAGTTAGAAATGTTTTTAGCCACGAATAACAGAGACCCGACCAAGGGAAACTGAAACACACAGAGGACTGTCTTCCTCACATTGCTAGAAGTCCGGGGCTCTTCAGTCCAAGGTTGGGACGGCCGCTCTACAGTGTCATCATGGGCCTACGCTGCTTCTCACTCTCTGCTCCACCATCTTCCGTGGGTGGATTTAGTCTTCATGGTGACCACATGGCCTCAAGCGTCCTATGTGAAGACACGCAGCACAGGGGAACACGCCCGGTGGATCCACCTGTGAGATTGACGAAACCTTTCTGAGATGAAAGGAAAAGCACCTCCTAGAATCAGTGTCAGAATTAAATAACAGAGGACAGCTGACACCAGAGTCAGCGCCTGACATCCAAACTGATTTATCATGAATCTCATAGTGACCCTGATCAAGTTCGCTCCAACTGCCAAGATGGGGCTTGGACCACACGGTCCAACTCTAAATCCAAAGCTCTATCCACTCCACCACTCTGGTTCTGCACTGAGTTCCCACTCAGTGAATCAAGAATCTATCCCTCCATTAAAAAGGCATCTTGGTAAAGAGGTAGTCCCCAAAATCAGCTTAGCCCCTGAAATGTCCAAAGGTAATAAATACCTCTAATATGGGATGAGGCTGTCAACATTTTAGCAGGCACCTTCACCAACTTAATGTCAAACCTATTAAGAAGACCAAAGGCATTCTATCTGGACCTCAAAAGACATCTGTGGTTAATATCCCCCCATGTGAACTACTGAGAAAGAGTCAAATAAAGTAGCCTGCACATAATAATCAACCATTGTCACATCTCAACTTTGAGTAAGGAAGAGAAGTTGTATTTAACGATGTGAAACGTACTTTTAGTGCTTCAGCTTAAAGAGTCAGGCTGTCAAAACAACCATTAATTTTCCCCACCGCTCCTCATCCCTGCTTGAAGTGGACGCTGTACAGATGTTTTACAAAAATGCTTCCCTTTCTACTCTTTGTTCTCAGCGGCTTACATGATTCAGGCAGCAGTTTCCAAAGAAGCAGCTGAGATGGGAATTGTCCAGAACTAAAGACGATGTTCCTCGGCCTTCTGTGGGTCTGCCTCTGAAAGACTGTGCCCTTTATATAAAGTCAGAGGCACAGGAGACCCAAATCATTCACTGAACCTATCCCTACTGTCTCCGTAGCTGAAAGCTTGCTATGTTCAAAAAAAAAAAAAAAAAAAAGAGGGTGTGTTTATTCTAAGCTGTTCCTGAAACTCCCCTCTCACATAAGAAGTGTCCTACTTAAGACTCTAGAGCTAGGCAGCCTCACCCAGGGATGTATGCAAGTCAGCAAACGGTCCCCCGGCCACAGCTAAAGATCCTTTCCAATTTAGCCGGACACAGTTGGTTTTAAGAAGCAATTGGAAAGCAGCACATCTTAACGGGATCTCTCTGCCAAGACATAGAACCCTGATGGGAGGAAGGGAGGAAGAAGGGAAGAAAGGAGGACAGGAAGGCAGGCTAGCGGTTACTATTTGTTGCCGAGCTATTGAACACTTCACATGTACCGTTTGACCCTCACAGCAGGCATGTGGCAAACCCAGGTCTGTCTGACCCAAGCCCAGGCTTTTTCAACCACGCTTAAATAAATTATTATGGTTTTAATGAAATGATTAAGAATTTTTATTCAAAATAGATCAATAAATATTTACTCACTCTAGACCGGATGTTGTTAAATAAAATAGGAAATGTAAGTCCCCACAGTTATTGTATCTTCCCCAAGGAACCAGAACCAGCCTAGGCCAACATGGGTCCTGTGCCCCACCCCAATGAGGGACATAGGGCAGAGACTGCTAGTTGTCACCCAATACCCTGTTCTCTTTGGTAACAGAATCCTAATTTTTTGCCAGGCACATTACCACCTAGCTAAGATTACATTTTTTTAGTCTCCCTTGCAGACAGCTATGGTCATGTGACTATGTTTTTATTTATTTGTTTGTTTGTTTGCTTGGCATTGAGATTATAAGAAGCATTATGTGCTGTTTGCAGGGGGTTTCCTGTTTAAAAAGGGGACCAAAGCTTCTCTTTTCCTTTCTCAGTCCTACTGCCTGGAATACAGATGTGATGGCTGAAGTTCTGGCAGCCATTTTCTACCATGAGAACAAATGCCAGATGATGGAGGAGAGGGCTGATAGGAAACATGCTAATTTTAGACTCCTTGTCCACAAGAAAATAAAATCTGGAATGTTTAGGTCACTATTGTTTTGTCTGGGTAGGAATTATTCACCTTAGGATGTCAGCATCTTAAAAATGATTTCATTGAAATCGCTAACATATTGAAAGCACAGGCAGGCCTGGTCATAGTTTATGTGTCAGTGGGCAGCACAAACTGAGGACAGACACCTGGTGAGGTACACTAGATCATAAAATAGTGCCCTGAGTAGTCAGCTGGCCCAGCCCAGTAAGGAGGAGCTGCTGTCCCCTGCCCTGTGGCTCCCTGTGGCAGGGTCTCCATCATCAAATGCAATGTGAGATCCCTGATGGACTCTTGAATGAAAAAAAAAAGTTACGAAGAATTGTGGGAGAGGGGCAATGAGGGAAATTAGAATAGGGACTATGTCTCAAATAATGTTATTCATCAATGTTAATTTTATTGCATATAATAATGATAATTATTGGGGGCTCCAGGTATTTACGATAATTATTCTCTCAACTTGTCTGCAGTTCACAATTTTTTCAGTATATGTGCTGCCGAAGCGAGCACAGTTCACAATTTTTTCAAAAGAAAAAGCTGGTGGTTGTGAGGAGAGAAGAGAAGGGCCTGGGGAGAAATGGACCCAAGTTAAGAATAGATCCCTGTCCGAGTGCCTGGGTGGCTCAGTCAGTTAAGTGACCGGCTCTCAATTTCCGCTCAGGTCATGATGTCACAGTTGTGAGATTGAGTCCCACCCGAGTCAGACTCTGTGATGGGCACAGGGCATGCTTGAGGTTCTCTCTCCCTCTCCTTCTCCCCCTCCCCTATTCATGCATTCTCTCTCTCTCAAAAATAATAACATAAAATAAAATAAAATAAAATAAAATAAAATAAAATAAAATAAAACAAGGGGAGCACCTGGGTGGTTCAGTTGGTTAAGCATCCAACTCTTGGTTTCAGCTCAGGTCATGATCTCATGGTTTGTGAGATCAAGCCCTGCATCAGGCTCTGTGCTGACATCGAGGGGCTTGCTTGGGATTCTCTGTCTCCCTCTCTCTGTGCCCTCCCCTGCATTTGCTCTCTCTCTCTCTCTCTCTTACAAAATAAAAATAAACATTTAAAAAAAAGACTAAATCCCTGTCATCTAACTGTTTGGGGAGAAACTACTATTTCAAATCCTTGGTAATCGTCACTGTGTGAACATGTACTTTTTGAAAAATTTGAGATTATTCAAATATCATTTTTACCCCTATGGAAAGCGTTCATTCATATTACATTTATTTATTGGGCAGCTGCTATGGATTACCATCTGTGCCTATTGTGGAAGAAATAAGAGAAATGAGACACAGCTTCTATTCTTACAAACACAGTGGCCAGCAGAGGAAACAAACATTTAAATAAAAAGCATTTTCTAACAGCATGGTGAGCTGAGATACCTTACTCTTATCTTTAACTCCCAGAAAATGTTGAAAGATCCTTCAGGCTGGGAATGGAAACGGGGAAGGGGTGGACCAACAGCAGAGAACAAGCAAGTGAACCCCATGTTCCCATCATGCATTGGGTGTAGCCGAGTCCATATTTGGGCAAATAGCACATGTGCATTTCAGAAATGGACCGTGTTAAACATCAGTCATCTTGCTGAAGGGTTCAGTTTCGTCTGGAACCCATTGGGGAGCTGAAAGAGAAATTCCTATGTTCCCTACCGTTGCTCATTGTGAAAAGCAGGCTCCACGAGACAAGCAGAGTAGGCCAACTGTCCCATAAGCTGAGGCACACAGCAGTTGAAGAAGGACAGAGCTGCCATTCAAAGGCATCTCTGGAAGGTTTCTAAATGGAGAAGGAGCAGTTCCAGAATAAGCCATGTCCGAATTCTGAGAGACTGTTAGAAGATTTGTTCAGAGTGAATAGAGAAGCCAAAAGACTTTAAATGGGCCTAGAGTCTTTTGAGTCTCTAAACTTCATTCTAATTCGTATAGTATCCCCTTCTCCTATATCTTCTAGAAACTAGCTATGTAAGCGCTATGACTACATGCTAATAATAAGAGGATTTTCGGGGCCAGTATTTGCCAAAGTGTCATGAGCTATTAGTGGGTTTTATGGGAAAAATTGTTACATGGTCAAGAAAATTTGAGAAACACCAGATTAAATGAAGACAAAGAAGTTTATTTACTACAGAACTTTCCAGAGTCTTTATTTTTTTTTACTAGAAATTTAAATTGTATTCTATTTTATTTATTTTTTACTGTATTGTTTTCTATTAAATATAATTTATTGTCAGATTGGTTTCCATACAACACCCAGTGCTCATCCCAACAGGTGCCCTCCTCAATGCCCATCACCCACTTACCCCTCTTTCCCACCCTCCATCAACCCTCAGTTTGTTCTCAGTATTTAAGAGTCTCTTATGGTTTGCCTCCCTCCCTTTCTGTAACTTTATTTTCCCCCTTCCCCTCACCCATGGTCTTCTGTTAAGTTTCTTAGGATCCACATATGAGTGAAAACATATGGTATCTGTCTTTCTCTGCCTGACTTATTTCACTTAGCATCATACCCTCCAGTTCCATCCATGTTGCTGCAAATGGCCAGATTTCATTCTTTCTCATTGCCAAAGTAGTATTCCATTGTGTATATAAACCAGTTTCTTTATCCATTCATCAGTTGATGGACATTTAGGCTTTTTTCCATAATTTGGCTATTGTTGTAAGTGCTGCTATAAACATTGGGGTACATAATATTCATTTTGAATCTCTATGAGTAGAGTATACTATGCAGCATTTCCCAAATGTATTTGACCTTGGAATTCTTTTTTTTTTTTTTTTTAATGTTTATTTATTTTTTGAGAGAGGGAGAGAGAGACAGAGTGCAAGCAGGGGAGGAGTAGAGAGAGAGGGAGACACAGAATCTGAAGCAGGCTCCAGGCTGTGAGCTGTCAGCCCTCCTTGGGGCTCGAACCCACAAACCATGAGATCATGACCTCAGCTGAACTCAGACACTTAACCGACCGAGCCACCCAGGTGCCCTGACCTTGGAATTCTTTAATCAGGGAGCACATCATAAAATTAATACCCATTCTTTTAGGTCACTGATTATGTTGTAACTTATCTTGGTAACTTATCTAGGTATCCAATCATCCTAGATCACTAGCCTTCATTTACCAGTGCATCAAATCCTGACTGGGGTGTATAGTCAAAGGGCATGCTTTGTTTCCCTTCCCTCCCTACTTTTTTTGTCCAAACACTGAAAAATGGCATGAAAATATAAAAAGAAAACTAAAAGAACATTGTCAGACTGAAAAACAAGAGTAGTACCTCTGAGGGCACGAAGTGGTGAAGAAAGGTAAAGTGACGTGCAGGAAGAAAATCTCGGACACGCCAGGCTCTGTTCCCAGAGCAAGCAAACAGCCACAAATTTTAGGTCCCGTGGGATCAGAGAGACTAACAGTGTCTCATTCAAAGGGAGGGACCTGGAGTCAGACTTGCTTCTTAAAACTCAGGGGTTGGGGTAGGGCTGTCCCAACAGTAAAAGAGGGCCGTAAATAAAAACTGCCACCAGCAGTTACCCGAGGACTAGAGGTTACACAAGGCCACGTTCGGAAGCAGACAGTGAAAGCAACCAGGACCTGGCTCAATATTCACTTCACTGTGTGGCCAGATCCACGATCCTCCCCAAAACATGGACCAGCAAGACTGTAATGACTCCAAGGGAAGAGGGCCGTGAGCGGATAAAATAGACCACTCGAGGTGGGGAGGGGTGGGGGAAAAATAGCTCCGGCAATGCCCTTTCTTCACACGCGCCCAGCAGTGTAGACTACACCCCTCCCCACCCCACCGATTCCTCAAGCCCTGGCTCACAAGTTAGTTTCTTAGTGACTCTTACCTGGTTCCTCCAAATAGCATCGTCCCTCACCCTCTGTATTGCCACCTACCCCCCTGCCCCAGGGAGCAGCAGCCATAGTGCTCTGCCCAGTAACTACCTGCGGGTCTGAATTCCCACATGGCCAGATGCTCCCGGTGGAAAAGGACTGTGTCCAGACTACCCTTGTGTCCCAACTCATCACAGTGGCTGGCGTGGGGACACACGACTGAAGCTGGCTGCAGCCATGAAACCTGTCCTCTTAGACCTGCCCGGGTAAGCCAGCTGTCTGAAACGAGATTTTGGTATTATCTGCCGAGAGGCCCTTTAGGACACGTCATCAAAAGAGCTCTTGTACAGAGTGATGGCCAAATCGCACCATTCCAGGACACTGAAAAGGGAAAGCGACAGGGGCATCGGTGGCAAAAACACACTGTATCGAGGTGTGAGCTCCTGTGCAATTTTTTAAAAATAGTTTTATTGGGGCGCCTGGGTGGCTCAGTCGGCTAAGCGTCCGGCTTCGGCTCAGGTCACGATCTCTCAGTTCATGGGTTCGAGCCCCGGGTGGGGCTCTGTGCTGACAGCTCAGAGCCTGGAGCCTGTTTCAGATTCTGTGTCTCCCTCTTTCTCTGACCCTCCCCTGTTCATGCTCTCTCTCTGTCTCAAAAATAAATAAATGTTAAAAAAATTTTTTTGAATAAAAATAATAAAAAATAATAAAAATAGCTTTATTGACATATTATTCTCATGCTGTAAAACTGATCCACTTAAGGTGCACAGTTCAGTGGTTATTTTTAGTTTTCTCGAAGCTGTGCAACTATCACAAAACTCTGATTCTAGAACATTTTCATCACCATGAAACGCACCCCATACGCCTCGGCCAACGCTCAACGTCCTCCCTCCCTCCCACCTACCCCCAGGCCGAGGCAACTACTAATCTACTTTGTCTCTATAGATTTGCCAATTCTCAATATCTCATATAAATAAAATCATGCAGTACGTGCTCTTTCCTAATTGGCTTCTTCCACTCATTGAAAGGGGTTCCAGGTTCATCCATGGTGTAGCACATGTCAGTAGTTCATTCTTTTTGTAGCTGAGTAATATTCCAATGTGTGGCTATAGCACGTGTTGTTTATCCATTCTGATAGGAACTTGGGTTGTTTTTATTTTCTGCCTATTTTGAATAACGCTGACTTGAATAGAAATGTACACATTTTTGACTGTGGACATGCATTTTTATTTCTCGCAGGTATATACCTAGGAGTGGAATCGCTGGCTTATATGGCAACTCTATGTTTAACATTTTGAGGAACTGTTTTCAAAAGTGGCCTCACTATTTTCCATTCCCACCAGCAGTGTTTGAGGGTTCCAATGGCTACACCTCCTTCCAAACACTAGTTTTCTGTCTTTTTTATTATAGTCATACTAGTGGGTGTGAAGATGTGTGTCACTGTGGTTTTGATTGCCCTAACGACTAGTCATATTGCACATCTTTCCTTGTCCTTATTAGCCATTTGTGTATCTTCTTTAGAGAAATGTCTACTCAGTTCCTTTGCTCATTTTTAAACTGAGTTATTTCTCTTTTTATTAGAGTTGTACGTTACTTTATACCTGGTGAATAAAACTCCCTTATCAGAAATACAATTTACGTATTTTCTCACATTCTGTCGGTTTTCCGTTTACTTTCTTGGCATTGTCCTTTAAAGAACGAGTGTTTTTAATTTTGATAAAATCCCATTTCTCTATTTTTTTCTTCGGTCACTTGTGCTTTCCATTTTTTGTCTAAAAAGCAGTTGCCGAACCCAGGGTCGTAGGGACTTGTTCCTATGTTTTTTCCAGGAGATGTATAGTTTCAGCTCTTCTATCATCATTTTGAGTTAATCTGTGTGTGTGGTGTGAGGTAGGAATCTAAAGTCGTTATTTTGCATGTGTATATCCATTTGTCCCGGTACCATTTCCTGAAAAGACCATTGTTTCTCCACGTAACTCTATAGGTACACTGTCAAAAATCAGTTGAACATAAATGTGAGGGCTTATTTCTGGACCCTCAAGTCTCTTCCACTTACCTACATGTCCATATTTATACCAGAACATTCTATCTTGACTATTGTAGGTTTGTAGTAACTTCTTAAATCTGGAAATGAGTCCTCCAACTCTGCTCTTCTTTTTCAAGATGGTGTGATCCAATCTGTGTCTTCTGCATTTCTATATGAATTTTAGGATCAGCTTGTCAATTTCTACAAAAACAGTCAGCTGTGATTTGATAAGGATTATAAGGATTGTGTTGAATCTATAGATCAGTTTGGGTAGTATTGCCATCTCAACAATGTTAAGTCTTCTTATTAATGAACATAATATTTTTTCCATTTTTTTAGATCTCTGTGTTCTCTCAACAGTGTTTCACGGTTTTAGTTACACAAGTCTCGGATTTCTTATGTTGAACAAATATATAAGTATTTTAGTCTTGTTAATTCTATTTTCAATGGAATTGTTTTCTTAATTTCATTTTCTGATTCCATTGCAACTGTATAGAAACACAAATGATATTTGTACATTGATCTGGCATCTTGCTCCTTGCTAGACTCGTTCATTTGTTCTAATAATTTTCCAGTGGATTCCTTGGGATTTTCTATCATATCATCTGCAAGTAGAATATCATATTTCTTCCATTACAGTATGGATGGCTTTTATTTCTTTTTATTCCCTAATTGTCTTGACTAGAATCTTCAGTACAATGTTGAATGGAAGTGGTGAGAATGAACATCCTTATTTTCTTCATGACCTTAGAGGGAAAGCGATCGGTCTTTCACAGTTAAGTACGATGTTCACCAAAGGTTTTTCATAGATATCTTTTATCGGGTTAAGGAAATTATGCTTTTATTTCTATTTTGTTGGATGTTTTTATCATGACAGAATGTTAGATTTTGTAAAATGTTTTGTCAATGTCCTATGTGATTTTTGTATCAGATATTTATTGATGTGTAAAAAATAACCCAAAACTTAGTGACTTAAAACAATATTGCTTTAACCTACTCTCCATTCAGTAGGTCAGCAATATGGACTAGACTCAGCTAGCTGATTCTTCTCCTGGTCTTGCGGGGACTGGAGCTGGATAATCTAAGATGGCCTCACGCATATGTCTGGCAGTTGATGCTGGCTTTCAGCTGGGTCTCTTTTCATGTGATCTGTCATTTTCCAGGTGACTCAAGCAAGCTTCTTTACATGGCAGTCTCAGAGCAATGATGCAAGAAAATGGGAGAAGTTGCAAATATTCTTGAGGACTTGCTCGGAAATCACACTGTTTATTCACCCACATTCTATTTGCCAAAGCTAGTTGCAAAGTACAGCCCAGCATAGCCCAGATTCAGGGAGTACCTTGAATCTCCATCTCCTGTGGGGAGGAATGGCATTTTAATCCTCACACCCATTAAAGTTCCTGTTTTCCTTCCTCCTGAGTCTGAGTTACATCTTCCCATAATCTTCCTCATTCATTCTTCTTTCCTTGAAATTCGAGGCACAGAATTTTCTTGGGTAGATAAGAACCAATAAAGATCACTTGTTCTGTGGTTTATAACCTTCTCCTCAAGGAAGAGAAAGAAACTAAATAAATTTCACTCTCAGAAGATAAGTAGACATGTCAGATCAAGGCAATGATAAAGTACAATTTACTGCTCCTATAAATGCAATGGAGAAGCATAATCTAGAAGATTGTAAACAGAATTCAGTTTTTTCTGTTTTCTGTTCAGAGCCTGGTATTTCTCTTAACTAATTACATTTACATGATTTGTTTGTTAATTGTTTCGAAGCAGCTGGTCCAAAATAAATAGAGACAATGATAGTAATTTGCATATGTTTTTTTATTATAATTAAAGTTCCAGACACAAGTTCAAGTCCTTTCAATGTAGAGCAGTTATGTAAGACTGTGTTTTGCAGAATGTGCCCGGGGAAAGTAAAGAATGTTGACACACTGGATTTATTCAATTGCCTAGAACCTTCAAGTTAACTGGAATTTTCAGCACTCCGTTGTGAAAATAGAGAAGGAAGTCATTAGAAAACATTGACAACTGACTTATTAAAAACAAAACAAAACTTCTTTCTGTAAGCAGTACACGTTCAGTTTCAATCTCTTGCAATTAAAGAGAGGCACTCAGGCCTGTAAATCAAAAGAAGGTTTAATTTTAATCAGCATAAGGGTGGATGAGGCATATTTAAAAGATTTGAACTTCAGAATGGAAACAAAGGACCCTCTGGCACGCAGTTAACCAGAGAGATCAAGTAATCTTGATAACCTTGTCAGCCCAATAATGCAAGTGAGTTAGGATTTACTTTTGTTTATAGTAAAGCCAATTTTATTTTTATTGATAATAATAAGTACCACATATTGAACGTTATCACATGCTTTGGTATATTGTATAAATTATTTAATCCCCGTGACAACTCCGTGTATTAGTTTCCTAGGGCTGCCGTAACAAAGTATCACAGACTGGGGGGCACATAATAGAGATTTATTTTCCTACGGTTCTGGAAGCTGGAAGTCTGGAATCAAGGTGTGCACAGGGGTGGTTCCTTCTGAGGGCTGTGAGGGGAGGCGCTGCTCCAGGCCTCTCTCCTCGGCTGTAAATGGTCATTTTCTCTCCATTTCTTCACATCATCTTCCCTCTATATGTGTCTGGGTCCAAATTCCTTCTTCTTCCAGTCCTATTGGACTAGGGCCCACCCTAATGAGCTCATTCGAACTTAATCGTCGCTTTAAAGCCTGTCTCCAAATATGGTCACCTTCTGGAGACCCTGTCTCCAAATACAGTGCTGGAGGTTAGGACCTCAATATATGAATTTAGGAGGAGGACACGATTCAGCCAATAACAGATCTCTATTCCCCATTTTACAGCTGAGAAGATAGGCTCAGAAAGATTCCTATTTGTTCAAAGGCTCCAGCTAGTGGTAGTAGAATGGAGACAAACTCACATTTGTTGAATTCCAAAGCCTAGCTGTTAACCATGTCACTACACTACTGCCCTTAACAATGGTCATATGGGGGGCGCCTGGGTGGCTCAGTCGGTTAGGCGTCCAACTTCGGCTCGGGTCATGATCTCACAATTTGTGAGTTCAAGCCCCATGTCGAGGTCCGTGCTGACAGCTCGGAACCTGCAGCCTGCTTCGATCTCTGTGTTTCCCTCTCTCTCTGTCCCTTTCCCGCTCATACGCTGTCTCTGTCTCTCAAAAATAAATAAATATTAACAAAATTTAAAAAAAAATAGTAGTCAGATGGATCTTTTTCTCATCTGTGTCCCCCACCCAATTTCGGGCTCCCGTACCTCCAGGGGCTTCATTACCTTACACCAACTGCACCTCCCACACTAGCCTCCAGTTGTCCCCATTCTTACCTCCCCCAGGTCCTGTTGAGTGCTCTAGCCAGGACTTTCCCCCAAGACGGTCCCCGAGTGGCTCCCCTCCTTCCCAGCCTCCACCATCTCTGCTTCAATCCCTACTATTTCCACCTTCCAAGTACTATCAAGTGAGACACCCCCAGCTTTCTTTGAATCATATTTACACTTTATCTCATGAAGACTCCCTGGGCCTTCTAAGGCCCCATAAATTCAACCAAGATAATGAACTCAGGAGAGCGTTTAAGAGGTGCTTACTGCACACACGTGCCCGTCTCCTAACTTGTCTGTGTCACGAGCCTTTCCTGACTCTCACCCCCTTCCCCTGCAGAAGGGCTTACCCATCCCTTACACCCCATGGGGCCAGAAAACGTTTTATCAGACACCAGCCATACCTTATTGTGACTATTTTCATATCTGCCTTTCCACCAGACTGTGAGATAGAAAGTGTGTCTATTTATCTCTGAATCCTCAGGGCTTAGCATTTTGCCTGGTGTTTGGTGACTAAATGAATGAATGAAGTCTCTACCTTATATACATCAATGTACTTCTTCACCCAGCCAAATGATGCATAAAATTATAATACTAGATACGGTGAGATTTTCTTCTTTGGGTTTAAGCATTTGTATCTTTTTCAAGGAGGAAGACTTTTCGGTGGTCTAAGCCTCGGTGTGAGTGATTTCCTTATGGGAAGGTGTATGGGGTTATTGGGAGAAATGATGGCTTGAGGCGCCTAATAAGAGGCTGAAGAAAGGAGAAGTTACGGAAGGATAATCAGAAGACTAGAGAAGCTTTTCCTCTTTAACAGCTTTTCTGAGGAGCAGCTCTGGTTGCCGTAGCAACAGCAGCACTTTGTGGTACTTCCTCCCGGCTTCCTACCTGCCAGTGAGGAGGAACTGAAAGCCACAACCTGTTAACCCAGCAGGACATTCTCTTGGCATCTCTGGAGAGGGGAGCTGGGGGGAAGGGGAGAGAGCAGCCTGCGCTAAACCAGCAAGGGTGGTGAAAGAAAGCAGCTAAGGGGAGCAGGACCACAGTGCTGCCAGGAGGTGAAGGCTAATGCGTGGGCACCAGTGACACGGGGGTAGGACGTAAGCTGCCACGGTCGCCAAATAATCGCAGCTGGGGCAACAGTTCTCGGGGCTGATTACCCAGGGATCCTCTGACTTAATTGATTTTATACGACCTCCTGACTGCAAAATTGGGAGCCTCAAACAATAAAGGCAATTTTCAAAGGACAGCTGCTTGCTCAAATGGACACCCCACCCAGAATTGTTTACTGGAGCTTCTAATGACATTCTTCTCAACGCGGCCAGAAAATGTTTCTCTAAACACCAAATGGGGAAAATGCTAGATCTATGAATAGAAGATTGTGCATGAGGGTGTTGCTACCGTGTGTAATTAGTAGTCTTCCTAATCAAATCAGCAGCTTTATTGTAAGATTCGCCCATTTCTCCAGCAGAAATATGATTTGAAAATGCTAACAAAATGTCTTTCTAGGTTCATCTTTTTGCTCATTCTAAGTTTTGAGCATAACTCAAATCAACAGTAGTTTTTGCTTTGTTTTGTTTTGTTTTGCAAGGTATAAGGAAAGGGGAGAATTAGAGGTAATCATAAATTACATTTGATACATTTATTAATCAGTTTAATTCATTTATTGCTGTGTAACCAACAACCCAAAATGAAGACATTATTGCTGTGTAACCAACAACCCAAAATGAACCCAAATGAATTCAGGAAAAAAAAATTTGAAGCTCATCAAAGTTTTCCTTTAGAGAGAATTTTCTTTTCTCTCAACACCGAAGGGAAAACTTATCGAAACAATTCCTAGAGTTGATCACGGTTCATTGAGGAACAAAACGGCAGAAACATATAATTTCATGGCAACTCCCACCAAATGCAGCCTCTCATTACCAGCAACAAGCCAAATAATTTACTTAGCAACCCTTCTGCTGGCATTTAGCCTTTGTCTTTCTTACATCTGGTGCTCCAAGTATGATGCACTTAATAAACATGTTGATAAGCCGATAATTTATTTCTGGCACTCGGTTTGCTTCTTTTTACACCAAACTTCATTCACGGGGTGGAAACATCTTGATTGTCTCATTGTTCAGTGACCTTTCTTACTACGTTGATATGAGATTGTACAAAGCAGGCGGATGAGCCCAGTCTTAGAAATCAAGCCTTGCATCAGCCGTAGGTTGACATTTTGTCCCACAGCCCGAGGTAAAGTGGCAAGCCAAGGCGCAGTGCGGGGGAAGCTCCACCTCAGAGCATTCCCAGAAGGCATCTCAGAGTCATAACAACATCAGGAATTGATGCATTCCGTGACCTCTAGATGACAATGCACAGTTTTGTTTTACGGCTACATGTTAAGTAGGAAAATCAAATAGAGCTAATATGATTTGGTTTATGCAATTTTTATGTAAAAAACAGGCAGATGGAGATACCAGACAGTTACAGAACAACCAAAGACTGTTTGATATGTCTTCTAAGAGATTCATTCTACAAAATCTAAATGGCTCTTCTTTGCATGAGGATGTCACCTATGCATCCATGTGGCCGCCATTGACTCTGGGAGGGGATAGAATGAAGCAGCGGTTACCCTTCAGAGGACAGGAGCTCAGATCCTCAAGGGGAAGGCAGGTAGATAGATTCGGAAGTATCCTATGACAGAGAAACACCTAGACCAGGAATAAAAAGCAGCCTGAATCGACTCCTGGGTCTGCCACCAACAATCACGTAACCTAAATCTCTGAGCCTCTGTATCAGTTAGCTATTGCCACATAGCAAACCACCCCAGAACGTAATGGCTAAAACCAGCAACCACTTATGATTTCTCACAGGTCTATGACTAGGTGGTTCTGCTGATCTGGGAGAGGCTCAAGGGAGCTCAACTGGGGTCCATGGACAGATGGAGGGGGCTGGCAGTTCTAGGATGGCTTCAGCTGTGACAAACTGGTTCTGCTTCATGAAGTTTATCTCAATTTCCATCAGGCTAGCCCAGGACTGTTCTTACAATGGTAGAGGGATGAGGGAGAAAGAAACAGGGGAAGAGAGGAGAGAAGAAGGGGAGAGGAGAGGAGAGAAGGGAAGGGAAAAGATAAAGAGAGAGGAAGAGAGGGAAAGAGAGTGCATAAGAGAGAGACGGAGAGAGAAAAAGAGACAAAAAGACAGAGAGAGAACATGGTCTCTTGAAACGTAGGCTTGGAACTGGCTCTCCCCACCCTGTGGTTCTCTGGGTATCTTGGGGGAAAAGTGAAAGTTCCCTAAGCAAAGAGTTGACACATTTTGTTTTTGTTGTTCACTTTCACCAAATGGCCACACGTTGGAGTTCAGATGTGTCTCAGGGGATGTATGGCACGTAGGATCTGATTTCAACTAAACTACCTTTCACAAAATGGAGAGAATTAAAGATAAATCCCCCAAAAAATAAGAAGACGCAAAAAAAAGAGAGAAAGAAAGAAAGAAAAGAAAAGAAAATGGCATTGCATGTATTGCTGTGAATCTTAGAACATGCCAGCTTTTTTATCAGCCACATCATGAGGTAAAGCAAGGTTCTGATCTATCTGACCAAAAGTCAACCCCCAAATTTAAACTCAATAGAAAGCCTACTTAAAATATAGATTTACCTCCCGTCTCACTTGTTATGAACCTTGCCTTGAGTTTGTGTTGTGCCTGTTATTATTAGCTAATGGGAGCATGAAGTCATCAGGATCGGCAAGGCATTTTTAAAAGGAAGCAGCTAGAGCATTCATCATCATAATTGAGTGATACTGTTCTAGTAATGAATAAAATAAGAAAAAAGTCACTTATTGTTATCTTTATTGTTACCTTTTCAATTGCTCTTTTATGCATACCTTGTAATATAGGTAACATATGGATATAGTGGCATGGGTATATAATTTATAAATAAATCCATACGGATTGGAGAGCATGCTGATACACTTTTTGGTTAATGAGGAAGGTCATTAAAACAGTCGGGATATTGCTGCTTTAATTTAAAAATTAACTGGTTGAATGGAATTATTAAAGTTAGAATCACTACATTTGGAGCACATTCACATAATAATTATTGTCATTGTAAAATAGTTGATGGAAGACTAGCCAGACTGGCCTGGCATCGACCCAGTGTGGGTGATGGCCACTGCTTTCCTTGTGTCCACGTTGGCCACTCAGCTACTCCCGGCCAGGGAGGCTGCTATAAACATTGGGGTGCATGTGCCCCTTCAAATCAGTATTTTTGTATCTTTGGGGTAAATACCTAGTCATGCAATCCTTATCAAAATACCAGCAGCATTTTTCACAGAGCTAAAACAAACAACCCTAAAATTTGTATGGAAGCACAAAAGACCCCAAATAGCCAAAAGAATCTTGAAAAGCAAAGCAAAGCTGAGGCATCACAATTCCAGACCTCAAGGTATATTACAAAGCTGTAGTCATTAAGACAGGATGGCACTGGCACAAAAACAGACACACAAATCAATGGAACAGAATAGAAAACCCAAAAGTGGACCTACAGCTCTATGGTCAACTAATCTTCAACAGAGCAGGAAAAAATATCCCATGGAAAAAAGATAGTCTCTTAATTAAATGGTTCTGGGAAAACTAGACAGCAATATGAAGAAGAATGAAACTGGACCACTTTCTTACATGGTATACAAAAATTCAAAATCCATGGAAGAACTAAATGTGAGAAAGGAAACCACCAAAAGCCTGGAGGAGAACACAGACAGCACCGTCTTTGACCTTGGCAACATCAACTTCTTACTAGACATGTCACTGAAGGCAAGGGAAACAAAAGCAAAAATGAACTATTGGGACTTCATCAAGATAAAAAGTTCTGCACAGTGAAGGAAACAATCAGCAAAACTAAAAGGCAGACTACAGAATGGGAGAAGATATTTGCAAATGGCATATCTGATAAAGGATTAGTATCCAAAACCTGTAAGAAACTCATCAAACTCAACACCCAAAAAACAAATAATCTAGGTAAGAAATGGGAAGAAGACATGAATAGACACGTTTCCAAAGAAGACATCCAGACGGCTCACAGACACACGAGAAGATGCTCAACAAAACCACAATGAGATACCACCTCACACCTGTCAGAATGACTACAATTAACAACACAAGAAACAACCAATGTTGGCAAGGGTGTGGAGAAAAGGAAACCCTCTTGCACTGTTGGTGGGAATACAAACTGGTGCAGCCACTGTGGAAAACAGTATGGAGGTTCCTCAAAAAGTTAACAATAGAACTACTCTATGACCCAGCAATTGCACTACTAGGTATTTACCCAAAGGATGTAAGAAAGAAGAACTCTTAAAAACAATGAGTAGAATAGTGGTTACCAGGAACTGGAGGTAAGGGAATAGGAGAGATGCTGTTTAATGGCACAAACTTGCAACTAATAGATAAATAACCCCTGGAGATTTAATGCACAGTGTGGTAATTATAGACAACAGTACCGCGTTATGAACATCAAACTTGCTAAGAGACCAGATCTTAATTTTTCCCACCACAAAAAAAGAAATGATAATTATGTGATATGATAGAAGTGCGAACAGTCACTACAATGGTAAACATGACTTAAATGAGTATCAATAACTTTGAATCCATATGGAACACATTCACCCTGAGCCAAAGCTAGCTATTGTCATATAGTCGCATATTGAGGAAAGGTTAGTAAAATCTTGAAGGATGCACAATGGCCATGAATGGACAAGCCAAGGCGAAGCTCATTTGCTCCTCATACAAAATGTTGGCCTGGAAACCCAGAACTACGGGATAGAGAGAAGATAGCTGTAACAATGAGGTGAAATGCTTCCAGTCCATTAAATGGTTGTTTAAAAAATGGGGTCCCATGTTCTTTGACTCTAACCAGATAGGACTGTGTCTATTGCTATGAATGTTTGTGCCCCTAAAACTCATATGTTGAATCCTTACCCCCAAAGGGGGTAAGCGTTAGGAGATGGGGTCTTCGGGGTGATTAAGTCATTAACCAACCAGGAGCCCCTCTTTCTTCCCTTTTTTAAAAATTAGCAAAGCAGCCAATATCTACCAAAGAACACAATGTCTTTTTAAGCGTCAGAGTCTGGAGCACCTCGGGGTGGAAGCCATGTGTGATGTGCGTTGAAGCCTCGGTCTAATACAGAATCTGCCATAGAGTACACACTCCATAAATGGCTGTTGAATTATGAATGACATAAGGGCTAATATGTAGAATTTTTTAAGTTTGTTAATTTCAGACACTAACTTCCTTTACTCTTGTATTTAAAACAGGAAAGTAAACAAAGAATTAGCAGCAGCATTTTTCAGATGTGTAGTTCCTGATGACTGACTCTGACATTTTTCAGTCTGAGCTTCTAATAACCAGCCCTGCCTGGCTTCTACAGAATAATGGCTGTTCTATTCTTAATAATGAGCCTACAGCTCTGCAAAACTCTGAATCACTACAGGAACACAAATTATCTCCAGTAGAATCTTAGAGCCGCACGTTGCATTGTACCCAGCATATACTGGCAGTGAGTTTAACGCCTCACTGGAAATATCGAACCAAAGACTGAATGATGATTATAGGTGGGTAGAAGGGACTCTTAAAATTATAAGGGGAAGGGAAAGGCAGGCTGTATGGTGTTGTGATCTGCAAACAGCATATGCCATGGTCATGATGTATAATTTTTAAAAATTGGCAATAGAATACAGCAAGGTTTATATCAATAGGACACTGGTTAAATATATTCTGTTCTACCTACTGGAAAACCGCACAAGGAAGAAGATAGGGTTGTATATACTGACATGGAAAGAAGCCCATGATCTATTTTTTTGAAATATATTATGAAATCGATCATGATAACTTTTTTTTTTTTAATTTTTTTTCAACGTTTTTTATTTATTTTTGGGACAGAGAGAGACAGAGCATGAACGGGGGAGGGGCAGAGAGACAGGGAGACACAGAATCGGAAACAGGCTCCAGGCTCCGAGCCATCAGCCCAGAGCCTGACGCGGGGCTCGAACTCACTGACCGCGAGATCGTGACCTGGCTGAAGTCCGACGCTTAACCGACTGCGCCACCCAGGCGCCCCTGATCATAACTTTTAAAAAAATTTGTTATGAAAAAGCAAATAACAGGGGTGCCTGGGTGGCTCAGTCAGTTAAGCATCCGACTCTTGATTTTGGCTCGGGGTTTGTGAGATCGAGCCCCTGTGCTGACAGTGCAGAGCTTACTTGGGATCCTCTGTCTCTCCCTACCTCTCTCTCTCTGCCCCTCCTCCACTTGCACGCTCTCTCAAAATAAATAAACAAACATTAAAAAAAGAAAAAAACAACAGAAGATTAGGTATATATAAACAATTTAATTTTCATTTAAAAGGTAAATTTTGTGTGTTTTGGGGAACAGAGAAGAGTTTTAAATGTGCATAGAAAAATCTGGATGGCTATAGACCAAGCTATTGGTGATGAGTTCTGGGAAGTGAGACCAGAAGGGACCAGGAAGAGGTGGGCTTTCATTCTTAGATACTTAATACATATTCAGATTGTTTGAAATTTTTACAACTATGTACCATTATAAAAATATATATAACCAGTCACCCACGTGTGGGTAACCCACCACTCATGCGTGGCAACTTTCCATTAATCAGTATGTGAAGATCCTGTTTCTTACACAGGCGAGCTCACCACATTTGGAACAGAAACAATAGCCCTGTCAGAGTCAGGAGACCATATCTATTCTGCCTCTGCCCCAACCAGCTGTGTGTCCTTAGACAAGTCACTTCACCTTTTCGACCTCTATCAAGAGGATGGAAACATATTTCTTCACTTCTCCCTAAGCTCAAAATTCTTAAAGAGGAAAGAAACTTGACATAAGGGCCCACTTAAAAACTCGATTCAGCGGCAACTACCTAAATATAGTTTCTTTGCAAATCAAATAGTTCAAAACTTTGAAGAAAAAGGATGTGGTGGCAAATTAAAAAAAAAAAAAAAATCTGTTGGACTTTTACCCTGAGTGCTGATTCTCCAATAAATAACCATACTCATTTGCCCACAAGACAACTCTTCCCCATTCTCTGATGCTGTGCATGGTCGCCCCAAAGTTACCAAGAGCTGCAAATTGCTTTTTCCCACAGCCTCCTGCTCCATGCATATTTATAACTTCTATCTTCTTTTGGAGAAAAAAATATACGGAGTTATAAAAGAGTTTGTTATGGGGATATCTAACCAAGCCATTAAGCCAAACAAACTTTATGCCGAAGAGTTACAAAGAAAGACAAAATGATTTATTTTGAGCCTAACTAAACATTCGCATATTAGAGTGGATAATATATCAATACCATGAGATTTCATGTAAACCCAAGAAACCAGGAAATTGGTTATATTTCAGCAATGTTTTAATAATAAATACATTTTGGTACAAGCCAGTCTAACAGATTGTGTTTATCAGTCAGACAGAGCGTAACTAATAAATAGGCCTAAATAAATGTCTTTTTAAATGATTTGACAACTGCACGAAGAAATATGGCCTGGAGCGTAAATACATTAAATTGTCAGCAGTAACGTTAAAACAGCATTGCCATGAGTATCCATAAAGACGGTGGGTACAGTTCATCACAGAACGTTTGTGGATATTGGGACAGCTGGGCTGGGCTTGCACACAGCCGTGCCCAGCCAAGACCACCTTGCTTGAGGGAAGCCCAGATTTGATGGCCCCACTAGAAAAGTCTAGTCAAGAGTTGTGTTCCACAATCCCTGGCAGTTCTGAGCTTCGAAGTAAGAGAAGATGGGTTTAACTTTTTTTTTTTTTTAATGTTTATTTATTTTTGAGAGAGAGAGAGAGAAATAGAGCATGAACAGGGGAGGAGCAGAGAGAGGAAGACAGAATCCGAAGGAGGCTCCAGTCTCCTAGCTGTCAGCACAGAGCCCGATGTGGGGCTTGAACTCACACACCACGAGATCATGGCCCAAGCCAAAGTCAGACGCTTAACCAACTGAGCCAACCAGGCGCCCCGAGAAGACTGGCTTAAATCCACCTCCACCTCTTAGCCACGTAACCTTCCTGAGAGCGGGGATAATTCATACATAAAAACAAAGGAAGGTGGTCACCCACCATGAAAGAATACAGGTAAAATGGCTGATCACTGGTGCCCTGGGGGCTCAATAAATACTACTTTCCTTCCATCCAAGCAAAGATTCTCTTTCTAGAACCACTAGACCCCAGAGTGAACTCAGGACCTACTTTATACTCTTGGTCTGATGATTTTGCTGAGCCCAAATTGACCACTATGTGTCAAGTGAGCTGCGTAAGCCTCCCATCTATTTTCTCATCTGTAAGATTGGAGCAACGTCTCTTGGCCAGCCTGCTGCGTAGGGATGCCATGAAACCATGAGACCGTTCTATTTCTATAAGCAATGAAGCATTCGTGCAAGTGTAAGCGGTAACATCATCGTCACCATCCCTTTAGATGAAATTGTAGGTACCGCTTAAAACTCTCAGGTGAGAAAGAATGTTATAGAATGTGTAACCTCTCCCCTGGATTTTGCCATTGGAACAGAACACCTCCGGGTAGCCCCTCAACAGCGGGACTTCTGGGGATAATGGCCAGTGGCAGAACTTCAGGCCAGCAGGCAAAGAAGATATTCAGGAGAGATGAGGGTCCCCAGAGCACACATCCCGCATTCAAAGGAGCACCGGGAAGAGATATAAAATGTAGGCAATAAACAACTTGAGAATATAGCCCAATGGCAAGGGCCTGGTACAGCAGGCCCTTTAAGACTTTCATCCTCCTTCTGTGAGAAGCCGCACTTCCCAGGGCCTCCGGGGGGCGGGCCTCAGGGACCAGGAAGCTCACTCTTTGACACCTCAGAGCCTATTGCTGGCATTTTGTTCCAATCTGGCTGTTTTTATTTAATGTCCAGCCCAAGACGGACAACATGATACACTTTTGGTTTTTTTTCCAGAAAGCAAACAAATATAAGGCTTTGCACAAGGGGGGAAAAAAAGGAGCCTAATGTGGCTATTATTCCTCATTAAAACTTAAAGTGTCAAGCTCTAAACCCCAAGGAAGTTGCTGAGAGGCACTAGCTGGGAGACATTTATTGACTAGAGAGAGGCAGTGATAGATAGAAAGAGAAAGGTAATAGGATTGTGTCTTCCCCATCTCTCTCCGATGTGTTCCAGGTCTTGCTGTGGGAAGCCTGGCCCCGAGCAGGAGTTCATGTCGCATACCGCAAGCCGCATTCGTCACCCTGTAGCCCCAGCTGCCGCTTCCACGACCAGGGTTTAGGCTTCATATCAAGAGGGGTGACATGGGGGTCCTCTCCCCACACAGGCAGCTGGGCCCCGGACTCAAGGCTTTGTGAAATGTTCCTGACTCACCACTCATAAAAACAAAAACCCATTCTCTCATCCAATCCTCACTGCAGCCCAGTGGAGAGGTACTCTTCTTATCTTCATTTTATACGTGAGGAAATTAAGGTTTCGAGAGAGTAAGTAATTCGAAAGAGATTAAAACTCTCTTAAATGAGGACTCAGGGTGCAATTGAGATGCCTCCTCTCCGAGAGGGTAGCAGTTGATATGGCAAATGCCACCTTTTAAAAATACATAGCTTCCTATGTTTTCTAGTGGCTCATGAGTAACACAGGGAGGGTAGAAACATGGAGAAAAATACAGGAGGCAGCAGGTGTGAGGGGGCACAGTGGGCCACAGTAAGCACTAAGTCATGGTAGGTGTCCCCATTAAAACTCACAGCATCCCAAACTGGTGCAGCCACTCTGGAAAACAGTATGAAGGGTCCTCAAACAAATTAAAAATAGAACTACCCTACAACCCAGCAATTGCACTACTAGGTATTTATCCAAGGGATACAAGTGTGCTGTTTCGGAGGGACGCATGCACCCCCATGTTTATAGCACATTATCAACTATAGACAAAGTATGGAAAGAGCCCAACTGTCCATCGATGGATGAATGGATAAAGAAGATGTGGCATATATATATATATATATATATATATATATATATACACAATGAAGTATTACTCAGCGATCAAAAAGAATGAAATCTTGCCATTTGCAACTACGTGGATGGAACCAGAGGGTATTATGCTAAGTGAAATTGGTCAGTCAGAGAAAGCCAAATATCCTATGAATTCACTCATCTAAAAGACTTTAAGACACAGAACAGATGAACACAAGGGAAGGGAAGCAAAAAATAATATAAAAACAGGAAGGGGGACAAAACAGAAGAGACTCTTAAATACGGAGAACAGTATTACCGGAGGGGTTGTGGGAGGGGGATGGGCTAAATGGGTCAATCATTGTTGCACTATATGCCAACTCGGATGTAAATTTTAAAAAATAATAAAATAAAATAAAATAATTAAAAACATAAAAAAAAACCCTCAGCATCCCTGTGAGAAATCTGCCCCCACTTACCCATGATGAGACTGAGGCTTCACCATGGATAGATGGGCCCACAGCCATGCGGGTAGGAAATGGAGTTGCTGGAAGGGGAACCCAGCTCCCACGCAGTCTGGAACCCTTCCCCTCCACCTCAGCTGCCCCCCAAGTTCTTCCTGGACTCCTGGGGGTACCCCGAGCTGCACCACGTGCTTATTTTATCCAGTGCACACAACAGCCTGGTGATGATGGTACATTATTGTGCATTTAAAATTACCTAGTATGGGGCACCTGGGTGGCTCAGTGGGTTAAGCATCTGATTCTTGATTTTGGTTCAGGTGAGTTCGAACTCCGCGTCCCCCACCCCACACCCCACACTGTCAGCACAGAGCCTGCTTGGGATTCTCTCCCTTGCTCTTTGCCCCTCCCTCACCAAAATAAATAAATAAGCTTTTTAAAAAAAATGAAAAAATAAAATCCCCTAGTATTAGAGCTTTGAAACTTCCAAATGAAAGGCATGTATCTTTCCTTTTCAATCCTCGTGTTGTTACCGAGATTTGGGCATTCCGAGAACAGTCGGGCAGGGAACACATCACCCATCTTTATGATATTTCAGGTCTGAAACTGAAAGACTTAAATTAGGAAAGGAAAAAAAACTCAAATAAAATGTGGAGAAGATTAAAGTTCTCTGATTTTTTTTTTTTAAAGAGAAAACCTTATTTCTCATTTGATTCAGCCAGCCCAGGTAACGAGCAATGCCTCAGGTCACCTTCTAACATCACTACAACATAATAACACTGCAGACAGTCTCTTGAGACCATAACTTCATTCATTTGAAGCTGGCGCTGAGGTTATTTGAAATAACATTTTAATTTCTTCATCCCACCGTGATAGAATTATGCTTTGCATCTGAAGATCCCTCATGACATTATGTTCTCAGAATTAGCTGTGACTCAGGAGTGAGTCTGCCCCAGAGCTGCTCCATTTACTTGATAAGATAAAGTGAAAATCACCTGTCTAATAATGCATGTCTGAATTTTACTGTTTGCTAAAACTTTGAGATTAACATCTTTTGAACCAAAGGAAAAAATGCAAAACCTCACTTTGGAGGAGTAGAGGATATTCAGAAGAATTCTAAGGGCAAGGTTCTGAACTTGGCCTTTAATCCTTATAATCTAACTTGCCTTTAATCCTTATAATCGCCTTCTAAAACCCACCCTTCTGAGAAGGAAGAGGGTTGTGACTTGGGGGTTGGGGGCGTGAAAGAGTCTGGGTGACTGGCAGGGTCCTGCATCGGGCAGGGGTGGTACTCTCCAACAAGTCATTAAGCTGCCCGTCTGTTTTCTGTGTTTGTGTTGTATTTAACAACTTTTAAAAGTTTGTTTGTTTTAAAGAGTTCCACTATGGAGAAGGCAAGACACTAAGCTCCATGGGTTTAACATCCCTTGTTTCTGTTTTGCTCACTGCGGAATCTTTAGGACCTATAAAAGTACGTGGCCTTCAGTAGGGACCTGATCAGTATTTGTTGAAGATTATACAAGTGAAAAGGACATTTGTTCATCCATTCCCTCACTGAGATAGCATATTTGATCAAATAAGATGCCAACTAGGGTTTAGCCTCATTCAGTAGGTCTGGATTGGAAACTAGGAATCAGAATTATTTTTAACTTTTTATTATGGATATTTTCAAGCATATAGAAAAATAGAGTATAATCACTCCCATATAGCTATTATTTAGACTGAGAGTTGTTCACATTGTTATATTTGACTCATCAATTTTTACTAAAGGATTTTAAATAAATGATAACATTTTTCTTGTCAAAGTCAACACCATTATATAGCTTTTAAAAATCATGATAATTCTTTGTTATTATCATCTAATATCTAATCCTTATTCAAATTTTATTAATTGCTCCAAAAATGTATGTTACACCCAGCTTAGAACTACAAAGATCCAATCTATGCTATGTTCGGTTTTTATATCCCTTAAGTCATTCGTAACTGAAAACAATGCTCCCCTTCCCCCTTTCTTCAGCATGACATTAACTTGGTAAAGAGACCAGGCCAGATGTCCCTCAGAATGGCCCACTTTCTGGATCTGTAGTGTCATGTAACTTATTCCTCTCATGCATGCATTCCCTGTAAACTAGAGTTTGGATCTGGAGCCTGGATTACATTCAGGTTAAACATTTTAGGCGAGATATCATTATTTATGCTGTTTGATATTGCAACACATCGTGAGGTATATCATATCTAATTGAACCATTATTGGTAAGCCAGAGATAGCTTCATCCCTCCATTGTGAAGTTCCATTTTCTTTTTAAACCATCAGATCATCTGTAGAGTAATACTTCAGCTGCACTAAAGTATCCAATTCTCCATCAATATATCGCCTAATGGCTTGATCACTCACTGATGATTCTTACCCTAATCAATTCCTTCATTAGGGGTTGAAAAAATGTGATTTTTTTTTTCTGTTTCTATCATTCATTCTATATTTATTAGCTGGCTATCTTTATGAGAGAGAGAGAGAGAGAGAGAGAGAGAGAGAAGAGAAAGAGATTTATTTCATCACGTGCTCCTCCTGGAAACACAAGGTAAATAATTATTTATCTTGAATTATCACTTTTCAGAGTAAGGAGTAGGTAACAAATGGTGTTTTGTTTGTTTCATTCTGTCTTTGATTTTCTCTTTTCTGAGTATCATTTTATAGACTTACAGATTCATATAGTCAGCATGTTTCATTCCATTGCAGTGACTCTTTTTGAAGCTCAAATTATTCCATTTTTGTCCTGTAAGCCCCCTCTTCAAATTGGCTCCTTTTCTAGCAAGCAAGGTATTCCAGGCTCCCTTGCTCACCCAGGCCCAGAATCAACCATTTCTCTAAAGAGTCCTGGTTCCTTTCAGTGGGAATGGATAGTTAGAAACCAAAATCTGGGTGCTAGGGGTACCCACTGCCATTGGATCATCAATGCTTTCAGGCCCTTCTATTGATAAAGGCAGGGGGAAATATACATATGTATATTTTTAAATCATATGTTCATATGGAAATTTCCAATTCAAAGTTAACAATACAGAGCTTTTACTTTAAGCAGATAGGAGATGGAAGATTGGTCACATACAGGTGGATTGGGCAAATAAATGACTCTATTAAGGAAAATGGCAACCAAAGTTTCTCAGTGTCAGAGAAGGGAGTAGCAAACAATAGAAAGGGAGAAAAGTAGAATGAATCCTGTGATATTAACTAGAAACTGGAGCTATCAAGCTGACCTCAGTTTTCAAAATATATTCATAGACATAGAAATAAATATAGATGTAAATTTATACATACAAACATATATATGTATATATATGTGTGTATATATATATATATATATATATATATATATATATTCATTTGTCCACTGATTTGTCCTGAGAGCAAACACTCCAATAATAACAAGTACAGCTAGCACATAAATCTTAGTTTGTAAATCTCCATCATTCTCCAGTAAAATGAACCAGGTATCCCTGGAGAAGTGGCTGATTCCAGGGCTGGGCAGGAAAAATCCAACATCAGAATACCATGTGCCAAAAAGCAAAGAAGTACTCCAAGAATAATGAAACCATCTCAAAAGGACCCAGAAGCCATCTTAAAGAGGCTCCTACTCATCAAATATGGCACAGTTTGAGCCTCAAAATAATGATAGTAACAAATAATAATCCATGAATAAAATAGGAAACCATGATACAAATTAATTAATCAAAAGTTTGTTGAGGAACAGGATATTTACACACTTTCAAAGTCCCTGCCTACCCACTACACATTAATCACAAAGGGAAAAAGAGTAACTATAGTGGACCCCCTCAATCAAATGATCAAAGTTGACATCATCAGTCATGAGACAGCTCAAATTTATGTAATGAGAACACACATCATTTTTGTGATGAATGCACACCCTTGAACCTAATCATGAGGAAACATCAGACAACCCAAATCAAGGGATATTCTTCGACATAATGAGTATGCAATATTCAAAATCTTCAGAGGGTCTTGAAGTAAAGACTGAGGAACTGTTCCAGACTTTAAGAGACTAATGAACCTGACACTAAACATAGCATGTGATTCTCAGCAGGGATTCTTTGTTCTAAAGGACATTCAGAGACTGAATGGGGTCTAGGGATCCACACGTACATGTTTCTGTTTTAATGTCCTGATTTAATGATTGTACTATATTTCAGGGAAATGCACACTAAATTTTGGAGGGTGAAGGAAGCACTATTTCAGCAATGTACTCTAAATGATTATGAAAAAAACTTATTTGCCCCAGACTTGCAACTTTACTTTAACTTTGAGATTATTTTTGAAATAAAGAAGACTTTTCAAAAGTTTTAGATAGGTTACCATTTTTATTAGTTTCTGATTTAAACTTCCAATGGCTTGTGGAAAGAAAAATTAAGAAAAAAAATACGTAGGGGCGCCTGGGTGGCTCAGTCGGTTAAGCATACGACTTTGGCTCAAGTCATGATCTCGCGGTTTGTGGGTTCGAGCCCCGCGTCGGGCTCTGTGCTGACAGCTCGGAGCCTGGAGCCTGCTTCCGATTCTGTGTCTCCCTCTCTCTCTGCCCCTCCCCTGCTCATGCTCTGTCTCTCTCTGTCTCAAAAATAAATAAAACATTTTAAAAAAAGAAAAAAATACATAAATTCTTATATCCTCCCTTCTTGAGCAAAAGTAGCATGGCACACAACAGGTCCTCATTCTGCTTTTTGTTTTTGACACTTAAAGTATTCTGGGTGGCACTTCACATCAGTAACATGGAGATCTTCCTCATTCCTTTCATGGCTGCATAGTGCTCCACTGAGTAGTCATATTATGACCTATCCTCCAGCCCTCTATTGATGCTCATTTGAGTTATCTCCAATACTTTTAAATTATAGGAAAGAAAGAAAGAAAGAAAGAAAGAAAGAAAGAAAGAAAGAAAGAAAGAAGAAAGAAAGAAGAAAGAGAAAGAAAGAAAGAAAGAAAGAAAGAAAGAAAGAAAGAAAGAAAGAAAGAAAATCATGATGAATACCTTTTGCACATGTGTTATTTTGTACTTATGCAGGCATATGTTTAGGATACATTTTTAGGAGTGAAATTTCTGGACCAAAGAATAAATTCTTCCTTAATTTATTATTCTATAATGTATTGTCATCTTCCTCTGCTAAGTACCAGATTGCATTCCCACCACCAACACATGAAAGGATCTGTTTCCCCCATAAGTCTCACAAGCAAAATGGGTCTTATAGATTTTTACCAATCTGACAAATAATTTGCATTTATTTTATGGTGAGGGTGGTTGAAAGTCTTTTCATATGTTTAAACATCACAGAAATTTGGTTAAACTCCACAGGTGAATCTGATGGGTGCCAGGTTTGGAAACCACTTTCTTGTCCTTTTGTGATTTGGGTAGCTAAGAAGAAGCACTGAATTAATAAATCTGTTCATGTTTATTGACTTTCACTGGAGTTTAGACAGACACGGGAAGATAAGTTTTATCTACTCAAATATCGTAGCCTCTACGAAAACTTCCCCAACTTCACTGAGCTGGTCTTAGCACGGTTTCCCCTGGCATTTTATATACACCTCTATTAGCACTTACCTTACCAAATTAAACCTATATGTTTAAATGACTTCCCGCTGGGTTTTTGAGCCTCGGAAGGTAAAACACTATACCTTATTCATCTTTAGATCCTTAGGATCAAATCTACTTTCTGGCACCTGGTAGACACTCAATAAGTGTGGTTTTGAATAAATAAATAAGCAACCAATAACACTGGTGTTAAATTCATAATCATATCTAGCACATAGTTTCTCAGTAAAAACACACAACAGAAAGGAAATGAGTTTTCTTTCTTGGACACCTTGAACTTTGAAGGACTGTTTATTTCAAGCTTCTGATCTCTGCCTAGCTTTGGTAGGCTTCACTAAGAAAACATGTCAATCTCCAAAGTTCCTGCTTCCTTTCCTTTGCCAACACGCAGGTGTAGGAGCCCAACTCCTTTCACAGTGACATCTTCTGGTGCTTCCCAGAGAGAATGCTCCACAACCTGAACCCCTGCCTTAGCAGCAATATCTGTCACATTTCCAGAACATTTGGCATGAGTACAGTTGTCATGGGATGCCCTTCTGATGCCTTTGCTCCCTCTCTCCATGCTCCAAGAAGTTGCACTTCTGGCAACTCATTTCATCTGTGAAATTTCACTACACTAAGGTTAGAGCCCAATCATTTGAATCCAGAAGATGACAAGCATAATGTTCTGCCTTGACTACTGTGGTTCCATTTTTCTACCTAAGGGGGGGAAAGTCTTAAACATAAAACAACTTCTACTAATGATATGCCTTAGGAGATGGAACTCTCTTTCTAATAGTCTTATTCCTAGTTAATGCTCATATTTTTTCTGAGAAATATTTTAAATCTCTTTTAGAAGACAGCCATGTTCCTATTGCAAAGCATTACTGTAACATTGCATACTAAAAATGCCAGGACCCACGGCCGCACACAACGTTGTAATCAGAGAATAGGCACATTTAATCACATCATTTGTAAGTTAATTTAAAAACATACGAAGATTGAAGCTCTGGTCTTTAGGAAAGCTGTTCTGTGTAGTCATAATTGCATTTGTTACTTCAATAGTCTTTTTCTTTCCTAGCCCCCAAATATATCTGTACACTTCTATTAGAATGGCAAATCAGTTCTAAACCACCCATTGCTATTTATTTATTTTCTTAATTTTAGTTCAAAATCAAAGATGTTAGCTGGGATTCCGTCTTGGCCATGAAGAATGTTGGACCATATCATTTGAAGGATGAAAGAAAGTGAAATGTGAAGAGGTGAAGAGAAAGGAACACCCCAGGAGGGTGTTTCTGGCTCCAGCCTGGCTCAGAGATGGTGGGGAAGAAGGCTTTCCCTCTGCTGTTCTGTGCTAGTTCCCTGGTCAGGCGACTTTAAAGGCCACCTCCACCCAGGACAGATGGAAGAAATGGAAATAGTTAAGCCAACTAACTGAAATGTATAAACCAAATAACATTAAGTTAATAATTTGTACCCACAACTATCTAATAAAAGAAAACAGGCAAGGTAGAAATTTTATTTTATTTTTTTGGCTTTTTTTTCTGTGATGTTGTATAAATACATTTAAAAAAAATAAAAGTGTGCACAAACTAGAATGACTGGACCGAACTGTTTTCTGCCTGAGACCTGGGAGGGAGGGGAGAGGAGTCGAGGGGTCGTCCTGGAACCCTCCCTCTCCTTAGTCCCCATGATGTGACTGCCTGGTCCTATCCCTGTACCTCTGGCACAGCTCTCATTTCCATCCTCCCCACCTCGGCCTCATCACCTCACACTTACATCATGCCAGCAGCCTCACGATCAGCCTCCCGGCAGCCACACCTGAAGTCCATCCGCAGGCAGGTGGACTCTCCACAATTCAAAGCTGAGCCCAGCCCCTCTTCCTGATGCCCTTTCGTGCATGAAAGGCCCTTCTCTGGCTGGCCTTTCCTATCTCCTCTGGTCTCATCATTTCTCACGTCCTGCACCACCACCTTCAACATGCACCCTTAGCTCTAGTCCTACTTAAGAACATGCAGTTCTCCCCCATGTAACATGCTACTTGAGTTTTTGAGTTGTGGACTTTTTGCTGGTTTGCTGATGGCTTGTCTCCCTTCACTAGAGTACAGGGTAACGAGGGGGAAAAACTTGTCTATCTTATGTATGCATTCCCAGCATTTGGAAGGATTCCAGGCACCTTAAAGGCACTTTTATAAAGATTTGTTGGCTAGATGAATGAATACCCCAGTGCCTTTGCACATGCTGCATCTACTATTTAAACTGTCCCTTCCCCCTGCCCTTCTGACTTAAATCTTATTTCTCTCTAAAACTCAGCTTAAATATCAATTCTTCTGGGAAGCCATCCATTGCTATAATTTCCCTTCCCTCTCCGACCACACACATGGACAGACACACATACACACACACACACAGTTGGCTTTATTTCTCTTCTGAGCTCTCATTACACACTCATCCTCAGTGTGTAAGTCCCAAAAACAGTTGACTGTTTGCCAAAGACAAATACTCCCCTTCCCCTTCCATCATGTAGAACTGTTTCCAGTAACTGGCTGTCCAGCCATGGCATTATGTGGAGGCAATGTGACTAAGCTCTGACAAATGGCCTGTGGTCACCACTTTCAAGCCTAGCCCAAAATTATCTTCCTGTGCAACACTCCAGTTTTCTCTTCCTTCCATCTGTTGACTGGATGCTGAGGACCCAGAAGAGAAACTCCAAGGCCATGGAGACTGTTGGAGCCATATGATGACTGCTTTTCAACCACTTGCATGACTCCGTAATACAAGAGGGAAATAAACACCTACTGAGCTGAGTCATGGGCTGGGGGTTGTTTGTTACAGCAGCTAGCCCATCATAACCTTCCCAGCATGCCAGTACCATAGTGCAGAGTCCTGCCATTGCCCATGTGTCTGTCTCCTTCTCTGTAGTCTGTACACTTTGTGCCACATTGCCATGTTACCAGGGTCTAGTTCAGGGTCTGGCACCTGCATGAGGTTAATACTTCTGGCAGCTAGTTCACGACTCTAGAAAAAAAACAGACTGCGCCAACCCTTGGTTTTCTCCCTAACAAACTTCCCATGAATACCTCTGCCATTTCCACTATAGAGAATTTCTCATATATATGTTTTGTCTTAAGCAGTACTTGGCCCCTCCTCTCTGCTAAGACACCTCACCCATCTAGAAGACCTCTGACCTCTGGGCTTTGTTACCAAAGTGTTCAGCTCTTGCCTCTACCCAAAGAGTTCAGCGAGGAGAATTTCTTTTGAAAAAGCGATCTATGCCTGTGATTCATTCCACCCTTCTGGGAATGTTCATTTGTTTTGTTTTTGTTTTAAATAGAACTTTTT
This sequence comes from Panthera pardus, assembly GCF_024362965.1. Lineage (NCBI taxonomy): Eukaryota > Metazoa > Chordata > Mammalia > Carnivora > Felidae > Panthera > Panthera pardus. Next base: position 67,192,414 of record NW_026526991.1, on the reverse strand, counting down.
TTCCTTTTAAAAAAATGAAATAAAATGTGCCTAATTTCTCTTCTCCTTTCCAATCCAAGCTGATCATTACCGCTTCTGACTTTGGTGAACTCATTCTTGTGAATCTTACATTTAATTGAGGTCCTAAAACACCACGGTGGGAGTTAATTCCATTTCTAACACGAAACATAAAATCTAAATGGATTCCAGAGTGTGAAACAGACTTTTCTGTTCCAAGCTCATGTATGGACTTACCACATCAAGTAAATCACTTACAGTAGGCGGGAGCATCATTTCAAATCATCGTTAATAACGACAAAAGGTACCATCTCGAGGCTCTATGCACCAGACACCATAGTAGACGCTTAAAATGTCATCCTTACCACAACAACAGGAAGTAAGAATTACTCCCTTTTGTAGGGTCACCATAGAATCTACTCAGGACGCTTGACATGTTGAATGGAGACGCTATGCATAAGTGTGCCAGGACACAAAGCATAAACCAAGATTGGCCCTGGCAAAGCGGGGCATATGGTACCCTCCTCGTGTTTCAGCTAAAGAAACCCTGACCCAGAGTACCAAGTGCCTTACCAGGTCCCACAGCTTACGAGGTGACAGGACGCAAAGGCAGGTCTGTGTGACTCCAAAATCCATGCTCTTTCTAGTGCCTTTGTCTTAAGTACTGGGCACAGTGGGAGGAGGTGGGAGGGCAGAGGGTAGAAGCAGAGGGCGTGAGGGTGTGACTGATCTGGTTACATCCACCTGCTTAACCAGGTCAGCCTCACTTCCACAGGCTGCCACCGTCACTGCTTATTCTGCAACTCCCCAAACTCCAGACCACACAGAGCCCATGATGGGACACAGTCAACCTGTGCTCTCTAATAATGGACTTTTCATGTAAGCTTTCTGGGGGAAAAGAAAGAGAAAATAAGAAAAGAGCAAACTGAAAGACGCTTGGGGATAACAAGGGAATCTAAAGAGAGTCACCAGAGAAACCAGACTAATGAACGCAGGAGGCTTCCCAGAGGACCCTGGGTTTTGCTGTCCAGGAACCACAAGTAAGAAAGGGGGGCAGTACATACTTTTAGCAGAAAGCATGATGATTTTTCAACCTGTGAGACGATTTCATAACCCAACCAACGGTTTCAAGGAATTATTCACCACTGCATATGCAGATGAATTTACATAATAAGGCTTCTCCATAGGCAAGTATTTACCATAAGATACGAAAATACATCTGACTTCCACAGGCTATGTTGTCTGAAAGCAGTTGTTTTTTAAAGAAATGTTTGACTCATGCATTTTCACTAACATGCCTTGATTGCATCTAAAGAAATATGAAATGAAATGACAAGTACTTCAACTGAAAAAAAAAAAAAAAAAACAAGCAAAAAAGCAGTCACTCCCAAGGGGCATCTTATATGTCAGCTCAGACTATGCAGCTTGTGATTGATGTAAATGTGTTCTTCACCCCATAAACAGATATTCACTTCACTCGACTCCATGGCCCACCACCTCCATTCCGTGAGAGACATGATTATTTCAGCAATGAAACCTACCAAATGTTAAAAATGACTCACAAGGCAGCGAGCGGCATGGAGATTGGACTGTGAGAGCTTCGGGATGGAAAAGGTCAGTAAAGAAAACACTAGAAAGATTGGGAGAAAGGAGAGCGGCTGCAGAAACCTGCAGGTGGAGTCCGGGTGGGCTCAGGGCTTCGGAAAAGGGACTGGGGAGGAAGTGGTTTTCTGTTTGTCTGCCGGCTGCAGGTTCTGACGGTTAGGCACCTGCTTATCTGTCCCCTTCTCCAGTAAGTCTCTGAGGTCCCTGAAAAGCCAACACTGAGAGTGGAGAGGCAGCTACACAAATACTCCCAGTTTTTAAACAAGCCCAAAACTATTTAAAACCTGATGCTTCTGTTGCCACTACTCCCTAGCTTTCATCTCTGCCTTTTCGTGTGGTTACATCTTCATGTTTTCTTCTTTTGAAAGGTATCCGAGCCTCTCTCGAAACTGCTCTGATGAGCTCTGTTTGATGCATTTCTTTTCTCCCTCTGTGCTCAGGGAGGTAGAGCACCAGGCCAGGCTGGCTCGCCATTCGCTAATGCTGTGACCCAGATTGCGTCTGTTTGGTTTAATAAACAGGCAGAGTTTTAGCCTCGGGGTGGTGATACATCTAAGGCTGCATCAAACCCCCAGTTTGTTTATGAGGGATGTTTTTGCCTGCAGTAAAATGTAGGCATCAGCTTTGGATTTCTTTGGAGTCCATTCAAGGTTCAGGAAAATTTTTTAGACTCTTCAAAAATATTCACAAAGGTGTTATCTCTGTCTCTTAACATACTTAGGAAGAGGTGTAAGTTGCTTCCTCTTTTAAACTTGCCAATTTCTGTCCCCTTCTGATTACTAACTGGAAGGAAAAGATAGTGCCCAGCAGCACTTAGTGCAGAGAGAGCACTCAGCAAGCCTTCCTGATTTAGCCTGATAATGTTGCAGCATATTTATGCACGTGCAGTAGTAACTAAGTATTATTTATTGAGCACTTACAACGTACCGTGCTCAGAGCTGAGCACTTCACATTCGTTAACTCATTTAAACTTCATAAGTACACTATGAGATAGATATCACTATTATCGCATATGATGGATATCCAAGAACACACATCTATTAAGTAGAATGAAAACTTGCATCTGCCCTACTCCACACAGACCAGAGTTATTCTAGGAGTGCATAAGACTATAGATTCTAGATCACTTTAACTATTGGAATGATGGGGTTCCAGACATGCTACCCTAAAATGTGGCACCTTGGCATATCCAACATTTTAAGCTGAAGGAGTTTGAGCAGGAAGGCCACCATGATCTTCCTTCCATCCTTCTGGAAACAGGTCATAAAACCCTCTTGTGGGAGGTGCCCTCCCCTGGAGGCAAGGAGCACCCTTATCTCTGAAGAAGGGACCTGGAGAGAAATCCTAACAAGCAAGCCTCCCTAGGTTTTCCCAGCTTCCTACACTTACCTCCTACACCTCACTCTAACATAGTCCTCCATGGCTGTTCACTCTTCATTACATCTTATGTAAAAATACTCAGATCTAGCCGATTCTTTGGGCCTTCCTCTCCTTACGAAGTCTCCCATGTCACGTGAGAGTTATCTTCAATAAATTTGTATGATTTTCCCCTTGTCAGTTCAAGTTTTGAACCCAGCCAGAGACCCTAAGGCGGAGAAAAACTTCCCCCTGCTGCAGGGATCAGCACAGCACCATAAAGCAAAGCCCTCTCTATCTTTCAGACGAAGAAACCGAAGCTCCAAGAGTTTAAATGACTTGCCCTAAGTAAGGGGGCCAGACATAAGGGGAGAAAAACACAGGATACCTAGTTCAATTTATTCCAGGTAATAACAAATAATGTTTTAGTATAAGTATGTCCCCAACATTATTCATTATCTGAAATTCACATTTTTTAAATATTGTTTTAATGTGTATTTATTTTTGAGAGAGAGACAGAGACAGAGACAGAATATGAGCAGGGGAAGAGCAGAGAGAGAGGGAGACACAGAATCCAAAGCAGCTCCAGGCTCTGAGCTGGCAGCAGAGCCCGACATGGGGCTCGAGCCCACAAGCCATGAGATCATGACCTGAGCCGAAGTCAGACGCTTAACTGACTGAGCCACTCAGGTGCCCCTGAAATTCACATTTAATGGAGTGTCCTGTATTTTTGTGGCAAACTTAGCCTACAGATGTGGTACTGATGTGAGGCAGTGTTGGACCGTAAGAGCCCCTAAGCCCAGGGCTCTTTCCATCACCTGAGGAAAAGGGCCTCAAATCCCTACCAGATTTGCAAATCATCCTAGAAAACTGCCTCTATCAGCTACTCAAACAGCCATGTAAACTACTGTCTGTCATGATAGCTAAACTGACCTTGTATTAGGTATGAACCTCAACCTATATACCCTGGTGTCAAAAATTATAACTTTATTTTTTATAACTCAACTTAGTTTCTATTTGATTTATTTTTTATTTTGTTTAATGTTTATTTATTTTTGGGAGAGAGAGACAGAGCGTGCGCAGGGGAGGGGCAGAGAGAGTGAGACACAGACTCTGAAGCAGGCCCCAGGCTCTGAGCCGTCAGCACAGAGCCTGACCGGGGCTCGAACCCACGAACCATGAGATCCTGACCTGAGCTGAATTCGGACGCTCAACCGGCTAAGCCACCCAGGCGCCCCACTTGGTTTCTGTTTTAAATCCTCCTTCTCCTGGGAAAGTGGAAGCACTGTTTCTTGATGCTTTCCCTGGGGTGTGCTGCTGTGAGATAATAGAAAATAGAAAATATTGGCCTCTGCCCCTGTTCTTGGCACAGAGCTCCTAAAACCCTCGTGGATACCTGAGTGATAAAACACTTTTGTTCTAATCGTTGGTCTTTGACCCCAGTTCCTAACACAGATGTCCTAAATTCCATGAAATTTTCTGAGCAATAGTGTCTTTTGTTCTAAACAGGTGACTTTTGGTGGACTCCCCGATGGCTCCTGGATGGGTCCAGTCCCCAGAAAGACCAAGCCATGATGAGAAGCTCAGAATTTTCAGCCCTCTCCCACCACCACCGCCCCCCCCCCCATTTTCCAGAAAGGGGAGAGGGGCTGGATATGCATTCAATAATTGATCGTGCCTACACCCCAAGGTATGGAGTTAGGAGAGCTTCTAGGTGGGTGAACACATCCACGTCACTTACTAGGAGGGTGACACAGCCCAATCCACAGGAACAGAAGTTTCTGCGCTCAGGATTCTCCCAGACCTCACCCTAGGTGCCTCTTCATCTGGCTGTTCATCTGTGTGCTTTAGCACATCCATTATTATATAGTAAACAGGTAAACATAAGTAAGTGTTTTCTGGAGTGCTGTGAGCTGTTCTAGGAAACAATCAAATCCAAGGCGGAGGACGTCATGGGAACCTCTGATGTGTAGCCAAGTCAGACAGAAGGTGTGGGTCACCCGGAGACCTACTACGTGCAGTGCCGTCTGAAGTAGGGGCAGTCTCAGGCAACTGAGCCCTCAGCCCGTGAGATAGGGTGCTACCTGGAGGTAGATGGTGTCGGAGAATTGCTTGGTGCAGAAACCTGGCCGCACCTGGTGTCGGAAGTACTGTGAGTGTGACAGTCGCGTGAGAGAGGAGGAGACACGCGGGAGGACAAGTGCAGGCTTCCTGCTCGGCCACAGCTCTGGAATCTCACAGTGCCAGGCTGCCGTAGGACAGGGTTTCCTCTGGTGACCGAGTTGTCCGCTCGCAACAGGGTGCTGCCTACAAGACCCTTCGAGTCCCGTGGTCCTGGTGCTGCACTGACATGGGGCGCAGGCCTTTGGGACCAACTAATTGCCTAAATGTGGAAGAGTCAGAAGTGAATTCCAGGAGAAAAAACACACATATATCCATTAGCATCTTACGATATTCTCCCGCCTTACATTACAACATAAGGTCCGAGCTATGCTTTTGCAAATAAACTATTTACACGTTATGGATTCCTCATTCGATACACTGCTGTCTACAACTCTGTCATTAAAATTAATATAATCGGCTTAACACATTGCAGCCAGACTGCTTTCCTGAAGGCGGATTCATCAGATTAGTTCAGAGAGAGCTCAGATCCCTCCAAAGGTTCCCCTTTGTCTCTGGAACGTAGTCCGGGCTCCTGGGTTTGGCGCCGGAGAACGTTCACAACCTATTCCCTTCTGTTTTCATCTCTGGCTTCCACAACCTGACACAGCAGGTCACAAGCCCATCAGAGCACCACCCCCTGAAGTGTTGCCCTGCCCCCCTGCTGCCTCTCCACACCTGTCAAGCATAACTCTTGGGTTCATACCCTGAAAGGGCGGACCTACACCAGCCGACTCCATCTTGTTCTGTGTCCTCCACCTTGAGTGACTATGTCCCCGACATGCCCTCTTCCCGGGGAAAATGGCAGAAACCTCAGACCACGCCTCCTCCCCTTGAGTAACCTCCCGCTCACCCGTTCAAACTTCCCAATCACAACACGCCCGGCAACCTGCCTAACAGGACTCGGACCCTTCCCCAGCCAATCGGCTGAGGCCACGACCCTTCCCCAGCCAATCGGCTGAGGCCACAGCCATTACCTCACCAACTGCCCCTAGACCCCAATAAAACCTTTGTGCTTTTGAACCTCGCTCTGTCTCCCCAGCATCTCACCGCTGCGTCGGTGCAGGTAGGGGATTGAGCTCGAGCTAGCTCGAATAAAGGCTCTTTTGCTTTTGCATTGGACTTGGCTCCCTGGTGGTCTTTGGGGATCACGAATTCTGGGCATAACAACCCCACTACCCAAAATGACGCCAGCCTGTGCCGACCCATTGTGGCCCACATCAACCAGCTCTCCCTTCAGCCACCTCACTTGGTGTCCCCTTTAAAACCTCTGAGAAGGTCACCTTGGCGGAGGGGGGCCAGGGATCACATGTGTGGGCACACAGAGTTGCCAACTAACACATCCAAGTTTCCTTGCTTTGTACTGGAATTGCACCACCTCAAGATAGTAAGGTGATGTCATAACGTGAATGGCTGACCAAGTCCTGGATCAAGAAAAAGTGAGACCATATGTTTTCACTCATATGTGGATCCTGAGAAACTTAACAGAAGACCAGGGGGAAGGGAAAGGGGCAGGGGGAAGTTACAGAGAGGGAAGGAGGCAAACCATAAGAGACTCTTAAATACTGAGAACAAACTGAGGGTTGATGGGGGATGGGAGGGAGGGGAAAGTGGGTGATGGGCATGGAGGAGGGCACCTGTTGGGATGAGCACTGGGTGTTGTATGGAAACCAATTTGACAATAAATTGTATAAAAAATAATAAAAATTAAAAAGACTATCTTTTCTTCATTGCAAAAAACAAAAAAAGAAAAGAAAAAGAAAAAGTGAGAAAGCAAGGTTTGGTAGAAAAGGCTAGGAAAAGAAGAGATTCACTCAGATATAAGAGGCACTGGGAAGACCATCCCACCCGTCCAGCACACCCTTCATCTCACAGTTGAGGAAATACCTTCTGCCAGCCCCTGCCCCCCAGAGACAAGGTTCTTCCTGCCCCATGAAAGGTGGAAAACCCACCTGCTGAGAAGCTTATCAAAACTCATGGGCATAATTGGTGACAATCCAGAAACGTACCAAATGTGTGAATGGAGGACCCCAAAACAGACACTCTGGGAAAGGCATTGAGGAAGAGAGAGAGTCTGCCCAACTCTGGAAGGAAGTTTGTCCTTCCAGGCCTTCACTCTTCAGATCTCCCAGCGGAGCACCGTTTATCAGTGACTTCCTCCACAAAGCTGTAAGTGGAGGAACACTTTTAGTTATTATTTCCTCCCTTGGACATGTTAAGAACAAAACTGCTTTTTCTAAGCAGAGGTTTCACCTGAAATGCACCATCTTCCCAGGTGGCTGGAGAAAGACCCATCTTTGGACCAGAACCCAAAACTCAGTGGGAAGTCCCTACTGGACAGACAACATTAGCATTTTCCCTTGGCCTTGAACTTGAAGAACTGAAAGTGGCGAGGAGGCTAGGTGCTTACATCTGGGAAAGCAGATTGTGGCATCAGAGAAGAAGGCAGGTGCCCTCTGCATGGAGGCAGTCCGGCTGCTGGGACTAGGGGACTCCAGAAGGGACAGCAGAGTGCTGCAGGCTACCCAGATGTCATGACCCCCGGACTGTGCAAGCTGAACTTTGTCTGCCTCCAATATCTGCTTCATTTGTGTTCTATGTTTGCTCTTAGAATTTGGTAAAGTCAGGGGCGCCTGGGTGGCTCAGTCGGTTAAGCGGCCGACTTCGGCTCAGGTCATGATCTCGCAGTCCGTGAGTTCGAGCCCCGCGTCGGGCTCTGTGCTGACAGCTCAGAGCCTGGAGCCTGTTTCAGATTCTGTGTCTCCCTTTCTTTGAACCTCCCCCATTCATGCTCTGTCTCTCTCTGTCTCAAAAATAAATAAACGTTAAAAAAAAAAAGAATTTGGTAAAGTCCACTTGAAAATGTCAGTATGCCCGAGATCTGCTGAGGGGAACCGAAGAAAGAAGTTTCTATCTGTTTGTGGACCTGAATTTTCAAGCTTAATCGCCCAACCCTGGGAGCCAGGCCCGGGGGTGGCCGTGGCCATCCTGGACAAGTACTCCAAGGGAAAACCAAGTCACAGGCCCTTGGTCCTGCCACACACCCCCATCTGGCAGGTCCCTTCAGCCCTGGGAGGGAGACCTCCGCACACCTGGCCTACAGGAGCATCACCCAGCCCCTAGCTCTACCCACAGGGGTTACTGAAAATAGCAACAGAGCTCAGCACTGTTAACAGCTGGCCTTCGGCAAGATTCTCAATCCAGTATGTAAATCTTTCAACACCCATTTCTTCCCCCTTACCCCTACAGATCTCTCGCTTGCTATTTATTACATGTCACTCTTTGTTGAGAGTCTATCTACTCATGCAAAAAAAAAAAAAAGAGCCAGACGAGCATGAAAGGCAGAACTTCAGAGCTGTCCTTGGGACTCTGGCTTCAGAGCCTGTTGGGGACAGGGCCTGGAATTACTGGTGGACCAGGGCTTAGTTTCAAGACACCACTGGTGTCACCAGCTGAACAATAAACATCCCCGTGGCAGGAAAACGAGAAACACTAACCCTCAGACATGCAGAGCCTGGGGGAGCCCAGACCACAGCAGGAGCCCGAGAGCCTCCTTTTCTGGAGGAGTCTTCACTACTATTCCAAAAATAGGAGCCAGAAGCCAGAGGGCTCCCTAGCGGAGTGGAGATTTAATTTAGATAGCACATGCAGAAGGAAGCATGAAATCGGAATTGACGGTAGATAAAGGGCTAGTATGTTTCTTCCTATACGTGACCCAGACTCTAAATGAGAGAAGGTGATCTCAGCCACATCAGATTTTTAAAGCCACTCACTGGCATCGCTAACCACCGTGAGCTTGCTGCTAGAGGGCTGTTGCCTCCCCTCTAAGAAGGAACAGGATTCCCGAGCTGCAGGGAAGTTAGACAAGAGGCTACTGGGGGCAAGGTGAACCCGAGTAAGGTCCTTCTGTTACCATGATGCCCGTGAGGACCGTCATCATGGATGCCTCTCCTTCCAATTGGTCTGTTGATTTGGGTCAGGGGCATAATCGGCCGGATAGAGCTCCCCTGTCTGAAACGGGTCCCACACTAGACGTCATTGAGGCAGCCTGCCCTCCACCTCCGCCTCAGCCCGCACATTTTATTACCTTCTCATTAGATTCACTCCCGGTAATAATAAAATACAACACTTGTCGTCACTAAGTTGCAAACCCAATGCCGAGCCCTTCAGATGAATTGCCTTCTTTAATCCTCCCATCCACTCTGTGAAGTACATGCTACTATTATCTTCTTGTTACAGATGAAGAATCTGAACTTCAGGGACTTTGGGTCATCAACCCCCTAGCTCGGATTCACACTCCCAGCTTCCTGACTCTCGAACCTAAGTTCTGACGCTCCACTGCCTCTCTAGCCTATAAAGCACAGATGCAGGAACGGTATCGATCACTGATTCACACACAAACACTTATTGAACAACTACCACAGACCGTCCTGGGATATTCTAAATGCCAAGAGTACAGGAAACAGACAAGGTCCTTGTTTTCAAGAAGTTAGAACACAGACAAGAAACAAAGAACTTACAGACAAGATCAATCAGGCAGTGATGAATGCTAAGCTTGCAATAAAAGAAGCAAGCGGATATGCTGGTTAGAGAATGACTAGAGCAGGTGTATGGCAGGGAGGAAGAGAAAACCCGAGGCTGAATGATGAGGGAAGACCTCTCTTAGGAGGCAACCCTTGAGCTGAGGCCCAGCAAGATGAGGCGGGAAGAGAGTTCCAGGCAAGGGCCTCAGGCATGTCTGAGCAACAGAAAGGGGGCTCAAGTGGCTGGAGTGAAACGAACAAGGAGATCCTACCCGATGCTGAAAGTGAGAGTTTATCGTCAGTGTAAGAAGGAGCCAACAACAACATCTCCTTGGCCACGCAGTCTACAGCACTGATGTGTTCAAGGTACATGTCACTGGAACTGAATAAAATGCTCGCTCCTTGAAGTAGTGAAAAGGGGGACGGGACCTAGCTTCCGGTTCTTAGGAAGACTTCACAACACGGTGTATCCAGAAGTGGACTGATGGCTGACATTGACCCAAGGTGCAGAGTCCTCTACTTCCCAGCCCCGCTGCATGCTGGGAGAGCCCAGCTGGGTGGGGCGGGCTAGACTCCCCAGAGGCACTGCAGCATCACAGCTCACTCGTGTGTATACAATACAAGAAGGGGGAGATGGGCATGCACCCTGGAGGTGTGTGTGTGCGGGCACATGTGTGTGCACGCATGTGCGTGTGGCGCCCCTACCCACAAGCTGCACAATGGCTTCTTTGTGTGGCGGCGCGGCACAATCTCCTCTAATCTCCGGACGATGAACGTGCGTAACACCCCCAGGAGGCCATTTCCCTGTGGACTACAGTCCTCGCCTCCGGGTGACAGGTCCTGAAGAGTCCTGCTTCATGCTTTCAAGGGATGAGCAAGTTCAAGGGAACTTGGCAGAGAATCACACCGGCCTTTCCAAGGACGAGGGACAACGGGTTTAAGCCCGCCTGTACCTAACACTGTTTGCCTGATTCACACGTTGCCTTCCTTCACACTGTTCTTCTCATCTGTGATACGACATCTGATGGGAAAGGTTTTCTGATTATCTCCAAGCCGCAGATACACTGTAGGAAGCAAGCACGCGGGCCGCTTTCAAGAGTTATCTGGTACAGTTTTATTTTGCCAAGAATTTTATTGGCTTATCCAGATAACGGCTCTGTCCCTCCAACTTCTCTAGACAGGTGGCACATCAGTGAGGTCAAAGAGACAACTCCTGGACTGGAGAGACGGTGCTATCCTTCCTCAGGGTCAGCCCAAAGTGTGACTGTGAACAGAGTGACCTGTGGCTTCCCGCTCTATGTCTTGGCCATTTTTTTTCCCACCATGCTCACTGTCACCACCACCACCCACCTCCCCCCCCCCCCCCCCCCCGTGTGACCACACGCTACCTACTATAGAAGGCAGGTGCTGAGAGGCAATCCAGCTTTGGAAACAGACCTGGTTTTGAATTCCAGTTTTGTTACTGTTAGAAGTATGACCTCAGTCGAGCTACTCAACTTCCACGTGCCCCAGTGACCCAATCTGTAAAATTAGAACAGCGTTGAGGAACTTAAAATGCCAAAAGCACCAGAGCACCCAGCTCTGTTATTTCTGGCATATATTTGGCATATTCTCCTTCTCGTCTTCCCTCTACAACCAAGTGCCCATTCCCTCGGTTCCCGAAGGACACTGGCTAGCACGGAAGGAAGAGGCTCACGGTTCACTCTCAGGACGATGTTAATGTTCATAACGGTTTTCTGTATTTCTCTTCCCAGTGATATTTGCGTCCCGCCCAGCAAGACTGAATCCACAGCCAAGAGTTCCTAGTTCGGGGATTTCATGCTATGTGGTCATACCAGCAGAGGGTAAGAAAGCCTTCCCTAACTACGGTCCACCACACCATGCCAAGCCTGTGGAAAAAGCAAGCGAGGGCGTTTGCGAATTTACCATGATCCTATCCCCACTTTTACGTGGTGCAACGACAGTTCATTCAAACAGAAGAGGCTGATTGAGGGAAAACCACAAACAACTTCGGAAGTAAAATCTTAGACAAAGCAAACGTTCGTTGACTCTTGGAGACAGATCAAATATTTATTAACTCAGAAAAGAATTAAAGTCTATTCATGCAGTTCTTGGGCCAGATTCACTTTAATGCTGACTTTAATAAGTGTTGTGAAAGTCCAGCCTGCTCTCAAACAGCTCACTGGCCCCTCTGCTTTCACATCTCCTCTCCTCTTCTGTCTGGAAAAGCTCTTATCACCCCTTCTGCACCTGGCAAAATCCTATTCATCTTTGAAGGCCTAGCTCAAATGGTGTGTTCTCTGTAAAGCGTTTCAAAATCTTCATCCAACCGTCCAGCAGAATTAGTCACACAATTTCTTTATCTCTTAGTGTTTTGTTCCTACCTTGAGAATAAGGTTTACCACAGTTTATTCACACATCGCATTGTAGTATTGTTAGTGCTTTCTGCTCTGTCTCCCACACCAGACTGTGAGAAATTAGAGGGTAAGAGCCCTGCTTTGTTCATGTTTGTGTTCCTGGAGCCACGTATGTGTCTGGCATATAGTGGGCCCTCGGTAAATGACGGTAGAACTGAATTCACTAATGTTGGGAAAAGTGCTGAGTCTCCTCAAGCCTCAGTTTCCAGCTTTATAAAAGATGACCAAGATATCTAGAACAAAAGGCCAGTGGTCAGATTATATATGTCCAATATGAAAAATTATCTTATACCCAACATAGACCTCTGTACATAACTAGCTCGCTAGGAGTTGATTGAATTCATCCAATTAGTAAAAATTATTTAGATACTGTGTCTCCAGTGCATCTCAGAAAACAAGATAGGCAATAACCCTGATCTCATGGAGTTTATATCTCATAGGGAGAAGAGAACTGATGACTAGTAAACAGATATACCAGAAAACATTAGGGATAGATGTTTTGAAGGAAATTAAATAGGGCGTTGATATAGAAAGTTACTTAGGTAAGAGAGGGGGTAAGGAAAGCTTCTCCCAGAAGATGATGTTTTAGACAGAATCCACATACGCAAAAGAACCCTGTGAAGATCTGGGAAAAGAGCATTCTGGGCTCTGTAATAGCCCTGAGGCAAAGGCCCTGAGGCAGGTCCTAGAGAGAAGTACCGGGCAGGAAAAATGAGGTAAGTAAGATGGGATCATTTTGACTTAAAGGAGGGGTAGAAGAGATACAGATAGAGAGGTAGGCAAGGGGTAGATCATTTGGAGACTTAACAAAGTAGGATAAGGAGTTCGCATGCTATTCAAAATGCAATAAAAAAACCATTTAAAGGTACTGAATCAGGGTAGTGACATGAAGTGGTTTATATTTTTTAAAGTTTACTGTAATAATTGTAAGAGAATAGGTTGTAGGGGCAAGAATGGAAGCAGGGAAACCAGACTACTACTATCCGTAGTGGTCTAGGAAGGAGATCCTGACTTGACCTTGGCTAATGGAAGTGAACATGGAGAGAAGAGGATCTGAATATGTTTCAGAGATATAGCCAAGAGGACTTACCAATGGAAAATGAGGGAAAGTGAGGAACCAAACATGATGCAGAGATTCTGACTTAAGCTTCTGGAGGAGATTAAGTCTAAAAGTACAAAAAATATTTTAAAACTATTAGTAATAGGTGTACCTTTCCCTAGTTCTCCTGCTAAATACAAATAAAATCCCTAGACATTACTTATAAATCAAATATAAGAAGATTGAAAAGTAGAATGAGACAGATCAACTAGGGACTTTGGGACCCAAAGAAAACAGTAGTGAATACCTTGAGTTTTCTTTTTGCCTCACACATCCCAAACATGTTGCTGAAAAGATCAGCAATCCAGAAACACCAACGGGCACAGATCAAAATAAGGCCCCCAAAAGTTTGCCAAGGACCAGGAAAGGAGCAGCCAAACAAAGCACCGACTTTTAGAGAACAGAGCTCTGCTCCAGACAAACACCACAGAAAAATCTGTGGCTCCACTCTCATCCATACCAGAAAAAGCCAAGTAGGGAGCCTAGGCTCACACCCTCACCAGACTCTAATGAGGAGCTCCAACACCCGAGAGGGCTAGTAGGAGAGGAGAACAAGTAGGGGGCCAGGAATTTTATCCCCACTGGCCAGTAACAAGCATGCCAACCCCTCGTGGTATCAAATGGAGACCATTGGGCAACTGGACTTCAACCCCCACCCAGCAATAAGGAGGTGCCCACTCCCCTTCCCAGATGGGATGGTGTCAGAGGAGGCCTAATGGAGTATCAGGACTTTGACTACCACTCAGCAATCAGGAGACTGCCCCATCACAGTGTCAGTGGAGACCACATGAGGAAATGACACTGCCATATCCACCCATCAGTATGAAGAATCCCCATCCTCATACAGAGGCTGAATGGGGAACCCAGAATTCTACTTCCACCTGATAGTAACAGGGTGGTGGTGCCCCCACCCACATCTCTGCCAGAGAAGTGTCAAATGAAATCAGTTTAAAAAAGAAGGTTTAAGTAAGATCCAGATTCTCATACATGATATGAATATGCCCAGGTTTCAATTAAAAATCACTGGTTATACAAAGAAATAGGAAGTGCTCAAACTGAAAAGGACAACAAACTTCAACAAACAATTACAAACATGCTTAAAACAAATAAAAAATGGGAAACAGAGGATGTAAAGAGCGAAGTGGAAATTTGAGAACTGAAAAATACAATGACTGGAATAAAAATCTCAGTGGATGGGCTCAACAGCAGGAGGAAACATAGGAGAGAAACAATGAACTGAAAGATAGAACATTAGAAATTACAGAATAAATGAATTAATAGATTAGAAATATTGAAAGCAGCCAGAGAATAATGACAACTTAACTATAGGAAAATTACAATGACATTGGATTTCTCATCATAAACCACAGAGACCAAAAAGAACAGGCACAGTACTTTTCAGTGCTGAAAGAAGAGAACTATCAACCAAGAATCTAATAGGTTCACCAGATTCCAGTGAAGACATCTTTCAAGAATGATGTGGATATCAAAAAATTCTCACATGAAGGAAAACAGGTCTTATCAGGAGACCTGTCCAAAAAGATTGATTAAAGAAAATTCTCTAAACAGAAAGAAAACAATAAAAGAAGAAACCCTGGAATATTAAAAACTAAACAAATACAACAGGCTTTCCTACATTATTTTCTTACATTTTTCCTATATAACATTATTTCCTACAATAGGCTTTCTGAATTATATTTGAGGGTTGAAGCAGGAATTATAACATTGTCTGCTATGGTTCTAAATATATGTAGAAAAAATATACAAGACTGTTATGCTATAAATAGGGGAGTATGAAGAGACATAAAGAGAGGTAAGATTTCTATACTTCACTCAAATTGGTAACATGACAATACAAGTAGACTACAATAAGTTATGTGTATATATAATGCAGTACCTAAAGCAACCAATAAAATGCTTTATTAAAACATAAACTTTAAAAACGTACAGAAATAATCAAAATGGAATTTTAGAATATGTTCCAATAACACACAAGAAGGCAAGAAAAAGAGAACAGAAATGAAAAACAATAAGAATAAATGGAAAACAAAAAATAAAATGCCAAACTTATATCCTAATGTGTCAATAATTACATTAAATATAAATGATCTAAACAGACAAATTTAAAGATAGGGATCAACAGATTGGATTACAAAACATGACCTAACCAAATTCTGATCACAAGAAACTCACTTCATAATGATATAAGAAATTTGAAAGTAAAAGGACAGAAGAAGGTATATCATGTAAACATTAATCAAAGGAAAGCAATCAAAGGGTGCCTATATTAAGTAAAGAAGACTTCAGAACAAAGAAAACCACTAGAAACAAGGAATGAGATTACTTAATGACAAAAGGATCAATCCACAAAGAAGACATAGCAATCTGAAATGTGTATGTACCAAACAGGACAACTGCAAAGTATGTGAAGCAAGAACTAATAGAATTGAAATAAGAAATAGACAAATCCACCATTATAGTTGGAGATTTCAACACTCCTCTCTCAACAGTTGTTGAGGACTAGACAAAAAATCAGCAAGATATGGAAGAACTCAACACCGTCTACCAACAGGTTGGGAATTTATAAAATACTCCACCCAACAACAGCAGAATCCATAGCTTTTCCAAGTGCCCACAAATCATATACTATATCCTGGGCCATAAAACAAACCTTAAGAAATTTAACATAATCGAAATTACTTCAAGGATAATAAGAGAATACTATAAACAACTCTACACATACAAATCTGACAACTGACAAGAAATGAATCAAAACACAAACCACCATTATCATTCAATATGAAATACTTTAGACTTATAGTATTAAGGAAATTTAATTTGTCATTTAAAAATCCCCCCAAAACAAATCTCCAGGCCCAGATTGTTTCACTGGAGAATCTGATCTAATGTTTGAGGAAGAATTAGCACCAATTCTACATAATCCCTTCCTAAAAATATAAGAGGAGAAAACATTTCTCTATTTGTTTTATAAAACTACTATTACCTTAGTTCCAAAACCAGACAAAGACAGTACAAAGACAGAAACCAATAACCCTCATGAATATGAATGTAAAAAAAAAAAAAAATCCTTAACACAATACTAGCAAATGGAATTCAACATGATACGAAAAGAATTCTATACCATGAATGGGCTTTATTCCAGGGATGCAAGACCAGTTCAATATTCAAAAAATAATCAATGCAATCCACTATATAAAAAGGCTAATGTAAAAAAAACTGAATGATCTTATCAATCAATAGAGAAAAAGCATTCAAAAAAATTTAACACCCCTTGTTGATTTTTTAAAAAACTTACAGAAATACAAATAGAGGATAGAGGGGACTTTCCTCAGCTTAATAGAGTATTTACATTTAAAAAAAAAAAAACCCTGCATCTAGCATTATACTTAATAATGAAAGGCTGAATGCTTCCCCTCTAAAATCAGGATCAAGGCAGAATGTTCCCTCTTACCAGTCTTATATAGCATAATGCTGGAAGATCTGGTCTGTGCAATTAGCCAGTGAAATTTTCACAAAAACTTACCCAAGATGGATCATAGACCTAAATGTACAACACAAAACTTCTAAAACTGAAATGCAAAGAGAAAAAAGAGTGAAAAAGACAAAATAGAATATTTAAGAAACATGGGACAATTACAAAAGGTGTAAAATACACATAACAGGAATACCAGAAAGACAAGAAAGAAGCAGAAGAAATATTTGAAGCAATGGTGACTAAGAATTTCCCAAATTTAATGAAAGACACCTACCCTACCCTTTCCCTGTTTCAGAGTCTCTCAAGCATTCTGGAATGTATTCCGATTAGTTTGGTAGGGCTGCCATAACAAAGTACCACAGATAACGTGGCTCAAACAGCAGAAATTCATTTTCTCACAATTCCGGAGGCTAGAGGTCCAAGGTCAAGGTGTCAGTAGGGTTGGTTTCTTCCGAAGGACTCTCTCCTTGGCTTGTAGGGACCTGTTTCTTTCATGTGTCTCCACGTGGTTGTCCTTCTTCCCTCTGTGTGCCCTAATCTTTTCTTTATAAGGACAACAATCACACTGGATTAAAATGACCACATTTTAACTTAGTTACCTCTTTAAAGACCCTGTCTCCAAAGACAGTCACATTGGGAGGTACCGGGGGCTAGGACTTCATCATATTCAGCCACAACACCTTCCATATGCTCCTTCATGCAAATTCTTTCTCTAACACCCTCCGCCTTCATCTTTCCAAAATTTGTTGATATCTCATTTCCTAACCCCCAATTGCTTTTCTTTTTGCTGTTTATGATTTATTCATTTGTAATTATTTACTACTATTTTTGTAAGATCTGAGGAGAGAGAGGAAGAAAACTAAATGTGCTTGAGACACCATCTTTATCCAAAAGTCCCTACCTATCCCTTTAATTACCACCTCTGAAAAGTCTTGCTGATGTCAGGCCACAGCAATCTCTCCTTCCTCTTAACTCCTAATTCATTTAATACATAACTATCTTCTGTTTTATTATTATTAGCCTTGTGACTCCACATCTAAATTTTAAGCCTCTTAGTGCAATGATAGCTTTTTATATTTCTACTCTACCTGCTGAAAATCCGGCACAGGATTAAGCATGGACTATTTGCTTGATAAAAAAACAAAACAAAACAAAACAAAACAAACAAACAAACAAAAAAACCCCAAAACCCACCACATTAATTTTATGAATTTAAAATATAATCCCAGTCCTATAACTCAGACTCAATGTTGTATTATTGTTTTAATGTAGTGAACCAATGAACACATTACATCGTGGATTTCACAATGCCCCGCCCTATTATCCATTTCAGTTCATGGGAAAAAAGGAGGTAGAAGATTTCACATCCAAGTCGCAACACAAAAAGCACACTGCCATCTCCTGGATCAAAGTTAATAATGCAGTCCTTTAAAAAATGATAATCATACAGCTCCAGCTAAGAAAAGCAGATCTACAAAAAGTAATTATACATGCAAATGAGACTCTGCTTTCCTTCTAACAAATGTTAAGGACAATGTCATTAACATCAATATTGATCACAATAGTAATGAAAATCTTAATCCTGAATTCAGGTCATTTACAAGCCAGTCAATTTGGTCTATTAACATGAGCTTCCAAGTTCATCTAAGGACCCTCATTCCCCTAGATGCTTTATTCTTTTTCTGAATCTCTACCAGATCTGGATTCACAGTTCTCTGGCAGTTAATGATGTTGTGCGTTCAGTTAGTGACAGCTTTGTTCTGCTTTGCTCTACCGAAAGCAATGACAAAATCAAGTGTGGCGCTGCAGCCTGACTTAGAAATATTTCAGACGGCAAAGGCTAAAGTTTGACAGATTATACACTCAGTTTGAACATTCTGACTTACTCTGATGACCCAAATCAGGCTTTCTTGGGTAGAAAAGAAGATGAAAAGGATGAGTAAAAAGGGCTAAGTCAAATCCCAAGTACCCAATGTAAGACACAAGGCTAAAATAAATAAATGAATGAATTAATTAATTAATTAAAGCCAACATTTGGGGAATCACAAGCATTCTCTGCACATTCTGTATTAACTGGACTTTGTTTTTCTCTTGGGAAGTTTTTCCTATTGCTCTGAGAAAGACAAGTTGCGTTTTGGTCAAGCAGATCTAAGGCTAAGTGCCTACCCACTCATCTTTCTGAGAAGTCCTGAAGATGGGAGTAATCCAGGGCCAGGAGCAGAGGCTACAGAATGAGAGGCCGAGCCTTCAAATGTAAAAGCTACCTTCACAAAATAATCCTCTGCACAGACTGTTAGAGGAGGGCACCTGGTTTTTGCTTTATCTGGCTTGGGCCAGCTGGAAGAGAATTCTGGACTTGAGGAGGGGCACCATGCAAGGAAGCAGTGGACTCCAGGAACGGGGATGCCTGGTTTCAGATTCTCTTTCTGGCCTGTAATGTTCTGATGGCATCCTCAAATGTTGGATGAAGTCTTGTTAAGCTTCGCCTTCTAGTATCCCCTGTGTTTGGGAGGCTAACAGAGAGGTCTGTGCCCACACTTTGGGTTGAGCAGGCTTTGGAAGGTGCAGAAGCCAGAAGAAGTCGTCACAGGGTGGCCACGGCCAGAAAGCCTGCATCAGCTGTCCATAGAAGCTGCTGACAAGGAGCAGTCAGGATGGATTTGTGCACGTGTAAACACTCCAGGGTGGGTGTTTCTGGGACCCAATGGAAGATGATGTCTTCCAGGGACACAAGTAGGAGGCTCAGGCTATGTCTGGGGAAAATCAAAGAAATGGATGACCCACTAGAGCTGGAGCCCTTGAGGTTCTCCTGGTGAGTTACAGAAATCTATTTGAATCTGGATTCTGCCGTGTGAGGGCTTCAGATGGCCTTGCTATTTGGTTTGCAATAGGGCTGAAGGTAGATGGGAGCCACTTACAGCATCCTACTGAAACTTCCCTCCCACCACCTTGCTCTAGTGTTTGCTGGGGTAACAATAACCAGAGTACCTAACACTGAACTGACCCAGGAGAACACTCACCCTGGAGACCCATGGATACTTACATCAAGGCTGTGAGCCTAGGACCTCAGTGTCTCCAGGCCCCACTCAGGCAAAACTTTGAGTCTGTGGGAGGTAGACAGGGTCCATTTGCCTTCCTGTTCTCCTTCTCCAGTTGCCCTAGTTAGGTCACTCCCTACACTTCTGGATTACTTGGAATCTCACCCTGGCTTTGGCCTCCCAAGTCTGCCTTTGGATCCTTTTAGCATCATCCTCTCCAAGGCCTGAGGGTGGTATGGATTTTATGAGATAAAATCATCTCTGTTAATGGGCCAATTAGCTCTTTCAAATTATAATGACCGGGCCAAGGTAAAATTGTTTGTCTCCAAGAGGTCTAGAATAGGTTTTTCAGGCACTGCAGCAAGCCAGTGGGGAGATGTACTTGGCAAGGGGCCCTCTGGCACTTCTCGGTGGCCGCCTAATCCAAGCCCAGGGCTGAGGACACGATTGAGTCTATAACCGAGCAGAGTTTCTACCACTGTTAGACTCTAGAGATAATACTGCCCTGGGCCTCAAATTACAGGCTTTTAGGGCTAAAATCAGGTCAGTAGCAACTTCAGCTGGAGAAACAGCCTGGCACATCACTTTATTGCTAGGCAATAAATGGATGAGTCCTTCCCTTTGGTCCTTTTGCCATCCTAATAAGCTAATTTCTGCCCAATGAGCAGTGACCAATCACAGAGAATTCAAGGATGTTTAGCACTCACAAAAGGCTTGGTCCAAAGAGTAGAAAAGAGGATTGAACATGGCATAATCTTCAGGATATCGAACCAATGACCACAAAACTATGACAACATCTTGTTCCCAACTTGGCTTTTTGCCATGACAAATGCACCAGTTTACCATAATCCTGGATCTGCCTTGACTTCATAGTTATCATAGTTTTTGCTCTGATGTTATGGAACATGCACATTGAAATTATCCCAGTGAGAAATACCCAAATCACCATATTTTATTACTTAAATGGACTCCGTAAAGCAAAAATCAAAACAATTTCTTGATGATGGAAAATGGGAAGCAAAGAAAGGAGAAGAGAAACAGATGGCCAGTAGCTAAAACAGACCTGAATATCATATACAGACCCTTAGCCATTTCCCACCGCACATACACACGCACACACACGCTCCTCTCTCCTCTGTCCCAAAGAAGGACAGACCATTTCTACACACTCATTTCTAACTGCATTTTGTGACCTCTTCAAAGTCCAGTCTATTTTTATTTTAGATCCCGGTCCCAGGTACTAAAGTACTGAAGGGAGGAAGAATACCCCCACGCACACCCTCCTAGTCCCTAGAAAGATCTTGTGACGCTGTAGAAAAAGGGATTCTGCTTGGCGTGGAAAGATGGAGCCTCTGATGTAGCCACAGCTGGGCACTGACTTTGATGTGGACATTTGCCCAGTGACCTCACAGCCTCCCAGTGTGAACACATCCAGGGATGTCAGATGACTTTGGCAAGACAGAGTGAATCCAATGGCTCATAACGGGGCTCAAACAAACACTAAAAATACCCTTTCCTGTGTGCCAGCTCCCGAAGCCAACCACCCTGATGCCCGGCACAGAGGAGGTCTGCAGGACCTGTTAGTCAACAAGATGAACTGAAGAACTCACGCAGGACCAGACTTAAACTCTTGGCCACACTCTGTCCCTTCCCCATATCCTCCTCCCAGGTTTCAATACGAAACAACACCATCAAAGGTTAGACCTTCACGTTTGCTAAAAGTGCTAGGAGATTTCTACAGACGCTGAAGAGCCAACATCTTGCTGAGAAATTAAAATTCACTCTCATTTGGATTCCTATCAGCATGCTGTCTGTCATGCATGCGCTATTTTCTGAAGATGCAGTGGGTGGCAGTGATACCAAAGAAATGCCAGCTGCCAGCCTGTGTCTCCAGTCACCCTACTTCTGTGTTATTGGGGAGAGAGCTTGGCAGTGACTAAAGTGTGGAAGGAAGAGTATGAGTGTCTTAAGTCAGACTAACCTCTGTTCAACTCCCAGCTTCCCAGAACAACTTCTTTCTGAGCCTGTTCCTAGGACGGAGATAGTATGTGCAAAGCCCTGGGTACAGTGCCTACCGCACACACAACAGAATGCATATAAATGGCAGCTAACATTATCACTAAGCCTTTTGAATTGTTATGACCAATAAGAGAGTTCCACATGAGAAACAAAATTCCTATTCCCTCTCTGCATTCATTTAAAATTCAAAGAACATTGGGGGAGGGGTGAAGTTCTCTGAACACAATCCTGCAAAACAGAATTAAAATAAGCCTCATTGATGATGAAAGGTCTTTAATGTTCAGGCAAGTGCTTTGAGCCAATTAAAAGGCTATTCGCCTGGAGGCTTCATCTTATTCCATAGCGCTTAATTCATTCATTCAGTTATTCAGCAATATTAACTTCATTTTATGTGCCAAGTAATGTGCTTTGGAAACCATCCCTTGAAAGAAATCACATTACATGTCTATAATCCCACTGATATGCAGACTAACTCTAGTTCCCACTGAGCCACCACTCAATGGTTTGTGGTGCTACGAGTTGAGTCGTAAGATCATTACTGGATTCCATGAGTGGGGACCTAATTGAAGTTTCTAGAACCACCACAGAGTTTTGAGTTATGTCGCAATTCACACAACTTTGGGCAAGTAATTTAACCTAACAGCTGCCCTATATATCTCACTGGATAGTTTCAAGGGTCACAAAGGAGCAACTGAATGCCATGCAGCACCAGAGCACGTATGATACAAACTCTACCTTCAGGGCGCCTGGGTGGCTCAGTTAAGCGTCCGACTTCAGCTCATCATGATCTCACAGGGCATGAGTTCAAGCCCCACTATGTTGACAGCGCAGAGCCTGGAGCCGGCTTTGGATTCTGTGTCTCCCTCTCTCTGCCCCTCCCCTGCTCGCACTCTCTCTAACATACATTAAAAAAACAAATAAATAAAATAAATAAATAACCCACTTTCTACTATGGCCCTGATTCTTTGAGACAGAGTTCCAGATGTATTCTGAATGGTACTGCAAATTCCATTCTGGTACCTGATCAATAGAATGAGTCATCTACCCTTGTGTGTTTCCACTACTCTGGCTATAGAATGGCTGCTTTTAAAATTCTCCTTTTGTAAGCTCAAATTAATTTACAATTGCTTCCGCCTGGTGTTGGTGGACAGGACTCAGCGACAACTGTCTTGAGCTTTACTCATCTTTCAATCAGTGAAGTGTTAATCGAGTGCCTACTCTGCTCTGCTCTATGCAAGTCAGTCTCCATGCTGAGGGAGGAAGCAAGCTTGTGTGGTGAGAGACTCATTACTAAAAGAGAGGCAGACCAGGTCAGAAAAGCATTTGATAGATTTCAGTAACTTACTAGCAGCTGAGAATCTTCTATTATTGATGACATCTTTACATATTTTTCAATATTTCTTCCTGTCTCTACCCAATCTCTATTAATCTCATTTTATCCTGTTCTTCGGTCCCACATCTCCCAAAGGATGCCCTAGTTTTATGAAACTACTGTTCTCCCGACTCTCAGCCTCAGCGTCATCTTCAATGTGTTCATTGGCTTTGGTGATTTTAAATGTCAGTCGGCAAGGCAAGCAGTAAAGTAGATTGAAACAGAACTCAGACAGGACTTCCTCATTTATGCTATTCCCTGAAGAGATGATAAACCAAAAGAAGGATCCTAATGAGGCCTAAATTTGTAGTTCCATCTGCGCGGATTGCATGACTGTCTGTTTCCTTTGATTTTTTTTTCTCTGACCCCTCCGGCTGGTATTTGAAAAGTGTGAAGTTTAAATGCTACAATGTCATCATGTAAAAATACAAGAGCCTCCAGGAGACGCAACAGAGGACAACTCTACTACTCACGGAGGGAACAGGACTGGGCTTTGCTGCCCCATTCAGAACCTGTCACAGCGGTTTCCATGCTGCCACTTTGTTGTCTATCCGTAACCCCTGGCAGCTAGGGTCACCTCTCTCCTAGCGAACCAGATCCTCTATGCCCTTCCAGGCCGCTCGGACCTCCTCACACAGCCTTCCCTGCCTATCCCCGTTATCTCCAGCTCCAGAATCACCAGTCAAGTCCCTCCACTGCTGGGTCTTTCATGACACACAGTCCTGCTTGCTTTGCCGCCATCAACACAGCACCAGTCGCTGTAAAGGCACAGTACTGATTCCATAAATCGACGGTGTCCTACCTCCCACGTTGGACTGGCTGGTTGCAGTCAGAGAGATCAACAAAAACTCAGAGTATCTTCTTAGATCTGCTACCCACAGCCCCGTGTCCCGGGACAGGGAGGGCCCAGAGGCACACAGACCAAGCCCACCCCAGCCCCCCACACCACCACCACCCCGCACTGCTACCCGTGGTCCCCTCCAGAGTGGAAGTTCAGTGTGGCACCAGGGAAGGGCTGTGTACACACACAAGCTGTGTTTCTGCTGATGGCAGGGTGTGTGTGTATGTCTTGCCTTTCTGTTATTAGATATGGATATTCTAAGAGAAATATAGATGAACATTTATTGGATAAAATTGCCCAGAGGTCTTTTTTACTTAATTTCAAATGCCATTGTAAGCATCAGCCAATGAAGGATTATTTCCAGATACTTGAGGTGCTCCGACTTTAGGAGCAGCTGTTTTCAGAAGAGAGATGTAGAATTCGGCTCCTCATGAACAGGTTAGAATCAGCAGTGCACATGGCCTGCTATATAAAACAAATGATCCATCTCGTTAGAAAGGCTGCTCTTAGGGCTAATGTAGACGGAGGCTTTCCATCCTCACTTGAGAGGGAAATAATTGAATTTTCAAACCTATCTATAATTCAAAACAATCATGTTAAAAAGAATTGCTAATCAAGTCCTATTGTTGCCCCAAATTATTTGACAAAACATAATCAAAGTGATTTTGAAATAACCTGTACCATGTACAGCTTCACTCTTCTCCCTTTCCAGTAACTATTCTGGAAAAAGTTGTGAATAGTGTGATTCTCCAGTGAATTAGAAATTTTGCTTTATTTTTTAATTTTCTTTTTAACATTTATTTTGGAGAGACAGAGTGTGAGCAAGGGAGGGGCAGAGAGAGGGAGATACGGAATCCAAAGCAGGCTCCAGGCTCTGAGCTGTCAGCACAGAGCCCAATGCGGGTCTCTAACTCACGAACCATGAGATCATGACCTGAGCCGAAGTCAGATGCTTCACCAACAGCCACCCGGGTGCCCCAAAATTTTGCTTTATTTTTTAATGTGACCTGCTTCATAACTCACTTCAGAAAAAACTGAATCTCTCACACCTTTTTTCAAAAGCAGACGCTCCTGAAAGTCTACTTTCCATGCCATTTCGGATTTTTAAAAGCATGAAAACAAGATTTAACTACATCTGTAAAAACGAGCCGTCACAAAATACCTGCCATCCACGCCACATCAAGTCGCAGCCCCAGAAGAAAGGAGACGTAGCACCGTACTGTTAACGACCAGTTTTTTGGACTCCCTAGCTACACTGAGAGTCACCTGAGGGTAGAAGCTGTGTCTGGTTTTCCCCAGTGCTTAGTCCCCTACATTCCTGTGTCACCCTCTGTGGTCTCCATTTCTGCGAATGAAACCACCACTCTCTGGGGGGAAAACTGGGCATGGTCCTCAATGCTTCCTTCTGCTTCTCGACCTCTCACCCCAATACTCGTTCCACAACAGGATCAGAAGGCTGCACAGATAGGAAGCATTCACAGTACGTCCAGGGATGCCATTCCCTAGGCAGTCGGTGCAAACGGGCGCTCGCTGGAGTGACGCGCTGAATGTGGAGGCCCTGGATCCAGAGCCAGGTCTCATCTATTCTACTTCCTAAATATTTCTCCATTCTTACCACTTCTCTCTCTCCTTATGGCTAGTACTCACCATAATCTCTTACCTTAATCACCCAAAAAGTCTGCCAACAAGTTGCCCTGACTCCATAGTTCCCATGCAACTGTGCTTCCCACAGCAGCCAAAGGAAACTTTGTAAGATACAAACCTGACAGCCTCTCCTCTACATGAATCCTCCCTAGTTTCCCAGTTCGCTCATGGGGAAGTCCACGTCTCTTATGATCTTGGCCCGGCTTTCTTCTCCCGCTTCATTTCTTACCGCTGTCTAGCTCCCACTCCATGCTCCAGATTAAAGTTTGTCAAACAGGGCTTGTATTTTGCATCTGTTCCTGTTTCCCATGACCCCCTTGTATTACCTGTCATAACAGCTGTCATACTGTTTATTTTATCCCCCACACCCTTTTAAGCTTTGTGAAGGCAAAATCCATTTTTAGTTTGTTCATTTTGTATTTCCAGTGCCTACTAGCGCCTGGCATTAGATGTGTACTCAAAAAATACTTGTTGAATGAATGAATGAATGAATGAATGAATGAATCAAACAATAGTTTAATTAACATTAAATGTTTTAATGTTAAACAGAATTCTGACAAATATCAAACATTAAGAAATTATAAAAAGGTAAACTGAGCTTTGGTACTGTGTTCAGAAATGCTTTCTCTTGACACAAATAATAGATTTGTAGGTTGGGAGTAAAATCTTTCTCAAACGCATTAACATAAACTACTGAAATGGTAGGGATTTGGGTACATTGTACCCATTTGTTGAAATTAATGCAAATAAAAAGACTGGGAGAAAGTCAATAAATGGTAGGCATGGTTTTCTGTCAATAATGCAAGATTATGATTTAAATGTTGCTATCAAGTAAGGAGATATTATTAACAGTGAAGAACTAGATTTTTAGAAAGAAATCATTTGGGAAGTTCTGCTTTTGTGTTTTTATGTCAATTAGTGATATTACTATTATTAACAAAAATAACTAAGCACTATATGACAGGCACTGTATTAAATGCTTGTATGTATCAGCACATTTATCTTTCCAAGAATCTTTGAAGGAGGCACTTACTATTTTTCTAATTTTATGTAAGGAGAAACTGAGGCTTAGGAAGGTTGAGCAATGTGTCTGAAGTCACAAGCAATTTAAGTGCAAATGGGATGTACACTCGGAATACAAAATGACTCTCTTTACCACTGTGCTATTTTGCAGTAAGGCAACAATAAGACATTCCCTAAAGACTATATTCCAACAACTTTCAGGATATGAGGGTAACTATAATAATAACAACAATAGTAACTTAAAGTGCTTGCTATATATCTGGACTCTGTTCCAAACACAAATGTGTCCATTCCTTTAATCCTCACGGTCGCCCAATGAGGTAGAAACTACTAGTATGTCCATTCCACAGCTCAGGAAACCAAAGCAAAGCAAAGTGATTGGTCCAAGGCCCTAAAGCCAGAAGAATGAAGCCAGAATACAAATGAGAAGTCTGACTCCAAACCTTTGTCTTAACCACTACATGAAATCTTCTCTGGGGGAAAACAGGCTATCATTAAAACTAATACAAATTCTAAAGTAAATTTTGGGATCCATACTTCAGTCAGTCCACAGTCTGTACGGAAGTAATGCAAAATAAATATTCCAGGTTGGACTAGTTCAAATAGCTGTAGGTTACGAATAGAAGACACTATATTCTGAACCTATTCTGCTATTTTTTAGCTCTGAAATCATGGAACCATTTACCCTGTAAATCTCCGTTTCTTGTGTTAAAAATGGCAATCGCCTATCGATAGATGAATGGATAGAGAAGATGTGGTGTATATATAAAATAGAGTATTATTCAGCCATAAAAAAAGAATGAAATCTTGCCATTTGCAACAAAATGGATGGAGCTAGGGAGTATAATGCTAAGTGAAGTCGGTCAGAGAAAGGTAAGTACCATATAATCTTACTCATATGTGGAACTTAAACTAAATGAGCAAAGGAAAATGAGAGAGACAAACCAAGAAACAGACTCTTAACTATAGATAACAAATTGATGATTACCAGAGGAAAAGTGGATGGAGGGATGGGTGAAATAGGGAATGGGGATTAAGGATGACACTTGTGATGAGCACAGGGTGATGTATGGAAGTGGTGAATCACTGTTATATACCTGAAACTAATAGAACACTATACTATGTCATACAGTATGTTAAACAGTATGTTAACTACACTGGGATTAAAATTAAAAACCTAAAAAAAAAGGTAATCACACTACCTGCCCTAACTAGTTTGTAAGCCTTCCAAGGATCACTCAAGAAAATAAAGAACATTTTTGCCTTTGGAATGCACTTCTGTGCATCAAAATCATTAAAGTCATTCAAAATTCAATACTTGTAGCTTGTGTATAAGCTATACATAAAAGGCTCGATTTCATTGCCTTTCCATAGGCCAAAATAGAATACACTTAGCAATGCATAACACTAACGAGCTCTATCCTAAGTGTATTGTAAAATACGGAAGCTACACAAATTATGATCATTTTAATAATGCATACCATGAACTGGGAAATTATCTTTGTAAACACAGTACGATTATTACTCAAGCAATTTTAAGCATATGTACGATGTAACAAAATAACCAACAGTATAAAATAAAAGTCCTAAATTTGTCTTACTGATGCTGATAACAGCTACAGAATGGTGACCTAATGTTTTAACAACCTGATGGCCTCTAAAATTAACTTAGTTTTAACATTTACAGTATGCCCAAAATTTGCTGGGGTGCTATTTTAAACATTTACTAAAGTTGATTCCTATGGTAAAAATGAATTAAATTGTGTAAATACCAATTGAGTGCTTTATTATGTGCAAAGGACTGTGCCAGGTAATATGTAAAACAAGGATGAGTAGAACACCAGCCTTGCTTTCAGAAGCTTTACAGACACCACCACACTTACACACAAACACACACGCAGGCTACGTGCTAATTACAACTTTAAACATTCTTAGTTTTTAAAATCTTACACTTTACTTTAGATAATTGTCTGCCTTTAGAAGACATAAATGTGGATATCAGGAGGAAAAAAAACTGCAGCATGAAAACTGAAGGATGCTGTGACTCTTTGATTAACCTGTTCAAAGAGTCTAGTTAACAGTGTCCTTTCAACATAAATACTAAAATTATATACCCTGCAATTAAATAATTTTATATTACTTAACTAGCATAATGATATTAAAACTATAGAAACTGTTTATCTACTTAACCTCTATACCAATATAACTTTATTCATATGCTAACGAAGCAACCTTGTCACATGGCTACAAAAACATGAAAATATAAAAATACTGTTATAATTATGGGGTACTGAAGAATGTAGATTTAAAATTTTAAATGACGTAAAATATTGATCTTCATAAGTATACATTATATTTTTATTTCTGGAAAATGACTTATAAATAGTTCACTTGAGGACATTTCTCATTACTTAAGTCACAGTTCACTGTACAATTAACTTACGTCTACAGATACTCCTTTCCTGTATGATTTCATTTTCTTAAAAAGCAAAATACTTTATTTTCAGTAAAAAAAAATTTACATATGAAAGTCAAAGACAATAATTTCAGTAAACAATGGAAATCAGCCACCATATCTTTTCTTAAGTTCTTCAACAGACTTATCCTTCAATCCTGATTTGTCTATGTGATTGAACAACACACGTGCAACTGAAAAAAAGAGAAAAGAATCATTTTAATCTCCATTTTTTAAAAACTAAGTGAAACAAAAACTAAAGGCAATAACCTGATTTGCCAAGTAAAACTCTTCATATTTTAAAGCAATAATCATTAGGATTATTTATAAATTCTAATTCAGATATTTAAAAAGGTTATCTGAGAAAAAAACACAGGAAACTAATGACATTTCTTACCAGAATATTCTGTAAAAAAATTCCCCTACTTTCTCAATAACATTAAACTTGCAGATTAAACTTAACTGATTCTGTACTACCTTAAACACTTTTGCCTGTGTAACAAGTATACTTTTAGTTACTTAATATTTCAATTAACTGTTTTTTAAACTGAAACCATTTTATTTTAAAAGAAAATTCTGTATCACTACTGTAAATTAAAACTTCCTAATAACATCACAAAATCATGTTAGTGATACATTTTTATAATATCTAATAAAATATGTTAACCCTTAAAAGTTAAAACAGGGCGATTGGGTGGCTCAGTCTGTTAAGCGTCTAACTCTTGATCTCAGCTCAGGCCATGATCTCATGGTTTGTGGGTTCTAGCCCCAAGTCAGGCTCTGTGCTGACACTATGGAGACTGCTTGGGATTCTCTTTCCCTCTCTCTCTCTGCCCCTCCCCTGCTTGTGTGCTCTCTCGCTCTCAAAATAAAAAAATAAACTTAAAAAAGTAAAACAGAATTTGCCTATAAATCATATAAAATCACCTTTCATACCACTGAATGGCCCACATTCAACACTTTGGAAAACTCCGTTATAGTTCATACATTTCTCAACATTAAAACCAGCTACTGGTTGTTAATGATACAACAGATAACAACAGCTAAATATTAATTAAATGCTTAGTTACATGCCAGGAGCCCTTCCAGGTGCTCCCCAGGTGCTCCCCTTGGCTGGCAATGGTGACCCAACCAAGACAGTACTGTTGGTAGGCCAGTCTAAGGAAACAACTCCCATTCTTTGAATACACTTGAACTTCCCACATGACAGTAGCAAGAAGCTCCTTTATTCAATGCATTTATACTGACAGGCTGTTATGCACTAAGCACGGTTCTACGCCCTGAGGCCTAGAGAACAAGGTACACAAAGATCCTGTTCTCAGGGAGCTTTCATTCTAACAGGGAGAGAAAAATAATAAACAAATACAGGAAATATTTTCAGCTAGTTACATACTATGAAGAAAAGTGAAGCAGGGTAAGAAGCCAGAGGTGATGAGGGAGGGCAGAGGAGCAGTTATTCTGAGTAGGTCTACTGAGAAAAGGTGCCTCTGAGGTGGCAACTCTCAGGTGAAAACTGAATGAAGTGAAGAAGTAGGCAAGGGGAAGACATTCTAGGCTGAGGCAACGGCCAAACGCAGAGCGCCAAAGGCCAAAATAAGTTTACTAGCTTGATATATCTAAAGATATAAAGTCAGTATAGTGGAGCAGGAAAAAAAGTAGTACAAAAGATTAGAATAGTAATTAAGAGAAGCCAATATTTTTTAGGGAATTTCAGGGGCTATTTTTGACTTAAAACAGAAACGTCTTTTACTTTTTAAACTCTACCCAAAAAGTTCATGTAAAATTACATGTCCACTTCTCTAAGTACAATGTAAAATGTATTTTTCTTAGTGATTCAGACTCAATGTTGCTGCGAGAAACATAAACAAGAAAAGGAGCCCAAAGTACGTTTAGTCCAGGAGGTATATGAAAATGGTACACAGTTTTTGCTATTTTTAAAACTAAACAACCGGTACTCTTGTATTCTAATACCTTTCTCTTTTTCCTAAAACTTAAGTAAAGTCCCAAACTCTAAGTAATTGAAGTTCCCGCACAGGTCGATTTTAGTCAGGTTTCCCTAAGCTGACACCTCATGGTAAAGACCAAGATGTAGAAATAAATAAGGAATACAATTCTGCAGGCTCATCATCTGCCAATTTCCCCCCCATAATCCAGCTGCACTGTACTTAGTTTCTGAATTCAGTCTGCTCTCTCCTGCCTCAGAACTTCTGCATACGTCACTCCCTGGGTCAAAACTCTTCCCCACCCTCTTCATTAATCAACTCCTGTGCTTCTCTGAGGATTCAGCTGAAATCAAACACAAGAAAATTACTCTCATAGTATGAGTCCCACCTCCTTGCACTCATGCCCAGTTACCTGCTCCTGTGGCAGGTACCCTTTACGTGGTCCACGACAGCAGGCTCTCCACCGTTATGCTCTGATGCATTTTCAAGAAGAGTCCAGACTATAAAGCCAGACTGCCTAAGGTTGAATCCTGGGTCTGACTTCCTACCTAGGTGACCTTGGTCAAGTTCCTTACCTCTCTATGCCTCAGTTTCCACCTTTGTAAAAGGGAACTGATAATCACACCTACAACTCATAACACTGTTGTCAGGATTAAAAGATTTTATTTCACTTAATTCAATTTAACTTGTGATTAAATTTAAATGTATGTGCCTTATACATAGTAAATATTCAATACATGTTCCCTACTGTTTGTTGAAAACATAAAGGAACATGTCAGAATAAAGAGATCTGGAAAAGCTTTCTTCACAGAACTTACTTTTTTTCTCAGGTTCTGACATAAACATCACTGCCATATCAAACCTTTTTAGTTCAGAAAGTCTCTGTAAGATTTCAAAGATGAGTGATGGCTCTTCTTTCCTGAAATAATCCAAATATAAAACAAATGATTAAAAGTAGCTCATTTAATTCTGGTTTTTTCTAACACAGTATTTCTAATTATATAGAAATAAGACCTCCATTTATCTTTCTCCCTGGATATAGTCTATATTTTAAGTGCCCAAATGAAGAGATTTATCGTCAACTGAAGAAATCACAATATTCCTAAATGTGAAGCTTAGCACAGACTTTATTAACTTGCTATCACATCTGTCACTTCTACACCTTCCTTTCTTTAAAAAAAGTTTTTTTAAGGGGCGCCTGGGTGGCTCAGGCAGTTAAGCGTCCGACTTCGACTCAGGTCATGATCTCACGGTTTGTGAGTTCGAGCCCCACATCAGGCTCTGTGCTGACAGCTCAGAGCCTGGAGCATGCTTCAGATTCTGTCTCCTCTCTCTGCCCCTCCCGTGCTCATGCTCTGTCTCTGTCTCTCAATAATAAATAAACGTTAAAAAAAAAATTTAAAAAAATTTTTAAGTCCTTTTTCCTCCTACCTAGTCATTTCTCTTCTTATTGCTTGCACTTGTCATCTTTTTACAACTTCTGTAATGCTGAAATTTACTAGAAAGCTGATTTAGTTATACAGAATACAGTAATAATGAAATCCAAGAGAATGACTTTCCCAAATCACTAGAAACAGCGTAACATTACAATACACAGGTATAAGGGAAAAAAATTCAACTTACTCAATGTAAAAGTCATGCAGAATTTTAATGATTTGGTTGAATACATCTGGATCTAGATTCTTCTGAAACAACTTAGGATACATGGATGGTTCAATTTTCTTGGAAGAGATATAAAGAGTTAGAAAACTACATTATGGCAACATTCACATATCACAAATTATGTATATAACAATTGCTTAGGTGAATATGGTAAAGAATAACTATCATGCATTAGTCCTTACTGAGTAATAATGAGGTCACAGTGAAATGTAACTGTGATAGAACAAAAGAGGAACTGTAAGATAATCACTCTGCTCAAGGCAGAGAAAAATCTCATGAACAGAGAGATGGAGATGTACACCCCCTTAGGAGAGACAGGAAACTTGAGAGTGCTCTCAAGGAGCAATAAAAATAACCGGACAGTTTAAAAAATAGAATTACATGAGACAATGTATTTAGAAGTAATTGCGTTCTGGAAAATTGCAAGGGATTATTACTGTAATCACACTTGAGAAAGACAATGCTAAAATCCATTATTTGGTCAATTTCATAAGATTTGTTCTTTTTCTGGGAGCAAATAAGAGCTCATTTTCAGGAGAATGATTGCCTAAATATTGCAAGCAGTTGCTTGGGGCACATGGAAGGCACTCAATGTATTTTAACTTCTTAAAGAAGTTAAAGAAGAATGAAGAATTAAGTTTAGGTTATGGTTTTTCAAATTAGATTAAGTTATTTTAGACCACAGAATTTAACACAGAACCTATTTCCAAAGGCTTCCTGGTTGCAAGTATTTAAAATAGTCTGGCCAGGGTAATATACGCATTCAGCAAGTGCTCTACAACCCTCTTATACAAGAGCAAATACAGTACTCTTATTATATAGTGACAAAAGCAGCTCTGACCTTTCACTTAACTAGAACTGCTAGCTTCCTCTTTCTTACCTTCACATACCGATACAACATATCTGGGGAATTTTTAAGTTGTCTGAAATCAGATTCAAGCTGAAACGAGTTTGCAGGAACAGGAGGAAGAACAGTAGTGATAAACTGAGCAGGTGCTCTGTCTATCTGTATAGAAGTCTTCTCACTGAAAGACTGACATACATCCTGTTTCAGGTTGACTTGGGGTCTGAAATATTTCAGAGGCATCAAACAATTAGAAAAGAACCACAAATCGTCAAAGCTTATATAAGGAGACATCAACAGAGATTTTTTAATTTCTGACTTTACTAATATATTATTGTAACTATTTATATTCTGCACATAGCAAATTCTTTTAGCTGTCAATATCTGTATTTTTGGTAAGACAGATTATACTTTTGCAAATTTTCACATACTGGCTATATAACAACTATTCTCATCTATAGGGCTAATATAACCTGGTCACCTTTTAAAGCGCACCATTTCTATATACATTACTACATCCCATACACTCACAACTCAGCCTTTCCGAAATCTGAATTAGCACGTGTCAAGAAAGATACTCCAAGACACTAAGTGCCTCCTCCTTTAAAAACAATATCTGCCTACTTAGTGTTTTCCTCAAATCACTTATCACTATCACTTTAAATAAAACCACTGAAATTCAACATTAAAAAAAAACTTTTAATAGGATTGCTGATGGCAATACAAGAATGGATGAATAAAGCTTCAACATCCCAAAATAAACCGAATTAATCTATATCTTTTATGTTCTTACCATTAAGCATACATATGACTATTTTAAAATTCCAAGCATAATTTAAGGAGCCCACAAATAATCTTATGTATTAATGACTAGAATAACGATGACTAAATTCTACACTTTTTATGAAGCTTCCTTTTAAAAAATTAAAGATTTTTAGGAGTGCCCGGGTGGCTGAGTCAGTTAAGTGTCCGACTTCGGCTCAGGTCATGATCTCACAGTTCGTGAATTCGAGCCTCACATCGGGCTCTGTGCTGACAGCTCAGAGCCTGGAACCTGCTTCATACTCTGTGTCTCCCTCTCTCTCTGCCCCTCCCCCACTTGTGTGCACTCTCAGTCTCTCTCTCTCTCAACAATAAACATTAAAAATTTTCATAAAAAAGAAACTAAAGATTTTTCTAAATTAAAAAGTGAAATACATACACTGAAGTTCTAGAACAAAAATGCACAGAATCAATTTGCTCAAGATACTTTCTTATTTCTAACTCTCCCACTATGGTATAGGAATAGTGATCACACCTTAAACGAACCCTCTCTTACAGTTAAGTACATATGAAAAAGAAAAACTACAATGTGAAGTTGGGCAGTTCAAAGAATTTTGGTGATGAGCACAAACCAGAAGTCTCATCAGTAATATCAACTTTCTAGTGAATTACAAGCATTCCAGATGAGTATAAAATAAGAGTATTTCTTCTACTCACGGCCGGACTGAAGTATCACTGATTTCTTCTATTTTCAGTACTTTTGCTTTTGGAATATCACTTGTGGGCAAAAGGTCATCTTGGCTTGAATTTTTCTTACTTGTAGCGCCTGCACTTGCTATCCCATTTGCCAGAGTAATGTTATTAGCAGCAGTATCTGGCACATCAATAGTCTGTATCAAATTACCAGTTTCTTCAATAATAACCTTCTTGAGTGGTTTCTAAAACAATTAAAATCAATTCTTTAAATCAACGTATTAGGGTTTTCTATTTTAGGATCACAAATTAAAAGGTTGCAGTGTTCTTACAGCTGATATCGGCTATGTATTTTGAGAATGTACTTGGATTTTAATTTCCCAGACTAACAGTTGTAAGTAAATTCAATTTGATGGTTAGACACACAGGAGTCATACTCTGAGAATATAAAGACTAAAAAGATGCACAGTCCCTACCATATGGAAGTCTAAATGGGAGAAAGAAGAGATGCTCCTATACATAATTACAAGACAATGGGATGCATGCTATAAAAGGTGAAGTACAAAATGCTAAGAGAACAAGGGAGGCTTCACAGAAAAAGGACACATGAACGGCAATGTGGAAGGGCACTGCATGGTCAGTGGAAATATGAGAAGTCCAATGGGGCTGGTGCAAGGGGAGGAGTGGTGGTATGGACAAAGCCTGAAAGGCTCCTTAAAGGCAGTTATAAAGGAATTATGCGCCATGTCAAGGAGTTTGGACTTCATCCTACAGGCAACAAAGCCAAGAAAAATGATAGCCAAACCTACAGTGGGCTAACTGAAGACACGCAGAAAAAGGTCAGACAGTTAATTAGTATTCTGTATGAAACAGACTAACATTAAAATCGAAGTAGATTTTCTAATATGTAGCAGCTGGATAAAACCAGCGAAGGATTAAAGATCTGCCAAAGATATTCACGAAGTTGGTAAGACTTGACCGTATGGTTTTTAATTTAATAAAATAAATAGGGTTTACTCTTTCAGTCACTGTGTCAAACATGTTCAATTTCTTAAGTTTACATATAATACTCTGTTAGTAATAAAAAATTTTTCTTCAGGGGCGCCTGGGTGGCGCAGTCGGTTAAGCGTCCGACTTCAGCCAGGTCACGATCTCGCGGTCCGTGAGTTCGAGCCCCGCGTCAGGCTCTGGGCTGATGGCTCCGAGCCTGGAGCCTGTTTCCGATTCTGTGTCTCCCTCTCTCTCTGCCCCTCCCCCATTCATGCTCTGTCTCTCTCTGTCCCAAAAATAAATAAAAAAAAAAACGTTGAAAAAAAGAAATATTTAAAAAAAAAATTTTTCTTCAATATAATCTAAGTGTTCATTCCAACTGTATGGTTGAACTTTAAATCAAAACGTTGTAGATATAAAAACTTTTTGGGGGCGCCTGGGTGGCTCAGTCGGTTGGTTGAGCATCCAACTTTGGCTCAGGTCATGATCTCATGGTTTGTGAGTTCAAGCCCTGCGTCAGGCTCTGGGCTGACAGCTCAGAGCCTGGAGGCTGCTTTGGATTCGGTGTCTCCCTCTCTCTCTGCCCCTCCCCCGCTCATGCTCTGTCTCTCTGTCAAAAATAAACAAACATTAAAAAAAAAAAAAACTTTTTTGACATATATACTGAACTCAATGACATACAAACTCAATGTTAAATGCAGACATTCTATTAACACAGCTAAGACTAACAGTTAACAACCAAATGTTACTGGATGAACATAACTTTTAAAAGCCATTAGCAAATTTGTTAACAGAATCACAGTAGCAGTTCTATTTAAAGTGCAATTACGTTAAGCTAAGGCCTTCGCTTTGCTGAGAAAAATCAACAGCAACAGTTTTCTATGAAGATATTAACCAAGAATGGGCATGTGTTAGTGCTGCAAAATAAACTGTCATTTCTGACAGGCAATAATCATTGAACTAAATCAATATAGTCCCATTTAAAGCCAAATCCTTTCACTGACAACAGATGTGTCAACATGATCCCAATTTTAAAATTTCCTAATCGGTGGTCTCTATTAAGTGTAGGCAGCTCCCACTGGGAGCTGCTGAGGGCTACTGATGGTTAGGGGGGCAGGGGTAATGACAGTATGCTGGTTAACAGGAGTCAAACACAAAAGATATCACTACAGAAAGATGTAAGAATATATGAAAGCTTCAATTAACCATTTTTTTTAATTAAATTTAGATGCATGACATTTTACTTAGCTCTATATGAATATGGCCATTTCAAGAAAAGGAAGAGAAAAATAATAAACAGAAAGGGAGAAAGAGATGGGAAGTACCAGGTAGAAAGGTGAAGTTTTGCTACAGGAAAACAGAGAAATGAAAATAAAGTATTTCAGCAGAGGCTATGAGATCAGGAAACGCTTCATTTACTACCACCCATTAGGGAGCCCCAGGTCCCAGATAATCTACATCACTGCTCTTCTACATTCTCTCCGGAGATTTGCCAGAAGTGCTCTCAGGCTGTCAGCCCTTGAAACAGAGACTTCCCTGGCCTAGGCTCTCACTTGACTAAAATCATCCTAGGACTCTCTCCACGTCCTGGGCTTTCCTCTCTTTCCTGACCACTTTTCCCGTGATCAGGTTCCTGAAAAGGAAATTAATATTCATTTCACCTAAAACTGCCTTAGCGTTAATCGGTATTATTTCCTTTGATCTAAACTAACCTGTGAGTTATTCTCAAGGAGAAAAAGTAAGGATCACACAGGGATTTGGTAACTGGCCCAAGACTTCAAAGTTTATGAAGGGGGACTAAAATCAACTCTTAAAAACATTACATCAAACTGCATCTTTGATTTTTTAAATAACACCCACTTTTTTACTATAGAGACCTATTATAAAAATAAACAGCAATTTTCCCTTCCCCGCTAGGATACTGATTTTGTTCGGGATCATTTACAGAATGGTTTACCTCAGATGTTACATTTCATAGAGGTGTTTTGTTTTGTTTTGAGGTCTTCCCACAAAAGATTTAAATACATGTTGCGTTTTCAAACTATTAACATAAACTGATATTTAAAGTGAGGGAGAAGAGAACCTAACAAATATATAAAAGCTCCTCAGGGCACACTGGCCATGGTACATCACATACACAGATATTTGGTTTACTACATGTCAATGTTTTTATAATTATGGACAACGAAGTCTGACAAAAGCTTTTTAAACCTTGTGAATTAATTTTTGTGAAAACATCTTACAAAGATGTAAAAGTTTAAACCACTTTTAATTAAACATCTGATCACCTTTACTGAAAAGAACAGAATAGCAGCACATTAACATAATGTATGAAAATGCATACAATGTATAAAAGCTACTAGGTTTATGCCTGGCATATGAACAAGTACAGTCTCAGAATAAAGTCACAGTAAGAACACTAGGGGGCGCCTGGCTGTCTCAGTCAGTAGAGCATGCAACTCTTGATCTCAGGGTCCTGAGTTCAAGTCCCACGTTGGGTGTGGAATTAAAAACAACACTGGAAAAGCATTAAACTAAGAAATTCTGTTAGTAACCTGAAATATGAACTTGACAAACTTTCTTTGCCTTTCTTCCTTTGTAAAAAGAAGACAAAGTATCTGTTTTGACTTCCTTACAAAATTATTTCTCTCAAAATATCTGCCATGCATAACAGTTACTTCCAGGAGGCAGGGAGGGAATCACGAGCAGTGAGGGGCACACGGGGAGATTTTGGGGGCTGACACCTCTCAAGTTTTGACCTAGCTGATTTCATGGGTGTTCACTTTATAATTATTTTTTAAATCTTAATTTGTCTTGTGTACTCTTCTGTATATGTGAATGTTAGAAATTACCATAGAGTCATATCATATATAGATATATTTATATATATATATATATTTGCCCTAAATGAATAACTTTAAAGATCCAGCACAGAACAAATTGCTAAATTCACACCAGCTATTCCTTCTAATATTGCAGGGGGAAAAAACTTGCTTTGTTGGGCTTAATGAAAAATACTACAGTATACCAAAAACAATGTGCAATGGTATATTTTTAAGGACGATTTGCATATACTACAGTTCTGCCGTAGGTGCTGATTTTTTTTTTTTTTTTTTTTTAAGGTGTAGATATAGTACTGAGGGCTTTGCAATGTTAGGGTAATAAACCTGACTGAGGACATTTTAACGATCCTCAGGTTTCTCCAGACATACATGCAATGGGCTGTGTCATTTCCCCACACAGAGCTGGGAGCAGGTGTCTCTCAGAGAGAATGAGGCTGATTACAGCAAGGTGGACATACCACTTGTGCAAATGTGCATTGTACAAAGACCATGTGCTGGATTCTTCGAGCCACGAGGCACACCTCTAACTTTATTTCCAACTGACTGAGCCCCAGGCTGTCCACAGTTGTTTGATGAGTTATGAAAACACCCGAACCAGGGCCCTGTGGTGTCTTCACTAAGTAAAAGGGACAGGTCTCCCCCTTATCCTTGGGGGTCACCTGAACATGTGAAAAACTCTCTGCTTCTGAGCAGGGACCTGAGAGTAGAGAGTTTAAGATGGTGAAGGAATAAATGGGGGTTTCTTTTAATTCTGCACAATCTTTGCAAATCACAACAGGCCTCCAGTCCTCCTAGGGCCTTTATCAGATCCAGAAGCTGGTGCTGCTCCCGTGAGGAACAGCAGCTCTGTCTCTACCAAGGGTACAGAGGACAAGGGAGACGCTGCAGTCATTTTCAGTTGTGACTCTTCCGGGAAACCTTCATCTTTCTGGACAGCACCCTCTCCTGGCCTTACCTCTGTTTTGTGTGTTGTGTGGTGTGTCTGCTGCGTTACTTATTTTCAAAGTCCAAACTCTTAGCTCAGGAGCCTCCAGGCTTCTCGATTTTCAGCTTGTTGTCTTGGTTGTGCCTCCAGAAGCCAAAAGCACTTAAAGGCTGAGGACCTTAGGGCTTTTACCGCGCATTTCTGGGAATAACACGAGGAGGATGGCACCACACTCCATACTGAAGTCTCACGGCCTGGCTGACTCCCAAGAACTCCTCTATGTGGGATGGTTGTTGTTTCCTCCTCTCCTGTCTCCAGTGAGACAATTAACCTGTTCAGAATGTCTGCGGTAATCCTCACAACTGGAAAATGTGAAACCTCATCCCTCCAACTTTACACTGTGTGCTTTGTGCCATTTTGAATGGTCTTAGGTAAATTTCCT
Source organism: Panthera pardus (assembly GCF_024362965.1). Classification (NCBI taxonomy): domain Eukaryota; kingdom Metazoa; phylum Chordata; class Mammalia; order Carnivora; family Felidae; genus Panthera; species Panthera pardus. The sequence goes on along the minus strand of NW_026526991.1, from coordinate 67,152,265 downwards.
AACTCATCACTGCTCCTTCTCTGGTGGCAGATGCGCTACACGGAATCCCTCCAGTTGTACCCTGGGTAAAAATATGCTTAATTATCAGAAGTCACGTATTTGTGCTAGAAAACGTACACTGGAAATGGAAGTTATGAAGAAAGAAAATCAGTTAAAACTGCAGGGCCAGTTCCCCACAAAGTCCTTCAGTTGCGTTCACATGAGCACGTTCTGTTGTGTCCTGAGTCACTGTTAGAATGGATACCACCCCTCATGATACATCATGGGAGTTTTAAACTAGAAGCTGAAACACATCTGTGTTGATCCTATCATTTAGAATTTTTGTCTTTTTCCATAGAATATAATCACTGTGTCTCACAGTGTACTTAAAAATCAGAATTAACAAAGTAACATAAACATAGCTGAGCTTAGTTGACATTTATAAGTAACATGCTCCTCTCAGAAAACACGTTCTCAGTTCCCCTGCAAGACTCCAGACATCCCTATCCAACCAGAGATCTGAGGCCATTAACAGAACTCCCAGAGAAGACTTCTTTGTCTGGGAGGGACACAGAGGGAGGTCAGGGCTGACAGGCAGAACTTTTCCATGGGAGTGGCTATGATTCCACGTGCAGAGTATGGGCTTTTTATTCCCATTCGTTCTCTTCTCAATATACAAATAACAACCTTCTGTGGCCACGGAGAGGGAGGGATGCGAATGCCTGTCTGAAATGCTACTTTATTAGTCTGTAATTACTTGTGTTCGTCCTCTAGGATGCGACCCCTTGCTGTTCTACATTCGCAAACATGGGCAGTGACGGGTGGTGACAGTCGTTTAACCTCCTGGCATCTATTCCCCCAAGCTGTAGGTGACACCCAGTGGGAAGGGTAGCGTTTTCTGGCACTGATGCTGCTCTCTTGCAACCCGGTGGTAGGAAAGGTGGCAGGTGCTAACACCTGCTTTTTTGGGTTTCAGCTGCTGCTGGTATTGGTTCTTCTGTCATATCAACATAGCTTTCACTTCTGTTCTGCAGGTCAATATGGATGCAAGAGAACTTCCTCCCTTACCAGGACCATCCTGCACGTCCTACTCCATGCCCCCCCCTCATCACCATTCATGCGCTACAAGCCACCTCTACCTCCCACATCTTGGTGGCCCCGGGGAGTGCACCTACCACCTCCACCTGCAGAGGATGTGAACAGTAGGAGTTGACATGCAAAGCACATTCACCTTATTTCTGTTGTGGTTGAACTCAGGTGCTGATTTTAGATCAAACCCCACACAAGATGCAAAGCTCTTATAATAAAATCATAATCTCGAACAAGAATGGTACTAGCAATTAAAAATATTTAATTATTATAAAATGTAAAACGACTTCAAATATCTTTAATATCAGAAAACATATGGAAATATTTAAATTTATACCGCTAAATTAAGTCACTGAAAAAGTTATACCAGAATTCTAAATAGCTGAATTTTCTCCAGTTTTATTACGTCAATAATCCTAAGAAGTGTTTTTTAAAGATTCTAAAAATGGTCCTAAGAACTTTCAACATTTCTTTTCAGAGTTTATTAATTCAACAGTTTGTTTCCAACTCTTATTAATACAACACTGATACTTAAAATGGAAAAAACCGAAAGAAAAGTGCTTTTCACTTACAGTTGACCCAAGATGAGATGGATTATCAACAGGTTTTATCACATTTTGCCTTTGTGCAGAATCGAGAAAAACATCATCCCAGTGTCCTTTCTCAATTAAGTCCTTGAAAATAAATTTGTAAGCATGAGTATCAAAATATCCTCAAGTTATTTATGTTAACAGATAATGTGTTTCTGTTTCAGAAAATAAGACCGTATTTTGGTGAAAAGAACACATTACCTTTTTAATTTTGGAAAGTTCAGTTACTGCTTGCTTATTCCCAGGTTCCAGAAGTAAAACAGTTTCAAAATCTAAAGTGAATTTTTAAGAACTACAATAAATTAGTGAAATACTTTATGGAGTTCAAGACATGATACATTTAGTTAATAACCCATGTTTATCTCAAGAAGTTTTACTCAGGATGCTAGAAACAGGGAGCAACAGTAAGAGCTAAGCATTTACTAAGTTCTATTCTAGTTACTTTATGTGAATTCTCTTGTAACCCTCATCACAACGCCACTTTACAGATGATACAAATAAGACCTAGAGGTCATCTAACTCACCAAAGCTCTCACACACACTACTAAAGAATGACAGGGTCACTCAGCAAATGTAAGATAGAATCTAAGAGACCATATAATGGGATATTGTTCAGCCTTAAACCTTGAAGACATTATGCTAAGTGAAATAAGCCAGACACACTCCCTCTCTCTCTGACCCTCCCCCGTTCATGCTCTGTCTCTGTCTCAAAAATAAACGTTAAAAAAATAAAAGAAATAAGCCAGACACAAAATGACAAATATTGCATGATTCAACTTATATAACGTATGTAGAATAGTCAAATTCATAGATAGAAAGTAGAATGGTGGTTACCAAGGGCTGGAAGTGGGGGGGGGGGGGGGACAAGAAGTTCTTATTTAATGGGGAGATTTTCAGGATTAGATGATGAAAAAGTTCTAAAGATGTTTGGTAGTGATGCTTGCACAACAGTGTGAACATACTTAATGCTACTGAACTGTACACTTAAAAAGGGTTAAGATGGTAAATTTTGTTCACGTTATGTATATTTTACTACCATTTTTTAAATACATGAGCTACAGCTAAAGCCAGGCTTAGAGAGAAACTGTCATATTTAAATGCACATATGAGAAAAGGCGGCTGAAAATCCAAGTACTGATGTCAAAGTATTAGAAAACATGCAAATTAAACCTAAACAAAGCTGAAGAAAGAGCAGAAATAAAATGAAACAGAAAACACACACAATAAAACCAAGTTGGTTCTTTAAAGAAACTAACAGAATGAATACTTAAAATCTGACAGATCCTGGAAAAATAAAATAATTAGTACCAAGAATAAAAAGGCGCATCACTCCAGATTCCACATTATCCTCTAACCCTGAACAGCTGATCCCCTTCCCTTTTCTTTCTGCCTTTTCCTTTTCACTGATAATTCAAATTACTCATTAATTTCCACTGGCAGTTAGCCAGATTAGACTATATGCTATTAAAGTAAAAGATAATCCGGTCCACTACGGAAGCCATATTCCTCCAAATATGCCAACTATGAATGATCTAAACTGTGAAAGAAAATTTACTTCTCTAAGTTCTGTATTCTTGAACCCTGGAAAAGCTACATGAATCTCTGCTTCTGTAACTTGGCAGTCTCATCAGGACAAGTGAGTGACAGTTGTCATAAAACAGTCGTACCTTGTTTGGCATCATTTAACTTTCCCAAAAATGTTCTCGCCGTTCCTCTCCTGGCAAAAGCTTTAGAGTATGAGCCATCTAATAAAATAGCTTGTGTGCAGTCTTTTTCAGCTTCTTCATATCTGTTAAACACGACAAAATTACCAACTGGAAAATGCAGCTTATAGAAAAACTTCACATAAACTTGAGTTTCTAATGTAAAAAGCAGGCATATTATTTCAACTAAAAACTCCCAAATCTGTCTTTGAAAGAAGACCATTTCTTTTTTATTCTTCATTCTCACCAAAACTTGGGATTATCTGGTAAGGAGGGAAAAGGTACCAGATTAAAAGAAAGCCAGAAAAAAGTGTGCTGGAAGGATGCAATCGAATGATGGTAAAGCACAAGCAGAGCAGACAAAAGAATCCCACTGCTGGCAGCCTACCTCCCCTCTAACTTTACGTGTAGTACACGTAAGTACTACACTAACAGTTAGAACTGGCACTAATTTTCAAATACAACTTCAATAATATTTACCCACAATAGACACCACCTAAGGAAAACAAGACCATGGGACTTAGGACTCCTTATATGTGTGATGGCATATCATCTAACGCTTTTCATAAATTCTACTCAACCATGCAACCAGCTATCAATTCAGTCAGACTGGGTAGTGCTCTATAAAAACAGAAAGCTAAGGAGACCTTAAAAAAAAACCAAAAACTTAAGACCCTCCTATATTTCAAAATGACATTAATGAATTACTGTAAATTTATTTGGCATGATAATGGTATTGTGGTTATGTACAAAAAATCCTTTAGGGATTAGATGTCATAATACCTATGATTTGCTTTACAATAATTCAGAGGGAAAAAAGCTAAATGTAACAAAAAAAGTACGGCTTGTTAAAACTAGATGATTTGGTACATGAAGTTTATTATATTACTTTCATGAAAGCTGCAAACATTTCATAATAAAAATATTCTAAAACAGGAGAATCTCCTGTGATTACATTTTCCCTAAGGCCTACATGACTGCTATCCTACCCTTGAAACAAGACCTCCTAAGAACAAAATAAAATTTCTAGTGAACTTAAACATCCCTTAATCCTTTAATTCGCTTTTCAATGAAAGAAAGAGTATGTCTGTATATGTGCAAATATAGAGGCCCTATGCCTCTACCAATATATATTCTACTTTGCTGATTAGGTCATTCTCCCATTCAAGACATGAACACGGCCCCCACACTTTTCAGGGTACAGTACTTTAAAGAGCACAAAGCCAAGGGCTTGTCTGGCTCTCCAGCCTTATCTCTATCACTGGACCCTGCATAACAGTCATAATACGAACCACTTGCCCTTTCAGAAGTTACATGAACTTTTCCACTCTGAACTGGGACACTCAACCTATTTTTCATATCTCAACCTATTATTCACTCTCACTGATCAAAATAATGTATCTCTAATTGTGTCTATTTTTTTAATTTTTAGTATCTATTCAGTCTTGAGAGAGAGAGAGAGAGAGAGAGCGAGAGCAAGGGGCAGAGAGAGAGGGAGACACAGAATCCGAAGCAGGCTCCAGGCTCCGAGCTGTCAGCACAGAGCCCAACACAGGACTCGAACCCACAAACCACGAGATCATGACCTGAACCAAAGTCAGATGCTTAATCGACTGAGCCACCTAGGCACCCCATGTTTGTCTGTTAGTTTAAATGAGGATATATATAAACAAAATTTACTTATATGACAGGAGTTCCTAACCTGAGGTCCTTTGAGAGATGTGAAAAGCTGAATGGAAAAAATACTACATGCTTATTTTCAGTTACTTACTTTAAATGGGATTTAGCTTTTCTTTCCATTATAACTGCAGACAATAAACCACGGTAGCAAAAGCAGTAGGTGATTTTACACTAATAAGTATCACTGATATTTTCATATCACATTACAACTGTTACAAACATCTCAAAATACTATTTATGCTCACCACTATTTCAGATTTACAGTAGTAATTTAACCTGCTGTTTGTTTGTATGTGATCACAGAATCCCTGTTTATAAATGCTCCTATGACCTAACTGGCCAACTATCGGGCAACTCTGTCCCTAGCAGTCATTCAGATGCCAAAGAGCAAGGTCACGTGTTATCACACTGGGAACACAATCATCTGTGCACCTTTTTGGGTATTTCCTATCCACACTTATCAGTTCATCAGTATATGGAAGAAGATGTCACAGATCACCCCAAACCTAAAGTTTCACATTACGTCTTTCAAAAACATTTTTAGCTTTAAATTTACCTGTATTTTTTTTTTAATTTTTTTTTTTTTAACGTTTATTTATTTTTGAGACAGAGAGAGAGACAGAGCATGAACGGGGGAGGAGCAGAGAGAGAGACACAGAATCGGAAGCAGGCTCCAGGCTCTGAGCCATCAGCCCAGAGCCCGACGCGGGGCTCGAACTCACGGACCGTGAGATCGCGAGATCGTGACCTGAGCTGAAGTCGGACGCTTAACCGACTGAGCCACCCAGGCGCCCCAAATTTACCTGTATTTTTTTTTAAGTAGGCTCCATGCCCAGCATAGAACCTGAACTCACAGACCTGAGATCAAGACCTGAGCTGAGATCAAGAAGTCAGACACTTCACCAACTGAGCCACCCCAGCACCCCGAATTCGCCTATGTTTTAAATGTAGTTTCTCATTTTGTTGTGGTATGTATATCACTGTATCACAAATTTTTAAAAACTGTTTCAATAAAATTGATTTCCTTTGTACTCTCAAATGTATAATTATACATGGAAAAATACTATTCTGAAGAAGGTTCCCCATGCAGCCAAAGGGGTCCATGGCACCAAGGTAACTACGAATCCCTATTTTAAGTATTTACATGGTTTTTTCTTAAATTCTGTCACTAGTGTATAAAATATTATCACAACAGATATAAAGAACCATGAGACACAGTTTCTGCCGTCAGATATTATCCTGATTGTCCAACTTGGAACCCCTGAGTACATCCCGAACAGTTGTTTAGTACCATAGGACCAAGTTTTAGCTGTATATATATAATCAATCAGCTTATCTCAATGGCAACAATTCTCTTTTGTGATGTATGGATATGCATATATAAAACACTTCCAGATAAAAATGTGCCCAAAAGGTTCTGAGGTTAAAATACTTTTTAGGGACACCTGGGTGGCTCAGTCAGTTAAGCGTCCGACTTCGGCTCAGGTCACGATCTCACAGCTTATGAGTTTGAGCCCTACATCGGGCTCTGTTACTGACAGCTCAGAACCTGAAGCCTGTGTCTCCCTCTCTCCCTGTCCCTCCCCACTCAAGCTGTCTCTCTCTCAATAAACATTAAAAAGATTTTTTTTAATAATTTTTAAATCATTAATTCAGAATAACACGCATGAAACAATTAATGTTAAATTGTGTAATGGCAGACTATTAAAAGTGGGACAATAGGGGCGCCTGGGTGGCTCAGTTGGTTGAGCATCCGACTTTGGCTCAGGTCATGATCTCACAGCTCATGAGTTCGAGCCCCGCGTCGGGCTCTGTGCTGAGAGCTCAGAGCCTGAAGCCTGCTTGGGATTCTGTGTCTCCCTCTCTCTCTGCCCCTAACCCACTCGCATTCTGTCTCTGTTTCTCTCAAAAATAAACAAACATTAAAAAAAACAAAAATAGTGGGAAAATAATAACAAGAGCTAATATTTACTGAATACATACTGATATTCAGTCTCTCTCTTTTAAATTTAATGCTCAGCTGCTTCTGATTCTGTGTCTCCCTCTCTCTCTGCCCCTCCCCCACTCATGCACGCACGCGCACGCTCTCTCTGTGAAAAATAAACATTAAAAAAAATTTTTTTTTAAATAAAAAATAAATTTAATGCTCAGGAGTAAATAAATTATATTTTATTTAATTGTCTATCTAATAAGCCAATTTATGGTAAATTTCATTTTCACCCTGAAAAGCATTAAGTACATCCAACACTTACTTCTGAATCTTCAGATAGGCCATTGCTCTGTTAGCCGGAAGAAGGGCATTAGTGCCATCTGCTGCTATCCCCCGAGTGTAGCATTCAATTGCCCTTTCGTATTTCCCCTCTTTGAAAAATCCATTCCCCTATCATTTTGGAGAGAAATATAAAGAAGAACGAAAAAAAATGCCAAAAAGTTAGTTGAATTCAAATCTTAAGTAAACACTATGAGAATACTCAACAATATTATACCAGTAATTAAAGTATATTTTAATGTTAAAAATCTAGTCCACGATATATGCTTTAGAATGTTAGTTTAGGTGGTTTTTTGTAATGGCATTCTTCTCTTTTCAGAACTAAAAAGAAACATACACTACTATCCTACTTTGCAGCATTAACCATTATTCTACTAATTAAATGTTAAAGCTTAATTTAAAAACACATTGTAATATAGGCTTAAATATTATACTCTAGTTACACCAAAGGTTGCACAATAGAATTTCATAACCCAAGTAATTTTTGTGAAAGGACAGAGTACCAAAATTGTACAGTTCATTCTTTGGTAACATTAACATGTCTAAACACAGGATAAATTAAACCATATTAGAATGTGCATACCAGATTACCCTGTAACATTGATTTATAGGCTTATCACAATCAATAATCATTCCATAAGTATTTATTAAAAATCTTCTGTGGGTCCATGAAAAACTACAGATATATTAAATTAAATGTCAACGATTTCTAAACGAATTTATTAGAAACAGTCTAGTGTGAATTAGCGGAAAAAAAATTATATATAAGAATGAACTGTAACTTATTTCTACGCTAAATTTACATCTATATGTAAGTATGTTAAAATAATCAGAGTAATTTGCTCCCTAAACTATGTTTTTTTTTTAATTATGTACCAAGTCATCAATTACTCAAGTTTTGAATTATAAGCTCCAGAGGTTTTTAGTGTAATTTGCAACTCCTACTGAAGAATCTAAATATTAGAGAAGACAGAAACAGATGAACAAGAAACAAAGAGCAAATTCAACAAAACATATGTATGTTGAAATCCCTCTGGATTACCAGATCTTTCTGTGAAATGGCCTGCTGCTTATTCTGTTGCTGTTCAATTTGCTTTTTCTCTTCTTCAGTTGTCTTAATCATCGTATCAGCTCCCTTTGGGCATGAATTTTCTTTGGATGCTAAAGCCTAGGAGACACAGTAGTCCACTAAAATAAAACAAGTAATACAAGATGCATACATATTTCACTGTGAAATACTAAATTACTCAAATATATTAGAATTTCTACCATACTTCAAATTAATACTGAAATAATATCTTTCACTCTAATTCAAAATCTAATTCAAATTACAAAACAAAACAGATACATAATAAATTTAATACACATCTTATTCCAATTAAAATCACTAATGGTAGTTGTTCATTTATTTATCCAACAAATATTTACTGAAATTCTACACAGGCCAGGCACCATCCTAGAAACTATTTTCAAAAATAAACGGATAATCGGGGCGCCTGGGTGGCGCAGTCGGTTAAGCGTCCGACTTCAGCCAGGTCACGATCTCGCGGTCCGTGAGTTCGAGCCCCGCGTCAGGCTCTGGGCTGATGGCTCGGAGCCTGGAGCCTGTTTCCGATTCTGTGTCTCCCTCTCTCTCTGCCCCTCCCCCGTTCATGCTCTGTCTCTCTCTGTCCCAAAAATAAATAAAAAACGTTGAAAAAAAAAAATTAAAAAAAAAAATAAATAAACGGATAATCAAGACATCACCAAATTTCTCAAACTTCATATTCATAGTCATTACTTGACCTCAGACAAAATACAAAAATATATAACACAGTTAACAATTATAAGACAGTTGATATATTTATCAACAGATTTTATGTGCTATAAGTAATGGCAATATTTAAAAGCAGATTTTCCCCAATCATTGTCACTTTTTTCTCAAAGTTTCAATGCATGGCACAATAATTATGACTCTGATTCAACAGCAAAGTGAAAGGAATATGTAACTGTACAGTATAATTTGACAAAAAACTTTTTAAGTATTTTCTTACTGTTAAAAAATTAGTACTATTTTTGCTAAGATATAAACTATAAAGACAGAACAACTTAAAACTAACAAAATCAAAGAAATATGCAAAAACTTAGTACAGAAATAAAAGCACAAGCCAAAAAGAAAAATTATGGGGATAAAGAAAAATAATTGTCATCTGGGAAAAAATAAAGCAGCAGGAGTTGAAAAACCTCCAGTGATTTTTTTTGAAGATTTTAAGTAATCTCTACACCAACAGTGAGGCTCAAACTCACAACCCCAAAATCAAGAGTCTTATACTCTATACCAAGTGGGCCAGTCAGGTGTCTCTCAGATGACTTTTTTAAATGATGATTCCTAGGGATCCTGAAATACTATTCTACTTCCTCTAGCTTGCAAATTTGTTTAGTAAAACTGTACAGTACAAAGAATTAAAATTAGAAAAAGTCTATATTAAGTAATCTATGGTACAAAGACTATGCAAAAACCTTTACTTCATCAAATAAACGTTAAGTAATGCACTTAAATAACTATGTCTTACCTGATTAATTTTCCTGAGTTCATTCGTTGCTTCAAAGTTATTTGGTTCTAGTTCTAATACTTTTTCATAATCTAAGTAAATTTGAAGATAAAGAATATGTGAAAGACAAGATATCAAAAAATTCCATAGAACAATCATTTGCTACATGTGACAAACAGGCATGCATCCTACAGCAAAATTACGAGGAACCAAGAAATACTAACCAACAGGACGGTTACTGGACTATCTTCATTCTCCACCAAGACAAACAAAATCCTAACAGAATCCCTTGACAAATCACCCTCTTCCACCAGCCCCAGGAAGGACACTTACTATCATTAAGTTGTACATCTTAAAACCAGAAACACAGAATCCTATTAGATTATCAACTTTATTCAGATTTTATGATTTATAGTACACAAACTTATTTTATGGAGTAACAAAAGGCTTAGACTTTACAAATGAAGAAAAACATGTCACGGACTCTATGTGCCGTGCCTCTCTGCCTCACGATATCCAACAAGATGCTTTAATCCCTATTTTACGGCAGGAAAACTGAAAATCATAGGGGACCCACAACCTTCCCCTTGGTCACATAGCTAATACACAGTGGAGTAAGAATTTGAACCAAAGTCTGATTGGTGGCAAATAATGCATTCCTTCCCAAAGTAGCAAAAATGAGATTTCTTCAAATATAGAAATCTCTCTGAGGGTAGTAACTGTGATTACCTAGTATTCTTTGTATAGCATCTGTTAAATTAAACTATTAAAGAGTGTTTTAGATAATAATAAGATGAAAATATTAATACCTTTTTTGGCATCCTCTAACTTTTGCAAAGCAAATCGAGCAGCACCTCGTCTTGTATAAGCCTTGGTATAACTTCTATTCAAGGCAATTGCTAAATTACAATCAGACTCAGCAACAGCAAATCTGCAATTTAAAAAAGTTGAAGTTAATAATATTCATTTGTCAAACCAAAACTTCAAAATTTGTTTCTGATATCCCACCTTCTTTTATTTACTTAAGGCTACTGAAAAGCATTAATTCATGATGGTGAGATGTAAGTAACATTCCCTCTAAACGAAAAAGAATGCCCACTACCACTGCTTTCTGTCAGTATTATATTAGAGGTCCTGGCTAATGCAGTTTCACAAGAAAGAAATATACAGCTAAAAGACTGGAGAGGAACAAAACTCAGATGATGTGATGGTCTACCTAAAAAACTCAAAACAATGTGGAGACACTGTTAGTAATAATGAAAGTTTGCAAGGTGACTGCTTTACTAAAGATAAGCAACAACAACAAAAAAACAGAAATAAATCTAACAAAAGATATGTAAGACCCATATGCAGAACATTTGAAGACTGTCTTCAAAAACATCAAAGACTTAAGTGGAGATATATCATATTCATGATTTATACTAAGTCACAAAACCATAGCAATATAATTCTCTCCAAACTGATCTATAAATCCAAAGCAATTAGAATCAAAATACCTACAGAATTTTTCAAGGAGTTTGACAAGATGATTCCGGTATTTACACTGATAAGCAAAAGTCCAAGAATACCCAAGACATTCCCAAAAAATAATAAGGTAAGAATACATGTCCTATGCCAAATATGGAGACTTATTATAATGCTATAGCAATTAAAGGTAGTATGGAATGAGTTATACGGATAGGCAACAGATCAACTGGAGAACAGAATGATGAAAAAGAGATCCATGTGGAACACCTAGGTGGCTCAGTGGGTTGAGCTCAGTGGATTTCAGTTCATGGTCTCATGGTTTATGAGACTAAACTCCACATCAAGCTCTGTGCTGACAGTGCGGAGTCTGCTTGGCATTCTCTCTCTCCCTGCCCCTCCCTTGCCCTCTCTCGCTATCAAAATAAGTAAATAAACATAAAAAAAAAAAAAAAAAGAAAGAAAAAGAGATCCATGCAAACTAAGCATACGACAAGGTGGCATTGCAGATCCATGGGGAAAGTGTGGATGTTCAATAAATAAGACTGACATGACTGAAATAGTCATATGAAAAGATACGAAATTAGACTTCTACCTTCAGCATACATAAAGACTTAAACATGAAAATTAAAACTTAAAAACTTTTAGAAGAAAATATAGAAGACTATTATGAGCTTAGCATGGGAAACTACTGTTGTAACAAATTATATTTTTTAAAGTGCTAACCTCTAAAAAAAAAAACAATAAATTGAAATATATTAAAATTAAGAATTTCTGCTCATTGAGACTTCACAGAGAAAGAAAAAAAGCAAAGCTGCAGATTGGGGGGAAATAATTATTATAAACACTGAAGGATTAGTATCCCGAAAGAATTCTTAAAAATCAATAGAAAAACAGACTTACAGAAAAATGCCCAAAAGACAAAACAGGCATTTCACAGGGAAACAAAGGAATACAGGTGACAAATAAATACATAAGATGTTCAACCTCATTAGCAGTTGTGGAAATGCAAATTAAGACCAAGGTGAATTACCATTTTGCACCCACTTGACTGAAAACAATTAAGAAGCCCGATTCTACCAGTGTTGGTAAAGACACGGAGCAAGCATCCACACACACTCCTAATGAGAACATAAACTTCTACAACTACCTTTGCATTACTTGTACAACTGGTCATCACCATGTAAGTAGAACGTATATATACATCCTGTGACCCAACCCCAAGAAACCTACAAAACTGTCAACATTATCACTGCTTTAAGGAAGGGAGAAAAGGGTGGTAGGGAGGGAGAGAGGGGGGGAAAGAGGGAGAAGAAAAGGAAAGAGTGAAAGAAAGGAGGCAACCAACAATCCAGCACCAGGAAAATGGATACAGGGAGGAAGCCCTGGTGGTGAAGAAAGATAAGAGAGAGGAGAGCACACCGGGAAACGCAAGGGGAGAACACTTCCCCAAAGCCACTGGTTTGGAAAACAAGGGACTAATTTTCTAGTTTCTGCAACCAGCAGGGCTCAAAGACAGGAGTTTTAGAGGTCATAGGGCAGGGCTAGGATAGAGCCCTGAAGGGCACCGCCCTACTCCTGGAGGGCAGGCAGGCAAACAACCCTGGGGCAGACAGTACAGTGATCTGAGGATCCCCTAAAATTGTTCCCTTTTCTTGGAGCACATCTATGAGAGGTGGCTTTCAAAAAGGGGCCTCTCCGGGGATGAAAGAACCATTTCCATCCCCCCACACCTCTCAGCGTAGGCACAGAGACACTGACTGAGGGCAGCTAACCCAGACACTGGCTATTTAACCTGCTTTGCTCCAAATCCCATGACCCTGAGCTACAGCGATTGCCCTTCTTGGTCAAAACTGCATCCATCCCAGCACAGTGAGACCCTCCTCCAGAAGACCAGCGAGGGTCCCCACCAGACCAGGTCCCTAAAGTCTGGAGTTTTAAAAGTCAGCAGCCTTGGCTACAACAGAGCCCAAAGTGCACTGCACTGTTCCAGGCAGGCAACATGGAAAGAGCATGAAACCAGCAATCTGAAAACCACCTGGGATGCACAAGGGAAAATTATTTGCTCTTCTGGAATGCTTCCCTGAGAGCACAGAGACCCCTCTCCGAGGACAAAGGAGCTGGCTGACACCAGTTCCCTCCCCTACCACCCAGCATAAACCAACTTCAGTAAACAACACGGTGCCAACACTGGCTGCCCTACCTGCTCACACCAAGTCACACCCACCTGTGCTCCACTGGCACTGCTTTTCTCAGGCAAGAGTGCCTAAGTCACAGAGCAGCAGGCCCCTTCCTCAGAAAGCCAGCAGAAACCTCTTCATGCACCACAGCTACTGGCCATAGAGTTCTGCAAAGCTCTGGTTCTAGTGGAAGTAGACTTAGGTCTCATTTAGTAAGTGGACCAAAGCACACCTAGTTAAAACTCCCCATACTCTGGCTAATCCAAACACTGCCCACTGCAGGCAAGGAGAGCCTCTGCAGATGACTGACCTGAAAGACAGAGCAGCCAAAACCCAGCAGCAGAGTGCATGCAGCACACACCAGAGACACTTCCTGAAGCTCCACGCCTTGGACACTTATATGACCTCTTCTTCACAAAGCCATGACTCTCAGGAGCAGGAAACATAACAGGCTTTTCTAACACAGAGAAGAAGACAGAGACTCAGACAAAGTGCCAACATGGAGGAATTCATCCCAAAAGAAAGAACAAGAAAAGATCCTGAACAGAGATCTAATGGAAAAAAAGCATAAGTAATATGCCTGATGGAAAATTTAAAGCAACACTTAAAAGGATACTTGGTGGTCTTGAGAAAAGCATGAAAGACATCAGGGACAGCCGTACCACAGAGAAAAAAGAGCTAAAAAACAGTCAGAAATGAGAAATGCAATAACTGAGATTTGAAACAGACTGCATGTAATGACCACAACGATGGAAGAAGCAGAGGAACAAATAAGTGATACAGAAGATAGAATAATGGAAAATAATAAAGCTGAACAAAAGAGAAGAATTATGGATCACGAGAATACTAGGGAACTCAGTGATTCCATCAAATGTAGTAATATTTGTATCATAGGAGTCCCAGAAAGAAAGACAGAAAAGGGTGCAGAAGGTTTATTTGAGGAAATAATAATTGAAAACTTCCCTAATCTGGGAAAGGAAATAAACATCCAAATCCAGGAGGCACAGAGAACTCCAATCAAAATCAACAGAAGCAGACCAACATCAGACATATTGTAATTAAACTTGCAAAATACTGTGATAAAAAAAAAAAAAATCCTAAAAGCAGCAAGACAAAAGAAGTCCCTAACTTACAAAGGAAGACCCATAAGGCCAAGCTGCAGATCTCTCCACAAAAACTTGGCAAGCCAGAAGGGAGTAGCATGATACATTCAACACGCTAAATAGGAAAAATATGCAGCCAAGAATACTCTATCCAGCAAGGCTGTCATTCAGAATAGGAGAGGTAAAGAGTTTCCTAGACAAACAAAAACTAAAGGAGTTCGTGACCACTAAACCAGCCCCGCAAGAAATATTAAGGGGGACTCTTTGGGAAAAGACCAAAAACAACAAAGACTAGAAACGGATAGAGAAAATCTCCAGAAACAACAATAAAATAACACTAAACTCATATCTATCAAGAATTACTCTAAATGTAAATGGACCAAATGCTCCAATCAAAAGACGTGTCAGAATGGATAAAAAAAATAAGACCCATGTATATGCTATCTATAAGAGACTCAGCTGCAGACTGAAAATGAGGGGATGGAAAACCATCTATCATGCAAATGGAAGCCAAAAGAAAGCCAGAGTAGCAATATCAGACAAACTAGATTTTGCTTATTTTTTTTAAGTTTATTTATTTGAAAGAGAAAGTGCACGCGTGTGTGCAACCGGGCAAGGGACAGAGACAGAGAGGATTCCCAGGATCCCAAGCAGGCTTTGTGTAGCCAGAACTCACAAACCATGAGATCATAACCTGAGCCCAAATCAAGAATTGGGACACTTAACTGACTGAGCCACACAGGCGCCCCCAGACAAACTAGATTTTAAACCAAAGACAAGAGAGGAAGAAGGGCACCATATCATAATAAGGGGACTATCCAACAAGATGATCTTAACAATTATAAATATTTATGCCCCCATATGAGAGCACCAGATATGTAAAACAATTAATATCAAACCTAAAGAAACTCATTGATAATAATACAGTAACAGTAGGAAAGAATATCCAATGGAAAAAAGACAGCCTCTTCTGGGCACCTGGGTGGCTCAGTTCGTTAAGCATCTGACTTCGGCTCAAGTCATGATCTCATGTATCGTGGGTTCGAGCCCCAACTGTGCTCCATGCTGACAGCTCAGAGCCTGGAGTCTGCTTCGGATTCTGTGTCCCCTCTCTCTCCCATGCTCATCCTCCCAAGCTCATCCTCTGTCTCTCTCCCATGTCTCAAAAATAAATAAACATTAAAAAAAAAAAAATTTTTTTTTTAAGCCTCTTTAACAAATGGTGTTGGGAAAACTGGATAGCAACATGCGGAATGAAACTGGACTACTTTCTTACACTATACACAAAAATAAACAAATTCAAAATGGATGAAAGACCTAAATGTGAGACAGGAAACCATTAAAATTCTAGAAGAGAACACAGGTAGCAACCTCTCTGACCTAAACCATAGCAACTTCTTACTACGCATGTCTCCTGAGGCAAGAGAAGCAAAAGCAAAAATGAACTACTGGGACTTCATCAAGATAAAAAGTTTCTGGGGGCCCCTAGGTAGCTCAGTTAGTTAAGTATCTGGCTATTGATTTTGGCTCAGGTCGTGATCTGGTGGTCATGGGATTGAGCCCTGTGATGAGCTCTGCACTGATAGGGCAGAGTCTGCTTGGGATTCTCTCTCTCCTTCTCTCTCTGCCCCTCCTCCACTTGTGCTCTCTCTCAAAATAAATATATAAACATTTAAAAAAATAGCTTCTTCACAGCAAAGGAAATAATCAATAAAACTAAAAGGCAATCTTCAGAATGGGAGAAGATATCTGTAAATGGCATATCTGATAAAGGTTTAGTTACCAAAATCTATACAGAACTGATCAAAAACACCCAAAACAACAAATAATCCAGCGAAGAAGTGGGCACAAGACATGCATAGTGATTTCTCCAAAGACGTACAGACGGCTAACAGACGCATGAAAAGATGCTCAACATCACTCATCATCAGGTAAATACAAATCAAAACTGCAATGAGGTATCACCTCGCACCTGTCAGAATGGCTACAATTAACAACGCAGGAAACAACAGATGTTGGTAAGGATGTGGAGAACAGGGAACCCTTTTACCCTGTTGATGGGAAGGCACACTGGTACAGCCACTGTGGAAAACAGTATGGAGGGTCTTCAAAAAGTTAAAAAGAGGACTACCCTAAATTCCAGCAATTACACTACTAGAAATTTACCCAAAGCATTAAAAAATACTAAATACATGCACCCTGATGTTTATATCAACATTATCAATAGCCAAATTATGGAAAGAGCCCAAATGTCCATCAACTGATAAATGGATAAAGAAGATACGGTATCTATACACAACAGAATATTACTTAGCCATCAAAAAGAATGAAAGCTTGCCATTTGTGTCAACACAGATGCAGCCAGAGAGTATTATGCTAAATGAAGTCAGTCAGAGAAAGACAAATACCATATAATTTCACTCATATGTGGAATTTAGAAAACAAATCAAATGAACTGGGGTGGGAGGGAGAGAGACAAAGCAAGAAACAGACTCTTAACTTTCGTGAACAAACTGAGGGCTGCTGGACGGGAGGTGGGTTACGCTGGGGTGGGGGATAGGTTAAGCAGATGATGGATATTAAGGAGTGCACTTGTAATGAGCATCAGGTGTTGTATTAAGTGACGAATCACTACATTCTATACCTGAAACTAACATTACACTGTATGTTAACTGGAATTTCAATAAAAACTTGGAAGAAAAAAAAAAATGAAGACCCCACCCCCATTTTCAAGGGAAGATGACAGTTATCTTTTTATGATGTATGGTTCCCAAATGCTACTCTGCATGCAAATGCCAAAATTTGGGACAAGTTTTTACCACTTTATGTTGAAAATCTGGAAAAGAAAGGCCATGTGGGAAATTTTTATAAAGCCAAATTGATTTCATTTAAAAGACTGCTCTAAGATTATGTCCTTAATACTGCCAAATGCTCTTTTGTTCAAGAAATTATAATGAAAGCAAATGATTGTAGGTTTGTTTTACTATGCTTAGTAATGAGAATAAAAAGTCAGTAACACTATTAAAAAAAAAAAAGAAGAAATATGTGTCTGGAGTTTCTCTACGACTTTTCAAGGCTTAGTAACTCATGCCTTTTTATTTCTGAATATTATGTCATTGCCTGGGTGTATGAAAGATTCTTTTCTTCAATCAGTGTTGATACACACATAAAATATTCACACACATTATGGAAATCCCTTACTTTTTCAACCTAAAGTACGCTGACGCTCTGTTTGTTGGCAACACAGGATTATACGGATCAGCATCCATGCCTTTGGTGTAGCATTCAATTGCTTCATCATATTTTCCTTGTTTGAAGTATTTATTGCCCTGAAAAAGCATATGAGTCAGATACATACTGGCACAGAATTCCAGAGACATTTGCTTTCAATATTATGCATAGCTTTCTAACTCATTAGCTCTGTAATCAAGGTTAACAGTAAAGAAAACAGAATTAAGCAAAACGGTCTTTCAACAAATGCTGATAATTCACTATATAGTCATTGTATGGGCACAATCCAAAAGCCCTGGTAGAAAAATGAGTAACACACCTAGCATTATATACCTTTTACTGACAATAACCCACAGAAATGTAACAAAAGAAAGGCATCAAGATGAAGTTTAATCTGAAAAGAGTTCCATCTTTTTGAAAAGCAAAAGGCTTTTTGAAAAGCCTAGTTTTATAACAAGGCTTTTCCAAAGAGGGATGTTTAACATTCCAAAAAGTAACCAAAGATGGCCTGTGATATGGAGGAGTGGAATTTAATACTCATGTCATGCTGATTTTAAGTTACTTTTGTCTACTACAAAAAATCTTAAAACGACTCTCTGTACAGTCCATGCACTTTACATATAGTAATTCCCTTAATATTCATAATAACCCATTGAAATTTACTAATAATATTAATCTGATATTTACAGTTAAGAAAACTGAGGTACAAGCAATTTAAAGAACTTGTCACAGGATCTGAACCCATGTAATCTGGTTTCAGAGCATACGTTCCTAATCAACAAGCTCTACTCTCTCTTGATATGGGTACAGCCAATAAAAACTTAAAATTTGAATACCCCCCACACTATGTTGAAGAAATAATGGGAGCCATGTGATTTTCTACATATCCTGCTTACATGAAGGAAACTAATGCTAACCTAAAGAATACCTTTTCTTTTAGAGTAAGAGCCTTTTGTGAATCTACATGAATCCCATCTTCTTCTGACTCTGATTCTTGAGACACAGAATCATGGGTACTCTCTTCTTTATCAAGCTCATCAAGGATGCTGTCCTGAAATTGTAAGTAGGAAAACTTAGTGTTCATAACTACATGACCATTAAAATAAAGAAGACATAAAAAAGAAAAAAAAAAAAAGGACACTCAATAGAACTTAGGTTGTTATCACCTAAAGACGTAAAGGTCTAAGGTTGCTTTCAACCCAAATAACCCCTCATGGTTAGGATTATATCCAGAGAAAAATGTACCCTTAGAAAACCAAGATCCAAACCACTTAAAGAATCTACCTTTGAACACATAAAGTAAGCTAAGTCAATAGGGTCCACAAAACACCCCTAAGTCACAAACTATTAGTAGTGAGGTATTAGCTTGACATAACCAAAGTTTGCAAATAACCCCAAATTAATATAATAAACAACCAATAGCCAAGAGAGTGTTTTTTACTAAAACGCTTTTTCCTTCCTTAATCTTAAAACATTAAAAACTGCTTGCAGAACACAATAACTCCTAATCTTCAAAAAACCTATGAGGTAAGTGTAGTTACCCATTTTTCACTGCAAGGAACCGAAACACAGAAGTTTGTTAACTCAACATCACTCAGCTAATAAGTGGTCAAGTCAGGATTTGAACCCAGGCAAATCTGACTCCTCTGTCCGCGGCTGTTGTATTGTTTCTCAGCGAATTCCAAAAATATAGCAGACTATCAGAGAAAATATGTATTATGCTAGTCCCGCAATTCCCAATCTCTTTGGGATCACACTTTCCTTTCATGGTAATAAATCATCTCATGAACCCCATCAATATATTTTAAATATATATGATAAAAGAATGGTTTTTACAAAGAGATTTTAAACTAGTAAGCATTAAAGAGTTCACTAAAGCTCATTTAAATATTTTTTAATGTTTTTATTTATTTTGGGGAGAGAGAGGCAGAGTGTGAGTGGGGGAGGGCAGAGAGAGAGAGAGGGAGAATCCAAAGCAGGCTCCAGCCTCTGAGCTGTCAGCGCAGAGCCCGACGCAGGGCTCCAACTCATGAATGGTGAGATCATGACCTGAGCCGAAGTCAGATGCTTAACCAACTTAGCCACCCAAGAACCCCCACTAAAGCTCATTTAAACAAAAACTTCAATTATGTAAACAAAATCGTTTTTGCATTTAACAAACAGCATACTATTTTATGTAAAAAAAAAAAAAAAAAAAAAAAAGTATTGACAAATTAAAAAATAAAATCTATGCTTAGTTACACTGAATGAACATTAAGAGATAGACTGAAGCTTAGCTGTGTGTTAGCATGAAGATTCCAGAAATACCACCACCCTACCAACATTAACGAGACAAGATTATCCATTCCTGCTATGTTTATATGTGTATAATACCACCAGCAGCAGGACACTAAAGCAGGATGCTCAGATCTGAACTAGAGCGGATGGTAAGTAAACACCTATTATCTTGCATAGATACACTAAAATGACATCAAGCAATGCAGTACATCATGACAGCATCGACCACACAAAGCAGTTCAATCAGTATCTGCTGAATGAACAAACGTTTGTGTACAAAGCACCTCTCTAGGTAATGATCTGAGATGATGCCTTTCAAGAAAAAGCACTGTAAGATACCACCTTATGAAAAGGAAAAGGCTACATAATGAGGGGTAAGGTCACGAAAAATGCAAAGTGGACTATATAATACTCAGCAGAGTAAAAGTCATGTTCAGAAAGTATCATTTCCCACAGTAATAAATTCAAGACCTAAAACCATACTTCTCTTACATCAGGACAATACTGAAACAGATAGCAAACTATTTAATTAATAGTGCCAGCTCCATCTTGAGTCTATTAGCCTTGGTTTCATTAAGAAAAATACAACTAATTTGGAAAACCACTAAGCAGTATCTTCTAAAACTAAATGTGTATATAAAGTATACCTGGCAAATTCCCCCCGGGTGCTTATATCCATCAAAAGACACATACAAGAATGTTCATAACAGGTTTGTTTATAATAGCAACCCAAATGTATGTCAACAGAAGAGTGGATACACAAATTGTGATATACTCTCACAATGGAATTCTGATCAGCAATGAAAAAAACAAATTACTGCTATTGACAATACGGATCAATGTCAGATAATGCTAGTAACCGAAGCTAAAAAAAAAAGAGTGTATACTATATGATACATTTATATGAAATTCCATTAACTGGCAAAACTCATCTAAAATATTAGAGATCACAACAGCAGCTACCTTTGGGGGGCAATCAACTGAAAAGGGAGGTTTCTGAGATGCTGGAAATGTCTTATATCTTGATGTGGATGGTGGTTTCTCAAGTATACATATGAGCAAAAATTCAGATTTTTGCACTTTACTGTATGTATAACCTCAAATAAAAATATTAAACAGTAAAGTGCAAATAAAATAACAAACACAAAAATCACAAGAGTGGTTATCTATGGAAGTAGAGGGGGAGAAAAGAAGATGGGGTAGGAAAGAAGCACACTGGTAGCTTCAACAGGACTGAAAAATTCTCTGTAAGTTACATGGTGGGCTCACATATTCATTTTATTATTATGCTTTAGACCATATATCTTCGCTTACTCTTTTGTATAAATTGACTATTACATTAACACTTTCAGAAAGACTAAAAAGGAATATATATTTCAGATCAATCAAACCAAATCAACCCTTAAGGTGGGTGAGAGTCTAGAATAAGGCTGACCAACAGATTGCCTTTCACAGCCTGACCTAATGATGGCTGCTTGAAGCACTACATAGAGGGTTCGGAGGCAGAGTACTGGTGGTAATTTTCCAGTTATACCATGTGTTACGTGTGGGAGATGGGAGGCAAACAGATTTACCCTCATCTAGAAGGGTGAAGCCCATTCTCTGGGGATCAAGAGAGGCCTACTTTTATTGTCCCATAGCCACAGCCCCAAGACTAGACACTAAGGCATTCCCTTTCAGCCAGTATTAGGTCCTTCAGTCTATAAAAACATATAGCAGAGTCCTTCTTTTCTGGGAGTTATTACTATCTTAGAATTCTGGCTGTCTAGGGATTAGAGACGGTGGGGAGGAGGGATGTGGGCAAGTATTAACGGACAGCACGAGAGATCTTTGTGGCAATGCAATATTTTTGAGTTCTAAATGCCATGGTGGTTACCCAAGTGTTCACGGGATAAAATGGCACAGAACTATACATACATTGTACCATATCGATTTCCTGGTTTTGATACTGCACTGTAGTTAAGGATGATATAACCACTGGGGTAAACTGGAAGAAGAGTACACTGGACCTCTACATATTATTTTTGCAAAAAGAGAAAAAAGGAAGAAAAAAATAGGAAAAAAAGAAAAGAACACTGGCTGTTTTAGCCACTATACACTGAAAGAGGGCTGCAGGAGAAAAAATAATGTAGCAAATTGAAGAGCACTATGAATGAATTTGTATCCACATAAAACAATCCAAATGGCAAAAACAGGCACAAGAACTTTATTTTTCATTTAACCCATGACTCTTAGCTAACTCTAAGATAATTTTATTCAAATACTAAGAAGCACAGGAGTAGATTAACTTACCACATCAAGTTTTGCCCATGCTTCATAATCATAAGATTTTATCCTGTTTTTTGTGTTTTCATCTTTGGTTTTTTTAGAGGACTCTTTAGGTTTGCCTTTCTTCTTTTTCCTAAAATTCCCATTTCGAATAGGAGGTAAATTCTAGGGACAGGGGAAAAAAAAAACACACACAATGTTTTAAGCCCTGCTCTATTAATTACATTTTTGTGTAACTAGCAACGTTTAAAATTCTCACTAAATTATACCTTCAAGTAGGAAGTACTTTTTATTTTTTAAGTATGTAAAAATATCAATTTACCATCTTCACTTATGACAATTCATGCCTGAAATGTTAAATTCATTCTCTGACAAATGTTGAACATTGTTTAGTCACAAGAAAAGTTAGTATCTAGAAAGTTTCATTATACATTTAATTTGCAATCCTAAATGCACACTTCCAAACCTGCCTGCTCTTCGGCCTTACTATAATGAATTAGCAGTAGTACAACAGCAAACTGAACTGCCTCCACATCATTAGTATGAAAAAGCTATCCATATTTAAATGCACACTCTTAAGAAAAACGTTTGGTTGTACCATCTACATTATATGCTAATACTGTATGTTAATATATCATGAAATATACAATTATATATGATCTGTATAATATATATACACACTAAATATTATATGATGTTACTCATTTACCTTAAGAATTTTCACATGGCCTTCCTTTCAGGAACTATTCGCTAAGTCTTAAAATGTCTTCATGTAGTTAATATAAATAATTACAAAGACTTTAAAAAGCAGAATTTTTCAGAATGCCAACAGGCAGCAAATCACTTCAAATTCAGTCTTTTCACAAAACATTTTAAAAGGTTGTGCTTTGGGGCACCTAGGTGGCTCAGTCAGTTCAGCGTCAGACTTCGTCTCAGGTCATGATCTCATGCTTCATGGGTTCAAGCCTCGTGTCAGGCTCTGTGCTGACAGCTCAGAGCCTGGAGCCTGCTTTGGATTCTTTGTCTCCCGCTCTATCTGTCCCTCCTCTGCTTGTGCTCTGTCTCTCTCTCTCTCTCTCTCAAGAATAAACAAACATTAAAAAAAAATTTTTAATGGTTCTGCTTCACTTTAAATTAGTTATGCTGGATGCTAAAGTAGGATTTAATTAAGAAATTTACCTCTTCAGGAACACCATTCTGTCTTCTTAGTTCCATATCCTTCTGCTTAATATCCTTTTCCCAGTTTTCTAAATCTCTCATAAAGTCTTGTAATTCTTCTGCATTTTGTTTCACTTGTAGTTGTAATTCAATTGCTTTATTTGTCGAAGTCATTATGGCCTGCAGAGTTTTGACCAACCAATCTCTGACAAGAATTAAACAAAAATATTTGGTTTATTTTTTTGAAGCTTAGCTAATTACTTTTTACCACTTCATAAATGGTCAAAAAACATAGATAGAGGAGAGCCTAAAGTGATGCTGAAGAAAGAAAACATCAGTGTATCATTTTTTAGATGAATCAATGTTTGCTGAATGAACAAATGAAAAACAGACAAGTCCGGGAGTCGCTGCAATCAATGTAAATGAAAGGCAATGAGGAAATCACTGAAATTAGCAAGTAGCCCATGGTAGCAGACTGTCTGCCCATCTCTAGCTTATAAAGTAATCCTAAGGGCGCCTGGGTGGCTCAGTCGGTTAAGCGGCCGACTTCGGCTCAGGTCACGATCTCGCGGTCCGTGAGTTCGAGCCCCGCGTCGGGCTCTGTGCTGACAGCTCGGAGCCTGGAGCCTGTTTCAGATTCTGTGTCTCCCTCTCTCTGACCCTCCCCTGTTCATGCTCTGTCTCTCCCTGTCTCAAAAATAAATAAAACGTTAGAAAAATAAAAAAATAAATTAATCCTAATTATCTCCTTTACTCCTTTTCAAAATTTATTGAACTTCTGCTATGTGACAGGCCCTGTAAAAACAAGACAAGGTCTTACGTCTAGTGGAGAAGGAAGCAAAATAATCAAGTGCTGAGCAACAAAATATTAGGCTAGGCAGGGTTTCTTAACCTTAGGGCTATCAATATTTTGGGACAGATTATTCTTTGTGGTAGGAGATCTGTCCTACGCATTGTAAGATGGTTGGCAACATCTCTGGCCTCTTCCAACTAGGTAGCGGTATTCCGCCTCCCCTCCAGACTGTGACAAAGTGCTCCAGACATTGTTAAATGTCACCTGGGAGGCATAATTAACTCCTGGTTGAGAGCAACTGTGCTAAATAGAGGTACACAGAGATGCTGTGGGACTGACAACAAAGGACAGGCATAAATCAGATGGTGGGTAGGATGGTGGGTTCAAGGAAAGAGTCCCCAAAGTTGCTGTAACTAGCCAAGCTTCAAACAGGCCAGCCAAGTGATTAACCATGGGGAAGTGGGCAGGCAGACTGAAGGACTAAGAAAGAGAATGATGAGAGAGAAGGCCGAGGTGGCTATGGGACAGATCTTGAAATGCCATGCCATGAGGTCTGAAAGCTATGTGAAAAGTATTATAGTGGGAAAATAAAAGATACATGATGACTGACTCACATAAGGAGTGGGGGAGCAGAGGACTTAACCAGTGTCTTAGATTTCTGGCTTGGGAGCCTGGTTAAATTAGTAGTGCCATTTTGAGTCTGGATCACAATTTTAAAAGGAAAAAAAGGGGGCACCTGGCTGGCTCAGTTGGTGGAGCATGTGACTCTTGATTTTGGGGTTATGAGTTCAAGCCCCACATTGGGTGTAGAGATTACTTAAAAAATTTTTCTTTAGACCTTTAAAAAAAAAAAAAGAAAGAAAGAAAAGGAAAAAGTTTCAGGATTGGAGGACAAGAGGAAAGGCAAATATCTCAGTTTGAGATATGCTGAACTGGGTGCTTATGGAAGATCAGGATATAACCAGTAGGTAGTTATAGGTAGTCACACAGGGCTAGAGATACAAATTTGAGTGTCGTTAGCATAAAGGTGGAAACTGCAATCATGGATTTGGACATGCTTAATCACTGTGACTACAGGTTTGGGTGGGGAGGGACTGGAACCTGGAAAACACTATCATTTGGGGAACAAGCAGAGGAAGAGATGCCAACACACACAGGAAAAACTAGGCAGCAACAACTAGAGAGTTGGTAGGAAAACTTGGGCGAGTAATTTCACCGAATAGAATTCTTAAGAGTTCCAGGTGAGAGAGGTTAGCAGTGCCAAATGACACAAAGATCATCTAAGAGTAATGAAAGTGCATTATATTTGGTCATGTAAAGATTTATTAAGAATTTTATTGAGATTTAAAGAAAAAGTGGAAATAAAATGAGATGCTGAGTAAATGAGATTATATTGGGATTATCGTGATTCTGTAATAATCTAAGATTGCTCAGGAGTATAGTCTGGCGAAGAGAAACAAGATAAGATCTAGGAAAAAGGGTGAGTGATGGGACAAAGTTCCCAAAAAGGTGGGAGGGGACTCAAAGCTTAAGAGGAGTGGGGGAGTAGAAAGGGAGAGAGAGAAATTAGAAAAATTAGTTTTCTAACGGTTGCAAATGCAGATAGGTCTTCTGACCCCTAGCCTGGCCCCAGAACCTAAACTAAGTTTAAGATTCTTTTCAGGCAGTGCCCATGTTTGATCACATATGTAGATCTCATTTAAAAAAATAAAGCGAAACCAGTATAGTGCTTTGCTGGGGGCTCAAAAATAGGAATAAAGCCGCAGCAAGCCACTGTGATGCTGCAAAGCGTCGAAACCCTTTTCCATTTCATTCATCACCTCTGCTGCTCCCTCAGGCGCAATGGCTCCCAACGGTACCTGCGACGAGGCTCGAGTCGGAGCAAGCACCCAGAAACTTCCAGCGCGGGGCGTATCGCTTTTACACTCAATATCCGAGCGAACACTGCACACCGACGCCGACAGGGGGCGTGCCCCACCGCAGTTCTCTCGGGAGAGTGGGTCTGCGGTCCGACCACCGCAAACCCGCCCAGTACCCCGGGCAGCCGGGGTGGAGGGACGGTCAGCAGGGCAGGTCGTCCAGACCCGGGCGCGCCGAGCAAGCCCCTTCCGGAACGCTCACCCGGGACGCCGCTACCCTGGACACCGCCGCGCCCTCGCCGCCCACCCTCACGCCCTCACGCCCTCCGCCTCACCCGGGACCACGGCCGCGCGCCTCCTTCGAGCCACGCGACCCCAAAAGCCCCGTCGGCTGCCAAAGCCGGCGATAACGACAAGGCCAGCTCACCTCACCAGGCCGTTACTGCCCGCAAGGCCGGCATCCCAGGCTCGCAGCAACTCACGCCGAGCCCCGCCTTCCTGAGCTTTCCCACAAGACCTCGCGTGCCGTCGCCCCGCCCCCTGGCGTCCGGGCGGAGCATGCGCAGAAGGTCAGATACAGTGCCCGGTTCTTCTCAGGGTACAATTAGAGAATTGACAGGTGCGTTAAAGCCGAATCAGACGCCTTGCCTGCTTCCAATATAACTAAACTTCACGGGAGATAACCCCCAAACTGCAGAGTCACCCTGACTTGTTCCGATTGCCAAAATAATAACTCCTTGACTATTTCCTTGGACTCCCCTCAAGATGATTTCATCCTGAATATTTGCCCTGCGGGTGTCTATAGGTCACGACCTTTGTAAGTACGATAATCATCTGAGAAAGTTACTGTTTCTCTATCTGAACAGACTGTGAAATCTTGTAACTCTGACAAATGTGCAAGGTTGTTTTGTTTTGCTTCCTGTAAGTACTTGTATTTGACAAACCAATTCTTCAGTCTGCCTCTCTTCACCTTTGCGAGTAAACTCTGCTTTTCTAAGTGTATCTGACTCTGAGTCTTTCTTGGTCGTGTGTCAGTACTAAGGTTTCTCTTTAGAGTGCCCTGGCTTACAAAGAAGAAAGAATGTGAACCTTTTAACATTTCTTGCGTTTGCTTCCTGTGTGAGTGAGCTTTCTTTCATTTTCAGGACAACTCTAAAATTGTAAGACAAAAATAATTTCAAAAGTCCATGAAAACAAACGGAAGCAAAGAAACCTGTCAGTTCGAAACAACTCAGTGATCTCAGACATTAGCCTCAAAATCCAGTTCAGTGGCTCTCAGGCTTGACTGAACTTTGAAATCATCTATGGAGCGTTTAAAAAAAAAAAAAAATCTTATTTCTAGATTTTGTCCCCAGAGATTCTGATTTAATTAGTGCAGCCAGAGAATCCTGATTTTTTAAAGCACAGGATACAATTGTTCATTTAAGACTGGGAGCCACTAATCCAGATAATCATCAATGAAAACCCACCCTGGGGTCCTCTCTTACAAGGGCAGATCATTAGCTCATCTTTCCAACTGTATATTTATATAGTATCTTTGTATTTTCACATCATAATAGTCAAATCATCGAGTGTATCATCAACATATTTACTAATGAAATGATCCTTTTGGTTTTGTGTTTTTAATTATAATAAATCATTTTAAAACAGATATTGATTTATGGATGTTCTTAACAAAAGCAATCTATTTTTTTAAATGAATTCTACCAGAGTCAATTGAGATGAGAGGGATGGGGGCTGCTGGCTCCTTTAGTAAAACCTCATAGACCCTTGGGTGAATCCTCCCTCCTATTTTTCTTCCTCTCAAGTCACATAATAGACAATTTCTTAGTGAGTACAGAAGCAAAGTGAAAGGAGTTAAATCAAATGGTCTTGAGGGCTTTTGCTACCTAATTCTGAGGCTCACATTGTTCTACCAAAAACAGCTATGCCTGTAGTGACCGCCTTCTCTCTTGTGAGCCCAGACATGGGCCATTGTAAGTTCTTTTCTAGAGTGCAGACTTCCCCACTTCTGTTGACATGTCTTCAAATAGTTTTCAACAAGGTTGGTAAATTATGCTTTTATGCCTCATTAATTAATTTCTTTTTAGGGAAAACAAACCCCAGTCATCTCAGTTGCACTTATTGTTAATATCTGAATAGTCACTTTCAAAAAGGTGTCTCTATGTGTTCTATATGTTGAATTTCTAATAGTGGAAGTATATATAAATGTTTATTATTGCAAGAGTAAAATGCTGCAATTAATGATTATGAATGGTGTTAATTTTGTCAATGGTGTTAATGTCTGAAAAAATTATTGACATCTTCAAAATAGCTAAATAAGGAAACACTCTGAAAGTTAATACGAATCTTAAGAAAAGGAATACTAGAGGCTCCTGGGTGGCTCAGTTGGTTAAGCGTCCAACTCTTGATTTCAGCTCAGGTCATGATCTCACAGTTCATGAAGTAGAACCCCACATCAGGCTCTGCGCTGACAGTGTGGAGCCTGCTTGAGATTCTCTCCCTTGCTCTGTCCCTTGTGTGCTCTCTCTCTCTCTCTAAAAAATAAATAAAACAATTTATGTATGGGGTTTAATTGCATGTGAGATAAAGCCCAGTATAAGAGTAGCTTAAACATGAGAGAATATTTCTCTCTCAAATAAAATAAGACTGAATATGAGCAATCCAGGGTTGGTATTTGTCACAGACTTTGAGTCTGGAGTTCTCTCTTGTCCAGCAAGAGAGTGGATGCAGAATTGAATATGAAAGAGGCTAATGTCTGGGAGGAGACAAGAGTCCCCCACAGAGGTTTCATCTCCATATTTATTGAGCTCTCAAGATCTTACATACATGGTGAATGTGAAGCAAACTATCAGATAGTAATCATTAACTCATATAAGAAGCAAAGGGCCTGGGGGCAAGTGGAGTTTGTGATCAGGTACATTGGTGTCAGATGGAAAGGAATTTTACTCATGATCCCATTACAGTATCTCGCTACCTAGCCTCGGGTGCTTTTGCCCCATGGTGGTGGCTTTCTGCCCTAAGCTTTTTCCTAACCCATTTATGTAAGTAGAACCTATTTCTCCATAGATATGATAATTTCAGTGTCAGACCCAGGCACCTTCGACCTTATGGCTCCATCATCTTCAGCATATGGCTTCCCTGGTGGCTCAAGATGGATGCTTAAGCTCCAGCCATCATATCTGCAATCCAGACAGCAGGAAGGGGCAGAGTGGGAATAGTGGCCTTTAAGAACACTCCTTTTTCCATGCCACTGGCCAGGAATTAGACACATGTTCACTCCTGGCTGCAAGAGAAGTTTTTACTCTTGGAAGTCATGTTGCTCATCTAAAAACAATTCAGGAAAAACAAGAGGAGAGCAGATATTGAAGGGAAATTAGTAACCTCTATCATAGGCCTTCATAAGTATTCTTTGAAAGAATGACAAACACATAAATGAGTCAATACTGCTAGAAATCCAAGCTCACTCTAGCCAGAGGAAAAGGGTTAAATTTTGTAACCCTGTTCTGCTACCTACTAAGAATGTGGCTTAACCTAAGCCTTAGTTGCCCAGGTAAAATTAAAATGGTAAAGATAGAAATAACTAATAGACTGAGCAAAATGTATGTAAAAACCCAACCTAGCACAGTCTGGGACAGCTTGAGATCTTAAATATTAATTCCTGCCCCTCCCTCCTTAGCAAAGCTAAGATCCAGACCCTGGGATGTGATCACTCCTACATTTCTGACTCTGTCTCCTACTTGACTGCCTGGAATACCTCTGAAGAGGTCTGTAAGGAGGATGAGTACTAGGCACCAGTAGATGAACGTTAAGGTTAATCACAGGGAACATGAGCTACCTCTCTTCATGAAAAATGAAATCTGTGTAATAAGCGAGACAGGTAAGCATTATCGTAAGTAATAAGCATATTATACTTTTTACCTCACAACGTGATGGTAATATTATCCCCATCATACCAGTGAGGAAACTGATCTGAATAATTAAGAAATTTGCCTAGACAGCAAGCAAATGACAGGGTTTGGTGAGGTACCTGGCCATTCTGACTTCAGAGCCAGCACCTATGACCACCGTGTTCTACTGACTCACTGTCTTGTTCATTTGACTGTTAGCTCCCCTGAGGAAGGACAAGATGAGGCCCTGTTTCATCCATCTGAATTTTAACTTGCCTGAGGTATTCCTTCATACCTGGCATTTTCCTAGCATCTGTGACCTACATCATCTGTTTACAGGTAAGAACTCTCTTTTTATCTCTCTTTATCTCCCCCTCCTCCCTCACTTTGGTCAACTCCCACAACCACAGAAGCTACACCCAGAAGCGTCCTTACGTTCCTTGTGGATGTGGTCAAGGGGGCTGGTTACAAGAGCTAGGGATCACCAGTCTCCATTTACCGGACCCCATAATCTATGTGCAATGCTCCTTCCAATCTTTGGTTTTAGACTTTATTTTTTTAATAGAAGCTTTAGGGTTCCAATAAGCTGAGAGGAAGGTACCGAAATTTCCCATATACCTCCTGCCCACACATACCTAGCCTCTCTCATTATCAATATCAGTCATCAGAATAGTGCAATTTTTTACCAAAGATGAACTTAACATTGACACATCACAGGCACCCAGAGTCTTAACTTAGTTTAACTAAGACCCAGAGTCTAACTTTAGTTTAACTAAAGGTTCACTCTTAGTACTGCACAGTGGGTTTGGAAAAATTTATAACAACAATACATTCATCATTGTATCATACAGAATATTTTCACTGTCCTAAAAATCCTCTGTTATATGTCTATTCATCCCTCCCCACTACCTGCAACTCTGGGAACGACTGGTCTTTTTTATTGTCTCCATAGTTTTCCTTTTTCCAGAATGTCATATACTTGGAATCATACAGATGTAGCCTGCTCATATTGGCTTGTTTTCACTCAGTATAAAGAATTTTAGGTTCCTCCATGTTTTTTTGTGGCTTGATAACTCATTTCTTTCTAGCGCTGAATAATATTCTATTGCCTGGATGGACCACAGTTTATCCATTCACCTACTGAAGAGCATCCTGTTTGCTTCCAAGTTTTGGTAATTATGAATGCAGCTGCTATAAACATTCACATGCATGTTATTGTGTGGACATAAGTTTTCAGATCCTTTGGGTAGATACCAAGAAGAATAATTGCTGGATCATATGGTAAGAGTATGTTTCGTTTTGCGAGAAATTGCCAGACTGTCTTCCAATGTAACTGTCCATTTTGTGTTCCCACCAGTAATGAGTGAGAGTTCCTGTTGCTTCACATCAGTACCAGCGTTTGGTGTTGTCAGTGTTCCAGATTTTGGCCATCGAATAGGTCTATAGTGGTGTCATGTTGTTTTAATCTGCGTTTCCCTGATGACATTTGATGTGGAGCATCTTTTCATATGCTTATTTGCCATCTGTATATCTTCTTTGGGGCGGTGTTTGTTATGGTCCCATTTTTTAATTGAGTTGTTTTCTTATTGTTGAGTTTTAAGAGTTCTTTGTATATTTTTTTTTTAGTTGTTTTTTTTTTTTTAACGTTTATTTATTTTTGAGACAGAGAGAGACAGAGCACGAATGGGGGAGGGTCAGAGAGAGGGAGACACAGAATCTGAAACAGGCTCCAGGTTCCGAGCTGTCAGCATAGAGCCCGACGCAGGGCTCGAACTCACGGACCGCGAGATCGTGACCTGAGCCGAAGTTGGCCGCTTAACCGACTGAGCCACCCAGGCGCCCCTCTTTGTATATTTTAGATAACAGTCTATTATCAGATGTGTATCTTGCAAATATTTTTTCCTAGTCTGTAACTTCTCCACCAATGCTCTTGCTACTGTTTTTCACAGAGCAGACGTTTTTAATTTTAATGAAGTATAGCTTATCAACTTGTCTTTCATGAATCATGTCTTTGGTATTGTATCTAAAAAGGCATCACCATACCCAAAGCCATCTAGGTTTTCTCATATGTTATCTTCTAGGAGTTTTATGGTTTTGTGTTTTACATTTAGATCTATGATCCATTTAGAGTTAACTTTGGTGAAGGGTATGAGACCTTTGTTTAGACTGATGTTTTTTACATGTAGATGTCTAGTTGTTCCAGAATCTTGTTGAAAATATCTTAACTCCATTCTATTACCTTGGCTCCTTTGTAAAAATCATTGGCAATATTTATGCAAGGCTATTTCTGGGCTCCCTATTCTGTTCCATCGAACTAGTTGTCTTTTCTTTCACCAAACACCACACTGTCTTGATTACTGTAGCTGTATAGTAAGGCTTGAAGTCGGGTAGCATAGTCCTTCAACTTTGTTCTTCGCTTCCAATATTGTGTTGGCTCTTCTGTGTCTTTTGCCCCTCCATATAAAGTTTAGAATTGATTTGTCAATACCTATAAAATAATTTGCTGGGATTTTGATTGGGATTCCGTTGAATCTATAGATCAAGTTGGGAAGAATTGACATCTTGACAATATTGAATCTTCCTATCTGAACATGGAATATCTATCCCTTTACTTATTTTTACATCTTATTCATCAAAATGTTTTAAGTTTCTTCATAAAGATCTTATATTTTGTCAGGTTTATACTTATTTCATTTTGGGGGGTGCTAATGTAAATGGTATTTTGTTTTTCATTTCAAATTCTACTTATTCATTGCTGGTATATAGGAAACCAACTTACTTTTATATATTAACCTTGTATCCTTTAACCTTGCTATAAGCACTTATTAATTCCAAGAGGTTTTTTGTTGAGTCTTTCAGATTTTCTACATAGATGATCATGTCATCTGTGAATAAAGATAGTTTTATGTCTTCTTTTCCCAATAAGCATACCTTTTACTTCCTTTTCTTGCCATATTGCATTAAAAAGAGTATTGTGTTGAAAAAGGGTAGTGAGAGGGGACATTTTTGCCTTGTACCTGATTTTAGTGGGAAACTTTCAAGTTTCTCAGTATTAAGTGTGATGTTAGCTGTAAGTTTTTTGTATATTTTTTAAATCAAGTTGAGAAAGTTTCCTCTTTTTCCTAGTTTACTGTGAGCTTTTATTATGAGTGGGCATTGGATTTTGTCAAATGCTTTTTTTGCACCTATTAATATGATCATGTGATTTCTCTTTTTTAGTCTGTCGATGTGCTAGATTATATTAATTGATTTTTGAATGTTGAACCAGCCTTGGATACCTGGAATAAATTCTACTTGGTCACAAGTATAAATCACAAGATTTATATAATTCTTTTTATACTTTTTTTTTGGATTCTATTTACTAATTTTTTTTTGAGGATTTTTACATCTATGTTCATGAGATATATTGGTCTGTAGTTTTCTTTTCTTGTAATGTCTTTGTCTGGTTTTAGTATCAGCATAATGCTGACCTCATAGAATTACTTAGGAAGCATTCCCTCTTTTTCTATCCTCTGAAAGAGATTGTAGAAAATTGGTTAAATTTCTTCCTTACCTATTTAAAAAAATTCACCAGGAAACCCATCTGGACCTGGTCCTTTCTCTTGTGGAAGGTTATTAATATTATTACTTCTTTAATAGATATAGGCCTATT
This sequence comes from Panthera pardus, assembly GCF_024362965.1. NCBI lineage: Eukaryota > Metazoa > Chordata > Mammalia > Carnivora > Felidae > Panthera > Panthera pardus. The sequence continues at coordinate 67,118,549 of NW_026526991.1, read as the reverse complement.
CACATCATCTATTATTTCTTATGTCTTTCAAGGAAGTCATTCATTTCATCTAGGTTATCGAATTTATGAGCATAGAGTTGTTCATAGTATTCCTTTATTATCCTTTTAATTTCCATAGAATCTGTGGTGTTGTTCTTCTTTCATTTTGATATTAATAATTTGTGTCCTTTCCTTTTTTCTTGGTTAGCCCAGCTAGAGGCGTATCAACTTTTTTGATCTTTTCAAAGAACTTTTAGTTTCATTGATTTTCTCTATTGGTTTCCTATTTTCAATTTAATTGGTTTCTGCTCTAATTCTTATTATTTATTTTCTTCTACTTATGTTGTACTTAATTTTCTCTTCTTTTTCTAGTTTCCTAAGGTGGAAACTTAGATAATTTATTTTAGATCTCTCTCCTTTTCTAATATATGCATTAAATGCTATAATTTTTCCTCTAAGCACTGCATCTCACAAATTCTGGTAAGTTGTATTGTCATTTTCATTTCAAAATATTTTAAATTTTGTCTTGAGATTTTTTTTCCTTGACTCGTGTTATTTAGAAGTGTGTTATTTAATGTCCATGTATTTTAGGGTTTTCCAGTTATCTTTTGTTATCTTTTGAGAGCAGACATTGTAGGATTCTATTCTTCTGAATTTGTTAAAGAGTATTTTGTGAGCCAGAATGTGGTCTATCTTGGTGAATGACCCATATGAATATGAATATTGGATGAAATAGTTTATGGATGTCAATGATATTCAATGTTGATTGATGGACAGTTTAACTGTTCTTAGTGATTTTCTGCCTACCAGATCTGTCTGCTTCTGAGAACAAGATATTCACATCTCCAACTATGATACTGGACTCATCTGTTTCTTCTATTTTATCAGATTTTGCCTCTTGGAATTTCATGCTCTGTTGTTATATGCATACACATTAAGAATTGTTACATCTTCCAGGTGCCTAGGTGGCTCAGTAGGTTAAGTGCCTTGACTCTTGATTTCAGTTCAGGTCATGATCTCATGGTTTGTGGGTTTGAGCCCCACTGCCCAGGATTCTCTCTCTCTCCCTCTCTCTCTGCCCCTCCCCCACTCGTGCATGCTCTTTCTCTCTCTCTCTCTCTCTCAAAATAAATAAACATTTTAACAAATACAAAGAATTGTTATATCTCCTTGGAGAGTTGACTCCTTTATCGTTATGTAATGCTCTTTTTTTTTCCCCTGATAACTTTCCTTACTTGAAGTCTAGTCTGTCTGAAATTAACATAGTGATGCCTGCTTTCTTTTGATTAGTGCTAGCATGGTATTTTTTTCTCTATCCATTTACTTTCTATCTATGTGTGTCTTTATATTTGAAGTTGGTTTCTTGTAGACAACATATAATTGATTCTTGTGGGGTTTTTTTAATGTTTTATTTATTTTTGAGGGTGGGAGGGGCAGAGAGAAAGGGACAGAGGATCCAAAGAGGGCTCCATGCTGCCAGTGCAGAACCAGATGCAAGGATCAAACTCACTAAGCATGAGATCATGACCTGAGCTGAAGTCAGAAGCTTAACCGACTGAGCCACCCCGCTTTGATCCACTATGACAATCTCTTTTATTTGTTGCACTTAGACCACTGACATTCAAAGTGACTATTGATATAGTTGAATTAATATGTACCATATTCATTACTGTTTTCTATTTGTTGTCCTAGGTCTTTGTTCCTATTTTTGTTTCCCATTCTTTTTCTGGCTTTTATGCTCTTTTTAAAAAAAAAAATTTTTTTACATTTATTTATTTTTGAGAGACAGAATGCCAGCAGGGGAGAGGCAGAGAGAGAAGGAGACATAGAACCTGAAGCAGGCTCCAGGCTCTGAGCCTGGCTTTTATATTCTTAATTGAGCTTTTCATGTGATTCCATTTTTTTCTCCTTTCTTAGTAGATCCATTATATTTCTTTTTTTTTTTTTTTTACTTTTTTAAATCATTATCCTAGATTTTGCAATATACATTTACAATATTAATCCATATCCACTTTCAAATAACACTATGCCACATCATGGGTAATTGGAGTACCTTATACTAACAAAATAATTCTAATCCCTTCCTCTCATCCCTTGTACCTGTTATTAATTTCATTTACATGTAAGGATAAATATATACATATATATCCATAATACATATATGTATACAAGTATACATAAGTATGTGTGTGTGTGTGTGTATATATATATATATATATGCATAATATATGTGATAGAACACATTATTGCTGTTGTTATTTTGTATATGTGCAGCCAAAGTGAGCACTTGCTACTGTTATTCTGAACAAACTGTTGTCTTTTAGAGAAATTAATAATAAGAGAAATAAAAGTTTTTACTTATCTTCACGTTTCACTTCTTCTTTTCCTTCTCTCCAAAGAACTTCTTTTAGGGGCGCCTGGGTGGCGCAGTCGGTTAAGCGTCCGACTTCAGCCAGGTCACGATCTCGCGGTCTGTGAGTTCGAGCCCCGCGTCAGGCTCTGGGCTGATGGCTCGGAGCCTGGAGCTTGTTTCCGATTCTGTGTCTCCCTCTCTCTCTGCCCCTCCCCCGTTCATGCTCTGTCTCTCTCTGTCCCAAAAATAAATAAAAAACGTTGAAAAAAAAAAAATCAAAGAACTTCTTTTAAAAATTTTTGTTTAATTAAGAAAGTCTTTGGGGCACCTGTCTGGCTCAGTCAGAAGAGCATGTGACTCTGATCTCAGGGTTGTAAGTTTGAGCCCTACATTGGGTACAGATGTTACTTAAAAATAAAGTCTTCAAAAAAAAAAAAAAAAAAAGACAGTCTTTATCTCTCCTTCCATTTTGAAGAATAATTTTTCAGGGTCCAGAATTCTAGGCTGGTGGGTTTTTTCCTGTCAACATTTTAAATATTTCACATTATTCTCTTCTGGATTGCATGGTTTCTGAGGGGAAATCAGATGTAATTCTTATCTTTGTTCCTCTGTAGGTAAGATTCCCCCCACCCCCGGCTTCTTTCACAATTTTTCTTTAAGTTTGATTTTCTATAATTTGAATATGATATGTCAAAGTAGAGTTGGGTTTTTTTGACATTTATTCTGCTTGGTGTTTTCTGAAATTTCTGGATCTCTGGTGTCTGTCATAATTGGGGGAAATTCTCAGTCATTATTGTTTCAAATATTTCTTTTGTTCCTTTCTCCCTTTCTTCTCCTTCTGGTATTCTCATTATGTGTATGTTACACCTTTTGTAGTTGTCCTACAGGCCTTGGATATTTGTCTTGGATGTTTTTCAGCCTTTGTTCTCTTGCATTTTGGTTTGGGGGATTCTTTTGAGCTATCCTCAAGCTCAGAGATTCTCTCCTCAAATGTGTTCAGTCTGCTAATAAGCCCATCAAAGGTATTCTTCATTTCCGTTACAGTGTTTTCATCTCTAGAATTTCTTTTCGGTTCTTTCTTAGGCTTTTCATTTCTCTGCTTACATTTTGCCCATCAGTTCTTGCATGCTGTCTACTTTATTTATTATAGCCCTTAACATATTAATCAGTTGCTTTAAATTCCTTATCTGATGATTCCAACATCCCTGCCATGTCTGTTTCTGATGTTTGCCCTATAGCTTCAAATTATGTTACTTTGCCTTTTGGTATGCTTTGCTGATTGCCAGGCTTGGTAAATAGGCCTTTAGTAACGTGATGGTGAGGTGTGGGGAGAGGGGAAACGTCCTACAATGATTGTGGCTGAGTCTTTTAGTGAGCCTGTGCCTCTGGATTGAGAATTTCACAAGTGTTTCTCAGAAGTTTTTTTTCTCCCCCTTTGTGTGTGAGAGGATGGCTAAAGTGGGTTGATTTGGGTATTTCCCTTCCCCAGATCAGTTAGGCTCTAATAATATTTCAGCAGGTTAGCCTCTGGCTAACAAGTTTCCCCCAAAGGCAGGCTTTGTTAAGGACAGAGTGCTCTAGTTATTTCAAAATGATTCCACCTCTCCTCCCTATGCCAGAAGCCCAAGGGGGTTTCTCTCTGATACACTCTATGGGACCTGGCGGAACTCCAAGAGGTAAATCTCACAGTACTGTGGCATCCCCCTGTGACTGGGTTCCTGGAGTTTTTAACTCTCAGAGTAGTCTGTACTGCCTCTCCATCAGGCAATTCATCAGTTGCAGTTCAGATTTTCCTGTCTTGTCACTGCCTTCTGCAATGGTTTCTGCCTGAGAGTCTCCGCCCCAGTAAGCTGTCTTTCCAAACTTATTCCAATCTTTATTTGCCTGACTTTCCAATCTTAAGGACATCTGTTTGCCTGTGTCCTCTCCTCTCTTCCAGATCCAAGAAGGGTTGTTGCTATTTCAGTCTGTTCAGCTTTGTATTTGTTGGTAGGCTGGGGTAGTAACTTCCAGGCTCCTTATATGTGGAACCAGAAGCCATAAGTACACTCCTTCCACTCTTCCCGTTACAAATCCACCAGGAAGAACTTCCTTCCCCTGTTGGCTAGAGAGACTTGGTGAGTCCTCAAGGACTTAGAGATACCGCATTCCCACACCATCCTGAAGAGACACTGAAGCCAGCAGCATCACTCCCAGCCCTGCTCCAGGGAAAAGGCAGGGAGGGAGACAGACACTTGGGTGGGGTCACGTACAAAGAAGGGACAGATTTCAGGTTTTCTTAATGACTTTAATTGGAGACTCGAATGCTGTAAACCATCATTCAAACCTAGTTCTGTGAGACAGTATCTGGTTCTCCCTGAGGTCAGGGAGAAATGTGAAACTGAGGTTGGAAGAGGGAGTCCCACTCTCCCTGGTCTTTAATTCCAGAGTAAAATGATGGCTGCTGGATAAGCCCTTAAAATAACTGTTAATGCCACCAAGCTGTAAATTCTTTGTTCTGATGCAAAATCTTCTTCCTATTTGGGGGACCCTTTCACAAAATATGTGGGGTCAAAATATACCTCTGCACCCGCACTAAACAAGTAGAATGCTTCTTGATGCAGGCACTGAGCTGGCTGCAAAAACACCCAGGCCCGGAGAAGTTCACTCCCTCCCAGGTTCACTCACAGTGCCAACCCATTATCCTCTCCATCAGGCATCAGCGTTCTCCCAGGCCCTGTTCTGAGAGGATATAGCCCTAGAAAAGACCAAACGGCCACTGCTTAATTTCCATGACCAGAGTCCTTTGAGGCCCCGACATAGGGCTGAACTTCAGTTTGCAAAGCTGTGTACGATAACAGCCGTTACAGTGACCTTAAATTTTTATCTGCTGTTCTTCTTAAGAACAATTGAAAACACCTTCACGGTGACGACACCGTCAGGTTTGCCCTCTCACCAACCCCCCCAAAAAGGAAAGGGGGAAAACTCCTTCCCTTTACATTCAAAGGAAACATGAGGCCTAGAGACATCAAGGACTTGTCTCCACCAGGGCAAAGGGCTATGGAGGGCTCCCATCTTCTCTGTCTGGACTCTATTTCCAAAATGCTACAGCACAAAGATTTGACAGTTTCTCTGCATTTTTCTTACTTGTTTCTTTTCCCTCTTTCCCGTAAGGGCATTTTTAGACTTGGGAATCCCCCCTCCAGTCTTCCCCATCCTCCTCCAGCCCAGAGCAGATAGCACCTGAGTCTTGCAAGAGCTCCCACTGTCCTCATGCCCCTGTCTGGCTCCAAGCTCTATTGGGTGGAAGATACCACATAGGCTGTGGCGATGTATTTCTTGCCATTTCCATAGGTGGACTTGTCCCACGTATAGGTCTGGATGGCCAAGGGGTATCCACCCAGGCTTAACTGGCACCTGTGGGGAAAGACGGCCAAGTCAGAGGGGCCCATCACATCTCTCCGCACCCATCCCCTGCCTAGGAAGATCAAGCCCGACCCATGCAGAAGGGCTCCACCCAGACTTGAACAGCCTTTAAGAGACCTGCCACAGCTTTATTTCAGCCACTACCTCCAGCACAAGCAGCCCTTCAAAATCTGTGCCTTATTTTCTATCTTCTTAAAGAACACTGCTCCTCATCTCCTCCAGAACAGTATTATTCTAAAATCTCAGACTCTAGGGCTGAGCCCCCCAGAAATGAAATGTCTTGTTAGGGTTTTAGAAGTAGTAGGACCCCAAATCCTCAAATGTTGGAATGCATGGGGCCCCGTGGTTTCTAGCTATACTCTCTGGGATGTCAGGTTCCCACTAGGAGCCTTGGGTGCCAAAGAGAGAGGCTCAGGGTGCCAGGGCAGCTCCATTTTCTCACTGTTTTATTTTTTTTAATGTTTATTTTTAAGAGAGAGAGAGAGAGAGAGAGCAGGGGAGGGGCAGAGAGAGAGGGAGACAACGAATCCAAAGCAGGCTCCAGGCTCCGAGCTGTCACCACAGAGCCCGACACGGGGCCCTAATCCACAAGCCTTGAGATCCTGACCTGAGCCAAAGTCAGACACTTAACCGACTGAGCCACCCAGGCGCCCCTCACTGTTTTATATAGGAAGGTTCTGCATAAGATTTCACGTGGTGGTTCTGCTGCTAAGGTAAAGTTTGGCAACCACCAGTCTTTTTTTTTTTTTTAATGTTGATTTATTTATTTTGAGAGAGAGCATGCATGTGCATTAGCAGGTAGGGGCAAAGAGAGAGAGAGAGAGAGAGAGAGAGAGAGAGAATCCTAAGCAGGCTGCTCGCTGTCAGTGCAGAGCCTAATGTGGGGCTCAATCCCACGAATCGTGAGATCATGACCTGAGCTGAAATCAGACGCTTAACCGACTGAGCCACTCAGGTGTCCCTGGCAACCACCAGTCTTATCTAACAACTCCATTTCACAAGTGAGAAAACCGAGGTCCAGAAGGGTGATTTGTCGGAGCCACAGAGTCACAGAACCCAGCTCTCCCGACGGTCCTGGCTGAGGATGACGTGTGGCCCCAGCCTGCTCCCCGGGCCTGGCCGGCCCAGTACTTACACTTTGCCAGGCCTGGCAATGAAGCACAGGGAGTAGAGCGCAAACTCAAACTCAGGGCTGCTGCCGATGAAGGCTGAGCCCACTTCCTTGTAGTAGCCGTCCCAGTTGAACTGCATGGCTAACACGTCGGGGTAAGAATCCCACTGTGGAGAGTAGCAGAGAGGGCCTGGTGAATACCGCAGAGTGGGGTCTGACAGAGACGTGGCAAACGATAGCAGCCGGCCAAGATTTGGCGATGGCCCGTCTGAGTTTTCTGGGGAGGCTGGCTTCTTCACGTCGACCAAGGAGACAGTCTGGCCCGCTAAGGTGTCGGCACCCTCCGTCTGGAGCTGCCAGTGTGCATCTCCCAGGGAGGCCAGAGCCAACATTCCTGTGACTGACAGCCGGAGCTCTGTTTCTTGTGGCCATTACGTGTGGAGGAGGACAATGTATTGCCCCCAAATTATTTCCTGGCACAGGGCAGCAAAGATTTCTTTTTTATAAAATGTAAGGGGTTGAACTCAGACTAGCCAGGCTGAAACTTCCAGCCAAGGCCACCTTCTAAGGAAATTCAGGCAGGGGGTAATGGCACATCTTTGAGAGCGGTCTTCCCCGCCCTGAGAATCCTCCCCTCCCCTCAGCCTCGCATCCAGAGATGGTGCTGTCTGCCTCCTGCCCTCTGCAGTCTGGAGCCTTCAGTGTTTAGAAGGGAATCTCGGGGTCCCAGCTGCCTAAACGTGCTCTCCAGCAGATAAGGAAGTCATATTCACAATCCCCACTAGGTGGCCAATGAGAGTCACGGTGAGAGGCAAGTCTGGCTATTTGGAGTGCAGAGTGAGGGCAGGAAGTCTGACTACTCATAAGGCTTCTTCAGCTCTTGGGGTCATCACTCAGTACTCACAGGGCCGTCATAGATGTGACTGTAATAGTCAACCAGGCCCTCCTTCTCTTGCATGTAGAAGCGGATCCAGTTATGGAAGCCAGTGACTTTGCCTTTTTTGACTTCACCTATAATAAAGAGTTCAAGGTGGGTGATCTGGGCCTCCCCTCCAACCCCTACGGCCCCTCCCATGCCGAGGCTGTCCCCCTTCTTCAGGCTTTGGCTTGTAGCATGCACACCTGCTCAATCCCTTGCCCTGACTTCCCAGCATCCCACACATCCCTAACTCTCACCTAGGAAAGCCTCCCCCCCAACCCTTTCAGCTCAAGCTCTTGGGAGGATTCCTCCTCCTGGCTGGCCCTGGTGATCAATCTGGATACTCCTCTCAGCCATTTCCCCAGGAGCAAGCCAAACCTGGTGGGAGCTTCATGGGGTGGGACAGTGGGGAGAAAGCCCATGGCCCTCTTGGAAAGCAGAGGACCATCCAGAGGTAGACGGTCATACCCCCCAAACACATCTCCCTTCCTATGTGTGCCTTTGGGGAGCCCCAGTATCTGGTCTCCTTTCCTCTCCAGATACTCCAGAAGAGACCGTTCTTCAAAAACGGCTCCTCAGACGTGTCCCTCCCCGTTAGCTGGCTTGGCTGCCGATTCATCAGTGCCCAATGCCATCCTACTCCTGAGGGAAGCTCTCTTCCTTCCTCCAACTCTTTCTTTCCAAGCAGAATAATCTCACCTGAGAAGACATGTTCAAAGCCACTTGAGTCTTCCTCTCCATTGCCTCTTGAATAGAGCCCAAACCACATGTTCTTCAAGTCACTGACAAACTCTTGTTCCGAGCTGTAGCGGTCTGCGGAGAGGAACACGGAGGACTCAGGAGAGGAGAAGGTGGGACCAGGTCCTGGGAAGCAGGGAAGGGTCGCCTGCTCCAGCACATCAAGAGACACACAGGTTCAACCATCAAATATGTATTCAGTTGTGTATTCAATAACTATCCACAGTGCCTCTGTTCTGTGCCAAGCCAGATAAAGCCTGAGGATCCAGCAGGGAAAGGCAAGGACAAGATCCTTGCCTTCATGGTTTCCGTTCCAGTGAAGAGACAAATATTAAACAATATGATAGAAAATAAGTGCCATAAAGAAAATAAAGCAGAGCATCCCATGATGACTGGAGGTGGGGTGGGGGTAGGGGGCTCTTCTAGAAAAGAAGGTCAGAAAGGCTTCTCAGAGAAGGTAGCACTAATCAGAGACCTGAAGGAGTCAGCCATGTGAAACCAGGGGGAGAGATTCTTCCACGTAGAGGGAGCAGCAGGTACAAGGCTCTAAGATGACTTGGGCTTCGTGTTCAGAGCGAAGAAAAAGTCAGTGTGGCCGGAGCATAGTGGGCTGCAGGGGAGAGTGGTAGGAGAGGCAGTCTGAGAGGTAGGCAGCAGCCCCCCACACAAGCCATGGCAAGAAAGCTGGGTGTCACCAAAAAGTAATTGTACAAAAATATTTTAGACGTACCGAGTACGTTCTATGTGCCTGAAATGTTTTAAGTGCTTTCAGTCCGCACACTGACGGTTCACATAAGGTTGATACTAATTATCCCCAATTTAGAAATGAGGAAATCGAGGCAGATCTAGGCTATGTAACTCACACAAGATCACGCAGTTAATGACCGGTAAATATGGCCCGTGAGCTCACGCGATCGTTACCTACGGCAACTGGTCTCTCGACTCTTTCATAGCTTCTGAGAGGACAAAGAGCCACCAAAAGTTTTTAAGCAGGGAAATTATGCGATAGCTTTGTTTTCAAAGGCTCACTCTGGGGGCGCCTGGGTGGCTCAGTCGGTTGAGCGGCCAACTTCAGCTCAGGTCATGATCTCGCAGTCCGTGGGTTCGAGCCCCGTGTTGGGCTCTGTGCTGACAGCTCGGAGCCTGGAGCCTGTTTCGGATTCTGTGTCTCCCTCTGTCTCTGACCCTCCCCTGTTCATGCTCTCTCTCTCTCTCTGTCTCAAAAATAAATAAATGTTAAAAAAAAAAAAAAAAAAGGCTCTCTCTGGCAGTATATGTAAAAAGCCAGCAGGGACACCAGTTTTGAGGCTAACGCCTTGTCCAGGTCTGAAACCGCGGTGACAGCCGTGGAGGAGGGGTGAGAAGCAGGGAGGTAGATCTTGAAGGAGGATGTGCTGGACATTACTGATGGGGCAGTTGGAGGTGAGGAGCTGTGAAGCAAAGAGAAGAACTGAATATAATTCCCAAACCCGGGGTTTGGGCCTGAGCATTGGGATAAGCTGTGGTGTCACTGATGGGATGGCGCAGCCTGAGGAAGGAGGTCTGGAAGAAGAGGTGGGAAGCGTGAGTTCTCTCCCCACTAAGTTCTGAGTAGATGCCATGAGAGCCACGTGAGACGTCAGAGAGGCAGCGGGGAAAAGTTGGGGCTGGAGCTCTAATTTAGGGAGCCATCAGATATCGACTGCCTGCCGCCCAGAATTGTGTGCTGGAGGCTACCAAAGAGGTACCAGACATCTTCCCTCCTTTCAAGGACTTAAAGCACAGCCGGAAAACAAGAAACAATACACATGAAATAAGACAATGGTTTCACCATCTGAAGGGCTACCACTTACCCGGTGCTCGGCTTTCCCCTCTGTGCTTTACATGCATTAATCTGCCGAGACCCCATTTCACAGATAAGGCTCAAACAGGGAAGATCATTTGCCCGACAAGTGGCATGGTCTCTCCGGCCCAAGGCGATTTGGGGCTATCCCACCACCCACCCACCGCAAACCCTTGACCTCTGAGGAGATGCTGAAAGCCAGCAGTGAGCTGGGGCAGGTGCAGCTTCAGCAATGTGGGATGTGAGCTAGACCTGGAAGGACGGTCTGCATTTGGACAGGGAGAGAGGTGAGGACAGGATAAGTAGTGGAACAGCCTGGCCCCAGTATCGAATCCCTGGGTCCCAGAGAACTCGCAACTTCCCTCATGGTCTCAGACAGGTCACCTAGCCGGTGTGAGCCTCCGCTTCTCTCCTCTGACAAGCTGGAGGGCTGCCTTGACCTCCAAGACTCTCTCCTGTGTTTACTGCAGAGGAGCACCAGGGGGCGGTGCCGGCTCGTGCCCTCTTCACAGGGATTACTTGTGTGTCACCGGCTTTACCTAAAAATGCGTGTCACTCACTCTTAAGGGAAGGTGGGCAGGTGGAATGCAGAGGCTCTGAGGCAGGGGAAAGACCTGGACAGAGCTGCCCACGAGGCAGAGCCTGGCTGCCTGGAGTTCACGAGAGGCATCTGCACGACCCTAACAAACACAACCCCATGCCAAAAAGTCCTGCGGCTCAAACCTTTTTTTGGTCTGATTCAAATGTGTCCCTGTCTGGAGCCGCTCCAAACAGAACCCCTCCCGGGAGAACGTCCCTCTCTGAACTTTTGGTGATTTTCTGTTGCTGTTTCTGTTGTGAAAAAGGAGGGAAGAGAATCAGGGACCCTATGTGCCCCAGAAAGTGGCACTGCCCCTGGGAGCGGCTGCGGTGGGGTGGAGTGGGGTGACTCCCCATCCTGCAGAGACCCTGAGACTGAAGCAGTGAGTGGCGGGGATAAATGAGGCAGCTAAGGGTAGATCAAAAAGAGAGGCGACCTCCAGGCCAGACAGAGGCCTTCTTCAGCCCCCCAGGGCCACGGTCTGTCCTGGGCTCCTCGCTGGCCCCTTCCCTGCCCCTCGCAGGCATCCACTGGCCACTACACGGTCCCCACCTGCTCTCTTTGCCTCCCCACCATGGAGCCCCAGGGCTGGCAGGCTCTCCTGCAGACACCCTCGTCCTCAGCACCGCCTCCTGGGGCCCGGGGAGGCTCACTCACTCTGGTGATGGAGGAAGGCATAGAGTTCCTTCATGACTGCCGTCTTCATGACCTCTCTGAGGAAGGCATCCTGCTCAGCCAGCTGCTGGGCACTGAAGTGCTCCCCACGGCCCGTGGCCCGCTGGTAGTTGTTGAGGAGGTTGATGAAGGCGGCGTAGGTCGGCTTGGAAAACAGCTTCTCGTTGACATATGTGAAGAGCCTGGGGAAGGCAGAGGGAGGCTCAGTGAGAGGCCGAACATGGAGCAAAAAACCCCCCACGGGAACTGCCAGACAGACCAGGGCAGGCAGGGGAGGGTTGGGTTGGGGAGCAGAGCGGGGACTCGAGACGCTCTCCAAGGGTGTACGTGAGGTCACTCTTTTCGTCCCCTTCAGCTCTTGGAAGGTCAGTTCTATTATCGGCCCAATCACAGCAACCCTCCCAACGGGACACCCACAGTCCCTCAAGACGACTTTATTTGTCTCTGGAGACCTTTTTTTTTTTTTCCTCAACCTTTGATCCTTCCTGCCTTGAGGAGAGAAGAACAGGGGCAGGGAAGGAAGCAAAGCCGGGGTGGGAGCAGGTAGGGGGGACTTTGCTGGAAGAGGAGTGATGAGAACTCACGGCTCTGGGCAGCAGTCCACTTGGTCTCTGGTCTCCGAGGGCGAGATGCGGTTTTGGCTGTTAATAATGACATCTTCCTTCTGGGCTTTGTTGGTGTCTGCCCTGTAGATCTTCTCAGAGATGCTCTGCAGCTCCTCCTTGGTTATGGCGTCACTGCTGTAGGAGAAGCCCTCTAGAAGGAATTCGGGAGGGGTATCTCAGCCCAAGGCAGGCCCGGGGGCGGGGGCAGCGATCTGCATGCCCCCTCTCTTGGGCAACTTCCAGAAGCCGGCGGCCAGGGAGACAGGCCGCATGGGTCACCCTCATGGTTGGAGGGCAGGGGCCTGGGGCCCAAAGGATACTTAAAATCAGCTCGTGGCCTTGCCCACAGAATGTCCACACAGTGTCCACACCGCCCCCTCCTCTGGGGAGGTTCTCAAACTTGGGCATGCACCAGAATCCCCTGGAAGGCTTGCTAAAACAGGTCAGGGGGCCCCACCCCCAGAGTTTCTGACAGTGGGTCTGGGGGAAGCCCCAGAGTTTGCATTTCTAATAAATCCTCAGGTGTTCCTGCTGCTGCGGGGTCCAGGGACCACCCCCTGGACAACTACTGCTCTGGAGAGTTCCTCCGTCTCTGGGGCTGTGCTAAAGGGAGCAGGAGACTGACCGTGGCCACACAGGCTCTCGAAATCCTTGCAGCAGTTCCCAAACTCTGGGCAGCGGGCATCACAGTGGCATGGTTGGTGCCTGTCGAAGGCCTCCTGGCAGCGGTCCCGGCAGGAGCTGGGCGCCGAGTACAAGTCTGAGAAAACAGGGGAGGGCGGTGTGTGTGTGTGTGTGTGTGTGTGTGTGTGTGTGTGTGTGTGTGTGTGTGTGTCTGTGTCTGTGTGTGCGTGCGTGTGCGTGTGTGTGTGTATACGCGGCGGACCACTAGAGGGCGCCCCTCCATCCGACGGCCAGTTCGCCCTCTCCAACCCCCCAGCCTCGCCCTCGCCCTCGCCCTCGTGCACTCCTATTCCAGATCTCCAGGGAAGGAAAACAAACAAGCTAAGTTGGTGCACACCCTTCGCAGTCCGGAAGCCCTTTCAGAGAGGCCGAACTCTACTTTCTGGCCTGTTGTTTTTATAATCTTCCCACTCTAAAAATAAAATCTCTTCCCCCTTCCCTCTGTAGGCCTCAGACTCCCTTCCTGCCTACAGCCCAGGCTGCGGAGGCCAGCCCTCTCACCACCTCCAGGTGCTGGGTTGGGGTGGGGGGTGTCCATCTGGCTTAGGCCTGGGCCTGCGGCCACCGGGATGGCTGACCCCTCCTTGTCACCCTTTCATGTCCCCACTCCTCTGGCCTGAGGGCCCTGCTTTAGGAAGGCCAACTTACGGCTTGATGGGGCCTCTGTCTCTTCCTCCAGCTCCAGGAATGGCTCTGGCTCATTGGGGTCCTCTTCCACTATAGGTCAGAGAAAGAAAGTCACCAACCACCCCCGTGGGGTCCCTTCCCTTTATCTCGGTTCTCAGATCCCCCAACCTCAGGGACAAGCAGTGCAGCGGCAGAGAATACAAAACAGGGGCTGAGGCGCAGGGGGTAAGGCCCACATGAAGAAGGAGACAGACTGAAAATGGCTGCAGACTGTATAAAAAGCAAAAGGAATCTCCGCAGGGGACAACTTTTGCTTGCCACGTTAGCATTCAGGTATTCGGCGGGATCGGCTGAAACGGGAGATCTATTTGTATTTGTTCATCTGTGTAAAGGGGAGGGGTGGCAGAGGTGGTGCCTTCTGGACTGAAAACTCTGATTTTCTTATGACTTTTCTTTAGTCTAAGTTGCTAGATGGACAGGCTTGACATTCTCCAAATGACAAGGCCCTCACTCACTTAGAACATCCCTTACCTATAACAACTCCCCGTCAGAGTCAAGGGTGAACTCCACCCAGGCCCTCCAGGACGGAGAACTGTTTGCTGAGATACCAACTTCCCTTCTTTCTTTACAACACTTGGCAGTGGCCACAGAGACTGTCTGGGGGGAGGGCGTGTACAGAAAAGCACGTTCTTAATGCTGCCCTATTCCCTGGCCTGCAGGCTGTGTGACTGCAGCCCCGCTCTGGGCAGAGCAAGGTGGGCGGAGTGGGGGGTGGGGAGGAGGAGGAAGGCTACTCCTGGGGACTCTGAGCTCCTCTCCCAGGCGCTAATTTGCCCCGAAGAAGCAACACTATTACAAAGTACTTCAGAATCTGTTAGTGAGCTTTCTGGAGACTGTTGTGTTATTACCATCAGAACCGCGGGTCGGCTGATTCATTCAGCCAACCGATATCTTCTGATCACTTACTTTGCGCCAGGCTGCGTGTTCTAAGTGCTGAGTGTTCTAAGTGCTGACAATCCGCAGGGTTCTCGACGCAGCCAATGTTATGCTAAATGGACTTTCAAGGGCTGATTTAGAGTCTGGAGCGTGAGCATCGTCTATATTTTTTTTTCTGTGGGGAAAGGATTCTGCGTTGCAAATCAGAGACTTGGAGATGGACTGGCTCCAAAGCTAAGTATTGTCTCTGCTGTGAAATGCCAGCCCGATGGTCCAAGGTGAACGGGCTCTCCTGTGTCTCCTGAATAGGGCACAAGGCAGGGGAAAGGGGCAGGCTCTGATTCTGGCAGTGAGCTCCGGACCTGTGTTTCCCTACCTGGGCCTGATCAGCAGAACTTCTGCTGGTGGTGTTTTTGTGTAAATTGAACGAGGGTTCCTTCAGGGTGGAAGCAGCTCGGTGAACACATGGCCAGGTCAGCAGATACCAGAATTTACTTCGGGAAAATTAGGAAAAGGTACTCCTTCCTCTCAGCAGACCGAGCTCTTCATCAGGGCACATGGCTCAGCAAGAAGGGTATCGATTCAATTTTGGTCCAGCTTGCCTTCTCAGCCAGGTGGCCTTGTGCAGTGCACAACCTGCACAACCATATGCGGTGGTCTTGCTGGCCATTACCTACCATTGGCTTCAGTGATCACGTTTACCAAACTGAGAAGCAGGGCACATGGTTTGGCAGTGAACTTAGCAAGGCTTTGTGTCACAAAGCAGAAGACCATTTATCTGGTGCTCTACAACATTGGAGGCACCCAAGCGGGGGAATTATTCAAAATTCTTTTGTCAAACGATTCCTTTAAAACTATGTTGTTAGCATAGCAGAGAAACAATTGGCTTTTGAGGGTGGTGCGTGTCCCGTTCAATCGCTAGGCAGGGAATGACAGATTGGAGATGTTGCAGCCACTGGGTCCACTCATTATAGGACAAGTAGAGTGAGTCACAACAGTACTGTGACGCGCGCAGTCTTCCCGGTGGCTTGAACATCGGGAGGTTCGATGCCGTTATTACACTTCTGCGATTTAACGTGTTGAATAACAATTGGTAACGTAATTCACACTATATTAACGTTTGCTGTCATTTTGCTGTTGGGGGAATTACTTAAACTTCCGAGATAGGACTGTTAATCCTGACAGTTCAGACATATACTCCAGGTAAATGCCATCTATTTTCCTTTACGTTGGGGTTTTACAATGGGGACGTCCTAAAATACCTGGGACGAATAGTGGCCAAATCCCTGACCCTTGCTCTGTGCCTCAGTGTCCCCATTCGGGCCCTTTGAGCCCTGTCATCAGTCTTGAACCCCGCGATGAACCGCTGGATGCCCAAGCCAGCGTCCCTTCAGGCAGGCTGGGCATGCGCCTGGACTTGGCCTGGCGTGCTGTGCCTCCCAGAGCCCTCACTCCTCAAGGAGCCTCACCGGTACACAGCTGGTCATAGTCTTCACAGCAGTCCCCGTGCCGGGGACACCGGCGGTCACAATGGCAAGCAGCATCCCGGTTAAATTTCTCATTACAGCGAGACGCACATGACTCCATTTTTCCTGTGGACAGTGAAGGTCACAAACTCAGTGCTGTGAGGCTCCTATTCTCCTCATCCAGGTGCCCCCTGCAGTAGGGTTTGCAGACGGGGAAGCAGGGAAGATCATTGCTATCTGCAAGGGAGAGATACACGCGTAGCCTCCCGAGCATGACATAAGCCTCGTCCTCACCGCCTTCCACCCACTGTGTATTGCAGGGCTCATAACACAGATGAGGCTGACAAACTCAAGTGCCTATTGAGACCAGACCGCTAGTAGAAGCAGGTAAAGAAGCAGGGGTGGGGCGGGCGGTAGGAAGAGGTGGGGACCATGACAAACTTGGCAGGGATGCTCTGCCTGAAATCGGCAGCCACTCTCAGCTCCAGTCACTTGCTGCCATGTCGGGACGCAGGCTCGTTGTTGCCAGAGCCTCTAGTTTTTCAAGAGAAGCCTTCATTTTTAGCTGAAATTTCCCGATTAAAAAAAAAAAGAAAAGAAAAAAGTCAGGCAGACCAAAGAAAGAGGTCCGTGGGCTGGTCGTGACTCACAGGCCACCCTTCACCGGTCATGCGGACGAAGGCGAGTCACTGCCGCCCCAGGGATCCCACCTGCCCTCTCCCCTCTGCCACCCCCTTCCTCTCATCCCGCCCCTTTTATGTCTTCTGCTGCTTTGTTCTTTGCTCCCCTTCATCCGGTCTTCCCCACACCCTGTTTCCCCCTGGGTCCCAGCTTTCTGTTTCTGCTAGCCTTTGGAATGCGTTTGAATTAGTTCATGCTGGGGGGGCGGGGGCGGGTACGAGGAGGGTACGGGTGAGATCTGGGTTCTGGAATAGGCTCTGTGATGGAACCGCAGGCCACATCACTAGCTCCGGCCAGATGACTTTTGCAGAAGCAAATTTTCAGTCACGAAGGGCGTGAGACAAAAAAGTCTTGAAAGCAATGGCACAAACCCACTACCACTCCTAAAGATGCAAGCCCCACCAGGGTGACAGCTGGCCTTGGGGGCCCTTTCCTTCCACTTTGAGCTTTAAGGGTAATTACAGAGTCTCTGTTTCCACTTGAGGTTCCTGAGGTTTGGATTTAGCGAAGGCTGGGCTTGGGGGCCAGGCTGTGGGCTACGGAGGAGGTCAAGATCAGAGTCAGAGTGACTATTAGCATCGGAATTTGAATGAACTCGGAAACGGAAACCTCACTTGGGCCAGAGTTGGGATTAGGCTAGGTTGAGAGGAAGAGCTACCACCGGGATTTGGGCTGGAGTTACATTTGTTGATAAAAGTAACAGTTTTGTCTCCACGTTTGGGTGAGGAATGTGGGGGATGGGTTTAAGACCGCTTCAGGGTCCACGAATGTGTCAGGATCAGGAGAAGGGAAACTATCCCAGTTTTGCCTCAGGTTAGATGTGGGGTTTGGTTCCGGTTGTGACTGCACACAGGTACGGTGTCTCAAGCCTGGAGTGGGTGGGAGGTGGGAGGTGAATATTAGGGATATGGATTCAGTTACCGGTTTGGGGTCCAGGAGGCGGGTTTATCCTGTGCTAATGAGGGGGGAATAGCAGGGAGGTTGAGAAACCGGACCCGGTGCCCAAACGGCAGGGAGCTGGAATTCTGGTTCTTTGGCTTTCCAGCTACAAGATCTCGGGCAAGTTATTTGACCATCTGTGCCTCAGTTTCCCTATCTGTGAAGGGGTCATAACGATGGAGACCATCTCATAGAATATTTATAAGAATGAAATGGGTGGATCCTGGTAAAGCACTGGACAGCACATGACACGTAGTGGCCACGTGTGTTCGATAAATGCACAGTGACAATATTCCATGGCCACCTTCAACGTGGCAAGTGTTCAGACAGGCTGGAGCAGTCTTCCCTGTCGACATACGTAATCTATCTGACGCCCTCCCCACGTTTCAGCTGGGCCATCCCTTGGACTGAGGTGTCGGTGCATTTATGTTGCTGACGGTGACGTCATTGCTGTGAGCCTGTGTTCTTTACCTCAAAGAGGTGTCAGGTCAAGGTTAACCAGATCCTGAGGCAGCCTCAAGTTGCGCACAGGGCCTCCAATGTGGCCAGGAAGGCAGGCCTTTGATCCGATGGACTGTCCTTAAAAACAACCAGGCCCGGGGCACCTGGGTGGCTCAGTCGGTTGAGCGGCCGACTTCGGCTCAGGTCGTGATCTCGCGGTCCGTGAGTTTGAGCCCCGCGTCGGGCTCTGTGCTGACGGCTCGGAGCCTGGAGCCTGTTTCAGATTCTGTCTCCCTCTCTCTGACCCTCCCCCGTTCATGCTCTGTCTCTCTCTGTCTCAAAAATAAATAAACGTTAAAAAAAAATTAAAAAAAAAAACAACCAGGCCCAAGGCCACTGGTCCCTTGGGGCTCAGGGGAAGTCCTCTTGAATCTAAATGATGCTCCCTTGGAGCCCCAATGCAGAGATCTTAAGGAGAAATTTTTAGGCCAGGAGGAAGGCTTGGTCAGCTGCCCGCTCGGTCAGCCTGGCAGTACACCCAGAATCCAAAGGGAGAAAATCCAGACAAATCAGGGCAACATTTACAATGGGCCAGATCAGCAGAGTCCAAGGAGAGAATTCACTTCTTTCCAGCAGCTGGCACCAGTTGAGAAGGCCCCAAGTGAATGGTCTGTTCTGGGGAGCTCAGAACACCCCCACTGGCCCTGGCTGCGGGGACTTTTTCATCTCTGTTCAAGAACTTTGTCCCAGTAAGAACCCCCTTCCAGGGGTTCCCTGTAAACTCGGTCTTCTTCCAGATGACCTGGGGATTTGAGGGGGGAGAGGGGAAGCTAGGAGGGACTTTTCCTCATAGGCGCCTTGCTGTGCTGTCCTGGGGACACTCAGTGGACTAGTCACCCTGACTCCTCACTCCAGCATCCCCGCCCTGTGCCTCCGGGCCACACAAGGCTCTTTGTGTGCCTCACCCACTGGTCAGGTGCAGTCACTGCTTCAGCAACCATCTGTCCCTTGCCCTTCTGCCTCATCTCTCCGAGCCTCTGCCTTTCTTCGTTTTGGCCTTTTCTATCTCAGGTTTTCCCTCCATCCCCCTCTCCTCCTCTCCCATGAAATGTTAAATTTCTGTGCACTCTTCAAGACTTCAATATGCCAGAATGCCCCCTCCCTATCCATGCTGCCCACCAAGAGAGTCTGGTCCCAAGCCTGAATGTCCCTATTATATTAGGCCCTCTGATGATTGGGGCATCCTACATCCATGCCTGTCCAGGAGCGCCAGATGCTGTTTCCCTGGAGACCTAGTCAACCAAGAAGATTCATTTCTAGGACCAGCTTCCATGGGGCGCCTGGGTGGCGTAGTTGGTTAAGCGTCCGACTTCAGCCAGGTCACGATCTCGCGGTCCGTGAGTTCGAGCCCCGCGTCAGGCTCTGGGCTGATGGCTCAGAGCCTGGAGCCTGTTTCCGATTCTGTGTCTCCCTCTCTCTCTGCCCCTCCCCCGTTCATGCTCTGTCTCTCTCTGTCCCAAAAATAAAAATAAAAAAAAATAAAAAAATAAAAAATAAAAAAAAATTTAAAAAAAAATCTAGGACCAGCTTCCTGCCTCAGTTCACTTGAAACAACCAAGGTCCTGAGGCCGGCAGTGACTCCTTCATCCGATTCACATTCTTGAATCTCAGTTCTGAGATGTTGGAACCGGGAGAGACAAGAGCAGAGCCTCTTCCCTCCCACCTTAGGAAAGAAGGCATCGCCCACTGGCCCCTCCTCACCTCCCCATCCACCCCACGGCCAGATCAGATCACCATCCCAGACTCAGGGGTCCACCTGCACTTCAGAAGCCACTGTTGCCTCTGCCCTCAGGGGTGTCCGTCCGGGGACCAAACGTCTCAAGCCGCTCTCCTCTCCTGAGACTGGGATGTGCCAACCCAGCGGCCACTCCTTCACGCTAAGCTAAAAGGTCTCATGCCCTCCCTTATTGGCTGTCCACCACCCAGGGCCCAGACAGAGCTGACTCCCAGCTGTTCTGCTGTGGGTGCCAGAGTAGAGGCGGTCCGTCCCGGTGCAGGGAGCCTGGGAATAGCTTTCTCCTCCAAACCTTTTCCATTTGGGCATCCCGCTAGGGGTCTCCTTAGACATAACCTGACTGGAAAGGACTCCAAGAGGGAGTTTTTCCCAGGAATATTTATAAGCATAATCACAACCAAAACCCCAGTTCATTGGAGGCACCTGGGTGGCTCAGCCAGTTCAGCCACCGACTTCGGCTCAGGTCATGATCTCACGGTTCGTGAATTCCAGCCCCAGCATCAGGCTCTGTGCTGACAGCTCAGAGCCTGGAGCCTGCTTTGGATTCTGTGTCTCCCTCCCTCTCTCTCTGCCCCTCCCCTGCTCTCTCTTTCTCTCTCTCTAAAATAAATAAACATTAAAATTTTCTTTAAAACCCAGTTCATTGAGATCTCACTCCGCGTAAGGTACTTCTTATACATTATCTTAATCCTTACAACAACCCTATATAGGAACAACCTGGGTTGGGTGGGATGGATATCAAGCTCTGATTCTTTCTCCTCTGGCAGGGGAGAATTCCCCACACACCTCTCAGCTCGGCCCCCCCCCCCTTGGCACTCGTTCCTACTCACCCATTAACCATCAGTTAACACATCGGCATCAGCATTTTGCACAGCTACCAGGCAGGAAGCCGCCGGTCCCACCTCCAGCACCGCTTAGTAACTGCAGGCGGGACCCTTCTCTGTGCTCTGGTCCCTCTGACACTGGGTCAAAGAGCCATTCCTCTGACCGCTTGTACAGCTGGGAGAGCACATGGCCCACCTCCTGGTCAGGGGCTTTTCCAGTAGCCGTCCCCCCCTCCCCCCCCCCCCCCCCCGCTCCCAGACAACCTCACCCAACCCCAGGCAGTGGAGCCAGTGACCAAAGGCAACGAGGCCACTCAAACCCAGCAGGCCCCAGCCCCAGCCCCAGCCCCAGCCCCAGCCTTATACCACATAGTGAGCCCGCAGAAAAAACCTTGGTGAGATCACAAGTCAGGTTGGACTAAGAGATGTTTGGAGCTGGTCTTCCAAAGAGTCAAGAAGGAGCATCCATGACATTAGTCCATCAGCCCTGCAGCCCCCTTTACACAGTCCCCTTCACCCCAGAGATCACTCCTATACTCCAACACGGACAGGTCTAAGATGCTCCATGGCTGTAGAACAGAGCTGACCCTCTCTTGTCCCACTACCCTCACTTTCTACCAAGTTCTCTACCTCTCTGCTTCTCTAGGCAGGACGCTTTTCACCCCCACCAGATAACGACTTACCAGCCCAGGCCAGGCTGCAGAGCATGGCCACTATCAAGGGCACGCAGGCCCTCATGGTGCCCGGTTGGAGGCCAAAAGGGGACTGGCTGTTGGACTTTCACTAGAGTCAAGGTGAACGTCACAGCTCTCAAATGAGCCTTATTTCCCAGGCTGATCCTTTTAAAGGCATCGGAACTTGTGGATCTGGTACCTCCAGATCCTTCCAGGAAGAAAAAAGGGAGGGAGGGACCCTAGATGGACAGGAGGTGGAGAGGGGGTGGGGCCCTGCAGCTGTTTGAAGCCAGAGGGAAGGTGACTAAGCAGGCGGGTAATTCCAGATGTTTAGAACAGGTAATGCTAGCTGTTTGTAGCCAGAAAAATAGGTCATGCAAACAGGCACAGCAAGATGGATCTAGTTTGGGGGGGGGGGGGGTTCCTCTGTCCAAATTGGGAGCACTGATAGGCTTATCTTTGGGTGATGCCCTCCAAACACCGACCCACCTGCAAGCCACAGGCCTGACTTTCCAAGGAGCTACAGCCTCGCTTCATCTTTAAGTTCCTGGGGTTTAATATGAGGAACATAGAAAGGTGGTCATTACAGGTCTGAAAAACAGTAAGTGCTCAGGCAAGCGTAGAGGGCAGCAGAAGGAGAGATATAGGAGGTGTGGGTCGGGAAGAGGGGCTGCCCTTGTTAACATCAAGCCACACAGAGCTCAGTCACCCCAGCAATAGTGTGCAAATGGTCTCTAACTCTTGCTGAGTCAGCAGCTCAGGTTTTACATGTTCCAGGTTCTCACAGCTTCCCGATTTACGGTCATCCAGGCCAGGGATGGGCAAGAGGCCTTAGAGGGAGCCAGAGGGCCCACCCTTCCTCTCCTGGGGGCCCAGCAGCCTGCTCCCTGCATCCCTTACTTACACTCATCTTCCCAAGGACCCTCCCCAGAGAGATGAGGCTTCTCACCATCCTTGCTCCCCAAGTCCAAGAGCAGAAGTGCAGGAACTTGGGGCTGCCAGATTTTGCCTCCTATTGAAGGTAAAATCTGCTAAAACGCCCTGTTCCAGAAAGAACGCCGCATGGAGATTCTGCCCTCTCAATAGAAGAAAACTCTCGAATGAAAAGGCACAATTGATGAACGATTGAGACTACTCTATAGTGACTTTTTGCCAAGGGTGAAGTAGGAGGGCGTGTCCCCCTCAGCCAGTGTGCTTGAAATGTGAGACACTTCCCCTCTCTGACCTCAGTCTCCCCATCTCTGAAATGACAGGGTTGGACCTGACAATCCCTTCCAAGTTCATTTCGGGGCTTCCCGCCCCGGGCCCTGGTTAGGGACGGTCTTCCACCTGTGCCGTGTGGAGAAGAGGCCACAGGTGGGGTCTCCGGGGTGCAGGGGACAGCCTGCGGCAAGCCACCTCGCGAGGGACTCACAGCAGAAGCACAGCTGACGAGTCCGCCTGGCCCTCTCCTGGAGGGGGGAGGCCAGTGGAAGGAGTAGGAGCAGAAAGGCTGCTCGGCCTGCCTGAGTTTCGTCTGCACAAGCCGAGAGCAGGCAGCGACCCCCGCCAGCCAGAACCCGTGGCCTCTGGGGGTGGGCAGCACAGGCCCAGATCTCAGACTCTAGTTAGTTTAGGGAAGAAAGGAGACTATCACTGGCTGGGCCAGGAGAATGACGCCTCGGAATTCGGGGTGGACGGTGCCTTCAAGGGCCCAGCCAGGTGAACCCTGGCTAAGGCCAGGCTATCGAGCCCTGCCGGTGTGGCCCTACTGTCCTGCTGACCTGCCTGTGGGACAGAGCTTCTGGGGCAGGAGCTCCTCCCTCCAACAGGGGAAGTGTAGGCCAGGAGCAAGGCTGGGAGCCAGGGACGGTTGAGACTGACCCCATAGAGCCAGAGGGCACATCAGAGGACCCGGCTCTTTCAGACCCAGGTCCCCTAGCAAGAACTACAACGCCAACGTTGAGGACAACTGTTAACACCGATGAAGCATGTGTCACGTGTCACACACGAAGCCCCCTGTGCACCCTCTCCTTTACTCTCCCTGCAACCCTTAACGGTATCGTTGTTATCCTCACTCACCGATGAGGAAACTGAGGCCCAGAATGGTTGGGAGACACAGTCGGGAGCACATCGGTGAGCTATGCAGTGGGGCTTCCCACCAGAGGCCATCCTAAGGGGCACTGATGTCCCGTTGTCTTGCAAAACGCATCAACAGCCACTTAATCGCGTCTGGGTTGCTATGCAAGGGGGTCTGCACTCAGACTCAGTGGCAACTAAAGTATGGTGTTGCAAGCCCTTACGTGATCCTGAGAGGCTATCCCACCTCCACCTGAATGCCTCTGTGCCTCTCGGGGCTGCTCATCCCCACTCCCCGGGTCAGATCCCCAAACCCCAGGACTCTACAACCCAAGACGCGCTGACATGGCCACAAGTATAGGACAGGAGGAAAAAAGTCCACCCGCCAAGGTATGAACACACATCTGTACGTTCACACGAAGACGCCTCCTAGATAAACTTAGATGCACGTACGTATGTACGTAGAGACGAACGCATTAAATGGTATTGCAGACAGCAGCTGGTCTAGACAGAAACCTCTGCTGTTCCTCTTTCTGAGTTCTCTCACCGGCTGGGTCTTCACGTGGGCTTTCCACCCTTGATCGAAAGCTCTTGCCGTGGGGCCAGCCAGCAAGGTGGGAGGCCCAGGAGGCTGCATTCTGGTGACAGAGGGCAGGGAGGGGGTGGGGAGAGGTGCGCGGGAGATGGTGCGCCCGTGATGAGAGCACCAACGTGGGGGGCCTCCTCTCCATCAGGAAGTGAGGATTGCGTGCCACTGTGGAAGGTTTAGAGGGCGAAGCCATCTGGGCAAGGATCAGGAGGCAGGCGGGCTGTCAGCAGTGTGAGCAATGAGCATTCCATCAGCAAGTATTTACTGAGCGCTCACCGTGTGCCTGGTGCTATGCCGTTTACTGGATGGGCAGGATTCAGGCTGGGCTGGAAAGCTGTTCTTAGAACCTTGGTTTCTAAGTGGGACAGAGGACAGAGATGGCCCAGCGTTAGACTGCTGATTGAAGTAGACCCCACGCGTCTCTGGGCCACCAAGTTGGTTCGGGGGGGGGGGGTCTCAGAACCAACAGGCTATGGGAGGGACTGACCCAGGCCAGCCTACCCACCATCCTTGTCCTCTGTGAAACCGAGGCTGGGTCACTTCAGCACAAGACCAGAACAGGAAGGGCCCTGCAGCTGGCCCAGCGCAGGTGAGACCTAGTCACCTCCCAAGGGGACCCCTGGCACCTAAAGGAGCTAGATCTCCAGCCTCCATGCCACTGTGGCCTGGAAGTACCCAGGGTCGAGACCCAAGACAGTCACCCACATCCGGTCGCTTGTGAACCACCCTAGTCTGTAGTTATGCCTTACTGAATGTGTTTTAGAACCGCTCCATGTGTGTTTTTCTTTCGCATGGGTTCGTATGTTGTGTGCCACCATTGGATTTCCAGGCATTTCGTTTTAGGTTCGTGGGCAGCCCTGATATTCAGCATCACACTCACCACCTGCCCCGGATGCATTAGTCAGACACGCCACCCGGGCCATTTGTCAGAGTCCCAGGCTGTGCGTCTGGTTCTGCTGGCCAAACCCCAAGCCTGTAGTGCCCTCCCCACTACTGTCCATGGCCTACTCACCTCCCGTCCCGGGACAAACCCACCCTTCCACGCAGCCTGACTTCAGCCCTCCTGCCAGGGTAACCCCTCCTGCCTGTGAACTCAGCTCCTGATATTTGTCCTGGGCACGTCTGGCATATCACCATGCCTCTAGTGTTATTGCTGATGTGGTGTCGGTTAACCCCTGCCCTGCCATTTAACTTTTCATCCATACAGGTTGTTTCTTCAGCTCACCTCTGAAATTCTTTGTGACAGGGAGTCTGCCTTCTGGATCCCCTCTACCACTTTGTATTGTCATTGAATGTGTCTTCAGTAACCATGTTAACATGTGCAAGGGACCAAGAAGGAAGGAAAGAAGGAAGGAAGGAAGGAAGGAAGGAAGGAAGGAAGGAAGGAAAGAACCGAGCCTTCCAGCCCCACTTGTTATAAAGGCTTGATGGAAGATAATGAGCAACACAGAGAGCAGACAGATCCCTGTCTTTTGGCATTATTGCACATTTGTTTGGAACTAATGGAAACTTAGGGGCATCTAACCCCCCAAGCCACCCCTTAGCACCACCACTGCAGGGATCAGACAGGACCCGGGATTCCAGCAGCTTCCGAACCCACGACGTAACAGATAACTCAACTTAAACTGCTTTTTAGGATCCCAAAGTAACCATCTGCCTACATCTAATGCCAGCTGTGCTGATGTTGGTTTTACCCTGCCCAATAGTGTTCATGAAATAAAATTTCTATTTCGTGTCCTCAAACCTCAGTAGTCTGGGGGAGGGTCTGGAGGCACAGACAGGAACAAAGAGAAGCGGATGAGACAGGCAGACAGAGATAAGGAGGTTCAGAGAGTTAGCAAGGGAGTGAGCAAGGGCAAGGGCAAGACAGAGGAGCCGGGAGCAGCCAAGCAGGAGCCAGGCACTGGCACGAGGCCCCTCACTGGCCTCTTGCCCCAGGTGTGTTGGCACAGCTGGCCGTTCCGCCCTCACAAAGACGACGTTGGGACTGACGGGAGTGGTTCCTACCCATGGTGTGAAGATCCACAATCTGTCAAAAGTATCATAATTAGTGTCTAAGGTAGTTAGCTTATGGGCACTTCCCCTCTCTCAGCCTTTGTTCATTCACTTGACCTTGCTGAGCAAAGTGGATGAGAGGGCAGGGAGCTCCGCTGCCAAAGGGGGAGGGAGACCATGGACAAAGCACACTGCAAGCTGTGATTGGGGGAGCAGAACACAATGCTGAGACCGCTGGTTCAAAAGCCAAGCCGCCTGGGTTCGAATCCCAGCTCTGCCACTCGCCAGCTGTACCAGCCTGGCTGGATTTCCTGACCTCTCTGTTCCTTGGTTTCTCCCCATAACTGTAAAATAGAGAAAGTAGGAGTACCTGACAAGGATTCTGCGAAGATTGAATGAGTTAATCCTTGCAAAGCCCTTAGAAGAGTGCCTGACACATAGCAACAGCAGGTTAAGTGTGTGTTTAAAAAAAAAAAAAAAAAAAAGACACATAGATCAATGGAACAGAACAGAGAGCCCAGAAATAAACCCACACATCTATGGTCAATTAATCTACAACAAAGGAGGCAGGAATAGGCAACGGGGAAAAGACCATCTCCTCAATAAATGGTGCTGGGAAAACTGGACAGCTACATGCAAAAGAATAAAATAGGACCACTGTTTTCCACCATACACAGAAATAAATTCAAAATGGATTAAGGATCTAAATGTGAGAGCTAAAACCATAAAATTCCTAGAAAAACAAAACAAAACATGGGCAGTAATCTCTCTGACATCAGACATAGGAACGTTTTCCCAGATATGTCTCCTGAGGCAAAAAAACAAAAGCAAAATGCAACTATTAGGACTACACCAAAATAAAAGGCTTTTGCGTGGCAAAGGAAACCACTGGAGATGTTTGTAAATGATATGCCTGACAAAGGGTTAATATCCAAAATATATAAAGAACTTACACAACTCAACATCGTAAAAACAACCCAGTTAAAATATGGGCAGAGCTTGAATAGACATCTTTCCAAAGAAGACATAAGAGTGGCCAACAGATGCATGAAAAGAGGCTCCACATCACTCATCATCAGCGAAATGCAAATGAAAACCACAGTGAGATATCATCTCACACCAGTCAGAATGGCTAGACTCAAAATGACAAGAAATAACAAGCGTTAGTGAAGATTGCGGAGAGAAGGGACCCTTCATACACTGTAGGAATACAAACTAGTACAGTCAGTATAGAAAACGGTATGGAGGTTCCTCTAAATTTTAAAAATAGATTTACCAGGTGATCCAGTAATTCCACTACTGGGTATTTACCCAAAGAAAACAGAAACTAACTCAAAAATGTATAAGGACCCCCATGTTTATTGCAGCATTGTTGACAATAGTCAACATACAGAAGCAACATAAGTATCCACTGATAGATGGATGAATAAAGAAGTGGTGTGTGTGTGTGTGTGTGTGTGTGTGTGTGTGTGTGTATTATATACATCATATATACATAATGGAATATTATTCAGCCATAAAAAATAGTGAAATCCTGCCGTTAGCAACAACATGGATGAATCTAGAAAGTGTTATGCTAAGTGAAGTAAGTCAGAGAAAGAAAGACAAATATCATATGATTTCACTCATATGTGGAATTTAAGAAACAAAACAAATGAACAAACCAACGAAAACAAGACAAATAAAAAACGACAGAGAACAAACCGATGGTTACCAGAGGGGAGATGGGTGGGGGGGACGGGTGAAACAGGCAACAGGAGTTAAGAGTACACTTATCATGATGAGCACTGAGTAATGTACAGAACTGCTGAATCATTCTATTGTACACTTGAAACTAATAGAACACTGTAGATTAATTATACTTCAATTAAAAAATGCAGGGCCACAAAAGATCTAATTTAGATAGGATGGTTAGGGACGCCTCTGTGAAAAAATAACATTTAAGACAGACATAAAGCATGAGAAAGTGCCAGTTTTCCTAACCTAAACTCTCCATCATGTGATGTCTTTTTAGAATTCCATGAACAAATTTGTATTTTAAAAATGTAATGCGCTTTTGAGTATTTTCAAGTTTGGGGGAATGACTTCAATGAATCGCACCGTCGAGCTCACCTGGTTTGATTGCCAAAGGGGATGGCTTATTTTCTGGGCGTGGGGCTTGCAGCCCCATGACATGATCTGGGGGAAGCTAGGAGCATCAGGCGGGAACAAATCCATGGCTCTGTGATCTCTTTGATGATATTCCCAGCAGCTGCCCAGCACAGAAGTCAAGAACCAAGAGAAGAAGAGAGATCAAGAAGGCCGACCTCCTCTGTGAGCCACCAGAGTCCACGTGGGACCCGCAAGCTCCTGTTCTGCATGGGTTGCCCCTGCAGGACCGGCCCCAGCAAAGCCGAGCAGGTGAAGCCGGCCACCTGCCTCACCCTGGGGTGCCCTGCGCTACCCAAGTGATACTCTGGGCCTTGCCCCTCGCCCAGTGTCATAAAAACTCCCCTACTGCCTTGCCTCAGGGCTCTTCCTTTCTAGTTCTCCCTTGAAGTGACCATTAGAAGGATTAGAATCGTGACCATTAGACCATTAGAATCTTCCCAAGTTATGTATCTACACAACAGGGGCCTTCTACAGACAACCAGAGCTCAGGCAGGCTGCAGGAGGCAATATTTAGGGGTAGGGGACTCTCTGAAAATCCTTCTAATAAAATTGCTCGCAGCTGACACTCCGTCCTGGCTGGAGGCCACCACTGGGAAGATGCTCCGAGAGTCGCAGCTTTATGACCAAGAGGGGTCGCTGCCCCCTCATCTCCCGTTGCCTTGCACAGCCTAAGTCAAGACACTGAGAGTGGGAATACAACCCAAACCCTTCTAGTCAATATCCCTGTTTATAAATCGGGAAAGCAAGGGAGAGAGAGGAAGGGACTTGCCCAAGGCCACGTGGCCGCTGAGGCCTAGGCCCCTCTGGCTCCACTTGCTGCCACCCACAGAGGGCTGCCCTGACACCCACCTGTGCTGCCTTGCGCTCTGGTTTACAGGGCACCTTTCTGGAAGGCAGAGTAAGCTAAAAATGCCTTGCTGTCATGACCCCAGCAAAGAGTCACCCTCTCTCCACCCGTCTGGTGGCTACAGTCCCCTTGGTGCCAGGAAAGCCTGCATTCTCGTCCATTCAGCAACCCAGCAACTGCTCCTGCTGCCCACACCTCACACCCCAGCCAGACAACTGAGGCCTTGAGTTCTCCCCAAGGGCTGAGAACATGTCGGGCAGAGTCAGATGAGGCCCTATACATAGGGCTCCTTCACCCAGCGTCCACGCTGGTCAAAGTCTAAACATATACAAGCAACTAGAATCCCACAACTTCCCTTAAAAAGTGGATCTGAGCTCTGGACGCAGCTTTCCTCTTCTTCTGGGAGTCACTGGGCCCATGTTCCTTCCACAGTGTTCCACCTACCACCAGCAGCATCCCTTCTGGCCCCAGCGGGGCCACCTGCTCCAGGAAGGCCCCAGGCATGACTAACAAGATGCTCTGAGAGCACAGCTGAGTCAGACTCAGCCTCTCAGAGGGATCTGCTCTCGTCATCACAGGGAGGGACAACAGCCGCTCATCACCGGGGCCACAAGGCGCCCTGTCCAGCTGAGCAACAGGAGGGCGGGGCTCGGGTCTTGAAGAGTCTAGAATCTCAGGGGCAGATACCTGGATTGTCTGGGGCAACTGGACAGGCCTAAGGGGACTGTTAGGTCAGGCCCACGCCCCCCTCCGCCCACCTCCGGCAGCTGTGTGAGAAGCCTAGCACTTGTGCACGGGGCAGGGAGTGAGGATACATTTGGAAATGCATTTACATTCTGGTCTATTGGTCCGTGGGAGGGAAGAAGGAATCAAGAACAACCGTCAGGCCAGAGTTTGCCCCGGCCAGCAGCCACTATACCTGTCTGATGCTCAGGATACTCAGTGGCTCTCACCAGTGGTAAGTGGAGAGAACCCCCAACTCTGCGAGGCAGAGCTGTGCCTAAATGCTTGGGGGTGAGCAGTGAGACCGCACGGCCCTAGGCACCCTCCACTCTG
This sequence comes from Panthera pardus, assembly GCF_024362965.1. Taxonomy (NCBI): domain Eukaryota; kingdom Metazoa; phylum Chordata; class Mammalia; order Carnivora; family Felidae; genus Panthera; species Panthera pardus. Next base: position 67,088,599 of record NW_026526991.1, on the reverse strand, counting down.
CACATCCTGTCCCTTCTGACAGCCTCATTCTGTGTCTGTCTGTCTGTCTGCCTGGCTGGGTGGTCTGCTCCATGAGGGCCAGGACTGCCTGTCTCATTCACAGAGCCCCTACTATGTAAGATTTCAAACATGAAGTGTGAGAGGGGGGAATGTCCATGCCTGGGCCCGTTCCTATAAGAGAAGAAAATGTTGGGGTTCAGGGAGATTGCATCTGGAGCGCCAGGGGCACCAGGACAGGGCAGGGGTGAGCTAAGGCCCATGGCACAGGCCCAGCTGATAACACACCCAGTCTCCACCAGTCCACCTGCTTATTAGCCAGCTCTGTGACCTTAGGCAGATCATTCTGTGCCTCAATTTGACTGTACAATGGGGGTGGGGTGGGGCAAAAACACCTGCCTTATTATCAGCATAAAAATAAGATAATAGAGGTGAAAGTATGCTGGAGAGGATGAAAACTCTTCAAATCTAAATCAGCATGGGAAATACTATTGAGTAACAGCAATATTGAGATTAATCTTTGCTGCTTGGGAAGCCTAGCGGCCAGAGGCCCAGGGCTCGTAGAGAGAGAGGAGGGCTGGCTCCCAGGGAGAAAAGCTGGAGGAGACGGAAGGTCGGACAGTTGGGCTCCCGGCCTGCCCTACCCTTTCACCAGATCCTGCTCGGCCTGCCGGAGAGGCGTGACCCTCCCTGGACGCACCCCACAATTAGCGTCCCGGCCTTCACAAGGAAGCGAGGGGTCAGGGGTGAGGGAGGGGTGAGTACGTGGGTGTACTGGAGAGGAAGAGTGATCTGCTACATTCTGTTCCTCCTCTCGGAGCACGTGTGCACACGCGCGCACATTCCCTCTCTGCTTTACCTCCTTTTAGGTAAGAGGGTTTTTTTTTAAAGGCCTCCTCTTATATTTTCTTCTCCCAGCAGTCCCACGAGTTTCTCCACCCGCCACGGCTGTCCTGAAGCCGGGACACCAACTGGGAGCCCCCCGAGCACGGCCTGGGCGGCTAGGACACGAGAGGATGCCCCCCAGCACCCCCATGCCTAGGCGGTCAGGGAGACAGAGGTGGTGTGGCCCTAAGAGCAAGAAGCCACCGTGACCTGGAGCCTTTCCCTCCTCCATGGTGACCCAGCCCAGGTACCAGGGTCTCCAGAGCCCCGTCTGTGACTTCCTGCCCGTCCTGGGCACTGTTTTCCTGGCAAAGCCTCTCCCAACAGGCTCGAAAGGCATGTCCAAGGGACTGAGGCAGCTGGGAGGTTGTGGGGTGGTTCAAGGCAGAAGGGACATCGATGTGGCCCCAGAGAAGACAAGTAGGAATGCTGACAAGGACACCAGCCCCGACCACGCTTGGCTTCCACGCTGTCTTTGCAGAGCCGGTCTTGCCCCCTGGTCTGAGAGGATGGTGAAGGGCTGTGGCCGGCAGGCCGGTCTGGCCTTTGACCAAACCCCAGCAGACAATGCGTTCAGGAGGGAAGCGAGCCCCTGGGAGTCCTGACTCACCAAGGCTGGGGCCTCATGTCATGATTGCTCAGCTCTGGCAGCTTCCGTGCCCCGTGGTCCTGCATCTCCACCCACAGGCAAGGGAACGGGCTTGGGCACCCTGCCACCTGCCCTACCCAGGCTCTCCCTGGAGGAGTGGGCTCTGCCCAGCTTCACCCCGTTGCTGCCACCCACCCCGTCGGGCCGAGGCCGTCTCCTTGGCCCTTGAGGCAGAGCTATAGTTCGACTTGCTTTTCACTTAGAGCTGGACTGAGACCATCACACCCACCTTACCCATGGAGAAATGGAAGCGGAGAACTGTTCCTTAACTTGCTCATGTTCACTCAGAAACCTGAGGTACGATCCCAGCTGTGCCGCCTCCTGTGAAGGGCTCTAATTCTCTCCGGAAGCAGTTTGTGTGTGTGTCCATGACCACAGGGAGAAGAGAGGTCTGGCAGTGCAGGGGTGAGGGGAGGAGGACTTGAGCGAGTACAGAGCCACACCAGCTGTCTAGTCCACCTCCAGGTATGGGCCCATGGCCTCCAGACGCCCTAGGGCCCGGCTGCTCAATACCTACTCTGGGGTCATCCCCAAGGCCAAGAGATCCTTCTCCAGGCCAGACAGGGCACCTCCCCCCGCTGAAAGGAAGGAGGCCCTGGGGAGAGAGGGGGTTGCTGCAGGGCAGGGGAGGGAAGGACTGAATGCTGACGGAGCTTGCTGGGACCATTCTCATCCCTGAGAAGAGACTGGATTTCCTGGGATCCGGCTGTGGCTCAGAAAGGGATGGGCTCCCCTCCGAAGCCTCGGCCTCAGTGCTCTCTACGCATCACCTGCCGCTTCTCTGAGGCCTCGGTTCATGGTGAGGACCACCCAACAGGCTGAGACGTGCTGCAGGCAGAGAGGGACAGCAAGTGCAGCCAGGAGGCGAGGGTGGAGGAAGTTAGTCAGCTGGGCTGTGACAGTGCTCACAGACCACACTGGAGAGCCAAGGGTCGCCCCGGCCAGCCACTGACAGGGGCTCCAGGCTCCAGCAGCCGCTCCGGCCCCTGTGGTCAGGGGGTTAGGTTTGGATGGCGGTCAGCCATCTTGGCGCCCTGCCTGGACTCCAGAGACCAGCGGGACCGTTTGTCAGCCTCTCTGGGTCCACTCTGGAGCGCAGCACCTCCTCCTCAGCTCTTGAGTTTGGGAGGGTGTCGCCTTCACTGCCATGCCCCAACAGGGCTGGCCTGGGAACACAGCATCCCGGTTAATTCATGTTAATGGTAAGGCTCCCCAGGGACCATCACGCTTGCCCCCCTGCCCGTAGGAACAGCCCTGGCCACACCCGACTGTTTATCTCCTGTGCTCTGGGAAGAAAAGCAGGACGGCCCCTCCCCCGCACCCCTCCCCAGGCGGCCACCCTGCCCCTGCCACACACCCGCCGCACAGATGTGACAGGCTCTATCTGTCCGCTGCGAAAACAAACCGCCTACAGATGGCCTGACAACAAAGCCACAAGACACAGAATCTGGGAAAAACCTGGTGTGGAGAGCTCTCTATTGAACCCAGAGTCCCAGCACCTGCTCTGCTCTCCCACCCACTCCAGGGCCTCTCTGCCCCCCATTCCTTGGCCTTGGGCCCCGGCTCATTCCATTCCAAGGTCCTCCTTGGCCACCCGTCATCACAGGGGACAGCTGCCTCCATGCTGCCCGCTCCAGGGCCTTGAGTCCACTCTGCGGAGAGCCCTGCCCAGCTGTGGCCAGCCTGTGGGCCTCTTGGCCCCAGGCGTGCCCTGGCTTTCCTGACGGGAAGTGCCCGCTCGGGCCCCAGCCTCCTCACGGCTCCAGCTCCCGGGACAGGCGGGAGAGTTCCCGCTGGTTGTCGATGACCTTCAGCTGCTGGACATAAGCCCAGGTGCTGGCTGGACTCCGGGTGTTCAGCGACTGCTCAGAGCCTGTGGGGGTGGGGGAAGGGGAGGGCGTAGGGGAGAGTGGTCAGGGGGGGTCACCCATGCCACGTGGGAGTGGGGGTGGGGAGGAGAGTGGGGGGGGCACCCATGCCACTCGGTAGAGCCCATCCCTTCTCCCACAAGAAGCAAACGACCCTTGCTGCCCTCCACCCCCCCACCCGGCCGCTTCCCACAGCCAGTCCTGAAGACTGTCCACCCCCCCCCCAGTCTGGAGCAGAAGAGTGGTTAAGAGCTCAGACTCAGAAAAAAACAGGTCCCCAAGATTCCATACAGCATAATACGCCTTTTACTAAATTCAAAAACAACTGAAACAAAAGAATATTTTGTGCTCATAACATATATACGAAGCACATTAAAGAGATATGTACACGTACACGTGTGTGTATATATGTCTATATATTTATAAATATATCTAAATAAATGTATTCTAGCGGCACAGGAAGAGGAAACGGCCTGTAGGGAGAGGAAGCTCTTGTCAATGTGCTCACACTTGGCTGGGGCCCAGCGGTGTTCATCATATTATCACAATATATACATACATAAAATAAAATAAAGGGCCGATGATGACAGTGTTATATGAACTGTGGCTGATGATTTAATCCCACTTCACGCAGCTGAAGACCAACCGAAAAAATCAGGCCTGGAGTCACTAACTGTGGGGCCTTGCCCAAGTCACTTCAGTGCTCTGGCCTGTTTGCGCATCTGTAAGCTGGGATAACATTCTACCTACGTCACAGAGGTGTAGGGGAGAGCTCAGGGCATCATACGTGCAAGTGCCTGTAAACGCCAGCCGTGGCTGACCCGTCAGCACCCAGCCCTGCCCCACTTACACGTAGATGTCCTGGCTGTCTGGCTGTCCTCGTGGAGGTGGGAGACGCGGCTTCTGAGCGGTGAGAGGGGCACTGCGAGGGGTGAGGGGGGTGGGGCGTCAGGGAGACTGGGCCGAGCCGGAGCCTAGAAGGGGACGAGGTGGGGCCGGGGCTCCTAGCAGGGTTATCAGCCCTCTCACCATTGCTGTGGCTTCGGCAGTGATGCAGCATCCTCACGGCTCTGGCCATCATTCTCTGTGAGGACAGAAGACCAGGCCTGAGGGGCAGGACCCTGGTGTGGCCCGTGGGTCAGCTGGTAACCAAGCCCCCTTTGAGCGGGGCGCTCCCGGGGACTAGATGGGGCCATGTCTGCTTTGCCCCGGCCTACCCAACGGCCCCGCGGGGAGCAGGCAGTGCAAGAAAGAACAGAGATCAGGAAGGGCTTAGAGCGGAAGAGGCCTGGAGGGCCTTGGTTGCAGGGTGAGGTGATAAAGGCTGTCCTCTCCACTACGCAAGGGAGTGAAGCAGGGGCTATTTAAAAGAAGTATTCGTATTTGTATTATTTTTTGAAGTTTGTTTATTTATTTGGAGAGAGACAGAGAGCACACAAGCCGGGGAGGGACAGAGAGAGAGGGAGAGACTCCCGAGCAGGCTCTGCAGGCCCAGAGCCCAACGTGGGGCACGAACTCACGACCCGCGAGATCACGCCCCGAGCCGAAATCAAGAGTCGGATGCTTAACCGACTGAGCCACCCAGGCACCCCCATAGCTGTATTATTAATAATACCTTTAGACTATCTCCTGCCCCACCCCCCACCTCCTTCCACGGCCACAGTCATATCCCCCAGCCCACTCTAGGGGCAGACTCTCACTGTCCTTGAACTCACCATCTTCTCAAAGTTGATGAGATTCTCTACCAGCGTGTGGTTCCCCTCATGGATGAAGGTCATGTCTGCCAAGAGATGGGTTTTGCTTAAAGGTCCCCAAAGCTCTTCCCCTTCCTGCAGCCCAGGAAAGGCGAAGGGCCAATAATGAGAGCCTTGGGTCTGTCCCAGCCCCACACTGCCCTCTTCCTCCGGTTCCCCTCTGACCTCCTGGAGCAATTTCCTTGTATCCCTTAGGCCTCTCGTATCAGAGACCATCTGATGTCACCAGCACTTGCCTGCATGTCTCAACACTGCTTCTAGCCTGGGAACTACTCACTCATTTTTGTGCCCCCAACGTGTCAGCACCCCAAGGGTCAGATAGACATACAGACGGGCACAGGACTGGAAGGGCGGAGGCAGAAGGGTAAGCTCTGTTCCTATTACCTTTGAGAAGAAGGGGCATGAAGGGGATGATGGGAGGGGAGAGCTTGGTGAGGGCCAGTCGATAGACTCGGTGGTTCCATGAGGGGTCCTGAGAGGGAAAAAGCCACAGTGAGCGAGGGAGGGCCCCGCTCAGCATGACCCACCACGCACCGCAACACAAGCAAACACCATCCTCTCGGAGCTCCGCTTCCCCTGGGCCCCAGGTCTCACCACGGCGGGCTCTGCAGAGGCGGGAGGAGACCTGAAGCACTTGGCCAGCCAGCGTGCACGCGGCTTCCTGGCCTCTGGTTAGCCCCCCAAGCAAACTTCACAGCCATTAGTCTTTCAGGGGCCCTCCAGGTTTCAAAACTCTCTCTCGTTTCTGCCCCTGTCCCTCTCTAGCGAGTAAATTCCTTTGAACCTCTTGAGCCTGCAAAGGGAATTTTGTTCCCAAGAGCTCAGAGCCAGGCTGACAAAAGCACCTTTGTGCCAGTTCTCAAGAGAACACTCTCCAAACCTCTTAGCCCCCCAACAATTCCTAGCAGGGAGGAGGAGTGGGAGAGGCAGTCGGCTCCCCTACTCTTCCCTCATCATTTGGCCTAATTTAGCCCACGGGCTCCTCGCATCCCCTGAGGGGCCACTGACAGGCCCCTACTCTTCCCTCATCATTTGGCCTAATTTAGCCCACGGGCTCCTCGCATCCCCTGAGGGGCCACTGACAGGCCCCGGTGCACCGTGGGGTCTGGGGCCAGGACTTGCTTCCAGGGTCCTGAGGCAGGTCGGCTGGAGACCGGCGATCCCCTGATGTTCCCCTGGTGCATCAGAGCCCAAGGCCAGACCCCACGTGGGCCCTGTCCTGGTCTTCATACAGGACATCATAGCCACGGCCAATGCTCCCTGCACTGAGGGATATAATGCACTGCGCAGCTCCCTCATAATGCTCACACTCCGTCCTTCAGCCAGCAGCCCAGACTCTCAGCCCAGAGAGAGTCAGGCTCTGACCCAGGGCTGGAAACCCTGGAAGTGACCAAAGACACATAGAAGGGCTTCTGGGAAGCCCAGAATCAGGGTTTCTGGAAGGAGGAGCCAAGGCCCAGCGCTCACCAACAGCCTCTCCAGGGCCGAGTACAGCTTCCGGACTTTGTGGGGCAGCCGCTGCAAAGGACAGGCAGATGGAGCGGTCACTGCTCTGGGACGGGAGCCCCATCCCCAACCGGGACTCTCGGGATGGGCATGCCCCCCCCCCCCCCCACCTCGCCAGATCATACCTACCTCCCAGGTGTGGGCCAGGCGGCTGATGGCCGAGTTGCTGAGGCCAAACATGACGGCAAAGAAAGAATTGAGATTCTTTTGCTCCTTGAGGCTGTGAGTGGAAGACCCAGAGGCCCTCAGGGGGAAGCAGCCACACCCATGCAGTCCCCACACCCAGGCAACAGCCAGCCTGGGGCCAGGACCAGGCTGGGCCAGCACTGCCTCTGTGGGGGCTGGGGCTAGATGGGGTGGGGACCTGGGGCTCGACTGAGCAGGGACGGGGATGTGAGAGAAGGTGGCCTCAGGGCTCTGCCACACACCCACCGGCCCCACAGGTACTCACTGGGCAGCCAGCTTGATGAACTTCCTGAGCAGCTGGGCCCGCAGGCCGGGTACAGGGCAGAGACACAGTTCTGTGGCCACCCAGTACTGGAGCTCGTTGAAGCGGCGCATGAAACGCTCCAGGTTGGCGGTGGTGACGTCCCGCAGATGCTGGGGGCCCAGCACATAGTGGATCAGCTCCACCTGGATGGGGGACAGCAGGGGAGATCAGCCCACACCGGGCGAGGTGCCCCTGCCGTCTGCGCCTCTCCCCTCCCCTCTCTGCTCCCGCACCTGGTGGATACTGTTGAAGAGGTTCCAGTCGTGGTCCGTCAGCTGGCCCGCCAGGTCCTTGGCACTCACCAGGTCCAGCCCCTCAGCAGAGCCCACGGAGGGCCCCAGCTGCTCGGGGAGCGGGGTCTGCAGGTGGAAGAGAGCTTAGGAGGGGTGCCTGAGCAACCCAGGGGACAGGCGCAGGGAAGGAGAGAGTTGGGGGCGGAGACTCCGTGCTTGTGGTTGAAGGGGTGTCTGGGCGGGTAGGGCTGCTACCAGGAACGGAAGGGCCTGAAGCATAGGGCTTCCCAAAGAGGCATCTAGTCTCCTGCTGGCTCCCCAGTGCAGAGACCCCCTCCTTGTACGACTCCTGTCTCCTGGGGGAGCCCCCAACAAGGGGGGGTCTTGTTTCTCCTTGAGAGCTCTCAACCGGCTCTCTCCCTTCCCCAGCAACTGGAACCTTCCCATCCGCTGAGGCCCACTCCTTCCTCTTCTCCCTTACGTCCAGCAGCAGCCAGAGCCAGGCCCCTCTCTCCCCTCTCTATGACCCTCCCCTGCACCCACCTCTGCCACCCCTAAAACACAGCTCCTCCCTGGCACCCTGCTTGTTCCTACCAGCTCGCGCACTTCCTGTGGGTTGACAACAAAGAGCCGTTCGTTGAGCCCCAGCGATGTGGCCACACCACGGGCATCTGGCTGCAGGCCAATGGCATCTGCAAAGAGAGCAGAGAGTGGGCTGGGAGGGGTCGGGGTGCAGAGAGGGAGGCCAGGGAGCCACTGAAGGCAGGGTAGAGGCCCCATTTGGGAGGCTGGGAGGCCCCTTCTGCCAGCAGCCAGGTTGGAGTCCTGGGCAGATGCTCTGAATGCACAGGGGCAGGTGTCCACACACCCGCACTGCCCAGGTCAGCACACCCGAGGAAGATGAGACAGGGCTCTTAGCGAGACAGGCAGAGCTTGGGCAATATTGGAGTCTTCCTGAGCTTCCTCCTTGGTCACATGGAGACAGCAAGACTTACCGTGACTACTCACGAGTCTAATAAACTAATTTATGGAAGTAGTGGCCATAAGTATACGATGCATAGAAAAGCCCTTTGAAAACTGGAAATGCCTTACAGAGGTCTTAGTGTTGATTTTCACCACTTCCTACTGACCGACACTGTGTTTTTAGTCACGTTCGAGTCCCCAGTCTGTAGGCCAGTAGCCACCAAAGCCAGATATACGAGACCATCCATGTGTCCAAAACAATATTACCTCATATTTATTTTTCTCATCTGTTTTGCATTTTTACGTCGCAGGCAGCTTGATACGATGTTAGTATAGGACTATATGCAAATGACTTACAAGCAAATATACACATAGAAGGGGGCTTGTGGTCAAAATATGAGTCACTGACATGGAAGTCCATCTAAACAATCTGAAGGTCAGTGCTCTAAACAGCTTCTGCCTCATAGTAGGGTTATCAATCAAGTCCTTGGACAACTGTAATTCTCCAGGTGGCCACCAGAGGGAGGTGCTTCCCAGAACAGAGCACAGGCACCCATGACTTCATCCTGTCTCCCCACTTCCTGAAGGGGGAGAAGGTTTTGCTTTTCTGGCCTCCACTCCTTGCCTTCATTCTTTGGGTACCCCGAATTCCTGTCTACCCTGGGCTCCAGCTGTCAACCCCGGGGCTGTGTCCTTCACGGAGAACTCGCAGCGGTTTCTGATGGCCCAAGTTCCTTGAAAGCAGGTCTAAATAATTCTCACGCTGCCCCGTTCTGAGCACTAACTTTGTGCCTCCTCGTGCTGAATGTTTTATATACGTTATCTTGTCTAATGGCCACAGCAGTCCTGTGAGATAGGTGCAGTTTTAGTGCTCATGTGACAGACGAGGAATCCGATAAGCGCTCTGCTCAGACCAGGATCACACAGCTAGTCAGCAGTGGGTCCTGGGATCCCAGCCCAGGTCCGGGAGTCCTGTTTCTGGTCCTAACCATCAAGCTCCTCTATCTCACCTGCCAAGGTGCCTCTATCTCCCAACACCTCACTGGCCCATTAGCTGACTCTCAAATACGTTTGCCGGCTGACAGAATGAATGAGGACTACCTAGAGTCAAAAGCCAGAGTCTCTCATTTACTATGTGGACTTGGGAAAATTGCCTACAACCCCTTTGAGCTTCAGTTTCCCCGTCTGTAAACAGGATGAAAGTACCTATCTCAATAAGGTCGTTACTCGGATTAAATGGATATATGAGCATGATAATAATAAAACCTATGTACGAACTGCTGTGTCAGACGCCATTCTAAACCTTTAAATAAACAAGCTCATGCACTGCTCACAGTTCCTCTATGAAGTAGGCACTCTCATCAGCCCCATTTTACAGGTGCTAAAAAGAGCACAGAGAGATTAAATATCCTGCTCAAGGACCTACAGACACGGAGGGGCTCAAATGCAGACAGCAGGCTCCAGAGCTCACGCTCTTAAACACCACACACCGATCACTTTGAAGACACATAACGAACTGCCCTTAAATGCTAGCCATCATTAACATCGATGAATATGATAAAAATGATGATCTTAATATGGGGGGAGTCTGGGCACGGATCCGAGGGGCCTCTCCCTTGGGGCCACCCTGCCCAGAGACACGACTCACCGCCTGCAGAGTTGACCTTCACCAGCTCCTGCCCCTTGGTCCAGCCATCCTCCTGGGCCAACGCTGCCATCACCTCTCTCACTGAGGCCGTCACAGGCAGCTTCAGGGTCAGCACTGAGTGGTCCGGCCGGTAAATGTCATAGGGGACTGGAGAGGAAGACGGGGCTGAGCTGGAGGAAGGGGCTCCTTGGTGCCCCTACCCAGAAGTCAGCGGGCAGCAATGGTAGCAGTGGGGGCGGGGGATCCCCAGGAAGCAGGACAGGTGACAAGGGGAAGCCTGGGGGGATTCGCTGCATGGAGTAGGTAGGGAGGCCCTGAGCTGCGGAGGGACACACGGGGGGCAGACTCTGTCTGGCAGCTTGGAACAGAGACCCCGAGGAGCCCAGCGTGCCCTCCTCGGCCAGGCAAACTAAGGTCAAGGGTGATGACGGCAGGGTGCAGGCTATGCCCTGGCCGGCTGGGACCACCAACCTTTGTCCCCAACTCGAATGGCACAGTTGCTGCTGGGGAGGGGCTGGTCCTGGCCGGGGAGCCAAACAGGCATGTTCCTGGCCTAAAAGGGAGAGAAAGTAAGGCCCGGAGGACACAGAGGAGAGCACGCAGAGCCAGGGAGAGGACTCTGTCACGGGAGCATGGGGCCCACGCATGGGGTCTGCTGGCGGCCGGAATCCGAGCCCCAGCGGGCATCGGGCGCCATGTCTCCGTGAGAAGAGCCAGAGCAGGGCTACAAACAAGCCAGTGCCTAGTACATGTGTGTCACCCCCTTTGCCAAATAGATCCAGGGCTGTTCTAATACGAGCACACCTCAGCTGTTGGTCCTGGTTTTCTCTTCCTCTTCCTCCTTTGGCTCACATTTGCTAGTCTGCTATTTGCTACACGTCAGGCTGAGCATAGGCTTATTCTAAGTGTCTAAATATTCACAACAGCCCTTTGATGAAAATATCATCATTCTTATTCCCATTTTATTGAGGAGATAAATGAGGCTCAGAGAGGTTAATAACCTGCATGAGGCCACACAGCTGTACGTGCCACAGCTGGAATCCTAACCTGCTCCTCCCTCCCTCCCTCCCTCCCTTCTTACCCACCAATGATCTACTCCCCCGTGTCACCAGCCCTGTCCAGTCCCACAGCCGCTTCTCACTGGGCCCCAACACTGGGCCGATGGGGCAGCCCTGATGGGCAAACGCCTCCGGAACGCAATTCCTCTGCCCACCCCACTGTTCTTCCAATGCCTATACTGACTCTTCCTCCTCCAGCTCTGCAGGCGGCAGATCCTCCAGGTTCAGACCCCGCCCCCTGCCCCTGGCCCGGCTTCCCCACAGCTTGTCATCTTGTTCTGGGGGTTCCTCTGCGCCCTTCCTCCCAGCCCAGGCCAACCTCCTGTTCCACCTGCCCAGTGGCCTCCCTCCTCATGTGTTACAATGGCCCTACTATTCTCTACCCTCGGCCCTCGGTCGCCTCCCGCCCTCCCCCTCCAATCTGCCTGACCTGAGCCAGACTAAGCTTCCTAATATAGTTTCAAGGCCATCATTGTCTGCTGGATAAAGCACAGGCTCCTTAGCTGACTTACTCAAAACACACATCTGACCTTGTCAATCCGTGGCTCCGACACCTCCTGCTGCTCACATGGTTTGGAGAACAAGCACCAAACCCCTTACCGAGGCTCACGGGGCCCTGCATGTTGTGGCCCCTGCATGCCTCCCCGGTCTCCTCGCTCCTTCTCACACTCCCTCCTGCAGGGTCCCTAACAGGTGGACTCCCTTCCCCTTGAACCTGACTGCAGTCCTCTACTGCCTTGATCCTCACACCCTGCAGCTCTCGGCTCCTGGGGTCGCTCTCCCTGATCCTGACCCCGAGTCAGCCCTTCCCTTTTCAGAGACTCCCTCCTTTTCCGTCCTGCATCGTGACACTGCTCAGCAGTTCTGTCCCTCACTTGACTATGAGCCCCACGAGGCCAGGGGCGGCTCTCCCCTACTACCACATTGTCAGCACCTAGCACAGTGCCCAGCACACGAGGGCGATTCCGCACTAGTTCCTGAGCATCAGGCACGAGCCGGGCAGTGTGGGAGCCCTGGGGAAACAGAGGCCCTTCCCTCATTCTAGTGGGACGTGACCGACACTAACAGATAATAAGCAAGTAGGCAAAGAAACAAAACGACTCCACCTGGTCATAATGCTTTGAAGGGAATCATGGAAGACACCTTGGAGGAAGCAGAGAGGGGGCCTGCGGGGAGTGGGGAATGCTCTGTATAGGGAGATGGGAGGGGGGCCTGAGAACCAACATTTTGGCTGAGATCGGAAAGATAGGAAGGATGCAGGTGGGCAAAGAACCAGAGAAAGAAAGTTCCAGACCCTGAGGGGGGAACAAGCGTTGCCCATAGAAGAGGAGGAGCTGTGAGAGTCTCCGGCAGGAGGAGCAGGAGTGGGGACAGGCAGCTGGGCACAGAGAGCCTGGTTGTTGTTCCCAGGGCAGCATTCCCCACAACCAGCCCTATCCTACCTTTCCAGTCTTTTTTTCCTACCATGCCTCAAGAAATCTCGGCTCCTGCCCCCTGTTCTCGTTCCCCTTTGCTCCCTGTGGGCCCCCGCCAGGAACGGTATGGGCCATCTCTGGCTCCCAGAAGTGCTGGGCACCCAGAACCCTGGGCTTCAGAGGCTGCCTTCAGGCACCACCCCTCACCTCCCAGGGAACTGCTAACAGGCTCTGCGAACATGGATTCTCTCCCAAATGCAACAGAAGCCCCTTGGGGTGAGGGCGGGGTGGAGAGGTGACCTTGGGCCTCTGTGTCTCCCATCAGGCCAGCTCCCAGTGCCACACATGGCTCGTGCTCTGTGAACACCTGTCCCCGCCCCGGGGGTGTGTCTGTGCATGGGGATCCCTTCCCAGGCAGAGGCCCTGGGGTGGGGGCTGGAGGGGCCGTGTGGTCCTGGAGGCGGGCAGAGAGAAGAAGCCAGGGCCAGACAGAGGTGAGAGGAGCCAGTTCATATGCAGACACCTTCATCTGAGGAGATGCATTCCCACAGCCGTTTTCCATCCTGGGGAGCAAATGAGAAGGGAGGTGAGACGAGACCAGGGGCCCCCGTGGGCAGGGCAGGGGCAGGGAGGGCTGGCTCCGGATCCCCCCCACCCTCCTCAGAGGCTCAGAGTTTTGCACACATGGTAAGCACCAGCTAGAGAGGGGCAAAGCGGGGGCTTGCAACCGAGAGCCTGCACTCTGGGATTTCCCCAGGCCAGAAGGGGAAGGAGAGTTCAAGGAAGTACCCCAGGTGTCAGACTGGGCAGGGGCCACTGCAGGTGAGCTCTCCCTGAACCTCACCTGCCCCCATGGGAATGTCTGGGAGGGCCAAGATAAGCTCTAGGGAATTCACTGGGCGTGGCCAGCAGGAACCAGCCCTGAGGATGCTTGGTAATAAATATGTGCAGAGTGGAGGAAGTGAGGACAGCAGGTGCACTCGGGATATGAGAATGACATGGGAGTGACTGCGTGATGCAGGAGAATGAACGAACATGACGTGAGGTGGACAGCAAGGGGACTGGTAAGAACAGCTAATTGAACGAGCAGGTCTAGACAAATGAGCAACCTCAGCCGACGCTCGTGGAGCACACAGGGCATGCAAGGCACTGCTCGGTGCTCTTAAGGCACGCTAACATTTTGTCCTCCTGAGATAGGATCTCTCCTGGTTTTCCAGACTGGAGCCCAAAGCCCTGAGAGGGAGGAACGTGCCCAGGGCGGCACAGCTACAGGCGGTGCAGCTTGGATTTCAAGCCACACGTTTGGCCCCAGGAGTGCTGTTCTCAGTCCTTGATGCACTGCCTGGCATGCATATGGAAAGTTGACTGGGAGCCAGGCGTTACCTGTGGTGTTTCCGCCTCTCCGGCCACTGCTCCCGTAGCAGGATGCAAAGCCGGGCGTCTCTGCTCACCAGGTCTGAGAGTTTCTGGGAGGAGCCAAGATTCATCAACACAGAGGTGGCTGCGTCTACGCTGGCAGCCCAGTCCAGCCCTGCCTCACTCCCACGTACCTGGAGAAAGCTGGTGGCCACGGGGTCAGCGTAGAGCATGGGACCATACAGGGCCACCCACTGGCTGACCAGCCGCAGGACCTGCTGCCTTTTGTTGCAGACGTAGGTGCTGTGCTCCTGCTCACTGCCTCCTGAGGGCTCCGCGTGGAAGGTGGGCACCGGTCAAGGGGACCACAACATCCAACCAGACCACCCACCACACGGCGGGAAAGGAGGGGCAAGGATGCCCAGGGCCCACTGACAAGCTGGCCCTGGCATGAGGCTGGTACTTCAGAGGGTTCGGCACAGCCATGCTGTGAGGGATGCCTTCCCCCTGCTCCATACGACATCCTAGTCACCCCGGGGCTGGAAGGATATTGGTGCAGGAGGGCAGCACAAAGCTGGGCGCTGGGCATGAAGACGCTGTGGGTCAGGAGGAAGTCGCTGAGAAATGTCTCTGTAGGGCAGGGACAAGGGGACAGGAGGAGGCTTCAGAGATTAAGTCTACTGAGCACTGACATAGGCATAGTTGGAGTAGCCCTTCTCCCAGTCCCATAATGGGCGGTGTGCCAGCAACGTCCAGCCGCTGTGACAGCTCTCCCCACCCAAGCCAAGAGCACAGGAACGAGTACTTTTTGCCGACTGACCACATGGACCAGCCCAGCAGCCAGTGAGGTCAGACTCAGGGTGCCTGGCCCTCTCCCAGACTACACTGCCCACCCGCTGAGTCACACAGCAGGCAGGGTGTCTCTTGCCCCTACCTGTTGGGTCATGAGCACTGGAATCAGGCCGCATGGCCTCCAAGAGCAGTTCTAGGATCTTCTCTGGGGTGCCAGACATCACTGTATACCTAGCAGAAACAGCCAGTCCATAGCACACGTGCTACCACTCCCACTCCCATATCTGGGACAGACATCAATAATCAATCACATCATCTCACTCTTCCCTATTTGCCAGTTCTGTCCCACCTTGGGGTTGGAGGGAAAGCTGGCTCTGGGGGGGCACATCTTATCCCTGGGTGCCCCTTCCCCCATCCCCAGGAGACCAGCAGGCGGGGGTCGGACATGGAGGAAGGGAAGAAAGCCTGGGAAACGGAAGGAGAGAAGGTGGGCAAGAGAGAAGGGGTGCAGAAGGAGCATGGCGGGTGTGTTACCGGTTCCTGCCTGGGGTTGGGGGGCGAGAAGGGCCAGTGCCCTGGGAGGCTCTCTCCAGCACCAACACCACTTTGCCATGCTCTTCTAGCCTCATGGTCTTTGCTTCCACATCCTGGACAACAAGCCATACCCAGTGCTCAGCACACATCATGGCTCCTTTCCCCCATTTTAGAGCATCTCCCTCCACCTCCATGCCAGACCCACAAGGCTCCCACAAAGGCATTCAGCCCTTCTCCCACCCCATTCCATGCCCATGGCCTTGGATCTGCCCTACCAGTCCTGTCTATCATGCAGCCTGAGCCCCTCTCTACCCATCCCTCACTGGCCTCCCTCTGTGGCTCCCCCTTTCCATTACACTGCCTCCCCTCACACCCTAGTCCCCTACCTCTCTGTGACCCCCTACCCCCACAGTCTCCCACACTGAGCTGGAGTTCTTGGGTTTCGCTAAACTTCCTCAGTGTGCTATTGCCCTCCTCACTTGGCCATACTCCAGCCATCACCTCCAAGTTCCCCCATCTCCTACCTCTCCCTGCTCCTTACAGGCCCTCTCTGTCCACGCCCCTTACCTTACCCCCTACCACTTCTGTAGAGACATGTCCCTGCCATGTCCCCTGCCCTCCCCACCCCCAGTAATGGCACCTTAATGATACGGTTGAAGTCCTGCTTATCCACACGGAGGAAATGACAGTTATCTTCTCGCAGGATGATGGTGGCTGCCCGGGGTGCGTCATTCACCAGAGCCAGCTGTCCAAAGTCATCTCCCTCATGCAGTGTGGTCACCAGCCCCTGCAACCAGGTCTCAGTCACAGCCCAGCCAGGCCCCCCAACACTCAGAACAGATGCACGGTGGGAGAACCCCAAGGCAGGAGGAAAGCTGGAGAGTGGCAACCTTGGGTCCACTGAAGGTACTTCCTGGGAGGACTTGGACCAGGGAAGCCGGTACAACCCAGGGGCTGGGGAGATAGGAAGAACTCACTTTGCCATGGGTCACCACGTTGACAGATCCCTTCCAGATAATGTACCACGAGGTGCCCTTGTCTCCCTGGCTGAACACTGAGAGAAGCACAGATCAGACACTCCTGTGGGCATCCCCCACTTCTCCATGGCCTCTGCCACATCCAGGTCCCTGCTGCCCAGCTTCCTATCCCCTGTCTGACTTACACACGGTCCCTGCTCTGCTGTGGGGTTCAAAGAGCAGAACTGCTGCTAATTCCCGCTTCACCTGTGAGGTGGGGAGAGGAGGGTCAGTGGGGTGAGCCCAGGGTACGAAGCGGCGGGGGGGTGGGGGGGTTAGGTCCAAAGACACAAGTGATCGGGGGCAGAGATGTGGGTAGGTCGGATGCCAGGGATTCAGCAGGATACGGGGCAAGGGGAGGAAATGAGCTAAGAGAGGCAGAAGGACTTCTGGACGAGGATGCTGGGAACAAGAAATCAGATGGACATTTCCCAGCCATTGGCACAAGGCGAGGGACGTGTCTTCTGGCCCAGCAGTTGGGGCCTCAGGGGCTCACAGGGAGAGGGGGTCCTGGGGAGAGTGTGAGGGCAGGCAGACTGACCGAGTTGGAGAGGTGGGCCACGGCCTTGATATGCAGCAACTCCTCGAAGATGAGGTCCAGCTCCTCGTCTGTGCGCTGACCTGGGCTGCGGGCACGGAAGGGCCGGGAGGCACACGGTGTACCGTGGGTCTGAGGGCACGGGAGCCACTACACCCACCACGCTCTGGGCCCGAGGCCAGCTGGATTGTTACCCGTAACAGGCCAGCCACCACTGAGTGCACACGGTGTGCCAGACAAGGGCTAGGCGCTTCGAGTGCATCATTTCTGCCCTCATGACAACCCCTGACGTGGGCATCGTTATCCTCCTTTGACAGAAGAGGAAGCTGGCACGGAGAGGCACGGAGAGGCCCAAGGCCACCCAGCTAGTAGCCAGCGGAACTGGAATTTGAACCCAAACCTGCCTGCAGGCTCCAAAGCTCCCCCGTCTCAGCCACTGCGGCACCTGAGCGGACAGGTCTTTGGAGGTGCTGTGCCCCCCCACCCACAGTTACAGAGGAAGAAACGGGTTCAGAGGTGGGGAAGGAAGACTCCAGATGACCCAGCGAGAAGTAAGGGAAACTCTCAGCGATGAAACTGAGAAACTACAGAGTCTGAGAGCCATGTGAGGCCCAGGATTGTGGGGTGCAAGGCACCCGACTCACGGCTTTCGAAGCGCCACAGTGAGCAGGGCATCAGGCCCCCGCTGGGAGAGCAGGGCCATAGCCTCCACCAGTTCCTCCTCCAGCTCATGGACTCCCACGGGCTCTGGCTCTGGCCCGGGGAAGCGGTAGAATTGGGTATCTCGGTCCTGGAAGGTCCAGTCGTGTTTCACTGCAGGGCAGAGGCCCAGGTGTGAGGAGAGGAAATTGAGGCCGCGTGGGTACAAAGCCCCCATTGCAATTGCAGGCACCCCCGGATGCCTGCTCCCCAGGACCGGCCGGCCCCACGGGGGCCCCACCCTGGGCTCGGGCTCACCATGGCAAAGGGCACCTTCATCCAGGAGCACCTGGCAGATTCCAACGGCTTGGTTTCGGGAATGAACTCCAAGGCTCAGTGCCAAGATCCCATCCACCAGCTCCCGGCCAGAGCAGCACTGCCTACAAGAGGTGAGGGGACAAAGAGGAGGGAGAATTAAGTGGCAGGAGGGTGGAGGGCAGAAGGAAGACTTTCCGTCAGAAAGGTGCCTTCCCTCTGTGGTGACAGCATGGAGACTGCTTGGGATTTTCTCTCTCCCTCTCTCTCTGTCCCTCCGCTGCTTATGCGTGCTCTCTCTCTCTCTCTCTCTCTCCCTCTCTCTCTCTCTCAAAATAAATACATCAACCTTAAAAAAAATTTAAAAAGAAACAAGTGCCTTCCGAGGCCAGAAGCAGGACTCAGCCCCGACGTCCAAAGTAGAGCAAAAGGGAGAGAAAATGGGGGTGGGCAAGGAGGCGGCTCAGGCCTCCACTCACCGATAGAGCCTAAGGTGGTACTTCCGGTCTCGGATAAGGGTCGGGCAGGTGGCCAGGAGGTGTCGATGCAGCTGCTTCCCAGCCCGGAGCACCCGCTCCGTGGAGGCCTAGGACGGGGGCAGCACAGCAGGTTCAAGCCCTGACCCCCGGCGGTGCTGTCCCCTCCCGGCTCCTCCCCTCCCGGCTGGTACCTGCTCCAGGCTCACGCTGAAATCCAGGGACTCCTCACTGTCCGTGAGTGGCGTCTAAGGGCAGGGGTGGGAGGAGGGGGAGGGTCTGCACGTTAGTGCCAGGACTTCAAATCCAGCTCTTAGACCTCGGCCCTCCCCCGTCTCTCTCAGTCCCTGCCCAGTCCCCAGCTCCAAACACTCAGTCAACAAATACACTAGTTCTCCCCGACCACCCCTGTATGCCAGGCACCCGCCTCTTTCCACCCTATCACCAGAACTTTGCCTTCCTTCTAGACTCACACACTGCACCCCCGCAGATGAGCTCCCCCTTCTGCTTACTCAGGGCCCAGGTGTGCCCAGGCTCCCAGGTAAACCACACCTGTGCAGGGGAGAGAGCTGAAGAGCATGAGGATGGGAGGTAAGGAAGGCCCATGATAGGCCAGGAAGTGAGTGGCTTGGAAGGGAGGCCTAGAACACTTGCTTCTGGGCCAGAGTCACAAGGCCTGATCCTGAGCCAGGCTTTGTCCCCAACCACAAGACCCTGAGACGCCTGGATTCAAATCCCTGATCCTCCATTTCCTAGCAGTGTGATCCTGAACATATGGCTAACTTCTCCCTGCCTCAGTTTCCTTGTCCATAAACTCTATAAAACACTCGTAATACCAATACAGAGGCTTTGGGAAGGGCTATGTGAGCGATTCGTACCGAATGTTTAAAGCACTGCCTGGCATAGAGTTGTATGTACATGTTAGCTATTATTACTCATCTGTGAAGCAGAGGGCGGGCTGCTTGCTGGAAAGCCCCTCATGAGCCTTTTTTTTTTTTTTAATTTTTTTTTTAACGTTTATTTATTTTTGAGACAGAGAGAGACAGAGCATTAACGGGGGAGGGGCAGAGAGAGAGGGAGACACAGAACCGGAAGCAGGCTCCAGGCTCTGAGCCATCAGCCCAGAGCCCGACGCGGGGCTCGAACTCACGGACCGCGAGATTGTGACCTGAGCTGAAGTCGGACGTTTAACCGACTGAGCCACCCAGGCGCCCCTCATGATCCTTCTTTTTGCTGCCACCTGAAAACTGGAATTTGTGGACCTCTCTGGACAGGATGCCCTACCCTCTATGAGCCCTCCCAAAGGCGCAGCACTTTATAGTTTACAAAGTATGTCTCCCTCCATGATGTCCTGATTCTCTACAGAATAGGACCAGATATCAAGTAGGCAGAACAGGGATTGTCCGTCCTCTTTGACTTAAGAAACAGAAGTCTTGGGGTGAAGAGCCCGTGTAACTCAGTCACACGTACTTGGGACGGCCAGACAGCCGTGCATAAATTCCAGAAGTGCTCACATTCTTGGTCTCACCCCACCCACTGCACCTGCCTGGTTCCTTCCCTTCCCCCTTCTCGCCAGCTCTCTCTCCTGCTTTCCCATCTACACTCAGCCCCTGAAAAGGACCTGGCTAGGAAGCTGGGGTACAACCAGACTTGGGGCCAGAACCCCCTCTGCTCATCCTGGCATCTTCCCACTGTGTGCCAGGCAGAGGCCTGAGGTCTGGCATGCATAGGCGCCTGGCCCGGGGCTGGGCGGAAGTCGCTAGGTGTCCCAAGGGTATCCCTGCCCGGGTCATGGGGCCCAGCCTGGTGCCAGACACAGAGCCCTGGAGACTTAGCAACAGGAAATGAGGAGGAGGAGGACGAGGAGGAGGAGGAGGAGGAGGAGGAGGAGGAGCCAGGGAAGGAGGAAGGGCAGGAATGCTACCCAGCCAGCCCCCTGTGTTGGAACAAACAGTGCTGAACACTAATGACTTGTTGTTGTTCATGTCAAAAGGCCCAGGTGGCCCCGGTCCCTGCCCCAACTCTCTGGTGCCCAAGACCCAGGCTCCAGCATATGCTCCCTTCCTGGTATTATTCTGACCCTGGAGGGCACATCAGGAGGGGAGGTGCCAGCTCACAACCCAGATCCCAGATCTCCAGGCCTTGTTTAAACCGTTTCCTGCCCTGCCCCAGGGAATAAGCAGGAGGATCAGAAGAAGGAGGCTCTGACCCATCAGAGGTGAGGAAGTTTCCTGAAGGCATCCCTCCCAATTTGCCAAGGAAAGCAGGAGCCCAGAAAAGATGAAGTAACTTACCCTGAGTCACACAACTACTCAGAAATTCAAGATCCTACTGAATAACCAACAGTGGCCCCGAAAGTAGGTGTTTGTCTGCTGTTTCACAGCTAGACAGAAGGAGGCTCCGAGGTTACATAACCTGTCCTGAGAGTGGGTAAACAGGGCCACCAGGATTCACACTGTGCCTGTCTGATTCCAAAGCACAGGTCACCATCTCCCAGGCACCTCCACTGCCTCATGTTTGTCCCACTTCATGCTATGGAAGGGTAAATTCTGCCCTCAGGAATGTTCCACGGGCAAGTAAGTCTGGAAGACACGGCGTTAAACAAAGTTCTGTGGGTTTGTCATAGTCCCTCTGGGACTATGTCCATATGCACTGGGAGCCTCCTAGGCTGGCAGTGGGGGTACTATTCAGGATACAGTCAAGGGCATGGGCTCGCCATCCATGTGTCTCGGCCAAATCTCAGTTCCCCATTACCAGCTAGTTGTGTGACCCTGGCTGATCATTGACCTCTCTGCCTCAGTCTCCTCATCTGTAAAATGGGGTTCGTGATAATAGTAGCTATGTCACAGGTAATTATGAGGATCAAATGAGTTAATAACATAAAGCACTCAAAGCGATGCTTGGCTTGTGGTAACTGCTTAGTAAATGTTAAACAACTCGATTAAACTTCGTTATTTTATGATGGGTGCCTATTACCTGGACACAATGCAAAGAAGTGTTGTACCTTGGCTAACCCTCTCTCTGATGTGATAACCCCGAGCGTCAGCTTGGGGTTCTCAGTTGGAAAGAAGTGGCTGGTATGGGTAGGGGGAAGGCTCTTGACCACTGCCTCCTCTCCCGCCTGGACAGGAAGGACGCAGGGTAGGAGAGGAGGGGGAGCTAGCTTCCCTGCACCAGTGTCATAGCCTGCCCCCCCTCCTTCCCTCCCTGTCACTCAGTGTCAGAGCCACGCTGAAGGGGCAGGCACAGAGCCAGAGAGCCTCGTGGGGACCTGTCAGACCAGTTCCCTTAGGCCATGGCTAGGGTCTCAGGCCAGGGCTGTGTGTGCTGGGACAGGGAGAGGACGCAAGGGGAAGGGTGATGCTTTGGGGTGTCAGTGTTTTCATTTACAGCAAAAGAAAGTGCACCATGAGCTCAGACTCCATGGCCAGGTCACCTGGGACAGAAGCCTAACTCTGTCTCTTAGCCGATGTACAACCCTGGACCTGTCACTTAGCCACTCTGTGCCTCTGTTCTCTCATCTATAAAAGGAGACAATGACACCGGTATCTAGCTCACGGCTATTGTCGGCTCACTTGACACGAAAAAGGTAAAGGTTTTATAATGCTGCCTGGGACACAAGTATTATACAACTATTAGCTACTACCATTGTTTGAACACGCTTGCGTGAAAGCATGTTTTCTGAGTTAGAGAATCTAGCCACCTCTCCCCAAACAATCACTCAAAGGGAAGCATCCCAGGCTTCTCTGAGATTACGGGACCCCCCCCCAGAGGTCATCCTGATCTTGCCCCTGCCTCTAGATAAATTGATCCCTCTCTGTCTCCTGGGCATTGGACAAGATCTCCTCTCCTTCTCATGCTTCCCAAAGGAGATGTTCTTCCATCCCACCCCAGTGTCACTTTTGCCATCGATGGTAAGTCCATCCTCTGTCTAACCTCACCCTCCTGTAACCTGCTTTCATTTCTCTTGTCCTGATCTAGTAGCAACAGAAAGTACTCTCTTCAGACCTCAGGAGGTTGATGGGTTTCCCCCTGGTTTTCTAAGAGGCAGGCATGGCCTGAATAACTCCCAGCACTGTTCGCCTAGGCTCCACCCCTTTACAACATCCACCCCTTACCCTACATGTGCACACTCCCCGACAAGCACTCCTTCCCTTATGTGAGCCCCTCCTAGGCCAGACGAATCATCTCACAGGTGACAGGAGCGACTTGACTGGTCCCCAGAACCTCTTAAATGCAGCCGCATCGGGCTGAAGCCACCCCACTCACCCATTCCCCAGAGACGGTCAGCAGGGCGGGGTGTGGCCCAGGCCCCTAGCCCTAAAAATCTAAGTACCCTTTAATCACCAATTCCCACCTACCCCCCCCCCCCACACACCTGGCTAGAGAGGGGCTGTGTTTCTGTGACTTTCACCCTATTTACACTCCAGCAACCCTCACATCGCCCTTCTGGCTTCCCCGTGCACCCCAGCTCTTCGATTCTGGGGGTTGAGGGAGTCAGGAGACAGCCTGGCGGCCTCTTCCACCCCTTCCCAGACTCTGGGTCCCAAGGGATCCTCCAGTGACCTCATTGTCCTGGCACCTGACCTTTCCCCCACTCACCACCTTGCCTCTACAAGCTGGGAAGGGGACAGGAAATGCACAAGTAATTATAGACTGAGAGGGAAGGAGGGAGGGAGGGTTCCAGCCCACGGGCTCCAAGCAATAGCTACTACCAGTGACCTGGCGGGGTGGGGGGGACAGCTTAGCCCAGAAGGGGCCAGCTCCCCTGCTCCCTCCAGAGCCCCATCTCGAGCAGGACCCAGGCCCAAGAGGGCCCTGACCAGGAAGACCCAGGGAGGGAGTGCGGGAGGGGTTGGGGGGAGAGCTAGGGACACCTAGATTATCCTCCCAGTTCCGACGCTGAGGAAGAGCCCATCACCTCCGCAGACCTTGTTTTTTCTCACTCAGTCTCCTATTTTGATAAATATAAAGGCCATTGGGCAAGAGGTGGGAGGAAAGACGCTGAAGGTGGTAGTCGCTCCACTCAAAGGGACTTGACGACAAGAGACATAAGTGACAAGCTCTCCCAATTCTGTCGTCTGCTCTGGTTTTCCCTCGACCCCTTTGCCCAAGTTCCCTCCTGGTACCAGCGCCCCCTCCCCCAGCCGCCTGCCAATGCTGTCCCCGTGGGCAACAGAACAGACGCACAACTGAATCTCACTGAATCTCAGGTGAAGGAACTCGGTGAAGTCTGGGTGGTCGGAGAGAGCTTCTCCGCTGATTTGGATCCTGCGACCATTATGCTGTCCCCCACCCTGCCCCCACTGCTCTTCCCCTCCCGCCCTCTCCTTCATTCTCGCAGCTCCAGGATATTCTTCACTGGCAAAGGGAGACTCCAGCTCCAGTCTCCAAACTTCTCAGAGCCCCCCCCCCCCCCGCTGAGCCCCCCAAAGCCAGATGCCAAGCACTGTTCACGTGACCACCTCACCCCAAGATCAAGCAGAATTGACGCAGTTCTGCTGGTCACTGAGGGAGAATGTTGCCACGGTGATGTACCAAGAGCAGTAAACAAGTTTACCCCACCTCCCACCTTGACCTGGCCCCCGGCGTCTCACACATGCCTCCCCTCACCACCTGGAGAACACACAACCACCCACCTCAGGGCACACAGAGGTGACACAAATGACAAATCCCTCTCCCCCTGCCCCATGACACAACGGGAAGACGCGAGTACCACATGCACATGGACCTACACGGTGCAGCTGTGTGAGCCACCCACGCGCACAGCGGCCAAGCTGCTTGACCCACTGTCCAGCCCAGCAGGAGCCCCCACACCCCCAGAAGCATGCTCTTTCTCCCAGTCCAGGCCCTCCTGCAGTCCTTGGTGCCTGGCCCTGGCCCGACAGACAATGGGCACTTACCCAGCGGAGCCCCTGGATGCAGCTGGGGCGCTGGTGTTCAAGCAGCAGCTGGTAAGAACAGCTCCGGGGCCGGTGCATCCTCTTCAGCACCATGTTGAGGAGGGTCCCCTCCGGCACCACGTCCGGGAGGCCTCCCACCTGCGATGCTCCGAGAGCTGGGCTGTCCTCCACAGCCAGGCCCACCTGCCAGCGGCTCTCACCTGGCCAGCCCACCTGTGACGCAGGGAGGAAGGCAGAGAGCCATGGGGCTGGGGCTGGGACTGGGACTGGGGCAGCTGGACCAGGGCACAACTGCCCCAGGCAGAACCACTTCCTCTGAGTCCTCTGGACTGGTCAGGCGGAGGTGCTGCAACCCTGCCAGGAGCCGGGGGAGGGACAGGAAGACCTTCACTGGGGCCTGCCGGTCTGGCGCACTTAGGGGTCTCCAGCTGGCGGACCGGAGATCGGGCCTTTCTTCCCAGTCTTCTTTGGACTTCTGCCCCACCCCACTGCCCATGTCCCTGGAGGGATCTCCACCACCTCCCAGTATGAGGCTACCGACTCACTGGATCCCCCAGAAATGCAGCTGCAGCTCAACCTTTCTTCGCCCCTTCTCCTTCACCCCTGACCAGCCCTCTCTTTCCCACCCAAACACCCCACCCACCATGTCAGCTTCCTCTCCTGCTCCTCCCCACCCTGACCCCACTTTACCCACCTTCATGGTCCTTCTCAAGCTTGCACAGCCCTGCAGGCTCTAGCAAAAGGTTGGGGAGGGGGAGACCCTCATGGAGACCCCTACTCCTCCTGGAGGGGTGTGGGCTGTAAGCCCCAGGAGAAGCGGAACAGGGCTAATTCCTAGCTGGACTGGCTGCCAGGGCGACCGGCTGGGTGTAGAGGCTCCTTTTGGGTGGGTTGAGGGCAGGGGGCGTAGGGGGGAGTCCCCCCCCAGCGGCAAGGAGCCCCAAGCCTCCGCCTCCGTCCCAGACGAATGAGCCAGCTGGCACCGGGCGCCGAAGCGAGGCTGCAGCTGGCACTGATCCGGGCGGGAGCTGTCACACCCCCTACGCTGCCCGCCCCCTTCCCCTCCCCGGGACAGGCTGGGAGGGCAGGGAGGAGGCGCCCGGCCTTACTGTGGGGGAGGGCACAGGGAAGGGGGCGGGCTGGGCCGGGGGTGGAGTCTGGACTCCGGGGTTATAGGGCGGGCACTAGTCGGAGGCCTGAGAAACCCCAGGGGGGCAGGAGCGGCCCAGGGTTGTGTGTCGCGGCGGCCGCGGCCGGAGTGTCGGGGTAGGGGTGCCGAGTGGCCGTGCAGGCCGCCACGTGGCCGGGAGGAGAAATGCAAACACGGAAACCAGGGGAAGGGGGAGGGGGGTGAGTCATTGCGGCCCCACCCGGGAGGGAAATCCGGGCTGGGGCCGCTTCCCGGCCGGGGGCGTCCTGCCTCCTGTTTCGGTTCAGGGTCTCGAACAGTCCGGGGGAGGGATTGGGCTGCTTTCCCGTGGGGAATCCCCCTCCCCACCGTACCCCCCCGCCCGACACACACACACACACATACACACACACACACACACACACACACACCACGGGCGCGGGTGGGGAAACTGAGGCCGGAGGAAAGGACTGCTCTCCAGGATGGGTGGGGCCGGAGTTGTGGCTGAGCTTCGGAAGAGAGAGGGTTTTAGAGAACCACGCCCCCACCTCGTGCTCCCGGGCTGCTGCCTGCGTGGGGCGAGGGGGGGGGGGATTGGGGGGTTGGGGGGAGGGGGTCAGGAAGCAGAGCCTCGGGATTCCAAGGTCCGCAGCAGCTCTGTACCAAGGCCCGTCGCCTTCTGGGCTTCAGTTTCCACCCCCGCGTAGATGGCCCAGAGCCGCCCTCTTCTCCCCACTCCAGCTTCTGAGAGGCGGAGAGACCGTGGCTCCTGGACTGCGACTCCCTCAGCACCCAGTAATTGGTGAGGACGTTGATGAGGGGTTTGAAAGGAGTTACACGCCCCGCTCCCAGCTTTCTAGGACTCACTTTTTTGTCCCAGCTTTCTAGGACTCACTTTTTTTTGGTCCCAGTCCTTGTCCCTTTCTCTTTGCTGCTGAGCCTGCCTGAATTGGGGAAGACACTTGTCTAACAAACCATCCTGCCTGCTTTGGGACGCTGAGCCCCTACCTCCCACCGATGATTATTTTCTTGGAGACGGATTTTAATTGTGATTAAAATCTCAGTTTTAATGTGTATTTAAAAATCCTCCCTACCCCTAAATTCAGATTCAGTTCTGTTGGCACGAAATGGAAAATCTGTACTTTGAGCAAATGCCCCAAGGTTATCTGCTAGGTTCACATCTTTTTAAGTCTATTTATTTATTCGGGGGGCGGGGTGTCGGGCAGAGAAAGAGAGAGAATCTCAAGCAGGTTCTTCGCGGTCAGTGCAGAGCCCCATGCAAGGGCACAACCTCACCAACCCTGAGAGCATGACTTGAGCTGAAATCAAGAGTCAGTTCCTTGGGGCGCCTGGATGGTTCAGTTGGTTAAGTGTCTGACTCTTGATTTGGACTCAGGTCTTGTCTCAATGGTTGGTAAAATGGAGCCCCCCAGCAGGGCTCCGCACTGACAGTATGGAGCATGCTCAGGATTGGGATTCTCTCTCACCCTCTGCCCCTCCCCCCAACTCTACATAAATAAGCATTAAAAAAAAAAAAAAAGAATGTGATGCTTAACTGAGCCACCCAGGTACCCCTGCTGGGTTCACCTTTTGAGAAATGGTGGTGGAGTTTCAAATGCCCCTTTCAGGAAGGAGGGAAGCCCCAGGCCCAAACCCACCCACCCACCCTGGTTCTGGGAATTTGGAAGAGGGGAGAACAGCTTAGTTGTTGCGAGTAAAGGCTAACAGGCTGGGGCACAGGGGTGAATGCAGAAGAGAACTGAGGGGGGCTTTGGGGGCAGTTAAAGTTAGGGTGCTGGGGCTAGTGACTTGATCTAGAAGGTCTGACAGAGGAGTTTCAAGGGACCGGCAGTGGGGTCAGAAAGGGATCCCCCATTTCTTCTTTATACTTGCCCTTGCTTGGGCAGGTGGAAAAGGAACTGGGAAATGGAGCGGGACATCTGCGTACCTGCAGGCCGCAATAGACTGTAAGTGCCTGGCACTGTTCCAGGGGCTTCATGTATTTAATCTCTGCCAGTACCCTAGAAAGTAGCGCTAGCGTTATTCCCACTTTATATGCGCGGGGCAGCTGAGGCTCAGGTATTAAGTGACTTGCCAAGGTCACACAGCTAGCAAATGATGAACTGGGGCTTGAACCCAGGTTGCCAGGCTCCACTAACCCGCCCCCCTCGTGCTGTATTGCACTGTGCATACATTGTATTCATTCTCCTAAAAGAGGGAGCTATGGACAGGGAAATGGAGCATGTGTGTAGAAGTGGGGGGTGGGGGTTGCAAGTCTCCAAAAAAAGTCATTCAAATGAGTGAAAATGAAGTGTCTCAAACCTACCCCCTCCCCCGATCCATGTTCTCTCTCAACACTACTCTCTCCTTACCTTTCTCTTTTTTACATCTCTTCCCCATTTCCCCCTCTCCTGGGAGACTGAGAACATGACTGGGGTGATTGCCTGTTCACTGGTGGCCAGGGCGGGCACAGGAACCAGACCTTCCATTTGTCTCATTCTTATTGCTGGCAGGCAAAGCCTCCTGCCTTCCACCAAGGCAGGTGATGGGGCCGGGTTTTTCCTTCTCAGGATTCCCAGGTGAGGGCTGGCTAGTAAAATGACCACTCAGCAGATATTTAAATAAGGCTGAGGCCTGCAGGGGACAGGGGACTAGGGGAATGTGTCTGAGTAAGACATCCCAAGACAGATAGTGAACATCTTGGGCACAGTCATGCCAGGCCCTGGTACAACGTTCACCCTCCCCTGACATCATGAGACACCTCCTCCATGCCTGGAAGAGTGTTAGGACAGACAAATAATAACAATTGCTAACATGCATCCGTCCCTCTTCCTAATAGTTTATATACATTTACTTTCTTAAGCATGACAACAATCCTGTGAGATAGGTATGATTGTTATCCCATTTGACAGATGAGGAAGCTGGTCTATCCAGACAATGAGCTCTCTGCCAGGACAGAACCTCTCCTAACCCTGCCCTGTTCCCTTCAGAGGAGTGCAGAGGCTCCCAGACAATAATCAGGGAGAGTAAATGGGTAAGGAGAGCTTCCGGGCCCCTGGCTTTGACTTGGCTGCATTCCTCCCACCCAGGCCTCTTTGCTGAGCTGTGAACCCACAGCTTCCCGGATCTTCCCTCGTGCCTCTAGGTAGGCATGTCTGAACTCCCCCCTCCTGCCCTGCGTCTCCCAGCTGCCTGCTCCAGGAGCCCCACGACTGCCTGAGCCAGGAACTGGATTCCTCTGTCTCTCCTTCTCCCACATCAAATCAGCCAGCAGGTCTGGTTGATTCGACCAACGCATAATCTGTTACATTCATCCCTTATGCCCCAGCCCTGCCGCCACTGCAGTGGGACGGTGGTGGCCTCTCCTGGCACTTACCGTGTGCCGGTGCTACGTCACTTTGCAGACTTTACCTTTTAAGCCTCAGAACACTCTCTGCTCGCAAGGGAAGACACTGCGAGGCACAGAGAGGAGAAGTAACCTGCCCACAGCCCCACAATGGAGTCTGGTAGAGCCAGACTTGGGCAGCGGGATTGCAGGGCTCACGCTCCACACAGTCTTGTACCGCCTCCCATCGCTACTCTCAGCCTCGCCTTCCTCACTCTTTCCCGTGCGATGCCGCAGGAATCCTCGGTTCACTCCACGGCGACATTTACCGTGAGTGCCAGAGATACAGCTCAAAACTGGAAATCTGCAACTGGGCGGACCGGGGGCTGCAGGACCACAGGGCCAAGCGGAATTTTCTTTATCTCCTTCACACACGGATCTGGTCAGGCCTCCCTGCCCAGCACCATGCCTGACGTAAGGATCAGTGGTGGGGGGGGGCACCCGGGTGGCTCAGTAGGTGAAACATCTGCTTCTTGATTTTGGCTCAGGTCGTGATCTCACGGTTCACAGGATCGAGTCCCGCATCGGCTCGGGCTCTGTGCTGACAGTGCGGAGCCTGCTTGCGATTCTTTCTCTCTGCCCCTTCCCTGCTCACGGCCTCTCTCTCTCTCTCTCTCTCAAAATAAACAAATAAACTTTAAAAAAGAAAGATTAGGGGTGGCAATGAAATGAATAGGAACTGTGGGAGACCAGCAGGTGCCCACCAAGGGCCTGCACCCCAGGCCAGGGGAGGGAGAGGAGCTACTTTTCCAGCTCCAGGTGGTCCAGCTTCCAGGGCAATTTGTTCCATCTCCCTCCTGCTTCGCTGTCACTGACCCTTTTCTGCTGTCCTGGACTGCAAACTTTGCTGGCAGGCTCACCTGTGTCATTTGAGGTCAGTTGGTGGGATGGACAGTGGGAAGATAGAGGAAGATTTAACTAACAGGCCTCGGGTGGGACTGCAGACAAGGGGAGACCAGACGATGGAAGAGCTGGGCTGGGGTACCCGGACCTGCTTCCACTTCCCTCAGCATCCCTGGGATTCTACCTTGGCTGTGGTTGATCCACAAGCGGGAGGAATGAGAGCCCAGTACCCTCACGGGGGCTCTACCTCCTGGAATCTGGAAGATTAAAGTCCTTCAATACTTGCCCAGGCACCTTCCCCTGAGGGCGGTTCCAGTTCAGCTCCCCCATCCTTTCCTGCCCATTCCTGGGGGTGGGGGACAGAGGCAGGGAGGCGGAATGCTAATGGGCACAGAGCCAAACCTTCCCAGGACTAGCAGGTCACAGCCAGCCGATCATGGGCCACTTTGACAGGGGTGGAGTGGGAGGAAAAGAGCATTGGGCTCCTGCCTTCTCCAGGTGGGGGAGGTAGGCAAACTGGAGGGAAGACTGGATAGGGCTGGGGATCCGTGGGGAGCTGACGGAGACAAGAACAGGGACCCCCACACTTTCCTGGCTGGTGCTCAAACCAGTCAAGTGTGACAGGGGCAAGGGAACAATCACAAAAAACAGGCCCGTGATGGTGACTGTGGTGGCCGGAGGGTAAGGAGAGGCTGGGAGAACAGGAGGGAAGGCAGGGACAGGTCTAGAGCTGTGTGGGAGGGAACAGGCCTGCCCAGCAGGCAAATGTGCTGTTCTGTGAATGTGCATAAATTAGTAGCCACTTTCTCCCTGCCAGCTTCTGCTTCTCAAGGGTTGTGTGTGTGTGTGTGTGTGTGTGCGCGCGCGCACGCGCGCGCCTGTGTTCCGAATACCCAGAAGACACTGCATCTGACCTTGAGTGATCAGTGTTCAGAAGCGGCAGCTCCATTCCAGCTGTAGCCACTGTCCCTCAGGCTCAGAGTACCTCTCCTTCTCCTTCACTCCTGCAGCTCTGTCCCAACTTCCAGCCCACACCTGCCTTTGCCCCTGCCTTTCCCTGAGGCTGACCACCTGCACTGCCCCCTCCCCCTTGCCTCTTCCCAACACTGGAGCCCTGCACAGCTCCAGTCTTCCACCCCATCCTAGGCCCGTGGCCTTCGTTCAGGACTCAGAGGCTGTACCCACTTGGCCCTCGTGTTTTTAATGTTCTAGCAGGAGCAGGTGCAGGAGCCCAAAGGAGGGCTCCTAGGAGGGCCCTGGTCGCTGCTTGTGAAATGCCCAGTTCTCTCTGGATCTAGAGCACTGGCCAAGGATGGGCAGCGATGTGGGTAATCAGGCACGCAGGCCATGGAGAGAAGCCCCTTCCTGGCGTCAGAGCAGACCCCAATCCTGTCCCCAAATCCCAGTCAGGAGTGGCTGGTGCCTGAGAAGAAGCTGAAAAGTCCAAAAACTATCTGACGTCAGAAGCACTGCCCATTTCTTTCCTCCAGAGAGGACACGTAACAGCCCAGAGGAGGCTACAAAGATGGGGTCCAGAGAGGGAAACAGGAGAGAGGAGATCTGCAGGTGTGACTGAGAGAGAGAGACAGGTTGCTCCCTCTACCCCTGGTGTCCGTCATGGCCTGCAGGACAGAGAGGCAGCACCGGCTGCTCAGACCTCCCACCCCAGGCCTGGGCCTCAGGAAGTCCTTCCTGCCCTTGGCCTTGGCGCCACCCCCCTCCTCGAGAGGCTTTACCTCCAGAGAAATGGAGAGTCAGCATACTCGACTTAAACACGATGCAGGGGCAGGCACAGAGCCCCCCTTGGCATTTCTCTTCTCATTCCACAGAGACCTCTTGAGGCCTGAATCCTGATTTAATCCTCCCTGATGCCTTCGGTTCTCCCCCGGCCCCTGCTCCTCAGGCCTTAGCTGAAGGCAGGTGCCTTCCGGGGCCCTGGGAACCAGCTGCCCCCACGGCCGGCAGGGCCACACACTGGATGCTCCCCACAGCCCAAATTCAATCACTTCCCAGTTATTATTAGTGACCCCTCCTTCAAGAGAATGTGAGCTCCCAAAGGGCAGGAACTGGCTCTACTTTGTTCAGGCCAGCATACCCTTTGTAGTCAGGGCCTTGAACACAGAAGTTCCTCAGAAGAGGTTTCTTGAGTTCAGCAGGTAAATGAATCCCCCACCTCCCCCAACCCCCGTCTCCTGCGTGGGTCCTTTTTACCTCCCTTGTGGCTCCCCCCACATCTGTCTTCTTCCTGGTACCTTTCCATCCAGCTCTTGACCAATCTCCATTCCTGGCCCTGCCCTGCCACAGGCCATCTCTAGTCCATCCCCTCCCTCTTCCAGGAAGCACCCTCAAATGTGGCCACTCTTGAGGCCACTATTCTTGGGCTCCGTGCCCTGGACCAAGTGCAGGTGACAGCCTTATTTCTAGTCCCTTTACTTCACCCAGTGCCCTTGCAGCTGGACTGGAGTGGGACCCACATGTATTGATTAGGCTTCTGTGGTGACTTTCTCAGTCAATCAACCCAATCACCAAACTCCAATCAAAAGGACAAGCTGTATACAACTCTGTGCCAGGCTTTGTCCTGTGGGGAAAGGTCAGCACGCTCCTCTCCTGCCCTCAGCCCTACTGTTCCCTCACTCCCCACAGCTCTGGGAGTAAGTCTATATGGAGGTGAAGTTCAGGCACGCCCTCCCTCCCTCACCCCTCCCTCCCTCCTCACACAATAGCAACCCCACAGGGAAAGGGAAAGAGAGTTGGAGCAGGTACCTGTGACTGGGGACTCAGATCCAAAGACGGAGGTCATCAGAGCACGCTAGGAGAAACTAGCAGGCCTGGGCCCCAGGATGCCCTCCCAAGCAGTACTGCGGGTGCAAACACACTCCTCCTCTCCCCACCCCTCTGCCTCTGGCTTAGCCTCTGATGCTAATTTAGCACTTGAGCTCAGACACCTGCTGCTTGGGCTGAGCATCTTCTCACTCAGCATCCTGCCCACTGTGTGGACTTCTAGGCTGTCCGTGGGCAGGCAGAGGAAGTGGGGTCTCCGCAAAAAGTCAGACTCTGATTAGTTTCACTCTCACTCTAAGAAGCAAAGACATCCACTTCCAGGGGCAGAAGTCAGCCCCAGCCCCAGGGAGGAGTACAAGCAGTGAGATTTGCAAGGTGACCCCTGGTGAGCCCACAACTCAGAATGTCTTCCTGCAGTCTGGACGGCTGGGATGCTCATGATGGGGCCAGACAGTGAGCCCCATTCGGTAGGTCACCTGCTCCTCCTCTCTAGAACAGTCTTTTCCACTCTGGTCGATGAGCCTGGCCTCAGGAGAAAGACAAAGCTACAGGAGGTGGGAATGGAGTGTGGTGGGGATCTTACTCAGGGTTCTCAGCCTTGAACTCCACAAAAGCTGGGGGTGGGCAAGGGGGCCATGCGATGTCTGGGGAGAATCTTGTGGAACTCACTACCTAAATTCAAGCACAGGAGATTTTTAGCTCAACCTTGTAACTCTGGGTCTCAGGACACAAGGTTGGAGGAGACTGCCCCCTAGAGCTAGGATCGAAGAATTCTTGGGATCAAGAGTCAGATGCTCTACCAACTGAGCCAGCCCAGTAGCCATTAGGATGGAAGAATTCTTAATGGACAGCCGGCCGTTCTTATATTCATTGCACAAATCTTTGTCGAGTTCCTCCCCATGCACCCGGCGTTAGGCACTGGGAATACGGAAGTAATGAAGGCAGGCAATAGCGTGCCGATCACTGTTTACCCTACACTAAGGGATTTCCTGGGATGTGGAACTTTTAGTGGTAAAACCAGGACAGTCCTGGGCCAGAGGATTGGCCCAAACCAAGAGGAGGTGGTCCCTAACAGATAAAGCCCCCGTCCTCCTGGAGGTTATATTCCGGTGGTTCCAGAAGTAGGGGTCAAAGGGAAAACACACATAATTTCACATAGTGATAGATGCCATGAAAGACATAAAATCAGGTGGCGGATTGTACTTGAGACGGGGGGACTGCATTGTCTCTCTGCGGAAGTAGAGTCTGAGCTGACGAATGATGATGAGACATCAATCTTATGGGCACTCAGAGAAGAGATATCCAAAAACCCCACGGCAGGAACAAGCTTGGCACATGCGAGAAACTGAAAGAAGGCCTGTGTGCCGGGATTGGAATGAGCAGTCGTATTAGTGGGGGCTGACAAGGTCCTGACCTGTTTACCCCAAGAGAGATGGGAAGCCGACAGAAGGATTAAGCAGGGGAGTACCACGTTCCAGTTCTTAGTTTTAAAAGATCATACCAGCTGCTGGCTGGAGAATGGACTGGAGGGAAAGGATGGGCACAGGAAGACCGGTTAGGAGGCCGTTACAAGTGGGCAGGTGGTGATGATGGCAGCTGGACTAGGGTGGTGACCGGGAGAAGGAGAAGAAGGACAGGGCAGACCCGACTGTCCTTGCTAATGAATTGGATGTGGGGGTGAAGGAAAGAGAGGACTCAGAAATGATGCTGGGGTTTGGGGCTGGAGCCATAGTAAACAGGGACATGCCCCAGAGGGCAGGAGAGGTCCCTCTGTCTGGGAGAGGGAGGAGGGAGCCCTGACAAGTCCAATAAACTCGGTCAACTGGAATACAGCTCGGTGGTGTTATCCTTGACGTGGGACAGTGGGGGGGAGATATATGTCTGGAATGTGTCTGCTTTGGGGGAGTGAGGAAGAAATGTCTTAGGAGGCAAGATGCCTGCAGGTGGGATTTAGAGTCTGTCTTAGTATTGGTGGGACCCAATTTAAAGTGACTCCTGAGAGACTGATAGTCCAGACAGGTTATGCAAATGGGATATGTTTACATGACCTGAAATGAGATGAGTGTACTAGCTTAGCAAGGGAGCTGTAACAAACAACCTGCAAATCTCCGTGGTTTAGCACAACAAAGGTGTAGTTTTCACTCCCATTACAGTTGCATGAGGACAGAATGAGTGGTTTTGTTTCATTCATTCATTCATTCATTCATTCAGGGATCCCAGGCTCTTGCCATCATGTGGTGCTGCCATCTTCAACATGCGGTCCCTCAAACCATCAAAGAACGGAAATAGGGAACTGAGGGCCCATGGAAGATATTCATGGGTCCAGCCTGGAAACGGCACACGTTGCTTCCACTTTGATTCCGTTGTTCAGAACTCAATCCCATGGCATCAATTTAACGGCAAGGACACTGGGAAGTGTTCCAAGTTCAAATTTGATGGGTAATGTGCCAGAAGAAGAGCCCTTAATGGTGAGCATTAGTGAGCAGGGAGAGTGGCTATCTGTCTTGTTGGGGGAGCGGGCAGTGCCGTCTGTCTCGGGTTGGGATGGGCATGTGCTCTCTGAAAGTACCTTGGAAAAGAAGCTGACGTAGGAAGACGTGTAGGTGTGGGGCACACTCATGTACTTTGCAGAACAGAACAGAACAGCATCCTTCCATTCGTTCCCATTCTCATGGCCTTTCTCCAGGTAAGATCTTAATGATGCCACACCTGACCACCGAAATAGCCTCATGAATGCTTTCTCTGCTACGATTTTCTTCTCCCGTCAAATCTAACCTGGATATCACAGTCTAAATAACCTTCCTAAGGCCTGGCTTGTGTCATGCTACGTCTGTTCAATGATGACAATAACAACAATTTTTAAAAATTTTTTTTAAATGTTTTATTTATTTTTGAGACACGGAGAGACAGAGCATGAACAGGGGAGGGTCAGAGAGAGGGAGACACAGAATCCGAAACAGGCTCCAGGCTCTGAGCTGTCAGCACAGAGCCTGATGCGGGGCTCGAACTCACGGACCGAGAGATCACGACCCGAGCCGAAGTCGGCCGCTTAACCGACGGAGCCACCCAGGCGCCCCAATAACAACAATTTTAAGAGCGGTGACAATAACTCGTTGAGCTACCGTGTCAAGTACTTTAACTGCGGTGTCTCGACATATCTCAGTTGTTATAACAAGCCTATGAAGTATCATCATCATTCCCATTATACAGACAGAGGTCCTGAGAAGTCCCTGTGCCGTCTAACACGGTAGGCACTAGCCATGCGTGGCTATTTAAATTTTTTTTTTTTAACGTTTATTTATTTTTGAGACAGAGAGAGACAGAGCATGAATGGGGGAGGGGCAGAGAGAGAGGGAGACACAGAATCAGAAGCAGGCTCCAGGCTCTGAGCCATCAGCCCAGAGCCCGACGCGGGGCTCGAACTCACAGACCGTGAGATTGTGACCTGAGCTGAAGTCAGACGCTTAACCGACTGCGCCACCCAGGCGCCCCCATGCGTGGCTATTTAAATTAAAATGGAAAACAATGAAAAATCCAGCTCCTCGGTCACGCTAGCCGCGTATCAAATACTCAGTAGCTGCGTATATGTAGTAGCAAATATTTTGGACAGTGTAGACATAGGGCCTGTTCTTGGCAAAAAGTTCAGTTGAGTTATGGGAACCTGCTTAGGGTCACGCAGTGAGTGGTGACCCCATCTGAGTGTAAGATCTTCCGACGGTACCACATTGCCTCTACAGTCAAGAAGTTTCAGCCTGCTCTTAACCATTTTGTACGACCTGGGCCAGCTATGGTTAGATCATTATTTCTCCTTCATTTCTTGTACAGTCTCATACTGCAGCATGACACGTTTGCTCACTGCTCTGCAATACTCCCACCGTGTCTACTCATAACATTTGTGGTCTCCTCCTTTCTGTCTGCCCCGCTAATTAATTCCTATACGACCTTTAAAGTTCAAATAGCTTCAATAGCCGTGACATCAGTTCCTTCTTTTTAATTTAATTTATTTATTTTGAGAGAGAGAGCATGCGCAGGAGAAGGGCAGAGAGAGGGAGAATCCCAAGCAGTGTGGGGCCCTACACGGGGCTCCAACCCATGAACCGCGAAATCATGAGCTCAGCCGAAATCAGGAGTCGGATGCTTAAACGACTGAGCCACCCAGGCGCCCCAAGTCAGTTACTTCTTTTTCATTCTCACTGCCTCTCACCTTTCAGACTCCCCTCATCTCTTGCCCTGGCAGCCATACCGCTACTGTTAATCATACTTGCTGACATTTAATTGAGCATTTACTAAGTGACAGGCACTCTTCTAAGCACCGGCCCCTCATCACAAAACTCAAAGTAGATATCACAGCTGTCCCCACTTTACAGATGAGGTCATTAAGACACAGGACAGGTGAAGGACTTGTCCAGATGAGCTCTCTCCTCCTAGTCTTTTCACAGGCAGTTCATCCTCATGCTAGTTTCTGGGCACATTTCTAGAACACAGAATTCTTACTTCCCTCCCCCGAGGAGGAGGACAGCCTCCCGAGCAGAGTGCAAAGGTCCTTTATGTTCAGAACCTTTCTGACTTCAAAACCCACCACTCCATCCACTGACCGCAAACTATTTCTAGTTTCCTGAATCTGAATCTGCCATGTTATTTCTCCCCTCTGGGCTGCAGACATGCTGTTCCCTCTGCCTGGAGTGTTATCCCGGTAAGCCAGCTCTGAAGCCACCTATGGCAGCGCACCCTGGACCACGGGGCTTGCTCCCTCCTCTGACTCCATCACTGGCTCCCCAAGAAGGGTTGGGTGCTGAGCTTACCACATGAAAATTACTTCTCATTAAAAAGTATGCCTTCCAATGGGGTGCCTGGGTGGCTCAGTCGGTGGAGCGTCCAACTTCGGGTCAGGTCACGATCTCGCGGTCTGCAGGTTCGAGCCCTGCGTCGGGCTCTGAGCTGATGGCTCAGAGCCTGGATCCTGCTTCCGATTCTGTGTCTCCCTCTCTCTCTGCCCCTCCCCTGTTCATGCTCTGTCTCTCTCTGTCTCAAAAATAAATAAACGTTAAAAAAATAAAATAAAAATATGCCTTCCAAGCCATGGATGGAGGGTCTTTTTTTTTTTTTTTTTTAAGAAGCTCCCCAGACTATGCTGAAGTAAGGCAAACGTGGTTTCCATGGTTTATATCACTTCTTGGGCAATTAATCATGCCCTTCCTGGACTCCTTGTGATGATCACCTTTATCATTATTTATTTTTTAAGTTGTTGCTGTTGTTTGTTTTGGAGAGAGAGAGAGGTTGAACGTTTGCGTGGGGAGGGAGGGGCAGAGGGAGAGAGAGAAGGAGAATCCCACGCAGGCTCCATGCTCAGCGAGGAGCCCCATGTGGGGTTCTATGTGACGACCTGATCATGACCTGAGCCAAAATCTAGAGTCCGATGCTTAACCGGCTGAGCCACCCAGGCGCCCCTCACATTTACCGTTACTTAATGCTTCCCTCATCCACCGCATTCATCTATATTCAACAATGTTCACTAAGGGGCTACTATGTGCCAGGCACTCTTGGAGGTGTTCATGGGAGGGGAAGTGAGAAGGTCCCTGGCTCACGGAGTTTACCTTCTGGAAGGGTGTGGTGGGCAGAATAATTGCCTCCCTGACATGTTCATGCCCCAGTCTCCAGAATTTGTGAATATGTTACTTCACATGGCAAAAGAGATTTTGCTGGTGTGATTAAATTAAAGGATCCTAAGATGGAAAAACCAGCTTGGATTACCCAGGTTCTTAATCACAAGTGTCCTTACAAGGGAAGAGGGAGGCAGCAGAGTCAGCAAGAGAGAAGACGTGACAACACAGGCAGAGGTCAGGGACACAGGCAGAGGTCAGGGTAACGTGACTGTTAGCTTTGAAGATAAAGGAAGAGAACCCTGAGTCAAGGAATGTGGGTGGTTCTAGAAGCTGGAAAAGGCAAGGAAACAGATTCTCCCCTGCCATCTCCTTGATGTTAGCCCAGTGAGATCCATTTTTAGACTCCTGACCTACAGAACCATGCAATAATAAATGTTTGTTGCTTGAGGCCATTACATTCGTGGTGATTTGTTAGAGCAGCAAAAGGAAACTAATAGAGATATACAGGCGACTTCTTTTGCGCAGGTATGTGATGGCCCTCCCCACCTAGATCGTATGTGTTTGAGGGCTCTGGGTTCTGTTTGATGTTCCCTCCCAGCTCCCAGTAGGAAGTTGGGGTCACGGTGGTAGTTCAATATACTCCTGCTATAGATTCTGAGAGTGGAGATGACGTTTGGTAGGGATTTGGGGTGGGGGCGGGGATGAGGCTCGTGGAGATGAAAGGAAGGGGAAGCTGTCAGGGTGAGCGAGGTGTTTGAGGTTACAAGGTGACGGTCACAGCGCTGGCGTTCTCATACTTCACGGTGAAGTATCCTCTGAGGTGCGCGTAAAAAAGTCCGGGGGAGGGAATCTGGTAGCTCGGGGCAGGGTGGAAGGAATCCTATCCACTGTGCACGTTCCTATTTCCCAATTTTTATATCTTAATTTTTAAAGAGAAATTGACAGGGAATTTTAAACGAGACTTTTATACTGAGATAAACATGTTAAAGCAGTCACCGCCGCCGGCTTGTGTACACGTGTTTCCGGGCCCCGCCCAGGCCCAAAAATCGAGTCCGCGGACTGGCCCCGGCACCCGCCTTGTTACCAGGCGTCCCCCAAACCAGCCCGGAGGCCCAACGGCCTCGCTTGGCGGAGCTCCGGCCCCGCGCGGTGAGGTTCCGGGCGCGGGCGGCCTCCGGCCGGGGAGGGCGCTGTGCCGGCGGCGCGGGGGGCGGGCCGGGGGCGGAGCGCGGGGCGGCCGGCGGCTCCCGGCTCCCGGCTCCCGGCTCGCGCGGCTCGCCGCCCCGGCCCCGGCCCTGCACCTGTGACTGTCGCGGCGCTCGCCCTCCCCGCCCGGCGACCGCGGCCCCCATGGCCCCGTCCCGCCTGCAGCTCGGCCTCCGCGCCGCCTACTCCGGCCTCAGCTCTGTGGCCGGCTTCTCCATCTTCCTCGTCTGGACCGTGGTGTACAGACAGCCGGGGACCGCGGCCATGGGGGGGCTCGCAGGTACCCCGGGGCGCGCGGCGGCGGCGGCGGCGGCGGCGGGGGGGAAGGGGGGCTCCGGGTCCCGGCTGCGGGCGCGCGGCTGCGGGAGGCGCTGTCAGCTGCTCCCGGAGGCTCCCGGCGGGCCGCGCTGCCCCGGGGACCGGGGCGGGGAGCTGTTTACCCAAAACCGTCCGTGGGCAGCGCAGGCCCCGCGCGGGCCCGGGCGCCGGCGGGAGCCGATGCCCGCCCGAGCCCGCCCCGGCCCGCCTCGGCCCGCCTCCGCCGTTTGCACGAACCTGCCGCGCCGCCGGCGGGGCTGCCGGGTGACAGCGTCCTCCCCGAGCGCCGGCTTCCCCCGCCACCCTCCAGGCGGCCCCCCAGCCACACACACACGCCTGTGCCGGGGGATCTCCGCTCCTCAAGCGCCCCTTGCCAGGCGGCCGGGTGAGGCAGAGGAGGAGTAAGTGGAAAGGAGGTCTGGGGGTTCCTGGGGAAGCCCCTCTCCTCCAGCCAGTGCGGACCCCACCCCCAAATAGAGCCCTCAGCGGAGACCCGGGGGGTGGGGGTGGGGGACCGCGCTAGGGATCTGATGGAAACTGGACATTTTCTTCCCAGCACGTCGGCGTGTCTTTGCCGCCCCTTGGCTGTGGCTCCTCTGGCAAGGTCTGCTGAACCCCGCGCTGGCTGCCTTTTCTGTGCTTTAAAGAGGAGAGGGGAGGCGAGCGCTAGAGTGAGAACGTCAGGGTGCTGGTGGAGGCAGGGTCCTCACCAATGCGCTGTCTTCGCTGTGCACCTTTGGGCACGCAACTAACCTCTCTGT
The DNA here is from genome assembly GCF_024362965.1 of Panthera pardus. Taxonomy (NCBI): domain Eukaryota; kingdom Metazoa; phylum Chordata; class Mammalia; order Carnivora; family Felidae; genus Panthera; species Panthera pardus. The sequence goes on along the minus strand of NW_026526991.1, from coordinate 67,048,538 downwards.
GTCGTACAACTGGCGTGAAGACAAAACATGTTATTTCTACTTGCCAGCATTGCTTTCTAATACTTTCTGTGTGTCAGGCACTGTGTAGAGCAACCTGTTTCTATCATCTTATTTAATCTTTACATTAACCCTATGTAGGCATTATTATTGTGCCCATTTTACAGATAAGGCTTAAACTGAAGCTTAAATAAATAGCTGGCCCAGGGTTACACAGCTACATGAAATAATATGTGTGGGGAAAGAACTTTGGGAAAGAATGCACATAAGGATATTACTTTTACATGTGGTGACCTGATTCCGTTCTTAAAATCCTCTGCCCCAAAGAGTCCTAAATATACTGAAAGTAACTGTATTTACTCATTGCCACCAAGCTTACTGAGTGCCATCCCTGGTAGAGAAGGAAGGGGAGGTGGGATTTCTGCCTTAAAAGAGGAGCATACATAACCACAGCCTAAGCAATGCCAAACAGAGCCCTTTGGGGGGCACCAAGGCAGGGCACAGGGTACCCTGGCTGGGATGCTCTCATGCCTACCTAGATGCGCCCCCCCCCCCACCTGTGGGTTTCTGTCCTCCCTGGAGGCAGCCAGCCCATCATTGCTCAGTTATCTACAGACCCCTGGCTCCCCCTCTGCGCCCCCTGTCCCCCTGCTACTTTGTTCCCGAAGGTTCTCTTCGTGAAATTTTGTGTTGTTCCTGTTGGCCCTGCTGCTTTCTTTCCCGTTGGGAAGGGGTGTCTTCAGGCCAGGCCCTGTGGCTGCACTGAGACCTGAGATGAAGGGGCTGCTTGGGGCTGAGGAGGAAGGGGGTCAGAGCTAGTGTGTTAGAGTCTGGCCCAGGGGGGCCGAGCCCCGCCTAGCCATGCGACCTTGGGCGCATTGATGCCTCCTGGGCCTCAGCTTCTCCCTGTGGGAGGAGGTATCACTGAAAGAGGTGATCTTGGAGGCCCCCCTCCAGGTTGGAAATGCTAGTGTAGCACTCTCTTTCTCTCTGTCTCTGCAGTGTTCATTTCGCAGCTGCCTCTTGGAAGGCTGTGGAAAAGGTCCTGTGGCTTGGGCTCCAGGGAGTGTGGGGTTTCCCTCTGACCCAAATTCTGCCCTCTCTCCCTCTGGGAAGGCTTCCCTTGGCCTCTGAGGCAGGCCGGCTGTGGTGTGGCCTGCCGGGAGAGGTGCTAGGCCAGCTAGCAGCTGGAGCAGGGTGCCTGCGCCTCCCCGACAGTCTGGCCTTCCAGACGAGCAGGAGGTGGCAACAGAAGAGCCAGGCTGCCGGGTGGTGGTGCAGCGGGTGGGGGGAGGGGTCGCCAGGTCATGGCCCCCCTCCCCTGCCCTCTCCACCCTGAGTGGGTTCTGACAGACTGCAGCCAGCCTCCTTCCTCTTTTGGGGGTGAAGCATCAGCAGATTTACTGACTTGTGAGCACCCCACTTCTGACTTGGCATTTTCCAGCGCAGAAACTGCTGAGTCACCAGAGGGCAGCCCCAGCACGCTCCTTCTCCCCTGCATGGGTGGAGACCCACCCTCGTCCACCTTGATGGGTGTCTGGGAAGAAGCGGCTTGGAGGAAAGGCATTTGCGGAGGAAATGGTTTTGCTGTGGGAATCCTGGGGAAACACAGACTCTTGTCCCAGGTCTGGTAGACCGAGGAAAGATAAAAAGAACAGAAAAGTTGCTCAAGGAATCTAAATGGCCCACATGAGCTGAGAGGGAGAGGAGCACTGGGGCCCGGGGCCTCGCTCTCCCCTAGGGCAGGGGTGGAAGGCAGGGGTGCAAGAACAGAGCAGAGCCTTGGCCTGCGCTCCCAGTTGCCTGAATTTCTCTGTGGGCTCCCCTGGCCTCCTCCTGGCTCCTCACCAACCCAGCCACTGGTGATACTCTCACTGACCACCTCTGCTCCTTCCTTGCCCTTATCCTGTTAGCCGTGAGCCCCAAGTGGAGCAGGGGCTCCACTCATTGAAGCAGGTGGGGTGAGGAGTAAGGGGTGAGGTCTGGGGTGGGCATGCAGGCAGGGGCAACTGTCCATTCTGCCCTGAATTGGACAGACCAGGCTTCCTGGAATCCAGAGCATCCTGGGGAAGAGAGCAGACCTGGGGGACAATTGCTTCCTGCCTGAGGTGTGGGAGGGGACCAGTGGAGGCTCCTGACCACCTTGGGAGAGGCCCCTGTTCCAAGGGCAGTGGTGGGGGCCTGCTTCCAGAAGTGGCTTGTGTTTATCTGGAGTCAAGGCCTGTGTGCAGGGGAAGTGAGAAGTGGGTATTGTGCCTGCTTATTAACAAAGAACGAGTACGTGGAACACCCAAAATGACCATCTTCCTTTTCCTAGCACTTTTTGGTACATGGGGGAGGGGGAGTTCTGGGGGCCCTGCTGCAGCATGGCCAGTGGACTAAGAGATGGCATTTCCACAGTCCCCTATTTCAGCATTTCCTAACCCAGAAATTGCTGAGTCACAGAGGAATAACTCTGACCTCCTTATTTTTCTCCTGAGCCGGCTCCAGAATCCTTGAGTGCTAACAGATCTTAGAGCTTCTCTATTCAGGCCCCTCCATGGAGGACTGAGGAAGAGGGTAAGCAGAGCGGCCCCATGCAGAAGCCCATTAGACTGTTCCTTGGATGCGCTCAGTGACAATATGCCTTCTTCCTAGGGCCCTTTAGAACCCAGTGGCATCCCCAGATGAACTTAGGATGCCTGTGAGAGGTCTGGGAGATGCTTCTGGGAAGGGTGGCCAGATGCCCTGCTCCAGATCGCATAAGATGTAAGCCGAAGCCATGAGCCACCTCTGGCCTGCTCCAGCTTGCTGTCTAGGCGGGGATGGATAGACGCTTGTTCCCGCTCGCCCTGATCTCAGGGCTGGAGGCGCCCACGGTCCAGGCCCCAGACCCCTGCAGAAGGTTGGGGTGGGGAGGAGCGGAGCTGGTCAGACAGGGTGCAGGTCAGACAGGGTGGGAGGGGAGGCTGGGGGCGGGGCTGGCAGGGCAGAGCCCTCTCTAGGCTGGAAGCCTGGGGTCGCTGAGTTTCCGCGCTGGCAGGACCTCTGGGTTCACCCATTTCTAGATGTGGAAACACAAGGCTCTGAGAGGTCATGAGCAGCACAGCGGTGCCAGGCCCCAGGCTTCCTGGCTTCCAGTCTCGTGGTTTGCTGTCCCTTGCCAGGCTGCCTGAATTGTGACAGCTTCTGAGCTGATAACCAGAGCATAGTTCTGTGATGATGCTCCCCCCTGCCAGCCTCTTTTTCCCTCCTAACTTAAAAATATATATACATGAAAAATCTTGGGCATGTAAAAAAGGATAGATGATTTAATGAACTCCCTTCTACTTAGCACCCGGCCTAAGAAAATACCACTGATTCAGTTGAAGCACTCTCCCACCCCCAATCTCCTGTCAACTTCCCTTCCTTCTCTCCCTTGCCCAAGATAACCACTTTCCCCAACCAGATGCCCCCCCTTCCTATGCACATATGCTACTCTGCATGTAGTGTGTGTGACTGTCTTTTTGAAAGGTCTCCTGACTCCTAGGATCCAGCAGCCCGTGTAGCCCACACCCAGGTAGAGAGCTTACAGCTGGCTCTGCCGCGTTCCTCATTCCTTCCTTGCTGGGACCCCGTGGCCCTGCTCCAGACCCTTGCCAATGGCATTGGTATTTGTTCCACTCATGGGGCTGCACCGGCAGGCACGGCCCGGCACAGAGGGCACTCATTGTAGTGGCTGAGTGGCAGCTGGCATCTTAGTTTGCCCTGAGGGCAGGCCCAGGAAAGGCTGGGGTGTCTGGCCTGTCCTCTCAGCAAACTAGAGGGAGTGAGGTCGGGTCTAGCCAAGAGCAAGAAGGCCATTTGGGTGCTGGGTGGCATTGGGGGGTCTCCCTGCCAGGCTTCCTCACTCTGCAAGACCAGTCCAGGGAGTTGCGAAAGGGCCAAGAGGTCAGCCACAGGGCTCGAGGTATCTGGGTTTTGGCCTCTGAGGGCCAGGTAGAGCAGGAGCATCAGGGTGAGAGGGCCACTTACCCCCTCAGTGGCCCTCAGGGTAGGGAGTCACAGGTCCTCAGAAAACAGGCTGGACTGCATTGATTCCCAAACCTGCTGATGTCAGGACCTCTTCACACCCTTGAAAAGTAGGGAAGCCCCGAGGACATTTTGTGTACGTGGGTTCTGTCTATCCATACGCACCATACTAGAAATTAAGACCCAGAACATTTTCAAGCACTTTGAAGCAATATTAAAAATAACCTTGCGTCACCACAAATAACATTTTTGTGTAAGAAATATTCATGTTTTTCAAAACAAAAAAATTAGGGAGAAGAATGGCATGGTTCCCTATTTTTGCACATCACTTCAACATCTGGCTTAACAGAAGGCACCTAGATTCTCTTAATCTGCTTTTGCATTCAAGTCCTGGCCAGGGGCCTTGGAGCCTCCAGAACACTCCACTCCGCAGTCATGAGGCAGTGAAAGGCCAACATTATCTTAGTAGTATTATGTAAACAGCTCTGGCCTCTGGGACAGAAAGGGCCCTGGGGTCCCCGGGGTCCCCGGGCTGAAGGCCTGGGGGGGGGGGGGGGGGCGCGGGGCGAGGAACGGTGTATCCCTCCCTGGGCTGACGAGTCTGTCCCCCGCAGGTGTGCTGGCGCTGTGGGTGCTGGTGACGCACGTGATGTACATGCAGGATTACTGGAGGACCTGGCTCAAAGGGCTGCGTGGCTTCTTCTTCGTGGGCGTCCTCTTCTCGGCAGTCTCCATCGCCACCCTCTGCACCTTCCTGGTGCTGGCTGTCACCCAACACCAGAGTGAGGGCGGGTCATGGGAGGGCCACTGGGAGGGAGGGTGGGGGCTTAGGAGCAGACCCGGGATTCTGGTCCTGGTTCCAAAGTTTGGGTCCAAGGGACTCGGGCAGATCACTTAACCTCCCGGTGCCTGGGTTTTCTCAGTGTTAATTAAGGAGGGGAATGAGTACCCACCCCTAGGGGTGGCAGGGTTCAGTGAACTGCGTGCGAAGCATTGAGCGGGGGTGTGCGCGCTGGAGGTCCGCAGTGACGGGTGTTATTAGCAGAACGGGTCAGTCCTTCCGCCCAGCTCTGGGATGGGAACGCCCCCTGGTGGCTGCGACCAGCAAGCAGGCAAAGGCCCTTCCTGTCCCTAAGGAGTCTAATGCTCAAGCAGGTTGGAAGCGGTGCAGGGTAAATGCAGGAAGGCCCAGTACAGGACACAGACCTGTTTGGCCAGTCCTAACCTTCCCTCATCCCCACTGCCTCCTGCCTGCAAACCCTGAATACTTTAAAACAGGTATCACACTCCATCTCTACTGGAGTTTGTGGGGAGGGGTGGCCCCGGGCTGGCGGCATGGTGGCTGGGGTCCAGGGCAAGACCCTCTCAAGTCGCGGTTGGGTTCCTGTCCCCTGCAGGCCTCACAGACCCCAACAGCTACTACCTCTCCTGCGTCTGGAGCTTCATCTCCTTCAAGTGGGCCTTCCTGCTCAGCCTTTATGCCCACCGCTACCGGGCTGACTTCGCCGACATCAGCATCCTCAGCGACTTCTGACCCGAGGGGTGAGGTTTCTGGACCCCGGAGGTCCTCAGGACCTGGACTCAGCCTCTGAGACACCAGACAGGCCTGCCACACCCCCCTGGAAACCCTAGATCTGTGGCAGAAGATACACAGCAAGAGGACTGCGGTCTCCCCGGAAGGTGTCCTGCTCCCGTTGTGGGGGAGATCCGGGTGCAGCGGAAAGGGGTCCTTCCTGCCAAGTTGCTCCTCCTCAGCCTGGCTGGAGGGCAGCTTTAGACCTTTTCAAATGGATCTATTTTCTTAGCGCTCAGTGAGGAATCTTCGCAAGGAGGGCCAGGGCAATGAGTCAAGGGGTAGGGCAGTGAGCCACGACCTATGCCTGGGGGCACTCTCCCTCAGGCCAGGCTGGGAACCTGGGAGGTCAGGCCAAGTAAGGGATCTCTAGTAGAGGCCTCTCAGGCCCCAGCCCCAACACCCCATCCTGTTGTCCTTGAGAGTCAGGTAGCTTAACTCCTCAATCCCAGGGATGACAATACTTGACTCTCTTTTCCCAAGGCCTGGAGACCTGAGAGTTTAGTGTCCCTCATCGCCCCAGAGCCGGTCTCCCATGAGTGTGCTAGAACCAGTCATCTTCACCATACCCAAGCCCTCTCTTTTACACATACCGCCCTCCCCAAGCAGGATTCCCTTAATGAGGCCAGACTAAGTGTCTGGGAAAGGTGCCCTGCCCCCAGAAGGGCTTTGGGGAAGGGGGCAGCATGGTGCGGGCTGGAAGGAACCCCTCAGCTCCGTGCCCGGGCACCTCCAGCCCTACATTTCCATCCCTTCTCACATGCATTATCCCTAGCCACGAGACACCCCACCGACCCTGCCCCTGCCCACTGCCCTTCACCTAGAGCTTTTGTCTTTTTTAATCTCCTTTCTGAAGGACAACATCTGCTTTTCTGCCTATACACTGGCACAAGGGCTCACCTAACTCGGGAGGGAAGGAGCTATTGTTACATAGATCTTTTTTATGTTAGGCTGCCATGTTGCACGGTCTACCCTTTCCCCACCTGATGTGTCCTGCCCTTCAGCTCTTTGCCTTATCTGTGTCACCGTCACTTTAGCAGAAATACAGCAGCCATTTGTATCAGATAGCCTCTGGTGGTTCCTTGTGGGGTGGGAATCTTGCGGGGAGTGGGGGAGGTGCTGTGGGAGCGGTAGGCAGGAAGGGTGGTGGTGGAGGGTCTCTAGTTAAACGGTCTCCTTAGCTCAAGTTGTGCCCTGGAGGGTAGAGGGGAGATCTGTGTCTCAGGGGCTGGAGGCCCTCTCCTTCTGGCCCCTCTTGGCATGGGGGAGCCCAGCGGCTTGGCTCTCAGCCCATCCCAGCAGGGGCGAGGATGCCCAGAGGCATGGCTTCAGCGCCACCAGTGGGAGGTAGTGCCTTGTCCCCCCAGAGGCCAGGACAGACAGGAAGGGGGTGAACCTGCTTCCCTTCATATTCTCCCAGGCTGAGGGCTTGGGGCCAGGTCTGAGGTGATGCGGCTGCTACTCCTGCCGCCTGGAGGAACCTGGCTGGCTCAGAACTATATAACGATGGGCGTCGGCAGCCTGGCACCTTTCCCTCTGGTGACTGGATGAGCTTGTCCCAGCCTGTTGCCTCATGCATGGTCTCTTCCAAGCTCGGTATATGTTAAGAAGGGATGGTACATTTGAGCAGGAAGGGACCATAAACAGCGTCTATTTCTGGAGCCTTTAACTGATAACCAGAGGCCCCAGGAGGTGACATGACTTACCTGAGCCCCCAGCTGGGACTTGAACCCAGGTAGGTCTGATTCGCCACTCTCTGCGGATGTGTTAGTGAGCTGGGTCTGTGTATCTGTACCCCACACTCCCGGTGGGCCTTGTGTGTACAGACCCAGACCAAAGCCGCTGCCTCTTTATTACCCCACCATGGGCAGGTGGGGGCCGCTAGGGTGCGTTCAGCATGGATTTTTCCTGCAAGGGAGCTGTCACAGAAGGGCAAGGAGCTGGAGGGCGTGCCGGCCCGCAGCCCGACCCTGGTCCCTCTGCCACACCAAATGAGACGCACACTGTGCCGTGCAGCCATAATATGCTCGCTGTGCCCCCCTCACCCCCAGGAGGCCCTTCCACAGGCACCTTTAAAGCAAATAAAACATTTATTGTTCAGTTTTTTTTCCATTTTTTTCTTTTCTTTTTTTTTCTTTTTTACAAAAACATGCATACATACACGGGGTGGTGGTCCTCGGGAAGACACACACATACGCGTGTGCACACACATGCACACACACACGCACGCGCACACACACACACACACACACTCACTCTCTCTAGCACACAAATACTTTCCTTCTTGGCCCCAGGCCTGGACCCCAGAAGCCTTGAAGACTTGGCCAGGGCAGCCTCCCCTCCCCCATGTCTTGCATCCACTCTCCCACCCCCTTTCCCCTCAGCCGAGCTGGTCCTATGGAGGGCAGGAGTCAGAGCTGGGTGAGGGAGACCCCAGAAAGAGAGAAGTCTCATGGAGGAGGGCAGTGACCAAGGGGCCCCTGGTGGTCATGCTGTGCTACTGAGGGGAGATGAAGAGTTTGGCACCTTTGGCTCAGGAAGCACAGAACTCCAAGAGCACCTGTCTGCTCCACCAGGGCACTGAGATGGCGGACGTAGGGTGACCTCTGGCAGGGGCAGGGACCAGATGGGAGGCCTGCCAAGGACTGCTCTCTTGGAAGGAGCTTTGTCTCCCTGCCCAGTGGCGGGGGAAGGGGGGAGGAAGCTTCCAGAGTCATCTGAAGAAGCAGGCGAGAGGGATTCCCCCTGCACTCAGGTATAGGGGACCCCCTGCCTCCTCCTACCCATCCCCTTCTCCCCCGCTCTGGCCTAGCCCTCAGAGCCTCGGAAGGGCCACCCTGGTTGAGGCCAAGTTCACATTTCTGTGTGGAGCCTGGGGCTGTGTGCAAAGCCCAGGGTCTACAGAGCCAAGAATAGTGGTTATCAGTGAGCCTGACTGAGCCAGTCCTCCTCTGTGCAGTCCTGAGGAAGGGGGGCCCAGCCAGGGGCCTGCACCCCAAAGGGGTAGACTCTGTTCTTGAGAGAGCCCTACCAAGGGCTGGCCGACTGCCCAGCCTGCGTCTTCTCGGGGTCCTCTCTGGTCCCTATCCTAGACCCAGGGCCCTTCTCAGGCTCCTTGGGGTGACTGTCAAGGGGCCGTTCTCTGGCCCCAACTACCTGCCCAAAGGCTCTCTGAAGACTCCAGGAATGGGTACTATGGCCAGAGGTTAGAAGAGAACCAGGTCCGAAGGGCAGGGTGGGCAGGCAGATCCGTTCTAAGCCTTAGAGATTCATAGGTTCTTCCTCCTCCACCAGCTGTTGTGAGGGCCTGGGGGAGAGACAAGGATTGAGATGCCGGAGGGCCAAGGGCTGCAGGAAGGGCCTCAGCCTAGCCTCCCAGGAAGCCTGAGAAGGCTGGGGCGGCTGTGCCAGGATCGGGGATCCTCAAGTTGGAAGAGTCCGAGGGGTGGAGAGCCTGTCGGCCAGGGGTCGGGCATTACCGCTCTTCAGCCAGGATGCCCACGGAGAGGGATGCCAGTGCGGTCACTGCCTCTACTTCTTCTGTGTCGGCCCCTGGCACCCTGGGCACCCAGGAGTCTGGACAGGAGGCCAGGCGCTGCATGCAGCCCCAGTATTTACCTGGGACAAGAAGCGGAGTCGGAAAGGGCTGGGGAAGCGAGCCCCTCCACCCTGCCACACCATGCATCCTAGACTGATATCGAGGCTGGACCCCTCAGGCCAAGGGCCCGACAGCAGTGGGCGTGTCCTGTTTCGGGTCAGCGCTCTCACCTGGCCTCTGCCTTCAACAGAACATGTTCCCCTACTTGGCCCCCCGCAGCCCTGACAGGGTGAGCAGAGCAGATTCATCGTGGCTATGAGGGGGCTCCAGCAGGTGCCCAAGCCATTCTCCCACCTCTTTGGGTGAAAGGCCACCTGTGACCCATTCCCAAAGGTATAGGGTTCCTAAGAGCACCAGGAGGGCTCAGTTTCTCCTAGATGGGGTCTGCATCAGAGTCATCTCACAGATCTCGAGCTCCAGCCTCCTGGAACACGGGATCTCACTCATGTGCTGCCCCTAGCAATGCTCAGCCCAGCACATAGGACAGGACAGCGTGGTAGGTGGGAAGGACAGAGCACAGAGAGCTGACCACCACCACGGCTGCTCTGTGTGGCTGTCGGCAAGTCACTTACCCACCCCGGGCTTCCACTGCCCCCGCTAGGCCACAGACATGACCATCCTGCCGACTGTTGTAAGAAATAATGTCTATGGGACACGCCCAGCCCAGAGCTTGGCCCAGTGTGTGAAGTACCCATGCAAAGTACCAGTGGGATCTTCACTGTTATGTATACTCACCCTACTGGCCCTGGATGTGGGGAAATCTATTTCATTCACTTTTGTATCCCTAGCATTGAACATGGGTCTTTATATAAAGTGCTCCATAGATGCTAAGTTGAAGGTGAAAATTTTAAGTGCTTTCCAAATGTGAGGTTATTCCAAAACCAGCCCCCAGAGCAGGCAGCGCTCCCAAGACCCTGTGGCCAGGATTGAGGGTCAAGGCAGGAAGCAGCGCTTTTGTCAAAAGGCCTAACCGTTGCTACTGGCCCGGCCTTGGCCTAGGGCTGTAGCTGGAGATTGGAGGACAGTCCTGCCTGGAGGAGGCAGGGGTTCCCTGACTCATGGTAGTCCTCATTGGATCCATCTGGAGGGCTCCAAGAGTATCCATTCATGGGGAGGGAGGCAGTCCCACCATTACTGTTGGGGTGATTTGTAGGAAGCTCATTCCAACACTGCAGCAGAGACCCTCACCTGGCTGGTACTGGAAGCCAGGGGGCCCAGGTTACCGAGGGCAACTGGCCCCTGAGCTTCTCCCAAGTCTGAGGGCAGGAGCATCCTCTCTCTATACTCACTGTGCACCTGGATCACGGCTTCCAAAGAGCGGATGGCGTTGAGGTTGGGCTTCTGCTTCCAGCCTTCTTCTGAGAGAGGATCCACCTACAGAAGAAAACAGTAGATCAGCCACCAGTCTCTCAGGGACCCACAGGCCCAGCTCTCCTACCCCAAGGGCCCTGGCTTTCCAGGCACAAATATTCATGTGCTCCTGACTCTGCCTACCGTTGGAAACACTGGTCCTAGACTTGACCTGGGGAAGGGGCACCCACTCTGTCCCCCTCATTCCAGGCCTGCCGCCCCCACCCTATCTGCAAGCCCTCCAGGAAGCACTCCATCTGCCTGCCCTTTGGGGCAGTCCTGGGGGAGCTGGGCTCCCTGCCCTATAAATGCACAGACGGGAGCAGACAACTCACCTTGTTTCCCAGAAGAGCAGCCACACAGGCCTCAGAAGCGTCACAGATGGCTGTGAGGTCATGGCCACCTTCCAAGGCCAGCACCACTGCACCTCCCGCCAAGCTCATCAGCTGCTGGGTCATGTACCCAAAACCTAAAAGATTGGGTGGGGAGGAAGAGGAGAGGTGCGGCTGGAGGGGAGACAGACTCTCTCTACCTCTGTGATTGCCCTGCTTGCTTCCTTTTTTATAAATGATCACCAGATGCATACACCTCTACTTCAAGGGCCTTCCCATGGACTCCCATGCAAAACCTACCCGTAAGCTTCAGTCACGGCTTGCAGAGCCTAAGGGACTGGACTTGCATAAGGCCCACAGCTAGTAAGTGGCAAGGCCAGGACTGGAACCCGGGGCATCGACTCCGGCCTATCTTATCCACTAAGCTTCACCATCTTCTCTGTCCCCCAGGCCCTGGGGCCCAGCAGGCTGAGCGGGCTGTTCTGAGAGTATTGCTCCTTCCCATCTCCCCCCCGCCCCCCCAAAAAAACTGCCAACCCAGCCTGGGCAGTGCCTCCGCTCCCAGCCTGGCCCCATTCCCTGCCCCTCCCCCTGGGCTGGGGGCCCTCCTTACATTTAGCTGAAACATGGTAGCCACCCAGCGGGGCTGGGTGACCCTCGGCAGCATCAAACCCAGCTGACACCAGAACCAGGTCCGGAGAGAACTCTCGGGCAATGGGCATCACAACCATCCTGTGAAGGGTGCCAGATGTGGGGGCTCATCACTCTGTGCAGGGCTGCCGGGGGCACAGGCCCTCTCCCACCAGTTTTACTGTGTGCATCCTGTTCTTAGGACTCCTAGAGGCCCAATAACAGCAGGATAAATGGATCCCTGTGACCACCTTGACCTGGCTGGCCACCCATGTCCCCTACACAGCCTAAGGACTCAGCCACCTAGAGCTCTTGACTGGCAAGAGGCAGAAGGAGTCAAGGATGGGACAGAAAGGGAAGGAAAGAGGAGTGAGCCTGTGTATGTCTGCGGGGTGTGGTGGGCGGGGCCATTGTGGGGGCAGGTCCCTAAGCCTCTGGGACTAGAAACCTAGAACTTGGCTACCACCCACTTTGGCCTGAGTTGACCACACTTGACCACTTGTCACTTGAGAGCTGACTCTCTTGACGTCCTGGGCCACCCAGATCCACTCTCTAATCCTCTGCCCCTGCCGGCCCCCCACAGCTGCCTCGCTCCACCCTTACCCAACTCTGAGGTCCATTTGGATGTCTTTCAAGGCCCTGGGCTCAGGGCACACAGATACCAGGAACCCCAGTCCAGCTCTCAATGAGAGTATTTCCAGAAAAGTATTTGAAACCTATTTCCAGGGTTCCCTTTTCTCAAATGCAGAATGGGGACCCCGGAGTGAACCACATAAGGGTTCCTAAACAGAGCCCAAAGCCTCTTTTCTAGACTGCCTTTTCTAAAGCAACTTCCCCAATATGGACATCATCTGCTTTGTCTCTTTCTCCACAGTATAAATTACTTCTCTCCTGTGCAAAGCCCACCTCCTCCAGGCAGCTTTCTTTGACTGAATGTGGCAGCTGTGCTCCCTCCACCCTGCCTGTTTCTCAGCATTCAGTTCAACCTTGGCTCTTGGTAACATGTGACTTTATAAAGCACCCTTGGCTTTTTCATTCTGAGTTTCCTGTCTTCCCATGGGGGCTGGAGGCTCCTAGAGACCGGCATAAACACTGCCTTTCCTTTCATTTGTCTCAGTCTGGAAGGCCCACCCTGGGACTGGTTTAAAATGTCCAGTAATTGGATGAGGATGGGCTGCCAAACCAACAGATCACCTCCAGCCTGGTACTGCTGGGAAAGGGGCAGGAAAGGGTGGCCTTGCTGGGCGTAACTCCCCTGTACCCCCAGAGAACTCACCTGAAGGCAGCCAGGTACTCAGGATCCCCCATAGGGGGGTCTAGACCTCCTGCCCAGGCCACGTTGACATTGAAGCCCTCACCACTGCCAGCTCCCACCTGGAAAACAGGAAGCAAGAGAGACAGGAGGGGAGCAGAGTCCCCGGAGAGAAATCCCAGGGTGCCAGTGTTACAAGACCAGTTCATCTGGCCTTTTCACTTCCAGGTGGAGAAACGGAGGATCAGAGAGGCTAAGCAACCTGCCCAGGATCACACAGCTAGTTGTGACAGAGGCACAGTCAGGGCCATGAAGAAGCGTCAACGGGGCCAGAAGGGGGCATGTGGTTACCTCATCCACGGCCCCACTGCCGGGGAAGAAGTTGCCATCATCATGGCGATGCAGGGAGATGTAGAGCACACTGGGGTCCTGGTAGAAGGTTTGCTGGGTGCCATTGCCATGGTGAACATCCTGTGCAGGGAGATGGACAATGGATTAGGGAAGGCCTGAAAGCACACAGGTGGAAGACCGGGGGAGGTTAGAAGGGATCTCAGAGTCCGTCTTCTGAGGGTCAGGACCCTAGACTGGCAGGGAGGAGCCTGGGGTTCCTGGAGCTACACTGTTAAGTGGTCCTAAGCAGTCCACTGGCTCTCTCTGTGCCTCAGCCTCTCTCCATGTGTGCACAGGTGTGTACACAGCCCTGGACGGAGGTGGATATACCATGAGACCATGAAGGGGAGGAGACGTGCCAAGGACCAGCCAGGCAGGAAGAGCGACAAATGTGTGGCAGAAGTGGGAGATATCCAGGATTACGTGTGTCTGCAACCTCCACTACCGTGTCTGATCCAAGGAGATGGAGTGATGAGAACCCAAACTGAGTTACAGAGGAGCAGGTACATGGACCCCAGCGCCGCCCCTCCCAGGGAGAGCCGTGGCCTGACGCTTGGTAACTCACAGGACCGTGCGCGGGCACAAGTGTGGAAAGTTCCTCCACTGTCACCTTCTGCAGAGGAATGTCCCATGCACGGGTGTTCGGGCAGAGTGGTTTAGCACGGATGCATGTACTCCAGGGCTCAACAGCCGGAGTTCAAATCCCAGTCTCAGAACTTACTACATGTGTGGCTATGTGCAAGTTACTTAGCCTCTCTGGGCTCACGCTCCTCATCTGAAACTGGGCTATAGCCGGGATCAAACGAACACGTCACAGGTAAAACTGCAGCGTCTAGATGTGATTAGGAGCATGTTGATGTTACCGGTCATTGTTATTGCCATTATTACCACTGTACCGGAAGTGCAGAAATTATCAGATCTGCACAAAGAAGCCAGTAGAGGCCAAAGAGCACTCAAATGTCTCTTGCCACGGTGGGAGGTTGTCACGGCTGAGGGCCTTCCCCCCACACCATCGCCCCTGGGCCTCCCACCCCTTGATGTGGTGTCATCTTCACCCACATTTTACACAGAAGGAAAGTGAGGCTCAGGGGGCTGATGCAGAACAAGGACAGGAAGCCATATCCTCTGCTGCCAGGCTCAGGGCTCTTTCCACAGGGCTCACGGATCTGAAGGGGCTAGGAACAGGGACCTACCCAGTCCATGATGAGGATCTTGCCGGCCTTGCCCTGTTGTTGAAGCTGCCGGCAGGCAATGGCCACGGAGTTGAAGAAGCAGAAGCCCCTGGGAGGAGGAGAGAGAGGCGTTGCCAGCCTATTTCCCCCTTGTATCTCCACCTCTCCAGCCTCCTTCCTTTGCCTGCCCCTGGCCTGGCCTAGCCCTAGAAGGCTCAGGGGACGGAGGGGGAATGCCCCCCCCCACCTCATCGCCCCCAGCAAGGCCTCCCCCCGGCCTTACATGGCTGTGGAATGGTCCGCATGGTGTCCTGGGGGCCGAACCACAGCAAAACCATTCTGGAAACAGAAAGAACGCTCGTCAACCAAAGGGTCAGCACCCGGAGCCGCATCTCCGTGAAGCTGCCCCCAACCCGAGGCTCATCCCTTGAGTAGGGGTCACAGGACAACAGCTGTCCGCAAATCTGACCACAGCCAGGCTGGATCTGAGATGCCCCGGTGCTGGGCCTCCGAGCCAGGCATCCTCTGCTTTTAGGCTGGACGTGAAAACAAACCGCCCCCCCCCCCCCCCACCAACCTTGGTGTATTCGGGCTGTTATCACTTTATAACAACAGTTACTATTTGTTGGGCAAAATCTACTGCCTGGCACCGTGCCAAGCACTCTACAAACACCAGGTTTCATCCCAACATCTCTATGAGTGTAAATGTTATCTAATCCTTACAACATCTCCACGAGATAAACATGATTATCTCCAGTTCACAGAGGAGGACAAATCTGAAGCTCAGGCAGGTTAAATAACTTGTGTGAAGCTGCCTGCTTGCAGAGGGCAAGGCCAAAATTTACAACCCAGGGCTGAGCCCTTAACTGCCAACGCTCCTCCAAGGAGAAGAAATGAACACGAGGCCACGTTGGGCTCCGAGCTCATAGACAGGGGGGTGCGTGGGCCTCAGCACAGGCCCCCGTGAGGTGCCCAGCCCAGAGCAAACAAGCACAGGCACCAACCGGCCTATAAAAAAACCCTCGGTATTGCCAAGAACCAATTTGCCAATGGACAAAGGTCCAGACGTGCTCTGCAACTCGCCAGGGGTCACCCCGTGGGTCTGTGTGTTGAATGATCCTGAACGATTATAATCCCGTGTCTCTTCGAGACAGAGGTCTAGGGTCACAGTGGCTTGACTCCCCACCAAACAACATGACCCTAAGGTTCAAATCTCAGCTTAGTCCCCCAAGCACTCAATTTCTCTTCCAAAACCCTGTGGGGACGTCCCAGAGGAACAAGAGGTCTGGGCCTCCGGGTCTGGCTGTCCCTGCAGCATCCCCTGTGGCTCACCCACCTTCAGCTCAAACCTCCTACCTTTAGCTCACGGGAAGCGACTTTGAAGGCAAGGTCAGTGACGCTGCCGGCTGCCCAGCGGGCCGCGTTGGAAGAGTGCAGCTCATTCCAGATGGTATCGGTATCCACCTGTGGGGGCCAGAGCCAGGGCCTGCGTCACCAGAGGCCCCCCACAGGAGCCGGGGCCCACTTGGGCGGTGCCCACCCCACGGCCAGGACCCCAGGGGCAGGGAGCTGGGCAGACAGCGCTGCCTCCCCAGTGCCCCACCACCCAAAGGCAAGGCCTCCTGTGTCCCCCAATCCCAGCATGACTTCTCCTTCCCAGCTTCAGTCCATATCACCAGCCCGTATCTGGCCAGCACTCTGCCGGCAGCATCGCGCCTGCCTCCCCAGTCAGAGGAGGGGGCATGGCGTTACCTGGGCGGGACTTGGGGTTTGGACCGGGAGGGGGTTTTAAGCCCCAGCTGACTCTGCTCAGGCCCTGCGGGACGGTCGGAGCTCGAGGGGCCGTCTGCACCACTGTCTTCCACTCAGGGCCCCTAGCCCAGGCTGGGAGGCCCCCCAAACCCAGTCCCTGGGCCTCAAGGCTAGGGAGGGGCCGGGGGGCATGATGGGGAGATGGGGAGGGCGAGGCGGACCAAGAGAGGCGAGGAAGGCAGAGAGAGTCGCAAGAGGCTGGAGAAAGAGAGAGAGAGAGACAGACAGAGAGGGAGAGGAGGGAGGAGAAAACAGAAGCAACAACAGTTGGAAAAATCAGAAAGTGGCAAGAAATGGGAAGTTGTGAACAGGGCGCTGACTGGCTCCCAAACAGCCCCCCAGCTACGGCTCCCACTTCCCTCCAGAACTAGGCCTCCATCCCGTGCCTGCACACTCCTGGCTGGGACACCACCAGAGGAGGCAGAGAGCCCCTGAAGCTGGGCGAGCTGGGAGGAGGGGAAGGTGGGCAGCGGGAGAGAATTGCCTGGGTCGCCAAGGACACCGGAGGCACCCCCGCAGCCCCAGGCCATGGAGCCTGACCTCCTGGAGGCCAGCGTGGAAGGGACAATCCCGACCACCACCAGGGTCTTACGAAGGGAGGCGATCCCCTGCTCTTTGAACCTCACTCAACATTTACCACACACCGTCTCAGTGCAAAGCACAGGGCTCCCCACTCAGGAGACACTGATAGGTGGAGGACACACCTGTCCACAAGGAGCTTCTAGCCGGCAGAGGAGCATTATGGGAGAGCCCCTGGCCCAACGGGTCTGGTAGAACCACAAGAACAAGCAGGTAGGGGCTGGGCCTGGGAGAACAGAAGGGAGGAGCTCCGAGAGCCCGTGGCAACGGCCGCTCAAGACCCCCCGGGCACACTTACCCCTACCCCACCACAGGGCAGCATCACAAACATCCGCTGTGCCAGGAGCCCTGTGGGGAGAGGCCCAGTGTGTGTGAGCTGAATCCTCTCGGCTCTGGCCCGGCTGGGAGCACAGAGAGCCCGCAGAGGGCTGGGGCCAGGTACGCAGGGCAAGAGGGCAGTGGGCAGCGGAGGGACTAGGGCAGCCTGGGGATGCCCAGGATGCTGGGGGCACAGGCCGGGCAGGGGTGGGGCAAGAGAGCACAGGGGATGAGTGGGCCGGGTGAGCCAGCGGAGGCCCCAGAGACCCCAGGCACCATGAGGCCCCTACCTGCCAGCTTCCCGTTGTCCAGTTTGAGGCGGCTGAGCGGGTTGGTGCCATAGAGGAGCACGTGCCGCTCGGAGTGCACTGACTGCAGCTCCTCCAGGGAGGCCTTCCGGCCCCGGAGACACTGGGGAAGGGCCCGCAGAGCTCCTAAGGCCCTGCTCACCCCCTCCCTGCCATCACCGCCACCCACTTGGCCCCTCACCTCCCACTGGCTCCAGGGCCCCCCTTCCCTTCCCTTCCCTTCCCTTCCCTTCCCTTCCCTTCCCTTCCCTTCCCTTCCCTTCCCTTCCAGCACTCCCACCTCCTCCGGTTCCGCAGCCCCCTCCCTGCCTGCTCACCTCACACTGGCTCCGGAGCCCCCGCTCCTGCAGCCGGGACCAGATGCTCTGGATACGGCCCGCGTGCTCCGGGTGCCTGCTGTTGTCCCCGCAGGAGCACTGGTGTTTCAGCATCACCGAGTCATACACCAGCCCTGCCAAGAACAGGGCTCAGGGCCCAGACCCAAGGGAGTCCCCACCCCAGCCCCTGGCTGCACACACGCGCGCACACACACGGAGCCAACCTGACATGCCCTCCCCCGTCACGCATACCCCATCCTGCCCCTCGGCCCCTCACACCCAGACACACCCCCACCCCGGTCGCTAACCCAGGCAGCCTCAGGCACCCCGCACACACACGACACAGCCCCAGCTAATGCTGCTGCCACACAGCCGATGCCTTCCTGCCACACTGTCCCTGCTCCCCTGGCCCAGTGCATCCACCATGACCTCAGGAGCTCAGAGCCTAACAAAAGGAGGCCTAACGTCAGGGTCTCAGGCTGGATGCCATGACCCAAATAGGCGGCCACGGGGGAACGAGAGGAGAAAAACATTCCTCAGAAACCCCCAGACTGAGAGGGGGGAAGCCTACAGTGACACTGAGCCACGTGACAAGACAGATGCAGTTTTGGGGAAGTGACTGCTTCGGCCTGAACATCAGGGATGCCTAGAGGGTCCTGCACACTGTGGGTGTCCAGCACGCCTCAGGACAGCAGGATCTGCGAAACTTTCACACCACTTGGCCCAGGGATGCCACTCCTTAAGAGTGGGAAACAACACCAGGGGTGAACGAAGGTTTATGCACAAGGACGTTCCCGTGAGGGAAAACGAGTAGCCCAACCCGGAAGAAATCTTGAAAAAAATAAAGATAGAATACTGTGACAAAATAGTCCAAAAATCTCATTTTTACGGGCGAGTTGCATCACAGCGTGTTCGTAACACGTTCACAGAACAAGGCGGGGCACAGCACGCAGTCCGTGTGTAGATGGGGTTTGTACACAGCTGGATTAAGATGGGGCTGAACGACAGAGGCCTTCAGGAGAGGCTGCTTTGGGGTGGTGGGATACTGGCTGGTGATTTTTATTTCATTCTTAGGTTTTTACGTGGTTTACAAAATTTCTAAAATGCTTTTAAGCTCTTTTTACAAGCAGAGCAACCGTAACAAATATCGCTTTTGAAAGATCTGAGCTGGGTGCCAGGAGACCCGGATTCTTGGCCTGGCTTGACCGTCAGCTTGCTATTTGGCAACCTTGTCACCTTAGGTCTCCGGCGCCCAGGTCTCCTCATCTGTAAGATGAGAACAACCACCCTCTCTACCTGCTTCATGGGACGCCACATGGACCTAACAAGACCCAGAAAGCGCTCTGTGGCCTCAAAAAATGTCCTGAGCAACATCACGACACAGACACGGACTCGTGCCTGAGCCCGTGTGCCCCCAGCCCCTTTTCCCGCCCCCACTCTAATCCAGGCCTCACCTGTGGTGAACGGCAGGGTCCTGGCAGAGGTCTCTGAGCTGGGCAGGACACGGGCCTGGCTGGCAGGCTCTGGTGTTGGCAGTGAGGCAGGCGCAGCTGGGGATGACTGAGCCCTGGACAGGGGCCGGTGACTGCCCTGGGCCAGGGAAAGCAGCACAGAGTCCCCAGTTCCTCCCCGTGGGAGCCGCCCAGCCAGTCGCTGCTGCTCCCAGAGGAAAACCTGAGGGACACAGGGGGCCTCAGATTCCAGGTCTCAGGATTCTGCTCCATATGCTTCTGCCCAAGGTCTCAGAAACCTCCAGGCAGGACCCCTTCGGGAGAGATTCCAGGATGCCTCCAGCCTTGCCTCCTGGCTGGGCTCTGGCCTTTGACTGCTGAACCCCCTGCCCCCGCCGATGCCCCCAAAGGTCCGCAGCCCAGAACGACCACGCTATTCCACCAGAATGCCTTGGAGCCTTGGAACTCCAAAGCCAGAACCCAGGTAAGGGGCCTCGGGCCAACTTCCCAAGGACACAGGGACCTGTGTGAGCCATTGCACGTGTGTGGACTACTACCATGTGCCATGGGCCGACTTGTGTCCCCCTACTTCCTGTTTACAAAGTCCTAACCCCTGGCCCAGTACCTCAGAATATGACCTGATTTGGGGATGGGGTCTTTACAGAGATAATCAAGTTAAAATGAGCTCATCAGGGTGAGCCTTAATCCAATATGACTTCCGTCCTTATAAAAAGGGGAAATGTGTACACAGGCATAGAGGGAAGACCATAAGAAGACTCAGAGAGAAGGTGGCCATCTGCAGGCGGGGAGAGAGGCCTGGAGCAGCCCCTTTCCTCACGGCCCTTGAAGGAACCAACCCTGAGGGCACCTCGATCTTGGACTTCCGGCCCCCAGATCTGTGAGACAATAAATGACTACCGTTTAAAGCACCCAGTTTGTGCTACTTGTCACAGCAGCACTAGCAAACGCATATGCTGTGAGCACGCCCTGGCTCCGCCCCATTTCCTGCCCCAGCCGCCTTCCTGCACATGGTACAACGGGTCACAGGGGAGACGTACTAGGGCAGGAATGCGCGTGGCCCCACGAGAGCCCAGCCTCACTGCTGCACAAGGACACGGCTGCACCCTGAGGCTGCCGGGCTGCCGGGGCGTGGGCATATGAGGACGCATGCGCGCGCACGCTTGTGCCCGGATGTGTGTAGGGGTGTGCGTGCCTGCACCTTGGTGCGGATCCGATACGGTAACCGTGGGTCCCGGAGTTGTCTCCCACACTGGTAACCTGGCTCCCTCCCCTCCGTCTGTGCCAGACCCCAGAGTCTCCCGACTGCACCTTCCCAGGGAAGCCGGCGCTGCCATACCTGCTGGTGCTGCTGGAGAGGAATAGGGCCTCTGGCTTCGTGCTGCCCATGGCTTGACTCCCTGTGCTCCAGGCTGTCATCCCCCACCGGCCCCACTCCCCCACCATCTGTCTCCAGGTCCTCAGCTGAGGGGATCTGCCGCAGTCGGGGTTTCTCACTTGGCTTGGCTGGCCTCTGGGGAGGGGAGATGCCCGCTGAGACGCCATGCTGGGATTCAAGGTGTGCAGTGGGCCACGGTAGACCGGGCTGGGTGGCTGCTCATCTTGCTGGGGGCTTTAGCAGCCAGGCAGCTCTTGGCCCTCAGGAGCCATAGCCTCTCTCTGGCCCACCAGATCCTCACCCTTCCTAAGCCTCCCTTCTTTCAGCCCCCAGGGGCCCAGTTATGCAACCCTTCATCACCTCCCCTACCCAGTTGCCCTCACCTTGATCAGCTGGACGTGAGGTTTGAGCCGGTCCAGGCGGGGCTGCAGGGGGCCCAGCGGTGGGGGGGCGGTGGCGCTTGGGGGCAGGGGCTCTGAGCGGGTCCGGCTTAGTGGCCGGTGGAGGCCTGACCCAGAGAGCCGCTCGGTGGTCAGTAAGGACTGGGCAAAGTGGAAGGGCAGGGGCCCAAGCCCGGGCACTGGAAAGAATGGGGTGGGGGTGGGGCATAAGGAGGGAACCAAAGGGAGGAAGGGAAGGAAGCAAAGGCTTGGGGTGGTAGGCGGCAGGGACTCAGCAGGGAGACACGCAGGATGGGGGACTGCAGAGGGGCAGGAAGGAAGGGACCCTTCCTGGGCTTGGCCCTTAGCAAGATGCAGGGACCAGCCCCTCCCCTGGAGAAGCCTGGGAACTCACCAGTCAGCAGGGGCGCGTGAGAGACTGAGGGATCGAGGAGGAGAATGGGCTGTAGTCGAGAGGACAAGGGGCCCCCAGACTCAGACTCCAGGCTGTGGGGCAGGAAGAGGGGAGCATGGGGGCTCCCCAGGACCGGCCCCCGAGGGCCCAGTGTCGGATGGGTCCTGCGGTCAGCATCAGCCTGGAGAGAAGAAGGGAGAAGTCACAGGGGGGAAAGATCCCTCCCAGAGAGAGCGGTGAAAGTGCCAGGGTGAGGTGGTAGGAGAAGGGAGCAAACAGAAGCTGGGGGCTTGCAGTGGGGGAGGGCGCCTCAGCCACTCACCCTGGCAGGGGCGGGGAGCCCCAGCGTGATTGCGGGCAGCAAGGACACTGTCGGCAAGGCGAACGGGGCCAGAGAGGTCTCCTGCAGCCGCAGCCGCTGGCCCAAGAGCGCCTGCCATGGGGAGCAGGGCAGGGGTCACCGGTCCCAGACCTCTACCTCTGGGCACGCCTTCCCCAGAACCCCCAGGAGGCTCGGGTCCCGGCTGCCCAGACCCTGTGGCCCCAGCTTGGTCAGGGCTGCTCGCTGAGAAGAAGGCTGAGCCTCAGAACGGCCCCCCTGCCCCCCGGAGAGCCCAGCCTGGCAAGGCCTTACCTCCGAGCCCAGGACGGGGTTGGGGCCTTGCTCGCTGTCATTGGGGGAGCTGCACCCTGATGCTGGTGTACTGCTGCTACTGGGGGAGGAGTCTGGGGCGGGGAGGGAAGCACAGTCAGAGGCCAAGCGTGGCCAGAGCAGGGCCAGTCCCCCTTCCCCAATGGGCGGCCTCTGCTTCCTGCTTTCTTCCCAGAGGGCAGGAGGAGGGCCAGCCACTGGTCTCCAGTGCCTCTGGACACTTTTTTGAAGGTGACCCTTCTTCTGGGCAGACGTCAGCTTAGCCAACAGTACGGGGGCTGGCAACTCACCCCCCTAACAAGTGTGTGGGACACATCCTGTATGACCATGCACACTAGCCCTGTCTGGGTGGGACCTGACCCAAAGGGATAACACCAGCCACCTCTGCTCACCCTGCTGGCTCTTACCACCGAGGGTCTCTGCAGGCCGCCGCCGGAGACTGGGCGGGGCGCTCTCCTTTCTGAGCAGTGGATTCTTCCTCCTCTCCAGGGACTTTTTGGGCTTGTAGCGCAGCTTCAGGTTGGGCTCAGAGACTGTGGGAGCACAGCGTTACTTGGCCCCACACCTCCCTCCTCCCAGTCACCTCTGAGTTAAGGTGAGAGAAGGCAGTGCCAGGGAGAAAGCAAGCCACTGGGGGCTGACCTTCTGCTCCCCAGCCAGACCCTCCCACCCCTCCACACTCCCAACCCATGTCCAAAGCCCTGGCCCCTTAACTCCCCTAGAGGGTCTCCCCCTGCCTGTCCCACTCGCCTGTCTTTCGGAGAGGGAAGTGTTCTGGGGGGTCACTGGGCAGGCTGGGAACAGGAGGCAGAAAGCTGCTAAGCATAGAGCGAGCAGCTCCTTCCGTCTCCAAGGGCTCGAGAGTTCTGTGGAGTGAAGGCACAGGTTGCTTCAGAGGGGTGGAGAGGCCCAGAGACCTGGCAGCCAAAGGCTCTGCAAGGGCTCTTCCTGAGCAGGGGCCCCCGGGACCTGCTAGGGGAGGCAGCAGCAGCTGACAGGGCCAGGCACTGTGTGGCGGGACAAGAACAGGGGCCATCTCCAGGTGGCAGCATTGGGCCACCCTTCCTATAGGCAGCCTCCAACGCAGGCCTCAGATCTAGGCCTAGGAGCCAGGGTCCCAGGGCTTGCTTGGGTCCCAGTCACACTGGGAACTCTTTGTCCCAGCAGGAGGAACCTGCTCCAGGAATCAGGATTTTTTTTGGTGCTTAGGGAAAGTCATAAAGAGAAAAGGGACTCGTGTACGGAAGAAGAAAGAAAAGGGACTCGTGTACAGAAGAAGAAAGCCAGCGTGGTATGTCGGGGTCTCGGTGAGGGAGTACGAAGGGCTTTGGGTGGGGTGGGGAGAGATAATTCAAGGAGAAAAGGGGGCAGGTGTCGGGTGGGGGAGGGGTTTGGGGACAGCATTATAATTAGAGGCGAGGGGTAAGGGTCAGGTGATGGGCAGCTGGGAGGCAGAGGGGGCGAGTAGGAGCGAGCGTGCACAGGCTGACCCGTAGGGAAGAGAAGGTGAGGACACGAGGGAGCGAGTTACCTGTAGGGAATGCTGGGGCTATTGGGATGGACTGTTCTCTCTAGGGCTGCCTGCTGCTTCTTTAGAATCACCTCTGCCAGCTTCTGCTTGACCACACTGCTAGCTACAGCACCTATGGGGGTGGGAAGTCACGAATGGGTTGGGGGTGGATGGACGGTGGCCTCCCTGCCGCATCCTCCGCCCATTGCCCCGTCCCCTCGCGTAATAAGAAGCGGCCAGGGGCCCTGGCCTGCTCAGGCGAGAGCCAAGCCCGTGGCCCCACCCCTTCTGCGAGGCCCCGCCCACACTCTGCAAAACCACCCCAGCCGGCGTGCGGTCCTTACTTCGCTTGCTCTTGTCCTTATTGAGAAGCTGCCGCAGCTCTTGCTCCTGCTGCCCCACCTGCAACTGGGGCACCGGCGTGTCCATTGGGAGCTGTGGGCAGGGCCGGCCGCCCAGGAAGGGGCAAGGAGTTGAAGACTGAGCCGAGGGTCTGGGGGAGGCGGGAGGGAGGGAGGGGGGCTGGGGGCGGAGCTCGAGGCCACCGCGTGTGCGGGGAGCTCTGACTTTACCCTCATGGGTTCCGCTGAGCGCTGAGGCAGGCCTGCTGCGAACAGCAGGTGGTGGTGCAGGTGCTGGGGGTGCTGCAGGGCCAGCAGCGCCGGCTCTGGCGGGGGCTCCACCGGGGGCCGCTGGCCCACCCGCAGGTCCATGGGCTGGGGCTGAGGGCCTGGCGTGTCCGCTGGGGGCCTGAGGCGGCCTGGGGGCACACAGAGAGGGCAGGGTCGGCAGGGAAGTTTGAGGGAGAAGGTTAGGACCTAAGCAGCCTCCTCCAGGCTCACTTGACAAGGGCAAGACACCCTCAGGTGCCTTTTCCTCACTTCAGTCCTCACCCCGGTCCCATGAGAAAGGAGGTCATGTAACCATAAAAGGTTAGGCTATCGAGGTAGCGTTCCAAACGAGCCTTCTGACTCCAAGCACGGCGCTTTTCCACTAAATATGTTGCCTCTCCAGAGCAGGGGCTGGGTGCTGGGAGGATTCAGTGACGGGCTGCAAGCCCTATGGGGGAACATTCTGGGCCCTGCCATCTCCTTCTCTTCTTCCCGGATGGAATGAAGATTTGGCCGGACTGCCCCCTAATGAACTGCACTCAAAACAGCTAGCCTGCGGGCAAACGGTCCCCTTTGTTCAGCCACCAGCCCTAGAGGGCCTCATGGGCTCTTTCAGCAGTCACCCTCCGGTACTCTATCCCGGGCCACAGGATAAAGAGGCAGTGCCCTGAACCTGCGGCTAGCCTTGCCCCTCCATCCTGAGCCTGCACGGCCCTATTCGCAGGGCAGCTTCCTCAGCTCCCGGGGCCCATCTGCAGGGGCCTGCCTCCAGGCACCCTCAGGCCAGCTCTGGGCCTGGCACTGTAAGAACCGCAGGCTCAGCCGCCTCTTCTCAAGTGCCCTCTGCACCGAGGCCAGGAGTACCTTCCCAAGGCCGTGGGTGCAGGACCTATTTATAACTAGCCACCAGACCAGGTTGTGTGCCCACACAGCCAGCCGGACCAGGCTGGACGGGGCAGCTGCGGACGCTCAGAGGTGGAGTGTCTGCAGGGTGATTATCCTGGAGAAAGGGAAGCAGGTAGGGGTGAGAGCAGGTGCCCTAGGACAGAGCGCACAAGGGGGGGAACCTTTCTGGAGAAGCCTCCTTCTGCTCATCCAATGCTAGGCATCCCTCATCAGGGGATGACTTTCCCTCAGGGCCCAAGGCTGAGGGGGACTGGAAGGCACTGGGACAAAGCACCAGCTGGGGAGTCAGGGAACACAGTCTCCAGGCCCAACTCAGCCATTACTACTCATTACCTTAAACCTATGGCGCATGTGTACACATGTCTGCAAAACACTTTCACCCTGAAATCCCCTATAGGCCCTGGGAGGTAGTTATTACTATTTCATTATCCCAAATGTGGAAACTTAGGCTCGGGTGAAAGGACCTCTCCAAAGCCACCCGGGAAACAGAGACAGCAAGCATGGCTTCTGGTCCCACCCAGGCCACTGCTCTAGCTCTTTTTTCCCATGGACTTTCAGGAAGTCACCAGCCCTCATGGAAGTTTCTCAGTGGACGAAGGAAGAAGGGCTGCGGTAGGTTGCTAAGGGGCACCTGCTCTAACATGCCCTGACCGGGGGAGATGGAGACAAGCAGGGAGGTGCCCACCGCAACTCTCCGGATATTAAGAGACCGGAGGGGACAGCTGTGCACCCAGATGTGCCCTGCAGCAGGCAATGCATGGCTTCCGTGTCCCCACCCCTTGTTCATGCATCCACCCAGGGAACCCAGATTCTCAGTCTGGTGGAGTCTAGGCCTCTGATGCTAACACCCTCCTGCCAGGAAGGGTCTCAGTCCTCCCACATCTGGTGTCCTGGCTTCCTGGGCTGACTCCCCTGATGATGCAAGAGGGACCTCAGGGAACCTGAGGCAGGCCACAGGACGCGGTGCTGGCCGCTTCAGCCTCACACAGACCGCGAGGGCCCATCCCTTACGCTGAGCAGATGGACTCTGAGCTGAGAATGTGGGAGGGGCTCTGCCGGCAACCCTGAGAACACCTGTGAAGGTCACTTAGCACGTGGGGGTCTCCACAGTCTGGTGCTAAGCTGGCTTCTCGTGGTCTCCTACATCCCAACACAAGCCTTCGTCTCAGCCATCAGCTCCTGTCCTGCCACAAGCCCACGTACCTTTTGTCCTCTGAGCTTTTGCTCCCAGCGACCCCCTGGTGGTACCGTCCTCACCCCTCACATTCTACTTTTCCAAATCCTACCCTTTCTTCCAAGTCCGGCTGGAATCCTCCCTCTTCCCGGGACTCAGCCCAGTGCCCCGTGTCCCTCCCTCCTCTGGACTCCAATCATGTTGGAAGTTCTGTGCCCTATAAGCACAGTGTGGGCAGGTACCGTCTGAGGTAAGCTCCAAGGGCAGGAGCTTGGTTTTGTTTCCTTCTCACTATCCCAGCACCTAGAATGGTACTCAGCACAGGACAGGAACCCAATAAATTCTGGCTGAATTAATGAATAAATCTCTGTGTCCGTCCCCCTAAAACACCTAGGAAGTTACCCTGGCACAGAGATGGGGCTCATCAATGTTTCTGTTTCTTTTTCCGATTTCTGTGTTTTTTTAAAGAAATTACCTGTCTAGGGGTGCTGGGGTGGCTGCCGGTTGACTGTCTAACTTTGGCTCAGGTCACGATCTTGCCGTTTGTGAGTTTGAGCCCTATGTAGGGCTCTGTGCTGACAGCTCAGAGCCTGGAGCCTGCTTCGGATTCCGTGTCTCCCTCCCTCTCTCTGCTCCTCCCCTACTTGCACTCTGCCTCTCTCTCTCTCTCCCTCTCTCAAAACTAAATACACATTAAAAAAAATTCCGTATCTCCATATCTAGGAGGACTAAGTGACAACAGGTGGTGAATCTGTTTCTTGAATGAAGGGATGAACTCAATCACTTGTCCCTTGTGTGGCACCGGTCACAAACTACATTCTCCTATCACTTCCCTTTTTATTGGCGTGTCCACTCTCCCCAACCTGCCTGTAATCTTTCGGACAACCAGGACCGAGGCGCAGAGGATCCCCGGACTCCATTTGTCCCCACCATCTGTAACCATTAGGCGTCAGGCACCCAGTAGGCCCTCTGCAGATGCTGGCTGAGACTAAGGGGAAGACAGCCCTCAGCCCCTCCAGCCCCAGCCCCACGGGCGTGTCCTAGACGGGAGCGCAGCAGAAGTCCCGGCACAGCGGACAGGGAGCGGCAGAGGCAAGGAGAGGTGAGAGAACCAAGGAGAGGGGACCCTCCCCTCCTGCCTGAGCAGCAGGAGGCACCTTTCCATTTTGCAGGGCCCGTGTGAGGACCGAAGCCAACAAACAAGAACGCGGCGCCTCGCCCGGAGCCTCATGTGAGGCAGGGGTCTGAGTATAAACAGTAGCTTCCTACTTGCCTTCCTGTTTCACTGCAGCCAGCAAGGACAAGAAGAGCATCGTGCCTTTCCTTTTCCTGTTTTGCTTCCTAGCAGTGGGACCAGCCTAGGTCCGAGGCTGCCTCTCTTATCCCACTCCTCACTCCACCCCTACGCCAACTTCACCCCCCACCCTCAGAACCCCAACCTCCCAACCCGCTGGCCCATCAGCCAGCTACCCTGCTTCTCTCCCCTTCAGCTCCTCGCCCTTCTTGTGTCCCTTCCATCCTCACTCCCCACCACGGACTCCCTCGGGCCTGACTCTTACCTGTGCCAGGGGGACTGGGGCAGTGGGCACCCGGGCTCACCTGGGTCCCATCTGTAGAGAGAAGAGAGAGGGCATGAAGGGGCTGCAGGGGAGGGGTGGGGAAGGGATGAGCGGGCCAGGCCATGCAGGCTCCCTGCCACTACAGGAGGTCCCACTCCAGCTTGGGCGCTCCCAAACTGGCACCTGCACCAGGAACTAACCAAAAAGCAAGGACTCCATCCCATTCCTTTCCTCGACTTCCCTGTGCAGAATGAGAGCACTCACCAGCCCTCCCTTCCTCATTCAACTCACCCAGTGACTCAAACATCTCAGCCTGCTGGAGCCCGGTCCACAGCAGGCCCAAGGAGGCCCGAGTTCCCCCAACAGTGCCCTCAGCCCTCCTGGATGTGCTCAGACACCATCCTCCTAGGGCCCAGGCTCCCACAACCCTGAGGGAAAGAGGACTGGAAGGGGAGGTGGCCAGAGGTGGGAGGGCACGGCTGCTGAGGCTGGCGGGTGGGAGATGGGGAGAAGCTGGCCCAGAGAAGGGTAGCTGGGGGCTGCTCAGAGGCCTCCCAGGTGGGAGCAGATGGGAGCAGGTGGAAATGGGGAGGCTTCCACAGTCGGGGAGGGACGGGGTCATGGCCTGAAGATCAAGTCAGAAATGGTGGGAGCGGGGCGCCTGGGTGGCTCAGTCGGTTAAGCATCCGACTTCGGCTCAGGTCATGATCTTGTGGTCCGCGAGTTCGAGCCCCACGTCGGGCTCTGTGCTGACAGCTCAGAGCCTGGAGCCTGTTTCAGATTCTGTGTCTCTCTCTCTCTCTGACCCTCCCCTGTTCATGCTGTCTCTCCCTGTCTCAAAAATAAAATAAACATGAAAAAAAAAATTAAAAAAAAAAATGATGGGAGCTGTGAACTGGTACATCTGGAACGCACAGGCCCTGTCCTGTGTCTTGCAGCCTCTGTTCCCCCAGAGAAAAGAAGCTCTCAGTTTTTTTCTTTTTGGACTTCTGAAACAGAAGTCTTTTCTTTTGGGAATAGTCACCTCTCCCAGGCTCATAAGCCCAGCCCAGAGCCCCCCTGTCCCATTCAGAACCCATGAAGCTCCGTGGCAGGAGGCCCTGAGGAGCCCAGAGGCCCACTGGGGTAGGCAAAGACAGAGTTCAGATCCGAGGTCCCCTGTTCAAGACGGACACCTTTCCCTTCTGCTATCCCAGCTCAGGGCCGAGGGGACAGGAGTCTAGGAGACCGGAAGGCCACCTGGAAGGGGCACCTGATGGACACACAGAAGACCTCCTCAGGCCAGATGCAGGGCAGAAGGGATATTTTCTGAATAGCAACTGGTGGGTGCTGCTCTTTTGGGTCTGTGTTTAAGGGGCAGTCAAAGTTCCTCTTCCAGAGGCTGAAAAAAGGAGAACTCCCTGTAGGCAGGCACTGCTGGGGGAAGGGAGAACTCTAGGCACAGGGAGCCTCCCGTCACTGCCCTCAAACCCTAGTGTCCCATGCTCCAGGTGGTAGGGAATGGCCAGTCCACCTGCCCAAAGTCTGCATAGCACAAGTCGATGGGCCTCCTCACAAAATTCACCCTGACTTCCCTCCTGCTCCCTTCCCAGAGCACCCACTCTGTGTCCACTACCTCAACTGAGTCTATGAATCACGGTCTCCACGCTGCCATTTGGAAGCCACGCCAGTCTGCACCTAACACCTTGCTGGGCGCATGACAGGCTCTGGTAGGAATGAGTGACTCAACAGCAATGGCTTCCCCGGCCCCCTGCCTAGGACGTGGCATGGGTATTTCTCAAGGTTTGTGAGCCCCAAGGAACACTGGTGTGGGAGGAAGCAGCCCATCCCCAGAACATGGTAACCCCCACCCTAGGATCTCTTAGGACCTCTTCTTTTCTTCTGCAGGACCTGATTCCCCAAGAGAGGTTTCTAAACTGGGCTCCTGGGTGTGTTCCCACAGGCTGTGCCTGGCTTAGAGTCCTGTGCCTCCAGCCCTTCCCAGTGGGAATTCTCTCCTACCTCCTCTCAGTCCCTGCCTGAGGGCTGGTCAGTGGCAATCACGCTTGAGAGCAGGGCCAAGCCTTGCTCCCCTGGTAACCGTGGATTCGGGACACCATGCACTCTCTGGATAGGAGAAAAACTAATGGCCCTGAACTCTGTAGTGTTTGTTACCGGGCCCAAAAGGGATGTTTTGTGATGATGATCTATGATATAAACTCTGTTCAGAAAAGCTGGGAGCATGCACGCATGTGTGTGCTTGTGTTGCCAACAGCGGCTGCTTCCAAAAGCAATTCCTGGAAAAAGTTCCGCTTCTCCCCCAACTCCCTGGTTCTATGCTGATGGCCAATGAGTGCAGAAGAGCCCAAAGCAACAGAGATAAGACCTGTGGAGCAGCTCTCCCGTGTCCCAGAGAGAAGAATGGCATCTAAGAGCACCCCCCAGCAAATGGCTGAATTAAAAACCAGAAGGTGTACATCCTACGGCCCAGGCTTGGCAATGATTTGGGGGACACTTCTCCTTGTCCCCTCTCAGGGTGCTGTTACCACCAATCTGGGGCCAGACAAATAAAATCAGGACTGAATGGACCCGAGGGACTGAGAACACTGCCTAGGCCTGGACCCTTTTCCACACAGCTCCCAGTCAGGGTGGAAAGCTCTGATTTTTGGAATCCTAGCTGCCCTCCCCACCCCATTTCTCCCTTCTTTGGAAGCAACTGCCATCAGACTGAAGAGGCAGGTTACTTGGCAATGAGCACCCGAGCCTACCTTCCCAAACCAGATCGCCTGACCAAAGAGGCCCCCAAATCCTGGTCTATCCCGGTGCTCTGCAGTCCCCAGAGCAGACACAGGGCCACTCTTCTGTCCCCTGAGCACCTGGGCAAGCTGGTCTCCCACTCCTATCTGGTTGGCCTGGGCCTCACCTGCCCCACAGATGTGACCGTGCCCCAGGGCATGCACAAGGTGGCTGGAAACCTGAGCCCTGCCTGCTTACCTGCTTACCTGCTCTCTTACCTAAAACAAAGGGTGTTTTAGGCCCTTTGTCAGGAAGAGGGCTTCCTGAGCACTGCCACCCAGAAGCCCCCTGCCAACGTCTCTAATGGCTTTTGTGAGGCTGTCCCCACCTTCCAGATCTCCCGACTAGCTGAATAGGAGTCGCAGGAAGGCCTGGGCCCCAGGAGGCAAGAGGAAAGCAGGAAGCGGCAGGAGGCCAGGTCCTGGGTTCAGGGCTGGCTCCCTCCACACCCCACATTACTGTTCTGGTTCTGTTTCCCTGACACAAGCTGGACAAAGCTAGACTCTGCATGGGGGCTGGCAGAGAAGATGAAAGCTGGGGGTGAAACGGCTTCAGGAAGATCCAAGAATAAATAAACATGAGAAAGAACATCATGGTTGCCAGGCCCTTCTGACACAGAGTGAGGGCTGAGCACGAAGGAGAAGCGCCTCTCGAAGGCATTCAGGTCACAGAATCTGAGAACATTAGGAGCCGATGGGGCTTCGGAGATTATTCAGGCCAACCCTCTCACTTCACAGAGTTGGAAAGAGAGAGGGGAAGGGGCTAGGTCACGGTCACCCAGAAGGTGAGCGGTACAGCCAGGCCAGACCAGGGCAGGGGAAACTCAAGAAGTCAATCCCAAATGCAGGCATGAAGTACTTTCATGTGAGTCACTGCTCCAGGGGTTGAAGAGATGGAAACATGAATGAAACCTGGTTCTCACTTTCAAGGAGTTTAAAATGCAGCCCACAGTTTTTTAAAAATTAAAAAGCAGACTACTTGCCGATACTAAAAATGTTCAGAGTCTCCAAAGGTAAAAGACAAGAACATTCTCAGTCATCCAACTCCCCAGAACTCCCTTAAAGTCAACCCTTTTGAAGAGTTTCTCTCTCCCCCACCTTCCAGAAATTCTCTTGTTCATTATTAATTCTATTGCTCATTATCTTGGCATGAAGCTGCTTACTGCTCAGATTTATCCAGAACCCAGGGGGCTGCACACTGGCTAGAAACTCCTGCCACATAAAGTGAGGAACGTGAGGGTCCACAGCACAGAGGACATTGGCTTTGAGGTCAGATGGACGTGGGTTCAAAGTCTGGTCCCTCAGTGATGTGCAGGGAGAGCCAGGGACACAAGGTAAGCTGTCAAGCCTTGGCCGCCCCATCGGTAACAGTAATAAGAATATCTACTTGGGGGGGGGGGGGGACACCTGGGTGGCTCAGTCCATTAAGCATCCTTCAGGGCAGGTCATGATCTTGCAGTTCGAGAGCTCAGAGTCCTGAGTCCCATATCAGGCTCTGCTGTCTGCATGGAGCCTGCTTCAGATCCTCTGTCCCTCTCTTTCTGCCCCTCCCCTGTTTGCTCTCTCTCTCTCTCTCAAAAATAAATAAACATTAAAAAAAAAAAAAAAGAATACCGCATCTACTTGGAAGTGGCCATCTGAGATTGGCAACACTGTGTGTGAAGCACCTAGCATGTGGTTAGGGGTCATGATTAATACCATTTGTCCCTGAACTTGCCTGCTGCCTCCCTCCCAGCATAAGCATTTCAGCATCTGGTCCCAGTGGTACCCTCTGCTCTTAGTTCTACCACAGTCCATTTTCTCCCCATTGCATTCCTTGCCCCATCTCCTACACCCTGCCTCCCCCCACCACACTCCCCTCCTTTTCTCTTCCATCTGAACTTTTGTAAACACACGCTTCACCATGTGACAGTTGTTCTAAGCCTTACATTTGCTAATTCATCTAACGCTCACGACAAGACAAAACAAAAGGTATGAGGTGGTTACTGTTTTTATCCCCATTACACAGGGCAGTAGACTGAGGCCCAGCAGTATTAAAGAACTCGTCTAGTCACATCACATGGAAGTGGCGCCACTGGGACTTGAGCCAGGCAATTGGGCTCCAGAATCCGTGTTGTCAACCAATACCCTCCAGGGCTCTCCCCAACACTTCCGCTCCCGCGGGCCGGCAGGTAGGGAGCAAATGCAGGACTTACTGGGCCCGGGGAAAGATGGAAGAATCACACAGCCCCACAGAGACCAGTACCCGCAGCACACCCCAGCCCTGTGGGAGGTTAGGGAGCAAAAGCAGCCTATTTCCTCTCTGGGGCCCCCGTGAAGACAATCCTGAAGAACCACTTATAGACGGCAACCGCTGACTTCAAAGATTCCAAGCACTGATTTCGGACTGCATGTGGGAACGAGGAGGGGTGACAGACTGGGGTCTTAGAAGAGCATCGGCTTCATCTTCCCTGCTCTCCACTGCCGGCTACACCCTTTCTCTAGGAGCTCCCAACTCCCTCTGAGGCTCTCATGGGCGTCCCAGAGCAAGCTCTGCTGGGCAGGCAGAGGGGCTGGGGGGCGCGGGGGCGGGCTCACAGGTGAGTGGCCTGGGCGGTGGCCTGTCCAGACAGAGGCCCCCTGTCAGCCCCCCCTGCGAGGGGATCGAGGCCCTGTGGCTCGGCAGCTGTGGGCCACGCAGGAGGCTGGATGTGAGGCCACAGGCCGGCCCTCCACCCCCGCGGTGAGCGTGCCCCTTTCCCCTCGCCTGGGGCCCTGGGGCAGCTATTTTTAGCTCTTGACACCTGGGTATTTTGCAGCCGCAGGATGTCCGGTTTGGAGTCTCTTTCTGGGAATCCCACATGCGGCTGTTGTAAACAGCCCCACGCAGCGGTGGCCCGAGCTGGGAGCCGGTACCCCCCCCCCCCCCTTCTGCTGTTTGAGATGAATCAAACAGGAAGCAGACGTAACCATGGCAGCGGCAGCTCGAGCTCCCTGGGGGTGGGAAAGCGTCCTTCCTGGCTCCTTGCCCCCCCCCCCCCCCCCCCCCCGGCCCGGGTCCTCTATTCCACCCTGTGGCCTCTCCTCCTAGCTGGAGACCCACTGGACGCTGAGGCAGGGGGAGCTGAGCCATCCAAGTTGTGTGCAGCTGTCCCGAGACAGGCACTCTCTGGGGAGCCTCGCCGTCCTCTGGCAAAGAGAACCAGGGGCCCCTCCGAGCCCTGCCCACCTCCGGGAGCCTCCCAGACCACCACTCAGTCTCCCCTGCCTGTCCTGGGTAAAGGTGCAAAGGTGGGGGCAGAGCTATTCGCTCAGAGTGGCTGGACTCTGAGGGCCTGCATTCACTTCCGGTCACCCATACGCTTCTCCTTACAGCCAGGCCTGCCCCCAGCACCTAGGGAATTCCTGAGCTGACAGGCTCCAGGAGTCTCAGCCCCCTGGTCAGACTGCCTTAGGGTTTCTCGGGTCCTGAAAGCCCTCAAAAACCAAGTTCCCACTTACCCTCACTCCCCTGCTCCAGCAGCTCCAATCCCTGAGATACGAGGTTCACCATGGTATCTAACCACCATCTTTCCTATCGTAAGCAAAACATCCTGAGCAGTCAAGATGGGGGCCCCATCTGTAATGTGGGGAGAGGAGTGGAGGTTCTGTCAGTTTCTGCCTTTGTCTGTCCCCTCCCCCAGCCCCTGCCGCCCCACTTAGACCAGCTGCTCCCTCTTAGCAGCCAGCCCCAGACAGTCTTTCTCAAGGGCCAGCGCTTGCCCCAACAGGAAGCACGGTCACCGCCCTGGGGCTGCCTCTCGGAGCCGCTCCTTCTCCCTCCGTGGTCTCATATGCGTTCCCTTGCCCTCCTTGTTGTTCCCGCTGTTTCTGGGCCCTCCTTGGCCAGATCAGGCCTCGTGTGTCCCCCACTCCTGCTTGCCCCCCGCTTGTGCCTCTGCCCAACTGCACATGAGCCAGGAGATGCGTCTTCCTTGGCTCCGCCCACCTATGCCACCCAGGAGGCCACTCAGCCCACTCCAGAGACTGCCAGGGGGAAGTTGAAGTTATAAGATTAATAAGATTACGATCACTACTTATTTTCTAATTATAATTATTAACAAGTAAGGCCAGTGATGACCCACAACCGTGTACCAAATGCCTACTGTGTGCTCGTCACCATGCTAAGCACCTTACTCGTACTATCTCATTTGGTCCTCACAAAAACCCTGTATGGTAGGTACCCTTAGCAACCTCCTTTCACAAAGGAAGAAACCGAGGCGTGGCGTTTTTAAGAAACTTGCAGAGGCCACACAGCTCGTGTAAGTGGGTTTCTGGGGCTCTAGGGCCTAAGCTTGTAACCATTACACCGACACACAGGTCCACCACGTCCCCAGGTGGTGAGGGGCGGCCACCGAGGGGCCACAGGACACAGTGGGTCGCAGCATCTGAAGGCCTGGGCGTGACTCCCAGGGGCGGCGTGTTCCCACAGCGTTCTAGTATTCCACCCAGAAAACATCAACGGCAACAAAAATAAAAACAGAGATAATCATCTCTGCCTGTGCCCTTCACATGCCTTTTGTTTCCAGGAGGCACTCCCAACCGTATCTTCAGTTCCTTTTTCATCTTGTGTTTTCCCTGGTTTTTTTTTTTTTTTTAAATGTACACGTTACTATTTTATTGTTTCCTGTAAGCAGACTCCAGCAGGATACAACCAAACAAGCAAACCTCCCAGGGCTGCCATGCAGGGTCAAACGCTGTGTGAAGGCGCTCTGGAAGCCGTCGAGGGCTGTATAAAAGGCAGGTTGCATAGCCAGAGCAAGTCACCCGTGGAGTGGCTACGTGGGAGTGAATTCCCTTGGGAGGAAAAGCTCTCTCTTTTTTCTCTCTCTCCCTGTCTCTCTCCCTCAGGCCTCATACACAGGCAGGGCGGTGGGCAGGTAGCAGACATGGAGGAACCCACCAGTGCTGGAACAGAGCACCCACCTTCAGGGCAGACTCCTGGGGACTAGGAACAGGGCGGAAGGCCATTGGTACCATTGGACCTGGGGCAGGGGAAAGCAGGTGCCACTGTGGAGCCCCTGGCCTGCTCCATGGCCTGGGGGCATCACGGATAGGAGTCCATGAATAGCGATAAGCTATGAATGCTGGCACTCATAGGGATCCCAGGTTAATATTAATGACAGTTGAGTACCCAGAGATCTCCATCCCAGTGGTGCCCGGGAATCCCCCTGGTTTTGCCTGTTATTTTGGGAAGATGGCACAGGTCTATCGGGCCATGATTCTCCCAATGACATGATTCCCTTCTGCGGCCAGGGCTGCCCTTGGGATTTGGTCGGCCGGGTTTTTTCCAGATCACAAATCCAGCCAGGGTGCTTTACACAGCCTTCAGGGAACTCCATAGCCAGATGCATGGTCCTGAGTACTGATTTGGACAGACCAGCTGTGAAGGACAATTTCTGGCCAACTGGGAATTTGGTGCAATGAAAATTCACTGCAGTGGGAGGTGGAGATCACAGACTGAAAAACCGGCGTATGCAGCATAATCTCATTTTCATAGAAAATATGACATATAAAGGCACATCAGGAAACAGGGAGGTGTGAAGAGGTATTGTGGCAGTGGTCTCTGACTGCTGGGACTGGGATGTTTTTCAATTTAAAAATTTTTGCTTGTCTGTGTTGTTTGACCACCTGCGATGCACAAGAACTGCCTCTATAATAATAAGACGAATGTATATGTACAGGTACACACCCAAGTATAAAGATGTCACAGCCAATGGGGAGCAAAGTCAAGGTTCAACTTCTGCTTCCATGAGAACCAGGACAGCAGGCTTTCATGGACTCGACGCAGTGTATTCTCGGACCCTATGATCGCTGAGGTTCTGCATTATTTACAGCTTAGCATCCCCTGCCTCTCCTGAATCACACAGAAGGCCCAACACAGGGCTGGGCACCAAGTCAGGACTTACTTAATGAATGCCTGTAGGCTGAATAATGATCATTTCCTGAAAGAAATGCCTCCTGCCTCTTCCAGGGCCACAGTGCTGGGAATACTCACTGCTGACATCACTGACCTTCCCATCCCTCCCCTGCCTCATGTTCGTCTTAAGAGCTGCCAGGGAGGGGCTAAAATAAAGGTCACTCCAGCAGACGCGGCCAAGGTATTCCACATCAGGGCCATCAGGGCGGTCCCATCCCAGACCCTTCCCAGTGCCAGCTGGCGACGAGACCCTTGGGTCCTCTGGCATCCTGCCTCACTGGGGGAGCCTCGGGGCAGTGGAGTGAAAGAGAGAAGAAAGGGTCCACCCTGTGACTTCTGGCTACAGACTCCTGCTACCCCAGGCCCTTATGGGTGGAGGAATCTGGAAGAGTGAATTTGGCCTGGTTTTTTCTGTGAACTGGGGCTGGGCCCAGTTTCTGTTCTTCATGTCTTTAACATTCCCTATCCCTGACCTTCAAAAATATGAACAATAACATTAATAATAATGATGAATATTCTGTGTGCACTGGCTTCATACCAGGCATGGCACTAACATTATTTATCTTAATCTTCATAACAACTCCATGAGGTCGAAACCATTACTAACCTTCACATTACAGAGATGGAGAAACTGAGGCACAGACAGCCAAGTGCCTGCCCAAGGTTACACTTAGCTGTTTGCAGGAAAAATAGGGACTCTGCCAAGGTCATCCCATTGCTCCCTCTGTGCCCTTACTGGAAGGCTCTTCTGCCTGGCTTTGCAATGGGCACAGGAGGGTCCCAGGTGAGAATTCACATCTGTAGGGGGCTTTAGAATCCACCAAGTGTTTACATGTGCGTCTGAGAAAATTCCCACTTGAAAGACTAGGAAGTGAAGGCTTAGGGGCCTTCACAGCCTTGCACAAGGTTCCACAGCGTCTGGAATCAAACCCAGGTCTTTGGCCTCAGAATGGTACACTTCTTGCCCCTAGATCAGACAATCCCGCTCTCCAGACGGCCCGGCCGGTCTGGAAGAGAGAAGCACGTCCCTCGCACCATGGAGATGCAGCCTGCACTCAGCCCCTCGCCCGGTGGGGGTGGGGGAGGGGGGTGCTGTGCCAGCACCTCATCAGCGTCTCCACTGTGACTCACTCCTGGGACCCAGGGGAAACACAGCCCTGTGCGGCGGGCAAACACTGCCTGCCTCCTGCCCCGCCTCCAGCTCCCCGCCTCCACATTTGCTAACCGAAACCCGGCTGCTGCTATTTTTAACCCTCCAGCTCCCCCCCTGCCTGGGGCTCCCCCCTTCACCCCACCCCCACCCCCTGCCCCAACCGGGTGCCACCAGCCTGTCATTCTGAGAGCAGTTCTATAACCTGAACGCCCCGACGGGTGCAGCGGATGCCCGGCAGGTTTGTGGGGCAAGCAAAACAAGACGGTTACAGCCCAGTTGCCGAATTCCCCCACCCCAGACTCTTTCCGAACCTGTGGCTCCCAGCCTGCCCCGCCTCTCCCGGCCTTCCTGGGAGCTGGGGGCGGCAGGAATGGGACTTCCTGGGCTGGGAGTGACAGCAGGAGCCAGAGCTGGGCTCCTGGGAATGGGCTCTGAAGTGAGCTGAGCTGTACTCCTGAGGGGGGAGAGGGTAGCCCTGGTTCTTCCCAGGGCAGAGGTTCTTCCTGAAGGCCCAACATCTCTGACCACCAGGGTTTCTAATCCCTGCAGGCTGGGGGCGGAGAGGGGGGGAGGAGAAGGAAGTGGGGAGGTGGCAGGGTGGGAATGGCGTGCCTCGCCCTGGGCCCTCCTTACTAAAAGTCCCCTCCCCATCCTGCTGTGGGGGTTATGGAGGGGCCTGGGTTAAGCCTGAGAGGGAAGGCCTGGGAGGCTCAAGGAGTCCACCGGGTCTGTGCACTGAGCAGCCTGAAGGAGGCCCAGAGTAGAATGCCAACGGAGGCGGCAGGGGGAAGGGGCAGGAAGGGGCTCTGCTCTTACTTGGGGGCTCCTCTAACACTAGGTCTCTAAGGAAAGGGCTGTACCTCCCTGCAGCCTCAGCTCCTAGGTCCACCAGGGAACACCCCCACTTTCTCCCTTCCCCCACAGAACAGCGTGGAGGTGAGAGGGTCTGAGGCTCCTGGATGTGAAAGTTAGCCTCCTGAGAGGGGGGTGGGGTAGGACCTGCAGGGGGACTAGCTGGTGTCTGCCCCCTGGGCTGAGAGTCTCATCCAGCTTAGGGAGCAGATGCCAAGGGCCCAGGAGAGGCTCTGGGGCACCTGGCCAAAGGACTCCTTCACGCCTTCTCTCCTGTCTGCACCCCTGATTGTCCAGCCTCAGCCCTCTCTCTTGCCCTGTCCTCTCTGATGCCTGCACCCCAGAGCTTCTCTCTGGTCTATCCTCCCTTCCGGGGCCTGGTCCTCTCTAAGTCTTGACCTTCTCCCTCCACAGTGACTCCTAAGCCAGGCAAGTAAATCCCAGCGGCTACCGAGGCAGCCAGGCTAGACCCAGAGAGGAGGGACTTGGCACGGGAGTTTCCAGGTGGGGAGATGGGGAGGAAGGGGACGAGGCCGGAGGAAGGCAGGCTGGTGTCAGGAATGGGGTGGTGCTTGAGAGCTCCTGGAGAGATGGTGCCACCTTCCCAACACCCAACACTTACAGAGGGCCCTGGCCTCTGCCCCACGGAGGGAAAAGGCTGTTCCTCGGAGCAGCAGAGCAGCCTCGATCTCGGCCCTGTCCAGCTTCCCCTCCTCCTCTCCCCCTCGGCCAACCTCTGGGGGCCGCTTGGGGAGCAGAGGCCCTGCTGCCCTCTATGCCGGGGAAACAGGCTTCAGCCCTGAGCCAATGCTCAGTCTAGGTCCCCCACCTGGATCCAGGCAGTTCCCCAGCATTGCTCAGAAGCTCTGAGGGCCCTCTTCTAGTCTGGGGAGGTGAGAGAAGACATTGATATGTCACCTTCTCAGGCCTCTCCGGGCCACCCTGTCTAAGGACGTCCCACCTTGTTATTGTCTATTGCTGCACCCAGTTCATTTCCTTCTTAGGGCTTATCACAGTGTATAACTAGATATATACACTCATTTCTTTACTTGCTTACTTGTTACTGTCTGTCTCCTCCACTAAAGTGCAAGTTCCCTGAGGTCAGACGCTCAGGCCTATGTGTTTACTGCATCTCAGTGCCCAGTACCTGGCACCCAGCAAGGCGAGTAAGCCTCCCAATGAATGGATGAATAGCTGAATGACTGGCTCAGTAAATGGGCCTCCTGGCTGCCAACATCACCTTTATGGTAGATGCTCAACAGTTCCAGGATTTTGTCAGGGAGGAGAAAGCAGGATGTAACAGAAAGAGAAAGGTCAGGAAGCCTAGGACCCAGGCGGGGGGTGGGGGTGGGGGGTGGTCAAAGCCCAGTTAGCATCCACATCAGCCCCATCTGGCCCACTGCATCATGCCAAGCGTGGATGTGCGCACACATGCACAGAGAGGATGCAGGGATAAGTCCTGGACTGGTCTCGAAAGGCTTGAGTTTTGTCCTAGATCTTCCTCTTCATAGCCCCGTGTCCTTGGACAAACCACATACCTTTCCGGGTCCCAGCTTCCTCAAAAGAAAAAATGGGAAGGTTAGCCCTGATCAGTGGTCCTCAAACACAGCTTTGCAGTAGAATCACCTGAAGCACATGCTAAAATCCAGATTCCTAGGCCCCAACCCTGCAGATTCTGGGCTGGTCTAGAACGGGGCCTAAGGAACTTTTTTTAACATCCTCCCTGGTGACTGAAGCAAATGGTTCAGGAACTTGCATTTGAGGACCACAGATGAGATCGTGTTTTCAGCAAACATCTGGACTTCTACTAAAAAGCCGTGCTTACACAGGTATACGTTCCCCCAAAACACGTCCATATTCCCACACAGAGCCACAAATTGCAAAGGTGCACAACTGTACAGATAACATACGTCTGTACCACACGTGTGCGTACTCCCAAAACACCCAACAGAGAGCCACCACATGGATCCCAAACTGCCACGGAACCACCATATGTATATACCCAGCCCAGGGGCACACGAACAGACCCCCACGACACACCCGGCGTGCACACACACCCGTCACATGTTGACCCACGCTACACAGACACTATCCTGAACTTATTTTCCCCTCTGGGAACCGGTCCAGGACCAAAGGAGCTATGCTCTGCCGATGAAAACATCCCTCCCGCCTCTACCCGCCCCCCGCCCTCACCCCTTGCTCCAGGCAGCAGGCTGTTCACCTTCCCCTTGTGGAGGGAGGGCTGCTGGAAGAGGACAGTGGAGAGATGGAATGAGGGGAGGTTCTGAGCCCTCCCCCAAGTCCAGCAGCCCCTCCTCGTCCCTGCCCTCCCCCGCAAGAGATGCAAAAGGACCTACACCCAGCTACCACCCCTATCGGTGCTCACTCAGCCTACTCACCTAGATTCCCAGGTCCTGGTTCTTGGAAGCCAAAAGGGCTAGGGAGGTGGCCCGATCTGGGGACTCCTCCTAACACTTAGGCTTCTAAGGAAAGGGCTGTCTGGGGGCACCTTCCTGCAGTCTGAAGGCCTGGGTCCCCCGGGAAGGTTACCACAGAAACAGGGGGGAAATATCACAGGGAAACACAATACCCGGCAGGGTCACCTGCTGACCAGGCTTCCTGCTGTGTTGCCCACCACTATCACCCCCCCCCCCCCCCACACACACACACCATCTCATTGCCCTCATGGCCTCCTTCTCTGGCCTCAGCTTGGGCCTCCTCACCAATGCTCTCCTTCCTGCCTCCCCTGGGTTAGGGGAAGCAGCCTTATACAGAAAGCCTGCCCCTCTGTGGTTCTAAACAACACCAGGGATGGCCCAGAGCTGAGCCCCCTACTCCTAATCCTACCAACGCCCCCACCACAGGAAATCAAAGCTTCCTGCCCCAGAGGAAGTGCCCCATCTAGTGAACAAATCCAACATACACAAATGCACAGTCCTGGACAGATGCCCTCCTCCCAGCTCTCAGGCCTTACTCTGGCCATGCTTCTAGCAATAGCTCATATTCAATATAGGCCCCAGTCTCAGGTAGGACTAAGAACACGCCAGGGCCAACGTGTGAGAGGTGGGCATGGGCAGGACCTAAGCCAGGCCAGGGGTGGGGAAGGCCAGGAGAATGGGCACCAGCAAAGTTAGGTAAGGTCTAGTTCCAGCCCCACTCAGCCTACCATTCCCTGGCTGGGTGACCCTGAGCCTCGCCTTTGCTGATCTTCTCCCGGGCCCCTGCCAACTTCAGAATTACCCAGCTCTTAATGAGAGGCCAGGAGGAAGAAGACAAAGAGGAGGTTGGGGGTTACACCAGCTTCTGCCTTCCTGGTCCCTGACAAGCGTGCCTACAGCTATA
Organism: Panthera pardus; assembly: GCF_024362965.1. Classification (NCBI taxonomy): domain Eukaryota; kingdom Metazoa; phylum Chordata; class Mammalia; order Carnivora; family Felidae; genus Panthera; species Panthera pardus. Next base: position 67,006,807 of record NW_026526991.1, on the reverse strand, counting down.
CGAGGGTCCCCACTCCCCACCCCCATCACATAGGAGTTTCCCATTCCCAAGGGTTTTCAGTGAGGATGGGGGAAGAGGATGGAGAAAGGCCAAGTCCCAACTCTCACTCCCAGAAGCCACCAGGGATGAACGCTGGGGTCCACCCGGCTGCCTGAAGAAAGTTGGGGGTGGCATAATGGCCCCCGCACTGGATGCCAATCCACTTCCTTAGGGTCAGCCTCTCCTGCTCTGTGCTCTGGGAAGCGCACCTGAAATTTTGTCTTCATTTTACTAACGGGGAAACTAAGCTTCAGTGTCAAAGCAGAGCGAGCAGTTTAGAGTCTTGGGAGGGTCAATGCAAGACCTGAATGCAATCTTGCCAGACTCAGGATCCCAGCCGAAGACCAAGTGGCCAGAGAGACACGGCCCAGAGACTGAAGCTAAGAACACAGAGGCCTCAGAAGAACACTGCCCCAAGGCCATTCTAGATGTAACACCAAGAGGCCACACTGAGCCTGTCTCTCCCTGGGCCGTGAGGAACATCAGAGGACTAAAGGCAAGGGAGGAGCCGCAGCGGGTCCAGACCTGGTTTCAGTCCAGGTTCACTGGGTACAACACAGCAGGACTGCTTCGTGCCTCAGTTTCCCTCAGAAGTGACTCCAGAGAAGAAGAAAATTACTTATTTACTGAGGTGGGTGGAGAGAACAGAGCAGACAGTAAGGAGGATGAGATGATAAGCAATGAGGAGCTAGGAGTGGCTTGCAGAAGCCAGAGAAGGGGCTCAGCAAGTACAAGGGGGTCGGTGCAAGGAGAGAAGAGTGTGTGCGGCCAAAGCACTTTAGGGACCTGGCCTATGGGGTCCTTAGTGGGGAGATATGGCCTGCCCAAGTACCCCATTAGTGGGGAGGGAACTGAGTCACAGTCCCCTTTCTTTCAGCCCAGTGGCTGGGCAATGGTCTTGAGGAAGGTCCCCGTGGGTCCTGGTGCAAGTTCTGGGAACAGGCTGATGAGTCCAGATGTCGAGTCCCCAGCAGGGCCACTGAGGGCCAATGCCTCATTCTCAACCTAAAAACTGGCAGGCGGAGCTGGGCCTCAAGCAGATGTTGAATGTGGGTGTGGGATGGGATGGGCAGCAGCAAGACAGCCAGTGTCCAGATGCAGCGGGAGGCCTCCGTGTACGCAGGACAGCCAGCAGAGACGAGGGAATGGCCGGGGAGTTGGTGGGAGGGGCAGCAGTGGCTGGGGAGGTCAGATCCAAACGGGCAGCCAGAGAGAAGGAAATGGGGCTGGGGGAACTGGGTGGCCTGTAGGCTCCAGAGGGCTCTCTCCTAGCCACGGGCCTAGAAATTCTGGGAGTCAGAGCCCAGCCCAGCTGCCAGATTTGCCCCCTGCTCACACTCCCTAGCACCAACAGACCCCAGGCCTGGGGGGGGGGGGGGCGCGCACATCCTGTCCCCCACCCCTCAGTACACAGTCTGCGGTCCCCACCTTCCCGCACCGCTGCCCGCACCTCAGCAGCTCACTTGGGCACAGGTGTCTCTTCGCCCTGATGGGTGAGCAAGGGTGGGGGGCGGTGCTCAGCGAAACCTCACAGTCTCGGACCCTCCCTCCCGAGGATCACTCCCCCCCCCCCCAATCCGCCGCGGAGGGTCGGAGTACGGCCCTCCCCGGACCCGCGGAATGGGGGCGCTGATGTCCAGCGCCCCTAGTCCGGCCCCAACTCAGCGGGTCCTGCCCTTTGCCCTCCCGCTTCCAAACCTTCCGCCCCGGAGCACCGCCCCCTCCCGGGGCCGCGGCGGCCGTCCCTCCCTCCCGGTCCACCGGTCGGTCCTCCCCGGGCTTGGGGGTGATGGGACGCCGGGCCTGCGCGCCAGCGGCCCGGGGCCTCCAACTCCCTCCCTCGGGCCTGTCGCTGCCCCGGGGCGGGCGGATGTGGGCGCCCCGCGGGAGGCCCGAGCCCTCCGGGCCCGGAACCGGCCCCGGCCGGGGGCCTGCCAGAGCCCCGCGGAGCCGGGCGGGGCGGGCGCGGTCGGGGGGCGCACTCCAGGCCGGGCCCGCGGGCCGCGCGGAGCCGGAGCCGAGCCCGAGCCCGGGCGGGCGGCGCTGGGTGCCGCGCGCAGGGCGGGGCGGGCGGGGCGGGGGGCGGCAGCCCAGTACTCACCAGCGCCGGGGCTGTGCATCCAGGGGCCGGGGCCCTCAGAGCCGGGGGCTCATGGCGGGGCGGGGGGCTGGGGCGCCGGCCTCACATCCCCCCAGTCGCCGGCGGCTGCAGAGCGACTGAGAGACGGCGAGAGGAAGGGAGGGGGCCGGGAGGGGGAGGGCCCTGGCAGCCCGGCCGGCCGGGTAGGATGACAATGGAAGGAAATGCTTTATCTGAGTCTGAGAGCGGGCCAAGGGGGAGGGGAGGGAGGGGGCAGGCGCTCGCGGCCCGGGGACACACCACCCCGGCAGACACTGCCCGGCGCGGCGCACGGGCGGCGGGCGGACACACCGCGCGGCCCGGGAGGCAGCGCCGAACCCGGAACGCGGGACGCGGCCCCGACCCGCGCGCGGCCGCCGCGCTGCAGCCCAGCCCCAGGCGCGGCGCGCCGACCCGCGCACAATTCCCGGAAACCCAGATACCTGAGCGCACGCAGCCTTGCATACACAGCGTACACGAGCGCACAGCCCTGTTTACACAGGGCAGAATCATTCGCACAGACACACTTCTGGGAGGGACCCCCGCGCTCGCAAGTGCGTGCACGTACAGCCCACCAGCAAACAGCCGCACACAGAGACAGTGGGACGCTCGTGGACTCCCAAGTCCCGGGCAAGGAATCCCAGACGGACACCCCCCACCCCCGTCCCCCATACCCCTCCCCAACACGACTTGCCTGAGGAAAGTTCCAGGATCTGATTTGAATCACTGCCCAGCCCTCCCCCTCGCGCCCCCCCGCCCCCCACGCCTGCTGAGGGGAACAGAAGGGTCCAGCCTGTTCCTATTAAAAGAAAAAGGGGTTGGGGGTGGTGCTGATTTTGAAAGTTTTCTTTTTTTAAAGAAATTTCTCAAGGGATTTCCTTCCCTCCTCTCCTCTTCCTCTCTTCCTCCCATTCCTCTCCCCCCACAACCCTCCCCCCTTCTTTCCCCCTCCCGGTCCCTATGAGTCAAACTTCAGCAATGTGCCCAGTGTCTCCCAGTGCATTACAGCGGATCACAGAAATGTTCCAGTCTGTGAGTCGGAATGCAGCCGCCTCCAGCCCTCCCTCAGCTAATAAACTCAGCTCGGGGCCAGCTTTGCGCAGCAAGTCTCTGCGCCCCCCCCCCTCCCCCCACCCTCAACTCTTAACAGGACCAGAAGGTCAGACTCGGGGGTCAGGGGCTGAGGACCTCTCCATTGTGCTTCCTGGCCTAGCCTATCCACCCTGTGGCCTCTGGCAATCTGCTGGGTGGGAGACCGAGCCAATGGCTCTGGGACAGGGAGAGGTCTACCACCCACAACACTAGACTCTCCTGTAGTGTGAGGCTTCACCTCTGGAAGGCAGGATGCAGCTTCCCTCTGACTTCCTACCCATCCTACCTCCCTCTATCCGAGGAACCCCAAGAGTCTCATGACTCTACAGAAGGAGAAACGTCTGTAGAAGAGGCGGCACCATGCCACATTGGAAGCAAGACTCCACAGTGGCCTAGGAGGGCCTGGCCATGGCCCGGTCCAACTTCTGACCACAGACCCCTGTTTGCGTGAGCCCAGCTCCAGCCTCAGCACTTGTTGCTACCTGGAGTTTTTAGCAGCTGCCTTCCTGCTCCGGTTGCTTTCCTTGTCTCACGGCTCACTCGGCAGCAGATCCAACCTCTCGGCTCATGTTAACTTACCCTCACATACTCCTTGCCTGGCATCCAAGCCCTCCTACAGCATGGCAACACGCTGTGCACATTCTGTCTCTCTCTGTCTCTCTCACCCTGCCTCCCTCTCTTCACTTCTGTAAAGAAGTAAAATGAACTTTTTTAAAGTTCATTTGAGAGAGAACACGTGCCTGTGTGTGCATGCGAGGTGGGGTGGAGGGGACAGAGGAAGAGGGAGAAAGAGAATTCCAAGTAGGACCCTAGCTGTCAGCGCAGAGCCCAACTTGAACTCACGGACCGGGAGATAATGACCTGAGCCGGAATCGAGCAAGGGTCAGGTGCTTAAGCGACTGAGCCACCCAGGTGCCCCATCCCTTTCTTCATTTTTTTTCTTGCTATTTTGCCCAGTGCCTCCTGGTACTTAGTAGTCAGTAATGTTAGTTGTTATTTCTCTTATTATTTCAGCTAAACTGGGCTGCTGCCTGCTCCCCATCATGCCCTCGTGCCTTCCTACTCCCTTACTTTGGCCCATCATGTTTCCTCTAAAAGTGATGCTCTCCCAGTCCCTTGCTGCTCCTGTTGAAATCTTTCCCATCCTCAAGGTCTATACCACCATCTCTAGAAGGCTTTCCCGGATTCACGTAGCCAGAGGAATTCTTCTCCTCCTTTAAAGGACCCCACCCCCACACCACCAACAGTCTTGCTCTGTACACTGACCTTCATCCACGTGCCTCAATTCTCTTCCTTCCCAAGAATGTTCAAGAGTGGACATTCCCTGAGCCCAGCTACTGCCTTTAGTCATGGGTGCATTTCTTTTAGTGTCTTGCTAAGCGCCTTGCTCGGAATTCAAGCTCCCTATGAGTTATTTGTTGAATTGAGACAGATGTTCATGACCTTCAAGGACCATCCCCCTAGCCGGACACCTTTTTTTCCCATGACTGCCATGCTGACTCTGCAAGACACATGTTCTACCTCAGGTGCATTCTTCCCAGCTTTCACCTCTAAACCAGATGACTCTCCTTCCAGATCTCTCCTCTGTGCCCACGGCTTCCAGAAAAATTGCTCGGTTACTTCAGACTCCCAGCCTCTCCCCCCCACCTCACCAACTCTCTCTTTTAGCCCCACAATGCCCCCCACCTTAATGCCCCTGCCAGGACTCCTGTAGTTATTTCTGGACTGAAATCGGGCCCTTGTTTGCTCATTTCTACCATGTGCATCATTCATGTATTTGTTCGTGAGCCTCCTTTTTCTTTTTGACCTAATCACTGAGCTCTCAGAGAGTTGAGCAAAAAGGGTATCTCCCCCTGCCTCTGTCTGTCCCCCAAGTGTCCAGCACCTTCCTACACACACCAGGACTCTCTGTCCCCAAAGTAGGGCCAGGAAGACAGCATGTGAGACCTGCCTCAGGGAAGCTGGACTGTGTCCCTCCTTCACCGGCCAGCTTACTTCTCACTCCATCGCCACCCTCCCACCCAAGGCAGGATCTTAAGCCAGTTTCTAAGTCACATGCCCCTTGCTAGGATATGTTAGGGAGCCTCCAGGGGTCCTGAGAGGCACGAGGCAGAAAAGCGTAAGTTACCACTCTCTCTCTACCGTGGTTGCCATGGGAAGTTTCTCTGCTACGCTCTTGAGTCAGGCCTCTCCCAGGCTGCTCAGCCAAACACCTAGCAGAAGAGATTAGCCCCATAGGACCTGCCTTAGTTCCCCTGAGTCTTCCCAGAGTCTCTGGCCAGTACAAAGCCTGAGGACACACCCCTTCTGCTTCTCTTCGGGCTTCTGGGCCTACTTGACCTTCTCTTTCTCCTCTCCTTCCCTTACTTGGCTACCTTTGACTGACTATATTCCATGTAGCAGCCCTATGCTTCCCTCTTTGGCAAACATTAGATCATTTATCCTTAATAATCCTTGTTATGCTCATGATTAAAGTATGGCCCACAAAGGTTAAGAAATCTGACCAAAGTTACCCAACTGGTAAGTGATGGGGCCATTCATTCATTCAACAAATATCATTGGGTGCCCCTGTTGTGCCAGGATTCAAAGCTCCAAACAGTCATCTGGTCTAAACCTCAGGGCTCTGAGACCACTCCTGTCCCAGCCTTCTAGATGCGGTAGCCAAAGCCACGATCCCTCCCTAACCCAGACTTCCCACACACTCCCCACAAAGCCAATCAGAAAGTGCTCATTCCCCAAGGCCTTGGTGAAATCTCAGAGGACAGCCATTTCATTGGACTGGGTTGGGCCTTGCATTCCAGTTTCCGAACCTGGGATCAAATGTCAATTCACGGGGTTTGGGATTTGCAGATTGATGGGGGAGGTAGGTCTCCAACTCCAAAGAAAGGGTTTCAGGGGACCAGATATAACAAGTGGAAGGCAAGAAGGCAGGAAGGACGGAGGGAAGATAATTAGGATTTGAGCGTCTCCTTTAGCAGAGTGTGCTATTCAAGGCCCTTTCACTCATATCTCATTATTGCCCACATTGTTGGACTGAGCAAACTTAAGCTCAGAAAGACAAAATGATTTGCCTAAGTCCACAAAGCCAGTAAGTGACTTAATCCTGAATGTCTGATTCAGAGCCTATGCAGTCTCTGTGGCAGGTCAGAACAATGGAGGAGCTACTGCCAGATCTCCTGCCCCAGTGTAAACCTGGTTACCTGAGGACTCAGCTGACCTACGGGGGACATTCTAGATGCTAAACGTACCTCCTCCTGGCCCCAGCCAAGCGGTCCCATGCCTGGTTCCCACTGTCTCTGTTGGCATCGCACAGGCAGGATTAGAGGAGCTACGTAAGTATTCGAGGTAGGATTGGGGGTATGTGGGGCTTTAGGGTGCAGCCAGCCAGACCCCCACGTGGGATTTCCGGATGCGAGAGAAGAGGTGATACATCCTCCTGGGCCAGAATGAGGTGGATAGATAAGTCAAGAAGAGGCTGGGGCATGGTTACAAGCCCAGATGGCTCAGATGATGCTGGGGACTAAGGCAGGTGGAGAGAACTAAGCAAGTCCCTTACCCTGGCCCCTGCCTCCCTCCAGTGTCAACAAAGGTGATGTGGTTTCCCCTGTGGTCTGTTGCCCTAGACACCTGCAGTTCTTAGTATACGTATATGTGTCTATGTGCCAACAGCGACATGGGGGGACATAAGGAGAAAGCGGTGGGACAGGATGGGGAGGGGCAGGAAGCCAAAGACTGGGTCTCCTTAACACCAAGATAAAGAAAGCGGAATGAATGCAGAAGATGGCAGAGGTCCCCCCTTGACTACTCTGGGTCCCCAACCGGGAATATCAGGAGAATCAGGGCTCTGGGCTGGAAGTCAGGGGACTTGAGTTCTAGACCCCGTTCTGCCATTCACTTCCTGGGTCACAACTTTCTAAGTGCCAGATTTCTGCTGTGTAAAATAGCAGTATCTCCGCAGGGCTGATTCTGAGAGCAAGTGAAGTACTTATTCAAACATTTGTACCACTGTGAGTTTTAGAATTATTGTCCTGATAGCATAAGAAATATTACAGTTGCCCCTGGGTACACAACACACACACACACACACACACACACACACACACACCCCACAGTGGAGATAAAGAACGTTAAAGGCAAAAGCAAAAACTCAGCCTCTGCCCTCATATTGATCACAATGTGTCGAGGAAACAAAACAAACCTAAAATCCTTGAAAGCTTCTTGTGAAGCCAACTATTTTTAAAATCTCACTGTCTGTGTGATCTTGGCCAAGTCACAACCTCTCTGGGCTTCAGTTTTCTCATCTATCCAATGAGGGGAGCCGGTTTAGGTCACATCTATTTATTTTTCTGAGTCGAAAGCAGTTTTCTAATCCTGTTACTCCAAGCGTCAGTGAGTACGCAGCAAAGAGGAAAGACCCGAGCAGATCACGGCCCGAATGAAGTAGGGAATTTTGAGCTGGGTTTTGGAGGAGCCCAGAGATGTGAATCAGTGTGGGGTTAGGGGGGTGACATTCCAGGTAGGGTGAATGGCGTGCGCAGGGCGCAGGGCGAGGCGAGGAAGCAGGGGGGTGGCAAACAGATTAGCGAGGCTCAGGAATGAGGTTGGTAAGGACTGAAGGAATCTGGAGAGGAAGTCAGGACCTGAGGAGGAGAAGGGGCAGTCACCGGGCTGAGGCAGCTGAGATGAGAAAGTGGGGGAGGAATATGGGTGGGAAGACACTCTCTCAGCCCCAGAGGTGGGTGCCAAAGCCCATCCAGCCAAACTCCACCCAGGAGAGAAGGAAAGAAAGGTTCCCTTGCCAAGAGGCCCCACCCACCCTTCCCTCCTCTCCCAGCCCCACTCCCAGCCTTGAGGTAAACCAGGGCCCCCTGAAGCCAGAACCTCCATTAGTGATGGGAACAAGCAGATGGGGGCACTGCCTCGTCCCCCCATGGCAATAATACCAGCAACAAAATAGCAATTATAGCAATGAGGATCCTGATGAGACCCACTCCCCACCACCTTCCCTCTGACAAACCCCTCAAACCTCTTGGTATGACTCTTCCGTTGACTAGGATCTTTGCTCCTTATAAGATTTATAAGATTATCTGGTCTATAGGATGCCCCCCAAAGCTGACATTATAACAAAATCACTTAGAAGAATCTGTGAAAAGCAGATCTCTGGGCCCCCTCACGGACTCAATCAGACTCTTTGGGGCGGGGGTGCTCAGTAATCTATGGCTCCCCAAGTAGTTCTAAGATATGGTCAGGTTTAGGATGCTCTATCGAATCCACACCACTCCTTTTACAGATAAGGGAACTGAGGACCCACGTCCTGGAAATAATTTGCCAGAGATGACACGGTTAATCAGTGACGGGAACAGGCAGAGAATTCAGGTGTCCCAGCTTCTAGATCAGTGCTTCTTCTAACAGCCCACATTGCCCAGGCCCGGAGATGCCTGTGCCAACAGAGATTATGGTCAGGGAGGCAGCCACTGGGCCATACTCTAATCATGAGCAAGAAGAAATTCGTCTGAGTTGCATAATGCCTTTCTGCAGCCAGCTCACAATTACTCGCTCCAGTGGGCCCCCGCAGGGATGCTGTGGTCCACCCACTGGTGAGCTTGGGGCTTTGGCCTTGCCACATGCCCCCAGCTGGACCTTCTGTAGCCCCAGTGGCTGCGCTGGCTGGAGGGCAGGGTCGACTTTTACAAGTCTTAATGGTTCTTTTTTGGAAGCACTTATTGCTGGCACTGGAATCTCTAGGAAGACCTTAAGGACGTCCTGGCCTAGGGACATATACCAATCTTCCCTAGAGGTGTCTTTCAGGATTTAGACTGCGTCCCTGTGGGCCAGGGGTGTAGAGGCAGGAAAGGAGCGAGGAGCTGGGGTGAGGCTAGCTAGTCAGGATGTGAATGGAGTGTCCTTGCTAGGACCTTGAAGTACCCCACTGACATATGACCACCACTACCCTCTTTTTCACCCAGCATAATTTCATATATATTGAGCATCTTCTCTGTGCCAGGTTATTGGGCACAGAGGCCAAAGGAGCCACAATCGCCATCACTGAGGAATTCTGCGTCTCCTGGAGAGCAGAATATGGCTGGCGAAAAGAGCCCGGAGTGGAGAAAACTGGCTGACCGTCAAGGGTCTCTGACACCCATGTGGTCAAGGACGTGCTGGGGTCTGAGTCCCAGAAGTTCCATGTTAGGAGGGTGCTGATGGATCACGGGGTCCCGGTGGGCTAGGGCAGTGGCCTTGCTCTGACCTGCTGCCCTCTGTGCCTAAAGCAGTGATTCTAGAAGTCTCTGTCTCCCTCACATCCCTTACTCTAGCTCTTCCAGAGTGGCTAGGGGTGGGAGGGCACAGGAGGCAGAGAAGACACCCCTCTCCACTTGGGCAGATCCTGAGGCTGGGCTCCACGCTCCTCTACACTGAACTTTCAAGGAAACATTTAAAAACCTGTAAAGGAACAGCTAAAGAGAGGGCATGTTGTGTTGTGGTTCAAAAAGCAAGAGTTTGGGGTCAGGCTGCTTGGGCGGGAGTTCGTTGCTGGCCCACTGCACGACCTTAGAGATGTTATTTGACCCCTGGGATGCTTATGTCCTCATCCTCAGACGGGGGTCCAAAGTGCCTGCCCCATTAGGGTTGCCATGAGGACCGACTGGATGGCCGGTGAAGCGCTTCATTAAGAGTCTGCCCACATGGGGCTCTGTTCCGGGTAGAGCTCAACGCGGACCTTAGTAATAAAGGACAGGGTCCTGTCCCTCCGGCCCTCTCAGTCACAGTTTTCCCCTACAAACTCAGTCTTAAAATAAATACTGCCCTAATTTATGCAAAGAAATCCAGATAGTCTAGCCCAAGCTGACCCTTCTGGAATGTACGGAGTAGCTTGGCAGGGCTGTGGGAATGGGGAGAATATGTGGAACCTTTCCTGACCCTCCCGAGATACAGGTGTTGGCTCCGCGGCGGCTCACTTGGGGGAAGTCTGGACTGTGCTGCGGAGAATGCCCGAACGCACTGCAGAAAGGGCCTTGCCGCCTCTCTCGATTCCTGGCACTGTGCATCTGGAGCAATCTGCACATCTGGCTGCATCCCTGGGGCAATGTTCACAGCTGCTGACATTTGAGGGAGGAGAGATGCAGCTCCTCAGCCAGGGCCTAGGGGGCTATAAATAACTAGCTAAGAAGACCAGGGGGATGAGGTTGACCTTGGGGGGGGGGGTGCGGGAGCGGCTGGCGACTTCCCCCACCCCTTTGGGTCCAGAGCCAGGCTTTTAGCAAAACAGGAAGAGGCAGCAGCAGCTGCTGGGAAAGTAGGAGTGGCTTCCCTTCCCCCACTTGCCTGGGGCCTTCGGATCCCAGCCAGGACCTGGGAGAGGTGGAGCCATCCAGGAGGGGGGAGGGAAGGGCATACCCACGCAGACTGAGGCCCCGCTCCCAGTGCCCTCCTATGGCTCAGCTGGGGCACAGGCAAGGGAGACTGAGACAGACAAGAGCAGCCCAGGGGGCAATGTCCACCACCCTGGCCCCCTCCCGTTCCCTTTCTGTTCCCCTATCAGTGGGACAACAGGAAGGACAGGCATTAGGAACTGAGCTTAAAATATGTATGCGGGGCAGGCAGTGTATCTAGAGGCTCAGTGTTATGTCAAGCCCACCTTCCTCTCTCATCCCCTCCCAGACCACATTTGGGCTGAGCCTAAGCCCAAGTGGGTGGGAAAGAAGACTCTAAACTGGAGGAAGGATGCCTCTGGGCTGCTAGAGGGGTCCGGGGCCTGGCCCCAGTGGAATGATGGAGAACTTCTCCATGAACTGTTGGGGTGAGGTGATCCAAAGTGCAGGGGTGGCTCTGGGTGACTGTTTTCCTGGAGTAACGGGGCATCCAAAAGGGTGTACTCTAGAGAGCCAAGGCCTAGGTCGGAGGGCCTCATGAAGTCCAGGATTAAAGAAGTTATCCCAGAAATGTTGCTTTGCTTTGCCTTGCCTGAGGGAGACTGGCCACTGAGAGTCTGTCCTTGGGCGCTTGACCGGTTGATGACATCTGTTTGGAACTTTGGCTGGCCCACATCTCCAGTGGGGTCCGTGTCAGAATCTGTCATGACCTACCATTGCCTCTCAGCCTGGAGCCCCTTGCTTTTCCTGCTGGAACAGTCTAGACCAGCATCATCCAATAGACACAGAATGTGAGCCACGTGTGTAACTTTAAATTTTCTAACCACCACCACCACCAAGTAAAAATAAATAGATGAAGTCAATTTTAATACTATATTTATTTAACCTTATATATGTGAAATATATATATATCATTTCAGCATGTAATTGAAACAAGAAATTGTTAATGAGCTATTTTGCATCCTTTCTGCATACTAAGTCTTTGGAATCCAATGTGTATTTTACACGTGCAAGTAGTACATTTCAGTTCTGACGGGCCACGTTTCAAGTGCTCCATGGCCCATGTGGCTGGCAGCGGCTGCTATAGTGCACAGAAGAGGTCTAGATGGCTGGTAGCTGAGTTTCTTCTTCAGCCCTTCTAGTCCCTTGCTGGGGAAGGGAACCCAGAAGTGGAGGAGGGGGCCAGTGAGGTCCATGTAAAGGATTAATTTGTCCTATGAGGGAGGCCCCCCACTTTGATTTTCAAGCATCCACCGCTAGACCTGGAACCAAGTCCTAACATTTAGGCAAACAGGGAAACTGAGTCACAGAGGAGCCTCTTTCTAGACAGCCAATCTTCTCCTCTTCCTAGACCTCTTGCTCTAAGCCGCAGGTTGGTAGAAACCTATTTCCTCTTCAGGTGTGCTAGCCTCCTACCCTCCTCTTTCCCCTTCCAAACACAACCCCAACCCCAAAGCAATTCAGTCAGCAAAGTTAGGGAACATGGAAAGGGACGTGAATCTGGAGGAAATACAGAGTCAAGCTGTGGATGTGTGGTGTGTAGAGGCCGGTGGGACACTCAGGGGATGTTGGATGGACAGTTGTTGTCTGAGAGGGGAGGGCAAAATAAAGATCTGGGATCACCAGTGAGAGCTGGAGTTGTAGGTAGGAGTGGATGAGATCATAAGAGCAGAGAAAAGAGGGGGGAAAGGGTACGGGAACCAGAAAGATGGCTAAATACAGAAACTTGAGAGAACAAAGGTTTTGGGTGGGCAGGGGGTGGCAGCCAGGGGAGGAGGCTGAGAGGGAGCAGTCAGAGATTTAAATGAAGCAAGAGGAAGTGCCATGTCAGAATCCAGAGTGGAAGAGAAGGTTGAGGAGAGATCAGCACTCATTTGCAACTGATGATGCTTTAAAGCTGTTCTTACACAAAGAGCTCACACAAATTGCTAATGAACACGAAAACAGTGGTAGACTCAAGTTCAAAGCAAAGCAAAGGCTCTTCAGGGAAAGAGGAAATACAGCTAGTAGGCGAGGTAGGGGAATGTTCAGCTTAATTGTCATCACAGTAATGCCAATTAAAATAAGATGAAGGCTGGGGCGCCTGGGTGGCTCAGTCGGTTGAGCATCTGACTCTTGGTTTCAGCTCAGGTTTTGATCCCATGGTCATGGGATTGAGCCCCCCGCATCGGGCTCTGTGCTGAGCGTGAAGCCTGCTTAAGATCCTCTCTCTCTGCCCTCCTCCCCCCCACTCTCTCTCTCTTTATTTTTTTTTAACTTTTAATGTTTATTTTTGAGAGAGAGAGACAGAGAATTAGTGTAAGCAGGGGAGGGGCAGAGAGAGAGGAAGACACAGAATCCAAAGCAGGCTCCAGGCTCTGAGCTGTCAGCAAAGAGCCCGACGCGGGCTCGAACTCATGGACCGCAAGATCACGACCTGAGCTGAAGTCAGACGCTTAACCGACTGAGCCACCCAGGCGCCCCTCTCGCTCTCTCCTTAAAACAAACAAAAAATAAAATAAGATGAAGGTAGACACTGTTTTCAAACATTAGTGAGAGTGTGGTGACATTGACATGTTTTGAAATCATGACTTTCACCCTTTTGAAATCAATTTGGCAATATATAGTAAGAGCTATATACCTTTGCTCAATTATGCCACCCAATGTACCCTAAACTAGATTTCCACAGCCAGAATTCAGGAGGGGGTGTGGAATAATGATGCTCACCACCGCACTCTGTAGAAGATGGAAAGTTCAAAACAACTTGAACACCTACAACTGGAAAGTTGTGAGGCAAATTATATTTCCACTTAATAGAAAATTATGAAGCTGTTAAAAAGATGTTTATGAACGCAATAGAGCAGCACAGGAGAATAGCGATTTGTTTATGCACTGTGCTGGCAACTGTATTAAAAAACAAAACAACCCACCAGGGACATAAAGACAAAGATCAAGAGGAAATACCCAGTAGGCGCTGATTATGTAGGGGAGTGAGTACACATGTTTTTCCGGTCATTTACTGATCGTCAACACGGTGGGGACGGAGAGTGGGGATGAAGGTTGATCCTAAGCCTGGACTGGGCGACCAGGAGGGCCGTGGCAAGGAGGTCACGGATCTGTTCAGGCAGCGGGGTTATTTATGGCGCTCTGTGCACGTGCCAGGTGCTGTCCGCTACGTTCGCACAGCACTCTTCCCATGGGCGAAGCTCGGATCCCCTGTCTGGGTTCCAAGCTCCCGGAGCTTCACCGGCCCCTGGGCTGCTGAAGGGGCCTCGTCCTGGGCGTGGAGGGGCAGACCCCGGAGGACAGGACCCAGAGAAGTCCAGCGAGGGCCCTGGGGAAAGGGAGCAGAGTGTGGGGGGTAGCGGTGGCTCCAGGGAGGTTAGGGGAGGGTTGGGGGATCACCAAGTTGCTTAGGGGATGGGAGGACCGCTCTGCTCTGGGGGAGGAGTTGGTGGGCTGTGGTTGCCACCTACCCGCTTCATGTCTCCTCGAAGGTGACAGGAGATGGGAGTGGGCCACCACCTTCACAGCCCCCACAGGAACTCTACCTGGGCCCCACCTACAGGCACCATCCGGCCCGGGCAGCCCGCTGTTCCTCCCCCTCGGCTCTCTTAATACATCGGCACACTGGGGCCTTGAAATAACACATCTTTATTTATGCCCTCATTTCCACATAATTTGCCTATGATTCACTTGTTGTCGAGAGGCATTAAAACCTCCGTCCCCAGCTCCCAGGCACCTACCAGTCCCTGCCCCACTGCCCCTGTGCCCCACTGCTCCCTCCCACTATGACTTACCTGCTCTCCCCAAGCCCCCACCCCAGCTGCTCCCTACTTGGCCTTTGTTGGGGGGGGGTATGTGGGAGGCAGGGGCTGGGGCTGAGAATGGCCCAGATGGAACCTGCCCCCCGTCCCCAGCCCAGAACCTGGCCCCAGGGAAGCCCTGCTGGGAAGGCCCCGTGGTGTTAGGATGGATGAGAGGTGACCTCTCACAAACAGGAAGGCCTGGAAAAGGGAAGAAGTTTCTCTGGCTTAAAAGCTGTAGAACCCCCAGCCCCAGAGGCAGCCCCTTTCTGCGACCCCCACTCCACCCCATCACTTCCTCAGGCTGGATTTTCCTCATACCTCAAGGCTGAGTCCCTGCCCCCCACTCTGTTTCCTTCAGGGCACAGGGGTATAGAGTTTCCACCGTGTGTGTGTGTGTGTGTGTGTGTGTGTGTGTGTGTGATTGAGAGAGAGAGAGAGAGAGAGAGAGAGAGGGAGGGAGACAGAGGGAGAGAGAGAATGTGGAGAGTGTATTAGGGGATAGAAAGAGTTGTCTTCTCACACCCTCATTACCCAGTAGGGCCATAAAACTTTGTTGCCCCCACCCCAGAATCTAGGTGAGTCAGGAGCTACGATGTGGGGGAGGCAGGGGAGGAAGAGGTGGAGGACGAGAGCAAGGGGCAAGGAGGGGGCTACTGGAAGCCGAGTAGGGGTGAGGGGAGCTGCTGTGGTTGGGTTATCTGATGTGAGGAGCCAGGTGTGCTCTGGGGGTGGGGGAAGAGCAGCCGAGAGAGGCAGAAACTGCCAACGCAGCCTGGAGACACAGAGAGGCAGGGACAAGAAAGACAGAGCAGCCCTGAATCAAGAGGAGGACCCGAGGGAGACTTTAGATCTTTCCCCATGTGGGGGGGGGGCGGGGGCAGTCCCTGGGACATCTGCCCCCCCACCCCGCTCCCTAGCTCCCAGAGAACATGCAGCCTCCTGTCAACACCCCGTGATAGAGGTGGGGGTTGCCAGGGAGTGTGTGGAGTGGGGACAAGTGTCCAGCCCTTATCCCGGAATCAGAGCAGTTGGAGACAGTTGAGGGTCTATAATCTCGGTTGGGGGTTGATGGGTGGAGGAGGCTTTGCAGGAGGAGATAATGGGGTGGAGCAGAGCCCTGGTCTGGAACAGGGTGCCCTCGAGCCAGGCATGGTCAACCGGCTCTCCTGCATCAGCTCCTCCTGCCTTGGGGGAGGGGGGGCGCTCTGCTCAAGCAAAAGCTGCCCTGCCAGCAGGTGCTACAGCCAGGGGGGGAGAGCAGGGCCGGGAGCACCGCTGGAGTGTCAGCCCGGTCCTTGGCAGGCCCACCTGTGAGTTCCAACTTCGGCCTCCTCCAGCCATGACTTGGCCACGGATGCGCAGTGAGGGGAGGGTGCTCCTTCCAAGGAAGAGGATAGCGCCAGGCACTATTCTAAATGCTATGTATTCATTCAGTCGGGCTTCATAGCACCTACACGGTTAGTATCACTATTATCTTTGCTTACAGAAGAGGGTGCTCTGCTTCACTAGCTTGGCTGCTTCCCTGCAGCCAGGAAGGCAGGAGAGGGGCCGGGAAAGCCCCCTGAGCTCCCTGTATCTATGCTGCCCCCTTAGCCTAATACTGTGCTGGTTTGGGGTAGGAGGACCTGGGTATGCATTTGCTCAAAGAATGAACCAACAGGCCAGCACGGGTCCCCTCCAAAGGCCACAGGTATCCTGCCTTTCCTCCCGTCCACTCCCCTGCCACCTGGAGGCCTGCCTGTACACAGGGCAGAAGGCAGGGAGCCCCTGGGGTGGGTCCTATCAGAGAGGAAGTGGGGCTGGCTTCTCTCCTATCCCCTTTATCACTTCTCCCCATCCCCACTCTACCCACGGCTGGCTGTTCCACATTCCCCTCCCTGCAGCCCTCGCCCCAGGGCTCCAGGGTGGGAGAGGGGAAGAAATTTAAATCCGAGGGACTGGGGGTGGGGCTGGGGGTAGCTGGAGGAAACTGAGGCGACACTCTCGGAAGGGGTTTCCCTGGCACTCTGAACCTGGTGCTCACGGTCCTCCGCACCCAGGCCGGGCTGACCTGGGCTGCCAAACCTTTCCTGATGGGCTACTTGAGCTGCCCGGCCCATCCTGCCCGTCGAATGGGCGAAGGGAGCCGGGCACAGACACAGAAGGGCAGCCCTCTCCTGACCCTCCTGCTGCCGCAGGTGTCCACAGGCATGGGCAGGATTTTCAATTAGGTGGGGTTGGAGCAGAGTGGCCCGGGCCTTTCTAGGTGTCCTGTAGGATTCTGTGTGCAGGTGAAAAGGGCAGTGGGGTGGCCTCATGAAGCCAAATGAGGAATGTGGGACGGGGCTACTCGTGACTTCTCCACTCTCCACTGAGGTGTGGGTGCCGAAGGAGAATTCTGCCCACTGCCTCCAGCCTCCCTCTCCTCAGAAGCAGCACCTGGGAGACGAGGCCTTTCTGCCTCGAGCCCAGCTCAGACGGAATTTGCAGAACAAACCAGCTGGGAATTTGATATGTGATCCACCTCTGCATTCTCGATATCAGATACCCCGGGATCTCCGATCCAGGGCTCAGATCAGGTATGTTCAGGCTTGGGTGATAACGTTGGGTCCCAAAGAGGGGTGGACTGTGGAAGCACTGATGAGTTCCCCCAATTCCTGCGGGCGCCTGAGCCTTTCCAACCACTCCCGTCTCCCGAGACACAATCTCTCCTTGTCTGCCCCCTCCCCTCGCTCCCGGTGAGCAACTGAACTGAAGCGTTCCTGGTCAGCGAGCTAACGTCCACCGCAGCAGGGCGGAGTCTTTGGCCCTGCCTTGGTCAATTCGGCACACTTAGGTCCGCCGACCTAAGTTTTGGAAGCTATAAGGCCAGGGGAGGTGGTCGGAATATTGAATGACAAAATGAGGATTCAAAGGACTTGAGCAGGCTAAGATGTGGATAAATCAAGTCACATACCTATGGATAGAGGCAAGTACGAAGTTCTGCATTTTGGTTCAAAAAACAAACTGTCCACACACAGAATGAGGGGGACGTGGCAGAGGCTTTAGGGAGAGGTGGTTAGTGAGCATATGGGTTCTGAAGCCACAGGGACTTAACTTCTCAGTTTCCAAAGTTCAAGGGAAGGTGTTTAAATTTGCATAAGTCCGTTTGCATTTCATTTTCCAGCAGGGACCGAGCAGAATTTTTTTCACTTGACGTCTGTTGTGAAGATCAGATCTTTTAGATGCTAACAGAAGGTGGGCAGCACCTTGCCTCGGATGCATTCATTCATGTGTCCATTTATTTGGCTGCATTTTTGAATCCCTCCCTTATTCTAGCCTGGTAGGGAGCCCCAAAGGCAAAACAGAAATTTAAAACCCACTACAAGAAACACTTCATTCTACAAAGTGGGGGTGGGAGGAGGTGCACCCTTCTACCCTCTGGGAAAAGAGGGTAAAACAGCATGGTGAAGTTCCAGGAAGAACGTGTGAAAGACGTGAAGCCTGAGCTGGCAATGGAAGAAGTGGTAGGAATTTGCTCAGATGAGAAAACTGGGGGGATAAACAATGAGAGGAGGGCGTGGAGGGCATAGAAGAATGTACAGTGAGGGTCTCAAAGTATAGTCTGGGGATCCCTGTGTGCCGCTGGCCCCATTTAGGAGCTTTGCAAGGTCAAAACTGCTTTCATAATAATACTAAGGCATTGTCTGCCTTGTTACTCTCATTCTTTCACTGGGTACACAGGAATTTTTCTAGAGGTTCCATGATGTGTGATATCCTAACAGATGGAATGCAGAACCAGGTATGAGAATCTAGCTGCCTCCTATTGAGCCAGACATTAAAGAGATTTGCAAACCTGTAAAACAATACCTTCTCGCCACTAAATTTGTTTTCCTTTGGAAAAAGTTTATTATTCATTTCATTTCATTTCATTTTCATTTCATTTCATTTTTTAAGTAGGCTTCACGCCCAGCGCGGAGCCCGACACGGAGCTTGAACTCACGACCCTGAGATCAAGACCTGAGCTGAGATGAAGAGTCGGACACTTAACCAGCCGAGCCACCCAGGAATCCATGGAAAATGTTTATTTTTAATAAAAAAATGTATTGTTTATGTTAACTTACATTCATTATTGTTATTTAACATTTTTAAAAATTTAATACATAGTTTAAAATGTTCTCAGTTTAAATTTCCAACATGGCAAATATTGATAGGTATAACCCACATAAACAGAAGTTCCCTGGGGGTCCTCTTTTTTTTTAATATTTACTAATTTTGGGAGAGCACAAGCCGGGAAGGGGCAGAGAGAGGGGGACATAGGATTCGAAGCAGGTTCTGTGCTGTGCTGAGAGGCTGACAGCAGCGAACCTTATGTGGGGCTCAAACTCATGAACCACGAGATCGTGTCCTGAGCCGAAGTCAGACACTCAACCGATTGAGCCACCCAGGTGCCCCAGGGTCCTTATTTTTAATAGGGTAAGGGGGTCCTAAGACCAAGACGTTGAGAGCCACTGGCGGGGAGGCAGACCACCGAGGCACATGGTCAGAGAGCTGCAAGTGGTCGGACCCAGTAGGAGCTTGAGTTTCAACATCTGGCCGGTGACACATGGGAGGCAGACAGGCTGGATCACCGTGGGCTTTGGACCTTACCAAAGGAGCAAGTGTCTAGCGGATACTGGTAAAGAAAGACCATAATGGAAAGAAGTTGGGGACAGTATAACTAGAGTTCCATGAGTTTCAGATTTACGTGCCTATCTTCCCGTCTCTTCCCCACACTTTTCTCTCCAACACGACTGTGTAGGTAGGGGCTAGCTTTGGCTTATTAAGTTGCACACCCGCCCTCTGGTGGCCAGATGGCGGTGATGCCTTCCCCTGGCTCTAACAGCTATTTGAGGAGCAGGTGTCCACAAGTCCAGAGGCTGAGATATGGAGGAGGGGTCAGAGAGTCCCTCTGGATGAGTGGCCAGAGGGTGGGAGCAATGTCAGCTCCTAATGAAAACTTATCTGACCATCCCTCCGCTCTGCAAAGTAATAATGATGCTGCCCGGCATTTCTGAGTCACGGCTGCATCCAGGTAGCGTGATAAGCTTTTTACCCAGATCATATCGCAACAACAAACCTAGAAGTAGACACTGTTTTGTTGCCCTTCTATAGAGGAAGATTCTGAAGCTCAAAACCATTAAGGAACTTGCCCAAGTTCCCACAGGTAGCAGGTGGCAGAGCCGGGACAGGGACCCAGCAGTTCATGACATCGAATGTTCTGCTTGACATCTCCTTGGTGGCTTCTGCTTGTGCCGCTGGGGGACGGTCTGTTTGTAGGTCTGTCTTCTCTGATTGGACTGTACCTCTCGTGGGGGCAATGACTGTCATTCGTCTCTGTATCCCCAGCATTGAGCTCAGTGCTTGTGCTTGAAAGCACTAAAGGGACGGGGCGCCTGGGTGGCGCAGTCGGTTAAGCGTCCGACTTCAGCCAGGTCACGATCTTGCGGTCCGTGAGTCCGTGAGTTCGAGCCCCGCGTCGGGCTCTGGGCTGATGGCTCGGAGCCTGGAGCCTGTTTCCGATTCTGTGTCTCCCTCTCTCTCTGCCCCTCCCCCGCTCATGCTGTGTCTCTCTCTGTCCCAAAAATAAA